>NC_143177.1:12540000-15067500 GCF_047325235.1 Durio zibethinus
GAGTTTTGGCCCCAAACTTGGTAGACATGATCCTCTTATTTTTGTTGGCATGCATAAAAAAATTCAGCTAAAAACTCGAAGTGTATAAGATTTTGTGACCATTTGAAAAAAGTGTCCCCATTTCAGACACTTTAATGGCTATTGGCAGCAAACTTGTAAAATCTCAAATGCTCTTTAAGGGGGTGTGAGTTGTTGAGGTTTGATGAGGGATAGGGGGCCAATATAAGGGCCAAGTACCAGCACCCATCCCACATCATGTGCTCACACCCCCCGACCCCCCGATCGTCGGAAACCCAATTTCGCGGGTCAGGTTCTCCGACGATGGTGCGCCGGCGAAGAAAAATGTGGCACCGACACATGCCCGATTCCAGCATGTGCCGCTGCAACCCTCGGTCTGGTCTGATCTTAGACTGGGAATGAACTCTGTATGCTTAGACTAGGAATGCACTCCGTATGCCTAAGTCAACCCATGAAACAAGCGTGCGGGCGCTCAGCCGACCACAGGGGTGGGATGTGTAATCCGGGGATCAGCTGGGTCCCCCTCTATGTGCTGCCGATCCTGCTGCTGCAACCCTCATTCTGGTCTGATCTTAGACTGGGAATGAACTCTGTATGCCTACTCCAATCGACGAAACAAGCTGGTGGGCAAGCACTACGCCGGCCAGAGAGGCGAGATGCGCAAGCCATGGATCGATAGGGTGGTAGGTGGGTTTAGGCACATCTTCATATCTCTGCATGCCAATGCCATTTTTATGCCTTGTAAATTCATACAGTGGTCCCTCAAGCCTTCACGTGAAGTTTCATGGCAAGACGACTCGTTTTCTATTTTTCAAGATTTTTTAAACTTTTTACAGTTCGGGATTTTTTAAAATTTTTTCAGAAAGAGTTTCGGCCCCAAACTTGGTAGATGTGATCCTTGTATTTTTATTGGCATGCACAAAAAAATTCAGCTAAAAACTCAAAGCGTACAAGATTTTGTGACCAATTGAAAAAAGTGTCCCCATTTTAGATACTTTAATGGCTACTGGCAGCAAACCTGTAAAATCTCAACTACTCTTTAAGGGGGTTTGAGTTCTCGAGGTTTGATGAGGGATAGGGGGCCAATATAAGGGCCAAGTACCAGCACCCATTGCACATCATGTGTGCACACCCCCTCGACCCCCCCGATTGTCGGAACCGCAATGCTGCCGGTCAGGTTCTTCGACGATGCTCCAACGATGGTGCCTCGACGAAGATAAATGCTGCACCAGCACATGCCTGAGCCCAGCATGTGCTGTCGCAACCCTCGATCTGGTCCAATCTTAGACGGGGAATGAGCTTCGTATGCTTAGACTGGGAATGAACTCCGTATGCCTAAGTCAACCCATGAAACGAGAGTGCGGGCACTCAACCACCCAGAGGGGTGGGATGCGTAAGCCGGGGATCGGCCGAGTCCCCCTCTGCGTGCTGCCGATCCTGCTACTGCAACCCTCAGTCTGATGCGATCTTAGACTGGGAATGAACTCCGTATGCCTAAGCCAACCGACGAAATGAGCAGGCGGGTGGGCACTATACCGGTCGGAGAGGAGGGATACGCAAGCAATGGATCGATAGGGTGGTAGGTGGGTTTAGGCACATCTTCATATTTCTGTGTGCCAATGCCATTTTTATGGTTTGTAAATTCATACAATGGTCCCTTAAGCCTTCACGTTAAGTTTCATGGCAAGACGACTCGTTTTCTATTTTTCACGATTTTTGAAACTTTTTACGGTTTGGGATTTTTTAAAATTTTTTCGAAAGGAGTATTGGCCCCAAACTTGGTGGACGTGATCCTTGTATTTTTGTTGGCATGCACAAAAAAATTCAGCTAAAAAATCAAAGTGTACAAGATTTTTTGACCATTTGAGAAAAGTGTCCTCATTTCAGACACTTTAGTGGCTACTGGTAGCAAACCTGTAAAATCTCAAATGCTCTTTAAGGGGGTGTGAGTTCTCGAGGTCTGATGAAGGATAAGATGCCATTATAAGAGCCAAGTACCAGCACCCATCACACATCATGTGCGCACACCCCCCCGACCAATGAAACGAGCGTGCGGACGCTCAGTCGGCCAGAGGGGCGGGTCGCGCAAGCCGGGGATCGGCCAGTCAGGTTCTCCAGCAATGCTCTGGCGAAGAAAAATGCAGCACCAGCACACGCCGAGCCCAGCATGTGCTGTCGCAACCCTTGGTCCGGTCCGATCTTAGACTGGGAATGAACTCCGTATGCTTAGACTGGGAATGAACTCCGTATCCCAAAGTCAACCCATAAAACGAGCATGCGAGCACTCAGCCGGCCAGAGGGGTGGGACGCACAAGCCGGGGATCGGCCAGTCAGGTTCCCCGACGATGCTCCAACTAAGAAAAATGTGACACCAGCACACGTCCGAGCCCAGCATGTGCTGTCGCAACCCTTGGTCCGGTCCGATCTTAAACTGGGAATAAACTCCGTATGCTTAGACTGGGAATGAACTCCGTATCCCTAAGTCAGCCCATGAAATTAGCGTGCGGGCGCTCAGCTGACCAGAGGGGCAGGACGCGTAAGTCGGGGATCGGTCGGGTCCTCCTCTGCGTGCTGTCGATCCTGCTGCCGCAACCCTCAGCCCGATCTGATCTTAGACTGGGAATAAACTCCGTATGCCTAAGCCAACCGACGAAACGAGTGCGCGGGCGGGCGGGCAGTACGTCGGCCAGAATGACGGGATGAGCAAGCCGTGGATCGATAGGGTGGTAGGTGGGTTTAGGCACATCTTCATATTTCTGTGCGCCAATGCCATTTTTAAGGCTTGTAAATTCATACAATGGTCCTTTAAGCCTTCACATGAAGTTTCATGGCGAGACGACTCGTTTTTTATTTTTCATGATTTTTGAAACTTTTTGCTGTTCGAGATTTTTTAAAATTCTTTCGGAAGGAGTTTTGGCCCCAAACTCGGTAGACGTGCTCATTGTATTTTTGTTGGCATGCACAAAAAAATTCAACTAAAAACTCACAGTGTACAAGATTTTGTGACCATTTGAAAAAAGTGTCCCCATTCAAGACACTTTAATGGCTACTGGCAGCAAACTCGTAAAATCTCAAATGCTCTTTAAGAGGGTGTGAGATCTTGAGGTTTGATGAGGGATAAGGGGCCAATATAAGGGCCTAGTACCAGCACTCATCGCACATCATGTGTGCACACCCCCCTCAGCCCCCCGATCGCCGGAACCCCAATGCCGTCGGTCAGGTTCTTCGGCGATGGTGCACCGATAAAGAAAAATACGGCACCAGCA
Organism: Durio zibethinus; assembly: GCF_047325235.1. Taxonomy (NCBI): domain Eukaryota; kingdom Viridiplantae; phylum Streptophyta; class Magnoliopsida; order Malvales; family Malvaceae; genus Durio; species Durio zibethinus. Next base: position 12,543,285 of record NC_143177.1, read on the forward strand.
CATGCCTGAGCCCAGCATGTGCTGTCGGAACCCTCAGTCCGGTCCGATCTTACACTGGGAATGAACTCCGTATGCTTAGACTGGGAATGAACTCCGTATGCCTAAGTCAACCCATAAAATGAGCGTGCGAGTGCTCAGTCGGCCAGAGGGGCGGGATGCGCAAGCCGGAGATCGACCGGGTCCCCCTCTGCGTGCTGTCGATCTTGTTGCCACAACTCGGTTTGGTCCGATGTTAGACTGGGAATGAACTCTGTATGCCTAAGCCAACTGACGAAATGAGCAGGCCGACGGGCGGGCGGGCACCACGTTGTCCAGAGAGGAGGGATGCGCAAGCCGTGGATCGATAGGGTGGTAGGTGGGTTTAGGCATATCTTCATATTTCTGTGTGCCAATGCCATTTTTATGGCTTGTAAATTTATACAATGGTCCCTTAAGCCTTCACGTTAAGTTTCATGGCAAGACGACTCGTTTTCTATTTTTCACGATTTTTAAAACTTTTTGCGGTTCGGGATTTTTTAAAATTTTTTCGGAAGGAGTTTTGGCCCCAAACTTTTTTAGACATGATCCTTGTAATTTTGTTGGCATGCACAAAAAAATTCATCTAAAAACTCAAAGTGTACAAGATTTTGTGACCATTTGAAAAAAGTGTCCCCATTGCAGACACTTTAATTGCTACTGGCAGCAAACCTGTAAAATCTCAAATGCTCTCTAAGGGGGTGTGAGGTCTCAAGCTTTGATGAGGGATAGGGGGCCAATATAAGGGCCAAGTACCAGCACCCATCGCACATCATGTGTGCACACCCCCCGGCCCCCCGATCGTCGGAACCCCAATGCCGTCAGTCAGGTTCTCCGGCGATGCTTCGACGAACAAAAATGCAGCACCAGCACATGCTTGAGCCCAGCATGTGCTGCAACAACCCTTGGTCTGGTCCGATCTTAAACTGGGAATGAACTCCGTATGCTTAGACTGGGAATGAACTCCATATCCCTAAGTCAACCCGCGAAACGAGCGTGCGGGCGCTCAGTTGGCCAGATAAAAGGGACACGCAAGCTGGGGATCAGCCGGGTCCCCCTCTGCGTGCTACTGATCCTACTACCGTAACCCTCAATCTGGTCTGATCTTCGACTGCAATAAACTCCGTATGCCTAAGCCAACCAATGAAACGAGCGGGCAGGCGGGCACTACGCCGGCCAGAAAGACGGAATGCGCAAGCCGTGGATCGATAGGGTGGTAGGTAGGTTTAGGCACATATTCATATTTCTGCATACCAATGACATTTTTATGGCTTCTAAATTCATACAATGGTCCTTTAAGCCTTCACATGAAGTTTCATGGCAAGATGACTCGTTTTCTATTTTTCATGATTTTAGAAACTTTTTACGGTTTGGGATTTTTTAAAATTCTTTCGGAAGGAGTTTTGGTGCCAAACTAGGTAGACGTGCTCATTATATTTTTGTTGGCGTGCACAAAAAAATTCAACTAAAAACTCGTAGTGTACAAGATTTTGTGACCATTTGAAAAAAGTGTCCCCATTCAAGACACTTTAATGGCTACTGGCAGCAAACCTGTAAAATCTCAAATGCTCTTTAAGGGGTGTGAGATCTCGAGGTTTGATGAGGGATAAGGGGCCAATATAAGGGCCAAGTACCAGCACCCATTGCACATCATGTGTGCACACCCCCCCCGGTTGCCGTAACCCTAATGCCGTCGGTCAGGTTCTCCGACGAAGAAAAATGTAGCGCCAGCACATGCCTGAGCCCAGCATGTGCTGTCACAACCCTCGGTCTGGTCTGATCTTAGACTGGGTATGAACTTTGTATGCTTAGACTGGGAGTGAACTCCGTATGCCCAAGTCAACCCATGAAACGAGCGTGCAGGTGCTCAGCCAGCCAGAGAGGCGGGATACACAAGCCGGGGATCGACTGGGTCCCCCTCTGCGTGCTGCCGATCCTGCTGCCGCAACCCTCGGTCCGGCCCTATCTTAAATAGGGAATGAACTCCGTATGCCTAAGGCAACCAATGAAATGAGCGGGCGAACGGGCGGGCACTACGCCGGCCAGAGAGACGGGATGCGCAAGCCGTGGATCGATAGGGTTGTAGGTGGGTTTAAGCACATCTTCAAATTTCTGCGTGTCGATGCCATTTTTATGGCTTGTAAATTCGTACAATGATCCCTTAATTCAACCAATGAAATGAGCGGGCGAACGGGCGGGCACTACGCCGGCCAGAGAGACGGGATGCGCAAGCCGTGGATCGATAGGGTTGTAGGTGGGTTTAAGCACATCTTCAAATTTCTGCGTGTCGATGCCATTTTTATGGCTTGTAAATTCGTACAATGATCCCTTAATCCTTCACGTGAAGTTTCATGGCAAGTCGACTCGTTTTCTATTTTTCACGATTTTTGAAACTTTTTACGGTTCGAGATTTTTTAAAATTTTTTTGGAAGGAGTTTTGGCCCCAAACTTGGTAGACTTGATCCTTGTATTTTTTTTGGCATGCACAAAACAATTCAGCTAAAAACTCAAAGTGTACAACATTTTCTGACCATTTGAAAAAAGTGTCCCCATTTCAAACACTTTAATGGCTACTGGCAGCAAACCTGTAAAATCTCAAATGCTCTTTAAGGGGGTGTGAGTTCTCGAGGTTTGATAAGGGATAGGGGGCCAATATAAGGGCCAAGTACCAGCACCAATCGCACATCATGAGAGCACACCTGCCCCGGCCCCCCCGATCGTCGGAACCCTAACGCTGTCGGTCAGGTTCTCCGGCAATGCTTCGACGATGGTGCCCCGACGAAGAAAAATACGGCACCAGCACGTGCCCGAGCCCAGCATGTGCGGCCACAACCCTCGATCCAATCTAATCTTAGACTGGGAATGAACTCCATATGCTTAGACATGGAATGAACTCCGTATGCCTAAGTCAACCCACGAAACAAGCATGCGGGCACTCAGTCGGTCAGAGGGGCGGGATGCGCAACTCGGGGATCGATCGAGTCCCCCTCTGCATGCTGTCGATCCTGTTATCGTAACCCTTGGTCCGGTCCGATCTTAGACTGGGAATGAAGTTCGTATGCCTAAGCCAACCGATGAAATGAGCGGGCGGGCGGGCGGGCAGGCGGGCACTGCCTTGCCCAGAGAGACGGATGCGCAAGCCGTGGATCGATGGGTGGTAGGTGGGTTTAGGCACATCTACATGTTTCTACGTGCCAATGCCATTTTTATGGCTTGTAAATTCATACAATGGTCCCCTAAGCCTTCACGTGAAGTTTCATGGAAAGACGACTCGTTTTCTATTTTTCATGATTTTCAAAAATTTTTGTAGTTTGAGATTTTTTACAATTTTTTTGGAAGGAGTTTTGGCCCCAAACTTGGTAGATGTAATCCTTGTATTTTTGTTGGCATGCACAAAAAAATTCAGCTAAAAACTTGAAGTGTACAATATTTTGTGACCATTTGAAAAAAGTGTCCCCATTTTAAACACTTTAATGGCTACTGGCAGCAAACCTATAAAATCTCAAATGCTCTTTAAGGGGGTGTGAGTTCTCAAGGTTTGATGAGGGATAGGCGGCCAATATAAGGGCCAAGTACCAGCACCCATCGTACATCATGTGTGCACACCCCCTGGCCCCCCGGATCGTCGAAACCCCAATGTCGCCGGTCAGGTTCTCTGGCGATGCTTCGACGATGGTGCCCCGACGAAAAAAATACGGCACCAGCACATGCCCGAGCCCAGCATGTGCTGCCGCAACCCTCGATCCGATCCGATCTTAGACTGGGAATGAACTTCGTATGCCTAAGTCAACCCACGAAACGAGCTTGCGAGCGCTCAGTCGGCCAGAGGGGCGGGATGCGCAAGTCGGGGATCGATCGGGTCCCGCTCTACGTGCTACGGATCCCGTGTCGCAACCCTCGGTCCGCTCTGATCTTAGACTAGGAATTAACTCCGTATGCCTAAGCCAACCAACGAAACAAGCGAGCGGGTAGATGGGCCGGGACTACGCCGGCCAGAGAGACGGGATGCGCAAGCCGTGGATCGATAGGGTGGTAGGTGGGTTTAGGCACATCTTCATATTTCTACATGCCAGTGCCATTTTTATGGCTTGTAAATTCATACAATGGTCCCTGAAGCCTTCACGTGGAGGTTCATGGCAAGACGACTCGTTCTCTATTTTTCATGATTTTTGAAACTTTTTGTGGTTCGGGATATTTTAAAATTTTTTCAGAAGGAGTTTGCACCCCAAACTTGGTAGACGTGATCCTTATTTTTTTTTGGCATGCAAAAAAAAAATTCAGCTAAAAACTCAAAGTGTACAAGATTTTGTGACCTTTTGAAAAAAGTGTCCCCATTTCAAACACTTTAATGGCTACTAGCAGCAAACCTGTAAAATCTCAAATGCTCTTTAAGGGGGTGTGAGTTTTTTAGGTTTGATGAGGGATAGGGGGCCAAAATAAGGGCCAAGTACCAGCACCCATCGCACATCATGTGTGCACACCCGCCCTGGCCCCCCCGATCACCGGAACCCTAATGCTGTCGGTCAGGTTCTCTGACAATGCTCCGGCGATGGTGCCCTGGCAAAGAAAAATGCGGTACCAACACATGCCCGAGCCTAGCATGTGCTGCCGTAACCCTAGGTCTGGTCTGATCTTAGACTGGGAATGAACTCCGTATGCTTAGACTGGGAATGAACTCTGTATGCCTAAGTCAACCCACGAAACGAACGTGCGAGTGCTCAACCGGCCAGAGGGGCAGGATGCACAAGCCGGGGATCAGCTGGGTCCCCCTCTATGTGCTGTCGATCTTGCTGCCGCAACCTTCGGTTTGGTCCGATCTTAGACTGGGAATGAACTCCGTATGCCTAAGCCAACCGATGAAATGAGCGGACGGGCGGGCACTACACCGGCCAGAGAGACGGGATGCGCAAGCCGTGGACCGATATGCTGGTAGGTGGGTTTAGTCACATCATCATATGTGACCATTTGAAAAAAGTGTCCCCATTTCAAACACTTTAATGGCTACTAGCAGCAAACCTGTAAAATCTCAAATGCTCTTTAAGGGGGTGTGAGTTCTTGAGGTTTGATGAGGGATAGGGGGCCAAAATAAGGGCCAAGTACCAGCACCCATCGCACATCATGTGTGCACACCCGCCCCGGCCCCCCCGATCACCGGAACCCTAATGCTGTCGGTCAGATTCTCCGACAATGCTCCGGCGATGGTGCCCTGGCAAAGAAAAATGCGGTACCAACACATGCCCGAGCCCAGAATGTGCTGCCACAACCCTAGGTCTGGTCTGATCTTAGACTGGGAATGAACTCTGTATGCCTAAGTCAACCCACGAAACGAATGTGCGAGCACTCAACCGGCCAGAGGGGCGGGATGCACAAGCCGGGGATCAGTCGGGTCCCCCTTTGTGTGCTGCAGATCTTGCTGCTGCAACTTCGGTCTGGTCCGATCTTAGACTGGGAATGAACTCTGTATGCATAAGCCAATCGATGAAATGAGCGGGCGGGCGGGCACTACACCAGCCAGAGAGACGGAATGCATAAGCCGTGGATCGATATGCTGGTAGGTGGGTTTGGTCACATCATCATATGTGACCATTTGAAAAAAGTGTCCCCATTTCAAACACTTTAATGGCTACTAGCAGCAAACCTGTAAAATCTCAAATGCTCTTTAAGGGGTTGTGAGTTCTTGAGGTTTGATGAGGGATAGGGGGCCAATGTAAGGGCCAAGTACCAGTACCAATCGTACATCATGTGCGCATGCACCCCCCGGCCCCCCCGATCGCTGTAACCCTAATGCCGCCGATCAGGTTCTCTGACGATGCTCCGACGATGGTGCCCCAACGAAGAAAAATGCGACACCAGCACAAGCCCGAGCTCAGCATGTGCTGCCACAACCCTCGGTCTGGTCCGATCATAGACTGGGAATGAACTTCGTATGCTTAGACTGGGAATGAACTCTGTATGCCTAAGTCAACCCATGAAACGAGCATGCGGGCGGGCGGGCAGGCACTACTTCGGCTAGAGAGACGGGATGCGTAAGCCGTGGATCGATAGGGTGGTTGGTGGGTTTAGGCACATCTTCATATTTCTGCATGCCAATGGCATTTTTATGGCTTGTAAATTCATACAATGGTCCCTTAAGCCTTCACGTGAAGTTTCATGGCAAGATGACTCGTTTTCTATTTTTCATGATTTTTGAAACTTTTTACAGTTGGGGATTTTTTAAAATTTTTTCGAAAGGATTTTTGGGGCCAAACTTGATAGACGTGATCCTTGTATTTTTGTTGGCTTGCAAAAAAAAATTCAGCTAAAAAATCGAAGTGTACAAGATTTTGTGACCATTTGAAAAAATTGTCCCCGTTTCAGACACTTTAATGGCTACTGGCAGCAAACCTGTAAAATCTCAAATGCTCTTTAAAGGGGTGTGAGATCTCAAGGTTTGATGAGACATAGGGGGGCAATATAAGGGCCAAGTACAAGCACCCATCGCACATCATGTGCGCACACCCCTCTCGGCCCCCCGATCGTCGGAACCCCAATGCCACCGGTCAGGTTCTCCGACGATGCTCCGACAATGGTGCCCTGACGAAGAAAAATATGACACCAGCACATGCCCGAGCCTAGCATCTGTGGCCATAACCCTCGGTCCGATCCGATCTTAGACTGGGAATGAACTCCATATGCCTAAGTCAACCCACGAAACGAGCATGCAGGCGCTCAGCCAGCCAGAGGGGCGGGATGCGCAAGCGCGGGGATCGATCGAGTCCCCCTCTACGTGCTGCAGATCCTGCTGTCACAACCCTCGATCTGATCAGATCTTAGACTGGGAATCAACTTCGTATGCCTAAGCCAACCGACGAAACGAGCGGGCGGACGGTCGGGCGGGCACTACGTCGGCCAGAGAGACGGGATGCGCAGGCCGTGGATCGATGGGTGGTAGGTGGGTTTAGGAACATCTTCATATTTCTACGTGCCAATGTCATTTTTATGGCTTGTAAATTCATACAATGGTCCCTTAAGCCTTCACGTGAAGTTTCATGGCAAGACGACTCATTCGATTTTTTTCACAATTTTTAAAACTTTTTACGGTTCGGGATTTTTTAAAATTTTTTCGGAAGGGGTTTTGGCCTGAAACTTGGTAGACGTGATCCTTGTATTTTTGTTGGCATGCACAAAAAAAATCAGCCAAAAACTCAAAATGTATAAGATTTTGTGACCATTTGAAAAAAGTGTCCCCATTTCAGACACTTTAATGGCTACTGGCAATAAACCTGTAAAATCTCAAATGCTCTTTAAGGGGGTGTGAGTTCTCAAGGTTTGATGAGGGATAGGCGGCCAATATAAGGGCCAAGTAACAGCACCCACCACACATCATGTGCGCACACCCCCCCGACCCCCCCGATCGTCGGAACCCCAATGCCGTCGGTCAGGTTCTTTGGCAATGCTCTGGCAATGGTGCCCCGGCGAAGAAAAATGTGGCACCAGCACATGCCCGAGCCCAGCATGTTCTGCCGCAACCCTTGGTCTAGTTCGATCTTAGATTGGGAATGATCTCCGTATACTTAGACTGGGAATGAACTCTATATGCGGGCCAAGTACCAGTACCCATCGCATATCATGTGTGCACACCCCCCCGGCCCCCCTAATGGTTGGAACCCTAATCCTGTCGGTCAGGCTCTCCTGCATGCTCCGGTGATGGCACCCCGAAAAGGAAAAATACGGCACCAGCACATGCGCGAGCCGAGCATGTGCTATCGCAAACCTCGGTCTGATCCGATCTTAGACTGGGAATGAACTCCGTATGCCTAAGTCAACCCACGAAACAAGGGTGCGGGTGCTCAGCCGGCCAGAGTGGCGAGATGCGCAAGCCAGGGATCGACCGAGTCCCCCTTTATGTGCTGTCGATCCTGCTGCTGCAACCCTCGGTCTGGTCCAATCTAAAACTAGGAATCAACTCCGTACGCCTAAGCCAACTGACGAAACGAGCGGGCGGGCGGGCACTACGCCGGCCAGAGAAAGGGGATGTGCAAGCCGTGGATCGATATGGTGGTAGGTGGGTTTAGGCACATCTTCATATTTCTGCATGCCAATGCCATTTTTATGGCTTGTAAATTCGTACAATGGTCCCTTAACCCTTCACGTTAAGTTTCATGGCAAGATGACTCGTTTTCTATTTTTCACGATTTTCAAAACTTTTTACGTTTTAGGATTTTTTAAAATTTTTTCGGAAGGAGTTTTGGCCCCAAACTTGGTAGATGTGATCCTTTTATTTTTGTTGGCATGCAAAAAACAATTCAGCTAAAAACTCAAAGTGTAAAAGATTTTGCTGACCATTTGAAAAAAGTGTCCCCATTTCAGACACTTTAATGGCTACTGGCAGCAAACCTGTAAAATCTCAAATGCTTTTTAAGGGGGTGTGAGTTCTTGAGGTTTGATGAGGGATAGGGGGCCAATATAAGGGCCACGTACCAGCACCCATCGCACATCATGTGCGCACACCCCCCCTGGCCCCCCCGATCGTCGGAACCCCAATGCCGCCGATCAGGTTCTCTGGCGATGCTCCGACCATGGTGCCCCGATGAAGAAAAATGTGGCACCAGCACATGCCTGAGCCTAGCATGTGCTGCCGCAACCCTCAGTCCGGTTCGATCTTAGATTGGGAATGAACTACGTATGCTTAGACTGGGAATTAACTCCGTATGCCTAAGTCAACCCATGAAATGAGCGTGCGGGCGCTCAGCCGGCCAGAGGGGCGGGATGCACAAGCTGGGCATCAGCCGGGTCCCCTTCTGTGTGCTACCGATCCTATTACCGCAACCCTCGGCCTGATCCGATCTTAGACTGGGAATAAACTCCATATGCCTAAGCCAACCAACAAAACGAGCGGGCGGACGGGCGGGCGGGAACTACGTCGGCCAGAGAGACGGGATGCGCAAGCCGTGGATCGATAGGGTGGTAGGTGGGTTTAGGCACATCTTCATATTTCTTCATTCCAATGCCATTTTTATGGGTTGTAAATTCATACAATGGTCCCTTAAGCCTTCACGTGAAGTTTCATGGCAAGACGAGTCGTTTTCTATTTTTCATGATTTTCAAAACTTTTTGCAGTTCGGGATTTTTTAAAATTGTTTCGGAAGGAGTTTTGGCCCCAAACTTTTTAGACATGATCCTTCTATTTTTGTTGGCATGCATTAAAAAATTCAGCAAAAAACTCGAAGTGTACAAGATTTTGTGACCATTTGAAAAAAGTGTCCCCATTTCAGACACTTTAATGGCTACTGGCAGCAAACTTGTAAAATCTCAAATGCTCTTTAAGGGGGTGTGAGTTCTCGAGGTAGGATGAGGGATAGGGGGCCAATATAAGGGCCAAGTACCAGCACCCATCGCACATCATGTGCGCACACCCCCCCAGCCCCCTATCATCGGAACCCCAATGCCGTCGGACAGGTTCTCCGATGATGCTCCAGCGATGGCACCCCGGTGAAGAAAAATGCGGCACCAGCACATGCCTGAGCCCAGCTTGTGCAGCCGTAACCCTCGGTCCGGTCTGATCTTAAAATGGGAATGAACTTCGTATGCCTAAGCCAACCGACGAAACGAGCGGGCGGGCACTACGTCGGCCAGAGAGACGGGTTGCGCAAGCCGTGGATCGATAGGGTGGTAGGTGGGTTTAGGCACATCTCCATATTTCTGCATGCCAATGCCATTTTTATGGCTTTTAAATTCATATAATGGTCCCTTAAGCTTTCACGTGATGTTGCATGGCAAGACGACTCGTTTTCTATTTTTCATGATTTTTGAAACTTTTTGTGGTTCAAGATTTTTTAAAATTTTTTCGAAAGGAGTTTTGGCCCCAAACTTGGTAGACATGGTCCTTGTATTTTTGTTGGTGTGCACAAAAAAAATCAGGTAAAAAATCGAAGTGTACAAGATTTTGTGACCATTTGAAGAAAGTGTCCCCATTTCAGACACTTTAATGGCTACTGGCAGCAAACTTGTAAAATCTAAAATGCTCTTTAAGGGGGTGTGAGTTCTCGAGGTTTGATGAGGGATAGGGGGCCAATATAAGGGCCGAGTACCAGCACCCATCGCACATCATGTGCGCACACCCCCTCCGACGCCCCCGATCACCGGAACGCCAATGCCGTCGGTCAGGTTCTCCGGTGATGCTTCGACGATGGTGCCCCGGTGATGCTTCGGCGATGGTGCCCCGACGAAGAAAAATGTGGCACTAACACATGCCCGAGCCCAGCATGTGCTGCTGCAACCCTCGATCTGGCCCGATCTTAGACTAGGAATGAACTCCGTATGCTTAGACTGGGAATGAACTCCGTATGCCTAAGTCTACCCACGAAACGAGCGTGCGGGCACTCAGTCGACCAGAGGGGCAGGATGCGTAAGCCGGGGATCGACTGGGTGCCCCTCTACATACTGTCAATCCTGTTGTCGTAACCCTCTATTCAGTCCGATCTGAGACTGGGAATGAACTCCGTATGCCGAAGCCAACCGATAAAACGAGCAAGCGGGCGGACGGACGGGCACTACGTCGGCCAGAGAGACAGGATGCGCAAGTCGTGGATCAATAGGGTGGTAGGTGGGTTTAGGCACATCTTCATATTGCTGTGAGCCAATGCCATTTTTATGGCTTGTAAATTCATACAATGGTCTTTGAAGCCTTCACGTGAAGTTTCATGGCAAGACGACTCATTTTCTATTTTTCATGATTTTTGAAACTTTTTAGGGTTCGAGATTTTGTAAAATTGTTTTGGAAGGAGTTTTGGCCCCAAACTTGGTAGACGTGATCCTTGTATTTTTTTTGGCATGCACAAAAAAATTCAGCTAAAAACTCGAAGTGTACAAGATTTTGTGACCATTTGAAAAAAGTGTCCCCATTTCAGACACTTTAATGGCTACTGGCAGCAAACCTGTAAAATCTCAAATGCTCTTCAAGGGCGTATGAGTTCTCGAGGTTTGATGAGGGATAGGGGGCCAATATAAGGGCCAAGTACCAGCACCCATCGCACATCATGTGCGCACAGCCCCCGGCCCCCCCGATCATCGGAACCCCAATGCCACCGGACAGGTTCTCCGTTGATGCTCTGACGATGGTGCCCCGATGAAGAAAAATGCGGCACCAGCACATGCCCGAGCCCAACATGTGCTACCACAACCCTCGGTTCGGTCCGATCTTAGACTGGGAATGAACTCTGTATGCTTAGACTAGGAATGAACTCCGTATGCCTAAGTCAACCCACGAAATGAGCGTGCGGGCGCTCAGCCGGCCAAAGGGGTGGGATGCGTAAGCCGGGGATCGGTCTGGTCCCCTTCTACGTGCTATCGATCCTGCAGCCACAATCGTCGGTTCGGTCCGATCTTAGACTGGGAATGAACTCCGTATGCCTAAGCCAACTGACGAAAAGAGCGGACGGGCGAGCGAGCAGGCACTACACGGGCCAGAGAGGCGGGATGCGCAAGCCGTGAATCGATAGGGTGTTAGGTGGGTTTAGGCACATCTCCATATTTCTGTGTGCCAATGCCATTTTTATGGCTTGTAAATTCATACAATGGTCCCTTAAGCCTTCACGTGAAGTTTCATGGCAAGACGACGCGTTTTCTATTTTTCATGATTTTCCAAACTTTTTGCGGTTCGAAATTTTTTAAAATTTTTTTGAAAGGGGATTTGGCCCCAAACTTGGTTATGTGATTCTTGTATTTTTGTTGGCATGCACAAAAAAATTCAGTTAAAACTCGAAGTGTACAAGATTTTGTGACCATTTGAAAAAAATGTCTCCATTTCAGACACTTTAATAGCTACTGGCAGCAAACCTGTAAAATCTCAAATGCTCTTTAAGGGGGTGTGAGTTCTCGAGGTTTGATGAGGGATAGGGGGCCAATATAAGGGCCAAGTACCAGCAAACATCGTACATCATGTGCGCACACCCCCCGGCCCCCCCGATAACCGAAACCCCAATGCCGTCGGTCAGGTTCTCCGACGATGCTCCGACGATGGTGCCGTGGCGAGGAAAAATGCGGCACAAGCACATGCCCAAGCCCAGCATGTGCGGCTGCAACCCTCGGTCCGGTTCGATCTTAGACTGGGAATGAACTCCGTATGCTTAGATTGGGAATGAACTCTGTATGCCTAAGTCAACCCATGAAACGAGCATGCGGGCGCTCAGTCGACTAGAGGAGCGGGATGCGCGAGCCAGGGATCGATCAGGTCCCCCTGTACATGCAGCCGATCCTGCTACCGCAACCCTCGGTCTGGTCTGATCTTAAATTGGGAATGAATTCCGTATGCCCAAGCCAACCGACGAAACGAGTGCGCAGGCGGGCACTACGTCGGCCAGAGAGACGAGATGCGCAAGTCATGGATCTATAGTGTGGTAGGTGGGTTTAGGCACATCTTCATATTTCAGTGTGCCACTGCCATTTTTGTGGCTTGTAAATTCATATAATGGTCCCTTAAGACTTCACGTGAAGTTTCATGGCAAGACGACTCGTTTTCTATTTTTCACGAGTTTCAAAACTTTTTACGGTTCGGCATTTTTTAAAATTTTTTCGGAAGGATTTTTGGCCCCAAACTTGGTAGACATGATCCTTGTATTTTTTTTGGCATGCACAAAAAAAATCAGCTAAAAACACGAAGTGTATAAGATTTTGTGACCATTTGAAAAAAGTGTCCCCATTTCAGACACTTTAATGGCTACGGGCAGCAAACCTGTAAAATCTCAAATGCTCTTTAAGGGGGTGTGAGTTCTCAAGGTTTGATGAGGGATAAGGGCCCAAAATAAGGGCCAAGCACCAGCACCCATCGCACGTCATGTGCGCACACCACCCGGCCCCCCAATCGTCGGAACCCCAATGCCGCCGGTCAGGTTCTCCGATGATGCTTAGACGATGGTGCCCTGGCAAAGAAAAATGCTGCACCAGGACATGGTCGAGCCCAGCTCGGTCAAGTCCAATCTTAGACTGGGAATGAACTCCATATGCTTAAACTGGGAATGAACTTCGCATGCCTAAGTCAACCCACAAAACGAGCATGCGGGCGCTCAGCCTGCCAGAGGGGCGGGATGCGCAAGCCGGGGATCGGTCAGGTCCCTCTCTGTGTGCTACCGATCCTGCTACCACAACCCATGGTCTGATCTGATCTTAGACTGGGAATGAACTCCGTATGTGTAAGCCAACCGACGAAAGGAGCGGACGGGCGGACGGACGGGTGGGCACTACGCCGCCCAGAGAGACGGGATTCGCAAGCTGTGGATCGATAGGGTGGTTGGTGGTTTTGGCACATCTTCATATTTCTGCGTGCCAATGCCATTTTTATTTCTTGTAAATTCATACAATTGTCCCTTAAGCCTTCACGTGAAGTTTCATGGCAAGACGACTTGTTTTCTATTTTTCACGATTTTCAAAACTTTTTACGGTTTAGGATTTTTTTAAATTTTTTGAAAGGAGTTTTGGCCCCAAACTTGGTAGACGTGATCCTTGTATTTTTGTTCGCATGCACAAAAAAAATCAGCTAAAAACACGAAGTGTACAGGATTTTGTGACCATTTGAAAAAAGTGTCCCCATTCCAGACACTTTAATGGCTACTGGCAGCAAACCTGTAAAATCTCAAATGCTCTTTAAGGGGGTGTGAGTTCTAAAGGTTTGATGAGGGATAGGGGGCTAATATAAGGGCCAAGTACCAGCACCCATTGCACATCATGTGCGCACACTCCCCCGGCCCCCCCGATCGCCAAAAACCACATGCCGCTGGTTAGGTTCTCCGGCGATGCTCCAACGATGGTGCCCCGGTGAAGAAAATTGCGGCACCAGCACATGCCCGAGCCCAGCATGTGCTGTTGCAACCCTCGGTCCAGTCCGATCTTAGACTGGCAATGAACTCCGTATGCTTAGATTGGGAATGAACTCCATATGCCTAAGTCAACCCACGAAATGAGCGTGCGGGCGCTAAGCCGGCCAGAGGGACGGGATGCGTAAGCCGGGGATCGGTCGGGTCCCCCTCTGCGTACTGTCGATCCTGCTACCATAACCCTCAGTCTGATCTGATCTTTGACTGGAAATAAACTCCGTATGCCTCAGCCAACCGATGAAATGAGCGAGCGAGCGGGCACTACGTCGGCCAGAGAGACGGGATGCGCAAGCCGTGGATCGATAGGGTGGTAGGTGGGTTTAGGCACATCTTCATATTTCTGTGTGCCAATGCCATTTTTATGGCTTGTAAATTCATACAATGGTCCCTTAAGCCTTCACGTGAAGTTTCATGGCAAGACGACTCGTTTTCTATTTTTCATGATTTTTGAAATTTTTACTGTTCAGGATTTTTTTTAATTTTTTTGGAATGATTTTTGGCCCTGAACTTGGTAGACGTGATCCTTCTATTTTTTTTTGGCATGCACAAAAAAATTCAGCTAAAAACTCGAAGTGTACAAGATTTTGTGACCATTTGAAAAAAGTGTCCCCATTTCAGACACTTTAATGGCTACTGGCAGCAAACCTGTAAAATCTCAAATGCTCTTTAAGGGGGTGTGAGTTCTCGAGCTTTGATGAGGGATAGGGGGCCAATATAAGTGCCAAGTACCAGTACCCATCGCACATCATGTGCGCACACCCCCCCGGCCCCCCCGATCGTCGGAACCCCAATGCCGTCGATTAGGTTCTCCGGTGATGCTCCGACGATGGTGCCTCGATGAAGAAAAATGCGGCACCAGCACATGCCCGAGCCTAGCATGTGCTGCCGCAACCCTCGGCCCGGTCTGATCTTAGACTGGTAATGAACTTCGTATGCTTAGACTGGGAATGAACTCCGTATGCCTAAGTCAACCCACGAAATGAGCATGCAGGTGCTTAGCCGGCTAGAGGTGCTTAGCCGGCCAGAGGGGCGGGATGCGCAAGCCGGGCATCAACTGGGTCCCCCTCTGTGTGCTACCGATCCTACTGCCATAACCCTCAATCTGATCCAATCTTAGACTGGGAATGAACTCCGTATGCCTAAGCCAACCAACGAAACGAGCGGGTGAGCGGGCGGGCGAAAACTATGCCAGCCAGTGAGACGGGATGCACAAGCCGTGGATCGATAGGGTGGTAGGTGGGTTTAGGCACATCTTCATATTTCTTCATGCCAATGCCATTTTTATGGGTTGTAAATTCATACAATGGTCCCTTAAGCCTTCACGTGAAGTTTCATGGCAAGACGACTCGTTTTCTATTTTTCATGATTTTCAAAACTTTTTGCAGTTCGAGATTTTTTAAAATTTTTTTGAAAGTAGTTTCAACCCCAAACTTGGTAGACGTGATCCTTGTATTTTTTTTGGCATGCAAAAAAAAAATCAGGTAAAAACTCGAAGTGTACAAGATTTTGTGACCATTTGAAAAAAGTGTCCCCATTTTAGACACTTTAATTGCTACTGGCAGCAAACCTGTAAAATCTCAAATGCTCTTTAAGGGGGTGTGAGTTCTCGAGGTTTGATGAGGGATAGGGGGCCAATATAAGGGCCAAGTACCAGCACCCATCGCACATCATGTGCGCACACCCCCTCCGACCCCCCCGATCACCGGAACCCCAATGCCGTCGGTCAGGTTCTCCGGCGATGCTTCGACGATGGTGCCCCGACGAAGAAAAATGCAGCACTAGCACATGCCCGAGCCGAGCATGTGCTGCTGCAACCCTCGGTCTGGCCTGATCTTAGACTAGGAATGAGCTGCGTATGCTTAGACTGGGAATGAACTCTGTATGCCTAAGTCAACCTGCGAAACGAGCGTGTGAGCACTCAGTCGGCCAGAGTGACGGGATGCGCAAGCCGGGGATCGGCTGGGTTCCCCTCTGCATACTGTCGATCTTGCTGTCGTAACCCTCTGTTCAGTCCAATCTGAGACTGGGAATGAACTCCGTATGCCTAAGCCAACCGACGAAAAGAGCAAGCGGGCGGGCGGACGGGCACTACGTCGGCCAGAGAGACGGGATGCGCAAGCCGTGGATCAATAGGGTGGTAGGTGGGTTTAGGCACATCTTCATTTTTCTGCATGCCAATGCCATTTTTATGGCTTGTAAATTCATACAATGGTCCCCTAAGCCTTCCCGTGAAGTTTCATGGCAAGACGACTCATTTTCTATTTTTCATAATTTTTGAAACTTTTTAGGGTTTGAGATTTTTTAAAATTTTTTTGGAAAGAGTTTTGGCCCCAAACTTGGTAGACGTGATTCTTTTATTTTTTTTGGCTTGCAAAAAAAAAATCAGTTAAAAATTCGAAGTGTACAAGATTTTGTGACCATTTGAAAAAAGTGCCCTCATTTCAGATACTTTAATGGCTACTGGCAGCAAACCTGTAAAATCTCAAATTCTCTTCAAGGGTGTGTGAGTTCTCGAGGTTTGATGAGGGATAGGGGGCCAATATAAGGGCCAAGTACCAGCACCCATCGCACATCATGTAAGCACACCCCCCCGGCCCCCCCGATCGTCGGAACCCCAATGCCGTCGGACAGGTTCTCCGGCGATGCTCCAACGATGGTGCCCCGGTGGAGAAAAATGTGGCACCAGCACATGCCCAAGCCCAGCATGTACTGCCGCAACCCTCGGTCCAATCCGATCTTAGACTGGGAATGAACTCTGTATGCTTAGACTAGGAATAAACTCCGTATGCCTAAGTCAACCCACGAAATAAGCGTGCGGGCGCTCAGCCGGCCAAAGGGTGGGATGCGCATGCCGGGGATCGATCAGGTCCCCCTCTGCGTGCTACCGATCCTGCAGCCATAACCATCGGTTCGGTCCTATCTTAGACTGGGAATGAACTCCGTATGCCTAAGCCAATCGACGAAAAGAGCGGGCAGGCAGGCGGGCACTACACGGGCCAGAGAGGCGGGATACGCAAGCCGTGTATCGATAGGGTGGTTGGTGGGTTTGGCACATCTTCATATTGCTGCATGCCAATGCCCTTGTTATGGCATGTAAATTCATACAATGGTCCCATAAGCCTTCACGTGAAGTTTCATGGCAAGACGACTCGTTTTCTATTTTTCATGATTTTCTAAACTTTTTGCGGTTTGAAATTTTTTAAAATTTTTTCGGAAGGGGTTTTGGCCCCAAACTTGGTAGACGTGATCCTTGTATTTTTGTTGGCATGCACAAAAAAATTCAGTTAAAACTCAAAGTGTACAAGATTTTGTGACCATTTGAAAAAAATGTCTCCATTTCAGACACTTTAATAGCTACTGGCAGCAAACCTGTAAAATCTCAAATGCTCTTTAAGGGTGTGAGTTCTCGAGGTTTGATGAGGGATAGGGGGCCAATATAAGGGCCAAGTACCAGCACCCATCGCACATCATGTGCGCACACCCCCCCGGCCCTGCCAATAACCGAAACCCCAATGCTGTCGGTCAGGTTCTCCGGCGATGCTCCAACGATGGTGCCCTGGCGAGGAAAAATGCGGCACAAGCACATGCCCGATCATAACATGTGCGACCGCAACCCTCGGTCCAGTTCGATCTTAGACTAGGAATGAACTCCGTATGCTTAGATTGGTAATGAACTCCATATGCCTAAGTCAACCCACGAAACGAGCGTGCGGGCGCTCAGTCGACCAGAGGATCGGGATACACGAGCCAGGGATCGACCGGGTCCCCCTCTGCATGCAGCCGATCTTGCTGCCACAACCCTCGGTCCGGTCTGATCTTAGACTAGGAATGAACTCCGTATGCCCAAGCCAACCGACTAAACGAGCGGGCGGGCGGGCACTACGTCGGCCAGAGAGACGGGATGCGCAAGTCGTGGATCTATAGCGTGGTTGGTGGGTTTAGGCACATCTTCATATTTAAGCGTGCCAATGCCATTTTTATGGCTTGTAAATTCATACAATGGTCCCTTAAGCCTTCACGTGAAGTTTCATGGCAAGACGGCTCGTTTTCTATTTTTCATGATTTTCCAAACTTTTTACGGTTCGGGATTTTTTAAAATTTTTTCGGAAGGAGTTTTGGCCCCAAACTTGGTAGACGTGATCCTTGTATTTTTGTTGGCATGCACAAAAAAATTCAGTTAAAACTTGAAGTGTACAAGATTTTGTGACAATTTGAAAAAAGTGTCCCCATTTCAGACACTTTAATGGCTACTGGCAGCAAACCTGTAAAATCTCAAATGCTCTTTAAGGGGGTGTGAGTTCTCAAGGTTTGATGAGGGATAGGGCCCCAAAATAAGGGCGAAGCACCAGCACCCATCGCACATCATGTGCGCACACCCCCCGGCCCCCCGATCGCCGGAACCCCAATGCCGCTGGTCAGGTTCTCCGACGATGCTCAGACGATGGTGCCCCGACGAAGAAAAATGCGGCACCAGGACATGCTCGAGCCTAGGATGTGCTGCTGTAACCCTCAGTCGGGTCTAATCTTAGACTGGGAATGAACTCCGTATGCTTGAACTGGGAATGAACTCCGTATGCCTAAGTCAACCCACGAAACGAGCGTGCGGGCGCTCAGCTGGCTAGAGGGGCGGGATGCACAAGCCGGGGATCGGTCGGGTCCCCCTCTGCGTGCTGCTGATCCTGCTGCCACAACCCTTAGTTCGGTCTGATTTTAGACTGGGAATTAACTCCGTATGCATAAGCCAACCGACGAAATGAGCGGGCGGGCAGGCACTACGCCACCCAGAGAGACGGGATACGCAAGCCGTTGGTCGATAGGCTGGTATGTGGGTTTAGGCGCATCTTCATATTTCTGCAGGCCAATGCCATTTTTATGGCTTGTAAATTCATACAATGGTCCCTTAAGCCTTCACGTGAAGTTTCATGGCAAGACAACTCATTTTCTATTTTTCACAATTTTTGAAATTTTTGCAGTTCGGGATTTTTTAAAATTTTTTCGAAAGGAGTTTTGGTCCCAAACTTGGTAGACGTGATCCTTGTATTTTTGTTGGCATGCAAAAAAAATTCAGCTAAAAACTCGAAGTGTACAAGATTTTGTCACCATTTGAAAAACGTGTCCCCATTTCAGACACTTTAATGGCTACTGGTAGCAAACTTGTAAAATCTCAAATGCTCTTTAAGGGGGTGTGAGTTCTCGAGGTTTGATGAGGGATAAGGGGCCAGTATAAGGGCCAAGTACCTGCACCCATCGTACATCTTGTGCGCACACGCCCTCTGACCCCTCAATCATCGGAACCCCAATGCCGCTGGTCAGGTTCTCAGGTGATGGTGCCCCGACGAAAAAAAATACGACACCAACAAATGCCCGAGCCCAGAATGTGCTGCCGTAACCCTTGGTTCGGTCCGATCTTAGACTGGGAATGAACTCAGTATGCTTAGACTGGGAATGAACTCCGTATGCCTGAGTCAACCCACGAAACGATCGTGCGGATGCTCAACTGGCCAGAGGGGCAGGACGCACAAGCCAGGGATCGATCGGGTCCCCCTCTGTGTGCTACCAATACTGCTACCGCAACCCTCGATTTGGTTCGATCTTAGATTGGGAATGAACTCCGTATGCCTAAGCCAACCGACGAAATGAGCGGGTGGGCATTACGTTGGCCAGAGTGACGGGATGCGCAAGTCGTGGATCGATAGGGTGGTAGGTGGGTTTAGGCACATCTTCATATTTTTACGTGCCAATTCCATTTTTATGGCTTGTAAATTCATACAATGGGCCCTTAGGCCTTCACGTCAAGTTTTAATGGCAAGATGACTCGTTTTCTATTTTTCACGATTTTCAAAACTTTTTACGGTTCGGGATTTTTTAAAATTTTTTCGGAAGGAGTTTTGGCCCTAAACTTGGTAGACGTGATCCTTGTATTTTTTTTCGCATGCACAAAAAAATTCAGCTAAAAACTCAAAGTGTATAAGATTTTAATGGCTACTGGCAGCAAACCTGTAAAATCTCAAATGCCCTTTAAGGGGTTGTGAGTTCTCGAAGTTTGATGAGAGATAGGAGGCCAATATAAGGGCCAAGTACCAGCACCCATCGCACATCATGTGCGCACACCCCCCGACCCGCCCGATCATCGGATCCCCAATGCCGCCAGTCAGGTTTTTCGGCAATGCTCTGGCGATGGTGCCCCGACGAAGAGAATTATGGCACCAGCACATGCCCGAGCCCAGCATGTGCTGCCGCAACCCTCAGTTCGATCCGATCTTAGACTGGGAATGAAGTCCGTATGACTAACCCAACCGACGAAATGAGCGGGTGGGCAGGTGGGCGGGCATTATAACGGCCAGAGAGATGGGATGCGCGAGTCGTGGATCGATAGGGTGGTACGTGGGTTTAGGTACATCTTCATATTTTTGTGTGCCAATGCCATTTTTATGGCTTGTAAATTCATACAATGGTCCCTTAAGCCTTCACGTGAAGTTTCCTGGCAAGACGACTCGTTTTCTATTTTTCACGATTTTCAAAACCTTTTACGGATCGAGATTTTTTCAAATTTTTTCGAAAGGAGTTTTTGCCCCAAACGTGGTAGACCTGATCCTTGTATTTTTTTTGCATGCACAAAAAAATTTAGCCAAAAGCTCGAAGTGTACAAGATTTTGTGACCATTTGAAAAAAGTGTCCTCATTTCAGACACTTTAATGGCTACTGGCAGCAAACCTATAGAATCTCAAATGCTCTTTAAGGGGGTCTGAGTTCTCGAGGTTTGATGAGGGATAGGGGGCCAATATAAGGGCCAAGTACCAGCACCCATCGCACATCATGTGCGAACACCCACCCCGATCGCCGAAACGCCAATGCCACCGGTCAGGTTCTCCAGCAATGCTCTGGCGATGGTGCCCCGACGAAGAAAAATACGGCACCAGCACATGCCCGAGCCCAGCATGTGCTGCAGTAACCCTCGGCCCGATCCGATCTTAGACTGGGAATGAACTCCGTATGCCTAAGCCAACCGACGAAACGAGCGGGCGGGCTGGTGGGCGAACACTACACCGGGCAGAGAAACGGGATGCGCAAGCCGTGGATCGATAGGGTGGTAGGTGGGTTTAGGCACATCTTCAGATTTCTACATGCCAATGCTATTTTTATGGCTTGTAAATTCATACAATGGTCCCTTAAGCCTTCACGTGAAGTTTCAAGGCAAGACGACTCGTTTTCTGTTTTTTACGATTTTCAAAACTTTTTTCGGTTCAGGATTTTTTAAAATTTTTTCGAAAGGATTTTTGGCCCCAAACCTAGTAGACGTGATCCTTGTATTTTTGTTGGCATGTACAAAACAATTCAGCTAAAAACTCAAAGTGTACAAGATTTTGTGGCCATTTGAAAAAAGTGTCCCCATTTTAGACACTTTAATGGCTAGTGGCAGCAAACCTGTAAAATCTCAAATGCTCTATAAGGGGGTGTGAGTTCTCGAGGGTTGATGAGGGATAGGGGGCCAATATAAGGGCCAAGTACCAGCACCCATCGCACATCATGTGCGCACATCCCCCGACCCCCCCGATCATCGGAACCCCAATGCCGCCGGTCAGGTTCTCCGGCGATGCTCCGGCGAAGGTGTCCCGACGAAGAAAATTATGGCACCAGCACATGCCCTAGCCCAGTATGTGCTGCCATAGCCCTCAGTCCGGTCCTATCTTAGACTGGGAATGAACTCCGTATGCTTAGACTGGGAATGAACTCCATATGCCTAAGTCAACCCACGAAACGAGCGTGCGGGCGCTCAGTCGACCAGAGGGGCGGGATGCGCAAGTCAGGGATCGGAAGGGTCCCCCTCTGCATGCTACCGATCCTGCTGCTACAACCCTCTATCCGGTCTGATCTTAGACTGGGAATGAACTCCGTATGCCTAAGCCAACCGACGAAACGAGCAGGCAGGCGGGCATTACGCCGGCCAGAGAGACGAGATGCGCAAGCCATGGATCGATAGGATGGTAGGTGGGTTTAGGCACATCTTCATATTTCTGCACGCCAATTCATACAATGGTCCTTTAAGCCTTCACGTGAAGTTTCATGGCAAGACGACTCGTTTTCTATTTTTCACAATTTTTGAAACTTTTTACGGTTTGGGATGTTTTAAAATTTTTTCGGAAGGAGTTTTGGCCCCAAACGTGGTAGACCTGATCCTTGTATTTTTTTTGGCACGTAAAAAAAAATTTAGCTAAAAACTCGAAGTGTACAAGATTTTGTGACCATTTGAAAAACGTGTCCCCATTTCAGACACTTTAATGGCTACTAGTAGCAAACCTGTAAAATCTCAAATGCTCTTTAAGGGGGTATGAGTTCTCAAGGTTTGATGGGGGATAGGGGGCCAATATAAGGTCCAAGTACCAGCACCCATCGCACATCATGTGCGCACACCCCCGGCCCCCCCAATCGTCGGAACCCCAATGTCGTCGATCAGGTTCTCCGACGATGGTGCCTCGACGAAGAAAAATGCGACACCAGCACATGCCCGAGCCCATTATGTGCTGCCGTAGCCCTCAGTCCGGTCCTATCTTAGAGTGTGAATGAACTCTGTATGCTTAGACTGAGAATGAACTCTGTATGCCTAACTCAACCCACGAAACGAGCGTGCGGGTGCTCAGTCGACCAGAGGGGAGGGATGCGTAAGCCGGGGATCGGTCGGGTCCCTCTCTGTGTGCTACCGATCCTGCTGTTGCAACCCTTGATCCGATCCAATCTTAGATTGGGAATGAACTCCGTATACCTAAGCCAGCCGACGAAACAAGCGGGCGGGTGGGCGGGCGGGCACTACGTCGACCAGAGAGACGGGATGCGCAAGTCGTGGATCGATAGGGTGGTAGGTGAGTTTAGGCACATCTTCATATTTTTGTGTGCCAATGCCATTTTTATGGCTTGTAAATTCATACAATTGTCCCTTAAGCCTTCACGTGAAGTTTCATGGCAAGACGACTCGTTTTCTATTTTTCATGATTTTTGAAACTTTTTACGGTTTGGGATTTTTTAAAATTTTTTCAGAAGGAGTATTGGCCCCAAACTTGGTAGACGTGATCCTTGTATTTTTGTTGGCATGCAAAAACAAAATCAGCTAAAAACTCGAAGTGAACAAGATTTTGTGACCATTTGAAAAATGTATCCTTATTTCAGACACTTTAATGGCTAGTGGCAGCAAACCTGTAAAATCTCAAATGCTCTATAAGGGGGTGTGAGTTCTCGAGGGTTGATGAGGGATAGGGGGCCAATATAAGGGCCAAGTACCAGCACCCATCACACATCATATGCGCACACCCCCTCGACCCCCCCGATCGTCAGAACCCAATAACGTCGGTCAGGTTCTCCGACGATGCTCCGGCGATGGCGCCCCGATGAAGAAAAATGTGGCACCAGCACATGCCCAAGCCCAGCATGTGTTGCCACAACCCTCGGTTCTATCCGATCTTACACTGGGAATCAACTCCGTATGCCTAAGCCAACCGATGAAACGAGCGGGCAAGCGGGCAGGCGGGCACTACGTCGGCTAGAGAGACCAGATGCGCAAGCCATGGATCGATAGGGTGGTAGGTGGGTTTAGGCACATCTTCATATTTCTGCATGCCAATGCCATTTTTGTGGCTTGTAAATTCATACAATGGTCCCTTAAGCCTTCACGTGAGGTTTCATGGCAAGACGACTCGTTTTCTATTTTTCATGATTTTTGAAACTTTTTGTAGTTCAAAATTTTTTAAAATTTTTTCAGAAGTATTTTTGGCCCCAAACTTGGTAGACGTGATCCTTGTAATTTTGCTGGCATGCACAAAAAAAAATCGACTCAAAACTCGAAGTGTACAAGATTTTGTGACCATTTGAAAAAAGTGTCCCCATTTTAGACACTTTTCTGGCTACTGGCAGCAAACCTGTAAAATCTCAAATTCTCTTTAAGGGGGTGTGAGTTCTCGAGGTTTGATGAGGGATAGGGGGCCAATATAAGTGCCAAGTACCAGTACCCATCGCACATCATGTGCGCACACCCCCCCGGCCCCCCCGATCGTCGGAACCCCAATGCCGTCGATTAGGTTCTCCGGTGATGCTCCGACGATGGTGCCTCGATGAAGAAAAATGCGGCACCAGCACATGCCCGAGCCTAGCATGTGCTGCCGCAACCCTCGGCCCGGTCTGATCTTAGACTGGTAATGAACTTCGTATGCTTAGACTGGGAATGAACTCCGTATGCCTAAGTCAACCCATGAAATGAGCATGCAGGTGCTTAGCCGGCTAGAGGGGCAGGATCCGTAAGCCGGGGATCGAACGGGTCCCTCTCTGCGTGCTGCCGATCCTACTGCCACAACCCTCGATCCGGCTTGATCTTAGACTAGGAATGAACTCCGTGCGCCTAAGCCAACCGACGAAACGATCGGGCGGGCTGGCGGGCAAACACTACGCCGGCCAGAGAGAAGGGATGCGCAAGCCGTGGATCGATAGGGTGGTAGGTGGGTTTAGGCACATCTTCATATTTCTGCATGCCAATGCCATTTTTACGGCTAGTAAATTCATACAGTGGTCCCTTAAGCCTTCACGTGAAGTTTCATGGCAAGACGACTCGTTTTCTATTTTTCACGATTTTCAAAACTTTTTGCGGTTCTTGATTTTGTAAAATTTTTTCGAAAGGATTGTTGGCCCCAAACTTGGTCAACATGATCCTTGTATTTTTGTTGGCATG
The DNA here is from genome assembly GCF_047325235.1 of Durio zibethinus. NCBI lineage: Eukaryota > Viridiplantae > Streptophyta > Magnoliopsida > Malvales > Malvaceae > Durio > Durio zibethinus. Next base: position 12,567,861 of record NC_143177.1, read on the forward strand.
TACAAAAAAATTCAGCTAAAAACTCAAAGTGTACAAGATTTTGTGACCATTTGAAAAAAGTGTCCCCATTTCAGACACTTTAATGGCTACTGGTAGCAAACCTGTAAAATCTCAAATGCTCTTTAAGGGGGTGTGAGTTCTCAAGGTTTGATGAGGGATAGGGGGCCAATACAAGCACCAAGTACCAGCACCCATCGCACATCATGTGCGCACACCCCCCCGGCCCCCCCGATTACCGGAACCCCAATGCCGTCGGTCAGGTTCTCCGACGATGCTCTAGCGATGCTGCACCGGCGAAGAAAATTATGGCACCAGCACATGCTCGAGCCCAGCATGTGCTGCCGCAACCCTCGGTCTAGTCCGATCTTAGACTGGGAATGAACTCCGTATGCCTAAGCCCACCGACGAAACGAGCGGGCGGGTAGGCGGACGGACGGGCATTACTCAGGCCAGAGGGACGGGATGTGCAAGCCGTGGATCAATAGGGTGGTAGGTGGGTTTAGGCACATCTTTATATTTCTGTCTGCCAATGCCATTTTTATGGCTTGTAAATTCATACAATGGTCCCTTAAGCCTTCACGTGAAGTTTCATGGCAAGACGACTCGTTTTCTATTTTCACGATTTTCAAAACCTTTTACGATTCGGGATTTTTTAAAATTTTTTTGGAAGGAGTTTTGGCCCCAAACTTGGTAGATGTGATCCTTGTATTTTTACTAGCATGCACAAAAAAAAATCAGCTAAAAACTCGAAGTGTACAAGATTTTGTGATCATTTGAAAAGAGTGTCCCCATTTCAGACACTTTAATGGCTACTGGCAGCAAACCTGTAAAATCTCAAATGCTCTTTAAGGGGGTTTGAGTTCTTGAGGTTTGATGAGGGATAGGGGGCCAATATAAGGGCCAAGTACCAGCACCCATCGCACATCATGTGCGCACACCCGCTTCGGCCCCCTCGATTGTTGTAACCCCAATTCCGCCTGTCAGGTTCTCTGACGATACTCCGGTGATGGTGCCCCGGTGAAGAAAATGCCGCACCAGCACATGCTCGAACCCAGCATGTGTTGCCGCAACCCTCGGTCCGGTCCGATCTTAGACTGGGAATGAACTCCGTATGCCTAAGTCAACCCATGAAATGAGCGTGTGGGCGTTTAACCGACCAGAGGGGCAGGATGTGCAAGCCGGGGATCAGTCGGGTCCCCCTCTATGTGCTATCGATTCTGCTGCCACAACCCTCAGTCCAGTCCGATCTTAGACTGGGAATGAACTCTGTATGCCTAAGCCAACCGACGAAATGAGCGGGCGGGCGGGCAGTACGCCGACCAGAGAGACGGGATGCGCAAGCCGTGGATCGATATGGTGGTAGGTTGGTTTAGGCACATCTTCATATTTCTGCATGCCAATGCCATTTTTATGGCTTGTAAATTCATACAATGGTCCCTTAAGCCTTCACGTGAAGTTTCATGCCAAGATGACTCGTTTTCTATTTTTCATGATTTTTGAAACTTTTTACGGTTTGGGATTTTTTAAAATTTTTTTGGAAGGTGTTTTGGCCCCAAACATATTAGATGTGATCCTTGTATTTTTGTTGGCATGCACAAAAAAATTTAGCTAAAAACTCGAAGTGTACAAGATTTTGTGACCATTTGAAAAAAGTGTCCCCATTTCAGACACTTTAATGGCTACTGGTAGCAAACCTGTAAAACCAGCACCCATCGCACATCATGTGCGCACACCCCCCTGGCCCCCCCGGTCGCCGAAACCCCAATGCCGCCGATCAGGTTCTCTGGCGATACTCCGACAATGGTGCCCCAATGAAGAAAAATACGGCACCAGCACATGCCCGATCCCAGCATGTGCTACTGCAACCCTCGGTCTGGTCTGATCTTAGACTGGGAATGAACTCCGTATGCCTAAGCCAACCGACGAAATGAGTGGTCGGGCGGGCGGGCGGGCACTACGCCGACCAGAGAGACGAGATGCGCAAGCCATGGATCGATAGGGTGGTAGGTGGGTTTAGGCACATCTTCATATTTCTACGTGCCAATGCCATTTTTATGGTTTGTAAATTCATACAATGGCCCCTTAAGCCTTCACATGAAGTTTTATGGCAAGACGACTCGTTTTCTATTTTTCACAATTTTTGAAACTTTTTATGGTTCGAGATTTTTTAAAATTTTTTCAGAAGGAGTTTTGGCCCCAAACTTGGTAGACGTGATCCTTCTATTTTTGTTGGCATGCACAAAATCAATCAACTAAAAACTCAAAGTGTACAAGATTTTGTGTCCATTTGAAAAAAGTGTCCCCATTTCAGACACTTTAATGGCTACTGGCACCAAACCTCTAAAATCTTAAATGCTCTTTAAGGGGGTGTGAGTTCTCGAGTTTTGATGAGGGATAGGGGGCCAATATAAGGGCCAAGTACCAGCACCTACCGCACATCATGTGCGCACACCCCCCCGGCCCCCTCGATCACCGGAACCCCGATGCCGTTGGTCATGTTCTCTGGCGACGCTCCGGCGATGGTGCCCCGACGAAGAAAAATGCGGTACCAGCACTTGCCGGAGCCCAGCATGTGCTGTCGCAACCCTCGGTCCGGTCTGATCTTAGACTGGGAATGAACTCCGTATGCTTAGACTAGGAATGAACTCCGTATGCCTAAGCCAACCCATGAAACGAGCATGCGGGCGCTCAGCCAGCCAGAAGGGGGGGATGCGTAAGCCGGGGATCGGCTGGGTCCCCCTCTGCGTGCTGTCGATCCTGCTACCGCAACCCTCGGTCCGATCCGATCTTCGACTAGGAATGAACTCCGTATGCCTAAGCCAACCGACGGAACGAGCAGGCGGGCGGGCGGACGGGCACTACGCTGGCCAGAGAGACGGGATGCGCAAGCCGTGGATCGATAGGGTGGTAGGTGGGTGTAGACACCCAATTTGGTCCAGGCTCGGATCAATTGGGCCTGATCCAAATGGGTAGGTCCAATTTTATCTTTATCATTTTTATTTTTATTTTTATTTTATTTTATATTTTATGTATATCCTATGTATTTATTATTTATTTATTATTAATAATATATATATTTATTTTTGTATTTTTATTTATTTAATTATATATTTTTATTTTTATTTTTTTATCCTATAATATTTTTTTTATTATCTTTTCTAATTATCTATTATTTTTTTTTATTTATTTGATTTTTATTTTGGAGGGCTGAGATTGAAGGGTGAAGAATCCTACTGGGAATGGGGATTCAATCAAAAGAGTCCAGATCGGATTCAAAGATTGAATCCCCGTCTAAAGAGGAATTGGAATTGATCAAAAACTCCTGATCAATCCCTATAAAAGGGACCCTCTGGAACTGATGCAACGAAAGAAAACAGTAAGCAAAGGCTACTGATTTAAGGGAAAAGAGACGTATAGAAGGTTAAGAAAAGGTGTAGAAGGGTTCTGAGAATTAGAAGAAATTTTTTAAAGATTTTTGGCCTTTTTTTTTTGGGAATTTCTGGAAAATTCCAGATTCCGGTGAATTTTTCGACGAAGTTTGAATTTTTCGATGAAAATTTCGGTCAACCTTGAAGTTTTTGATGACTTGCTTAGTTTTCGACAAAGAATCCCAGAAATCGATGATCTTTCGGTGAACTTCCGACGAAAAAACCTAGATTCCAGCGACAAAACCCAGAATCTGATGAATCTTCATTCGGAGTTCTTCGACCTTTTAGAGAGAAGAGAGAGGAAAAAAGAAGAGGAGAGAGAGAGAAAAGGAGCTTTCTGCCGAAAAACAGAGGGAAGGGCCTTAAATACCCTTCCAAAATGACATCGTTTTGACTTTAAGTAACCCAGAGGATCCGCGCGTTTTATCGAGATCCGACCCGACCCGAGCGTCGACCCGCGTGTGCCTCCCCCCTCCGAGCCAAGCCGAGCCAAGCCGAGCTTCCCAAGCCGCCCCCGAGCCGTTTTCTCTTCCTTGAGCCGAGCAGCACTCCGAGCCGCTCCAGGTTTTTTTTTTAATTTTTTTTATTAATTTTTTTATTTTATTTATTTTTATATTTATTAGATTAGGTTTTATTTAATATTTTTTATCTTTATCTTATTTTTATTTTTGTTTTACTTTTCTTTATTTTTATTTATTTTTATTTTCACTTTTATTTATTTTTATTATTCTATTTTCTTTAAATAAAAATCAAAAGTTCCAAAAAAAATATTTTTTGGGAAAAGTTGAAATTATCAATCTTCCTTGAAAATCAAAATTTCTAAAAAATATTTCAAGGGAAAAGTTGAAAGTATCCATTTTCCTTAAAAATAAATTTAAAAAAAAAAGGGATTTTTGAGGAAAAGTTGAAAGTATCAATTTTCCTTAAAAATAAATTTCCAAAAAATATTTGTGGGGAAAAGTTGAAAGTATCAATTTTCCTTGAAAATCAAAATTTCCAAAAAAATATTTTTGGGGAAAAGTTGAAAGTATCAATTTTCCTTAAAAATAAATTTCCAAAAAATATTTTTAGGGAAAAGTTGAAAGTATCAATTTTCCTAAAAAATAAATTTCAAAAAAATATTTTTAGGGAAAAGTTGAAAGTATCAATTTTCCCTACACAAGAACAATCATCCTTTCCTTTCTTTTTATTTTGATTTTGATTTTGATTTTTCTTTAACTAATCCGACGGCGGAGCCTCTGCAAGTGAAACATTAGTTTTTTCTTGCATACTCTTGAGGTGAGGGAATTTTCTCAATTTTCTGCTAAAAGTATTAGAGTCAATTGAGAAAAATTTCCAATAATTAATTACTTGGTAAAATTTTAAGGCTTTTGGATAACATAAATTTAAGCTGCTACCATCTTTTGATGGGCGTTGTGAGGGTGCTATAACCTTCCTCACACATAACCGAACTCCCGAACCCTGTTCTGGTTAGCAGACCTGAACCTATTCTTTGAAGGACCCTTAAACTTAGCTGTCCCCTGAAAGGACTGATTCTTTAGGTGGCCAATTGCACCTAGATAAAAAAGATTGGTGGCGACTCCCTAAAGTCAATGTCTAGCGATAGATCCCTGGATCTAGATGTTATGACAGCTTGGCGACTCCACTGGGAACTTTGAGAGTCAGGCCAGAAAATAATTTGTGTTATCCAAAAGCCTAATAAAATTGAATCTTTTTGTATATATGTGTTATTATTCATTCATGTTTATTTACCTTGTTAATCATGTCATTCATATGCATGTGCATAGCATGAGCTCTATACCTGAGCTCCGTCCCTCTAGGAGGGAGTAAAGTACCTATTGCTTTCGTGAGGTCTAATGCCTCTGCAGTGGCTAGCGAAATACTCTCACTCAAATTGAACCTTTTCCGCTTGTAACCTGTAATGGGTGAGGATTAGGGTGCCTTACTAGTCTGTGATGGACAAGGATGTAAGGAACAATTTGAGGACCTTTAGACTTTGACCCTTAAATCCGCATATAGTGAACCTTAAGAGTGCCTAAACCTAGGATAGAGCCCTTTCTACCCAATGATAGATATACCCTAAAATTAAGACACAAAAAAGGTGTTTATCTAATCGTTTTGATTGTTTAACTTTGTGCATCATTTTCATTATCATATGTAACATTATGCATCAGCATCACTTTCATTTCATCCATGGAACTAACTATGTTGTTTGTCTGATTGTATGCATCTGCATTATTTTTATGATCATGTTTTAACATAATCATTTACATCCATTTCATACTAGATTTCATTTAGGAAAATATACATTCCATTCGTGCATCAAAGCATCATACACAAAGCATAGCATAACATTTCTAATCATAAGTATGGTGCTCAAGGTCCAAGGATAGCTCCGTCTAGCGAAAACCCTACTCATCCATACAACACAAGATCCAGAGTAAGGCAAATGGAGGAGGAAAGTTCCCATAGATTTGAAAAGATAGAAAAAGCCTAGGAGAAGATCGAAAGTGAACTAAGCAAGATTCTGGAGGCTCTTAATAACATGAATAAAGGAAAAAAAGTTGAAGAAAATGCAAGCCAACAAGTTCCCTCGTTGCAAGAAGTGGCTGACCCTTTATATCCTCCAGGTTTTGGCCCACCTCAAGTCCAGTCTACTCAAGAGGTCCCGCCACAACACTTCGCATATCCAACATATCCTAGAATGCCATCAACTTTTAACCCAGGGCAGTATAACAGCTATGTAAATCCTATCTTCACTGAAAAAGCCGCAGAACCAAATCTTGATCCAGATGATTTAAAAGAGAAGGAGAAAGAAAAGATAAGAGTGGAAGTTCAGGAAAGCTCCAAGATTAGTATGCTAGAGCAAAGGTTACGGGCTGTGGAAGGATTTAGCTTTTATGGGTCAGTTGATGCTGCTGGGCTCTGCCTCGTCCCTGATGTGGTTATTCCTCATAAGTTCAAAGTACCAAAATTTAAAAAATATGATGGTACAAAGTGCCCCAAAACTCACATCATAATGTATTGTCAAAAAATGGTAGCTCATGCTCATGATGAAAAACTCTTGATGCATGTCTTTCAGGATAGCCTTACAGGCTCAGCGGCCAGGTGGTATGTTCAGCTGGACAGAACCCGTATTCATTCTTAGAGCGATATGGCACATGACTTCATCGATCAATATCGACATATTATCGATTTGGCCCCTGATCGTTTGTCTTTACAGAATTTGGAGAAAAAGGCAAACGAGTCTTTTAAAGAGTATGCCCAGAGGTGGAGAGATGTTGCTTCTCAAGTACAACCTCCTTTGACTGAGAAAAAAGCTATAGTGTTATTTGTCAGCACTTTGAAGTCTCTCTATTATGAAAAGATGATAGGAAATGCAACAAAGAATTTTGCTGACATGGTAATCTCTGGAGAAATTATTGAAAGTGCCATAAAAAATGGCAAGTTAAGAGGAGGAGAAACCAAGAAGACATCAGAAAAGAAAGAAGCTCAAGCTCAAGCTGTGAGCTTTGATAGACAATAATTTAGGGGTTATCAACCCTATCCATCTCAAGGTTACTCTTCATACTATTCTACTGTGAATAATGCCTCATCTTACCCATACCAACTAGTTCCACAACCACCTTATTCATCCACACACCAATCAATTTTTAGCCCCCAAGATCTTACATATAGCCTTAACATTCAAGCTCCTGCAAGAAACCAAATTCACCCTATTTACCCAGCAAGTGGTTCACGAGAACAACGAACTACTCGAGAAAAACTTGTATTTGATCCAATCCCTATGACTTATATAGAGTTATATCGAGAACTCTATAATAGCCATTTGATTGCCCCCAGCCATGTAGAGCCGTTTAAACCACCCTATCCAAAGTGGTATGATCCTACAGCCCACTGTGACTACCACTATGAAATTACTGGCCATTCTACTAAAAATTGTACTGCTTTAAAGTATAAGGTGCAACGACTGATCAATGATGGAATGGTAAGTTTTGATAAAGGGAAAGCAACAACACCTAATGTTAGCGTTTTGAGTGAAAGTCAAGAACAGAAAGGGTCCAGAGAGTCACAATGACTTGAGAGGCAAGATGTCAATAGAGATTCTTCACCTGATCGCATAAGGGATAATTTTAAAGAATGGAGATAAGGCTAGTTGAAGGTTTCTTTTGTCATGTTAGGATTTCGTTTCGAATGATTGTTGGATTTCTTTTTGCAATATGATTTCACTTTTTATCATCTTAATAAGGGTAAGTCAATGCATTTCATTACATTTTCTCTTTCACTCGACCATTATTCCATGCCCTGTTACCTTTCATAACTTCACATTCCCATTCTCAAATTTCGGATGATGAATATTTAGACAATAATAACAATAATTCTAGAATTTAATTTTGAAAACTCATCCACATTAATATAAGAAGATCATTTGAGTAAAAAAGTAAGCTGTTATCGGAGGTGAAATAGATATATGTCTTGAAGATGTACAATCTTTTATACAGATTCATGAGCTTTGTTTAATAGATGATGTTCAAGAAAGGTATTCACAATTGAGATGAAAAATGGCCATCTTTCTTTTACCATTCGAAAAACCATTTATTGCTACCCCTTTGAGCCTATTATGATTTATTTTTCTACAGAACCCCAACTAAGGATCACCCTCTACACTAGAGGGCAATTTTTGAAAAAAAAAACCCACAAAAAGAAAGAGAAAGAAAAGCAAAAGAACATTAAATGCCACAAACGATTTGAGGTAAAGTAATGAGGATCCTTTGTGTGAAGAAAGAAAAAATAGTGAAATGATGTGGGGGCAAAATGCCAAGTTGTGTCAATTGATCCTTTAGTTTTGAACCTTTTTAATACATGTTTTGAGCCTATTGTATCCCATTTTTTTATGACCCCTCACCTTGACCTACATTACAACCTTGAAAAGCCCATTTGGATCAAGTGTGAATGCTTAACTTGAATGATCATATGTTGAGCGAAGGCATGCTCATGATGAAGCAATAGAATCATGCTACATTACTCTAAAGTTTGATGTATGAAAGATATCAACAATGGATGAAAAATGAGAAAAAAAAAAGAGAAGATGATGAAAAGAAAAAAGAAAAAAAATGAGAAAAAAAGAAAAAAAATGAGAAAATGAAAAAAAGAGATTCAAATTGAAAACCTGAAAATGTGATTCTGGTAGAAAAAGATCCAGGTCAAATGGCTCACATGAATGGAAGATCAAAGACATCTGAAGATCCCTCAAAGACTGGGGCAAAGTTCGCCAAGCTCAAGATGACTTCAACAGTAAATGGAATGAGTTTTTGAAAGAATCCTAGATTAATATTGAGAATTGTCTGAATATTCATCATTTGGACATACCATTCATCCCAATGACATGTATCCAATTTATTTCCTTTCCCATTTGTTTTGTACCAAAATAGATCTTCATTGATTATCTTTACCATAATTCACCTTGTGTTCTCTTATTGTTTCACCCCTAGAATGAATTGAGAAAACGCTTGATTGCATTGTATTTGTCAAGAATTGAAATGATAATGAATGAATGAATATGTGCTTAAAAGAGTCTTGCATTCATTTGAAAGAAAATCTAAGATGATGGTGGTAACAAAATGAAGAAATGGTAGAAACCTAAAAGAGATGATTTGGAAGGATATATGATGTGACCAAATGGAGAATATAATGGGGCAAATTTTGAAAAATGGTATAACCAAGTGATGAATACAAAGATGAATTGGTCGATATGACTTGCAAGTTATGATTGAATGATGAAAGCAATCAGTGGACAAAGTTTGTTGTGGAATGGTTAATGCTGAGACACTTATGAGTAATGACTTAGTGATGGTGGGTGAAACTTGTTCTGAAATTTTTAGTGCTGAGAAGTCTATGAACAATGGTCAAGTGATGATTGATTGATGAAACTTGTTTCAAAATATGGAGAAACTGAACAAGGAAGACATGCAAAATGGTGGAGTTTTGAGAGCCATATCACCATAATTATTTAGAATTTTGTTGCATAGACATTTGCATTACATGCATCATGGTGGCATCGTCACTTGGATAGTACATGCACATGATTTGATTGGACATGCATGGCACTATGAGAATATAGGTTGCCACATTTGCATCATTAAGAAAGCATTTGCATCTTTGGTCATAACATTCATTCATGCAAAATTTTGAGTCACTTGAAAAAGAAATTGTGAATGTTTTGATGAGAATTTTTTAGAACTCAAATGAGAATCTTTGAATTTCAAAATGAGAATCTTTGAGGAGTGAAACCCTAAAGTTCATCGAATGTGAATTTTTGAACAAATGAAAAGTTTTGAACTTTTGGATGTGGATCTCTAAAATACAAAACTTCAACCTTTTGGATATGAATTTCCAATGTTTTAAATGAGAGCCTTTGAACTTAGATGTGAAACTCTAAGTTTTATTGCATGTGAGCCTTTGAACTCAAATGAAAAGCTTTGAATTTTTGGATGTGAATTTCCAAAATTCAAATGAAAAGCTTTAGATTTTTGGATATGAATTCCAAGTTTGCCAAATAAGAACCTTTAACTTTTGGATGTGAGCCTCCAAAATTCAAATGAGGATCTTTCATGCGAGTCTTACAAGTTGCAAATGCAAATCTCGAGATCTTACAAATTTGAGAAGAAATTTGTCAGGTAAGTTCCTAATCCTTGAAATAGGATATCTTGTGGTATCAGGATTGATTTATAAGACCTTTGGGCATAATCTCCTGAAACTTTTTCAAACACAATTTTCAACTCCTTTGGACATGATTGTCAGGGAGCAATTTACTTTCCAAAAGTCGTGGTGCCTCTGTTTAGAGGAGCAATTTACTTTCCAAAGTCATGGTGCCTCTATTTAGAGGGGAAAGTCGTGGTGCCTCTATTTAGAGGGGAAAGTCGTGGTGCCTCTGTTTAGAGGAGCAATTTACTTTCCAAAGTTGTGGTGCCTCTATTTAGAGGGGAAAGTCGTAGTGCCTCTGTTTAGAGGAGCAATTTACTTTCTAAAAGTCGTGGTGCCTTTGTTTAGAGGAGCAATTTACTTTCTCAAAGTCGTGGTGCCTCTGTTTAAAGGAGCAATTTACTTTCCAAAGTCATGGTGCCTCTGTTTAAAGGAGTAATTTACTTTTCCAAAGTCATGGTGCCTCTGTTTAGAGGAGCAATTTACTTTTTCAAAGTCGTGGTGCCTCTGTTTAGAGGAGCAATTTACTTTCCAAAGTCGTCAAGCCTCTGTTTAGAGGAGCTTTAAAAAAAAAAAAAACAAAAAAAAACAAAAAAGTTGCCTCTATTTAGAGGAGCTTCATTTATGTTTCTCAAAGTCATTGAGCCTCTGCATAGAGGAGCTTTGATCATTTAAAAACAAAAAACAAAAAAACAAAAAAAAACAAAAAAAAAACAAAAAAAAATTGCCTCTATTTAGAGGAGCTTTGTTTATGTTTCTCAAAGTCATTGAACCTCTGCTTAGAGGAGCTTTGATCAATTTAAAAAAAAAAAGTAAAAAAAAACAACAAAAACAAAAAAATGAAAAAAAGTTACCTCTATTTAGAGGAGCTTTATTTATGTTTCTTAAAGTCGTTGAACCTCTGTTTAAAAGAGCTTTGGTAAAAAAAAAAAACAAAAAAAAAACAAAAGAAAATGAAAATGTTGAGTTGAGTCTTGATTGGGTGTCTACGTCTTTGCGCAATTTCTGTTTCACAGAAAATGTGCAAAGAGGGGTAGCTGTAGACACCCAATTTGGTCCAGGCCCAGATCAGTTGGGCTTGGTCCAAATGGGTAGGTCCAATTTTATCTTTGTCATTTTTATTTTTATTTTTATTTTATTTTATATTTTATGTATATCCTATGTATTTATTATTTATTTATTATTAATAATATATATATTTTTATTATTTTTTATTTTATTTATTTTTGTATTTTTATTTATTTAATTATATATTATTATTTTTTTATCCTATAATATTTTTTTTATTATCTTCTCTAATTATCTATTATTTTATTTATTTATTTGATTTTTATTTTGGAGGGCTGAGATTGAAGGGTGAAGAATCCTACTGGGAATGGGGATTCAATAAAAAAAGTCCAGATCGAAATCAAAGATTGAATCCCCGTCCAAAGAGGAATTAGGGTTGATCAGAAACTCCTGATCAATCCCTATAAAAGGGACCCTCTGGAACAGATGCAACAGAAGAAAACAGTAAGCAAAGGCTACTGATTTAAGGGAAAAGAGACATATAGAAGGCTAAGAAAAGGTGTAGAAGGGTTCTGGGAATTAGAAGAAATTTTTTGAAGATTTTTGGCATTTTTTTTTCTGGGAATTTCTGGAAAATTCCAGATTCCGATGAATTTTTCGGTGAAGTTTGAATTTTTGACAAAAATTTTGGCCAACCTTGAAGTTTTCGGTGACCTACCCAATTTCCGGCAAAGAATCCCAGAAACCGGTGATCTTCCGATGAACTTTCGGTAAAAAAACCCAGATTTCGATGACAAAACCCAGAATCTGATGAATCTTCAACCGGAGTTCTTCGACCTTTTAGAGAGAAAGGAGAGGAAAAAGGAAGAAGAGAGAGAAAGAAGAGCAGCTTTCTACCGAAAAATAGAGGGAAGGGTCTTAAATACCCTCCCAAAACGATGTCATTTTGACCTTAAGTAACCTAGAGGCTCTGCGCGTTTTGCCGAGATCCGACCCGACCCGAACGTCGACCCACGTCCTAACCCGCGCGTGCCTCCCCCCTTCGAGCCAAGCCGAGCTGAGTCGAGCTTCCCAAGCCGCCTTCCGAGCCGTTTTCTCTTCCTTGAGCCGAGCCGCACTCCGAGCCGCTCCAGATTTTTTATTTATTTGTTTATTTTATTTGTTTTTATATTTATTAGATTAGGTTTTATTTAATATTTTTTATCTTTATCTTATTTTTATTTTTGTTTTACTTTTCTTTATTTTTATTTTTATTTATTTTCACTTTTATTTTTTTATTATTCTATTTTCTTTGAATAAAAATAAAAAGTTCCAAAAAAAATATTTTTGGGGAAAAGTTGAAAGTATCAATCTTCCTTGAAAATCAAAATTTTCAAAAAATATTTTTAGGAAAAAGTTGAAAGTATCCATTTTCCTTAAAAATAAATTTTCAAAAAAAAAAAGGGATTTTTGAGGAAAAGTTGAAAGTATCAATTTTCCTTTGAAATAAATTTTCAAAAAAAATATTTTTGGGGAAAAGTTGAAAGTATCAATTTTCCTTGAAAATCAAAATTTCCAAAAAAATATTTTTGGGGAAAAGTTGAAAGTATCAATTTTCCTTAAAAATAAATTTCCAAAAAATATTTTTAGGGAAAAGTTGAAAGTATCAATTTTCCTAAAAAATAAATTTCAAAAAAATATTTTTAGGGAAAAGTTGAAAGTATCAATTTTCCCTACACAAGAACAATCATCCTTTCGTTTCTTTTTATTTTGATTTTGATTTTGATTTTTCTTTAACTAATCCGACGACGGAGCCTCTGCAAGTGAAACAGTAGTTTTTTCTTGCATACTCTTGAGGTGAGGGAATTTTCTCAATTTTCTGCTAAAAGTATTAGAGTCAATTGAGAAAAATTTCCAATAATTAATTACTTGGTAAAATTTTAAGGCTTTTGGATAACACTTACTAAAGTCAATGTCTAGCGATAGATCCCCGGATCTAGACGTTATGACAGTGGGTTTAGGCACATCTTCATATTTCTACATGCCAATGCCATTTTTATGGCTTGTAAATTCATACAATGGTCCCTTAAGCCTTCACGTAAAGTTTCATCACAAGACGACCCGTTTTCTATTTTTCACGATTTTTGAAACTCTTGGCGGTTTGGGATTTTTTAAAATTTTTTCAGAAGGATTTTTGGCCGCAAACTTAGTAGACATGATCCTTGCATTTCTGTTGGCATGCACAAAACAATTCAGCTAAAAAATCAAAGTGTACAAGATTTTGTGACCATTTGAAAAAAGTGTCCCCATTTTAGACACTTTAATGGCTACTGGCAGCAAACCTGTAAAATCTCAAATGCTCTTTAAGGGGGTGTGAGTTCTCGAGGTTGGATGAAGGATAGGGGGCCAATATAAGTGCCAAGTACCAGCACCAATCGCACATCATGTGCGCACACCCCCTGGCCCCCCCGATCGCCGGAACCCCAATGCCGCCGGTCATGTTCTCTGGCGATGGTGCCCCGGCGAAGAAAAATACGGCACCAGCACATGCCTGAGCCCAGCATGTGCTACTGTAACCCTCGGTTTGGTCCAATCTTAGAGTGGGAATGAACTCCGTATGCCTAAGCCAACCGATGAAATGAGTGGGCGGGCGGGCGGGTGGGCACTACGCTGGCCAGAGAGACGGGATGCGCAAGCCGTGGATCGATAGGGTGGTAGGTGGGTTTAGGCACATCTTCATATTTCTGTGTGCCAATGCCATTTTTGTGGCTTGTAAATTCATACAATGGTCCCTCAAGCCTTCACGTGAACTTTCATGCCAAGACGACTCGTTTTTTATTTTTCAGGATTTTTGAAACTTTTTGCGGTTCGGGATTTTTTAAAATTTTTTTGGATGGAGTTTTGGCTCTAAACTTGGTAGACGTGATCCCTGTATTTTTTTTGGCATGCACAAAAAAAATTCAGCTAAAAACTCAAAGTGTACAAGATTTTGTGACCATTTGAAAAAAGTGTCCCCATTTCAGACACTTTAATGGCTACTGGCAGTAAACCTGTAAAATCTCAAATGCTCTTTAAGGGGGTGTGAGTTTTCAAGGTTTGATGAGGGATAGGGGGCCAATATAAGAGCCAGGTACCAGCGCCCATCGCACATGATGTGCGCACACCCCCCCGACCCCCCCGATTGTCAGAATCCCAATGCCGCTGGTCAGGTTCTCCGGTGATGCTCCGGTGATGGTGCCCCGACGAAGAAAAATTTGGTACCAGCACATGCCAGAGCCTAGCACGTGCTACCGCAACCCTCGATCTGGTTTGATCTTAGACTAGGAATGAACTCCGTATGCTTAGACTGGGAATGAACTCTGTATGCCAAAGTCAACCCATGAAACAAGTGTGTGGGCGCTCAGCCGGCCAGAGGGACGGGATGTGCAAACCGGGGATCAGCCAGGTCCCCCTCTGCGTACTGCTGATCCTGCTGCCACAACCCTCGATCTGGTCTGATCTTAGACTGGGAATGAACTCCATATGCCTAAGCCAACCAACGAAACAAGCGGGCGGGCGGGCGGACGGGCACTACGCCAGCCAGAGAGACAGGATGCGCAAGCCATGATCGATAAGGTGGTAGGTGGGTTTAGGTACATCTTCATATTTCTGCATGCCAATGCCATTTTTATGGCCTATAAATTCATACAATGGTCCCTTAAGCCTTCACGTGAAGTTTCATGGCAAGACGACTCGTTTTTTATTTTTCATGATTTTTGAAACTTTTTGCCTTTCAGGATTTTTTTAAATTGTTTCAAAGGAGTTTTGGCCCCAAACTTGGTAGACATGATCCTTGTATTTTTGTTGGCATGCACAAAAAATTACCGTTAAAAAATTGAAGTGTACAAGATTTCAAACACTTTAATGGCTACTGGCAGCAAACCTGTAAAATCTCAAATGCTCTTCAAGGGGGTGTGAGTTCTCGAGGTTTGATGAGGGATAGGGGGCCAATATAGGGGCCAAGTGCCAGCACCCATCGAACATCATGTGCGCACACCCCCCCGGCGCCCCCGATCGCTGGAACCCCAATGCCGCCGGTCAAGTTCTTCAGCGATGGTGGCCCGACGAAGAAAAATGCAGCACCAGCACATGCCCGAGTCCAGCATGTGCTACCGCAACCCTCGGTTCGATCCGATCTTAGACTGGGAATGAACTCCGTATGCCTAAGTCAACCCACAAAACTAGCGTGCGGGCGCTCAGCCGGCCAGAGGGGTGGGATGCACAAGCCGGGGATCGACCGGGTCCCCCTGTACGTGCTGCCAATCCTACAGCCGTAAGCCTCAGTTCGATCCGATCTTAGACTGGGAATGAACTTCGTATGCCTAAGCCAACCGATGAAATGAGCGGGCGGGCGGGCACTACGTTGCCCAGAGAGACGAGATGCACAAGCCGTGGATCGATAGAGTGGTAGGTGGGTTTAGGCACATCTTCATATTTTTGTGTGCCAATGCCATTTTATGGCTTGTAAATTCATACAATGGTCCCTTAAGCATTCACGTGAAGTTTCATGGCAAGATGACTCATTTTCTATTTTTCACGATTTTTGAAACTTTTTGTGGTTCGGGATTTTTTAAAATTTTTTCGAAAGGAGTTTTGGCCCCAAACTTCGTAGACATATCCTTGTATTTTTATTGGCATGCACAAAAAAATTCAGCTAAAAACTCAAAGTGTAAAAGATTTTGTGACCATTTGAAAAAAGTGTCCCCATTTCAGACACTTTAATGGCTACTGGAAGCAAACCTATAAAATCTCAAATGCTCTTTAAGGGGGTGTGAGTTCTCGAGGTTTTATGAGGGATAGGGGGCCAATATAAGGGCCAAGTACCAGCACCCATCGCACCTGATGTGCGTACACCCACCCCCCGGCCCACCCGATCGTCGGAACCCCAATGTCGTTGGTCAGGTTCTCCGGCGATGCTCCAACGATGGTGCCTCGGTGAAGAAAAATGCAGCACCAGCACATGCCCGAGCCCAGTATGTGCTACCGCAACCCTCGGTCTGGATCGATTTTAGACTGGGAATGAACTCCGCATGCTTAGACTGGGAATTCATGAGGGATAGGGGGCCAATATAAAGGCCAAGTACCAGCACCCATCGCACATCATGTACGCACACCCCTCCTGACCCCCCCGTTCGTTGGAACCCCAATGCTGTCGATCAGGTTCTCCGACGATGCTCCGGTGATGGTGCCCCGATAAAGAAAAATGTGGCACCAGCGCATGCCCGAGCCTATCATGTACTGCCGTAACCCTCGGTCCAATCCGATCTTAGACTGGGAATGAACTTCGTATGCCTAAGATTACCGACGAAACGAGCGGGCGGGCTGGCAGGCACTATGTCGGCCAGAGAGACGGTATGCGTAAGCCGTGGATCGATAGGGTGGTAGGTGGGTTTAGGCACATCTTCATATTTCTGCATGCCAATGCCATTTTTATGGCTTGTAAATTCATACAATGATCCCTTAAGCCTTCACGTGAAGTTTCATGGCAAGACGACTCGTTTTCTATTTTTCACGATTTTTGAAACTTTTTACGGTTTGGGATTTTTTAAAATTTTATCGGATGGTGTTTTGGCCCGAAACTTGGTAGACGTGATCCTTGTATTTTTGTTGGCATGCACAAAAACATTCAGCTAAAAACTTGAAGTGTACAAGATTTTGTGACCATTTGAAAAATGTGTCCCCATTTCAGACACTTTAATGGCTACTGGCAGCAAACCTGTAAAATCTCAAATGCTCTTTAAGGGGGTGTGAGTTCTCGAGGTTTGATGAGGGATAGGGGGCCAATATAAGGGCCAAGTACCAGCTCCCATTGAACATCATTTGCGCACACCCCGCGGCCCTCTCGATCGTCGAAACCCTAATGCCACCGATCAGGTTCTCCTGCGATGCTCCGACGATGGTGTCCTAGCGAAGAAAAATGTGGCACCAGCAGATGCCCAAGCCCAGCATTTGCTGCCACAACCCTTGGTCTGATCTGATCTGATCTTAGACTGGGAATGAACACCATATGCCTAAGCCTACCGACGAAACGAGCGAGCGGGCGGGCAGGCACTACGTCGGCCAGAGAGACGGGATGTGCAAGCTGTGGATCGATAGGGTGATAGGTGGGTTTAGGCACATCTTCATATTTCTATGTGCCAATGCCATTTTTATGGCTTGTAAATTCATACAATGATCCCTTAAGCCTTCACATGAAGTTTCATGGCAAGACGACTCGTTTTCTATTTTTCATGATTTTTGAAACTTTTTGTGGTTCAAGATTTTTTAAAATTTTTCGAAAGGAGTTTTGGCACCAAACTTGGTAGACGTGATCCTTGTATTTTTGTTGGCATGCACAAAAAAAATCAGCTAAAAACTCGAAGTGTACAAGATTTTGTGACCATTCGAAAAAAGTGTCCCCATTTCAGACACTTTAATGGCTACTGGCAGCAAACCTGTAAAATATTGAATGCTCCTTAAGGGGGTGTGAGTTCTCGAGGTTTGATGAAGGATAAGGGGCCAATATAAAGGCCAAGTGCCAGCACCCATCGCACATCATGTGTGCACACCCCCCGGCCCCCCCGATCGTCGGAACCCCAATGTCGCTGGTCAGGTTCTCCGACGATGCTCTGGCGATGGTGCCCCGACGAAAAAAAATGCAGCACCAGCACATGCCCGAGCCCAGCATGTGCTGCCGGAACCCGCAGTCCTATCCGATCTTAGACTAGGAATAAACTCCGTATGCTTAGACTGGGAATGAACTCCGTATGCTTAGATTGGGAATGAACTCCATATGCCTAAGTCAACCCATGAAACGAGCGTGTGATGCTCTGGCGATTGTGCCCTAGCGAAGAAAAATGCGACACCAGCACATGCTCGAGCCCAGCATGTGCTGCCGCAATCCTCAGTTCGATCCGATCTTAGACTAGGAATGAACTCCGTACCAGCACCCATCGCACATCATGTGTGCACACCCCCCCGACCCCCCCGATCGTCAGAACCCCAATACCGCTAGTCAGGTTCTCCGGGATGCTCCGACAATGGTGCCCCGACGAAGAAAAATACGGCACCAGCACATGCCCGAGCCCAGCATGTACTGCTGCGGCCCTCGGTCTGGTCCGATCTTAGAATGGGAATGAACTCCATATGCTTAGACTGGAAATGAACTCCGTATGCCTAAGTCAACTCACGAAACGAGCGTGCGAGCGCTCAGCCAGCCAGAGGGACGGGATGCGTAAGCCGGGGATCGGTCGGGTCCCCCTCTACGTGCTGTCGATCCTACTGCCGAACCCTCGGTCCGGTCCGCTCTTAGACTGGGAATGAACTCCGTATGCCAAAGCCAACCGATGAAACAAGCGGGCGGGCGGGCGGGCACTACGTCGGCCAGAGTGCCGGGATGCGCAAGCTGTGGATCGATAGCGTGGCAGGTGGGTTTAGGCACATCTTTATATTTCTGCATGGTAATGCCATTTTTATGGCTTGTAAATTCATACAATGGTTCCTTAAGCCTTCCTGTGAAGTTTCATGGCAAGACGACTCATTTTCTATTTTTCACGATTTTTGAAACTTTTTACGGTTCGAGATTTTTAAAATTTTTTCGGAAGGATTTTTTACCCCCAACTTGGTAGACGTGATCCTTGTATTTTTTTGGCATGCACAAAAAAATTCAGCGAAAATCTCGAAGTGTACAAAATTTTGTGACCATTTGAAAAAAGTGTCCCCATTTCAAACACTTTAATGGCTACTGGCAGCAAACCTGTAAAATCTCAAATGCTCTTTAAGGGGGTGTGAGTTCTCAAGGTTTGATGAGGGATAGGAGGCCAATATAAGGGCCAAGTACCAGCACCCATCGCACATCATGTGTGCACACCCCCCCGGCCCCCCCGATCGCCGGAACCCCAATGCCGCCGGTCAGGTTCTCCGGTGATGCTCCGGCAATGGTGCCCTGACGAAGAAAAATGCGGCACCAGCACAGGCCCAAGCCCAGCATGTGCTGCCGTGGCCCTCGGTCTGGTCCGATCTTAGATTGGGAATGAACTCCATATGCTTAGACTGGGAATGAACTCCGTATGCCTAAGTCAACTCACGAAACGAGCGAGCAAGCGCTCAGCCAGCCAGAGGGATGGGATGCGCAAGCCGGGGATCGACCGGGTCCCCCTCTGTATGCTACCGATCTTGCTGCTGTAACCCTTAGTCTAGTTCGATCTTAGACTGGGAATGAACTCCGTATGCCTAAGCCAACCAACGAAACGAGCGGGCGGGCGGGCACTACGCCGGCCATAGAGACGGGATAAGCGAGCCGTGGATCGATAGGGTGGTAGGTGGGTTTAGGCACATCTTCATATTTCTACGTGCCAATGCCATTTTTATGGCTTCTAAATTCAAGTTTCATGGCAAGACGACTCATTTTCTATTTTTCACGATTTTCAAAACTTTTTGCAGTTCGAGATTTTTTAAAATTTTTTGGGAAGGAGTTTTGGCCCCAAACTTAGTAGAAGTGATCCCTATATTTTTTTTGGCATGCACAAAAAAAATTCAGCTAAAAACTCGAAGTGTACAAGATTTTCTGACCATTTGAAAAAAGTGTCCCCATTTCAGACACTCTAATAGCTACTGGCAGCAAACATGTAAAATCACAAATGCTCTTTAAGGGGGTGTGAGTTCTCAAGGTTTGATGAGTGATAGGGGGCCAATATAAGGGCCATGTACTAGTACCCATCGCACATCATGTGCGCACACCCTCTCCCCGGCCCCCCCGATTGTCGGAACCCCAATGCCACCGGTCAGGTTCTCCGGCGATAGTGCCCCGGCGAAGAAAAACGCGGCACCAGCACATGCCCGAGCCCAGCATGTGCTGCCGTAGCCCTCAATCCAGTTTGATCTTAGACTGGGAATGAACTCCATATGCTTAGACTGGGAATGAACTCCGTATGCCTAAGTCAACCCACGAAACGAGCGTGCGGGCGCCCAGCCGACCAGAGGGGAGGGATGCGCAAGCCGGGGATCGACCGGGTCCCTCTCTGCGTGCTGTCCATCCTGCAGCCGTAACCTTCATTTCAGTCCGATCTTAGACTGGGAATGAACTCTGTATGCCTAAGCCAACCGATGAAACGAGCGGGCGGGCGGGCAGTACGTCGGCCAGAGAGACGGGATGCGCAAGCCGTGGATCGATAGGGTAGTAGGTGGGTTTATGCACATCTTCATATTTCTGCTTGCCAATGCCATTTTTATTACCTGTAAATTCATAAAATGGTCCCTTAAGCCTTCACGCGAAGTTTCATGGCAAGACGACTCCTTTTTTATTTTTCATGATTTTCGAAATGTTTTGCAATTTGAGATTATTTAAAACTTTTTCGGAAGGAGTTTTGGCCCTAAACTTGGTAGACGTGATCCTTGTATTTTTGTTGGCATGCAAAAAAAAATTCAGCTAAAAACTCAAAGTGTACAAGATTTTGTGACCATTTAAAAAAAGTGTCCCCATTTTAGACACTTTAATGGCTACTGGCAGCAAACTTGTAAAATCTCAAATGCTCTTTAAGGCAGTGTGAGTTCTCAAGGTTTGATGAGGGATAGGGGGCTAATATAAGGGCCAAGTACTAGCACCCTTCGCACATCATGTGCTCACACCCCTCCCCCCGGCCCTTCCGATCACCGGAACCCCAATGCTGCCGGTCAGGTTCTCCGGTGATGCTCCAATGATGGTGCCCTGGCGAAGAAAAATGCGGCACCAGCACATGCTTGAGCCCAGCATGTGCTACCGCAACCCTTGTTCTGATCCGATCTTAGACTGGGAATAAACTTCGTATGCTTAGACTGGGAATGAACTTCGTATGCTTAGACTAGGAATGAACTTCGTATGCTTAGACTAGGAATGAACTCCGTATGCCTAAGTCAACCCACGAATCTAGCGTGTGGGCACTCAGCTGACCAAAGGGGTGGGATGCGTAAGCTGAGGATCGGCTGGGTCCCCCTCTACGTGCTACCGATCCTACTATCGCAACCCTTGGTCCGGTCTGATCTTAGACTGGGAATGAACTCCGTATGCCTAAGCCAACCAACGAAACAAGCGGGCGGGCGGGCGGGTGGGCACTACACCGGCCAGAGAGACAGGATGCGCAAGCCATGGATCGATAGGGTGGTAGGTGGGTTTAGGCACATCTTCATATTTCTATGTGCCAATGCCATTTTTATTGCTTGTAAATTTATCCAATGGTCCCTTAAGCCTTCACGTGAAGTTCCATGGCAAGACGACTCGTTTTCTATTTTTCATGATTTTTAAAACTTTTTATGGTTCAGGATTTTTTAAAATTTTTTCAGAAGGATTTTTGGCCCAAAACTTGGTAGACGTGATCCTTGTATTTTTGTTGGCATGCTTAAAAAAATTCAGCTAAAAATTCGAAGTGTACAAGATTTTGTGACCATTTGAAAAAAGTGTCCCCATTTCAAACACTTTAATGGCTACTGGCAGCAAACCTGTAAAATCTCAAATGCTCTTTAAGGGGGTGTGATTTCTCTAGGTTTGATGAGGGATAGGGGGCCAATATAAGGGCCAAGTACCAGCACCCATCGCACATCATGTGTGCACACCCCCCGGCCCTCCCAATCGCTGGAACCCAATGCCGTCGGTCAGGTTCTCAGATGATGCTCTGACGTGGTGCCCGACAAAGAAAAATGCGGCACCAGCACATACCTGAGCCCAACATGTGCTGTCGCAACTTTTGGTCCGGTCCGATCTTAGACTGGGAATGAACTTCGTATGCTTAGATTGGGAATGAACTCTGTATGCCTAAGTCAGCCCACGAAACGAGCGTGCGGGCACTCAGCCGACCAGAGGGGCGGGATGCGCAAGTCGGGGATCGATCGGGTCCCCCTCTGCGTGCTGTCGATCCTACTGCTACAACCCTCGGTCTGGCCTGATCTTAGACTGGGAATGAACTTCATATGCCTAAGCCAACCGATGAAACGAGCGGGCGGGCGGGCGGGCACTACGCCGGCCAGAGTGACGGGATGCGCAAGCCATGGATCGATAGGGTGGCAGGTGGGTTTAGGCACATCTTCATATTTATGTGTGTCAATGCCATTTTTATGGCTTGTAAATTCATACAATGGTTCCTTAAGCCTTCAAGTGAAGTTTCATGGCAACACGACTCATTTTCTATTTTTCACGATTTTTGAAACTTTTTGTGGTTCGGGATATTTTAAAATTTTTTTGGAAGGATTTTTGGCCCCCAACTTGGTAGACGTGATCCTTGTATTTTTGTTGGGATGCACAAAACAATTCAGCTAAAAACTCGAAGTGTACAAAATTTGTGACCATTTGAAAAAAGTGTCCCCATTTCGAACACTTTAATGGCTACTAGCAGCAAACCTGTAAAATCTCAAATGCTCTTTAAGGGGGCATGAGTTCTCAAGGTTTGATGAGGGATAGGGGGCCAATATTACGGTCAAGTACCAGCAGCCATCGCACATCATGTTCGCACACCCCCCGGCCCTCCTGATCGTCGGAACCCCAATGCCGTTGGTCAGGTTTTTCGGTGTTGCTCCGACGATGGTGCCCCGACGAAGAAAAATGTGGCACCAGCACATGCCCGAGCCTAGGATGTGCTGCCGCAACCCTCGGTCTGGTCCGATCTTAGACTGGGAATGAACTCCATACGGTTAGACTGGGAATGAACTCCGTATGCCTAAGTTAACTCACGAAATGAGCGCGCGAGCGCTTAGCCGACCAGAGGGGTGGCATGCGTAAGCCGGGGATCAGCCGGGTCCCCCTCTACGTGCTACCGATCCTACTACCACAACCCTCAGTTCGGTCCAATCTTAGACTAGGAATGAACTCTGTATGCCTAAACCAACCGACAAAACGAGCGGACGGGCAGGCGGGTACTACGCCGGCCAGAGAGGCGGGATGCGCAAGCCGTGGATCGATAAGGTGGTAGGTGGGTTTAAGCACATCTTCATATTTCTGCATGCCAATGCCATTTTTATGGCTTGTAAATTCATACAATGGTCCCTTAAGCCTTCACGTGAAGTTTCATGGCAAGTCGACTCGTTTTCTATTTTTCACAATTTTTAAAACTTTTTACGGCTCGAGATTTTGTAAAATTTTTTCGGAAGGAGTTTTGGCCCCGAACTTGGTAGACATGATCCTTGTATTTTTCTTGGCATGTAGAAAATAATTCAGCTAAAAACTCGAAGTGTACAAGATTTTGTGACCATTTGAAAAAAGTGTCCCCATTTCAGACACTTTAATGGCTACTGGCAGCAAACCTATAAAATGTCAAATGCTCTTTAAGGGGGTGTGAGTTCTCAAGGTTTGATGAGGGATAGGGGGCCAATATAAGGGCCAAGTACCAGCACCCATCGTGCATCATGTCGCACAACCCCCCGACCCCCCCGATCACCGGAACACCAATACCGTCGGTTAGGTTCTTCGGCGATGCTCCAACGATGGTGCCCCGGTGAAGAAAAATGCGACACCAGCACATGCCCGAGCCCAGCATGTGCTACTGAAACCCTCGGTCCGATCTGATCTTAGATTGGGAATGACCTACGTATGCTTAGACTGGCAATGAACTCTGTATGCCTAAGTCAACCCACGAAATGAGCGTGCGGGCGCTCAGCCGGTCAGAGTGGCGAGATGCGCAAGCCGGGGACCGATCGAGTCCCCCTCTGAGTTCTACCGATCTTGTTGCCACAACCCTCAGTCCGATCTGATCTTAGACTACGAATGAACACCGTATGCCTAAGCCATCTGACGAAACGGGCGGGCGGGCACTACGTCGGCCAGAGAGACGAGATGCGCAAGCCGTGGATCGATAGGGTGGTAGGTGGGTTTCGGCACATCTTCATATTTCTGTATGCCAATGCCATTTTTATGGCTTGTAAATTCATAAAATGGTCCCTTAAGCCTTCACGTGAAGTTTCATGGCAAGATGACTCGTTTTCTATTTTTCATGACTTTCGAAACTTTTTCCGGTTCGGGATTTTTTAAAATTTTTTTGGAAGGAGTTTTGGCCCGAAACTTAGTAGACGTGATCCTTCTATTTTTGTTGTCATGGACAAAAAAATTCAGCTAAAAACTAGAAGTGTACAAGATTTTGTGACCATTTGAAAAAAGTGTCCCCATTTCAGACACTTTAATGGCTATTGGCAGCAAACCTGTAAAATCTCAAATGCTCTTTAAGGGGGTGTGAGTTCTTGAGGTTTGATGATGGATAGGGGGCCAATATAGGGGCCAAGTACCAGCACCCATTGCACATCATGTGAGAACACCCCCCGGCCCCCCCAATCGCCGAAACCCTAATGCCGCCGGTCAGGTTCTCTGTCGATGCTCCGACGATGGCACCAGCACATGCTCGAGCGCAGAATGTGCTATCGCAACCTTCAGTCCGGTTTGATCTTAGACTGGGAATGAACTCGGTATGCTTAGACTGGGAATGAACTCCGTATGCCTAAGTCAACACACGAAACGAGCGTGCGGGTGTTCAGTCGGCCAGAGTGGCCGGATGCACAAGCCGAGGATCGACCGAGTCCCTCTCTCCATGCTATCGATCTTGCAGCTGCAACCCTCGGTCTGATCTGATCTTAGACTGGTAATGAACTCCGTATGCCTAAGCCAATTGACGAAACGAAAGGGCGGGCGGGCACTACGCCAGCCAGAGAGACGGGATGCGCAAGCCGTGGATCGATAGGGTGGTAGGTGAGTTTAGGCACATCTTCATATTTCTATGTACCAATGCCATTTTTATGGCTTGTAAATTCATACAATGGTCCCCTAAGCCTTCACGTGAATTTTCATGGCAAGACGACTCGTTTTCTATTTTTCACGGTTTTGGAAAATTTTTGCGGTTTGGGATTTTTTAAAATTTTTTCGAAAGGAGTTTTGGCCCCAAACTTGGTAGACGTGATCCTTGCATTTTTTTTGGCATGCACAAAAAACTTCAACTAAAAACTCAAAGTGTACAAGATTTTGTGACCATTTGAAAAAAGAGTCCCCATTTCAGACACTTTAATGGCTACTGGAAGCAAACCTGTAAAATCTCAAATGCTCTTTAAGGGGGTGTGAGTTCTCTAGGTTTGATGAGGGATAGGGGGCCAATATAAGGGCCAAGTAGCAGCACCCATCTTACATCATGTGCGCACACCCCCCCGGCCCCCCCGATCGCTGGAACCCCAATGCCGTCGGTTAGGTTCTCCGGCGATGCTCCGACGATGCTCCAGCAATGGTGCCCCGGTGAAGAAAAATGTGGCACCAGCACATGCCCAAGCCCAACATGTGCAGTAGCAACCCTCGGTCTGGTTCGATCTTAGACTGGGAATGAACTCCGTATGCCTAAGTCAACCCACGAAACGAGCGTGCGGGCGTTCAGCCGGCCAGAGGGGCGGGATGCGTAAGTCGGGGATCGGCTGGGTCCCCCTCTGCATGGTACCGATCCTACTGCCGCAACCCTTGGTCCTGTTCGATCTTAGACTGGGAATGAACTCCGTATGCATAAGCCAACCGATGAAACAAGCGGGCGGGCAAGCAGGCGGGCACTGTACCGGCCAGAGAGACGGGATGTGCAAGCCGTGGATCGATAGGGTGGTAGGTGGGTTTAGGCACATCTTCATATTTTTGCCTGCCAATGCCATTTGTATGGCTTGTAAATTCATACAATGGTCCTTTAAGCCTTCACATGAACTTTCACGGCAAGATGACTCGTTTTTTATTTTTCACGATTTTCAAAACTTTTTACGGTTCGGGATTTTTTAAAATTTTTTTGAAAGGGGTTTTGGCCCCAAACTTGGTAGACGTGATCCTTGTATTTTTGTTGGCATGCACAAAAAAATTCAGCTAAAAAGTCGAAGTGTACAAGATTTTGTGACCATTTGAAAAAAGTGTCCCCATTTCAAACTCTTTAATGGCTACTGGTCGCAAACCTATAAAATCTCAAATGCTCTTTAAGGGGGTGTGAGTTTTCGAGGTTTGATGAGGGATAGGGGGCCAATATAAAAGCCAAGTACCAGCACCCATCGCACATCATGTGCGAACACCCCCCGGCCCCTCCGATCGCCAAAACCCCAATGCCACCGGTCAGGTTCTTCGACAATGCTCCGGCGATGGTGCCCCGATGAAGAAAAATGCGGCACCAGCACATGCCTGAGCCAAGCATATGCTACTGTAACCCTCAGTCTGGTCTGATCTTAGACTGGGAATGAACTCCGTATGCTTAGACTGGGAATGAACTCCGTATGCCTAAGTCAACTCATGAAACGAACGTGCGGGCACTCAGCAGGCCAGAGGGGCGGGATAAGCAAGCCGAGGATCGGCCGGGTCACCCTCAACGTGCTGCCGATCCTGCTACCGCAACCGTTAGTTTGGTCTGATCTTTGACTGGGAATGAACTCCGTATGCCTAAGCCAACCGACGAAACGAGCAGACAGGCGGGCGGGAGGGCACTCGTCAGCCAGAGAGACAGGATGCGCAAGCTGTGGATCGATAGGGTGGCAGGTGGGTTTAGGCACATCTTCATATTTCTGCATGCCAATGCCATTTTTATGGCTTGTAAATTCAAACAATGGTCCCTTAAGCCTTCACGTGAAGTTTCATGGCAAGACGACTCGTTTTCTATTTTTCACGATTTTTGAAACTTTTTGAGGTTCGGGATGTTTTAAAATTTTTTTGAAAGGGGTTTTTGCCCCAAACTTGGTAGACATGATCCTTGTATTTTTGTTGGCATGCACAAAAAAATTCAGCTAAAAACTCGAAGTGTACAAGATTTTGTGACCATTTAAAAAAAATGTCCCCATTTCAAACACTTTAATGGCTACTGGCAGCAAACCTGTAAAATCTCAAATGCTCTTTAAGGGGGTGTGAGTGCTCAAGGTTTGATGAGGGATAGGGGGCCAATATAAGGGCCATGTAGCAGCACCCATCGCACATCATGTGTGCACACCCCCCCGGCCCCCTCGATCGCCGGAACCCCAATGCCACCGGTCAGGTTCTCTGGCGATGCTCAGGCGATGGTTCCCCGGTGAAGAAAAATACGACACCAGCACATGCCCGAGCCCAGCATGGGCTGTCGTAACCTTCGGTCTAGTCCGATCATAGACTAGGAATGAACTCCATATGCTTAGACTGGGAATGAACTCCGTATGCCTAAGTCAACCCATGGAACGAACGTGCGGGCGCTCAACTAGCTAGAGGGGCGGGATGCCAAGTCGGGGACCAGTTGGGTCCCCCTCTGCATGCTGTCGATCCTACTACCGCAACCCTCAGTCAAGTCTGATCTAAGACATGGAATGAACTCCATATGCCTAAGCCAACCGACGAAACGAGCGGGCGGGCGGGCACTACGTCGGCCAGAGAGACGGGATGCGCAAGCCGTGGATCAATAAGGTGGTAGGTCGGTTTAGGCACATCTTCATATTTCTGCATGCCAATGCCATTTTTATGGCTTGTAAATTCATACAATGGTCCCTTAAGCCTTCACGTGAAGTTTCTTGGCAAGACGACTCGTTTTCTATTTTTCACGATTTTTGAAACTTTTTGCGGTTCAGGATTTTTTAAAATTTTTTCGGAAGGCATTTTGCCCCCAAACTTGGTAGACGTGATCCTTGTATTTTTGTTGGCTTGCACAAAAAAATTCAGCTAAAAACTCGAAGTGTACAAGATTTTGTGACCATTTGAAAAAAGTGCCCCCATTTCAGACACTTTAATGGCTACTAGCAGCAAACCTATAAAATCTCAAATGCTCTTTAAAGGGGTGTGAGTTCTCGAGTTTTGATGAGGGATAGGGGGCCAATATAAGGGCCAAGTACCAGCACCCATCGCACATCATGTGCACACACCCCCCGGCCCCCCGATCGTCGGAACCCCAATGCCGCCGGTCAGGTTCTCCGATGATGCTCCGACGATGGTGCCCCGACAAAGAAAAATGTGGCACCAGCACATGCCCGAGCCCAGCATGTGCTACCGTAACCCTCGATCCGATCTGAGCTTAGACTGGGAATGAACTCCGTATGCTTAGATTAGGAATGAACTTCGTATGCCTAAGTCAACCCACGAATCGAGCGTCCGGGCGCTCAGCCGACCAGAAGGGGGGGATGCTCAAGCCGGGGATCGGTCGGGTCCCCCTCTGCGTGCTACCAATCCTCCTATCGTAACCCTCGGTCTGGTCTGATCTAAAACTGGGAATGAACTCCGTATGCCTAAGCCAATCGACGAAATGAGCGGCCGGGCGGGCACTACGCCAGCCAGAGAGACGGGATGCGCAAGTCGTGGATCGATAGGGTGGTAGGTGGGTTTAGGCACATCTTCTTATTTCTACATACCAATGCCATTTTTTTGGCTTTTAAATTCATACAATGGTCTCTTAAGCCTTCACGTGAAGTTTCATGGCAAGGTGACTCGTTTTCTATTTTTCATGATTTTTGAAACATTTTACGGTTTGGGATTTTTTAAAATTTTTTCAGAAGGAGTTTTGGCCCCAAACGTGGTACAAGTGATCCTTGTATTTTTTTTGATATGCACAAAAAAATTCAGCTAAAAACTCGAAGTGTACAAGACTTGAGACCATTTGAAAAAAGTGTCCCCATTTTAGACACTTTAATGGCTACTGGCAGCAAACCTGTAAAATCTCAAATGCTCTTTAAGAGGGTGTGAGTTCTCAAGGTTTGATGAGGGGAAGGGGGCCAATATAAGAGCTAAGTACCAGCACCCATCGCACATCATGTGCGCACACCCCCCGGGCCCCCGATTGTCGGAACCCCAATGCCGTCGGTCAGGTTCTCTGTCGATGCACCCGCGATGGTGCCCTGACGAAGAAAAATGTTGCACTAGCACATGCCCGAGCCCAGCATGTGCAGTTTGAACCCTCAGCCCGGTCTGATCTTAGACTGGGAATGAACTCCGTATGCTTAGACTGGGAATGAACTCCGTATGCGAAAGTCAACCCACGAAACGAGCGTACGGACGGGATGCGTAAGCTGGGGATTGGTCGGATCCCCCTCTATGTGCTACCGATCCTGCTGCTGTAACCCTCGGTCTGCTCCAATCTTAGATCGGGAATGAACTCCGTATGCCTAAGCCAACCGACGAAATGAGCGAGCGGGCGGGCGGGCGGGCGAACGAACGGGAACTACGCCGGCCAGAGAGACGGGATGCGCAAGCCGTGGATCGATAGGGTGGTTGGTGGGTTTAGGCACATCTTCATATTTCTACGTGCCAATGCCATTTTTATGGCTTGTAAATTCATACAATGGTCCCTTAAGCCTTCACGTGAAGTTTCATGGCAAGACGACTCATTTTCTATTTTTCACGATTTTTGAAACTTTTTTTGGTTCGAGATTTTTTAAAATTTTTTCGAACGGAATTTTGGCCCCAAACTTGGTAGACGTGATCCTTGTATTTTTTTTGGTATGCAAAAAAAAATTCAGCTAAAAAAAACTCGAAGTGTACAAGATTTTGTGACCATTTGAAAAAAGTGTCCCCATTTCAGACACTTTAACGGCTACTGGCAGCAAACCTGTAAAATCTAAAATGCAGTTTAAGGGGGTGTGAGTTCTTGAGGTTTGATGAGAGATAGGGGGCCAATATAAGGGCCAAGTACTAGCACCCATCACACATCATGTGCGCACACCCCCCCACGGCCCCCCTGATCGTTAAAACCCCAATGCCATCGATCAGGTTCAACGGTGATGCTCCGACGATGGTGCCCCGACAAAGAAAATTATGGCACCAGCACATTCCCGAGCCCAGCATGTGCTGCCGTAACCCTTGGTTCGGTTCGATCTTAGACTGGGAATGAACTCCGTATGCTTAGACTGGGTATGAACTCCGTATGCCTAAGTTAACCCACAAAACGACCGTGCGGGTTCTCAACCGGCCAGAGGGGCGGGATGCGCAAGTCGGGGATCGATCGGGTCCCCCTCTGCATGCTGCCGATGCTGCTGCTACAACCCTCAGTCTGGTCCAATCTTAGACTAGGAATGAACTCCGTATGCCTAAGCCAACTGACAAAAAGAGTGGGTGGGCAGCCGGGCTGGCACTACACCAGCCAGAGAGACGGGATGTGCAAGACGTGGATCGATAGGGTGGTAGGCGGGTTTAGGTACATCTTCATATTTCTGTGTGCCAATGCCATTTTTATGGCTTGTAAATTCATACAATGGTCCCTTAAGCGTTCACATGAAGTTTCATGGCAAGACGACTCATTTTCTATTTTTCACGATTTTTGAAACTTTTTGCGGTTCGAGATTTTTTAAAATTTTTTCGGAAGGATTTTTGGCCTGAAACTTGGTAGACGTGATCCTTGTATTTTTGTTGGCATGCATAAAAAAATTCAGCTAAAAACTCGAAGTGTACAAGATTTTGAGACCATTTGAAAAAAGTGTCCCCATTTCAGACACTTTAATGGCTACTGGCAGGAAACCTGTAAAATCTCAAATGCTGTTTAAGGGGTGTGAGTTCTCGATGTTTGATGAGGGATAAGGGGCCAATATAAGGACCATGTACCAGCACCCATCGCACATCATGTGCGCACACCCCCCGGCCCCCCGATCGCCGGAACCCCAATGCCGTCGGTCAGGTTCTCCGGTGATGCTCTGACGATGGTGCCCTGACGAAGAAAAATGCGGCACCAGCACATGCCCGAGCCCAGCATGTGCTGCCACAACCCTCGGTCCGGTCCGATCCGATCTTAGACTAGGAATGAACTCCGTATGCGTAGACTGGGAATGAACTCCGTATGCCTAAGTCAACCCACGAAACGAGCGTGCGGGCGCTTAGCCGGCCAAATTGGTGGGATGCGCAAACCGAAGATCGACCGGGTCCCCCTCTGCGTGCTGCCGATCATGCTGCTGCAACCCTCGGTCCGATCCAATCTTTGACTGGGAATGAACTCCATATGCCTAAGCCAACCGACGAAACGAGCGGGCGGGCGGGCAGGCGGGCATGACGCCAGCCAGAGAGATGGGATGCGCAAGCCGTGGATCGATAGGGTGGTAGGTGGGTTTAAGCACATCTTCATATTTCGGCGTGCCAATGCCATTTTTATGGCTTGTAAATTCATACAGTGGTCCCTTACGCCTTCACCTGAGGTTTCATGGCAAGACGACTCATTTTCTAATTTTCATGATTTTTGAAACTTTTTGCGGTTGGAGATTTTTTAAAATTTTTTCGAAAGGAGTTTTGGCTCCAAACTTGGTAGACATGATCATTGTATTATTGTTGGCATGCACAAAAAAATTCAGCTAAAAACTTGAAGTGTACAAAATTTTGTGACCTTTTGAAAAAAGTGTCCCCATTTTAGACACTTTAATGGCTACTGGCAGCAAATCTATAAAATCTCAAATGCTCTTTAACGGGGTGTGAGTCCTCGAGATTTGATGAGGGATAAGGGGGCCAATATAAGGGCCAAGTACCCACACCCATTGCACATCATGTGCGCACACCCCCTCGGCCCCCCCGATCGTCGGAAGCCCAATGCCGTCGGTCAGGTTCTCCGGGGATGCTTCGACGAAGGTGCCCCGACGAAGAAAAATGTGGCACCAGCCCATGCCCAAGCCTGGCATGTACTGTCGCAACCCTCGGTCTGGTCCAATCTTAGACTGGGAATGAACTCCGTATGCCTAAGCCAATCGACGAAACGAGCGGGCGGACGGGCGGGCGAGCACTACGTCGGCCAGAGAGACGGGATGCGCTAGCCGTGGATCAATAGGGTGGTAAGTGGGTTTAGGCATATCTTTATATTTCTACGTGCCAATGCCATTTTTATTTCTTGTAAATTCATACAATGGTCCCTTAAGCCTTCACGTGAAGTTTCATGGCAAGACGACTCGTTTTCTATTTTTCATGATTTTCGAAAATTTTAACGATTCCGGAGTTTTTAAAATTTTTTCGGAAGGAGTTTTGGCCCCAAACTTGGTAGACGTGATCCTTGTATTTTTATTGGCATGCACAAAAAAATTCAGCTAAAAAATCGAAGAGTACAAGTTTTGTGACCATTTGAAAAAGGTGCCCCCATTTCAAACACTTTAATGGCTACTGGCAACAAACCTGTAAAATCTCAAATGCTCTTTAAGGGGGTGTGAGTTCTCAAGGTTTGATGAGGGATAGGGGGACAATAGAAGTGCTAAGTACCAGCACTCATCGCACATCATGTGCACACAGCCCCCTGGCCCCCCCGATCGTCGGAACCCCAATGCCGCCGGTCAGGTTCTCCGGCAATGGTGCCTCGACGAAGAAAAATGTGGCACCAGCACATGCCCGAGCCCAGCATGTGCTGCCGTAACCCTCGGTCTAGTCTGATCTTAGACTAGGAATGAACTCTGTATGCTTAGACTGGGAATGAACTCCGTATGCCTAAGTCAACCCACGAAATGAGCAGGCGGGCGCTCAATCAGCAAGAGGGGCGGGATACGCAAGCCAGGGATCGGCCGGGTCCCCCACTGTGTGCTACCGATCCTACTACTGCAACCCTCAGTCTGGTCTGATCTTAGACTGGGAATGAAATCCATATGCCTAAACCAACTGACGAAACGAGCGGGCAGGCAGGCGGACGGGTACTACGTCGGCCAGATAGACGTGATGTGCAATAGGGTGGTAGGTAGGTTTAGGCACATCTTCATATTTCTACATGCCAATGCCATTTTTATGGCTTGTAAATTCATGCAATGGTCCCTTAAACCTTCACGGGAAGTTTCATGGCAAGATGACTCGTTTTCTATTTTTCACGATTTTTGAAAATTTTTGTGGTTCGGGATTTTTTAAAATTTTTTCAGAAGGAGTTTTGGCCCCAAACTTTGTAGACGTGATCCTTGTATTTTTGTTGGCATGCACAAAAAAATTCAGCTAAAAACTCAAAGTGTACAAGATTTTGTGACCATTTGCCTCGGAAGGAGTTTTGGCCCCAAACTTGGTAGTCGTGATCCTTGTATTTTTGATGGCATGCACAAAAAAACTCGAAGTGTACAAGATTTTGTGACCATTTGAAAAAAGTTTCCCCATTTCAGACACTTTCTTGGCTACTGGCGGCAAACCTATAAAATCTCAAATGCCCTTTAAAGGGGTGTGAGTTCTCGAGGTTTGATGAGGGATAGGGGGCCAATATAAGGGCCAAGTACCAGCACCCATCGCGCATCTTGTGCGCACACCCCCCGACCCCCCTGATCACCGGAACCCCAATGCCATCAGTCAGGTTCTACGATGATGCTCCGATGATGGTACCTCGGTAAAGAAAAATGCGACACCAGCACATAGCCGAGCCTAGCATATGCTACCGCAACCCTCAGTCCAGTTTGATCTTAGACTAGGAATGAACTCCGTATGCTTAGACTGGGAATGAACTCCGTATGCCTAAGTCAACCCACAAAATGAGCGTGCGGCCGTTCAGCCGGCTAGAAGGTTGGGATGTGCAAGTCAAGGATCGGCCGGGTCCCCCTCTGCGTGCTGCCGACCTTGCTGCCGCAACCCTCGGTCGGGTCTGATCTTAGATTGGGAATGAACTCCGTATGCCTAAGCCAACCGATGAAATGAGCGGGCAGACAGGCAGGCGGGCATTACATCGACCAGAGAGACGGGATGCACAAGCCGTGGATTGGTAGGGTGGTAGGTGGGTTTAGGCACATCTTCATATTTGTATGTGCCAATGCCATTTTTTTGGCTTGTAAATTCATACAATAGTCCCTTGAGCCTTGACGTGAAGTTTCGTGGCAAGACGACTCGTTTTTTATTTTTCACGATTTTTGAAACTTTTTACGGTTTAGGATTTTTTAAAATTTTTTCGGAAGGAGTTTTGTCCCCAAACTTGGTAGAAGTGATCCTTGTCTTTTTTTTTTTGCATGCACAAAAAGAAATTCAGCTAAAAACTTGAAGTGTACAAGACTTGTGATCATTTGAAAAAAGTGTCCCCATTTCAGACACTTTAATGGCTACTGGCAGCAAACCTGTAAAATCTCAAATGCTCTTTAAGGGGGTGTGAGTTCTCGAGGTTTGATGAGGAATAGGGGCCAATATAAGGGCTAAGTACCAGTACCCATCGCACATCATGCGTGCACACCCCCCGGCCCCCCCGATCGTCGGAACCCCAATACTGCCGGTCAGGTTCTCCGGTGATGGTGCCCAGGTGAAGAAAAATATGACACCAGCACATTCCCGAGCCCAACATGTGCTGCCGCAACCTTCGGTTTGGTCCGATCTTAGACTAGGAATGAACTCCGTATGCTTAGACTGGGAATGAACTCTATATGCCTAAGTCAGCCCACGAAATTAACGTGCGGGCGCTCAGCCGGCCAGAGGGGCGGGATGCGCAAGTCGGGGATCGACTGGGTACCCCTCTGTGAGCTGCCGAACCTACTACCACGACCTTTGGTCTGGTCTGGTCATAGACTGGGAATGAACTCTGTATGACTAAGCCAAACGACAAAATGAGCGGGCGGGCGGGTGGACGGGCACTACGCCGCCCAGAGAGGCATGATGCGCAAGCCGTGGATTGATACGGTGGTAGGTGGGTTTAGGCACATCTTCATATTGCTGCGTGCCAGTGCATTTTTATGGCTTGTAAATTCATACAATGGTCGCTTAAGCCTTCACGTGAAGTTTCATGGCAAGACGACTCGTTTTCTATTTTTCATGATTTTTGAAACTTTTTAGGGTTCAGGATTTTTTAAAATTTTTTTGGAAGGAGTTTTGGCCCAAAACTTGGTAGACATGATCCTAGTATTTTTGGTGGCATGCACAAAAAAATTCAGCTAAAAACACGAAGTGTACAAGATTTTGTGACCATTTGAAAAAAGTATCCCCATTTCAGACACTTTAATGGCATTGGCAGCAAACCTGTAAAATCTCAAATGCTTTTCAAGGGGGTGTGAGTTCTCGAGGTTTGATGAGGGATAGGGGGCCAATATAAGGGCCAAGTACCAGCACCCATCGCACATCATGTGCGCACACCCCCCGGGCCCCCCCGATCGTAGGAACCCCAATGCTGTCATACAGGTTCTCCGGCAATGCCCTGGCGATGGTGCCTCGACGAAGAAAAATGCGGCACTAGCACATGCCTGAGCCTAGCATGTGCTGTCGCAACCCTCAGTCCGGTCCGATCTTAGACTGGGAAAGAACTCCTTATGCTTAGACTAGGAATGAACCCCGTATGCCTAAGTCAACCCACGAAACGAGCGTACGGGCACTCAGCGGGCCAGAGGGGTGAGATGCGTAAGCCGGGGATCATTCGGGTCCCCCTATGCGTGCTGCCGATCCAGCTGCCGCAACCCTCAGTCCGGTCTGATCTTAGACTGGGGAATGAACTCCGTATGCCTAAGCCAACTGACGAAATGAGCGGGCGAGCGGACGGACGGGCACTACGCTGGCCAGAGAGGCGGGATGCGCATGCCGTGGATAGATAAGGTGGTAGGTGGGTTTAGGCACATCTTCATATTGCTGCGTGCCAATGCCACTTTTATGGCTTGTAAATTCATACAATGGTCCCTTAAGCCTTCACGTGAAGTTTCATGGCAAGACGACTCATTTTCTATTTTCTACAATTTTTGAAACATTTTACGGTTCAAGATTTTTTAAAATTTTTTCGGAAGGAGTTTTGGCCCCAAACTTGGTAGACATCATCCTTGTATTTTTGTTGGCATGCACAAAAACATTCAGCTAAAAACTCAAAGTGTACAAGATTTTGTGATCATTTGGAAAAAGTGCCCCATTTCAGACACTTTAATTGCTACTGGCAGCAAACCTCTAAAATCTCAAATGCTCTTTAAGGGGGTGTGAGTTATCAAGGTTTGATGAGGGATAGGGGGCCAATATAAGGGCCAAGTACCAGCACCCATCGCACATCATGTGCACACACCCCCACCGGCCCCCCCGATCGCCGTAACCCCAATGCCATCGGTCAGGTTCTCCGGCGATGGTCCGGTGATGGTGCCCCGATGAAGAAAAATACGGCACGAGCACATGCCCGAGCCCAGCATGTGCTGCCGCAACCCTCGGTCTGGTCCGATCTTAGACTGGGAATGAACTCCGAATGCTTAGATTGGGAATGAACTCCGTATGCCTAAGTCAACCCACGAAACGAGCGTGCGGGCGCTGAGCTGGCCAGAGGGGCGGGATGTGCAAGCCGGGGATCGGTCGGGTCCCTCTCTGCGTGCTACTGATCCTGCTGCCCCAACCCTCAGTGTGGTCCAATCTTAGACTGGGAATGAACTCCGTATGCCTAAGCCAACCGACGGAACGAGCGGGCGGGCGGACAGTCGGGCGGAAACTGCACCGGCCAAAGAGACGGGATAAGCAAGCCATGGATCGATAGGGTGCTAGGTGGGTTTAGGCACATCTTCATATTTCTACGTGCCAATGCTATTTTTATGGCTTGAAAAATTAATACAATGGTCCCTTAAGCCTTCACGTGAAGTTTCATGGCAAGACGACTCGTTTTTTATTTTTCACAATTTTTGAAACATTATGCGGTTCGGGATTTTTTTAAATTTTTTTGGAAGAATTTTTGGCCCCAAACTTGGCAGAAGTGATCCTTGTATTTTTGTTGGCATGCATAAAAAAATTCAGCTAAAAACTCGAAGTGTACAAGATTTTGTGACCATTTGAAAAAAGTGTCCCCATTTCAGACACTTTAATGGCTACTGGCAGCAAACCTGTAAAATCTCAAATGCTCTTTAAGGGGGTGTGAGTTCTCAAGGTTTGGTAAGGGACAGGGGGCCAATATAAGTGCCAAGTACCAACACCCATCGCACATCATGTGCGAACACCCCAACGGCCCCCCCGATCGCTGGAACCCCAGTGCCACCGGTCAGGTTCAACGGCGATGCTCCGGTGATGGTGCCCCGACGAAGAAAAATGCGACACCAGCACATGCTCGAGCCCAGCATGTGCTGCCGTAACCCTCAGTTTGGTCCGATCTTAGACTGGGAATGAACTCCGTATGCTTAGACTGGGTATGAACTCCGTATGCCCAAGTCAACCCACAAAAAGACCATGCGGGCGCTCAGCCGACTAGAGGGGCCGGATGCGAAAGTCGAGGATTGACCGGGTCCCCCTTTACGTGCTGCCAATCCTGCTGTGGTAACCCTCGGTCTGGTCCAATTTTAGACTGGGAATGAACTCCGTATGCCTAAGCCAACTGATGAAAACAGCGGGTGGGCAGGTGGGCGGGCACTACGCCGGCCAGAGAGACGAGATGCGCAAGCCGTGGATCGATAGGGTGGTAGGCGGGTTTAGACACATCTTCATATTTCTGTGTGCCAATGCCATTTTTATGGCTTGTAAATTCATACAATGGTCCCCTAAGCGTTCACGTGAAGTTTCATGGCAAGATGACTCGTTTTCTATTTTCACGATTTTTGAAACTTTTTACGGTTTGAGATTTTTTAAAATCTTTTCGAAAAGATTTTTATACCCAAAGTTGGTAGATGTGATCCTTGTATTTTTCTTGGCATGCACAAAAGAATTTAGCTAAAAACTCGAAGTGTACAAGATTTTGTGATCATTTGAAAAAAGTGTCCCCATTTCAGACACTTTAATGGCTAGTGGCAGCAAACCTGTAAAATCTCAAATGCTCTTTCACGGGGTGTGAGTTCTCAAGATTTGATGAGGGATAAGGGGGCCAATAGAAGGGCCAAGTACCAGCATCCATCACACATCATGTGCACACACCCCCCGACCCCCCCGAACACCGGAACCCCAATGCCGTCG
Organism: Durio zibethinus; assembly: GCF_047325235.1. Lineage (NCBI taxonomy): Eukaryota > Viridiplantae > Streptophyta > Magnoliopsida > Malvales > Malvaceae > Durio > Durio zibethinus. The sequence continues at coordinate 12,605,682 of NC_143177.1, forward strand.
GTCAGGTTCTCCGACGATGCTCCGACGATGGTGCCCCGACGAAGAAAAATATGGCACCAGCACATGCCTGAGCCTAGCATGTGCCATCGTAACCCTCGGTCTGATCCGATCTTAGACTGGGAATGAACTCCGTATGCCTAAGTCAACCCACGAAATGATCGTACGGACGTTCAGTCGGCCAGAAGGGCGGGATGCACAAGTCGGGGATCGGTCTGGTCCCCTTCTGCATGCTGTCGATCTTGCTACCACAACCCTTGACCGATCTGATCTTAGAGTAAAAATGAACCCCGTATGCCTAAGCCAACCTATGAAATGAGCGTGGGTGGGCGGGCGGGCACTACGTCGACCAGAGAGACGGGATGCGCAAGCCGTGGATCGATAGGGTGGTAGGTGGGTTTAGGCACATCTTCATATTTCTACGTGCCAATGCCATTTTTATGGCTTGTAAATTCATACAATGGTCCCTTAGGCCTTCACGTGAAGTTTCATGGCAAGATGACTCATTTTCTATTTTTTCGGTTCGGGATTTTTTAAAATTTTTTCGGAAGGAGTTTTTGCCCCAAACCTGGTAGACGTGATCCTTTTACTTTTTTTGGCATGCACAAAAAAATTCAGCTAAAAGCTAGAAGTGTATAAGATTTTGGGACCATTTGAAAAAAGTGTCCCCATTTCAGACACTTTAATGGCTATTGGCAGCAAACATGTAAAATCTCAAATGCACTTTAAGGGGGTGTGAGTTCTCGAGGTTTGATGAGGGATAGGGGGGCAATATATGGGCCAAGTACCAGCACCCATCACACATCATGTGCGCACACCCCCCGGCCCCCCCGATCGTCGGAAGCCAAATGCCGCCGGTCAGGTTCTCCGACGATGGTCCGACGAAGGTGCCCCAGCAAAGAAAAATGCGACACCAGCCTATGCCCGAGCCCAGAATGTGCTGCCGTAACCCTTGGTTCGCTCTGATCTTAGACCAGGACTGAACTCCATATGCCTAAGCCAACCGACGAAACGAGCGGGCGGGCACTACGCCAACCAGAGAGACGGGATACGCAAGCCGTGGATCGATAGGGTGGTATGTGGGTTTAGCCACATCTTCATATTTCTGTGTGCGAATTCCCTTTTTATGGCTTGTAAATTCATACAATGGTCCCTTAAGCCTTCACGTGAAGTTTCATGGCAAGACGACTCGTTTTCTATTTTTTACGATTTTCGAACCTTTTTACGGTTCGAGATTTTTTAAAATTTTTTCGGAACGATTTTTGGCCCCAAACTTGGTAGACGTGATCCTTGTACTTTTTTGGTGTGCACAAAAAGATTCAGCTAAAAAATCGAAGTGTACAAGATTTTGTGACCATTTGAAAAAAGTGTCCCCATTTTAGACACTTTAATGGCTACTGGCAGCAAACCTGTAAAATCTCAAATGCTCTTTAAGGGGGTGTGAGTTCTCGAGGTTTGATGAGGGATAGGGGGCCAATATAAGGGCCAAGTACCAGCACCCATCGCACATCATGTGCGCACACCCCCCCCGGCACCCCAAATCGTCGAAACCTCAATGCCGTCGGTCAGGTTCTCCGACGATGCTCTGGCGATGGTGCCCCGACGAGGAAAAATACGGCACCAGCACATGCCTGAGCCTAGCATGTGCTGCTGCAACCCTCGGTCTGGTCCGATCTTAGAATGGGAATGAACTCCGTATGCCTAAGTCAACCGACAAAACAAGCGTGCAGGCGCTCAACCGGCCAGAGAGACGGGATATGCAAGCCGAGGATCGATCGGGACCCCCTCTGCGTACTGCAGATCCTACTATCGCAACCCTTAGTTTGGTCTAATCTGAGACTGGGAATGAACTCCGTATGCCTAAGCCAACGGACGAAACGGGCGGCAGGCGGGCGGAAGGGCACTATGCCGGCCAGAGAGACGGGATACGCAAGCCGTGGATCGATAGGGTGGTAGGTTGGTTTAGGCACATCTTCATGTTTCTGCATGCCAATGCCATTTTTATGGCTTCTAAATTCATACAATGGTCCCTTAAGCCTTCACGTGAAGTGTCATGGCAAGATGACTCGTTTTCTATTTTTCATGATTTTTGAAACTTTTTGTGATTCAGGATTTTGTAAAATTTTTTCAGAAGGGGTTTTCGTCCCAAACTTGGTAGACGTGATCCTTGTATTTTTTTTGGCATGCATAAAAAAATTCAGCTAAAAACTCGAAGTGTACAAGATTTTGTGATCATTTGAAAAAAGTGTCCCAATTTCAGACACTTTAATGGCTACTGGCACCAAACCTGTAAAATGTCAAATGCTCTTTAAGGGGGTGTGAGTTCTCGAGGTTTGATGAGGGATAGCGGGCTAATATAAGGGCCAAGTACCAGCACCCATCACACATCATGTGCGCACACCCCGCCCGACCCCCCCGATCGCCGGAACCCCAATGTCGCTGATCAAGTTCTACGGCGATACTCCGACGATGGTGCTCCGGCGAAGAAAAATGCAGCACCAGCACATGTGCTGCCACAACCCTCGGTCCAGTCCAATCTTAGACTAGGAATGAACTCCGTGTGCCTAGACTGGGAATAAACTCCGTATGCCTAAGTCAACCCACGAAACGAGCGTGCGGGCGCTCAGCCGACCAGAGAGGCAGGATGCGCAAGCTGAGGATCGGTTGGGTCCCTTTCTGCGTGCTGCCGATCCTGCTGCTGCAACCTTTAGTCTAGTCTGATCTTAGACTGGGAATGAACTCCGTATACCTAAGCCAACCGATGAAATGAGCGGGCGGGCGGGCGGGCACTATGCCAGCCAGAGAGACGGGATGCACGAGCCATGGATCGATAGGGTGGTAGGTGGGTTTAGGTACATCTTAATATTTTTGCATGCTAATGCCATTTTTTATGGCTTGTAAATTCATACAATGGCCCCTTAAGCCTTCACGTGAAGTTTCATGGCAAGACGACTCGTTTTCTATTTGTCACGATTTTTGAAAATTTTTGTGGTTCGAGATTTTTTAAAATTTTTTCGAAACGATTTTTGGCCCCAAACTTGGTAGATGTGATCCTTGTATTTTTTTTGGCATGCACAAAAAAATTCAGCTAAAATCTCGAAGTGTACAAGATTTTGTGACCATTTGAAAAAAATGTCCCCTTTTTAGACACTTTAATGGCTACTAGTTGCAAACCTGTAAAATCTCAAATGCTATTTAAGGGGGTGTGAGTTCTTGAGGTTTGATGAGGGATAGGGGGCCAATATAAGGGCCAAGTACCAGCACCCATCGCACATCATGTGCGCACACCACACCCGGCCCCCCCGATCGCCAGAACCCCATTGCCATCGGTCAAGTTCTCCGACGATGCTCCGACGATGGTGCCCCGACGAAGAAAAATACGGCACCAGCACATGCTCGAGCCCAGCATGTGCTGCCACAACCCTCGATCCGATCTGATCTTTGACTGGGAACAAACTCCGTATGCCTAAGTCAACCCACGAAACGAGCATGCGGGTGCTCAGTCGGCCAGAGGGGTGGGATGCGCAAGCCGGGGATCGGTCGGGTCCCCCTCTGCGTGCTGTCGATCTTGCTGTCGCAACCCTCGGTCTGATCCAATCTTAGACTGGGAATGAACTACGTATGCCTAGGCCAACTGATGAAACGAGCGAACGGGCACGCGGACGGGCACTACGCCGGCCAGAGAGACGAGATGCGCAAGCCGTGGATCGATAGGGTGGTAGGTGGGCTTAGTCACATCTTCATATTTCTACGTGCCAATGCCATTTTTATGGCTTGCAAATTCATACAATGGTCCCTTAAGTCTTCACGTGAAGTTTCATGGCAAGACGACTCGTTTTCTATTTTTTATGATTTTTGAAACTTTTTACGGTTTGGGATTTTTTAAAATTTTTTCAGAAGGAGTTTTGGCCCCAAACTTCGTAGAGATGATCCTTGTATTTTTATTAGCGTGCACAAAAAAAACTCAGCTAAAAAATTGAAGTGTCCAAGATTTTGTGAGCATTTGAAAAAGTGTCCCCATTTCAGACACTTTAATGGCTACTGGTAGCAAACCTGTAAAATCTCAAATGCTCTTTAAAGGGGTGTGAGTTCTCGAGGTTTGATGAGGTATAGCGGGCCAATATAAGGGCCAAGCACCAGCACCCATTGCACATCATGTGCGCACACCTCCCCGGCCCCCCCGATCACCGGAACCCCAATGCCGCTAGTTAAGTTCTCCGACGATGCTCTGACGATGGTGCCCTGACGAAGAAAAATGCGGCACCAGCACATGCCCGAGCCCAGCATGTGCTGCCGCAACCCTCGGTCCAGTCGATCTTAGACTGGGAATGAACTCCGTATGCTTAGACTGGGAATGAACTCCGCATGCTTAAGTTAACCCACAAATCGAGCGTGCGGGCGCTCAGCCGGACAGAGGGGCGGGATGCGCAAGCCGAGGATCGATCGGGTCCCCCTCTACATGCTGTCGATTCTGCTGCTGCAACTTTCAGTCTGGTCTGATCTTAGACTAGGAATGAACTCCGTATGCCTAAGCCAACCGACGAAACGAGCGGTCGGGCAAGCTGACGGGCACTACGTCGGCCAGAGAGACGGGATGCGCAAGCCGTGGATCGATAGGATGGTAGGTAGGTTTAGGCACATCTTCATATTTCTACGTGCCAATGCCATTTTTATGGCTTGTAAATTCATACAATGGTCCCTTAAGCCTTCACGTGAAGTTTCATGGCAAGATGACTCATTTTCTATTTTTCACGATTTTCAAAACTTTTTACGGTTCGGGATTTTTTAAACTTTTTTCGGAAGCAGTTTTGGCCCCAAACTTGGTAGACGTGATCCTTGTATTTTTGTTGGCATGCACAAAAAAATTCAACTAAAAACTCAAAGTGTACAAGATTTTGTGACCATTTGAAAAAAGTGTCCCCATTTTAGACATTTTAGTGGCTACTGGTAGCAAACCTGTAAAATCTCAAATGCTCTTTAAGAGGGTGTAAGTTCTCAAGGTTTGATGAAGGATAGGGGGCCAATATAAGGGCCAAGTACCAGCACCCATCGTACATCATGTGCGCTCACCCCTCGACCCCCCGATCGTTGGTAATCCAATGCCGCCGGTCAGGTTCTCCAACGATGCTCCGACGATGGCACCCAGGCAAAGAAAAATGTGGCTCCAGCACATGGCTGAGCCCAGAATGTTCTACTGGAACCCTCGGTTCGGTCCGATCTTAGATTGGGAATGAACTTCGTATGCTTAGACTGGGAATGAACTCCGTATGCCTAAGTCAACCCATGAAACTAGCGTACGGGCGCTCATCTGGCCAGTGGTGCGGGATGCGTAAACCGGGAATTGACTGAGTCCCCTTCTGCGTGCTGCCGATCCTACTGCCACAACCCTCGGTCTGATCTGATCTTAGGCTGGGAATGAACTCTATATGACTAAGCCAACTGACGAAATGGGCGGGCGGGCGGGCGGCCACTACGTTGGCCAGAGAGGCGGGATGCGCATGCCGTGGATCAATAGGGTGGTAGGTGAGTTTAGGCACATCTTCATATTTCTGCCATGCCAATGCCATTTTTATGGCTTGTAAATTCATACAATGGTCCCTTAAGCCTTCACGTGAAGTTCCATGGCAAGACGACTCGTTTTCTATTTTTCATGCTTTTCAAAACTTTTTACAGTTCGGGATTTTTCAAAATTTTTTTGGAAGGAGTTCTGGCCCCAACCTTGGTAGACGTGATCATTGTATTTTTGCTGGCATGCACAAAAAAATTCAGCTAAAAAGTTGAAGTGTACAAGATTTTGTGACCATTTGAAAAAAATGTCCCCATGTTAGATGCTTTAATGGCTACTAGCAGCAAACCTGTAAAATCTGAAATGCTCTTTAAGGGGGTGTGAGTTCTCGAGGTTTGATGAGGGATAAGGAGCCAATATAAGGGCCAAGTACCAGCACCCATCGCACATCATGTGCGCACACCCCCCGGCCCCCTCGATCGTCGGAACCCCAATGCCGCCGGTCAGGTTCTCTGGCGATGCTCCGGCGATGGTGCCCCGGTGAAGAAAAATGTGGCACCAGCACATGCCCGAGCCCAGGATGTGCCACCACAACCCTCGGTCTGGTCCGATCTTAGACTGGGAATGAACTCCATATGCTTAGACTGGGAATGAACTTCATATGCCTAAGTCAACCCACGAAACGAGCGTGCGGGCACTCAACCGGCCAGAGGGGCGGGATTCGTAAGTCGAGGATCGACTGGGTCCCCCTCTACGTGCTACCGATCCTGCTGTCGCAACCCTCGGTCTGGTCTGATCTTAGACTAGGAATGAACTCCGTATGCCTAAGCCAACCGATGAAATGAGCGGGCGAGCGGGCACTACGCCAACCTGAGAGACGGGATGCGCAAGCCGTGGATCGATAGGGTGGTAGGTGGGTTTAGTCACATCTTCTTATTTTTGTGTGCCAATGCCTTTCTTATGGCTTGTAAATTCATACAATGGTCCCTTAAGCCTTCACGTGAAGTTTCATTGCAAGACGACTCGTTTTCTATTTTCATGATTTTCGAAACTTTTTATAGTTCGGGATTTTTTAAAATTTTTTCAGAAGGAGTTTTGGCCCCAAACTTGGTAGACGTGATCCTTGTATTTTATTGGCATGCACAAAAAAATTCAGCTACAAACTCGAAGTGTACAAGAGTTTGTGACCATTTGAAAAAAGTGTCCCCATTTCAGACACTTTAATGGCAACTGGCAGCAAACCTGAAAAATCTCAAATGCTCTTTAAGGAGGTGTGAGTTCTTGAGGTTTGATGAGGGATAGGGGGCCAATATAAGTGCCAAGTACCAGCACCCATTGCACATCATGTGCGCACACCCCCCCGGCCCCCCCGATTGTCGGAACCCTAATGTCGCCGATTAGGTTCTCCGGCTATGCTCTTACGATGGTGCCCCGGTGAAGAAAAATACGGCACCAGTACTTGCATGAGCCCAGCATGTCCAGCTGCAACCCTCGGTCCAATCCGATCTTAGACTAGGCATGAACTCCGTATGCTTAGACTGGGAATGAACTCCATATGCCTAAGTCAACCCATTAAACGAGCGTGCGGGTACTCAACCGGCCAGAGGGGCAGGATGCACAAGCCGGGGAATGACCAGGTCCCGATCTGCATGCTGTCGATCCTGCTACCGCAACCTTCAGTCTGGTCTGATCTTAGACTGGGAATGAACTCCGTATGCCTAAGCCAACCGACGAAACGAGCGGGTGGGCGGGCGGGCGTGCACTATGCCGACAAGAGAGATGGGATGCGTAAGTCGTGGATCGATAGGGTGGTAGGTGGGTTTAGGCACATCTTCATAGTTCTACGTGCCAATGCCCTTTTTATGGCTTGTAAATTCATATAATGGTCCCTTAAGCCATCACGTGAAGTTTCATGGCAAGACGACTCGTTTTCTATTTTTTTATGATTTTTGAAACTTTTTGGGTTCGGGATTTTTTAAAACTTCTTTGAAAGGAGTTTTGGGCCCAAACTTGGTAGACGTGATCCTTGTACTTTTCTTGGCATGCAAAAAAAAAATCAGCTAAAAACTCAAAGTGTACAAGATTTTGTGACCATTTGAAACAAGTGTCCCCATTTCAGACACTTTAATAGCTACTGGCAGCAAACCTGTAAAATCTCAAATGCTCTTTAAGGGGGTGTGAGTTCTCGAGGTTTGATGAGGGATAGGGGGCCAATATAAGGGCCAAGTACCAGCACCCATCGCACATTATGTGCGCACACCCCCCGGCCCCCCCGATCGTCGGAACCCCAATGCTACCGGTTAGGTTCTCCGACGATGCTCCGACGATGGTGCCCAGGCGAAGAAAAATACGACACCAGCACATGCTCGACCAAGCATGTGCTGTCGCAACCCTCGGTCCGGTCCGATATTAGACTGGAAATGAACTCCGTATGCTTAGATTGCAAATAAACTCCGTATGCCTAAGTCAACCCATGAAACGACCGTGCACGTGCTCAGCCGGCCAGAGGGGCGGGATGCGCAAGTCGGGGATCGACCGGGTCCCCCTTTGCGTGCTATCGATCCTGCTACCGTAACCCTCGGTCTGATTCGATCTTAGACTGGGGATGAACACCATATGCCTAAGCCAACCGACGAAACAAGTAGACGGGTGGGCGGGCGGGCAGTACGTCGGCCAGAGAGACGAGATGCGCAAGCCATGGATCGATAGGGTGGTAGGTGGGTTTAGGCACATCTTCATATTTTTACGTGCCAATGGCATTTTTATGGCTTGTAAATTCATGCAATGGTCCCTTAAGCCTTGGTAGACGTGATCCTTGTATTTTTGTTGGCATGCATATAAAAATTCAGTGAAAAACTCGAAGTGTACAAGATTTTGTGACCATTTGAAAAAAATGTCCCCATTTCAGACACTTTAATAGCTACTGGCAGCAAACCTGTAAAATCTCAAATGCTCTTTAAGGGGGTGTGAGTTCTCACGGTTTGATGAGGGATAGAGGGCTAATATAAGGGCCAAGTACCAGGACCCACTGCACATCATGTGCACACACCCCACCCGACCCCCCCGATCATCGAAAACCCAATTCCGTTGGTCAGGTTCCACGGCGATGCTCCAGTGATGGTGCCGCAGAGAAGAAAAATGCGACACCAGCACATGCCTAAGCCCAGCATGTGCTTTCGCAACCCTCGATCTGATCCAATCCTAGACTGGGAAAGAACTCTGTAGCTTAGACTGGGAATGAACTCGATATGCCTAACTCAACCCACAAAACGAGCGTGCGGAAGCTCGACCGGCCAGAGGGGTGAGATGCACAAGCCGGGGATCGACCGGGTCCCCATCTACGTGCTACCAATCCTGCTATCGCAACCCTCGATCTGGTCTGCTCTTAGAGTCGGAATGAACTCCGTATGCCTAAGCCAACCAATGAAACGAGCAGGCTGGCGGCCGGGTGGGCACTATGTCGGCTAGAGAGACGGGATGTGCAAGCCGTGGATCGATAGGGTGGTAGGTGGGTTTCATCACATCTTCATATTTCTACCTGCCAATGCCATTTTTATGGCTTGTAAATTCATACAATGGTCCCTTAAGCCTTCACGTGAAGTTTCATGGCAAGACGACTCGTTTTCTATTTTTCAAGATTTTTAAAAGTTTTTGTGTTTCGGGATTTTTTAAAATTTTTTCGGAAAGAGTTTTGGTCCCAAACTTGGAAGACATGATCTTTGTATTTTTTTTGGCATGCACAAAAAAATTCAGGTAAAAACTCGAAGTGTACAAGATTTTGTGACCATTTGAAAAAAGTGTCCCCATTTCAGAAACTCTAATGGCTACTGGCAGCAAACCTGTAAAATCTCAAATGCTCTTTAAGGGGGTGTGAGTTCTCGAGGTTTAATGAGGGATAGGGGGCCAATATAAGGGCCAAGTACCAGCACCCATCACACATTATGTGTGCACACCCCCTCGGCCCCCCCGATCGCCGGAACCCAAATGCCGCCGGTCAGGTTCTCCGATGATGGTGCCCCAGCGAAGAAAAATGTGGCACCAGCACATGCCCGAGCCCAGCATTTGCTGCCACAACCCTCGCTCTGATTCAATCTTAGACTGGGAATGAACTCCATATACTTAGACAGGAAATGAACTTCGTATGCCTAAGTCAAGCCATGAAACGAGGATGTGGGCGCTCAGCTGACCAAAGGGGCAGGATGTGCAAGCCGGGGATTGGCCGGGTCCTCCTCTGTGTGTTGCGATCCTGCTACCGCAACCCTTGGCCCGGTCAGATCTTAGACTGGGAATGAACTCCGTATGCCTAAGCTAACCGATGAAACGAGCGGACGGGCGGGCACTACGTCGGCCAGAGAGACGAGATGCACAACCCGTGGATCGAGAGGGTGGTAGGTGGGTTTAGGCACATCTTCATATTTTTCCACGCCAATGCCATTTTTATGTCTTGTTAATTCATACAATGGTCCCTTAAGCCTTGACGTGAAGTTTCATGGCAGGACGAATCATTTTCTATTTTTGATGATTTTGAAAACTTTTTGCGGTTCGAGATTTTTTAAATTTTTTTCGGAAAGATTTTTGACGTCAAACTTGGTAGACATGATCCTTGTATTTTTTTTTGGCATGCACAAAAAAATTCAGCTAAAAACTTGAAGTGTACAAGATTTTGTGACCATTTAAAAAAAGTATCCCCATTTCAGACACTTTAATGGCTAGTGGCAGCAAACCTGTAAAATCTCAAATGCTCTTTAAGAGGGTGTGAGTTCTCGAGGTTTGATGAGGGATAGGGGGCCAATATAAGGGCCAAGTACCAGCACCCATCACACATCATGTGTGCACATCCCCCCGGCCCCCCCGATCGTCGGAATCCCAATGCCATCGGTCAGGTTCTCTGGCGATGCTCCAGCATGGTGCCCCGATGAAGAAAAATATGGCACCAGCACATGCCTGAGCCCAGCATGTGCTGCTGCAACCCTCGGTCCAGTTTGATCTTTGACTAGGAACGAACTATGTATGCTTAGACTAGGAATGAACTCCATATGCCTAAGTCAACACACGAAACGAGTGTGCGGGTGCTCAGCCAGCCAGAGGGGCGGGATGTGCAAGCCGAGGATCGATCGGGTTCCCCTCTATGTGCTGCCGATCCTACTGCCGCAACCCTCGGTCTGGTCTGATCTTAGACTGGAAATGAACTCTATATGCTTAAGCCAACCGATGAAACGAACGGGCGGATGGGCGGGCGGGCACTACGCCAGCCAGAGAGACGGGATGCGCAAGCCGTGGATCGATAGGGTGGTAGGTGGGTTTAGGCACATCTTCATATTTCTATGTGCCAATGCCATTTTTATGGCTTGTAAATTCATACAATGGCCCCTTAAGCCTTCACGTGAAGTTTCATTTCAAGACGACTCGTTCTCTATTTTTCATGATTTTTGAACCTTTTCGCGGTTCAAGATTTTTTTAAATTTTTTCGGAAGGAGTTTTGGCCCCAAACTTGGAAGACATGATCCTTGTATTTTTGTTGGCGGGCACAAAAAAATTCAGCTAAAAACTCGAAGTGTATAAGATTTTGTGACCATTTGAAAAAGTGTCTCAATTTCAGACACTTTAATGGCTACTGGCAGCAAACCTGTAAAATCTCAAATGCCGGAACCCTCGGTGCGGGCGCTCAACCGGTCAGAGGGGTAGGATGCACAAGCCAGGGATCGGTCGGGTCCCCCTCTACGTGCTGCTGATCCTGCTGCCACAACCCTCGGTCCGGTCAGATCTTAGATTGGGAATGAACTCCGTATGCCTAAGCCAACTGATGAAATGAGCGGGCGGGCGGGCGGGCACTACGCCGGCCAGAGAGGCGAGATGCGCAAGCCGTGGATCAATAGGGTGGTAAGTGGGTTTCAGCACATCTTCATATTTCTACGTGCCAATGCCATTTTTATACCTTGTAAATTTGTACAATGGTACCTTAAGCCTTCACGTGAAGTTTCATGGCAAGACGACTTCTTTTCTATTTTTCATGATTTTTGAAACTTTTTGTGGTTCAAGATTTTTTAAAATTTTTTTGAAAGGAGTTTTGGCCCCAAACTTGGTAGACGTGATCCTTTTATTTTTGTTGGCATGGACAAAAAAATTCAGCTAAAAACTAGAAGTGTACAAGATTTTGTGACCATTCGAAAAAAGTGTCCCCATTTCAGACACTTTAATGGCTACTGGCAGCAAACCTGTAAAATCTCAAATGCTCTTTAAGGGGGTGTGAGTTCTTGAGGTTTGATGAGGGATAGGGGGCAATATAAAGGCCAAGTACTAGCACCCATCGCACATCATGTGCGCACACCCCCCGGCCCCCCCATCGTCGGAGCCCCAATGCACCGGTCAGGTTCTCCGACGATGCTCTGGCGATGGTGCCCTAGCGAAGAAAAATGCGGCACCAGCAAATGCTAGAGTGCCACATGTGCTGCCGCAACCCTCGGTCTGGTCTGAACTTAGATTGGGAATGAACTCCGTATGTTTAGACTGGGAATGAATTCCGTATGCCTAAGTCCACCCACGGAACGAGCGTGCGGGCGCTCAGTCGACCAGAGGGGTGGGAAGCACAAGTCAGGGATCGATCGGGTCCCCCTTTACGTGCTGTCGATCCTACTACCACAACCCTCAGTTCGGTCTGATCTTAGACTGGGAATGAACTCCGTATGCCTAAGCCAACCGACGAAATGATCGGACAAACGGGCACTACGTTAGCCAGAGAGGCGGGATGCGCAAGCCATGGATCGATAGGGTGGTAGGTGGGCCTAGGCACATCTTCATCTTTCTACATGCCAAAGCCATTTTTATGGCTTGTAAATTCATACAATGGTCCCTTAAGCCTTCACGTGAAGTTTCATGGCAAGACGACTCATTTTCTATTTTTCATGATTTGTGAAACTTTTTACGGTTCGGGATTTTTTAAAATTTTTTGGGAAGGAGTTTTTTCCCCGAATGTGGTAGACGTGATCCTTGTATTTTTGTTGGCATGCACAAAAAAATTCAGCTAAAAAAGTGAAGTGTACAAGATTTTGTGACCATTTGAAAAATGTATCCCCATTTCAGACACTTTAATGGCTACTGGCAGCAAACCTGTAAAATCTCAAATGCTCTTTAAGGGGGTGTGAGTTCTCAAGGTTTGATGAGGGATAGGGGCCAATATAAGGGCCAAGTACCAGCACCCACCACACATCATGTGCGCAACCCCCCCGGCCCCCCCGATCGTCGTAACCCCAACGCCGCCTGTTAAGTTCTCTGGCGATGCTCCAGTGATGGTGTGTCGACGAAGAAAAATGCGGCATCAGCACATGCCTGAGCCTAGCATGTGCTACCGCAACCCTTGGTCCGGTCCGATCTTAGACTGGGAATGAGCTCCGCATGCTTAGACTGGGAATGAACTCCGTATGCCTAAGTCAACCCATGAAATGAGCATACGGGCGCTCAGTCGGCCAGAGGGGCGGGATGCACAAGCCAGGGATCAACTGAGTCACCCTCTACGTGCTGTCGATCCTACTGCCACAACTCTCAGTTTGGTTCAATCTTAGACTGGGAATGAACTCCATATGCCTAAGCCAACTGACGAAACGAGCGGGCGGGCGGGCACTAGGTTGGCCAGAGAGACGGGATGCGCAGGCCGTGGATCGATAGGGTGGTAGGTGAGTTTAGGCACATCTTCATATTTCTGCGTGCCAATGCCACTTTTATGGCTTGTAAATTCATACAATGGTCCCTTAAGCCTTCACGTGAAGTTTCATGGCAAGACGACTCGTTTTCTATTTTTCACGATTTTTGAAACTTTTTTCGGTTCAGGATTTTTTAAAATTTTTTTGGAAGGGGTTTTGGCCCCAAATTTGGTTGATGAGATCCTTGTATTTTTTTTGGCATGCACAAAAAAATTCAGCTAAAAACTCGAAGCGTACAAGATTTTGTGACAATTTGAAAAAAGTGTCCCCATTTCAGACACTTTAATTGCTACTGGCAGCAAACCTGTAAAATCTCAAATGCTATTTAAGGGGGTGTGAGTTCTCGAGGTTTGATGAGGGATAGGGGGCCAACATAAGGGCCAAGCACCAGCACCCATCGCACATCATGTGCGCACACCCCCCCGGCCCCCCGATCGCCAAAACCCCAATGCCACCGATCAGGTTCTCCGGCGATGCTCCGACGATGGTGCCCCGGTGAAGAAAAATGCAGCACCAGCACATGCCTGAGCCTAGCATGTGCTACCATAACCCTCGATCTGGTCTGATCTTAGACTGGGAATAAACTCCGTGTGCTTAGACTGGGAATGAACTCCGTATGCCTAAGTCAACCCATGAAACAAGCGTGCGGATGCTCAGCCGGCCAGAGGGGCGGGATGCGCAAGCCGGAGATCGATCGAGTCCCCCTTTGCGTGCTGCCGATCCTGCTGCTGCAACCCTCAGACCGGTCTGATCTTAGAATGGGAATGAACTCCATACGTGTAAGCCAACCGACGAAATGAGTAGCCGAGCGGACGGACGGGTACTACACCGGCTATACCATCCCACATCATGTGCGCACACCCCCGGCCCACCCGATCACTGGAACCCCAATGCCGTCGGTCAGGTTCTCCGGTGATGGTGCCCGACGAAGAAAAATGCGGCCCCAGCACATGCCCGAGCCCAGCATGTGCTACTGCAACCCTTGGTCTAGTCCGATCTTAGACTGGGAATTAACTCCGTATGCTTAGACTGGGAATGAACTCCGTATGCCTAAGTCAACCCATGAAACGAGCGTGCGGGCGCTCAGCCGGCCAGAAGGGTGGGATGCGCAAGCCGGGGATCGATCGGGTCCCCGTCTGCGTGCTGTCGATCCTGCTACCATAACCCTCGATCCGGTCTGATCTTAGACTGGGAATGGACTCCGTATGCCTAAGCCAACCGACGAAACGAGCGGGCTGGCGGGCAGGCGGCCACTATGTTGGCCAGAGGGACGGGATGCGCAAGCCGTGGATCGATAGGGTGGTAGGTGGGTTTAGGCACATCTTCATATTTCTGCGTGCCAATGCCATTTTTATGGCTTGTAAATTCATACAATGGACACTTAAGCCTTCACGTGAAGTTTCGTGGCAAGACGACTCGTTTTCTATTTTTCACGATTTTTGAAACTTTTTGCGGTTCGGGATTTTTTTAAATTTTTTAGAAAGGATTTTTGGCCCCAAACGTGGTAGACATGATCCTTGTACTTTTGTTGGCATGCACAAAAAAATTCAGCTAAAAACTCGAAGTGTACAAGATTTTGTGACCATTGGAAAAAAGTGTCCCCATTTCAGACAGTTTAATTGCTACTGGCAGCAAACCTGTAAAATCTCAAATGCTCTTTAAGGGGGTGTGAGTTCACGAGGTTTGATGAGGGATAGGGGTCCAATATAAGGGCCAAGTACCATCACCCAACGTACATCATGTGCGCACACCCCCCCCGGTCCCCCCAATCACCGGAAACCCAATGCCGTCGGTCAGGTTCTCTGGCGATGCTCCGATGATGGTGCCTCGGTGAAGAAAAATGCGGCACCAGCACATGCCCGAGCATAGCATGTGCTGCCGCAACCCTCGGTCCGGTCCGATCTTAGACTGGGAGTGAACTCCGTATGCTTAGACTGGGAATGAACTCCGTATGCCTAAGTTAACCCATGGAACGAGCGTGCGGGCGTTTAGTCGGCCAGAGGGGCAGAATGCGCAAGCCGGGGATCGATCGGGTCTCCCTCTACGTGCTGTTGATCCTGCTGCCGCAACCCTCAAACCGGTCCAATCTTAGTCTGGGAATGAACTCCGTATGCCTAAGCCAACCGAGGAAACGAGCGGACGGGCGGGCGGGCACTATGCCAGCCAGAGAGACGGGATGCGCAAGCCGTGGATCGATAGAGTGGTAGCTGGGTTTAGGCATATCTTCATATTTTTATGTGCCAATGCCATTTTTATGGCTTGTAAATTCATACAACGGTCCCTTAAGCCTTCACGTGAAGTTTCATGGCAAGACGATTCGTTTTTTATTTTTCATGATTTTTGAAACTTTTTACGGTTTAGGATTTTTTTAAATTTTTTCGAAAGGAATTTTGGCCCCAAACTTGGTAGACACGGTCCTTGTATTTTTTTTGGCATGCACAAAAAAATTCAGCTAAAAACTCGAAGTGTACAAGATTTTGTGACCATTTGAAAAAAGTGTCCCCATTTCAGACACTTTAATTGCTACTGGCAGCAAACCTGTAAAATCTCAAATGCTCTTTAAGGGGGTGTGAGTTCTCGAGGTTTGATAAGGGATAGGGGGACAACATAAGGGCCAAGTACCAGCACCCATCGCACATCATGTGCGGACACCCCCTGGCCCCCCCCCCCCGATCGCCAAAACCCTAATGCCACCGGTCAGGTTCTCCGGCGATGCTCCGGCGATGGTGCCCCGGTGAAGAAAAATGCAGCACAAGCACATGCCCCAGCCATGAAATAAACTCCGGTCTAATCTTAGACTAGGAATAAACTCCATGTGCTTAGACTGGGAATGAACTCCGTATGCCTAAGTCAACCCATGAAACAAGCATACGGATGCTCAGCCGGCCAGAAGGGCGGGATGCGCAAGCCGGGGATCTGCCGGGTCCCCCTCTGCATGCTGCCAATCCTGCTGCCGCAATCCTCAGACCGGTCTGATCTTAGAATGGGAATGAACTCCATATGCCTAAGCCAACCGACGAAGCGAGTAGGCGGGCGAATGGACGGGTAGTACACCGGCTAGAGAGATAAGATACGCAAGCTGTCGATTGATAGGGTGGTAGGTGGGTTTAGGCACATCTTCATATTTCTACATGCCAATGCCATTTTTATGGCTTGTAAATTCATACAATGGTCCCTTAAGCCTTCACGTGAAGTTTCATGGCAAGACGACTCATTTTCTATTTTTCATGATTTTTGAAACTTTTTTTTTTCGAAATTTTTTAAAATTTTTTTGAAAGGAGTTTTGGCCCCAAACTTGGTAGACGTGATTCTTGTATTTTTTTTGGCGTGCACAAAAAAATTCAGCTAAACACTCCAAGTGTACAAGATTTTGTGACCATTTGAAAAAAGTGTCCCCATTTCAGACACTTTAATGGCTAGTGGCAGCAAACCTGTAAAATCTCAAATGCTCTTTAAAGGGGTGTGAGTTCTTGAGGTTTGATGAGGGATAGGGGGCCAATATAAGGGCCAAGTACCAGTACCCATCGCACATCATGGGCGCACACCCCCCGGCCTCCTATCGTCGGAACCCCAATGCCGCCGGTCAGGTTCTCCGACGATGCTCTGGCGATGGTGCCTCGGCGAAGAAAAATGTGGCACCAGCACATGCCTGATTCCAGCATGTGCTACCGCAACCCTCGGTCCGATTCGATCTTAGACTGGAAATGGACTCCATATGCTTAGACTGGGAATGAACTTCGTATCCCTAAGTCAACCCATGAAACGAGCGTTAGCCGGCCAGAGGGGCGGGATGCACAAGTCGGGGATCGACCGTGTCCCCCTCTGCGTGCTGCCGATCCTGCTATCGTAACCCTCAGTCCGGTCCGATCTTAGAATGGGAATGAACCCCATATTCCTAAGCCAACTGACGAAATGAGCGCGCGGGCGCTCAGTGCCCATCGCACATCATGTGCGCACACCCCCCGGCCCCCCGATCGCCGGAACCCCAATGCCGCCGGTCAGGTTCTCCAGCGATGGTGCCCCGACGAAGAAAAATGCAGCACCAACGCATGCTCGAGCCCAGCATGTGCTGCCGTAAACCTTGGTCCGGTTCGATCTTAGATTGGGAATGGACTCCGTATGCTTAGACTAGGAATGAACTCCGTATGCCTAAGTCAACCCACAAAACGAGCGTGCGGGTGCCCAGCTGGCCAGAGGGGTGAGATGTATAAGTCAGGGATCGGTCGCGTCCCCCTCTGTGTGCTGCCGATCCTGCTGTCGTAACCCTCAGTTCGGTCTGATCTTAGACTGGGAATGAACTCCGTATGCCTAAGCCAACCGACGAAATGAGCGGACGGACGAACGGGTGGGCACTACGCTGGCCAGAGAGATTGGATACGCAAGCTGTGGATCGATAGGGTGGTAGGTAGCTTTAGGCACATCTTCATATTTTTGCGTGACAATGCCATTTTTATGGCTTGTAAGTTCATACAATGGTCCCTTAAGCCTTCACGTGAAGTTTCATGTGTGGACCCAACGCACATCATGTGTGCACACCCCCCCGACCCCCTTTATCACCGAAACCCCAATGCCACCGGTCAGGTTCTCCGGCGATGGTGCCCCGATGAAGAAAAATACGGCACCAGCACATGCCCGAGCCCAGCATGTGTTGCCGTAACCCTCGGTCCGATCTGATCTTAGACTGGGAATGAACTCCAATTGCTTAGACTGGGAATGAACTCCGTATGCCTCAGTTAACCCATGAAATGAGCGTGCAGGCGCTCAGTCGACCAGAGGGGTAGGATGTGCAAGTCGAGGATTGATCGGGTCCCCCTCTATGTGCTGTCGATCCTGGTGCCGCAACCCTGGTCCGATCCGATCTTAGACTAGGAATGAACTCCGTATGCCTAAGCCAATCGATGAAACAAGCAGGCGGGTGGGTGGGTGGGCGGGTGGGCACTACGCCGGCCAGAGAGATGGGATGCGTAAGCCATGGATCGATAGGGCGGTAGGTGGGTTTAGGCACATCTTCATATTTCTACGTGCCAATGCCATTTTTATGGCTTGTAAATTCATACAATGGTCTCTGAAGCCTTCACGTGAAGTTTCATGGCAAGACGACTCATTTTCTATTTTTCATGATTTTTGAAACTTTTTACAGTTCGGGATTTTTTAAAATTTTTTCAGCAGGAGTTTTGGCGTTAAACTTGGTAGACGTGATCCTTGTATTTTTGTTGGCTTGTACAAAAAAAATCAGCTAAAAACTCAAAGTGTACAAGATTTTGTTACCATTTGAAAAAAGTGTCCCCATTTCAGACACTTTAATGGCTACTGATAGCAAACCTGTAAAATCTCAAATGCTCTTTAAGAGGGTGTGAGTTCTCGAGGTTTGATGAGGGATAGGGGGCCAATATAAGGGCCAAGTACCAGCACCCATCACACATCATGGGTGCACACCCCTCCGGTCCCCTCGATCGTCGGAAGCCCAATGCCACCGGTCAGGTTCTCTAGCGATGCTCCGACGATGGTGCCCCAACGAAGAAAATTGCAGCACCAGCACATGCCCGAGCCTAGCATGTGCTGCCGCAACCCTCGGTCCGGTCCGATCTGCCTAAGTCAATGCACGAAAAAAGCGTGCGGGCGCTCAGCCGACCAGAGGGGTGGGATGCGCAAGCCAGGGATCAGCCGGGTCCCCCTTTGAGTGCTGTCGATCCTACTGCCGCAAGCCTCAATCCGGTCCTATCTTAGAGTGGGAATGAACTCCGTATGCCTAAGCCAACCGACGAAACGAACAGGCGGGCGGGCACTACGTCGGCCAGAGAGACGGGATGCACAAGCAGTGGATCGATAGGGTGGTAGGTGGGTTTAGGTACATCTTCATATTTCTGTGTGCCAATGCCATTTTTATGGCTTGTAAATTCATACAATGGTCCCTTAAGCCTTCACGTGAAGTTTCACACCAAGACGACTCATTTTTTATTTTTCATGATTTTTGAAACTTTTTACGGTTCGAGATTTTTTAAAATTTTTTTGGAAGGATTTTTGGCCCCAAACTTGGTACACATGATCCTTGTATTTTTGTTGGCATGCACAAAAAAATTCAGCTAGAAACACGAAGTGTATAAGATTTTGTGACCATTTCAAAAAATGTCCCCATTTTAGACACTTTAATAGCTACTGGTAACAAGCCTGTAAAATCTCAAATGCTCTTTAAGGGGGTGCGAGTTCTCAAGGTTCGATGAGGGATAGGGGCCAATATAAGGGCCAAGTACCAGCACCAATCGTACATCATGTGCGCACACCCCTGGCCCCCCCAATCGCTGGAACGCCAATGCCGCCGGTCAGGTTCTCTGGCGATGGTGCCCCGGTGAAGAAAAATGTGGCACCAGCACATGCCCGGGCCCAGCAAGTTCTACCATAACCCTCAGTCCGGTCCGATCTTAGACTGGGAATGAACTTTGTATGCTTAGAATGGAAATGATCTCCGTATGCTTAAGTCAACCCACGAAACGAGCGTGCGGGCGCTCAGTCGGCCAGAGGGGCGGGATGTGCAAGCCGGGGATAGGCTAGGTCCCCCTCTGCGTGCTGCTGATCCTGCTACTGCAACCCTCAGTCTGGTCCGATCTTAGACTGGGAATGAACTCCGTATGCCTAAGCCAACCGACGAAATGAGTGGGCAGGCGGGCACTACGCCGGCCAGAGATACAGGATGCGCAAGCCGTGGATCGATAGGGTGGTAGGTGGGTTTTGGTACGTCTTCATATTTCTACGTGCCAATGTCATTTTTATGGCTTGTAAATTCATACAATGGTCCCTTAAGCCTTCAGGTGAAGTTTCATGGCAAGACGACTCATTTTATATTTTTTAGGATTTTTGAAACTTTTTACTGTTCGGGATTTTTTAAAATATTTTCGGATGGAGTTTTGGCCCTAAACTTGGTAGACAAGATCCTTGTATTTTGTAAGCATGCATAAAAACATTCAGCTAAAAACTCGAAGTGTACAAGATTTTGTGACCATTTGAAAAAAGTGTCCCCATTTCAGACATTTTAATGGCTACTGGCAGCAAACCTGTAAAATCTCAAATGCTCTTTAAGGGGGTGTGAGTTCACGAGGTTTGATGAGGGGTAGGGGGCCAACATAAGGGCGAAGTACCAGCACCCATCGTACAACATGTGCGCACACCCCACCGGCCCCTCTGATCGCCGAAACCCTAATACCGTCGGTCAGGTTCTCTGGCGTTGCTCCGTCGATGGTGCCCCGACGAAGAAAAGTGTGGCACCAGCACATGCCCGAGCCCAGCATGTGCTGCCACAAACCTCAGTCCGGCCGATCTTAGTCTGGGAATGAACTCCGTATGCTTAGACTGGGAATGAACTCTGTATGCCTAAGTCAACCCATGAAATGAACGTGCGGACGCTCAGCCGGCTAGAGGGGCGGGATGCGCAAGTCGGGGATCGATCGGGTCCCCCTCTGCGTGCTGCCGGTCCTGCTGTGACAACCCTCGGTCTAGTTTGATCTTAGACTAGGTATGAACTCTGTATGCCTAAGCCAACAAAGAAAACGAGCGGGCGGGCGGGCGGGCGGGCACTACGCCGGCCAGAGAGACGGGACGCGCAAGCCATGGATCGATATGGTGGTAGGTGGGTTTATGCACATGGTCATATTTCTATGTGCCAATGCCATTTTTATGGCTTGTAAATTCATACAATGGTCCCTTAAGCCTTCACGTGAAGTTTCATGGCAAGACGACTTGTTTTCTATTTTTCACGATTTTTGAAACTTTTTACGGTTCGAGATTTTTTAAAATCTTTTCAGATGCAGTTTTGGTCCCAAACTTGGTAGACATGATCTTTGTATTTTTGTTGGCATGCACAAAAATATTCAGCTAAAAACTCGAAGTGTACAAGATTTTGTGACCATTTGAAAAAAGTGTCCCCATTTCAGACACTTTAATGGCTACTGGCAGCAAACCTATAAAATCTCAAATGCTCTTTATGGGGGTGTGAGTTCTTGAGGTTTGATGAGGGATAGGGGGAAAATATAAGGGCCAAATACTAGTACCTATCACACATCATGTGCGCACACCCCCCGGCCCCCCCGATCCCTGAAAGCCTAATGCCGTCGGTCAAGTTCTCTGACGATGGTGCCCTGGCAAAGAAAAATGAGGCGCCAACATATGCCCGAGCCCAGCATGTGCTGCCGCAACCCTTGGTCCAATCCGATCTTAGATTGGGAATGAACTCCATATGCTTAGACTGGGAATGAACTCCGTATGCCTAAGTCAACCCATCAAACGAAAGTGCTGGCGCTCAGCCGGCCAGAAGGGTGGGATGCTTAAGCCGGGGATCGGCCGGGTCCCCCTCTACGTATTACCGATCCTGCTACCGTAACCCTCGGTCTGATCTGATCTTGGACTGGGAATGAACTCCATATACCTAAGACAACCGATGAAACGAGCAGGCAGGTTGGCGGGCGAGCACTACACCGGCCAGAGAGACGGGTTGCGCAAGCCATGGATCGATAGGGCGGTAGGTGGGTTTTGGCACATCTTCATATTTCTACGTGCCAATGCCATTTTTATGGCTTATAAATTCATACAATGGTCCCTTAAGCCTTCACGTGAAGTTTCATGGCAAGATGATTTTCGAAACTTTTTTGCGGTTCAAGATTTTTTGAAATTTTTTCGGAAGGAGTTTTGGACCCAAACTTGGTAGACGTGATCCTTGTATTAATGCACAAAAAAATTCAGCTAAAAACTTGAAGTGTACAAGATTTCGTGATCATTTGAAAAAAGTGTCCCAATTTCAGACACTTTAATGGCTACTGGCAGCAAACTTGTAAAATCTCAAATGCTCTTTAAGGGGGTGTGAGTTCTAGAGGTTTGATGAGGGATAGGGGGCCAATATAAGGGCCAAGTACCAGCACCCATTGCACATCAAGTGTGCAAACCTCCCGGCCCCCCCAATCGCTGGAACCCCATTGCCGCCGGTCAGATTCTCCGGCGATGGTGCCCCGACGAAGAAAAATGCGGCACCAGCACATGCTCGAGCCCAGAATGTGCTGCCGCAACCCTCGGTCCTGTTCGATCTTAGGCTGGGAATGAACTCCGTATGCTTAGACTGGCAATAAACTTCGTATGCCTAAGGCAACCCACCAAACGAGCATGCGGGCGTTTAGTCGACCAAAGGGGCGAGATGCGTAACCTGAGTCCCCCTCTGCGTGCTACCGATCCTGCTACCGCCACCCTCGGTCCAGTCCAATCTTAGACTGGGAATGAACTCCATATGCCTAAGCCAACCAACGAAACGAGCGGGCGGGTGATCGGGCGGGCACTACGTCGGCTAGAGAGACGGGATGCGCAAGCCGTGGATCGATAGGGTGGTAGGTTGGTTTAGGCACATCTTCATATTTCTGCGTGCCAATGCTATTTTTATGGCTTGTAAATTTATACAATGGTCCATTATGCCTTCACGTGAAGTTTCATGCCAAGACGACTCGTTTTCTATTTTTCATGATTTTCAAAACTTTTCTCAGTTCAGGATTTTTTAAAATTTTTTCGGATGGTGTTTTGGCCCCAAACTTGGTAGATGTGATCCTTGTATTTTTGTTGGCATGCATAAAAAATTTCAGCTAAAAACTCGAAGTGTACAAGATTTTGTGACCATTTGAAAAAAGTGTCCCCATATCTGACACTTAATGGCTACTGGCAGCAAACCTATAAAATCTCAAATGCTCTTTAAAGGGGTGTGAGTTCTAGAGGTTTGATGAGGGATAGGGGGCCAATATAAGGGCCAAGTACCAGCACCCATTGCACATCATGTGCGCACACCCCCCGGCACCCCCGATCACCGGAACCCCAATGCCGTCGGTCAGGTTCTCCGGTGATCCTCTGACGATGGTGCCCCGACGAAGAAAAATACGGCACCAGCACATGCCCGAGCCCAGCACGTGCTGCCGCAACCCTTCGTCTGGTCCGATCTTAGACTAGGAATGAACTCCGTATGCCTAAGTCAACCCACGAAACGAGCGTGAGGGTGCTCAGCCGGCCAGAGGGGTGGGATGCGCAAGCCGGGGATCGATTGGGTCCCCCTCTACATGCTGGCGATCCTACTACCACAACCCTCTATCCGGTCCAATCTTAGACTAGGAATGAACTCTGTATGCCTAAGCCAATCGATGAAATGAGTGGGCGGGCGAGCACTACGACAGCTAGAGAGACGGGATGTGCAAGTCGTGGATCGATATGGTGGTAGGTGGGTTTAGGCACATCTTCATATTTCTGCATGCCAATGCCATTTTTATTTCTTGTAAATTCATACAATAGTCCCTTAAGCCTTTACGTGAAGTTTAATGGTAAGATGATTTTCGAACCTTTTTTGCGGTTCAAGATTTTTTAAAATTTTTTCGGAAGGAGTTTTGGACCCAAACTTGGTAGACGTGATCCTTGTATTAATGCACAAAAAAATTCAGCTAAAAACTCGAAGTGTACAAGATTTTGTGATCATTTGAAAAAAATGTCCCAATTTCAGACACTTTAAAATCTCAAATGCTCTTTAAGGGGGTGTGAGTTCTAGAGGTTTGATGAGGGATAGGGGGCCAATATAAGGGCCAAGTATCGGCACCCATTGCACATCATGTGCGCAAACCCCCCCCGGCCCCCCAATCGTCGGGACCCCAATGCCGTCGGTCAAGTTCTCTGACGATGGTGCCCCGATGAAGAAAAATGTGGCACCAGCAGATGCTTGAGCGTAGAATGTGCTACCGCAACCCTTGGTCCGGTCCGATCTTAGACTGTAAATGAACTCCATATGCCTAAGGCAACCCACGAAATGAGCGTGCGGGCGCTCAGTCGACCAGAGGGGTGAGATGCGTAAGTCAGGTCCACCTCTGCGTGCTGCCAGTCCTGCTACCGCAACCCTCGATCCGGTCCGATCTTAGACTGGGAATGAACTCCACATGCCTAAGCCAACCGACGAAATGAGCAGGCGGGCGGCCGGGCAGGCACTACGCCGGCCAAAGAGACGGGATGGGCAAGCCGTGGATCGATAGGGTGGTAGGTGGGTTTAGGCACATCTTCATATTTCTACGTGCCAATGCCATTTTTATGGCTTGTAAATTCATACAATGGTCCCTTAAGCCTTCACGTGAAGTTTCATGGCAAGACGACTCGTTTTCTATTTTTCATGATTTTTAAAAATTTTTGCGGTTCAGGATTTTTTAAAATTTTTTCGGATGGTGCTTTGGGCCCAAACTTCGTAAACGTGATCCTTGTATTTTTTTGGCATGCACAAAAAAATTCAGCTAAAAACTCGAAGTGTACAAGATTTTGTGACCATTTGAAAAAAGTGTCCCCATTTTTTACACTTACTGGCTACTGGCAGCAAACCTGTAAAATCTCAAATGCTCTTTAAGGGGGTATGAGTTCTAGAGCTTTGATGAGGGATAGGGGGCCAATATAAGGGCCAAGTACCAGCACCCATCGCACATCATGTGCGCACACCCCCCGGCACCCCCGATCACCGGAACCCCAATGCCACCGGTCAAGTTCTCCGGCGATGCTCCGATGATGGTGCCCCGGCGAAGAAAAATGTGGCACCAGCACATGCCTGAGCCCAGCATGTGCTGCCGCAACCCTTCGTCTGGTCCGATCTTAGATCGAGAATGAACTCCGTGTGCCTAAGTCAACCCACAAAACGAGCGTGAGGGCGCTCAATCGGCCAGAGGGGCGGGATGCGCAAGCCGGGGATCGATCGGGTCCCCTTCTGTGTGCTGTCGATCCTACTACCGCAACCCTCTATCCGGTCCGATCTTAGAATGGGAATGAATTCGGTATGTCTAAGCCAACCGACGAAACGAGCAGGCGGGCGAGCACTACGGCAGCCAGAGAGACGGGATGCGCAAGTTGTGGATCGATAGGGTGGTAAGTGGGTTTAGGCATATCTTCATATTTCTACGTGCCAATGCCATTTTTATTTCTTGTAAATTCATACAATGGTCCCTTAAGCCTTCACGTGAAGTTTCATGGCAAGACGACTCGTTTTCTATTTTTCATGATTTTTGAAACTTTTTACGGTTCAGGATTTTTTAAAATTTTTTCTGAAGGAGATTTACCCCCAAAGCTTGTTAGACATGATCCTCGTATTTTTGTTGGCATGCACAAAAAAATTCAGCTAAAAACTGGAAATGTACAAGATTTTGTGACCATTTGAAAAAATGTCCCCATTTCAGACACTTTAATGGCTACTGGCAGCAAACCTGTAAAATCTCAAATGCTCTTTAAGGGGGTGTGAGTTCTCAAGGTTTGATGAGGGATAGGGGGCCAACATAAGGGCCAACTACCAGCACCCATCACACATCATGTGCGCACACCCCCCGACCCTCCCGATCGTAGAAACCCCAATGCCGCCGATTAGGTTCTCCGACGAAGGTGCCCCGACGAAGAAAAATGCGGCACCAGCACATGCCCGAGCCCAGCATGTGCTGCTGCAACCCTCCGTCTGGTCCGATCTTAGACCAGGAATGAACTCCGTATGCCTAAGTCAACCCATGAAACGAGCGTGAGGGCACTCAGCCGGCCAGAGGGGCAAGATGCGTAAGTCGGGGATCGACCGGGTCCCCCTTTACATGCTGCTGATCCTACTACCGCAACCCTCTATCCGGTCCGATCTTAGACTGGGAATGAACTTCGTATGCCTAAGCCAACTGACGAAACGAGCAGGCGGGCGGGCACTACGAAGGCGAGAGAGACGGGATGCACAAGCTGATAGGGTGGTAGGTTGGTTTAGGCACATCTTCATATTTCTTCATGCCAATGCCATTTTTATGGCTTATAAATACATACAATGGTCCCTTAATCCTTCACATGAAGTTTCATGGCAAGACGACTCGTTTTCTATTTTTCACAATTTTTGAAACTTTTTACGGTTCGAGATTTTTGTATTTTTGTTGGCATGATCCGTGTATTTTTGTTGGCATGCATAAAAAAATTCAGCTAAAAACTCAAAGTGTACAAGATTTTGTGACCATTTGAAAAAAGTGACCCCATTTCAGAAGCTTTAATGGCATCTGGCAGCAAACCTGTAAAATCTCAAATGCTCTTTAAGGGCGTTTGAGTTCTTGAGGTTTGATGAGGAATAGGGGGAAAATATAAGGGCCAAGTACCACCACCCATCGTACATCATGTACGCACACCCCCCCGGCCCCTCCGATCACCGAAACCCCAATGCCGTCGATCAGGTTCTCCAACGATGCTCCGACGATGGTGCCCCGACGAAGAAAAATGCGGCACCAGCATATGCCCGAGCCCAGCATGTGCTACCGTAACCCTCAGTCCGGTCTGATCTTAGACTGGGAATGTACTCCGTATGCTTAGACTAGGAATGAACTCCGTATGCCTAAGTCAACCCATGAAACGAGCGTGCGGGTGCTTAGCCGGCCAGAGGGGCAGAATGCGCAAGCTGGGGATCAATCGGGTCCCCCTCTGCATGCTACCGATCCTGCTGCCACAACCCTTGGTCCGATCCAATCTTAGACTGGGAATGAACTCCGTATGCCTAAGCCAACCGACGAAAAGAGTGGGCGGGCGGGCGGGCGGGCGGGCACTACGCCGGCCAGAGAGACGGGATGCGCAAGCCGTGGATCGATAGGGTGGTAGGTGGGTTTAGGCACATCTTCATATTTCTACGTGCCAATGCCATTTTTATGGCTTGTAAATTCATACAATGGCCTCTTAAGCCTTCACGTGAAGTTTCATGGCAAGACGACTCGTTTTTTATTTTTCACGATTTTTAAAACTTTTTGCGGTTCGAGATTTTTTAAAATTTTTTCAGAAGGCCTTTTGGTCCAAAACTTGGTAGATGTGATCCCTGTATTTTTTTTTCCATGCATAAAAAAATTCAGCTAAAAACTCGAAGTGTACGAGATTTTGTGACCATTTGAAAAAAGTGTCCCCATTTCAGACACTTTAATGGCTACTGGCAGCAAACCTGTAAAATCTCAAATGCTCTTTAAGAGGGTTTGAGTTCTTGAGGTTTGATGAGGGATAGGGGGCCAATAGAAGGGCCAAGTACCAGCACCTATTGCACATCATGTGCGCACACCCCCCGGCCCTCCCGATCGTCGGAACCCCAATTCCATCGGTCAGGTTCTCCAACGATGCTCTGACGATGGTGCCCCCGCAAAGAAAAATGCAGCACCAGCATATGCCCGAGCCCAGCATGAGCTGCCACAACCCTCGATCCGATCCGATCTTAGACTTGGAATGAACTCCGTATGCTTAGACTAGGAATGAACTCCGTATGCCTAAGGCAACCCACGAAACGAGCGTACGAGCGCTCAGCCGGCCAGGGGGGTGTGATACGTAGGCCAGGGATCGGTCGGGTCCCCCTTTGTGTGCTACTGATCCTACTACTGCAACCCTCAGTTCGGTCTGATCTTAGACTGGGAATGAACTCCGTATGCCTAAGCCAAATAGCGAAACGAGCGGGCAGGTGGGCGGGTGGGCACTACGTTGGCCAGAGAGATGGGATATGCAAGCCGTGGATCGATAGGGTGGTAGGTGGGTTTAGGCACATCTTCATATTTCTGCATGCCAATGCCATTTTTATGAATTGTAAATTCATAGAATGGTCCCCTAAGCCTTCACGTGAAGTTTCATGGCAAGACGACTCGTTTTTTATTTTTCACGATTTTAGAAACTTTTTGCGGTTCAGGATTTTGTAAAATTTTTTGAATGGAGTTTTGGCCCCAAACTAGGTAGACATGATCCTTGTATTTTTGTTGGCATGCACAAAAAAATTCAGCTAAAAACTCGAAGTGTACAAGATTTTATGACCATTTGAAAAAAGTGTCGCTATTTTAGACACTTTACTTGCCACTGGTAGCAAACCTGTAAAATCTCAAATGCTCTTTAAGGGGGTGTGAGTTCTCAAGGTTTGATGAGGGATAGGGGGCCAATATAAGGGCCAAGTACCAGCACCCATCGCACATCATGTGCGCACACCTCCCCCCGATCGCCGGAACCCTAATGACGCCGGTCAGGTTCTCCGACGATGCTCCAGTGATGGTGCCCCGACGAAGAAAAATGTAGCACCAGCACATGCCAGAGCCCAGCATGTGCTGCTGCAACCTTCGTTCTGATCCGATCTTAGACTGGGAATGAACTCCATATGCTTAGACTGGGAATGAACTCCATATGCCTAAGTTAACCCACGAAACGAGCGTGCGGGCGCTTAGTCGGCATGAGGGGCGGGATGCGCAAGTCGGGGATCAGTCGGGTCCCCCTCTGTGTGTTGCTGATCCTGCTGCCACAACCCTCAGTCTTGCCCGATCTTCGATTGGGAATGAACTTCGTATGCCTAAGCCAACCGACGAAACGAGCGGGCGGGCGGGCGGGTGGGCATTACGCCGACCAGAGAGACGGGATGCGCAAGCCGTGGATCGCTAGGGTGCTAGGTGGGTTTAGGCACATCTTCATATTTCTGCATGCCAATGCCATTTTTATGGCTTGTAAATTCATACAATGGTCCCTTAAGCCTTCACGTGAAGTTTCATGGCAAGACGACTCGTTTTCTATTTTTCATGATTTTTGAAACTTTTTGCGGTTTGGAATTTTTAAAATTTTTTCTGAAGGAGTTTTGGCCCCAAACTTGGTAGACGTGATCCTTGTATTTTTGTTGGCATGCACAAAAAAATTTAGCTAAAAACTCGAAGTGTACAAGATTTTGTGACCATTTGAAAAAAGTGTCGCTATTTTAGACACTTTACTTGCTACTGGCAGCAAACCTGTAAAATCTCAAATGCTCTTTAAGGGGGTGTGAGTTCTCGAGGTTTGATGAGGGATAGGGGGCCAATATAAGGGCCAAGTACTAGCACCCATCACACATCATCTGCGCACACCCCCTGGCCCCCACGATCGTCGAAACCCCAATGCCGTCGGTCAGGTTCTCCGGGGATGCTCCGACGATGGTGCCCCGGCGAAGAAAAATGTGGCACCAGCACATGCCCGAGCCCAGCGTGTGCTGCCACAACCCTCGGTCCGGTCTGATCTTAGACTAGGAATGAACTCCGTATGCTTAGACTGGGAATGAACATCGCATGCCTAAGTCAACCTACGAAACGAACGTGCGGGCACTCAGCCGACCAGATGGGTGGGATGCACAAGCCGAGGATCGACCGGGTCCCCATCTGCGTGCTGCTGATGCTGTTGCCACAACCCTCGGTCTTGCCCGATCTTCAACTGGGAATGAACTTCGTATGCCTAAGCCAACCGACGAAACGAGCGGGCGGGCGGGCGAGTGGGCACTACGCCTGCTAGAGAGACGGGACGCGCAAGCCGTGGATCGCTAGGGTGCTCGGTGGGTTTAGGCACATCTTCATATTTCTGCATGCCAATGCCATTTTTATGGCTTGTAAATTCATACAATGGTCCCTTAAGCCTTGACGTGAAGTTTCATGGCAAGACGACTCGTTTTCTATTTTTCATGATTTTTGAAACTTTTTGCAGTTCAGAATTTTTAAAATTTTTTCTGAAGGAGTTTTGGCTCCAAACTTGGTAGACGTGATCCTTGTATTTTTTTTGGCATGCACAAAAAAATTCAGCTAAAAACTCGAAGTGTACAAGATTTTGTGACCATTTGAAAAAAGTGTCCCCATTTCAGATACTTTAATGGCTACTGGCAGCAAACCTGTAAAATCTTAAATGCTGTTTAAGGGGGTGTGAGTTCTTAAGGTTTGATGAGGGATAGGGGGCCAATATAAGGGCCAAGTACCAGCACCCATCACACATCATGTGTGCACACCCCCTCGGCCCCTATGATCACCGGAACCCCAATGCCGTTGGTCAGGTTCTCCGATGATGCTCCGGTGACGGTGCCCCAGCGAAGAAAATGCGGCACCAGTACATGCCCGAGCCCAGCATGTGCTGCCGCAACCCTCGGTCTGGTCTGATCTTAACTGGTAATGAACTTTGTATGCCTAAGTCAACCCACGAAACGAGCTTGCGGGCACTCAGTAGGCCAGAGGGGTGGGATGCACAAGCTGGGGATCGATCGGGTCCCCCTCTCTGTGCTGCTGATCCTGCTACCACAACCCTCGGTCTGGTCTGATCTTAGACTGGGAATGAACTCCGTATGGCTAAGCCAACCGACGAAACGAGCGTGCAGGCGGGCGGGCGGGCACTATGCCGGCCAGAGAGACGGGATGCGCAAGCTGTGGATCGATAGGGTGGTAGGTGGGTTTAGGCACATCTTCATATTTTTGCATGCCAATGCCATTTTCATGGCGTGTAAATTGATATAGTGGTCCCTTAAGCCTTCACATGAAGTTTCATGGCAAGACGACTCATTTTCTATTTTTCACGATTTTCAAAACTTTTTGCGGTTCGAGATTTTTTAAAATTTTTTCGGAAGGAGTTTAGGCCATAAACTTGGTAGACATGATCCTTGTATTTTTGTTGGCATGCACAAAAAAATTCAGCAAAAAACTCGAAGTGTACAAGATTTTATGACCATTTGGAAAAAGTGTCCCCATTTCAAATACTTTAATGGCTACTAGCAGCAAACCTGTAAAATCTCGAATGCTCTTTAAGGGGGTGTGAGTTCTCGAGGTTTGATGAGGGATAGGGGGACAATATAAGGGCCAAGAACCAGCACCCATTGCACATCATATGCGCACACCCTCCCCGGCCCCCCCGATCGTCGGAACCCTAATGCTGTCAGTTAGGTTCTCCGGTGAAGCTCCGGCGATGGTGCCCTAGCAAAGAAAAATGCGGCACCAGCACATGCCCTACCCCAGTGTGTGTTGCCGCAACCCTCGGTCCGGTCTGATCTTAGACTGGGAATGAACTCCGTATGCTTAGACTAGGAATGAACTTCGTATGCCTAAGTCAACCCACGAAACAACTGTACGGGCGCTCAGCCGGCCAGAGGGGTGGGATGCACAAGCCGTGGATCGATCGGGTTCCCCTCTATGTGTTACAGATCCGGCTACTGCAACCCTCGGTCTGGTCTGATCTTAGACTGGGAATGAACTTCGTATGCTTAAGCCAACTGACGAAACGAGCAGGCGAGCAAGTGGACGGGCGGGCACTACGTCGACCAGAGAGACGGTATGCGCAAGCCGTCGATCGAAAGGGTGGTAGGCGGGTTTAGGCACATCTTCATATTTCTGCATGGCAATGCCATTTTTATGGCTTGTAAATTCAAACAATGGTCCCTTAAGCCTTCACGTGAAGTTTCATGGCAAGACGACTCGTTTTCTATTTTTTATGATTTTCAAAACTTTTTAAGGTTCGGGATTTTTTAAAATTTTTTTGAAAGGAGTTTTGGCCCCAAACGTGGTAGATATGATCCATGTATTTTTGTTGGCATGCACAAAAAAATTCAGCTAAAAACTCGAAGTGTACAGGATTTTGTGAGCATTTGAAAAAAGTGTCCCCATTTAAGACACTTTAATTGGTACTGGCAGCAAACCTGTAAAATCTCAAATGCTCTTTAAGGGGGTGTGAGTTCTCAAGGTTTGATGACGGATAGGGGGCCAATATAAGGGCCAAGTACCAGCACCCATCGCACATCGTGTGCACACACCCCGCCGGCCCCCGGATCGTCGGAACCCCAATGCCGCCGGTTAGGTTCTCCGATGAAGCTCTGACGATGGTGGCCCGGCGAAGAAAAATTTGGCCCCAGCATATGCCCAAGCCCAGTATGTGCTGCCGTAACCCTTGGTCCGATCCGATCTTAGACTGGGAATGAACTCTGCATGCTTAGACTGGGAATGAACTCCGTATGCCTAAGTCAACCCACGAAACGAGCGTACGGGCGCTCAACCGGCCAGAGGGGTGGGATGCGTAAGCCGGGGATCGACTGGGTCCCCCTCTACGTGCTGCTGATCCTGCTGCAGCAACCCTCAGTCCGGTCTAATCTTCGACTGGGAATGAACTGCGTATGCCTAAGCCAATCGACGAAATGAGCGGGCGGGCGGGCGGGCACTACGTCGGCCAAAGAGACGAGATGTGCAAGCTGTGGTTCGATAGGGTGGTAGCTGGGTTTAGGCACATCTTCATATTTCTGTGTGCCAATGATATTTTTATGGCTTTTAAATTCATACAATGGTCCCTTAAGCTTTCACGTGAAATTTCATGGCAAGATGACTCGTTTTATATTTTTCACGATTTTTGAAACTTTTTACGGTTCGGGATTTTTTAAAATTTTTTCAGAAGGATTTTTGGCCCCAAACTTGGTAGACATGATCCTTTATTTTTCTTGGTATGCACAAAAAAATTCAGCTGAAAACTCTAAGTGTACAAGATTTGTGACTATTTGAAAAAAATGTCCTCATTTCAGACACTTTAATTGCTACTGGCAGTAAACCTGTAAAATCTCAAATGCTTTTTAAGGGGGTGTGAGTTCTCCAGGTTTGATGAGGGATAGGGGGCCAATATAAGGGCCAAGTGCCAGCACCCATCGCACATCATGTGCGCACACCCCCACGGCCCACCTGATCGCCGGAACACCAATGCCACCGGTCAGGTTCTCCGGTGATGCTTCGGCGATGTACCCCGACGAAGAAAAATGTGGCACCGAGCCCAGCATGTGCTGTTGGAACCCTTGGTCTGGTCCGATCTTAGACTAGGAATGAACTCCATATGCTTAGATTGGGAATGAAATCCGTATGCCTAAGTCAACCCACGAAACGAGCGTGCGGGCGCTCAGCCGGCCAGAGGGGCGGGATGCACAAGCCAGGGATCGATCGGGTCCCCCTCTGCGTGCCGCCGATCCATTGCCGCAACCCTCAATCCGGCCTGATCTTAGACTGGGAATGAACTCCGTACGCCTAAGCCAACCCACGAAACGAGCGGGTGGGCTGGAGGACGGGCACTACGCCAGCTAGAGAGATGAGATGCACAAGCTATGGATCGATAGGGTGGTAGGTGGGTTTAGGCACATCTTCAAATTTCTACGTGCCAATGCCATTTTTATGGCTTGTAAATTCATACAATGGTCCTTTAAGCCTTCACGTGAAGTTTCATGGCAAGACGACTCGTTTTCTATTTTTCATGATTTTCAAAACTTTTTACGGTTCGAGAGTTTTTAAAATTTTTTCAGAAAAAATTTTGGCATGCACAAAAACATTCAGCTAAAAACTCAAAGTGTACAAAATTTTGTGACCATTTGGAAAAAGTGTCCCCTTTTTCGACACTTTAATGGCTATTGGCAGAAAACCTGTAAAATCTCAGATGCTCTTTAAAGGGGTGTGAGTTCTCGAGGTTTAATGAGGTATAAGGGGCCAATATAAGGGCCAAGTACCAGCACCCACCGCACATCATGTGCGCACACCCCCCCCGCCCCCCCCGATCGTCGGAACCCCAATGCCACCGGTCAGGTTCTTCGGCGATGCTTAGACGATGGTGCCCTGATGAAGAAAAATACGGCACCAGCAAATGCCTGAGCCCAGCATGTGCTACCGCAACCCTCGATCGGGTCTGATCTTAGACTGGGAATGAACTCCGTATGCCTAAGTCAACCCACGAAAGGAACGTGTGGGTGCTCAGCCGGCCAGAGGGGTGGGATGCGCAAGTCAAGGATTGGTCGGGTCCCCCTCTGCGTGTTGCCGTTCCTGCTGCCGCAACCCTCAATCTGGTCCAATCTTAGACTAGGAATGAACTCTGTATGCCTAAGCCAACCGAGGAAATGAGCGGGCGGGCAGGCACTACGCCAGCCAGAGAGACGGGATGCACAAGCATTGGATCGACAGGGTGGTAGGTGGGTTTAGGCGCCTCTTCATATTTCTGCATGCCAATGCAATTTTTATGGCTTGTAAATTCATACAATGGTCCATTAAGCCTTCACGTGAAGTTTCTTGGCAAGACGACTTGTTTTATATTTTTCACGATTGTTGAAACTTTTTACGGTTTGGGATTTTTTACAATTTTTTCGGAAGGAGTTTTGGCCCCAAACTTGGTAGACTGGATCCTTGTATTTTTTTTGGCATGGATAAAAAAATTCAGCAAAAAACTAGTAGTGTACAAGATTTTGTGACCATTTTAAAAAAATGTCCCCATTTCAGACACTTTAGTAGCTACTGGCAGCAAACTTGTAAAATCTCAAGTGCTCTTTAAGGGGGTGTGAGTTCTAGAGGTTTGATGAGGGATAGGGGGCCAATATAACGGCCAAGTACCAGCACCCATTGCACATCATGTGCGCACACCCCCCCGACCCCCTCGATCGTCGGAACCCCAATGCCGCCGGTCAGGTTCTCTGATGATGGTGCCCTGGCAAAGAAAAATGTAGCATCAGCACATGCCCGAGCCCAGCATGTGCTGCTGCAACCCTCGATCCGATCCGATCTTAGACTGGGAATGAACTCCGTATGCCTAAGTCAACCCACGAAACGAGCTTGCGGGTGCTCAGCCGGCCAGAGGGGCGGGATGCGCAAGCCGGGGATCAACCGGGTCCCCCCCTGCGTGCTGTCGATCCTGTTGCCGCAACCCTCGGTCTGGTCCGATCTTAGAATGGGAATGAATTCTGTATGCCTAAGCCATCTAACAAAACGAGCGGGCGGACGGGCGGGCACTACGCCGGCCAGAGAGACGGGATGCGCAAGCCGTGTATCGATAGGGTGGTAGGTGGGTTTAGGCACATCTTCATATTTCTGCGTGCCAATGCCATTTTTATGGCTTGTAAATTCAAACAATGGTCCCTTAAGCCTTCACGTGAAGTTTCATGGCAAAACTCGAAGTGTACAAGATTTTGTGACCATTTGAAAAGAGTGTCCCCATTTTAGACACTTTACTGGCTATTGGTAGCAAACCTGTAAAATCTCAAATGCTCTTTAAGGGGGTGTGAGTTCTCGAGGTTTGATGAGGGATAGGGGCCCAATATAAGGGCCAAGTACCAGCACCCATCGCACATCGTGTACGTACACCCCCCGACCCCCCCGATCGCCGGAACCAATGCCGTCGGTCAGGTTCTCTGGTGATGCTCCGACGATGGTGCCCCGGTGAAGAAAAATGCGGCACCAGCACATGCCCGAGTCGAGCATGTGCTGCCGCAACCCTCAGTCCAATCCGATCTTAGACTAGGAATGAATTCCATATGCTTAGACTGGGAATGAACTCCGTATGCCTAAATCAACCCATGAAACGAGCGTGCGGGCGCTCAGCCGGCCAGAGGGGCGGGATGTGCAAGTCGGGGATCGACCGTGTCCCCCTTTACGTGCTGCTGATCCTACTGCAGCAACCCTCGGTTGGGTCCGATCTTAGACTGGGAATGAACTCCGTATGCCTAAGCCAACCGACGAAACGAGCGGGCAGGCGGGCACTACGTCGGCCAGAGAGACGGGATGCGCAAGCCGTGGATTGATAGGGTGATAGGTGGGTTTAGGTACATCTTCATATTTTTGTGTGCCAATGCCATTTTGATGGCTTGTAAATTCATAGAATGGTCCCTTAAGCCTTCATGTGAAGTTTCATGGCAAGACCACTCGTTTTCTATTTTTCATGATTTTTGAAACTTTTTACGGTTCGAGATTTTTTAAAATTTTTTCGGAAGGATTTCTGGCCCCAAACTTGGTAGACATGGCCCCAAACTTGGCATGCACAAAAAAATTCAGCTAAAAAATCGAAGTCTACAAGATTTTGTGACCATTTGAAAAAAATGTTCCCATTTCAGACACTTTAATGGCTACTGGCAGCAAACCTGTAAAATCTCAAATGCTTTTTAAGGGGGAGTGAGTTCTTGAGGTTTGATGAGGGATAGGGGGCCAATATAAGGGCCAAGTACCAGCACCCATCGCACATCATGTGCGCACACGCCCCCGACCCCCCAGATCGCTGGAACCCCAATGCCGCCGGTCAGGTTCTCTAGTGATGCTCCGACGATGGTGCCCCGACGAAGAAAAATGCGACACCAGCACATGCTCGGGCCCAACGTCTCCTGCCGCAACCCTCGGTCCGATCTGATCTTAGACTGGGAATGAACTCCGTATGCTTAGACTGGGAATGAACTCCGTATGCCTAAATTAACCCACGAAACAAGCGTGCGGGCACTCAGCCGGCTAAGGGGGCGGGATGTGCATGTCGGAGATCGATCGGGTCCCCCTCTGCATGCTGTCGATCCTGCTACCACAACTCTCGGTCTGGTCTGATCTTAGACTGGGAATGAACTCCGTACACCTAAGCCAACCGATGAAACGAGCGGGCGGGCGGGCGGGCGAGCGGGCACTACGCCGGCCAGAGAGACGGGATACGTAAGCCGTGGATCGATAGGGTGGTTGGTAGGTTTAGGCACATCTTCATATTTCTGCTTGCCAATGCCATTTTT
Source organism: Durio zibethinus (assembly GCF_047325235.1). NCBI lineage: Eukaryota > Viridiplantae > Streptophyta > Magnoliopsida > Malvales > Malvaceae > Durio > Durio zibethinus. The sequence continues at coordinate 12,642,181 of NC_143177.1, forward strand.
ATGGCTTGTAAATTCATACAATGGTCCCTTGAGCCTTCACGTGAAGTTTCATGCCAAGATGACTCGTTTTCTATTTTTCATGATTTTTGAAACTTTTTACGGTTTGGGATTTTTTTAAAATTTTTTCGGAAGGAGTTTTGGCCCCAAACTTGGTAGACGTGATCCTTGTATTTTTGTGGGCATGCACAAAAAAATTCAGCTAAAAACTCGAAGTGTACAAGATTTTGTGACCATTTGAAAAAAGTGTCCCCATTTCAGACACTTTAATGGCTACTGGCAACAAACCTGTAAAATCTCAAATGCTGCTTAAGGGGGTGTGAGTTCCCGAGGTTTGATGTGGGATAGGGGGCCAAGTACCAGCACCCATCGCACATCATGTGCGCACACCCCCCGGCCCCCTGATCGTCGGAACCCCAATATCGCCGGTCAGGTTCTCCGACGATGCACCAACGATAGTGCCCCGGTGAAGAAAAATGTGACACCTGCAGATGCCCAAGCCTAGCATGTGCTGCCGCAACCCTCGGTTCGGTCTGATCTTAGACTGGGAATGAACTCCGTATGCCTAAGCCAACCGACGAAATGAGCGGGCGGCCGGGCACAGCGCCAGCCAGAGAGACGGGATGCGCAAGCCGTGGATCGATAGGGTGGTAGGTGGGTTGAGGCACATCTTCATATTTCTGCATGGCAATGCCATTTTTATGGCTTGTAAAATCATACAATGGTCCCTTAAGCCCTCACATGAAGTTTCATGGCAAGACGACTCGTTTTCTATTTTTCACGATTTTTGAAACTTTTTACGGTTCAAGATTTTTTAAAATTTTTTTGGAAGGATTTTTGGCCCCAAACTTGGTAGATGTGATCCTTGTATTTTTTTTGGCATGCACAAAAAAAATCAGCTAAAAACTCGAAGTGTACAAGATTTTGTGACCATTTGAAAACAGTGTCCCCATTTCAGACACTTTAATAGCTACTGGAAGCAAACCTATAAAATCTCAAATGCTCTTTAAGGGGGTGTGAGTTCTCAAGGTTTGATAAGGGATAGGGGGCCAATATAGGGGCCAAGTACCAGCACCCATCGCACATCATGTGCGCACACCCCCCGCGGCCACCTCGATCGTCGAAACCCTAATATCGTCGGTCAGGTTCTTCGACGATGCTCCGACGATGGATCCCCGACGAAGATCAATGCGGCACCAGCACATGCCTGAGCCCAGGATGTGCTACCGTAACCCTTGGTCCGATCCGATCTTAGACTGGAATGAACTCCGTATGCTTAGACTGGGAATGAACTCCGTATGCCTAAGCCAACCCACAAAATGAGCGTGCAGGCGCTCAGCTGGCCAAAGGGGCGGGATACGCAAGCCAGGGATCGACCGGGTCCCCCTCTACGTGCTGCCGATCCTGCTGCCACAACCCTCGGTCTGGTCCGATCTTAGACTGGAAAACTCTGTATACCTAAGCCAACTGATGAAACGAGTGGGCGGGCGGGAGGGCGGGCACTGCATCGGCCAAAGAGACGGGATGCGCAAGCCGTGGATCGATAGGGTGGTAGGTTGGTTTAGGCACATCTTCATATTTGTGCATGCCAATGCCATTTTTATGGCTTGTAAATTCACACAATGGTCCCTTAAGCCTTCACGTGAAGTTTCATGGCAAGACGACTCATTTTTTATTTTTCACGATTTTGGAAACTTTTTACGGTTCGGGATTTTTTACAACTTTTTCGGAAGGAGTTTTAGCCCCAAACTTGGTAGACGTGATCCTTTTATTTTTATTGGCATGCACAAAAAAATTCAGCTAAAAACTCGAAGTGTACAAGATTTTGTGACCATTCGAAAAAAGTGTCCCCATTTCAGACACTTTAATGGCTACTGGCAGCAAACCTGTAAAATCTCAAATGCTTTTTAAAGGGCTGTGAGTCCTCGAGGTTTGATGAGGGATAGGGGGCCAATATAAGGGCCAAGTACCAGCACCCATCGCACATCTTGTGTGCACACCCCCCGGCCCCCCCAATCACCGAAACCCCAATGTTGCCGATCAGGTTCTCCGGCGATGCTCTGGCGATGGTGCCCTGGCGAAGAAAAATGCGACTATTTTAGACTGGGAATGAACTCCGTATGCCTAAGCCAACCGACGAAACGAGTGGGCGGCCGGGCACAGCGTCGGCCTGAGAGACAGGATGCGCAAGCTGTGGATCGATAGGGTGGTAGGTGGGTTTAGGCACATCTTCCTATTTTTGCCTGTCAATGCCATTTTTATGGCTTGTAAATTCATACAATGGTCCCTTAAGCCTTCACGTGAAGTTTCATGGTAAGACGACTTGTTTTCTATTTTTCACGATTTTGGATACTTTTTACAGTTCAGAATTTTTCAAAATTTTTTCTGAATAATTTTTGGCCCCAAACTTGGTAGACGTGATCCTTGTATTTTTGTTGGCTTGCACAAAAAAAATCATCTAAAAACTCGAAGTGTACAAGATTTTGTGACCATTTGAAAAAAGTGTCCCCATTTCAGACACTTTAATGGCTACTGGCAGCAAACCTGTAAAATCTCAAATGCTCTTTAAGGGGGTGTGAGTTTTCAAAGTTTGATGAGGGATAGGGGGCCAATATATGGGCCAAGTACCAGCAGCCATTGCACATCATATGCGCACAACCCCCCCCGGCCCCCTCGATCGTCGGAACCCTAATGCCACCGGTCAGGTTCTCCGACGATGGTGCCCCTACGAAGAAAAATGCGGCACCAGCACATGCCCGAGCCCAGCATGTGCTGCCGTAACCCTTGGTTCTGGCCGATCTTAGACTGGGAATGAACTTTGTATGGTTAGACTAGGAATGAACTTCGTATGCCTAAGTGAACCCACGAAACGAGCGTGCGGGCGCTCAGCAGGCCAGAGGGGTGGGATGCGCAAGTCGGGGATCGACCGGGTCCCCCTCTGCGTGCTACCGATCCTGCTACTGTAACCTTCAGTCCAAACCGATCTTAGAATAGAATGAACTCCGTATGCCTAAGCCAACCGACGAAACAAGCGGGCGAGCGGGCACTACGCCGGCCAGAGAGACGGGATGCGCAAGCTGTGGATCGATAGGGTGGTAGGTGGGTTCAGGCACATCTTCATATTTTTGCATGCCAATGCCATTTTTATGGCTTGCAAATTCATACAATGGTCCCTTAAGCCTTCACGTGAAGTTTCATGGCAAGACGACTCATTTTCTATTTTTCATGATTTTCGAAGCTTTTTGCAGCTCGAGATTTTTTAAAATTTTTTCGGATGGAGTTTTGGCCCCAAATTTGGTAGACGTGATCCTTGTATTGTTTTTGGCATGCGCAAAAAAATTCAGCTAAAAATTCGAAGTGTACAAGATTTTGTGACCATTTGAAAAAAGTGTCCCCATTTCAGACACTTTAATGACTACTAGCAGTAAACCTGTAAAATCTCAAATGCTCTTTAAGGGGGTGTGAGTTCTCAAGGTTTGATGAGGGATATCGGGCCAATATAAGGGCCAAGTACCAGCACCCATCACACATCATGTACGCACACCCCCCGGCCCCCCGATCATCAGAACCCTAATGCCGCCGGTCAGGTTCTCCGACGATGCTCCGATGATGGTGCCCCGACGAAGAAAATTGCAACACCAGCACATACCCGAGCCAAGCATGTGCTGCTGCAACCCTCGGTCTTGTCTGATCTTGACTGGGAATGAACTTTGTGTGCCTAAGTCAACCCACGAAACGAGCGTGCGGGCGCTCAGCCGGCCAGAGGGGCGGGATGCATAAGCCGAGGATCGGTTGGGTCCCCCTCTACGTGCTGCTGATCCTGGTGCCACAACCCTCAGTCTGGTCCGATCTTAGACTGGGAATGAACTTTGTATGCCTAGGCCAACCGACTAAACGAGCGGGCAGGCGGACGGGCACTACGCCGGCCAGAGAGGCGGGATGCGCAAGCTGTGGATCGATAGGGTGGTAGGGGGTTTAGGCACATCTTCATCTTTTTGCATGCCAATGCCATTTTTATGGCTTGTAAATTCGTACAATGGTCCCTTAAGCCTTCACATGAAGTTTCATGGCAAGACGACTCGTTTTCTATTTTTCATGACTTTCAAAACTTTTTGTCGTTCGAGATTTTTTAAAATTTATTCGGAAGGATTTTTGGCCCCAAACTTGGTAGACATGATCCTTGTATTTTTGTTGGCATGCATAAAAAGATTCAGCTAAAAACTCGAAGTGTACAAGATTTTGTGACCATTTGAAAAAATGTCCCCATTCCAGACACTTTAATGGCTACTGGCAGCAAAACCTGTAAAATCTCAAATGCCCTTTAAGGGGGTGTGAGTTCTCAATGTCTGATGAGGGATAGGGGACCAATATAAGGGCCAAGTACTAGCACCCATCGCACATCATGTGTGCACACCCCCCCGGCCCCCCCGATCGCTGGAACCCCAATGCCGTCGGTCAGGTTCTCCGACGATGGTGCCCCGGTGAAGAAAAATACGGCACCAGCACATGCCTGAGCCCAGCATCTGCTACCGCAACCCTCGGTCCGGTCCGATCTTAGACTGAGAATGAACTCCATATGCTTAGATTGGGAATGAACTTTGTATGCCTAAGTCAACCCACGAAACGAGCGTGCGGGCGCTCAGCTGGCTCGAGGGGCAGGATGCGCAAGCCGACGATCGGCCGAGTCCCCCTCTGCGTGCTACCGATCCTGCTACCGCACCCCTCTGTCTGGTTCAATCTTAGACTGGGAATGAACTTCATATGCCTAAGCCAACCGACGAAACAAGCGAGTGGACGGGCGGGCGGGCATTACACCAGCCAGAGAAACGGGATGCACAAGTCGTGGATCGGTAGGGTGGTAAGTGGGTTTAGGCACATCTTCATATTTCTATGTGCCAGTGCCATTTTTATGGCTTGTAAATTCATACAATGGTCCTTTAAGCCTTCACGTGAAGTTTCATGGCAAGACGACTCGTTTTCTATTTTTCACGATTTTCAAAACTTTTTATGGTTCGGGATTTCTTAAAATTTTTTTGGAAGGATTTTTGGCCCCAAACGTGGTAGACGCGATCCTTGTATTTTTTTTGGCATGCATAAAAAAATTCAGCAAAAAACTCGAAGTGTACAAGATTTTGTGACCATTTCAAAAAGGTGTCCCCATTTCTGACACTTTAATGGCTACTAGCAGCAAACCTGTAAAATGTCAAATGCTCTTTAAAGGGGTATGAGTTCTTGAGGTTTGATGAGTGATAAGGGGCCAATATAAAGGCCAAGTACCAGCACCCATCGCAAATCATTTGCGCGCACCTCCCCGGCCCCCCCAATCGTCGAAACCCCAATGCCGTTGGTCAAGTTCTTCGACAATGTTCCGGCGATAGTGCCCCAGCGAAGAAAAATGTGGCACCAGCAAATGCCCGAGCCCAACATGTGGTGCCGCAACCTTCGGTTCGATCTGATCTTAGACTGGGAATGAACTCTGTATGCTCAGACTGGGAATGAATTTCGTATGCCTAAGTCAACTCACGATACGAGCGTGCGGGCGCTCAGCCGGCCAGAGGGGCAGGATGCACAAGCCGGGGATCGGCCGGGTCCCTCTCTACGTGCTGCCGATCCTGCTGTTGCAACCCTCGGTTCACTCTGATCTTAGACTAGGAATGAACTCCGTCTGCCTAAGACAACCAACGAAATTTATGGGCGGGCAGGCGGGTATTACGCCGGCCAAAGAGGCGGGATGCGGAAGCTGTTGATCGATAAGGTGGTAGGTGGGTTTAAGCACATCTTCATATTTTTGCATGCCAATGCCATTTTTATGGCTTGGAAATTCATACAATGGTCCCTTAAGCCTTCACGTGAAGTTTCATGGCAAGACGACTCGTTTTCTATTTTTGACAATTTTTGAAACTTTTTACAGCTCGAGATTTTTTAAAATTTTTTCGGAAGGATTTTTGGCACCGAACTTGGTAGACGTGATCCTTGTATTTTTCTTGGCACGCAAAAAATAATTCAACTAAAAACTCGAAGTGTACAAGATTTTGTGACCATTTGAAAAAAATGTCCCCATTTCAGACACTTTAATGGCTATTGGCAGCAAACCTGTAAAATCTAAAATGCTCTTTAAGGGGGTGTGAGTTCTCGAGGTTTGATGAGGGATAGGGGGCCAATATAAGGGCCAAGTACCAGCACCCATCGCACATCATGTGCGCACACCACCCCGGCCCCCCTGATCGTCGGAAGCCCAATGCAGTCGGCTAGGTTCTCCGGCGATGCTCCGACGATGGTACCCCAACGAAGAAAAATGTGGCACCAGCACATGCTCGAGCCCAGCATGTGCTGCCGCAACCCTCGGTCCGGTCTGATCTTAGACTGAGAATGAACTCCGTATGCTTAGATTGGGAATGAATTCCGTATGCCTAAGTCAACCCACGAAATGAGCGTGCGGGCGCTCAGCCGGTCAGAGCGGCGGGATGCGCAAGACGGGGATCGGCCGGGTCCCCCTCTGTGTGCTTTCGATCCTGCTGCCACAACCCTTGATCCGGTCCAATCTTAGACTGGGAATGAACTCTGTATGCCTAAGCCAACCGACGAAACGGGCAGGCGAGCACTACGTCGGCCAGAGAGACGGGATGCGCAAGCCGTGGATCGATAGGGTGGTAGGTGGGTTTAGGCACATGTTCATATTTCTGCACCCCAATACCATTTTTATGGCTTGTAAATTCATACAATGGTCCCTGAAGCCTTCACGTCAAGTTTCATGGCAAGACAACTCGTTTTCTATTTTTCATGACTTTTGAAACTTTTTACGGTTCAGGATTTTTTAAAAATTTTTTTGGAAGGAGTTTTGGCCCGAAACTTGGTAGACGTGATCCTTGTATTTTTGTTGGCATGCGCAAAAAAATTCAGCTAAAAATTCAAAGTGTACAAGATTTTGTGACCATTTGAAAAAAGTGTCCCTATTTCGAACACTTTAATGGCTACTGGCAGCAAACCTGTAAAATCTCAAATGCTCTTTAAGAGGGTGTGAGTTCTCAAGGTTTGATGAGGGATAGGGGGGCAATATAAGGGCCAAGTACCAACACCCATCGTACATCATGTGCGCACACCCCCTCGATCCCTGGAACCCCAATGCCATCGGTCAGGTTCTCCAGCGATGCTCCGATGAAGAAAAATACGGCACCAACACATGCCCGAGCCCAGCATGTGCTGCTGCAACCCTCGGTCCAGTCCGATCTTAGACTGGGAATGAACTGCGTATGCTTAGACTAGGAATGAACTTCGTATGCCTAAGTCAACCCACGAAATGAGCGTGTGGGCGCTCAGCTGGCCAGAGGGGCGTGATGCACAAGCCGGGGATCGGTCGGGTCCCCCACTGCGTGTTGCTGATCTTGCTATCGTAACCATCAGTTTGGTCCAATCCTAGACTGAGAATGAACTCCGTATGCCTAAGGCAACCGATGAAAAGAAAGGGCGAGGGGGCGGGCAGGCGGGCGGGCACTACGCGGGCCAGAGAGACGGGATGCGCAAGCTGTGGATCGATAGGGTGGTAGGTGGGTTTAGGCACATCTTCATATTTCTGCATGCCAATGCCATTTTTATGGCTTGTAAATTCAGACAATGGTCCCTTAAGCCTTCACGTGAAGTTGCATGGCAAGACGACTCGTTTTCCATTTTTCATAATTTTCAAAACTTTTTACGGTTCGGGATTTTTTAAAATTTTTTCGGAAGGGTTTTGGCCCCAAACTTGGTAGACGTGATCCTTGTATTTTTGTTGGCAAGCACAAAAAATTCAGCTAAAAACACGAAGTGTACAAGATTTTGTGACCATTTGAAAAAAAGTGTCCCCATTTCAAACACTTTAATGGCTACTGGCAGCAAACCTGTAAAATCTCAAATGCTCTTGAAGGGGGTGTGAGTTCTGGAAGTTTGATGAGGGATAGGGGGCCAATATAAGGGCCAAGTACCAGCACCCATCACACATCATGTGCGCACACCCCTCCGATCGCTGGAACCCCAATGCCGCCAGTCAGGTTTTCCGATGATGCTCCGACGATGGTGCCCCAGTGAAGAAAAATGCAACACCAGCACATGCCTGAGCCCAGCATGTGCTGTCACAACCCTCAGTCTGATCCAATCTTAGACTGGGAATGAACTCCGTATGCCTAAGCCAACCCACGAAACGAGCGTGCGGGCACTCAGCCGGCCAGAAGGGCGAGATACGTAAGTCAGGGATCGGTTGGGTCCCCCACTGCGTGCTGCTGATCCTACTGCCACGACCCTCGGCCCAGTTCGATCAAAGACTAGGAATGAACTCTGTATGCCTAAGCCAACCGATGAAACGAGGGAGCGGGCAGGCGGACGGGCACTACGCCGGCCAGAAAGATAGGATGCGCAAGCCGTGTATCGATAGGGTGGTAGGTGGGTTTAGGCATATCTTCATATTTTTGCATGCCAATGCCATTTTTATGGCTTGTAAATTCATACAATGGTCCCTTAAGCCTTCACGTGAAGTTTCATGGCAAGATGACTCGTTTTTTATTTTTCATGATTTTTGAAACTTTTTACGGTTTGGGATTTTTTAAAATTTTTTTGGAAGGTTTTTTGGCCCCAAACTTGGTGCATTTGATCCTTATATTTTTTTTGGTACGCACAAAAAAATTCAGCTAAAAACTCAAAGTGTACAAGATTTTGTGACCATTTGAAAAAAGTGTCCCCATTTCAAACACTTTAATGGCTACTGGCAGCAAACCTATAAAATCTAAAATGCAGTTTAAGGGGGTGTGAGTTCTCGAGGTTTGATGAGGGATAGGGGGCCACTATAAGGGCCAAGTACCAGCACCCATCGCACATCATGTGCGCACAACCCCCGGCCCCCGATCGTCGGAAGCCTAACGCCGTCGGTCAGGTTCTCCGACGATGCTCCGGCGAAGGTGCCCCGGTGAAGAAAAATGCGGCAAAAGCCCATGCCCGAGCCCAGCAAGTGCTGCCGTAACCCTCGGTCTGGTCCGATCTTAGACTGGGAATGAACTCCGTATGCCTAAGGCAACCGACGAAAAGAGAGGGCGAGGGGGCGGGCAGGCGGGCGGGCACTACGCGGGCCAGAGAGACGGGATGCGCAAGCCGTGGATCGATAGGGTGGTAGGTGGATTTAGGCATATCTTCATATTTCTGCATGCCAATGCCATTTTTATGGCTTGTAAATTCAGACAATGGTCCCTTAAGCCTTCACGTGAAGTTGCATGGCAAGACGACTCGTTTTCCATTTTTCACAATTTTCAAAACTTTTTACGGTTTGGGATTTTTTAAAATTTTTTCGGAAGGGTTTTGGCCCCAAACTTGGTAGACGTGATCCTTGTATTTTTGTTGGCATGCACAAAAAATTCAGCTAAAAACTCGAAGTGTACAAGATTTTGCGACCATTTGAAAAAAAGTGTCCCCATTTCAAACACTTTAATGGCTACTGGCAGCAAACCTGTAAAATCTCAAATGCTCTTGAAGGGGGTGTGAGTTCTGGAAGTTTGATGAGGGATAGGGGGCCAATATAAGGGCCAAGTACCAGCACCCATCACACATCATGTGCGCACACCCCCCCGATCGCTGGAACCCCAATGCCGCCAGTCAGGTTTTTCGATGATGCTCCGACGATGGTGCCCCAGTGAAGAAAAATGCAACACCAGCACATGCCCGAGCCCAGCATGTGCTGTCGCAACCCTCAGTCTGATCCAATCTTAGACTGGGAATGAACTCCGTATGCCTAAGCCAACCCATGAAATGAGCGTGCGGGCACTCAGCCGGCCAGAAGGCGAGATACGCAAGTCAGGTATCGGTTGGGTCCCCCACTGCGTGCTGCTGATCCTACTGCCACGACCCTCGGCCCAGTTCGATCAAAGACTAGGAATGAACTCCGTATGCCTAAGCCAACCGATGAAACGAGGGAGCGGGCAGGCGGACGGGCACTACGCCGGCCAGAAAGATAGGATGTGCAAGCCGTGGATCGATAGAGTGGTAGGTGGGTTTAGCCACATCTTCATATTTCTGCATGCCAATGATATTTTTATGGCTTGTAAATTCATACAATGGTCCTTTAAGCCTTCACGTGAAGTTTCATGGCAAGACGACTTGTTTTTTATTTTTCACGATTTTTGAAACTTTTTACGGTTCGGGATTTTTTTAAATTTTTTTGGAAGGACTTTTGGCCCCAAACTTGGTAGACGAGATTCTTGTACTTTTGTTGGCATGCACAAAACATTTCAGCAAAAAAATCAAAGTGTACAAGATTTTGTGACCATTTGAAAAAAGTGTCCCCATTTCAGGCACTTTAATGGCTACTGGCAGCAAACCTGTAAAATCTCAAATGCTCTTTAAGGGGGTGTGTGTTCTCGAGGTTTCATGAGGGATAGGGGCCAATATAAGGGCCAAGTACCAGCACCCATCGCACATTATATGCGCACACCCCCCTCGGCACCCCCGATCGTCGGAACCCCAATGCCATCGGTCAGGTTCTTCGTCGATGCTCCGACGATGGTACCCCGACGAAGAAAAATGCAGCACCACCACATGCCTGAGCCTAGCATGTGCTACTGCAACCCTCGATCCGATCCGATCTTAGACTTTCGTATGCTTAGACTGTGAATAAACCCCCGATCGTCGGAAGCCCAACATCGTCGGTCAGGTTCTCCGATGATGCTCCAATGAAGGTGCCTCAGCGAAGAAAAATGCGACACCAGCCCATGCCCGAGCCCAACATGTGCTGCTGCAACCCTCGATCTGGTCCGATCTTAGACTGGGAATGAACTCCATATGCCTAAGCCAACCGACAAAACGAGCGGGCGGGCGGGCGAGCGGGCACTACGTCGGCCAGAGAGACGGGATGCGCAAGCCGTGGATCGATAGGGCGGTAGGTGGGTTTAGGCACATCTTCATATTTTTGCATGCCAATGCCACTTTTTATGGCTTGTAAATTCATACAATGGTCCCTTAAGCCTTCACGTGCAGTTTCATGGCAAGATGACTCATTTTTTATTTTTCACGATTTTACAAACTTTTTGCGGTTCGAGATTTTTTAAAATTTTTTCAAAAGGATTCTTCACTCCAAACTTGGTAGATGTGATCCTTGTATTTTTCTTGGCATGCAAAAAAAACATTCAGCTAAAAACTCGAAGTGTACAAGATTTTGTGACCATTTGAAAAAAGTGTCACCATTTCAGACACTTTAATGGCTACTGGCAGCAAACCTGTAAAATCTCAAATGCTCTTTAAGGGGGTGTGAGTTCTTGAGGTTTGATGAGGGATAGGGGTCCAATATAAGGGCCAAGTGCCAGCACCCATCGCACATCATTTATGCACACCCCCCCGGCCCCCTCGATCGTCGGAACCCCAATGCTGTCGGTCAAGTTCTCCGGCGATGGTACCCCGACGAAGAAAAATTCGGCACCAGCACATGCCCGAGCCCAGCATGTGCTGTCGCAACCCTCTGTCCGGTTTGATCTTAGACTGGGAATGAACTCTGTATGCTTAGACTGGGAATGAACTCTGTATGCCTAAGTCAACCCACGAAACGTGCGTGCAGGTGCTCAGCCGACCAAAGGGGCAGGATATGCAAGTCTGGGATCGGCCAGCTCCCCCTCTGTGTGCTGCTGATCCTGCTATCATAACCCTCGGTCTGGTCTGATCTTATACTGGGAATGAACTCCGTATGCCTAAGCCAACCGACGAAACGAACGGGTGGGCGGGCGGGCGGGCGGGCGGGCACTACGTCGGCCAGAGAGATAGGATGCGCAAGCCGTGGATCGATAGGGTGGATGGTGGGTTTAGGTATGCCTTCATATTTTTGCATGCCAATGCCGTTTTTATGGCTTGTAAATTCATACAATGGTCCCTTAAGCCTTCACATCAAATTTCATGGCAAGACGACTCGTTTTTTATTGTTCACGATTTTTGAAACTTTTTACGGTTCAGGATTTTTTAAAAGTTTTTTGGAAGGAGTTTTCACCCCAAACTTGGTAGACATGAGCCTTGCATTTTTGTTGGCATGCAAAAAAAAATTCAACTAAAAACTCGGAGTGTACAAGATTTTGTGACCATTTGAAAAAAGTGTCCCCATTTCAGACAATTTAATGGCTACTGGCAGCAAACCTGTAAAATCTCAAATGCTCTTTAAGGAGGTTTGAGTTCTCGAGGTTTGATGTGGGATAGGTGGCCAATATAAGGGCCAAGTACCAGCACCCATCGCACATCATGTGCGCACACCCCCCGGCCCCCACGATTGCCGGAACCCCAATGCCGTCGGTCAGGTTCTCCGACGATGCTCCGACGATGGTGCCTCGGTGAAGAAAAATACGGCACCAGCACATGCCTGAGCCTAGCACGTGCTACTGCAACCCTCGGTCCGGTCCAATCTTAGACTAGGAATGAACACCGTATGCTTAGACTGGGAATGAACTCTGTATGCGTAGTCAACTCACGAAACGAGTGTGCGGGTGCTTAGCTGGTCAGAGGGGCGGGATGCGCAAGCCGGGGATCGGTCGGGTCCCCCTCTGCGTGCTACCGATCTTATTGGCGTAACCCTCAATCCAGTCTGATCTTAGACTGGGAATGAACTCCGTATGCCTAAGCCAACCGATGAAACAAGTGGGCGCACGGGCTCGCGGGCACTATGTCGGCCAGAGAGATGGGATGCGCAAGCCGTGGATCGATAGGGTGGTAGGTGGGTTTAGGCACATCTTCATACTTCTGTGTTCCAATGCCATTTTTATTTCTTGTAAATTCATACAATGGTCCCTTAAGCCTTCACGTGAAGTTTCATGGCAAGACGACTCCTTTTCTATTTTTCATGATTTTCAAAAATTTTATGGTTCAGGATTTTTTAAAATTTTTCAGAAGGAGTTTTGGCCCCAAACTTGGTAGACGTGATCCTTGTATTTTTGTTGGCATGCGAAAAAAAAAATCAGCTAAAAACTCGGAGTGTGCAAGATTTTGTGACCATTCGAAAAAAGTGTCCCCATTTCAGACACTTTAATGGCCACTGGCAGCAAACCTGTAAAATCTCAAATGCTCTTTAAGGGGGTGTGAGTTCTCGAGGTTTAATTAGGGATAGGGGGCCGATATAAGGGGCAAGTACCAGCACCCATTGCACATCTTGTGCGCACACTCCCTTCGGCCCCCAGATCGCCGGAACCCCAACGCTGCCGGTCAGGTTCTCCGGTGATGCTCCGACGATGACGCCTCGGCGAAGAAAAATACAGCACCAGCACATGCCCGATCCCAGCATGTACTGCCACAACCCTCGATCCGGTCCGATCTGAGATTGGGAATGAACTCCGTCTGCCTAAGCCAACCGACGAAACGAGAGGGCGGGTGGGCGGGCACAACGCCGCCCAGAGAGACGGGATGCGTAAGCTGTGGATCGATAGGGTGGTAGGTGGGTTTAGGCACATATTCTTATTTCTGCATGCCAATGCCATTTTTATGGCTTCTAAATTCATACAATGGTCCCTTAAGCCTTCACGTGAAGTTTCATGGCAAGATGACTCGTTTTCTATTTTTTACGATTTTCAAAACATTTTGTGGTTCAAGATTTTTTAAAATTTTTTCAGAAGGCGTTTTGGCGCTAAACTTGGTAGACGTGATCCTTGTATTTTTGTTGGCATGTACAAAACAATTCAGCTAAAAAGTCCAAGTGTACAAGATTTTGTGACCATTTGAAAAAAGTGTCCCCTTTTCAGACACTTTAATGGCTACTGGCAGCAAACCTGTAAAATTTCAAATGCTCTTTAAGTGGGTGTGAGTTCTGGAGGTTTGATGAGGGATAGCGGGCCAATATAAGGGCCAAGTATGAGCACCCATCGCACATCATGTGTGCACACCCCCTGCCCCCCCCGATCACCGGAACCCTAATGCCGCCGGTCAGGTTCTCCGGTGATGGTGCCTCGACGAAGAAAAAAGTGACACCAGCACATGCCCGAGCCCAGCATGTGCTGCCGTAACCCTCGATCCGGTCTAATCTTAGACTGGGAATGAACTTCGTATGCCTAAGTCAACTCACGAAACAAGCGTGCAGGCACTCAGCTGGCCAGAAGGGCGGGATGCGCAAGTCGGGGATCGGTCGAGTCCCCTTCTACGTGCTACCGATCCTGCTATCGCAACCCTCGGTCTGGTTCATTCTTAGACTGGGAATGAACTCAGTATGCCTAAGCCAACCGACGAAACGAGCGGGTGGGCGGGCACGACGCCAGCCAGAGAGACGGGATGCGCAAGCCGTAGATCGATAGGGTGGTAGGTGGGATTAGGCACATCTTCAAATATCTGCATGCCAATGTCATTTTTATGTCTTGTAAATTCATAGAATTGTCTCTTAAGCCTTGACGCGAAATTTCACGCCAAGATGACTCGTTTTCTATTTTTCATGATTTTTGAAACTTTTTACGGTTCGAGATTTTTTAAACTTTTTTTGGAAGGTTTTTTGGCCCCAAACTTCGTAAACGTGATCCTAGTATTTTTTTTGGCGTGCACAAAAAAATTCAGCTAAAAACTCGAAGTGTACAAGATTTTGTGGCCATTTTAAAAAAGTGTCCCCATTTCAGACACTTTAATGGCTACTGGGAGCAAACCTGTAAAATCTCAAATGCTCTTTAAGGGGGTGTGAGTTCTCGAGGTTTGATGAGGGATAGGGGGCCAATATAAGGGCCAAGTACCAGCACCCATCGCACATCATTTGCGCACACCCCTCCCGGCCCCCCCGATCGTCGGAACGCCAATGCCACCAATCAGGTTCTCCGACGATGGTGCCCCGACGAAGAAAAATGCGACACCAGCATATGGCCGAGCCAAGCATGTGCTGTCATAACCCTCGGTCTGGTCTGATCTTAGACTGGGAATGAACTCCGTATGCCTAAGCCAATCGACGAAACGAGCGGGCGGGCTGGCAGGCGAGCACTACGCCGGCCAGAGAGACTGGATGCGCAAGCCGTGGATCGATAGGGTGGTAGGTGGGTTTAGGCACATCTTCATATTTCTGCATGCCAATGCCATTTTTATGGCTTGCAAATTCATACAATGGTCCCTTAAGCCTTCACGTGAAGTTTCATGGCAAGACGACTCGTTTTCTATTTTTCATGATTTTCAAAACTTTTTATGGTTTGGGATTTTTTAAAATTTTTTCGAAAGGAGTTTTGGACCCAAATTGGTAGACGTGATCCCTGTATATTTTTTGGAATGCACCAAAAAATTCAGCTAAAAACTCGAAGTGTACAAGATTTAGTGAGCATTTGAAAAAAGTGTCCCCATTTTAGACACTTTAATGGCTATTGGCAGCAAACCTGTAAAATCTCAAATGCTCTTTAAGAGGTGTGAGTTCTCGAGGTTTGATGCGGGATAGGGGGCCAATATAAGTGCCAAGTACCAGCACCCATCGCACATCATGTGCGCACACCCCCCGGCTTCCCCGATCGTCGGAACCCTAATGCCGTCGGTCAGGTTCTTCAATGATGCTCCGATGATGGTACCCCGACGAAAGAAAATGCGGCGCCAGCACATGCCTGAGCCCAGCATGTGCAGCCGCAACCCTCAGTCCGGTCGATCTTAGACTGGGAATGAACTCCGTATGCCTAAGTCTACCCACAAAATGAGCGTGCGGGTGCTCAGCCAGCCAGAGGGGTGGGATGCGCAAGCCGGGGATCAGCCGGGTCCTCTTCTACGTGCTACCGATCCTACTGCCACAACCCTCAGTCCGGTCTGATCTTAGACTGGGAATCAACCCCCTATGCCTAAGCCAACCGGTGGAATGAACGAGCGGGCGGGCGGGCAGGTACTACACCGGCCAGAGAGACGGGATGCGCAAGCTATGGATCGATAGGGTGGTAGGTGGGTTTAGAGACATCTTCATGTTTCTGCATGCCAATGCCATTTTATGGCTTGTAAATTCATGCAATGGTCCCTTAAGCCTTCACGTGAAGTTTCATGGCAAGACGACTTGTTTTTTATTTTTTACATTTTTTGAAACATTTTGCGGTTCGGGATTTTTCAAAATTTTTTCTGAAGGAGTTTTGGCCTAAAACTTGGTAGACATGATCTTCGTATTTTTGATGGCACGCACAAAAAAATTCAACTAAAAACTCGAAGTGTACAAGATTTTGTGACCATTTGAAAAAAGTGTCCCCATTTCAGACACTTTAATGGCTACTGGCAGCAAACCTGTAAAATCTCAAATGCTCTTTAAGGGTGTGTGAGTTCTCGAGGTTTGATGAGGGATATGGTGCCAATATAAGGGCCAAGTACCAGCACCCATCGCACATCATGTGCGCACACCCCCACCGGCCCCCTGATCGTCGGAACCCCAATGCCGCCGGTCAGCTTCTCCGACGATGCTCCAACGATGGTGCCCCGGTAAAGAAAAATGTGGCACCAGCACATGCCCCAGCCCAGCATGTGCTATTGCAACCCTCGGCCCCGTCTGATCTAAGACTGGGAATGAACTCCGTATGCCTAAGCCAACCGACGAATTGAACGGGCAGGTGGGCGGGCACAACGCCGGCCAGAGTGACGGGATGCACAAGCCGAGGATCGATAGGGTGGTAGGTGGGTTTAGGCACATCATCATATTTTTGTGTGCCAATGCAATTTTTATGCCTTGTAAATTCATACAATGGTCCCTTGAGCCTTCATGTGAAGTTTCAAGGCAAGACGACTCGTTCTCTATTTTTCACGATTTTTGAAACTTTTTGCGGTTCTGAGTTTTTTAAAATTTTTTCGGAAGGAGTTTTCATCCCAAACTTGGTAGACGTGATCCTCATATTTTTGTTGGCATGCACAAAAAAATTCAGCTAAAAACTCGAAGTGTACAAGATTTTGTGACCATTTCAATAAAGTGTCCCCATTTCAGACACTTTAATGGCTACTGACAGCAAACCTGTAAAATCTCAAATTCTCTTTAATGGGGTGTGAGTTCTTGAGGTTTGATGAGGGATAGGGGGCCAATATAAGGGCTAAGTACCAGCACCCATCGCACATCATGTGCGCACACCCCCCCGATCGTCGGAACCCCAATGCCACCGGTCAGGTTCTCTGGCGATGCTCCAGCGATGGTGCCTCGACAAAGAAAAATGTGGTACCAGCACATGCCCAAGCCCAACATGTGCTACCGTAACCCTCGGTCCGGCCAGATCTTAGACTGGGATTGAACTCTGTATGCTTAGATTGGGAATGAACTCCATATGCCTAAGTCAACCCATGAAACGAGCGTCCGGGCACTCAGTCAGCCAGAGGGCCGGGATGCGCAAGCCAGGGATCAGTTGGGTACCCCTCTACGTGCTATCGATCCTGCTGCCACAACCCTTGGTCTGGTCTGATCTTAGACTGGGAATGAACTCCGTTTGCCTAAGCCAACCGACGAAACGAGCGGGCGGGCAGGCGGGCGGGCACTATGTCGGCCAGAGAGATGGGATGCGCAAGTCGTGGATCGATAGGGTGGTAGGTGGGTTTAGGTACATCTTCATATTTCTGAATGCCAATGCCATTTTTATGGCTTGTAAATTCATACAATGGTCCCTTAAGCCTTCACGTGAAGTTTCATGGCAAGACGACTCATTTTCTATTTTTCATGATTTTCAAAACTTTTTGTAGTTCGGGATTTTTTAAAATTTTTTCAGAAGGTCTTTTGGCATCAAACTTGGTAGACGAGATTCTTGTACTTTTGTTGGCATGCACAAAAAAATTCAGCTAAAAACTCGAACTGTACAAGATTTTGCGACCATTTGAAAAAAGTGTTCCCATTTCAGACACTTTAATGGCTACTAGCAGCAAACCTGTAAAATCTCACATGCTCTTTAAGGGGTGTGAGTTCTTGAAATTTGATGAGGGATTGGGGGCCAATATAAGGGCCAAGTACCAGCACCCATCGCACATCATTTGCGCACACCCCCCCGGACCCCCCGATCGCTGGAACCCTATTGTCGTTGGTCAAGTTCTCCGACGATGCTCCAGCGATGGTGCCCCCACGAAGAAAAATGCGGCACCAGCACATGCCTGAGCCCAGCATGTGCTGTCATAACCCTCGGTCTGGTCCGATCTTAGACTGAGAATGAGCTCTATATGCTTAGACTGGGAATGAACTCTGTATGCCTAAGTCAACCCACGAAACAAACGTGCGGACGCTCGGCCGGCCAGAGGGCGGGATGCACAAGCCGGGGATCGACTGTGTCCCCTCTGAGTGCTGCCAATCCTACTGCCGCAACCCTCGATCTGGTCCGATCTTAGATTGGGAATGAACTCCGTATGCCTAAGCCAACAGACGAAGCGAGCGGGCGGGCGGGCGGGAGGGCACTACGTCGGCCAGAGAGGCGGGATGCGCAACATGTGGGTCGAAAGCGTGGTCGGTGCGTTTGGACACATCTTCATATTTCTATGTGCCAATGCCATTTTTCTGGCTTGTAAATTCATACAATGGTCTCTTAAGCCTTCACGTGAAGTTTCATGGCAAGATGACTCGTTTTCTATTTTTCACGATTTTTGAAACTTTTTACGGTTCAAGATTTTTTAAAATTATTTTTGGAAGGATTTTTGGCCCCAGACTTGGTAGTCGTGATCCTTGTATTTTTGTTGGCATGCATAAAAAAATTCAACTAAAAACTCGAAGTGTACAAGATTTTGTGACCATTTGAAAAAAGTGTCCCCATTTCAGACACTTTAATGGCTACTGGCAGCAAACCTGTAAAATCTTAAATGCTCTTTAAGTGGGTGTGAGTTCTTGAGCTTTGATGAGAGATAGGGGGCCAATATAAGGGCCAAGTACCAGCACCCATCACACATCATGTGCATACACCCCCCGGCCCCCCTATTGTTGGAACCTCAATACCACCGGTCAGTTTCTCCGGTGATGCTCCGGTGATGGTGCGCGGCGAAGAAAAATACGGCACCAGCACATGCCCGAGCCCAGCATGTGCTGTCGCAACCCTCGGTCAGGTCCGATCTTAGACTGGAATGAACTCTGTATGCTTAGACTGGCAATGAACTCCGTATGCCTAAGTCAACCCACGAAACGAGCGTGCGGGCGCTTAGCCTGCCAGAGGGGCGGGATGCGCAAGCCGGGGATCGATCGGGTCACCCTCTGCGTGCTGTTGATCCTGTTGCCGCAACCCTTGGCCTGGTTCAATCTTAGACTAGGAATGAACTCCGTATGCCTAAGCCAATTGACGAAACAAGTGGGCGGGCGGGCGGGCACTACACCGGCCAGAGAGACGGGATGCGCAAGCCGTGGATCGATAGGGTGGTAGGTGGGTTTAGGCACATCTTCATATTTCTATGTGCCAAGGCCATTTTTATGGCCTGTAAATTCATACAATGGTCCCTTAAGCCTTCACGTGAAGTTTCATGGAAAGACGAATCATTTTCTATTTTTCATGATTTTCGAAACGTTTTCCGATTCAAGATTTTTTAAAATTTTTTCAGAAGGAGTTTTGGCCCCAAACCTGGTAGACGTAATTCTTGTATTTTTGTTGGCATGCAAAAAAAAATTCAGCTAAAAATTTGTAGTGTACAAGATTTTGTGACCATTTGAAAAAAGTGTCGCCATTTCAGACACTTTAATTGCTACTAGCAGCAAACTTGTAAAATCTCAAAAGCTCTTTAGGGGGGTGTGAGTTCTAGAGGTTTGATGTGGGATAGGGGGCCAATATAAGGGCCAAGTACCCGTACCCATCGCACATCATGTGCGCACACCCCATCGCCCCCCAATCGCTAGAACCCCATGTCGTCGGTCAGGTTCTCCAGCGATGGTGCCCCGACGAAGAAAAATGCAGCACTAGCACATGCCCGAGCCCAACATGTGCTACCGCAACCCTAGGTCCGGTCCGATCTTTGACTGGGAATGAAGTTCGTATGCTTAGACTGGGAATGAACTCCGTATGCCTAAGTCAACCCACGAAATTAGCGTGCGAGCACTCAGCCGGCCAGAAGGGCAGGATGCGAAAGTCGGGGATCAGTCGGGTCCCCCTCTGTGTGCTATCGATCCTACTGTTGCAACCCTTGATCTGGTTCGATCTTAGACTGGGAACGAACTCTGTATGCCTAAGCCAACCGACGAAACGAGCGGGCGGGCGGGCAGGCGGGCAGGCACTATGCCGGCCAGAGAGACAGGATGCGCAAGCCGTGGATCGATAGGGTGGTAGGTGGGTTTAGGCACATCTTCATATTTCTGTGTGCCAATGCCATTTTTATGGCTTGTAAATTCATACAATGGTCCCTTAAGCCTTCACGTGAAGTTTCATGGCAAGACGACTCGTTTTCTATTTTTCATGATTTTTGAAATTTTTTATGGTTCGAGATTTTTTAAAATTTTTTCGAAAGGAGTTTTGATCCCAAAATTGGTAGACGTGATCCTTGTATTTTTTTTGGCATGCACAAAAAAATTCAGCTAAAAACTCGAAGTGTACAAGATTTTGTGACCATTTGAAAAAAGTGTCCCCTTTTGAGACACTTTAAAGGCTACTGGCAGCAAACCTGTAAAATCTCAAATGCTCGTTAAGAGGGTGTGAGTTCTCGATGTTTGATGAGGGATAGGGGGCCAATATAAGGGCCAAGTACCAGCACCCATCGCACATCATGTGCACACACCCCCCCGGCCGCCCCGATCGCTGGAACCCCAATGCCGCCGGTCAGGTTCTCCAGCGATGGTGCCTCGGTGAAGAAAAATGTGGCATCAGCACTTGCTCGAGCCCAGCATGTGCAGCCGCAACCCTCGATCCGGTCTGATCTTAGACTGGGAATGAACTCCGTTTGCTTAGACTGGGAATGAACTCTGTATGCCTAAGTCAACCCATGAAACGAGCGTACGGGCGCTCAACCGGCCAGAGGGGTAGGATGCGCAAGCCAAGGATCGATCGGTCCCCTTCTACGTGCTGTCGATCCTACTATCGCAACCCTTGGTCTGGTCTGATGTTAGACTGGGAATGAACTCCGCATGCCTAAGCCAACCGACAAAACGAGCGTTCGGGCGGGTGGGCGGGCATTACGCCGGCCAGAGGGACGGGATGCGCAAACTGTGAATCAGTAAGGTGGTATGTGGGTTTAGGCACATCTTCATATTTCTTCATGCCATTGCCATTTTTATGGCTTGTAAATTCATACAATGGTCCCTTAAGCCTTGACGTGAAGTTTCATGGCAAGACGACTTGTTTTCTATTTTTCACGATTTTTGAAACTTTTTCTGGTTCAGGATTTTTTAAAATTTTTTCGAAAAGAGTTTTGGCCCCAAACTTGGTAGACGTGATCCTTGTATTTTTGTTGGCATGCACAAAAAAATTCAACTAAAAACTCGAAGTGTACAAGATTTTGTGACCATTTGCCTCGGAAGGAGTTTTGGCCCCAAACTTGGTAGTCGTGATCCTCGTATTTTTCTTGGCATGCACCAAAAAACTCAAAGTGTACAAGATTTTGTGACCATTTGAAAAAAGTGTGCCCATTTTAGACACTTTCATGGCTACTGGCAGCAAACTTGTAAAATCTCAAATGCCCTTTAAGGGGGTGTGAGTTCTCGAGGCTTGATGAGGGATAGGGGGCCAATATAAGGGCCAAGTACCAGCACCCATCACACATCATGTGCGCACACCCGCCCGGCCCCTCAGATCACTGGAACCCCAATGCCGTCGGTCAGGTTCTCAGACGATGCTCCGACGATGGTGCCCCGGTAAAGAAAAATGCAGCACCAGCAAATAGCTGAGCCTAGCATGTGCTACCGCAACCCTCGGTCCTGTTTGATCTTAGACTGGGAATGAACTCCGTATGCTTAGACTGGAATGAACTCCGTATGCCTAAGTCAACCCATGAAACGAGGGTACGGGCGCTCAGCCGGCCAGAGGGGCGGGATGCAAGCTGGGGATCGATCGGGTCCCCCTCTGCGTGCTACCGATCCTACTGTTGCAACCCTTAGTCTAGTCCGATCTTAGACTGGGAATGAACTCCGTATGCCTAAGCCAACCGACAAAACGAGTGGGCGGGCGGGCAGGCGGGCACTACGCCGGCCAGAGAGACGGGATGCGCAAGCCGTGGATCGATAGGGTGGCAGGTGGGTTTAGGCACATCTTAATATTTCTGCATTCCAATGCCATTTTTATGACTTGTAAATTCATACAATGGTCCCTTAAGCCTTCACGTGAAGTTTCATGCAAAGATGACTCGTTTTCTATTTTTCATGATTTTTGAACTTTTTGCGGTTCGAGATTTTTTAAAATTTTTTTGGAAGGATTTTTGGCCCCAAACTTGGTAGACGTGATCCTTGTATTTTTTTTGGCATGCACAAAAAAATTCAGCTAAAAATTCGAAGTGTACAAGATTTTGTGACCATTTGAAAAAAGTGTCCCCTTTTGAGACACTTTAATGGCTACTGGCAGCAAACCTGTAAAATCTCAAATGCTCTTTAAAGAGGTGTGAGTTCTCGAGGTTTGATGAGGGATAGGGGGCCAATATAAGGGCCAAGTATCAGTACCCATCGCACATCATGTGCGCACACCCCTCCCGGCCCCCCCGATCACCGGAACCCCGATGCCGTCAGTCAGGTTCTCCGGGATGGTACCCCGGGGAAGAAAAATACGGCACCAGCACATGCTCGAGCCCAGCTTGTGCTGCCACAACCCTCGGTCTAGTCTGATCTTAGACTGGGAATGAGCTTCGTATGCTTAGACTGGGAATGAACTCCGTATGCTTAGACTGGGAATGAACTCCGTATGCCTAAGTCAACCCACGAAATGAGTGTGCGGGTGCTCAGTCGGCCAGAGGGGTGGGATGCGCAAGCCGGGGATCGACCGAGTCCCCCTCTGCATACTGCTGATCCTACTATCGCAACCATCGGTCCGGTCCAATCTTAGACTGGGAATGAACTCCGTATGCCTAAGCCAACCAACGAAACAAACGGACGGGTGGACGGACGGGCACTACGCCAGCCAGAGAGGCGGGATGCGCATGCCGTGGATCGATAGGGTGGTAGGTGGGTTTAGGGACATCATCATATTTCTGCGTGCCAATGAAATTTTTGTGGCTTGTAAATTCATACAATGGTCCCTTAAGCCTTCACGTGAAGTTTCATGGCAAGATGACTCGTTTTCTATTTTTCACGATTTTCAAAACTTTTACAGTTCAGGATTTTTTAAAATTTTTTCGGAAGGATTTTGGTGCCAAACTTGGTAGACGTGACCCTTGTATTTTTTTTGGCATGCAAAAAAAAATTCAGCTAAAAACTTGAAGTGTACAAGATTTTGTGACCATTTGAAAAAAGTGTCCCCATTTCAGACACTTTAATGGCTACTGGCCGCAAACCTGTAAAATTTCAAATGCTCTTTAAGGGGGTGTGAGTTCTCGAGGTTTGATGAGGGATAGGGGGCCAATATAAGGGCAAGTACCAGCACCCATCACATATCATGTGCGCACACCCCCCCGGCCCCCCCGATCGTCGGAACCCCAATGCCGCCGGTTAGGTTCTCCGATGATGCTTCGGTGATGGTGCCCTGGCGAAGAAAAATGCAGCACCAGCACATGCTCGAGCCCAGCATGTGCTGTCGTAACCCTCGGTCCAGTCCGATCTTAGACTGGGAATGAACTCCATATGTTTAAACTGGGAATGAACTCTGTATGCCTAAGTCAATCGACAAAACGAGCGTGCGGGCACTCAGCCGGCCAGAGGGGCGGGATGCGTAAGTCAGGGATCGGCTGGGTCCCCTTCTGCATGCTGCCGATTCTACTGTTGCAACCCTTGGTTCGGTCCATTCATAGACTAGGAATGAACTCCGTATGCCTAAGCCAGCCGATGAAACGAGCGAGCGGGCAGACGGACGGGCGGACGAGCACTACGCCAGCCAGAAAGACGGGATGCGCAAGCCGTGGATCGATAAGGTGGTATGTGGGCTTACGCACATCTTCATATCTCTGCATGCCATTGCCATTTTTATGGCTTGGAAATTCATACAATGGTACCTTAAGCCTTGACGTGAAGTTTCATGGCAAGATGACTTGTTTTCTATTTTTCACGATTTTTGAAACATTTTGTGGTTTGGGATTTTTTAAAATTTTTTTAGAAAGAGTTTTGGCCCCAAACTTGGTAGACATGATCCTTGTATTTTTGTTGGCATGCTCAAAAAAAAATTCAACTAAAAACTCGAAGTGTACAAGATTTTGTGACCATTTGCCTCGGAAGGAGTTTTGGCCCCAAACTTGGTAGTCGTGATCCTTGTATTTTTGTTGGCATACACCAAAAAACTCGAAGTGTACAAGATTTTGTGACCATTTGAAAAAAGTGTCCCCATTTCAGACACTTTAATGGCTACTGGTAGCAATCCTGTAAAATTTCAAATGATCTTTAAGGGGGTGTGAGTTCTCGAGGTTTGATGAGGGATAGGGGGCCAATATAAGGCCCAAGTACCAGCACCCATTGCACATCATGTGCGCACACCCCTCGGCCCCCCTGATCGTCAGAACCCCAATGCCGTCGGTCAGGTTCTCCGATGATGCTCCGACGATGGTGCCCCGGTGAAGAAAAATACGGCACCAATAAATGCCCGAGTGCAGCATGTGCTGCCATAACCCTCGATCCGGTCCAATCTTAGACTGGGAATAAACTCCGTATGCTTAGACTGGGAATGAACTCTATATGCCTAAGACAACCCATGAAACGAGCGTGTGGGCATTCAACTGGCCAGAGGGGTGAGATGCGTAAGTCGGGAATCGATTGGGTCCCTCTCTACGTGCTGACGATCCTACTACCGTGACCCTCGGTCCGGTCCGATCATAGACTGGGAACGAACTCTATATGACTAAGCCAAATGATGAAACGAGCAGGCGGACGGGCGGACGGGCACTACGTCGGCCAGAGAGGCGGGATGCACAAGCCGTGGATCGATAGGGTGGTAGGTGAGTTTAGGCACATCTTCATATTGCTGCGTGCCAATGCCATTTTTGTGGCTTATAAATTCATACAGTGGTCCCTTAAGCCTTCACGTGAAGTTTCATGGCAAGACGACTCGTTTTCTATTTTTCACGACTTTTAAAACTTTTTAGGGTTCAGGATTTTTTAAAATTTTTTTGGAAGGCGTTTTGGCCCAAAACTTGGTAGACGTGATCCTTGTATTTTTGTTGGCATGCATAAAAACATTCAGCTAAAAACTTGAAGTGTCCAAGATTTTGTGACCATTTGAAAAAAGTGTCCCCATTTCAGACACTTTAATGGCTACTGGCAGCAAACCTGTAAAATCTCAAATGCTCTTCAAGGGGGTGTGAGTTCTCGAGGTTTCATGAGGGATAGGGGGCCAATATAAGGGCCAAGTACCAGCATCCATCGCACATCATGTGCGCACACCTCCCCCCGGCCCCCCCGATCGTCGGAACCCTAATGCCGTCGGACAGGTTCTCCGGCAATGGTCCGGCGATGGTGTCCCGACGAAGAAAAATGCGGCACCAGCTCATGCCCGAGCCCAGCATGTGCTGCCGCAACCCTCGATCCAGTCCGATCTTAGACTGGGAATGAACTTCGTATGCTTAGACTAGGAATGAACTCCGTATGCCGTAGTCAACCTACGAAACGAGCATACGGGCACTTACCTGGCCAGAGGGGCGGGATACCCAAGCCGATCCTGCTGCCGCAATGCTCAGTCCAGTCTGATCTTAGACTGGGAATGAACTCCGTCTGCCTAAGCCAACCGACGAAATGAACAGGCGAGCGGGCGGGTGGGCACTACGCTGGCCAGAGAGACGGGATGCGCAAGCCGTGGATCGATAGGGTGGTATGTGGGTTTAGCCACATCTTCATATTTCTGCATGCCAATGCCATTTTTATGGCTTGTAAATTCATACAATGGTCCCTTAAGCCTTCACGTGAAGTTTCATGGCAAGACGACTCGTTTTCTATTTTTCATGATTTTTGAAACTTTTTACGGTTTGAGATTTTTTAAAATTTTTTGGAAGAATTTTTTGCCCCAAACTTGGTAGACGTGATCCTTGTACTTTTGTTGGCATGTACAAAAAAATTCAGCTAAAAACTCGAAGTGTACAAGATTTTGTGACCATTTGAAAAAAGTGTCCACATTTCAGACACTTTAATGGCAACTGGCAGCAAACCTGTAAAATCTCAAATGCTCTTTAAGGGGGTGTGAGTTCTCGAGGTTTGATGAGGGATAGGGGGCCAATATAAGGGCCAAGTACCAGTACCCATCGCACATCATGTGCGCACACCCGCCCTGGCACCCCCGATCGCCGGAACCCCAATGCCCTTGTGAAGAAAAATACGGCACCAGCACATGCCTGAGCCTAGCATGTGCTGCCGTAACCCTCGGTCTGATCCGATCTTAGACTGGGAATCAACTCCGTATGCCTAAGTCAACCCACGAAACGAGCGTGCAGGCGCTCACCAGGCCAGAGGGGCGGGATACGCAAGCCAGGGATCAGCCGGGACCCCCTCTGCATGCTGTGGATCCTGCTGTCGCAACCCTCGGTGTGTTTCAATCTTAGATCGGGAATTAACTCCGTATGCCTAAGCCAACCAACGAAACGAGCGGGCGAGCGGGCGGAAGGGCACTACTCCGGCCAGAGAGACGGGATGCGCAAGTCGCGGATCGATAGGGTGGTAGGTGGGTTTAGGCACATCTTCATATTTCTGCATGCCAATGCCATTTTTATGGCTTCTAAATTCATACAATGGTCCCTTAAGGCTTCACGTGAAGTTTCGTGGCAAGCCAACCCGTTTTCTATTTTTCACGATTTTTGAAACTTTTTACGGTTCGGGATTTTTTTAAAATTTTTTTAGAAGGAGTTTTGGCCCCAAACTTGGTAGACGTGATTCTTGTATTTTTTTTGGCATGCACAAAAAAATTCAGGTTAAAACTCAAAATGTACAAGATTTTGTGACCAATTTGAAAAAAGTGTCCCTATTTCAGACACTTTAATGGCTACTGGCGGCAAACTTGTAAAATCTCAAATGCTCTTTAAAGGGGTGTGAGTTTCGAGGTTTGATGGGGGATAGGGGGCCAATATAAGGGCCAAGTACCAGCACCCATCGCACATCATGTGCGCACACCCCCTGGCGGCCCCGATCGTCAGAACGCCAATACCGTCGGTCAGGTCTCCAGCGATGCTCCGGTGATGGTACCTCGGCGAAGAAAATTGTGGCACCAGCACATGCCCGAGCCCAGCATGTGCCACCGTAACCCTCAGTCCGCTCCGATCTTAGACTAGTAATGAACTCCGTATGCCTAAGCTAACCGACGAAACTAGCGGGTGGGCGGTCACTATGTCGGCTAGAGAGACGGAATGCGCAAGCCGTGGATCTATAGGGTGGTAGGTGGGTTTAGGCACATCTTCATATTTTTGCATGCCAATGCCATCTTTATGGCTTGTAAATTCGTACAATGGTCCCTTAAGCCTTCACGAGAAGTTTCATGGCAAGACGACTAGTTTTCTATTTTTCATGATTTTTGAAACTTCTTGCGGTTTGGGATTTTTTAAAATTTTTTCAGAAGGAGTTTTGGCTCCAAACTTTTTAGACGTGATCCTTGTACTTTTGTTGGCATGCACAAAAAAATTCAGCTAAAAACTCAAAGTGTACAAGACTTTTTGACCATTTGAAAAAAGTGTCCCCATTTCAAACACTTTAATGGCTACTGGCAGCAAACATCTAAAATCTCAAATGCTCTTTAAGGGGGTGTGAGTTCTTGAGGTTTGATAAGGGATAGGGAGCCAATATAGGGGACAAGTACCAGCACCCATCGCACATCATGTGCGCACACCCCCTGGCCCCCCCGATCATCGAAACCCCAATGCCGCCAGTCAGGTTCTCCGACGATGGTGCCCTGACGAAGAAAAATGCGACACCAGCACATGCCCGAGCCCAGCATGTGCTGTCGTAACCCTTGTTCCAGTCTGATCTTAGACAGGGAATGAACTCCGTATGCTTAGACTGGGAATGAACTCCGTATGCCTAAGTCAACCCATGAAAATAGCGTAAGGGCGTTCAGCCGGCCAGAGAGGCGGGATGCGCAAGCCTAGGATCGATCAGGTCCCCCTCTGTGTGCTGCCAATCTTGCTGCCGCAACCCTCGGTCCGGTCTGATCTTAGACTGGGAATGAACTCCGTATGCCTAAGCCAACCGACGAAACGAGCGAGTGGGCGGGCGGGCGGGCGACCGAGCACTACGTCGGCCTGAGAGACGTGATGCACAAACCGTGGATCGATAGGGTGGTAGGTGGGTTTAGCACATCTTCATATTTCTGCTTGCCAATGCCATTTTTATGGCTTGTAAATTCATACAATTGTCCCTTAAGCCTTCACGTGAAGTTTCATGGCAAGACGACTCATTTTCTATTTTTCATAATTTTTGAAACTTATTTTTTTGGATTTTTTAAAATTGTTTTGGAAGGAGTTTTGGCCCAAAAATTGGTAGACGTGATCCTTGTATTTTTTTTGGCATGCACAAAAAAATTCAGCTAAAAACTCGAAATGTTCAATATTTTGTGACCATTTGAAAAAAGTGTCCCCATTCCAGACACTTTAATGGCTACTGGCAGCAAACCTGTAAAATCTCAAATGCTCTTTAAGAGGGTGTGAGTTCTCAAGGTTTGATGAGGGATAGGGTGCCAATATAAGGGCCAAGTACCAGCACCCATCGGACATCATGTGCGCACACCCCCCGCCCCACCCGATTGCCGCAACCCCAATGCCGTCGGTCAGGTTCTTCGGTGATGCTTCGACGATGGTGCCCCGACGAAGAAAAATGCGGCACCATCACATGCCCGAGCCCAGCATGTGCTGCCACAACCCTCAGGCCGATCCGATCTTAGACTGGGAATGAACTCCGTACGCCTTACCCAACCGACGAAACGAGCAGGCGGGTGGGCACTACGCCGGCCACAGAGATGGGATGCGCAAGCCGTGGATCGATAGGGTGGTAGGTGGGTTTAGGCACATCTTCATATTTTTGCATGCCAATGCCATTTTTATGGCTTGTAAATTCATACAACGGTCCCTTAAGCCTTCACGTAAAGTTTCATGGCAAGACGACTCGTTTTCTATTTTTCACAATTTTCAAAACTTTTTACGGTTTGGGATTTTTTAAAATTTTTTCAGAAGGAGTTTTGGCCCCAAACTTGGTAGACGTGATCCTTGTATTTTTGTTGGCATGCATAAAAAGGTTCAGCTGAGAACTCAAAGTGTACAAGATTTTGTGACCATTTGAAAAAAGTGTCTCCATTTCAGACACTTTAATGGCTACTGGCAGCAAACCTGTAAAATCTCAAATGTTCTTTAAGGGGGTGTGAGTTCTCGAGGTTTGATGAGGGATAGGGGGCCAATATAAGGGCCAAGTGCCAGCACCCATCGCACATCATGTGCGCACACCCCCCCGACCCCCCGATCGCCAGAACCCCAATGTCGCCGGTCAGGTTCTCTGGCTATGCTCCGGCGATGGTGCCCCGACGAAGAAAAATGCGGCACCAGCACATGCCCGAGCCCAGCATGTGCTGCCGCAACCCTCGGTCCAATCCGATCTTAGACTGGGAATGAACTCCATATGCTGAGACTGGGAATGAACTCCGTATGCCTAAGTCAACCCACGAAATGAGCGTGCGGGCGCTCAGTCGCCCAGAGGGGCGGGATACGCAAGTTGGGGATAGGTCGGGTCCCCCTCTGCATGCTTTTGATCTTGCTGCTGCAACCCTTGGTCTGGTCCAATCTCAAACTGGGAATGAACTCCGTATGCTTAAGCCAACTAACGAAACGAGTGGGCGGGCGGGCACTATACCGGCTAGAGAGACGGGATGCGCAACCCGTGGATCCATAGGGTGGTAGGTGGGTTTAGGCACATCTTCATATTTTTCCATGCCAATGCCATTTTTATGGCTTTTAAATTCATACAATGGTCCCTTAAGCCTTCATGTGAAGTTTCATGGCAAGACGACTCGTTTTCTATTTTTCATGATTTTTGAAACTTTTTGTGGTTCGGGATTTTTTAAAATCTTTTCGGAAGGATTTTTGGCCCCAAACTTGGTAGACGTGATCCTTGTATTTTTGTTGGTATGCACAAAAATATTCAGCTAAAAACTCGAAGTGTACAAGATTTTGTGACCATTTGAAAAAAGTGTCCCCATTTCAGACACTTAAATGGCTACTGGCAACAAACCTGTAAAATCGCAAATGCTCTTCAAGGGGGTGTGAGTTCTCGAGGTTTGATGAAGGATAGGGGGCCAATATAAGGGCCAAGTACTAGCACCCATCGCACATCATGTGCGCACACCCCCTCGGCCCCCCCGATCGCCGGAACCCCAATGCTGTCGGTCAGGTTTTTGGGCGATGCTCCGGCGATGGTGCCCCGGCGAAGAAAAATGCAGCACCAGCACATGCCCGAGCCCAGCATGTACTACCGTAACCCTTGGTCCAGTCTGATCTTAGACTAGGAACGAACTCCGTATGCTTAGACTGGGAATGAACTCCGTATGCCTAAGTCAACCAACGAAACGAGTGCACGGGTGCTCAGTCGGCCAGAGGGGCGGGATGCGCAAGCTGGGGATCGATCGGGTCCCCCTCTATGTACTGCCAATTTTGCTGCCGCTACCTTTGGTCCGGTCTGATCTTAGACTGGGAATAAACTCTGTATGCCTAAGCCAACTGACGAAACGAGTGGGCGGGCGGGTACTATGTCGGCCAAAGAGTCGGGATGCGCAAGCCGTGGATCGATAGGGTGGTAGGTGGGTTTAGGTACATCTTCATATTTCAGCATGCCAATGCCATTTTTATGGCTTGTAAATTCATACAATGGTCCCTTAAGCCTTCACATTAAGTTTCATGGCAAGACGACTCGTTTTCTATTTTTCATGATTTTTAAAACCTTTTTGTGATTTGGGATTTTTTAAAATTTTTTTGGAAAAAGTTTGAGCCCCAAACTTGGTAGACGTGATCCTTGTGTTTTTTTTGGCATGCACAAAAAAATTCAGCTAAAAACTCGAGGTGTACAAGATTTTGTGACCATTTGAAAAAAGTGTCCCCATTTCAGACACTTTAATGGCTACTGGCAACAAACCTGTAAAATCTCAAATGCTCTTTAAGGGGGTGTGAGTTCTCGAGGTTTGATGAGGGATAGGGGGCCAATATAAGGGCCAAGTACCAGCACCCATCGCACATCATGTGGCAGACCCCCTGGCCCCCCCAATCACCGGAACCCCAATGCTGTCGGTCAGGTTCTCCGGCGATGCTCCAGCGATGGTGCCCCGACGAAGAAAAATGGGGCACCAGCACATGCCCGAGCCCAACATGTGCTGCTGAAACCCTCGGTCTGGTCCGATCTTAGACTTGGAATGAACTTCGTACGCTTAGACTGGGAATGAACTCTGCATGCCTAAGTCAACCCATGAAACGAGCGTACGGGCGCTCAGCAGGCCAGAGGGGCGGGATGCACAAGCCGGGGATCGACCGGGTCCCCCTCTACGTGATGCCGATCCTTCTGTCACAAGCCTTGATCTGATCTGATCTTAGACTGGGAATGAACTCCGTATGCCTGAGCCAACCGACGAAATGAATGGGCGGGCGGGCGGGTGGGCACTACGTCGACCAGAGAGACGGCATGCGCAAGCCGTGGATCGATACGGTGGTAGGTGGGTTTAGGCACATCTTCATATTTCTGCATGCCAATGCCATTTTTATGGTTTGTAAATCCATACAATGGCCCCTTAAGCCTTCACGTGAAGTTTCATGGCAAGACGACTCGTTTTCTATTTTTCACGATTTTTGAAACTTTTTACGGTTTGGGATTTTTTAAAAATTTTTTGGAAGGATTTTTGGCCCCAAACTTGGTAGACGTGATCCTTGTATTTTTGTTGGGATGCACAAAAAAATTCAGCTAAAAACTCGAAGTGTACAAGATTTTGTGACCATTTGAAAAAAGTGTCCCCATTTCAAACACTTTAATGGCTACTGGCAGCAAGCCTATAAAATCTCAAATGCTCTTTAAGGGGGTGTGAGTTCTCGAGGTTTGATGAGGGATAGGGTGCCAATATAAGGGCCAAGTACCAGCACCCATCACACATCATGTGCGCATACCACCCGGCCCCACCGATCGCCGAAACCTAGTGCCGTCGATCAGGTTCTCCGGCGATGGTGCCCCGACGAAGAAAAATGCAGCACCAGCACATGCCCGAGCCCAGCATGTGCGGCCACAACCCTCGGTCTGGTCTGATCTTAGATTCGGAATGATCTCCGTATGCTTAGACTGAGAATGAACTCCGTATGCCTAAGTTAACCCACGAAACAAGCGTACGGCAGCTCAACCGGCCAGAGGGGCGGGAAGCGCAAGTCGGGGATCGACCAGGTCCCCTTCTGCGTGCTGCCGATCCTGCTGTCACAACCCTCAGTCCGGTCTGATCTTAGATTGGGAATGAACTCCGTATGCCTAATCCAACCGACGAAATGAGCGGGCGGGCACTACTCCTGCCAGAGAGACAGGATGCGCAAGCTGTGGATCGATAGGGTGGTAGGTGGGTTTAGGCACATTTTCATATTTCTGCATGCCAATGCCATTTTTATGGCTTGTAAATTCATACAATGGTCCCTTAAGCCTTCACGTGAAGTTTCATGGCAAGACGACTCATTTTTTATTTTTCACGATTTTCCAAACTTTTTACGATTTGGGTTTTTTGAAAAATTTTTTGGAAGGGGTTTTGGCCCCAAACTTGGTAGACGTGATCCTTGTATTTTTGATGGCATGCACAAAAAAATTCAGCTAAAAACTCGAAGTGTACAAGATTTTGTGACCATATGAAAAAAGTGTTCCCATTTCAGACACTTTAATGGCTACTGGCAGCAAACCTGTAAAATCTCAAATGCTCTTTAAGGGCCAAGTACCAGCACCCATCGCACATCATGTGCGCACACCCCTCCGACCCCCCGATCACCGGAACCACAATGCCGTCGGACAGGTTCTCCGATGATGCTCCGACGATGGTGCCCCGACGAAGAAAAATCTGGCACCAGCACATGCCCGAGCCCATCATGTGCTGTCGTAACCCTCGGTCCGGTCTGATCTTAGATTGGGAATGAACTCCGTATGCCTACGTCAACCCACGAAACGAGCGTTTGGGCGCTCAGCCGGCCAGAGGGGTGGGATGCGCAAGTCGAGGATCGACCGGGTCCCGCTCTGCATGCTCTCGATCCTGCTACCACAACCCTCAATCCGTTTCGATCTTACACTGGGAATGAACTTCGTATGCCTAAACCAACGGACGAAACAAGTGGACGGGCGGGCGGGCACTACGCCGGCCAGAGAGATGGGATGCGCAAGCCGTGGATCGATGGGTGGTAGATGGGTTTAGGCACATCTTCATATTTCTACGTGCCAATGCCATTTTTATGGCTTGTAAATTCATATAATGGTCCTTTAAGCCTTCACATGAAGTTTCATGGCAAGACGACTCGTTTTCTATTTTTCATGATTTTTGAAACTTTTTACGGTTTGAGATTTTTTAAAATTTTTTTGGAAGGAGTTTTTGCCCCAAACTTGGTACGCGTGATCCTTTTATTTTTGTTGGCATGCACCAAAAAATTCAGCTAAAAACTCGAAGTGAAAAGGATTTTGTGACGATTTGAAAAAATTGTCCCCATTTCAGACACTTTAATGGCTACTGGCAGCAAACCTGTAAAATCTCAAATGCTCTTTAACGGCCAAGTACAGGCACCCATCGCACATCATGTGTGCACACCCCTCCGGCCCCCCGATCACCGGAACCACAATGCCGTCGGTCAGGTTCTCCGACGATGGTGCCCTGGTGAAGAAAAATGCAGCACCAACACATGCCGTAACCCTCCGTCCGGTCCTTAGACTAGGAATGAACTTCGTATGCTTAGACTGGGAATGAACTCCGTATGCCTAAGTCAACCCACGAAACAAGCGTACGGGCGCTCAGCCGGCCAGAGGGGCGGGATGCGTAATCCGGGGATCGATCGGGTCCCCCTCTGCGTGCTGCCAATCCTGCTGTCGCAACCCTCGGTCCGGTCCTATCTTAGACTGGGAATGGACTCCATATGCCTAAGTCAACTGATGAAACAAGCGGGCTGGCGGGCACTACGCCGGCCAGAGGGACTGGATTTGCAAGCCGTGGATCGATAGGGTGGTAGGTGGGTTTAGGCACATCTTCATATTTTTGCGTGCCAATGCCATTTTTATGGCTTATAAATTCATACAATGGACACTTAAGCCTTCACATGAAGTTTCATGGCAAGATGACTAGTTTTCTATTTTTCACGATTTTTAAAGCTTTTTACGGTTTGGGATTTTTTTAAATTTTTTCGAAAGGAGTTTTGGCCCCAAACTTGGTAGACATGATCCTTGTATTTTTATTGGCATGGAAAAAACAATTCAGCTAAAAACTCAAAGTGTACACGATTTTGTGACCATTTGAAAAAAATGTCCCCATTTCAGACACTTTAATGGCTACTGGCAACAAACCTGTAAAATCTCAAATGCTCTTTAAGGGGGTGTGAGTTCACGAGGTTTGATGAGGGATAGGGGTCCATTATAAGGGCCAAGTACCAGCACCCATCGCACATCATGTGCGCACACCCCCCTAGCCCCCCAATCATCGGAACCCCAATGCCGCCGGTCAGGTTCTTCGGCAATTCTCCGACGATGATGCCTCGACAAAGAAAAATGCAGCACCAGCACATGCTCAAGCACAGCATGTGCTGCCACAACCCTTGGTCTGATCCGATCTTAGACTGGGAATGAACTCCGTATCCCTATGTTAACCCATGAAATGAGCGTGCGGGCGCTCAGTCGGCCAGAGGGGCGGAATGCGCAAGCCGGGGATCGACTGGGTTTACCTCTGCGTGCTGTCGATCCTGCTGCCGCAACCCTCAGCCTAGTCCAATCTTATACTGGAATGAACTCCGTATGCCTAAGCCAACTGACGAAACGAGCGGACGGGCGGGCGGGCACTATGCCGACCAGAGAAACAGGATGTGCAAGCCGTGGATCGATAGGGTGGTAGGTGGGTTTAGGTACATCTTCATATTTTTGCATGCGAATGCCACTTTTATGGCTTGTAAATTCATACAATGGTCCCTTAAGCCTTCACGTGAAGTTTCATGGCAAGACGACTCATTTTCTATTTTTCATGATTTTTGAAACTTTTTACGGTTCGGGATTTTTTTAAATTTTTTCGAAAGGAGTTTTGGCCCCAAACTTGGTTGACATGGTCCTTGTATTTTTGTTGGCATGCACAAAAATATTTAGCTAAAAACTCAAAGTGTACAAGATTTTGTGACCATTTGAAAAAAGTGTCCCCATTTCAGACACTTTAATTGCTACTCGCAGCAAACCTGTAAAATCTCAAATGCTCTTTAAGGGGTGTGAGTTCTCGAGGTTTGATAAGGGATAGGGGCCAACATAAGGGCCAAATACCAGAACCCATCGTACATCATGTTTGCACACCCCCTGGCCCCCCCGATCGCCAAAACCCCAATCCCACCGGTCAGGTTCTCCGACGATGGTGCCCCGGTGAAGAAAAATACAGCACCAGCACATGCCCGAGCCTAGCATCTGCTATCGCAACCCTCGGTTCGGTCCGATCTTAGACTAGGAATAAACTCCGTGTGCTTAGACTGGGAATGAACTCCGTATGCCTAAGTCAACACATGAAACGAGCGTGCGGATGCTCAGCCGGCCAGAGGGGCGGGATGCGCAAGCCGGGGATCGGCCGGGTCCCCCTCTGCGTGCTACCGATCCTGCTGTTGCAACCCTCAGACTGGTCTGATCTTAGAATGGGAATGAACTCCATATGACTAAGCCAACCGACGAAACGAACAGGCAGGCGAACAGGCGGGTACTACACCGGCCAGAGAGACGAGATACGCAAGCTGTGGATCGATAGGGTGGTAGGTGGGTTTAGGAACATCTTCATATTTCTATGTGCCAATGCCATTTTTATGGCTTGTAAATTCATACAATGGTCCCTTAAGCCTTCACGTGAAGTTTCATGGCAAGACGACTCGTTTTCTATTTTTCATGATTTTTGAAACTTTTTCCGGTTCAAGATTTTTTTAAATTTTTTCGGAAGGAGTTTTGGCCCCAAACTTGGTAGACGTAATTCTTTTATTTTTGTTGGCATGCACAAAAAAATTCAGCTGAACAGTGCAAGTGTACAAGATTTTGTGACCATTTGAAAAAAGTGTCCCATTTCAGACACTTTAATGGCTACTGGCAGCAAACCTGTAAAATCTCAAATGCTCTTTAAGGGGGTGTGAGTTCTCGAGGTTTGCTGAGGGATAGAGGGCCAATATAAGGGCCAAGTACCAGTACCCATCGCACATCATGTGCGCTCACCCCTCCGGCCCCCCCGATCATGGGAACCCCAATGCCGCCGATCAGGTTCTCCGACGATGCTCCGGCGATGGTGCCCCGACGAAGAAAAATCTGGCACCAGCACATGCCCGAGCCCGTCATGTGCTGCCGCAACCCTTGGTCCGGTCTGATCTTAGACTAGGAATGAACTTCGTATGCCTAAGTCAACCCACGAAACGAGCGTTTGGGCAATCAGCCGGCCAAAGGGGCAGGATGCGCAAGCCGAGGATCGGTCGGGTCCCCCTCTGCGTGCTGTCGATCCTGCTGCCACAACCCTCAATCCATTTTGATCTTAGATTGGGAATGAACTTTGTATGCCTAAGCCAACCGAAGAAACGAGCGGGCACGCGGGCGGGCACTATGCCGGCCAGAGAGACGGGATGCGCAAGTCGTGGATCGATGGGTGGTAGGTGGGTTTAGGCACTTCTTCATATTTCTACGTGCCAATGCCATTTTTATGGCTTATAAATTCATACAATGGTCCCTTAAGGCTTCACATGAAGTTTCATGGCAAGACGACTCATTTTCTATTTTTTACGATTTTTGATACTTTTTGCGGTTTGAGATTTTTTTAAATTTTTTCAGAAGGAGTTTTTGCCCCAAACTTGGTACGCGTGATCCTTGTATTTTTGTTGGCATGCACCAAAAAATTCAGCTAAAAACTCGAAGTGAAAAAGATTTTGTGACCATTTCAAAAAAGTGTCCCCATTTCAGACACTTTAATGGCTACTGGCAGCAAACCTGTAAAATCTCAAATGCTCTTTAAGGGTGTGTGAGTTCGCGAGGTTTGATAAGGGATAGGGGGCCAATATAAGGGCCAAGTACCAGCACCCACCGCACATCACGTGCGCACACCCCCCGGATTCGTCGGTCCGGTTCTCCGGCAATGCTCCGTATGCCTAAGTCTTGGACTGGGAATGAACTCCGTATGCCTAAGTCAATCGATGAAACGAGCGGGTGGGCGGGTGGGCGGGCACTATGTCGGCCAGAGAGACGGGATGCACAAGTCGTGGATCGATGGGTGGTAGGTGGGTTTAGGCACATCTTCATATTTCTGCGTGGCAATTCCATTTTTATGGCTTGTAAATTCATACAATGGTCCTTTAAGCCTTCACGTGAAGTTCCATGGCAAGATGACTCGTTTTCTATTTTTCATGATTTCTGAAACTTTTTCTGGTTCTAGATTTTTTAAAATTTTTTTGGAAGGAGTTTTGGCCCCATACTTGGTAGACGTGATTCTTGTATTTTTGTTGGCATGCACAAAAAAATTCAGCTGAACAGTCCAAGCGTACAAGATTTTGTGACCATTTGACGATGGTGCCCCGACGAAGAAAAATGTGGCACTAGCACATGCATGATTCCAGCATGTGCTGTCGTAACCCTCGGTCTGATTCGATTTTAGACTGGGAATGGACTCCCTATGCTTAGACTGGGAATGAACTCCATATGCCTAAGTCAACCCACGAAACGAGCGTGCGGGCGCTCAGCCGGCCAAAGGGGCGGGATGCACAAGCTGGGGATCGGTCGTGTCCCCCTCTGTATGCTGCCGATCCTACTGTCACAACCCTCAATCCGATCCGATCTTAGATCGGGAATGAACTCCGTATGTCTAAGCCAACCGACGAAATGAGCGTGCATGCGCTCAGCACCCATCGTACATCATGTGCGCACACCCCCCGGCCCCCCGATCACCGGAACCCCAATGCCACCGGTCAGGTTCTCCGGTGATGCTCCAGCGATGGTGCCCCGACGAAGAAAAATGCAGCCCCAGCAAATGCCCGAGCCCAGCATGTGCTACCGTAACCCTTGGTCCGAGTCGATCTTAGAGTAGGAATGGACTCCTTATGCTTAGACTAGGAATGAACTCCGTAAGCCTAAGTCAAGCCACGAAACGAGCGTGCGGGCACCAAGCTGGCCAGAGGGGTGGGATGTGCAAGTCAAGGATCGATCGCATCCCCCTCTGTGTGATGTCAATCCTGCTGTCGTAACCCTCGGCCCGGTCTGATCTTAGACTAGGAATGAACTCCGTATGCCTAAGCCAACCGACGAAACGAGTGGGCGGGCGGACGGGTGGGCACTATGCCGGCCAGAGAGACGGGATACGCAAGCTGTGGATCGATAGGGTGGTAGGTGGCTTTAGGCACATCTTCATATTTCTGCTTGCCAATGCCATTTTTATGGCTTGTAAGTTCATACAATGGTCCCTTAAGCCTTCACGTGAAGTTTCATGGCAAGACGACTCATTTTTTATTTTTCACAATTTTTGAAACTTTTTACGGTTCAGGATTTTTTAAAATTTTTTCGAAATGAGTTTTGGCCCCAAACTTGGTAGACATAATCCTTCTATTTTTGTTGGCATGCACAAAAAAATTCAGCTAAACACTCGAAGTGTACAAGATTTTGTGACCATTTGAAAAAAGTGTCCCCATTCCAGACACTTTAATGGCTACTGACACCAAACCTGTAAAATCTCAAATGCTCTTTAAGGGGGTGTGAGTTTTTGAGGTTTGATGAGGGATAGGGGGCCAATATAAGGGCCAAGTACCGGCACCCATCGCACATTATGTGCGCTTACCCCCCCTCGGCCCCCCCGATCGTTGGAACCCCAATGCCATCGGTCAGGTTCTCCGATGATGCTCCGACGATGGTGCCCCGACGAAGAAGAATGCGGCACCAGCACATGCCCGAGCCCAGCATGTGCTGCCGTAACGCTCGGTCTGGTCTGATCTTAGACTGGGAATGAACTTTGTATGCTTAGACTTGGAATGAACTCTGTATGCCTAAGTCAACCCATGAAACGAGCTTGCGGACGCATAGTCGAACAGAGAGACGGGATGCCCAAGCCATGGATCGATAGGGTGGTAGGTGTGTTTAGGCACATCTTCATATTTCTGCATGCCAATGCCATTTTTATGGCTTGTAAATTCATATAATGGTCCCTTGAGCCTTCACATGAAGTTTCATGGCAAGGCGACTCGTTTTCTATTTTTCACGATTTTTGAAACTTTTTGCGGTTCAAGATTTTTTAAAATTTTTTTGAAAGGAATTTTGGCCCCAAACTTGGAAGATGTGATCCTTGTATTTTTGTTGGCATGCATAAAAAAAATTCAGCTAAAAACTCAAAGTGTACAAGATTATGTGACCATTTGAAAAAAGTGTCCTCATTTTAGACAGTTTAATGGCTACTGGCAGCAAAGCTATAAAATCTCAAATGCTCTTTAAGGGGGTGTGAGTTCTAGAGGTTTGATGAGGGATAGGGGGCCAATATAAGGGCCAAGTACCAGCACCCATTGCACATCATGTGCTTACACCCCCCCCGGCCCCCTATCGTCGGAACCCCAATGCCGCCGGTCAGGTTCTTCGGCGGTGCTCCGGCGATGGTGCCCCGGTGAAGAAAAATGCAGCACCAGCACATGCCCAAGCCAAACATGTGCTATCGGAACCCTCGGTCCGATCTGAACTTAGACTGGGAATGAACTCCGTATGCCTAAGCCAATCGACAAAATGAGTAGGCAGGCGGGTAGGCAGGCACTACGCCGTCCAGAGAGACGGGATGCACAAGCCGTGGATCGATAGGGTGGTAGGTGGGTTTAGGCACATCTTCATATTTTTGAGTGCCAATGCCATTTTTATGGCTTGTAAATTCATATAATGGTCCCTTAAGGCTTATCGTGAAGTTTCATGGTAAGACGACTCGTTTTCTATTTTTCATGATTTTTGAAACTTTTTGGGGTTCGGGATTTTTTAAAATTTTTTCGAAAGGAGTTTTGGCCCCATACTTGATAGACATGATCCTTGTCTTTTTGTAGCCATGCACAAAAACATTTAGCTAAAAACTCGAAGTGTACAAGATTTTGTGACCATTTGAAAAAAGTGTCCCATTTCAGACACTTTAATGGCTACTGACAACAAACTTGTAAAATCTCAAACGCTCATTAAGGGGGTGTGAGTTCTCAAGGTTTGATGAGGGATAGGGGCTTAATATAATGGCCAAGTATCGGTACCCATCGCACATCATGTGCACACAACCCCCCCGGGCCCCCCGATCGTCAGAACCCCAATGCCGTCGGTCAGGTTCTCCGACGATTCTCCGACGATGGTGCCCCGACGAACAAAAATCTGGCACCAGGACATGCCCGAGCCCATCATGTGCTGCCGCAACCCTCGATCCCGTCTGATCTTAGATTGGGAATGAACTCCGTATGCCTAAGTCAACCCACCAAATAAGCGTTTGGGTGCTCAGCCGGCCAGAGGGGCAGGATGCGCAAGTCGAGGATCGGCCGGGTCCCCCACTACATGCTGCTCATCCTACTGCCACAACCGTCAATCCATTCTGATCTTAGACTGGGAATGAACTTCGTATGCCTAAGCCAACCGACGAAATGAGCGGGCGAGCGGGCGGGCACTACGCCGGCTAGAGAGACGGGATGCGCAAGCCGTGGATCGATGGGTGGTAGGTGGGTTTAGGCACATCTTCATATTTCTATGTGCCAATGCCATTTTTATGGCTTGTAAATTCATACAATGGTCCCTTAAGCCTTCACATGAAGTTTCATGGCAAGACGACTCGTTTTCTATTTTTCACGATTTTTGAAACTTTTTACGGTTGGAGATTTTTTAAAATTTTTTCGGAAGGATTTTTACCCCAAACTTGGTACGGGTGATCCTCGTATTTTTGTTGGCATGCACCAAAAAATTCAGCTAAAAACTCGAAGTGAAAAAGATTTTGTGACCATTTGAAAAAAGTGTCCCCATTTCAGACACTTTAATGGCTACTGGCAGCAAACTTGTAAAATCTCAAATGCTCTTTAAGGGGGTGTGAGTTCTCGAGGTTTGATGGGGGATAGGGGGCCAATATAAGGGTCAAGTACCAGCACCCATCGCACATCATGTGCGCACACCCCCTGGCGCCCCCGATTGTCGGAACGCCAATGCCGCCGGTCAGGTCTCCGGCGATGCTCCGGTGATGGTGCCTCGGTGAAGAAAATTACGGCACCAGCACATGCCTGAGTCCAGTATGTGCCGCCGCAAGCCTTGGTCCACTCCAATCTTAGACTGGTAATGAACTCCGTATGCCGAAGCCAAATGACGAACTAGCAGGCGGGCAGGTGGGCGGGCACTACGCCGACCAGAGAGACGGAATGCGCAAGTCGTGGATCGATAGGGTGGTAGGTGGGTTTAGGTACATCTGCATATTTCTGCATGCCAATACCATTTTTATGGCTTGTAAATTCGTACAA
This sequence comes from Durio zibethinus, assembly GCF_047325235.1. Classification (NCBI taxonomy): domain Eukaryota; kingdom Viridiplantae; phylum Streptophyta; class Magnoliopsida; order Malvales; family Malvaceae; genus Durio; species Durio zibethinus. The sequence goes on from NC_143177.1 coordinate 12,683,764, forward strand.
TGGTCCCTTAAGGCTTCACGTGAAGTTTCATGGCAAGACGACTCGTTTTCTATTTTTCACGATTTTTGAAACTTTTTGCGGTTCAGGATTTTTTAAAATTTTTTCAGAAGGAGTTTTAGCCCCAAAATTGGTAGGCATGATCCTTGTATTTTTTTTGGCATGCACAAAAAAATTCAGCTAAAAACTCAAAGTGTACAAGATTTTGTGACCATTTGAAAAAAGTGTCCCCATTTCAAACACTTTAATTGCTACTGGCAGCAAACCTGTAAAATCTCAAATGCTCTTTAAGGGGGTGAGATTTCTTGAGGTTTGATGAGGGATAGGGGCCAATATAAGGGCCAAGTATCAGCACCATCTCACATAATGTGCGCACACCCCCCGGCCCCCCCGATCGTCGGAACCGCAATGCCGCCGGTCAGGTTCTCCGGCGATGCACCGGCGATAGTGCCCCGATGAAGAAAAATGCGGCACCAGTACATGCCTAAGCCCAGCACGTGCTGCCACAACCTTCGGTCCAATCTGATCTTAGACTGAGAATGAACTCCGTATGCTTAGACTGGGAATGAACTCTATATGCCTAAGTCAACCCACAAAACGAACGTGCGGGCACTCAGCCGGCTAGAGGGATGGATGCGTAAGCCAGGGATCGATCGGGTCCCTATCTGCATGCTGTCGATCCTACTATAGCAACCCTCGGTTCGGTCTGATCTTAGACTGGGAATGAACTCCGTATGCTTAGACTGGGAATGAACTCTGTATGCCTAAGTCAACCCACGAAACGAGCGTGCGGGTGCTCAACCGGCCAGAGGGGTGGGATGCGCAAGACGGGGATCGATCAGGTCCCCCTCTACGTGCTGTCGATCTTGCTGCCACAACCCTCGGTTTGGTCCAATCTTAGATTGGGAATGAACTCTGTATGCCTAAAGCAACCGACGAAACGAACGGGTGGACGGGCGGGCGGGCACTACGTCGGCCAGAGAGACGGGCCATGGATTGATAGGGTGGCAGGTGGGTTTAGGCACATCTTCATATTTCTGTGTGCCAATGCCATTTTTATGGCTTGTAAATTCATACAATGGTCCCTTAAGCCCTCACGTCAAGTTTCATGGCAAGACGACTCGTTTTCTATTTTTCACGATTTTTGAAACTTTTTACGGTTCGAGTTTTTTTAAAATTTTTTTGGAAGGAGTTTTGGCCCCAAACTTGGTAGACGTGATCCTTGTAATTTTGTTGGCATGCACAAAAAAAATCAGCTAAAAACTCAAAGTGTACAGGATTTTGTGACCATTTGAAAAAAGTGTCCCCATTTCAGACGCTTTAGTGGGTACTGGCGGCAAACCTGTAAAATCTCAAATGCTCTTTAAGGGGGTGTGAGTTCTCAAGGTTTGAAGAGGGATAGGGGGCCAATATAAGGGCCAAGTACCAGCACCCATCGCACATCATGTGCGCACACCCCCCACCCCGGCCCCCCAATCGTCGGAACCCCAATGCCACCGGTCAGGTTCTCCGGTGATGCTCCGGCGATGGTGCCCCGACGAAGAAAATTACGGCACCAGCACATGCCTGAGCCCAGCATGTGCTGCCACAACCCTCGGTCCAGTCTGATCTTAGACTGGGAATGAACTCCATATGCTTAGACTGGGAATGAACTCCGTATGCCTAAGTTAACCCACGAAACGAGCGTACGGGCGCTCAGCCGGTCAGAGGGACGGGATGCGCAAGCCAGGGATCGGCAGGGTCCCCCTCTGCATGCTGCCGTTCTTGCTACCGTAACCCTCAGTCCGGTCTGATCTTAGACTGGGAATGAAGTCCATATGCCTAAGCCAACCGACGAAACGAGCGGGCGGGCGGGCGGGCACTACGTTGTCCAGAGAGACGGGATGCGTAAGCTGTGGATCGATAGGGTGGTAGGTGGGTTTAGGCACATCTTCATATTTCTACGTGCCAATGCCATTTTTATGGCTTGTAAATTCATACAATGGTACCTTAAGCGTTCACGTGAAGTTTCATGGCAAGACGACTCATTTTCTATTTTTCATGATTTTTGAAACCTTTAACGGTTCGGGATTTTTTAAAATTTTTTCGAAAGGAGTTTTGTCCCCAAACTTGGCAGACGGGATCCTTGTATATTTTTTGGCATGCACAAAAAAAATCAGCTAAAAACTCAAAGTGTACAAGATTTTGTGACCATTTGAAAAAAGTGTCTCCATTTCAGACACTTTAATGGCTATTGGCAGCAAACCTGTAAAATCTCAAATGCTCTTTAAGGGGGTGTGAGTTCTCGAGGTTTGAAGAGGGATAGGGGGCCAATATAAGGGCCAAGTACCAGCACCCATCGCACATCATGTGCGCACACCCCCCACCCCCGACCCCCCCAATCGCCGGAAACCCAATGCCGCCGGTCAGGTTCTCCGGTGATGGTGCCCCAACGAAGTAAATTGCGGCACCAACACATGCCCGAGCCTAGCATGTGTTGCTGCAACCCTCGGTCCAGTCCGATCTTAGACTGGGAATGAACTCTGTATGCTTAGACTTCGAATGAACTCCGTACGCCTAAGTCAACCCACGAAATGAGCGTGCGGGCGCTCAGCCGGCCAGACGGGCGGGTTGTGCAAGCCGGGGATCAGTTGGGTCCCCCTCTACATGCTGCCGATCCTACTACCGTAACCCTCAGTTTGGTCTAATCTTAGACTGGGAATGAACTCCATACGCCTAAGCCAACCGATGAAACGAGCGGGCAGCGGGCGGGCGGTCACAACGCCGGCCAGAGAAACGGGATGCGCAAGCCGTGGATCGATAGGGTTATAGGTGGGTTTAGGCACATCTTCATATTTCTACATGCCAATACCATTTTTATGGCTTGTAAATTCATACAATGGTCCCTTAGGCCATCACATGAAGTTTCATGGCTAGACGACTCGTTTTCTATTTTTCATGATTTTTGAAACTTTTTGCGGTTCGAGATTTTTTAAAATTTTTTCAGAAGGAGTTTTGGCTCCAAACTTGGTAGAGGTGATCACTGTATTTTTGTTGGCATGCACAAAAAAATTCAGCTAAAAACTCGAAGTGTACAAGATTTTGTGACCATTTGAAAAAAGCGTCCCCATTTCAGACACTTTAATGGCTACTGGTAGCAAACCTGTAAAATCTGCTCTTTAAGGGGCTGTGAGTTCTCGAGGTTTGATAAGCGATAGGGGGCCAATATAAGGGCCAAGTACCAGCACCCATCGCACATCATGTGAGTACACCCTCTGGCCCCACCGATCATCGGAACCCCAATGCCGTCGGTCAGGTTCTCCGGCGATGCTCCGACGATGGTTCCCCGGTGAAGAAAAATGTGGCATCAGCATAAGCTCGAGCCCAGCATGTGCTGCCGCATCCCTTGGTTCGGTCCGATCTTAGACTGGGAATGAAATCTGTATGCTTAGGCTGGGAATGAACTCCGTATGCCTAAGTCAACCTACGGAACGAGCGTTCGGGCGATCAGTCGGCCAAAGGGGCGGGATGCGCAAGCCGGGGATCGGTCGGGTCCCCCACTACGTGCTACCGATCCTGCTGCCGCAACCCTCGATCCAGTCCGATCTTAGACTGGGAATGAACTCCGTATGCCTAAGCCAACTGATGAAACGAGCGGGCGGGCGGGCGGGCGGACGGGCACCATGCCGCCCAGAGAGACGAGATACGCAAGTCGTGGATCGATAGGGTGGTAGGTGGGATTAGGAAGATCTTCATATTTCTATGTGCCAATGCAACCCTCGATCCAGTCCGATCTTAGACTGGGAATGAACTCCGTATGCCTAAGCCAACTGATGAAACGAGCGGGCGGGCGGGCGGGCGGACGGGCACCATGCCGCCCAGAGAGACGAGATACGCAAGTCGTGGATCGATAGGGTGGTAGGTGGGATTAGGAAGATCTTCATATTTCTATGTGCCAATGCCATTTTTATGGCTTGTAAATTCATACAATGGTCCCTTAAGCCTTCATGTGAAGTTTCATGGCAGGACGACTCTTTTTCTATTTTTCATGATTTTTGAAACCTTTTGCGGTTCGAGATTTTTTAAAATTTTCTCGAAAGGAGTTTTGGCCCCAAAATTGGTAGACGTGATCCTTGTATTTTCGTAGGCATGCACAAAAAAATTCAGCTACAAACTCGAAGTCAACCCACAGAACGAGCGTGCGGGCGCTCAGCCGGCCAGAGGGGTGGGATGCGCAAGCCAGGGATCGGCCGGGTGCCCCTCTGCGTGCTACTGATCCTACTACCACAACCCTTGGTCCGGTCTGATCTTAGACTGGGAATGAACTTCGTATGCCTAAGCCAACCAACAAAATGAGCGGCGGGCGGGCGGGCGGCCACTATGCCACCGAGAGAGACAGGATGCGCAAGCCGTGGATTGATAGGGTGGTAGGTGGGCTTAGGCACATCTTCATATTTCTACGTGCCAATGCCATTTTTTGGCTTGTAAAGTGATACGACAATCCCTTAAGCCTTCACGTGAAGTTTCATGGCAAGACGACTCGTTTTCTATTTTTCATGATTTTTGAAACTTTTTGCGGTTCGAGATTTTTTAAAATTTTTTCAGAAGGTTTTAGAGACAAACTTGGTAGACATGATCCTTGTATTTTTTTTGGCATGTACAAAAAAATTCAGCTAAAAACTCGAAGTGTACAATATTTTGTGACCATTTGAAAAAAGTGTCCCCATTTCGGACACTTTAATTGCTACTGGCAGCAAACCTGTAAAATCTCAAATTCTCTTTAAGGGGGTGTGAGTTCTCGAGGTTTGATGAGGGATAGGGGGCCAATATAAGGGCCAAGTACCAGCACCTATCGCACATCATGTGCGCAGACCCCCCCCGATCGCCGAAACCCTAATGCCATTGGTCAGGTTCTCCGGCGATGGTGCCCCGACGAAGAAAAATACGGCAACAGCAAATGCCGGAGCCTTGCATGTGCTGCCGCAACCCTCGGTCTGGTCCGATCTTAGACTGGGAATGAACTCTGTATGCCTAAGTCAACCCATGAAACGAGCGTGCGGGCACTCAGCCGGCCAGAGGGGTGGGATGAATAAGCCAGGGATCGATCGGGTCCCCCTCTGGGTGCTGCCAATCCTGCTGCCACAACCATCGGTCCGGTCCGATCTTAGACTGGGAATGAACTCCGTATACCTAAGCCAACCGACGAAATGAGCGGACGGGCGGGCAGGCGGGCACTACGTCGGCCAGAGAGACGGGATGCGCAAGCCGTGGATCGATAGGGTGGTACGTGGGTTTAGGCACATCTTTATATTTCTGCATGCCAATGCCATTTTTATGGCTTGTAAATTCATACAATGGTCCCTTAAGCCTTCACGTGAAGTTTCATGGCAAGACGACTCGTTTTCTATTTTTCACGATTTTAAAAAATTTTTGTGGTTCTGGATTTTTTAAAATTTTTTCGGAAGGAGTTTTGTCCCCAAACTTGGTAGATGTGATCCTTGTATTTTTGTTGGCATGCACAAAAATTCAGCTAAAAACTCGAAGTGTACAAGATTTTCTGACCATTTGAAAAAAGTGTCCCCATTTCAGACGCTTTAATGGCTACAGGCAGCAAACCTGTAAAATCTCAAATGCTCTTTAAGGGGGTGTGAGTTCTCGAGGTTTGATGAGGGAGAGGGTGCCAATATAAGGGCCAAGTACCAGCACCCATCGGACATCATGTACGCATACCCCCAAGCCCCCCCGATCATCGAAACCCCAATGCCGCCAGTAAGGTTCTCCAGTGATCCTCCGGTGATGCTGCCCTGGTGAAGAAAAATACGGCACCAGCACATGCTTGAGCCCAGGATGTGCTACCGCAACCCTCGGTCCGGTCTGATCTTAGACTGGGAATGAACTCCGTATGCCTAAGTCAACCCACGAAAGGAGCGTGCGGGCGCTCAGCCGACCAGAGGGGCGAGATGTTCAAGCCGGGGATCGATCGGGTCCCCCTCTATGTGTTGCTGATCCTGCTACCGCAACCCTCAGTCTGGCCCAATCTTAGACTAGGAATGAACTCCGTATGCCTAAGCCAACCGATAAAACGAGAGGGTGGGTGGGCGGGCAGGTACTACGCTAGCCTGAGAGACGGGATGCGCAAGCCCTGGATCGATAGTGTGGTAGGTGGGTTTAGGCACATCTTCATATTTCTGCTTGCCAATGCCATTTTTATGGCTTGTAAATTAATACAATGGTCCCTTAAGCCTTCACGTGAAGTTTCATGGCAAGACAACTCGTTTTCTATTTTTCACAATTTTTGAAACTTTCTGCGGTTCGAGATTTTTTAAAATTTTTTTAGAAGGATTTTTGGACCCAACTTGGTAGACATGGTCCTTGTATTTTTGTTGGCATGCACAAAAAAATTCAGCTAAAAACTCGAAGTGTACAAGATTTTGTGACAATTTGAAAAAAGTGTCCCCATTTCAAACACTTTAATGGCTACTGGTAGCAAACCTATAAAATCTCAAATGCTCTTTAAGGGGGTGTGAGTTCCCGAGGTTTGATGAGGGATAGGGGGCCAATATAAGGGCCAAGTACCAACACACATCGCACATCATGTGCGCACACCCCCCGACCCCCCCGATCGTCAAAACCCCAATGTCGTCGGTCAGGTTCTCTGATGCTGCTCTGGTGATGGTGCCCCACCAAAGAAAAATGCGACACCAGCACATGCCCGAGCCCAGTATGGGCTGCTGCAACCCTCGGTCTGGTCCGATTTTAGACTGGGAATGAACTCCGTATGCTTAGACTAGGAATGAACTCTGTATGCCTAAGTCAACACACAAAACAAGCGTGCGGGCCCTCAGCCGACCAGAGGGGCGGGATAAGTAAGCCGGGGATCGGCCAGGTCCCCCTCTGCGTACTATCGATCTTGCTGCTGCAACCCTCAATCCGGTCCGATCTTAGACTGGGAATGAACTCCATATGCCTAAGCCAACCGACGAAACGAACGGGCTGGCGGGCGGGTGGGCACTACGCCGGCCAGAGAGACGGGATGCGCAAGTCATGGATCGATAGGGCAGTAGGTGGGTTTAGGCACATCTTCATATTTCTTCATGCCAATGCCATTTTTATGGCTTGTAAATTCATACAATCGTCCCTGAAGCCTTCACGTGAAGTTTCATGGCAAGACGACTCATTTTCTATTTTTCATAATTTTCGAATTTTTTTGCGGTTTGGGATTTTTAAAATATTTTTGGAAGGAGTTTTGGCCCCAAACTTTTTAGACATGATCCTTGTATTTTTTTTGGCATGCATAAAAAAATTCAGCTAAAAAAGTCGAAGTGTACAAGATTTTGTGACCATATGAAAAAAGTGGCACCATTTCAGACACATTAATGGCTACTGGCAGCAAACCTGTAAAATCTCAAATGCTCTTTGAGGGGGTGTGAGTTCTCGAGGTTCGATGATGGATAGGGGGCGAATATAAGGGCCAAGTATCAGCACCCATCGCACATCATGTGCGCACACACCCCCGATCGCTGGAACCCCAATGCCACCAGTTAGGTTCTCCGGCGATGGTGCCCCGACGAAGAAAAACGAGGCACCAGCACATGCTCGAGCCCAGCATGTGCTGCCGTAACCCTCCGTCTGGTCCAATCTTAGACTGCGAATGAAGTCCGTATGCTTAGACTGGGAATGAACTTGTATGCCTAAGTCAACCCACAAAACGAGTGTACGGGCACTCAGCCGGCCAAAGGGGCGGGATGCGCAAGCCAGGGATTGACTGGGTCCCCCTCTGCATGCTGCCGATCCCGCTGCCGCAACCCTCAGTCTGGTCCAGTCTTAGACTGGGAATGAACTCTGTACACCTAAGCCAACCGACGAAACAATCGGACGGGCGGACGGGCGGACGGGCGGACGGGAACTACGTCGGTCAGAGAGACGGGATGCGCAAGCCGTGGATCGATAGGGTGGTAGTTGGGTTTAGGCACATCTTCATATTTCTACATGCCAATGCCATTTTTATGGCTTGCAAATTCATACAATGGTCCCTTAAGCCTTCACGTGAAGTTTCATGGCAAGGCGACTCGTTTTCTATTTTTTATGATTTTCGAAACCTTTTAGTTTGGGATTTTTTAAAATTTTTTCAGAAGGATTTTTGGGCCCAAACTTGGTAGACGTGATCCTTGTACTTTTTTGGCATGCACAAAAAAATTCAACTAAAAACTCGAAGTGTACAAGATTTTGTGACCATTTGAAAAAAGTGTCCCCATTTCAAACACTTTAATAGCTACTGGCAGCAAATCTGTAAAATCCCAAATGCTATTTAAGGGGGTGTGACTTCTCGAGGTTTGATGAGGGATAGGGGGCCAATATAAGGGCCAAGTACCAGCACCCATCGCACATCATGTGTGCACACCCCCTCGACCCCCTGATTGTCGGAACCCCAATGCCGTCGGTCAGGTTCTCCGACAATGCTCTGGCGATGGTGCCCCGGTGAAGAAAAATACGGCACCAACACATGCCTAAGCTTAGCATGTGCTGCCGCAACCCTCGGTCCAGTCCGATCTTAGACTGGGAATGAACTCCGTACGCCTAAGCCAACCCACGAAACGAGCATGCGGGTGCTCAGCCAGCCAGAGGGGCGGGATGTGCAAGCCGGGGATCGATCGGGTCCCCCTCTGCGTGCTGCCGATCCTGCTATCGTAACCCACGGTCCGATCCGATCTTAGACTGGGAATGAACTCCATATGCCTATGGCAACCGATGAAACGAGCGGACGGACGGGCATTTGAAAAATTCAGCTAAAAACTCGAAGTGTACAAGATTTTGTGACCATTTGAAAAAAGTGTCCCCATTTTAGATACTTTAATGGCTACTGGCAGCAAACCTGTAAAATCTCAAATGATCGTTAAGGGGGTGTGAGTTCTCAAGGTTTGATGAGGGATAGGGGGCCAATATAAGGGCCAAGTACAGCACCCATCGCACATCATGTGCGTACACCCCCCGACCCCCCCGATCACCGGAACCCCAATGCTGTCGGTCAGGTTCTCCGATGATGCTTCGGTGATAGTGCCCCGACGAAGAAAAATGCGGCACCAACACATGCCTGAGCCTAGCATGTGCTACCATAACCCTCGGTCCGATCCGATCTTAAACTGGGAATGAACTCCGTATGCTTAGACTTGGAATGAACTCCGTATGCCTAAGTCAACCCACGGAACGAGCGTGCAGGCGCTCCGCCGACCAGAGGGGCGGGATGCGGAAGTCAGGGATCGATCGGATCACCCTCTGCGTGCTGCCAATCCTGGTGCTGCAACCCTCAGTCCGGTCTGATCTTAGACTGGGAATGAACTCCATATGCCTAAGCCAATCGACAAAACGAGCGGTCGGGCGGGCACTACGCCGGCCAGAGAGACAGGATGCGCAAGCTGTGGATCGATAGGGTGGTAGGTGGGTTTAGGTACATCTTCATATTTTTGTGTGCCAATGCCATTTTTATGGCTTGTAAATTCATACAATGGTCCCATAAGCCTTCACGTAAAGTTTCATGGCGAGATGACTCGTTTTCTATTTTTCACGATTTTTAAAACTTTTTGCGGTTTGGGATTTTTTAAAATTTTTTCGGAAGGAGTTTTGGTCCCAAACTTGGTAGACATCATCCTTGTATTTTTATTGGCATGCACAAAAAAATGTAGCTAAAAACTCGAAGTGTACAAGATTTTGTGACCATTTGAAAAAATTGTCCCCATTTCAGACACTTTAATGGCTACTGGCAGCAAACCTATAAAATTTCAAATGCTCTTTAAGGGGGCTGAGTTCTCAAGGTTTGATGAGAGATAGGGGGCCAATATAAGGGCCAAGTACCAGCACCCTTCGCACATCATGTGCGCACATCCCCCGGCCCCCCGATCGATGGAACCCAAATGCCGCCGATCAGGTTCTCCGGCGATGCTCCGACGATGGTGCCCTGACGAAGAAAAATTCGGCACCAGCACATGCCCGAGCCCAGCATGTGCTGCCGTAACCCTTGGTCCGGTCAGATCTTAGACTGGGAATGAACTCCGTATGCTTAGACTGGGAATGAATTCCAAATGCCTAAGTCAACCCATGAAACGAGCGTGCGGGCGCTCAGCCGACCAGAGGGGTGGGATGCGTAAGCTGGGGATCGGTCAGGTCCCCTTCTGCATGGTGCCGATCCTACTCTCGTAACCCTTGGTCTGATCCGATCTTAGACTGGGAGCAAACTCCGTATGCCTAAGCCAACCGAAAAAACGAGCGGGCGGGGGTTCCGGTGGGCACTAGGCCAGCCAGAGAGACGGGATGCACAAGCCGTGGATGGATAGGGTGGTCGGTGGGTTTAGGCACATCTTCATATTTCTGTGTGCCAATGCCATTTTTATGTCTTGTAAATTCATACAATGGTCCCTTAAGCCTTCACGTGAAGTTTCATGGCGAGACGACTCGTTTTCTATTTTTTACTATTTTCCAAACCTTTTACGGTTTGGGATTTTTAAAAATTTTTCGGACGAAGTTTTGGCCCCAAACTTGGTAGACGTGATCCTTGTATTTTTGTTGGCATGCACAAAAAAATTCAACTAAGAACTCGAATTGTACAAGATTTTGTAACCATTTGAAAAAAGTTGTCTCCATTTCAGACACTTTAATGGCTACTGGCAGCAAACCTGTAAAATCTCAAATGCTCTTAAAGGGGTTTTGAGTTCTCGAGGTTTGATGAGGGATAGGGGTCAATATAAAGGCCAAGTACCAGCACGCATCACACATCATGTGCGCAAACCACCCCCGGCCCCCCCGATCGCCGGAACCCCAATACCGTCGGTCAGGTTTTCTGACGATGGTGCCCCGACGAAGAAAAATGCGGCACCAGCACATGCCCGAGTCTAGCATGTGCTGTCGCAACCCTCGGTCCGATCCGATCTTAGACTGGGAATGAACTTCATATGCTTAGACTGGGAATGAACTCCGTATGCCTAAGTCAACCCATGAAACGAGCTTGCAGACGCTCAGTCGGCCAGAGGGGCGAAAAGCGCAAGCCAGAGATCGGCCAGGTCCCTCTCTGCGTGCTATCGATCCTACTGCCACGACCCTCGATCTGGTCTAATCTTAGACTGGGAATGAACTCCGTATGCCTAAGCCAACCGACAAAACGAGCGGGTGGGCAGGCGAGCGGGCACTACGCCGGCTAGAGAGGCGGGATGCGCAAGCCGAGGATCGATAGGGTGGTAGGTGGGTTTGGGCACATCTTCATATTGCTGCATGCCAATGCCATTTTTATGGCTTGTAAATTCATACAATGTCCCTTAAGGATTCACGTGAAGGTTCAAGGCAAGACAACTCGTTTTTTATTTTTCATGATTTTCTACACTTTTTACGGTTCGGGATTTTTTAAAATTTTTTCAGATGGAGTTTTGGCCCCGAACCTGGTAGATGTGATCCTTGTATTTTTGTCGGCATGCACAAAACAAATCAGCCAAAAACTCGAAGTGTACAAGATTTTTTGACCATTTGAAAAAAGTGTCCCCATTTTAGGCACTTTAATGGCTATGGTAGCAAACCTGTAAAATCTCAAATGCTCTTTAAGGGGGTGTGAGTGCTCGAGGTTTGATGAGGGATAGGGGACCAATATAAGGGCCAAGTACCAGCACCCCCCTCACACATTTTGTGCGCACACCCCCCTCGGCCCCCCCGATCGTCGGAACTCTAACGCCGTCGGTCAGGTTCACCGGTGATGCTCCAGTGATGGTGCCTCGGCGAAGAAAAATGTGACACCAGCACATGCCCGAGCCCAGCATGTTCTGCCGCAACCCTCGGACCGGTCCGATCTTACACTGGGAATGAACTCTGTATGCCTAAGTCAACCCACGAAACAATTGTACGGGTGCTCAGCCGGCCAGAGGGGTGGGATACGCAAACTGGGAATCGACCGGGTCCCCCTCTGCGTGCTGCCAATCCTGCTGCTGCAACCCTCGATCTGGTTTAGGCACATCTTCTTATTTCTATGTGCCAATCCCATTTTTATGGCTTGTAAATTCATACAATGGTCCCTTAAGCCTTCACGTGAAGTTTCATGGCAAGACGACTCGTTTTCTATTTTTCATGATTTTTGAAACTTTTTGAGCTTCGGGATTTTTGAAAATTTTTTTGGAAGGAGTTTTGGCCTCAAAATTTTTTAGACGTGATCCTTGTATTTTTGTTGGCATGCACAAAAAAAATCAGCTAAGAACTCAAAGTGTACATGATTTTCTGACCATTTGAAAAAAGTGACCCCGTTTCAGACACTTTAATGGCTACTGGCAGCAAACCTGTAAAATGTCAACTGCTCTTTAAGGGGGTGTGAGTTCTCAAGGTTTGATGAGGGATAGGGGGCCAATATAAGGGCCAAGTACCAGCACCCATCGCACATTATGTGCGCACACCCCCCCGGCCCCCCCGATCACCGAAACCCCAATGCCGCCGGTCAGGTTCTCCGACGATGCTCTGGCGATGGTGCCCCGACGAAGAAAATTATGGCACCAACACATGCCCAAGCCCAGCATGTGCTATCGAAACTCGTGGTCTGGTCCGATCTTAGACTGGGAATGAATTTCGTATGCCTAAGAGAACCGACGAAACGAGCTGGCGGGCGGGCGGGCGGGCACTACGTCGGCCTGAGAGACGGGATGCGCAAGCAGTGGATCGATAGGGTGGTAGGTGAGTTTAGGCACATCTTCATATTTCTATGTGCCAATGCCATTTTTATGGCTTGTAAATTCATACAATGGTCCCTTAAGCCCTCACGTGAAGTTTCATGGTAAGATGACTTGTTTTCTATTTTTCAGGATTTTTGAAACTTTTTAAGGTTCAGGATTTTTTAAAATTTTTTCAAAAGGATTTTTGGCCCCAAACTTGGTAAACATGATCCCTGTATTTTTGTTGGCATGCACAAAAAAATTCAGCTAAAAACTTGAAGTGTACAAGATTTTGTGACCAATTGAAAAAAGTGTCCCCATTTCAGACACTTTAATGGCTACTGGCAGCAAGCCTGTAAAACTCAAAAGCTCTTTAAGGGGGTGTGAGTTATCATGGTTTGATGAGAGATAGGGGGCCAATATAAGGGCCAAGTACCAGCACCCATCGCACATCATGTGCGCACACCCCCCGGCCCCCCCGATCGTCGGAACCTCAATGCCGTCGGTCGGGTTCTCCGGCGATGGTGCCCTGACGAAGAAAAATGCGGCTCCAGCACATGCCCGAGCACAGCATGTGCTGCCGCAACCCTCGGTCCGGTCTGATCTTAGACTGGGAATGAACTCTGTATGCTTAGACTGGGAAGGAACTCCGTATGCGTAAGTCAACCCATGAAACGAGTGTGCGGGCGCTCAACCGGCTAGAGGGGCGTGATGTGCAAGCCTGGGATCGATCGGGTCCCCCTCTGCGTGCTGCCGATGCTGCTGCCGCAACCCTCGGTTTGGTCTAATCTTAGACTGGGAATGAACTCTGTATGCCTATGCCAATCGATGAAATGAGTGGGCGGGTGGGGGGCACTACGTCGGCCAGAGAGACTGGATTTGCAAGCCGTGGATCGATAGGGTCGTAGGTGGGTTTAGGCACATATTCATATTTTTGTGTGCCAATGCCATTTTTATGGCTTGTAAATTCATACACTGGTCCTTTAAGCCTTCACATGAAGTTTCATGGCAAGATGACTCATTTTCTATTTTTCACGATTTTTGAAACTTTTTACGGTTCGAGATTTTTTAAAATTTTTTCGAAAAATGTTTTGGCCCTAAACTTGGTAGACGTGATCCTTGTATTTTTTTTGGCATGCACAAAAAAATTCAGCTAAAAACTCGAAGTGTACAAGATTTTGTGACCATTTGTAAAAAGTATCCCCATTCCAGACACTTTAATGGCTATTGGCAGCAAACCTGTAAAATCTCAAATGCTCTTTAAGAGGGTGTGAGTTCTCGAGGTTTGATGAGGGATAGGGGCCCAATATAAGGGCCAAGTACCAGCACCCATCGCACATCATGTGCGCACACCCCCCCACCCGGCCCCTCCGATTACCGGAACCCCAATGCCATCGACCAGGTTCTCCGGTGAGGCTCCAGCGATGGTGCCCCGATGAAGAAAAATGCGGCACCAGCACCCTCTACTTGCTGCCGTAACCCTCGGTCCGATCTGATCTTACACTGGGAAAGAACTCCGTATTCCTAAGCCAGCTGACGAAACGACCGGGCAGGTGGGCGGGCGCTACGCCGGCCAAAGAGACGAGATGCGCAAGCCGTGGATCGATAGGGTGGTAGGTGGGTTTAGGCACATCTTCATAGTTCTGCATGCCAATGCCATTTTTTTGGCTAGTAAATTCATACAATGGTCTCTTAAGCCTTCACGTGAAGTTTCATGGCAAGACGACTCGTTTTCTTTTTTTCATGATTTTCAAAACTTTTTGCGGTTCAAGATATTTTAAAACTTTTTTTGGAAGGAGTTTTGGCCCCAAACCTGGTTGAGGTGATCCTTGTAATTTTCTTGGCATGCACAAAAAAATTCAGCTAAAAACTCGAAGTGTACAAGATTTTGTGACCATTTGAAAAAAGTGTCCCCATTTCAGACACTTTAATGGCTACTGGCAGCAAACCTGTAAAATCTCAAATGCTCTTTAAGGGGGAGTGAGTTCTCAAGGTTTGATGAGGGATAGGGGCCAATATAGGGGCCAAGTACCAGCATCCATCGCAGATCTTGTGCGCACACCCCCCAGCCCCCCGTTGACCGGAACCCCAATGTCGCCGGTTAGGTTCTCCGACGATGCTCTGGCGATGGTGCCCCGATGAAGAAAAATGTGGCACCAGCAAATGCTCGTGCCCAGCATGTGCTACCGCAACCCTCGGTCTGGTCCGATCTTAGACTGGGAATGAACTCCGTATGCTTAGACTAGGAATGAACTTCATATGCCTAAGTCAACCCATGAAACGAGCATGCGGGCGCTCAGCCGGCCTAAGGGGAGGGTTGCGCAAGCCAGGGATCGACCGGGTCCCCCTCTCCGTGCTGTCAGTCCTGCTACCGCAACCCTCAGTCCGGTTAGATCTTAGACTAGGAATGAACTCCGTATGCCTAAGCCAACTGACGAAACGAGCGGGCGGGCGGGCGGGCACTACGCCGGCCAAAGGGACGGGATGCGAAAGCCGTGGATCGATAGGGTGGTTGGTGGGTTTAGGCACATCTTCATATTTCTATGCACCAATGCCATTTTTATGGCTTGTAAATTCATACAATGGTCCCTTAAGCCTTCACGTGAAGTTTCATGGCAAGACGAATCGTTTTCTATTTTTCACGATTTTCAAAACGTTTTATGGTTCGGGATTTTTTAAAAATTTTTCGGAAGGATTTTTGGCTCCAAACTAGGTAGACGTGATCCTTGTATTTTTTTTGGCATGCACAAAAAAAATCAGCTAAAAACTCAAAGTGTACAAAATTTTGTGAGCATTTGAAAAAAGTTTCCCCATTTCAGACACTTTAATGGTGACTGGCAGCAAACCTGTAAAATCTCAAATGCTCTTTAAGGGGGTGTGAGTTCTCGAGGTTTGAAGAGGGATAGGGGGCCAATATAAGGGCCAAGTACCAGCACCCATCGCACATCATGTGCGCACACCCCCCACCCGGCCCCCCAATTATCGGAACCCCAATGCCGCCGGTCAGGTTCTCCGGTGATGCTCCGACGATGGTGCCTCGGTGAAGAAAAATGCAGCACCAGTACATGCTTGAGCTCAGCATGTGCTGCCACAACCCTCGATCTGGTCCAATCTTAGACTGGGAATGAACTTCGTATGCTTAGACTGAGAATGAACTCCGTATGCCTAAGTCAACCCACAAAACGAGCGTGCGGGCGCTCAGCCGGCCAGAGGGGCAGGATGCACAAGCTGGGGATCGATCGGGTCCCCCTCTGCATGCTGCTGATCCTGCTACTGCAACCCTCAGTCTAGTATGATCTTAGACTGGGAATGAACTCCGTATGCCTAAGCCAGCCGATGAAATGAGCGGGCGGGCGGGCGGGCGGGCGGGCGGACGTGAACTACGTCGGCCAAAGAGACGGGCTACGCAAGCCGTGGATCGATAGGGTGGTAGGTGGGTTTAGGCACATCTTCTTATTTCTACATGCCAATGCCATTTTTATGGCTTGTAAATTCATACAATGGTCCCTTAAGCCTTCACGTGAAGTTTCATGGCAAGACGACTCGTTTTCTATTTTTTACGATTTTTGAAGCTTTCTGCGGTTAGGGATTTTTTAAAATATTTTCGAAAGGAGTTTTGGCCCCAAACTTTTTAGACGTGATCCTTGTATTTTTGTTGGCATGCACAAAAAAATGCAGCTAAAAACTCGAAGCGTACAAATTTTGTGACCATTTGAAAAAAGTGTCACCAATTCAGACACTTTAATGGCTACTGCAGCAAACTTGTAAAATCTCAAATGCTCTTTAAAGGGGTGTGAGTTCTCGAGCTTCGATGAGGGATAGGGGGCCAATATAAGGGCCAAATACCAGCACCCATCACACATCATGTGCGCACACCCCCCCGACCCCCTCGATCGCTGCAACCCCAATGACGCCGGTCAGGTTCTCTAACGATGCTCTGATGATGGTGCCCCGATGAAGAAAAATGCGGCACCAGCACATGCCCAAGACTAGCATGTGCTGCCGCAACCCTCGGTCTGGTCTGATCTTAGACTGGGAATGAACTCCGTATGCTTAGACTGGGAATGAACTCTGTATGCCTAAGTCAACCCACGAAACGAGCGTGCAGGCGCTCAGCCGGCCAGAGGGATGGGATGCGCAAGCCGGGGATCGACCGGGTCCCCCACTGCATGTTGCCGATCTTGCTACCACAACGCTTAATCCAATTCAATCTTAGACTGGGAATGAACTCCGTACGCCTAAGCCAACCGACGAAACGAGCTGGTGGGCGGACGGGCGAGCAGGAACTACGCCGACCAGAGAGACGGGATGCGCAAGCTGTGGATCGATAGGGTGGTAGGTGGGTTTAGGCACATCTTCATATTTCTACATGCCAATGCCATTTTTATGGCTTGTAAATTCATACAATGGTCCCTTAAGCCTTCACGTGAAGTTTCATGGCAGGACAACTAGTTTTCTATTTTTCACGATTTTGAAAACTTTTTACGGTTCGGGATTTTTTAAAATTTTTTCGAAAGGGGGTTTGGTCCCAAACTTGTTATACATGATCCTTGTATTTTTGTTGTCATGCACAAAACAATTCAGCTAAAAACTCGAAGTGTACAAGATTTTGTGACCATTTGAAAAAAGTGTCCCCATTTAAGACACTTTAATGGCTATTGGCAGCAAACCTGTAAAATCTCAAATGCTCTTTAAGGGGGTGTGAGTTCTCGAGGTTTGATTAGGGATAGGTTGCCAATATAAGGGTCAAGTACCAGCACCCGTTGCACATCATGTGCCTACACCCCCCCCGACCCCCTCAATCATCGGAACCCTGATGCCGTCGGTCAGGTTCTCCGGCGATGCTCCGACGATGGTACACCAGCGAAGAAAAATGTGGCACCAGCACATGCCCGAGCCCAGCATGTGCTGCCGCAACCCACGGTCCGGTCTGATCTTAGATTGGGAATGAACTCCATATGCTTAGACGGGCAATGATCTCCGTATGCCTAAGTCAACCCACGAAATGAGCGTGCGGGCGTTCAACCGGCCAGAGGGGCGGGATGCGCAAGTCGGGGATCGACAGAGTCCCCCTCTGGGTGCTGTCGATCCTGCTGCCACAACCCTTAGTCTGATCTGATCTTAGATAGGGAATGAACTCTATATGCCTAAGCCAACCGACGAAACGAACAGGCGGGCGGGTAGGCGGTCACTACGCCGGCCAGAGAGGCGGGATGCGCAAGCCGTGGATCGATAGGGTGGTAGGTGGGTTTAGGCACATCTTCATATTTCTGCATGCCAATGCCATTTTTATGGCTTGTAAATTCATACAATGGTCCCTTAAGCCTTCACGTGAAGTTTCATGGCAAGACGACTCGTTTTCTATTTTTCACGATTTTCAAAACTTTTTATGGTTCAGAATTTTTTAAAATTGTTTTCGAAGGAGTTTTGGCCCCAAACTTGGTAGACGTGATCCTTGTATTTATTTTGGCATGCACAAAAAAATTCAGCTAAAAACTCAAAGTGTACAAGATTTTGTGACAATTTGAAAAAAGTGTCCCAATTTCAAACACTTTAATGGCTACTGGCAGCAAACCTGTAAAATCTGAAATGCTCTTTAAGGGGGTGTGAGTTCTCGAGGTTTGATGAGGGATAGGGGGCCAATATAAGGGCCAAGTACCAGCACCCATCACTAATCATGTGCGCATACACCCCGGCCCCCCCGATCATCGGAACCCCAATGCCGCCGGTCAGGTTCTCCGACGATAGTGCCCCGATAAAGAAAAATGCGGCATCAGCACATGCCCGAGCCCAGCATGTGCTGCCGCAACCCTTGGTCTGATCCGATCTTAGACCAAAAATGAACTCCATATGCTTAGACTGGGAACTCCATAAGCCTTCACGTGAAGTTTCATGGCAAGACGACTCGTTTTCTATTTTTCACGATTTTCAGAACTTTTTATGGTTCAGGATTTTTTAAAATTGTTTTCGAAGGAGTTTGGCACCAAACATGGTAGACGTGATCCTTGTATTTTTGTTGGCATGCACAAAAAAATTCAGCTAAAAACTCAAAGTGTACAAGATTTTGTGACCATTTGGAAAAAGTGTCCACATTTCAAACACTTTAATGTCTACTCGCAGCAAACCTGTAAAATCGCAAATGCTCTTTAAGGGGGTGTGAGTTCTCGAGGTTTGATGAGGGATAGGGGGCCAATATAAGGGCCAAGTACCAGCTCCCATCGCACATCATGTGCGCACACCCCCCGGCCCCCCCGATCGCCGGAACACCAATACCACCGGTCAGGTTCTCTGGCGATGCTTCGGCAATGGTGCCTCGATGAAGAAAAATGTGGCTCCAGCACATGCCCGAGCCCAGCATGTGCTACCATAACCCTAGGTCCAGTCTGATCCTAGACTGGGAATGAACTCCATATGCCTAAGCCAACCGACGAAACGAGTGGGTGGGCGGGAGGGCACTACGCCGGCCAGAGAGATGGGATGCGCAAGCCGTGGATCAATAGGGTGGTAGGTGGGTTTAGGCACATCTTCATATTTCTGCATGCCAATCCCATTTTTATGGCTTGTAAATTCATACAATGGTCCCTTAAGCCTTCACGTGAAGTTTCATGGCAAGACGACCCGTTTTTTATTTTTCATGATTTTTAAAACTTTTCACGGTTCGGGATTTTTTAAAATTTTTTCGGAAGGAGTTTTCACCCTAAACTTTGTAGACCTGATCCTTGTATTTTTTTTTACATGCACAAAAAACTTCACCTAAAAAATCAAAGTGTACAAGATTTTGTGACCGTTTGAAAAAAGTGTCCCCATTTCAGACACTTTAATGGCTACAGGCAGCAAACCTGTAAAATCTCAAATGCTCTTTAAGGGGGTGTGAGTTCTCGAGGTTTGATGAGGGATAGGGGGCCAATAGAAGAGCCAGGTACCAGCACCCATCCCACATTATGTGCGCACACCCCCTCCGGCCCCCCCGATCGTCGGAACCCCAACGCCGCCGGTTAGGTTCTTCGGTGATGCTCCGGTGATGGTGCCCCGACGAAGAAAAATACGGCACCAGCACATGCCTGAGCCAAGCATGTGTTGTCGTAACCCTCAATCCGGTCCAATCTTAGACTGGGAATGAACTCCGTATGCCTAAGTCAACCCACGAAACGAGCGTGCGGGCGGGCACCACGTCGGCCAGAGAGACAGGATGCGCAAGCCGTGGATCGATAGCATGGTAGGTGGGTTTAGGCACATCTTCATATTTCTACATGCCAATGCCATTTTTATGGCTGGTAAATTCATACAATGGTCCCTTAATCCTTCACGTGAAGTTTCATGGCAAGACGACTCGTTTTCTATTTTTCATGATTTTTGAAACTTTTTGCGGTTCGAGATTTTTTAAAATTTTTTCAGAGGGAGTTTTTGCCCGAAACTTGATAGACATGATCCTTGTATTTTTGTTGGTGTGCACAAAATAATTCAGCTAAAAACTCAAAGTGTACAAGATTTTGTGACCATTTCAAAAAAGTGTCCCCATTTTAGACACTTTAATGGCTACTGGCAGCAAACCTGTAAAATCTCAAATGCTTTTTAAAGGGGTGTGAGTTCTCGAGGTTTGATGAGGGATAGGGGGCCAATATAAGGCCCAAGCACCAGCACCCATCGCATATCATGTTCCCACACCCCCGCCGGCCCCCCCAATCGTCAGAACCCCAATACCGTCGGTCAGGTTCTCCGATGATGGTGCCCCGGTGAAGAAAAATGCGACACCAGCACATGCCCGAGCCAAACATGTGCTGTCGCAACCCTCGGTCCAGTCCGATCTTAGACTAGGAATGAACTCCATATGCTTAGAATGGGAATGAGCTCCGTATGCCTAAGTTAACCCACGAAACGAGCGTGCGGGCGCTCAGTCGGCCAGAGGGGCGGGATGCGCAATCCGAGGATCGATCGGGTCCCCCTTTGAGTGCTGCCGATCCTGCTATCGCAACCCTCAGTCTGGTCCAATCTTAGACTGGGAATGAACTCCGTATGCCTAAGCCAACCGACGAAACGAGTAGGCGGGCGGGTGGGCGGGCACTACGCCGGCCAGAGAGACGGGATGTGCAAGCCGTGGATCGATAGGGTGGTAGGTGGGTTTAGGCACATCTTCTTATTTCTATGTGCCAATCCCATTTTTATGGCTTGTAAATTCATACAATGGTCCCTTAAGCCTTCACGTGAAGTTTCATGGCAGGACGACTCGTTTTTTATTTTTCACGATTTTTAAAACTTTTTACGGTTTGAGATTTTTTAAAATTTTTTCGAAAGGAGTTTCCCCCCGAACCTGGTAGAAATGATCCTTGTATTTTCTTTGGCATGCACAAAAAAATTCAGCTAAAAACTCAAAGTGTACAAGATTTTGTGACCATTTGAAAAAAGTGTCCCCATTTCAGACACTTTAATGGCTACTGGCAGCAAACCTGTAAAATCTCAAATGCTCTTTAAGGGTGTGTGATAGGGGGCCAATATAAGGGCTAAGTACCAGTACCCACTGCACATCATGTACGCACACCCCCCCCGGCCCCCTCGATCATCGAAACCCCAATGTCATCGATCAGGTTCTCCGGGGATGCTCCGACGATGGTGCCCCGACAAAAAAAAATACGGCACCAGCACATGCCTGAGCCCAGCATTTGCTGCCGTAATCCTTGGTCCAGTCTAATCCGATCATAGATTGGGAATGAACTTCGTATGCTTAGACTGGGAATGAACTCCGTATGCCTAAGTCAACCCATGAAAAGAGTGTGCGAGCGCTCAGCCGGCTAGAGGGGTGGGATGCGCAAGTCGAGGATTGGTCGGATCATTGTCTCCGTGCTACCAATCCTGCTACCGCAACCCTCGATCTGACCCGATCTTAGATTGGAATGAACTCCGTATGCCTAAGCCAGCCAACGAAACGAGGGGCAGGCGTGCGGGCGGGCACCACACCGGCCAGAGAGACGGGATGCGCAAGCCATGGATCGATAGGGTGGTAGGTGGGTTTAGGCATAGCTTCATATTTCTGCATGCCAATGCCATTTTTATGGCTTGTAAATTCATACGATGGTACCTTAAGCCTTCATGTGAAGTTTCATGGCAGGACGACTCGTTTTCTATTTTTCATGATTTTTGAAACTTTTTACGATTTGGAATTTTTTAAAATTTTTTTGGAAGGATTTTTGGCCCCAAGCTTGGTAGACGTGATCTCTGTATTTTTGTTGGCATGCACAAAAAAATTCAGCTAAAAACTCGAAGTGTACAAGATTTTGTGACCATTTGAAAAAAGTGTCACCATTTCAGACACTTTAATGGCTACTGGCAGCAAACCTGTAAAATCTCAAATGCTTTTTAAGGGGGTGTGAGTTCTCTAGGTTTGATGAGGGATAAGGGGCCAATAAAAGGGGCAAGTACCAGTACCCATTGCACATCATGTGCGCACACCCCCCGGCCCCCTCGATTGCCGGAACCCCAATGCCGTCGTTCAGGTTGTCCGACGATGCTCCGACGATGGTGCCCCGACGAAGAAAAATGCGACACCAGCACATGCCCGAGCCCAGCATGAGCTGCCACAACCCTCGGTCTGGTCCGATCTTGGACGGGGAATGAACTCCGTATGCCTAAGTCAAACTACGAAACGAGCGTGCGGGCACTCAGTCGGCTAGAGGGGCGGGATGTGCAAGCTGGGGATCGGTTGGGTCCCCCTTTGCATGCTGTCGATCCTACTGCCGCAACACTAGGTCTGGTCTGATCTTAGACTGGGAATGAACTCCGTATGCTTAAGCCAACCGATGAAACAAGGGGGCGAGCGGGTGGGCACAATGTCGGCCAGAGAGACGGGATGCGCAAGCCGTGGATCGATAGGGTGGTAGGTGGGTTTAGGCACATCTTCATATTTCTATGTGCCAATGCTATTTTTATGGCTTGTAAATTCATACAATGGTCCCTTAAGCCTTCACGTGAAGTTTCATGGCAAGAGGACTCGTTTTCTATTTTTCACGATTTTCAAAACTTTTTACGGTTCGGGATTTTTTAAAATTTTTTCGGAAGGGGTTTTGGCTCCAAACTTGGTAGACGTAATCCTTGTATTTTTTTTGCCGTGCACAAAAAAATTCAGCTAAAAACTCCAAGTGTGCAAGATTTTGTGACCATTTGAAAAAAGTATCCCCATTTCAGACTCTTTAATGGCTACTGGCAGCAAACCTGTAAAATCTCAAATGCTCTTTGACGGGGTGTGAGTTCTCGAGGCTTGATGAGGGATAGGGGGCCAATATAAGGGCCAAGTACCAGCACCCATCACACATCATTTGCACACACCCCCCGTGGCCTCCCCGATCGTCGGAGCCCCAATGCCGCCGATCAGGTTCTCCGACGATGCTCTAGCGATGGTGCCCCAACGAAGAATAATGCGGCACCAGCAAATGCCCGAGCCCAGCATGTGCTTCCGCAACCCTCGGTCCGGTCTGATGTTAGACTGGGAATGAACTCCGTATGCCTAAGCCAACCGATGAGACGAACGGGCGGGCAGGCGGGTGGGAACTGCGTTGGTTAGAGAGACGGAATGCGCAGGCCGTGGATCGATAGGGTGGTAGGTGGGTTTAGGCACATCTTTAGATTTCTACGTGCCAATGCCATTTTTATGCCTCGTGAACTCATACGATGGTCCCTTAAGCCTTCACATGAAGTTTCATGGCGAGACGACTCATTTTCTATTTTTCATGATTTTTGAAACTTTTTGGGTTCGGGATTTTTTAAAATTTTTTCGGAAGGATTTTTGGCCCCAAACTTGGTAGACATGATCCTTGTATTTTTGTTGGCATGCTCAAAAAATTTCAGCTAAAAACTCAAAGTGTACAAGATTTTGTGACCATTTGAAAAAAATGTCCCCATTTCAAACACTTTAATGGCTACTGGCAGCAAACCTATAAAATCTTAGATGCTCTTTAAGGGGTGTGAGTTCTCGAGGTTTGATGAGGGATAGGGGGCCAATATAAGGGCCAACTACCGACACCCATCGTACATCATGTGCGTACACCCCCCGGCCCCCTCTATCGCCGGAACCCCAATGCCGTCGGTCAGGTTCTCCGGCGATGCTTCGGCGATGGTGCCCCGACGAAGAAAAATGCGGCACCAGCACATGCCCAACCAAGCATGTGCTATCGCAACCCTCGGTTCGGTCCAATCTTAGGCTGGGAATGAACTCCGTATGCTTAGATTGGGAATGAACTTCGTATGCCTAAGTCAACCTACGAAACGAGCATGCGGGCGCTCAGCCGGCCAGAGGGGTGGCATGCACAAGCCGGGGATCGATCGGGTCCCCCTTTGCATGCTGCTGATCCTGCTACCGCAACCCTCAGTCTGGTCCAATCTTAGATTGGGAATGAACTCTATATGCCTAGGCCAACTGACGAAATGAGCGGGCGGGCGAGCGAGCGGGCGGGTTGCCGGTGGGTTTAGGCACATCTTCATATTTTTGTGTGCCATGCCATTTTTATGGGTTGTAAATTCATACAATGGTCCCTTAAGCCTTCACGTGAAGTTTCATGGCAAGACGACTCGTTTTCTTTTTTTCATGATTTTCAAAATTTTTTGTGGTTCAGGATTTTTTAAAATTTTTTTGGAAGGAGTTTTGGCCCCAAACTTGGTAGACGTGATCCTTGTATTTTTTTTGGCATGCATAAAAAAATTCAGCTAAAAACTCGAAGTGTAAAAGATTTGGTGACCATTTGAAAAAAATGTCTCCATTTCAGACAATTTAATGGCTACTGGTAGCAAACATGTAAATTTTAAATGCTCTTTAAGGGGGTGTGAGTTCTCGAGGTTTGATGAGGGATAGGGGGCCAATATAAGGGCCAAGTACTGGCAGCCATTGCACATCATGTGCGCACACCCCCCGACCCCCCTGATCGCAGGAGCAGCAATGCCGTCGGTCAAGTTCTTCGGCGATGCTCCAGCGATGGTGCCCCGACGAAGAAAAATGCGACACCAGCACATGCCTAGCCAAGCATATGCTACCGTAACCCTCGGTTTGGTCTGATCTTAGGCTGGGAATAAACTCCGTATGCTTAGACTGGGAATGAACTTAGTATGCCTAAGTCAAGCCACAAAACGAGCGTGCGGGTGCTCAGCGGCTAGAGGGGCTAGATGCGCAAGCCGGGGATCGGTCGGGTCCCCCTCTACGTGCCGCTGATCCTGCTACCGTAACCCTCAGTCTGGTCCGACCTTAGACTGGGAATGAACTTCGTATGCCTAGGCCAACCGACAAAACGAGCGGGCCGGCAAGCGGGCGAGCACTACGCCGGTCAGAGAGACGGGATGCACAAGCCGTGGATCGATAGGGTGGTAGGTGGGTTTAGGCACATCTTCATATTTCTGCATGCTAATGCCTTTTTTATTTCTTGTAAATTCATACAATGGTCCCTTAAGCCTTCACATGAAGTTTCATGGCAAGACGACTCGTTTTCTATTTTTCATGATTTTGGAAACTTTTTGCGGTTTGACATTTTTTAAAATTTTTTTGGAAGGATTTTTGGCCCCAAACTAGGTAGACGTGATCCTTATATTTTTGTTGGCATGCACAAAAAAATTCAGCTAAAAACTCGAAGTGTACAATATTTTGTGACCATTTGAAAAAAATGTCCCCAATTCAGACACTTTAATGGCTACTGGCAGCAAACCTGTAAAATCTCAAATGCTCTTTAAGGGGGTGTGAGTTCTTGAGGTTTGATGAGGGATAGGGGGCCAATATAAGGGCCAAGTACCAGCACCCATCGCACATCATGTGCGCACACCCCCTGGCCCCCCGATCGTCAGAACCCCAATGCCGTCGTTCATGTTCTCCGGGGATGCTCCGGCGATGGTGCCCCGACGAAGAAAAATGCAGCACCAGCACATGCCCGAGCCCAGCATGT
Organism: Durio zibethinus; assembly: GCF_047325235.1. NCBI lineage: Eukaryota > Viridiplantae > Streptophyta > Magnoliopsida > Malvales > Malvaceae > Durio > Durio zibethinus. The sequence continues at coordinate 12,709,322 of NC_143177.1, forward strand.
GCTGCCGCAGCCCTCGTTCTGGTCTGATCTTAGACTGGGAATGAACTCCATATGCTTAGACTAGGAATGAGCTCCGTATGCCTAAGTCAACCCATGAAACGAGTGTGCGAGTGCTCAACCGGCCAGAGGGACGGGATGCGCAAGCCGGGGATAGGCCGAGTCCCCCTCCGCGTGCTGCCGATCCTGCTGCCGCATCCCTTGGTCTAGTCTGATCTTATACTGGGAATGAACTCCGTAATCCTATGCCAACCGACAAAACGAGCGGGCGGGCAGGCGGGTGGGCGGGCGGGCACTACGTCGGCCAGAGAGACGGGATGCATAAGCAGTGGATCGATAGGGTGGTAGGTGGGTTTAGGCACATCTTCATATTTCTACGTGCCAATGTCTTTTTTATGGCTTGTAAATTCATACAATGGTCCTTTAAGCCTTCACGTGAAGTTTCGTGGCAGTACGACTCGTTTTCTATTTTTCATGATTTTCAAAACTTTTTGCGGTTTGGGATTTTTTAAAATTTTTTCGGAAGGCTTTTTGGCCCCAAACTTGGTAGACGTGATCCTAGTATTTTTGTTGGCACGCAAAAAAAAAATTCAGCTAAAAACTTGAAGTGTACAAGATTTTGTGACCATTTGAAAAAGTGTACCCATTTCAGACACTTTAATGGCTACTGGCAGCAAACCTGTAAAATCTCAAATGCTCTTTAAAGGGGTGTGAGTTCTCGAGGTTTGATGAGGGATAAGGGGCCAATATAAGGGCCAAGTACCAGCACCCATTGCACATCATGTGCGCACAACCCCCCCGATCGCTGGAACCCCAATGCCGCCGGTCAGGTTCTCCGGTGATGCTCCGGCGATGGTGCCCCGACGAAGAAAAATGCGGCACTAGCACATGCTCGATCCCAGCATGTGCTACCGCATCCCTCGGTCCGGTCCGATCTTAGACTGGGAATGAACTCCGTATGCCTAAGTCAACTCATGAAACGAGCGTGCGGGCGCTCAGCCGACTAGAGGGGCGGGATGCGCAAGCCAGGTATCGACCGGGTCCCCCTCTACGTGCTGCCAATCCAGCTGCTGCAACCCTCGGTCTGGTATGATCTTAGAATGAGAACGAACTCCGTATGCCTAAGCCAACCGACGAAACGAGCAGGCGGGCGGGCTGGCGGGCACTATGTCGGCCAGAGAGACGGGGTGCACAAGCCGTGGATCGATAGGGTGGTAGGTGGGTTTAGGCACATCTTCATATTTCTGCATGCCAATGCCATTTTTATGGCTTGTAAATTCTTACAATGGTCCCTTAAGCCTTCACGTGAAGTTTCATGGCAAGATGACTCGCTTTATATGTTTCACGATTTTTGAAACTTTTTGCAGTTCGAGATTTTTGAAAATTTTTTCGGAAGGAGTTTTGGCCCCAAACATGGTAGACGTGATCCTTGTATTTTTGTTGGCATGCATAAAAAAATTAACCTAAAAAATCGAAGTGTACAAGATTTTGTGACCATTTGAAAAAAGTGTCCCCATTTCAGACACTTTAATGGCTACTGGCAGCAATCCTGTAAAATCTCAAATGCTCTTTAAGGGGGTGTGAGTTCTCAAGGTTTGATGAGTGATAGGGGGCCAATATAAGGGCCAAGTACCATCACCCATCACACATCATGGGCGCACAGCCCCTCCGGCCCCCCCGATCATCGGAACCAAAATACAGCCAGTCAGGTTCTCCTACGATGGTGCCCCGACAAAGAAAAATGCGGCACCAGCACATGCACCAGCCCAAGATGTGCTGCTGTAACCCTCGGTCCGGTCCGATCTTAGACTAGGAATGAACTTCGTATGCCTAAGTCAACCCACGAAATGAGCGTGCAGGCTTTCAGCCAGCCAGAGGGGTGGGATGCGAAAGCCAGGGATCGATCGGGTCACCCTCTGCGTGCTGCCGATCCTGCTACCGTTACCCTCGGTCCCATCCAATCTTAGACTAGGAATAAACTTCGTATGCCTAAGCCAACCGATGAAACGAGCGGGCAGGCGGGCGGGTAGGCACTATGTCGGCCAGAGAGACGGGATGCGTAAGTCGTGGAACGATAGGGTGGTAGGTGGGTTTTTTAAAATTTTTTTGGGAGGATTTTTGGTCCCAAACTTGGTTCGGGACTTTTTAAAATTTTTTTGGGAGGATTTTTGGTCCCAAACTTGGTCGATGTGATCCTTGTATTTTTGTTGGCATGTACAAAAAAATTCAGTTAAAAACTCGAAGTGTACAAGATTTTGTGACCATTTGAAAAAGTGTCCCCATTTCGGACACTTTAATGGCTACTGGCAACAAACTTGTAAAATCTCAAATGCTCTTTAAGGGGGTGTGAGTTCTTGAGGTTTGATGAGGGATAGGGAGCCAATATAAGGGCCAAGTACCAGCACCCATCACACATCATGTGCGCACACCCCCCCGGCTCCCCGATCGTCGGAACCCTAATGCTGTCGGTCAGGTTCTCCGCTGAAGCTCCGACGATGGTGCCCCGACGAAGAAAAATGCGGCACCAACACATGCCCGAGCCCAGCATGTGCTGCCGTAACCCTCGGTCTGGTCTGATCTTAGACTGGGAATGAACTTCGTATGCTTAGACAGGGAATGAACTCCGTATGCCTCAGTCAACCCACGAAACGAGCGTACGAGCGCTCAGCTAGCCAGAGGGGCGGGATGCGCAAGCCGGGGATCGGCTGGGTCCCCCTCTACGTGTTGTCGATCCTACTGCCGTAACCCTCGGTCCGATCCAATCTTAGACTGGGAATGAACTCTGTATGCCTAAGCCAACCGACGAAACAAGCGGGCGGGCGGGTCGGCGGGCACTACGTCGGCCAGAGAGATAGGATGTGCAAGCCGTGGATCGATAGGGTGGTAGGTGGGCGGGCAGGCGGGCGGGCACTACACCGACCAGAGAGACTGGATGCGCAAGCCGTGGATCGATCGGGTGGTAGGTGGGTTTAGGCACATCTTTATATTTCTGCATGCCAATGCCATTTTTATGGCTTGTAAATTCATACAATGGTCCCTAAAGCCTTCACGTGAAGTTTCATGGCAAAGACTCGTTTTCTATTTTTCAAGATTTTTGAAACTTTTTGTGGTTCGGGATTTTTTTAAATTTTTTCAAAAGGATTTTCGGCTCCAAACTTGGTAGATGTGATCCTTGTATTTTTGTTGGCATGCACAAAAAAATTCAGCTAAAAACTCGAAGTGTACAAGATTTTGTGACCATTTGAAAAAAGTGTCCCCATTTCAGACACTTTAATGGCTACTGGTAGCAAACTTGTAAAATCTCAAATGCTCTTTAAGGGGGTGTGTGTTCTCAAGGTTTGATGAGGGATAGGGGCCGAATATAAGGGCCAAGTACCAGCACCATCGCACATCATGTGCGCACACCCCCCCGGCCCCCCGATCGTCGGAACCCCAATGCCATCGGTTAGGTTCTCCGACGATGCTCTGGCGATGGTGCCTCGGCGAAGAAAAATGTGGCACCAGCACATGCCTGAGCCCGGCATGTGCTGTCCCAACCCTCGGTCCGGTCTGATCTTAGACTGGGAATGAACTCCGTATGCTTAGACTGGGGATGAACTCCGTTTGCCTAAGTCAACCCACGAAACGGGTGTGCGGGCGCTCAATCGGCCAGAGGGGCGGGATGCGCAAGCCAAGGATCGACCGGGTCCCCCACTGTGTGCTGCCACAACCCTCGATCTGGTCTGATCTTAGACTGGGAATGAACTCCATATACCTAAGCCAACCGACGAAACGAGCGGGCGAGTGGGCTTTACGCCGGTCAGAGTGGCGGGATGCGCAAGCCGTAGATCGATAGGGTGGTAGGTGGGTTTAGGCACATCTTCATATTTTTCCATGCCAATGCCATTTTTATGGCTTGTAAATTCATACAATGGTCCCTTAAGCCTTCACGTGAAGTTTTATGGCAAGACGACTCGTTTTCTATTTTTCACGATTTTCAAAAATTTTTATGGTTCGGGATTTTTCAAAATTTTTTCAGAAGGAGTTTTGGCCCCAAACTTGGTAGACGTGATCCTTGTATTTTTTTTGGCATGCACAAAACAATTCAGCTAAAACTCAAAGTGTACAAGATTTTGTGACCATTTGAAAAAAGTGTCCCCATTTCAGACACTTTAATGGCTACTGGCAGCAAACCTGTAAAATCTCAAATGCTCTTTAAGGGGGTGTGAGTTCTCGAGGTTTCATGAGGGATAGGGGGCCAATATAAGGGCCAAGTTCCAGCACCCATTGCACATCATGTGCGTGCACCACCCCGGCCCCCCTGATCGTCGGAACCCCAATACTGCCAGTCAGGTTCTCCGACGATGGTGCCCCGATGAAGAAAAATATGGCACCAGCACATGCCCGAGCCCAGCATGTGCTACCGCAACCCTCGGTCTGGTCCGATCTTAGACTGGGAATGAACTTCGTATGCGTAAGTCAACCCACAAAACGAGCATGCAGGCGCTCAGCCAGCCAGAGGGGCAGGATACGCAAGCCGGGGATTGGTCGGGTCCCCCTCTGCGTGCTATCGATCCTGCTACCGCAACCCTTGGTCTGATTTGATCCTAGACTGGTAATGAACTCTGTATGCCTAAGCCAACCGACAAAACGAGCGGGCGGGTGGGCGGGCGGGCACTACGTCGAAGAGAGAGGCGGGATGCGCAAGCCGTGGATCGATGGGGTGGTAGGTGGGTTTAGGCACATCTTCATATTTCTACATGCCAATGCCATTTTTATGGCTTGTAAATTCGTACAATGGTCCCTTAATTCTTCACGTGAAGTTTCATGGCAAGACGACTCGTTTTCTATTTTTTACGATTTTTAAAACTTTTTACGGTTCAGGATTTTTTAAAATTTTTTTGGAAGGAGTTTTGGCCCTGAACTTGGTAGACAAGATCGCTTTCTTTTTGTTGGCATGCACAAAAAAATTCAGCTAAAAACTCAAAGTGTACAAGATTTTGTGACCATTTGAAAAAAATGTCCCCATTTTAGAGACTTTAATGGCTACTGGCAGCAAACTTGTAAAATCTCAAATGCTCTTTAAGGGGGTGTGAGTTCTCGAGGTTTGATGTGGGATAGGGGGCCAATATAAGGGTGAAGTACCTGCACCCATCGCACATCATGTGCACACACCCCCCGCCCCCCCGATTGTCGGAACCCCAATGCCGTCGATCAGGTTCTCTGACGATGCTCCGGTGATGGTGCCCCAACGAAGAAAAATGTGGCACCAGCACATGCTCGACCCCAGCATGTGCTGCCACAACCCTCGGTCCGATCTGATCTTAGACTGGGAATGAACTCCGTATGCTTTGACTGGGAATGATCTAAACCCACGAAACGAGCGTGCAGGCGCTCAGCCGTCCAAAGTGATAGGATGCCAAGGTCGAGGATTGGTCAGGTCCCCCTCTGCATACTGTGAATCCTGCTACTGCAACCCTCAGTTTGATCCGATCTTAGACAGGGAATGAACTCCGTATGCCTAAGCCAACCAACAAAACGAACGGGCGGGCAGGCTGGCGGGCACTACGTCGGCCAGAGAGATGAGATGCGCAACCCATGGATCGATAGGGTGATAGGTGGGTTTTTCCACATCTTCATATTTCTGGATGCCAATGCCATTTTTATGGCTTGTAAATTCATACAATGGTCCTTTAAGCCTTCACGTGAAGTTTCATGGCAAGACGACTCGTTTTCTATTTTTCATGATTTTTGAAACTTTTTATGGTTCAGGATTTTTTAAAATTTTTTCGGAAGGAGTTTTTGCCCCAAACATCGTAGACGTGATCCTTGTGTTTTTGTTGGCATGCACAAAAAAAATCAGCTAAAAGCTCAAAGTGTACAAGATTTTGTGACCATTTGAAAAAAGTGTCCCCATTTCAGGCACTTTAATGGCTACTGGCAGCAAACTTGTAAAATCTCAAATACTTTTTAAGGGGGTGTGAGTTCTCGATTTTTGATGAGGGATAGGGGAATATATAAGGGCCAAGTACCAGCACCCATTGCACATCATGTGCGCACACCCCCCCGGCCCCCCGATCGTGGAACCCCAATTCTGCCGGTCGGGTTCTTCGGCGATGATGCCCCAACGAAGAAAAATGCAGCACCAGCACATGCCCGAGCCTAGCATGTGCCACTGCAACACTCGGTCTGGTCTGATCTTAATTGGGAATGAACTCCGTATGCTTAGACTGGGAATGAACTTTGTATGCATAAGTCAACCCACAAAACGAGCATGCGGGGCGCTCAGTCGGCCAAAGGGGCGGGATGCGTAAGTCGGGGATCGGTCGGGTCCCCCTCTGCGTGCTGTCGATCTTGCTGCCGCAACCCTCGGTTCGATCCGGTCTTAGACTGGGAATGAATCCCTATGCCTAAGCCAACTGACGAAACGAGCGGCCAAGCAGGCGGGCACTACGCCGGCAAGAGAGACGGGATGCGCAAGCCGTGGATCGATAGGGTGGTAGGTGCGTTTAGGCACATCTTCATAATTCTATGTGCCAATGCCATTTTTATGGCTTGTAAATTCATACAATGGTCCCTTTAGCCTTCACGTGAAGTTTCATGGCAAGACGACTCATTTTCTATTTTTCATGATTTTTAAAATATTTTACGGTTCGGGATTTTTGAAAATTTTTTCAGGAGTTTTTGCCCCAAACTTGGTAGACATGATACTTGTATTTTTGTTCGCATGCACAAAAAAATTCAGCCAAAAACTCGAAGTGTACAAGATTTTGTGACCATTTGAGAAAAGTGTCCCCATTTCGAGACACTTTATTGGCTACTGGCAGCAAACCTATAAAATCTCAAATGCTCTTTAAGGGGGTGTGAGTTCTCGAGGTTTGATGAGGGATAGGGGGCCAATATAAGGGCCAAGTACCAGCACCCATCGCACATCATGTGCGCACACCCCCCGGCCCCTCCGATCGTCGAACCCTAATGCCGTCGATCAGGTTCTTCGATGATGCTCCGACGATGGTGCCCTGGCAAAGAAAACAGTGACACCAGCACATGCTCGAGCCTAGCATGTGCTGTCGCAACCCTTGGTCCAATCTGATCTTAGACTGGGAATGAACTCCGTATGTTTAAACTAGGAATGAACTCTATATGCCTAAGTCAACCCATGAAACGAGCGTGCGGGCGCTCAGCCGGCCAGAGGGGCGAGATGCGCAAGCTAGGGATCGATCGGGTCCCCCTCTACGTGGTGCCAATCCTGCTACTTCAACCCTCAGTCCGGTCCGATCTTAGACTGGGAATGAACTCCGTATGCCTAAGCCAACTGACGAAACGAGCGAGCGGGCGGACGGGCGGGCGGGCACTACACTGGCCAGAGAGACTGGAGTGCAAGCTGTGGATCGATCGGGTGGTAGGTGGGTTTAGGCACATCATATTATTTCTATGTGCCAATGCCATTTTTATGGCTTGTAAATTCAGACAATGGTCCCTTAAGCCTTCAAGTGAAGTGTCGTGGCAAGACGACTTGTTTTCTATTTTTCACGATTTTTGAAACTTTTTAAGGTTTGGGATTTTTTAAAATTATTTCGGAAAGCGTTTTGGCCCCAAACTTGGTAGACGTGATCCTTGTATTTTTGTTGGCATGCACAAAAAAATTCAGCTAAAAACTCGAAGTGTACAATATTTTGTGACCATTTGAAAAAAGTGTCCCCATTTTATACACTTTAATGGCTACTGGTAGCAAACCTGTAAAATCTCAAATGCTCTATAAGGGGGGGTGTGTTCTTGAGGTTTGATGAGGGATAGGGGGCCAATATATAAGGGCCAAGTGCCAGCACCCATCGCACATCATGTGCGCACACCCCCGCCGGCCCACCCGATCGCTAGAACCCCAATACCTCCGGTCAGGTTCTCCGGCAATGCTTCGACGATGGTGCCCCGACGAAGAAAAATGCGGCACCAACACATGCCCGAGCCCAGCATGAGCTATCGCAACCCTCAGTCTAGTCCGATGTTAGACTGGGAATGAACTCCGTATGCCTAAGCCAACTGAAGAAACGAGTCGGCGGATGGGAAGGCGAGCACTATGCTGGCAAGAGAGACGGGATGCGCAAGCCATGGATCGATAGGTTGGTAGGTGGGTTTAGGCACATCTTCATATTTCTGCATGCCAATGCCATTTTTATGGCTTGTAAATTCATACAATGGTCCTTTAAGCCTTCACGTCAAGTTTCATGGCAAGACGACTCGTTTTCTATTTTTCACGAATTTTGAAACTTTTTGCGGTTTGGGATTTGTTAAAATTTTTTCAAAAAGAGTTTTGGTCCCAAACTTGGTAGACATGATCCTTGTATTTTTGTTAGCATGCACAAAAAAATTCAGCTAAAAACTCGAAGTGTACAAGATTTTGTGACCATTTGAAAAAAGAGTCCCCATTTTAGACACTTTAATGGCTACTGGCAGCAAACCTGTAAAATCTCAAATGCTCTTTCAGGGGGTTTGTGTTCTCGAGGTCTGATGAGGGATAGGGGGCCAATATAAGGAACAAGTACCAGCACCCATCGCACATCATGTACGCAAACCCCCCGACCCCCCCGATCGCTGGAACCCCAATGCCGTCGGTCAGGTTCTCCGACGATGCTCCGGCCATGGTCCCTCGACGAAGAAAAATGTGGCACCAGCACATGCCCGAGCCCAGCATGTGCTGCCACAACCCTTGGTCCGGTCTGATCTTAGACTGGGAATGAACTCTGTATGCCTAGACTGGGAATGAACTCCGTATGCCTAGGTCAACCCACGAAATGAGCGTAGGGGCGCTCAGCCGACCAGAGGCACGAGATACGCAAGTCGGGGATCGGCTGGGTCCCCCTCTACGTGCTGCAGATCCTGCTGCTGCAACCTTCAGCCCAGTCTGATCTTAGACTGGGAATGAAATCCATATGCCTAAGCCAACCGACGAAATGAGCAGGCGGGCGGGCAGGCGGGCACTACGTCGGCCAGAGAGACGGGATGCGCAAGCCGTGGATCGATAGGGTGCTAGGTGGGTTTAGGCACATCTTCATATTTCTACATGCCAATGCCATTTTTATGGCTGGTAAATTCATACAATGGTCCCTTAAGCCTTCACGTGAAGTTTCATGGCAAGACGACTCGTTTTCTATTTTTCACGATTTTTGAAACTTTTTACGATTCAGGATTTTTTAAAATTTTTTTGAAAAGAGTTTTTGCCCCAAACTTGGTAGACGTGATCCTTGTATTTTTTTTGGCATGCACAAAAAAATTCTGCTAAAAACTTGAAGTGTACAAGATTTTGTGACCATTTGAAAAAAGTTTCCCCATTTTAGACACTTTAATGGCTACTGGCAGCAAACCTGTAAAATCTCAAATGCTCTTTAAAGGGGTGTGTGTTCTCGAGGTTTGATGAGGGATAGGGGGCCAATATAAGGGCCAAGTACCAGCACCCATCACACATCATGAGCGTACACCCCCCAGCCCCCTCGATCGTCGGAACCCTAATACCGCCGGTCAGGTTCTCCAGCAATGCTCCGGCGATGGTGCCCTGACGAAGAAAAATGTGGCACCAGCACATGCCCGAGCCCAGCATGAGCTATCGTAACCCTCAGTCTGGTCCGATCTTAGACTGGGAATGAACTCCGTATGCCTAAGCCAACCGACGAAACGAGCAGGCGGGCGACGGATGGGCAGTACGCCTGCCAGAGAGATGGGATGCGCAAGCCGTGGATCGATAGGGTGGTAGGTGGGTTTAGGCACATCATCATATTTCTACGTGCCAATGCCATTTTTATCTGTTGTAAATTCATACTATGGTCCCTTAAGCTTTCACGTGAAGTTTAATGGCAAGACGACTCATTTTCTACTTTTCATGATTTTTGAAACTTTTTACGGTTCAAAATTTTTTAAAATTTTTTCAGTAGGAGTTTTGGCCCCAAACTTGGTAGATGTGATCCTTGTATTTTTTTTTGCTTGCTGTAAAAAATTAAGCTAAAAAGTCGAAGTGTACAAGATTTTGTGACCATTTGAAAAAAGTGTCCCCATTTCAGACACTTTAATGGCTACTGGCGGCAAACCTGTAAAATCTCAAATGCTCTTTAAGGGGGTGTGAGTTCTTAAGGTTTGATGAGGGATAGGGGGCCAATATAAGGGCCAATACCAGCACCCATCGCGCATCATGTGCACACACCCCCCCAGCTCCCCCGATCATCGAAACCCCAATGCCGCCAGTAAGGTTCTCCGGGGATGTTTCGGCGTTGGTGCCCTGGCAAAGAAAACTGCGGCACCAGCACATGCCCGAGCCCAGCATGTGCTGTCGCAACCCTCGGTCCAGTCCGATCTTAGACTGGGAATGAACTCCGTATGCTTAGATTGGGAATGAACACCGTATGCCTAAGTCAACCCACGAAACGAACGTGCGGGCACTCAGCCGGCCAGAGGGGCGGGATGGGCAAGCCGGGGGTCAACCGGGTCCCCCTCTGCGTGCTGCTAATCCTACTGCCGTAATCCTCGGTCTGGTCTAATCTTAGACTGGGAATGAACTCCATATGCTTAGACTGATCATGTGCGCACACCCCCCGGCCCCCGCGATCGCCGGAACCCTAATGCCGTCGGTCAGGTTCTCTGGTGATGCTCCGACGATGGTGCCCCGGTGAAGAAAAAAGTGACACCAGCACATGCTCGAGCCTAGCATGTGTTGCCGTAACCCTTGGTCCAATCCAATCTTAGACTGGGAATGAACTCCATATGCTTAGACTGCAAATGAACTCCGTATGCCTAAGTCAACCCACGAAATGAGCGTCCGGGCGCTCGGCCAGCCAGAGGGGTGAGATGCGCAAGCTGGGGATCGACCGGGTCCCCCTCTGCGAGCTGCCGATCCTGCTATCGTAACCCTCGGTCTGGTTCGATCTTAGATTGGGAATGAACTCTGTATCCTAAGCCAACAGACGAAACGAGTGGGTGGGCGGGCGGGCGGGCACTACACCGACCAGAGAGACTGGATGCGCAAGCCGTGGATCGATCGGGTGGTTGGTGGGTTTAGGCACATCTTATTATTTCTGCATGCCAATGCCATTTTTATGGCTTGTAAATTCATACAATGGTCCTGTAAGCCTTCACGTGAAGTTTCATGGCGAGACGACTCGTTTTCCATTTTTCACAATTTTTGAAACTTTATGCGGTTCGGGATTTTTTAAAATGTTTTCAAAAAGAGTTTTGGCCCCAAAATTGGTAGACATGATCCTTGTATTTTTGTTGGCATGCACAAAAAAATTCAGCTAAAAACTCGAAGTGTACAAGATTTTGTGACCATTTGAAAAAAGTGTCCCCATTTCAGACACTTTAATGGCTACTGGCAGCAAACCTGTAAAATCTCAAATGCTCGCTAAGGGGGTGTGAGTTCTCGAGGTTTGATGAGGGCTAGGGGGCCAATATAAGGGCCATGTACCAGCACTTATCGAACATCATATGCGCACATTGATCGCACATCATATGCGCACACCCCTCCGGCCCCCCCGATCGTCAGAACCCTAATGCCGTCGATCAGGTTCTCCGGTGATGCTCCGGCGATGGTGCCCCGATGAAAAAAAAAGTGACACCAGCACATGCCCGATCCGAGCATGTGCTACCGCAACGCTTGGTCCAATCCGATCTTAGACTGGGAATGAACTCCATATGCTTAGACTGGGAATGAACTCCGTATGCCTAAGTCAACCCACGAAATGGGCGTGCGGGTGCTCAGCCGGCCAGAGGGGCGAGATGCGCAAGCTGGGGATCGACCGGGTCCCCCTCTGCGTGCTGCCAATCCTGCTACCACAACCCTCAGTCTGGTCTGATCTTAGACTGGGAATGAACTCTGTATCATAAGCCAACTGATGAAACGAGCGGGCGGGCAGGCGGGTGGGCACTACACCGACCAGAGAGACTGGATGCGCAAGCCGTGGATCGATCGGGTGGTAGGTGGGTTTAGGCACATCTTATTATTTCTGCATGCCAATGCCATTTTTATGGCTTGTAAATTCATACAATGGTCCCTTAAGCCTTCACGTGAAGTTTCATGGCAAGACGACTCGTTTTTTATTTTTCACGATTTTTGAAACTTTTTGCGGTTCGAGATTTTTTAAAATTTTTTCGAAAGGATTTTTGGCCCCAAACTTGGTAGACGTGATCCTTGTATTTTTGTTGGCACGCACAAAAAAGTTCAGCTAAAAACTCGAAGTGTACAAGATTTTGTGACCATTTGAAAAAAGTGTCTCCATTTCAGACACATTAATGGCTACTGGCAGCAAACCTGTAAAATCTCAAATGCTCTTTAAGGGGGTGTGAGTTTTCAAGTTTTGATGATGGCTAGGGGCCCAATATAAGGGCCAAGTACTAGCACCCATCACACATCATGTGCGCACCCCCCCGACCCCCTCGATCGTCGGAACCCAAATGCCATCGGTCAAGTTCTCTGTCGATGCTCCGACGATGGCACCCCGATGAAGAAAAATGCGGCACCAGCAAATGCTCGAGCCCAACATGTGTTGTCGTAACCCTCGGTCTGATTCGATCTTAGACTGGGAATGAACTCCGTATGCCTAAGTTAACCCACGAAATGAGCGTACGGGCGCTCAGCTGGCCAGAGGGGCGGGATGCGCAAGCCGGGGATCGATCGGGTCCCCCTTTGTGTGCTGCCACTCCTGCTGCCGTAACCCTCGGTCTGGTCCAATCTTACACTGGGAATGAACTCCGTATACCTAAGCCAACTGATGAAACAAGTGGGCACTACGTCGGCCAGAGAGACGGGATCGTAAGCCATGGATCGATAGGGTGGTAGGTGGGTTTAGCCACATCTTCATAATTCTGTGTGCCAATGCCATTTTTATGGCGTGTAAATCCAATGGTCCCTTAAGCCTTCATGTGAAGTTTAATGGCAAGACGACTCATTTTCTATTTTTCATGATTTTGGAAACTTTTTGCGGTTTGGGATTTTTTAAAATTTTTTCGGAAGGAGTTTTGGCCCCAAACTTGGTAGACGTGATCCTTGTATTTTTGTTGGCATGCACAAAAACATTCAGCTAAAAACTCGAAGTGTACAAGATTTTGTGACCATTTGAAAAAAGTGTCCTCATTTCAGACACATTAATGGCTACTGGCAGCAAACCGGTAAAATCTCAAATGCTCTTTAAGGGGGTGTGAGTTCTCGAGGTTTGATGAAGGATAGGGGGCCAATATAAGGGCCAAGTACCAGCACTCATCTCACATCATGTGCGCATACCCCCCGGCCCTCCGATCGTCGAAATGCCAATGCCGTCGATCAGGTTCTTCGGTGATGCTCCGGCAATGGTGCCCCGGTGAAGAAAAATACGGCACCAACACATGCTCAAGCCCAACATGTGCTATCGCAACCCTCGGTCCGATCCGATCTTAGACTAGGAATGAACTCCGTATGCTTAGATTGGGAATGAACTCTGTATGCCTAAGTCAACCCACGAAACGAGCGTGCGAGCGCTCAGCCGGCCAAAGGGACTGGATGTGCAAGCCGAGGATCGGTCGGTCCCCCGCTGCGTGCTACCGATCCTGCTGTCGCAACCCTCGCTTCGGTCTGATCTTAGACTAGGAATGAACTCCCAACGCCATTTTTATGGCTTGTAAATTCATACAATGGTCCCTTGAGCCTTCACGTGAAGTTTCAAGGCAAGACGACTCGTTTTCTATTTTTCATGATTTTGGAAACTTTTTGCGGTTCAGAATTTTTTAAAATTTTTTTGAAAGGAGTTTTGGCCCTTAACTTGGTAGACAGGATCCTTGTATTTTTGTTGGCATGCACAAAAAAATTCAGCTAAAAACTCGAAGTGTACAAGATTTTGTGACCATTTGAAAAAAGTGTCCCCATTTCAGACACTTTAATGGCTACTAGCAACAAACCTGTAAAATCTCAAATGCTCTTTAAGCGAGTGTGAGTTCTCGAGGTTTGATGAGGGATAGGGGGCCAATATAAGGGCCAAGCACCAGCACCCATTGCACATCATGTGCGCACACACCTCCGGCCCCCCCGATCGCCGAAACCCCAATGCCGCCGGTCAGGTTCTTCGACGATGCTCCGGCGATGGTGCCCCGGCAAAGAAAAATGTGGCACCAGTGCATGCCCGAGCCCAGCATATGCTACCGCAACCCTTGATCCTGTCTAATCTTATACTGGGAATGAACTTTGTATGCTTAGACTGCGAATGAACTCCGTATGCCTAAATCAACCCACGAAACGAGCGTATGGAAGCTCAGCCGGCTAGAGGGGTGGGTTGCGCAAGCCGGGGATCGATCGGGTCCCCTTCTATGTGCTGTTGATCCTGCTACCTCAACCCTCGGTCCGGTCCACTCTTAGACTGGGAATGAACTCCGTATGCGTAAGCCAACCGACGAAACAAGCAGGCGGGCGGGCGGGCGAGCACTATGCCGGCCAGAGAGGCGGGATGCGCAAGCTGTGGATCGATAGGGTGGTAGGTGGGTTTAGGCATATCTTCATATTTCTACATGCCAATGCCATTTTTATGGCTTTTAAATTCATACAATGGTCCCTTAAGCCTTCACGTGAAGTTTCATGGCAAGGCAACTCGTTTTCTATTTTTCACGATTTTCAAAACTTTTAGAGATTCGGGTTTTTTTAAAATTCTTTCGGAAGGAGTTTTGATCCCAAACTTGGTAGATGTGATCTTTGTATTTTTGTTGGCATGCAGAAAAAAATTCAGCTAAAAACTCAAATTGTACAAGATTTTGTGACCATTTGAAAAAATTGTCCCCATTTCAGACACTTTAATGGCTACTGGCAGCAAACCTGTAAAATCTCAAATGCTCTTTAAGGGGGTGTGAGTTCTCAAGGTTTGATGAGGGATAAGGGGCCAATATAAGGTCCAAGTACCAGTATCCATCACACATCATGGGCGCACACCCCCTCGATCGCCACAACCCTAATGCTGTCGGTCAGGTTCTCCGGCGATAGTGCCCCAGCGAAGAAAAATACGGCACCAACACATGCCCGAGCCCAGCATGTGTTGTCGCAACCCTTGGTCCGATCCAATCTTAGACTGGGAATGAACTCCATCTACTTAGACTGGGAATGAACTCCGTATGCCTAAGTCAACCCACAAAACGAGCGTGCGGGCGCTCAACCGACCAGAGGGGCATGATGCGCAAGCCAGGGATCGGTCGGGTACCCCTCAGTGTGCTACCGATCCTGCTGCTGCAACCCTCGATTCAGTCTGATCTTAGACTAGGAATGAACTCCGTATGCCTAAGCCAACCGACGAAACGAGCAGGCGGGCGGTTGGGTACTACGTCGGCCAGAGAGGCGGGATGCGCAAGCCATGGATCGATAAGGTGGTAGGTGGGTCTAAGCACATCTTCATATTTCTACGTGCCAATGCCATTTTTATGGCTTGTAAATTCATACAATGGTGCCTTAAGCGTTCACATGAAGTTTCATGACAACACGACTCATTTTCTATTTTTCACGATTTCTGAAACTTTTTAGGGCTCGGGATTTTTTAAAATTTTTTCGGAAGGAGTTTTGGCCCCAAACTTGGTAGACGTGACATGCCAACAAAAATACAAGGATCACATCTACCAAGTTTTGGCCCCAAACTTGGTAGACGTGATCCTTGTACTTTTGTTGGCATGCACACAAAAATTCAGCTAAAAACTCGAAGTGTACAAGATTTTGTGACCATTCGAAAAAAGTGTCCCCATTTCAAACACTTTAATGGCTACTGGCAGCAAACCTATAAAATCCCAAATGCTCTTTAAGGGAGCGTGAGTTCTTGAGGTTTGATATGGGATAGGGGAGCAATATAAGGGCCAACTACCAGCACCCGTCACACATCATATGCGCACACCCCCCCGACCCCTCCAATCACCGGAACCCCAATACCGCCAGTCAGGTTCTCCGGTGATGCTCCGACGATGGTGCCCCGACGAAGAAAAATGTAGCACCAGCACATGCCTGAGCCCAACATGTGCTGTCGCAATCCTTGATCCGGTTCGATCTTAGACTGGGAATGAACTCTGTATGCTTTGACTGGGAATGAACTCCGTATGCCTAAATCCACCCACGAAACTAGCGTGCGGGCGCTCAGCCGGCTAGAGGGGCGGGATGCGCAAGTCAGGGATCGACCAGGTCCCCCTCTACGTGCTGTCGATTCTGCTGTCACAATCTTCGGTCTCGTCCGATCTTAGACTATGAATGAACTCTGTATGCCTAAGCCAACTGACGAAAAGAACGGGCGGGCGGGCGGGCGGGCACCACACCGGCCAGAGAGATGGGATACGCAAGCTGTGGATCGATAGGGTAGTAGGTGGGTTTAGGCACATCTTCATATTTCTGCATGCCAATGCCATTTGTATGGCTTGTAAACTCATACAACGGTCCCTTAAGCCTTCACGTGAAGTTTCATGGCAAGACGAATCATTTTCTATTTTTCATGATTTTTAAAACTTTTTGCGGTTTAGGATTTTTTAAAATTTTTTCTAAAGGAGTTTTAGCCCCAAACTTGGTAGACGTGATCCTTGTATTTTTGTTGGCATGCACAAAAAAATTCAAATAAAAACTCGAAGTGTACAAGATTTTGTGACCATTTAAAAAAAGTGTCCCCATTTCAAACACTTTAATGGCTACCGGCGGCAAACCTGTAAAATTTAAAATGCTCTTTAAGGGGGTGTGAGTTCTCGAGGTTTGATGAGGGATAGGGAGCCAATATAAGGGCCAAGTACCAGTAACCATCGCACATCATGTGCGTGCACCCCCCGACTCCCCCGATCGCTGGAACCCTAATGCCGTAGGTCAGGTTCTCCAGCGATGATCCGATGATGGTGCCCCGACGAAGAAAAATGCAGCACCAGCACATGCCCGAGCCCAGTATGTGCTGTCGCAACCCTCGGTCCGGTCCGATCTTAGACTGGGAATGAACTCCGTATGCTTAGACTGGGAATGAACTCCGTATGCCTAAGTCAACCCACGAAATGAGCGTGTGGGCACTCAGCAGGCCGGAGGGGCGGGATGCGCAAGTCGAGGATCGACTGGGTCCCCTTTTACGTGCTGTCGAACCTACTACCACGACCTTCGATCCGCTTCTATCATAGACTAGGAATGAACTCTTATAACTAAGCCAAACGATGAAACGAGCGGGCAGGCGAGCGGATGGGCACTATGTCGGCCAGAGAGGTGGGATGAGCAAGCCGTGGATCGATAGGGTGGTAGGTGGGTTTAGGCACATCTTCATATTGCTGTGTGCCAATGCCATTTTTATGGCTTTAAATTCATACAATGGTCCCTTAAGCCTCCACGTGAAGTTTCATGGCAAGATGACTCGTTTTCTATTTTTCACGATTTTTAAAACTTTTTACGGTTCAAGATTTTGTGACCATTTGAAAAAAGTGTCCCCATTCAAACACTTTAATGGCTACTGGCAGCAAACCTGTAAAATCTCAAATGCTCTTTAAGGGGGTGTGAGTTCTCGAGGTTTGATGAGGGATAGGGGACCACTATAAGGGCCAAGTACCAGCACCCATCGCACATCATGTGCGTACACCCCCTGGGCCCCCCGATCGTCGAAACCCCAATGCCGTCGGTCAGGTTCTCTGATGATGCTTCGGCGATGGTGCCCCAACGAAGAAAAATGCGGCACCAGCACATGCCCGAGCCCAGCATGTGCTGTCGTAACCCTCGGTCTGATCCGATCTTAGACTGGGAATGAACTCCGTATGCTTAAACTAGGAATGAACTCCGCATGCCTAAGTCAATCCATGAAACGAGTGTGCGGGCACTCAGTCGGCCAGAGGGGTGAGATGCGCAAGTCAGGGATCAACTAGGTCCCCCTCTGCGTGCTGTCGATCTTACTGTCGTGACTCTCGGTCTGGTCTGATCTTAGACTGGCAATGATTTCCGTATGCCTAAGCCAACCGACAAAATGAATGGGCAGGCGGGCGGGCGGGCACTACGCCGGCCAGAGAGATGGGATGCGCAAGCCGTGGATCGATAGGGTGGTAGGTGGGTTTAGGCACATCTTCATCTTTCTACGTGCCAATGGCATTTTTATGGCTTGTAAATTCATACAATGGTCCCTTAAGCCTTCACGTGAAGTTTCATGGCAAGACGACTCGTTTTCTGTTTTTCATGATTTTCAAAACTTTTTACGGTTCGGGATTTTTTAAAATTTTTTAGGAAGGATTTTTGGCCCCAAACTTGGTAGACGTGATCCTTGTATTTTTGTTGGCATGCACAAAAAAATTCAGCTAAAAACTCGAAGTGTACAAGACTTTGTGACCATTTGAAAAAAGTGTCCCCATTTCAGACACTTTAATTGCTACTAGCAGCAAACCTGTATGCTTAGACTGGGAATGAACTTTGTATGCCTAAGTCAACCCACGCAACGAGCGTGCGGGTGCTCAGTCACCCAAAGGGGCAGGATGCGTAAGCCGAGGATCGATCGAATCCCACTATACGTGTTGTCGATCCTGCTACTGTAACCCTTAGTCTGGTCTGATCTTAGACTGGGAATGAACTCCGTACGCCTAAGCCAATCGACGAAACGAGCGGGTGGGTGGGCGGGCGGGCAGTACGCTGGCCAGAGAAGCGGGATGCGTAAGCTATGGATCGATAGGGTGATAGGTGGGTTTAGGCACATCTTCATGTTTTCTGCACGTCAATGCCATTTTTATGGCTTGTAAATTCATATAATGGTCCCTTAAGCCTTAACGTGAAGTTTCATGGCAAGACGACTCGTTTTCTATTTTTCACAATTTTTGAAACTTTTTACGGTTCGGGATTTTTTAAAATTTTTTTGGAAGGAGTTTTGGCCCCAAACTTCGTGGACGTGATCCTTGTATTTTTGTTGGCATGCACAAAAAAATTCATCTAAAAACTCAAAGTGTACAATTTTTTGTGACCATTTGAAAAAAGTGTCCCCATTTCAGACACTTTAATAGCTACTGGCAGCAAACCTGTAAAATCTCCAATGCTCTTTAAGGGGGTGTGAGTTCTCAAGGTTTGATGAGGGATAGGGGGCCAACATAAGGGCCAAGTACCAGCATCCATCGCACATCATGTGCGCCCATCCCCCCTGGCCCCCCCGATCGCCTGAACCCTAATGCCGCCGGTCAGGTTCTCCGGTGATGCTCCGACGATGGTGCCCCGACGAAGAAAAATGCGGCACCAGCACATGCACGAGGCCAGCATGTGCTGCTGCAACCCTCGGTCTGATCCGATCTTGGACTGGGAACGAACTCCGTATGCTTAGACTGGGAATGAACTCCGTAGGCCTAAGTCAACCCACGGAACGAGCGTGCGAGCGCTCAGCCGGCTAGAGAGGCGGGATGCGCAAGCCGTGGATCGATAGGGTGGTAGGTGGGTTTAGGCACATCTTCATATTTCTGCATGCCAAAGCCATTTTTATGGCTTGTAAATTCATACAATGGTGCCTTAAGCCTTCACGTGAAGTTTCATGGCAAGGTGACTCGTTTTCTATTTTTCATGATTTTTGAAACTTTTACGGTTCGGGATTTTTTAAAATTTTTTTGGAAGGGGTTTTCACCCCAAACTTGGTAGACGTGATCCTTGTATTTTTGTTGGCATGAACAAAAAAACTCAGCTAAAAACTGGAAGTGTACAAGATTTTGTGACTATTTGAAAAAAGTGTCCCCATTTTAGACACTTTAACGGCTACTGGCAGCAAACCTGTAAAATCTCAAATGCTCTTTAAGACGGTGTGAGTTTTCGAGGTTTGATGAGGGATAGGGGGCCAATATAAGGGCCAAGTACCAGCACCCATCACACATCATGTGCGCACACCCCCCGACACCCTCGATCGTCGGAACCCCAATGCCGCCGGTCAGGTTCTCCGGTGATGCTCCGACGATCGTGCCCCGACGGAGAGAAATACGGCACCAAAATATGCCCAAGCCCAGCATGTGCTGGTGTAACCCTCAGTCTGGTCCGATCATAGATTGGGAATTAACTTTGTATGCTTAGACTGGGAATGAACTTCGTATGCCTAAGTCAACCCACGAAACGAGCGTGCGTGCGCTCAGTCGACCAGAGGGGCGGGATGCACAAGTCGGGGATCGGTTGAGTCCGCCTCTGTGTGCTACTGATCCTGCTGCCACAACCTTTAGTCCGATCAGATCTTAGACTGGGAATGAACTCCATATGCCTAAGCCAACCGACGAAACGTGCGGGCAGGCGGGCGGGCACTACGTCGGCCAGAGAGACGGGATGCGCAAGCCGTGGATCGATACGGTGGTAGGTGGGTTTAGGCACATCTTCATATTTCTGCATGCCAATGCCATTTTTATAGCTTATGAATTCATACAATGGTCCCTTAAGCCTTCACGTGAAGTTTCATGGTAAGATGACTCGTTTTTTATTTTTCACGATTTTTGAAACTTTTCACGGTTCGAGATTTTTTAAAATTTATTTGGAAGAAGTTTTGGCCCCAAACATGGTAGACGTGATCCTTGTATTTTTTTTGGCATGCACAAAAAAATTGACAGCTAAAAACTCAAAGTGTACAAGATTTTGTGACCATTTGAAAAAAGTGTCCCCATTTTAGACACTTTAATGGCTACTGGCAGCAAACCTTTAAAATCTCAAATGCTCTTTAAGTGGGTGTGAGTTCTCAAGGTTTGATGAGGGATAGGGGGCCAATATAAAAGCCAAGTACCAGTACCCATCGAACATCATGTGCGCACACCCGCCCAGCCCCCTCGATCGTCGGAACCCCAATGCTACCGGTCAGGTTCTCTGGTGATGCTCCGGCGATGGTGCCCCGACGAAGAAAAATGTGACAACAGCACATGCCCGAGCCCAACATGTGCTGTCGCAACCCTCGGTCCGATTTGATCTTAGATTGGGAATGAACTCCGTATGCTTAGACTGGGAATGAACTCCGTATGCCTAAGTCAACCCACAAAACGAGCGTCCGGCCGCTCAGCCTGCTAGAGGGGCAGGATGTGCAAGTCGGGGATCGGTCGGGTCCCTCTCTGCGTGCTACCGATCCTGCTGCCACAACCCTCGGTCCGATCCGGTTTTAGACTGGGAATGAACTCAGTATGCCTAAGCCAACCGACAAAATGACCGGGGGGGCAGGCGGGCGGGCACTACATCGACCAAAGTGACGGGATGCGCAAGCCGTGGATCGATAGGGTGGTTGGTGGGTTTAGGCACATTGTCATATTTCTGCATGCCAATTCCATTTTTATGACTTGTAAATTCATACAATGGTCCCTTAAGCCTTCACGTGAACTTTCATGGCAAGACGACTCGTTTTTTATTTTTCATGATTTTTGAAACTTTTTGCGGTTCAAGATTTTTTAAAATTTTTTCGGTCAGAGTTTTGTCCCCAAACTTGGTAGACGTGATCATTGTATTTTTATTGGTGTTCACAAAAAAATTCAGCTAAAAAATCGAAGTGTACAAGATTTTGTAACCATTTAAAAAAAGTGTCCCCAATTCAAACACTTTAATGGCTACAGACAGCAAACCTGTAAAATCTCAAATGCTCTTTAAGGGGGTGTGAGTTCTCGAGGTTTGATGAGGGATAGGGGGCCAATATAAGGGCCAAGTACCAGCACCCATCGCACATCATGTGCACACACCCCCCCTGGCCCCCCCGATCATCGGAACCCCAATTCCGCCGGTTAGGTTCTCCGGTGATGCTCCGACGATGGTGCCCCGACGAAGAAAAATGTGGCACGAACACATGCCCGAGACCAGCATGTGCTGCCGCAACCCTCGGTCCAGTCCAATCTTAGACTAGGAATGAACTCCGTATGCTTAGACTGGGAATGAACTCCATATGCCTAAGTCAACCCATGAAATTAGCGTGCAGGCGCTCAGCTGGTCAGAGTGGCGGGATGCACAAACCAGGGATCGATCAGGTTCCCTTCTACATGCTGTCGATCTTACTGCCGCAACCCTCAGTTCAGTCCGATCTTAGACTGGGAAAGAACTGCATATGCCTAAGCCAACCGATGAAACGAGCGGGCAGACGGGCGGGCACTACGCCATCTAGAGAGACGGGATGCGCAAGCCGTGGATCGATAGGGTGGTAGGTGGGTTTAGGCACATCTTCATATTTCTACGTGCCAATGCCATTCTTATAGCTTGTAAATTCATACAATGGTCCCTTAAGCCTTCACGTGAAGTTGCATGGCAAGACGACCCGTTTTTTTTTTTTCATGATTTTTGAAACTTTTTGCTGTTCGGGATTTTTTAAAATTTTTTCGGAAGGATTTTTGGCCCCAAACTTGGTAGACATGATCCTTGTATTTTGTTGGCATTCACAAAAAAATTCAGCTAAACACTCGAAGTGTACAAGATTTTGCGACCATTTGAAAAAAGTGTCCCCATTTCAGACACTTTAATGGCTACTGGCAGCAAACCTGTAAAATCTCAAATGCTCTTTAAGGGGGTGTGAGTTCTCAAGGTTTGATGAGGGATAGGGGCCCAATATAAGGGCCAAGTACCAGCACCCATCTCACATCATGTGCGCACACCCCCTCGGGCCACCCCGATCGCCGGAACCCCAATGCCACCGGTCAAGTTCTCCGGCGATGCTCTGACAATGGTGCCCCGACGAAGAAAAATACGGCACCAGCACATGCCCGAGCCCAGCATGTGCTACCGCAATCCTGGGTCCGGTCCGATCTTAGATTGGGAATGAACTCTGTATGCCTTAGTCAACCCACGAAACGAGCATGCGGGCACTAAGCCGACCAGAGGGGCGGGATGCGCAAGCCGGGGATCAACTGGTCCCTCTCTACGTGCTACTGATCCTGCTGCCGCAACCCTCGGTTCGGTCCGATCTTAGACTGGGAATGAACTCCGTATGCTTAGACTGGGAATGAACTCCGTATGTCTAAGTCAACCCACGAAACGAGCATACGGCCGCTCATCCAGCCAGAGGGGCGAGATTCGCAAGCCGGGGATCGACCGGGTCCCCCTCTGCTTGCTGGAGATGCTGCTACTGGAAACCTCTTAGTCCGATCTGATCTTACAATAGGAATGAACTCCGTATGCCTAAGCCAACCGACGAAACGAGCGGGCGGGCGGGCGGGCACTACAGCGACCAGAAAGACGGGATGCGCAAGCCATGGATCGATATGGTGGTAGGTGGGTTTAGTCACATCTTCATATTTTTGTGTGTGAATGCCACTTTTATATTTTGTAAATTCATACAATGGTCCCTTAAAACTTCACGTGAAGTTTCATGGCAAGACGACTCGTTTTTTAATTTTCACGATTTTTGAAACTTTTTGTGGTTTGGGATTTTTTAAAATTTTTTTAGAAAGATTTTTAGGCCCAAACTTGGTATACACGATCCCCGTATTTTTTTTGGCTTGTACAAAAAAATTCAGCTAAAAAATTGAAGTGTACAAGATTTTGTGACCATTTGAAAAAAGTGTCGCCATTTCAGACACTTTAATGGCTACAGGTAGCAAACCTGTAAAATCTCAAATGCTCTTTAAGGGGGTGTGAATTCTCGAGGTTTGATGAGGGATAAGGGGCCAATATAAGGGCCAAGTACCAGCACCCATCGCACATCATGTGCGCACACCACACCTTGGCCCCCCATCGTCGGAACCCCAATGCCGCCGGTCAGGTTCTCCGGCGATGCCCCGATGATGGTGGCCCGACGAAGAAAAATGTGGCACCAGGACATGCCCGAGCCCAGCATGTGCTGCCGCAACCCTTGGTCCGGTCCGATCTTAGACTGGGAATGAACTCCGTATGCTTAGACTGGGAATGAACTCCATATGCCTAAGTCAACCCATGAAACGAGCGTGCGGGTGCACAGCCGACAAAAGGGGTGGGATGCGAAAGCCGGGGATCGATCGGGTCCCCTTCTATGTGCTGCCGATCCTGTTGCTGTAACCCTCAGTCGGGTCTGATCTTAGACTAGGAATGAACTCCGTATGCCTAAGCCAACCGACTAAACAATCGAGCAGGCGGGCGGGCACTACGTCGGCCAGAGAGACGGGATGCGCAAGCCTTGGATCGGTAGGGTGGCAGGTGGGTTTAGGCACATCTTCATATTTCTGCCTGCCAATGCCATTTTTATAACTTGTAAATTCATACAATGGTCCCTTAAGCCTTCACGTGAAGTTTCATGGCAAGACGACTCGTTTTCTATTTTTCACGATTTTCAAAACTTTTTACGGTTCAGGATTTTTTAAAATTTTTTTGGAAGGGGTTTTGCACCAAACTTGGTGGACGTGATCCTTGTATTTTTGTTGGCATGCATAAAAATATTCACCTAAAAACTTGAACTGTACAAGATTTTGGGACCATTTGAAAAAAGTGACCCCATTTCAGACACTTTAATGGCTACTGGCAGCGAACCTGTAAAATCTCAAATGCTCTTTAAGGGGGTGTGAGTTCTCAAGGTTTGATGAGGGATAGAGGGCCAATATAAGGGACAAGTACCAGCACCCATTGCACATCATGTACGCACACCCCCCCGAACCCCCCGATCATCGGAACCCCAATACTGTCGGTCAGGTTCTCCGGCGATGCTCCGGCGATGGTGCCTCAACAAAGAAAAATGTGGCACCAGCACATGCCCAAGCCTAGCATGTGCTGCCGCAACCTTCGGTCTGGTCTGATCTTAGACTGGGAATGAACTCTGTATGCTTAGATTGGGAATGAACTCCGTATGCCTAAGTCAACCCACGAAACAAGCGTGCGGGCGCTCATCCGGCCAGAGAGGCGGGATGCGCAAGCCAAGGATCGGTCGGGTCCCCTGCTGCATGCTACTGATCCTACTACCACAACCCTCAGTCCGGTCCAATCTTAGACTGGGAATGAACTCTGTATGCCTAAGCCAACCAACGAAACAAGCGAGCGGGCGGGCGGGCATTATGTCGGCCAGAGAGACGGGATGCGCAAGCCGTGGATCGATCGGGTGGTAGGTGGGTTTAGGCACATCTTCATATTTCTGCATGCCAATGCTATTTTTATGGCTTGTAAATTCATAAAATGGTCCCTTGAGCCTTCACGTGAAGTTTCATGGCAAGACGACTAGTTTTCTATTCTTCATGATTTTTGAAAATTTTTGCGGTTCGGGATTTTTTAAAATTTTTTCAGAAGGTTTTTTCACCCCCAAACTTGGTAGACGTGATCCTTGTATTTTTTTTGGCATGCAAAAAAAAATTCAGCTAAAAACTCGAAGTTTACAAGATTTTGTGACCATTTGAAAAAAGTGTCCCCATTTCAGACACTTTAATGGCTACTGGCAGCAAACCTGTAAAATCTCAAATGCTCTTTAAAGGGGTGTGAGTTCTTGAGGTTTGATGAGGAATAGGGGGCCAATATAAGGGCTAAGTACCAGCACCCATCGCACATCATGTGCGCACACCCCCCGGCCCCCTCGATCGTCGGAACCCCAATGTCAACGGTCAGGTTCTCCGGCGATGCTCCGGCGATAGTGCCTCGATGAAGAAAAATGCGGCACCAGCACATGCCCAAGCCCAACATGTGCTGCCGTAACCCTCGGTTCGGTCCGAACTTAGACTGGGAATGAACTCCGTATGCTTAGGCTGGGAATGAACTCCGTATGCCTTTAGTCAACCCACGAAAGGAGCGCACGGGTGCTCAGTCGGCCAGAGGGCCGGGATGCGCAAGCCAGAGATCGGTCGGGTCCCCATATGCGTGCTACCGATCCTGCTGCCGCAACCCTCAGTCTGATCTAATCTTAGACTGGGAATGAACTCCATATGCCTAAGCCAACCGATAAAATGAACGAGCAGGCGGGCGGGCGGGCACTACGCCGGCCAGAGAGACGGGATGCGCAAGCGTGGATCGATAGGGTGGAAGGTGGGTTTAGGCACATCTTCATATTTTTACATACCAATGCCATTCTTATGGCTTGTAAATTCGTACAATGGTCCCTTAAGCCTTCACGTGAAGTTTCATGGCAAGACGACTCATTTTCTATTTTTCATCATTTTTTAAACTTTTTACGGTTCGGGATTTTTTTAAATTTTTTCAAAAGGAGTTTTGGCCCCACACTTGGTAGACGTGATCCTTGTATTTTTTTTGGCATGCACAAAAAAATTCAGCTAAAAACTCGAAGTGTACAAGATTTTGTGATCATTTGAAAAAAGTGTCCCCATATCAGACACTTTAATGGCTACTAGCAGCAAACCTGTAAAATCTGACATGCTCTCGAAGGGGGTGTGAGTTCTTGAAATTTGATGAGGGATTGGGGGCCAATATAAGGGCCAAGTACCAGCACCCATGGCACATCATGTGTGCACACCCCCCCGGCCCCCCGATCGCCGAAACCCCATTGCCGCCGGTCAGGTTCTCCGACGATGCTCTGGCGATGGTGTCCCGACGAAGAAAAATACGGCACCAGCACATGCCTGAGCCCAGCATGTGCCGCCATAACCCTCGGTCCGGTCCAATCTTAGACTGGGAATGAACTCCGTATGCTTAGACTGGGATTGAACTCTGTATGCCTAAGTCAACCCACGAAACAAACGTGCGGGCGCTCAGCCGGCTAGAGGGGCGAGATGCGCAAGCCGAGGATCGACCGGGTCCCCTCTGCGTGCTGTCGATCCTGCTACCATAACCCTTGGTCCGGTCTGATCTTAGACTGGGAATGAACTCCGTATGCCTAAGCCAACCGACGAAACGAGCGGGCGGGCGGGCGGGAGGGCACTACGCCGGCCAGAGAGGCGGGATGCGCAAGCCGTGGATCGATAAGGTGGTAGGTACGTTTAGGCACATCTTCATATCTTTACGTGCCAATGCCATTTTTATGGCTTGTAAATTCATACAATGGTCCTTTAAGCCTTCACGTGAAGTTTCATGGCAAGATGACTCGTTTTCTATTTTTCACGATTTTTGAAACTTTTTACGGTTCGAGATTTTTTTAAATTTTTTCGGAAGGATTTTTGGCCCCGAACTTGGTAGTCGTGATCCTTGTATTTTTGTTGGCATGCACAAAAAAATTCAGCCCAAAACTCGAAGTGTACAAGATTTTGTGACCATTCGAAAAAAGTTTCCCCATTTCAGACACTTTAATGGCTACTGGCAGCAAACCTGTAAAATCTCAAATGCTCTTGAAGGGGTGTGAGTTCTCGAGGTTTGATGAGGGATAGGAGGCCAATATAAGGGCCAAGTACCAGCACCCATCACACATCATGTGCGCATACCCACCCCAGCCCCCCCCGATCGTCGGAACCCCAATGCCGCCGGCAAGGTTCTCCGACGATGCTCCAGCGATGGTGCCCCAGCAAAGACAAAATGCGGCACCAGCATATGCTCGAGCCCAGCATGTGCTACCGTAACCCCCGATCTAGTCCGATCTTAGACTGGGAATGAACTCCGTATCTTAGACTAAGAATGGACTCTGTATGCCTAAGTCAACCCACGAAATGAGCATGCGGGCGCTCAGTCGGCCAGAGGGGCGGGACGTGCAAGCCGGGGATCGGTCGGGTCCCCCTCTGCATGCTGTCGATCCTGCTGCCGTAACCCTTCATCCGATCAGATCTTAGACTGGGAATGAACTTCGTATGCCTAAGCCAACCGACGAAACGAGCGGGCGGGCGGGCGGGCACTACGTCAGCCAGAGAGACGGGATGCGCAAGCTGTAGATCGATAGGGTGGTAGGCGGGTTTAGGCACACCTTCATATTTCTACATGCCAATGCCATTTTTATGGCCTGTAAATTCATACAATGGTCCCTTAAGCCTTCACGTGAAGTTTCATGGCAAGACGACTCGTTTTCTATTTTTCATGATTTTCAGAACGTTTTGTGGTTTGGGATTTTTTAAAACTTTTTCGAAAGGAGTTTTGGCCCCAAACTTGGTAGTCGTGATCCTTGTATTTTTGTTGCCATGCAAAAAAAATTCAGCTAAAAACTCAAAGTGTACAAGATTTTGTGACCATTTGAAAAATGTATCCCTATTTCAGACACTTTAATGGCTACTGGCAGCAAATCGGTAAAATCTCAAATGCTCTTTAGGAGGTGTGAGTTCTCGAGGTTTGATGAGGGATAGGGGGCCAATATAACGGCCAAGTACCAGTACCCACTGCGCATCTTGTGCGTACACCCCCCGCCCCCCCGATCGTTGGAACCTTAATGTCGCCGGTCAGGTTCTCCAGCGATGCTCCAGCAATGGCACCCTGGCAAAGAAAAATGTAGCACCAGCACATGCTCGAGCCCAGCATGTGCTATCGCAACCCTCGGTCTAATCTTTGATTGGGAATGAACTCCGTATGCTTAGACTGGGAATGAACTCCGTATGCCTAAGTCAACTCACGAAACGAGCGTACGAGCGCTCAGCCGGCCAGAGGGGCGGGATGCGCAAGCCCGGGTTCGGTCGGTCCCCTTCTGTGTGCTACTGATCCTACTGTCGCAACCCTCGGTATGGTCTGATCTTAGACTGGGAATGAACTCCGTATACCTAAGCCAACCGATGAAACGAGCGGACGGACGGGCGGGCACTACGTCGGCCAGAGAGACGGGATGCGTAAGCCATGAATCGATAGAGTGGTATGTGGGTTTACGCACATCTTTATACTTTTTGCATGCCAATGCCATTTTTATGGCTTGTAAATTCATACAATGGTCCCTTAAGCCATGACGTGAAGTTTCGTGGCAAGAGGACTTCTTTTCTATTTTTCATGATTTTTGAAACTTTTTTTGGTTCGGGATTTTTTAAAATTTTTTTGGAAAGAGTTTTGGCCCCAAACTTGGTAGACGTGATCCTTGTATTTTTATTGGCATGCACAAAAAAATTCAACTAGAAACTCGAAGTGTACAAGATTTTGTGAGAATTTGCCTCGGAAGGAGTTTTGGCCCCAAACTTAGTAGTCGTGATCCTTGTATTTTTCTCACAAAAAAACTCAAAGTGTACAAGATTTTGTGACCATTTGAAAAAGGTGTCCCCATTTCAGACACTTTCATGGCTACTGGCAGCAAACTTGTAAAATCTTAAATGCCCTTTAAGGGGGTGTGAGTTCTCGAGGTTTGATAAGGGATAGGGGGCTAATATAAGGGCCAAGTACCAGCACACATTGCACATCATGTACGCACACCCACCCAGCCCCCCCGATCATCGAAACCCCAATGCCGCCGGTCAGGTTCTCCGGTGATGCTCCGATGATGGTGCCCTGACAAAAAAAAATACGACACTAGCACACAGCTGAGCCTAGCATGTGCTACCGCAACCCTCAGTCTGATTTGATCTTAGACTGGCAATGAACTCTGTATGCTTAGACTGGGAATGAACTCCGTATGCCTAAGTCAACCCACGAAACGAGCGTGCGGGTGCTCAGTAGGCCAGAGGGGCGGGATGCCCAAGCCGGGGATCGATCGAGTCCTCCTCTGCGTGCTGTCAATCCTACTGTCGCAACCCTCGGTCCGGTCTGATCTTAGACTGGGAATGAACTCCGTATGCCTAAGCCAACCGATGAAACGAGCGGGCGGGCGGGCGGGCACTACGTCGGCCAGAGATACGGGATGTGCAAGCCGTGGATCGATAGGGTGGTAGGTGGGTTTAGGCACATCTTCATATTTCTGTGTGCCAATGCCATTTTTATGGCTTGTAAATTCATACAATGGTCCCTTAAGCCTTGACCTGAAGTTTCATGGCAAGATGACTCGTTTTCTATTTTTCATGATTTTTGAAACTTTTTGCGGTTTGGGATTTTTTTAAATTTTTTCAAAAGGAGTTCTGGGCCCAAACTTGGTAGACATGATCCTTGTATTTTTTTTGGCATGCACAAAAAAATTCAGCTAAAAATTCGAAGTGTACAAGATTTTGTGACCATTTGAAAAAAGTGTCCCCATTTCAGACACTTTAATGGCTACTGGCAGCAAACCTGTAAAATCTCAAATGCTCGTTAAGGGGGTGTGAGTTCTCGAGGTTTGGTGAGGGATAGGGGGCCAATATAAGGGCCAAGTATTAGTACCCATCGCACATCATGTGTGCACACCCCTCTCGGCCCCCCTAATCGCCTGAACCCCAATGCCGTCGGTCAGGTTCTCCGGCGATGGTGCCCCAGCGAAGAAAAATGTAGCACCAGCACATGCCCGAGCCCAGCATGTGCTGTCGCAACCCTCGATCCATTCTGATCTTAGACTGGGAATGAACTTCGTATGCTTAGACTGGGAATGATCTCCGTATGCCTAAGTCAACCCACGAAACGAGCGTGCGGGCGCTCAACCGGCCAGAGGGGCGGGATGCGCAAGCCGGGGATCGGCCGAGTCCCCCTCTGTGTGTTGCTGATCTTGCTGTCGTAACCCTCGGTCTAGTCTGATCTTAGACTGGGAATGAACTCCATATGCCTAAGCCAATCGATGAAAGGAGCGGGCGGGTGGGCGGACGGGCACTACGTCAGTCAGAGAAGCGGGATGCGCAAGCCGTGGATCGATAGGGTGGTAGGTGGGTTTAGGCACATCGTCATATTTTTACGTGCCAATGAAATTTTTATTGCTTGTAAATTCATACAATGGTCCCCGAAGCCTTGACGTGAAGTTTCATGGCACGACGACTCGTTTTCTATTTTTCATGATTTTCAAAACTTTTTACGGTTCTGGATTTTTTAAAATTTTTTCGGAAGAAGTTTTGGCCCCAAACCTGGTAGACAAGATCCTTGTATTTTTTTTGGCATGCACAAAAAAAACCAGCTAAAAACTCGAAGTGTACAAGATTTTGTGACCATTTGAAAAAAGTGTCCCCATTTTAGACACTTTAATGGCGACTGGCAGCAAACCTGTAAAATCTCAAATGCTCTTTAAGGGGGTGTGAGTTCTCCAGGTTTGATGAGGGATAGGGGGCCAATATAAGGGCCAAGTACCAGCACCCATTGCACATCATGTGCGCACACCCCCTGGCCCCCCCGATCGTCGGAACCCCAATGCCACCGGTTAGGTTCTCCGACGATGCTCCGACGATGGTGCCCCGACGAAGAAAAATGCGGCACCAACACATGCCCGAGCCTAGCATTTGCTGTCGCAACCCTTGGTTTGGTCCGATCTTAGACTGGGAATGAACTCCGTATGCCTAAGCCAACCGACGAAACGAGCGGGCGGTCGGGCGATCGGGCGGGCACTACGTCGGCCAGAGAGACGGGATGTGTAAGCCGTGTATCGATAAGGTGGTAGGTGGTTTTAGGCACATCTTCATATTTCTGCATGCCAATGCCATTTTTATGGCTTGTAAATTCATACAATGGTCCCTTAAGCCTTCACGTGGAGTTTCATGGCAAGACGACTTGTGTTCTATTTTTCACGATTTTTGAAACTTTTTAAGGTTCGGGATTTTTTAAAAATTTTTTGAAAGTATTTTTGGCCCCAACTTTGGTAGACGTGATCCTTGTATTTTTTTTGGCATGCACAAAAAAATTCAGCTAAAAACTCGAAGTGTACAAGATTTTGTGACCATTT
This sequence comes from Durio zibethinus, assembly GCF_047325235.1. Taxonomy (NCBI): domain Eukaryota; kingdom Viridiplantae; phylum Streptophyta; class Magnoliopsida; order Malvales; family Malvaceae; genus Durio; species Durio zibethinus. The sequence continues at coordinate 12,740,731 of NC_143177.1, forward strand.
GAAAAAGTGTCCCCATTTCGGACACTTTAATGGCTACTGGCAACAAACTTGTAAAATCTCAAATGCTCTTTAAGGGGGTGTGAGTTCTTGAGGTTTGATGAGGGATAGGGGGCCAATATAAGGGCCAAGTACCAGCACCCATTGCACATCATGTGCGCACACCCCCTGGCCCCCTCAATCGTCGGAACCCCAATGCCACCGATCAGGTTCTCCGACGATGCTCCGATGATGCTGCCTTGATGAAGAGAAATGTGGCACCAGAACATGCCTGAGCCCAGCATGTGCTGCCACAACCCTCGGTCCGGTCCGATCTGAGACTGGGAATGAACTCTATATGCCTAAGCCAACCGACGAAACAAGTAGGCGGGCGGGCGGGCGGGCACTACGCCGGCCAGAGAGACGAGATGCGCAAGTCGTGGATCGATAGGCTGGTCAGTGGGTTTAGGCACATCTTCATATTTCTGTGTGCCAATGCCATTACAATGGTCCCTTAAGCCTTCTCGTGAAGTTTCATGGCAAGTGGACTCGTTTTCTATTTTTCACGAATTTTGAAACTTTTTGCCGTTCGGGATTTTTTTTAATTTTTTCGGAAGGAGTTTTGGCCCCAAACTTGGTAGCCGTGATGCTAGTATTTTTGGTGGCATGCACAAAAAAATTCGGCTAAAAAGTCGAAGTGTATAAGATTTTATGAGCTTTTGAAAAAAGTGTCCCCATTTCAGACACTTTAATGGCTACTGGCAGCAAACCTGTAAAATCTCAAATGCTTTTTAAGGGGGTGTGAGCTCTCGAGGTTTGATAAGGGATAGGGGGCCAATATAATGGCCAAGTACCAGCACCCATCGCAAATCATGTGTGCACACCCCCTGGCCCCCCCAATCGTCGGAACCCCAATGCCGTTGGTCAGGTTCTCCGGTGATGCCCTGGCGATGGTGCCCGACGAAGAAAAATGCGGCACTAGCACATGCCCGAGCCCAGCATGTGCTGCTGCAACCCTCGGTCCGGTCTGATCTTAGAATGGGAATGAACTCCGTACGCCTAAGTCAACCCACGAAACGAGCGTGCGGGCACTCAGCCGGCCAAAAGGGGGCGGGATGTGCAAGCCAGGGAGCGATCGGGTCCCCCTCTGCTTGCTGTCGATCCTGCTACTGCAACCCTTGGTCTGGTCCGATCTTAGACTGGGAATGAACTCTGTATGCCTAAGCCAACCGACAAAATGAGCGGGCGGGTGGGCGGGCACTACGCCGGCTAGAGAGATGGGATGCCCAAGCCATGGATCGATAGGGTGGTAGGTTGGTTTAGGCATATCTTCATATTTCTACATGCCAATGCCATTTTTATGTCTTGTAAATTCATACAATGGTCCTTTAAGCCTTCACGTAAAGTTTCATGGCAAGACGACTCGTTTTCTATTTTTCACGATTTTTAAAACTTTTTGTGGTTCGAGATTTTTTAAAATATTTTCAGAAGGAGTTTTGGCCCCAAACTTGGTAGACGTGATCCTTGTATTTTTGTTGGCATGCAAAAAAAATTCAGCTAAAAAGTCGAAGTGTACAAGATTTTGTAACCATTTGAAACAAGTGTCCCCATTTCAGACACTTTAATGGCTACTGGCAGCAAACCTGTAAAATCTTAAAGGCACTTTAAGGGGGTGTGAGTTCTCGAGGTTTGATGAGGGATAGGGGGCCAATATAAGGGCCAAGTACCAGCATCCATCGCACATCATGTGCGCACACCCCCCCGATCGTCGGAACCCCCATGCCGTCAGTCAGGTTCTCCGACGATGCTCCAGCGATGGTGCCCCGACGAAGAAAAATGTAGCACCAGCACATGCCCGAGCCCAGCATGTCATGTCGCAACCCTCGGTCCGGTCCGATCTTAGACTGGGAATGAACTCCGTATGCTTAGACTGGGAATGAACTCCGTATGCCTAAGTCAACCCACGAAACGAGCGTGCAGGCGCCCGACCAGCCAGAGGGGCGGGATACACAAGCTGGGGATCGACCGGGTCCCCCTCTGCGTACTGCCGATCCTATTGTCGTAACCCTCAGTCTGGTCTAATCTTAGACTGGGAATGAACTCCATATGCCTAAGCCAACTGACGAAACGAGTGGGAGGGCGGGTGGGCGGGCACCACGCCGGCCAGAGAGACGGGATGCGCAAGCCGTGGATCGATAGGGTGGTAGTTGGGTTTAGGCACATCTTCATATTTTGATGTGCCAATGCCATTTTTATGGCTTTTAAATTCATACAATGGTCTCTTAAGCCTTCACGTGAAGTTTCATGGCAAGACGACTCCTTTTCTATTTTTCACGATTTTTAAAACTTTTTGCGGTTAAGGATTTTTTAAAATTTTTTCAGAAGGGGTTTTGGCCCCAAACTTAATAGATGTGATCCTTGTATTTTTGTTGGCATGCCCAAAAAAATTCAGCTAAAAACTCAAAGTGTACAAGATTTTGTGACCATTTGAAAGAAGTGTCCTCATTTCAGACACTTTAATGGCTACTGGCAGCAAACCTGTAAAATCTCAAATGCTCTTTAAGGGGGTGTTAGTTCTTGAGGTTTGATGAGGGATAGGGGGCCAATATAAGGGCCAAGTACCAGCACCCATCGTACATCATGTGCACACACCCCCTGGCCCCCCCTATCGCCGAAACCCCAATGCCGCTGGTCAAGTTCTACTGTGATACTCCGATAATGGTGCCCCGACGAAGAAAAATGTGGCACCAGCACATGCCCGAGCCCAGCATGTGCTGCCGCAACCCTCGGTCTAGTGCAATCTTAGACTGGGAATGAACTCCGTGTGCTTAGACTAGGAATGAACTCCGTATGCCTAAGTCAACCCATGAAACGAGCGTACAGGCACTCCGCTAGCCAGAGGGGCGGGATGCGCAAGCCAGGGACTGATCGGGTCCCCTTCTATGTGCTGCCGATCCTACTGCCACAACCCTCGATCCGGTCCGATCTTAGACTGGGAATGAACTCCATATACCTAAGCCAACCGATGAAACGAGTGGGCGGGCGGGCGGGCACTATGCCGGCCAGAGAGACGAGATGCACGAGCCGTGGATCGATAGGGTGGTAGGTTGGTTTAGGTATATCTTAATATCTCTACATGCTAATGCCATTTTTATGGCTTGTAAATTCATACAATGGTCCCTTAAGCCTTCACGTGAGGTTTCATGGCAAGACGACTCGTTTTCTATTTGTTACGATTTTTGAAACTTTTTGTGGTTTGGGATTTTTTAAAATTTTTTCAGAAGGAGTTTTGGCCCCAAACTTGGTAGACGTGATCGTTGTATTTTTTTTGGCATGCATAAAAAATTTCAGCTAAAATCTCGAAGTGTACAAGATTTTCTGACCATTTGAAAAAAGTGTCCCCATTTCAGACACTTTAATGGCTACTGGTAGCAAACCTGTAAAATCTCAAATGCTATTTAAGGGGGTGTGAGTTCTCGAGGTTTGACGAGGGATAGGGGGCCAATATAAGGGCCAAATACCAGCACCCATCGCACATCATGTGCGCACACCCCACCCGGCCCCCCGATCGTCGGAACCCCAATGCTTTCGGTCAGGTTCTCCGGCGATGCTCCGACGATGGTGCCCCAGCGAAGAAAAATGTGGCACCAGCACTGCCTGAGCCCAGCATGTGCTGCCGCAACCCTCGATCCGATCTGATCTTTGACTGGGAATGAACTTCATATGCCTAAGTCAACCCACGAAACGAGCGTCCGGGCGCTCAGCCGGCCAGAGGGGTGGGATGTGTAAGTCGAGGATCGACCGAGTCACCCTCTGCGTGTTGTCGATCCTGCTATCGCAACCCTCAGTCTGATCCAATCTTAGACTGGGAATGAACTCCGTATGCCTAAGCCAATTGATGAAACGAGCGGGCGGGCAGGCGGGCGGGCGGGCACTACGCCGGCCAGAGAGACAGGATGCGCAAGCCGTGGATTGATAGGGTGGTAGGTGGGTTTAGGCACATCTTCATATTTCTGCATGCCAATGCCATTTTTATGGCTTGTAAATTCATACAATGGTCTCTTAAGCCTTCACGTGAAGTTTCATGGCAAGACGACTCATTTTCTATTTTTCATGATTTTTGAAACTTTTTACGATTCAGGATTTTTTAAAATTTTTTCAGAAGGGGTTTTGGCTGCAAACTTGGTAGATGTGATCCTTGTATTTTTGTTGGCATGCACAAAAAAATTCAGCTAAAAACTCGAAGTGTACAAGATTTTGTGACCATTTCAAAAAAGTGTCCCCATTTCAGACAGTTTAATGGCTACTGGCAGCAAACCTATAAAATCTCAAATGCTCTTTCAGGGGGTGTGAGTTCTCAAGGTTTGATGAGGGATAGGGGGCCAATATAAGGGCCATGTACCAGCACCCATCGCACATCATGTGCGCACCCCCCGACCCCCTCGATCGTTGGAACCCTAATGCCACCGGTCAGGTTCTCCGACGATGCTCCGACGGTGGTGCCCTGGCGAAGAAAAATATGATACCAGCATATTCCCAAGCCCAGCATGTGGTACCGCAACCCTCGGTCCGATCTGATCTTAGACTGGGAACGAACTTCGTATGCCTAAGTCAACCCACGAAACGAGCGTGCGGGCGCTCAGCCGACCAGAGGGGTGGGATACGTAAGCCGCGGATTGGCTGGGTCCCCCTCTGCGTGCTGCCGATCTTGCTGCTGCAACCCTTGGTCCAATCCAATCTTAGACTGGGAATGACTCCGTATGCCTAAGCCAACCAAAAAAACGAGCGGGCGGGAGGGCTGGCGGGCACTACGTCGGCCAGAGAGACGGGATGCGCAAGCCGTGGATCGATAGGGTGGTAGTTGGGTTTAGGCACATCTTCATATTTCTGCATGCCAATGCCATTTTTATAGCTTGTAAATTTATACAGTGGTCGCTTAAGCCTTCACGTGAAGTTTCATGGCAAGGTGACTCATTTTCTATTTTTCACGATTTTTGAAACTTTTTGTGGTTCGGGATTTTTTAAAATTTTTTTCGAACGATTTTTGGCCCCAAACTTGGTAGACGTGATACTTGTATTTTTGTTGGCATGCCCAAAAACATTCAGCTAAAAACTCGAAGTGTACAAGATTTTGTAACCATTTTAAAAAAGTGTCCCCATTTCAGATACTTTAATGGCTACTGGCAGCAAACCTGTAAAATCTCAAATGCTCTTTAAGGGGGTGTAAGTTCTTGAGGTTTGATGAGGGATAGAGGGCCAATATAAGGGCCAAGTACCAGCACCCATCGCAAATCATGTGCACACACACCCCCTGCCCCTCCGATCGTTGGAACCCTAATGCCGCCGGTTAAGTTCTCCGACGATGCTAAGGCGATGGTGCCCCGGCGAAGAAAAATGTGGAACCAGCACATGCCCGAGCCCAGCATGTGCTACCGCAACCCTCGATCTGGTCCGATCTTAGACTGGGAATGAACTCCGTATGCCTAAGTCAACCCACGAAACGAGCGTGCGGGCGCTCAGTCAGCCAGAAGACTGGGATGCGCAAGCCGGAGATCGACCGGGTCCGTCTCTACGTGCTACCGATCCTGCTGCCACAACTCTTGGTCTGATCCAAACTTAGACTGGAATGAACTCCGTATGCCAAAGCCAACCAACGAAACGAGCGAGCGGGATGGCAGGTGGGCACTACGTCGGCCAGAGAGACGGGATGCGCAAGCTGTGGATCGATAGGGTGGTAGGTGGGTTTAGGCACATCTTCATATTTCTGCATGCCATTGCAATTTTTATCCCTTGTAAATTCATACAATGATCCCTTAAGCCTTCACGTGAAGTTTCATGGCAAGACGACTCGTTTTCTATTTTTCATGATTTTTGAAACTTTTTGCGGTTCAGGTTTTTTCAAATTTTTTCGGAAGGTGTTTTGGCCCCAAACTTAGTATACGTGATCCTTGTATTTTTGTTGGCATGCATAAAAGAATTCAGCTAGAAACTGGAAGTGTACAATATTTTGTGACCATTTGAAAGAAGTGTCCCCATTTCAGACACTTTAATTGCTACTGGCAGCAAACCTGTAAAATCTCAAATGGTCTTTAAGGGGGTGTGAGTTCTCGAGGTTTGATGAGGGATAGGGGGCCAATATAAGGGCCAAGTACCAGCACCCATCGCACATCATGTGCGCACACCCCCCGGCCCCCCGATCACCGGAACCCCAATGCCACCGGTCGGGTTCTCTGATGATGCTCTGGCAACAGTGACTCGGTGAAGAAAAATGCGGCACCAGCACATGCTCGAGCCCAGCATGTGCTGTCGCAACCCTCGGTCTGGTCAGATCTTAGTCTGGGAATGAACTCCGTATGCTTAGGCTGGGAACGAACTCCATATGCCTACGTCGACCCATGAAATGAGCGTGCGGGCACTCAGCCGGCCAGAGGGGCCGGATGCGCAAGTCGGGGATCGGTCAACTCCCCCTCTGCGTGCTGCCAATCTTTCGACCGTAACCCTCGATCCAGTCTGATCTTAGACCGGGAATGAACTCCGTATGCGTAAGCCAATCGACGAAACGAGCGGGTGGGCGGGTAGGCGGGCGGGCACTACGCCGACCAGAGAGACGGGATGCGCAATCCGTGGATCGATAGGGTGGTAGGTGGGTTTAAGCACATCTTCATATTTCTATCTGTCGAGACCATTTTTATGCCTTGTAAATTCACACAATGGTCCCTTATGCCTTCACGTGAAGTTTCATGGCAAGACGACTCGTTTTCTATTTTCATGATTTTGAAAACTTTTTGCGGTTCGGGATTTTTTAAAATTTTTTTGGAAGGCGTTTTGGCCCCAAACCTGGTAGACATGATCCTTGTATTTTGTTGGCATGCACAAAAAAATTCAGCTAAAAACTCGAAGTGTACAAGATTTTGTGACCATTTGAAAAAAGTGTCCCCATTTCAGACACTTTAATGGCTACTGGCAGCAAACCTGTAAAATCTCAAATGCTCTTTAAGGGGGTGTGAATCCTCGAGGTTTGATGAGGGATAGGGGGCCAATATAAGGGCCAAGTACCAGCACCCATCGCACATCATGTGCGCACACCCCCCGGCCCCCCGATCGTCGGAACCCCAATGCCGTCGGTCAGGTTCTCCGACGATGGTGCCTCGGCGAAGAAAAATGCGGCACCAGCACATGCCCAAGCCTAGCATGTGCTGTCGTAACCCTCAGTCCGATCCGATCTTAGACTGAAAATGAACTCCGCATGCCTAAGTCAACCCACGAAACGAGCGTGCAGGTGCTCAACCGGCCAGAGGGGCAGGATGCGCAAGCAGAGGATCGACCGGGTCCCCCTCTGCGTGCTGCCAGTCCTGCTACCACAACCCTCAGTCCGGTCCGATCTTAGACTGGGAATAAACACCGTATGCCTAAGCCAACCGATGAAACGAGCGGGCGGGCAGTACGTCGGCCAGAGAGACGGGATGCGGAAGCCGTGGATCGATAGGGTGGTAGGTGGCTTTAGGCACATCTTCATATTTCTACATGCCAATGCCATTTTTATGGCTTGTAAATTCATACAATGGTCCATTAAGCCTTCACGTGAAGTTTTATGGCAAGACGACTCGTTTTCTATTTTTCACGATTTTCAAAACTTTTTGTGGTTCAGGATTTTTTAAAATTTTTTCGGAAAGAGTTTTCGCCCCAAACCTGGTAGACGTGATCCTTGTATTTTTTTTGGCATGCACAAAAAAAGTCAGCTAAAAACTCGAAGTGTACAAGATTTTGTTACTATTTGAAAAAAGTGTCCCCATTTCAGACACTTTAATGGCTACTAGCAGCAAACCTGTAAAATCTCAAATGGTCTTTAAGGGGGTGTGAGTTCTCGAGGTTTGATGAGGGATAGGGGGCCAATATAAGGGCCAAGTAGCAGCGCCCATCGCACATTATGTGCGCACACCCCTCGACCCCCCCAATCATCGAAACCCCAATGCCGTCGGTCAGGTTCTCTGGTGATGCTCCGACGATGGTGCCCCGACGAAGAAAAATGCGGCACCAGCGCATGCCCGAGCCTACCATGTGCTGTCGCAACCCTCGGTCTAGTCCGATCTTAGACTGAGAATCAACTCCGTATGGTTAAACTGGGAATGAACCTCGTATGCCTAAGTCAACCCATGAAACGAGCGTGCGGGCGCTCAACCGGCCAGAAGGGCGGGATGCGCAAGTCGAGGATCGGTCGGGTCCCCCTCTACGTGCTGCCGATCCTGCTACTACAACCCTCGATCTGGTCCAATCTTAGACTGGGAATGAAGTTCGTATGCCTAAGCCAACCGACGAAACGAGCGGACGGGCAGGCGGGCGGGCAGGCAATACGTCGACCAGAGAGACAGGATGCGCAAGCCGTGGATCGATAGGGTGGTAGGTGGGTTTAGGCACATCTTCATATTTCTGTGTGCCAATGCCATTTTTATGGCTTGTAAATTCATACAGTTGTCCCTTAAGCCTTCACGTGAAGTTTCATGGCAAGACGACTCATTTTCTATTTTTCAAGATTTTCGAAACTTTTGTGGCTCGAGATTTTTTAAAATTTTTTCGAAACGAGTTTTGGCCCCAAACTTGGAAGACATGATCCTTGTATTTTTGTTGGCTTGCACAAAAAAATTCAGCTAAAAACTCGAAGTGCACAAGATTTTGTGACCATTTGAAAAAAGTGTCCCCACTTCAGACACTTTAATGGCTACTGGCAGCAAACCTGTAAAATCTCAAATGCTCTTTAAGGGGGTGTGAGTTCTCGAGGTTTGATGAAAGATGGGGGGCCAATATAAGGGCCAAGTACCGGCACCCATCACACATCAGGTGCGCACACCCCCCCCGGCCCCCCCGATCGTCGAAACCCCAATGCTGTGGGTCAGGTTCTCTGACGATGCTCCGGCGATGGTGCCACTTCGAAGAAAAATGTGGCACCAGCACATGCCCGAGGCCAGCATGTGCTCTCGCAATCCTCAGTCCGGTCCAATCTTAGACTGGGAATTAACTCTGTATGCCTAAGTCAACCCACAAAACGAGTGTACGGGCGCTCAGCCGGCTAGAGGGGAGGATGCGCAAGCCGGGGATCGGTCGGGTCCCCCTCTACGTGCTGCCGATTCTTCTACCGCAACCCTCAGTCTGCTCTGATCTTATACTGGGAATGAACTCCGTATGCCTAAGCCAACCGACGAAACGAGCGGGCGGGCAGGCGGACGGGCGGGCGGGCATTATGCCAGCCAGAGAGACAGGATGCGCAAGCCGTGGATCGATAGGGTGGTAGGTGGGTTTAGGCACATCTTCATATTTCTGCATGCCAATGCCATTTTTATGGCTTGTAAATTCATAAAATGGCCCTTAAGCCTTCATGTGAAGTTTCATGGCAAGACGACTCGTTTTCTATTTTTCAAGATTTTTGAAACTTTTTGGGGTCAGGATTTTTTAAAATGTTCTTGAAAGAAGTTTTTGGCCCAAACTTGGTAGATGTGATCCTTGTACTTTTCTTGGCATGCACAAAAAAAATCAGCTAAAAACTCAAAGTGTACAAGATTTTGTGACCATTTGAAAAACGTGTCCCCATTTCAGACACTTTAATGGCTACTGGCAGCAAACCTGTAAAATCTCAAATGCTCTTTAAGGGGGTGTGAGTTTGCAAGGTTTGATGAGGGATAGGGGACCAATATAAGGGCCAAGAACCAGCACCCATTGCACACCATGTTCGCACACCCCTCCCGGCGAAGAGAGACGGGATGCGCAAGCCGTGGATCGATAGGGTGGTAGGTGGGTTTAGGCACATCTTCATATTTCTGCGTGTCAATGCCATTTTTATGGCTTGTAAATTTATACGATGGTCCCTTAAGCCTTCACGTGAAGTTCCATGGCAAGACGACTCATTTTCTATTTTTAACGATTTTTGAAACTTTTTGCGGTTAAGGATTTTTTAAAACTTTTTTGGAAGGAGTTTTGGACCCAAAAGTACAAGATTTTGTGACCATTTGAAAAAAGTGTCTCGATTTCAGACACTTTAATGGCTACTGGCAGCAAACCTGTAAAATCTCAAATGCTCTTTAAGGGGGTGTGAGTTCTCGAGGTTTGATGAGGGATAGGGGGCCAATATAAGGGCCAAGTACTAGCACCCATCGCACATCATGCGCGTACACCCCCCCGGCCCCCCCGATCGCCGAAACCCCAGGGCCGCCGGTCAGGTTCTTTGGGATGCTCTGGCGATGGTGCCCCGACGAAGAAAAATGTGCCACCAGCACATGCCCGAGCCCAGCATCTGCTGCCATAACCCTCAGTCCGATCCGATCTTAGACTGGGAATGAACTCCGTATGCTTAGACTGGGAATGATCTCCAATGCCTAAGTCAACCCACAAAATGAGTGTGCGGGCGTTCAGCCGACTAGAGGGGTGGGATGCGCAAGCCAGGAATCGATCGGGTCACCCTCTGTGTGCTGTCGATCCTACTGCCACAACCCTCGGTCTGATCCAATCGTAGACTGGGAATGAACTCCGTATGCCTAGGCCAACCAACGAAACGAGTGGGCGGGCGGGCACTACGTCGGCCAGAGAGATGGGAGCGCAAGCCATGGATCGATGGGTGGTAGGTGGGTTTAGGCACATCTTCATATTTCTGCATGCCAATGCCATTTTTCTGACTTGTAAATTCATACGATGGTCCCTTAAGCCTTCACGTGAGGTTTCATGGCAAGATGACTCATTTTCTATTTTTCACAATTTTTGAAAATTTTTGTGGTTCAGGATTTTTTAAAATTTTTTTGAAAGGAGTTTTAGACCCAAACTTGTTAGCCGTGATCCTTTTATTTTTGTTGACATGCATAAAAAAACTCAGCTAAAAACTCGAAGTGTACAAGATTTTGTGACCATTTGAAAAAAGTGTCCCCATTTCAAACACTTTAATGACTACTGGCAGCAAACCTATAAAATCTCAAATGCTCTTTAAGGGGGTGAGAGTTCTCGAGGTTTGATGAGGGATAGGGGGCCAATATAAGGGCCAAGTACCAGCACCCATCGCCCATCATGTGCGCACACCCCCCGGCCCCCCGATCACCGAAATTTAAATGTCGTCGGTCAGATTCTTCGGTGATGCTCTGACAATGCTACCCCGGGGAAGAAAAATATGACACCAGCACATGCCCGAGCCTAGCATGTGCTGCCGTAACCCTCGATCTTGTCCAATCTTAGATTGGGAATGAACTTCGTATGCTTAGACTGGGAATGAACTCCGTATGCCTGAGTGAACCCATGAAACAAGCATACTGGCGTTCGACCGGCCAGAGGGGCAGGATGCGTAAGCCGAGGATCGACCGGGTCCCCCTCTGCATGCTACCAATCCTGCTATTACAACCCTCGATTTGGTCTGATCTTAAACTGGGAATGAACTCCGTATGCCTAAGCCAACCGACAAAATGAGCGGGCGGGAGGGCGGGCGGGCACTACGCCGGCCAGAGAGACAGGATGCGCAAGCCGTGGATCGATAGGATGGTAGGTGGGTTTCAGCACATCTTTATATTTCTGCATGCCAATGCCATTTTTATGGCTTGTAAATTCATACAATGGTCCCTTAAGCCTTCACGTGAAGTTTCATGGCAAGACGACTCGTTTTCTATTTTTCACAATTCTCAAAACTTTTTGCGGTTCGAGATTTTAGAAAATTTTTTGGAAGGAGTTTTGGCCCCAAACTTGGTAGATGTGATCCTTGTATTTTTGTTGGCACGCATAAAAAAATTCAGCTAAAACCTTCTAGTGTACAAGATTTTGTGACCATTTGAAAAAAGTGTCCCCATTTCAGACACTTTAATAGCTACTGGCAGCAAACCTGTAAAATCTCAAATGCTCTTTAAGGGGGTGTGAGTTCTCAAGGTTTGATGAGGGATAGGGGGCCAATATAAGGCCAAGTACCAGCACCCCTCGCACATCATGTGCGCAGACCCCCCCGGCCCCCCCAATTACCGGAACCCAAATGTCACCGGTCAGGTTCTTCGACGATGCTCCGGCGATGGTGCCCAGGCGAAGAAAAATACGGCACCAACACATGCTCGAGCCCAGCATGTGCTGCAGCAACCCTCGGCCCGGTCCGATATTAGACTGGGAATGAACTCCGTATGCTTAGACTATGAATGAACTCCATACGCCTAAGTCAACCCACGGAATGAGCGTGCGGGCACTCAGCCGGTCAGAGGGGCGGGATGCGCTAGTCGGGGATCGACCAGGTCCCCCTTTGCGTGCTGTCGATCCTGCTACTGTAACCCTCGGTTCGATCCAATCTTAGACTGGGAATGAACTCTGTATGCCTAAGCCAACGGACGAAACGAGCGGGCGGGCGGGCACTACGCCAGCAAGAGAGACGGGATGCGCAAGCCGTGGATCGATAGGGTGGTAGGTGGGTTTAGGCACATCTTCATATTTCTGCATGCCAATGCCATTTTTATGGCTTGTAAATTCATACAATGGTCCCTTAAGCCTTCACGTGAAGTTTCATGGCAAGACGACTCGTTTTCTATTTTTCCTGATTTTCGAAACTTTTTACGGTTCGAGATTTTTTAAAATTTTTTCGGAAGGAGTTTTGGCTAAAACCCTGGTAGATGTGATCCTTGTATTTTTTTTGGCATGCACCAAAAAATTCAGCTAAAAACTCGAAGTGTACAAGATTTTGTGACCATTTGAAAAAAGTGTCCCCACTTTAGACACTTTAATGGCTACTAGTAGCAAACCTTTAAAACTCAAATGCTCTTTAAGGGGGTGTGAGTTCTCGAGGTTTGATGAGCGACAAGGGGCCAATATAAGGGCCAAGTACCAGCACCCATTGCACATCATGTGCGCACACCCCCCCGGCCCCTCGATCGTCGGAACCCTAATTCCACCGGTCAGGTTCCCCGACGATGCTCCGGCGATGGTGCCCTGGCAAAGAAAAATGCAGCACTAGCACATGCCCGAGCCCAACATGTGCTGCCGTAACCCTTGGTTCGATTCGATCCCAGACTGGGAATGAACTTCGTATGCTTAGACTGGGAATGAGCTCCATATGCCTAAGTCTACCCATTAGATGAGCGTGCGGGCGCTTAGTCGGTTAGAGGGGCGGGATGCGCAAGCCAGGGATCGGCCAGGTACCCCTCTGCATGCTGCTGTAACCCTCAATCTGGTCTAATCTTAGACTAGGAATGAATTCCGTATGCCTAAGCCAACCGACGAAACGAGCAGGCGAGTGGGCAAACGGGTGGGCACTACGTCAGCCAGAGAGATGGGATGCGCAAGCCGTGGATCGATAGGGTGGTAGGTGGGTTTAGGCACATCTTCTTATTTCTGTGTGCCAATGCCATTTTTATGGCTTGTAAATTCATACAATGGTCCTTTAAGCCTTCACGTGAAGTTTCATGGCAAGATGACTCGTTTTCTATTTTTCACGATTCTTAAAACTTTTAACGGTTCAGGATTTTTTAAAATTTTTTGGAAGGAGTTTTGGCCCCAAACATGGTAGACGTGATCCTTGCATTTTTGTTGTCATGAACAAAAAAATTCAGCTAAAACCTCGAAGTGTACAAGATTTTCTGACCATTTGAAAAAAGTGTCCCCATTTCAGACACTTTAACAGCTACTGGCAGCAAACCTGTAAAATCTCAAATGCTCTTTAAAGGGGTGTGAGTTCTCGAGGTTTGATGAGGGATAGGGGGCCAATATAAGGGCCAAGTACCAGCACCCATCGCACATCATGTGCGCACACCCCCCGGCCCCCCGATGGCCGAAACCCCAATGCCATCGGTCAGGTTCTCCGACGATGCTCTGGTGATGGTGCCCAGGCGAAGAAAAATACGGTACCAGCACATGCCCGAGCCTAGCATGTAATACCGCAACCCTCAGTCTGGTCCGATATTAGACTGGGAATGAACTCTGTATGCTTAGACTGCGAATGAACTCCGTATGCCTAAGTCAACCAACGAAACGAGCGTGCGGGCGCTCAGTCGGCCAGAGGGGCGGGATACGCAAGTCGGGGATCGGCTGGCTCCCTCTTTGCATGCTGTCGATCTTGCTATCGTAACCCTCAGTCCGGTCTGATCTTAGACTGGTAATGAACTCCGTATGCCTAATCCAATGGACAAAACGAGCGGGCAGGCGGGCACTATGCCGGCCAGCGAGACGGAATGCACAAGCCATGGATCGATAGGGTGGTAGGTGGGTTTAGGCACATCTTCATATTTCTACGTGCCAATGCTATTTTTATGGCTTGTAAATTCATACAATGGTCCCTTAAGCCTTCACGTGAAGTTTCATGGCAAGACGACTCGTTTTCTATTTCTCACGATTTTTGAAACTTTTTACGGTTCGGGATTTTTTAAAATTTTTTCGTAAGGAGTTTTGGCTAAAACCTAGGTAGACGTGATCCTTGTATTTTTGTTGGCTTGCATAAAAAAAGTCAGCTAAAAACTCGAAGTGTACAAGATTTTGTGACCATTTGAAAAACGTGTCCCCATTTCAGACACTTTAATGGCTACTGGCAGCAAACCTGTAAAATCACAAATGCACTTTTAAGGGTGTGTGAGTTCTCGAGGTTTGATGAGGGACAGGGGGCCAATATAAGGGCCAAGTACCAGCACCCATCACACATCATGTGCGCACACTTCCCCCAGCCCCCCCGGTTGACGGAACCCCAATTCCACCGATCAGGTTCCCCGACGATGCTCCAACGATGGTGCCGCGGTGAAGAAAAATGCCCGAGCCCAGCATGTGCTATCGCAACCCTCGGTTCGATCCAATCCTAGACTGGGAATGAACTCCGTATGCTTCGACTGGGAATGAACTCCATATGCCTAAGTCAACCCATGAAACGAGCGTGCGGGCGCTCAGCCGGCCAGAGGGGCGGGATGTGCAAGCCGGGGATCGATCGGGCCCCCCTCTGCGTGCTACCGATCCTGCTGCCACAACCCTCGGTCCGGTCTGATCTTAGACTGGGAATGAACTCCGTATGCCCAAGCCAACCGACGAAACGAGCAGGCGAGCGGGTGAGCGGGCGGGCGGGCACCACGTCGACTAGAGAGACGGGATGCGCAAGCCGTGGATCGATAGGGTGGTAAGTGGGTTTAGGCACATCTTCATATTTCTACGTGCCAATGCCATTTTTATGGCATGTAAATTCATACATTGGTCCCTTAAGCCTTCACGTGAAGTTTCATGGCAAGATGACTCGTTTTCTATTTTTCAAGATTTTTGAAACTTTTTATGGATCGAGATTTTTTAAAATTTTTTCGTAAGGAGTTTTGGCTAAAACATTGGTAGACGAGATCCTTGTATTTTTGTTGGCATGCACAAAAAAATTTAGCTAAAAACTCGAAGTGTACAAGATTTTGTGACCATTTGAAAAAAATGTCCCCATTGCAGACACTTTAATGGCTACTGGCAGCAAACCTGTAAAATTTCAAATGCTCTTTAAGGGGCCGTGAGTTCTCGAGGTTTGATGATGGATAGGGGGCCAATATAAGGGCCAAGTACCAGCACCCATCACACATCATGTGCGCACACCCCCCCGACCCCGACGATCACTGGAACCCTAATGCCGCTGGTCAGGTTCTCCGACGATGGTGCCCCGATGAAGAAAAATACGACACCAGCACATGCCCGAGCCCGGCATGTTCTGTCGCAACCCTCGGTCCAGTCTGATCTTAGACTAGGAATGAACTTCATATGCTTAGACTGGGAATGAACTCTGTATGCCTAAGTCAACTCATGAAACGAGCGTGCGGGTGCTCAACCGGCCAGAGGGGCAGGATGCGCAAGCCAGGGATCGATCGGGTCCCCCATGTGTCTTGCCGATCCTGCTACTACAACCCTCGGTCTGGTTCGATCTTAGACTGGGAATGAACTCCGTATGCCTAAGCCATCCGACGAAAAGAGCGAGCGGGCGGGCACTACGCCGGCCAGAGAGACGGGATGCGCAAGCCTTGGATCGATAGGGTGGTAGGTGGGTTTAGGCACATCTTCATATTTCTACGTCCCAATGCCATTTTTATGGCTTGTAAATTCATGCAATGGTCCCTTAAGCCTTCACGTGAAGTTTCACGGCAGGACGACTCCTTTTCTGTTTTTTAGGATTTTTGAAACTTTTTACGGTTCGAGATTTTTTTAAATTTTTTCAGAAGGGTTTTGGCCCTAAACTTGGTAGACGTGATCCTTGTATTTTTGTTGGCATGCACAAAAAAATTCAGCTAAAAACTCGAAGTGTACAAGATTTTGTGACCATTTGAAAAAAGTGTCCCCATTTCAGACACTTTGATGGCTACTGGCAGCAAACCAGTACAATCTCAAATGCTCTTTAAGGGGGTGTGAGTTCTCGATGATTGATGTCAGATAGGGGGCCAATATAATGGCCAAGTACCAGCACCCTTCACACATCGTTTGCGCACACCCACCCGGTCCCCCTGATCGTCGGAACCCTAATGTCGTCGGTCAGGTTCTCCGGTGATGCTACGGTGATAGTGCCTCGGTGAAGAAAAATGCGGCACCATCATATGCCCGAGCCCAGCATGTGCTGCCGCAACCCTCGGTCTGGTCCGATCTTAGACTGGCAATGAACTCTGTATGCTTAGACTGGTAATGAACTCCATATGCCTAAGTCAACCCACGAAACGAGCATGGGGGTGCTCAGCCAGCCAGAGGGGCGGGATGCGCAACCCAGGGATCGATCGGGTCCCCCTCTTTGTGATGCTGATCTGGCTACCACAACCCTCAGTCCTGTCTAATCTTAGACTAAGAATGAACTCCGTATGTCTAAGCCAACCGACGAAACGAGCGGGCGGGCAGGCGGGCGGGCACTACGCCGACCAGAGACGGGATGCGCAAGCCGTGGATCGATAGGGTGGTAGGTGGATTTAGGTACATCTTCATATTTCTGCATGCCAATGCCATTTTTATGGCTTGTAAATTCATACAATGGTCCCTTAAGCCTTCACGTGAAGTTTCATGGCAAGACGACTCGTTTTTTATTTTTCACGATTTTTGAAACTTTATTGAGGTTCGAGATTTTTTAAAATTTTTTCAGAAGGAGTTTTGGCCCCAAACCTGGTACACGTGATCCTTGTATTTTTGTTGGCTTGCACAAAAAATTCAGCTAAAAACTCGAAGTGTACAAGATTTTGTGACCATTTGAAAAAAGTGTCCCCATTTCAGACATTTTAATGGCTACTGGCAGCAAACCTCTAAAATCTCAAATGCTCTTTAAGGGGGTACGAGTTCTCAAGGTTTGTTGAGGGATAGGGGGCCAATATAAGGGCCAAGTACCAGCACCCATCACACATCATGTGCGCACACCCCCCGGCCCCCCCGATCGCCGGAACCCCAATGCCGTCGGTCAGGTTCTCCGACGATGCTCCGGTGATAGTGCCCCAACGAAGAAAAATGCGGCACCAGCACATGCCCGAGCCCAGCATGTGCTGTCGTAACCCTCGGTCTAGTTCGATCTTAGACTGGCAATGAACTCTGTATGCTTAGATTGGTAATGAACTCCATATGCCTAAGTCAACCCACGAAACAAGCGTGCGGGTGCTCAGTCGGCCAGAGGGGCGGGATGCGTAACCCGGGATCGGTTGGGTGCCCCTCTGTGTGCTGCTGATCCAGCTACCGCAACCCCCGATCCAGTCTGACCTTAGACTAAGAATGAACTCTGTATGCCTAAGCCAACCGACGAAACGAGCGGGCGGACGGACGAACGGGCAATACGCCGGCCAGAGACGGGATGCGCAAGCTGTGGATCGATAAGGTGATATTTGGGTTTAGGCACATCTTCATATTTTTGTGTGCCAATGCCATTTTTATGGCTTGTAAATTCACACAATGGTCCCTTAAGCCTTCACGTGAAGTTTCATGGCAAGACGACTCGTTTTTTATTTTTCATGATTTTTGAAACTTTTTACGGTTCGGGATTTTTTTAAATTTTTTCGGATGGAGTTTTGGCCCCAAACCTGGTAGACGTGATCCTTGTGTTTTTGTTGGCTTGCACAAAACAATTCAGCTAAAAACTCGAAGTGTACAAGATTTTGTGACCATTTGAAAAAATTGTCCCCATTTCAAACACTTTAATGGCTATTGGCAGCAAACCTGTAAAATCTCAAATGCTCTTTAAGGGGGTGTGAGTTCTCGACATTTGATGAGGGATAGGCGGCCAATATAAGGGCCATGTACTAGCACCCATCGCACATCTTGTGCGCATACCCCCCGGCCCCCCGATCGTCGGAACCCCAATGCCACCGGTCAGGTTCTCCGGTGATGCTCCAACGATGGTGCCTCGATGAATAAAAATGTGGCACCAGCACATGCCTGAGCCAAGCATGTGCTGCCGCAACCCTTGGTCTGGTTCGATCTTAGACAAGCAATGAACTCCGTATGCTTCGACTAGGAATGAACTCCGTATGCCTAAGTCAACCCACGAAACAAGCGTGCGGGCGCTCAGCTGGCCAGAGGGGCGGGATGCGCAAGCCAGGGATCGACCGGG
The DNA here is from genome assembly GCF_047325235.1 of Durio zibethinus. Lineage (NCBI taxonomy): Eukaryota > Viridiplantae > Streptophyta > Magnoliopsida > Malvales > Malvaceae > Durio > Durio zibethinus. The sequence goes on from NC_143177.1 coordinate 12,759,209, forward strand.
TCCCCCTCTACGTGCTGTCGATCCTACTGCTGCAACCCTTGTTCCGGTCTAATCTTAGACTGGGAATGAACTCTGTATGCCTAAGCCAACCGACGATACGAGCAGGCGGACGGGCCGGTACTACGTCGGCTAGAGAGATGGGATGCGTAAGCCGTGGATCGATAGGGTGGTAGGTGGGTTTAGGCACATCTTCATATTTTTGCATGCCAATGCCATTTTTATAGCTTGTAAATTCATACAATGGTCCCTTAAGCCTTCACGTGAAGTTTCATGGCAAGATGACTCATTTTCTATTTTTCAAGATTTTTGAAACTTTTTGTGGTTCGGGATTTTTTAAAATTTTTTCAGAAGGAGTTTTGCCCCAAACTTGGTAGACGTGATCCTTGTATTTTTGTAGGCATGCACAAAAAAATTCAGCTAAAAACTCGAAGTGTACAAGATTTTGTGACCATTTGAAAAAAGTGTCCCCATTTCAGACACTTTAATGGCTACTGGCAGCAAACCTGTAAAATCTCAAATGCTTATTAAGGGGGTGTGAGTTCTAGAGGTTTCATGAGGGATAGAGGGCCAATATAAGGGCCAAGTACCAGCACCCATCGCACATCATGTGCGCACACCCCCCCGGTCCCCCTGATCGTCGGAACCCTAATGCCCCCGATCAGGTTCTCCGACGATGCTTCGACGATGGTGCCCCGATGAAGAAAAATGCGGCACCAGCACATGCCCGAGCCCAGCATGTGCTACCACAACCCTTGGTCCTGTCTGATCTTAGACTGGGAATGAACTCCGTATGCCTAAGTCAACCCATGAAACGAGCATACGGGCGGTCAACCGGCCAGAGGGATGGGATGCGTAAGCCGGGGATCGACCGGGTCCTCTTTTACGTGCTACAGATCATGCTACCGCAACACTCAGTCTGGTCTGATCTTAGATTGGGAATGAACTCCGTATGCCTTAACCAACCGATGAAACGAGCGAGCGGGCGGGCGGGCAGGCACTACGCCGGCCAGAGAGACGGGATGCGCAAGCCGTGGATCGATGGGTGGTAGGTTGGTTTAGGCACATCTTCATATTTCTACACGCCAATACCATTTTTATGGCTTCTAAATTCATACAATGGTCCCTTAAGCCTTCACGTGAAGTTTCATGGCAAGACGACTCATTTTTTATTTTTGAAAATTTTTGAAACTTTTTGGGGTTCGTGATTTTTTAAAATTTTTTCCGAAGGAGTTTTGGCCCAAACTTGGTAGACGTGATCCTTGTATTTTTTTGGCATGCACAAAAAATTTAGCTAAAAACTTGAAGTGTACAAGTTTTTGTGACCATTTGAAAAAGGTGTCCCCATTTCAGACACTTTAATGGCTACTGGCAGCAAACCTCTAAAATCTCAAATGCTCTTTAGGGGGGTGTGAGTTCTCAAGGTTTGATGAGGGATAGGGGGCCAATATAAGGGCTAAGTACCAGCACCCATCACACATCATGTGCGCATACCCCCCGACCCCCCTGATCGTCGAAACCCCAATGTCGTCGATCAGGTTCTCCGGTGATGCTCCGATAATGGTGCCCCTGTGAAGAAAAATATGACACCAGCACATGCCCGAGCCTAGCATCTGCTGCCGTAACCCTCAATCCGGTCTGATCTTATACTGGGAATGAACTCTGTATGCCTAAGTCAATCGACGAAATGAGCTAACGGGCGGGCGGACGGGCGGGCACCACGCTGGCCAGAGAGACAGGATGCGCAAGCAGGGGATCAGTCGGGTCCCCCTCTATGTGCTGCCGATCCTGCTGCCGCAACCCTTGATCCGGTCTGATCTTAGACTGGGAATGAACTCTGTATGCCTAAGTCAATCGACGAAATGAGCTAACGGGCGGGCGGACGGGCGGGCACCACGCTGGCCAGAGAGACAGGATGCGCAAGCAGGGGATCAGTCGGGTCCCCCTCTATGTGCTGCCGATCCTGCTGCCGCAACCCTTGATCCGGTCTGATCTTAGACTGGGAATGAACTCCGTATGCCTAAGCCAACCGACGAAATGAGCGGGCGGGCGGGCGGGCGGGCGGGCGGGCAGTACGTCGGCTAGAGAGACGGGATGCGCAAGCCGTGGATCGATAGTGTGGTAGGTGGGTTTGGGCACATCTTCATATTTCTACGTACCAATGCCATTTTTATGGCTTGTAAATTCATACAATGGTCCCTTAAGCCTTCACGTGAAGTTTCATGGCAAGACGACTCGTTTTCTATTTTCACGATTTTCAAAATTTTTGCGGTTCGAGACTTTTTAAAATTTTTTCAGAAGGAGTTTTAGCCCCAAACTTGGTAGACGTGATCCTTGTATTCTTGTTGGCTTGCACAAAAACATTCAGCTAAAAAGTCAAAGTGTAGAAGATTTTGTGACCATTTGAAAAAAGTGTCCCCATTTCAGACACTTTACTGGCTACAGGTAGCAAACCTGTAAAATCTCAAATGCTCTTTAAGGGGTGTGAGTTCTCGAGGTTTGATGAGGGATAGGGGACCAATAAAAGGGCCAAGTACCAACACCCATCGCACATCATGTGCGCACACCCCCCCGGCCCCCCCGATCGATGGAGCCCCAATACAATTAGTGAGGTTCTTCGATGGTGCTCCGACGATGGTGCCTCGGTTAAGAAAAATACGGCTCCAACACATGCCCGAGCCCAGCATGTGCTGCTGCAACCCTCGATCCAGTCTGATCTTAGACTGGGAATGCACTCTGTATGCTTAGACTGGGAATGAACTTCGTATGCCTAAGTCAACCCACAAAACGAGCGTGCGGGTGCTCAGCCGACCAGAGTTATGGGATGCTCAACCAGAGGATCGACTAGGTCCCCCTCTGTGTGCTGCTGATCCGGCTATCGTAACCCTCGATTCGGTCTGATCTTAGACTAAGAATGAACTTCGTATGCCTAAGCCAACCGACGAAACGAGCGGGTGGGCGGGCGGGCGGGCACTACGTCGGCTAGAGAGACGGGATGCGCATGCCGTGGATCGATAGGGTGGTAGGTGGGTTTAGGCACATCTTCATATTTCTATGTGCCAATGCCATTTTTATGGCTTGTAAATTCATACAATGGTTCCTTAAGCCTTCACGTGAAGTTTCATGGCAAGACAACTCGTTTTCTATTTTTCATGATTTTTGAAACTTTTTGCGGTTCGGGATTTTTTAAAATTTTTTCGGAAGGAGTTTTGGCCCCAAACTTGGTAGACGTGATCCTTGTTTTTTTGTTGCCATGCATAAAAAAATTAAGCTGAAAACTCAAAGTGTAAAGGATTTTGTGACCATTTGAAAAAAGTGTCTCCATTTCAGACACTTTAGTGGCTACTGGCAGCAAACCTATAAAATCTCAAATGCTCTTTAAGGGGGTGTGAGTTCTCAAGGTTTGATGAGGGATAGGGGGCCAATATAAGGGCCAAGTACCAGCACCCATCGCACATCATGTGCGCACACCCCCCGGCCCCCCGATCGACGGAACCCCAATACCGTCGGCCAGGTTCTTCGGTGATGCTCCGACGATGGTGCCCTGGTGAAGAAAATACGGCACCAGCACATGCCCGAGCCCAGCATGTACTGTTGCATGCCTTGGTCTGGTCCGATCTCAGACTGGGAATGAACTTCGTATGCTTAGACTGGGAATGAACTCGTATGCCTAAGTCAACCCATGAATCGAGCGTGCGACCGCTCAGCCGGCCAGAGGGCCGGGATGCGCAAGCCAGGGATCGGTCAGGTCCCCTTCTGTGTACTGCCGATCCTACTATCGCAACCCTTGGTCTGGTCCAATCTTAGACTGGGAGTGAACTCTGTATGCCTAAGCCAACCGACGAAACAAACGGGCGGGCGGGCACTACGTCGGCCAGAGAGACGGGATGCGCAAGCCGTGGATCGATAGGTGGTAGGTGCGTTTAGGCACATCTTCATATTTCTGCGTGCCAATGCCATTTTTATGACTTGTAAATTCATAAAATGGTCCCTTAAGCCTTCACGTGAAGTTTCATGGCAAGACGACTCGTTTTCTATTTTTCACGATTTTCAAAACTTTTTACGGTTTGGGATTTTTTTAAATTTTTTTGGAAGGAGTTTTGGCCCCAAACTTGGTAAACATGATCCTTGTATTTTTTTTGGCTTGCACTAAAAAATTCAGCTAAAAACTCGAAGTGTACAAGATTTTGTGACCATTTGAAAAATTTGTCTCCATTTTAGACACTTTAATGGCTACTAGCAGCAAACCTGTAAAATCTCAAATGGTCTTTAAGGGGGTGTGAGTTCTCAAGGTTTGATGAGGGATAGGGGGATATTATACGGGTTAAGTACCAGCACCCATCGCACATCATGTGCGCACACCCCCAGCCCCCCGATCGTCGGAACCCCAATGCTGTAGGTCAGGTTCTCCGGCGATGCTCCGGTGAAGGTGCCCTGACGAAGAAAAAAGTGGCACCAGCACATGCCCGAGCCCAGCAAGTGCTGTTGAAACCCTCGGTCCAATCCAATCTTAGACTGGGAATGAACTTCGTATGCCTAAGTCAACCCACGAAAGGAGCGTGCGGGCGCTCAGCCGGCCAGAGGGGCGGGATGCGCAACCAGGGATCGGTCGGGTCCCCCTCTGTGTGCTGCCGATCCTGCTGCCGTAACCCTCAGTCTGGTCTGATCTTAGACTTGGAATGAACTCCGTATGCCTAAGCCAACCGACGAAATGAGCGGGCGGACGGGCGGGCAGGCACTATACCGGCCGGAGAGACGGGATGCGCAAGCCATGTATCGATAGGGTGGTAGGTGCGTTTAGGCACATCTTCATATTTCTATGTGCCAATGCCATTTTTATGCCTTGTAAATTCATACAATGGTCCCTTAAGCCTTCACGTGCAGTTTCATGGCAAGACGACTCGTTTTCTATTTTTCACGATTTTCAAAACTTTTTGCGGTTTGAGATTTTTTAAAATTTTTTCGAAAGGGGTTTTGGCCCCAAACTTGGTAGACGTGATCTTTGTATTTTTATTGGCATGCACAAAAAAATTCAGCTAAAAACTCGAAGTCTACAAGATTTTGTGACCATTTGAAAAAAGTGTCCCCATTTTAGACACTTTAACAGCTACTGGCAGCAAACCTGTAAAATCTCAAATGCTTTTTAAGGGGGTGTGAGTTCTCAAGGTTTGATGAGGGATAGAGGGATAATATAGGGGCCAAGTACCAGCACCCATCGTACATCATGTGCGCACACCCTCCCGGCCCCCCGATCACCGGAACCCCAATGTCGCAGGTCAGGTTCTCCGGCGATGCTCCGGCGATGGTGCCCCAGTGAAGAAAAATGTGGCACCAGCACATGCCCAAGCCTAGCATGTGCTGTCGCAACCCTCGATCCGATCCGATCTTAGACTAGGAATGAACTCCGTATGCCTAAGTCAACCCATGAAACGTGCGTGCGGCGCTCAGCCGGCCAGAGGGGTGGGATGCGCAAGCCGGGGATCGATCGGGTCCCCCTCTGCGTGCTGCCGATCCTGCTGCCGCAACCCTTGATCCGATCTGATCTTAGACTGGGAATGAACTCCGTATGCCTAAGCCAACTGACGAAACGAGCGGGCAGGCGGGCGGGCACTACGCCGGCCAGAGAGACGGGATGTGTAAGTCGTGGATCGATAGGGTGGTAGGGGGGTTTAGGCACATCTTCATATTTCTATGTGCCAATGCCATTTTTATGGCTTGTAAATTCATACAGTGGTCCCTTAAGCCTTCACTTGAAGTTTCATGGCAAGACGACTCGTTTTCTATTTTTCACGATTTTTGAAACTTTTTACGATTCAAAATTTTTTTAAATTTTTTCGGAAGGAGTTTTGTCCCCAAACTTGGTAGACGTGATCCTTGTATTTTTTTTGGCATGCACAAAAAAATTCAGCCAAAAATTCGAAGTGTACAAGATTTGTGACCATTTGAAAAAAGTGTCCCCATTTTAGACACTTTAATGGCTACTGGAAACAAACCCATAAAATCTCAAATGCTCTTTAAGGGGTTGTGAATTCTTGAGGTTTGATGAGGGATTGGGGCCCAATATAATGGCCAAGTAGCAGCACCCATCGCACATCATGTGCGCACACCCCCCGATCGCCGGAACCCTAATGCTACCGGTCAGGTCCTCCGGTGATGCTCCGACGATGGTGCCCCGACGAAGAAAAATTCGACACCAGCACATGCCCGAGCCCAGTTTGTGCTGCCGCAACCCTCGATTCGGTCCGATCTTAGACTGGGAATGAACTCTGTATGCTTAGACTGGGAATGAACTCCGTATGCCTAAGTCAACCCACGAAATGAGCGTGCGGGCGCTCAGTCGACCATAGTGGCGGGATGCAGAAGTTGGGGATCGATCGGGTCCCCCTCTGCGTACTGTCGATCTTGCTGCTGCAACCCTTGATCGGGTCTAATCTTAGACTTGGAATGAACTTCGTATGCCTAAGCCAACCGACGAAACGAGCGGGTGGGCGGGCGGGCACTACGCCAGCCAGAGAGACGGGATGCGCAAGCCGTGGATCGATAGGTTGGTAGGTTGGTTTAGGAACATCTTCATATTTCTACATGCCAATGCCATTTTTATAGCTTGTAAATTCATACAATGGTCCCTTAAGCCTTTACGTGAAGTTTCATGGCAAGACGACTTGTTTTCTATTTTTCATGATTTTTGAAACAATTTTGTGGTTCGGGATTTTTTAAAATTTTTTCGGATGGATTTTTGGCCCCAAATTTGGTAGACGTGATCCTTGTATTTTTTTTGGCATGCACAAAAAAATTCAGCAAAAATCTCGAAGTGTAGAATATTTTGTGACCATTTGAAAAAAGTGTCCCCATTTCAGACACTTTAACGGCTACTGGCAGCAAACCTGTAAAATCTCAAATGCTCTTTAAGGGGGTGTGAGTTCTCAAGGTTTGATGAGGGATAGGGGGCCAATATCAGGGCCAATTACCAGCACCCATCGCACATCATGTGCGTACAACCCCCCTGTCCCCCTGAACACCAGAACCCCAATACCGTCGGTCAGGTTCTCCGGCAATGCTCTGGCGATGCTGCCCCAGCGAAGAAAAATGTGGCACCAGCACATGCTCGAGCCCAGCATGTGCTGTCATAACCCTCAGTCTGGTCTGATCTTAGACTGTGAATGAACTCCGTATGCCTAAGTCAACCCACGAAACGAGCGTACGGGCGCTCAGCCGGCCAGAGTGGCATAAAAAAATTCAGCTAAAAACTCGAAGTGTACAAGATTCTGTGACCATTTGAAAAAAGAGTCCCCATTTTAGACACTTTAATGGCTACTGGCAGCAAACCTGTAAAATCTCAAAATGCTCTTTAAGGGGGTGTGAGTTCTCGAGGTTTGATGAGGGATAGGGGGCCAATATAAGGGCCAAGTACCAGCACCCATTGCACATTATGTGCGCACACCCCCTCGCACCCCCGATCGCCTGAACCCCAATGCCGTCAGTCAGGTTCTCCGGTGATGCACTGATGATGGTGCCCCGGTGAAGAAAAATGGGGCACCAGCACATGCCGTAGCCCAGCATGTGCAACCGCAACCCTCGGTCTGGTCCGGTCTTAGAGTGGGAATGAACTCTGTATGCCTAAGTCAACTCACCAAACGAGCGTGCGGGCGCTCAGCTAGCCAAAGGGGCGGGATGCGCAAGCCGAGGATCGGTCGGGTCCCCCTCTGCATGCTGCAGATCCTGCTACCGCATCCCTCGGCCCGGTTCGATCTTAGACTGGGAATGAACTCCGTATGCCTAAGCCAACCGACGAAATAAGCGGGCGGGCGGGCGGGCACTACGTCGGCCAAAGAGACGAGATGCGCAAGCCATGGAACGATAGGGTGGTAGGTGGGTTTAGGCATATCTTCATATTTCTGCGTGCCAATGCCATTTTTATGGCTTGAAAATTCATACAATGGTCCCTTAAGCCTTCATGTCAAGTTTCATGGCAAGGCGACTCGTTTTCTATTTTTCATGATTTTCAAAACTTGTTGCTGTTCGGGATTTTTTAAAATTTTTTTGAAAGGTGTTTTTAGCCAAACTTGGTAGACATGATCCTTGTATTTTTGTTGGCATGCACAAAAAAATTCAGCTAAAAACTCAAAGTGTACAAGATTTTGTGACCAATTGAAAAAAATGTCCCCATTTCAGACACTTTACTGGCTACTGGCAGCAAACCTGTAAAATCTCAAATGCTCTTTAAGGGGGTGTGAGTTCTTGAGGTTTGATGAGGGATAGGGGGCCAATGTAATGGCCAAGTACTAGCACCCATCGCACATCATGTGTGCACACCCCCGCGGCCCCTCCGATCGCCGAAGCCCCAATACCGTCGGTCAGGTTCTCCGACGATGCTCCGGCGATGGTGCCCCGGTGATGAAAAATGTGGCACCAGCACATGCTCGAGCCCAGCATGTGTTGCTGTAACCATCATTTCGGTCTGATCTTAGACTGGGAATGAACTCCGTATGCCTAAGTCAACCGACGAAATGAGCATGCGGGCGTTCAGTCGGCCAGAGGGGCGGGATGCGTAAGTCGGGGATCTGCCAGGTCCCACTCTGCATGCTACTGATCCTACTGTCGCAACCCTCGATCCGTTCTGATCTTAGACTGGGAATTAACTCCGTATGCCTAATCCAACTGACGAAACGAGCGGACGGGCGGACGTACGGGCAGTACGTCGGCCAGAGACACGGGATACATAAGCCGTGGATCGATAGGGTGGTAGGTGGTTTTAGGCACATCGATAGGGTTTGTAAATTATTACAATGGTCCCTTAAGCCTTCACGTGAAGTTTCATGGCAAGACGACTCGTTTTCTATTTTTCATGATTTTTGAAACTTTTTATGATTCAAGATTTTTTAAAATTTTTTTGGAAGGAGTTTTAGCCCCAAACCTGGTAGACGTGATCCTTGTATTTTTGTTGGCATGCAAAAAAAAATTCAGCAAAAAACACGAGGTGTACAAGATTTTGTGACCATTTGAAAAAAGTGTCCCCATTTCAGACACTTTAATGGCTACTGGCAGCAAACCTGTGAAATCTCAAATTCTCTTTAAGGGGGTGTGAGTTCTCAAGGTTTGATGAGGGATAGGGGGCCAATATAAGGGCCAAGTACCAGCACCCATCGCACATCATGTGCGCACACCCCCCCGGCCCCCCCAATCGTCGGAACCCCAATGCCGTCGGTCAGGTTCTCCGGTGATGGTGCCCCGACGAAGAAAAATATGGCACCAGCACATGCCCGAGCCAAGCAGGTGTTGTCGTATCCCTCGGTCCAATCCGATCTTAGACTGGGAATGAACTCCGTATGCGGGCCAAGTACCAACACCCATCGTACATCATGTGCGCACACCCCCTCGACCCTCAGATCGTCGGAACCACAACGCCGCCGGTCAGGTTCTGTTGCGATGCTCCAGCGATGGTACCTCAATGAAGAAATATGTGGCACCAGCACATGCGTGAGCCCAGCAAGTGCTATCGCAACCCTCGGTCTGGTCCGATCTTAGACTAGGAATGAACTCCGTATGCCTAAGTCAACCCACGAAATGAGTGTGCGGGCGCTCAGCTGGCCAGAGGGGTGGGATGCGCAACCGGGGATCGATCGGGTCCCCCTCTGCGTGCTACCAATCCTGCTGCTGCAACCCTCAGTCTGGTCTGATCTTAGACTGGGAATGAACTCCGTATGCCTAAGCCAATCGATGAAATGATCGGGCGGGCGAGTGGGCGGGCACTACGTTGGCCAGAGAGATGGGATGCGTAAGCCGTGGATCGATATGGTGGTAGGTGGGTTTAGGCACATCTTCTTATTTCTACGTGCCAATGCCATTTTTATGGCTTGTAAATTCATACAATGATCCCTTAAGCCTTCGCGTGAAGTTTCATGGCAAGACGACTCGTTTTCTATTTTTCATGATTTTTGAAACTTTTTACGGTTCAAGATTTTTTAAAATTTTTTCGAAAGGAGTATTAGCCCCAAACTTGGTAGACGTGATCCTTGTATTTTTGTTGGCATGCAAAAAAAAATTTAGAAAAAAACACGAAGTGTACAAGATTTTATGACCATTTGAAAAAAGTGTCCCCATTTCAGACACTTTAATGGCTACTGGCAGCAAACCTGTGAAATCTCAAATTCTCTTTAAGGGGGTGTGAGTTATCGAGGTTTGATGAGGGATAGGGGGCCAATATAAGGGCCAAGTACCAGCTCCCATCGCATATCATGTGCGCACACCCCCCGGCCCCCCGACCGTTGTAACCCCAATGCCGTCGGTCAGGTTCTCCTGCGATGCTCCGACGATGGTGCCCCAGCGAAGAAAAGAGCGGCACCAGCACATGCCCGAGCCCAGCATGTGCTGCCGCAACCCTCAATCTGGTCTGATCTTCGACTGGGAAAGAACTCCATATGCCTAAGTCAACCTACGAAACAAGGAAGCACGCGTTCAGCCGGCCAGAGGGGCGAGATGCACAAGCTGGGGATCGATCGGGTCCCCCTCTGTGTGCTGCCAACCCTGTTGGCACATCCCTCGGTCCGGTCCAATCTTAGACTGGAAATGAACTCCATATGGATAAGCCAACTGACGAAACGAGCGGGCGGGGGGGCACTACGTCGGCTAGAAAGACGGGATGCGCAAGCCATGGATCGATAGGGTGGTAGGTGGGTTTAGGCACATCTTCATATTTCTGTGTGCCAATGCCTTTTTTATGGCTTGTAAATTCATACAATGGTCCTTTAAGCCTTCATGTGAAGTTTCACAACAAGACGACTCGTTCTCTATTTTTCACGATTTTTGAAACTTTTTGCAGTTCAGGATTTTTTAAAATTTTTTCGAAAGGAGTTTTGGCAACAAACTTGGTAGACGTGAACCTTCTATTTTTTTTGGCATTCAAAAAAAAATTCAGCTAAAAACTCGAGATGTACAAGATTTTGTGACCATTTGGAAAAAGTGTCCCCATTTTAGACACTTTAATGGCTACTGGCAGCAAACCTGTAAAATCTCAAATGCTCTTTAGGGGGTGTGAGTTCTCGAGGTTTCATGAGGGATAGGGCACCAATATAAGGGCCAAGTACCAACACCCATCGCACATCATGTGCGCACACCCCCCTGGCCCCCTCGATCGTCGGAACCCCAATGCCGCCGGTCAGGTTCTCCGGCGATGGTGCCCCGACAAAGAAAAATGCGGCACCAGCACATGCCCGAGCCTAGCATGTGCTGCCACAACCCTCGATCTGGTCCGATCTTAGACTGGGAATGAACTCCATATGCTTAGACTGGGAATGAGCTCCATATCCCTAAGTCAACCAACGAAACGAGCATACGGGCACTCAGCCGGCCAGAGGGCATCGGCCGGGTCCCCCACTGTGTGCTGTCGATCCTGCTGCCACAACCCTCGATCTGGTCTGATCTTAGACTGGGAATGAACTCCGTAAGACTAAGCCAACCGACGAAACGAGCGGGCGGCCGGGCGGGCACTACGCCGGCCAAAGAGACGGGATGCGCAAGCCGTGGATCGATAAGGTGTTAGGTGGGTTTAGGCACATCTTAATATTTCTCCATGGCAATGCCATTTTTATGGCTTGTAAATTCATACAATGGTCCATTAAACCTTCACGTGAAGTTTCATGGCAAGACGACTAGTTTTTTATTTTTCACGATTTTCAAAACTTTTTACGTTTTGGGATTTTTTAAAATTTTTTCTGAAGGATTTTTGGCCCGAAACTTGGTAGACGTGATACTTGTATTTTTTTTGGCATGCACAAAAAAATTCAGCTAAAAAATCGAAGTGTACAAGATTTTGTGACCATTTGAAAAAAATGTCCCAATTTCTGACACTTTAATCGCTACTGGAAGCAAACCTGTAAAATCTCAAATGCTTTTTAAGGGGGTGTGAGTTCTCGAGCTTTAATGAGGGATGGGGGAGAAATATAAGGGCCACGTACCAGCAACCATCGCAGATCATGTGCGCAAACCACCCCCCGGCCCCCCCGATTATCGAAACCCAAATGCTGCAGGTTAGGTTCTCCGGTGATGCTCCGACGATGGTGCCCCAATGAAGAAAAATACGGCACCAGCACATGCCCAAGCCCAGCATTTGCTACCGTAACCCTCTGTCTGGTTCGATCATAGACTGGGAATGAACTCCGTATGCTTAGACTGGGAATGAACTCCGTACGCCTAATTGAAACCACGAAACGAGCGTGCCGACGCTCAGTCGGCTAGAGGGGTGGGATGCGTAAGCCGGGGATCGACCGGGTCCCCCTCTACGTGCTATCGATCCTACTGCCACAGCCCTCGGTCTGGTCTAATCTTAGACTGGGAATGAACTCCGTATGCCTAAGCTAACCGATGAAACGAGCAGGAGGGTGGGCGGGAAGGGCGGGCACTACGCTGGCCAGAGAAACGGGATGCGCAAGCCGTGGATCGATATGGTGGTAGGTGGATTTAGGCACATCTTCATATTTCTATGTGCCAATACCATTTTTATGGCTTGTAAATTCATACAATGTTCCCTTAAGCCTTCATGTGAAGTTTCATGGCAAGACGACTCGTTTTCTATTTTTCATGATTTTTGAAACTTTTTACGGTTCAGGATTTTTTTAAATTTTTTCGGAAGGAGTTTTGGCCCCAAACTTGGTAGACGTGATCCTTGTATTTTTTTTGGCACGCACAAAACAATTCAGCTAAAAACTCGAAGTGTACAAGATTTTGTGACCATTTGAAAAAAGTGTCCCCATTTCAGACACTTTAATGGCTACTGGTAGCAAACCTGTAAAATCTCAAATGCTTTTTAAGGGGGTGTGAGTTCTAGAGGTTTGATGAGGGATAGGGGGCCAATATAAGGGCCAAGTCCCATCACCCATCGCACATTATGTGCGCACACCCCCTGGCCCCCCTGATCGTCGGAACCCAAATGCCGCTGGTCAGGTTCTTCGGTGATGCTCCGGTGATGGTGTGCCGATCAAGAAAAATACGGCATCAGCACATGCCCGTGCCCAGCATGTGCTGTTGTAACCCTCGGTCCGATCCGATCTTAGATTGGGAATGAACTCCGTATGCTTAGACTAGGAATGAACTCCGTATGCCTAATTCAACCCACGAAAGGAGCGTGCGGGTGCTCAGCCGACCAGAGGGGCGGCATGCGCAAGCCGGGGATCGGCTGGGTCCCCTTCTACGTGGTGCCAATACTACTATCGCAAACCTCAGTTTGGTCTGATCATAGACTGGGAATGAACTCCGTATGCCTAAGCCAACAGACGAAACGATCGAGCGGGCGGACGGGCGGGCGGGCACTACGCCGGCCAGAGAGACGGGTTACGCAAGCCGTGGATCGTTAGGGTGGTAGGTGCGTTTTGGCACATCATCATATTTCTATGAGCCAATGCCATTTTTATGGCTTGTAAATTCATACAATGGTCCCTTAAGCCTTCACGTGAAGTTTCATGGCAAGACGACTCGTTTTCTATTTTTCACAATTTTTGAAACTTTTTACGGTTTGGGATTTTTTAGAATTTTTTCGGAAGGAGTTTTAGCCCCGAACTTGGTAGACGTGATCCTTGTATTTTTGTTGGCATGCACAAAACAATTCAGCTAAAAACTTGAAATGTAAAAGATTTTGTGACCATTTGAAAAAAGTGTCCGCATTTCAGACACTATAATGGCTACTGGCAGCAAACCTGTAAAATCTCAAATTCTCTTTAAGGGGGTGTGAGTTCTCGAGGTTTGATGAGGGATAGGGGGCAATATAAGGGCCAAGTACCAGCACCCGTCACACATCATGTGCGCACACCCCCCCGGCCCCCTCGATCGTCGGAACCCCAATGCCGTCGGTCAGGTTCTCCGACGATGCTCCTCAATGGCACCCCGGCAAAGAAAAATACGGCACCAGCACATGCTCGAGCCCAGCATGTGCTGCCACAACCCTCAGTCCGGTCTGATCCTAGACTGGGAATGAACTCCGTATGCCTAAGTCAACCCACGAAATAAGCGTACAGGCGCTCAACCGGCTAGACGGGCGGGATGCGTAAGTCGGGGATTGGTCGGGTCCCCCTCTGCGTGCTGCTGATCCTCCTGTCGCAACCCTCAGTTTGGTCTAACCTTAGACTGGGAATGAACTCCATCTACCTAAGCCAACCGACGAAACGAGCGGGCGGGCGGGCACTACGCCGGCCAGAGAGACGGGATGCGCAAGCCGTGGATCGATAGGGTGGTTGGTGGGTTTAGGCACATCTTCATATTTTTGTGTGCCAATGCCATTTTTATGGCTTGTAAATTCATACAATGGTCCCTTAAGCCTTCACGTGAAGTTTCATGGCCAGACGACTCGTTTTCTATTTTTCATGATTTTTGAAACTTTTTGCGGTTCAAGATTTTTTAAAATTTTTTTGGAAGGAGTTTTCACCCCAAACTTGGTAGACGTGATCCCTGTATTTTTTTTGGCACGCATAAAAAAAGTCAACCAAAAACTAGAAGTGTACAAGATTTTGTGACCTTTTGAAAAAAGTGTCTCCATTTCAGACACTTTAATGGCTACTGGCAGCAAACCTGTAAAATGTCAAATGCTCTTTAAGGGGGTGTGAGTTCTCGAGGTTTGATGAGGGATAGGGGGCTAATATAAGGGCCAAGAGCCAGCACCCATCACACATCATGAACGCACACCCCCCCGATTGTCAGAACCCTAATGCCGTCGGTAAGGTTCTTCGGTGATGCTCTGACGATGCTCCGATGATGGTGCCCCGACGAAGAAAAATACAGCACCAGCACATGCCCGAGCCCAGCATGTGCTGTCGTAACCCTCGGTTTGGTCTGATCTTAGACTGGAAATGAACTCCGTATCCTTAGACTGGGAAAGAACTCCATATGCCTAAGTCAACCCACGAAACGAGCGTGCTGGCGCTCAGCCGACCAGAAGGGTGGGATGCGTAAGCTAGGGATCGGCTGGGTCCCCCTCTGCGTGCTATCGATCCTGCTGCCACAATCATTGATCCAGTCTGATCTTAGACTGGGAATGAACTCCGTATACCTAAGCCAACCGATTAAACGAGCGGGCAGGCGGGTGGGCACTACGCCGGCTAGAGAGACGGGATGCGCAAGCTGTGGATCGATAGGGTGGTAGGTGGGTTTAGGCACATATTCATCTTTCTGCATGCCAATGCCATTTTTATGGCTTGTAAATTCATACAATGGTCCCTTAAGCCTTCACGTGAAGTTTCATGGCAAGACGACTCGTTTTCTATTTTTCACGATTTTTGAAACTTTTTACGGTTCGGGATTTTTTAAAATTTTTTCAGAAGGATTTTTGGGCCCAAACTTGGTAGACATGATCCTTGTATTTTTTTTGGCATGCACAAAAAAATTCAGCTAAAAATTCAAAGTGTACAAGATTTTGTGACCATTTGAAAAAAGTGTCCCTATTTCAGACACTTTAATGGCTACTGGCAGCAAACCTGTAAAATCTCAAATGCTCTTTAAGGGGGTGTGAGTTCTTGAGGTTTGATGAGGGATAGGGGGCCAATATAAGGGCCAAGTACTAGCACCCATCACACATCATGTGTGCACACCCCCCCGGCCCCCCTGATCGCCGGAACCCCAATGCCGCCGGTCAAGTTCTCCGGCGATGCTCCAACGAAGAAAAATGCGGCACCAGCGCATGCCCGAGCCTAGCATGTGCTGCCGCAACCCTCGGTTCGATCTGATCTTATAATGGGAATGAATCTGTATGCCTAAGTCAACCCACGAAACGAGCGTGCAGGTGCTCAGCCGACCAAAGGGGTGGGATGCGCAAGTCGAGGATTGGCCGGGTGCGCCTCTGCGTGCTACCGATCCTGCTGCAACAACCATCAGTCTGGTCTAATCTTAGACTGGGATTGAAGTCCGTATGCCTAAGGCAACCAACGAAACGAGCGGGTGGGCGACCGGGCAGGCACTACGTCGGCCAGAGAGACGAGATGTGCATGTCGTGGATCGATAGAGTGGTAGGTGGGTTTAGGCACATCTTCATATTTCTGTGTGCTAATGCCATTTTTATGGCTTGTAAATTCATACAACGGTCCCTTAAGCCTTCACGTGAAGTTTCATGGCAAGCCGACTCATTTTCTATTTTTCAAGATTTTTGAATATTTTTGTGGTTTCGGATTTTTTTAAATTTTTTTGGAAGGAGTTTTGGCCGCAAACTTGGTAGACGTGATCCTTGTATTTTTTATGGCATGCACAAAAAAAATTCAGCTAAAAACTCAAAGTGTACAAGATTTTGTGACCATTTGAAAATAGTGTCCCCATTTCAGACACTTTAATGGCTACTGATAGCAAACCTGTAAAATCTCAAATGCTCTTTAAGGGGGTGTGAGTTCTCGAGGTTTGATGAGGGATAGGGGGCCAATATAAGGGCCAAGTACCAGCACCCATCGCACATCATGTGCGCACACCCCCCGGCCCCCTCGATCATCCGAACCCCAATGCCGTCGGTTAGGTTCTCCGACGATGGTGCCCCGACGAAGAAAAATGTGGCACCAGCACATGCCCGAGCCCTGCATGTTATGCCGCAACCCTCGGTCTGGTCCGATCTTAGACTGGGAATGAACTCCATTTGGTTAGACTGGGAACGAACTCCGTATGCCTAAGTCAACCCATGAAACGAGCGTACGGGCGCTCAGCCGACCAGAGGGGCAGGATGCAGAAGCTGGGGATCGATCGGGTCCCCCGCTGCGTACTACCGATCTTGCTACCGTAACCAACAGTCTGATCGGATCTTAGACTGGGAATGAACTCCGTATGCCTAAGCCAACTGACGAAACGAGCGGGTGGGCCGACGGGCAGGCACTACGCCGGCCAGGGAGACGGGATGCGTAAGCCGTGGATCGATAGAGTGGTAGGTGGGTTTAGGCACATCTTCATATTTCTGCAAGCCAATGCCATTTTTATGGCTTGTAAATTCATACAATGTTCCCTTAAGCCTTCACGTGAAGTTTCATGATTTTCAAAACTTTTTACGGTTCGGGATTTTTTAAAATTCTTTTGAAAGGTGTTTTGGCTCCAAACTTGGTACACGTGATCCTTGTATTTTTTTTGGCATGCACAAAAAAATTCAGCTAAAAACTCGAAGTGTACAAGATTTTGTGAACAATTGAAAAAAGTGTCCCAATTTCAGACACTTTAATGGCTACTGGCAGCAAACCTGTAAAATCTCAAATGCTCTTTAAGCGGGTGTGAATTCTCGAGGTTTGATGAAGGATAGGGGGCCAATATAAGGGCCAAGTGCCCGCACCCATCGCACATCATGTGTGCACACCCCCCGGTCCCCCTGATCGTCGGAACCCTAATGCCACTGGTAAGGTTCTCTGGCGATCCTCCGGCGATGCTCCGATGATGGTGCCCCGACGAAGAAAAATGCGGCACCAGGACATGCCCGAGCCCAGCATGTGCTACCGCAACCCTTGGTCCTATCCGATCTTAGACTAGGAATGAACTCCGTATGCTTAGACTGGGAATGAACTCCGTATCCTAAGTCAACCCACGGAACGAGCGTGCGGGCGCTCAACCGGCCAGAGGGGTGGGATGCGCTAGCTGGGGATCGGCCAGGTCCCCCTCTACGTGCTGCCGATCCTGCTATCGCAACCCTCGGTCCGGTCTGATCTTAGACTGGGAATGAACTCCATATGCCTAAGCCAACCGACGAAACGAGTGGGTGGGCGGGCGGGCACTACGTCGGCCAGAGAGACAAGATGCGCAAGCCGTGGATCGATAGGGTGGTAGGTGGGTTTAGGCACATCTTCATTTTTCTGCATACCAATGCCATTTTTATGGCTTGTAAATTTATACAATGGTCCCTGAATCCTTCACGTGAAGTTTCATGGCAAGACGACTTATTTTCTATTTTTCATGATTTTTTAAACTTTTTACAGTTCGGGATTTTTTAAAATTTTTTCAGAAGGAGTTTTGGCCCCAAACTTGGTAGACGTGATCCCTGTATTTTTGTTGGAATGTACAAAAACATTCAGCTAAAAACTTGAAGTGTACAAGATTTTGTGACCATTTGAAAAAAGTGTCCCCATTTCAAACACTTTCATGGCTACTGGCAGCAAACCTGCAAAATCTCAAATGCTTTTTAAGGGGATGTGAGTTCTCGAGGTTTGATGAGGGATAGGGGGCCAATATAAGGGCAAAGTACCAGCACCCATCGTACATCACGTGCGCACACCCCCCCGCCCCTCGATCGTCGAAACCCCAATGCCGCTGGTCAGGTTCTCTGGCGATGGTGCCCCGACGAAGAAAAATACGGCACCAGCACATGCCGAGCCTAGCATGTGCTGCCGTAACCCTTGGTCCGGTCCGATCTTAGACTGGAAATGAACTCTGTATGCCTAAGTCAACCTACAAAATGAGAGTGCGGGCGTTCAATCGGCCAGAGGGGCGGGATGCGCAAGTCGAGGATCGATCGGGTCCCCCTCTACGTGCTGTCGATCCTGCTACCGCAACCCTCGGTCCGATCTGATCTTAGACTGGGAATGAACTCCGTATGCCTAAGCCAACCGACGAAACGAGCGGGCGGATGGGCGGGAGGGCACTATACCGGCCAGAGAGACGAGATGCGCAAGTAGGGTTGGCATCGGGTCGGGTTCGGGGCGGGTTTTGCTCGCCCCGAACCCGACCCGACTTAATGTTTAAAAAACCTGAACCCGACCCTACCCGAAATTTTTTTTGTTTTTTCATACTTGAACCCGAACCCGACCCGACACTATATAAACCGTACACAACCCGACCCGACCCGAAATTAATAAAATATTATTTTTTAAATATAAATATTTAAAAATATCATTATATAAATATATATATAATTAAAAAATTAAAAAATTAATTAAAAAAATTATTTTTATATATATATCGGGTCGGGTAGGGTCGAGTTTGCCTAAAACCCGACCTCGACTTTGTCTTCATGCTACCCAACCCAACCCGACCCGACCCAACCCCCAATTTTCAAAAAAAAAAAAATTGACCCTAAAAAATCGGGTCGAACTGAAACCCGTCGGGTACAGATTTTTTTGCCTTCCCTATGTGAAAGCCGTGGATCGATAGGGCGGTAGGTGGGTTTAGGCACATCTTCATATTTCTGTATGCCAATGCCATTTTTAAATGCTTGTAAATTCACACAATGGTCCTTTAAGCCTTCACGTGAAGTTTCAAGGCAAGACGACTCGTTTTCTATTTTTCACAAATTTTGAAACTTTTTACGGTTTGGGATTTTTTCAAATTTTTTTGGAAGGAGTTTTGGCCCCAAACGTGGTAGACGTGATCCTTGTATTTTTGTTGGCATGCATAAAAAAATTCAGCTAAAAACTGGAAGTGTACAAGATTTTGTGACAATTTGAAAAAAGTGTCCCCATTTCAGACACTTTAATGGCTACTAGCAGCAAACCTGTAAAATCTCAAATGCACTTTAAGGGGGTGTGAGTTCTTGAGGTTTGATGAGGGATAGGGGTTCAATATAATGGTGAAGTACGAGCACCAATCGCACATCATGTGCGCACACCCCCTGGCCCCCCGATCGTTGGAACCCCAATGCCGTCGGTCAGGTTCTTCGGCGATGCTCCGACGATGGTGCCCCGACGAAGAGAAATGCAGCACCAGCACATGCCCGAGCCCAACATGTGCTGTCACAACCCTCAGTCCGGTCCGATCTTAGACTGGGAATGAACTCCATATGTTAGACTGGAATTGAACTCCGTATGCCTAAGTCATCCCACGAAATGAGTGTACGGTCTCTCAGCCGGCCAGAGGGGCGGGATGCGCAAGCCAGGGATTGATCGGGTCCCCCTTTGCATGCTTCAGATCCTGCTGCTGCAACCCTCAGTCCAGGCCAATCCTAGACTGGGAATGAACTCCGTATGCCTAAGCCAATCGATGAAACGGGCGAGCGGGCGGACGGGCAGGCGGGCTCTACGTCGGCCAGAGAGACGGGATGCACAAGCCGTGGTTCGATAGGGTGGTAGGTGGGTTTAGGCACATCATCATATTTCTGTGTGCCAATGCCATTTTTATGGCTGGTAAATTCATACAATGGTCCCTTAAGCCTTCACGTGAAGTTTCATGGCAAGACGACTCGTTTTCTATTTTTCATGATTTTTGAAACTTTTTGTGGTTCGAGATTTTTTAAAATTTTTTTGGAAGGCGTTTTGGACCCTAACTTGGTAGACGTGATCCTTGTATTTTTGTTGGCATGCACAAAAAAAAATCAGCTAGAAACTCGAAATGTATAAGATTTTGTGACCATTTGAAAAAAGTGTCCCCATGTCAAACACTTTAATGGCTACCTGCAGCAAACCTGTAAAATCTCAAATGCTCTTTAAGGGGGTGTGAGTTCTTGAGGTTTGATGGGGGATAGGGAGCCAATATAAGGGCCAAGTACCAACACCAGCACATCCCCTTATGCGCAGGCCGTAGATCGATAGGGTGGTAGGTGGGTTTAGGTACATCTTCATATTTTTGCATGTCAATGCCATTTTTATGGCTTGTAAATTCATACAATGGTCTCGTAAGCCTTCACGTGAAGTTTCATGTCAAGATGACTCGTTTTCTATTTTTCATGATTTTTGAAAATTTTTGCGGTTCAGGAATTTTTAAAATTTTTTCGGAAGGAATTTTATTTCCAAACTTGGTAGACGTGATCCTTGTATTTTTGTTGGCATGCAAAAAAAAATTCAGCTAAAAAGTCGAAGTGTACAAGATTTTGTGACCATTTGAAAAAAGTGTCCCCATTTCAAACACTTTAATGGCTACTGGCAGCAAACCTGTAAAATCTCAAATACTCTTTAAGGGAGTGTGAGTTCTCGAGGTTTAATGAGGGATAGGGGGCCAATATAAGGGCCAAGTAGCAGCACCCATCGCACATCATGTGCGCAGACCCCCCGACCCCCCCGATCGTCGGAACCCCAATACAGTCGGTCAGGTTCTCCGACAATGCTCCGGTGATGGTGCCCCGACGAAGAAAATTGTGGCACCAGCACAAGCTCGAGCCCAGTATGTGCTGCCTCAACCCTTGGTCTAGTCGGATCTTAGACTGGGAATGAACTCCGTATGCCTAAGCCAACCGAGGAAACGAGCGGGCAGGCGGGCGGGCGGGCGGGCATTACGTCGGCCAGAGAGACGGGTAGCACAAGCCATGCATCGATAGGGTGGTAGGTGGGTTTAGGCACACCTTCATATTTTTGTGTGCCAATGCCATTTTTATGGCATGTAAATTCATACAATGGTCCCTTAAGCCCGAGCCCAGCATGTGCTGTCGTAACCCTGGGTCTGGTCTGATCTTAGACTAGGAATGAACTTCGTATGCTTAGACTGGGAATGAACTCCGTATGCCTAAGTCGACCCACGAAACAAGCATGCGAGAGCTCAACCGGCCAGAGGAGTAGGATGCGCAAGCTGGGATTCGACCGGGTCCCCTTCTGCGTGCTGCCGATCCTGCTGCAGCAACCCTCAATCCGGTCCAATCTTAGACTGGGAATGAACTCCGTATGCCTAAGCCAACTGACAAAATGAGCAGGCGGATAGGCAGGCGGGCACTATGCCGACCAGAGAGACGGGATGCGCAAGCCGTGGATCGATAGGGTGGTAGGTGGTTTAGGCACATCTTCATTTTTCTATGTGCCAATGCCTTTTTTATGGCTTGTAAATTTATACAATGGTCCCTGAATCCTTCACGTGAAGTTTCATGGCAAGACGACTCATTTTCTATTTTTCATGATTTTTGAAACTTTTTACGGTTCGGGATTTTTTAAAATTTGTTCGGAAGGAGTTTTGGCCCCAAACTTGGTAGACGTGATCCTTGTATTTTTGTTGGAATGCACAAAAACATTCAGCTAAAAACTCGAAGTGTACAAGATTTTGTGACCATTTGAAAAAAGTGTACCCATTTCAGACACTTTAATGGCTACTGGCAGCAAACCTGTAAAATCTCAAATGCTCTTTAAGGGGTGTGAGTTCTCTAGGTTTGATGAGGGACAAGGGCCCAATATAAGGGCCAAATACCAGCACCCATCGCACATCATGTACGCACACCCCCACTGGCTGCCCCGATCGTCGAAACCCCAATGTCGTTCGGCGATGGTGCCCCAAACTTGTTAGACGTCATCGTTGTATTTTCGTTGGCATGCACAAAAAAATTCAGGTAAAAACTTGAAGTGTACAAGATTTTGTGACCATTTGAAAAAAGTGTCCCCATTTTAGACATTTTGTTGGCTACTGACAGCAAACCTGTAAAATCTCAAATGCACTTTAAGGGGGTGTGAGTTCTCGAGGTTTGATGAGGGATAGGGGGCCAATATAAGGGCCAAGTACTAGCACCCACTGCCCATCATGTGCGTATACCCCCCGGTCCCCCGATCGTCAGAACCCCAAAGTCGCCAGTCAGGTTCTCCGGTGATGCTCCGGCGATGGTGCCCCGGCGAAGAAAAATACGACACCAGCACATGCCCGAGCCCAGCATGTGCTATCGCAACCCTCGGTCCAGTCCGATCTTAGTCTGGGAATGAACTCTGCATGCTTAGACTGGGAATGAACTCCATATGCCTAAGTCAACCCACGAAACGAGCTTGCGGGCGCTCAGCCGGCCATAGGGGTGGGATGCGTAAGCCGGAGATCGGTTGGGTCCCCCTCTGTATGCTGCCGCAACCCTCGGTCCGATTTGAACTTAGGCTAGGAATAAACTCCGTATGCCTATGCCAACCAACGAAACGAGCGGGCGGGCAGGCGGACACTATGTCGGTCAGAGAGATGGGATGTGCAAACCGTGGATCGATAGGGTGGTAGGTTGGTTTAGGCACATCTTCATATTTCTACATGCCAATGCCATTTTTATTTCTTGTAAATTCATACAATGGTCCCTTAAGCCTTCACGTGAAGTTTCATGGCAAGATGACTCGTTTTCTATTTTTCATGATTTTTGAAACTTTTTACGGTTCGGGATTTTTTAAAATTTTTTCGGAGTAGTTTTGGCCCCCAAACTTGGTAGATGTAATCCTTGTATTTTTGTTGGCATGCACAAAAAAATTCAGCTAAACACTCGAAGTGTACAAGATTTTGTGACCATTTGAAAAAAGTGTCCCCATTTCAGACACTTTAATGGCTACTAGCAGCAAACCTATAAAATCTCAAATGCTCTTTAAGGGGGTGTGAGTTCTTGAGGTTTGATGAGGGATAGGGGCCCAATATAAGGGCCAAGTACCAGCACCCATCGCACATCATGTGCACAAACCCCCCGACCCCCCCCGATCGTCGGAACCCCAATTCCGTCGGTCAGGTTCTCCGACGATGCTCTGGCGATCGTGCTAGGGCGAAGAAAAATGCGGCACCAGCACATGCTCGAGCCCAGCATGTGCTGTTGCAACCCTCGGTCTGGTCCAATCATAGACTGGGAATGAACTCCGTATGCTTGACTGGGAATGAACTCCGTATGCTTAAGTCAACCCATGAAACGAGTGTGCGGGTGCTCAGCTGGCCAGAGGGGCGGGATGCGCAAGCCGGGGATCGACTGAGTCCCCCTCTGTGTGCTGCAGATCCTGCTGCCACAACCCTCAGTCCGGTCCAATCTTAGACTAGGAATGAACTTCGTATGCCTAAGCCAACCGACAAAACGAGCGGGCGAGCGAGCGGGTGAGCACTACGCCGGCCAAAGAGACGGGATGCGCAAGTCGTGGATCGATAGGGTGGTAGGTGGGTTTAGGCACATCTTCATATTTCTCCATGCCAATGCCATTTTTATGGCTTGTAAATTCATACAATGGCCCATTAAGCCTTCACGTGAAGTTTTAGTGCAAGACGACTCGTTTTCTATTTTTCACGATTTTCAAAACCTTTTGCGGTATGGGATTTTTTAAAATTTTTTTGGAAGGATTTTTGGCCCCAAACTTGGTAGACGTGATCCTTGTATTTTTGTTGGCATGCTCAAAAAAATTTAGCTAAAAACTCGAAGTGTACAAGATTTTGTGACCATTTGAAAAAAGTGTCCCTATTTCAGACACTTTAATGTTTACTGGCAGCAAACCTGTAAAATCTCAAATGCCCTTTAAGGGGGTGTGAGTTCTCGAGGTTTGATGAGGGATAGGGGGCCAATATATGGGCCAAGTACCAGCACCCATTGCACATCTTGTGCGCACACTCCCCCGACCCCCCTGATCGTCGGAACCCCAATGCCGTCGGTCAAGTTCTTCGACGATGGTGCCCCAGCAAAGAAAAATGCGGCACCAGCACATGCCCAAGCCCGACATGTGCTGCCGCAACCCTTGGTCTGGTCCGATCTTAGACTGGGAATGAACTCCGTATGCTTAGACTGGGAATGAACTCTGTATACCTAAGTCAACCCATGAAACGAGCGTGCGGGCGCTCAGTCGACCAGAGGCACGGGATGCGCAAGTCGAGGATCAACTGGGTCCCCCTCTGTGTGCTGCCAATCGTGCTGCCACAACCCTCGATCCAGTCCGATCTTAGACAGGGAATGAACTTCGTATGCCTAAGCCAACCGATGAAATGAGCGGGTGGGCGGGTGGGGTGTGAGTTCTCAAGGTTTGATGAGGGATAGGGGGCCAATATAAGGGCCAAGTACCAGCACCCATCGCACATCATGTGCGCACACCCCCCTGGCCCCCCCGATCGTCGGAACCCCAATGCACTCGGTTAGGTTCTCCGGTGATGCTCCGACGATGATGCCCTAAGGAAGAAAAATGCGACACCAGCACATGCTCGAGCCCAGCATGTGCTACCGTAGCCCTTGGTCTAGTCTGATCTAAGACTGGGAATGAACTTCGTATGCCTAAGTCAACCCATGAAACGAGCGTGCGGGCACTTAGCCGGCTAGAGGGGTGGGATGCGCAAGCCGAGGATCGGCCGGGTCCCTCTCTACCTGGTGTCGATCCTACTGTCGTAACCCTCGGTTTGGTCTGATCTTAGACTGGGAATGAACTCCATCTGCCTAAGCCAATCGATAAAACGAACGGGCGGGTGGGCGGGCACTACACAGGCTAAAAAGATGAGATGCGCAAGCTGTGGATCGATATGGTAGTAGGTGGGTTTAGGCACATCTTCATATTTCGAAGTGCCAATGCCATTTTTATGGCTTGTAAATTCATATAATGGTCCCTTAAGCCTTCATGTGAAATTTCATGGCAAGACGACTCATTTTCTATTTTTCATGATTTTTGAATCTTTTTGCAGTTTGAGATTTTTTAAAATTTTTTCTGAAGGAGTTTTGGCCCCAAAACTTTGTAGACGTGATCCTTGTATTTTTATTGGCATGCTTAAAAAAATTCAGCTAAAAACTCGAAGTGTACAAGATTTTGTGACCATTTGAAAAAAAAGCCCCATTTCAGACACTTTAATGGCTACTAGCAGCAAACCTGTAAAATCTCAAATGCTCTTTAAGGGGGTGCGAGTTCTCGAGGTTTGGTGAGGGATAGGGGCCAATATAAGGGCCAAGTACCAGCACCCATCGCACATCATGTGAGCACACCCCCCCAGCCCCCCCGATCGTCGGAACCCCAATGCCGCCGGTCAGGTTCTCCGACGATGCTCTGACGATGGTGCCCCGATGAAGAAAAATGCGGCACCAGCACATGCCCAAGCCCAGCATGTGCTGCCGCAACCCTCAGTCCGGTCTGATCTTAGACTGAGAATGAACTCTGTACGCTTAGACTGGGAATGAACTCCATATGCCTAAGTCAACCCAAGAAATGAACGTGCGGGCACTCAGCCGACCAGAGGGGCAGGATTCACAAGTCGGGGATCGGCTGGCTCCCCCTTTACGTGCTACTAATCCTGCTGCTGCAACCCTTGGTCTGATCCAATCTAAGATTCGAAATGAACTCTATATGCCTAAGCCAACCGACGAAACGAGCGGGCGGGCGGGCACTACGTCGACTAGAGAGGCGGGATGCGTAAGCCATGGATCGATAGGGTGTTAGGTGGGTTTAGGTACATCTTCATATTTCTATGAGCCAATGCCATTTTTTTGGCTTGTAAATTCATACAATGGTCCCTTAAGCCTTCACGTGAAGTTTCATGGCAAGACGATTTGTTTTCTATTTTTTACGATTTTCAAAAATTTTTGTGATTCAGGATTTTTAAAATTTTTTCGGAAGGTGTTTTGGCCCGAAACTTGGCAGACGTGATCCTTGTATTTTTGTTGGCATGCACAAAAAAATTCAGCCAAAAACTCAAAGTGTACAAGATTTTGTGACCATTTGAAAAAAATGTCCCCATTTCAGACATTTTAATGGCTACTGGCAGCAAACCTGTAAAATCTCAAATGCCCTTTAAGGGGGTGTGAGTTCTCGAGGCTTGATGAGGGATAGGGGGCCAATATAAGGGCCAAGTACCAGCACCCATCGCATATCATGTGTGCACACCTGCCCCGGCCCCCTCGATCGTCGGAACCCCAATGTCGCCGGTCAGGTTCTCCGACGATGCTCCGACGATGGTACCCCGACGAAGAAAAATGTGGCACCAGCACATGCCCGAGACCAGCATGTGCTGTCGGAACCCTTGGTCCGGTCAGATCTTAGACTGGGAATGAACTCCGTATGCCTAAGTCAACCCACGAAATGAGCGTGCGAGCGCTCAGTCGGCCAGAGGGGCGGGAAGCGTAAGCCGGGGTTTGGCCGGGTCCCCCTCTGTGTGCTGTCGATCCTGCTGCTGCAACCTTCAGTCCAATCCAATCTTAGATGGAGACTGAACTCTGTATGCTTAAGCCAACCGATGAAACGAGCTGGCGGGCAGGCAGGCGGGGACTACTTCGACCAGAGAGATGAGATGCGCAAGCCGTGGATCGATAAGGTGGTAGGTTAGTTTAGGTACATCTTTATATTTCTACGTGCCAATGCCATTTTTATGCCTTGCAAATTCATACAATGGTCCCTTAAGCCTTCACGTGAAGTTTCATGGCAAGACGACTCGTTTTCTATTTTTAACAATTTCTGAAACTTTTTGCGGTTCAAGATTTTTTAAATGTTTTTCGAAAGGAGTTTTGGCCCCAAACTTGGTAGACGTGATCCTTGTATTTTTGTTGGCATGCATAAAAAAATTCAGCTAAAAACCCGAAGTGTACAAGATTTTGTGACCATTTGAAAAAAGAGTCCCCATTTCAGACACTTTAATGGCTATTGCTAGCAAACCAGTAAAATCTCAAATGCTCTTTAAGGGGGTGTGAGTTCTCGAGGTTTGATGAGGGATAGGGGGCCAATATAATGGAAAAGTACCAGCACCCATCGCACATCATGTGCGCACACCCACCCGGCCCCCCCGATCGCCTGAACCCCAATGTCGCTGGTGAAGAAAAATGGGGCACCAACACATGCCGGAGCCCAGCATGTGCTACCGCAACCCTCGGTCTGATCCGATCTTAGACTGGGAATGAACTCTGTATGCTTAGACTGAGAATGAACTCCGTATCCCTAAGTCAACCCACGAAATGAGCGTGCGGGTGCCCAGCCGGCCAGAGGGGCGGGATGCGCAAGCCAACAATCGGTTGGGTCCCCCTCTGCGTGCTGCAGATCCTGGTACTGCAACTCTCAGTCCAATCTGATCTTAGACTGGGAATGAACTCCGTATGCCTAAGCCAACCGACGAAATGAGCGGGCGGGCGGGCGGGCACTATGTCGGCCAGAGAGACGGGATGCGCAAGCCGTGGATGCGATAGGGTGGTAGGTGGGTTTAGGGACATCTTCATATTTCTGCATGCCAGTGCCATTTTTATGGCTTGTAAATTCATACAATGGTCCCTTAAGCCTTCACATGAAGTTTCATGGCAAGATGACTCGTTTTTTATTTTTTATGATTTTCAAAACTTTTTACTATTCGAGATTTTTTAAAATTTTTCCAGAACGAGTTTTCACTCCAAACTTGGTAGACGTGATCCATGTATTTTTATTGGCATGCACAAAAAAATTCAGCTAAAAACTCGAAGTGTACAAGATTTTGTGACCATTTGAAAAAAGTGTCCCCATTCTAGACACTTTAATTGCTACTGGCAGCAAACCTGTAAAATATGAAATGCTCTTTAAAGGGGTGTGAGTTCTCGAGGATCGATGAGGGATAGGGGGCCAATATAAGGGCCAAGGACCAGCACCTATCGCACATCATGTGTGCACACCCCCCCCGGCCCCCCCGATCGCCGAAACCCCAATGCCGCCGGTCAGGTTCTCCGGCGATGCTCCGATAATGGTGCCCCGGCAAAGAAAAATGCGACACCAGAACATGCTTGAGCCCAGCATGTGCTGCCGCAACCCTCGGTCCGGTCCAATCTTAGACTGGGAATGAACTCCGTATGCCTAAGTCAACCCACGAAATGAGCGTGCGGGCGCTCAACCGGCCAGAGGGGCGGGATGCGCAAGCCGGGGATCGACCGGGTCCCCCTCTGCGTGTTGTAGATCCTGCTGCCGCAACCCTCAGTCTGATCCAATCTTAGACTGGGAATGAACTCTGTATGCCTAAGCCAATTGACGAAATGAGCGGGCGGGCGGGCGGGCACTACGTCAATCAGAGAGACGGGATGTGCAAGCCGTGGATCGATAGGGTGGTAGGTGGGTTTTAATTACATCTTTATATTTATGTGTGCCAATGCCATTTTTATAGCTTGTAAAATCATACAATGGTCCGTTAAGCCTTCACGTGAAGTTTCTTGGCAAGACGACTCCTTTTCTATTTTTCATGATTTTTGAATCTTTTTGCAGTTCGGGATTTTTTAAAATTTTTTCTGAAGGAGTTTTGGCCCCAAACTTGGTAGACGTGATCCGTGTATATTTTGTTGGCGTGCACTAAAAAATTCAGCTAAAAACTCAAAGTGTTCAAGATTTTTTGACCACTCGAAAAAAGTGTCCCCATTTAAGGCATTTTAATGGCCACTGGTAGCAAACCTGTAAAATTTCAAATGCTCTTTAAGGGGGTGTGAGTTCTCGAGGATTGATGAGGGATAGGGGGCCAATATAAGGGCCAAGTACCAGCACCCATCGCACATCATGTGTGCACACCCCCTGGCCCCCCGATCGCTGGAACCCCAATGCCTTCGGTCAAGTTCTCCAGCGATGCTCCGATGATGGTGCCCCGATGAAGAAAAATGCGGCACCAGCACATGCTCGAGCCCAACATGTGCTGCCGCAACCCTTGGTCCGGTCCGATCTTAGACTGGGAATGAACTCCGTATGCCTAAGTCTACCCATGAAATGAGCGTGCGGGCGCTCAGCCGGCCAAAGGGGCGGGATGCGCAAGCTGGGGATCGGTCGGGTCCCCCTCTGTGTGCTGCCGATCCTGCTACCGTAACCCTTGGTCCTGTCTGATCTTAGACTGGGAATGAACTCCGTATGCCTAAGCCAACCGATGAAACGAGCGGGCGGGCCGGTTGGCGGGCAGGCACTACGCTGACCAGAGAGACGGGATGCGTAAGCCGTGGATCGATACGGTGGTAGGTGGGTTTAGGCACATCTTCATATTTCTCCATGCCAATGCCATTTTTATGGCTTGTAAATTCATACAATGGTCCCTTAAGCCTTCACATGAATTTTCTTGGCAAGACGACTCATTTTCTATTTTTCACTATTTTTGAAACTTTTTACGGTTCGAGATTTTTTAAAATTTTTTCAGGAGTTTTGGTCCCAAACTTGGTAGACGTGATCCTTGTATTTTTGTTGGCATGCACAAAAAATTTTAGCTAAAAACTCGAAGTGTACAAGATGTTGGGACCATTTGAAAAAAGTGTCCTTATTTCAGACACTTTAATGGCTACTGGCAGCAAACCTGTAAAATCTCAAATGCTCTTTAAGGGGATGTGAGTTCTCGAGGTTTGGTGAAGGATAGGGGTCCAATATAAGGGCCAAGCATCAGCACCCATCGCACATCATGTGCGCACACCCCTCCTGGCCCCCCCGATCGTCGGAACCCCAATGTCGCCCGTAAGGTTCTCCGGTGATGCTCTGACGAAGGTGCCCCGGCGAAGAAAAATGCGGCACCAGCACATGCCCGAGCCTAGCATGTTCTGGCGCATCCCTTGGTCTGGTCCGATCTTAGACTGGGAATGAACTCCATATGCTTAGACTGGGAATGAACTCCGTAAGCCTAAGTTAACCCACAAAACGAGCGTGCCGGCGCTCAATCGACCAGAGGGGCAGGGTGCGCAAGACGGGGATCGGTCGGGTCCCCCTCTGTGTGCTGCGAATCCTGCTGCCACAACCCTCATTCCGGTCTGATCTTAGGCAGGGAATGAACTCCATATGCCTAAGCCAACTGACAAAACGAACGGGCGGGCGGGCACTAAACCGGCTACAGAGACGGGATGTGCAAGCCGTGGATCGATAGGGTGGTAGGTGGGTTTTAACACATCTTCATATTTCTGTGTGCCAATGCCATTTTTATGGCTTGTAAATTCATACAATGGTCCCTTAAGCCTTCACGTGAAGTTTCATGGCAAGACGACTCGTTTTCTATATTTCATGATTTTTGAAACTTTTTGCGGTTCAAGATTTTTTAAAATTTTTTTGGAAGGAGTTTTGGCCCCAAACTTGGTAGATGTGATCCTTGTATTTTTGTTTGCATGCACAAAAAAATTCAGCTAAATACTCGAAGTGTACAAGATTTTGTGACCATTTGAAAAAAGTATCCCCATTTCAGACACTTTAATGGCTACTGACAGGAAACCTATAAAATCTGAAATGCTCTTTAAGGGGGTGTGAGTTCTCAAGGTTTGATTAGGGATAGGGGGCCAATATAAGGGCCAAGTACCAGCACCCATCGCACATCATGTGCGCACACCCCCCAGCCCACCCGATCGTCGGAACCCGAATGCCGCTTGTCAGGTTCTCCGGCGATGCTCCGACGATGGTGCCTCGACGAAGAAAAATGCGGCACCAGCACATGCCCGAGCCCAACATGTGCTGCCACAACCCTCACTCTGGTCCATCTTAGACTGGGAATGAACTCCGTATGCCTAAGTCAACCCACGAAATGAGCGTGCGGGCGCTCAGCCAGCCAGAGGGGTGGGATGCGCAAGTCGAGGATCGATCGGGTCCCCTTCTGCATGCTGCCAATCTTCTTGTCGTGACCTTCAGTCCGGTCTGATCTTAAACTAGGATTGAACTTCGTATGCCTAAGCCAACTGATGAAACGAACGGGCGGGTGGGCGGGCGGGCACTACGCCGGCCAGAGAGACGGGATAAGCAAGCCGTGGATCGATAGGGTGGTAGGTGGGTTTAGGCACATCTTCATATTTTTGCATGCCAATGCCATTTTTATGGCTTGTAAATTCATACAATGGTCCCTTAAGCCTTCACGTGAAGATTGATGGCAAGACGACTCGTTTTTCTATTTGTCATGATTTTCAAAACTTTTTATGGTTCGGGATTTTTAAAAAAATTTTTGGATGGAGTTTTGGCCCCAAACATGGTAGACATGATCCTTGTATTTTTTTTGGCATGCACAAAAAAATTAAGCTAAAAACTCGAAATGTACAAGATTCTGTGACCATTTGAAAAAAGTGTCCCCATTTCAAACACTTTAATGGCTACTGGTAGCAAACCTGTAAAATCTCAAATGCTCTTTAAGGGGGTGTGAGTTCTCGAGGTTTGATGAGGGATAGGGGGCCAATATAAGGGCCAAGTACCAGCACCCATCGCACATCATGTGCGCACACCCCTCGGCCCCCCCATCGTCGGAACCCTAATGCCGTCGGTATGGTTCTCCGGCGATGCTCCGGCGATGATGCCCGGGGGAAGAAAAATATGGCACCAGCACATGCCCGAGCCTAGCATGTGCTGCCGCAACCCTTGGTTCGGTCCGATCATAGACTGGGAGTGAACTTCGTATGCTTAGACTGGGAGTGAACTCCGTATGCCTAAGTCAACCCATGAAACGAGCGTGTGGCTGCTCAGTCAGCCAGAGGGGCGGGAAGCGCAAGCCGGGGATCGATCGGGTCCCCCTCTGTGTGCTGTCAATCCTTCTACCACAACCCTTGGTCTGGTCTAATCTTAGATTGGGAATGAACTTTATATGCCTAAGCCAACCAAGGAAACGAGCGGGAGGGCTGGCTGGCGGGCACTACACCGGCCAGAGAGACGGGATGCGCAAGCCGTGGATCGATAGGGTGGTAGGTGGGTTTAGGCACATCTTCATATTTCTGCATTCCAATGCCATTTTTATGGCTTGTAAATTCATACAATGGTCCCTTAAGCCTTCACGTGAGGTTTTACGGCAAGACGACTCGTTTTCTATTTTTCACGATTTTTGAAACTTTTTACGGTTCAAGATTTTTTAAAATTTTTTTGGAAAGATTTTAGCCCCGAACTTAGTAGACGTGATCCTTGTATTTTTTTTTGGCATGCACAAAAAAATTCAGGTAAAAACTAGAAGTGTACAAGATTTTGTGACCATTTGAAGAAAGTGTCCCCATTTCAGACACTTTAATGGCTACTGGCAGAAAACCTGTAAAATCTCAAATGCTCTTTAAGGGGGTGTGAGTTCTCGAGGCTTGATGAGGGATAGGGTGCCAATATAAGGGCCAAGTACCAGCACCCATCGCACATCATGTGCGCACACCCCCCGGCCCTCCCAATTGCCGGAACCCCAATGCCACCAGTCAGGTTCTCCTGCGATGCTACGACGATGGTGCCCCGACGAAGAAAAATGCGGCACTAGCACATGCCCGAGCCCAGCATGTGCTATCGCAACCCCCGGTCTGGTTCGATCGTAGACTGGGAATGAACTTCATATGGTTAGACTGGGAATGAACTCCGTATGCCTAAGTCAACCCACGAAAAGAACGTGCGGGCGCTTAGCCTGCCAGAGGGGCGGGAAGCGCAAGCCGAGGATCGGTCGGGTCCCCGTCTGTGTGCTGTCGATCTTGCTGCCACAACCCTCGGTCCGGTCCAATCTTGGACTTGGAATGAACTCCGTATGCCTAAGCCAACCGACAAAACGAGCGGGCGGGCGGG
This sequence comes from Durio zibethinus, assembly GCF_047325235.1. Taxonomy (NCBI): domain Eukaryota; kingdom Viridiplantae; phylum Streptophyta; class Magnoliopsida; order Malvales; family Malvaceae; genus Durio; species Durio zibethinus. The sequence continues at coordinate 12,792,175 of NC_143177.1, forward strand.
CACTATGCCGGCCAGAGAGGCGGGATGCGCAAACCGTGGATCGATAGGGTGGTAGGTGAGTTTAGGCACATCTTCATATTTTTGTGTGCCAATAACATTTTTATGGCTTGTAAATTCATACAATGGTCCCTTAAGCCTTCACGTGAAGTTTAATGGCAAGACGACTCGTTTTCTATTTTTGACGATTTTTGAAACTTTTTACGGTTCGGGATGTTTTAAAATTTTTTCAAAAGGAGTTTTGGCCCCGAACTTGGTAGACGTGATCCTGGTTTTTTTTTTGGCATGCACAAAAGAATTCAGCTAAAAACTCGAAGTGTACAAGATTTTGTGACCATTTAAAAAAAGTGTCCCCATTTTAGACACTTTAATGGCTACAGGTAGCAAACCTGTAAAATCTCAATTGCTCTTTAAGGGGGTGTGAGTTCTTGAGGTTTGATGAGGGATAGGGGGCCAATATAAGGGCCAAGTGCCAGCACCCATCGCACATCATGTGCGCAAACCCCCCGGCCACCCTGATCGTCGAAAACCCAATGCCGCCGGTCAGGTTCTTCGATAATGCTCCGGTGATGGTGCCCCACTGCATGTTGCCGATCCTGCCGCCGTAACCCTCAGTCCGGTCTGATCTTAGACTGGGAATGAACTCTGTATGCCTAAGCCATAAGACGAAACAAGCGGACGGGCGGGCGAGCGAGCGCGCACTACGCTGGCAAGAGAGACGAGATGCGCAAGCCGTGGATCGATAGGGTGGTAGGTGGGTTTATGCACATCTTCATATTTCTACATGCCAATGCCATTTTTATGGGTTGTAAATTCATACAATGGCCCCTTAAGCCTTCACGTGAAGTTTCATGGCAAGACAACTCGTTTTCTATTTTTCATGATTTTTGAAACTTTTTACGGATCGGGATTTTTTAAAATTTTTTCAGAAGAAGTTTTGGCCCAAAACTTAGTAGACGTGATCCTTGTATTTTTGTTGGCCTCCACAAAAAAATTCAGCTAAAAACAAGAGGTGTACAAGATTTTGTGACCATTTGAAAAAAGTGTCCCTATTTCAGACACTCTAATGGCTACTGGCAGCAAACATGTAAAATCTCAAATGCTCTTTAAGGGGGTGTGAGTTCTCGAAGTTTGATAAGGGATATGGGGCGAATATAAGGGCCAAGTACCAGCAGCCATCGCACATCATGTGCGCACACCCTCTTCGACCCCCCGATCACCGGAACCTCAATGCCGTCGGTCAGGTTTTCCGACGATGCTCCGGCGATGGTGCCCCCGTGAAGAAAAATGCGGCACCAGCACATGCCCAAGCCCAGAATGTGCTGCTGCAACCCTCGATCCGGTCTGATCTTAGACTGGGAAAGGCGGGCAGAGAGACGGGATGCGCAAGCTGTGGATCGATAAGGTGGTAGGTGGGTTTAGGCTCATCTTCATATTTCTGCATGCCAATGCCATTTTTATGGATTGTAAATTCATACAATGGTCCCTTAAGCCTTCGCGTGAAGTTTCATGGCAAGACGACTCGTTTTCTATTTTTCATGATTTTCAAAACGTTTTACGGTTCGAGATTTTTTAAAATTTTTTTCGAAGGAGTTTTGGCATTAAACTTGGTAGACGTGATCCTTGTATTTTTTTTGGCATGCACAAAAAAATTCAGCTAAAAACTCGAAGTGTACAAGATTTTGTGACCATTTGAAAAAAATGTCCCCATTTTAGACACTTTAATGGCTACTGGCAGCAAACCTGTAAAATCTCAAATGCTCTTTAAGGGGGTGTGAGTTCTCAAGGTTTGATGAGGGATAGGGGGCCAACATAAGGGCCAAGTACCAGCACACATCGCACATCATGTGCGCACAGCCCCCCGGCCCCCCGATCATCAGAACCCCAATGCCACCGGTCAGGTTCTCTGACGATGGTGCCCCGACGAAGAAAAATGTGGCACCAGCACATGCCCGAGCCCAGCATGTGTTGCCGTAACCCTCGGTCCGATTCGATCTTAGTCTGGCAATGAACTTCATAGGCTTAGACTAGGAATGAACTCCATATGCCTAAGTCAACCCAAGAAACGAGCGTGCGGGCACTCAGCCGACCAGAGGGGCGGGATGCGCAAGTCAGGGATCTATCCTGCTGTCACAACCCTCAGTCCAGTCCGATCTTAGACTGGGAATGAACTCCGTATGCCTAAGCCAACCGATGAAACGAGCGGGCGGGCGGGCACTATGCTGGCCAGAGAGACGGGATGCGCAAGTTGTGGATCGATAGGGTGGTAGGTGGGTTTGGGCACATCTTCATATTTCTGCATGCCAATGCCATTTTTATGGCTTGTAAATTCTTACAAAGGTCCCTTAGGCCTTCACGTGAAGTTTCATGGCAAGACGACTCGTTTTTTATTTTTCATGATTTTTGAAACTTTTTGTGGTTTGGGATTTTTTAAAATTTTTTCGGAAGGAGTTTTGACCCCAAACTTGGTAGATGTGATCCTTGTATTTTTGTCGGAATGCACAAAAAATTTCAATTAAAAACTCGAAGTGTACAAGATTTTGTGACGATTTGAAAAAAGTGTCCCCATTTCAGACACTTTAATGGCTACTGGTCACAAACCGCTAAAATCTCAAATGCTCTTTAAGGGGGTTTGAGTTCTCGAGGTTTGACGAGGGATAGGGGGCCAATATAAGGGCCAAGTACCAGCACCCATCACACATCATGTGTGCGCACCCCTCCGGCCCCCCTGATAGCCGGAACCTCAATGCCACCGGTCAAGTTTTTTGGCGATGCTCCGACGATGGTGCCTCGGTGAAGAAAAATGCGACACCAGCACATGCCCGAATGCAGCATGTGCTGCGCAACCCTCTTTCCAGTCTGATCTTAGACTGGGAATACACTCCATATGCTTAGACTGGGAATGAACTCTGTATGCCTAAGTCAACCCATGAAACCAACGTACAAGTCGGGGATCATAAGGGTCCCCCTCTGCGTGCTGCCGATCTTGCTGCTACAACCCTCGGTCCGATCTGATCTTAGACTGGGAACAAACTCCGTATGCCTAAGCCAACCGACAAAACGAGCGAGCGGGTGGGTGGGCGGGCACTACGCTGGCCAGAGAGACGGGATGCGTAAGTCGTGGATCGATAGGGTCGTAGGTGGGTTTAGGCCCATCTTCATATTTCTACGTGCCAATTCCATTTTTATGGCTTGTAAATTCATACAATGGTCCCTTAAGCCTTCACGTGAAGTTTCATGGCAAGACGACTCGCTTTCTATTTTTCATGATTTTTAAAACTTTTTACGGTTCAGGATTTTTTAAAATTTTTTTGGAAGGAGTTTTGGCCCCAAACTTGTTAGACGAGATCCTTGTATTTTTCTTGGCATGCACAAAAAAATTCGACTAAAAACTCGAAGTGTACAAGATTTTGTGACCAGTTGAAAAAAGTGTCCTCATTTCAGACACTTTAATGGCTACTGGCAGCAAACATGTAAAATCTCAAATGCTCTTTAAGGGGGTGTGAGTTCTCGAGGTTTGATGAGGGATAGGGGGCCAATATAAGGGCCAAGTACCAGCACCCATCGCACATCATGTGTGCACACCCCCCGACCCTACCGATCTCCGGAACCCCAATGCCGCCGGTCAGGTTCTCCGGTGATGGTGCCCGATGAAGAAAAATGCGGCACCAGCACATGCCCGAGCCCAGCATGTGCTACCGCAACCCTCGGTCTGGTCTAATCTTAGACTGGGAATAAACTCCGTATGCCTAAGCCAACCAACGAAATAAGTGGGCGGGCGGGCACTACACCGGCCAGAGAGACGGGATGCGCAAGCCATGGATCGATAGGGTGCTAGGTGGGTTTAGGCACATCTTCATATTTCTATGTGCCAATACCATTTTTAGGGCTTGTAAATTCATACAATGGTCCCTTAAGCCTTCACGTGAAGTTTCATGGCAAGACGTCTCGTTTTCTGTTTTTCATGATTTTTGAAACTTTTTACAGTTCAAGATTTTTTTAAATTTTTTCGGAAGGAGTTTTGGCCCCAAACTTGGTAGATATGATCCTTGTATTTTTTTTGGCTTGCACAAAAAAATTCAGCTAAAAACTCGAAGTGTACAAGATTTTATGACCATTTGAAAAAGGTGTCCCCATTTCGGACACTTTAATGGCTACTGGCAGCAAACCTATAAAATCTCAAATGCTCTTTAAGGGGGTGTGAGTTCTCGAGGTTTGATGAGGGATAGGGGGACAATATAAGGGCCTAGTACCAGCACCCATCGCACAACATGTGCGCACACCCCACCCGACCCCCTCGATCGTCGGAACCCTAATGTCGCCGGTCAGGTTTCCGGCGATGGTGCCCCGACGAAGAAAAATGCGGCACCAGCAGATGCCCGAGCCCAGCATGTGCTACCGTAACCCTCGGTCTGGTCCGATCTTAGACTGGGAATAAACTCCATATGCCTAAGCCAACCAACAAATGAGTGGGCGGGCGGGCACTACGTCGGCCAGAGAGACGGGATGCGCAAGCCGTGGATCGATAGGGTGGTAGGTGGGTTTAGGCACATCTTCATATTTCTACGTGCCAATACCATTTTTATGGCTTGTAAATTCATACAGTGGTCCCTTAAGCATTCACGTGAAGTTTCATGGCAAGACGTCTCATTTTCTATTTTTCACGATTTTTGAAACGTTTTATAGTTCAGGTTTTTTTAAAATTTTTTTGTAAGGATTTTTGGCCCCAAACTTGTTAGACGTGATCCTTGTATTTTTTTTGGCATGCACAAAAAAATTCAACTAAAAACTCGAAGTGTACAAGATTTTGTGACCATTTGAAAAAAGTGTCCTCATTTCGGACACTTTAATGGCTACTGGCAGCAAACATGTAAAATCTCAAATGCTCTTTAAGGGGGTGTGAGTTCTCGAGGTTTGATGAGGGATAGGGGGCCAATATAAGGGCCAAGTACCAGCACCCATCGCACATCATGTGTTCACACCCCCCGGCCCTCCCGATCTCCGGAACCCCAATGCCGTCGGTCAGGTTCTCCGGTGATGGTGCCCGATGAAGAAAAATACGGCACCATCACCTGCCCGAGCCCAGCATGTGCTACCGCAACCCTCGGTCTGGTCCAATCTTAGACTGGGAATAAACTCCATATGCCTAAGCCAACAACGAAATGAGTGGGCGGGCGGGCACTACGCCGGCCAGAGAGAAGGGATGCGCAAGCCGTGGATCGATAGGGTGGTAGGTGGGTTTAGGCACTCTTCATATTTCTACGTGCCAATGCCATTTTTATGGCTTGTAAATTCATACAATGGTCCCTTAAGCCTTCACGTCAAGTTTCATGGCAAGACGACTCGTTTTTTATTTTTCACGATTTTTGAAACTTTTTACGGTTCGGGATTTTTTAAAATTTTTTTGTAGGGGTTTTGGCCCCAAACTTGGTAGACATGATCCTTGTATTTTTTTTGGCATGCTCAAAAAAATTCAGCTAAAAACTCAAAGTGTACAAGATTTTGTGACCATTTGAAAAAAGTGTCCCCATTTCAGACACTTTAATTGCTACTGGCAGCAAACCTGTAAAATCTTAAATGCTCTTTAAGGGGGTGTGAGTTCTCAAGGTTTGATGTGGGATAGGGGGCCAATATAAGGGCCGAGTACTAGCACCCATCGCACATCATGTGTGCACACCCCCCTCAGCCCCCCCGATCGCCAAAACCCCAATGCCGTCGGTCAGGTTCTCCGGTGATGCTCCGATGATGGTGCCCCGACGAACAAAAATACGGCACCAGCACATGCCCGAGCCCAGCATGTGCTGCCACAACTCTCGGTCCAATCCAATCTTAGACTGGGAATGAACTCCGTATGCCTAAGTCAACCTATGAAATGAGCGGACGGGCGTTCAGCCGACCAGAGGGGCGGGCTGCGCAACCCGGGGATTGGCTGGGTCCCCCTCTGCGTGCTGTCGATCTTGGTACCGCAACCCTTGGTCTGATCCGATCTTAGATTGGGAATGAACACCGTATGCCTAAGCCAACTGACACAACAAGCTGGCGGGCGGGCGGGCACTACGTCGGCCAGAGAGATGCGATGCGCAAGCCATGGAACAATAGGGCGGTAGGTGGGTTTAGGCACATCTTCATATTTCTGCATGCCAATGCCATTTTTATGGCTTGTAAATTCATACAATGGTCCCTTAAGCCTTCACATGAAGTTTCATGGCAAGACAACTCGTTTTCTATATTTCACAATTTTTGAAACTTTTTACAGTTCTGGATTTTTTAAAATTTTTTGGAAGGAGTTTTGGCCCCAAACTTGGTAGACGTGATCCTTGTATTTTTGTTGGCATGCACAAAAAAATTCGGCTAAAAACTAGAAGTGTACATGATTTTGTGACCATTTGAAAAATGTGTCCCCATTTCAGACACTTTAATTGCTACTAGCAGCAAACCTATAAAATCTCAAATGCTCTTTAAGGGGGTGTGAGTTCTCGAGGTTTGATGAGGGATAGGGGGTAAATATAAGGGCCAAGTACCAGCACCCATCACACCTCTTGTGCGCACACCCCCCCGGCCCCCCGATCGCCTGAACCCCAATGCCGCTAGTCAGGTTCTCCGGCGATGGTTCCCTGACAAAGAAAAATGTGGCACCAGCACATGCCCAAGTCCAGCATGTGGTCCCGCAACCCTCGGTCTAGTTCGATCTTAGACTGGGAATGAACTCCATATGCTTAGACTGGGAATGAACTCCATATGCCTAAGTCAACCTACAAAACGAACGTGCGGGCGGTCAGCCGGCTAAAGGGGCGGGATGCGCAAGCCGGGGATCGGTCGGGTCCCTCTCTACGTGCTGCAGATCCTACTGCTGCAACCCTCAGTTTGATCTGATCTTAGACTCGGAATGAACTCCGTATGCCTAAGCCAACCGATGAAACCAGCAGGCAGGCAGGCGGGCGGGTACTACGCCGGTCAGAGAGACGGGATGCGCAAGCCATAGATCGATAGGGTGGTGGGTGGGTTTAGGAACATCTTTATATTTCTACATACCAAAGCCATTTTTATGGCCTGTAAATTCATACAATGGTCCCTTAAACCTTCACGTGAAGTTTAATGGCAAGACGACTCGTTTTCTATTTTTCATCACTTTCAAAACTTTTTGCGGTTCGGGATTTTTTAAAATTTTTTTGAAAGGAGTTTTGGCCCCAACCAAGGTAGACGTGATCCTTGTATTTTTGTTGGCATGCACAAAAAAATTCAGCTAAAAACTCGAAGTGTACAAGATTTTGTGACCATTTGAAAAAAGGGTCCCCATTTTAGACACTTTAATGGCTACTAGCACCAAACTTGTAAAATCTCAAATGCTCTTTAAAGGGGTGGGGGGACAATATCAGGGCCAAGTACCAGCACCCATCGCATATCATGTGCACACACCCCCACTGGCCACCTCGATCGTTGGAACCCCAATGCCATCGGTCAAGTTCTCTGGCGATGCTTCGACGATGGTGCCCCGGGGAAGAAAAATACGGCACCAGCACATGCTCGAGCCCAATGGGTGCTGCGGCAACCCTCAGTCCGATCTGATCTTAGACTGGGAATGAACTCCGTATGCCTAAGCCAACCAACGAAACGAGTGGGCGGGCAGTCGGGCGGGCACTACACCGGCCAGAGAGACGGGATGCATAAGCCGTGGATCGATAGGGTGGTAGGTGGGTTTAGGCACATCTTCATATTTCTATGTGTCGATGCCATTTTTATGGCTTGTAAATTCATACAATGGTCGCTTAAGCCTTCCCGTGAAGTTTCATGGCAAGACGACTCGTTTTCTATTTTTCATGATTTTCAAATCTTTTTACGGTTGGGGATTTTTTAAAATTTTTTCGGAAGGAGTTTTGGCTTCAAACTTGGTAGACGTGATCCTTGTATTTTTGTTGGCATGCACAAAAAAATTCAGCTAAAAACTCGAAGTGTACAAGATTTTGTGACCATTTGAAAAAAGTGTCCCCATTTCAGACACTTTAATGGCTACTGGCAGCAAACCGGTAAAATCTCAAATGCTCTTTAAGCGGGTGTGAGTTCTCGAGGTTTGATGAGGGATAGGGGGACAATATAAGGGCTAAGTACCAGCACCCATCGCACATCATTTGTGCACAGCCCCTCGGCCCCTCCGATTGTCGGAACCCCAATGCCGCCGGTCAGGTTCTCCAGCGATGCTTCGACGATGGTACCCCGACGAAGAAAAATGCGGCATCAGCAAATGCTTGAGCCCAGCATGTGCTACCGTAGCCCTCGGTCTGGTCTGATCTTAGACTGGGAATGAACTCCGTATGCTTAGACTGGGAATGAACTCGTATGCCTAAGTCAACCAGTGAAATGAGCGTGCGGGCTCTCAGCCGGCCAGAGAGGCGGGATGTGCATGCCGAGGATCGGCCGAGTCCCCCTCTGCATGCTATCGATCCTGCTACCGTAACCCTCGATCCGGTCAGATCTTAGACTGGGAATGAACTCCGTATGCCTTAGCAAACCGACGAAACGAGCGGGTAGGCGGGCGGGCCAGAGAGACGGGATGCGCAAGCCGTGCACCGATACGGTGGTAGGTGGGTTTAAGTGCATCTTCATATTTCTGCATGCCAATGCCATTTTTATGGCTTGGAAATTCATACAATGGTCCCTTAAGCCTTCACGTGAAGTTTCATGGCAAGACAATCGTTTCCTATTTTTCACGATTTTTGAAACTTTTTATAGTTCGGGATTTTTGAAAATTTTTTCGAAAGGAGTTTTGGCCCCAAACTTGGTAGACATGATCCTTGTATTTTGTTTGGCATGCACAAAAAAATTCAGCTAAAAACTCGAAGTGTACAAGATTTTGTGACCATTTGGAAAAAGTGTCCCCATTTCAGACACTTTAATGGCTACTGGCAGCAAACCTTTAAAATCTCAAATGCTCTTTAAGGGGGTGTGAGTTCTCGAGGTTTGATGAGGGATAGGGGGCTAATATAAGGGCCCGGTTCCAGCACACATCGCACATCATGTGCGCACACCCCCTTGCCCCCCCGACCGCCGGAACCCCAATACCGTCGGTCAGATTCTCCGGCGATGCTCCGACGATGCTGCCCCGGTGAAGAAAAATGTGGCACCAGCACATGCCCAAGCGTAGCATGTACTGTCGCAACCCTCAGTCCAGTCCAATCTTAGACTGGGAATGAACTCCGTATGCTTAGATTGGGAATGAACTCCGTATGCCTAAGTCAACCCATGAAACGAGCGTGCCGGCGCTCAACCGGCCAGTGGGGCGGGATGCGCAAGCCGGGGATCCACCGGGTCCCCCTTTATGTGCTATCGATCCTGCTACTACAACCCTCAGTCCGATCCAATCTTAGACTGGGAATGAACTCCGTATGCCTAAGCCAGCCGACGAAACGAGCGGGCGGGCACTTCATCGGCCAGAGGGACGGGATGCGCAAGCCGTGGATCAATAGGGTGGTAGGTGGGTTTAGGCACATCTTCATATTTCTGCGTGCCAATTCCATTTTTATGGCTTGCAAATTCATACAACGGTCCCTTAAGCCTTCACGTGAAGTTTCATGGCAAGACGACTTGTTTTCTATTTTTCATGATTTTCAAAAATTTTTGTGGTTAGGGATTTTTTAAAATTTTTTCTGAAGGAGCTTTTCCCCTAAACTTGGTAGACGTGATCCTTGTATTTTTTTTGGCATGCACAAAAAAATTGAGCCTAAAACTCGAAGTGTACAAGATTTTGTGACCATTTGAAAAAAGTGTCCCCATTTTAGACACTTTAATGGCTACTGGCAGCAAGCCTATAAAATCTCAAATGCTCTTTAAGGGAGTGTGAGTTCTCGAGGTTTGATAAGGGATCGGGGCCAATATAAGGGCCAAGTACCAGTACCCATCGCACATCATGTGCGCACACCCCCCCGGCCCTCCCGATCATCGGAGCCCCAATACCACCGGTCGGGTTCTCCGACGATGCCCCGGTGATGGTGCCCCGATGAAGAAAAATACGGCACCAGCACATGCCCGAGCCCAGCATGTGCTGCCACAACCCTCGGTCTGGTCCAATCATAGACAGGGAATGAACTCCGTATGCTTAGATTGGGAATGAACTCGTATGCCTAAGTCAACCCACGAAACGAGCGTACGGGCGCTCAGCCGACCAAAGGGGCGGGATGCACAAATCGGGGATCCGTTGGGTCCCGCTCTGCGTGCTGCCGATCCTGCTATCATAACACTCAGTCTGGTCTGATCTTAGACTGGGAATGAACTCCGTATGCCTAAGCCAACCGACGAAACGAGCGGGAGGGCGGGCGGGCGGGCACTACACCGGCCAGAGAGACGGGATGCGCAAGCTGTTAATCAATAGGGTGGTAGGTGGGTTTAGGCACATCTTCACATTTCTGCGTGCCAATGCCATTTTTATGGCTTGTAAATTCATACAATGCCCTCTTAAGCCTTCACGTGAAGTTTCATGGCAAGACTACTCGTTTTCTATTTTTCACGATTTTTAAAACTTTTTGCAGTTCAGGATTTTTTAAAATTTTTTTGAAAAGAGTTTTGGTCCCAAACTTGGTAGACGTGATCCTTGTAATTTTGTTGGCATGCACAAAAAAATTCAGCTAAAAACTCGAAGTGTACAAGATTTTGTGACTATTTGGAAAAAGTGCCCCCATTTCAGACACTTTAATGGCTACTGGCAGCAAACCTGTAAAATCTCAAATGCTCTTTAAGGGGGTGTGAGTTCTTGAGGTTTGATGAGGGATAGGGGGCCAATATAGGGGCCAAGTACCAGCACCCATCGCACATCATCTGCGCACGGCCCCCCCGATCGCCGGAACCCCAATGCCGTCGGTCAGATTCTCCGATGATGCTTCGACGATGATACCCCGACAAAGAAAAATGCGACACTAGCACAAGCCCGAGCCTAGCATGTGCAGCCGCAACCCTCGGTCCGGTTTGATCATAGTCTGGCAATGAACTCCGTATGCTTAGACTGGAAATGAACTCCGTATGCCTAAGTCAACCCATGAAATGAGTGTGCGGGCATTCAGTTGGCCAGAGGGGCAGGATGCGTTAGCTGAGGATCAGTCGGGTCCCCCTCTGCATGCTATTGATCCTGCTGTTGCAACCCTCAGTCCGGTCCAATCTTAGACTGGGAATGAACTCCGTATGCCTAAGCCAACCGATGAAACGAGCGGGCGGGTGGGCACTACGACGGTCAGAGAGACGGGATGCGCAAGCCGTGGATCGATAGGGTGGTAGGTGGGTTTAGGCACATCTTAATATTTCTGCATGCCAATGCCATTTTTATGGCTTGTAAATTCATACAATGGTCCCTTAAGCCTTCACGTGAAGTTTCATGGCAAGACAACTCGTTTTCTATTTTTCACCATTTTTGAAAATTTTTGTGGTTCGGGATTTTTTAAAATTTTTTTGGAAGAAGTTTTGGCCCCAAACTTGGTAGACGTGATCCTTATATTTTTTTTGGCATGCACAAAAAAATTGATCTAAAAACTTGAAGTGTACAAGATTTTGTGACCATTTGAAAAAAGTGTCCCCATTCCAAACACTTTAAGGGCTACTGGCAGCAAACCTGTAAAATCTCAAATGCTCTTAAAGGGGTGTGATTTCTCGAGGTTTGATGAGGGATGGGGGGCCAATATAAGGGCCAAGTACTAGCACCCATCGCACATCATGTGCGCACACCCCCCGGCCCCTCCGATCATCGGAACCAAAATACCGTCGGTCAGGTTCTCCGGCAATGCTCCGACGATGGTGCCCCAGTGAAGAAAAATGCCGCACCATCACAAGACCGAGCCCAGCATGTGCTGCCGCAACCCTCGGTCTGGTCTGCTCTTGACTGGGAATGAACTCCGTATGCTTAGACTGGGAATGAACTCCGTATTCCTAAGTCAACCCATGAAATGAGTGTGTGGGTGCTCAGCCGGCCAGAAGGGCGAGATGCGCAAGCCAGGGATCTGGATGCTACCGATCCTGCTGCCGCAACCTTCGGTCCGGTCTGATCTTAAACTGGGAATGAACTCTGTATGCCTAATCCAACCGACGAAACGAGAGGGCGGGCGGGCGGGCACTATGTCGGCCTGAGAGACTGGATGCGTAAGCCATGGATCGATAGGGTGGTAGGTGGGTTTAGGCACATCTTCATATTTCTACGTGCCAATGCCATTTTATGGCTTGTAAATTCATACAGTGGTCCCTTAAACCTTCAGGTGAAGTTTCATGGCAAGACAACTCGTTTTCTATTTTTCAAGATTTTTGAAACTTTTTGGGATTCGAGATTTTTTAAAATTTTTTCGGATGGAGTTTGGCCCCAAACGTGGTAGACGTGATCCTTGTATTTTTGTTGGAATGCACAAAAAAATTTTGCTAAAAACTTGAAGTGTACAAGATCTTGTGACCATTTGAAAAAGTGTCCCCATTTCAGACACTTTAATGGCTACAGGCAGCAAACCTATAAAATCTTAAATGGTTTTTAAGGGGGTGTTAGTTCTCGAGGTTTGATGAGGGATAGGGGGCCAATATAAGGGCCAAGTACCAGCACCCATCGCACATCATGTGCGCACACCCCCCGACCCCCCCAATCGTCGGAACCAATATGTCGTCGGTCAGGTTCTCCGGCAATGCTCCGACGATGGTGCCCCAACGAAGAAAAATGCGGCACCATCACAAGCCCGAGCCCAACATGTGCTGCCGCAACCCTCGGTCTGGTCCGATCTTGACTGGGAATAAACTCCGTATGCTTAGAATGGGAATGAACTCTGTATTCCTAAGTCAACCCATGAAACAAGCGTGCGGGTGCTCAGCCGACCAGAGGGGTAGGTTGCGCAAGCTGGGGATCTATCGGCACCCCCTCTGCATGCTGTCAATCCTACTACCCCAACCCTCGGTCTGGTCCGATCTTAGACTGGGAATGAACTCCGTATGCCTAAGCCAACCGACGGAACGAGCGTGAGGGCAGGCGGGCGGGCGGGCACTACACCGGCCAGAGAGACGGGATGCGCAAGCTGTGGATCGATTGGGTGGTAGGTGGGTTTAGGCACATCTTCATATTTTTGCATGCCAATGGCATTTTTATGGCTTGTAAATTCATACAATTGTCCCTTAAGCCTTCACGTGAAGTTTCATGGCAAGACGACTCATTTTCTATTTTTCATTATTTTTGAAACTTTTTACGGTTCGGGATTTTTTAAAATTATTTCAAAACTATTTTTGGCTCCAAACTTGGTAGACGTGATCCTTGTACTTTTGTTGGCATGCACAAAAAAGTTCAGCTAAAAACTCGAAGTGTACAAGATTTTGTGGCCATTTGAAAAAAGTGTCCCCATTTCAGACACTTTAATGGCTACTGGCAGCAAACCTGAAAAATCTCAAACGCTCTTTAAGGGGGTGTGAGTTCTCGAGGTTTGCTGAGGGATAGTGGGCCAATATAAGCACCAAGTACCAGCACCCATCGCGCATCCTGTACGCACACCCCCCCGGCCTCCCTGATCGTCGGAACCCCAAAACCAAAGGTCAGGTTCTCCGGTGATTCTCCGGCGATGGTGCCCCGGTGAAGAAAAATGCGGCACCAGCACATGCTCGAGCCCAGCATGTGTTGCTGCAACCCTTGGTCCGGTCTGATTTTAGACTGGGAATGAACTCCGTATGCTTAGCTGGGAATGAACTCCATATGCCTCGGTCAACCCATAAAACGAGCGTACAGGCGCTCAGCCGATCGAGGGGCGGGATGTGCAAGTCGGGGATCGGTCGGGTCCCCCTCTGCGTGCTATCGATCCTGCTGCCACAACCCTCGGTCTGGTACAATCTTAGACTGGGAATGAACTTCGTATGCCTAAGCCAACTGACGAAACGAGCGGGCAGGCGGGCGAGCGAGCACTACGCCAGCTAGAGAGACGGGAAGCGCAAGCCGTGGATCGATAGGGTGGTAGGTGGGTTTAGGCACATCTTCATATTTCTGCGTGCCAATGCCATTTTTATGGCTTGTAAATTCATAGAATGGTCCCTTAAGCCTTCACCTGAAGTTTAATAGCAAGACGACTTATTTTTTATTTTTCATGATTTTTGAGATTTTTGCGGTTTGAGATTTTTTAAAATTTTTTCAGAATTATTTTTGGCTCCAAACTTGGTAGACGTGATCCTTGTATTTTTGTTGGCATGCACAAAAAAATTCAGCTAAAAACTCGAATTGTACAAGATTTTGTGGCCATTTGAAAAAAGTGTCCCCATTTCAAACACTTTAATTGCTATTGGCAGCAAACCTGTAAAATCTCAAATGTTCTTTAAGGGAGTGTGAGTTCTCGAGGTTTGTTGAGGAATAGGGGGCCAATATAAGCACCAAGTACCAGCACCCATCGCGCATCATGTACGCACACCCCCCCGACCTCCCTGATCGTCGGAACCCCAATACCTAAGTCAAGTTCTCCGACGATGCTCCGGCGATGGTGCCCCGATGAAGAAAAATGTGGCACCAGCACATGCCGGAGCCCAGCATGTGCTGCTGCAACCCTCGGTCTGGTCCGATCTTAGACTGGGAATGAACTTCGTATACTTAGACTGGGAATGAACTGCATATGCCTCGGTCAACCCATGAAACGAGCGTGCGGGCGCTCTGCGGCCAGAGGGGCTGGATGCGCAAGCCGGGGATCGACCGGGTCCCCCTCTGTGTACTGTCAATCCTACTGCCACAACCCTTAGTCTGGTATAATCTTAGATTGGGAATGAACTCCGTATGCCTAAGCCAACTGACGAAATGAGCGGGCGGGCGGGCACTACGTCGACCAGAGAGATGGGATGCGCAAGTCGTGGATCGATAGGGTGGTAGGTGGGTTTAGGTACATCTTCATATTGCTGCATGCCCATGCCATTTTTATGGCTTGTAAATTCATACAATGGTCCCTTCAGCCTTCACGTGAAGTTTCATGGCAAGACGACTCGTTTTCTATTTTTCACGATTTTCAAAACTTTTTGTGGTTTGGGATTTTTTAAATTTTTTTCGGAAGGAGTTTTGGCCCCAAAATTGTTAGACATGATCCTTGTATTTTTTTTTGGCATGCAAAAAAAAATTCAGCTAAAAATTCGAAGTGTACAAGATTTTGTGACCATTTGAAAAAAGTGTCCCCATTTTAGACACTTTAATGGCTACTGGCAGCAAACCTGTAAAATCTCAAATGCTCTATAAGGAGGTGTGAGTTCTCGAGGTTTGATGAGGGATTGGGGTTCAATATAAGGGCCAAGTACCAGCACCCATCGCACAACATGTGCGCACACCCCCCCGGCCCCCCCAATCGCCAGAAACCCAATACCGTCGGTCAGGTTCGTCGATAATGCTCCGGCGAAGAAAAATGTGGCACCAACACATGCCCGAGCCCAGCATGTGCTGCCACAACCCTCGGTCTGGTCTGATCTTAGATTGGGAATGAACTCCTTATGCTTAGACTAGGAATTAACTCTGTATGCCTAAGTCAACCCACGAAATGAGCGAGCGAGTGCTCAACCGGCCTGAGGTGCGGGATGCACAAGCCGGGGATCCGTCGGATCCCCCTCTGCGTGCTGTCGATCCTGCTGCCACAACCCTTGGTCTGGTCCAATCTTAGACTGGGAATGAACTCCGTATGCCTAGGCCAACCGACGAAACGGGCGGGCGGGCACTACGCCGGCCAGAGAGACGGGATGCGCAAGCCGTGGATCGATAGGGTGGCAGGTGGGTTTAGGCACATATTCACATTTCTATGTGCCAATGCCATTTTTATAGCTTGTAAATTCATACAATGGTCTCTTAAGCCTTCACGTGAAGCTTCATGGCAAGACAACTCGTTTTCTATTTTTCATGATTTTTGAAACTTTTTATGGTTTGGGATTTTTTAAAATTTTTTCGGAAGGATTTTTGGCCCTAAACTTGGTATACGTGATCCTTGTATTTTTGTTGGCATGCACAAAAAAATTCAACTAAAAACTCGAGGTGTACAAGATTTTGTGACCATTTGAAAAAAGTGTCCCCATTTTAGATATTTTAATGGCTACTGGCAGCAAACTTGTAAAATCTCGAATGTTCTTTAAGGGGGTGTGAGTTCTCGAGGTTTGATGAGGGATAGGGGGCCAATATAAGGGCCAAGTACCAGCACCCATCGCACATCATGTGCGCACACCCCCCGGCCCCCCGATCGTCGGAACCCCAATGCCACCGGTCAGGTTATCCGGTGATACCCCGGCGATGGTGCCTCGACGAAGAAAAATGTGGCACCAACACGTGCTCGAGCCTAGCATGTGCTGCCGTAACCCTTGGTCTGATCCGATCTTAGACTGGGAATAAACTTCGTATGCCTAAGTCAACTCACGAAACGAGCGTGCGGGTGCTCAACCGACCAGAGGGGCGCGATGCGTAAGTCGAGGATCAACTGGGTCCCCCTATGCGTGTTGCCGATCCTGCTACTGGAACCCTCGGTCCGGTCCAATCTTAGACTGGGAATGAACTTCGTATGCCTAAGCCAACCGATGAAACGAGCGGGCGGGCGGACAGGTGGGCACTACGTCGGCCAGAGAGATGGATGCGCTAGCCGTAGATCGATAGGGTGGTAGGTGGGTTTAGGCACATCTTCACATTTCTGTGTACCAATGATGTTTTTATAGCTTGTAAATTCATACAATGGTCCCTTAAGCCTTCACGTGAAGTTTCATGGCAAGACGACTCATTTTCTATTTTTCACGATTTTTGAAACTTTTTGCGGTTTGGGATTTTTTTAAATTTTTTCGGAAGGTGTTTTGGTCCTAAACTTGGTAGACGTGATCCTTGTATTTTTGTCGGCATGCATAAAAAAATTCAGCTAAAAACTCGAGATGTACAAGATTTTGTGACCATTTGAAAAAAGTGTCCCCATTTTAGAGATTTTAATGGCTACTGGCAGCAAACCTGTAAAATCTCGAATGCTCTTTAAGGGGGTGTGAGTTCTTGAGGTTTGATGAGGGATAGGGGGCCAATATAGGGGCCGAGTACCAGCACCCATCACACATGATGTGCGCACACCCCCCCGGGCCCCTGATCGCTGGAACCCCAATGCCGCCGGTCAGGTTATCCAACAATGCCCCGACAACGGTGCCCTGACGAAGAAAAATGCAGCACCAACACATGCCCGAGCCCAGCATGTGCTGCCACAACCCTCGGTCTGGTCTGATCTTAGACTGGGAATGAACTCCGTATGCTTAGACTAGGAATAAACTCAGTATGCCTAAGTCAACCCACGAAACGAGCAAGCGAGTGCTCAACCCGCTAGAGGGGCGGGATGCACAAGCCGGGGATCCGTCGGGTCCCCCTCTGCGTTCTGTCGATCCTGCTACCACAACCCTCAGTCCGGTCCAATCTTAGACTAGGAATGAACTCCGTATGCCTAGGCCAACAGACGAAACGCGCGGACGGGCACTACGCCGGCCAGAGAGACGGGATGCGCAAGCGTGGATCGATAGGGTGGTAGGTGGGTTTAGACACATCTTGATATTTTCGCATGCCAATGCCATTTTTATGGCTTGTAAATTCATACAATGGTCCCTTAAGCCTTCACGTGAAGTTTCATGGCAAGACGACTCGTTTTCTATTTTTCATGATTTTTGAAACTTTTTACGGTTCAGGATTTTTGAAAATTTTTTCGGAAGGTGTTTTGGCCCCAAACCTGGTAGGCATTATCCTTGTATTTTTTTTAGCATGCACAAAAAAATTCAGCTAAAAAGTCGAAGTGTACAAGATGTTGTGGCCATTTGAAAAAAGTGTCCCCATTTAAGACACTTTAATGGCTACTGGCAGCAAACCTGTAAAATCTCAAATTCTCTTTAAGGGGGTGTGAGTTCTCAAGGTTTGATGACGGATAGGGGGCAATATAAGGGCCAAGTACCAGCACCCTTCGCACATCATGTTCGCACACTGCCCCCCGATCGTCGGAACCCTAATGCCGTTAGTCAGGTTCTTCGGCGATGCTTCGGCGATGGTGCCCCAACAAAGAAAAATACGGCAAAAAACACATGCCCGAGCCAAGCATGTGCTACCGTAACCCTCGATCCGGTCTGATCTTAGACCGGGAATGAACTCTGTATGCTTAGACTGGGAATGAACTTCATATGCCTAAGTCAACTCACGAAACGAGCGTGCGGGTGCTCAGCCGACCAGACGGGTGGGATGCGCAAGCCGACGATCAGTCGGGTACCTCTCTGCGTGCTGCTGATCCTGCTACCGCAACCCTCGGTCTGGTTTGATCTTTGAGGGGGTGTGAGTTCTCCAGGTTTGATGAGGGATTGGGGGCCAATATAAGGGCCAAGTACCAGCACCCATCGCACATCATGTGCGCACACCCCCCCAGCTTCCTCGATCGCCAGAAACCCAATGCCGTCGATCAGGTTCTCCGGCGATGCTCCGACGGTGGTGCCCCGGCGAAAAAAAGGGTGGCACCAACACATGCTCGAGCCCAGCATGAGCTGTCGCAACCCTCGATCTGATCTGATCTTAGACTGGGAATGAACTTCGTATGCTTAGACTGGGAATGAACTCCGTATGCCTAAGTCAACCCACGAAACGAGCGTGCGGGTGCTCAACCAACCAGAAGGGCGGGATGCGTAAGTTAGGGATCGGTCGAGTCCCCCTCTGCGTGCTGTCGATCCTGCTGTCGTAACCCTTGGTCCGATCTGATCTTAGACTAGGAATGAACTCTGTATGCCTAAGCCAACCGATGAAACGAGCGGGCAGGCGGGCACTACGTCGGCCAGAGAGACGGGATGCGCAAGCCGTGGATTGATAGGGTGGTAGGTCGGTTTAGGCACAACTTCATATTTCTGCATGCCAATGCCATTTTTATGGCTTGTAAATTAATACAATGGTCCCTTAAGCCTTCACGTGAAGTTTCATGGCAAGATGACCCATTTTCTATTTTTCATGATCTTCGAAACGTTTTACGGTTCGGGATTTTTTAAAATTTTTTTGGAAGAAGTTTTGGCCCCAAACTTGGTAGACGTGATCCGTTTATTTTTTTTTGGCATGCACAAAAAAATTCAGCTAAAAACTCGAAGTGTACAAGATTTTGTGACCATTTGAAAAAAGTGTCCCCATTTCAGACACTTTAATGGCTACTGGCAGCAAACCTGTAAAATCTCAAATGCTCTCTAAGGGGTATGAGTTCTCAAGGTTTGATGAGGGATAGGACGCCAATATAAGGGCTGAGTACCAGCACCCATCGCACATCATGTGTGCACACCCCCTGTCTGCCCCGATCGCCGGAACCCCAATGCCGTCGGTCAGGTTCTCCGGTGATGCTCCAGCGAAGAAAAATGTGACAGCAGCAGATGACCGAGCCCAGCATGTGCTGCCGCAATCCTTGGTCTGGTCCGATCTTAGACTGGGAATGACCTCCATATGCCTAAGCCAACCAACGAAACGAGCAGGCGGGAGGGCACTACGCCGGCCAGAGAGGCGGGATGCGCAAGCCGTGGATCGATAAGGTGGTAGGTGGGTTTAGGTACATCTTCATATTTCTATGTGCAAATGCCATTCTTATGGCTTGTAAATTCATACAATGGTCCCTTAAGCCTTCACGTGAAGTTTCATGGCAAGACGACTTGTCTTCTATTTTTCATGATTTTTGAAACTTTTTGCGGTTCGGGATTTTTTAAAATTTTTTTGGAAGGCATTTTGGCCCCAAACTTGGTAGACGTGATCCTTTTATTTTTGTTGGCATGCACAAAAAAATTCAGCTAAAAACTAGAAGTGTACAAGATTTTGTGACCATTTGAAAAAAGTGTCCCCATTTTAGACATTTTAATGGCTACTGGCAGCAAACCTGTAAAATCTCAAATGCTCTTTAAGAGGGTATGAGTTCTTGAGGTTTGATGAGGGATAGGACACCAATATAAGGGCTGAGTACCAGCACCCATCACACATCATGTGCGCACACCCCCCATCCCCCTCGATCGCCGAAACGCCAATGTCACCGGTCAGGTTCTTGGCGATGCTCTAGCGAAGAAAATGCGGCACCAGCACATGCCCGAGCCCAGCATGTGCTACCGCAACCCTTGGTCCGGTCCTATCTTAGACTGGGAATGAACTCTGTATGCTTAGACTGGGAATGAACTCCGTATGCCTAAGTCAACCCACAAAACGAACGTGCAGGCGCTCAGCCGGCTAGATGAAACGAGTGGGCGAGCGGGCCGGTGGGTGTGCAAGCACTACGTCGACCAGAGAGGCGGGATGCGCAAGCCGTGGATCGATAGGGTGATAGGTGGGTTTCGGCACATCTTCATATTTCTGCGTGCCAATACCATTTTTATGGCTTGTAAATTCATACAATGGTCTCTTAAGCCTTCACGTGAAGTTTCATGGCAAGATGACTCGTTTTCTATTTTTCAAAATTTTTGAAACTTTTTGCGGTTCGGGATTTTTTAAAATTTTTTCGAAAGGATTTTTGGCCCCAAACTTGGTAGACATGATTCTTGTCTTTTTGTTGGCATGCACAAATAAATTCAGCTAAAAACTCGAAGTGTACAAGATTTTGTGACCATTTGAAAAAAGTGTCCCCAATTCAGACACTTTAATGGCTACTGGCAGCAAACCTGTAAAATCTCAAATGCTCTTTATGGGGGTGTGAGTTCTTGAGGTTTGATGAGGGATAGGGGGCCAATATAAGGGCCAAGTACCACCATCAATCGCACATCATGTGCGTACACCCCCCGGCCCCCCCGATCGTCGAAACCCCAATGCTGCCGACCAGGTTCTACGACGATGCTCCGACGATGGTGCCCCGATGAAGAAAAATGTGGCACCAGCACATGCCTGAGGCCAGCATGTGCTGCCGTAACCCTCGGTCTGGTCCGATCTTAGAATGGGAATGAACTCCGTTTGCTTAGACTGGGAATGAACTCCGTATGCCTAAGTCAACCCACGAAACGAGCATGCGGGCGCTCAGCGGCCAGAGGGGCGGGATGCACAAGTCGGGGATCAGTTGGGTCCCCCTCTGTGTGCTGTCGATCCTGCTACCACAACCCTCAGTCTGATCTGATCTTAGACTGGGAATGAACTCCGTATGCCTAAGCCAACTGACGAAACGAACGGGCGGGCACTACGCCAGCCAGAGAGATGGGATGCGGAAGCCGTAGATCGATAGGGTGGTAGGTTGGTTTAGGGATATCTTCATATTTCTGCACGCCAATGCCATTTTTATGGCTTCTAAGTTCATACAATGGTCCCTTAAGCCTTCACGTGAAGTTTCATGGCAAGATGACTCGTTTTCTATTTTTCATGATTTTTGAAACTTTTTACGGCTCGGGATTTTGTAAAATTATTTCAAAATGAGTTTTGACCCCAAACTTGGTTGATGTCATCCTTGTATTTTTGTTGGCATGCACAAAAAAATTTAGCTAAAAACTCGAAGTGTACAAGATTTTGTGACCATTTGAAAAAAGTGTCCCCATTTCAGACACTTTAATGGCTACTGGCAGCAAACCTGTAAATTCTCAAATGCTCTTTAAGGGGGTGTGAGTTCTTGAGGTTCGATGAAGGATAGGGGGCCAATATAAGGGCCAAGTACCAGCACCCATCGCACATCATGTGCGCACACCCACCGGCCCCCCGATCGCCAGAACCCCAATGCCGTCGGACAGGTTCTCTGACGATGCTCTGGCGATGGTGCCCCGGCGAAGAAAAAAGTCACACTAGCACATGCCTGAGCCCAGCATGTGCTGCCGTAAGCCTCGGTCCGGTCTGATCTTAGACTGGGAATGAACTCCGTATGCCTAAGTAAACCGACGAAACAAGCGTGCGGGTGCTCAGTAGGCCAGAGGGGCGGGATTCGCAAGCCGGGGATCGGTCGGGTCCCCTTCTGCCTGCTACCAATCTTGCTATCACAACCCTTGGTCTGGTTCTATCTTAGACTAGGAATGAACTCCGTATGCCTAAGCCAACCGACGAAACGAGCGGGCGGGTGGGCACTACACAGGCCAGAGAGACGGGATGCGTAAGTCGCGGATCGATAGGGTGGTAGGTGGGTTTAGGCACATCTTCAAATTTCTATGTGCCAATGTCATTTTTGTGGCTTGTAAATTCATACAATGGTCCCTTAAGCCTTCACGTGAAGTTTCTTGGCAAGACGAATCCTTTTCTATTTTTCATGATTTTTGAAACTTTTTACAGTTCGTGATTTTTTAAACTTTTTTGGGAAAGAGTTTTGGCCCCAAACATAGTAGACGTGATCCTTGTATTTTTGTTGGCTTGCACAAAAAAATTCAGCTAAAAACTCGAAGTGTACAAGATTTTGTGACCATTTGAAAAAAGTGTCCCCATTTCAGACACTTTAATGGCTACTGGCAGCAAACCTGTAAAATCTCAAATGCTCTTTAAGGGGGTGTGAGTTCTCGAGGTTTGATGAGGGATAGGGGGCCAATATAAGGGCCAAGTATGAGCACCGATCGCACATCATGTGCGCACACCCCCCGGCCCCCCCGATCATTGAAAACCCAATGCTACCGGTCAGGTTCTCCGGCGATGCTCCGGCGATGGTGCCCCGGCAAAGAAAAATGTGGCACCAGCACATGCCTGAACCCAGCATGTGCTGCCGCAACCCTCGGTCTGGTCCGATCTTAGACTGGGAATGAACTCCATATGCTTAGACTGGGAATGAACTCCGTATGCCTAAGTCAACCCACGAAACGAGCGTGCGGGCTTTCAGCCAGCTAGAGGGGCGGGATGCACAAGTCGAGGATCGACCGGGTCCCTCTCTGTGTGCTGCTGATCCTACTACCGTAACCCTCAGTCTGGTCTAATCTTAGACTGGGAATGAACTCGTATGCCTAAGCCAACCGA
The DNA here is from genome assembly GCF_047325235.1 of Durio zibethinus. Taxonomy (NCBI): domain Eukaryota; kingdom Viridiplantae; phylum Streptophyta; class Magnoliopsida; order Malvales; family Malvaceae; genus Durio; species Durio zibethinus. Next base: position 12,815,015 of record NC_143177.1, read on the forward strand.
CGAAACGAGCGGGCGAGCAGGCGGGCGGGCACTACGCCAGCCAGAGAGATGGGATGCGCAAGCTGTAGATCGATAGGGTGGTAGGTTGGTTTAGGCACATCTTCATATTTCTACACGCCAATGCCATTTTTATGGCTTTTAAATTCATACAATGGTCCTTTAAGCCTTCACATGAAGTTTCATGGCAAGATGACTCGTTTTCTATTTTTCATGATTTTTGAAACTTTTTGTGGTTCGGGATTTTGTAAAATTATTTCGAAAGGAGTTTTGGCCCCAAACTTGGTGGACGTCATCCTTGTATTTTTGTTGGTATGCACAAAAAAATTTAGCTAAAAACTCGAAGTGTACAAGATTTTGTGACCATTTGAAAAAAGTGTCCCCATTTCAGACACTTTAATGGCTATTGGCAGTAAACCTGTAAATTCTCAAATGCTCTTTAAGGGGGTATGAGTTCTCGAGGTTTGATGAAGGATAGGGGGCCAATATAAGGGCCAAGTACTAGCACCTATCGCACATCATGTGCGCATACCCCTCTGGCCCCCCCGATCGTCGGAACCCCAATGCCGTCGATCAGGTTCTCTGACGATGCTCCGATGATGGTGCCCCGGGGAAGAAAAATGTGGCACCAACGCATGCCCAAGCCCAACATGTGCTGCTGCAACCCTCGGTCTGGTTCGATCTTTGAATGGGAATGAACTCCGTATGCTTAAACTGGGAATGAACTACGTATGCCTAAGTCAACCCACGAAATGAGCATGCGGGCGCTCAGCGGCCAGAGGGGTGGGTTGCACAAGCCGGGGATCAACCGGGTCCCCCTCTATGTGCTGTTGATCCTGCTACCACAACCCTTAGTTCGATCTGATCTTAGACTGGGAATGAACTCCGTATGCCTAAGCCAACCGACGAAACGAGCGGTCGGGCGGGCGGGCATATGCCGGCCAGAGAGACGGGATGTGCAAGCCGTGGATCGATAGGGTGGTAGGTTGGTTTAGGGACATCTTGATATTTCTGCGTGCCAATACCATGTGCGCACACCCCCCCGGCCCTACTGATCGTCGGAACCCCAATGCCACCGGACAGGTTCTCCGACGATGCTCCGACAATGGTGCCCCGATGAAGTAAAATACGGCACCAACACATGCCTGAGCCCAGCATTTGCTGCCGCAACCCTCGGTCCGGTCCGATCTTAGACTGGGAATGAACTCCGTATGGTTAGACTGGAAATGAACTCTGCATGCCTAAGTCAACCCACGAAACGGGAGTGCGGGCGCTCAGCCGACCAGAGGGGCGGGATGCGCAAGCCGGGGATCAGTCGGGTCTCCCTCTGCGTGCTACCGATCCTGCTGCCGCAACACTCGGTCTGGTCCAATCTTATACTGGGAATGGACTCCGTATGCCTAAGCGAACCGATGAAACGAGCGGGTGGACGGGGCGGGCACTATCCCGACCAGAGAGACGGGATGCGCAAGCCGTGGCTCGATAGGGTGGTAGGTGGGTTTAGGCACATCTTCATATTTCTACATGCCAATGCCATTTTTATGGCTTGTAAATTCATACAATGGTCCCTTAAGCCCTCACGTGAAGTTTCATGGCAAGATGACTCGTTTTCTATTTTTCATGATTTTTGAAACTTTTTACGGTTCGGGATTTTTTAAAATTTTTTTGGAATAAGTTTTGGCCCCAAACTTGGTAGACGTGATCCTTGTATTTTTGTTGGCATGCACAAAAAACTTCAGCAAAACTCGAAGTGTACAAGATTTTGTGACCATTTGAAAAAAGTATCCCCATTTCAGACACTTTAATGGCTACTGGCAGCAAACCTGTAAAATCTCAAATGCTCTTTAAAGGGGTGTGAGTTCTCGAGGTTTGATGAGTGATAGGGGGCCAATATAAGGGCCAAATTCCAGCACCCATCACATATCATGTGTGCACACCCCTCGGCCCCCCCGATCGCCGGAACCCCAATGCCGTCGGTCAGGTTCTCCAGCGATGCTCCGACGATGGTGCCCCGATGAAGAAAAATACGGCACCAGCACATGCTTGAGCCCAGCATGTGCTGTCGTAACCCTTGGATAGGTCGGGTCCCCCTCTGCGTGCTGTCGATCCTGCTGCCGTAACCCTCAGTCTGATCCGATCGTAGACTTGGAATGAACTCCATATGCCTAAGCCAACCGACGAAATGAGCGGATGGGCGGACGGACAGGCGGGCACTACACCGGCCAGAGAGACGGGATGCGCAAGCCGTGGATCGATAGGGTGGTAGGTTGGTTTAGGCACATCTTCATATTTCTACGTGCCAATGCCATTTTTATGGCTTGTAAATTCATACAATGGTCCGTTAAGCCTTCACGTGAAGTTTCATGGCAAGACGACTCGTTTTCTATTTTTCATGATTTTTGAAACTTTTTGCAATTTGGGATTTTTTAAAATTTTTTCAGAAGGAGTTTTGGCCCCAAACTTGGTAAACGTGATCCTTATATTTTTCTTGGCATGCACAAAAAAATTCAACTAAAAACTCGAAGTGTTCAAGATTTTGTGACAATTTGAAAAAAGTGTCCCCATTTCAGACACTTTAATGGCTATTGGTAGTAAACCTGTAAAATCTCAAATGCTCTTTAAGGGGGAGTGGGTTCTTGAAGTTTGATGAGGGATAGGGGGCCAATATAAGGGCCAAGTACCAGCACCCATCGCACATCATGTGCGAACACCCCCCGGCCCCCCCGAACGCCAGAACCCCAATGCCGCCAGACAGGTTCTCTGACGATGCTCTGGTGATGGTGCCCCGATGAAGAAAAAAAGTCACACCAGCACATGCCTAAGCCCAGCATGTGCTGCCACAACCCTCGGTCCGATCCGATCTTAGACTGGGAATGAACTCCATATGCTTAGATGGGGAATGAACTCCGTATGCCAAAGTCAACCCATTAAACGAGCGTGCGGGTGCTCAGCGGCCAGAGGGGAGGGATACACAAGTCAGGGATCAACTGGGTCCCCCTCTGCATGCTGTTGATCCTGCTACACAACCCTCAGTTCGATCTGATCTTAGACAGGGAATGAACTCCGTATGCCTAGGCCAACCGACGAAACGAGCGGGCGGGCGGGCACTACGCCGGCCAGAGAGACGGGATGTGCAAGCCGTGGATCGATAGGGTGGTAGGTCGGTTTAGTCACATCTTCATATTTCTGCTTGCCAATGCCATTTTTATGGCTTGTAAATTCATACAACATTCCATTAAGCTTTCACGTGAAGTTTCATGGCAAGACGACTCATTTTCCATTTTTCATGATTTTCAAAACTTTCTGCGGTTCGGGATTTTTTAAAATTTTTTTGGAAGGATTTTTGGTCCCAAACTTGGTGGATGTGATCCTTGTATTTTTGTTGGCATGCACAAAAATATTGAGCTAAAAACTCGAAGTGTACAAGATTTTGTGACCATTTGAAAAAAGTGACCCCATTTGAGACAGTTTATTGGCTACTGGCAGCAAACCTGTAAAATCTCAAATGCTCTTTAAGCGGGTGTGAGTTCTTGAGGTTTGATGAGGGATAGGGGGCCAATATAAGGGCCAAGTACCAGCACCCATCGCACATCATGTGCGCACACCCCCTGGTCCCCCCGATCGTCAGAACCCCAATATCGTCAGTCAGGTTCTCTGGCGATGCTCCGACAATGGTGCCCCGATGAAGAAAAATACGACACCAACACATGCCCCAACCTAGCATGTGCTGCCGTAACCCTCGGTCTGGTCCATTCTTAGACTGGGAATGAACTCCGTATGCTTAGACTAGGAATGAACTCCGTATGCCTAAGTCAACCCACGAAACAAGCGTGCGGGCGCTCAACCGGCCAGAGAGACGGGATACGGAAGCCATTGATCGATATGGTGGTAGGTGCATTTAGCCACATCTTCATATTTCTGCATGCCAACACCATTTTTATGGCTTGTAAATTCATACAATGGTCCCTTAAGCCTTGACGCGAAGTTTCATGGCAAGACGACTCGTTTTCTATTTTTCATGATTTTCCACACTTTTTACGGTTTGAGATTTTTTAAAATTCTTTCGAAAGGATTTTTGGCCCCAAACTTGGTAGATGTGATCCTTGTTTTTTTGTTGGCATGCACAAAAACATTCAGCTAAAAACTCGAAGTGTACAAGATTTTGTGACCATTTGAAAAAAGTGTCCCCATTTTAGACACTTTAATGGCTACTGGCAGCAAACCTGTAAAATCTCAAATGCTCTTTAAGGGGGTGTGAGTTCTCGAGGTTTGATGAGGGATAGAAGGCCAATATAAGGGCCAAGTACCAGCACCCATCTCACATCATGTGCGCACACTCCCCCCGGCCCCCCCGATCGTCTGAACCCCAATGCCGTCGGTCAGGTTCTCCAACGATGCTCCGGCGATGGTGCCCCGGTGAAGAAAAATATGGCACCAACACATGCCCGAGCCAAGCATGTGCTTCCGCAGCCATTGGTCTGATCCAATCTTAGACTGGGAATGAACTCCGTATGCCTAAGACAACCGATGAAATGAGTGGGCAGGCGGGTGGCCACTATGTCGGCCAGAGAGACGGGATGCGCAAGCCGTCGGTTTAGGTACATCTTCATGTAGGTGGGTTTAGGTACATCTTCATGTTTTTGTGTGCCAATGCCATTTTTATGGCTTGTCAATTCATACGATGGTCCCTTAAGCTTTCACGTGAAGTTTCATGGCAAGACGACTCATTTTCTATTTTTCATGATTTTTGAAACTTTTTACGGTTCGGGATTTTTTGAAATTTTTTTGGAAGGAGTTTTGGCCAAACTTGGTAGACGTGATCCTTGTATTTTTGTTGGCATGCACAAAAAAATTCAGCTAAAAACTCGAAGTGTACAAGATTTTGTGACCATTTTAAAAATGTGTCCCCATTTCAGACACTTTAATGGCTGCTGGCAGCAAACCTGTAAAATCTCAAATGCTCTTTAAGGGGTTGTGAGTTGTCGAGGTTTGATGAGGGATAGGGGGCAATATAAGGGCCAAGTACCAGCATCCATCGCACATCATGTGCACACACCCCCGGGCCCCCCAATCGTCGGAACCTCAATCCGTCGGTCAGGTTCTCCGGTGATGCTCCGGCGATGGTGCCCTGGCGAAGAAAAATGCGACACCAACACATGCCCGAGCCCAGCATCTGCTGCCGCAACCCTCGGTCCGGTCTGATCTTAGACGGGGAATGAACTACGTAAGCCTAAGTCAACCCACGAAACGAGCGTGCGGGTGCTCAGTCGGCCATAGGGGCGGGATGCGTAAGCCGGGGATCGGTCGGGTCCCCATCTACGTGCTGTCGATCCTGCTGCCGCAACCCTTGGTCCGGTCTGATCTTAGACTGGTAATAAACTCCATATGCCTAAGCCAACCGACGAAACGAGCGGGTGAGCGGGCGGGCTGGCGGGCACTACGCCGGCCAGAGGGACGGGATGCACAAGCCGTGGATCGATAGGGTGGTAGGTGGGTTTTGGCACATCTTCATATTTCTGCATGCCAATGCCATTTTTATGGCTTGTAAATTCATACAATGCTCCCTTAAGCCTTCACGTGAAGTTTCATGGCAAGACGACTCGTTTTCTATTTTTCATGATTTTTGAAACTTTTTGAGGTTCGGGATTTTTTTAAATTTTTTCAGACGGAGTTTTGGCCCCAAACTTGGTAGACGTGATCCTTTTATTTTTTTTGGCATGCACAAAAAAATTCAGCTAAAAACTCGAAGTGTACAATTTTGTGACCATTTGAAAAAAGTGTCCCTATTTTAGACAATTTAATGGCTACTGGCAGCAAACCTGTAAAATCTCAAATGGTCTTTTAGGGGGTGTGAGTTCTCAAGGTTTGATGAGGGATAGGGGGCCAGTATAAGGGCCAAGTACCAGCACCCATTGCACATCATGTGTGCACACCCCCCGACCCTCTCGATCGCCGAACCCTAATGCCGTCGATCAGGTTCTCCGACGATGCTCCGGTGATGGTGCCCCGATGAAGAAAAATGTGACACCAACACATGCCCGAGCCCAACATGTGCTGCCACAACTCTCGGTCCGGTCCAATCCTAGATTGGGAATGAACTCCGTATGCTTAGACTGGGAATGTACTCTGCATTTCTAAGTCAACCCACGAAACGAGCGTACGGGTGCTTAGCCGGCCAGAGGGGCGAGATGCGTAAGCCGGGGATCAGTCGGGTCCCCCTCCACGTGCTGCTGATCCTACTGTTGCAACCCTTGGTTCGGTTCGATCTTAGACTGGGAATGAACTCCGTATGCCTAAGCCAACCGACGAAACGAGCGGCCGGGCAGGCGGGCGGGCACTACATCGGCTAGAGAGACAGGATGTGCAAGCCGTGGATCAATAGGGTGGTAGGTGGGTTTAAAGACATCTTCATATTTCTAGGTACCAGTGCCGTTTTTATGGCTTGTAAATTCATACAATGGTCCCTTAAGCCTTCATGTGAAGTTTAATGGCAAGACGACTCGTTTTATATTTTTCACGATTTTTGAAACTTTTTACGGTTCGAGATTTTTTAAAAATTTTTTGAAAGGAGTTTTGGCCCCAAACTTGGTAGACGTGATCCTTGTATTTTTTTTGGCATGCACCAAAAAATTCAGCTAAAAACTCGAAGTGTATAAGATTTTGTGACCATTTGAAAAAAGTGTCCCCATTTTAGACACTTTAATTGCTACTGGCAGCAAACCTGTAAAATCTCAAATGCTCTTTAAGGGGGTGTGACTTCTTGAGGTTTGATGAGGGATAGGGGGCCAATATAAGGGCCAAGTACCAGCACCCATTGCACATCATGTGCGCACACCCCCACCCTGCCCCTTCGATCATCAGAACCCCAATACCGCCTATCAGGTTCTCCGGTGATGCCCCGGTGATGGTGCCCCAACGAAGAAAAATGCGGCACCAGCACATCCCGAGCCCAGCATGTGCTACCGTAACCCTCGATCCGGTCTGATCTTAGACTGGGAATGAACTCCGTATGCTTAGACTAGGAATGAACTCCATATGCCTAAGTCGACCCATGAAACGAGCGTGCGAGGGCTCAACCGGCCAGAGGGGCGGGATATACAAGCGGGGGATCGGTCGGGTCCCCTTCTACGTGCTGCTGATCCTCCTGCTGCAACCCTCGGTCTGGTCTAACCTTAGACTGGGAATGAACTCCGTATGCCTAAGCCAACCAACGGAATGAGTGGGCGGGCAGGCGGGCACTACGTCGGCCAGAAAGACGGGATGCACAAGCCGTGGATCGATAGGGTGGTAGGTGCGTTTAGCCACATCTTCATATTTCTATGTGCCAATGCCATTTTTATGGCTTGTAAATTCATACAATGGTCCCTTAAGCCTTCACGTGAAGTTTCATGGCAAGACGACACTTTAATGCCTACTGGCAGCAAACTGGGAATGAACTCCGTATGCCTATGCCAACCAACGGAATGAGTGGGCGGGCAGGCGGGCACTACGTCGGCCAGAAAGACGGGATGCACAAGCCGTGGATCGATAGGGTGGTAGGTGCGTTTAGCCACATCTTCATATTTCTATGTGCCAATGCCATTTTTATGGCTTGTAAATTCATACAATGGTCCCTTAAGCCTTCACGTGAAGTTTCATGGCAAGACGACACTTTAATGCCTACTGGCAGCAAACTTGTAAAATCTCAAATGCTCTTTAAGGGGGTGTGAGTTCTCGACATTTGATGAGGGATAGGGGGCCAATATAAGGGCCAAGTACCAGCACCCATCGCACATCATGTGCGCACACCCCCACCCTGCCCCTTCGATCATCAGAACCCCAATGCCGTCGGTCAGGTTCTCCGACGATGCTCCGACAATGGTGCCCCGACGAAGAAAAATACGGCACCAACACATGCTCGAGCCCAGCATGTGCTGTCGTAACCCTCGGTCTAGTCCGATCTTAGATTGGGAATGAACGTCTTATACTTAGACTGGGAATGAACTCCGTATGCCTAAGTCAACGCACAAAACGAGCGGGCGGGTGCTCAGCCGGCCAGAGGGGCGGGATGCACAAGCAGGGGATCGGTCGGGTCCACCTCTACGTGCTGCTGATCCTATTGCTACAACCCTCGATTCGATCTGATCTTAGACTGAAAATGAACTCCGTATGCCTAAGCCAACCAATGAAACGAGCGGACGGGCAGGCGTGCACTATATCGACCAGAGAGACGGGATGCGCAAGCCGTGGATCGGTAGGGTGGTAGGTTGGTTTAGGCACATCTTCATATTTCTGTGTGCCAATGCCATTTTTATGGCTTGTAAATTCATACAATGGTCCCTTAAGCCTTCACGTGAAGTTTCATGGCAAGACGACTCGTTTTCTATTTTTCACGATTTTTAAAACTTTTTACGGTTTGGGATTTTTTAAAATTTTTTCGAAAGGGGTTTTGGCCCCAAACTTGGAAGACGTGATCGTTGTATTTTTTTTGGCGTGCATAAAAAAATTCAGTGAAAAACTCGAAGTGTACAAGATGTTGTGACCATTTGAAAAAAGTGTCCCCATTTCAGACACTTTAATGGCTACTGGCAGCAACCCTGTAAAATCTGAAATGCTTTTTAAGGGGGTGTGAGTTCTCGAGGTTTGATGAGGGATAGGGGGCCAATAGAAGGGCCAAGTACCAGCACCCATCGCACATCATGTGGGCACACCCCCCTGGCCCCTTCGATCGCCTGAACCCCAATGCCGTCGGTCAGGTTCTTCGGCGATGCTCCAGTGATGGTGCCCCGACGAAGAAAAATGCAGCATCAACACATGCTCGAGCCCAGCATGTGCTGTCGTAACACTCGGTCAAGTCTGATCTTAGACTGGGAATGAACTCCGTATCCTTAGACTGGGAATGAACTCCGCATGTCTAAGTTAAAGCACGAAACGAGCGTGCGGGTGCTCAGCCGGCCAGAGGGGCGGGATGCGCAAGCGGGGGATCGGTCGGGTCCCCTTCTACGTGCTGCTGATCCTCCTGCTGCAACCCTCGGTCTGGTCTAACCTTAGACTGGGAATGAACTCCGTATGCCTAAGCCAACCGACGAAACAGCAGGTGGGCGGGCGAGCACTACACCGGCCAGAGAGACTGGATGCGCAAACTGTGGATCAATAGGGTGGTAGGTGGGTTTAGGCACATCTTCATATTTCTGTGCGCCAATGCCATTTTTATGGCTTGTAAAATCGTACTATGGTCCCTTAAGCCTTCACGTGAAGTTTCATGGTAAGACGACTCATTTTCTATTTTTCACGATTTTTGAAACTTTTTACGGTTCGGCATTTTTTTAATTTTTTTCGGAATCAGTTTTGGCCCCAACTTGGTAGACGTGATCCTTGTATTTTTGTTGGCATGCAAAAAAAAATTCAGCTAAAAACTCGAAGTGTACAAGATTTTGTGACCATTTGAAAAAAGTGTCCCCATTTCAGACACTTTAATGGCTAGTAGCAGCAAACCTGTAATATCTCAAACGCTCTTTAAGGGGGTGTGAGTTCCCAAGGTTTGATGAGGGATAGGGGGCTAATAAAAGGGCCAAGTACCAGCACCCATCGCACATCATGTGCACACACCACCCCCGACCCCCCGATCGTCGGAACCCTAACGTCGCCGGTCAGGTTTAACGGTGATGCTCCGGTGTTGGTGCCCCGACGAAGAAAAATGCGGCACCAACACATGCCCGAGCCTAGCATGTGCTACCGCAACCCTTGGTCCGGTCCGATCTTAGACTGGGAATGAACTCCGTATGCTTAGACTGGGAATGAACTCCGTATGCCTAAGTCAACCCACGAAACGAGCGTGCGGGTGCTTGGTCGGCCAGAGGGGCGGGATGAGCAAGCCGGGGATCGATCGGGTCCCATTCTGTGTCCTACGGATCCTACTATCGGAACCCTCAATCCGGTCCAATTTTAGACTGGGAATGAACTCCGTATGCCTAAGCCAACCGACGAAATGAGCGGGCGGGCGGGTGGGCGGGCACTACGCCGGCCAGAGAGACGGATGCGCAAGCCGTGGATCGATAGGGTGGTAGGTGAGTTTAGGCACATCTTCATATTTCTGTGTGCCAATGCCATTTTTATGCCTTGTAAATTCATACAATGGTCCGTTAAGCCTTCACGTGAAGTTTCATGGCAAGACGACTCTTTTCTACTTTTCACGATTTTTGAAACTTTTTGTGGTTCGGGATTTTTTAAAATTTTTTCGGAAGGAGTTTTGGGCCCAAACTTGGTAGACGTGATCCTTGTATTTTTTTTGGCATGCACAACAAAATTCAGCTAAAAACTCGAAGTGTACAAGATTTTACGACCATTTGAAAAAAATGTCCCCATTTTAGACACTTTAATGCCTACTGACAGCAAACCTGTAAAATCTCAAATGCTCTTTAAGGGGGTGTGAGTTCTCGAGGTTTGATGAGGGATAGGGGGTCAATATAAGGGCCAAGTACCAGCACCCATCGCACATCATGTGTGCACTCCCCCCTCGGTCCCCTCTATCACCGGAACCCCAATGCCGTCGGTCAGGTTCTCCGGCGATGCTCCGACGATTGTGCCCCGACGAAGAAAAATGCGACACCAACACATGCCTGAGCCCAGCATGTGCTGCCGCAACCCTCGATCAGGTCCGATCTTAGACTGAGAATGAACTTTGTATGCTTAGACTGGGAATGAACTCTGTATGCCTAAGTTAACGCACGAAACGAGCGTACGGGTGCTCAGCCGTCTAGAAGGGCAGGATGCGCAAGCCAAGGATCGGCCAGGTCCCCCTCTGCGTACTGCTGATCCTGCTGCCACAACCCTCGGTCTGATCTGGTCTTAGACTAGGAATGAACTCCATATGCCTAAGCCAACCTACGAAACGAGCGAGCGGGCGGGTGGGCGGGCACTACGCCGGCCAAAAATACGGGATGCGCAAGGCGTGGATCGATAGGGTGGTAGGTGAGTTTAGGCACATCTTCATATTTCTGTGTGCCAATGCCATTTTTATGCCTTGTAAATTCATTCAATGGTCCCTTAAGCCTTCACGTGAAGTTTCATGGCAAGACGACTCGTTTTCTATTTTTCACGATTTTTTGAAACTTTTTGCGGTTCGGGATTTTTGAAAAATTTTTCAGAATGAGTTTTGGCCCCAAACTTGGTAGACGTGATCCTTGTATTTTTGTTGGCATGCACAAAAAAATTCAACTAAAAACTCGATGTGTACAAGATTTTGTGACCATTTGAAAAAAGTGTCCCCATTTCAGACACTTTAATGGCTACTGGCAGCAAACCTGTAAAATCTCAAATGCTCTTTCAGGGGGTGTGAGTTCTCGAGGTTTGATGAGGGATAGGGGCCAATATAAGGGCCAAGTACCAGCACCCATCACACATCATGTGCGCACACCCCCCTCGGCCCCCTCTATCGTCGGAACCCAATACCGCCGGTCAGGTTCTCCGACGATGCACCGGCGATGGTGCCCCGACAAAGAAAAATACGGCACCAACACATGCCCAAGCCCAGTATGTGCTGCCGCAACGCTTGGTCCGGTCCGATCTTAGACTGGGAATGAACTCCGTATGCTTAGACTGGGAATGAACTCCGTATGCCTAAGTCAACCCACGAAACGAGCGTGCGGGTGCTCAGTCGGCCAGAGGGTGTGATACGCAAGCCGGGGATCTGCCGAGTCCCCCTTTGCGTGCTACCGATCCTGGTGCTGCAACCCTTGATCGGGTCTGATCTTAGACTGGGAATGAACTCCATATGCCTAAGCCAACTGATGAAATGAGCGGGCTGGCGGGCAGGCGGGCACTGCGCCGGCCAGAGAGACGCGATGCGCAAGCCGTAGCTCGGTAGGGTGGTAGGTGGGTTTAGGCACATCTTCATATTTCTACATGCCAATGCCATTTTTATGGCTTGTAAATTCATACAGTGGTCCCTTAAGCCTTCACACGAAATTTCATGGCAAGACGACTCGTTTTCTATTTTTCACGATTTATGAAACATTTTGCGGTTTGAGAATTTTTAAAATTTTTTCGGAAGGATTTTTGGCCCCAAACTTGTAGACGTGATCCCTGTATTTTTGTTGGCATGCACAAAAAAATTCAGCTAAAAACTCGAAATGTACAAGATTTTGTGACCATTTGATAAAAGTGTCCCCATTTCAGACACTTTAATGGCTACTGCCAGCAAACCTGTAAAATCTCAAATGCTCTTTAAGGGGGTGTGAGTTCTCGAGGTTTGATGAGGTATAAGGGGCTAATATAAGGGCCAAGTACTAGCACCCATCGCACATCATGTGCGCACACACCCCCTCAGCCCCCCCATCGCCGGAACCTTAATGCCGCCGGTCAGGTTATCCGATGATGCTCCGACGATAGTGCCCCGGTGAAGAAAAATGCGGCACCAACACATGCCCGAGCCTAGCATGTGCTGCTGTAACCCTTGATCCGGTCCGATCTTAGACTGGGAATGAACTCCGTATGCCTAAGTCAACCCATGAAATGAGCGTGTGGGTGTTCAGCCGGCCAGAGGGGTGGGATGCGAAAGCCGGGGATCGGTCGGGTCCACCTCTACATGCTGTCGATCCTACTGCTGCAACGCTCAGTCTAGTCTGATCTTAGAATGGGAATGAACTCCATATGCCTAAGCCAACCGACGAAACGAGTGGGTTGGCAGGCGGGCGGGCACTACCTCAGCCAGAGAGACGGGATGCGCAAGCTGTGGATCGATAGGGTGGTAGGTGGGTTTATGCATATCTTCATATTTCTACGTGCCAATGCCATTTTTATGGCTTGTAAATTCATACAATGGTCCCTTAAGCCTTCACATGAAGTTTCATGGCAAGATGACTCGTTTTTTATTTTTCACGATTTTTGAAACTTTTTGTGGTTCGGGTATTTTTTCAAATTTTTTTAGAAAGAGTTTTAGCCCCAAACTTTTTAGACGTGATCCTTGTATTTTTTTTGGCATGCACAAAAAAAGTCAGCTAAAAACTCGAAGTGTACAAGATTTTGTGACCATTTGAAAAAAGTGTCCCCATTTCAGACACTTTAATGGCTACTGGCAGCAAACTTGTAAAATCTCAAATGCTCTTTAAGGGGGTGTGAGTTCTCAAGGTTTGATGAGGGATAGGGGACCAATATAAGGGCCAAGTCCCAGCACCCATCGCACATCATGTGCGCACACCCCCCGGCCCCCCCGATCACCCGAACCCCAATGCCAGGGGTCACGTTCTCCGACGATGGTGCCCCGACGAAGAAAAATACGGCACCAACACATGCCCGAGCCCAGCATGTGCTACCGCAACCTTCGGTCCAGTCTGATCTTAGACTGGAATCAACTCCATATGCTTAGACTGGGAATGAACTCCGTATGCCTAAGTTAACCTACGAACCGAGCGTGCGGGTGCTCAGCTGGCCAGAGGGGCAGGATGCGAAAGCAGGGGATCGACCGGGTCCCCCTCTGCGTGCTGTCGATCCTGCTGCCGCGACCCTCGGTCTGGTCCGATCTTAGACTAGGAATGAACTCCATATGCCTAAGCCAACCGACGAAACGAGCGGACGGGCGGGCACTACGCCGGCTAGAGAGACAGAATGCGCAAACTGTGGATCGATAGGGTGGTAGGTGGGTTTAGGCACATCTTCATATTTCTGCATGCCAATGCCATTTTCCTGCTGCCGCAACCCTCAATCCAATCCAATCTTAGTTTGGGAATGAACTCTGTATGCCTCAGCCAATCGACGAAACGAGTGGGCGGGCGGGCACTACGTCGGCCAGAGAGACGGGATGCAGAAGCCGTGGATCGATAGGGTGGTAGGTGGGTTTAGGCATATCTTCATATTTCTATGTGCCAATGTGATTTTTATTCCTTGTAAATTCATACAACGGTCCCTTAAGCCTTCACGTGAAGTTTCATGGCAAGACGACTCATTTTCTATTTTTCATGATTTTCAAAACTTTTTGCGGTTCAGGATTTTTTAAAATTTTTTCGGAAGGAGTTTTGGCCCCAAACTTGGTACACGTAATCCTTGTATTTTTGTTGGCATGCACAAAAAACTTCAGCTAAAAACTCAAAGTGTACAAGATTTTGTGACCATTTGAAAAAAGTGTCCCCATTTCAGATACTTTAATGGCTACTGGCAGCAAACCTATAAAATCTCAAATGCTCTTTAAATGGGTGCGAGTTCTCGAGGTTTGATGAGGTATAGGGGGCCAATAAAAGGGCCAAGTACCAGCACCCATCGCACATCATGTGCGCACACCCCCTCGGCCCCCCCGATCATCGAAACCCCAATTCCGCCGGTCAGGTTCTCCGGCGATGCTCCGACGATGGTGCCCCGATGAAGAAAAATACGGCACCAACACATGCCCGAGCCCAGCATGTGCTGCCGCAACACTCGGTTCGGTCCAATCTTAGACTGGGAATCAACTCTGTATGCTCAGACTGGGAATCAACTCCGCATGCTTAGACTGGGAATGAACTTCGTATGCCTAAGTCAACCTATGAAACGAGCGTGCGGGCTCTCAGCAAGCCAGAGGGGTGGGATGCGCAAGCCGAGGATTGGCCGGGTCTCCCTCTGTGTGCTACTAATCTTGCTACCGTAACCCTCGGTCTGGTCCGAACTTAAACTAGGAATGAACTCCGTATGCCTAAGCCAACCGACGAAACGAGCGGGTGGGCGGGCACTACGTCGGCCAGAGAGACGGGATACACAAGCCGTGGATCGATAGGGTGGTAGGTGGGTTTAGCCACATCTCTATATTTTTGTGTGCAAATGGTATTTTTATGGCTTGTAAATTCATACAATGGTCCCTTAAACCTTCACGTGAAGTTTCATGGCAAGATGACTCGTTTTCTATTTTTCATGATTTTCAAAACTTTTTACGGTTCAAGATTTTTTAAAATTTTTTCGGAAGGAGTTTTGACCCCAAGCTTGGTAGACGTGATCCTTGTATTTTTGTTGGCATGCACAAAAACCTTCATCAAAAAATCAAAATGTACAAGATTTTGTGACCATTTGAAAAAAGTGTCCCCATTTCAGACACTTTAATGGCTACTGGTAGCAAACCTGTAAAATCTCAAATGCTCTTTAAGGGGGTGTGAGTTCTCAAGGTTTGATGAGGGATAGGGGGCCAATATAAGGGCCAAGTACCAGCACCCATCGCACATTATGTGCGCACCCGCCGACCCCCCCGATCGTCGGAACCCCAATGCCATTGGTCAGGTTCTTCGGGGATGCTCCGACGATGGTTCCCCGATGAAGAAAAATGCGGCAGCAACGCATGCCCGAGCCCAGCATGTGCTGTCGCAACCCTCGATCCGGTCTGATCTTAGACTGGGAATGAACTCCGTATGCTTAGACTGGGAATGAACTCTGTATGCTTAGACTGGGAATGAACTCCATATGCCTAAGTCAACCAACGAAACGAGCGTGTGGGTGCTCAGCCGGCCAGAGGGGCGGGATGCGTAAGCCAGGGATCGGCCGGGTCCCCCTCTGTGTGCTACCGATCTTGCTACTGTAACCCTCAGTTCATTCCGATCTTAGACTGGGAATGAACTCCGTATGCCTAATCAAACAGACGAAACGAGCAGACGAGCGGGCGGGCACTACGCCGGCCAGAGAGACGGGATGCGCAAGCCGTGGATCGATAGGGTGGTGGGTGGGTTTAGGTACATCTTCATATTTCTGCATTCCAATGCCATTTTTATGGCTTGTAAATTCATACAATGGTTCCTTAAGCCTTCACGTGAAGTTTCATGGCAAGACGACTTGTTTTCTATTTTTCATGATTTTTGAAACTTTTTGCGGTTCGGGATTTTTTAAAATTTTTTCGAAAGGACTTTTGGCCCCAAACTTGGTAGACGTGATCCTTGTATTTTTGTTGGCATGCACAAAAGTATTCAGCTAAAAACTCAAAGTGTACAAGATTTTGTGACCATTTGAAAAAAGTGTCCCCATTTTAGACACTTTAATGGCCACTGGCAGCAAACCTGTAAAATCTCAAATGCTTTTTAAGGGGGTGCGAGTTCTCGCGGTTTGATGAGGGGTAGGGGGCCAATATAAGGGCCAAGTACCAGCACCCTTCGCACATCTTGTGCGCACACCGCCTCCGGCACCCCCGATCGTCGGAACCCTAATGCCGCCGGTCAGGTTCTCTAGTGATGGTCCGACGATGGTGCCCCGACGAAGAAAAATGCGGCACCAACACATGCTCGAGCCCAGCATGTGCTGTTGCAACCCTTGGTCTGGTTCGATCTTAGACTGGGAATGAACTCTGTATGCTTAGACTGGGAATGAACTCTGTATCCCTAAGTCAACCCACGAAACGAGCGTGCGAGTGCTCAGCAGGCCAGAGGGGTGAGATGTGGAAGTCGGGGATCGATCGGGTCCTCCTCTACGAGCTCCCGATCCTGCTACCGCAACCCTCTGTTCGGTCCAATCTTAGACTGGGAATGAACTCCGTATGCTTAGACTGGGGATGAACTCTGTATGCCTAAGTCAACCCACGAAATGAGCGCGCGGGTGCTCAGCTGACCAGAGTGGTTGGATGCGCAAGCCGGGGATCGACCGGGTCCCCCTCTGCGTGCTATCGATCCTACTACCGTAACCCTCAGTCCGATCTGATCTTAGACTGGGAATGAACTCCATATGCCTAAGCCAACCGATGAAACGAGTTGGCGGGCGGACGGGCAGGCACCACGCCGACCAGAGAGACGGGATGCGCAAGCCGTGGATCGATAGGGTGGTAGGTGGGTTTAGGCACATCTTCATATTTCTATGTGCCAATGCCATTTTTATGGCTTGTAAATTAATACAATGGTCCCTTAAGCCGTCACGTGAAGTTTCATGGCAAGACAACTCGTTTTCTATTTTTCATGATTTTTGAAACTTTTTACGGTTCGGGATTTTTTAAAATTTTTTTGGAAGGAGTTTTGGCCCCAAACTTAGTAGACGTGATCGTTGTATTTTTTTTGGCATGCACTAAAAAAATTCAGCTAAAAACTCAAAGTGTACAAGATTTCGTGACCATTTGAAAAAAGTGTCCCCATTTCAAACACCTTAATGGGTACTGGCAGCAAACCTGTAAAATCTCAAATGCTCTTTAACGGGGTGTGAGTTCTCGAGGTTTGATGAGGGATAGGGGGCCAATATAAGGGCCAAGTACCCGCACCCATCGCACATCATGTGCGCACACCCCCCGCCCCCCAATCGTTGGAACCCCAATGCCACCGGTCAGGTTCTCTGGCGATGGTGTCCCGACGAAGAAAAATGCACCACCAACACATGCCCGAGCCCAGCATGTGCTGCCGCAACCTTCCATCTGTTCTGATCTTAGACTGGGAATGAACTCCGTATGCTTAGACTGGGAATGAATTTCGTATGCCTAAATCAACCCACGAAACGAGCGTGCGGGTGCTCAGCCGGCCAGAGAAGCGTGATGCGCAAGTCGGGGTTCGGTCGGGTCTCCCTCTGTGTGCTGTCAATCCTGCTGCTGCAACCCTTAGTCTAGTCCAATCTTAGACTGGGAATGAAGTCCGTATGCCTCAGCCAACCGATGAAATGAGCGGGTGGGCGGGCGGGTGGGCACTACGCCGGCCAGAGAGACGGGATGCGCAAGCCGTGGATCGATAGGGTGGTCGGTGGGTTTATGCACATCTTCATATTTCTTTGTGCCAATGCCATTTTTATGGCTTGTAAATTCATACAATGGTCCCTTAAGCCTTCACGTGAAGTTTCATGGCAAGACGACTCGTTTTCTATCTTTCACGATTTTTAAAATTTTTTATGGTTCGGGATTTTTTAAAATTTTTTTGGAAGGAGTTTTGGCTCCAAATTTGGTAACGTGATCCTTGTATTTTTGTTGGCATGCACAAAAAAATTCAGCCAAAAACTCAGAGCATATAAGATTTTGTTACCATTTGAAAAAAGTGTCCCCATTTCAGACACTTTAATGGCTACTGGCAGCAACCCTGTAAAATCTCAAATGCTCTTTAAGGGGGTGTGAGTTCTCGAGGTTTGATGAGGGATAGGGGGCCAATATAAGGGCCAAGTACCAGCACCCGTCGCACATCATGTGTACACAATCCCCCCCGGCCCACCCGATCACCGGAACACCAATGCCACCGGTCAGGTTCCCCGGTGATGGTGCCCTGGCGAAGAAAAATACGGCACCAACACATGCTTGAGCCCAGCTTGTGCTGTCGCAACCCTTGATCTGGTCTGATCTTAGACTGGGAATGAACTTCATATGCTTAGATTGGGAATGAACTCTGTATGCCTAAGTCAACCCACGAAACGAGTGTGCGGGTGCTCAGCCGGGCAGTGGGGCAGGATATGCAAGCCGGGGATCGGTCGGGTCCCCCTCTGCATGCTACAAATCCTACTATCACAACCCTCGGTCCGGTCTGATCTTAGACTAGGAATGAACTCCGTATGCCTAGGCCAACCGACGAAAAGAGTGGGCGAGCAGACGGGTGGGCACTACGCCGGCCATAGAGATGGGATGCGCAAGTCGTGGATCCATAGGGTGGTAGGTGGGTTTAGGCACATCTTCATATTTCTGTGTGCCAATGCCATTTTTATGGCTTTTAAATTCATACAATCGTCCCTTAAGCCTTGACGCGAAGTTTCATGGCAAGATGACTCGTTCTCTATTTTTCACAATTTTTGAAACTTTTTGCGGTTCGAGATTTTTTAAAATTTTTTCAGAAGGAGTTTTGGTCCCAAACTTGGTAGACGTGATCCTTGTATTTTTGTTGGCATGCACAAAAAAATTCAGCTAAAAACTCGAAGTGTACAAGATTTTGTGACCATTTGAAAAAAGTGTCCTCATTTCAGACACTTTAATGGCTACTGGCAGCAAACCTGTAAAATCTCAAATGCTCTTTAAGTGGGTGTGAGTTCTCGAGGTTTAATGAGGGATAGGGGGCCAATATAAGGGCCAAGTACCAGCACCCATCGCACATCATTTGTGAACACCCCCCGACCCCCCGATCACCGGAACCCCAATGCCGCCGGTCAGGTTCTCCTGCGATGCTCCAACGATGGTGCCCCTGTGAAGAAAAATGCGACACGAACACATGCCCGAGCCCAGCATGTGCTGCCACAACCCTCGGTCCGGTCGGATCTTAGACTGGCAATGAACTCTGTTTGCCTAAGTCACCCACGAAACAAGCGTGCGGTTGCTTAGCCGGCCAGTGGGGCGGGTTTCGCAGGCCAGGGATCAACCGGGTCCCCCTCTACGTGCTGCTGATCTTGCTGCCTCAACCCTCGTCCGGTCTGATCTTAGACTGGGAATGAACTCCGTATGACTAAGCCAACCGATGAAATGAACGGGCGGGCGGGCGGGCGGGCACTACGTCGGCCAGAGAGACGTGATGCGCAAGCCGTGGATCGATACGATGGTAGGTGGGTTTAGGCACATTTTCATATTTCTATGTGCCAATGCCATTTTTATGGTTTGTAAATTCATACAATGGTCCCTTAAGTCTTCACGTGAAGTTTCATGGCAAGACGACCCGTTTTCTATTTTTCACGATTTTTGAAACTTTTTGCGGTGTGAGATTTTTTAAAATTTTTTCGGAAGGAGTTTTGGCCCCAAAGTTGGAGACATGATCCTTGTATTTTTGTTGGCATGCACAAAAAAATTTAGCTAAAAACTCAAAGTGTACAAGCTTTTGTGACCATTTCAAAAAGGTGTCCTCAATTCAAACACTTTAATGGCTACTAGCAGCAAACCTGTAAAATCTCAAATAGTCTTTTAGGGGGTGTGAGTTCTCGAGGTTTGATGAGGGATAGGGGGCCAATAAAAGGGCCAAGTACCGGCACCCATCGCACATCATGTGCGCACACCCTCACCGGCCCCCCCGATCGTCGGAATCCCAATGCCGCCGGTTAGGTTCTTCGCCGATGCTACGACGATGGTTCCCCGACGAAGAAAAATGCAGCTCCAACACATGCCCAAGCCCAGCATGTGCTACCGCAACCTCGGTCTGGTCCGATCTTAGACTGGGAATGAACTCTGTATGCTTAGACTGGGAATGAACTCCATATGCCTAAGTCAACCCACGAAACGAGCGTGCGGGTGCTCAGCCGGCCAGAGGGACAGGATGCGCAAGCCGGGGATCGACTGGGTCTCCCTCTGCGTGTTGCCGATCCTGCTGCCACAACCCTCTGTTCGGTCCGATCTTAGACTGGGAATGAACTCCGTATGCCTAAGCCAACCGACGAAACGAGCGGGCGGCCGGGCACTACGCCGGCCAGAGAGACGGGATGTGCAAGCCGTGGATCGATAGGGTGGTAGGTTGTTTAGGCACATCTTCATATTTCTGCATGCCAATGCCATTTTTATGGCTTCTAAATTCATACAATGGTCCCTTAAGCCTTCACGTGAAGTTTCATGGCAAGACGACTAGTTTTCTATTTTTCATGATTTTTGAAACTTTTTGCCGTTCAGGATTTTTTAAAATTTTTCGGAGGGAGTTTTCACCCCAAACTTGGTAGACATAATCCTTGTATTTTTGTTGGCATGCACAAAAAAATTCAGCCAAAAACTCGAAGTGTACAAGATTTTTTGACCATTTGAAAAAAGTGTCCCCATTTCAGACACTTTAATGGCTACTGGCAGCAAACCTATAAAATCTCAAATGCTCTTTAAAGGGGTGTGAGTTCTCGAGGTTTGATGAGGGATAGGGGGCCAATATAAGGGCCAAGTACCAGCACCCATCGCACATCATGTGCACACATCCCCCCCGGCCCACTCCATCGCCAGAACCCCAATGCCGCCAGTCAGGTTCTCCGACGATGGTCCAGTGAAGAAAAATATGGCACCAGCACATGCCCGAGCACAGCATGTGCTGCTGTCACCCTTGATCCGATCCGATCTTAGACTGGGAATGAACTCCGTATGCTTAGACTGGGAATGAACTCCGTATGCCTAAGTCAACCCACGAAACGAGCATTCGGGCGTTCAACCGACCAGAAGGGCGGGATGCGCAAGACAGGGATCGGTCGGGTCCCCCTCTAAGTGCTACCGATCCTGCTGCCGCAACCCTCGATCCGGTCTGATCTTAGACTGGGAATGAACTCCATATGCCTAAGCCAACCGACGAAACGAGCGGGCACTACCCCAGACAGAGGCGGGATGCGCAAGCCGTGGATCGATAGGGTGCTAGGTGGGTTAAGGCACATCTTCATATTTCTACATGCCAATGCCATTTTCATCGCTTGTAAATTCATACAATGGTCCCTTAAGCCTTCACGTGAAGTTTCATGGCAAGACGACTCATTTTCTATTTTTCATGATTTTTAAACTCTTTACAGTTCAGGATTTTTTCAAAATTTTTGCAGAAGGAGATTTGGCCCCAAACTGGTAGACGTGATCCTTGTATTTTTGTTGGCATGCACAAAAAAATTCAGCTAAAAACTCGAAGTGTACAAGATTTTGTGACCATTTGAAAAAAGTGTCCCCATTTCAAACACTTTAATGGCTACTGGCAGCAAAGCTGTAAAATTCAAATGCTCTTTAAGGGGGTGTGAGTTCTTGAGGTTTGAAGAGGGTTAGGGGGCCAATATAAGGGCCAATTACCAGCACCCATCGCACATCATGTGCGCACACCCCCCCGGCCCCCCCGATCACCGGAACCCCAATGCCACCAGTCAGGTTCTTCGGCGATGCTCTGACGATGATGCCTCGACGAAGAGAAATGAGGCACCAACACATGCTCGAGCCCAGCATGTGCTACCACAACCCTCGGTCCGGTCCGATCTTAGATTGGGAATGAACTCCGTATGCTTACACTGGGAATGAACTCCGTATGCCTAAGTCAACCCATGAAACGAGCGTGCGGGTGCTCAGCTAGCTAGAGGGGTGAGATGCGCTAGCCGGGGATTGGCTGGGTCCCCCTCCATGTGCTGCTGATCTTACTGCCGCAACCCTCGGTCTGGTCCGATCTTAGATTCCGAATGAACTCCGTATGCTTAAGCCAACCGACGAAACAAGCGGGCGGGTGGGCACTACGCCGGCCAGAGAGACGAGATGCGTAAGCCGTGGATCAATAGGGTGGTAGGTGGGTTTAGGCACATCTTCATATTTTTGCATGCCAATGCCATTTTTCTGGCTTGTAAATTCATACAATGGTCCCTTAAGCCTTCACGTGAAGTTTCAAGGCAAGACGACTCGTTTTCTATTTTTCATGATTTTTGAAACTTTTTACGGTTCGAGATTTTTTAAAATTTTTTCGGAAGGATTTTTGGCCCCAAACTTGGTAGACTTGATCCTTGTATTTTTTTTTTGCATGCACAAAAAAATTCAGCTAAAAACTCGAAGTGTACAAGATTTTGTGATTATTTTAAAAAAGTGTCCCCATTTCAGACACTTTAGTGGCTACTGGCAGCAAACCTGTAAAATCTCAAATGCTCATTAAGGGGGTGTGAGTTCTTCAGGTTTGATGAGGGTTAGGGGGCCAATATAAGGGTAAAGTACAAGCACCCATCGCACATCATGTGCGCACACCCCCCTGATCGTCGGAACCCCAATGCTACCTGTCAGGTTCTCCGATGATGCTCCGGTGAAGAAAAATGCATCACCAGCAGTTGCTCGAGCCTAGCAAGTGCTGTCGCAACCCTCAGTCCAGTCCGATCTTAGACTAGGAATGAACTCCATATGCGTAGATTGGGAATGAACTCCGTATGCCTAAGTCAACCCACGAAACGAGCGTGTGGACGTTTAGCCGGCTAGAGGGGTGGGATGCGCAAGCCGGGGATCGGTAGAGTTCCACTCTGCATGGTGCAGATCTTGCTACCGTAACCCTCGAACTGGTCTGATCTTAGACTGGGAATGAACTCCGTATGCGAAAGCCAACCGACAAAACGAGCGGGCGGGCGGGCACTAGTCGGCCAAAGAGACGGGATGCACAAGCCGTGAATCGATAGGGCGGTAGGTGGGTTTAGGCACATCTTCATATTTCTGCATGCCAATGCCATCATACAATGGTCCCTTAAGCCTTCACGTGAAGTTTCATGGCAAGACGACTCGTTTTCTATTTTTCACGATTTTTGAAACTTTTTGCGGTTCGGGAATTTTTAAAATTTTTTCGGAAGGATTTTTAGCCCCAAACTTGGTAGATGTGATCCCTGTATTTTTGTTGGCATGCACAAAAACATTCAGCTAAAAACACGAAGTGTACAAGATTTTGTGACCATTTGAAAAAAGTGTCCACATTTCAGACACTTTAATGGCTACTGGCAGCAAACCTGTAAAATCTCAAATGCTTTTTAAGGGGGTGTGAGTTCTCGAGGTTTGATGAGGGATAGGGGACCAATATAAGGTCCAAGTACTAGCACCCATCACACATCATGGGCGCACACCCCCCGCCCCCCCGATCGCCAGAACCCCAATGCCGCCGGTCAGGTTCTCCGACGATGCTCCGACGATGGTGCCCAGTCAAAGGAAAATGCAGCACCAACACATGCCCGAGCCCAGCATGTGCTGCCACAACCCTCGGTCTGGTCGAATCTTAGACTGGGAATGAACTCCGTATGCTTAGACTAGGAATGAACTCCATATGCCTAAGTCAACCAATGAAACGAGCGTGCGGGAGCTCAGCCGAACAGAGGGGTGGGATACGGAAGCCGGGGATCGGCCAGGTCCCCCTCTACGTGCTACCGATCCTACTGCCGCAACCCTCGGTCTGGTCTGATCTTAGATTGGGAATGAACTCTGTATGCCTAAGCCAACCGATGAAACGAGCGGGCGGGCGGGCGGGTAGGCGGGCACTACGTCGGCCAGAGAGACGAGATGCGCAAGCGGTGGATCGATAGGGTGGTAGGTGGGTTTAGGCACATCTTCATATTTCTGCATGCCAATGCCATTTTTATGGCTTGTAAATTCATACAATGGTCCCTTAAGCCTTCACGTGAAGTTTCATGGCAAGACGACTCGTTTTCTATTTTTCATGATTTTTGAAACTTGTTGCGGTTCGGGATTTTTTAAAATTTTTTCAGAAGGAGTTGTATTTTTGTTGGCATGCATAAAAAAATTCAGCTAAAAACTCGAAGTGTACAAGATTTTGTTACCATTTGAAAAAAGTGTCCACATTTCAAACACTTTAAGGGCTATTGGCAGCAAACCTGTAAAATCTCAAATGCTTTTTAAGGGGGTGTGAGTTCTCAAGGTTTGATGAGGGATAGGGGGCCAATATAAGGGCCAAGTACCAGCACCCATCGCACATCATGTGCGCACACCCCCCTCAGCCCCCCCGATCGTCGAAACCCCAATGTCGTCGGTCAGGTTTTTCGACGATGCTCCGACGATGGTGCCTCGGCAAAGAAAAATGTGGCACCAACACATGCTTGAGCCCAGCATGTATGGCCGCAACCCTCGGTCTGGTCTGATCTAAGACTGGGAATGAACTCCGTATGCCTAAGTCAACCAACGAAACGAGCGTGTGGGTGCTCAGCCGGCCAGAGGGGTAAGATGCGTAAGTCGGGGATCGGTTGGTTCCCCTCTGCGTGCTATCGATCCTGATGCCGGAACCCTCGGTCCAGTCCAATCTTAGACTAGGAATGAACTCCATATGCCTAAGCCAGTCGACAAAACGAGCGGGCGGGCGGGCGGGCGGGTGGGTACTACGTCGGCCAGAGATACGGGATGCGCAAGCCGTGGATCGATAGGGTGGTAGGTGGGTTTAGGTACATCTTCATATTTCTGCATGCCAATGCCATTTTTATGGCTTGTAAATTCATACAATGGTCCCTTAAGCCTTCACGTGAAGTTTCATGGCAGGACGACTCGTTTTCTATTTTTCATGATTTTTGAAAACTTTTACGGTTCGGGATTTTTTAAAATTTTTTCGTAAGGAGTTTTGGCCCCAAACTTGGTAGACATGATCCTTGTATTTTTATTGGCATGCATAAAAAAATTCAGCTAAAAAATCTAAGTGTACAAGATTTTGTGACCATTTGAACAAAGTGTCCCCATTTTAGACACTTTAATAGCTACTGGCAGCAAACTTGTAAAATCTCAAATGCTCTTTAAGGGGGTGTGAGTTCTCGAGGTTTGATGAGGGATAGGGGGACAATATAAGGGCCAAGTACCAGCACCCATCGCACATCATGTGCGCACACCCCCCGGTGCCCCCGATCGTCGGAACCCCAATGCCGCCGGTCAGGTTCTCCGACGATGCATCGGCGATGGTGTCCCGACGAAGAAAAATGCGGCAGCAACACATGCTCGAGCCCAGCATGTGCTGCTGTAACCCTTGATCCAATTTGATCCTAGACTGGGAATGAACTCCGTACGCTTAGACTGGGTATGAACTCCGTATGCCTAAGTCAACCCACGAAACGAGCGTGCGGGTGCTCAGTCGGCCAGAGGGGCGGGATGCGCAAGCCGAGGATCGACCGGGTCCCCCTCTGTGTGTTGTCAATTTTGCTGTCGCAACCCTCGGTCTGGTCTGATCTTAGACTGGGAATGAACTCCGTATGCCTAAGCCAACCGACGAAACGAGCGAGCGGGCGAGCGGGCGGACGGGTAGCACGTCGGCCAGAGAGACGGGATGCGCAAGCCATGGATTGATAGGGTGGTAGGTGGGTTCAGGCACATCTTCATATTTTTGCATGCCAATGCCATTTTTATGGCTTGTAAATTGATACAATGCTCCCTTAAGCCTTCACGTGAACTTCCATGGCAAGACGACTCATTTTTTATTTTTCATGATTTTTGAAACTTTTTACGGTTCGGGATTTTTGAAAATTTTTTCGGAAGGAGTTTTAGCCCCAAACTTGCTAGATGTTATCCTTGTATTTTTGTTGGCATGCACAAAAAAATTCAGCTAAAAACTCGAAGTGTACAAGAATTTGTGACCATTTGAAAAAAGTGACCCCATTTCATACACTTTAATGGCTATTGGCAGCAAACCTGTAAAATCTCAAATGCTCTTTAAGGAGATGTGAGTTCTCAAGGTTTGATGAGGGATAGGGGGCCAATATAAGGGCCAAGTACTAGCACCCATCACACATCATGTGTGCACACCTCCCCCGGCCCCCCCGATCATCGGAACCAAATGCCGCCGATCAGGTTTTTCGACGATGCTCCGGCGATGGTGCCCCGACGAAGAAAAATGCGGCACCAACACATGCCCGAGCCCAGCATGTCCTACTGCAACCCTCGGCCCAATCCGATCTTAGACTAGGAATGAACTCCGTATGGGTGCTCAGTCGGTAAGAGGGGCGGAAAGCGTAAGCCAGGGATCGGTCGGGTCCTCCTCTGCGTGCTGCTGATCCTACTGCTGTAACCCTAGGTCTGGTCCGATCTTAGATTGGGAATGACTCCGTATGCCTCAGCCAATCGACGAAATGAGCGGGCGGGCGGGCACTACGTCGGCCAGAGAGATGGGATGCGCCAACCGTAGATCGATAGGATGGTAGGTGGGTTTAGGTACATCTTCATACTTTTGTGTGCCAATGCCATTTTTATGGCTTGTAAATTCATACTATCATCCCGTAAGCCTTCACATGAAGTTTTATGGCAAGACAACTCATTTTTCTATTTTTCACGATTTTCAAAACTTTCTGCAGTTCGGGATTTTTTAAAATTTTTTTGAAAGGAGTTTTGGCCCCAAACTTGGTATACATGATCCTTGTATGTTTGTTGGCATGCACAAAAACATTCAGCTAAAAACTCAAAGTGTACAAGATTTTGTGACCATTTGAAAAAAGTGTCCCCATTTCAGACACTTTAATGGCTACTGGCAGCAAACCTGTAAAATCTCAAATGCTCTTTCAGGGGGTGTGAGTTCTCGAGGTTTGATGAGGGATAGGGGGCCAATATATGGGCCAAGTACCAGCACCCATCGCACATCATGTGCGCACACCCCCCGGCCCCCCCAATTGTCGAAACCCTAATGCCGCCAGTCAGGTTCTCCGGTGATGCTTCGGTGATGGTGCTCCGACGAAGAAAAATACAGCACTAACGCATGCCCGAGCCCTGCATGTGCTGCGACAACTGTCGGTCTGGTCTGATCTTAGACTGGGAATGAACTCTTTATGCTTAGACTGAGAATGAACTCCGTATGCCTAAGTCAACCAACGAAATGAGCGTGCGGGTACTCAGCCGGCCAGAAGGGCGGGATGCGTAAGCCAGGGATCGACTGGGTCCCCTTCTGTGTGTTGCCAATCCTCCTACTGCATACCTCGGTCCGGTCCGATCTTAGACTGAGAATGAACTCTGTATGCCTAAGCCAACTGATGAAATGAGCAGGGGGACGGGCACTACGCCGGCCAGAGAGACGGGATGCGCACGCCGTGGATCGATAGGGTGGTAGGTTGGTTTAGGCACATCTTCATATTTTTGTGTGCCAATGCCATTTTTATGGCTTGTAAATTCATACAATGGTCCCTTAAGCCTTCACGTGAAGTTTCATGGCAAGACGACTCGTTTTCTATTTTTCATGATTTTTTAAACTTTTTGCAGTTCCAGATTTTTTTTAAATTTTTTCAGAAGGAGTTTTGGGCCCAAACTTGGTAGACATGATCCTTCTATTTTTTTTGGCATGCACAAAAAAATTCAGCCAAAAACTCGAAGTGTACAAGATTTTGTGACCATTTGAAAAAGTGTCCCCATTTCAGACACTTTAATGGCTACTGGCAGCAAACCTGTAAAATCTCAAATGCTCTTTAAGGGCGTGTGAGTTCTCGAGATTTGATGAGGGATAGGGGGCCAATATAAGGGCCAAGTACCAGCACCCATCACACATTATGTGCGCACACCCCCCCAGCCCCCCCCGATCGTCGGAACCCTAATGCCGTAGGTCAGGTTCTCAGGCGGTGCTCCGATGATGGTGCCCCGGTGATGAAAAATGTGACAGCAACACATGCCTGGGCCCAGCATGTGCTGCCGCAACCCTCGGTTCGATCCGATCTTAGACTGGAAATGAACTCCGTATGCTTAGACTGGGAATGAACTCCGTATGCCTAAGTCAACCCACGGAACGAGCATGCGGGCGCTCAGTCGACTAGAGGGGCAGAATGCGCAAGCCGAGGATCGGTCGGGTCCTCCTCTGTGTGCTATCAGTCCTGCTATTGCATCCCTTAGTTTGGTTTGATATTAGACTAGGAATGAACTCCGTATGCCTAAGTCGACCGACGAAATGAGCTGGCGGGCGGACGAGCGGGCACTATGCCAGCCAGAGAGGCGGGATGCGCAAGCCGTGGATCGATTGTGTGGTAGGTGGGTTTAGGCATATCTTCATATTTCTACATGCCAATGCCATTTTTATGGGTTGTAAATTCATACAATGGTCCTTTAAGCCTTCACGTGAAGTTTCATGGCAAGACGATTCGTTTTCTATTTTTCACGGTTTTTGAAACTTTTTGCGGTTTGGGATTTTTTAAAATTTTTTTCAAAGGAGTTTTGCCCCCAAACTTGGTAGACGTGATCCCTGTATTTTTTTTGGCGTGCACAAAAGAATTCAGCTAAAAACTCGAAGTGTACAAGATTTTGTGACCATTTGAAAAAAGTGTCCCCATTTCTGACACTTTAATGGCTACTGGCAGCAAACCTGTAAAATCTCAAATGCTCTTTCAGGGGGTGTGAGTTCTCGAGGTTTGATGAGGGATAGGGGGCCAATATATGGGCCAAGTACCAGCACCCATCGCACATCATGTGCGCACACCCCCCGGCCCCCCCAATTGTCGAAACCCCAATGCCGCCAGTCAGGTTCTCCGGTGATGCTTCGGTGATGGTGCTCCGACGAAGAAAAATACAGCACTAACGCATGCCCGAGCCCAGCATGTGCTGCGACAACTGTCGGTCTGGTCTGATCTTAGACTGGGAATGAACTCTTTATGCTTAGACTGAGAATGAACTCCGTATGCCTAAGTCAACCAACGAAATGAGCGTGCGGGTACTCAGCCGGCCAGAAGGGCGGGATGCATAAGCCAGGGATCGACTGGGTCCCCTTCTGTGTGTTGCCAATCCTCCTACTGCATACCTCGGTCCGGTCCGATCTTAGACTGAGAATGAACTCTGTATGCCTAAGCCAACTGATGAAATGAGCAGGCGGACGGGCACTACGCCGGCCAGAGAGACGGGATGCGCACGCCGTGGATCGATAGGGTGGTAGGTTGGTTTAGGCACATCTTCATATTTTTGTGTGCCAATGCCATTTTTATGGCTTGTAAATTCATACAATGGTCCTTTAAGCCTTCACGTGAAGTTTCATGGCAAGACGACTCGTTTTCTATTTTTCATGATTTTTTAAACTTTTTGCAGTTCGAGATTTTTTTTAAATTTTTTCAGAAGCAGTTTTGGGCCCAAACTTGGTAGACATGATCCTTCTATTTTTTTTGGTATGCACAAAAAAATTCAGCCAAAAACTCGAAGTGTACAAGATTTTGTGACCATTTGAAAAAGTGTCCCCATTTCAGACACTTTAATGGCTACTGGCAGCAAACCTGTAAAATCTCAAATGCTCTTTAAGGGCGTGTGAGTTCTCGAGATTTGATGAGGGATAGGGGGCCAATATAAGGGCCAAGTACCAGCACCCATCACACATTATGTGCGCACACCCCCCCAGCCCCCCCGATCGTCGGAACCCTAATGCCGTAGGTCAGGTTCTCAGGCGGTGCTCCGACGATGGTGCCCCGGTGAAGAAAAATGTGATAGCAACACATGCCTGGGCCCAGCATGTGCTGCCACAACCCTCAGTTCGATCCGATCTTAGACTGGAAATGAACTCCGTATGCTTAGACTGGGAATGAACTCCGTATGCCTAAGTCAACCCACGGAACGAGCATGCGGGCGCTCAGTCGACTAGAGGGGCAGAATGCGCAAGCCGAGGATCGGTCGGGTCCTCCTCTATGTGCTATCAGTCCTGCTATTGCATCCCTTCGTTTGGTTTGATCTTAGACTAGGAATGAACTCCGTATGCCTAAGTCGACCGACGAAATGAGCTGGCGGGCGGACGAGCGGGCACTATGCCAGCCAGAGAGGCGGGATGCGCAAGCCGTGGATCGATTGTGTGGTAGGTGGGTTTAGGCATATCTTCATATTTCTACATGCCAATGCCATTTTTATGGGTTGTAAATTCATACAATGGTCCTTTAAGCCTTCACGTGAAGTTTCATGGCAAGACGATTCGTTTTATATTTTTCACGGTTTTTGAAACTTTTTGTGGTTTGGGATTTTTTTAAATTTTTTTCAAAGGAGTTTTGCCCCCAAACTTGGTAGACGTGATCCCTGTATTTTTTTTGGCGTGCACAAAAAAATTCAGCTAAAAACTCGAAGTGTACAAGATTTTGTGACCATTTGAAAAAAGTGTCCCCATTTCTGACACTTTAATGGCTACTGGTAGCAAACCTGTAAAATCTCAAATGCTCTTTAAGGGGGTGTGAGTTCTCGAGGTTTGATGAGGGATAGGGGGCCAATATAAGCGCCAAGTACCAGCACCCATAGCACATCATATGCGCACACCCCCCCGACCCCCCCGATCGCCGGAACCCCAATCCCTCGGTTCGGTTCAATCTTAGACTGGGAATGAACTTCGTATGCCTAAGGCGACCAACGAAATGAGCGGGCGGACGGACGGGCGGGCACTATGCCTGCTAGAGAGACGGGATGCGCAAGCCGTGGATCGATAGGGTGGTAGGTGGGTTTAGGCACATCTTCATATTTCTACATGCCAATGCCATTTTTATGGCTTGTAAATTCAAACAATGGTCCCTTAAGCCTTCACGTGAAGTTTCATGGCAAGATGACTTGTTTTCTATTTTTCATGATTTTCAAAACTTTTTGTGGTTCGGGATTTTTTAAAATTTTTTCGGAAGGAGTTTTGGCCCCAAACTTGGTAGACGTGATCCTTGAATTTTTTTTGGCATGCACAAAAAAATTCAGCTAAAAACTCGAAGTGTACAAAATTTTATGACCATTTGAAAAAAATGTCCCCATTTCAGACACTTCAGTGGCTACTGGCAGTAATCTTGTAAAATCTCAAAAGCTCTTTAAGGGGGTGTGAGTTCTCGAGGTTTGATGAGGGATAGGGGCCAATATAAGGGCCAAGTACCAGCACCCATCGTACATCATGTACGCACACCCCCCCGGCCCCCCCGATCGCTGGAACCCCAATGTCGCCAGTCAGGTTCTCCGACGATGCTCCGACGATGGTGCCCTAGTGAAGAAAAATAGGGCACCATCACAAGCCCGAGCCCAGCATGTGCTGGCACAACCCTCGGTCCGGTCCGATCTTGACTGGGAATGAATACCATATGCTTAGACTTGGAATGAACTCTGTACGCCTAAGTCAACCCATGAAACGAGCGTACGGGCGCTCAGCCAGCCAGAGGGGTGGGATGCGCAAGCCGGGGATCGGTCGGGACCCCCTCTACGTGCTGTTAATCGTACTGCCCCAACCCTCGGTCTGGTTCGATCTTAGACTGGGAATGAACTCCGTATGCTTAAGCCAACCAACGAAACGAGCATGAGGGCGGGTGGGCACTACGTCGGCCAGAGAGACGGGATGCGCAAGCCGTGGATCGATAGGGTGGTAGGTGGGTTTAGGCACATCTTCATATTTCTACGTGCCAATGCCATTTTTATGGCTTGCAAATTCATACAATGGTCCCTTAAGCCTTCACGTAAAGTTTCATGGCGAGACGACTCGTTTTCTATTTTTCATGATTTTTGAAACTTTTTGTGGTTCGGGATTTTTCAAAATTATTTCAGAGTTATTTTTAGCTCCAAACTTGGTAGACGTGATCCTTGTATTTTTCTTGGCATGCACAAAAAAATTCAGCTGAAAACTCGAAGTGTACAAGATTTTGTGACCATTTGAAAAAAATGTCCCCATTTCAGACACTTTAATGGCTACTGGTAGCAAACTTGTAAAATCCCAAATTCTCTTTAAGGGGGTGTGAGTTCTTAAGGTTTGATGAGGGATAGGGGGCCAATATACGGGCCAAGTACCAGCACCCATCGCACATCATGTGCACACACCCCCCGGCCCCCGATGTCGGAACCTCAATGCCGCCGGTCAGGTTCTCTGACGATGGTACCCCGATGAAGAAAAATGCGACACCAGCACATGCTTGAGCCCAGCATGTGCTAGCGCAACCCTCGATCCAGTCTGATCTTAGACTGGGAATGAACTCCGTATGCTTAGATTGGGAATGAACTCCGTATGCCTAAGTCAACCCACGAAACGAGCGTGCGGGCGCTCAACCGGCAAGAGGGGCGGGATGCGCAAGCCGGGGATCGATCGGGTCCCCCTCTGCATGCTGCCTATCCTACTGTCGCAACCCTCAGTCTGGTCCAATCTTAAACTAGGAATGAACTCCGTATGCCTAAGCCAATCGATTAAACAACGGGCGGGCAGGGGCGGCACTACGTCGACCAGAGAGACGGGATAAGCAAGCCGTGGATCGATAGGGTGGTAGGTGGGTTTAGGCACATCTTTATATTTCTATGTGCCAATGCCATTTTTATGGCTTGTAAATTCATACCATGGTCCCTTAAGCCTTTACATGAAGTTTCGTGGTAGGACAACTCGTTTTCTATTTTTCACGATTTTTGAAACTTTTTTCGGTTCTGGATTTTTTAAAATTTTTTTGAAAGGAGTTTTGGCCACCAACCTGGTAGACGTCATCCTTGTATTTTTGTTGGCATGCACAAAACAATTCAGCAAAAAATTTGAAGTGTACAAGATTTTGTGACCATTAAAAAAAGGTGTCCCCATTTCAGATACTTTAATGGCTACTGGCAGCAAACCTGTAAAATCTCAAATGATCTTTAAGGGGGTGTGAGTTCTCAAGGTTTGATGAGGGATAGGGGGCCAATATAAGGGCCAAGTGCCAGCACCCATCGCACATCATGTGTGCACACCACCCCGGCCCCTCGGTCGTCGGAACCCCAATGCCGTCGGTCAGGTTCTCGGGCGATGCTCCGACGATGGTGCCCCAGCGAAGAAAAAAACGGCACCAGCACACGCCCGAGCCCAAAATGTGCTGTCGCAACCCTCGGTCCAGTCCGATCTTAGACTGGGAATGAACTCCATATGCTTAGACTGGGAATGAACTCCGTATGCCTAAGTCAACCCACAAAACAAATGTGCGGGTGCTCAACCGGCCAGAAGGGTGGGATGCGCAAGCCTGGCATCGACCGGGTCCCCCTCTGTGTGCTGTCATTTTACTGCCACAACTCTCGATCTGGTCTGATCTTAGACTAGGAATGAAGTCCGTATGCCTAAGCCAACCGACGAAACGAGTGGGCGGGAGGGCGGACGGGTACTACGTCAACCAGAGAGATGGGATGCGCAAGCCGTGGATCGATAGGGTGGTAGGTGGGTTTAGGCACATCTTCATATTTCTACGTGCCAATGCCATTTTTATGGCTTGTAAATTCATACAATGGTCCCTTAAGCCTTCACGTGAAGTTTCATGGCAAGACGACTCGTTTTCTATTTTTCATGATTTTTGAAACTTTTTGCCATTTGGGATTTTTTTAAATTTTTTCGAAAAGATTTTTAGCCCCAAGCTTGGTAGATGTGATCGTTGTATTTTTGTTGGCATGCAAAAAAAAATTCAGCTAAAAACTCGAAGGGTACAAGATTTTGTGACCATTTGAAAAAAGTGTCCCCATTTCACACACTTTAATGGCTACTGGCAGCAAACCTGTAAAATCTGAAATGCTCTTTGAGGGATTGTGAGTTCTCTAGGTTTGATGAGGGATAGGGGGACAATAAAAGGGCCAAGTACCAGCACCCATCGCACATCATGTGCGCACACCCCCTCGGCCCCCCGATCGTCGGAACCCCAATGCCGCCAGTCAGGTTCCCCGGTGATGCACCGGCGATGGTGCCCCGGTGAAGAAAAATGCAGCACCAGCACATACCCGAGCCCAGCTTGTGCTACTGCAACCATTGGTGCGGTCCGATCTTAGACTGGGAATGAACTCCGTATGCTTAGACTGGGAATGAACTCCGTATGCCTAAGTTAACCCACGAAACGAGCGTGCGGGCGCTCAGCCGGCCAGAGGGGTGGGATGCGCAAGCTGGGGATCAACCGGGTCCCCCTCTACGTGCTGCCGATCCTGCTGCCACTACCCTCCGTCCGGTCCGATCTTAGACTAGGAATGAACCCCGTATGCCTAAGCCAACCAACGAAACAAGCGGGCGGGCGGGAAGGGTGGCACTACGCCGGCCAGAGAGACGGGATTCGCAAGCTGTGGATCGATAGGGTGGTAGGTGGGTTTAGGCACATCTTCATATTTCTGCATGCCAATGCCATTTTTATGGCTTGTAAATTCATACAATCGTCCCTTAGGCCTTCACGTGAAGTTTCAAGGCAAGACGACTCGTTTTTTTTTTTCACGATTTTCAAAACTTTTTACGGTTCGACATTTTTTAAAATTTTTTCGGAAGGAGTTTTGGCCCCAAACTTGGTAGACGTGATCCTTGTATTTTTGTTCACATGCACAAAAGAATTCAGCTAAAAACTCGAAGTGTACAAGATTTTTTGACCATTTCAAAAAAGTGTCCCCATTTTAGACACTTTAATGGCTACTGGCAGCAAACCTGTAAAATCTCAAATGCTCTTTAAGGGGGCATGAGTTCTCGAGGTTTGATGAGGGATAGGGGGCCAATATAAGGGCCAAGTACCAGCACCCATCCCACATCATGTGCCACACCCCCCGGCCCCCTCGATCGTCGGAACCCCAACGCCGCCGGTCAGATTCTCTGACAATGCTCTGACGAAGGTGCCCCGGCGAAGAAAAATGTGGCACCAGCACATGCCCGAGCCCAGCATGTGCTGCCACAAACCTCGGTCTGATCCAATCTTAGATTGGGAATTTACTTCGTATCATTAGACAAAATGAACTTCGTATGCCTAAGTCAACCAATGAAATGAGCGTGCCGGCGCTCAGCCGGCCAGAGGGGCGGGATCCGCAAGCCGAGGATCAGCCATGTCCCCCTCTGCATGCTGCCGATCCTACTGTGGCAACCCCCGATCCGATCTTAGAGTGGGAATGAACTCCGTATGCCTAACCCAACCGACGAAACGAGCGGGCAGGCGGGCACTACGTCGGCCAGAGAGACGGGATGCGCAAGCCGTGGACCGATAGGGTGGTAGGTGGGTTTAGGCATGTCTTCATATTTCTACATGCCAATGCCATTTTTATGGCTTGTAAATTCATACAATTGTAACTTAAGCCTTCACGCGAAGTTTCATGGCAAGACGACTCGTTTTCTATTTTTCACCATTTTTGAAACTTTTTGTGATTCGAGATTTTTTAAAATTTCTTCGGAAGGATTTTTGGCCCCAAACTTGGTAGACATGATCCTTGTATTTTTGTTGGCATGCATAAAAAAATTCAGCTAAAAACTCAAAGTGTACAAGATTTTTTAACCATTTGAAAAAAGTGTCCCCATTTCAGACACTTTAATGGCTACTGGCAGCAAACCTGTAAAATCTCAAATGCTCTTTAAGGAGGTGTGAGTTCTCGAGGTTTGATGAGTGATAGGGGGCCAATATAAGGGCCAAGTACCAGTACCCATCGCACATCATGTGCTCACACCCCCCCGGCCCCCCGATCTTCGAAACGCCAATTTCGCCGGTCAGGTTCTCCGGCGATGCTACGGTGATGGTGCCGTGGTGAAGAAAAATGTGGCACCAGCACATGCCCAAGCCCATCATGTGCTGCTGCAACCTTCGGTCTGGCCTGATCTTGGATTATGAATGAACTCCATATGCTTAAACTAGGAATGAACTCCGTATGCCTAAGTCAACCCATGAAACGAGCGTGTGGGCGCTCAGCCGGCCAGAGGGGCGGGATACGCAAGCTGGGGATCAGTCGGGTCCCCCTCTACATGCTGCCGATCATGCTACCGTAACCCTCAGTTCAGTCTGATCTTAGACTGGGAATGAACTCCATATGCCTAATCCAATCGGCGAAACGAGTAGCCGGGCCGACAGGCGGGCGGGCACTACGCCGGGCAGAGAGACGGGATGCGCAAGCCGTGGATCGATAGGGTGGTAGGTAGGTTTAGGGACATCTTTATATTTTTGCGTGCCAATGCCGTTTTTATGGCTTGTAAATTCATACAATGGTCCCTTAAGCCTTCACGTGAAGTTTCATGCCAAGACGACTCGTTTTCTATTTTTCACCATTTTTGAAACTTTTTACGGTTTAGGATTTTTTAAAATTTTTTCGGAAGGAGTTTTGGCCCAAAACTTGGTAGATGTGATCCTTGTATTTTTTTTGGCATGCACAAAAAAATTCAGCTAAAAACTCGAAGTGTACAAGATTTTGTGACCATTTGAAAAAAGTGTCCCCATTTCAGACACTTTAATGGCTACTGGCAACAAACCTGTAAAATCTCAAATGCTCTTTAAGGGGGTGTGAGTTCTCGAGGTTTGATGAGGGATAGGGGGCCAATATAAGGGCCAAGTACCAGCACCCATCGCACATCATGTGCGCACACCCCCCGGCCCCCCCGATCACCGGAACCCAAATGTCGTCGGTTAGGCTCTCTGGCGATGCTTCGGCAATGGTGCCCCGGCGAAGAAAAATGCGGCACCAGCACATGCCCAAGCCTAGCATGTGCTGCCACAACCCTCGGTCTGGTCTGATCTTAAACTGGGAATGAACTCCGTATGCCTAAGTCAACTCACGAAACGAGCGTGCGAGCACTCAGCTGACCAGAGGGGCCGGATGTACAAGCCGGGGATCGGTAGGGTCCCCCTCTATGTGCTACCGATCCAGCTGCCGGAACCCCTGGTCTGGTCTGATCTTAGACTGGGAATGAACTCCGTATGCCTAAGCCAACCGATGAAATGGGCGGGCGGGCAAACAGGTGGGTGGGCGGGCGGGCACTGTGCCGGCCAAAGAAACGGGATGCGCAAGCCGTGGATCGATAGGGGGTGTGAGTTCTCGAGGTTTGATGAGGGATAGGGGGCCAATATAATGGCCAAGTACCAGCACCCATCGCACATCATGTGCGCACACCCCCTCCGGCCCCCCCGATCGTCGGAACCCCAATGCTGCCCGTAAGGTTCTCCGCTGATGCTCCTGCGATGGTGCCCCGGTGAAGAAAAATGAGGGACCAGCACATGCTCGAGCCCTGCATGTGCTGCTACAAGCCTCGGTCCAGTCCGATCTTAGACTGGGAATGAACTCCGTATGCCTAAGTCAACCCACGAAACGAGCGTGCGGGCGCTCAGCCGGCCAGAGGGGCGGGATGCGTAAGCCGGGGATCGATCGGGTCCCCCTTTGCGTGTTGCCGATCCTGCTGCCACAACCCTCCGTATGCCTAAGCCAACCGATGAAACGAGCGAGCGGGCACTACGCCGACTAGAGAGATGGGATGTGCAAGCCGTGGATCGATAGGGTGGTAGGTGGGTTTGGGCACATCTTCATATTTCTACGTGCCAATGCCATTTTTATGGCTTGTAAATTCATACAATGGTCCATTATGCCTTCACGTGAAGTTTCATGGCAAAATGACTATTTTTTTATTTTTCATGATTTTTGGAACTTTTTGTGGTTCGGGAATTTTTAAAATTTTTTCGAAAGGAGTTTTGGTCCCTAACCTGGTAGACACTTTAATGGCTATTGGCAGCAAACCTGTAAAATCTCAAATGCTCTTTAAGGGGGTGTGAGTTCTCGAGGTTTGATGAGGGATAGGGGGCCAATATAAGGGCCAAGTACCAGCACCCATCGCACATCATGTGCGCACACCCCCCGGCCCCCCGATCATCGAAACCCCAATTTCGTCGGTCAGGTTCTCCGACGATGCTCAGGCGTTGGTGCCCCGACGAAGAAAAATGTGGCACGAGCACAAGCACGAGCCTAGCATGTGCTACCGCAACCCTCGGTCTGGTTCGATCTAAGACTGGGAATGAACTCCATATGCTTAGACTGGGAATGAACTCCGTATGCCTAAGTCAACCCACGAAACGAGCGTGCGGGCGCTAAGTCGGCCAGAGGGGTGGGATGCGCAAGCCAGGGATTGGCTGGTCCCCCTCTGCGTGCTGCCGCAACCCTTGGTCCGGTTTGATCTTAGACTGGGAATGAACTCTATATGCCTAAGCTAACCGATGGAACGAGCAGGCGTGCGAGCAGGCACTACACCGACCAGAAAGATGGGGTGCGTAAGCCGTGGATCGATAGGGTGGTAGGTGGGTTTGGGGACATCTTCATATTTCTGCATGCCAATGCCATTTTTATGGCTTGTAAATTCATACAATGGTCCTTTAAGCCTTCACGTGAAGTTTCATGGCAAGACGACTCATTTTCTATTTTTCATGATTTTCGAAACCTTTTGCGGTTTGGGATTTTTTAAAATTGTTTCGAAAGGAGTTTTGGTGCCAAACTTGGTAGACGTGATCCTTGTATTTCTTTTGGCATGCACAAAAAAATTCAGCTAAAAACTCTAAGTGTTCAAGATTTTGTCACCATTTGAAAAAAGTGTCCCCATTTCAGACACTTTGATGGCTACTGGCAGCAAACCTGTAAAATCCCAAATGCTCTTTAAGGGGGTGAGAGTTCTTAAGGTTTGATGAGGGATATGGGGCCAATATAAGGGACCAGTACCAGCACCCATCGCACATCATGTGCGGACACCCCGCCGGCCCCCCGATCATCGGAACCCCAATACCGCCGGTCAAGTTCTCCGATGATGCTCCAGCGATGGTGCCCCGACGAAGAAAAATATGGCACCAGCACATGCCCATGCCCAGTATGTGCTACCGCAAGCCTCGGTCTTTTGTAATCTTAGATTGGGAATGAACTCCTTATGCTTAGACAGGGAATGAACTCCATATGCCTAAGTCAACCCACGAAACGAGCGAGTGGGTGCTCAACTAGCCAGAGGGGCGGGATGCACAAGCCGAGGATCTGCTGGGTCCCCCTCTACATGCTGCCGATCTTGCTGCCGTTACCCTTGGTCCGGTCTGATCTTAGACTAGGAATGAACTCTGTATGCCTAAGCCAACCGACGAAACGAGCGAGAGGGCGGGCGGGTGGGCGGGCACTTTGTCGACCAGAGAGACGGGATGCGCAAGCCGTGGATCGATAGGGTGGTAGGTGGGTTTAGGCACATCTGCATATTTCTGTGTGCCAATGCCATTTTTATGGCTTGTAAAGTCATGCAATGGTCCCTTAAGCCTTCACGTGAAGTTTCATGGCAAGACGACTCGTTTTCTATTTTTCACGATTTTTGAAACCTTTTGTGGTTCAGGATTTTTTAAAATTCTTTCGGAAATAGTTTTGGCCCCAAACTTGATAGACGTGATCCTTGTATTTTTGTTGACACGCATAAAAAAATTCAGCTAAAAAATCTAAGTGTTCAAGATTTTGTGACCATTTGAAAAAGGTGTCCCCATTTCAGACACTTTAATGGCTATGGCAGCAAACCTGTAAAATCTCAAAAAGCTCTTTAAGGGGGTGTGAGTTCTTGAGGTTTGATGAGGGATAAGGGGCTAATATAAGGGCCAAGTACCAGCAGCCATCGAACATCTTGTGTGCACACCCCCCCGGTACCTCCGATCGCTGGAACCTCAATGCCACAGGTCAAGTTCTCCGACGATGCTCCGACAATGGTGCGCGGTGAAGAAAAATGCGGCACCAGCACATGCCCGAGCCCAGCATGTGTTGCCGCAACCCTTGATCCAGTTTGAACTTAGACTGGGAATGAACTCCATATGCTTAGACTGGGAATGAACTCCATATGCCTATGTCAACCCACGAAACGAGCGTGCGGGCGCTCAGCCGACCAGAGGGGCGGGATGCCCAAGCCGGGGATCGGTCGGGTCCCCCTCTGCGTGCTGCCGATCCTGCTGCCCCAACCCATGGTCCAGTCTAAACTTAGATTGGGAATGAACTCCATATGCCTAAGCCAACCGACAAAACGAGCAGGCGGGCGGGCACTACGTCGGCGAGAGAGAAGGGATGCGCACGTCATGGATCGATAGGGTGGTAGGTCGGTTTAGGCACATCATCATATTTCGGCATGCCAATGCCATTTTTATGGCTTGTAAATTCATACAATGGTCCCTTAAGCCTTCACGTGAAGTTTCATGGCAAGATGACTCGTTTTCTATTTTTCACGATTTTCAAAACTTTTTGTGGTTCGGGATTTTTTAAAATTTTTTCGGAAGGAGTTTTTGTCCCAAACTTGGTGGATGTGATCCTTGTATTTTTGTTGGCATTCATAAAAAAAATTCAGCTAAAAAATCGAAGTGTACAAGATTTTGTGACCATTTGAAAAAAGTGTCCCCATTTCAGACACTTTAATGGCTACTGGCAGCAAACCTGTAAAATCTCAAATGCTCTTTAAGGAGGTTTGAGTTCTCGAGGTTTGATGAGGGATAGGGGGCCAATATAAGGGCCAAGTACCAGCACCCATCGCACATCATGTGCGCACACCCCCCCGGCCCCCTATCGTCGGAACCCCAATGTCGCCGGTTAGGTTCTCTGGTGATGCTCTGGCGATGGTGCCCCGACGGAGAAAAATGTGACACCAGCACATGCCTATGCCCAGCATGTGCTGCCGCAACCCTCGTTCTGGTCTAATCTTAGACTACGAATGAACTCTGTATGCTTAGACTAGGAATGAACTCCGTATGCCTAAGTAAACCAACGAAACGAGCGTGCAGGCGCTGACCCGGCCAGAGGGGTGGGATGCACAAGCTGAGGATCGACCGGGTCCCTCTCTACGTGCTGTTGATCCTGCTGCCGAAACCCTC
The DNA here is from genome assembly GCF_047325235.1 of Durio zibethinus. NCBI lineage: Eukaryota > Viridiplantae > Streptophyta > Magnoliopsida > Malvales > Malvaceae > Durio > Durio zibethinus. The sequence goes on from NC_143177.1 coordinate 12,855,743, forward strand.
AGTCCGGTCTGATCTTAGACTAGGAATGAACTCCGTATGCCTAAGCCAACTGACGGAACGAGCGGGTGGGCGGGCGGGCGGGCACTACGTCGGCCTGGAAGACGGGATGCGCAAGCCGTGGATCGATAGGGTGGTAGGTGGGTTTAGGCACATCTTCATATTTCTGTGTGCCAATGCCATTTTTATGGCTTGTAAATTCATACAATGGTCCCTTAAGCCTTCACGTGAAGTTGCAAGGCAAGACGACTCGTTTTCTATTTTTTATGATTTTCGAAACCCTTTGCGGTTCGGGATTTTTTAAAATTTTTTCAAAAGGAGTTTTGGCTCCAAACTTGGTAGACATGATCCTTGTATTTTTTTTGGCTTGCACAAAAAAATTCAGCTAAAAACTCGAAGTGTACAAGATTTTGTGACCATTTGAAAAAAGTGTCCCCATTTTAGACACTTTAATGGCTACCGGCAGCAAACCTGTAAAATCTCAAATGCTCTTTAAGGGGGTGTGAGTTCTCCACGTTTGATGCGGGATAGGGGGCCAATATAAGGGACAAGTACCAGCACCCATCGCACATCATGTGTGTACACCTCCCTCGGCCCCCCCGATCGTCGGAACCCCAATGCTGCCGGTCATGTTCTCAGCCGATGCTCCGGCGATGGTGCCCCGGTGAAGAAAAATGTGGCACCAGCACATGCCTGAGCCCAACATATGCTGCTGCAACCCTCGGTCTGATCTGATCTTAGACTGGGAATGAACTCCAGATGCCTAAGCCATCCGACGAAACGAGTGGACGGGCGGGCGAGCGAGCGGGCACTACGCCGGCAAGAGAGACGGGATGCGCAAGCCGTGGATCAATAGGGTGGTAGGTGGGTTTAGGCACATCTTCTTATTTCTGCATGCCAATGCCATTTTTATGGCTTGTAAATTCATACAATGGTCCCTTAAGCCTTCACGTGCAGTTTCATGGCAAGACGACTCGTTTTCTATTTTTCACGATTTTTGAAACTTTTTACGGTTTGAGATTTTTTAAAATTTTTTCGGAAGGAGTTTTGGCCCCAAACCTCTTAGACATGATCCTTGTATTTTTGTTGGCATGCACAAAAGAATTCAACTAAAAACTCGAAGTGTACAAGATTTTGTGACCATTTGAAAAAAATGTCCCCATTTCAGACACTTTAATGGCTACTGGCAGCAAACCTGTAAAATCTCAAATGCTCTTTAAGGGGGTGTGAGTTCTTGAGGTTTGATGAGGGTTAGGGGGCCAATATATCAGCCAAGTACTAGAACCCTTCACACATCTTGTGCGCACACCCCCCCAGTCCCCCCGATCGCTGCAACCCCAATGCCGCCGGTCAGGTTCTACGACGATGCTCCGGCGATGGGGCCCCGGCGAAGAGAAATGCATCACCAGCACATTCCCTAGCCCAGCATGTGCTACCGTAACCCTCAATCTGGTACCAGCACCCATCGTACCCATCACACATCATGTGCGCATTCCCCCCCGACCCCCCCCCCGATCGTCGGAACCCCAACGCCGTCGGTCAGTTTCTCCGGCGATGCTCCGACGATGGTGCCCCGATGAAGAAAAATACGGCACCAACACATGCTCGAGCCTAGCATGTGCTGCTGCAACCCTCGGTTAGGTCCGATCTTAGACTGGGAATGAACTCCGTATGCTTAGATTGGGAATGAACTCCGTATGCGTAAGTCAACTCACGAAACGAGCGTGCGGGCGCTCAGCCGGCCAGAGGGGTGAGATGTGCAAGCTGGGGATTGGTAGAGTCCCTCTCTACGTGCTGCCGATCTTGCTGCCTCAACCCGCGGTCCGGTCTAATCTTAGACTGGGAATGAACTTCGTATGCTTGAGCCAACCGACAAAATGAGCGGACGGGCAGGCTGGCAGGCACTACGCCGACCAGAGAGACGGGATGCGCAAGCCGTGGATCGATAGGGTGGTAGGTGGGTTTAGGAACATCTTCACATTTATATGTGCCAATGCCATTTTTATGGCTTGTAAATTCATACAATGGTCCCTTAAGCCTTCACGTGAAGTTTCATGGCACGACGACTCGTTTTCTATTTTTCACGATTTTTGAAACTTTTTGTCTTTCGGGATTTTTTAAAATTTTTTCGAAAGGAGTTTTGACCCCAAGCTTGGTAGACCTGATCTTTCGGGATTTTTTAAAATTTTTGTTGGCATGCACAAAACAATTCAGCGAAAAACTCGAAGTGTACAAGATTTTGTTACCGTTTGAAAAAAGTGTCCCCATTTCAGACACTTTAATTGCTACTGGAAGCAAACCTGTAAAATCTCAAATGCTCTTTAAGGGGGTGCGAGTTCTAGTGGTTTGATGAGGGATAGGGGGCCAATATAAGGGCCAAGTAGCAGCACCCATTACACATCATGTGCGCATACCCCCCGACCCCCCCGATCACCCGAACCCCAATGCCGCCGGTCAGGTTTTCCGGTGATGCACCGACGATGGTGCCCCGACGAAGAAAAATGCGGCACCGGCCCATGCCCGAGCCCAACATGTGCTGCCACAACCCTTGGTCCAGTCCGATCTTAGACTGGGAATGAACTCCGTATGCTTAGACTGGGAATGAACTCCGTATGCCTAAGTCAACCCACGAAACGAGCGTACGGGCGCTCAGTCAGCTAGAGGGGCGGGATGCATATGCCGGGGACCGACCGGGTCCCCCTCTACGTGCTGCCAATCCTACTACTATAACCCTCAGTCTGGTCCAATCTTAGACTGGGAATGAACTCCGTATGCCTAAGCCAACTGACGAAACGAGCGGGTAGGCACTACGTCGGGCAGAGAGACGGGATACGCAAGTCGTGGATCGATAGGGTGGTAGGTGGGTTTAGGCACATCTTCATATTTGAGCATGCCAATGCCATTTTTATGGCTTGAAAATTCATACAATGGTCCCTTAAGCCTTCACGTGAAGTTTCATGGCAAGACGACTCGTTTTCTACTTTTCACGATTTCGTAACTTTTTACGGTTCGGGATTTTTTAAAATTTTTTCTCAAGGACTTTTGGCCCCAAACTTGGTAGACGTGATCCTTTTATTTTTGTTGGCATGCACAAAAAAATTCAGCTAAATACTCGAAGTATACAAGATTTTGTGACCATTTGAAAAAAGTGTCCCCATTTCAGACACTTTAATGGCTACTGGCAGCAAACCTATAAAATCTCAAATTCTCTTTAAAGGGGTGTGAGTTCTCAAGGTTTGACGAGGGATAGGGGGCCAATAAAAGGGCCAAGTACCAGCACCCATCGCACATCATGTGCGCACACCCCCCGACCCCCCCGATCGTCGGAACACTAACGCCGCCGGTCAGGTTCTCCGGTGATGCTCCAACGATGGTGCCTCGATGAAAAAAAATGCGACACCAGCCCATGCTCGATCCCAGCATGTGCTGCCGCAACCCTCGGTCCAGTCCGATCTTAGACTGGGAATGAACTCCATATGCTTAGACTGGGAATGAACTCCGTATGCCTAAGTCAACCCAGGAAACGAGCGTGCGGGCGCTCAGTCGGCCAGAGGGGCGGGATGCGTAAGCCGAGGATCGACCGGGTCCCCCTCTGCGTGCTACTGATCCTGCTACTGAAACCCTCAGTCTGATCCCATCTTAGACTGGGAATGAACTCCGTATGCCTAAGCCAACAGACAAAACGAGTGGGTGGGCAGGCGGGCTGGCACTACGCCGGCCAGAGAGACGGGATGCGCAAGTCGTGGATCGATAGGGTGGTAGGTGGGTTTAGGCACATCTTCATATTTCTACTTTCCAATGCCATTTTTATGGCTTGTAAATTCATACAAAGGTCCCTTAAGCCTTCACGTGAAGTTTCATGGCAAGACGACTCGTTTTCTACTTTTCACGATTTTTGAAACTTTTTATGGTTCGGGATTTTTAAAAATTTTTCGGGATGGATTTTTGGGCCCAAACTTGGTAGACGTGATCCTTGTATTTTTTTTGGCATGCACAAAAAAATTCAGCTAAAAACTCGAAGTGTACAAGATTTTGTGACCATTTGAAAAAAGTGTCCCCCTTTAAGACACTTTAATGGCTACTGGCAGCAAACCTGTAAAATCTCAAATGCTCTTTCGGGGGGTGTGAGTTCACGAGGTTTGATGAGTGATAGGGGGCCAATATAAAGGCCAAATACCAGCACCCATCGCACATCATGTGCGCACACCCCCCTCGGCCCCCCCGATGGTCGGAACCCCAATGCCACCGGTTCGATTCTCCGGCGATGCCTCGGTGATGCTGCCACGACGAAGAAAAATACGGCACCAACACATGCCTGAGCCCAGCATGTGCTGTCGTAACCCTCGGTCCAGTCTGATCTTTGACTAAGAATGAACTCCGTTTGCTTAGAGTGGGAATGAACTCCGTATGCCTAAGTCAACCCACGAAATGAGCGTGCGGGTGCTCAACCGGCCAGAGGGGCGGGATGCACAAGCCGAGGATCGATCGGGTCCCCCTCTACGTGCTGCCGATCCTACTGTTGCAACCCTCGGTTCGATTCATTCTTAGATTCAGAATGAACTCCGTATGCCTAAGCCAACCGACGAAACGAGCGGGTGGGCGGGCGAGTGGGCACTACGCCTGCCAAAGAGACAGGATGCGCAAGTCGTTGATCGATAGGGTGGTAGGTGGGTTTAGGCACATTTTCATATTTCTAAGTGTCAATGCCATTTTTATGGCTTGCAAATTCATACAATGGTCCCTTAAGCCTTCACATGAAGTTTCATGGCAAGACGACTCTTTTTCTATTTTTCATGATTTTCGAAACTTTTTGTGGTTCGGGATTTTTTAAAACTTTTTCGAAAGGATTTTTGGGCCCAACCTTGGTAGACGTGATCCTTGTATTTTTGTTGGCCTGCACAAAAAAATTCAGCAAAAAACTCGAAGTGTACAAGATTTTGTGACCATTTGAAAAAAATGTCCCCATTTCAAACACTTTAACGGCTACTGGCAGCAAACCTGTAAAATCTCAAATGCTCTTTAAGGGGGTGTGAGTTCTTGAGGTTTGATGAGGGATAGGGGGCCAATATAAGGGCCAAGTACCAGCACCCATCGCACATCATGTGCGCACACCGCCCCCGGCCCTCCCGATACTGGAACCAGAATGCCACCGGTCAGGTTCTCCGGTGATGCCCCGGTGATGGTACCTTGGCAGAGAAAAATGCAGCACCAACACATGGCTGAGCCCAGCATGTGCTGCCACAACCCTCGGTCTGGTCCAATCTTGGACTGGGAATGAACTTCGTATGCCTAAGTCAACCCACAAAACGAGCGTGCGGGTGCTCAGCCAGCAAGAGGGGCGGGTTGCACAAGCCGGGGATCGACCGTGTCCCCCTCTGCATGCTGTCGATCCTACTGCCGCAACCCTCGGTCTGATCCAATCTTAGATTGGGAATGAACTCCGTATGCCTAAGCCAACCGACGAAACAAGCGGGCGGGCGGGCGGGCACTACGTCGGCCAAAGAGACGTGATGCACAAGCCGTGGATCGATAGGGTGGTAGGTGGGTTTAGGCACATTTTCATATTTCTAAGTGCCAATGCCATTTTTATGGCTTGTAAATTCATACAATGGTCCCTTAAGCCTTCACGTGAAGTTTCATTGCAAGACGACTCGTTTTTTATTTTTCACGATTTTTAAAACTTTTTCCGGCTCAGGATTTTCAAAAATATCTTCGGAAGGATTTTTGGCTCCAAAGTTGGTAGACGTGATCCTTGTATTTTTGTTGGGATGCACAAAAAAATTCAGCAAAAAACTCGAAGTGTACAAGATTTTGTGACCATTTGAAAAAAATGTCCCCATTTCAAACACTTTAACGGCTACTGGCAGCAAACCTGTAAAATCTCAAATGCTCTTTAAGGGGGTGTGAGTTCTTGAGGTTTGATGAGGGATAGGGGGCCAATATAAGGGCCAAGTACCAGCACCCATCGCACATCATGTGCGCACACCGCCCCCGGCCCTCCCGATCACTGGAACCAGAATGCCACCGGTCAGGTTCTCCGGTGATGCCCCGGTGATGGTACCTTGGCAGAGAAAAATGCAGCACCAACACATGGCTGAGCCCAGCATGTGCTGCCACAACCCTCGGTCTGGTCCAATCTTGGACTGGGAATGAACTTCGTATGCCTAAGTCAACCCACAAAACGAGCGTGCGGGTGCTCAGCCAGCAAGAGGGGCGGGTTGCACAAGCCGGGGATCGACCGTGTCCCCCTCTGCATGCTGTCGATCCTACTGCCGCAACCCTCGGTCTGATCCAATCTTAGATTGGGAATGAACTCCGTATGCCTAAGCCAACCGACGAAACAAGCGGGCGGGCGGGCGGGCACTACGCCGGCCAAAGAGACGTGATGCACAAGCCGTGGATCGATAGGGTGGTAGGTGGGTTTAGGCACATTTTCATATTTCTAAGTGCCAATGCCATTTTTATGGCTTGTAAATTCATACAATGGTCCCTTAAGCCTTCACGTGAAGTTTCATTGCAAGACGACTCGTTTTTTATTTTTCACGATTTTTAAAACTTTTTTCGGCTCAAGATTTTTAAAAATATCTTCGGAAGGATTTTTGGCTCCAAAGTTGGTAGACGTGATCCTTGTATTTTTGTTGGCATGCATAAAAAAATTCAGCTAAAAACTCGAAGTGTACAATATTTTGTGACCATTTGAAAAAAGTGTCCCCATTTCAGACACTTTAATGGCTACTGGCAGCAAACCTGTAAAATCTTAAATGCTCTTTAAGGGGGTGTGAGTTCTCAAGGTTTGATGAGGGATAGGGGGCCAATATAAGGGCCAAGTACCAGCACCCATCGCACATCATGTGTGCACACCCCCCGGCCCCCCGATCGCCGAAACCCCAATGTTGCCGGTCAGGTTCTCCAATGATGCTCCGACGATGGTGCCTCGACGAAGAAAAATGTGGCACCAACACATGCCCGATCCCAGCATGTGCTGCCGCAACCCTCGGTCTGCTCCGATCTTAGACTAGGAATGAACTCCGTATGCTTAGACTGGGAATGAACTTCGTATGCCGAAGTCAACCCACGAAATGAGCTTGCGGGTGCTCAGCCGACCAGAGGGGCAGGATGCGCAAGCCGAGGATCGGTCGAGTCCCCCTCTGCGTGCTATCGATCCTGCTACGGCATCCCTTTATCTGCTACCGCAACTCTGTATGCCTAAGCCAATCGACGAAACATTCGGGTAGGCGGGCGGGAGGGCACTATGCTGGCCAGAGAGACGGGATGCGCAAGCTGTGGATCGATAGGGTGGTAGGTGGGTTTAGGCACATCTTCATATTTCTGCATGCCAGTGCAATTTTTATGGCCTGTAAATTCATACAGTGGTCCCTTAAGCCTTCACGTGAAGTTTCATGGCAAGACGACTCGTTTTTTATTTTTCATGATTTTCGAAACGTTTTGAGGTTCGGGATTTTTTAATATTTTTCGGAAAGATTTGTAGCCCCAAGCTTGGTAGACGTGATCCTTGTATTTTTGTTGGCATGCACAAAAAAATTCAGCTAAAAACCTGAAGTGTACAAGATTTTGTGACCATTTGAAAAAAGTGTCCCCATTTTAAAGACTTTAATGGCTACTGGCAGCAAACCTGTAAAATCTCAAATGCTCTTTAAGGGGGTGCGAGTTCTCGAGGTTTGATGAGGGATAGGGGGCCAATATAAGGGCCAAGTACCAGCACCCATCGCACATCATGTGCGCACACCCCACTCGCCCCCCCGATTGTCGGAACCCCAATGCCATCGGTCCAGTTCTCTGACGATGCCCCGGCGATGGTGCCCCGACAAAGAAAAATTTGGCACAACACATGCCTGAGCCCAGCATGTGCTGTCGCAACCCTCGGTCCGATCTGATCTTCAAGTGGGAATGAACTCCGTATGCTTAGACTAGGAATGAACTCCATATGCCTAAGTCAACCCATGGAACAGCGTGCGGGTGCTCAACCGACCAGAGGGGTAGGATGCGCAAACCGAGGATTGATCGGGTCCCCCTCTGTTTGCTGTCAATCATGTTGCCAGACCCTCAGTCTGGTCTGAACTTAGACTACAAATGAACTCCGTATGCCTAAGCCAACCGACGAAACGAACGGGCGACAACACAAAAAAATTCACCTAAAAACTCGAAGTGTACAAGATTTTGTGACCATTTGAAAAAAGTGTCCCCATTTCAGACACGAAACGAGCGTACGGGAGCTCAGCCGACCAGAAGGGTGGGATGCGCAAGCCAGGGATCGGTCGGGTCCCCCTCTACGTGCTGTTGATCCTGCTGCCGCACCACTCGGTCTGGTCTAAACTTAGACTGGGAATGAACTCCGTATGCCTAAGTCAACCCATGAAACGAGCATGCGGGTGCTCAGCCGGCAAGAGGGGCAGGATGCGCAAGCCGGGGATCGGCCGAGTCCCTCTTTACGTGCTGCCAATCCCGCTACCAAAACCCTCGGTCCGGTCTGATCTTAGATTGGGAATGAACTCCGTATGCCTTAGCCAATCGACGAAACGAGCGGTCGGGCGAGCACTATGCCGGCCAGAGAGACGGGATGCGCAAGCCGTGGATCGATAGGGTGGTAGGTGGGTTTAGGCACATCTTCATATTTCTACATGCCAATGCCATTTTTATGGCTTGTAAACTCATACAATGGTCCCTTAAGCCTTCACGTGAAGTTTCATGGCAAGACGACTCATTTTTTATTTTTCACGATTTTCAAAACTTTTTATGGTTCGGGATTTTTTAAAATTTTTTTGGAAGGAGTTTTGGCCCCAAACTTGGTAGACGTGATCCTTGTAATTTTGTTGGCATGCATAAAAAACTTCAGCTAAAAACTCGAAGTGTACAAGATTTTGTGACCATTTTAAAAAAGTGTCCCCATTTTAGACACTTTAATGGCTACTGGCAGCGAACCAGTAAAATCTCAAATGCTCTTTAAGGGGGTGTGAGTTCTCGAGGTTTGATGAGGGATAGAGGGCCAATATAAGGGCCAAGTATCAGCACCCATCACACATCATGTAGGCACACCCCCCTGGCCCCCCCAATCGCCAGAACCCCAATGCCGCCGGTCAAGTTCTTTGGCAATGCTCTGGCGATGCTGTCCTGGTGAAAAAAAATACGGCACCAACACATACTTAAGCCCAGCATGTGCTACCGCAACCCTCGGTCCGGTCTTATCTTAGTCTGGGAATGAACTCCGTATGCTTAGCCTGGGAATGAACTCCGTATGCCTAATTCAACCCACGAAACGAGCGTGCGGGTGCTCAGCCGGCCAGAGAGGCGGGATGCGCAAGCCGAGGATCGGTCAGGTCCCCCTCTGTGTGCTACCAATCCTGCTACCACAACCCTCAATCCGGTCAGAGAGACGGGATGCGCAAGCCGTGGATCGATAGGGTGGTAGGTTGGTCTAGGCACATCTTCATATTTCTACGTGCCAATGCCATTTTTATGGCTTGTAAATTCATACAATGGTCTCTTAAGCCCTCACGTGAAGTTTCATGGCAAGATAACTCGTTTTCTATTTTTCACGATTTTTGAAACTTTTTGCAGTTTGGGAATTTTTTAAATTTTTTTGGAAAGAGTTTTGGCCCCAAACTTGGTAGACGTGATCCTTGTATTTTTGTTGGCATGCACAAAAACTTTCAGCTAAAAACTCGAAGTGTACAACATTTTGTGACCATTTGAAAAAAGTGTCCCCATTTCAAACACTTTAATTGCTACTGGCAGCAAACCTGTAAAATCTCAAATGCTCTTTAAGGGGGTGTGAGTTCTCGAGGTTTGATGAGGGATAGGGGGGCAATATAAGGGCCAAGTACCAGCACCCATCACACATCATTTGCACACCCCCCCGGCCGCCCCGATCATCGGAACCCCAATGTCGTCGGTCAGGTTCTCCGGCGATCCTCCGACGATAGTGCCCCGACGAAGAAAAATGCGGCACCAACACATGGCCGAGCCCAGCAAGTGCTGCCGCAACCCTTGGTTCGGTCCGATCTTAGATTGGGAATGAACTCCGTATGCTTAGATTGTGAATGAACTCCGTATGCTTAGACTGGGAATGAACTCTGTATGCCTAAGTCAACCCACGAAATGAGCGTGCGGGTGCTCAGTCGGCCAGAGGGGTGGGATGCGCAAGCCGGGGATCGACCAAGTCCCCCTTTGTGTGCTGCCAATCTTGCTGCCTCAACCCTCGGTCTGATCTGATCTTAGACTGGGAATGAACTCCGTATGCCTAAGCCAATCGTCGAAACAAGCGGGCGGGCGGGCACTACGTCGGCCGAGAGACAGGATGCGCAAGCCGTGGATCAATAGGGTGGTAGGTGGGTTTAGGTACATCTTCATATTTCTGTATGCCAATGCCATTTTTATGGCTTGTAAATTCATACAATGGTCCCTTAAGCCTTCACGTGAAGTTTCATGGCAAGACGATTCGTTTTCTATTTTTCATGATTTTTGAAACTTTTTGTGGTTCGGGATTTCTTAAAATTTTTTCGAAAGGAGTTTCGGCCCCAAACTTGGTAGACATGATCCCTGTATTTTTGTTGGCATGCACAAAAAAATTAGGCCAAAAACTCGAAGTGTACAAGATTTTGTGACCATTTGAAAAAAGTGTCCCCATTTCAGACACTTTAATGGCTACTGGCAGCAAACCTGTAAAATCTCAAATGCTTTTTAAGGGGGTGTGAGTTCTCGAGGTTTGATGAGGGAACGAGAGCTGATATAAGGGACAAGTAAAAGCACCCATCGCACATCATGTGCGCACACCACCCCCGGCCCCCCCGATCGTCGGAACCCTAATGCCGCTGGTCAGGTTCTCCGACGATGCTCCGACGATGGTGCCCCGACAAAGAAAAATACGGCACCAACACATGCCCAAGCCCAGCAAGTGCTACCGCAACCCTCAATCCGGTTCGATCTTAGATTGGGAATGAACTCCATATGCTTAGACTAGGAATGAACTCTATATGCCTAAGTCAACCCACGAAACGACCGTGCGGGTGCTCAGCCGTCCAGAAGGGCGGGATGCGTAAGCTGGGGATCGGCCGGCTCCCCCTCTACGTGCTATAGATCCTGCTGCTACAACCCTCAGTCCGGTCTGATCTTAGACTGGGAATGAACTTCGTATGCCTAAGCCAACTGACGAAATGAACGGGCGGGCGGGCAGGCACTACGCCGGCCAGAGAGACGGGATGCACAAGCTGTGGATCGATAGTGTGGTAGGTGGGTTTAGGCACATCTTCATTTCTCTGCAGGGCAATGCCATTTTTATGGCTTGTAAATTCATACAATGGTTCCTTAAGCCTTCACGTGAAGTTTCATGGCAAGACGATTCGTTTTCTATTTTTCATGATTTTTGAAACTTTTTGTGGTTCAGGATTTTTTTAAATCTTTTCGGAAGGATTTTTCGCCCCAAACTTGGTAGACATGATCCTTGTCTTTTTTTTGGCATGCACAAAAAAATTCAGCTAAAAACTTGAAGTGTACAAGATTTTATGACCATTTGAAAAAAATGTCCCCATTTCAGACACTTTAATGGCTACTAGCAGCAAACCTGTAAAATCTCAAACGCTCTTTAAGGGGGTGTGAGTTCTCGAGGTTTGATGAGGGATAGGGGACCAACATAAGGGCCAAGTACCAGCACCCATTGCACATCATGTGCGCACACCCCCCGGCCCACCCGATCGTCGAACTTCAATGCCGCTGGTCAGGTTCTTCAGCGATGCTCCGGCGATGGTGCCTCGGTGAAGAAAAATACGGCACCAACACATGACCGAGCCCAGCATGTGCTGCCGCAACCCTTGGTCCGGTCCGATCTTAAGCTGGGAATGAACTCCGTATGCTTAGACTGGGAATGAACTCCGTATGCCTAAGTCAATTCACAAAACGAGCGTGCGGGTGCTCAGCTGGGCAGAGGGGCGGGATGCGCAAGCCAGGGATCACTCGGGCCCCCTTCTGCGTGCTGCCACAACCCTCGGTGTGATTCGATCTTAGACTGGGAATGAACTCCGTATGCCTAAGCCAACCGATGAAATGAACGGGAAGGCGGGCGGGCGGGCGGGCAGTATGCCGGCCAGAGAGACGGGATGCGCAAGCCGTGGATCGATAGGGTGCTAGGTGGGTTTATGCACATCTTCATATTTCTGCATGCCAATGCCATTTTTATGGCTTGTAAATTCAAACAAAGGTCCCTTAAGCCTTCACGTGAAGTTTCATGGCAAGACGACTTGTTTTCTATTTTTTACGATTTTAAAATTTTTTCAGAAGGAGTTTTGCCCCCAAACTTGGTAGATGCGATCCTTGTATTTTTTTTTGGCATGCACAAAAAAATTCAGCTAAAAACTCAAAGTGTACAAGATTTTGTGACCATTTGAAAAAAGTGTCCCCATTTCAGACCCTTTAATGGCTACTGGCCGCAAACCTGTAAAATCTCAAGTGCTCCTTAAGGGGGTGTGAGTTCTCGAGGTTTGATGAGGGATAGGGGGCCAATATAAGGGCCAAGTACCAGCACCCATCACACATCATGTGCACACACCCATCACACAATCTGGATTTTTTAAAATTATTTCAGAAGGATTTTTCACCCCAAACTTGGTAGACGTGATACTTGTATTTTTGTTGGCTTGCACAAAAAAATTCAGCTGAAAACTCAAAGTGTACAAGATTTTGTGACCATTTGAAAAAAATGTCCCCATTCCAGACACTTTAATGGCTACTGGCAGCAAACCTGTAAAATCTCAAATGGTCTTTAAGGGGGTGTGAGTTCTCGAGGTTTGATGAGGGATAGGGGGCCAATATAATAGCCAAGTACCAGCACCCATCGCACATCTTCTGCGCACACCCCCCGGCCCCCCCGATCGCCAACCTCCGGCGATGCTCCAGCGATGGTGCCCGGCGACCAAAAATGCGGCACCAGCAATTGCCCGAGCCCAGCATGTGCTACCGCAACCCTTGGTCCTGTCCGATCTTAGACTAGGAATGAACTCCGTATGCTTAGACTGGGGATGAACTCTGTATGCATAAGTCAACCCACGAAATGAGCGTGCAGGCGCTCAGCCGGCCAGAGGGGTGGGATGCGCAAGCCGGGGATCGGCCGGTTCCCTCTCTCCGTGCTACCAATCCTGCTACTGTATCCCTCGGTCTGGTCCATTCTTACACTGGGAATGAGCTCCGTATGCCTAAGCTAACCGACGAAATGAGCGGGCGGGCGGGCGGGCGGGCACTACGGCAGCCAAAGAGACGGGATGCACAAGCCGTGGATCGATAAGGGGTAGGTGGGTTTAGGCACATCTTCATATTTCTGCGTGCCAATGCCATTTTTATGGCTTATAAATTCATGCAATGGTCCTTTAAGCCTTCACGTGAAGTTTCACGGCAAGACGACTCGTTCTCTATTTTTCACGATTTTCAAAACTTTTTACGGTTCGGGATTTTTTAAAATTTTTTCGAAAAGAGTTTTGGCCCCAAACTTGGTAGACGTGATCCTTGTATTTTTGTTGGCATGTACAAAAAATTCAGCTATAAACTCGAAGTGTACTAGATTTTGTGACCGTTTGAAAAAAGTGTCCCCATTTCGAACACTTTAATGGCTACCGGCAACAAACCTGTAAAATCTCAAATGCTCTTTAAGGGGGAGTGAGTTCTCGAGGTTTGATGAGGGATAGGGGGCCAATATAAGGGATAAGTACCAGCACCCATCGCACATCATGTGCGCACACCCCCCGGCCCCCCCGATCGTCGGAACCCCAAAGCCGCCGGTCAGGTTCTCCAGCGATGCTCCGATGTTGGTGCCCCGACGAAGAAAAATGCGGCAACAGCACTTGCCCGAGCCTAGCATGTGCTACCGCAACCCTCGGTCTGGTCCGATCTTAGACTGGAAATGAGCTCGATAAGCTTAGACTGGGAATGAACTTCGTATGCCTAAGTCAACCCACGAAACGAGCGTGCAGGCGCTCAGACGGCCATAGGGGCAGGATGTGCAAGCCGAGGATCGACTGGGTCACCCTCTGCGTGCTGCCGATCCTACGACCGTAACCCTCGGTCCGGTCCAATCTTAGACTGGGAATGAACTCCGTATGCCTAAGCCAACCGACGAAACAAGCAGGCAGGCAGGCAGGCGGGTGGGCACTACGTCGGCCAGGGAGGCAGGATGCGCAAGCCGTGGATCGATAGGGTGGTAGGTGGGTTTAGGCACATGTTCATATTTCTGTGTGCCAATGTGATTTTTATACCTTGTAAAATCATACAATGGTCCCTTAAGACTGCACGTGAAGTTTCACGGCAAGACGACTCATTTTCTATTTTTCATGATTTTCAAAACTTTTTAAGGTTCGGCATTTTTTGAAATTTTTTCAGAAGGAGTTTCGGCCCCAAACTTGGTAGATGTGATCCATGTATTTTTTTTTGGCATGCAAGAAAAAATTCAGCTAAAAACTCAAAGTGTACAAGATTTTGTGACCATTTGAAAAAAGTGTCCCCATTTTAGATACTTTAACGGCTACTGGCAGCAAACCTGTAAAATCTCAAATGATCATTAAGGGGGTGTGAGTTCTCAAGGTTTGATGAGGGATAGGGGGCCAATATAAGGGCCAAGTACCAGCACCCATCGCACATCATGTGCGCACATCCCCCGGCCCCCCCAATCGTCGGAACCCTAATGCCGTCGATCAGGTTCTCCGGCGATGCTCCGGTGATGGTGCCCCGACGAAGAAAAATGCGGCACCAGCACATGCCTGAGCCTAGCATGTGCTGCCACAACCCTCGGTCTGGTTCGATCTTAGACTGGGAATGAACTCCGTATGCTTAGACAGGGAATGAACTCCATATGCCTAAGTCAACCCATAAAATGAGCGTGCGGGGGCTCAGCCGACTAGAGGACGGGATGCATAAGTTGGGGATCAGTCGGGTCCCCCTCTGCGTGCTGCCAATGCTGCTGCTACAACCCTTGGTCCGGTCTGATCTTAGACTGGGAATGTACTACGTATGCCTAAGCCAATCCACGAAACGAACGGTCGGGCGGGCACTATGCCGGCCAGAGAGACAGGATGCGCAAGCCGTGGATCGATAGGGTGGTAGGTGGGTTTAGGCATATCTTCATATTTCTATGTGCCAATGCCATTTTTATGACTGTTAAATTCATACAATGGTCCCATAAGCCTTCACGTAAAGTTTCATGGTAAGATGACTCGTTTTCTGTTTTTCATAATTTTTAAAACTTTTTGCGGTTTGGGATTTTTTAAAATTTTTACGGAAGGAGTTTGGGCCCCAAGCTTGGTAGACGTGATCCTTGTATTTTTTTTTTGGCATGCACAAAAAAATTCAGCCAAAAACTCGAAGTGTACAAGATTTTGTGACCATTTGAAAAAAGTGTCCCCTTTTCAGAGACTTTAATGGCTACTAGCAACAAACCTGTAAAATCTCAAATGCTCTTTAAGGGGGTGTGAGTTCTCGAGGTTTGGTGAGGGATAGGGGGCCAATATAAGTGCCAAGTACCAGCACCCATCGCACATCATGTGCGCGCACCCCCGGGCCCCTCGATCACCAGAACCCCAATGTTGTCGGTCAGGTTCTCCGGTGATGGTGCCCCGGTGAAGAAAAATGTCCCACCAGCACATGCTCGAGCCCAGCATGTCCTATCGCAACCCTCGATCCGGTTCGATCTTAGACTGGGAATGAATTTCGTATGCTTAGATTGGGAATGAACTCCGTATGCCTAAGTCAACCCATGGAACGAGTGTGCGGGCGCACAACCGGCCAGAGGGGCGGGATGCACAAGCCGAGGATCGATCGGGTCCCCCTCTACGTGCTGCCGATCTTGCAGTCGCAACCCTTGGTTCGGTTCAATCTTAGACTGGGAATGAACTCTGTATGCCTAAGCCAACCGACGAAACGAGCGGGCGGGCGGGCACTATGCCGGCCAGAGAAATGGGATTCGCAAGCCGTGCATCGATAGGGTGGTATGTGGGTTTAGGCACATCTTCATATTTCTGCATGCCAATGCCATTTTTATGGCTTGTAAATTCATACAATGGTCCCTTAAGCCTTCACGTGAAGTTTCATGGCAAGACGACTCATTTTTTATTTTTCATGATTTTTGAAACTTTTTGCGGTTTGGGATTTTTTAAAATTTTTTCAGAAGGATTTTTGGCCCCAAACTTGGTAGATGTGATCCTTGTATTTTTGTTGGCATGCATAAAAAAATTCAGCTAAAAACTCGAAGTGTACAGGATTTTGTGACCATTTGAAAAAAGTGTCCCCATTTTAGACACTTTAATGGCTACTGGCAGCAAACCTGTAAAATCTCAAATGCTCTTTAAAGGGCTGTGAGTACTCGAGGTTTGATGAGGGATAGGGGCCCAATATAAGGGCCAAGTACAAGCACCCATCGCACATAATGTGCGCACACCCCCCCGGCCCCCCCGATCGCAGGAACCCCAATGTCGTCGGTCAGGTTTTCCGACGATGGTGCCCCAGCGAAGAAAAATGTGGCACCAGCACATGCCCGAGCCCAGCATGTGCTGTCGTAACCCTCGGTCCGATCCGATCTTAGACTACGAATGAACTCCATATGCTTAGACTGGGAATGAACTCCGTATGCCTAAGTCAACCCACAAAACGAGCGTGCGGGCGTTCAGTCGGACAGAGAGACGAGATGCGCAAGCCAGGGATCGGTCGGGTCCCCCTCTGCGTGCTGCCAATCCTGCTGTCACAACCCTCGGTCCGGTCCAATCTTAGACTAGGAATGTACTCCGTATACCTAAGCCAACCGACGAAATGAGCGGGTGGGCAATCGGGCGGGCACTACGTCGGCCAGAGAGACGGGATGCGCAAGCCGTGGATCGATAGGGTGGTAGGTGGGTTTAGGCACATCTTCATATTTTTGCATGCCAATGCCATTTTTATGGCTTGTAAATTCATACAATGGTCCCTTAAGCCTTCACGTGAAGTTTCATGGCATGACGACTCGTTTTCTATTTTTCATGATTTTCGAAACCTTTTGTGGTTCGGGATGTTTTTAAAATTTTTTTGGAAGGAGTTTTGGCCCTAAACTTGGTAGATGTGATCCTTGTATTTTTGTTGGCTTGCACAAAAAAATTCAGCTAAAAACTCGAAGTGTACAAGATTGTGTGACCATTTCAAAAAAGTGTCCCCATTTCAGACACTTTAATGGCTACTGGTAGCAAACCTGTAAAATCTCAAATGCTCTTTAAGGGGGTGTGAGTTCTCAAGGTTAGATGAGGGATAGGGGGCCAATATAAGGGCCAAGTACCAGCACCCATCGCACATTATGTATGCATACCCCCCGGCCCCCCCGATCGTCGGAACCCCAATGCCGTCGGTCAGGTTCACAAGCGATGCTCCGGCGATGGTGCCCGATGAAGAAAAATGTGGCACCAGCACATGCTCGAGCCCAACATGTGCTGCTGCAGCACTCGGTCTGATCTGATCTTAGACTGGGAATGAACTCCGTATGCTTAGACTGGGAATGAACTCCGTATGCCTAAGTCAACCCACGAAATGAGCGTGCGGGTGCTCAGCCGGCCAGAGGCCCGGGATGCGCTTGCTGGGGATCGGTCGGGTCCCCCTCTGCGTGCTGCCAATCTGATTGCCACAACCCTCGGTTCAGTTCGATTGTAGACTGGCAATGAACTCCGTATGCCTAAGCCAACCGACGAAGTCAGCGGGCGGGCGGGCGGGTACTACATCAGCTAGAGAGACGAGATGCGCAAGCCGTGGATCGATAGGGTGGTAGGTGGGTTTAGGCACATCTTCGTATTTTTGAGTGCCAATGCCATTTTTATGGCTTGTAAATTCATACAATGGTCCCTTAAGCCTTCACGTGAAGTTTCATGGAAAGACAACTCGTTTTTTATTTTTCACAATTTTTGAATCTTTTTGCGGTTCGGGATTTTTTAAAATTTTTTCGGAAGTAGTTTTGGTCCCAAACTTGGTAGACGTAATCCTTGTATTTTTGTTGGCATGCATAGCAAAATTCAGCTAAAAACTGGAAGTGTACAAGATTTTGTGACCATTTGAAAAAAGTATTCCCATTTCAGACACTTTAATGGCTGCTGGCAGCAAACCTATAAAATCTCAAATGCTCTTTAAGGGGGTGTGAGTTCTTGAGGTTTGATGAGGGATAGGAGGCCAATATAAGGGCCAAATACCAGCACCCATCGCACATCATGTGCGCACAGCCCCCCGACACCCCGATTGCCGTAACCCCATTGCCGTCAGTCAGGTTCTTCGGCTATGCTCCGACGATGGTGCCCCGACGAAGAAAAATGCGACACCAGCACATGCCCGAGCTCAACATGTGCTGCCTTAACCCTCGGTCCAGTCCGATCTTAGACTGGGAATGAACTCCGTATACTTAGAATGGGAATGAACTCTGAATGCCTAAGTCAACCCACTAAACGAGCGTGCGTGCACTCAGCCAGCCAGAGGGGTGGGATGCGTAAGCCGAGGATCAACAGGGTCCCCCTCTACGTGCTACCGATCCTACTACCGATCTTAGACTGGAAATGAACTCCGTATGCCTAAGCCAACCGACGAAACGAGCGGGCGGGCGGGCGGGCACTAAGCTGGCCAGAGAGACGGGACGCGCAAGCCGTGGATCGATAGGATGGTAGGTGGGTTTGGGCACATCTTCATATTTCTACGTGCCAATGCCACTTTATGGCTTGTAAATTCATACAATGGTCCCCTAAGCCTTCACGTGAAGTTTCATGGCAAGACGACTCATTTTTTATTTTTCACGATTTTTGAAACTTTTTGCCGTTCGGGATTCATACAATGATCCTTGTATTTTTGTTGGCATGCACAAAAAGATTCAGCTAAAAACTTGAAGTGTACAAGATTTTGTTACCATTTGAAAAAAGTGTCCCTATTTCAGACACTTTAATGGCTACTGGCAGCAAACTTGTAAAATCTCAAATGCTCTTTAAGGGGCTATGAGTTCTTGAGGTTTGATGAGTGATAGGGGGCCAACATAAGGGCCAAGTACCAGCACCCATCGCACATCATGTGCGCTCAGCCCCCCGACCCCCCTGATCGTCGGAACCCCAATGTCGCCGTTCAGGTTCTCCGACGATGCTTTGGTGATGGTGCCCCGACGAAGAAAAATGTGGCACCAGCACATGCCTGAGCCCAGCATGTGCTACCGTAACCCTTGGTCCAGTCCGATCTTAGACTGGAAATGAACTTTATATGCCTAAGCCAACTGACTAAAGATGCGAGCAGGCGGGCGTGCGGGCACTACGATGGCCAGAAAGACGGGATGCGCAAGCCATGGATTGATAGGGTGGTAGGTGGGTTTAGGCACATCTTCATATTTCTTCATGCCAATGCCATTTTTATGGCTTGTAAATTCATACAATGGTCCCTTAAGCCTTCACATGAAGTTTCATGGCAAGACGACTCGTTTTTCATTTTTCACGATTTTTAAAACTTTTTGCGGTTCGGGATTTTTTTATAATTTTCTCGGAAGGATTTTTGGCCCCAAACTTTGTAGATGTGATCCTTGTATTTTTGTTGGCATGCATAAAAAAATTCAGCTAAAAACTCGAAGTGTACAAGATTTTGTGACCATTTGAAAAAAGTGTCCCCATTTCAGACACTTTAATGGCTACTGGCAACAAACCTCTAAAATCTCAAATGCTCTTTAAAGGGGTGTGAGCTCTAGAGGTTTGATGAGGGATAGGGGGCCAATATAAGGGCCAAGTACCAGCACCCATCGCATATCATGTGCGCACACCCCCCGACCCCCTGATCGTCGGAACCTCAATGCTGTTGGTCAGGTTCTCCGACGATGAAAAATGCGGCACCAGCACATGCCCGAGCCCAGCATGTGCTACAGCAACCCTCGGTCCGGTCTAATCTTAGACTGGGAATGAACTCTGTATGGTTAGTCTGGGAATGAACTCCGTATGCCTACGTCAACCCACGAAATGAACGTGCGGGCGCTCAACCGGCCAGAGGGGCAGGATGCGTAAGTCGGGGCTCGGCCGATCCCCCTCTGTGTGCTGTCAATCCTTCTGCTGCAACCCTCGGTCCAGTCTGATCTTAGACTGGGAATGAACTCCGTATGCCTAAGCTAACCGACGAAACGAGCGGGTGGGTAGGCGGGTGGGTGCTACACCGGCCAGAGAGACAGGATGCGCAAGCCGTGGATCGATAGGGTGGTAGGTGGGTTTAGGTACATCTTCTTATTTCTGACTGCCAATGCCATTTTTATGGCTTGTAAATTCATACAATGGTCCCTTAAGCCTTCACGTGAAGTTTCTTGGCAGGATGACTCATTTTCTATGTTTCACGATTTTCAAAACTTTTTACAGTTCGGGATTTTTAAAAATTTTTTCAAATGGATTTTTGGCCCCAAACTTGGTAGACGTGATCCTTGTATTTTTTTTGGCATGCAAAAAAAAATCAGCTAAAAACTCAAAGTGTACAAGATTTTTTGACCATTTGAAAAAACTGTCCCCATTTCAGACACTTTAATTGCTACTGGCAGCAAACCTGTAAAATCTCAAATGCTCTTTAAGGGGTGTGAGTTCTTGAGGTTTGATGAGGGATAAGGGGCCAATATAAGGGCCAAGTACCAGCACCCACCGCACACCCCCCGGCCCCCCGATCGTCGGAACCCGAATGGCACTGGTCAGGTTCTCCGACGATGCTCCGACGATGCTCCGACGATGGTGCCCCGTCGAAGAAAAATGTGGCACCAGCACATGACCGAGCCCAGCATGTGCTACCACAGCCCTTAGTCCAATCTGATCTTAGACTGGGAATGAACTTCGTATGCTTAGACTAGGTATGAACTCCGTATGCCTAAGTCAACCCACGAAACAAGCATGCGGGTGCTCATATAGCCAGAAGGGCGGGATGCGCCAGCTGGGGATCGGCCGGGTCCTCCTCTCCGTGCTGTCGATCTTGCTACCACATCCCTTCGTCCGGTCTGACCTTAGACTGGGAATGAACTCTGTATGCCTAAGCCAACCGACGAAACGAGCAGGTGGGCGGGCGAGGGCGCACTACGACGGCTAGAGAGACGGGATGCGCAAGTTGTGGATCGATAGGGTGGTAAGTCGGTTTAGGCACATCTTCATATTTCTACATGCCAATGGCATTCTTATGGCTTGTAAATTCATAAATTGGTCCCTTAAGCCTTCACGTGAAGTTTCATGGCAAGACGGCTCGCTTTCAATTTTTCACGATTTTTGAAACTTTTTACGGTTTGAGATTTTTTAAAATTTTTTTAAAAGGATTTTTGGCCCCAAACTTGGTAGACGTGATCCTTGTATTTTTTTTGGCATGCACGAAAAAATTCAGCTAAAAACTCGAAGTGTACAGGATTTTGTGACCATTTGAAAAAAGTGTCCCCATTTCAGACACTTTAATGGCTACTGGCAGCAAACTTGTAAAATCTCAAATGCTCTTTAAGGGGGTGTGAGTTCTCGAGGTTTGATGAGGGATAAGGGGCCAATATAAGGGCCAAGTACCAGCACCCATCGCACATCATGTTCGCACACCCCCCCGGCCCCCTATGGCCAGAACCCCAATGCCGCCGGTCAGGTTCTTCGGTGATGCTCTGACGATGGTGCCCCGACGAAGAAAAATGTGGCACCAGGACATGCCTGAGCCCAGTATGTGCTGCTGCAACCCTCGGTCTGGTCCGACCTTAGACTGGGAATGAACTCCGTATGCCTAAGTCAACCAAGGAAACGAGCGCGCAGGCATGCAATCGGCCAGAGGAGCGGGATGCACAAGCCAGGGATCGGTCGGGTCCTCCTCTGCGTGCTGTCGATCCTACTGCCACAACCCTTGGTCCGGTCCGATCCTAGAGTAGGAATGATCTCCGTATGCCTAAGCCAACCGACGAAACGAGCGAGCGAACGGGTCGGTGGGCACTACGTTGGCCAGAGAGATAGGATGCACAAGCCGTGGATCGATAGGGTGGTAGGTGGGTTTAGGCACATCTTCATATTTTTGCATGCCAATGCCATTTTTATGGCTGGTAAATTCATACAATGGTCCCTTAAGCCTTCACGTGAAGTTTCATTGCAAGACGACTCGTTTTCTATTTTTCATCATTTTTGAAACTTTTTACGGTTCAGGATTTTTTAAAATTTTTTTTAAAGGAGACTTGGTAGACGTGATCATTGTATTTTTGTTGGCATGCGCAAAAGAATTCAGTGAAAAACTCAAAGTATACAAGATTTAGTGACCGTTTGAAAAAAGTGTCCCCATTTCAGACACTTTAGTGGCTACTGGCAGCAAACCTATAAAATCTTAAATGCTCTTTAAGGGGTTGTGAGTTCTCAAGGTTTGATGAAGGATAGGGGGCCAATATAAGGGCCAAGTACCAGCACCCATAGCACATCAAGTGCGCACACCCCCCCGGCCCCTCCGATCACCGGAACCCCAATGCCGCCGGTTAGGTTCTCCGATGATGCTCCGACGATGGTGCCCCGACGAAGAAAAATTCGACACCAACACATGGCCGAGCCCAGCATGTGCTGCCGCAGCCCTCAGTCTGGTCTGATCTTAGACTGGGAATGAACTCCGTATGCTTAGACTGGGAATGAACTCAGTATGCCTAAGTCAACCCACGAAACGAGCGTGCAGGCGCTCAACCGGCCAGAGGGGCGGGATACGCAAGCTAGGGATCGATCGGGTCCCCCTCTGCGTGCTGCTGATCTTGCTGCTGCAACCCTCGATCTGGTTTGATCTTAGACTGGGAATGAACTCCGTATGCCTAAGCCAACCGACGAAACAAGTGGGTGGAAAGGCAGACAGGCACTACGACGACTAGAGAGACGGGATGCGCAAGTCGTGGATCGATAGGGTGGTAGGAGGGTTTTGGCACAACTTCATATTTTTGCATGCCAGTGCCATTTTTATGGCTTGTAAATTCATACAATGCTCCCTTAAGCCTTCACGTGAAGTTTCATGGTAAGATGACTCGTTTTCTATTTTTCACGATTTTCAAAAATTTTTGCGGTTCAAGATTTTTTAAAATTTTTTCGAAAGGATTTTTGGCCCCAAACTTGGTAGCTGTGATCCTTGTATTTTCACTGGCATGCACAAAAACATTCAGCTAAAAACTCGAAGTGTACAATATTTTGTGACCATTTCAAAAAGTGTCCCCATTTCAGACACTTTAACGGCTACTCCCAGCAAACCTGTAAAATCTCAAATGCTCTTTAAGGGGGTGTGAGTTCTCGAGGTTTGATAAGAGATAGGGGGCCAATATAAGGGCCAAGTACCAGCACCCATCCACATCATGTGCGCACACCCCCCGGCCCCCCCGACCGTTGGAACCCCAATGCCGCCGGTCAGGTTCTTCGGGGATGCCCCGGCGATGGTGCCCCGACGAAGAAAAATGCGACACCAGCACTTGCCCGAGCCCAGCATGTGCTGCTGCAACCCTCGGTTCGGTCTGATCTTAGACTGGGAATGAACTCCGTATGCTTAGACTGGGAATGAACTCCGTATGCCTAAGTCAACCCACGAAACGAGCGTGCGGGCGCTTAGCCGACCAGAGGGGCGAGATGTGCAAGCCGAGGATTGGTCGGGTCCCTCTCTATGTGTTGTTGATCCTACTACCGCAACCCTCAGTTTGATCTGATCTTAGACTAGGAATGAACTTCGTATGCCTAAGCCAACCGACGAAACGAGCGGGCGGGCCGGTGGGCGGGCACTACGCCGGCCAAAGAGACGGGATGCGCAAGCCATGGATCGATAGGCTGGTAGGTGGGTTTAGGCACATCTTCATATTTTTACGTGCCAATGCCATTTTTATGGCTTGTAAATTTATACAATGGTCCCTTAAGCCTTCATGTGAAGTTTCATGGCAAGATGACTCGTTTTCTATTTTTCATGATTTTTGAACCTTTTTACGGTTTGGGAGTTTTTAAAATTTTTTCGGAAGGCGTTTTGGTCCCAAACTTCATAGACGTGATCCTTCTATTTTTGTTGGCATGCACAAAACAAATCAGCTAAAAACTCGAAGTGTACAAGATTTTGTGACCATTTGAAAAAGTGTCGCCATTTTAGACACTTTAATAGCTAATGGCAGCAAACCTATAAAATCTCAAATGCTCTTTAAGGAGGTGTGAGTTCTCGAGGTTTGATGAGGGATAGGGGGCCAATATAAGGGCCAAGTACCAGCACGCATCGCACATCATGTGCGCACACCCTCCCGACCCCCCCATCGTCAAAACCCCAATGCGTCACTCAAGTTCTCTGGTGATGCTCCAGCGATGGTGCCCTGGCAAAGAAAAATACGGCACCAGCACATGCCCGAGCCCAGCATGTGCTGCCGCAACCCTCGGTCTGATCCGATCTTAGACTGAGAATGAACTCCGTATGCCTAAGTCAACCCATGAAACGAGCGTGCGAGCACACAACCGACCAGAGGGGCGGGATGCGCAAGCCGGGGATCGACCGCATCCCCCTCTACGTGCTACTGATCCTACTGCCACAACCCTCCATCCGGTCAGATCTTAGACTGGGAATGAACTCCGTATGCCTAATCCAACCGATGAAACGAGCGGGCTGGCGGGCGGACGGGCACTACATCGGCCAGAAAGGCAGGATGCGCAAGCCGTGGATTGATAGGGTGGTAGGTGGGTTTCAGTACATCTTCATATTTTTGCGTGCCAATGCCATTTTTATGGCTTGTAAATTTGTACCTTAAGCCTTCACGTAAAGTTTCATGGCAAGATGACTCATTTTTTATTTTTCACAATTTTTGAAACTTTTTGTGATTCAGGATTTTTTAAAATTTTTTCGGAAGGAGTTTTGGCCCCAAACTTGGTAGACCTGATCCTCTTATTTTTGTTGGCATGCACAAAAACATTCAGCTAAAAACTCGAAGTGTACAAGATTTTGTGACCATTTGAAAAAAGTGTCCCCATTTCAAACACTTTAATGGCTACTGGCAGCCAACCTATAAAATCTGAAATGCTCTTTAAGGGGGTGTGAGTTCTTGAGGTTTGATGAGGGATAGGGGGCCAATATAAGGGCCAAGTACTAGCACCCATCGCACATCATGTGCGCACACCCCCGGCCCCCCCATCGTCAGAACCCCAATGCGTCGCTCAGGTTCTCCGGTGATGCTCCGACGATGGTGCCCTGGCAAAGAAAAATGCGGCACCAGCACATGCCCGAGCCCAGCATGTGCACCCTCGGTCCGGTCCGATCTTAGACTGAGAATGAACTCTGTATGCCTAAGTCAACCCATGAAACGAGCGTGCGGGCGCACAGCTGACCAGAGGGGCGGGATGCGCAAGCCGGGGATCGACCGCATCCCCCTCTAAGTGCTGTCGATCCTACTACCTTAACCCTCAGTCGGGTCCGATCTTAGACTGGGAATGAACTCCATATCCCTAAGCCAACCGATGAAATGAGCGGGCGAGCGGGCACTACGTCGGCCAGAGAGGCAGGATGCGCAAGCCATGGTTCGATTGGGTGGTAGGTGGGTTTCAGCACATCTTCATATTTCTGCATGCCAAAGCCATTTTTATCGCTTGTAAATTGATACAATCGTCCCTTAAGCCTTCAGGTAAAGTTTCATGGGAAGACGACTCATTTTCTATTTTTCATGATTTTTGAAACTTTTTACGGTTCAAGATTTTTTAAATTTTTTTCGGAAGGAGTTTTTGCCCCGAACATGGTAGACGTGATCCTTGTATTTTTGTTGGCATGCACAAAAAAATTCAGCTAAAAACTCAAAGTGTACAAATTTTGTGACCATTTGAAAAAAGTATCCCCATTTAAGACACTTTAATGGCTACTGGCAGCAAACCTGTAAAATCTCAAATGCTCTTTAAAAGGGTGTGAGTTCTCGAGCTTTGATGAGGGATAGGGGGCCAATATAAGGGTCAAGT
This sequence comes from Durio zibethinus, assembly GCF_047325235.1. NCBI lineage: Eukaryota > Viridiplantae > Streptophyta > Magnoliopsida > Malvales > Malvaceae > Durio > Durio zibethinus. Next base: position 12,881,656 of record NC_143177.1, read on the forward strand.
ACCAGCACCCATTGCACATCATGTGCGTAACCCCCCCGGACCCCCCGAACCCCAAAGCCGCTGGTTAGGTTCTTCGATGATGCTCCAGTGATGCTGCGCCGACGAAGAAAAATACGACACCAGCACATGCCCGAGCCTAGCATGTGCTGTCGTAACCCTCGGTCCGGTCTGATCTTAGACTGGGAATGAACTCCGTATGCCTAAGTCAACCCATGAAACGAGCGTACGGGCGCTCAGCCAGCCAGAGGGGCGGGATGCGCAAGCCAGGGATCGACAGGGTCCCCCTCTGTGTGCTGCCAATCTTGCTGCCACAACCCTTGGTCCGATCTGATCTTAGACTGGGAATGAACTCTGTATGCCTAAGCCAAGCGATCAAACGAGCGGACGGGCGGGCGGGCAAGCACTATGTCGGCCAGAGAGGCAGGATGCGCAAGCCGTGGATCGATAGGGTGGTAAGTGGGTTTAGGCACATCTTCATATTTTTGTGTGCCAATGCCATTTTTATGGCTTGTAAATTCATACAATGGTCCCTTAAGTCTTCACATGAAGTTTCATGGCAAGACGACTCGTTTTCTATTTTTTACGATTTTTAGAACTTTTTGTGGTTAGGGATTTTTTAAAATTTTTTCGGAAGCATTTTTGGGCCCAAACTTGGTAGACGTGGTCCTTGTATATTTTTTGGTGTGCATAAAAAAATTCAGGTAAAAGCTCAAAGTTTACAAGATTTTGTGGCCATTTGAAAAAAGTGTCCCCATTTCAGACACTTTAATGGCTATGGCAGCAAACCTATAAAATCTCAAATGTTCTTTAAGGGGGTGTGAGTTCTTGAGGTTTGATGAGGGATAGGGGGTCAATATAAGGGCCAAGTACCAACACCCATCGCACATCATGTGCGCACACCCCTCCGGCCCCCCCGATCGCCGGAACCCTAATGTTGCAGGTCAGGTTCTCCGGCGATGGTGCCCCGGCGAAGAGAAATACGGCACCAGCACATGCCCGAGCCCAACATGTGCTACCGCAACCCTCGGTCCGGTCTGATCTTAGACAGGAATGAACTCCGTATGCTTAGGCTAGGAATGAACTCCGTATGCCTAAGTCAACCCATGAAATGAGCATGCGGGCGTTCAGTCGGCCAGAGGGGCGGGATGCGTAAGCTGGGGATCGATCGGGTCCCCCTCTGCGTGCTGCCGATCCTACTACCGCAACCCTTGGTCCGTTCTGATCTTAGACTGGGAATGAACTTCGTATGCCTAAGCCAACCGAAGAAACGAGCAGGCGGGTGAGCGGGCGGGCGGGCTCTACGCCGACCAGAAAGACGGGATACAGAAGCCGTGGATCGAGAGGGTGGTAGGTGGGTTTAGGCACATCTTTATATTTCTGTGTGCCAATGCCATTTTTATGGCTTGTAAATTCATACAATGGTCCCTTAAGCCTTCACGTGAAGTTTCATGGCGAGATGACTCGTTTTCTATTTTTCACGATTTTTGAAACTTTTTGCGGTTCAGGATTTTTTAAATTTTTTTGAAAGGAGTTTTGACCCCAAACTTGGTAGACATGATCCTTGTATTTTTTTTGATATGCACAAAAAAATTCAGCTAAAAACTTGAAGTGTACAAGATTTTGTGACCATTTGAAAAAAGTGTCCCCATTTCAGACACTTTAATGGCTACTGACAGCAAACCTGTAAAATTTCAAATGCTCTTTAAGGGGTGTAAGTTCTCGAGGTTTGATGAGGGATAGGGGGCAAATATAAGGGCCAAGTACTAGCACCCATCGCACATCATCTGTGCACAGCCCCCGTCTGAACCCCAATGCCGTCGGTCAGGTTCTCCGGCGATGCTCCGATGATGGTGCCCCGATGAAGAAAAATGTGACACCAGCACATGCCCGACCCCAGCATGTGCTACTGCAACCCTCAGTCTGGTCCGATCTTAGACTGGGAATCACTGTGCAGGTGCTCAGCCAACCAGAGGGGCGGAATGCACATGCCGGGGATCGGCCGGGTCCCCCTCTGCATGCTGCTGATCCTGCTGCCGTAACCGTCGGTCCGATCTGATCTTAGACTGGGAATGAACTCCGTATGCCCAAGCCAACCGACAGAACGACTAGGCAGGTAGGCGGGCTGCAGGCACTACGCCGACCAGAGAGATGGGATGCGTAAGCCGTCGATCGATAGGGTGGTTGGTGGGTTTAGGCACATCTTCATATTTCTGCATGCCAATGCCATTTTTATGGCTTGTAAATTCATACAACGGTCCCTTAAGCCTTCACGTAAAGTTTCATGGCAAGACGACTCATTTTCTATTTTTCACGATTTTCAAAACTTTTTGGGGTTCAGGATTTTTTAAAATTTTTTCGAAAAGAGTTTTTGCCCCAAACTTGGTAGACATGATCCTTGTATTTTTATTGGTGTGCACAAAAAAATTCAGCTAAAAACTCGAAGTGTACAAGATTTTGTGAACATTTGAAAAAGGTGTCCCCATTTCAGACACTTTAATGGCTACTGGCAGCGAACCTGAAAAATCTGAAATGCTCTTCAAGGAGGTGTGAGTTCTCGAGGTTTGATGAGGGATAGGGGGCTAATATAAGAGCCAAGTACCAGCACCCATCGCACATATGTGCGCACACTCTCACCGGCCCCCCCGATCACCGGAACCCAAATGCCGCCGGTCAGGTTCTCCGGTAATGCTCTGGCGATGGTGCCCCGATGAAGAAAAATACGGCACCAGCACATGCCTGAGCCCAGCATGTGCTGTCGTAACCCTCGGTCCGGTCTGATCCTAGACTGGGAATGAACTCCGTATGCTTAGACTGGGAATGAACTCCGTATGCCTAAGTCAACCCACGTAACGAGCGTGCGGGCACTCAGCCGGCTAGAGGGGCGGGATGCACAAGTCGGGGATCGGCTGAGCCCCCTCTATGTGCTACCAATCCTGCTGCCACAACCCTCGGTCTTGCCCGATCTTAGACTGGGAATGAACTCCGTATGCCTAAGCCAACCGACGAAACGAGCGGGCAGACGGGCGGGCGGGCACTACGCCGGCCAGAGAGACAGGATGCGCAAGCCGTGGATCGTTAGGGTGGTAGGTGGGTTTAGGCACATCTTCACATTTCTACATGCCAATGCCATTTTTATGGCTTGTAAATTCATACAATGGTCCCATAAGCCTTCACATGAAGTTTCATGGCAAGACAACTCGTTTTCTATTTTCACGATTTTTGAAACTTTTTACGGTTCGAAATTTTTTAAAACTTTTTCTGAAGGATTTTTGGCCCCAAACTTGGTAGACGTGATCCTTGTATTTTTGTTGGCATGCTCAAAAAAATTCTGCTAAAAACTCAAAGTGTACAAGATTTTGTGACCATTTGAAAAAAGTGTCCCCATTCCAGATACTTTATGGCTACTGGCAGCAAACCTATAAAATATCAAATGCACTTTAAGGGTGTGTGAGTTCTCGAGGTTTGATGAAGGATAGGGGGCCAATATAAGGGCCAAGTACCAGCACCCATCGCACATCATGTGCGCACACCCCCCCGGCCCCGCCGATCGCCGAAACCCCAATGCCGCCGGTCAAGTTCTCCGACGATTCTCCGGCGATGGTACCCGGGCGAAGAAAATGCGGCAACAGCACATGCCCAAGTCCAGTATGTGCTGTCGCAACCTTCCATCCAATCCGATCTTAACTGGGAATGAACTCCGTATGCTTAGACTAGGAATGAACTCCGTATGCCTAAGTCAACCCATGAAACGAGCGTACGGGCGCTCAGCTAGCCAGAGGGGCGGGATACGCAAGCCGAGGATCAACCGGGTCCCCCTCTGCGTGCTGCCGATCCTGCTACCGCAACCCTCGATCTGGTTCGATCTTAGACTAGGAATGAACTCCGTATTCCTAAGGCAACCGATGAAACGAGCGGGCGGACGGGCAGGCGGGCCCTACGTTGGCCAGAGAAACGAGATGCGCAAGCCTTGGATCGATAGGCTGGTAGGTGGGTTTAGGCAGATCTTTATATTTGTGCATGCCAATGCCATTTTTATGGCTTGTAAATTCATACATTGGTCCGTTAAGTCTTCACGTGAAGTTTCATGGCAAGACGACTCGTTTTCTATTTTTCACGATTTTTGAAACTTTTTGGGGCTCGACATTTTTTAAAATTTTTTTGAAAGGATTTTTGACCCCAAAATTGGTAGACGTGATCCTTATATATCTGTTGGCATGCACAAAACAATTCAGCTAAAAACTTGAAGTGTACAAGATTTTGTGACCAATTGAAAAAAGTGTTCCCATTTTAGACATTTTAATAGCTACTGGCAGCAAACCTGTAAAATGTCAAATGCTCTTCAAGGGGGTGTGAGTTCTTGAGGTTTGATGAGGGATAGGGGGCCAATATAAGGGCCAAGTACCATCATCCATCACAGATCATGTGCGCACACCACCCCTGGCCCCCCCGATCGCCGGAACCCCAAAGCTGTCAATCAAGTTCTCCGGTGATGCTCCGACGATGGTGCCCCAGCGAAGAAAATGCAGCACCAGCACATGCCCGAGCCCAGCATGTGCTGCCGCAACCCTCGGTCCAGTCCGATCTTAGACTGGGAATGAACTCCGTATGTTTAGACTAGGAATGAAGTCCGTATGCCTAAGTCAACCCACGGAACGAGCGTGCGGGCGCTCAGCCGACCAGAGGGGCGGGATGTGCAAGTCAGGGATCAGCCAGGTCCCCCTCTACATGGTACCGATCTTGGTGCCGTAACCCTCAGTCTGGTCCGATCTTAGGCTGGGAATGAACTCTATATGCCTAAGCCAACCGACGAAATGAGCAGGCTGGCGGGCAGGCAGGCACTACGCTGGCCAGAGAGACGGGATGCGCAAGCCATGGATCGATAGGGTGGTAGGTGGGTTTAGGCACATCTTCATATTTGTGCATGCCAATGCCATTTTTATGGCTTGTAAATTCATACAATGGTCCGTTAAGCCTTCACGTGAAGTTTCATGGCAAGACGACTCGTTTTCTGTTTTTCATGATTTTTGAAACTTTTTGCGGTTTAGGATTTTTTAAAATTTTTGGCCCAAACTTGGTAGACGTGATCCTTTTATTTTTGTTGGCATGCACAAAAAAATTCAGCTAAAAACTCGAAGTGTACAAGATTTTGTGACCATTTGAAAATGGTGTCCCCATTTCAGACACTTTAATGGGTACTGGCAGCAAACCTGTAAAATCTCAAATGCTCTTTAAGGGGGTGTGAGTTCTCTAGGTTTGATGAGGGATAGGGGGCCAATATAAGGGCCAAGTACCAGCACCCATCGCACATCATGTGTGCACACCCGCCCTGGCCCCCCTGATCGTCGGAACCCCAATGCCGTCGGTCAGGTTCTCCGACGATGCTCCGGCGATGGTGCCCCAGCGAAAAAAAATGCAGCACCAGCACATGCTCGAGCAGAGCATGTGCTGCCGTAACCCTCGGTCTGGCTCGATCTTAGACTGGGAATGAACTCCTTATGCTTAGACTGGGAATGAACTCCATAAGCCTAAGTTAACCCACGAAACAAGTGTGCGGGCGCTCAACAGGCCAGAGGGGTGGGATAAGTAAGCCGGGGATCGGCCGAGTCGTCATCTGCGTGCTGCCAATCTTGCTACTGCAACCCTTGGTCTGGTCTGATCTTAGACTGGGAATGAACTTCGTATGCCTAAGCCAACTGATGAAATGAACGGGCAGGCGGGCACTACGCCGGCCAGAGAGACGGGATGCGCAAGCCTTGGATCGATTGGGTGGTAGGTGGGTTTAGGCACATCTTCATATTTCTACGTGCCAATGCCATTTTTATGTCTTGTAAATTCATACAATGGTCCCTTAAGCCTTCACATGAAGTTTCATGGCAAGACGACTCGTTTTCTATTTTTCATGATTTTTGAAACTTTGTACGGTTCGAGATTTTTTAAAATTTTTTTGGGAAGGAGTTTTGACCCCAAACTTGGTAGATGTGATCCTTGTGTTTTTGTTGGCATGCAGAAAAAAATTCAGTTAAAAAGTCGAAGTGTACAAGATTTTGTGACCATTTGAAAAAAGTGTCCCCATTTCAGACAGTTTAATGGGTACTGGCAGCAAACCTATAAAATCTCAAAAGCTCTTTATGGGGTTGTGAGTTCTTAAGGTTTGATGAGGGATAGGGGGCCAATATAAGGGCCAAGTACCAGCACCCATCGAACATCATGTGTGCACACCCGCCCTGGCCCCCCTGATCGTCGGAACCCCAATGCCGTCGGTCAGGTTCTCCGACGATGCTCCGGCGATGGTGCCCCAGCGAAAAAAAATGCAGCACCAGCACATGCTCGAGCAGAGCATGTGCTGCCGTAACCCTCGGTCTGGTCCGATCTTAGACTGGGAATGAACTCCTTATGCTTAGAATGGGAATGAACTCCATAAGCCTAAGTTAACCCACGAAACAAGTGTGCGGGCGCTCAACAGGCCAAAGGGGTGGGATGCGCAAGCCGGGGATCGGCCGAGTCATCATCTGCGTGTTGCCAATCTTGCTACCACAACCCTTGGTCTGGTCTGATCTTAGACTGGGAATGAACTTCGTATGCCTAAGCCAACTGATGAAATGAACGGGCAGGCGGGCACTACGCCGGCCAGAGAGACGGGATGCGCAAGCCTTGGATCGATTGGGTGGTAGGCGGGTTTAGGCACATCTTCATATTTCTATGTGCCAATGCCATTTTTATGGCCTGTAAATTCATACAATGGTCCCTTAAGCCTTCACGTGAAGTTTCATGGCACGACGACTTGTTTTCTATTTTTCATGATTTTTGAAACTTTTTGCAGTTCAGGATTTTGTGACCATTTGAAAAAAGTGTCCCCATTTTAGAAACTTTAATGGCTACTGGCAGAAAACCTGTAAAATCTCCAATGCTCTTTAAGGGGGTGTGAGTTCTCGAGGTTTGATGAGGGATAGGGGGCCAATATAAGGGCCAAGTACTAGCACCCATCGCACATCATTTGTGCACACCCCCTCGGCCCCCTGATCGCCGGAACCCAAATGCTGCTGTTCAGGTTCTCCGGCGATGCTCCGACGAAGGTGCCCAGCGAAGAAAAATGTGGCACCAGCACATGCACGAGCCCAGCATGTGCTGCCGTAACCCTCGGTCTGGTCTGATCTTAGACTGGGAATGAACTCTGTATGCTTAGACTCAGAATGAACTCTGTATACCTAAGTCAACCCATGAAACAAGCGTGCGTGTGCTCAGCCGTCCTGCTTCTGCAACCCTCAATCCAGTCCGATCTTAGATTGGGAATGAACTCGTTATGCCTAAGCCAACCGATGAAACGAGCGGGTGGGCGGGCGGGCACTACGTCAGCCAGAGAGACGGGATGCGCAAGCCGTGGATCGATAGGGTGGTTGGTGGGTTTAGGCACATCTTCATATTTCTACGTGCCAATGCCATTTTTATGGCTTGTAGATTCATACAATGGTCCCTTAAACCTCCATGTGAAGTTTCATGGCAAGACGACTCGTTTTTTATTTTCATGATTTTTGAAACTTTTTGTAGTTCGGGATTTTTGAAACTTTTTGCAGTTTGTCGATTTTTGAAACTTTTTGCAGTTCGAGATTTTTTAAAAATTTTTCAGAAGGAGTTTTAGCCCCAAACTTGGTAGACGTGATCCCTGTATTTTTGTTGGCATGCACAAAAAAAATCAGCTAAAAACTCGAAGTGTACAAGATTTTGTGACCATTTGAAAAAAGTGTCCCTATTTCAGACACTTTAATGGCTACTGGCAGCAAACTTGTAAAATCTCAAATGCTCTTTAAAGGGGTGTGAGTTCTCGAGGTTTGATGAGGGATAGGGGGCCAATATTAGGGCCAAGTACCAGCACCAATCGCACATCACGTGCGCAAACCCCCCAGCCCCCCCGATCGTCGGAACCCCAATGTCGTCGACCAGGTTCTCCGGCGATGGTCTGACGATGGTGCCCCGACGGAGAAAAATGCGGCACCAGCACATGCCCGAGCCTAGCATGTGGTGCCGCAAACCTTGGCCCGGTCTAATCTTAGACTGGGAATGAACTCCGTATGCTTAGATTGGGAATGAACTCCGTATGCCCAAGTCAACCCATGAAAAGAGCGTGCGGGCACTCAACCGGCCAGAGGGGTAGGATGCGTAAGCTGGGGATCGGCCGGGTCCCCTTTTGTGTGCTGTCGATCCTACTACCGCAACCCTTGGTCCTATCTGATCTTAGACTGGGAATGAACTCCATATGCCTAAGCCAACCGATGAAATAGCGGGCGGGCGGGCGGGCACTACGTCGGCTAGAGAGACGGGATGCGCAAGCCGTGGATCGATAGAGTGGTAGGTGGGTTTAGGCACATCTTAATATTTCTACATGCCAATGCCATTTTTATGGCTTGTAAATTCATACAATGGTCGCTTAAGCCTTCACGTGAAGTTTCATGGCAAGACGACTCATTTTCTATTTTTCATGATTTTTGAAACTTTTTGCGGTTCAGGATTTTTTAAAATTTTTTCGGATTGAGTTTTGCCCCCAAACTTGGAAGACGTGATCCTTGTATTTTTTTTGGCATGCATAAAAAAATTCAGCTAAAAACTCGAAGTTTACAAGATTTTGTGACCATTTGAAAAAAGTGTCCCCATTTCAGACACTTTAATGGCTACTGGCAGCAAACCTGTAAAATCTCAAATGCTCTTTAAGGGGGTGTGAGTTCTCGAGGTTTGATGAGGGATAGGGGGCTAATATAAGGGCCAAGTACCAGCACCCATCGCACATCATGTGCGCACACCCCCCCAGCCCCCCCGATCGTCGGAACCCCAATGCCGTCGGTCAGGTTCTCCGGCGATGCTCAGACGATGGTGCCCCGACGAAGAAAAATGCAGCACCAGCACATGCCCGAGCCTAGCATGTGCTGTCGCAACCCTCGGTTCGATCCAATCTTAGCCTGGGAATGAACTTCGTATACTTAAACTGGGAATGAACTCCGTATGCCTAAGTCAACCCACGAAACGAGCGTGCGGGCGCTCAGCCGGCCAGAGGGGCGGGATGCACAAGTCGAGGATCGACCAGGTCCCCCTCTGCGTGCTGCCGATCCTGCTACCGTAACCCTCGGTTTGGTCCGATCTTAGACTAGGAATGAACTCCGTATGCCTAAGCCAATCGATGAAACGAGCGGGCGGGCAGACGGGCGGGCGTGCAGTACGCCGACCAGAGAGACGAGATGCGCAAGCCGTGGATCGATAGGGTGGTAGGTGGCTTTAGGCACATCTTTATATTTCTGTGTGCCAATGCCATTTTTATGGCTTCTAAAGTCATACAATGGTCCATTAAGCCTTCACGTGAAGTTTCATGGCAGGACGACTCATTTTCTATTTTTCACGATTTTCAAAACTTTTTGCGGTTCAGGATTTTTTAAAATTTTTTCGGATGGAGTTTTGGCCCCAAACCTGGTAGACGTGATCCTTGTATTTTTGTTGGCATGCACAAAAAAATTCAGCTAAAAACTCAAAGTTTACAAGATTTTGTGACCGTTTGAAAAAAGTGTCCCAATTTCAGACACTTTAAAGGCTACTGGCAGCAAACCTGTAAAATCTCAAATGCTCTTTAAGAGGGTGTGAGTTCTCGAGGTTTGATGAGGGATAGGGGGCCAATATAAGGTCCAAGTACCAGCACCCATCACACATCATATGCGCACACCCCCCCGCCCCCCCGATCGTCGGAACCCCAATGTCGCCGATCAGGTTCTCCGACGATGCTCCGACGATGGTGCCCCAGCGAAGAAAAATGCATCTCCAGCACATGCCCAAGCCTAGCATGTGCTGTTGCAACCCTCGGTCCGGTCCAATCTTAGACTGGGAATGAACTCCGTATGCTTAACCTGGAAAGGAACTCCGTATGCTTAAACTGAGAATGAACTCCGTATGCCTAAGTCAACCCACAAAACGTGCGTACGGGCGCTCAGCCGGCCTGAGGGGCGAGATGCACAAGCCGGGGATTGATCGGGTCCCCTTCTGCGTGCTTCCGATCCTGCTACCGCAACCCTCGGTCCGGTCCAATCTTAGACTGGGAATGAACTCCGGACGCATAAGCCAACCGATGAAACGAGCGGGCAGGCAGGCGGGCGGGTGGGCATTACGTCGGCCAAAGAGACAGGATGTGCAAGCCGTGGATCGATAGGGTACAAGATTTTGTGACCATTTGAAAAAAGTGTCCCCATTTCAGGCACTTTAATGGCTACTGGCAGCAAACCTGTAAAATCTCAAATGCTCTTTAAGGGGGTTTGAGTTCTTGAGGTTTGATGAGGGATAAGGGGCCAATATAAGGGCCAAGTACCACCACCCATCGCATATCATGTGCGCACACCCCCCCGGCCACCCCGATCACTGAAACCCTAATGTTGTCGGTCAGTTCTCTGGTGATGCTCTGGTGATAGTGCCCCGACGAAGCAAAATACGGCACCAGAAAATGCCCAAGCCCAGCATGTGCTGCCGCAGCCCTCGGTCCAGTCTGATCTTAGACTGGGAATGAACTCTGTATGCCTAAGTCAACCCACGAAATGAGCGTGCGGGCGCTCAGCCGGCCAGAGGGGCGGGATGCGCAAGCCGGGGATCGATCGGGTCCCCCTTTGTGTGCTGCCGATCCAGCTGCCACAACCATCAGTTCGGTTCGATCTTAGACTGGGAATGAACTCCGTACGCCTAAGCCAACTGATTAAACGAGCGGGCGGGCGGGTGGGCACTACGTCGACCAGAGAGACGGGATGCGCAAGCCGTGGATCGATAGGGTGGTAGGTGGGTTTAGGCACATCTTCATGTTTCTGCATGCCACTGCCATTTTTATGGCTTGTAAATTCATACAATGGTCCCTTAAGCCTTCAGGTGAAGTTTCATGGCAAGACGACTCATTTTCTATTTTTCACGAATTTTGAAACTTTTTACGGTTTGAGATTTTTTAAAATTTTTTAAGAAGGAGTTTTGGCCCCAAACTTGGTAGACGTGATCCTTGTATTTTTTTTGGCATGGACAAAAAAATTAAGCTAAAAACTCGAAGTGTACAAGATGTTGTGACCATTTGAAAAAAGTGTCCCCATTTCAGACACTTTAATGGCTACTGGCAGCAAACCTGTAAAATCTCAAATGCTCTTTAAGGGGGTGTGAGTTCTCAAGGTTTGATGAGGGATACGGGGCCAATATAAGTGCCAACTACCAGCACCCATTGCACATCATGTGCACACACCCCCCCCGGCCGCCCCGGTTGCCGGAACCCTAATGCCATCGGTCAGGTTCTCCGACGATGCTCCGACGATGGTGCCCCGACGAAGAAAAATGCGGCACCAGCACATGCCCAAGCCCAGCATGTGCTGCCGCAACCCTCGGTCAGGTCCGATCTTAGACTGGGAATGAACTCCGTATGCTTAGACTGGGAATGAACTCCGTATGCCTAAGTAAACCCATGAAACAAGCGTGCGGGCGCTCAGCCAGCCAGAGGGGCGGGATGCGCAAGCCGGGGATCAGTTGGGTCCCCCTCTACGTGCTGCCGATCCTACTATGGTAACCCTCGGTTTGGTCTGATCTTAGACTAGGAATGAAGTCCGTATGCCTAAGCCAACCGACGAAACGAGAGGGTGGGCAGGCGGGCGGGCACTATGCCAGGTAGAGAGACGGGATGCGCAAGCCCTGGATCGATAGGGTGGTAGGTGGGTTAGGCACATCTTCATATTTCTGCTTGCCAATGCCATTTTTATGGCTTGTAAATTCATACAATGGTCCCTTAAGCCTTCACGTGAAGTTTCATGGCAAGACAACTCATTTTCTATTTTTCACGATTTTTGAAACTTTCTGCGGTTCGGGATTTTTTAAAATTTTTTCAGAAGGAGTTTTGGCCCCCAACATGGTAGACATGATCCTTGTATTTTGGTTGGCATGCACAAAAAATTCAGCTAAAAACTCAAAGTGTACAAGATTTTGTGACCATTTGAAAAAAGTGTCCCCATTTCAGACACTTTAATGGCTACTGGCAGCAAACCTGAAAATTGTCGAATGCTCTTTAAGGGGGTGTGAGTTCTTGAGGTTTGATGAGGGACAGGGGGCCAATGTAAGGGCCAAGTACCAGCACCCATCGCACATCATGTGCGCACACCCCCCCGGCCCCCCCGATCGCCGGAACCCCAATGCCGCCGGTCAGGTTCTCTGGCGATGCTCCGGTGATGGTGCCCCGACGAAGAAAAATGCGGCACCAGCGCATGCCCGAGCCCAGCATGCACTGCCGCAACCCTTGGTCTGGTCCGATCTTAGACTGGGAAAGAACTCTGTATGCTTAGACTGGGAATGAACTCTATATGCCTAAGTCAACCTACGAAACGAGCGTGCGGGCGCTCAGTTGGCCAGAGGGCCGGGACGCGCAAGTTGGGGATCAGTCGGGTCCCCCTCTGCGTGCTACCAATCCTGCTGCTGCAACCCTCAGTCTGATCTGATCTTAGACTAGGAATGATCTCCGTATGCCTAAGCCAACTAACGAAACGAGTGGGCGGGCGGGCACTACGTCGGCCAGAGAGACGGGATGCGCAAGCCGTGGATCGATAGGGTGGTAAGTGGGTTTAGGCACATCTTCACATTTCTATGTGCCAATGCCATTTTTATGGCTTGTAAATTCATACAATGGGCCCTTAAGCCTTCACATGAACTTTCATGGCAAGACGACTCGTTTTCTATTTTTCACGATTTTCAAAACTTTTTTCGGTTCGGGATTTTTTAAAATTTTTTCAGAAAGAGTTTTGGCCCCAAACTGGGTAGGTGTGATCCTTGAACTTATGTTGGCATGCATAAAAAAATTCCGCTAGAAACTCGAAGTGTACAAGATTTTGTGACCATTTGAAAAAAGTGTCCGCATTTCAAACACTTTAATGGCTACTGGCAGCAAACCTGTAAAATCTCAAATGCTCTTTAACGGGGTGTGAGTTCTTGAGGTTTGATGAGGGATAGGGTGCCGATATAAGAGCCAAGTACCAGCACCCATCACACATCATGTGCGCACACCCCCCTCGACCCCCCTGATCGTCGGAACTCCAATGCCACCGATCAGGTTCTCCGGCGATGCTCCAATGATTGTGCCCCGGCGAAGAAAAATGCCGCACCAGCACATGCCCGAGCCCAGCATGTGCTGCCGCAACCCTTGTTCTGGTTTGATCTTAGACTAGGAATGAACTCTGTATGCTTAGACTGGGAATGAACTCTGTATGCCTAAGTTAACCTACGAAATGAGCTTGCAAGAGCTCAGTCGGCCAGAGGGGCGGGATGCGCAAGCCGGGGATCGACGAGGTCCCCCTTTACGTGCTGTCGATCCTGCTGCCACTTCCCTCAGTTCGGTTCGATCTTAGACTGTGAATGAACTCCGTATGCCTTTAAGGGGGTATGAGTTCTCGAGGTTTGATGAGGGATAGGGGGCCAATATAAGGGCCAAGTACCAGCACCCATCGCACATCATGTGCGCACACCCCCCCCTGGCCCCTCCGATTGCCGAAACCCCAATGCCACCGGTCATGTTCTTCGGTGATGCTCCGATGATGGTGCCCTGACAAAGAAAAATGTGGCACCAGCACATGCCCGAGCCTAGCATGTGCTGCCATAACCCTCAGTTCGGTCTGATTTTAGACTGGGAATGAACTCCGTATGCTTAGACTAGGAATGAACTCCGTATGCCTATGTCAACACATAAAATGAGCGTGCGGGCCCTCAGCCGACCAGAGGGGTGGGATGCGTAATCCGGGGACAGGCCAAGTCCCCCTCTGGTTGCTGTTGATCTTGCTGCTGCAACTCTCTATCCAGTCCGATCTTAGACTGGGAATGAGCTCTATATGCCTAAGCCAACCGATGAAACGAACAGGCTGGTGGGCAAGCGAGCACTACGCCGACCAGAGAGACGGGATGTGCAAGCCGTGGATCGATGGGGTGGTAGGTGGGTTTAGGCAGATCTTCACATTTCTTCATGCCAATGCCATTTTTATCGCTTGTAAATTCATACAATGGTCCCTTAATCCTTCACGTGGAGTTTCATGGCAAGACGACTCGTTTTCTATTTTTCACGATTTTTGAAACTTTCTACGGTTTGGGATTTTTTAAAATATTTTTGGAAGGAGTTTTGGCCCCAAATTTTTTAAACGTGATCCTTGTATTTTTGTTGGGATGCACAAAAACATTCAGCTAAAAACTCGAAGTGTACAAGATTTTGTGACCATTGCAAAAAAGTGTCACCATTTCCGACACTTTAATGGCTACTGGCAGCAAACCTGTAAAATCTCAAATGCTTTTTAAGGGGTGTGAGTTCTCGAGGTTCAATGAGGGATAGGGGGCCAATATAAGGGCCAAGTACCAGCACCTATCGCACATCATGTGCGCACACCCCCATCGGCCCCCCCGATTGTCGGAACCCCAATGCCGCCGGTCAGGTTCTCTGACGATGCTCCGGCGATGGTGCCCCGGCGAACAAAAATACGACACCAGCACATGCCTGAGCCCAGCATGTGCTGCCGCAACCCTTGGTCTGGTCCGATTTTAGACTGGGAATGAACTTCGTATGCCTAAGTCAACCCACGAAACGAGCGTGCGGGTGCTCAGCCGGCCAGAGGGGCAGGATGCGCAAGCCGGGGATCGGTCGGGTCTCCCTCTGCGTGCTATCGATCCTGCTGCCGTAACCCATGGTCCAATCTGATCTTAGATTGGGAATGAACTCCATATGCCTAGGCCAACCGATTAAATGAGCGGGCGGGCGGGCAAGCGGGCACTACGCCGGTCAGAGAGATGGGATGCGCAAGTCATGGATCGATAGGGTGGTAGGTGGGTTTAGGCACATCTTCATATTTCTATGTGCCAATGCCATTTTTATGGCTTGTAAATTCATACAATGGTCCCTTAAGCCTTCACGTGAAGTTTCATGGCAAGATGACTCGTTTTGTATTTTTCACGACTTTTGAAACATTTTGCGGTTTGGGATTTTTTAAAATTTTTTCGGAAGGAGTTTTCACCCCAAACTTGGTAGACGTGATCCTTGTATTTTTGTCGGTATGCACAAAAAATTCAGTTAAAAACTCGAAGTGTACAAGATTTTGTGACCATTTGAAAAAAGTGTCCTCATTTTAGACACTTTAATGGCTACTGGCAGCAAACCTGTAAAATCTCAAATGCTCCTTAAGGGGGTGTGAGTTCTCGAGGTTTAATGAGGGATAGGGAGCCAATATAAGGGCCAAGTACCAGCACCCATCACACATCATCTGCGCACACCCCCCCGACCCCCTCGGTCGTCGGAACCCCAATGCCACCGGTCAGGTTCTCCGACGATGCTCCGACGATGGTGCCCCGACGAAGAAAAATGCGACATCAGTACATGCCCGAGCCAAGCATGTGCTGCCGCAACCCTCGATCCGATCCAATCTTAGACTGGGAATGAACTCCATATGCTTAGACTAGGAATGAACTCCATATGCCTATGTCAACCCATAAAATGAGCGTGCGGGTGCTCAGCCAGCCAGAGGGGCGGGATACGCAAGCCGGGGATCGACCGGGTCCCCTTCTACGTCCGATCGATCCTGCTGCTACAACCCTCGGTCTGGTCCGATCTTAGACTGGGAATGAACTCTGTATGCCTAAACCAACCAACGAAATGAGCGGGCGGGCACTACGTCAGCCAGAGAGACAGGATGCGCAAGACATGGATCGATAGGGTGGTAGGTGGGTTTAGGCATATCTTCATGTTTTTGCATTCCAATGCCATTTTTATGGCTTGTAAATTCATACAATGGTCCCGTAAGCCTTCACGTGAAGTTTCATGGCAAGACAACTCGTTTTCTATTTTTCATAATTTTTGAAACTTTTTGTGATTCGAGATTTTTTAAAATTTTTTCAAAAATACTTGGTAGACGTGATCCTTGTATTTTTTTTTGGCATGCACAAAAAAATTCAGCTAAAAACTCGAAATGTACAAGATTTTGTGACCATTTGAAAAAAGTATCCCCATTTCAGACACTTTAATGGCTACTGGCAGCAAACCTGCAAAATCTCAAATGCTCTTTCAGGGGGTGTGAGTTCTCGAGGTTTGATGAGGGATAGGGGACCAATATAAGGGCCAAGTACCAGCACCCATCGCACATCATGTGCGCACACCCCCCCGGCCCCCCCGATCGCCGGAACCCCAATGCCGTCGGTCAGGTTCTCCGACGATGCTCCGGTGAAGAAAAATGCGGCACCAGCACATGCTCAAGCCCAGCATGTGCTGCCGCAACCCTCGGCCCTGTCCGATCTTAGACTGGGAATGAACTACGTATGCTTGACTGGGAATGAACTTCGTATGCCTAAGTCAACCCACGAAACGAGCGTGCGGGCGCTCAGCCGGCCAGAGGGGCGGGATGCGCAAGCCAGGGATCGGTCGGGTCCCTCTCTGCATGCTGCCGGTCCGATCTTAGGCTGGGAATGAACTCCGTATGCCTAAGCCAACCGACGAAACGAGCGGTGGGCGGGCGAGCGGGCAGGCACTACACCGACCAGAGAGACGGGATGCGCAAGCCGCGGATCGATAGGATGGTAGTTGGGTTTAGGCACATCTTCATATTTCTGTGTGCCAATGCCATTTTTATGGCTTGTAAATTAATACAATGGTCCCTTAATCCTTCACGTGAAATTTTATGGCAAGACGACTCGTTTTCTATTTTTCACGATTTTTGAAACTTTTTGCGGTTCAAGATTTTTTAAAATTTTTTAAGATGGAATTTTGGTCCCAAACTTGGTAAACGTGATCCTTGTATTTTTGTTGGCATGCACAAAAAAATTCAGCTAAAAACTCAGAGTGTACAAGATTTTGTGACCATATGAAAAAAGTGTCCCCATTTTAGACACTTTAATGGCTACTAGCAACAAACTTGTAAAATCTCAAATGCTCTTTAAGGGAGTGTGAGTTCTTGAGGTTTGATGAGGGATGGGGGGTCAATATAAGGGCCAAGTACCAGCACCTATCGCACATCATGTGCGCACACCCCCCCGGCCACCCCAATCGTCCGAACCCAAAAGCTGTCGGTCAGGTTCTGTGGCGATGGTCCGGCGATGGTGCCCCGGTGAAGAAAGATACGGCACCAGCACATGCCTGAGCCCAGCATGTGCTGCTGCAACCCTCAGTCAGGTTTGATCTTAGACTGGGAAGGAACTCCGTATGCCTAAGCCAAACGACGAAACGAGCGGGTGGGCGGTTGGGCGGGCGGTTGGGCGGGCACTACACCGGCCAGAGAGACGGGATGCTAAGCCGTGGATCGATAGGGTGGTAGGTGGGTTTAGGCACATCTTCATATTTCTGTGTGCCGATGCCATTTTTATGGCTTGTAAATTCATACAATGGTCCCTTAAGCCTTCACGTGAAGTTTCATGGCAAGACGACTCGTTTTCTATTTTTCATGATTTTCAAAACTTTTTGCGATTGGGGATTTTTTAAAATTTTTTCGGAATGAGTTTTGGTTTCGAACTTGGTAGACGTGATCCTTGTATTTTTATTGGCATGCACAAAAAAATTCAGCTAAAAACTCAAAATCTACAAGATTTTGTGGCCATTTGAAAAAAATGTCCCCATTTCAGACACTTTAATGGCTACTGGCAACAAACCTGTAAAATCTCAAATGCTCTTCAAGCGGGTGTGAGTTCTTGAGATTTGATGAGGGATAGGGGGCCTATATAAGGGCCAACTACCAGCACCCATCACACATCATTTGCGCATATCCCCCTTCGGCCCCCCCAATCGCCGGAACCCCGTTGTCGTCGGTCAGTTTCTCCAACGACACTCCGACGATGGTGCCCCGACGAAGAAAAATGTGGCACCAGCACATGCTCGAGCCCAGCATGTGCTGCCGCAACCCTCGGTCCAGTCTGATCTTATACTGGGAATTAACTCCGTATAAGGGCCAAGTACCAGCACCCATCGTACATCATGTGCACACACCCCCCGGCCCCCCCGATCGTCGGAACCCCAATGCCGTCGGTCAGGTTCTCCGACGATGCTCCGACGATGGTGCCCCAGTGAAGAAAAATGTGTCACCAACACATGCTCGAGCCCAGCATGTGCTACCGTAACCCTCGGTCCGGTCCGATCTTAGACTAGGAATTAACTCCGTATGTTTAGACTGGGAATGAACTCCGTATGCCTAAGTCAACGGACGAAATGAGCGTACGGGTGCTCAGCCGACCAGAGGGGCAGGATGCGCAAGCTGAGGATCGGTTGGGTCCCTCTCTACGTGCTCCCGATCTTGCTATGACAACCCTCGGTCCGGTCTGATCTTAGACTGGGAATGAACTCCGTATGCCTAAGCCAACCGACGAAAGGAACAGGCGGGCGGGCGGGCACTACGTCGGCCAGAGAGACAAGATGCGCAAGCCGTAGATCGATAGGCTGGTAGGTGGGTTTAGGCACATCTTCATATTTCTATGTGCCAATGCCATTTTTATGGCTTGTAAATTCATACAATGGTCCCTTAAGCCTTCACGTGAAGTTTCATGGCAAGATGACTCGTTTTGTATTTTTCACGACTTTTGAAACATTTTGCGGTTTGGGATTTTTTAAAATTTTTTTGAAAGGAGTTTTGGCCCCAAACTTGATAGACGTGATCCTTGTATTTTTGTTGGCATCACAAAAAAATTCAGCTAAAAACTCGAAGTGTACAAGATTTTGTGATCGTTTGAAAAAAGTGTCCCCATTTCAGACACTTTAATTGCTACTGGCAGCAAACTTGTAAAATCTCAAATGCTCTTTAAGGGGGTGTGAGTTCTCGAGGTTTGATAAGGGATAGGGGGCCAATATAAGGGCCAAGTACCAGCACCCATCACACATCATGTGCGTACACCCCCCCGGCCGCCTCGATCGTCGGAACCCCAATGCCGCCGGTCAGGTTCTCCGGCGATGCTCCGACGATTGTGCCCTGACGAAGAAAAATGCGGCACTAACACATACCTGAGCCCAGCATGTACTATCGCAACCCTCAGTCCGATCCGATCTTAGACTGGGAATGAACTCTGTATGCCTAAGTCAACCCACGAAATGAGCTTGCGGGTGCTCAGCCGGGGATCGGCCGGGTCCCCCTCTACGTGCTGCCGATCTTGCTGCCGCATCCCTCAGTCTAGTCTGATCTTAGATTGGGAATGATCTCTATATGCCTAAGCCAACCGACAAAACGAGCGGGCGGGCGGGCGGGTGGGCACTACGCCGGCCAGAGAGGCGGGATGTGCAAGCCGTGGATCGATAGGCTGGTAGGTGGGTTTAAACACGTCTTCATATTTCTACGTGCCAATCTCAAATGCTTAGACTGGGAATGAACTCCGTATGCCTATGTCAACCCATAAAATGAGCGTGCGGGTGCTCAGCCGGCCAGAGGGGTGGGATGCGCAAGCTGGGGATTGATCGGGTTCCCCTCTGCATGTTGCCGATCCTGCTACCACAACTCTCGGCCCGGTCCGATCTTAGACTGGGAATGAACTCCGTATGCCTAAGCCAACCGATGAAACGAGCGGGCGGGCGGGCACTACGCCGGCCAGAGAGATGGGATGCGCAAGTCGTGTGTCACGATCCACGCGTTCCTGCTACTGAAATCATGCGATCGTGTGACACGAAGACTACTCATAGTCAAGGTCAGCCTTCACCATGTCCATTTGTCTTCGTGGACCAACCAAATCCGACCCTTCAAGCCACATGCCCACAAGCCTTTTCTGGCTTTTGTCCCCGTGGGGTTGGTTATTCTGACTCTATAGAGAGGAACCCATCTCTCATCGTGCATCGGCCCATGGTTCTCCAAGTGACCATGAGCACCTAGCTCTGGCCGCAAGGCTTAATGCTTCGAGCCCCAACCCTTGAATCTCGTAGGGGCACACAGCCCCGGTTCTCTTGATGTTATTACATCTTGACATGGTGAGAACCCAACACCACGCCCGCACGTATGATACGCAAGCTCCCGTATCAAGTTTACGCAAGCATCCCCTTTATGTTGGTCAGCAGCCAGCTCAGAGCCTCTAGGCTCAACTTGTCCCACGGCACTCGATTCTTAGGGCTTACGCCCTTTAGCGTCAGTATTGGCCGCCCGCATGCATGATTGACACCCAACATCATGCTAGTCCCGCAAGGGGACTCAGGTGGATTGCCTCAGCTGCAGGACACCAGCTGTCCGACTGGCCACTGGGGCCTAGCAGCGTGCCTGCCTGCTAGCCTGTGCATCCTCTTGGCTCGATGGCATCCCTCCTACATGAATACCATCGCGTGGTCCAGTCCCGCAAGGGTCCTTGGGTGGACTGCCCTAGCTGCAGCCCACCAGCCTGACTGCCCACAGGGGTTTAGCAGCGTGCCCGCTAGCTAGCCCGTGCATCCCTTTGGCTCGATGGTATCTCTCTTACGTAAACACCATCACCCAATCCTTCCAGCTCGAGGAGGGGAAACCGAGGGGCCTAACGATCTCTATCGTCCAACCCTATGGTTCAACGCAAAGGCGCGATACGAGGCCCATCGACCCCAACCGCCCTCAGGTTTACCTTACCCGAGGAAACATCGTGCCACGTTCGTGACCCTACGATGTCCGCCCACCTAGACACCACGAGTGCCTAGGATTAGCTCACTTCAAACTAGCCAGGCCCCCGCCTGCCCGCTTGCTAAGGGGGTGGTGGAGAGCTGACACCAGTCGTCCCCCTATAAAGAGCGTTAGAGATTTTCCTAATATGCTACCAGTGACCGTAAGAATGTCTGAAACGGGGACACTTTTCTGCCCAGCCACCTCAGGGCCTTTCTCCGGCTAACTCAGGGCCCCGTAACCTTCCTCTTGGTCACCATTGCTCCTTGATTCTGCTCGTTGCTCCACCAACCCACTCGAAGGTGCCCGCACATGGCTTCGACCAACAGCACCTGTCTGGCTAGCTGGTCTTAGGGCACCGGCGTAATGCCTTATACTTACCTGTATATCTCGGGGTTTAGGGCATGGACCGTCCACACACAATGTCCCTAACCTATTCCCATACTCGGAATGCCCACACATTGCTCCCATAGATGGCACCCGCCAGGCTACTTGGCTTGAGGGTGTTCGACCACTGTCCCGAACTTCCCCGTGTATATTGCGACTCAGGGCTCCCATTGCCCCCACAACATGTTAGCATCATGTTTCAAAACTCCGAATGCATGCCCGCATTCCTTAGGACTGCTTTCTTGCCAGCTTGGTCTCGACCGCTGCTTGCTCCAGGGTCAGTCATGGCAGGACCAAGCCTGACCATGACATTCTCCCCCACTTACTATGTTGATGCCCTCATCGATGCCTAGACCACACCCAGCTATCTTGTTGCACACAGCTGGCATTTACTCATATGTCTCTCACTTGTGCCCTCAAGAATTGGGTCGAGGTCCCGTCACATGAGGTACCATCCACAGTACTCGTCCATTGTTGATGTAGATGGGTCACATTGTTGCACTCCTACCGTTCAGCTTGGTTCTTGCTCGGACCGTCTAACCTTGTCGTGGTTGTTCCATATGGGCCATACCATGGCTTCATCTCTTGATCATGTTATGTTGCGACCTTAAGGCGCCCTCATCGATCAATAACCCTTAGTAGAATGAATGACCACCCGCTTTGCCACTCATTGGTGCGTCCCACCGGACGTGACCCCTCACACCAACTGCATGCTTGTAGCATCAACTCGCTGATGCGCCCCTCTGGGTGTGGTGCTTAGGTCAACCGCACTCATACGGCACCCTACATGAGGACCCTAGCACAGTGGCAATCAAGCACCTAGGTCATCTCCCAACTTGGGTCCTCTCGGCCCCTCCAAGGTCACCTCTCTAGGTGTGGCCCTCTGGCCAACCGCCCCCAAGACGGCACCTTAAAGCACGCTAACTCGGTCTTTACCCCCGTCTTAAACATTGTGCTCCATTGCCCAAGCTCCACTATCTTGGCTCAGTCTCACGGGGAATTGACAGATCTCCCCCACTTTTACTCGAAACTCAGCACCATATTATGCGCAACATATCTCTTCGATGGTTCTCTTGCTCGATAGTTTTGACTCTGGCCCAGTTCCTAGGGCATCCCAAAATCCACTTACACTCGAAGATCCACTGATTTAACAAAACACCTGGTTCACTGCTTAGCTCGACTCGGGGATTCACCCGCTCAATCCTCAAGGTCCACTGACCTACACGCCTGAGGCCTTGTCAACTGGCCATTTCCTTTTTTGCTAGTCTCGCCCGATTACACCCTGTTGTGGCCCACCGACCACCACCGCTCATGTGAAGCCTTTCTCATCGGCCAACACAGACTCGGTTTACCGTTTCACATGCCCCCGTGATCTTCTGACCATGAGAACTCCTGGTCCACTGACCATCCCACTTGTGGCTTCAATCTTTGGCCACTCCATACTCCTCTGTGCAAGAATTCCATGCTTAGACCCTAATACTTCGGCTTGCACCCCCACTGGGGCATCTGCACCATACAGCAAGTGCATACATTATAAATTAATCTTGAAACTCGATACCTCTTGCCCCTCGGGACAAGGTTCACTCGGCCCACGTGGCCTTGCGCAACACCATTTCATGGTGTTAGCCCCTTTTCGCATCTCAGTCTCACTACGGTTCCTTCCACCGTAAAGGCATCACATGCCGCAACATATGCCAACACCTTTTTCTAGGTGAAGCTAGACTCTGGTGCCCTTTTGCTTGTCATCCAAGAGTCTACTCAAGAGCCATTTTACATAGGCCCATTATTTCCCGCAGCACGCATCGTTGGCTCTTTCTCGAGCCCTCATAGGCATAAAACCACCTTCGCGGCTTAGTAGCTCCTTTTGAGCTTGGCACCACCTCGATTTCACGACATTAGACCCACACATGGGGTCATGTAAATTCTCGCCACTCAGCCAACCTAGGCTCTGATACCAAAATGTCACGATCCACGCGTTCCTCCTATTGAAATCACGCGACCGTGCGGCACCAAGACTACTCATAGTCAAGGTCAGCCTTCACCATGTCTATTTTTCTTCGCGGACCAACCAAATCCGACCCTTCAAGCTGTATGCCCACAAGCCTTTTCTGGCTTTTGTCCCCGTAGGGTTGCTTATTCTGACTCTATAGAGAGGAACCCATCTCTCATCACGCATCGACCCATGGTTCTCCAAGTGACTATGAGCACCTAGCTCTGGTTGCAAGGCTTCATGCTTCGAGCCCCGATCCTTGAATCTCGTAGAGGCACACAGCCCCAGTTCTCTTGATGTTATTACATCTTGACATGGTGAGAACCCAACACCACGCCTGCACGTATGATACGCAAGCTCCCGTATCAAGTTTACGCAAGCATCCCGTTTACGCTGGTCAGCAGCCAGCTCAGAGCCTCTAGGCTCAACTCGTCCCACGGGACTCGATTCTTAGGGCTTACGCCCTTTAGCATCAGTATTGGCTGCCCGCATGCATGATTGACACCCAACATCATGCTAGTCCTGCAAGGGGACTCAAGTGGACTGCCTCAGCTGCAGCACACCAGCTGCCTGACTGGCCACTAGGCCCAGCAGCGTGCCTGCCTGCTAGCTCGCGCATCCTCTCGGCTCGATGGCATCCCTCCTACATTAATACCATCATGTGGTCCAGTCCCGTAAGGGTCCTTGGGTGGACTGCCCTAGCTGTAGCCCACCAGCCCGACTGGGCACAGGGGTCTAGCAGCGTGCCCGCTAGCTAGCCCGCGCATCCCTTTGGCTCGATGGTATCCCTCCTACGTAAACACCATCACCTAATCCTTCCAGCTCGAGGAGGGAAAATCGAGGGGCCTAACGGTCTCTACCGTCCAACCCCATGGTTCAACGCAAAGGCGCGATACGAGGCCCGCCGACCCCAACCGCCCCCGGGTTTACCTTACTCGAGGAAACATCATGCCACACTCGT
Source organism: Durio zibethinus (assembly GCF_047325235.1). Classification (NCBI taxonomy): domain Eukaryota; kingdom Viridiplantae; phylum Streptophyta; class Magnoliopsida; order Malvales; family Malvaceae; genus Durio; species Durio zibethinus. The sequence goes on from NC_143177.1 coordinate 12,905,573, forward strand.
GACCCTACGATGTCCACCCACCTAGACACCACGAGTGCCTAGGAGTAGCTCACTTTAGACTAGCCAGGCCCCCGTCTGCCTGCTAGCCAAGGGGGTGGTGGAGAGCTGACACCAGTCGTCCCCCTATAAAAAGCGTTAGAGATTTTCCCAATATGCTACCAGTCACCGTAAGAATGTCTGAAACGGGGACACTTTTCTGCCCAACCACCTCAGGGCCTTTCTCCGACTAACTCAGGGCCCTGTAACCTTCCTTTTGGTCACCATTGCTCCTTGATTCTGCTCGTTGCTCCACCAACCCACTCGAAGGTGCCCGCACGTGGCTTCGACCGATAGCACCTGTCTGGCTAGCTGGTCTTAGGGCACCGACGTAATGCCTTATACTTACCTGTATATCTTGGGGTTTAGGGCATGGACCATCCACACACAATGTCCCTAACCTATTCCCATGCTCAGAACACCCGCACATTGCTCCCACAGATGGCACCCACCAGGCTACTTGGCTTGAGGGTGTCCGACCACTGTCCCGAACTTCCCCGCGTATATTGCGACTCAAGGCTCCCATTGCCCCCACAACATGTTAGCATCATTTTTCAAAGCTCCGAATGCACGCCCGCATTCCTTAGGACCACTTTCCCACCAGCTCGATCTCGACCGCTGCTTGCTCCAAGGTCAGTCATGGCAGGACCAAGGCCCGACCATGACACCGTGGACCGATAGGGTGGTAGGTGGGTTTAGGTACATCTTCATATTTCTGCTTTCCAATGTTATTTTTATGGCTTCTAAATTCATACAATGGTCCCTTAAGCCTTCACGTGAAGTTTCATGGCAAGACGACTCGTTTTCTATTTTTCATGATTTTTGAAATGTTTTGTGGTTTGGGATTTTTTAAAATTTTTTCCGATGGAGTTTTCACCCCAAACTTGGCAGACATGATCCTTGTATTTTTTTTTTGGCATGCACAAAAAAATTTCACTAAAAACTCGAAGTGTTCAAGATTTTGTGACCATTTGAAAAAAATGTCCCCATTTCAAACACTTTAATGGCTACTCGTAGCAAACCTGTAAAATCTCAAATGCTCTTTAAGGGGGTGTGAGTTCTCGAGGTTCGATGAGGGATAGGGGGCCAATATAATGGCCAAGTACCAGCACCCATCGCACATCATGTGCGCACACCCCCCCGACCCCTCCGATCACCGAAACCCCAATGCCGTCGGTCAGGTTCTCCGACGATGCTCCGACGATGGTGCCCCGACGAAGAAAAATGCGACACCAACACATGCCCGAGCCCAGCATGTGCTACTGCAACACTCGGTCCGGTCCGATCTTAGACTAGGAATGAACTTTGTATGCCTAAGTCAACCCACGAAACTAGCGTGCGGGTGCTCAGTCAGCCAGAGGGGTGGGATGCGCAAGCCGGGGATCGGTCGGGTTCCCCTCTGCATGCCATCGATCCTGCTACCGCAACCCTCAGTCCAGTCCAATCTTAGACTGGGAATGAACTCCGTATGCCTAAGCCAATAGATAAAACGAGCGGGCGGGCGGGCACTACGCCAGCCTGAGAGACGGGATGCGCAAGCCGTGGATCGATAGGGTGGTAGGTGGGTTTAGGCACATCTTCATATTTCTGTGTGCCAATGCCATTTTTATGGCTTGTAAATTCATACAATGGTCCCTTAAGCCTTCACGTGAAGCTTCATGGCAAGACGACTCGTTTTCTATTTTTCACAATTTTTAAAACTTTTTGCGGTTCCAGATTTTTTGAAATTTTCTTGAAAGGAGTTTTGGTTTCAAACTTGGTAGACGTGATCCTTGTATTTTAGTTGGCATGCACAAAAAAATTCAGCTAAAAACTCGAAGTGTACAAGATTTTGTGACCATTTGAAAAAAGTGTCCCCATTTCAGACACTTTAATGGCTACTGGCAGCAAACCTGTAAAATCTCAAATGCTCTTTAATGGGGTGTGAGTTCTCAAGGTTTGATGAGTGATAGGGGGCCAATATAAGGGCCAAGTACCAACACCCATCGCACATCATGTACGCACACCCTCACAGCCCCCTGATCATCGAAAGCCTAATGCCACCGGTCAGGTTCTCCGATGATGGTGCCCCGACGAAGAAAAATGTGGCACCAACACATACTCGAGCCCAGCCTGTGCTGTAGCAACCCTCGGTCTGGTCTGATCTTAGACAGGGAATGAACTCCGTATGCTTAGACTGGGAATGAACTCCGTATGCCTAAGTCAACCCACGAAACGAACGTGCGGGTGCTCAACCGGCCAGAGGGGTGGGATGCACAAGCCGGGGATCGGTCAGGTCCCCCTCTATGTGCTACCGATCCTGCTGCCACAACCCTCGGTCTGGTCTGATCTTAGACTCAGAATGAACTCCGTATGCCTAAGCCAACCGACGAAACAAGAGAGCGGGCGGGCTGGCGGGCGGGCGGACGGGCAGACGAACGGGCAAGCACTATGTCGGCCAGAGAGACGGGATGCGCAAGCTATTGATCGATAGGGTGGTAGGTGGCTTTAGGTACATCTTCATGTTTCTACGTGCCAATGCCATTTTTATGACTTGTAAATTCATACAATGGTCCTTTAAGCCTTCACGTGAAGCTTCATGGCAAGATGACTCGTTTTCTATTTTTCATGATTTTTTAAACCTTTTACGGTTCGGGATTTTTTAAAATTTTTTTCGAAAGGATTTTTAGCCGTAAACTTGGTAGACGTGATCCTTGTATTTTTGTTGGCATGCACAAAAAAATTCAGCTAAAAACTCAAAGTGTACAAGATTTTCTGACCATTTGAAAAAAGTGTCCCCATTTCAAACACTTTAATGGCTACTGGCAGTAAACCTGTAAAATCTCAAATGCTCTTTAAGGGGGTGTGAGTTCTTGAGGCTTGATGAGGGATAGGGGGCCAATATAAGGGCCAAGTACCAGCACCCATCGCACATCATGTGCGGACAACCCCCGATCACCGGAACCCCAATGCTGTCGGTCAAGTTCTCCGACGATGCTCCGACGATGGTGCACCGAAGAAGAAAAATACGGCCCCAACACATGCCCGAGCCCAGTATGTGCTGCTGCAACCCTCGGTCTGGTCTGATCTTAGACTGGGAATGAACTTCGTATGCCTAAGTCAACCCACGAAACGAGCGTGCGGGTGTTCAGTCGGCCAGAGGGGTGGGATGCGTAGGTCGGGGATCGATCGGGTCCCCCTCTGCGTGCTGCCGATCCTGCCATTGCAACACTCAGTCTGGTTTGATCTTAGATTGGGAATGAACTCTGTATGCCTAAGGCAACCGACAAAATGAGCGGGTGGGCACTACACCGGCCAGAGAGGCGGGATGCGAAAGCTGTGGATCGATAGGGTGGTAGGTGGGTTTACACAACTCTTCATATTTCTGTGTGCCAATGCCATTTTTATGGCATGTAAATTCATACATTGGTCCCTTAAGCCTTCACGTGAAGTTTCATGGCAAGACGACTCGTTTTTTATTTTTCACGATTTTTAAAACTTTTTACGGTTCGAGATTTTTTTAAAATTTTTTCGGAAGGAGTTTTGGCCCCAAACTTGGTAGACGTGATCCTTGTATTTTTTTGGCATGCACAAAAAAATTCAGCAAAAAACTCGAAGTGTACAAGATTTTATGACCATTTGAAAAAAGTGTCCCCATTTTAGACACTTTAATGGCTACTGGCAACAAACCTCTAAAATCTCAAATGCACTTTAAGGGGGGTGAGTTCTCGAGGTTTGATGAGGGATAGGGGGCCAATATAAGGGCCAAGTACCAGCACCCATCGCACATCATGTGTGCACACCCCCCAGCCCCCCGATCGCCAGAACCCCAATACCACCGGTCAGGTTCTCCGGCGATGCTCCGGCCATTGTGCCCCGATGAAGAAAAATGTGGCACCAACACATACCTGAGCCCAGCATGTGCTGTCGCAACCCTCGGTCTGATCCGATTTAGACTGGGAAAGAACTTCGTATGCTTAGACTGGGAATGAACTCTGTATGCCTAAGTTAACCCACGAAATGAGCTTGCGGGTGATCAGCCGGCCAAAGGGGTGGGATGCGTAAGCCGGGGATCGGCTGGGTCCCCCTCTACATGCTGCCGATCTTGCTGCCGCATCCCTCAGTCTAGTCTGATCTTAGATTGGGAATGAACTTCGTATGCCTAAGCCAACCGACAAAACGAGCGGGCGGGCAGGCGGGCACTACGCCAACCAGAGAGGCGGGATGTGCAAGCCGTGGATCGATAGGGTGGTAGGTGGGTTTAAACACGTCTTCATATTTCTGCATGCCAATGCCATTTTTATGGCTTCTAAATTCATAGAATGGTCCCTTAAGCCTTCACGTGAAGTTTCATGGCAAGACGACTCGTTTTCTATTTTTCACGATTTTTGAAACTTTTTGTGGTTCGGGATTTTTTAAAATTTTTTCAGAAGCATTTTTGGCCCCAAACTTGGTAGACGTGATCCTTGTATTTTTTTTGGCATGCATAAAAAAATTCAGCTAAAAACTCGAAGTGTACAAGATTTTGTGACCATTTGAAAAAAATGTCCCCATTTCAGACACTTTAATGCCTACTAGCAGCAAACCTGTAAAATCTCAAATGCTCTTTAAAGGGGTGTGAGTTCTCGAGGTTTGATGAGGGATAGGGGGCCAATATAAGGGCCATGTACCAGTACCCATCACACATCATGTGCGCACGCCCCCCGGCCCCCCTGATCGCCGGAACCCCAATGCCGTCGGTCAGGTTCTTCGGTGATGCTCCGACGATGGAGCCCTGGCGAAGAAAAATGCGGCACCAGCACATGCCCGAGCCCAGCATGTGCTGCCGCAACCCTCGTTCCGGTCCGATCTTGGACTGGAAATGAACTCCGTATGCTTAGACTGGGAATGAACTCCGTATGCCTAAGTCCACCCAGGAAACGAGCGTACGGCCGCTCAGCCGTCCAGAGGGGCGGGATGCGCAAGTCAGGGATTGGTCGATTCCCCGTCTACGTGCTGCTGATCTTGCTGCCACAACCCTCGGTCTGGTTTGATCTTAGACTGGGAATGAACTCCATATGCTTAAGCCAACCGACGAAACGAGCGGGCGGGCGGACGGGCCGGCACTACATCGGCCAGAGAGGCGGGATGCGTATGCCGTGGATCGACAGGGTGGTAGCTGGGTTTAAACACATCTTCATATTTCTATGTGCCAATGCCATTTTTATGGCTTGTAAATTCATACAGCGGTCCCTTAAGCCTTCACATGAAGTTTCATGGCAAGACGACTCGTTTTCTATTTTTCACGATTTTCAAAACTTTTTGCGGTTTGAGATTTTTTAAAATTTTTTCGACAAGAATTTTGGCCCCAAACTTGGTAGACATGATCCTTGTATTTTTCTTGGCATGCATAAAAAAATTCAGCTAAAAACTCGAAGTGTACAAGTTTTTGTGACCATTTGAAAAAAGTGTCCCCATATTAGACACTTTAATGGCTATTGGCAGCAAACCTGTAAAATCTCAAATGTTGTTTAAGGGGTGTGAGTTCTTGAGGTTTGATGAGGGATAGGGGGCCAATATAACGGCCAAGTACCAGCACCCATCGCACTTCATGTGCGCACACCCCCCGGCCCCCTTGATCGCCGGAACCCCAATGTCGCTGGTCAGGTTCTCTGGCGATGGTGCCCCGATGAAGAAAAATACGGCACCAGCACATTCTCGAGCCCAGCATGTGCTGCCCCAACCCTCAGTCCGGTCCGATCTTGGAACCGATGAAACGAGCGTGCGGGCACTCAGCCGGCCAGAGGGGCGGGATGTGCAAGCCGGGGATCGATCGGGTCCCCCTCTGTGTGCTGCCGATCCTGCTACTACCACCCTCAGTTCGGTCTGATCTTAGACTGAGAATGAACTCCGTATGCCTAAGCCAACAGACCAAACGAGCGGGCGAGTGGGCGGGCACTAGGCCGGCCAGAGAGATGGGATGTGCAAGCCGTGGATCGATAAGGTGGCAGGTGGGTTTAAGTACATATTCATATTTCTACGTGCCAATGCCATTTCTATGGCTTGTAAATTCATGCACTGGTCCCTTAAGCCTTCACGTAAAGTTTCATGGCAAGACACTCCTTTTCTATTTTTCATGATTTTTGAAATTTTCTGCGGTTCGAGATTTTTTAAAATTTTTTCGAAAGGAGTCATGGCCCCAAACTTGGTAGACGTGATCCTTGTATTTTTGTTGGCATGCACAAAAAAAATTCAGCTAAAAACTCGAAGTGTACAAGATTTTGTGACCATTTGAAAAAAGTGTCCCCATTTCAGACACTTTAATGGCTATTGGCAGCAAACCTGTAAAATCTCAAATGCTCTTTAAGGGGGTGTGAGTTCTCGAGGTTTGAAGAGGGATAGAGGGCCAATATAAGGGCCAAGGACCAGCACCCATCATACATCATGTGAGCACACCCCCCCGGCCCCCCCGATCGCCGGAACCCTAATGCCGCCAGTTAGGTTCTCCGACGATGGTGCCCCGACGAAGAGAAATGCGGCACCAGCACATTCTCGAGCCCAGCATGTACTACCGCAACCTTCAGTCCAGTCTGATCTTGAACTGGGAATGAACTCCATATGCTTAGACTGGGAATGAACTTTGTATGCCTAAGTCAACCCACGAAAAGAGTGTGCGGGTGCTCAACCGGCCAGAGGGGCGAGATGCTTAAATCGAGGATCAGCCGGGTCCCACTCTACGTGTTGCCTATCCTACTGCCATAACCCTCGATTCGGTCTGATCTTACACTGGGAATGAACTCCATAAGCCTAAGCCAATCGACGAAATGAGATGCCAGGCGGGCGGGCGGGCACTACCGCGGCCAGAGAGGCGGGATGCGCAAGCCATGGATCGATAGGGTGGTAGGTGGGTTAAGGCACATCTTCATATTTTTGCATGCCAATGCCATTTTCATGGCTTGTAAATTCATACAATGGTCCCTTAAGCCTTCACGTGAAGTTTCATGGCAAGACGACTCATTTTCTATTTTTCATGATTTTTAAACTTTTTGTGGTTCAAGATTTTTTAAAATTTTTTCAGAAGGAGTTTTGGCTCCAAACTTGGTAGACATGATCCTTGTATTTTTGTTGGCATGCACAAAAAAATTCAGCTAAAAAGTCGAAGTGTACAAGATTTTGTGACCATTTGAAAAAAGTGTCCCCATTCCAGACACTTTAATGGCTATTGGCAGCAAACTTGTAAAATCTCAAATGCTCTTTAAAGGGGTGTGAGTTCTCGAGGTTTGATGAGGGTTAGGGGGCCAATATAAGGGCCAAGTACCAGCACCCATTGCACATCATGTGCGCACCCCCCGGCCCCCCGATCATCGGAACCCCAATGCCGCTGGCCAGGTTCTCTGGCGATGCTCTGACGATGGTGCCCCGGTGAAGAAAAATGCAACACCAACACATGCTCGAGCCCAGCATGTGCTGTCGCAACCCTCAGTCCGATCCGATCTTAAACTACGAATGAACTTCGTATGCTTAGACTGGGAATGAACTCCGTATGCCTAAGTCAACCCATGAAACGAGCGTGCGGGTGCTCAGTCGGCCAGAGGGGCGGGATACGCAAGCCGGGGATCGGTCGGGTCCCCCTCAATGTGCTGCCGATCCTGCTGCCACAACCCTCCGTCTGATCTGATCTTAGACTAGGAATGAACTCCGTATGCCTAAGCCGACCGACGAAACGAGCGGGCGGGCGGGCACTACGCCGGTGAGAGAGACGGGATACGCAAGCCGTGGATCGATAGGGTGGTAGTGGGTTTAGGCACATCTTCAGATTTCTATGTGCCAATGCCATTTTTATGGCTTGTAAATTCATACAATGGTCCTCTAATCCTTCACGTGAAGTTTCATGGCAAGATGACTTATTTTCTATTTTTCCTGATTTTCAAAACTTTTTGCGGTTCGGGATTTTTTAAAATTTTTTTGAAAGGAGTTTTGGCCCCAAACTTGGTAGACGTGATCCTTGTATTTTTGTTGGCATGCACAAAAAACTTTAGCTAAAAACTCAAAGTGTACAAGATTTTGTGACCATTTGAAAAAAGTGTCCCCATTTCAGACACTTTAATTGCTACTGGCAGTAAACCTATAAAATCTCAAATGCTCTTTAAGGGGGTGTGTGTTCTCAAGGTTTGATGAGGGATAGGGGGCCAATATAAGGTCTAAGTACCAGCACCCATCGCACATCATGTGCGTACACCCCCCGGCCCCCCCGATCGCCGGAACCCCAATTCCGTCGGTCAGGTTCTCCGGTGATGGTTCCCCGGTGAAGAAAAATACGGCACCAACACATGCCCGAGACTAGCATGTACTACCGCAACCCTCAGTCCGGTCCGATCTTAGACTGGAAATGAACTCCGTATGCTTAGACTGGGAATCAACTCCATATGCCTAAGTCAACCCATGAAACGAGCGTGCGGGTGCTCAGTCAGCCAGAAGGGTGGGATGCGCAAGTCGGGGTCGACCGGGTCCCCCTCTGCATGCTGTCAATCCTGCTGCCACAACCCTTGATCTGGTCAAATCTTAGACTGGGAATGAACTCCGTATGCCTAAGCCAACCGACGAAATAAGCGGGTGGGCGAGTGGGGGGGCACAACTCCGACCAGAGAAACGGGAGACGCAAGCCGTGGATCGATAGGGTGGTAGGTGGGTTTAGGTACATCTTCATATTTCTTCATGCCAATGCCATTTTTATGGCTTGTAAATTCATACAATGGTCCCTTAAGCCTTCACGTGAAGTTTCATGGCAAGAAGACTCGTTTTTTATTTTTCATGATTTTTGAAACTTTTTGCGGTTTGGGATTTTTTAAAATTTTTTCGGAAAGAGTTTTGGCCCCAAACTTGGTAGACGTGATCTTTTTATTTTTATTGGCATGCACAAAAAAATTCAGCTAAAAACTATCCCCATTTCAAACACTTATTGGCTACTGGCAGCAAACCTGTAAAATCTCAAATGCTCTTTAAGGGGGTGTGCGTTCTCGAGGTTTGATGAGGGATAGGGGGCCAATATAAGGGCCAAGTGCCATCACCCATCGCATATCATGTGCGCACACCCCCCGAGCCCCCCGATCGTTGGAACCCCAATGCTGCCGGTCAGGTTCTCGGTAATGCTCCGGCGTGGTGCCCCGGGGAAGAAAAATGCGGCATCAACACATGCCCCAGCCCAGCATGTGCTGCCGTAACCCTCGGTCTGGTTCGATCTTAGACTGGGAATGAACTTCATAGGCTTAGACTGGGAATGAACTCCGTATGCCTAAGTCAACCCAAGAAACGAGCGTACGGGTGCTCAACCGGCCAAAAGGGCGGGATGCGCATGAGAGGGATCGGTCAGGTCCCCCTCTGCGTGCTGTCGATCTTGCTGTCGCAACCTTCGATCTAATCCGATCTTAGACTGAGAATGAACTCCGTATGCGGGCGGGCAGGCACTACCTCGGCCAGAGAGATGGGATGCGCAAGCCATGGATCGATAGGGTGGTAGGTGGGTTTAGGCACATCTTCATATTTCTACGTGCCAATGCCATTTTTATGGCTTGTAAATTCATACAATGCTCCCTTAAGCCTTCACGGGCAAGACGACTCGTTTTCTATTTTTCATGATTTTTGAAACTTTTTACGGTTCGAGATTTTTTAAAATTTTTTCAGAAAGAGTTTTGGCCCCAAACTTGGTAGACATGATCCTTGTATTTTTTTTGGCATGCAGAAAAAAATTCAGCTAAAAACTCGAAGTGTGACCATTTGAAAAAAGTGTCCCCATTTCAGACACTTTAATGGCTACTGGCAACAAACCTATAAAATCTCAAATGCTCTTTAAGGGGGTGTGAGTTCTCGAGGTTTGATGAGGGATAGGGGGCCAATATAAGGGCCAAGTACCATCACCCATCGCACATCATGCGTGCACACCCCCCCGACCCCCTCGATTGCCTGAACCCCAATGCCGTCGGTCAGGTTCACCAACGATGGTGCCCCGGTGAAGAAAAATACGGCACCAACACATGCTCGAGCCCAGCGTGTGCTACCGCAACCCTCGAGCTGGTCCGATCTTAGGCTGGGAATGAGCTCCGTATGCTTAGACTGGGAATGAACTCCGTATGCCTAAGTGATCCTGCTACCACAACCCTCGGTCTGATCCAATCTTAGACTGGGAATGAACTCCCTTTGCCTAAGCCAATCGACGAAATGAGGGCAGGTGGGCGGGCGGGCACTACGCTGGCCAGAGAGACGAGATGCGCAAGTCGTAGATCGATAGGATGGTAGGTGGGTTTACGCACATCTTCATGTTTCAGTACGCCAATGCCATTTTTATGGCTTGTAAATTCATACAATGGTCCCTTAAGCCTTCACGTGAAGTTTCATGGCAAGACGACTCATTTTTTATTTTTCATAATTTTTGAAACTTTTTATGGTTCGAGATTTTTTAAAATTTTTTTGGAAGGATTTTTGACCCCAAACTTGGTACATGTGATCCTTGTACTTTTATTGGCATGCATAAAAAAATTCAGCTAAAAACTCGAAGTGTACAAGATTTTGTGACCATTTGAAAAAAGTGTCCTCATTTCGTACACTTAATGGCTACTGGCAGCAAACCTGTAAAATCTCAAATGCTCTTTAAGGGGGTGTGAGTTCTCAAGGTTTGATGAGGGATAGGGGGCCAATATAAGGGCCATGTACTTGCACCCATCGCACATCATGTGCGCACACCCCCCCTGCCCCCCCGATCTTCGGAACCCTAATGTCGCCGGTCAGGTTCTCCGACGATGGTGCCCCGACGAAGAAAAATGCGACACCAACACATGCCCGAGCCCAGCATGTGCTGCCGCAACCCTCGGTCCATTCTGATCTTAGACTGGGAATGAACTCCGTATGCTTAGACTGGGAATGAACTCCGTATGCCTAAGTCAACCCACGAAACGAGCGTGCGGGTGCTCAGCCAGAGGGGCGGGATGCGCAAGTCGAGGATCGGCTGGGTCCCCTCTACGTATTGTCGATCCTACTACCGTAACCCTCGATTCGGTCAGATCTTAGACTGGGAATCAACTCCATTTGCCTAAGCCAACCGACGAAATGAGCGGGCGGGCAGGCGGGCACTACATCAACCAGAGAGACGGGATGCGCAAGCCGTGGATCGATAGGTTGGTAGGTGGGCTTAGGCACATCTTCATATTTTTGCATGCCAATGCCATTTTGTGGCTTGTAAATTCATACAATGGTCCCTTAAGCCTTCACGTGAAGTTTAATGGCAAGACGACTCGTTTTTTATTTTTCACGATTTTTGAAACTTTTTACGGTTTGGGATTTTTTTAAATTTTTTCGGAAGGCGTTTTGGCCCCGAACTTGGTAGACGTGATCCTTTTATTTTTATTGGCATGCATAAAAAAATTCAGCTAAAAACTATCCCCATTTCAAACACTTATTGGCTACTGGCAGCAAACCTATAAAATCTCAAATGCTCTTTAAGGGGGTGTGCGTTCTCGAGGTTTGATGAGGGATAGGGGGCCAATATAAGGGCCAAGTGCCAGCACCCATCGCATATCATGTGCGCACACCCCTCGGGCCCCCCGATCATTGGAACCCCAATGCTGCCGGTCAGGTTCTCCGGTAATGCTTCGGCGTGGTGCCCCGGTGAAGAAAAATGTGGCACCAACACATGCCCGAGCCCAGCATGTGCTGCCATAACCCTCGGTCTGGTTCAATCTTAGACTGGGAATGAACTCTGTAGGCTTAGACTGGGAATGAACTCCGTATGCCTAAGTCAACCCACGAAACGAGCGTACAGGTGCTCAACCGGCCAGAGGGGTGGGATGCGCAAGCCAGGGATCAGTCAGGTCCCCCTCTGCGTGCTATCGATCTTGCTCCGCAACCTTCGGTCTAATTCGATCTTAGACTGAGAATGAACTCCGTATGCCTAAGCCAACCGACGAAACGAGCGGGCGGGCGGACGGGCGGGCGGGCGGGCAGGCACTACGTCGGCCAGAGAGATGGGATGCGCAAGCCGTGGATCGATAGGGTGGTAGGTGGGTTTAGGCACATCTTCATATTTCTACGTGCCAATGCCATTTTTATGGCTTGTAAATTCATACAATGCTCCCTTAAGCCTTCACGTGCAAGACGACTCGTTTTCTATTTTTCATGATTTTTTAAACTTTTTACGGTTCGGGATTTTTTAAAATTTTTTCAGAAAGGGTTTTGGCCCCAAACTTGGTAGACGTGATCCTTGTATTTTTTTTGGCATGCACAAAAAAATTCAGCTAAAAACTCAAAGTGTATAAGATTTTGTGACCATTTGAAAAAAGTGTCCCCATTTCAGACACTTTAATGGCTACTGGCAGCAAACCTATAAAATCTCAAATGCTCTTTAAGGGGGTGTGAGTTCTCGAGGTTTGATGAGGGATAGGGGGCCAATATAAGGGCCAAGTACCATCACCCATCGCACATCATCGCGCACACCCCCCGGCCCCCTCGATTGCCAGAACCCCAATGTCGCCGGTCAGGTTCACCGACGATGGTGCCCCGGTGAAGAAAAATGGGGCACCAACACATGCTCGAGCCCAGCGTGTGCTGCCGCAACCCTCGAGCTGGTCTGATCTTAGGCTGGGAATGAGGTCCATAAGCTTAGACTGGGAATAAACTCCGTAAGCCTGAGTGATCTTGCTACCACAACCCTCGGTCCGATCCAATCTTAGACTGGGAATGAACTCCCTATGCCTAAGCCAACCGACGAAATGAGGGCGGGTGGGCGGGCCGGCACTACGCTGGGCAGAGAGACGAGATGCGCAAGCCGTAGATCGATAGGATGGTAGGTGGGTTTAGGCACATCTTCATATTTCAGCATGCCAATGACATTTTTATGGCTTGTAAATTCATACAATGGTCCCTTAAGCCTTCACGTGATGTTTCATGGCAAGACGACTCATTTTTTATTTTTCACGATTTTTCAAACTTTTTATGGTTCGAGATTTTTTAAAATTTTTTCGGAAGGAGTTTTGACCCCAAACTTGGTACATGTGATCCTTGTATTTTTATTGGCATGCATAAAAAAATTCAGCTAAAAACTCGAAGTGTACAAGATTTTGTGACCATTTGAAAAAAGTGTCCCCATTTCAAACACTTAATGGCTACTGGCAGCAAACCTGTAAAATCTCAAATGCTCTTTAAGGGGGTGTGAGTTCTCGAGGTTTGATGAGGGATAGGGGGTCAATATAAGGGCCAAGTACCTGCACCCATCGCACATCATTTGCGCACACCCCCCAGCCCCCCGATCTTCGGAACCCCAATGCCGCCGGTCAGGTTCTTCGACGATGGTGCCCCGGCGAAGAAAAATGCGACACCAACACATGCCCGAGCCCAGCATGTGCTGCCACAACCGTCGGTCCATTCTGATCTTAGACTGGGAATGAACTCCGTATGCTTAGACTGGGAATGAACTCCGTATGCCTAAGTCAACCCACGAAACGAGCGTGCGGGTGCTCAGTCGGCCAGAAGGGCGGGATGCGAAAGCCGAGGATCAGCCGGGTCCCCTCTACGTGCTGTTGATCCTGCTACCGCAACCCTCGATCCGGTCAGATCTTAGATTGGGAATGAACTCCATATGCCTAAGCCAACCGACGAAACGAGCGGACGGGCGGGCGGGCACTACGTCAACCAGAGAGACGGGATGCGCAAGCCGTGGATCGATAGGTTGGTAGGTGGGCTTAGCCACATCTTCATATTTCTGCATGCCAATGCCATTTTTGTGGCTTGTAAATTCATACAATGGTCCCTTAAGCCTTCACGTGAAATTTCATGGCAAGACGACTCGTTTTTTATTTTTCATGATTTTTGAAACTTTTTACGGTTTGGGATTTTTTAAAATTTTTTCGGAAGGATTTTTGGCCCCGAACTTGGTAGACGTGATCCTTTTATTTTTATTGGCATGCACAAAAAAATTCAGCTAAAAACTATCCCCATTTCAAACACTTATTGGCTACTGGCAGCAAACCTATAAAATCTCAAATGCTCTTTAAGGGGGTGTACGTTCTCGAGGTTTGATGAGGGATAGGGGGCCAATATAAGGGCCAAGTGCCAACACCCATCGCATATCATGTGCGCACACCCCTCGGGGCCCCCGATCATTGGAACCCCAATGCTGTCGGTCAGGTTCTCCGGTAATGCTCCGACGTGGTGCCCCGGTGAAGAAAAATGTGGCACCAACACATGCCCGAGCCCAGCATGTGCTGCCGTAACCCTTGGTCTGGTTCAATCTTAGACTGGGAATGAACTCCGTAGGCTTAGACTGGGAATGAACTCCGTATGCCTAAGTCAACCCACGAAACGAGCGTACGGGTGCTCAACCGGCCAGAGGGGCAGGATGGGTCAGGTCCCCCTCTGCGTGCTGTCGATCTTGCTCCGCAACCTTCGGTCTAATTCGATCTTAGACTGAGAATGAACTCCGTACGGCTAAGCCAACCGACGAAATGAGCGGGCGGGCGGGCGGGCAGGCACTACGTCGGCTAGAGAGATGGGATGCGCAAGCCGTGTATCGATAGGGTGGTAGGTGGGTTTAGGCACATCTTCATATTTCTACGTGCCAATGCCATTTTTATGGCTTGTAAATTCATACAATGCTCCCTTAAGCCTTCACGTGCAAGACGACTCGTTTTCTATTTTTCATGATTTTTTAAACTTTTTACGGTTCGAGATTTTTTAAAATTTTTTCAGAAAGAGTTTTGGCCCCAAACTTGGTAGACGTGATCCTTGTATTTTTTTTGGCATGCACAAAAAAATTCAGTTAAAAACTCGAAGTGTATAAGATTTTGTGACCATTTGAAAAAAGTGTCCCCATTTCAGACACTTTAATGACTACTGGCAGCAAACCTATAAAATCTCAAATGCTCTTTAAGGGGGTGTGAGTTCTCGAGGTTTGATGAGGGATAGGGGGCCAATATAAGGGCCAAGTACCATCACCCATCGCACATCATGCGCGCACACCCCCCCGGCCCCCTCGATTGCCAGAACCCCAATGCCGCCGGTCAAGTTCACCGATGATGGTGCCCCGGTGAAGAAAAATGTAGCCCCAACACATGCTCGAGCCCAGCGTGTGCTGCCACAACCCTCGAGCTGGTCTGATCTTAGGCTGGGAATGAGCTCCGTATGCTTAGACTGGGAATAAACTCCGTAAGCCTAAGTGATCCTGCTACCACAACCCTCGATCCGATCCAATCTTAGACTTGGAATGAACTCCATATGCCTAAGCCAACCGACGAAACGAGCGGGCGGGCGGGCGGGCACTACGTCGACCAGAGAGACGAGATGCGCAAGCCGTGGATCGATAAGTTGGTAGGTGGGTTTAGTCACATCTTCATATTTCTGCATGCCAATGCCATTTTTATGGCTTGTAAATTCATACAATGGTCCCTTAAGCCTTCACGTGAAGTTTTAAGGCAAGATGACTCGTTTTCAATTTTTCCTGATTTTTGAAACTTTTTATGATTCGGGATTTTTTAAAATTTTTTTGGAATGATTTTTATCCCCAAACTTGGTAGACGTGATCCTTGTATTTTTGTTGGCATGCACAAAAAAATTCAGCTAAAAACTCGAAGTGTACAAGATTTTATGACCATTTGAAAAAAGTGTCCACATTTTAGACACTTTAATGGTTACTGGCAGCAAACCTGTAAAATCTCAAATGCTCTTTAAGGGGTGTGAGTTCTCGAGGTTTGATGAGAGATAGGGGGCCAATATAAAAGCCAAGTACCAGCACCTATCACACATCATGCGCACACACCCCCCCGGCGCCCCCGATCGTCGAAACCCCAATGCCGTCGGTCAGGTTCTCCGACGATGCTTCGAAGATGCTCCGACGATGGTGCCCCGACGAACAAAAATGCGGCACCAACACATGCCCGAGCCTAGCATGTGCCACCGTAACCCTCGGTCTGGTCCGATGTTAGACTGGGAATGAACTTCATATCCTTAGACTGGGAATGAACTCCGTATGCCTAACTCGACCCACGAAACGAGCGTGTAGGTGCTCAACCGACCAGAGGTGCTGGATGCACAAGCCGGGGATCGGACGGGTCCCCCTCTGCATGCTACCAATCCTGCTGCCACAACCCTCAGTCTGGTCTGATCTTAGACCTGGAATGAACTCCGTATGCCTAAGCCAACTGACGAAACAAGCGGGCGGGCGGGTGGGCGGGCACTATGTCGGCCAGAGAGACGGGATGCGCAAGCCATGGATCAATAGGGTGGTAGGTGGGTTTAGGCACATCTTCATATTTCTGCATTTCAATGCCATTTTTATGGCTTGTAAATTCATAAAATGGTCCATTAAGCCCTTACGTGAAGTTTCATGGCAAGACGACTCGTTTTCTATTTTTCATGATTTTTGAAACTTTTTACGGTTCGGGATTTTTAAAAATTTTTTCGGAAGGATTTTTGGCCCCAAACTTGGTAGACGTGATCCTTGTATTTTTGTTGGCATGCACAAAAAAATTCAGCTAAAAACTCCAAGTGTACAAGATTTTGTGACCATTTGAAAAACGTGTCCCCATTTCAGACACTTTAATGGCTACTGGCAGCAAACCTGTAAAATCTCCAATGCTCTTTAAGAGGGTGTGAGTTCTGAGGTTTGATGAGGGATAGGGGGCCAATATAAGGGCTAAGTACCAGCACCCATCGCACATCATGTGCGCACACCCCCCGGCCCCCCCGATCATCGGAACCCCAATGCCGCCGGTCAGGTTCTCCGGTGATGCTCCGGGGATGGTGCCCCGACGAAGAGAAATGCGGCACCAACACATGCCCGAGCCCAGCATGTGCTACTGCAACCCTCGGTCCGGTCCGATCTTGACTGGGAATGAACTCTGTACGCTTAGACTGGGAATGAACTCTGTATGCCTATGTCAACCCACGAAACGAGCGTGCGGGTGCTCAGCCGGCCAGAGGGGCGGGATGCGCAAGCCATGGATTGGTCGGGTCTCCCTCTATGTGTTGTCGATCCTACTGTCACAATCCTCAGTCTGGTCCAATCTTAGACTGGGAATGAATTTCGTATCCCTAAGCCAACAGATGAAATGAGCGGACGGGCGGGCGGGCGGGTACTACACCGGCCAGAGAGACGGGATGCGCAAGCCGTGGATCGATAGGGTGGTAGGAGGGTTTAGGCACATCTTCATATTTCTCCATGCCAATGCCATTTTTATGGCTTGTAAATTCATACAATGGTCCCTTAAGCCTTCACGTGAAGTTTCATGGCAAGACGACTCGTTTTCTATTTTTCATGATTTTTGAAACTTTTTACGGTTCGAGATTTCTTAAAATTTTTTCAGAAGGAGTTTTGGCCGTAAAGATGGTAGACATGATCCTTGTATTTTTGTTGGCATGCACAAAAAAATTCAGCTAAAAACTCGAAGTGTACAAGATGTTGTGACCATTTGGAAAAAGTGTCCCCATTTCAGGCACTTTAATGGCTACTAGCAGCAAACCTGTAAAATCTCAAATGCTCTTTAAGGGGTGTGAGTTCTCGAGGTTTGATGAGGGATAGGGGGCCAATATAAGGGCCAAGTACCAGAACCCATCGCACATCATGTGCGCACACTCCCCGGCCCCCCCGATCGTCGGAACCCCAATGCCGCCGGTCAAGTTCTCCGACGATGCGCTGGTGATGGTGCCCCGACGGAGAAAAATGCGGCACCAACACATGCCCAAGCCCAGCATGTGCTGCCATAACCCTCGGTCTGGTCCAATCTTAGATTGGGAATGAACTTCATATACTTAGACTGGGAATGAACTCCGTATGCCTAAGTCAACCCATTAAATGAGCGTGCGGGTGCTCAGCTGGCCAGAAGGGCAGGATGCGCAAGCCGGGGATCAACCGGGTCCCCCTCTACGTGCTACCGATCTTGCTACTGCAACCCTCGATCTGATCCAGTCTTAGACTGGGAATGAACTCCGTAAGCCTAAGCCAACCGATGAAACGAGCGGGCAAGAGGGCACTACGCCGACCAGAGAGACGGGATGCGCAAGCCGTGGATCGATAGGGTGGTAGGTGGGTTTAGGCACATCTTCATATTTTTGCATGCAATGCCATTTTTATGGTTTGTAAATTCATAGAATGGTCCGTTAAGCCTTCACGTGAAGTTTCATGGCAAGATGACTCATTTTTTATTTTTCATGATTGTTGAAACTTTTTACGGTTCGAGATTTTTTAAAATTTTTACAGTAGGAGTTCTGGCCCCAAACTTGGTAGATGTGATCCTTGTATTTTTATTGGCATGCACAAAAAAATTCAGCTAAAAACTCGAAGTGTACAAGATTTTGTGACCATTTGAAAAAAGTGTCCCCATTTCAGACACTTTAATAGCTACTAGCAGCAAACTTGTAAAATCTCAAATGCTCTTTAAGGGGGTGCGAGTTCTTGAGGTTTGGTGAGGGATAGGGGGCCAACATAAGGGCCAAGTACCAGCACCCATCGCACATCATTTGTGCGCACCCCCCCGGCCCCCCCGATCGTCGGAACCCAAATGCCGCCGGTCAGGTTCTCCGGCGATGCTTCAGTGATGGTGCCTCGGCAAAGAAAAATCTGGCACCAACACATGCCCGAGCCCAGCATGTGCTGCTGCAACCCTCGCTCCATTCCAATCTTAGACTGGGAATGAACTACGTATGCCTAAGCCAACCGACAAAACGAGCTGGTGGGCGGACGGGCGGGCACTACGCCGACCAGAGAGACGGGATGCGAAAGCCATGGATCGATAGGGTGGTAGGTGGGTTTAGGCACATCTTCATATTTCTGCATTCCAATGCCATTTTTATGGCTAGTAAATTCATACAATGGTCCCTTAAGCACTCACGCGAAGTTTCACGGCAAGACGACTCGTTTTCTATTTTTCATGATTTTCAAAACTTTTTACGGTTCGCGATTTTTTAAAATTTGTTCGGTAGGAGTTTTGGAACCAAACTTGGAAGACGTGATCCTTGTATTTTTTTTTGGCATGCATAAAAAAATTCAGCTAAAAACTCGAAGTGTACAAGATTTTGTGACCATTTGAAAAAAGTGTCCCCATTTCATAGACTTTAATGGCTACTGACAGCAAACTTGTAAAATCTCAAATGCTCTTTAAGGGAGTGTGAGTTCTCGAGGTTTGATGAGGGATAGGGGGTGAATATAAGGGCCAAGTACCAGCACCCATTGCACATCATGTGTGAACACCCCCCCTGGCCCTCCTGATCTTCGGAACCCTAATGCCGCAGGTTAGGTTCTTCGACGATGCTCCAACGATGGTGCCTCGACGAAGAAAAATGCGAAACCAACACATGCTCGAGCCCAGCATGTGCTGCCGTAACCCTCTGTCCGATCCAATCTTAGACTGGGAATGAACTCCGTATGCCTACGTCAACCCACAAACTGAGCGTGCGGGGCTCAGCCGGCCAGACTGGCGGGATGCGCAAGCCGGGGATCGGTCGGGTCCCCCTCTGTGTGCTGTCGATCCTGCTGCCGCAACCCTCGATCCGATCCAATCTTAGACTGGGAATGAACTCCGTATGCCTAAGTCAACCGACAAAATGAGCGGGCAGGCGGGCGGGCGGGCACTACACCGACCAAAGAGACGGGATGCGTAAGCCGTGGATCGATAGGGTGGTAGGTGGGTTTAGGCACATCTTCATATCTCCACGTGCCAATGCCATTTTTCTGGCTTGTAAATTCAAACAATGGTCCCTTAAGCCTTCACGTGAAGTTTCATGGCAAGACACTCGTTTTCTATTTTTCATGATTTTTGAAACTTTTTACGGTTTCGAATTTTTTAAAATTTCTTCGGAAGGAGTTTTGGCCCCAAACTTGGTAGACGTGATCTTTGTATTTTTGTTGGCATGCACTAAAAAATTTGGCTAAAAACTCGTAAGTGTACAAGATTTTGTGACCATTCGAAAAAAGTGTCCCCAATTTAGACACTTTAATGGCTACTGGCAGCAAACCTGTAAAATCTCAAATGCTCTTTAAGGGGGCGTGAGTTCTTGAGGTTTGATGAGAGATAGGGGGCCAATATAAGGGCCACATACCAGCAACCATCGCACATCATGTGCGCACACCCCTTCGGCCCCCCCGATCGTCGGAACCCCAATGCCGGCGGTTAGGTTCTCCGGCGATGCTCTGGCGATGGTGCCCCAGTGAAAAAAAATACGACACCAACACATGCCCGAGCCCAGCATGTGCTATCGTAACCCTCGGTCCAATCTGATCTTAGACTAGGAATGAAGTCCGTACGCCTAACTCAGCCCACGAAACAAGCGTGCGGGTGCTCAGCCGGCCAGAGGGGCGGGGCTGCGCAAGCCGGGGATCGGCCGGGTCCCCCTCTACGTGCTGTCGATCCTACTATCACAACCCTCAATTCGATCTGATCTTAGACTGGGAATGAACTCCGTACGCCTAAGCCAACTGACGAAACGAGCGAGCGGACGGGCGGGCGGCCACACGCCAGCCAGAGAGACAGGATGCGCAAGCCGTGGATCGATAGGGTGGGAGGTGGGTTTAGGCACATCTTCATTTTTCTACGTGCCAATGCCATTTTTATGGCGTGTAAATTCGTACAATGTTCCCTTAAGCCTTCAAGTGAAGTTTCACGGCAAGACGACTCGTTTTCTATTTTTCACGATTTTTAAAACTTTATGCAGTTCGGGATTTTCTAAATTTTTTTCAGAAGGAGTTTTGGCGCCAAACTTGGTAGACGTGATCTTTGTATTTTTGTTGGCATGCACAAAAACATTCAGCTAAAAACTCGAAGTGTACAAGATTTAGTGACCATTTGAAAAAAGTGTCCCCATTTTAGATACTTTAATAGCTACTGGCAGCAAACCCATAAAATCTCAAATGCTCTTTAAGGGGGTGTGAGTTCTCAAGGTTTGATGAGGGATAGGGGGACAATATAAGGGTCAAGTACCAGCACCCATCGCACATCATGTGCGCACACCCCCCGGCCCCCCTGATCCCCTAAACCCCAATGCTGCCAGTCAGGTTCTCCGATGATGCTCCAGTGATGGTGCCCCGGTGAAGAAAAATACGGCACCAGCACATGCTCGAGCCCAGAATGTGCTTTCACAACCCATGGTCCGGTCCGATCTTAGACTGGGAATGAACTCCGTATGCCTAAGTCAACCCACAAAACGAGCGTACGGGCGCTCAGCGACCAGAAGGGCGGGATGCGCAAGTCGGGGATCGGCTGGGACCCCCTCTGCGTGCTGCCAATCCTGTTGTCGCAACCCTCAGTCTGGTCTGATCTTAGACTGGGAATGAACTCCGTATGCCTAAGCCAACTGACGAATCGAGCGGGCGGGCGGGTGGGCGGGCACTACGTCGGCCAGAGAGGCGGGATACGCAAGCCGTGGATTGATAGGGTGGTCGGTGGGTTTAGGCACATCTTCATATTTCTACGTGCCAATGCCATTTTTATGGCTTGTAAATTCATACAATGGTCCCTTAAGCCTTCACGTAAAGTTTCATGGCAAGACGACTCGTTTTCTATTTTTCACGATTTTTGAAACCTTTTGCGGTTTGAGATTTTTTAAAACTTTTTCGGAAGGAGTTTTGGCCCCAAACTTGGTAGACGTGATCCTTGTATTTTTCTTGGCATGCACAAAAAAATTCAGCTAAAAACTTGAAGTTTACAAGATTTTGTGACCATTTGAAAAAAGTGTGCCCATTTAAGACACTTTAATGGCTACTGGCCGCAAACCTGTAAAATCTCAAATGCTCTTTAAGGGGGTGTGAGTTCTCGAGGTTTCATGAGGGATAGGGGGCGAATATAAGGGCCAAGTGCCAGCACTCATTGCACTTCATGTGCGCACACCACCCCGGCCCCCCAGATCGTCGGAACCCCAATGCCGCCGGTCAGGTTCTCTGGCGATGGTGCCCCGACGAAGAAAAATACGGCACCAACACATGCTCGAGCCCAGCATGTGCTGCCGCAACCCTCGGTCCGATCCGATCTTAGACTGGGAATGAACTTCATATGCTTAGATAGGGAATGAACTCCGTATGCCTAAGTCAACCAACAAAACGAGCGTGCGGGCGCTCAGTCGGCCAGAGGGGCGGGATCCCAAGGTGGGTTTAGGCATTTCTTCATATTTTTGTGTGCCAATGCCATTTTTATGGCTTGTAAATTCATACAATGGTCCCTTAAGCCTTCACCTGAAGTTTTATGGCAAGACGACTCATTTTCTATTTTTCATGATTTTTGAAATTTTTGCGGTTCAGGATTTTTTAAAATTTTTTAGGAAGGGGTTTTCACCCCAAACTTTGTAGAGGTGATCCGTGTATTTTTGTTGGCATTCTCAAACAAATTTAGCTAAAAATTTGAAGTGTACAAGATTTTGTGACCATTTGAAAAAAGTCTCCCCATTTCAGACACTTTAATGGCTGCTGGCAGGAAACCTATAAAATCTCAAATGCTCTTTAAGGGGGTGTGAGTTTTCGAGGTTTGATGCAGGATAGGGGGCCAATATAAGGGCCAAGTACCAGCACCCATCGCACATCATGTGTGCACACCCCCCAGCCCCCCCGATCGTCGGAACCCCAATGCCGCCGGTCAGGTTCTATGGCGATGCTCCCGCAATGGTGCCCCGTCGAAGAAAAATATGGCGCCAACACATGCCCGAGCCCAGCATGTGCTGCCACAACCCTCGGTCTGGCCCAATCTTAGACTGGGAATGAACTCCGTATGCTTAGACTAGGAATGAACTCCGTATGCCTAAGTCAACCAACAAAACGAGCGTACGGGTGCTCAGTCGGCCAGAGGGGCAGGATGCGCAAGCTGGGGATCGATCGGGTCCTCTTCTGCATACTGCCTATCCTGCTGTCGTAACCCTTGGTCTGGTCTCATCTTAGACTGGGAATGAACACTGTATGCCTAAGCCAACCGATGAAATTAGCGAGCGGGCACTACGTCAGCCAGAGAGAAGGGATGCGCAAGCCGTGTATCATTAGGGTGGTAGGTGGGTTTAGGTACATCTTCATATTTCTGCATGCCAATGCCATTTTTATGGCTTATAAATTCATACAATGGTCCCTTAAGCCTTTACGTGAAGTTTCATGGCAAGACGACTCGTTTTCTATTTTTCACGATTTTTAAACCTTTTTGGGTTCGGGATTTTTTAAAATTTTTTTGGAAGGAGTTTCGGCATACACAAAAAAATTCAGCTAAAAACTCGAAGTGTATAAGATTTTGTGACCATTTGAAAAAAGTGTCCCATTTCAGACACTTTAATGGGTACTACCAGCAAACCTGTAAAATCTCAAATTCTCTATAAGGGGGTGTGAGTTCTCGAGGTTTGATGAGGGATAGGGGGCCAATATAAAGGCCAAGTACTAGCACCCGTTGCACATCATGTGCGCACACCCCCACGATCCCCCCGATCATCGGAACCCTAATGTCGCCGGTCAGGTTCTCCGGTGATGGTGCCCGACGAAGAAAAATACGGCATCAACACATGCCGGAGCCCAGCATGTGCTGCCACAACCCTTGGTCTGATCCGATCTTAGACTGGGAATGAACTTCGTATGCTTAGATTGGGAATGAACTTCGTATGCCTAAGTCAACCCACGAAACGAGCGTGCGGGTGCTCAGCCAGCCAGAGGGAAGGGATGCGCAAGCCGGGGATCGGCCCGGTCCCCCTCTGCATGCTATCGATCTTGCTGCCGCAACCATCGATTCGGTTTGATCTTAGACTGGGAATGAACTCTGTATGCCTAAGCCAACCGACGAAATGAGCGGACGGGCTGGTGAGCGGGCGGGCACTACGTCGGCCAGAGAGACGGGATGCGTAAGCCATGGATCGATAGGGTGGTAGGTGGGTTTAGGCACATCATCATATTTCTACGTGCCAATACCATTTTTATGGCTTGTAAATTCATACAATGGTCCCTTAAGCCTTCACGTGAAGTTTCGTGGCAAGACAACTCGTTTTCTATTTTTCATGATTTTTGAAACTTTTTTCGATTCAAGATTTTTAAAAATTTTTTCGGAAGGATTTTTTGCCCCAAACTTGATAGTCGTGATCCTTGTATTTTTGTTGGCATGCACAAAAAAATTTGGCTAAAAACTCGAAGTGTACAAGATTTTGTGACCATTTGAAAAAAGTGTCCCCATTTCAGATACTTTAATGGCTACTAGCAGCAAACCTGTAAAATCTCAAATTCTCTTTAAGGGGGTGTGAGTTCTCGAGGTTTGATGAGGGATAGGGGGCCAATATAAGGGCCAAGTACCACCACCCATCGTACATCATGTGCGCACACCCCCCGGCCCCCCCGATCGCCAGAACCTTAATTCTGTCGGTCAGGTTCTCCGACGATGCTCCGACGATGGTGCATCGATGAAGAAAAATGCGGCACCAACACATGCCCAAGTCCAGCATGTGCTGCCGTAACCCTCGGTCCAGTCCGATCTTAGACTGGGAATGAACTCCGTATGCTTAGACTGGGAATGAACTCCATATGCCTAAGTCAACCTGCGAAACGAGCGTGCGGGTGCTTAGCTGACAAGAGGGGTAGGATGCGTAACCCGGGGATCGGCCGGGTCCTCCTCTACATGCTACCGATCCTGCTACCGTAACCTTCGGTCTGGTCTGGTCTTAGATTGGGATGAACTCCGTATGCCTAAGCCAACCGACGAAACGAGCTGGCGGGCACTACGTCGGCCAGAGAGACGGGATGCGCAAGCCATGGATCGGTAGGGTGGTAGGTGGGTTTAGGCACATCTTCATATTTCTACATGCCAATGCCATTTTTATGGCTTGTAAATTCATACAATGGTCCCTTAAGCCTTCACGTGAAGTTTCATGGCAAGACGACTCGTTTTCTATTTTTCACGATTTTTGAAACTTTTTACGGTTTGAGATTTTTTTAAATATTTTCAGAAGGACTTTGGCCCCAAACTTGGTAGACGTGATCGTTGTATTTTTGTTGGCGTGCAAAAAAAAATTCAGCTAAAAACTCGAAGTGTACAAGATTTTGTGACCATTTGAAAAAAGTGTCCCCATTTTAGACACTTTAATGGCTACTGGCTGCAAACCTGTAAAATCTCAAACGCTCTTTAAGGGGGTGTGAGTTCTGGAGGTTTGATGAGGGATAGGGGGCCAATATAAGGGCTAAGTACCAGCACCCATCGCACATCATGTGCGCACACCCCCCCGGCCCGCTCGATCGTGGGAACCCCAATTCCGCCAGTCAGGTTCTCCGGCGATGCTTCGACGATGGTACCCCGGTGAAGAAAAATGCGGCACCAACACATGCCCAAGCCCAGCATGTGCTGCCGCAACCCTCGGTCCGGTCTGATCTTAGACTGGGAATGAACTCCGTTTGCTTAGACTGGGAAAGAACTCCGTATGCCTAAGTCAACTCGCGAAACAAGCGTGCGAGTGCTCTGCAGGCCAGAAGGGCGGGATGCGTAAGCCGAGGATCGACTAGGACCCCCTCTGCGTGCTGCCGATCTTGCCCTCGCAACCCTCGGTCCGGTCCGATCTTAGACTGGGAATGAACTCCGTATGCCTAAGCCAACCGACGAGCGAGCGGGCGGACAGGCGGGCATTTTGTCGGCCAGAAAGACGGGATACGCAAGCCATGGATCGATAGGATGGTAGGTGGGTTTAGGCTCATCTTCATATTTCTGCGTGCCAATACCATTTTTATGGCTTGTAAATTCATACAATGGTCCCTTAAGCCTTTACGTGAAGTTTCATGGCAAGATGACTCGTTTTCTATTTTTTACGATTTTCAAAACTTTTTGCGGTTCGTGATTTTTTTAAATTTTTTCGAAAGGGGTTTTGACCCCAAACTTGGTAGACGTGATCCTTGTATTTTTGTTGGCATGCACAAAACAATTCAACTAAAAACTCGAAGTGTACAAGATTTTGTGACCATTTGAAAAAAGTGTCCCTCTTTCATACACTTTAATGGCTACTGGCAGCAAAACTGAAAAATCTCAAATGCTCTTTAAGGGGGTGTGAGTTCTCGAGGTTTGATGAGGGATAGGGGGCCAATATAAGGGCCAATACCAGCACCCATCATACATCATGCGCGCACACCCCCTGGCCCCCCCGATCGCTGAAACCCCAATGCCGCCGGTCAGGTTCTCCGGTGATGGTGCCCCGACGAAGAAAAATACGACAACAACACATGCCCGAGCCCAGCATGTACTGCCGTAACCCTCAATTCGGTCCGATCTTAGACTGGGAATGAATTCTGTATGCTTAGACTGGGAATGAACTCCGTATGCCTTAGTCAACCCACGAAATAAACGTACGGTTGCTCAGCCGACCAAAGGGGCGGGATGCGCAAGCCGGGGATCGGTCGGGTCCCTCTCTGCGTGTTGTCGATCCTGCTGCCGTAACCCTCGGTCCGATCTGATCTTAGACTGGGAATGAACTCCGTATACCTAAGACAACCGACGAAACGAGCGAGAGGGTGGGTGGGCGGGCACTACGCCGGCCAGAGAGATGGGATGCGCAAGCTGTGGATCGATAGGGTGGTAGGTGGGTTTAGGCACATCTTCATATTTCTGCATGCCAATGCCATTTTTATGGCTTGTAAATTCATACAATGGTCCCTTAAGCCTTCACATGAAGTTTCAAGGCTAGACGACTTGTTTTCTATTTTTCACGATTTTTGAAACTTTTTACGGTTCGGGATTTTTTAAAATTTTTTCGGAAGGAGTTTTGGCCCCAAACTTGGTAGACGTGATCCTTGTATTTTTGTTGGCATGCACAAAAACAATTAGCTATTGGCAGATTTTGTGACCATTTCAAAAAAGTGTCCCCATTTCAGACACTTTAATGGCTATTGGCAGCATACCTGTAAAATCTCAAATTCAGTTTAAGGGGGTGTGAGTTCTCGAGGTTTGATGAGGGATAGGGGGCCAATATAAGGGCCAAGTACCACCACCCATCGCACATCATGTGCGCACACCCCCCTCGGCCCCCCCGATCGCCAGAACCCTAATTTTGCCAGTCAGGTTCTCCGATGATGCTCTGGCGATGGTGCATCGGCAAAGAAAAATGCGGCACCAACACATGCCCGAGTCCAGCATGTGCTATCGTAACCCTCGGTCTAGTCTGATCTTAGACTGGGAATGAACTCCGCATGCCTAAGTCAACCCGCGAAACGCGCGTGCGGGTGCTTAGCTGACCAGAGGGGTAGGACGCGTAAGCCGGGGATCGACCGGGTCCCCCTCTACGAGCTATCGATCTTGCTACTGCAACCTTCGATCCGGTCCAATCTTAGACTGGAATGAACTCCGTATGCCTAAGCCAACCGACGAAATGAGCAAGTGGGCACTGCGTCGACCAGAGAGACGGGATGCGCAAGCCGTGGGTCGGTAAGGTGGTAGGTGGGTTTAGGTACATCTTCATATTTCTGCATGCCAATGCCAAATTTATGGCTTGTAAATTCATACAATGGTCCCGTAAGCCTTCACGTGAAGTTTCATGGCAAGACGACTCGTTTTCTATTTTTCATGATTTTTGAAACTTTTTACGGTTCGAGATTTTTTTAAATATTTTCAGAAGGACTTTGGCCCCAAACTTGGTAGACGTGATCCTTGTTTTTTTGTTGGCGTGCACAAAAAAATTCAGTATGCCTAAGTCAACCCATGAAACGAGCGTGCGGGTGCTCAGTCGGCCAGAGGGGCGGGATGCGCAAGTCGGGGATCGGCCGGGTCCCCCTCTGTGTGCTGCTGATCCTACTACTACAACCCTCAGTCTGTTCTGATCTTAGACTGGGAATGAACTCCGTATGCCTAAGCCAACCGACGAAACGAGAGGGCAGGCGGGCGGGCACTACGTCGGCCAGAGAGACGGGATGCGCAAGTCGTGGATCGATTGGGTGGTAGGTGGGTTTAGGCACATCTTCATATTTATGCGTGCCGATGCCATTTTTATGGCTTGTAAATTCATACAATGGTCCCTTAAGCCTTCACATGAAGTTTCATGGCAAGACAACTCGTTTTCTATTTTTCATGATTTTTGAAACTTTTTACGGTTCGAGATTTTTTAAAATTTTTTCGGTAGGAGTTTTTGCCCCAAACTTGGTAGATGTGATGCCTGTACTTTTTTTGGCATGCACAAAAAAATTCAGCTAAAAACTCAAAGTGTAGAAGATTTTGCGACCATTTGAAAAAAGTGTCCCATTTTAGACACTTTAATGCCTACTAGCAGCAAACCTATAAAATCTCAAATGCTCTTTAAGGGGGTGTGAGTTCTTGAGGTTTGATGCGGGATAAGGGGCCAATATAAGGGCCAAGTACCACCACCCATCACACATCATGTGCGCACACCCCCCCAGCCCCCCGATTACCGGAACCCCAATGCCGTCGGTCAGGATCTCCGGTGATACTCTGGCGATGGTGCCCCGACGAAGAAAAATGCGACACCAAGACATGCCCGAGCCCAGCATGTGCTACCGCAACCCTCGATCTGATTTGATCTTAGACTGGGAATGAACTCCGTCTGCTTAGACTAGGAATGAACTCCGTATGCCGAAGTCAACCTACGAAACGAGCATACGGGTACTCAGCCGGCCAGAGGGGATCAGCCAGGTCCCCCTCTACGTGCTACTGATCCTGCTTCCACAACCCTCGGTCTGGTCTGATCTTAGATTGGGAATAAACTTCGTATGCCTAAGCCAACTGACGAAACAACCAGGCGGGTGGGCAGGCGGGCACTACGTCGACCAGAGAGACGGGATGCGCAAGCTGTGGATCGATAGGGTGGTAGGTGGGTTTAGGCACATCTTCATATTTCTACGTGCTAATGCCATTTTTATGGCATTTAAATTCATACAATGGTCCCTTAAGCCTTCACGTGAATTTTCATGCCAAGACGACTCGTTTTCTATTTTTCACAATTTTTAAAACTTTTTATGGTTCGGGATGTTTTAAAATTTTTTCGGAAGGAGTTTTGGCTCCAAACTTGGTAGACATGATCCTTGTCTTTTTGTTGGCATGCACAAAAAGATTCAGCTTAAAACTCAAAGTGTACAAGATTTTGTGACCATTTGAAAATAGTGTCCCCATTTCAGACACTTTAATGGCTACTGGCAGCAAACCTGTAAAATCTCAAATGCTCTTTAAAGGGGTGTGAGTTCTCGAGGTTTGATACGGGATAGAGGGCCAATATAAGGGCCAAGTACCAGCACCCATCGCACATCATGTGCGCACACCCCCCGGCCCCCCCGATTACCGGAACCCCAATGTCGTCGGTCAAGATCTTCGATGATGCTCCGGCGACGATGCCCCGATGAAGAAAAATGCGACACCAACACGTGCCCGAGCCCAGCATGTGCTACCGCAACCCTTGATCTGGTCTGATCTTAGACTGGGAATGAACTCCGTCTGCTTAGACTGGGAATGAACTCCGTATGCCTAAGTCAAGCCACGAAACGAGCATGCGGGTGCTCAGTCGGCCAGAGGGATGGGATGCGCAAGCCGGGGATCGGTAGGGTCCCCCTCTGCGTGCAGTCGATCTTGTTGCCACAACCGTCGGTCCGGTTTGATCTTAGTCTAGGAATGAACTCCGTATGCCTAAGCCAACGGACGAAATGAGCAGGCGGGCACTACGCCGGCCAGAGAGAAG
Source organism: Durio zibethinus (assembly GCF_047325235.1). NCBI lineage: Eukaryota > Viridiplantae > Streptophyta > Magnoliopsida > Malvales > Malvaceae > Durio > Durio zibethinus. The sequence goes on from NC_143177.1 coordinate 12,935,201, forward strand.
GGAGGCGTAAGCCGTGAATCGATAGGGTGGTAGGTGGGTTTAGGACATCTTTATATTTCTGCATGCCAATGCCATTTTTATGGCTTGTAAATTCATACAGTGGTCCCTTAAGCTTTCACGTGAAGTTTCATGGCAAGACAACTCGTTTTCTATTTTTCACGATTTTTGAAACTTTTTACGGCTCGAGATTTTTTAAAATTTTTTTGGAAGGAGTTTTGGCCCCAAACTTGGTAGACGTGATCCTTGTATTTTTGTTGGCATGCACAAAACAATTCAGCTAAAAACTCGAAGTGTACAAGATTTTGTGACCATTTGAAAAAAGTGTCCCCATTTCAGACACTTTAATGGCTACTAGCAGCAAACCTGTAAAATCTCAAATGCTTTTTAAGAGGGTGTGAGTTCTTGAGGTTTGATGAAGGATAGGTGGCCAATATAAGGGCCGAGTACCAGCACCCATCGCACATCATGTGCGCACACCCCCCCGGCCCCCCCGATCGTCGGAACCCCAATGCCGCCGGTCAGGTTCTCCGGTGATGCTCCAGTGATGGTGCCTCGATGAAGAAAAATACGGCACCAGCACATGCCCGACCCTAGCATGTGCTGCTGCAACCCTCGGTCCGATCTGATCTTAGACTGGGAATGAACTCTGTATGCTTAGACTAGGAATGAACTCCGTATGCCTAAGTTAACCCACGAAATGAGCTTGCAGGCACTCAGCCGGCCAGTGGGGCGGGATGCGCAAGCTGGGGATCAGCCTGGTCCCCCTCTGCGTGCTGCCAAACCTGCTACCATAACCCTCGGTCCGATCCAATCTTAGACTTGGAGTGAACTCCGTATGCCTAAGCCAAACAACGAAATGAGCAGGCGGACGGACGGGCGGGCACTCAGGCGGACGGATGGGCGGGCACTACGCCGGCCAGAGAGACGGGATGCGCAAGCTGTGGATCGATAGGGTGGTAGGTTGGTTTAGTCACATCTTCATATTTATGCATGCCAATGCCATTTTTATGGCTTGTAAATTAATACAATGGTCCCTTAAGCCTTCACGTGAAGTTTCATGGCAAGACGACTCATGAAACTTTTTTGGAAGGATTTTTTAAAATTTTTTTGGAAGGAGTTTCGGCCCCAAACTTGGTAGACGCGATCCCTGTATTTTATTTGGCATGCACAAAATAATTCAGCTAAAAACTCGAAGTGTACAAGATTTTGTGACCATTTGAATAAAGTGTCCCCATTTAAGACACTTTAATGGCTACTGGCAGTAAACCTGTAAAATCTCAAATGCTCTTTAAGGGGGTGTGAGTTCTAGAGGTTTGATGAGGGATAGGGGGCCAATATAAGGGCCCAGTACCAGCACCCATCGCACATCATGTGCGCACACGCCCCCGGCCCCCCCGATCATCGGAACCCCAATGCCGCCAGTCAGGTTCTCCGACGATGGTGCACCAGCGAAGAAAAATACGGCACCAGCACATGCCCGAGCCAAGCATGTGCTGCCGCAACCCTCGATCTGGTTCAATCTTAGACTGGGAATGAACTTCGTAAGCTTAGACTGGGAATGAACTCCGTATGCCTAAGTCAACTCACGAAACAGGCGTGCGAGCGCTCAGCCGATCAGAGGGGCCGGATGCACAAGCTAGGGATCGGTCGGGTCCCCCTCTGTGTGCTAGCGATCCTGCTGCCACAACCTTCAATCCGGTTCGATCTTATACTGGGAATGAACTCCGTATGCCTAAGCCAACTGACAAAACAAGCGGACGGGCGGGCACTACGCCGGCCAGAGAGACGGGATGCGCAAGCTGTGGATCGATAGGGTGGTAGGTGGGTTTAGGCGCATCTTCATATTTCTGCATGCCAATGCCATTTTTATGGCTTGTAAATTCATACAATGGTCCCTTAAGCCTTCACGTGAAGTTTCATGGCAAGACGACTAGTTTTCTATTTTTCACGATTTTCGAAACATTTTACGGTTCAAGATTTTTAAAAATTTTTTTGGAAGGAGTTTTGGCCCCAAACTTGGTAGACGCGATCCTTGTATTTTTTTGGCCTGCACAAAAAAATTCAGCTTAAAACTCGAAGTGTACAAGATTTTGTGACCATTTGAAAAAAGTGTCTGCATTTCAGACACTTTAATGGCTACTGGCAGTAAACCTGTAAAATCTCAAATGCTCTTTAAGGGGGTGTGAGTTCTTGAGGTTTGATGAGGGATAGGGGGCCAATATAAGGGCCCAGTACCAGCACCCATCGCACATCATGTACGCACACACCCCCGGCCCCCCCGATCGTCGGAACCCCAATGCCGCCAGTCAGGTTCTTCGGCGATGCTCCGACGATGGTGCCCCATGGAAGAAAATGCGGCACCAGCACATGCCCGAGCCCAGCATGTGCTGCCGCAACCCTCGATCTAGTCCAATATTAGACTGGGAATGAAGTCCGTAAGCTTAGAGTGGGAATGAACTCCGTATGCCTAAGTCAACCCACGAAACGGGCGTGCGAGCGCTCAGCCGGCCAGAGGGGCCGGATGCGTAAGCCAGGGATCGGCCAAGTCCCCCTCTGCATGCTAGCGATCCTGCTACCACAACCCTCGGTCCGGTTTGATCTTATACTGGGAATGAACTCCGTATGCCTAAGCCAACCGACGAAACGAGCGGATGGGTGGGCACTACGCTGGCCAGAGAGACGGGATGCGCAAGCCGTGGATCGATAGGGTGGTAGGTGGGTTTAGGCACATCTTCATATTTCTATGTGCCAATGCCATTTTTACGGCTTGTAAATTCATACAATTGTTCCTTAAGCCTTCACGTGAAGTTTCAGGACAAGACGACTCGTTTTCTATTTTTCATGATTTTCGAAATATTTTGCGGTTTGAGATTTTTTAAAATTTTTTCGGAAGGAGTTTTGAGCCCAAACTTGGTATACGTGATCCTTGTATTTTTGTTGGCACGCACAAAAAATTTTAGCTAGAAACTCGAAGTGTACAAGATTTTGTGACCATTTGAAAAAAGTGTCCCCATTTCAGACGCTTTAATGGCTACTGGTAGCAAACCTGCAAAATCTCAAATACTCTTTAAGGGGGTGTGAGTTCTCAAGGTTTGATGAGGGATAGGGGGCCAATATAAGGGCCAACTTCCAGCACACATCGCACATCATGTGCACACACCTCCCTCGGCCCCTCGATCGTCGGAACCTCAATGCCGTCGGTCAAGTTCTTTGGCGAAGCTCAGGCGATGCGGCCCCGACGAAGAAAAATGTGGCACCAGCACGTGCCTGAGCCCAGCATGTGCTGCCGTAACCCACGGTCCAGTCCGATCTTAGATTGAGAATGAACTCTGTATGCTTAGACTGGGAATGAACTCCGCATGCCTAAGTCAACCCATGAAACGAGCGTACGGGTGCTCAGCCGGCCAAAGGGGTGGGATGCGCAAGCCGGGGATCGATTGGGTCACTCTCTATATGCTGCCGATCCCATTACCGCAACCCACAGTCTGGTCTGATCTTAGACTAAGAATGAACTCTATATGCCTAAGCCAACCGACGAAATGAGCGGGCAAGCGGGCGGGCGGGCGGGCACTACGTCGGCCAGAGAGACAGGATGCGCAAGTCGTGGATCAATAGGGTGGTAGGTGGGTTTAGGCACATCTTCATATTTCTACGTTCCATTGCCATTTTTGTGGCTTGTAAATTCATACAATGGTCCCTTAAGCCTTCTCGTGAAGTTTCATGGCAAGACGACTCGTTTTCTATTTTTCATGATTTTTGAAACTTTTTGCGGTTCGGGATTTTTTAAAATTTATTCGGAAGAGATTTTTGCCCCAAACTTGGTAGACGTGATCTTTGTATTTTTGTTGGCATGCACAAAAAAATTCAGCTAAAAACTCGAAGTGTACAAGATTTGTGACAATTTGAAAAAAGTGTCCCCATTTCAAACACTTTAATGGCTACTGGCAGCAAACCTGTAAAATCTCAAATGCCCTTTAAGGGGGTGTGAGTTCTTGAGGTTTGATGAGGGATAGGGGGCCAATATAATGGCCAAGTACCAGCACCCATCGCACATCATATGCGCACACCCCCCGGCCCCCCCGATCGTCGGAACCCCAATGCCGCTGGTCAGGTTATGGTGCCCTAGCGAAGAAAACTGTGGCACCATCACATGCCCGAGCCCAGCATGTGCTACCGCAACCCTCGGTCCGGTTCGATCTTAGATTTTGAATGAACTCCGTATGCCCAAGTCAACCCATGAAACGAGCAAGCGGGCGCTCAGCCGGCCAGAGGGGTGAGATGTGCAAGCCGGGGATTGGTCGGGTCCCCCTCTATGTGCTGCCGATCCTACTGTCGCAACCCTCAGTTCAGTCCAATCTTAGATTGGGAATGAACTCCATAAGCCCAAGCCAAGATTTTGTGACCATTTGAAAAAAGTGTCCCCATTTCAGACACTTTAATGGCTACTGGCAAGAAACCTGTAAAATCTCAAATGCTCTTTAAGGGGGTGTGAGTTTTCAAGGTTTGATGAGGGATAAGGGGCCAATATATGGGCCAAGTACCAGCACCCATCGCACATCATGTGCGCACACCCCCCCGGCCCCCCCGATCACCGGAACCCTAATGTCGCCCGTCAGGTTCTCCGACGATGCTCCGACGATGGTGCCCCGACGAAGAAAAATACGGCACCAGCACATGCTCGAGTCCAGCATGTGCTACCGTAACCCTCGGTCCAGTCCGATCTTAGACTGGGAATGAACTCCGTATGCTTAGACTGGAATGAACTTCATATACCTAAGTCAAACCTTTTTGCGGTTTGGGATTTTTTAAAATTTTTTCGAAAGAAGTTTTGGCCCCAAACTTGGTAGACGTGATCCTTGTAATTTTTGTTGGCATGCACAAAAAAATTCAGCTAAAAACTCAAAGTGTACAAGATTTTGTGACCATTTGAAAAAAGTATCACTATTTCAGACACTTTAATGGCTACTAGCAGCAAACCTGTAAAATCTCAAATGCTCTTTAATGGGGTATGAGTTCTAAAGGTTTGATGAGGGAAAAGGGGCCAATATAAGGGCCAAGTACCCGCACCCATCGCACATCATGTGCGCACACCCCCCCGGCCACACCGATCGTCGAAACCCCGATGCCGTCGATCAGGTTCTCCGACGATGCTACGATGATGGTGCCCCGACGAAGAAAAATGCGGCACCAGGACATGCCCGAGCCTAGCATGTGCTGCCACAACCCTCGGTCCAGTCTGATCCTAGACTAGGAATGAACTTTGTATGCTTAGACTGGGAATGAACTCAGTATGCCTAAGTCAACCCACGAAACGGGCGTGAGGGTGCTCAGCCGGCCAGAGGGGTGGGATGCGCAAGCCGGGGATCGACCGGGTCCCCCTCTACGTGCTACTGATCCTGCTGCCACAACCCTCAGTCCGACCTGATCTTAGACTGGAATGAACTCCGTATGCCTAAGCCAACCGACAAAATGAACGGGCGGGGGGGCAGGCGGGCACTACGCCGGCCATAGAGATGGGATGCCCAAGCCGTGGATCGATAGGGTGGTAGGTGGGTTTAGGCACATCTTCATATTTTTGCAAGCCAATGCCATTTTTATGGCATTTAAATTCATACGATGGTCCCTTAAGCCTTCACGCGAAGTTTCATGGCAAGACGACTCATTTTCTATTTTTCATGATTTTTGAAACTTTTTACGGCTCGGGATTTCTTAAAATGTTTTCAGAAGGAGTTTTTGCTTCAAACTTGGTAGACATTATCCTTGTATTTTTGTTGGCATGCATAAAAAAATTCAGCTAAAACCTCGATGTGTACAAGCTTCTGTGTCCATTTGAAAAACGTGTCCCCATTTCAGACACTTTAATGGCTACTTGCAGCAAACCTATAAAATCTCAAATGCTCTTAAAGTGGGTGTGAGTTCTCAAGGTTTGATAAGGGATAGGGGGCCAATATAAGGGCCAAGTACCAGCACCCATCGCACATCATGTGCACACACCCCCGAGCCCTCCCGATCGTCGGAACCTCAATGCCACCGGTCAGGTTCTTCGATGATGTTGCCCCGACGAAGAAAAATGCGGCACCAACACATGCTCGAGCCCAGTATTTGCTGCCACAACCCTTGATCCAGCCTGATCTTAGATTGGGAATGAACTCTGTATGCTTAGATTGGGAATGAACTCCGTATGCCTAAGTCAACCCACAAAACGAGCGTGCGGTGCTCAGCCGGCCAGACGGGGCGGGATGCATAAGCCGGGATCGATCGGGTCCCCCTCTGCCTGCTGCCGATCCTGCTACCGCAACCCTTGGTCCAGTCCAATCTTAGACTGGGAATGAACTCCGTATGCCTAAGCCAACCGATGAAACGAGCGGGCGGGCGGGCGGGCGGGCACTACGTCGGCCAGAGAGACGGGATGCGCAAGCCGTGGATCGATAGGGTGGTAGGTGGGTTTAGGCACATCTTCTTATTTTTGCGTGCCAATGCCATTTTTATGGCTTGTAAATTAATACAATGGTCCCTTAAGCCTTCACGTGAAGTTTCATGGCAAGACGACTTGTTTTCTATTTTTCACGATTTTTGAAACTTTTTGCGGTTCGGGATTTTTTAAAATTTTTTCGAAAGGAGTTTTGGCCCCAAACTTAGTAGACGTGATCCTTGTATTTTTTTTTGGCATGCACAAAAAAATTCAGCTAAAAACTCAAAGTGCACAAGATTTTGTGACCATTTGAAAAAAGTGTCGCCATTTCAGACACTTTAATGGCTACTGGCAGCAAACCTGTAAAATCTCAAATGCTCTTTAAGGGGGTGTAAGTTCTCAAGGTTTCTTGAGAGATAGGGGGCCAATATAAGGGCCAAGTACCAGCACCCATCACACATTATGTGCGCACACCCCCCGGCCCCCCCGATCGCCGGAACCCCAATGTCACCGGTCAGGTTCTCCGACGATGCTCCGACAATGGTGCCCTGGCGAAGAAAAATGCGACATGAACACAAGCCCGAGCCCAGCATGTGCTGTGGCAACCCTCGGTCTGGTCCGATCTTAGACTGGGAATGAACTCCATATGCTTAGACTGGGAATGAACACCGTATCCCTAAGTCAACCAACGAAACGAGCGTGTGCGTGCTCAGCTGGCCAAAGGGGCAGGATGCGCAAGCCGGGGATCGGCCGGGTACTCTTTTGTGTGCTGCCGATCTTACTGCCGCAACCCTTGGTTCGATCCAATCTTAGACTGGGAATGAACACCGTATGCCTGTTTGGCATGCACAAAAAAATTCAGCTAAAAACTCAAAGTGTACAAGATTTTGTGACCATTTGAAAAAAGTGTCCCCATTTCAGACACTTTAATGGCTACTTGTAGCAAACCTATAAAATCTCAAATGCTCTTTAAGGGGGTGTGAGTTCTCTAGGTTTGATGAGGGATATGGGGCCAATATAAGGACCAAGTGCCAGCACCCATCCTACATCATGTGCGCACACCCCCCGGCCCCCCCGATCACCGGAACCCTAATGGCGCCCGTCAGGTTCTCCGACTATGCTCCGGCGATGGTGCCCCGACGAAGAAAAATGCGGTACCAGCACATGCCCAAGTCCAGCATATGCTACCGTAACCCTTGGTACAGTCTGATCTTAGACTGGAATGAACTCCGTATGCTTAGACTGGAATGAACTTCATATGCCTAAGTCAAACCTTTTTGCGGTTTGGGATTTTTTAAAATTTTTTCAAAAGAAGTTTTGGCCCCAAACTTGGTAGACATGATCCTTGTAATTTTTGTTGGCATGCACAAAAAAATTCAGCTAAAAACTCAAAGTGTACAAGATTTTGTGACCATTTGAAAAAAGTATCACCATTTCAAACACTTTAATGGCTACTAGCAGCAAACCTGTAAAATCTCAAATGCTCTTTAATGGGGTGTGAGTTCTGAAGGTTTGATGAGGGATAAATGGCCAATATAAGGGCCAAGTACCAGAACCCAGTGCACATCATGTGCGCAAACCCCCCCGGCCACACTGATCGTCGAAACCCCGATACCGTCGGTCAGGTTCTCCGACGATGCTTCGGTGATGGTGCCCCGGTGAAGAAAAATGTAGCACCAGCACATGCCCGAGCCCAGCATGTGCTACCACAACCCTTGGTCTGGTTCAATCTTAGACTAGGAATAAACTCCATATGCCTAAGTCAACCCACGAAATGAGCGTGTGGGCGCTCAGCCGGGCAGAGGGGCGGGATGCGCAAGCCGGGGATCGATTGGGTCGCCCTCTGCGTGCTGCCGATCTTGCTGTCGCAACCCTCGATCTGGTCTGATCTTAGACTGGGAATTAACTCCGTATGCCTAAGCCAACCGACGAAAAGAGCAGGCGGGCGGGCAGACGAGCACTACACCGGCCAGAGAGATGGGATGCGCAAGCCGTGGATCGATACGGTGGTAGGTGGGTTTAGGCACATCTTTATATTTCTGCATGCCAATGCCATTTTTATGGTTTGTAAATTCATACAATCGTCCCTTAAGCCTTCACGTGAAGTTTCTTGGCAAGACGACTCACTTTCTATTTTTCATTATTTTTGAAACTTTTTTTGCTTCAGAATTTTTTAAAATTTTTTCGAAAAGAGTTTTGGCCCCAAACTTGGTAGACGTGATCCCTGTATTTTTGTTGCCATGCACAAAAAAATTCAGCTAAGAACTCAAAGTGTACAAGATTTTGTGACCATTTTAAAAAGTGTCCCCATTTCAGACACCTTAATGGCTACTGGCATCAAACCTGTAAAATCTCAAATGCTCTTTAAGGGTGTGTGAGTTCTCGAGGTTTGATGAGGGATGGGGGGCCAATATAAGGGCCAAGTACCAGCACCCATCGCACATCATGTACGCAGACCCCCCCGGCCCCCCCGATCATCGGAACCCTAATGCCGACGGTCAGGTTCTCCGGCGATGCTACGACGATGGTGCCCCGACAAAGAAAAATGCGGCACCAGGACATGCCCGAGCCTAGCATGTGCTGCCACAACCCTCGGTCCGGTCTGATCCTAGACTGGGAATGAAATCTGTATGCTTAGATTGGGAATGAACTCAGTATGCCTAAGTCAACCCATGAAACGGGCATGCGGGCGCTCAGTCGACTAGAAGGGTGGGATGCGCAAGCCGGGGATCGACCGGGTCCCCCTCTACGTGATACCGATCCTGCTGCCACAACCCTCAGTCCGACCTGATCTTAGATTGGGAATGAACTCCGTATGCCTAAGCCAACCGACAAAAAGAACGGGCGGGCGGGCAGGCGGGCACTACGCCGGCCATAGAGATGGGATGCACAAGCCGTGGATCGATAGGGTGGTAGGTGGGTTTAGGCACATCTTCATATTTCTGCAAGCCAATGCCATTTTTATGGCATGTAAATTCATACAATGGTCCCTTAAGCCTTCACGTGAAGTTTCATGGCAAGACAACTCGTTTTCTATTTTTCTTGATTTTTGAAACTTTTTACGGTTCGGGATTTCTTAAAATGTTTTCAGAAGGAGTTTTTGCTTCAAACTTGGTAGATATTATCCTTGTATTTTTGTTGGCATGCACAAAAAAATTCAGCTAAAACCTCGATGTGTACAAGCTTTTGTGTCCATTTGAAAAACGTGTCCCCATTTCAGACACTTTAATGGCTACTTGCAGCAAACCTATAAAATCTCAAATGCTCTTAAAGTGGGTGTGAGTTCTCGAGGTTTGATAAGGGATAGGGGGCCAATATAAGGGCCAAGTACCAGCACCCATCGCACATCAAGTGCGCACACCCCCCAGCCCCCCCGATCGCCGGAACCTCAATGCCACCGGTCAGGTTCTTCGATGATGTTGCCCCGACGAAGAAAAATGCGGCACCACCACATGCCCGAGCCCAGTATTTGCTGCCACAACCCTCGATCCGATCTGATCTTAGACTGGAAATGAACTCCGTATGCTTAGATTGGGAATGAACTCCGTATGCCTAAGTCAACCCACGAAACGAGCGTACGGGTGCTCAGCCGGCCAGACGGGGCGGGATACATAAGCCGGGGATCGATCGGGTCCCCCTCTGCGTGCTGCCGATCCTACTGCCGCAACCGCTGGTCTAGTCCAATCTTAGACTGGGAATGAACTCCGTATGCTTAAGCCAACCGACGAAACGAGCGGGCGGGCGGGCACTACATCGACCAGAGAGATGGGATGCGCAAGCCGTGGATCGATAGGGTGGTAGGTTTAGGCACATCTTCTTATTTTTGTGTTCCAATGCCATTTTTATAGCTTGTAAATTCATACAATGGTCCCTTAAGCCTTCACGTGAAGTTTCATGGCAAGACAACTCGTTTTCTATTTTTCATGATTTTTGAAACTTTTTACGGTTCGGGATTTTTAAAAAAAATTTTGGAAGGATTTTTGGCCCCAAACTTGGTAGACATGATCCTTGTATTTTTGTTGGCATGCAGAAAAAAATTCAACTAAAAATTCGAAGTGCACAAGATTTTGTGACCATTTGAAAAAAGTCTCCCCATTTCAGACACTTTAATGGCTACTGGCAGCAAACCTATAAAATCTCACATGCTCTTTAAGGGGGTGTGAGTTCTCGAGGTTTGATGAGAGATAGGGGGCCAATATAAGGGCCAAGTACCAGCACCCATCACACATCATGTGCGCACACCCCCTGACCCCCCCGATCGTCGGAACCCCAATGCCGCTGGTCAGGTTCTCCGACAATGGTGCCCTGGCGATGAAAAATACGGCATGAACACAAGCCCGAGCCTAGCATGTGCTGCGGCAACCCTCGGTCTGGTCCAATCTTAGACTGGGAATGAACTCCGTATGCTTAGACTGGGAATGAACACCGTATCCCTAAGTCAACCAACGAAACGAGTGTGTGCGTGCTCAACTGGCCAAAGGGGCAGGATGCGCAAGCCAGGGATCGGCCGGGTACTCCTCTGTGTGCTGCCGATCTTACTGTCGCAACCCTTGGTTCGGTCCGATCTTAGACTGGGAATGAACGGTATATGTCTAAGCCAACCGACGAAACGAGTGGGCGGGCGGGCGCCACTATGCCGGCCAGAGAGATGGGACACGCAAGCCGTGGATCGATAGGGTGGTAGGTGGGTTTAGGTACATCTTCATATTTCTGCATGCCAATGTGACTTTTATGGCTTGTAAATTCATACAATGGTCCCTTAAGCCTTCACTTGAAGTTTCATGGCAAGACGACTCGTTTTTCTATTTTTAATGATTTTTGAAACTTTTTGCGGTTTCAAATTTTTTAGAAATTTTTTTGAAGGATTTTTGGCCCCAAACTTGGTAGACGTGATCCTTGTATTTTTGTTGGCGTGCAGAAAAAAATTCAGCTAAAAACTCAAAGTGTACAAGATTTTGTGACCATTTGAAAAAAGTGTCCCCATTTCAGACACTTTAATGGCTACTTGCAGCAAACCTATAAAATCTCAAATGCTCTTTAAGGGGGTGTGAGTTCTCTAGGTTTGATGAGGGATATGGGGCCAATATAAGGGCAAAGTGCCAGCACCCATCACACATCAAGTGCGCACACCCCCCCGGCCCCCCCGATCGTCGAAACCCCAATGCCGCCGATCAGGTTCTCCGGCGATGCCCCGACGATGGTGCCCCGACGAAGAAAAATACGGCACCAACACATGGCCGAGCCCAGCATGTGCTGCCGTAACCCTCGATCCGGTCTGATGTTAGACTGGGAATGAACTCCATATGCTTAGATTAGGAATGAACTCCGTATGCCTAAGCCAACCCACAAAACGAGCATGCGGGTGCTCAGCCGACCAGAGGGGCGGGATGCGCAAGCCAGGGATCGATCGGGTCCCCCTCTGCGTGCTACCGATCCTGCTACCACAACCCTCTGTCCGGTCCGATCTTAGACTGGGAATGAACTCCGTATGCCTAAGCCAACCGACGAAACGAGCGTACGGGCGGGCGGGCGGGCACTACGCTGGCGAGAGAGACGAGATGCGCAAGCCGTAGATCGATAGGGTGGTAGGTGGGTATAGGCACATCTTCATATTTTTGTGTTCCAATGCAATTTTTATGGCTTGTAAATTCATACAATGGTCCCTTAAGCCTTCACGTGGAGTTTCATGGCAAGACGACTCATTTTTTTATTTTTCACGATTTTTGAAACTTTTTGCTGTTCGGGATTTTTTTAAATTTTTTTAGAAGGAGTTTTGGCCCCTAACTTGGTAGACGTGATCCTTGTATTTTTGTTGGCATGTACAAAAAAATTCAGCTAAAAACTCGAAGTGTACAAGATTTTGTGACCCTTTGAAAAAAGTGTCCCCATTTCAGACACTTTAATGGCTACTGGCAGCAACCTGTAAAATCTCAAATGCTCTTTAAGGGGGTGTGAGTTCTCGAGGTTTGATGAGGGATACGGGGCCAATATAAGGCCAAGTACCAGCACATATCGCACATCATGTGCGCACACCCCCCCGGCCCCCCCGATCGTCGGAACCCCAATGCCGCCGGTCAGGTTCTCCGGCGATCCTCCGGCGATGGTGCCCCAACGAAGATAAATGCGGCACCAACACATGCCCGAGCCCAGCATGTGCTGCCGAAACCCTTGGTCCGGTCCTATCTTAGACTGGGAATTAACTCCGTATGCTTAGACTGGGAATGAACACCGTATGCCTAAGTCAACCCATGAAACGAGCGTACGGGTGCTCAACCGGCCAGAGGGGCGGGATACGCAAGCTAGGGATCAACCGGGTCCCCCTCTACGTGCTGCCGATCCTGATGCCAAAGCCCTCGGTCCGGTCCGATCTTAGACTGGGAATGAACTCTCTATGCATAAGCCAACCGATGAAATGAGCGGGCGGGTGGGCGGGCACTACGCCGGCCAAAGAGACGGGATGCGCAAGCCATGGTTCGATAGGGTGGTAGGTGGGTTTAGGCACCTCTTCATATTTCTGTGTGCCAATGCTATTTTTATGGCTTGTAAATTCATACAATGGTCCCCTAAGCATTCACATGAAGTTTCATGGCAAGACGACTTGTTTTCTATTTTTCATGATTTTTGAAACTCTTTACGGTTCGAGACTTTTTAAAATTTTTTCAGAAGGTATTTTTGCCCCAAACTTGGTAGATGTGATCCTTGTATTTTTGTTGGCATGCACAAACAAATTCAGCTAAAAACTCGAAGTGTACAAGATTTTGTGACCATTTGAAAAAAGTGTCCCCATTTCAGACACTTTAATGGCTACTGGTAGCAAACCTGTAAAATCTCAAATGCTCTTTAAGGGGGTGTGAGTTCTCGAGGTTTGATGAGGGATAGGGGGACAATATAAGGGCCAAGTACCAGCACCCATCGCACATCATGTGTGCACACCCCCCGGCCCCCCCGATTGCCGGAACCCCAATGCCGCCGGTCAGGTTTTTTGATGATGCTCTGGCGATGGTGCCCCGACGAAGAAAAATATGGCACCAACACATGCCCGAGCCCAGCATGTGCTGCTGCAACCCTCGGTCCGGGCCGATCTTACACTGGGAATGAACTCCGTATGCTTAGACTGGGAATGAACTCCGTATGCCTAAGTCAACCCACGAGACGAACGTGCAGGTGCTCCACCGGCCAGAGGTACGGGATGCGCAAGCCGGGGATCGGCCGGGTCCCCCACTGCCTACTGTTGATCCTGCTACCACAACCCTCAGTCCAGTCTGGTCTTAGACTGGGAACGAACTCCGTATGCCTAAGCCAACCGACGAAACGAGCGGGCGGGCAGGCACTACGTCGGCCAGAGAGACGGGATGCGCAAGCCATGGATCGATAGGGTGGTAGGTGGGTTTAGGCACATCTTCATATTTCTGCATGCCAATGCCATTTTTATGGCTTGCAAATTCATACAGTGGTACCTTAAGGCTTCACGTGAAGTTTCATGGCAAGACGACTCGTTTTCTATTTTTCACGATTTTTGAAACTTTTTACGGTTCAGGATTGTTTAAAATTTTTTTGGAAGGATTTTTGGCCCCAAACTTGGTAGACGTGATCCTTGTATTTTTGTTGGCACGCACAAAAAAATTCAGCTAAAAACTCGAAGTGTACAAGATTTTGTGACCATTTGAAAAAAGTGTCCCCATTTTAGACACTTTAATGGCTACTGGCAGCAAACCTGTAAAATCTCAAATGCTCTTTAAGGGGGTGTGAGTTCTCGAGGTTTGATGAGGGATAGGGGGCCAATATAAGGGCTAAGTAGCCACACCCATCGCACATCATGTGAGCACACCCCCCGGCCCCCCCGATCGTCGGAACCCCAATGCCGTCGATCAGGTTCTCCGACGATGCTCCGGTGATGGTGTCCCGACGAAGAAAAATACGGCACCAACACATGCCCGAGCCCAGCATGTGCTGCTGTAACCCTCAGTGCGGTCTGATATTAGGCAAGGAATGAACTCCGTATGCCTAAGTTGACCCATGAAATGAGCGTGCGGGTGCTCAGCTGGCCAGAGGGGCGGGATGCGCAAGCCGGGGATCGATCGGGTCCCCCTTTGCGTGCTGCCGATCCTGCTACCCCAACTATTGGTCTGGTCCAATCTTAGACTGGGAATGAACTCCGTAAGCCTAAGCCAACCGACGAAACAAGCGGGCGGGTGGGCGGGCACTACGTCGGCCAGAGAGACGGGTTGCGCAAGCCGTGGATCGATAGGGTGGTAGGTGGGTTTAGGCACATCTTCATATTTTTGCATGCCAATGCCATTTTTATGGCTTGTAAATTCATACAATGGTCCCTTAAGCCTTTACGTGAAGTTTCATGGCAAGACGACTCGTTTTCTATTTTTCACGATTTTTGAAACTTTTTGTGGTTCGGGATTTTTTAAAATTTTTTTGGAAGGATTTTTGGCCCCAAACATGGTGTACATAATCCTTTTATTTTTGTTGGCATGCATAAAAAAATTCAGCTAAAAACTCGAAGTGTACAAGATTTTGTGACCATTTGAAAAAAGTGTCCCCATTTCAAACACTTTAATGGCTACTGGCAGCAAACCTGTAAAATCTCAAATGCTCTTTATGCGGGTGTGAGTTCTCGAGGTTTGATGAGGGATAGGGGCCCAATATAAGGGCCAAGTACCAGCACCCATCGCACATCATGTGCGCACACCCCCCGGCCACCCCAATCGTCGAAACCCCAATGCCGCCGGTCAGGTTCTCCGACGATGCTCCGACGATGGTGCCCCGGCGAAGAAAAATGCGGCACCAACACATGCCTGAGCCCAGCATGTGCTATCGTAACCCTCGGTTCGGTCAGATCTTAGACAGGGAATGAACTCCGTATGCTTAGACTGGGAATGAACTCCATATGCCTAAGTCAACCCACGAAACAAGCGTGCGGGTGCTCAGCCAGCCAGAGGGGAGGGATGCGCAAGCCGGGGATCGGTCAGGTGCCCCTCTGCGTGCTACCAATCCTGCAGCCACAACCCTCAGTCCGGTTTGATCTTAGACTGGAAATGAACTCTGTATGCCTAAACCAACCGACTAAATGAACGGGCGGGCGGGCAGGTAGGCACTACGCCGGCCAGAGAGACGGGATATGCAAGCCGTGGATCGATAGGGTGGTAGGTGGGTTTAGGCACATCTTCATATTTCTGCATGCCAATGTGATTTTTATGGCTTGTAAATTCATACAATGGTCCTTAAGACTTCACGTGAAGTTTCATGGCAAGACGACTCCTTTTCTATTTTTCACAATTTTTAAACTTTCTGTAGTTTGGGATTTTTTTAAATTTTTTTGAAAGGTGTGTTGGCCCCAAACTTGGTAGACGTGATCCTTGTATTTTTGTTGGCATACACAAAAAAATTCAGCTAAAAACTCGAAGTGTACAAGATTTTGTGACCATTTGAAAAAAGTGTCCCCATTTCAAACACTTTAATGGCTACTGGCAGCAAACCTGTAAAATCTCAAATGCTCTTTAAGGGGGTGTGAGTTCTTGAGGTTTGATGAGGGATAGGAGGCCAATATAAGGGCCAAGTACCAGCACCCATCGCACATCATGTGCGCACACCAATCCGGCCCCCCCGATTGTCGGAACCCCAATGCCGCTGGTCAAGTTCTCCGACGAAACTCCGGCGATGGTGCCCCGACAAAGAGAAATGCAGCACCAGCACATGCTCGAGCCCTGCATGTGCTGCCATAACCCTCGGTCTGGTCCGATCTTAGACTGGGAATGAACTCTGTATGCCTAAGCCACCCGATGAAACGAGCGGGCGGGCGGGCGGGCACTACGTCAGCCTGAGAGACGGGATGCGCAAGCCGTGGATCGATAGGGTGGTAGGTGGGTTTAAGCACATCTTCATATTGCTGCGTGCCAATGCCATTTTTATGGCTTGTAAATTCATACAATGGTCCCTTAAGCCTTCACGTGAAGTTTCATGGCAATACGACTCGTTTTCTATTTTTCACGATTTTTGAAACTTTTTACGGTTCGGGATTTTTTAAAATTTTTTCGGCAGGAGTTTTGGCCGCACTTGGTAGATGTGATCCTTGTAGTTTTGTTGGCATGCACAAAAAAATTCAGCTAAAAACTCGAAGTGTACAAGATTTTGTGACCATTTGAAAAAAGTGTCCCCATTTTAGACACTTTAATGGCTACTGGCAGCAGACCTGTAAAATCTCAAATGCTCTTTAAGGGGGTGTGAGTTCTCGAGGTTTGATGAGGGATAGGGGGCCAATATAAGGGCCAACTACCAGCACCCATCCCAAATCATGTGCGCACACCTCCCCGATCGCCGGTACCCCAATGCCGTCGGCCAGGTTCTCCGACGATGCTCCGGCGATGGTGCCCCGACGAAGAAAAATGTGGCACTAGCACATGCCCGGGCCCAGCATGTGCTGCCCCAACCCCCGGTCCGATCCGATCTTAGATTGGGAATGAACTCCGTATGCTTAGACTGGGAATGAACTCCATATTCCTAAGTCAACCCATGAAACGAGCGTGCGGGGGCTCAGCCGGCCAGAGGTGCGGGATGCACAAGCCGAGGATCGACTGGGTCCCCCTCTGTGTGCTATCGATCCTACTACCACAACCCTCAGTTCGGTCTGATCTTAAACTGGCAGTGAACTCCGTATGCCTAAGCCAACCGATGAAACGAACGGGCGGGCAGGCACTACGCAGGCCAGAGAGACGGGATGCGTAAGCCGTGGATCGATAGGGTGGTAGGCGAGTTTAGGCACATCTTCTTTTTTCTACGTGCCAATGCTATTTTTATGGCTTGTAAATTCATGCAATGGTCCCTTAAGCCTTCATGAGAAGTTTCATGGCAAGACGACTCATTTTCTATTTTTCACAATTTTTGAAACTTTTTACGGTTTGGGATGTTTTAAAATTTTTTCGGAAGGAGTTATGGCCCCAAACTTGGTAGACGTGATCCTTGTATTTTCATTGGCATACACAAAAAAATTCAGCTAAAAAGTCGAAGTGTACAAGATTTTGTGACCATTTGAAAAAAGTGTCCCCATTTCAGACACTTTAATGGCTTCTGGCAGCACACCTGTAAAATCTCAAATGCTCTTTAAGGGGGTGTGAGTTCTCGAGGTTTGATGAGGGATAGGGGGCCAATATAAGGGCCAAGTACCAACACCCATCGCACATCATGTGCGCACACCCCCCCGGCCCCCCCGATCATCGGAACCCCAAAGCCACCGGTCAGGTTCTCCGGTGAAGCTCCGACGATGGTGCCCAGGTGAAGAAAAATGTGGCACCAGCACATGCCCGAGCCCAGCATGTGCTGCCGCAGCCCTCCGTCAGGTCTGATCTTAGACTGGGAATGAACTTCGTATGCCTAAGTCAAACCACGAAACGAGCGTGCGAGCGTTCAGCTGGCTAGAGGGGTGGGATGCGCAAGCCGGGAATCGACCGGGTCCCCCTCTGCATGCTACCGATCCTGCTATCGTAACCCTCGGTCTAGTCCAATCTTAGACTGGGAATGAACTCTGTATGCCCAAGCCAACCGATGAAACGAGCGGGCGGGCGGGCGGGTACTACGTCGACCAAAGAGACGGGATGCGCAAGCCATTGATCGATAGGGTGGTCGGTGTGTTTAGGCACATCTTCATATTTTTGCATGCCAATGCCATTTTTATGGCTTGTAAATTCATACAATGGTCCCTTCAGCCTTCACGTTAAGTTCTATGGCAAGACGACTCGTTTTCCATTTTTCATGATTTTCGAAACTTTTTGCGGTTTGGGATTTTTTAAAATTTTTTTAGAAGGCGTTTTGGCCCCAAACTTGGTAAACCTGATCCTTGTATTTTTTTTGGTATGCACAAAAAAATTCAGCTAAAAACTGAAAGTGTACAAGATTTTGTGACCATTTGAAAAAAGTGTTCCCATTTTAGACACTTTAATGGCTACTGGCAGCAAACGTGTAAAATCTCAAATGCTCTTTAAGGGGGTGTGAGTTCTCAAGGTTTGATGAGGGATAGGGGACCAATATAAGGGCCAAGTACCAGCACCCATCAGACATCATGTGAGCATACCCCGCCGGCCCCCCCGATCGCCGGAACCCCAATGCCGCCGGTCAGGTTCTTCGGCGATGCTCCGGTGATGGTGCCCGGACAAAGAAAATTGCAGCACCAGCACATGCCCAAGCCCAACATGTGCTGCCGTAACCCTCGGTCTGGTCCGATCTTATACTGGGAATGAACTCTGTATGCTTAGACTGGGAATGAACTCCGTATGCCTAAGTCAACCGACGAAAGGAGGGTGCGCGCGCTCAGCCGACCAGAGGGGTGGGATGCGTAAGCCGGGGATCGATCGGGTCCCCCTCTACGTGCTGTTGATCTTGCTCGGTCTAGTTCGATCTTAGACTGGGAATGAACTCCGTATGCTTGACAATGAATGAACTTTGTATGCCTAAGTCAACTTACGAAACGAGCGTGCGGGCGTTCAACCGGCCAGAAGGGCGGGATGCATAAGCCGGGGATCGACTGGGTACCCCTCTGCATGCTGTCGATCCTGCTGTCGCAACCCTCAGTCCGGTCTGATTTGAGACTGGGAATGAACTCCGTATGCCTAAGCCAACCGATGAAACGAGCAAGCGGGCGGGCAGATGGGCACTATGCCGGCCAGAGAGACAGGATGCACAAGCTGTGGATCAATAGGGTGGTAGGTGGGTTTAGGCACATCTTCATATTGCTCTGCGCCAATGCCATTTTTATGGCTTGTAAATTCATACAATGGTCCCTTAAGCCTTCACGTGAAGTTTCATGGCAAGAGGACTCGTTTTTTATTTTTCACGATTTTTGAAACTTTTTAGGGTTTGAGATTTTTTAAAATTTTTTTGGAAGGAGTTTTGGCCCCAAACTTGGTAGACGTGATCCTTGTATTTTTGTTGGCATGCACAAAAAAATTCAGCTAAAAACTCGAAGTGTACAAGATTTTTGTGACCATTTGAAAAAAGTGTCCCCATTTCAGACACTTTAATGGCTACTGGCAGCAAACCTGTAAAATCTCAAATGCTCTTCAAGGGCGTGTGAGTTCTCGAGGTTTGATGAGGGATAGGGGGCCAATATAAGGGCCAAATACCAGCACCCATCGCACATCATGTGCGCACACCCCCCGGCCCCCCCGATCGTCGGAACCCCAATGCCGTCGGACAGGTTCTCCGGTGATGCTCCGACGATGGTGCCCCGGTGAAGAAAAATGCCGCACCAGCACATGCCCGAGCCCAGCATGTGCTGCCACAACCCTTGGTCCGATCCGATCTTAGACTGGGAATGAACTCCGTATGCTTAGACTAGGAATGAACTCTGTATGCCTAAGTCAACCCACGAAATGAGCGTGCGGGCGCTCAGCTGGCCAAAGGGGTTGGATGCGCATGCTGGGGATCGGTCAGGTCCCCCTCTGCTTGGTGCTGATCCTGCAGCCACAACCATCGGTTTGGTCCAATCTTAGATTGGGAAGGAACTCCGTATGCCTAAGCCAACCGACGAAAAGAGTGGGCGGGCAGGCATTTCACGGGCCAGAGAGGCGGGATGCACAAGCCGTGGATCGATAGGGTGGTAGGTGGGTTTAGGCACATCTCCATATTTCTATGTGCCAATTCCATTTTTATGGCTTGTAAATTCATACAATGGTCCCTTAAGCCTTCACGTGAAGTTTCATGGCAAGACGACTCATTTTCTATTTTTCAAGATTCTTGAAACTTTTTGCGGTTCGAGATTTTTTAAAATTTTTTCGGAAGGAGTTTTGGCCCCAAACTTGGTAGACGTGATCCTTGTACTTTTGTTGGCATGCACAAAAACATTCAGTTAAAACTTGAAGTGTATAAGATTTTGTGACCATTCGAAAAAAATGTCTCCATTTCGGACACTTTAATAGCTACTGGCAGCAAACCTGTAAAATCTCAAATGCTCTTTAAGGGGGTGTGAGTTCTCAAGGTTTGATGAGGGATAGGGGGCGAATATAAGGGTCAAGTACCAACACCCATCGCACATCATGTGTGCACACCCCCCTGGCCCCCCCGATTGGCGGAACCCCAATGCCATCGGTCAGGTTCTCCGGTGATGCTCCGATGATGGTGCCCCGACGAAGAAAAATGTGGCACCAGCACATGCCCGAGCCTAGAATGTGCTACCGTAACCCTCGGTTCGGTCCGATCTTAGACTGGGAATGAACTCCGTATGCCTAAGTTAGCCCACGAAATGAGCATGCGGGTGCTCAGTCGACTAGAGGGGCAGGATACGCAAGCCAGGGATCGATCGGGTCCCCTTCTGCGTGCTGCCGTAACCCTCGGTCCGGTCCAATCTTAGACTGGGAATCAACTCTCTATGCCTAAGCCAACCGATGAAACGTGCGGGCGGGCGGGCGGGCGGGCGGGTAGGCACTACGCCGGCCGAAGAGACAGGATGTGCAAGCCATGGATCGATAGGGTGGTAGGTGGGTTTAGTCACATCTTCATATTTCTACGTGCCAATGCCATTTTGATGGCTTGTAAATTCATACAATGGTCCCTTAAGCCTTCACGTGAAGTTTCATGGCAAGACGACTCGTTTTCTATTTTTCAAGATTCTTGAAACTTTTTGCGGTTCGAGATTTTTTAAAATTTTTTCGGAAGGAGTTTTGGCCCCAAACTTGGTAGACGTGATCCTTGTATTTTTTTTTGCATGCACAACAACATTCAGCTAAAAACTGGAAGTGTACAAGATTTTGTGACTATTTTGGAAAAAGTGTCCCCATTTCAGACACTTTAATGGCTATTGGCAGTGAACCTATAAAATCTCAAAGGCTCTTTAAGGGGGTGTGAGTTCTCGAGGTTTGATTAGGGATAGGGGGCTAATATGTGGGCCAAGTACCAGCACCCATCACACATCATGTGCGCACACCCCCTCGACCCCCCCGATCAGCGGAACCCCAATGCCGCCGGTCAGGTTCTCCGAGGATACTTTGGCGATGGTGCCTCGATGAAGAAAAATGTGACACCAGCACATGCCTGAGCCCAGCATGTGCTATCACAACCCTCGATCCGATCCGCTCTTAGATTGGGAATGAACTCCGCATGCTTAGATTGGGAATGAACTCCGTATGCCTAAGTCAACCAATGAAACAATCGTGTGGGTGCTCAACCGGCCAAAGGGGTGGGATATGCAAGCCGAGGATCAGCCGGGTCCCCCTCTGCGTGCTGCCAGTCCTGCTGCTGCAACCCTCGGTCCAGTGTGATCTTAGACTGGGAATGAACTCCGTATGCCTACGTCAACCCATGAAACGAGGGTGCTAGCGCTCAACCGGCCAGAAGGGTGGGATGTGCGAGTCGGGGATCGACCAGGTCCCCCTCTGCGTGCTGTTGATCCTGCTGCCGCAACCCTTGGTCTGGTCCAATCTTAGACTGGGAATGAACCCCATATGCCTAAGCCAACCGACGAAACGAGCGAGCAGGCAGGCGGGCGGGCACTACATCGACCAGAGAGACGGGATGCGCAAGCCGTGGATTGATAGAGTGGTAGGTGGGTTTAGGTACATCTTCATATTTCTGCATGCCAATGACATTTTTATGGCTTGTAAATTCCTGCAATGGTCCCTTAAGCCTTCACGTGAAGTTTCATGGCAAGACGACTCGTTTTCTATTTTTCACGATTTTCAAAATTTTTGCGGTTTGGGATTTTTTAAAATTTTTTCGAAAGGAGTTTTGGCCCCAAACTTGGTAGACATGATCCGTGTATTTTTGTTGGCATGCATAAAACAATTCAGCTAAAATCGAAAAGTGTACAAGATTTTGTGACCATTTGAAAAAAGTGTCCCCATTTTAGACACTTTAATGGCTACTGGTAGCAAACCTGTAAAATCTCAAATACTCTTTAAGGGGGGGCGAGTTCTTGAGGTTTGATGAGGGATAGGGGGCCAATATAAGGGCCAAGTACCAGCACCCATCGCACATCAAGTGCGCACACCCCCGCACGACCCCCCAATCATCGGAACCCTAATGTCGCCGGTCAAGTTCTCCGACGATGCTCTGGCGATGGTGCCCCGGGGAAGAAAAATGTGGCATCAGCACATGCCCGAGCCCAGCATGTGCTATCGCAACCCTCGGTCCGATCCGATCTTAGACTGGGAATGAACTTCGTATGCTTAGACTGGGAATGAACTTCATATCCATAAGTCAAACCACAAAATGAGCGTACGGGCGCTCAGCCGGCCAGAGGGGCGGGATGCGCAAGCCAGGGATCGGCCGGGTCCCCCTCTGCGTGCTGTCAATCCTACTACCGCAACCCTCAGTTTGATCTGATCTTAGACTGGGAATTAACTCCGTATGGCTAAGCCAACCGAAGAAATGAACGGGCGGGCGGGTGGGCGTGCACTGCGTCGGCCAGAGAGACGGGATGCGCAAGTCGTGGATCGATAGGGTGGTAGGTGGGTTTAGGCACATCTTCATATTTCTGCAGGCCAATGCCATTTTTATGGCTTGTAAATTCATACAATGCTCCCTTAAGCCTTCACGTGAAGTTTCATGGCAAGACGACTCGTTTTCTATTTTTCACGATTTTCAAAACTTTTTACGGTTCGGGATTTTTCAATATTGTTTCGAAAAGAGTTTTGACCCCAAACTTGGTAGACGTGCTCCTTGTACTTTTGTTGGCATGCAAAAAAAAATTCAGCTAAAAACTCAAAGAGTACAAGATTTTGTGACCATTTGAAAAAAGTGTCCCCATTTCAGACACTTTAATCGCTACTGGCAGGAAACCTGTAAAATCTCAAATGCTCTTTAAGGGGGTGTGAGTTCTCGAGGTTTGATGAGGGATAGGGGGACAATATAAGGGCCAAGTACCAGCACCCATCGCACATCATGTGCGCACACCCCCCCGGGCCCCCCGATCATCGGAACCCTAATGCCGTCGGTCAGGTTCTCCAGCGATGCTCTGGCGATGGTGCCTAGACGAAGAAAAATAAGGCACCAGCACATGCCCGAGCCCAGCATGTACTGCCGTGACCCTCGGTCCGATCGATCTTAGACTGGGAATGAACTCCGTATGCCTAAGCCAACCGACGAAAAGAATGGGCGGACGGGCGGGCACTACGCCGGCCAGAGAGACGGGATGTGCAAGCCATTGATCGATAGGGTGGTAGGTGGGTTTAGGCACATCTTCATATTTCTATGTGCCAATGCCATTTGTGTGGCATGTAAATTCACACAATGGTCCCTTAAGCCTTCACGTGAAGTTTCAAGGCAAGACGACTCGTTTTCTATTTTTCATAATTTTTAAAACTTTTTGCGGTTCCAGATTTTTTAAAATTTTTTCGGAAGGAGTTTTGGCCCCAAACTTAGTAGACGTGATCCCTGTATTTTTATTGGCATGCACAAAAAAAGTCAGCTAAAAAATCGAAGTGTACAAGATTTTGTGACCATTTAAAAAAGTGTCCCCATTTCAAACACTTTAATGGCTACTAGCAGCAAACCTGTAAAATCTCAAATGCTCTTTAAGGAGGTGTGAGTTCTCAAGGTTTGATGAGGGATAGCGGGCCAATATAATGGCCAAGTACCAGCACCCATCGCACATCATGTGTGCAGACCCCCTTGGCACCCCCGATCATCGAAACCCCAAAGCCGCAGGTCAGGTTCTCCAGCGATGCTTTGGCGATGGTGCCCCGACGAAGAAAAATACGGCACCAGCACATTCCCGGGCCCAGCATGTGCTACTGCAACCCTCAGTTTGGTCCGATCTTAGACTGGGAAATGAACTCCATATGCCTAAGCCAACCGACGAAACGAGCGGGCGGGCGAGCGGGTGGGCACTACGCCGGCCAGAGAGATGGATGTGCAAGCCATGGATCGATAGGGTGGTAGGTGGGTTTAGGCACATCTTCATATTTCTACATGCGAATGCCATTTTTATGGCTTGTAAATTCATACAATGGTCCCTTAAGCCTTCACGTGAACTTTCATGGCAAGACGACTCATTTTCTATTTTTCATGATTTTTGAAACTCTTTGCGGTTCGGGATTTTTTAAACTTTTTTGGAAGGAGTTTTGCCCCCAAACTTGGTAGACGTGAACCTTGTATTTTTGTTGGCATGCAAAAAAAATTCAGGTAAAAACTCGAAGTGTACAAGATTTTGTGACTATTTCAAAAAACTGTCCCCATTTAAGACACTTTAATGGCTACTGGCAGCAAACCTGTAAAATCTCAAATGCTCTTTAAGGGGGTGTGAGTTCTCGAGGTTTGATGAGGGATAGGAGGCCAATATAAGGGCCAAGTACCAGCACCCATCGCACATCATGTGCGCACACCCCCCTCAGCCCCCCGATCGTCGGAACCCTAATGCCGCCGATCAAGTTCTCCGACGATGCTCCGACGATGGTGCCTCGACGAAGAAAAATGTGGCACCAGCACATGCCCGAGCCCAGCATGTGCTGCCACAACACTCGGTCCATTTTGATCTTTGACTGGGAATGAACTCCATATGCTTAGACTGGGAATTAACTCCGTATGCCTAAGTCAAGCCCTGAAAAGAACATGCGGGTGCTCAGTCGGCCAGAAGGGCGAGATGCACAAGCCGGGGATCAACTGAGTCCCTCGGTCTGGTCCAATCTTAGACTGGGAATGAACTTCGTATGCCTAAGCCAACCAACAAAATAAGCGGACGGGCAGGCGGGTACTTCGCCGGCCAGAGAGACGGGATGTGCAAGCCGTGGATCGATAGGGTGGTAGGTGGGTTTAGGCACATCTTCATATTTCTGCGTGCCAATGCCATTTTTATGGCTTGTAAATTAATACAATGGTCCCTTAAGCCTTCACGTGAAGTTTCATGGCACGACGACTCGTTTTCTATTTTTCACGATTTTCAAAACCTTTCACGGTTCGGGATTTTTTAAAATTTTTTCAGAAGGATTTTTGGCCCCAAACTTGGTAGACATGATCCTTGTACTTTTTTTGGCATGCACAAAAAAATTCAGCTAAAAAATCGAAGTGTACAAGATTTTGTGACCATTTGAAAAAAGTGCCCCCATTTCAGACACTTTAATAACTACTAGCAGCAAACCTGTAAAATCTCAAATGCTCTTTAAGGGGCTGTGAGTTCTTGAGGTTTGATGAGGGATAGGGGGCCAATATAAGGGCCATGTACCAGCACCCATTGCACATCATGTGCGCACACCCCCCCAGCCCCCCCGATCACCGGAACCCTAATGCCATCGGTCAGGTTCTCTGGTGATGCTCCAGCGATGGTGCCCCGATAAAGAAAAATATGGCACCAGCACATGCTCGAGCCTAGCATGTGCTCCCGAAACCCTCGGTCCGGTCCGATCTTAGATTGGGAATGAACTCCGTATGCTTAGACTGGGAATGAACTCTGTATGCCTAAGTCAACCCACGAAACGAGCGTGCGGGCGCTCAGCCAGCCAAAGGGGCGAGATGCGTAAGTCTAGGATCGATGGGTTCCCCCTCTGCATGCTGCCAATCCTACTGTCACAACCCTCGATTCGGTCTAATCTTACACTGGGAATGAACTTCGTATGCCTAAGCCAACCGACGAAACGAGTGGGTCGGCGGGCAGGCGAGCACTACGTCGGCCAGAGAGACGGGATGCGCAAGTCGTGGATCGATAGGGTGGTAGGTGGGTTCAGGCACATCTTCATATTTCTGCATGGCAATGCCATTTTTATGGCTTGTAAATTCATACAATGGTCCCATAAGCCTTCACGTGAAGTTTCATGGCAAGATGACTCGTTTTTTATTTTTCACGATTTTTGAAACTTTTTACGGTTTGAGATTTTTTAAAATTTTTTCGGAAGGAATTTTGGCAAAAAAAGTTGGTAGACCTAATCATTGTATTTTTGTTGGCATGCACAAAAAAATTCAGCTAAAAACTCAAAGTGTAGAAGATTTTGTGACCATTTGAAAAAAAGTGTCCCCATTTCAAACACTTTAATGGCTACTGGTAGCAAACCTGTAAAATCTCAAATGCTCTTTAAGGGAGTGTGAGTTCTCGAGGTTTGATGAGGGATAGGGGGCCAACATAAGGGCCAAGTACCAGCACCCATCGCACATTATGTGCGCACACCCCCCGGCCCCCCCAATCGCCAAACCCCAATGCCGCCGTTCAAGTTCTCAGACGATGCTCCGGCGATGGTGCCCCGGTGAAGAAAAATATGGCACCAGCACATGCCCGAGCCCAGCATGTGCTGCTGCAACCCTCGGTCTGGTACGATCTTAGACTGGGAATGAACTTCGTATGCTTACACTGGGAATGAACTCTATATGCCTAAGTCAACCCACGAAACGAGCGTGTGGGCGCTCAGCCGGCTAGAAGGGCAGGTTGTGCAAGCCAAGGATCGACCAGGTCCCCTCTACATGCTGCCAATCTTGCTGCCACGACCCTTGGTCCGGTCTAATCTTAGACCGAAAATGAACTCCGTATGCCTGAGCCAACCGACGAAGCGCACGGGCGGGCAGGCACTTCTCCAGCTAGTGAGACGGGATTCGCAAGCCATGGATCGATAGGGTGGTAGGTGGGATTAGGCACATCTTCATATTTCTGTGTGCCAATGACATTTTTATGGCTTGTAAATTCATACAATGGTCCCTTAAGCCTTCACGTGAAGTTTCATGGCAAGACGACTCGTTTTCTATTTTTCACGATTTTCAAAACCTTTCACGGTTCGGGATTTTTTAAAATTTTTTCAGAAGGAGTTTTGGCCACAAACTAGGTAGACATGATCCTTGTATTTTTTTTGGCATGCACAAAAAAATTTAGCTAAAAACTCGAAGTGTACAAGATTTTGTGACCATTTGAAAAAAGTGTCCCCATTTTAGACACTTTAATGGCTACTGGCAGTAAACTTGTAAAATCTCAAATGCTCTTTAAGGGGGTGTGAGTTCTCGAGGTTTGATGAGGGATAGGGGGCCAATATAAGGGCCAAGTACCAGCACCCATCGCACATCATGTGCGCAAACCCCCCCGGCCCCCCCGATCACCAGAAACCTAATGCCGCCAATCAGGTTCTCCGACGATGCTCCGACGATGGAGCCCCGGTGAAGAAAAATTCGGCACCAGCACTTGCCCGAACCCAGCATGTGCTGCTATAACCCTAGGTCCGATCCGATCTTAGACTGGGAATGAACTCTGTATGCTTAGACTGGGAATGAACTTCGTATGCCTAAGTCAACCCACGGAACGAGTGTACGGGCAGGCACTACGCCGGCCAGAGAGACGAGATGCGCAAGCCGTGGATCGATAGGGTGGTAGGTGGGTTTAGGCAGATCTTCATATTTCTGCATGTCAATGCCATTTTTATGGCTTGTAAATTCGTACAATGGTCACTTAAGCCTTCACGTGAAGTTCCATGGCAAGAAGACTCCTTTTCTATTTTTCACGATTTTCAAAACTTTTTTCTGTTCAAGATTTTTTAAAATTTTTTCGAAAGGATTTTTCGCCCCAAACTTGGTAGACATGATCCTTGTATTTTTATTGGCATGCAAAAAAAAATTCAGCTAAAAAATCGAAGTGTACATGATTTTGTGATCATTTGAAAAAAGTGTCCCCATTTCAGACACTTTAATGCTACTGGCAGCAAACCTGTAAAATCTCAAATGCTCTTTGAGGGGGTATGAGTTCTTGAGGTTTGATGAGGGATAGGGGGCCAATATAAGGGCCAAGTACCAGCACCCATCGCACATCATGTGCGCACAACCCCCACAGCCGCCCCGATCGTCGGAACCCCAATGCCGCTGGTTAGGTTCTCCGGTGATGCACCGGCGATGGTTCCCCGATGAAGAAAAATGCGGCTCCAGCACATGCCCGAGCCCAGCATGTGCTGTCGTAACCCTCGGTCCGGTCTGATCTTAGACTGGGAATGAACTCCGTATTCTTAGACTAGGAATGAACTCCGTATGCGTAAGTCAACCCATGAAACGAGCGTGCGGGCGCTCAGTCGGCCAGAGGGGCGGGATGCGCAAGTTGAGGATCAGACGGGTCCCCCTCTGCATGCTACCGATCTTGCCGCAACCCTCGGTCTTGTCCAATCTTAGACTGGGAATGAACTCCGTATGCGTAAGCCAACCGATGAACTGAACGGGCGAACGAGCACTACGCTGGCCAGAGAGACGGGATGTGCAAGCCATGGATCGATAGGGTGGTAGGTGGGTTTAGGCACATCTTCATATTTCT
Source organism: Durio zibethinus (assembly GCF_047325235.1). Lineage (NCBI taxonomy): Eukaryota > Viridiplantae > Streptophyta > Magnoliopsida > Malvales > Malvaceae > Durio > Durio zibethinus. The sequence goes on from NC_143177.1 coordinate 12,963,811, forward strand.
GCGTGCCAATGCCATTTTCATGGCTTGTAAATTCATACAATGGTCCCTTAAGCCTTCACGTGAAGTTTCATGGCAAGACGACTCGTTTTTTATTTTTCACGATTTTTTCTCCTTTTTCCGATTCGAGATTTTTAAAAGTTTTTTCGCAAGGAGTATTGGCCCTAAACTTGGTAGACATGATCCATGTATTTTTGTTGGCATGCACAAAAACATTCAGCTAAAAACTTGAACAGTACAAGATTTTGTGACCATTTAAAAAAGTGTCCCCATTTCAGACACTTTAATGGCTACTGGCAGAAAAAACCTGTAAAATCTCAAATCCTCTTTAAGGGGTGTGAGTTCTCGAGGTTTGATGAGGGATAGGGGGCCAATATAAGGGCCAAGTACCAGCACCCATCGCACATCATGTGCGCACACCCCCCGGCCCCCCGATCACCGGAACCCCAATGCCACCAGTCAGGTTCTCCGGCGATGCTCCAGCGATGGTGCCCCGACAAAGAAAAATGCGGCACCAGCACATGCCTGAGTCCAGCATGTGCTGCCGCAACCCTCGGTCCAGTCCGATCTTAGACTGGGAATGAACTCCATATGCCTAAGTCAACCCACGAAACGAGTGTGCGGGCGCTCAGCATGCCTGAGGGGCGAAATGCGCATGTCGGGGATCGGTCGGGTCCCCCTCTGCGTGCTGCCGATCCTGCTATCGCAACCCTCAACCCGGTCTGATCTTAGACTGGGAATGAACTCCGTATGCCTAAGCTAACCGATGAAACGAGCGGGTAGACGGGCGGGCGGGCACTACGCTGGCCAGAGAGATGGGATACGCAAACCGTGAATCGATAGGGTGGTAGGTGGGTTTAGGCACATCTTCATATTTCTACATGCCAATGCCATTTTTATGGCTTGTAAATTCATACAATGGTCCCTTAAGCCTTCACGTGAAGTTTCATGGCAAGACGACTCATTTTTTATTTTTCATGATTTTTGAAACATTTTACGGTTCATGATTTTTTAAAATTTTATCGAATGGAGTTTTAGCCCAAACTTGGTAGACGTGATTGTTGTATTTTTTTTGGTATGCACAAAAAAATTCAGCTAAAAACTCGAAGTGTACAAGATTTTGTGACCATCTGAAAAAATTGTCCCAGTTCAGACACTTTAATTGCTACTGGCAGCAAACCTGTAAAATCTAAAATGCTCTTTAAGGGGGTGTGAGTTCTCAAGGTTTGATGAGGGATAGGGGGCCAATATAAGAGCCAAGTACCACCACCCATTGCACATCAAGTGTGCACACCCTCCCCGCCCCCCCCGATCACCGAAAACCTAATACCGTCGGTCAGGTTCTCCGACGATGCTTCGACGATGGAGCCCCGGTGAAGAAAAATGCGGCACCAACACATGCCCAAGCCCAGCATGTGCTGTCGTAACCCTCAGTCCGGTCCGATTTTAGACTTGGAATGAACTTCGTATACTTAGACTGGGAATGAACTCCATATGCCTAAGTCAACCCATGAAACGAGTGTGCGGGCCTTCAACCGGCCAGAGGGGCGGGATGCACAAGCCACGGATCAGTCGGGTCGCCCTCTATGTGGTGCCGATCCTGCTACCGCAACCTTCAGTCTGGTCTGATCTTAGACTGGGAATGAACTCTGTATGCCTAAGCCAACCGACGAAACGAGCGAGCGGCCGGGCGGGCACTACGCCGGCCAGAGAGACGCGATGCGCAAGCCATGGATCGATAGGGTGGTAGGTGGGTTTAGGCACATCTTCACATTTCTACGTGCCCATGCCATTTTTATGGCTTGTAAATTCATACAATAGTCCCTTAAGCCTTCACGTGAAGTTTCATGGCAAGACGACTCGTTTTCTATTTTTCATGATTTTTGAAACTTTTTACGGTTCAAGATTTTTTAAAATTTTTTGGAAGGTGTTTTGGCCCCAAACTTGGTAGACGTGATCCTTTTATTTATGTTGGCATGCACAAAAACATTCAGCTAAAAACTCGAAGTTTACAAGATTTTGTGACCATTTGGAAAAAGTGTCCCCATTTCAAACACTTTAATGGCTACTGGCAGCAAACCTGTAAAATCTCAAATGCTCTTTAAAGGGGTGTGAGTTCTCGAGGTTTGATGAGGGATAGGGGGCCAATATAAGGGCCAAGTACCAGCACCCATCGCACATCATGTGCGCACACCCCCACTAGCCCCCCCGATCGTCGAAACCCCAATGCCGTCGGTCAGGTTCTCCAGCGATGCTCCGGTGATGGTGCCCCGACGAAGAAAAATACGGCACCAGCACATGCCCGAGCCTAGCATGTGCTGCCACAACCCTCGGTCTGGTCCGATATTAGACTGGGGATGAACTCTGTATGCTTAGACTGGGAATGAACTCCATTTGCCTAAGTCAACACACGAAATGAGAGTACGGGCGCTCAACCGGCCAGAGGGGCGGAATGCGTAAGTCGGGGATCGGTTAGGTCCCTCTCTGCGTGCTGTCGATCCTACTGCCACAACCCTCGGTCCGGTCTGATCTTAAACTGGGAATGAACTCCGTATGCCTAAGTCAACCACGACCCACGAAACAAGCATGCGGGCACTCAGGCAGCCAGAGGGCCAGGATGGGCAAGTCTGGGGTGGGTCGGGTCCCCCTCTGTGTGCTGCTGATCCTGTTGCTGCAACCCTTGGTTCGATCCGATTTTAGACTGGGAATGAACTCCGTATGCCTAAGCCAACCGATGAAACGAGTGGGCGGGCGGGCACTACGCCGGCCAGAGAGACGGGATGCGCAAGCCGTAGATCGATAGGGTGGTAGGTGGGTTTACGTATATCTTCATATTTCTACGTGCCAATGCCATTTTTATGGCTTGTAAATTTGTACAATGGTCCCTTAAGCCTTCACGTGAAGTTTCATGGCAAGACGACTCGTTTTTTATTTTTCATGATTTTCATAAGGAGTTTTGGCCCCAAACTTGGTAGACGTGATCCTTGTATTTTTTTTGGCATGCACAAAAAAATTCAGCTAAAAACTCGAACTGTACAAGATTTTGTGACCATTCAAAAAAAGTGTCCCCATTTCAGACACTTTAATTGCTACTGGTAGCAAACCTATAAAATCTCAAATGCTCTTTAATGGGGTGTGAGTTCTCGAGGTTTGATGAGGGATAGGGGGTCAATATAAGGGCCAACTACCAGCACCCATCGCACATCATGTGCGCACACCACCCCCGACCCCCCTGATCGTCGGAACCCCAATGCCGTCGGTCAGGTTCTCTGGTGATGTTCAGGATTTTGTAGAATTTTGTCGGAAGGAGTTTTGGCCCCAAACTTGGTAGACGTGATCCTTGTATTTTTTTTGGCATGCACAAAAAAATTCAGCTAAAAAATTGAAGTGTACAAAATTTTGTGACCGTTTCAAAAAAGTGTCCCCATTTTAGACACTTTAATGGCTACTGGCAGCAAACCTGTAAAATCTCAAATGCTCTTTAAGGGGGTGTGAGTTCTCAAGGTTTGATGAGGGAAAAGGGGCCAATATAAGGGCAAAGTACGAGCACCCATCGCACATCATGCACGCACACCCCCCGGCCCCCCCGATCGTCGGAACCCCAATGCCGCCGGTAAGGTTCTCCGGCGATGGTGCCCCGGTGAAGAGAAATGGGGCACCAGCCCATGCCCGAGCCCAGCATGTGCTACCGCAACCCTCGGTCCGATCCGATCTTAGACTGGGAATGAACTCCGTATGCCCAAGTCAACCAATGAAACGATAGTGTGGGCGCTCAGCCGGCCAGAGGGGCGGGATGAGCAAGCTGGGGATCGGCTGGGACCCCTCTACGTGCTGTCGATCCTGCTGTAGCAACCCTCCATCTGGTCTGATCTTAGACTGGGAATGAACTCCGTATGCCTATGCCAACCGATGAAACGAGTGGGAGGGCGTGCGGGCGGGCACTATGCTAGCCAGAGAGACGGGATGCGCAAGCCGTGGATCGATAGGGTGGTAGGTGGGTTTAGTCACATCTTCATATTTCTATGTGCCAATGCCATTTTTATGGCTTGTAAATTTATACAATCGTCCCTTCAGCCTTCACCTGAAGTTTCATGGCAGGATGACCCATTTTCTATTTTTCACGATTTTTGAAACTTTTTATGGTTTAGGATTTTTCAAAATTTTTTCGGAAGGTGTTTTGGCCCCAAACTTGGTAGATGTGATCCTTGTATTTTTTTTGGCATGCACAAAAAAATTCAGTTAAAAACTCGAAGTGTACAACATTTTGTGACCATTTGAAAAAAGTTTCCCTATTTTAGACACTTTAATGGCTACTGGCAGCAAACCTGTAAAATCTCAAATGCTCTTTAAGGGGGTGTGAGTTCTCGAGGTTTAATGAGGGATAGGGGGCCAATATAAGGGCCAAGTACCCGCACGCATCGCACATCTTGTGGCCACACCCCCCGGCTCCCCCGATCGTAGGAACCCTAACGCCGTCGGTCAGGTTCTCCGACGATGCTCTGACGATGGTGCCCCGACGAAGAAAAATGCAGCACCAGCACATGCCTGAGCCCAACATGTGCTGCCGCAACCCTCGGTCTGGTGCGATCTTAGACTGGGAATGAACTTCGTATGCTTAGAATGGGAATGAACTCTTATGCCTACGTCAACCCACGGAACGAGCGTGCGTGCGCTCAGCCGGCCATAGGGGCGGGACGCGCCAGTCGGGGATCGGCCGGGTCCCCCTCTGCGTGCTACCGATCTTGCTATCACAACCCTTGGTCTGGTCTGATCTTAGACTGGGAATGAACTCCGTATGCCTAAGTCAATCCATGAAATGAGTGGGCGATCGCTCAGCTGGCCAGAGTGACGGGATGCGCAAGCCGGGGATCGATAGGGTGGTAGGTGGGTTTAGGTACATCTTCATATTTTTGCGTGCCAATGCCATTTTTATGGATTGTAAATTCATACAATGGTCCCTTAAGCCTTCACGTGAAGTTTCATGGCAAGACGACTCATTTTCTATTTTTCACGATTTCTAAAACTTTTTACGGTTCTAGATTTTTTTAAATTTTTTCGGAAGGAGTTCTGGCCCCAAACTTGCTAGATGTGATCCTTGTATTTTTTTTGGCTTGCACAAAAAAATTCAACTAAAAACTCGAAGTGTACAAGATTTTGTGACCATTTGAAAAAATTGTCCCTATTTTAGACACTTTAATGGCTACTGGCAGCAAACCTGTAAAATCTCATAATGCTCTTTAAAGGGGTGTGAGTTCTCAAGGTTTGATGAGGGATAGGGGGCCAATATAAGGGCCAAGTACCAGCACCCATCGTACATCATGTGGGCACACCCCCCGGCTCCCCCGATCGTCGGAACCCCAACGCCGTCGGTCAGGTTCTCCGACGATGCTCCGGTGATGGTGCCACGGCGAAGAAAAATGCAGCACCAGCACATGCCCAAGCCCAGTATGTACTGTCGCAACCCTCGATCTGGTACGATCTTAGACTGGGAATGAACTTCGTATGCTTAGAATGGGAATGAACTCCTATGCCTAAGTCAACCCACGAAACGAGCGTGCGTGCACTCAACCGACCAGAGGGTCAGGATCGCAAGCCGGGGATCGGTCGGGTCCCCCTCTGCGTGCTGCTGATCCTGCTGTCACAACCCTCGGTCCGGTCTGATCTTATACTGGGAATGAACTCTGTATGCCTAAGTCAATCAATGAAACGAGCGTACGGTCGCTTAGTCGGCCAGAGTGGCGGGATGCGCAAGCCGGGGATCGATAGCGTGGTAGGTGGGTTTAGGCACATCTTCATATTTCTGCGTGCCAATGCCATTTTTATGGATTGTAAATTCATACAATGGTCCGTTAAGCCTTCACGTGAAGTTTCATGGCAAGACGACTCGTTTTTTATTTTTCACGATTTTTAAAACTTTTTGCGGTTCGGGATTTTTTAAAATTTTTTCGGAAGGAGTTCTAGCCCCATACTTGCTAGACATGATCCTTGTATTTTTTTTGGCATGTAAAAAAAAATTCAACTAAAAACTCGAAGTGTACAAGATTTTGTGACCATTTGAAAAAAGTGTCCCCATTTTAGACACTTTAATGGCTACCGACAGCAAACCTGTAAAATCTCAAATGCTCTTTAAAGGGGTGTGAGTTCTCGAGGTTTGATGAGGGATAAGGGGCGAATATAAGGGCGAAGTACCAGCACCCATTGCACATCATGTGCGCACACCCCCCGGCCCTCCCGATCATCGGAACCCCAATGCCTCCGGTCAGATTCTCTGACGATGCTTCGGTGATCGAGCCCCGACGAAGAAAAATGTGGCACCAGCACATGCCCGAGCCCAGCATGTGCTGCCGCAACCCTCGGTCTGGTCTGATCTTAGACTGGGAATGAACTCCGTATGCTTAGACTAGGAATGAACTCCGTATGCCCAAGTCAACCCACGAAATGAGCGTGCGGGCGCTTAGCCGGCCAGAGGGACGGGATGCGCATGCCGGGGATCGATCGGGTCCCCCTCTGCATGCTACCGTTCTTGCTACCACAGCCCTCCATCCGATTCAATCTTAAACTGGGAATGAACTCCGTATGCCTAAGCCAACCGATGAAACGAGCGGGCGGGCGGGTGGGCGGGCACTACGCCGTCCATAGAGACGGGATGCGCAAGCCGTGGATCGATAGGGTGGTAGGTGGGTTTAGGCACATCTTCATATTTCTGCATGCCAATTCCATTTTTATGGCTTGTAAATTCATACAATGGTCCCATAAGCTTTCACATGAAGTTTAATGGCAAGACGACTCGTTTCCTATTTTTCATGATTTTCAAACCTTTTTGCGGTTCGGGATTTTTTAAAATTTTTTCGGAAGGAATTTTGGTCCCAAACTTGGTAGACATGATCCTTGTATTTTTTTTGGCATGCACAAAAAAATTCAGCTAAAAACTCAAAGTGTACAAGATTTTGTGACCATTTGCAAAAAGTGTCCCCATTTCAGACACTTTAATGGCTACTGGTAGCAAACCTGTAAAATCTCAAACGCTCTTTAAGGGGATGTTAGTTCTTGAGTTTTGATGAGGGATAGGGGGCTAGTATAAGTGGCAAGTGCCAGCACCCATCGCACATCATCTGTGCACACCCCCCGGCCCCCCGATCATCAGAACCCCAATGCCGCCGGCCAAGTTCTCCGGCGATGCTCCGGTGATACTACCCCGGCAAAGAAAAATGCAGCACCAGCACATGCTCAAGCCCAGCATGTGCTGCCGCAACACTCGGTCTGGTCTGATCTTAGACTGGGAAGGAACTCCGTATGCTTAGACTGGGAATGAACTCCGTATGCCTAAGTCAACCCATGATGAGCGTGTGGGTGCTCAGTCGGCCAGAGGGGCGGGATGCGCAAGGTGGGGATCGGCTGGGTCCCCCTCTGCGTGTTGTCGATCCTGCTGCCACAACCCACAGTCCGGTCTGATCTTAGATTGGGAATGATCTCTGTATGCCTAAGCCAACCAACGAAACGAGCAGACGGGCGGGCGAGCACTATGCCAGCCAGAGAGACGGGATACGCAAGCCGTGAATCGATAGGGTGGTAGGTGGGTTTGGGGACATCTTCATATTTCTGCATGCCAATGCCATTGTTATGGCTTGTAAATTCATACAATGGTCCTTAAGCCTTCACGTGAAGTTTCATGGCAAGACGACTCGTTTTCTATTTTTCATGATTTTTGAAGCTTTTTGCGGTTCGGGATTTTTTAAAATTTTTTCAGAAGGATTTTTTATCCCAAACTTGGTAGACATGATCCTTGTATTTTTGTTGGCCTACAGAAAAAAATTCAGCTAAAAACTCGAAGTGTACAAGATTTTGTGACCATTTGAAAAAAGTGTCCCCATTTCAAACACTTTAACGGCGGCAGCAAACCTGTAAAATCTCAAATGCACTTTAAGGGGGAGTGAGTTCTCGAGCTTTGATGAGGGATAGGGGGCCAATATAAGGGCTAAGTACCAGCATCCATCGCACATCATGTGCACACCCCCCGGCCTCCCCGATCGTCGGAACCCAAATGCCGTCGGTCAGGTTCTCCGATGATTCTCCGGTGATGGTGCCCCGACGAAGAAAAATGTGGCACCAGCACTTGCTCGAGCCCAGCATGTGCTGCCGTAACTTGCGGTCCGGTCTGATCTTAGACTGGGAATGAACTCTGTATGCCTAAGTCAACCCACGAAACGAGCGTGCGAGCGCTCAGCCAGCCAGAGGGGCAGAATTCGTAAGCCGAGGATCGGTCGGGACTCCCTTTGCATGCTGTCGATCCTGTAGCCACGACCCTCAGTTTGGTCCAATCTTAGATTGGGAATGAACTTCGTATGCCTAAGCCAACCGACGAAACGAGCATGCGAGCCGATGGGTGGGCACTACGTTGGCCAGAGAGACAGGATGTGCAAGCTGTGGATCGATAGGGTGGTAGGTGGGTTTAGGTACATCTTCATATTTTTACGTGCCAATGCCATTTTTATGGCTTGTAAATTCATACAATGGTCCATTAAGCATTCACGTGCAGTTTCATGGCAAGACGACTCGTTTTCTATTTTTCACAATTTTTGAATCTTTTTTTGGAAGGAGTTTTGGCCCCAAACTTGGTAGACGTGGTCAGGTTCTCCGGTGATGCTCCGACGATGGTGACTCGACAAGGAAAAATGCGACACCAGCACATGCCCGAGCCTAGCATGTGCTGTCGCAACCCTCGATCCGGTCCGATCTTAGACTGGGAATGAACTCCGTATGCTTAGACTGGGAATGAACTTTGTATGCCCAAGTCAACCAATGAAACGAGCGTGCGGGCGCTCAGCCGACCAGAGGGGTGGGATGCGCAAGCCGAGGATCGGTTGGGTGGTAGGTGGGTTTAGGCACATCTTCATATTTCTACGTGCCAATGCCATTTTTATGGCTTGTAAATTCATGCAATGGTCCCTTAAGCCTTCACGTGAAGTTTCATGGCAAGATGACTCATTTTCTATTTTTCATGATTTTTGAAACTTTTTTCGGTTCAAGATTTTTTAAAATTTTTTCGGAAGGAGTTTTTGCCCCAAACTTGGAAGACGTGATCCTTGTATTTTTCTTGGCATGCATAAAACAATTCAGCTTGCAACCATGAAACTTTTTGTATTTTTGTCGGCATGCTTAGACTGGGAATGAACTCCGTATGTCTAGGTCAACCCACGAAACCAGCATCCGGGTGCTCAGTCGGCCAGAGGGGCGGGATGAGCAAGTCGGGGATCGATCGAGTCCCCCTCTGTGTGCTATCGATCCTACTGCCGAAACCCTCGGTCCGGTTCGATCTTAGACTGGGAATGAACTCCGTATGCCTAAGCCAATCGACGAAACGAGTGGGCGGGCGGGCGGACACTACGTCAGCCAGAGAGATGGGTTGCACAAGCCGTGGATCGATAGGGTGGTAGGTGGGTTTAGGCACATCTTCACATTTCTGAGTGCCAATGCCATTTTTAAGGCTTGTAAATTCATACAATGCTCCCTTAAGCCTTCACATGAAGTTTCATGGCAAGACGACTCGTTTTTTATTTTTCACGATTTTCAAAACTTTTTAAAAAATTTTTCAGAAGGAGTTTTGGCCCCAAACTCAGTAGACGTAATCCTTGTATTTTTGTTGGCATTCACAAAAAAATTCAGCTAAAAACTCGAAGTGTACAAGATTTTGTGACCATTTGAAAAAAGTGTCCCCATTTCAGACACTATAATGGCTACTGGCAGCAAACCTGTAAAATCTTAAATGCTCTTTAAGGGGGTGTGAGTTCTCGAGGTTTGATGAGGGATAGGGGGCCAATATAAGGGCCAAGTACCAGCACCCATTGCACATCATGTGCGCACACCCCCCGTCCCCCCCGATCACTGGAACCGTAATGCCGCCGGTCAGGTTCTCCGGTGATGCTCCGACGATGGTGCCCCGGTGAAGAAAAATGTGGCACCAGCACATGCCCGAGCCCAGCATGTGCTGCCACAACCCTCGGTCCAGTCCGATCTTAGACTGGGAATGAACTCCATATGCTAAGACTGGGAATGAACTCTGTATGCCTAAGTCAACCCATGAAACGAGTATGTGGGTGCTCAGCCAACCAGACAGGCGGGATGCGCAAGCCAGGGATTGACCGGGTCCTCCTCTGCATGCTGCTGATCCTGCTATCACAACCTTCGGTCCAGTTCGATCGTAGACTGGGAATGAACTCCGTATGCCTAAGCCAAGCAACGAAACGAGCGGGCGGACGGGCAGGCGGCACTACGCCGACCAGAGAGACGGGATGCGCAAGCCATGGATCGATAGGGTGGTAGGTGGATTTAGGCACATCTTCATATTTCTGCATGCCAATGCCATTTTTATGGCTTGTAAATTCATACAATCGTCCCTTAAGCCTTCACCTGAAGTTTCATGGCAAGACGACTCATTTTCTATTTTTCACGATTTTGGAACCTTTTATGGTTCGAGATTTTTTAAAATTTTTTCGAAAGGGTTTTGGGCCCCAAACTTTGTAGATGTGATCCTTGTATTTTTGTTGGCATGCACAAAAAAATTCAGCTAAAAACTCGAAGTGTACAAGATTTTGTGACCATTTGAAAAAAGTGTCCCCATTTCAGACACTTTAATGGGTACTGGGAGCAAACCTGTAAAATCTCAAATGCTCTTTAAGGGGGTGTGAGTTCTTGAGGTTTGATGAGGGATAGGGGGCCAATATAAGGGCCAAGTACCAGCACCCATCGCACATCATGTGCGCACACCCCCTGGCCCCCTAATCGTCGGAACCTCAATGTCGTCGGTCAGGTTCTTCGGCTATGCTCCGACAATGGTGCCCCAACGAAGAAAAATGTGGCACCAGCACATGCCCGAGCCCAGTATGTGCTGTTACAACCCTCAGTCTGGTCTGATCTTGGATTGGGATTGAACTCCATATGCTTAGACTACGAATGAACTCCGTATGCCTAAGTCAACCCATGAAATGAACGTGCGGGCACTCAGCTGGCTAGAAGGCGGGATGTGCAAGCCGAGGATCGGCCGGATCCCCCTCAGCATGCCATCAATCCTCCTGTTGCAACCCTCGGTCCAGTCCAATCTTAGACTGGGAATGAACTCCGTATGCCTAAGCTAACCGACGAAATGAGCAAGCGGGCGGACGGGCGGGCGAGCACTACGTCGGCCAGAGAGACAGGATGCACAAGCCGTGGATCGATAGGGTGGTGGGTGGGTTTAGGCACATCTTTATATTTCTGCATGCTAATGCCATTTTTATGGCTTGTAAATTCATACAATGGTCCCTTAAGCCTTCCCGTGAAGTTTCATGGCAAGATTACTTGTTTTCTATTTTTCACGATTTTTGAAACTTTTTACGGTTCGGGATTTTTTAAAATTTTTTTGGAAGGCATTTTGGACCCAAACTTGGTAGACGTGATCCTTGTATTTTGTTGGCTTGCACAAAAAAATTCAGCTAAAAACTCAAAGTGTACAAGATTTTGTGACCATTTGAAAAAAGTGTCCCCATTTCAGACACATTAATGGCTACTGGCAGCAAACCTATAAAATCTGAAATGCTCTTTAAGGGGGTGTGAGTTCTCGACGTTTGATGAGGGATAGGGGGCCAATATAAGGGCCAAGTACCAGCACCCATCGCACATCTTGTGCGCACACCCTTCCCCGGCCCCCCCGATCGCCGGAACCATAATGTCGCCAGTCAGGTTTTCCGACGATGCTCCAATGATGGTACCCCGATGAAGAAAAATGCGGTAGAAGCACATGCCCGAGCGCAGCATGTGCTACCGCAACCCTTGGTCTGGTCCAATCTTGGACTGGGAATGAACTTCGTATGCTTATATCGGGAATGAACTCCATATGCCTAAGTCAACCCACAAAACGAGCGTACAGGCGGTAAGCCGGCCAGAGGGGCGGGATACGCAAGTCGGGGATTGGCCTGGTCCACCTCTACATGCTGCTGATCCTGCTGCTGCAACCCTCGATCCCGTCTGATCTTAGACTAGGAATGAACTCCGTATGCCTAAGCCAACCGAGGAAACGAGCGGACAGGCGGGCGGGCACAACATCGGCCAGAGAGATGGGATGCGCAAGCCGTGGATGGATAGGGCGATAGGTGGGTTTAGGCACATCTTCATATTTCTACCTGCCAATGCCATTTTTATGGCTTGTAAATTCATACAATGGTCCCTTAAGCCTTCACGTGGAGTTTCATGGCAAGACGACTCGTTTTCTATTTTTCATGATTTTCAAAACTTTTTGCGGTTCGGGATTTTTTAAAATTTTTTCGAAAGGATTTTTCACCCCAAACAAGGCAGCCGTGATCCTGGTATTTTTTTCGGCATGCACAAAAAAATTCAGGTAAAAACTCGAAGTGTACAAGATTTTGTGACCATTTGAAAAAAGTGTCCCCATTTCAGACACTTTAATTGCTACTGGCAGCAAACCTGTAAAATCTCAAATGCTCTTTAAGGGGGTGTGAGTTCTCCAGGTTTGATAAGGGATAGGGGGCCAATATAAGGGCCAAGTACAGCACCCATCACACATCATGTGCGCACACCCCCCGGCCCCCCCGATCGTCGGAACCGTAATGCCGCCAGTCAAGTTCTCCGACAATGATCCGACGGTGGTGCCTTGGCGAAGAAAAATGCGACACCAGCACATGTCCGAGCCCAGCATGTGCTACCACAACCCTCGGTCTAGTTCGATCTTAGACTGGGAATCACTCCGTCTGCTTAGACTGGGAATGAACTCGTATGCCTAAGTCAACCCACGAAATGAGCGTGCGGGCGCTTATCCGCCAGAGGGGCAGGGTGCGCAAGCCGGGGATCGGTCGTGTCCCCCTTTGCGTGGTGCCCATCTTGCTGCCGCAACCCTCGGTCTGGTCTGATCTTAGACTGGGAATGAACTCCGTATTCCTAAGCCAATCGACAAAATGAGCGGGCGGGTGGGCGGGCGGGCACTACGTCGGCCAGAGAGATGGGATGCGCAAGCAGTGGATTGATAGGGTGGTAGGTGGGTTTAGGCACATCTTCATATTTCTACGCACCAATACCATTTTTATGGCTTGTAAATTCATACAATGGTCCCTTAAGCCTTCACGTGAAGTTTCATGGCAAGACGACTCATTTTCTATTTTTCACGATTTTTGAAACTTTTTAAGGTTTGGGATTTTTTAAAATTTTTTTGGAAGGAGTTTTGGCCCCAAACTTGGTAGACGTGATCCTTGTATTTTTTTTTTGGCATGCACAAAAAAATTCAGCTAAAAACTCGAAGTGTACAAGATTTTGTGACCATTTGAAAAAAGTATCCACATTTCAGACACTTTAATGGCTACTGGTAGCAAACCTGTAAAATCTCAAATGCTCTTTAGGGGGGTGTGAGTTCTTGAGGTTTGACGAGGGATAGGGGGCCAATATAAGGGCCAAGTACCAGCACCCATGGCACATCCTATGTGCACACCACCCAGCCCCCCTATCGTCGGAACCGCAATGCCGCCGGTCAAGTTCTCCGGTGATACTCCGACGATAGTGCCCCGATGAAGAAAAATGTAGCACCAGCACATGCCCGAGCCTAGCATGTGCTGCCGCAACCATCGGTCCGATCCGATCTTAGACTGGGAATGAACTCCGTATGCCTAAGTCAACCCACGAAACGAGCGTGCGGGCGCTTAATCGGCCAAAAGGGCGGGATGCGCAAGTCGGGGATCGATCGGGTCCCCCTCTATGTGCTCCCGATCTTGCTGCCGCAACCCTCGATCCAGCCCGATCTTAGCTAGGAATGAACACCGTATGCCGAAATGAGCGAGCCGATGGGTGGGCGGGCACTACGCCGGCCAGAGAGACGGGATGCGGATGCCGTGGATCGATAGGGTGGTAGGGCGTTTTGGCCCCAAACTTGGTAGACGTGATTCTTTTATTTTTGTTGGCATGCACAAAAAAATTCAGCTAAAAACTTGAAGTGTGCAAGATTTTGTGACCATTTCAAAAAAGTGTCCCCATTTCAGACACATTAATGGCTACTGGCAGCAAACCTGTAAAAACTCAAAGTGTACAAGATTTTGTGACCATTTGAAAAAAGTGTCCCCATTTCAGACACTTTAATGGCTACTGGCAGCAAACCTGTAAAATCTCAAATGCTCTTTAAGGGGGTGTGAGTTCTCGAGGTTTGATGAGGGATAGGGGGCCAATATAAGGGCCAAGTACCAGCACCCATCGCACATCATGTGTGCACACCCCCCCGGCCCCCCGATCGACGGAACCCCAATGCCGCCGGTCAGGTTTTTCGTTGGTGGTGCCCCGGTGAAGAAAAATGCAGCACCAGCACATGCCCGAGCCTAACATGTGCTGCTGCAAGCCTCGGTCTGGTCCGATCTTAGACTGGGAATGAACTCCGTATGCTTAGACTGCGAATGAACTCCGTATGCCTAAGTCAACCCACGAAACGAGCGTGCGAGTCCTCCGCCGTCCAGAGGGGCGAGATGCGTAAGTCGGGGATCGGTCGTGTCCCCCTCTACGTGTTACCGATCCTGCTACCGCAACCCTCAATCTAGTTTGATCTTAGACTGGGAATGAACTCTATATGCCTAAGCCAATTGACGAAATGAGCGGGCGGGCAAGCAGGCACTACGTCGGCCAGAGAGATGGGATGCGCAAGCCGTGGATCGATAGGGTAGTAGGTGGGTGTAGGCACATCTTCATATTTCTGCATGCCAATGCCATTTATATGGCTTGTAAATTCATACAATGGTCCCTTAAGCCTTCGCGTGAAGTTTCATGGCAAGACGACTCGTTTTCTATTTTTCATGATTTTTGAAACTTTTGCGGTTCGGGATTTTTTAAAATTTTTTCAGAAGGATTTTTGACCTGAAACTTGGTAGACGTGATCCTTGTATTTTTGTTGGCATGCTCAAAAAAATTCAGCTAAAAAATCAAAGTGTACAAGATTTTGTGATCATTTGAAAAAAGTGTCCCCATTTCAAACACTTTAATGGCTACTGGCATTAAACCTGTAAAATCTTAAATGCTGTTTAAGGTGGTGTGAGTTCTCAAGGTTTGATGAGGGATAGGGGGCCAATATAGGGGCCAATATAAGGGCCAAGTACCAGCACCCATCGCACATCATGTGTGCACACCCCCCCGGCCCCCCCGATCGACGGAACCCCAATGTCGTCGGTCAGGTTTTCCGGTGGTGGTGCCCCGGCAAAGAAAAATGCGGCACCAGCACATGCCCGCGCCCAACATGTGCTGCTGCAAGCCTCGGTCTAGTCTGATCTTAGACTGGGAATGAACTCCGTATGCTTAGACTGCGAATGAACTCCGTATGCCTAAGTCAACCCACGAAACGAGCGTGCGAGTGCTCCATCGGCCAGAGGGGCGAGATGCGCAAGTCGGGGATCGGTCGGGTCCCCCTCTACGTGTTGCCGATCCTACTGCCGCAACCCTCGATCTGGTTTGATCTTAGACTGGGAATGAACTCTATATGCCTAAGCCAACTGACGAAATGAGCGGGCGGGCAGGCAGGCACTACGCCGGCCAGAGAGATGGGATGCGCAAGCCGTGGATCGATAGGGTAGTAGGTGGGTTTAGGCACATCTTCATATTTTTGCATTCCAATGCCATTTATATGGCTTGTAAATTCATACAATGGTCCCTTCAGCCTTCGCGTGAAGTTTCATGGCAAGACGACTCGTTTTCTATTTTTCATGATTTTTGAAACTTTTTGCGGTTCGGGATTTTTTAAAATTTTTTCAGAAGGATTTTTGGCCTGAAACTTGGTAGACGTGATCCTTGTATTTTTCTTGGCATGCTCAAAAAAATTCAGCTAAAAAATCAAAGTGTACAAGATTTTGTGATCATTTGAAAAAAGTGTCCCCATTTCAAACACTTTAATGGCTACTGGCATTAAACCTGTAAAATCTTAAATGCTGTTTAAGGTGGTGTGAGTTCTCAAGGTTTGATGAGGGATAGGGGGCCAATATAGGGGCCAATATAAGGGCCAAGTACCAGCACCCATCGCACATCATGTGTGCACACCCCCCCGGCCCCCCCGATCGACGGAACCCCAATGTCGTCGGTCAGGTTTTCCGGTGGTGGTGCCCCGGCAAAGAAAAATGCGGCACCAGCACATGCCCGAGCCCAACATGTGCTGCTGCAAGCCTCGGTCTAGTCTGATCTTAGACTGGGAATGAACTCCGTATGCTTAGACTGCGAATGAACTCCGTATGCCTAAGTCAACCCACGAAACGAGCGTGCGAGTGCTCCATCGGCCAGAGGGGCGAGATGCGCAAGTCGGGGATCGGTCGGGTCCCCCTCTACGTGTTGCCGATCCTACTGCCGCAACCCTCGATCTGGTTTGATCTTAGACTGGGAATGAACTCTATATGCCTAAGCCAACTGACGAAATGAGCGGGCGGGCAGGCAGGCACTACGCCGGCCAGAGAGATGGGATGCGCAAGCCGTGGATCGATAGGGTAGTAGGTGGGTTTAGGCACATCATCATATTTTTGCATGCGAATGCCATTTATATGGCTTGTAAATTCATACAATGGTCCCTTCAGCCTTCGCGTGAAGTTTCATGGCAAGACGACTCGTTTTCTATTTTTCATGATTTTTGAAACTTTTTGCGGTTTGGATTTTTTAAAATTTTTTCAGAAGGATTTTTGGCCTGAAACTTGGTAGACGTGATCCTTGTATTTTTGTTGGCATGCTCAAAAAAATTCAGCTAAAAAATCAAAGTGTACAAGATTTTGTGATCATTTGAAAAAGTGTCCCCATTTCAAACACTTTAATGGCTACTGGCATTAAACTTGTAAAATCTCAAATGCTCTTTAAGGTGGTGTGAGTTCTCGAGGTTTGATGAGGGATAGGGGGCCAATATAGGGGCCAATATAAGGGCCAAGCACCAGCACCCATCGTACATCATGTGCGCACACCCCCTCGGCCCCCTCGATCGTCGGAACCCCAAGGCCTCCGGTCAGGTTCTCCGGTGATGCTCCGGCAATGGTGCCCCGACGAAGAAAAATGCAGCACCAGCACATGCCTGAGCCCAGCATGTGCTATTGCAACCCTTGGTCTGATCTGATCTTAGACTAGGAATGAACTCCGTATGCTTACACTGGGAATGAACTCCGTATGCCTAAGTCAACCCACGAAATGAGCGTACGGGCGCTCAGCCGGCCAGAGAGGCGGGATGCACAAGCCATGGATCGGTCGGTCCCCCTCTGCATGCTGTCAATTGGGAATGAATTCCGCATGCCTAAGCCAACCGACGAAACGAGCGGGCGGGCGAGCGTGCGGGCACTACGCCGGCAAGAGAGACGGGTTGCGCAAGCCGAGGATCGATAGGTGGTAGACGTGATCCTTGTATTTTTGTTGGCATGCACAAAAAAATTCAGCTAAAAACTCGAAGTGTACAAAATTTTGTGGCCATTTGAAAAAACTGTCCCCATTTCAGACACTTTAATGGCAACTGGCAGCAAACCTGTAAAATCTCAAATGCTCTTTAAGGGGGTGTGAGTTCTCGAGGTTTGATGAGGGATAGGGGGCCAATATAAGGGCCAAGTAACAGCACCCATCGCACATCATGTGTGCACACCCCCCTGGCCCCCTCGATCGTCGGAACCCCAATGCTGTCGGTCAGGTTCTCTGGCGATGCTCCGGCGATGGTGCCCCTGCAAAGAAAAATGCGGCACCAGCACATGCTCCAGCCCAGCATGTGCTACCGCAACTCTCGGTCTGGTCTGATCTTAGACTGGGAATGAACTCTGTATGCTTAGACTGGGAATGATCTCCGTATGCCTAAGTCAACCCACGAAATGAGCGTACGGGCGCTCAGCCGGCCAGAAGGGGGGATGCGTAAGCCGGGGTTCGATCGGGTCCCTCTCTGCGTGCTACTGATCTTGCTGCCACAACCCTCAGTCCGATCTGATCTTAGACTGTGAATGAACTCCGTATGCCAAAGCCAACCGATGAAACGAGCGGGCGGGAGGGCGGGCGGGCACTACGTCGGCCAGAGAGACGGGATGCGCATACCGTGGATCGATAGGCTGGTAGGTGGGTTTAGGCACATCTTCATATTTCTACATGTCGATGCCATTTTTATGGCTTGTAAATTCATACAATGGTCCCTTAAGCCTTCACGTGAAGTTTCATGGCAAGACGACTCGTTTTCTATTTTTCACGATTTTTGAAACTTTTTGAGCCTCGGAATTTTTCAAAATTTTTTCGGAAGGAGTTTTCACCCCAAACTTGGTAGACGTGATACTTGTATTTTTGTTGGCATGCACAAAAAAATTCAGCTAAAAACTCAAAGTGTACAAGATTTTGTGACCATTTGAAAAAAGTGTCCCCATTTCAAACACTTTAATGGCTACTGGCAGCAAACCTATAAAATCTCAAGTGCTCCTTAAGGGGGTGTGAGTTCTCGAGGTTTGATGAGGGATAGGGGGCTAATATAAGGGCTAAGTACCAGCACAAATCGGACATCATGTGCACACACCCCCCGGCCCCCATGATCGTCGGAACCCCTATCCCGCCGATCAGGTTCTCCGGCGATGCTCCGACGATGGTGCCCCGACGAAGAAAAATGTGACACCAGCAAATGCTCGAGCCCAGCATGTGCTACCGCAACCCTTGGTCTGGTCTGATCTTAGACTAGGAATGAACTCCGTATGCTTAGATTGGGAATGAACTCCGTGTGCCTAAGTCAACCTACGAAATGAGCGTACGGGCGCTCAGCTGGCCAGAGGGGTTGGATGTGCAAGCCGAGGATTGGCCGGGTCCCCCTCTGCATGCTGCCAATCTTGCTGCTGCAACCCTCAGTTTGGTCCGATCTTAGATTGGGAATGATCTCTGTACGCCTAAGCCAACTGACGAAACGAACGAGTGGGTGGGAGGTTGGGAACTACGTCGGCTAGAGAGATGGGATGCGCAAGCTGTGGATCGGTAGGGTGGTTGGTGGGTTTAGGCACATCTTCATATTTCTGCATGCCAATGCAATTTTTATGGCTTCTAAATTCATACAATGGTCCCTTAAGCCTTCACGTGAAGTTTCATGGTAACACGACTCGTTTTCTATTTTTCATGATTTTTGAAACTTTTTACGGCTCAGAATTTTTCAAAATTTTTTCAGAAGGAGTTTTGGCCCCAAACTTGGTAGATGTGATCCTTGTATTTTTTTTGGCATGCACAAAAGAATTCAGCTAAAAACTCGAACTGTACAAGATTTTGTGATCATTTGAAAAAAGTGTCCCCATTTTAGACACTTTAATGGCTACAGGCAGCAAACCTGTAAAATCTCAAATGCTCTTTAAGGGGTGTGAGTTCTCAAGGTTTGATGAGGGATAGGGGGCCAATATAAGGGCCAAGTACCAGCACCCACCGCACATCATGTGCGCACACCCCCGGCCCCCTCGATCGTCGGAACCTCAATGCCGTCGGTCGGTTCTCCGGTGATGCTTCGACGATGGTGCCCTGGCGAAGAAAAATGCGGCACCAGCACATGTCCGAGCCTAGCATGTGCGACTGCAACCCACGATCCGGTCTGATCTTAGACTGGGAATGAACTTCGTATGCTTAGACTGGGAATGAACTCTGTATGCCAAAGTCAACCCACGAAACGAAAGTGCGGGTGCTCAGTCGGCCAGAGGGGCGAGATGCCCAAGCCGGGGATCGGCTGGGTCCCCCTCTGCGTGCTACCGATCCTGCTGCCACAACACTCAGTCTGGTCTGATCTTAGACTGTTAATGAACTCCGTATGCCTAAGCCAACCGACGAAACGAGCGAGCGGGCGGGCGATCGGGCACTACGCCGGCCAGAAAGACGAGATGCGCAAGCCATGGATCGATAGGTGGTAGGTGGGTTTACGCACATCTTCATATTTTTGCGTGCCAATGCCATTTTTATGGCTTGTAAATTCATAGAATGGTCCCTTAAGCCTTCACATGAAGTTTCATGGCAAGACAACTCGTTTTCTATTTTTCATATTTTTGAAACTTTTTACGATTCGGGATTTTTAAAAATTTTTTCGCAAGGAGTTTTGGCCCCAAACTTGGTAGACGTGATCCTTGTATTTTTGTCGGCAAGCACAAAAAAATTCAGCTAAAAACTCGAAGTGTACAATATTTTGTGACCATTTGAAAAAAGTGTCCCCATTTCAGACACTTTAACGGCTACTGGCAGCAAACCTGTAAAATCTCAAATGCTCTTTAAGGGGGTGTGAGTTCTCGAGGTTTGATGAGGGATAAGGGGGCAATATAAGGGCCAAGTACCAGCACCCATCGCACATCATGTGCGCACACCCCCCCGGCACCCTCGATAGCCGGAACCCCAATGCCGTCGATCAGGTTCTCCGGCGATGCTCCGACGATGGTGCCCCGACGAAGAAAAATGCGGCACCAGCACATGCCCGAGCCCAGCATGTGCTGCCACAACCCTTGGTCCGGTCTGATCTTAGACTAGGAATGAACTCCGTATGCTTAGACTGGGAATGAACTCCGTATGCCTAAGTCAACCCACGAAATAAGCGTACGGGCGCTCAGCTAGCCAGAGGGGCTGGATGCGCAAGTCGAGGATTGGCCGGGTCCCCCTCTGCATGCTGCTGATCTTGCTGCTGCAACCCTCAGTTCGGTCTGATCTTAGATTGGGAATGATCTCCGTATGCCTAAGCCAACTGACGAAACGAACGGGCGGGTGGGAGGCCGGGAACTACGCCGGCTAGAGAGACGGGATGCGCAAGCTGTGGATCGATAGGGTGGTTGGTGGGTTTAGGCACATCTTCATATTTCTGCATGCCAATGCAATTTTTATGGCTTCTAAATTCATACAATGGTCCCTTAAGCCTTCACGTGAAATTTCATGGCAACACGACTCGTTTTCTATTTTTTACGATTTTTCAAACTTTTTACGGTTCAGGATTTTTTAAAATTTTTTCGAAAGGAGTTTTGGCCCCAAACTTGGTAGACGTGATCCTTGTATTTTTGTTGGCAAGCACAAAAAAATTCAGGTAAAAACTCGAAGTGTACAAGATTTTGTGACCATTTGAAAAAAGTGTCCTCATTTCAGACACTTTAATGGCTACTGGCAGCAAACCTGTAAAATCTCAAATGCTCTTTAAGGGGGTGTGAGTTCTCGAGGTTTGATGAGGGATAGGGGGCCAATATAAGGGCCAAGTACCAGCACCCATCGCACATCATGTGTGCACCCCTTCGACCCCCCCGATCGTCGGAACTTCAATGCCGTCGGTCAGGTTCTCCAACGATGCTCCGGTGATGGTGCCCCGACGAAGAAAAATGTGGCACCAGCACATGCCCGAGCCCAGCATGTGCTGTCGCAACCCTCAGTGCAGTCTAATCTTAGACTGGGAATGAACTCTGTATGCCTACGTCAACCCACAAAACGAGCGTGCGGGCGCTCAACCGGCCAGAGGGGTGGGATGCACAAGCCGGGGCTTGATCGGGTCCCCCTCTATGTGCTACTGATCCTGCTACCGCAACCCTCGATCTGGTCTAATCTTAGACTGGGAATGAACTCCGGATGCCTAAGCCAACCGATGAAACGAGCGAGCGGGCGGGCGGGCGGGCACTACGCCGGCCAAAGAGAGGGGATGCGCAAGCCGTGAATCAATAGGGTGGTAGGTGGGTTTAGGAACATCTTCATATTTCTATGAGCCAATGCCATTTTTATGGCTTGTAAATTCATACAATGCTCCCTTAAGCCTTCACGTGAAGTTTCATGGCAAGACGACTCGTTTTCTATTTTTCATGATTTTTGAAACTTTTTACGGTTCGGGATTGTTTAAAATTTTTTTGGAAGGATTTTTCACCCCAAACTTATTAGACGCGATCCTTGTATTTTTGTTGGCATGCACAAAAAAATTCAGCTAAAAACTCAAAGTGTACAAGATTTTATGATCATCTGAAAAAAGTGTCCCCATTTCAGACACTTTAATGGCTACTGGCAGCAAACCTGTAAAATCTCAAATGCTCTTTAAGGGGGTATGAGTTCTCGAGGTTTGATGAGGGATAGGGGACCAGTATAAGGGCCAAGTACCAGCACCCATTACACATCGTGTGTGCACACCCCTCGGCCCCCCGATCACCGGAACCCCAATGCTGCCGGTCAGGTTCTCCGATGATGCTCCGGCGATGGTGCCCTGGCGAAGAAAAATGTGGCACCAGCACTTGCCTGAGCCCAGCATGTGCTGCTGCAACCCTCGGTCTGGTTCAATCGTAGACTGGGAACGAACTCCGTATGCTTAGACTGGGAATGAACTCTGTATGCCTAAGTCAACCCACGAAACGAGCGAGCGGGAGCTCAGTCGGCCAAAGGGGTGGGATGCGCAAGTCAGGGATTGGCCGGGTCCCCCTCTGCATGCTGCTGATCCTGCTGTCGCAACCCTTGATCTGATCCAGCCTTAGACTTGGAATGAACTCCCTAAGCCAACCGATGAAACGAGCGGGTGGGCAGGCGGGCACTACGTCGGCTTGAGAGGCGGGATGCACAAGCCATGGATCGATAGGGTGGTAGGTGGGTTTAGGAACATCTTCATATTTCTATGTGCCAATGCCATTTTTATGGCTTGTAAATTCATACAATGCTCCCTTAAGCCTTCACGTGAAGTATCACGGTCAGACGACTCTTTTTCTATTTTTCACAATTTTTGAAACTTTTTGTGGTTTGGGATTTTTTAAAATTTTTTTGAAAGGGTTTTGGCCCTAAACTTGGTAGACGTAATCCTTGTATTTTTTTTGGCATGCACAAAAGAATTCAGCTAAAAACTCGAAGTGTACAAGATTTTGTGACCATTTGAAAAAAGTGCCCCTATTTCAGACCTTTTAATGGCTACTGGCAACAAACCAGTACAATCTCAAACGCTCTTTAAGGGGGTGTGAGTTCTCGATATTTGATGAGGGATTGGGGGCCAATATAAGGGCCAAGTACCAGCACCCATCGCACATCATGTGCGCACACTCCCCCGGCCCCTCCGATCGTCGGAACCACTATGCCGTCGGTCAGGTTCTTCGGCGATGCTTCGACGATGGTGCCCCGGGGAAGAAAAATATGGCACCAGCACATGCCCAAGCCTAGCTTGTGCTGCCACAACCCTCGGTCCGGTCCTATCTTAGACTGGCAATGAACTCCCTATGCTTAGAATGGGAATGAACTCCATATGCCTAAGTCAACCCATGACACGAGCATGCGGGCGCTCAGCCGGCCAGAGGGGCAGGATGCTCAAGCCGGGGATCGACCAGGTCCCCCTCTATGTGCTGCTGATCTGGCTACAGCAACCCTCGGTCTGGTCCGATCTTAGACTGGGAATAAACTCCGTATGCCTAAGCCAACCGAAAAAATGAGTAGGCGGGCGGGCGGGCGGGCACTACGCTGGCCAGAGAGATGGGATGCGCAAGCCGTGGATCGATAGGGTGCGAGGTGGGTTTAGGCACATCTTCATATTTCTGTGTGCCAATGCCATTTTTATGGCTTGTAAATTCATACGATGGTCCCTTAAGCCTTCACGTGAAGTGTCATGGCAAGACGACTCATTTTCTATTTTTCATGATTTTTGAAACTTTTTGTGACTCGGGATTTTTTAAAATTTTTTTGGAAGGATTTTTGGCCCCAAACTTGGTTGACGTGATCCTTGTATTTTTGTTGGGATGCACAAAAAAATTCAGCTAAAAACTTGAAGTGTACAAAATTTTGTGACAATTTGAAAAAAGTGTCCCCATTCCGAACACTTTAATGGCTACTGGCAGCAAACCTGTAAAATCTCAAATGCTCTTTAAGGGGGTGTGAGTTCTCGAGGTTTGATGACGGATAGGAGGCCAATATAAGGGCCAATTACCAGATCCGTCACACATCATGCGCGCACACCACTCCTGCCCCCCCGATCGTCGGAACCCTAGAGCCGTCGGTCAGGTTCTCCGGTGATGCTCCAGTGATGGCGCCCCGGCGAAGAAAAATGCGACACCAGCACATGCCTGAGCCCAGCATTTGCTGCCGCAATCCTCGGTCTGGTCTGATCTTAGACTGGGAATGAACTCCGTATGCTTAGACTGGGAATGAACTCCATATGCCTAAGTCAACCCATGAAACGAGCGTACGGGTGCTTAGCCAACCAGAGGGGCCGAATGCGCAAGCCAGGGATCGGTCGAGTCCCCCTTGCGTGCTGCTGATCCTCCTACCACAACCCTCGATCCGGTATGATCTTAGACCGGGAATGAACTCCGTATGCCTAAGCCAACCAACGAAATGAGCGGGCGGGCGGGCACTACGTCGGCCAGAGAGACGGGATGCGCAAGTAGTGGATCGATAGGGTGGTAGGTGGGTTTAGGGACATCTTCATATTTCTGCGTGCCAATGCCATTTTTATGGCTTGTAAATTCATACAATGCTCCCTTAAGCCTTCACGTGAAGTTTCATGGCAAGACGACTCGTTTTCTATTTTTTACGATCTTTGAAACTTTTTGTGGTTCACCCCAAACTTATTAGACGTGATCCTTGTATTTTTTTTGGCATGCACAAAAAAATTCAGCTAAAAACTTGAAGTGTACAAGATTTTGTGACCATCTGGAAAAAGTGTCCCCACTTCAGACACTTTAATGGCTACTGGCAGCAAACCTGTAAAATCTCAAACGCTCTTTAAGGGTTTGAGTTCTCGAGGTTTGATGAGGGATAGGAGGCCAATATAAGGGCCAAGTACCAACACCCATCGCACATCATTTAAGGGGTTTGAGTTCTCCGGCGATGCTCCGACGATGGTGCCTTGACATAGAAAAATACGACACCAGCACATGCAAGAGCCCAGCATGTGCAGCCACAACCCTCGGTCCGGTCCGATCTTAGACTGGGAATGAACTCTGTATGCTTAGACTGGGCATGAACTCCGTATGCCTAAGTCAACCCACGAAACGAGCGTGCGGGCGCTCCACCGGCCAGAGGGGTGAGATGCGCAAGTCGGGGATCGCCCGGGTCCCCCTCTACATGCTACCGATCCTGCTACCGCAACCCTCAGTCCAATCCAATTTTGGACTGGGAATGAACTCCGTATGCCTAAGCTAATCGACGAAACGAGCAGACGGGTGGGCGGGCGGGCACTACGTCGGCCAGAGAGATGGGATGCGCAAGCCGTGGATCGATAGGGTGGTAGGTGGGTTGAGGCACATCTTCATATTTCTGCGTGCCAATGCCATTTTATGGCTTGTAATTTCATATAATGGTCCCTTAAGCCTTCACGTGAAGTTTCGTGGCAAGACGACTCGTTTTATATTTTTCACGAGTTTTGAAACTTTTTACGGTTCGAGATTTTTTAAAATTTTTTCAAAAATAGTTTTGGCCCCAAACTTGGTGAACGTGATCCTTGTATTTTTGTTGGCATGCACAAAAGAATTCAGCTAAAAATTCAAAGTGTACAAGATTTTGTGACCTTTTGAAAAAAGTGTCCCCATTTCAAACACTTTAATGGCTACTGGCAGCAAACCTGTAAAATCTCAAATGCTCTTTAAGGGGGTGTGAGTTTTCGAGGTTTGATGAGGGATAGGGGGCCAAAATAATGGCCAAGTACCAGCACCCATCGCATATCATGTGCTCACGTGCTTGTACTTGGCCCTTAGACTGGGAATGAACTCCATATGCCTAGGTCAACTCACGAAACGAGCGTGCGGGTGCACAATCGGCCAGAGGGGCAGGATGCGCCAGCCGTGAATCGATCAGGTCCCCCTCTATGTGCTGTCAATTCTGCTGCAGCAACCCTCAGTCCGGTGCAATCTTAGAATGGGAATGAATTTCGTATGCCTAAGCCAACCGACAAAATGAGCGGGCGAGCGGGCGGGCACTACCCCGGCCAGAGAGACGGGATGCGCAAGCCGTGGATCGATAGGGTGGTAGGTGGGTTTAGGCACATCTTCATATTTCTGCATGCCAATGCCATTTTTATGGCTTGTAAATTCATAGAATTGTCCCTTAAGCCTTCATGTGAAGTTTCATGGCAAGACGACTCGTTTTCTA
Source organism: Durio zibethinus (assembly GCF_047325235.1). Classification (NCBI taxonomy): domain Eukaryota; kingdom Viridiplantae; phylum Streptophyta; class Magnoliopsida; order Malvales; family Malvaceae; genus Durio; species Durio zibethinus. Next base: position 12,989,824 of record NC_143177.1, read on the forward strand.
TTTTTCATGATTTTTGAAACTTTTTGCTGTTCGGGATTTTTAAAAAATTTTTTGGAAGGAGTTTTGTCCCCAAACTTGGTAGAAATGATCCTTGTATTTTTGTTGGCATGCACAAAAAAATTCAGCTAAAAACTCAAAGTGTACAAGATTTTGTGACCATTTGAAAAAAGTGTTCCCATTTCAGACACTTTAACGGCTACTGACAGCAAACCTATAAAATCTGAAATGCTCTTTAAGGGGGTGTGAGTTCTCGAGGTTTGATGAGGGTTAGGGGGCCAATATAAGGGCCAAGTACCAGCACCCATCACACATCATGTGCGCACACCCCCCCGACCCCCCCGATCGTCGGAACCCCAATGCCGCTTGTCAGGTTCTCCGATGATGCTCCGGCGATGGTGCCCCGATGAAGAAAAATGCGACACCAGCTCATGCCCGAGCCAAGCATGTGCTACTGCAACCCTCGATCCGGTCCGATTTTAGACTGGCAATGAACTCCATATGCTTAGACTGGGAATGAACTCCGTATGCCTAAGTCAACCCACGAAACGAGCGTACCGGCGCTCAGTCGGCCAGAGGGGCGGGATGCGCAAGCCGGGGATCGACCAGGTCCCCCTCTGTGTGCTGTTGATCTTGCTGCCACAACCCTCAGTCTGATCTAATCTTAGACTGGGAATGAACTCCGTATGCCTAAGCCAACTGACGAAACGACTGAGCAGGCAGGTGGGTAGGCACTACGCCGGCCAGAGAGATGGGCTGCGCAAGCCGTGGATCGATAGGGTGGTAGGTGGGTTTAGGCACATCTTCATATTTATGCATGCCAATGCCATTTTTATGGCTTGTAAATTCATACAATTGTCCCTTAAGCCTTGACGTGAAGTTTCATGGGAAGACGACTCATTTTCTATTTTTCTTGATTTTTGAAACTTTTTGCGGTTCGGGATTTTTAAAAAATTTTTCAGAAGGAGTTTTGGCCCCAAACTTGGTAAACACGATCCTTGTATTTTTGTTGGCATGCACAAAAAAATTCAGCTAAAAACTCAAAGTGTACAAGATTTTGTGACCATTTGAAAAAAGTGTCCCCATTTCAGACACTTTAATGGCTACTGGCACCAAACCTATAAAATATCAAATGCTCTTGAAGGGGGTGTGAGTTCTCGAGGTTTGATGAGGGATAGGGGGCCAATTTAAGGGCCAAGTACCAGCACCCATCACACATCATGTGCGCACACCCCCCTCGGCCCCCTCGATCGCCGGAACCCCAATGCTTTCTGTCAGGTTCTCCGGTGATGCTCCGGCGATGGTGCCCCAGCGAAGAAAAATGCGGCACCAGCACATGCCTGAGGCCAGCATGTGCTGCCGCAACCTTCAATCTGGTCCGATTTTAGACTGGGAAAGAACTCCGTATGCTTAGACTGGGAATGAACTCTGTATGCCTAAGTCAACCCATGAAATGAGTGTACGGCCGCTCAGTCGGCCAGTGGGGCGGGATGCGCAAGCCGGTGATCGACCGGGTCCCCCTCTTCGTGCAGCCGATCTTGCTGCCGTAATCCTCAGTTTGTTTTGATCTTAGACTAGGAATGAACTCCATATGCCTAAGCCAACCGACAAAACGACCGGGCGGGCAGGCGGGCGGGCATTACGCCGGCCAAAGAGACGGGATGCGCAAGCTGTGTATCGATAGGGTGGTGGGTGGGTTTAGGCACATCTTCATATTTCTACAGGCCAATGCCATTTTTATGGCTTGTAAATTCATACAATGGCCGTTAAGCCTTCACGTGAAGTTTCATGGCAAGACGACTCGTTCTCTATTTTTCACGATTTTTGAAACTTTTTACGGTTCGAGATTTTTTAAAATTTTTTTGGAAAGAGTTTTGGCCCAAAACTTGGTAGACGTGATCCTTGTATTTTTGTTGGCATGCATAAAAACATTCAGCTAAAAACTCAAAGTGTAAAAGATTTTGGGACCATTTGAAAAAAGTGTCCCCATTTTATACACTTTAATGGCTACTAGTAGCAAACCTGTAAAATCTCAAATGCTCTTTAAGGGGGTGTGAGTTCTCAAGGTTTGATGAGGGATAGGGGGCCAATATAAGGGCCAAGTACCAGCACCCATCGCACATCATGTGCGCACACCCCCTGGTCCCTCTGATCAACGGAACCCCAATGCTGCCGGTCAGGTTCTTCGATGATGCTCCGACGATGGTGCCCCGGTGAAGAAAAATGCGGCTCCAACACATGCTCGAGCCCAGCATGTGCTGCTGCAACCTTCGGTCCAGTCTGATCTTAGACTGGGAATGAACTTCGTCTGTTTAGACTGGAAATGAACTCCGTATGCCTAAGTCAACTCACAAAACGAGCGTACGTACGCTCAGCCGGCCAGAGGGGCGGCATGCGTAAGTCCGAGATAGGCCGGGTCCCCCTCTGCGTGCTACCGGTCCTGCTTTCCCAACCCTCGGTCCAGTCTGATCTTAGACTGGGAATGAACTCGTATGCCTAAGCCAACCGATGAAACGAACGGGTGGGCGGGCGGGCACTACACCGGCCAGAGAGACGGGATGCGCAAGCCGTGGATCGATACGATGGTAGGTGGGTTTAGGCACATCTTCATATTTCTGCATGCCAATGCCATTTTTACGGTTTGTAAATTCATACAATGGTCCTTTAAGCCTTCACATGAAGTTTCATGGCAAGACAACTCGTTACCTATTTTTCAATATTTTCGAAACTTTTTACGGTTCGGGATTTTTTAAAATTTTTTCTAAAGGACTTTTCAACCGAAACTTGGTAGACGTGATCCTTGTATTTTTGTTGGCATGCGCAAAAAAATTTAACTAAAAACTCGAAGTCTACAAGATTTTGTGACCATTTGAAAAAAGTGTTCCCATTTCAGACACTTTAATGGCTACTGGCAGCAAACCTATAAAATCTCAAATGCTCTTTTAGGGTGTGTGAGTTCTCGAAGTTTGATGAGGGATAGGGGGCCAATATAAGGTTCAAGTACCAGCACCCATCGCACATCATGTACGAACACCTCCCACGCCCCCCCAATCGCTAGAACCCCAATGCCGTCGATCAGGTTCTCCGACGATGCTCCGGCGATGGTGCCCGACGAAGAAAAATGCGACACCAGGACAGGCCCGAGCCCAGCATGTGCTACGCAACTCTCGGTTCGGTCCGATCTTAGACAGGCAATGAACTCTGTATGCTTAGACTGGGAATGAACTTCGTATGCCTAAGTCAACTCATGAAACGAGCTTGTGGGCGCTTAACCGACCAAAAGGGCGGGATGTGCAAACCGGGGATCGATCGGGTCCCCCTCTACGTGTTGTCAATCCTACTACCGCATCCCTCAGTCCGGTCCAATCTTAGACTAGGAATGAAATCCGTATGCCTAAGCCAACCAACCAAATGTGCGGGCGGGCGGGCGGGTGGGTAGGCACTACGTCAGCCAGAGAGACGGGATGCGCAAGCCGTGGATTGACAGGGTGGTAGGTGGGTTTAGGCACATCTTCATATTTCTACCTGCCAATTCCAATTTCATGGCCAGTAAATTAATACAATGGTCCCTTAAGCCTTCACGTGAAGTTTCATGGGAAGATGACTCATTTTTTGTTTTTCACGATTTTTGAAATTTTTTACTGTTCGGGATTTTTTAAAATTTTTTCGGAAGGAGTTTTGGCCCCAAACCTGGTAGACATGATCCTTGTATTTTTGTTGGCTTGCACAAAACAATTCAGCTAAAAACTCAAAGTGTACAAGATTTTGTGACCATTTGAAAAAATTATCCCCATTTCAAAGACTTTAATGCTACTAGCAGCAAACCTGTAAAATCTCAAATGCTCTTTAAGGGGGTGTGAGTTCTCGAGGTTTGATGAGGGATAGGGAGCCAATATAAGGGCCAAGTACCAGCACCCATCGCACATCATGTACACACACCCCCCCGGCCCCCCGATCACCGGAACCCCAATGCCGCCGATCAGGTTCTCCGATGATGCTCCTGCGATGGTGCCCCAACGAAGAAAAATACGGCACCAGCACATGCCCAAGCCCAGCATGTGCTGCCGCAACCCTTGGTCCGGTCCGATCTTAGACTGGGAATCAACTCCATATGCCTATGTCCACCCACGAAACGAGCGTGCGGGCGCTCAGCCGGCCAGAAGGGCGGGATGCGCAAGCCGGGGATCGGCCAGGACCCGCTCTGCGTGCTGTCGATCTTGCTGTCGCAACCCTCGATCTGGTCTAATCTTAGACTGGGAATGAACTTCGTATTCCTAAGCCAACCGACGAAACGACCGGGCAGGCAGGCGGGTGGGCACTACGTCGACCAGAGAGACGGGCTACGCAAGCCGTGGATCGATAGGGTGGTAGGTGGGTTTAGTCACATCTTCATATTTCTACATGCCAACGCCATTTTTATGGCTTGTAAATTCATACAATTGTCCCTTAAGCCTTCACGTGAAGTTTCATGGCAAGATGACTTGTTTTCTATTTTTCACAATTTTTGAAACTTTTTACGGTTTGGGATTTTTAAAATTTTTTCGGAAGGAGTTTTGTCCCCAAACTTGGTAGACATAATCCTTGTATTTTTGTTGGCATGCACAAAAAAATTCAGCTAAAAACTCGAAGTGTACAAGATTTTGTGACCATTTGAAAAAAGTGTCCCCATTTCAGACACTTTAATGGCTACTGGCAACAAACCTGTAAAATCTCAAATGCTCTTTAAGGGGGTGTGAGTTCTCAAGGTTTGATGAGAGATAGAGGGCCAATATAAGGGTCAAGTACTAGTACCCATCGCATATCATGTGCGCACACCCCCCCACGCCCCCCCAATCGCCAGAACCCCAATGTCGTCGGTCAGGTTCTTCGACGATGCTCCAGCGATGGTGCGTCGACGAAGAAAAATGTGACACCAGCACATGCCCGAGCCCAACATGTGCTACCGCAACTCTCGGTCTGATCCGATCTTACTCTGGGAATGAACTCCGTATGCTTAGACTGGGAATGAACTCCGTATGCCTAAGTCAACCCACGGAACGAGCATACGGGTGCTCAGCCGACCAGAGGGGCGGGATGCGCAAGCCGGGGATTGGTCGGGTCCCCCTCTGCGTGCTGTCGGTCCTACTGCCGCATCCCTCGGTTTGGTCCAATCTTGGACTGGGAATAAACTCCGTATGCCTAAGCCAACCGACGAAACGAGCGGGCGGGTGGGCGGGCAGGCATTACGCCGGCCAGAGAGACGGGATGCGCAAGCCGTGGATCGATAGGGTGGTAGGTGGGTTTAGGCACATCTTCATATTTCTGTGTGCCAATGCCAATTTCATGGCTTGTAAATTCAAACAATGGTCCCCTTAAGCCTTCACGTGAAGTTTCATGGCAAGACGACTCATTTTTTATTTTTCACGATTTTCGAAACTTTTTACGGTTCGAGATTTTTTAAAATTTTTTCGAAAAGAGTTTCGGCCCCAAACTTGGTAGACATGATCCTTGTATTTTTGTTGGCATGCACAAAAACTCAAAGCTAAAATCTCAAATGCTCTTTAAAGGGGTGTGAGTTCTCGAGGTTTGATAAGGGATAGGGGGCCAATATAAGGGCCAAGTACCAGCACCTATCGCACATCATGTGCGCACACCCCTCGGCCCCCCCAATCACCAAAACCCCAATGCCACCTATCACGTTCTCCGGTGATGCTCCGACGATGGTGCTCCGGTGAAGAAAAATACGGCACCAGCACATGCTCGAGCCCAGCATGTGCTGTCGCAACCCTCGATCTGGTCTGATTTTAGACTGGGTAAGAACTCCATATGCTTAGACTGGGAATGAACTCCGTATGCATAAGTCAACCCATGAAACGAGCATGCGGGCGCTCAGTCGGCCAGAGGGATGGGATGCGTAAGCCGAGGATCGATCGGGTCCCCCTCATCGTGCTGTTGATCTTACTGTCACAACCCTCGATCCGGTCTGGTCTTAGACTGGGAATGAACTCCGTATGCCTAAGGCAACCGACGAAACGATCGGGTGGGCGGGCGGGTGGGCACTACGTCGGCCAGAGAGACGGGATTCTCAAGCTGTGGATCGATAGAGTGGTAGGTGGGTTTAGGCACATCTTCATATTTTTGCATGCCAATGCCATTTTTATGGCTTGTAAATTCACACAATGGTCCCCTAAGCCTTCACGTGAAGTTTCATGGCAAGACGACTCGTTTTCTATTTTTCACGATTTTTGAAACTTTTTACGGTTCGAGATTTTTGAAAATTTTTTTGGAAAGAGTTTTGGCCCCAAACTTGGTAGCCGTGATCCTTGTATTTTTGTTGGGATGCACAAAAACATTCAGCTAAAAACTCAAAGTGTACAAGATTTTGGGACCATTTGAAAAAAGTGTCTCCATTTTAGACACTTTAATGGCTACTGGCAGCAAACCTGCAAAATCTGAAATGCTCTTTAAGGGGGTGTGAGTTCTGGAGGTTTGATGAGGGATAGGGGGCCAATATAAGGGCCAAGTACCAGCACCCGTCGCACATCATGTGCGCACCCCCCCAGTCCCCCTGATCGACGGAACCCCAATGCCGCCGGTCAGGTTGTTCAGCGATGCTCTGACGATGGTGCCCCAGTGAAGAAAAATGTGGCTCCAACAAATGCCCGAGCCTAGCATGTGCTGCTGTAACCCTCGGTCTGGTCCGATCTTAGACTGGGAATGAACTCCGTATGCTTAGACTGGGAATGAACTCTATATGCCTAAGTCAACCCATGAAATGAGCGTGCGTGTGCTCAGCCGACAAGAGGGGCAGGATGCGTAAGTCGGGGATCGGTAGGGTCCCCCTCTGCGTGCTGCCTATCCTGCTGCCCCAACCCTCAGTCCAGTCCAATCTTAGACTGGGAATGAACTCGTATGCCTAAGCCAACCAACGAAACGAGCGGACGGGCGAGCGGGCACTACGCCGGCCAGAGAGACGGGATGCGCAAGCCGTGGATCGATAGGGTGGTAGGTGGGTTTAGGCACATCTTCATATTTCTGTATGCCAATGCCATTTTTCTGGCTTGTAAATTCATACAATGGTCCCTTAAGCCTTCACATGAAGTTTCATGGCAAGATGACTCGTTTTCTATTTTTCAAGATTTTCAAAACTTTTTACGATTCGGGATTTTTTAAAATTTTTTCGGAAGGAGTTTTGGCCCCAAACTTGATTGACGTGATCCTTGTATTTTTGTTGGCATGTACAAAAAAATTCAGCTAAAAACTCAAATTCTACAAGATTTTGTGACCATTTGAAAAAACTGTCCCCATTTCAGACACTTTAATGGCTACTGGCAGCAAACCTGTAAAATATCAAATGCTCTTTAAGGGGGTGTAAGTTCTCAAGATTTGATGAGGGATAGGGGGCCAATATAAGGGCCAAGTACCAGCACCCATCGCACATCATGTGCGCACACCCCCCACGCCCCCCAATCGCTAGAACCCCAATGCCGTCGGTCAAGTTCTCCGACGATGCTCTGGCGATGGTGCCCCGGTGAAGAAAAATACAGTACCAACACATGCCCGAGCCCACCATGTGCTGCTGCAACTCTTGGTCCGGTCTGATCTTAGACTGGCAATGAACTTCGTATGCTTAGACTGGGAATGAACTCCGTATGCCTAAGTCAACCAACGAAATGAGCATGCGGGCGCTCAACCGACCAGAGGGGCGGGATGCATAAGCCAGGGATCGGTCGGGTCCCCCTCTGCGTGCTGTCGATCCTACTGTCGCATCCCTCAGTTCGATCCAATCTTAGACTAGGAATGAACTCCGTATGCTTAGACTGGGAATGAACTTCGTATGCCTAAGCCAACCGACGAAATGACTGGGCAGGTAGGCGGGTGGGCACTACACCGACCAGAGAGACGGGTTGCCCAAGCATTGGATTGATAGGGTGGTAGGTGGGTTTAGGCACATCTTCATATTTCTGCATGCCAACGCCATTTTTATTGCTTCTAAATTCATACAATTGTCCCTTAAGCTTTCACGTGAAGTTTCATGGCAAGATGACTCGTTTTCTATTTTTCATGATTTTTGAAACTTTTTATGATTTGGGATTTTTAAAAATTTTTTCAGAAGGAGTTTTGGCCCCAAACTTGGCAGACATGATCCTTGTATATTTGTTGGCATGCACAAAAAAATTCAGCTAAAAACATGAAGTGTACAAGATTTTGTGACCATTTGAAAAAAGTGTCCCCATTTCAGACACTTTAATGGCTACTGGCAGGAAACTTGTAAAATCTCAAATGCTCTTTAAGGCGGTGTGAGTTCTCGAGGTTTGATGAGGGATAGGGGGCCAATATAAGGGCCAAGTACCAGCACCCATCGCACATCATTTGCACACACCCCCCGGTCCCCTCGATCGCCGGAACCCCAATCCCGCCTGTCAGGTTCTCCGGTGATGCTCCGACGATGGTGCCCCGACGAAGAAAAATGTGGCACCAGCACAAGCCTGAGCCCAGCATGTGCTGCCGCAATGCTCGATCTGGTCTGATTTTAGACTGGGAAAGAACTCTGTATGCATAGACAGGGAATGAACTCCGTATGCCTAAGTCAACCCACGAATCGAGTGTGCGGGCACTTTGTCGACCAGAAGGGTGGGATGCGCAAGCCGGGTATCGACCGGGTCCCCCTCTGCGTGCTGTCGATCTTGCTACCATAACCCTCAGTCCGGTCTGATCTTAGACTGGGAATGAACTCTGTATGCCTAAGCCAACCGACGAAACGACCGGGCAGGCGGGCGTGTGGGCACTACGCCGGCCAGAGAGACGGGATACGCAAGCTGTGGATCGATAGGGTGGTAGGTGGGTTTAGGCACATCTTCATATTTCTGCATGCCAATGCCATTTTTATGGCTTGTAAATTCATACAATGGTCCCTTAAGCCTTCGCGTGAAGTTTCATGGCAAGACGACCCGTTTTCTATTTTTCATGATTTTTGAAACTTTTTACGGTTCGGGATTTTTTTAAATTTTTTCGGAAAGAGTTTTGGACCCAAACTTGGTAGACATGATCCTTGTATTTTTTTTGGCATGCACAAAAACATTCAGCTAAAAACTCAAAGTGTACAAGATTTTGTGACCATTTGAAAAAAGTGTCCCCATTTTAGACACTTTAATGGCTACTGGCAGCAAACCTGTAAAATCTCAATTGCTCTTTAAGGGGGTGTGAGTTCTTGAGGTTTGATGAGGGATAGGGGGCCAATATAAGGGCCAAGTACCAGTACCCATCGCATATCATGTGCGCACACCCCCCCACACCCCCCAATCGCCAGAACCTTAATGTCGTCCTTCAGGTTCTCCGACGATGCTCGACGATGGTGCCCCGACGAAGAAAAATGTGACACCAGCACATGCCCGATCACAGCATGTGCTGCCGGAACTATCAGCCTAGTCCGATCTTACACTGCCAATGAACTCCGTATGCTTAGATTGGGAATGAACTCCGTATGCCTAAGTCAACCCACGAAACGAGCAGGCGGGCGCTCAGCCGACCAGAGGGGCAAGATGTGCAAGTCGGGGATTGGTCGAGTTCCCCTCTGCATGCTGCCGGTCCTACTGCCACATCCCTTAGTCTGATCCAATCTTAGACTGGGAATGAACTCTGTATGCCTAAGCCAACCGACGAAATGAGCGGGCGGGCGGGCACTACACCGGCCAGAGAGACGGGATGCGCAAGCTGTGGATCGATAGGGTGGTAGGTGGGTTTAGGCACATCTTCATATTTCTATGTGCCAATGCCAATTTCGTGGCTTGTAAATTCAAACAATGGTCCCTTAAGCCTTCACGTGAAGTTTCATGGCATGACGACTCGTTTTTTATTTTTCATGAGTTTTAAACTTTTTGCTGTTTGGGATTTTTTAAAATTTTTTCAGAAGGAGTTTTGGCCCCAAACCTAGTAGACGTGATCCTTGAATTTTTGTTGGCTTGCACAAAACAATTCAGCTAAAAACTCGAAGTATACAAGATTTTGTGACCATTTGAAAAAATTGTCCCCTTTTCTAACACTTTAATGGCTACTGGCAGCAAACCTGTAAAATCTCAAATGCTCTTTAAGGGGGTGTGCGTTCTCAAGGTTTGATGAGGGATAGGGGGCCAATATAAGGGCCAAGTACCAGCACCCATCGCACATCATGTGCGCACACCCCCGGCCCCCCCGATCGTCAGAACCCCAATGCCGTCGGTCAGGTTCTCCGGCGATGCTCCGACGATGGTGCCCTGGCGATGAAAAATGCGGCACCAGCACATGCCCGAGCCCAGCATGTGCTGTCGCAACCCTTGGTCTGGTCCGATCTTAGACTGGGAATGAACTCCATATGCTTAGACTGGGAATGAACTTCATATGCCTAAGTCAACCCACAAAACGAGTGTGCGGGCGCTCAACCGGCCAGAGGGGCGAGACATGCAAGCTAGGGATCGATCGGGTCCCCTTCTGTGTGCTACCGATCCTGCTGTCACAACCCTCGGTCCGATCTGATCTTAGACTGGGAATGAACTCTGTATGCCTAAGCCAACCGACGAAACGAGCGGGAGGGTGGGCGAGCACTACTCCGACCAGAGAAATGAGATTCACAAGCCGTGGATCGATAGGGTGGTAGGTGGGTTTAGGCATATCTTCATATTTCTATGTGCCAATGCCATTTTTATGGTCTGTAAATTCGTACAATGTTCCCTTAGGCCTTCACGTGAAGTTTCATGGCAAGACAACTCGTTTTCTATTTTTCACAATGTTCAAAAGTTTTCCCGGTTCGGGATTTTTTACAATTTTTTTGGAAGGAGTTTTGGCCCCAAACTTGGAAGACGTGATCCTCGTATTTTTGTTGGCATGCATAAAAAAATTCAGCTAAAACCTCGAACTGTACAAGATTTTGTGACCATTTGAAAAAAGTGTCCCCATTTCAGACACTTTAATGGCTACTGACAGCAAACCTGTAAAATCTCAAATGCTCTTTAAGGGGGTGTGAGTTCTCGAGGTTTGATGAGGGATAGGGGGCCAATATAAGGGCCAAGTACCAGCACCCATCGCACATCATGTGCGCACACCCCCCCGGCCCCCCCGATCGTCGAAACCCCAATGCCGTCGGTCAGGTTCTCCGGTGATGCTACGATGATGCTGCCTTGGCGAAGAAAAATGCGGCACCAGCACATGCTTGAGCCCAGCATGTGCTGCCGCAACCGTCGGTCTGATGCAATCTTAGACTGGGAATCAACTCCGTATGCTTAGACTGGGAATGAACTTCGTATGCCTAAGTCCACCCACGAAACGAGCGTGCGGGCACTCAGCCGGTTAGAGGGGCGGGATGCACAAGCTGGGGATCGACCGGGTCCCCCACCGCGTGCTGTCAATCCTGGTGCCACAACCTTCGGTCTGGTACAATCTTAGAATGGGAATGAACTCCGTATGCCTAAGCCAACCGACGAAACGAGCGGGCGGGCGTGCGGGATGCGCAAGCTGTGAATCGATAGGGTGGTAAGTGGGTTTAGGCACATCTTCATATTTCTACATGCCAATGCCATTTTTATGGCTTGTAAATTCATACAATGGTCCCTTAATCCTTCACGTGAAGTTTCATGGCAAGACGACTCGTTTTCTATTTTTCACGATTTTTGAAACTTTTTGCGGTTCGAGATTTTTTGAAATTTTTTCGGAAGGAGTTTTTGCCCCAAACTTTTTAGACATGATCCTTCTATTTTTGTTGGCATGCACAAAACAATTCACCTAAAAACTCAAAGTGTACAAGATTTTGTGACCATTTGAAAAAAGTGTCCCCATTTTAGACACTTTAATGGCTACTGGCAGCAAACCTGTAAAATCTCAAATGCTCTTTAAGGGGTGTGAGTTCTCGAGGTTTGATAAGGGATAGGGGGCCAATGTAAGGGCCAAGTACCAACACCCATCGCACATCATGTGCGCACACCCCCCCCGGCCCCCCCGATCGCCGAAACCCCAATGTCGTCGGTCAGGTTCTCCAACGATGCTCCGACGATGGTCCCCCGACAAAGAAAAATACGGCACCAGCACATGCTCGAGCCTAGCATGTGCTGCTGCAACTTTTTGTTCGATTCGATCTTAGACTGGGAATGAACTCCGTATGCTTGGACTAGGAATGAACTCTTTATGCCTAAGTGAACCCACTAAACGAGCGTGCGGGCGCTCAGCCGACCAGAGGGGTGGGATACGGAAGCCAGGGATCGGCTGGGTCCCCCTCTACATGCTGTTGATCCTGCTGCCACAACCCTCGGTCTGGTTTGATCTTAGACTGGGAATGAACTTCGTATGCCTAAGCCAACCGACAAAACAAACGGGCGGACGGACGGGCAGGGACTTCGCCGGCCAGAGAGATGGGATGCGCAAGCCCCAGATCGATAGGGTGGTAAGTGGGCTTAGGCACATCTTCATATTTCTGCGTGCCAATGCCATTTTTATGGCTTGTAAATTCATACAATGGTCCCTTAAGCCTTCACGTGAAGTTTCACGGCAAGACAACTTCACGATTTTTGAAACTTTTTGTGGTTCGGGATTTTTTAAAATTTTTTCATAAGGAGTTTTGGCCCCAAACTTGGTAGACATGATCCTTGTATTTTTTTTGGCATGCACAAAAAAATTTAGCTACAAACTCGAAGTGTACAAGATTTTGTGACCATTTGAAAAAAGTGTCCCCATTTTAGACACTTTAATGGCTACTGGCAGCAAACCTGTAAAATCTCAAATGCTCTTTAAGGGGGTGTGAGTTCTCGAGGTTTGATGAGGGATAGGGGGCCAATATAAGGGCCAAGTACTAGCACCCATCGCACATCATGTGCGCACACCCCCCGGCCCCTCCGATCGCCGGAACCCCAATACCGCCGGTCAGGTTCTCCAGCGATGCTCTGACGATGGTGCCCTGGCGAAGAAAAATGTGGCCCCGCAACCATCGATCTGATCCAATCTTAGACTGGGAATGAACTTCGTATGCCTAAGCCAACCGACGAAACGAGCGGGTAAGCGGGCGGGCGGGCGGGCTCTATGTCAGCCAGAGAGACAGGATGCGCAAGCCGTGGATCGATAGGGTGGTAGGTGGGTTTAGGTACATCTTAATATTTCTGCATGCCAATGCCATTTTTATGGCTTGTAAATTCATACAATGGTCCCTTAAGCCTTCACGTGAAGTTTCATGGTAAGACGACTCGTTTTCTATTTTTAACGATTTTTGAAACTTTTTACGGTTCGAGATTTTTTAAAATTTTTTCGGAAAGATTTTTTGGCCCCAAACTTGGTAGACGTGATCCTTTTATTTTTGTTGGCATGCAAAAAAAAAATTCAGCTAAAAACTCGAAGTGTACAAGATTTTGTGACCATTTCAAAAAAGTGTATCCATTTCAGACACTTTAATGGCTACTGGCAGCAAACCTGTAAAATCCCAAATGCCCTTTAAGGGGGTGCGAGTTCTCGAGGTTTGATGAGGGATAGGGGGCCTATATAAGGGCCAACTATCAGCACCCATCGCACATCATGTGCGCACACGCCCCCCAGCCACCCCGATCGCTAGAACCCTAATGTTGCCGGTCAGGTTCCCGGTGATGCTCCGGTGATGGTGCCCCGACGAAGAAAAATGCGGCACCGTAACCATCGATCCGATCCAATCTTAGACTGGGAATGAACTTCGTATGCCTAAGCCAACCGACAAAACGAGCGGGTAGGCGGGCGAGCGGGCGGGCTCTATGTCAGCCAGAGAGACAGGATGCGCAAGCCGTGGATCGATAGGGTGGTAGGTGGGTTTAGGCACATCTTAATATTTCTGCATGCCAATGCCATTTTTATGGCTTGTAAATTCATACAATGGTCCCTTAAGCCTTCACGTGAAGTTTCATGGTAAGACGACTCGTTTTCTATTTTTAACGATTTTTGAAACTTTTTACGGTTCGAGATTTTTTAAAATTTTTTCGGAAGGATTTTTTGGCCCCAAACTTGGTAGACGTGATCCTTTTATTTTTGTTGGCATGCAAAAAAAAAATTCAGCTAAAAACTCGAAGTGTACAAGATTTTGTGACCATTTCAAAAAAGTGTATCCATTTCAGACACTTTAATGGCTACTGGCAGGAAACCTGTAAAATCCCAAATGCCCTTTAAGGGGGTGCGAGTTCTCGAGGTTTGATGAGGGATAGGGGGCCTATATAAGGGCCAACTACCAGCACCCATCGCACATCATGTGCGCACACGCCCCCCAGCCACCCCGATCGCTAGAACCCTAATGCTGCCGGTCAGGTTCCCGGTGATGCTCCGGTGATGGTGCCCCGACGAAGAAAAATGCGGCACCAGCACATGCCCGAGCCCAGCATGTGCTGCCATAACCCTCAATCCGGTCTGATCTTAGACTGGGAATGAACTCCATATGCTTAGACTGGGAATGAACTCCGTATGCCTAAGTCAACCCACGGAACGAGCATGCGGGTGCTCAGTCCACTAGAGGGGCGGGATGCACAGGCCGAGGATCGGCTGGGTCCCCCTCTGCATGCTGCCACAACCCTCGGTCTGGTCCGATCTTAGACTGTGAATAAACTCCATAAGCGTAAGCCAACCGACGAAACGAGCGAACGGATGGGCGGGCACTATGCCAGCCAGAGAGACGAGATGCGCAACCCGTGGATTGATAGGGTGGTAAGTGGGTTTTGGCACATCTTCATATTTCTACGAGCCAATGCCATTTTTATGGCTTGTAAATTCATAAAATGGTTCCTTAAGCCTTTACATGAAATTTCATGGCAAGACGACTCATTTTCTATTTTTCATGATTTTCAATACTTTTTACGGTTCGAGACTTTTTTAAATAATTTTGGAAGGATTTTTGGCCCCAAACTTGGTGGACATGAACCTTGTATTTTTGTTGGGATGCACAAAAAAATTCAGCTAAAAACTCGAAGTCTACAAGATTTTGTGACCAGTTGAAAAAAATGTCCCCATTTTAGACACTTTAACGGCTACTGGTAGCAAACCTGTAAAATCTCAAATGCTCTTTAAGGGGGTGTAAGTTCTCAAGGTTTGATGAGGGATAGCGGGCCAATATAAGGGTAAAGTACAAGCACCCATCGCACATCATGTGCGCACACCCCCCAGCCCCCCCGATCGTCGAACCCCAATGCCGTCGGTTAGGTTCTCCGGTGATGCTCCGACGATGGTGCCTCGGTGAAGAAAAATTCAGCACCAGCACAAGCCCGAGCCCGGCATGTGCTGTCGTAACCCTCGGTCCGATCCGATCTTAGACTAGGAATGAACTCCATATGCTTAGAGCGGGAATGAACTCTGTATGCCTAAGTCAACCCACGAAACGAGCGTACGGGTGCTCAACCTGCCAAAGGGGCGAGATACACATGTCGAGAATCGGCCGGGTCCCCCTCTGCGTGCTGCCAATCCTGCTGCCGCAATCTTCAGTCCAGTCTGATCTTAGACTGGGAATGAACTCCGTATGCCTAAGCCAACCGACGAAACGAACGGGAGGGTGGGCGCTACGCCGGCCAGAGAGACGGGATGCGCAAGCCATGGATCGATAGGGTGGTAGGTGGGTTTAGGCACATCTTCATATTTCTACATGCCAATGCCATTTTTACGGCTTGTAAATTCATACAATGGTCTCTTAAGCCTTCACGTGAAGTTTCATGGCAAGACGAGTCATTTTCTACTTTTCACGATTTTTAAAACTTTTTACGGTTCGGGTTTGTTTAAAATTTTTTCGGAAGGACTTTTGGCCCCAAACTTGGTAGACGTGATCCTTGTATTTTTTTTGGCATGCATAAAAAAATTCAGCTAAAAACTCGAAGTGTACAAGATTTTGTGACCATTTGAAAAAAGTGTCCCCATTTCAGACAGTTTAATGGCTACTGGTAGCAAACCTGTAAAATCTTAAATGCTCTTTAAAGGGTGTGACTTCTTGAGATTTGATGAGGGATAGGGGGACAATATAAGGGCAAGCACCAGCACCCATCACACATCTTGTGCGCACACCCCCCGGCCCCCCTGATCTCTGGTACTCCGGTGATGCTCCGACGTTGGTCCCCAACGAAGAAAAATGTGGCACCAGCACATGCCCGATCCCAGCATGTGCTGCCGCAACCCTCGGTCTGATTTGATCTTAGAATGGGAATGAACTCCGTATGCTTAGACTGGGAATGAACTCCGTATGACTAAGTCAGCCCACGAAACGAGCGTGTGGGCTCTCAGTAGGCCAGAAGGGCGGGATAGCAAGTCGGGGATCGACCGGGTCCCCGTCTATGTGCTACCGATCCTGCTACCGTAACCTTGGTCTGGCCCGATCTTAGACTGGAAATGAACTCCATATGCCTAAGCCAATCGACGAAATGAGCGGGCGGGCGGGCGGGCACTACGTCGGCCAGAGAGACGAATGCGCAAGCCGTGGATCGATAGGGTGGTAGGTGGGTTTAGGCACATCTTCATGTTTTTACGTGTCGATGCCATTTTTAAGGGTTGTAAATTCAAACAATGGTCCCTTAAGCCTTCACTTGAAGTTTCATGACAAGACGACTCGTTTTTTATTTTTCACGATTTTTGAAACTTTTTGTGGTTCGGGATTTTTTGAAATTTTTTCGGAAGGAGTTTTGGCCGTAAACCTGGTAGACGTGATCTTTGTATTTTTGTTGGCATGCATAAAAAAATTCAGCTAAAAACTCAAAGTGTACAAGATTTTGTGACCATTTGAAAAAAGTGTCCCCATTTCAGACACTTTAATGGCTACTGGCAGCAAACCTGTAAAATCTCAAATGCTCTTTAAGGGGGTGTGAGTTCTCGAGGTTTGATGAGGGATAGGGGGCCAATATAAGGGCCAAGTGCCAGCACCCATCACACATCATGTGCGCACACCCCCTCGGCCCCCCGATCGTCGAAACCCCAATGCCGTCGGTCAGGTTCTCCGACGATGCTCCGGTGATGGTGCCCCGACGAAGAAAAATGCGACACCAGCACATGCCCGAGCCTAGCATGTGCTGTCGTAACCTTCGATTCTGATCCGATCTTATACTGGGAATGAACTCTGTATGCTTAGACTGGGAATGAACTCCCTATGCCTAAGTCAACCCACAAAACGAGCGTGCGGGTGCTCAGCCAGCCAGAGGGGTGGGATGCGCAAGTCGAGGATCGACTGGGTCCCCCTCTACGTGCTGCCAATCCTGCTACCGCAACCCTCGATCCGGTTCGATCTTAGACTCCATATGCCTAAGCCAATCGACGAAACGAGCGTGCGGGCGGGCGGGCGGGCACTACGCCGGCCAGAGAGACGGGATGCGCAAGCCGTGGATCGATAGGGTGGTAGGTAGGTTTAGGCATATCTTCATATTTCTGCATGCCAATGCCATTTTTATGGCTTGTAAATTCGTACAATGGTCCCTTAAGCCTTCACGTGAAGTTTTATGGCAAGACGACTCGTTATCTATTTTTCATGATTTTCAAAACTTTTCATGGTTTGAGATTTTTAAAAATTTTTTTGAATGGTGTTTTGGCCCCAAACTTGGTAGACTTGATCCTTGTATATTTTGTTGGCATGCACAAAAAAATTCAGCTAAAAATGCGGAGTGTACAAGATTTTGTGACCATTTGAAAAAAGTGTCCCCATTTCAGACACTTTAATGGCTACTGGCAGCAAACCTGTAAAATCTCAAATGCTTTTTAAGGGGCTGAGAGTTCTCGAGGTTTGATGAGGGATAGGGGGCCAATATAAGGGCCAAGTACTAGAATGCATCGCACATCATGTGCGCACCCCCCGGCCCCCACGATCGTCGGAACCCCTATACCGTCGATTAGGTTCTACGGCGATGCTCCGATGATGGTGCCCTGACGAAGAAAAAGGCGGCATCAGCACATGCCTGAACCCAGCATGTGCTGCCGCAACCCTTGGTCCGGTCCCATCTTAGGCTGGCAATGAACTCCGTATGCCTTAGTCAACCCACGAAATAAGCGTGCGGGTGCTCAGCCGGCCAGAGGGGCGCGATGCGCATGCCAGGGATCGGCCGGGCCCCCCGCTGTGTGCTGCCGATCATGCTGCCACAACCCTCAGTCCAGTCCAATCTTAGACTGGGAATGAACTTCGTATGCCTAAGCCAACCGATGAAACGAGCGGGCGGACGGGCGGGCACTACTCCGGCCAGAGAGACGGGATGCGCAAGCCGTGGATCGATATGGTGGTAGGTTGGTTTAGGCACATCTTCATATTTCTACATGCCAATGCCATTTTTTTGGCTTGTAAATTCTTATAATTGTCCCTTAAGCCTTCACGTGAAGTTTCATGGCAAGACGACTCATTTTCTATTTTTCATGATTTTTGAAACTTTTTGCGATTCAAGATTTTTTAAAATTTTTTCAAAAGACGTTTTGGCCCGAAACTTGGTAGACATGATCCTTGTATTTTTGTTGGCGTGCACAAAAAAATTCAGCTAAAAACTCGAATTGTACAAGATTTTGTGACCATTTGAAAAAAGTTTCCCCATTTTAGACACTTTAATGGGTACTAGCAGCAAACCTGTAAAATCTAAAATGCTCTTTGAGGGGGTGTGAGTTCTCGAGGTTTGATGGGGGATAGGGGGCCAATATAAGGGCCAAGTACCAGCACCCATCGCACATCATGTGCGCACACCCCCCGGCCCCCCCGACCGTCGGAACCCTAATGCCACCGGGCAGGTTCTCCGACGATGCTCCGGCGATGGTGCCTCGATGAAGAAAAAAGCGGCACCAGCACATGCCCAAGCCCAGCATGTGCTACTGCAACCCTCGGTCCGATCCGATCTTAGACTGGGAATGAACTCCGTATGCCAAAGCCAACCGACGAAACGATCCGACGGGCGGGTGGGCGGGCATTACGCCGGCCAGAGAGACAAGACGCGCAAGCCGTGGATCAATAGGGTGGGAGGTGGGTTTAGGCACATCTTCATATTTTTACGTGCCAATGCCATTTTTATGGCTTGTAAATTCATACAATGGTCCCTTAAGCGTTCACGTGAAGTTTATGGTAAGACGACTCGTTTTCTATTTTTCACGATTTTTGAAACTTTTTGTGGTTCTAGATTTTTTAAAATTTTTTTGGCAGGAGTTTTGCACCAAACTTGGTAGACGTGATCCTTGCATTTTTCTTGGCATGCACAAAAAAACTCAGCTAAAAACTCGAAGTGTACAAGATTTTGTGACCATTTGAAAAAAGTGTCCCCATTTCAGACACTTTAATGGCTAATGGCAGCAAACCTGTAAAATCTCAAATGCTCTTTAAGGGGGTGTGAGTTCTAGAGGTTTGATGAGGGATAGGGGGCCAATATAAGGGCCAAGTTCCAGCATCCATCGTACATCATGTGCGCACACCCCTCGGCCCCCCCGATCGCTAGAACCCCAATGCCGTCGATCAGGTTCTCCGGCGATGTTCCGATGACGGTGACCCGACGAAGAAAAATGCGACACCAACAAATGCCCGAGCCCAGCATGTGCTACCGCAACCCTTGGTCTGGTCTGATATTAGACTGGGAATGAACTCTGTATGCTTAGACTGGGAACGAACTCCGTATGCCTAAGTCAACCCATAAAACGAGCGTGCATGCACTCAACCGGCAAGAGGCTCGAGATGCGCAAGCCAGGGATCGGTCGGGTCCCCCTCTGTGTGCTGCCGATCCTGCTATTGTAACCCTCGGTCCAGTCCAACGTTAGATTGGGAATGAACTCCGTATGCCTAAGCCAACAGACGAAACAAACGGGCGGGCGGGCCGACGGGCACTACGTCGGCCAGAGAGACGAGATGCGTAAGCCATGGATCGATAGGGTGGTAGGTGGGTTTAGGAACATCTTCATATTTCTGCGTGCCAATGCCATTTTTATGGGCTGTAAATCCATACAATGGTCCTTTAAGCCTTCACGTGAAGTTTCATGGCAAGACGAGTCGTTTTCTATTTTTTACGATTTTTGAAACTTTTTGCTGTTCAGGATTTTTTAAAATTTTTTTGAAAGGAGTTTTGGCCCCAAACTTGGTAGACGTGATCCTTGTATTTTTATTGGCATGCACAAAAAAATTCAGCTAAACACTCCAAGTGTACAAGATTTTGTGAACATTTGAAAAAAGTGTCCCCATTTAAGACACTTTAATGGCTACTGGCAGCAAACTTGTAAAATCTCAAATGCTCTTTAAGGGGGTGTGAGTTCTCGAGGTTTGATGAGGGATAGGGGGCCAATGTAAGGGCCAAGTACCAGCACCCATCGCACATCATGTGCGCACACCCCCTGGCCCACCCGATCGTCAGAACCCCAATGCCGTCGGTCAGGTTCTCCGACGATGCTCCGACGATGGTGCCCCGATGAAAAAAATGCAGCACCAGCACATGCCCGAGCCCAACATGTGCTGCCATAACCCTTGGTCCTGTCCGATCTTAGACTGGGAATGAACTTCATATGCTTAGACTGGGAATGAACTTCGTATGCCTAAGTCAACCCACGAAACAAGCGTGCGCGAGCTCAGCTGGCCAGAGGGGCGGGATGCGCAAGTCGGGGATTTGTCGGGTCCAGCACCTGCCCGAGCCCTGACGAAGAAAAATATGGCACCAGCACCTGTCCGAGCCCAGCATGTGTTACCGTAACCCTCGATCCGGTCTGATCTTTGACTGGGAATGAACTCCGTATGCTTAGACTGGGAATGAACTCTGTATGCCTAAGTCAACCCACGAAACGAGCGTGTTGGCACTCAGCCGCCTAGAGGGGCAGGATGTGCAAGCCAGGGATCTGTCAGGTCCCCCTCTGCGTGCTGTCAATCCAGCTGCCACAACCCTTGGTTCGGTTCGATCATAGATTGGGAATGAACTTCGTAAGCCTAAGCCAACCGACGAAACGAGCGGGCGGGCGGGCGGGCAGGCACTACGCCGACCAGAGAGACGGGAAGCGCAAGCCGTGGATCGATAGGGTGGTAGGTGGGTTTAGGCACATCTTCATATTTCTACGTGCCAATGCCATTTTTATGGCTTTTAAATTCATACAATCATCCTTTAAGCTTTCACGTGAAGTTTCATGGCAAGACGACTCGTTTTCTATTTTTCATGATTTTTGAAACTTTTTACGGTTCGAGATCTTTTAAAATTTTTTTCGAAGGAGTTTTGGCCCCAAACTTGGTAGACGTGATCCTTGTATTTTTGTTACCATGCCCAAAAAAATTCAGCTAAAAACTCGAAGTGTACAAGATTTTGTGACCATTCAAAAAAAGTGTCCCCATTTAAGACACTTTAATGGCTACTGGCAGCAAACCTGTAAAATCTAAAATGTTTTTTAAGGGGGTGTGAGTTCTCAAGGTTTGGTGAGGGATAGGGGGCCAATATAAGGGCCAAGTACCAGCACCCATCGCACATCATGTGCGCACACCCCCCCGGCCCTCCCGATCACCGAAACCCCAATGCCGTCGGTCAGGTTCTCCGGTGATGCTCTGGCGATGGTGCCCCGAAGAAGAAAAATGCAGCACCAGCACATGCCTAGCCCAGCATGTGCTGCCGTAACCCTCAGTCCAGTTTGATCTTAGACTGGGAATGAACTCCGTATGCCTAAGTCAACCGACGAAACGAGCGTGCGGGCGCTCAGTCGGCCAGAGGCGCGGGATGTGCAAGTCGGGGATCGACTGGGCCCCCCTCTGCGTGCTGTCGATCTTGCTACTGCAACCCTTGGTCCATTTCGATCTTAGACAGGGAATGAACTCCGTATGCCTAAGCCAACCGATGAAACGAGTGGGCGGGCGGGCGGGCACTACGCCGACCAGAAAGGCAGGATGCGCAAGCCGTGGATCGATAGCGTGGTAGGTGGGTTTTGGAACATCTTCATATTTCTGCGTGGCAATGCCATTTTTATGGCTTGTAAATTCATACAATGGTCCCTTAAGCCCTCACGTGAAGTTTCATGGCGAGACGACTCGTTTTCTATTTTTCATGATTTTTGAAACTTTTTACGCTTCGAGATTTTTTAAAATTTTTTTGGAAGCAGTTTAGCCCCAAACTTGGTAGACGTGATCATTGTATTTTTGTTGGCATGCACAAAAAGATTCAGCTAAAAACTCGAAGTGTACAAGATTTTGTGACCATTTGAAAAAAGTGTCCCCATTTCAAATACTTTAATGGCTACTGGCAGCAAACTTGTAAAATCTCAAATGCTCTTTAAGGGGGTGTGAGTTCTCGAGGTTTGATGAGAGATAGGGGGCCAATATAAGGGCCAAGTACCAGCACCCATCGAACATCATGTGCGCACACCCCTCCGACCCCCCGATCGTCAGAACCCCAATGCCGCCGGTCAAGTTCTCTGACGATGCTCCGGCGATGGTGCCCCGATGAAGAAAAATATGGCACCAGTAGATGCCCAAGCCCAGCATGTGCTGCCGCAACCCTCGGTCTGGTCTGATCTTGGACTGGGAATGAACTCCGTTTGCTTAGACTGGGAATGAACTCCGTATGCCTAAGTCAACCCACAAAACAAGCGTGCGGGCATTCAGCCGGCCAGAGGGGTGGGATGCGCAAGCCGAGGATCCGCCGGGTCCCCCTCTGCGTGCTGTCAATCCTGCTACTGTAACCCTTGATCCGGTCTGATCATAGATTGGGAATGAACTCCGTATGCCTAAGCCAATCAACGAAACGAGTGGGCGGGCGGGCGGGTGGGCTCTATGTCGACCAAAGAGACAGGATGCGCAAGACGTGGATTGATAGGGTGGTAGGTGGGTTTAGGCACATCTTCATTTTTCTGCATGCCAATGCCATTTTTATCGCTTGTAAATTCATACAATGGTCCCTTAAGCCTTCACGTGAATTTTCATGGCAAGACGACTCGTTTTCTATTTTTCATGATTTTTGAAACTTTTTGTGGTTCGAGATTTTTTAAAATTTTTTCGGAAGATCTTTTGGTCCCAAACATGGTAGATGTGATCCTTGTACTTTTTTTGGCATGCACAAAAAAATTCAGCTAAAAACTCGAAGTGTACAAGATTTTGTGACCATTTGAAAAAAGTGTCCCCATTTCAGACACTTGAATGGCTACTGGCAACAAACCTGCAAAATCTCAAATGCTCTTTAAGGGGGTGTAAGTTCTGGAGGTTTAGTGAGGGATACAGGGCCAATATAAGGGCCAACTACTAGCACCCATCGCACATCATGTACGCACACCCCCCGGCCCCCCCGATTGCCGGAACCCCAATGCCGCCGGTCAGGTTCTCCTACGATGCTCCGACGATGGTGCCCCGACAAAGAAAAATGCGGCACCAGCACATGCCCAAACCCAGCATGTGCTACCGTAACCCTCGGTCCGGTCTGATCTTAGACTGGGAATGAACTCCGTATGCTTAGACTTGGAATGAACTCCGTATGCGTAAGTCAACCCATGAAATGAGCGTGCGGGCACTCAGCCAGCCAGAGGGGCGGGATGCGCAAGCCGGGGATCGACCGGGTCCCCTTCTGTGTGCTACCGATCTTACTACGATAACCCTCGTTCGGTCTGATCTTAGACTGGGAATGAACTCCGTATGCCTAAGCCAACCGATGAAACGAGCGAGCGGGCGGATGGGCGGGCACTACGTCGGCCAGAGAGATGGGATGCGCATGCCGTGGATCGATATGGTGGTAGGTGGGTTTAGGCACATCTTCATATTTCTGTGTGCCAATGCCATTTTATGGCTTGTAAATTCATACAATTGTCCCTTAAGCCTTCACATGAAGTTTCATAGCAAGACGACTTGTTTTTTATTTTTCATGATTTTCGAAACTTTTTACGGTTTGGGATTTTTTAAAATTTTTTTGGAAGGAGTTTTGGCCCCGAGCTTGGTAGACGTGATCCTTGTATTTTTATTGGCATGCACAAAAAAATTAAGCTAAAAACTCGACGTGTACAAGATTTTGTGACCATTTGAAAAAAGTGTCCCCATTCCAGACACTTTAATGGCTACTGGCAGCAAACCTGTAAAATCTCAAATGCTCTTTAAGGGGGTTTGAGTTCTCGAGGTTTGATGAGAGATAGGAGGCCAATATAAGGGCCAAGTACCAGCACCCATCGCACATCATGTACGCACAAATCCTCTGCCCCCCGATCGTCGAAACCCTAATGCCGTCGGTCAGGTTCTCCGGTGATGCTCCGACGATGGTGCCCCGACGAAGAAAAATACGGCACCAGCACATGCCCGAGCCGCGCATGTGCTGCCGCAGCCCTCGGTCCGGTCCGATCTTAGACTAGGAATGAACTTCATATGCTTAGACTGGGAATGAACTCCGTATGCTTAAGTCAACCCATGGAACGAGCGTGCAGGCGCTCAGTCGGCCAGAAGGGTGGGATGCGGAAGCCGTGGATCAACCGGGTCCCCCTCTGCATGTTGCCGATCGTGCTGCCAAAACGCTCGGTCTGGTCCAATCTTAGACTGGGAATGAACTCCGTATGCCTAAGCCAACCGACGAAACGAGCGGGCAGGCAGGCACTACGCTGGCCAGAGAGACAGGATGCTCAAGCAGCAGATCAATAGGCTGGTAGGTGGGTTTAGGCACACCTTCATATTTCTATGTGCCAATGCCATTTTTTTGGCATGTAAATTCATACAATGGTCCCTTAAGCCTTCACGTGAAGTTTCATGGCAAGACGACTCATTTTCTATTTTTCACGATTTTCAAAACTTTTTACAGTTTGAGATTTTTTAAAATTTTTTTGGAAGGAGTTTGGCCCCAAGCTTGGTAGACGTGATCCTTGTATTTTTATTGGCATGCATGAAAAAATTAAGCTAAAAACTTGAAGTGTACAAGATTTTGTGACCATTTGAAAAAAGTGTCCCCATTTAAGACACTTCAATGGCTACTGGCAGCAAACCTGTAAAATCTCAAATGCACTTTAAGGGGTGTGAGTTCTCGAGGTTTGATGAGGGATAGGGGGCCAATATAAGGGCCAAGTACCAGCACCCATCGCATATCATGTTTGCACACCCCCCGGCCCCCCCGATCATCGGAACCCCAATGCTGTCGGTTAGGTTCACCGACGATGCTCCGACGATGGTGCCCCGATGAAGAAAAATGCGGCACCAGCACATGCCCAAGCCTAGCATGTGCTGCCGTAACCCTCGGTCTGGTCCGATCTTAGACTGGGAATGAACTTCGTATGCCTAAGCCAACGGACGAAATGAGCGAGCAGGCGGGCAGGCGGGCGGGCACTACGTCGGCCAGAGAGACGGGATACGCAAGCCGTTGATCGATAGGGTGGTAGGTGGGTTTAGGAACATCTTCATATTTCTACGTGCCAATGCCATTTTTATTGCTTGTAAATTCATACAGTGGTCCCTTAAGCCTTCACATGAAGTTTCATGGCAAGATGACTCGTTTTCTATTTTTCATGATTTTCAAAACTTTTTATGGTTCGGGATTTTTTAAAATTTTTTCGGAAGGAGTTTTTGCCCCAAACTTGGCAGACATGATTCTTGTATTTTTTTTGGCATGTACAAAACAAATCAGCTAAAAACTCGAAGTGTACAAGATTTTGTGACCATTTGAAAAAAGTGTCCCCATTTTAGACACTTTAATGGCTACTGGTAGCAAACCTGTAAAATCTCAAATGCTCTTTAAGGGGGTGTGAGTTCTCAAGGTTTGATGAGGGATAGGGGGCCAATATAAGGGCCAAGTACCAGCACCCATCGTACATCATGTATGCACGCCCCGCCCGGCCCTCCCGATCATCAGAACCCCAATGGCGTCGGTCAGGTTCTCCGGCGATGCTTCGACAATGGTGCCCCGACGAAGAAAAATACGGCACCAGCACATGCCCGAGCCCAGCATGTGCTGCCGTAACCCTTGGTCCGGTCCTATCTTTGACTGGGGATGAACTCCGTATGCTTGACTAGTAATGAACTCCGTATGCCTAAGTCAACCCATGAAACGAGCTTGCGGGTGCTCAGCCAGCCAGAGGGGCGGGATGCGTAAGCCAGGGATCGACTGGGTCCCCCTCTGTGTGCTACCAATCCTGCTACCGTAACCCTCGGTCCGGTCCAATCTTAGATTGGGAATGAACTCCGTATGCCTAAGCCAACCGACGAAACGAGCGGACGGGCGGGCACTACGCCGGCTAGAGAGGCGGGATGCGCATGCCGTGGATCGATTGGGTGGTAGGTGGTTTAGGCACATCTTTATATTTCTGCATGCCAATGCCATTTTTATGGCTTGTAAATTCATAGAATGGTCCCTTAAGCCTTCACGTGAAGTTTCATGGCAAGGCGACTCGTTTTCTATTTTTCACGATTTTTGAAACTTTTTACGGTTTGGGATTTTTTAATATTTTTTTGGATGGAGATTTGCCCCCAAACTTAGTAGAAGTGATCCTTGTATTTTTTTTGGCATGCACAAAAAAATTCAGCTAAAAACTCGAAGTGCACAAGATTTTGTGACCATTTGAAAAAAGTGTTCCCATTTCAGACACTTTAATGGCTACTGGCAGCAAACCTGTAAAATCTCAAATGCTCTTTAAGGGGGTGTGAGTTCTCGAGGTTTGACAAGGGATAGGGGGCCAATATAAGGGCCAAGTACCAGCACCCATCGCACATCATGTGCGCACACCCACCCGGCCCCCCCGGTCGCCGAAACCCCAATCCCGCGATCAGGTTCTCCGACGATGCTTCGACGATGGTGCCCCGACGAAGAAAATGTGGCACCGGCACATGCCCAAGCCCAGCATGTGCTGCTGCAACCCTCAATCCAGTTCGATGAGTGTGCTGCTCCGTATGCTTAGACTGGGAATGAACTCCATGTGCCTAAGTCAACCCACGAAATGAGTGTGCGGGCACTCAGCTGGCCAGAGGGGCGGGATGCGCAAGTCGGGGATCGGTCGGGTCCCGCTCTGCATGCTGTCGATCCTGCTACCACCATCGTCAGTCTGGTCCAATCTTAGACTGAGAATGAACTCCATATGCCTAAGCCAACCGACGAAACGAGTGGGCGGGAGGGCGGGCGGGCACTACGCCGGCAAGAGAGGCGGGATGCGCAAGCCGTGGCTCGATAGGGTGGTAGGTGGGTTTAGGCACATCTTCATATTTCTGCATGCCAATGCCATTTTTATGGCTTGTAAATTCATGCAATGGTCCCTTAAGTCTTCAGGTGTAGTTTCATGGCAAGACGACTCGTTTTCTATTTTTCATGATTTTTGAAAGCTTTTGCGGTTCAGGATTTTTTAAAATTTTTTCAGAGGGAATTTTGGCCCCAAACTTGGTAGACGTGATCCTTGTATTTTTGTTGGCATGCAGAAAAAAATTCAGCTAAAAACTTGAAGTGTACAAGATTTTGTGACCATTTGAAAAAGGTGTCCCCATTTTAGACACTTTAATGGCTACTGGCAGCAAGCCTGTAAAATCTCAAATGCTCTTTAAGGGGGTGTGAGTTCATGAGGTTTGATGAGGGATAGGGGGCCAATATAAGGGCCAAGTACCAGCACCCATCGTACATCATGTTCACACACCCCCCGGCCCCTTCGATCGCCGGAACCCCAATGCCATCGATCAGGTACTCCGGCGATGCTCCGACGATGGTGCCTCGACGAAGAAAAGTTCGGCGCCAGCACATGCACGAGCCCAGCATGTGCTGCCGCAACCCTCGGTCTGGTCCGATCTTAGACTGGGAATGAACTCCGTATGCCTAAGTCAACCCACGAAACGAGCATTTGGGTGCTCAGCCGGCCAGAGGGGCGGGATGCAAAAGCCAGGGATCGGTTGGGTCACCCTCTGCGTGCTGCCGTAACCCTCAGTCTGGTCTGATCTTGGACTGGGAATGAACTCCGTATGCCTAAGCCAACCGACGAAACGAGCGGGTGGGCACTACGTCGGCCAGAGAGACGGGATGCGCAAGCCGTGAATCGATAGGGTGGTAGGTGGGTTTAGGCACATCTTCATATTTCTGTGTGCCAATGCCATTTTTATGGCTTGTAAATTCATTCAATGGTCCCTTAAGCCTTCACATGAAGTTTTATGGCAAGATGACTCATTTTCTATTTTTCATGATTTTCAAAAATTTTTGCGGTTCGAGATTTTTTAAAATTTTTTCGGAAGGAGTTTTGGCCCCAAACTTGGTAGATGTGATGCTTGTACTTTTGTTGGCATGCATAAAAAAATTCAGCTAAAAACTCGTAGTGTACAACATTTTGTGACCATTTGAAAAAAGTGTCCCCATTTTAGACACTTTAATGGCTACTGGCAGTAAACCTGTAAAATCTCAAATGCTCTTTAAGGGGGTGTGTGTTCTCGAGGTTTGATGAGGGATAGGGGGCCAATATAAGGGCCAAGTAACAGAACCCATCACACATCATGTGCGCATACCCCCCCGGCCCCCCCAATGCCGTCTGTCAGGTACTCCGACGATGCTCCGACGATGTTGCACCAGCGAAGAAAAATGCGACACTAGCACATGCCTGAGCCCAGCATGTGCTGCCGCAACACTCGGTCCGGTCCGATCTTAGTCTGGGAATGAACTCCGTATGCTTAGACAGGGAATGAACTCCGTATGCCTAAGTCAACCCACGAAACGAGCGTGCGGGCGATCAGCCGGCCAGAGAGGTAGGATGCATAAGCCAGGGATCGATCGGGTCCCCCTCTGCGTGCTACCGATCCTGCTGCCGCAACCTTTGGTCCAGTTCGATCTTAGACTAGGAATGAACTCCATATGCCTATGCCAACCGACGAAACAAGCGGGCGGGTGGGCGGGCGGGCACTATACCGGCCAGAGAGACGGGATGCGCAAGCCGTGGATCGATATGGTGGTAGGTGGGTTTAGGCACATCTTCAATATCTGCTTGCCAATGCCATTTTTATGGCTTGTAAATTCATAGAATGGTCCCTTAAGCCTTCACGTGAAGTTTCATGGCAAGATGACTCGTTTTCTATTTTACATGATTTTTGAAACTTTTTGCGGTTCAAGATTTTTTAAAATTATTTCGGAAGGAGTTTTGGCCCCAAACTTTGTAGACATGATCCTTGTATTTTTGTTAGCATGCACAAAAAAATTCAGCTAAAAACTCGAAGCGTACAAGATTTTGTGACCATTTGATAAAAGTGTCCCCATTTCAGATACTTTAATGGCTACTGGTAGCAAACCTGTAAAATCTCAAATGCTCTTTAAAGGGGTGTGAGTTCTTGAGGTTTGATGAGGGATAGAGGGCCAATATAAGAGCCAAGTACCAGCGCCCATCGCACATCATGTGCGCCACCCCCCCGAACCCCCGACCCCGAAACCCTAATGCCGTCGATCAGGTTCTTCGGTGAAGCTCCGACGATGGTGCCCCGACAAAGAAAAATACGGCACCAACACATGCCCGAGCCCAGCATGTGCTGCCGCAACCCTCGATCCGGTCTGATCTTAGACTGGGAATGAACTCCGTATGCTTAGACTGGGAAATGAACTCTGTGTGCCTAAGTCAACCTACGAAACGACCGTGCGGGCGCTCAACCGGCCAGAGGGGCGAGATGCGTAAGCCGGTAATCGGCTGGGTCCCCCTCTACATGCTACCAATCCTACTGCCGCAACCCTCAGTTGGGTCTGATATTAGACTGGGAATGAACTCCGTACGCCTAAGCCAACCGACGAAACGAGTGTCCCCATTACAGACATTTTAATGGCTACTGGCAGCAAACCTGTAAAATATCAAATGCTCTTAAAGGGGGTGTGAGTTCTCGAGGTTTGATGAGAGATAGGGGGCCAATATAAGTGCCAAGTACCAGCACCCATCGCACAACAGGTGCGCACACCCCCCGGCCCCCCCAATCGCCGGAACCCCAATGCCGCCGGTCAGGTTCTTTGGCGATGGTGCCCCGACGAAGAGAAATGCGGCACCAACACTTGCCCGAGCCCAGCATGTGCTGCCGCAACCCTCGGTCCGATCCAATCTTAGCCCATGGAACGAGCGTGCGGGTGCTCAGCTGGCCAAAGGGGCGAGATGCGCAAGCCAGGGATCAACCGGGCCCCCTCTACATGCTGCCGATCTTGCTGTCGTAACCCTTGATCTGGTCTGATCTTAGACTGGGAATGAACTTCGTATGCCTAAGCCAACCGACGAAATGAGTGGGCGGGCGGGCGGGCACTACGCCGGCTAGAGAGACGGGATGCGCAAGCCGTGGATCGATAGGGTGGTAGGTGGGTTTAGGCATATCTTCATATTTGTGTGTGCCAATGCCATTTTTATGGCTTGTAAATTCATACAATTATCCGTTAAGCCTTCACGTGAAGTTTCATGGCAAGACGACTCGTTTTCTATTTTTCATGATTTTTGAAACTTTTTGTGGTTTGGGATTTTTTAAAATTTTTTCAAATGGATTTTTGGCCCCAAACTTGGTAGACATGATTCTTGTATTTTTATTGGCATGCAAAAAAAAATTCAGCTAAAAACTCAAAGTGTAAAAGATTTTCTGTCCATTTGAAAAAAGCATCCAAATTTCAGACACTTTAATGGCTACTGGCAGCAAACCTGTAAAATCACAAATGCTCTTTAAGGGGGTGTGAGTTCTCAAGGTTTGATTAGGGATAGGGGGCCAATATAAGGGCCAAGTACCAGCACCCATCGCACATCATGTGCGCACACGCCCCCCAGCTCCCCCGATCGCCAAAACCCCAATGCCACCGGTCAGGTTCTTCGGCGATGCTCCGGTGATGGAGCCCCGACAAAGAAAAATGCGGCACCAGCACATGCCCGAGCCCAGCACGTGCTGCCGCAACCCTCAGTTTGGTCCAATCTTAGATTGGGAATGAACTCTGTAAGCTTAGACTGGGAATGAACTCCGTATGCCTAAGTCAACCCACAAAACGAGCGTGCGGCGCTCAGCCGGCCAGAGGGGCGGGATGTGCAAGCCAGGGATCGGTCGGGTCCCCCTCTACGTGCTACGATCCTGCTGTCGCAACCCTCAGTCCAGTCGGATCTTAGACTGTGAATGAACGCCGTATGCCTAAGCCAACCGACAAAACAAGCGAGAGGGCGGGCGGGCGGGCGGGCACTACGTTGGCCAGAGAGACGAGATGCGCAAGCCGTGGATCGATAAGGTGGTAGGTGGGTTTACGCACATCTTCATATTTCTGTGTGCCAATGCCATTTTTGTGGCTTGTGAATTCATACAATAGTCCCTTAAGCCTTCATGTGAAGTTTCATGGCAAGATGACTCGTTTTCTATTTTTCATGATTTTCGAAACTTTTTGGGGTTCGGGATTTTTTAAAATTTTTCGAAAGGAGTTTTGGCCTCAAACTAGGTAGACATGATCCTTGTATTTTTGTTGGCATGCACAAAAGAATTCAGGTAAAAACTTGAAGTGTACAAGATTTTGTGACCATTTGAAAAAAGTGTCTTCATTTTAGACATTTTAATGGCTACTGGCAGCAAACTTGTAAAATCTGAAATGCCCTTTAAGGGGGTGTGAGTTCTCAAGGTTTGATGAGGGATAGGGGGCCAATATAAGGTCCAAGAACCAGCACCCATCGCACATCATGTGCGCACCCCCCGGCCCCTTTGATCGCCGGAACCCCAATGCCATCGGTTAGTTTCTCCGGCGATGGTGCCTCGGTAAAGAAAAATGTGGCACCAGCACATGCCCGACCCCAGCATGTGCTACCGCAATCCTCGATTTGGTACAATCTTATACTGGGAATGAACTCCGTATTCTTAGACCAGGAACGAACTCTGTATGCCTAAGTCAACCCACGAAACGGGTGTGCGGGCGCTCAACCGACCAGAAGGGCGGGATGCGCAAGCCGGGGATCAACCGGGTCCCCCTCAACGTGCTGCCGATCTTGCTGCCACAATCCTCAGTTCGGTCTGATCTTTGACTGGGAATGAACTTCGTATGCCTAAGCCAATCGACAAAACGAGTGGACGGGCGGGCGGGCGGGCACTACGTCGGCCAGAGAGACAGGATGCGCAAGCCGTGGATCGATAGGGTGGTTGGTTGGTTTAGGCACATCTTCATATTTCTGCATGCCAATGCAATTTTTATGGCTTGTAAATTCATACAATGGTCCATTTTTATGGTTTAGGCACATCTTCATATTTGTGTGTGCCAATGCCATTTTTATGGCTTCTAAATTCATACAATGGTCCGTTAAGCCTTCACGTGAAGTTTCATGGCAAGACGACTCGTTTTCTATTTTTCACGATTTTGGAAACTTTTTACAGTTCGAGATTTTTTAAAATTTTTTCAGAAGGAGTTTTGGCATCAAACTCAGCAGACATGATCCTTGCATTTTTGTTGGCATGCACAAAAAAATTCAGCTAAAAACTCGAACTGTACATGATTTAGTGACCATTTGAAAAAGGTGTCCCCATTTCAGACACTTTAATGGCTATTGGCACCAAACCTGTAAAATCTCAAATGCACTTTAAGGGGGTGTGACTTCTCCAGGTTTGATGAGGACTAGGGGGCCAATATAAGGGCCAAGTACCAGCACCCATCGCACATCATGTGCGCACACCTCCCGCCCCCCCGATCACCGGAACCCCAAAGGTGTCGGTTAGGTTCTCCGATGATGCTCCGGCGATGGTGCCCCGACGAAGAAAAATGTGGGACCAACACCAGCCCGAGCCCAGCATATGCTGCCGGAACCCTCGGTCTGGTCCGATCTTAGACTGGGAATGAACTCTGTATGCCTAAGTCAACCCATGAAACAAACGTGCGGGTGCTCAGCCGACCAGAGGGGCGGGATACGCAAGCCGGGGATCGACCGGGTCCCCTTTTACCTGCTACAGATCCTACTACCGTAACCCTCTGTCCGATCCAATCTTAGACTGGGAATAACTCTATATGCCTGAGCTAACCGATGAAACGAGCGCGCGGGCGGGCGGGCACTACGCCGGCCAGAGAGACGGAATGCGCAAGCCATGGATCGATAGGGTGGTAGGTGGGTTTAGGCACATCTTCATATTTTTGCATGCCAATGCAATTTTTATGGCTTGTAAATTCATACAATGGTCCCTTAAGCCTTCACGTGAAGTTTCATGGCAAGACGACTCGTTTTCTATTTTTCACGATTTTTGAAACTTTATGCGGTTTGAGATTTTTTAAAATTTTTCGGAAGGAGTTTTGGCATCAAACTTGGTAGACGTGATCCTTGTATTTTTGTTGGCATGCACAAAAAAAATTAGCTAAAAACTCGAAGTATACATGATTTTGTGACCATTTGAAAAAAGTGTCCCCATTTTAGACACTTTAATGGCTACTGGCAGCAAACCTGTAAAATCTCAAATGCTCTTTAAGGGGGTGTGACTTCTCGAGGTTTGATGAGGGATAGGGGGCCAATATAAGGGCCAAGTACCAGCACCCATCGCACATCATGTGCGCACACCCCCCGGCTCCCCCAATCGTCGGAACCCCAATGTCATCGGTCAGGTTCTCCGACGATGCTCCGGCGATGGTGCCTCGATGAAGAAAAATGCGGCACCAGGATATGCCCGAGCCCAGCATGTGCTGTCACAACCCTCAGTCTAGTCCCATCTTACACTGGGAAAGAACTCCGTATGCTTAGACTGGGAATGAACCCCGTATGCCTACATCAACCCACGAAATGAACGTGCGGGCGTTCAGCCGGCCAGAGGGGCGGGATGCGCAAGCCGGGGATCGGTCGGGTACCCCTCAACGTGCTACCGATCTTGCTGCCACAACCCTTGGTCTAGCCTGATCTTAGATTGGGAATGAACTCCATATGCCTAAGTCAACCCACGAAACGAGCGGGCGGTCACTACGCCAGCCAGAGAGACGGGATGCACAAGCCGCGGATCGATAGGGTGGTGGGTGGGCTTAGGCGCATCTTCATATTTCTGCATGCCAATGACATTTTTATTTCTTGTAAATTCATACAATGGTCCCTTAAGCCTTCACGTGAAGTTTCATGGCAAGACGACTCGTTTTCTATTTTTCATGATTTTTAAAACTTTTTGCGGTTCGAGATTTTTTAAAATTTTTTCGGAAGGAGTTTTGTCCCCAAACTTTTTACACGTGATCCTTGCATTTTTTTTGGCATGGAAAAAAAAATTCAGCTACAAATTCGAAGTGTACAAGATTTTCTGACCATTTGAAAAAAGTAGCCCCATTTCAGACACTTTAATGGCTACTGGCAGCAAACCTGTAAAATCTCAAATGCTCTTTAAGGGGGTGTGAGTTCTTGAGGTTTGATGAGGGATAGGGGGCCAATATAAGGGCCAAGTACCAGCACCCATTGCACATCATGTCCGCACACCCCCCCGGCCCCTCAGATCGTCGAAACCCCAATGCCGTCGATCAGGTTCTCCGGTGATGCTCCGACGATGGTGCCTCGGCGAAGAAAAATGCGGCACCAGCACATGCCCGAGCCTAGCATGTGCTGTCGTAACCCTCGGTCTAGTCGAATCTTAGACTGGGAATGAACTCCGTATGCTTAGACTGGGAATGAACTCCGTATGCCTAAGTCATCCGGCAAAATGAGCGTACGGGCGCTTATCCTGCCAGAAAGGCGGGATGTGTAAGCCGGGGATCGATTGGGTCTCCCTCTACATGTTGCCGATCCTGCTGCCACAACCCTCGATCTGGTTTGATCTTAGATTTAGGCACATCTTAATATTTCTGCATGCCAATGCCATTTTTATGGCTTGTAAATTCATAAAATGGTCCCTTAAGCATTCACGTGAAGTTTAATGGCAAGACGACTCGTTTTCTATTTTAAACGATTTTTGAAACTTTTTGTGGTTCGGGATTTTTTAAAATTTTTTCAGAAGGATTTTTGGCCCCAAGGTTGGTAGATGTGATCCTTGTATTTTTGTTGGCATGCATAAAAAAATTCAGCTAAAAACTCGAAGTGTACAAGATTTTGTGACCATTTGAAAAAAGTGTCCCCATCTTAGACACTTTAATGGCTACTGGCAGCAAACCTATAAAATCTCAAATGCTTTTTAAGGGGGTGTGAGTTCTTGAGGTTTGATGAGGGATAGGGGGCCAATATAAGGGCCAAGTACCAGCACCCATCGCATATCATGTGCGCACACCCCCCCGGCCCCCCCGATCGTCGGAACCCCAATGCCGTCGGTCAGGTTCTCCGACGATGCTCCGGTGACGGTGCCCCGACGAAGAAAAATGCTGCACCAGCACATGTCTGAGCCCAGCATGTGCTGCCGCAACCCTCGGTCTGGTCCAATCATAGACTGGGAATTAACTCCGTATGGTTAGATTGGGAATGAACTCCGTATGCCTAAGTCAACCCATGAAACGAGCATGCGGGCGCTTAGCCAGCTAGAGGGGTGGGATGCGCAAGCCGGGTCCCTCTCTACGTGCTGCTGATCCTGCTGCCGTAACCCTTGGTTCGGTCTGATCTTAGACTGGGAATGAACTTTGTACGCCTACGCCAACCGACGAAACGAACAGGCGGGCGGGCAGGCACTACGCCGGCCAGAGAGACGAGATGCGCAAGCCATGGATCGTTAGGGTGGTAGGTGGGTTTAGGCCCATCCTCATATTCCTACATGCCAATGCCATTTTTATGGCTTGTAAATTCATACAATGGCCCTTAACCCTTCACGTGAAGTTTCATGGCAAGACGACTCGTTTTCTATTTTTCATGATTTTTGAAACTCTTTGCAGTTCAGGATTTTTTAAAGTTTTTTTGGAAGGCATTTTGGCCCAAACCTGGTAGACGTGATCCATGTATTTTTGTTGGCATACATAAAAAAATTCAGCTAAAAACTCGAAGTGTACAAGATTTTGTGACCATTTGAAAAAAGTGTCCCCATTTCAGACACTTTAATGGCTACTAGCAGCAAACGTGTAAAATCTCAAATGCTCTTTAAGGGGGTCTGAGTTCTCAAGGTTTGATGAGGGATAGGGGGCCAATAAAAGGGCCAAGTACCAGCACCCATCGCA
Organism: Durio zibethinus; assembly: GCF_047325235.1. Lineage (NCBI taxonomy): Eukaryota > Viridiplantae > Streptophyta > Magnoliopsida > Malvales > Malvaceae > Durio > Durio zibethinus. The sequence goes on from NC_143177.1 coordinate 13,025,676, forward strand.
CATCATGTGCGCACACCCCCCCCGGCCCTCCCGATCGTCGAAACCCCAATGCCGTCGGTCAGGTTCTCCGGTGATGCTCCAGTGATGGTGCCTCGGTGAAGAAAAATGTGGCACCAGCACATGCTCGAGCCCAGCATGTGCTGCCACAGCCGTCGATCCGGTCTGATCTTAGATTGGGAATGAACTCTGTACGCTTAGACTGGGAATGAATTTCGTATGCCTAAGTCAACCCACGAAATGAGCGTGCGGACGCTCAGCCGGCCAGAGGGGTGGGATGCACAAGTCGGGTCCCCCTTTGCGTGCTGCCGATCCTACTGTCACAACCCTCGGTCCAGTCTAATCTTAGACTGGGAATGAACTCCGTATGCCTAAGCCAACTGACGACACGAGCGGGCGGGCGGGCGGGCACTACGTCGGCCAAAGAGACGGGATGCGCAAGCCATGGATCGATAGGGTGGTAAGTGGGTTTAGGCACATCTTCATATTTCTGCATGCCAATGCCATTTTTATGGCTTGCAAACTCATACAATGGTCCCTTAAGCCTTCACGTGAAGTTTCATGGCAAGATTACTCGTTTTTTATTTTTCACGATTTTCCAAACTTTTTATGGTTCAAGATTTTTTAAAATTTTTTCGGAAGGATTTTTGGCCCCAAACATGGTAGACATGATCCTTGTATTTTTTTTGGCATGCACAAAAAAATACAGCTAAAAACTTCAAGTGCACAAGATTTTGGGACCATTTGAAAAAAATGTCCCCATTTCAGACACTTTAACGGCTACTGGCAGCAAACCTGTAAAATCTCAAATGCTCTTTAAGGGGGTGTGAGTTCTCCAAGTTTGATGAGGGATAGGGGGCCAATATAAGGGCCAAGTACCAGCACCCATAGCACATCATGTGCGCACACCCTCCCGATCGCCGGAACCCCAATGCCGTCGGTTAGGTGTCCGATGATGCTCCGGCGATGGTGCCCCGGCGAAGAAAAATACGGCACCAGCACATGCCTGAGCCTAGCATGTGCTGCCGCAACCCTCAGTCTGATCCGATCTTAGACTGGGAATGAACTCCGTATGCCTAAGTCAACCCATGAAACGAGCGTGCGGGCGCTCAGCCGGCCAGAGGGGCGGGATGCGCAAGTCGAGGATCGGTCGGGTCCCCCTCTGTGTGCTGCCGATCCTGCTGTTGCAACCCTCGGTCCAATCTGATCTTAGACTGGGAATGTACTCCATATGCCTAAGCCAATCGACGAAACGAGCGGACGGGCAGGCGGGCACTATACCGGCCAGAGAGACGGGATGCGCAAGCCATGAATCGATAGAATGATAGGTGGGTTTAGGCACATCTTCATATTTCTTTGTGCCAATGCCATTTTTATGGCTTGTAAATTCATACAATGGTCCCTTAAGCCTTCACGTGAAGTTTCATGGCAAGACGACTCGTTTTCTATTTTTCATGATTTTTGAAATTTTCACTTTTTGGGATTTTTGAAAATTTTTTCAAAAGGATTTTTGGCCCCAAACTTAGTAGATGTGATCCTTGTATTGTTTTTGGCATGCACAAAAAAATTCAGCTAAAAACTCGAAGTGTACAAGATTTTGTCACCATTTGAAAAAAGTGTCCCCATTTCAGACACTTTAATGGCTACTGGCAGCAAACCTGTAAAATCTCAAATGCTCTTTAAGGGGTGTGAGTTCTTGAGGTTTGATGAGGGATAGGGGGCCAATAGAAGGGCCAAGTACCAGCACCCATCGTACATCATGTGCGCACACCCCCCGGCCCCCCCGATCAGGTTCTCCGACGATGCTCCGACGATGGTGCCCCGACAAAGAAAAATGTGTCACCAGCACATGCCCGAGCCCAGCATGTGCTGCCGCAAACCTTGGTCCAGTCCGATCTTAGACTGGGAATGAACTCCGTATGCTTAGACTGGGAATGAACTCCGTATGCCTAAGTCAACCCATGAAACGAGTGTGCGTAAGCCGGGGATCGGTCGGGTCCCCCTCTGCGTGCTACTGATCTTGCTACCGCAACCCTCGGTCTGGTCTGATCTTAGACTGGGAATGAACTCCGTATGCCTAAGCCAGCTGACGAAATGAGCGGGCGGGCGGGCACTACGTCGGGCAGAGAGATGGGATGCGCAAGCCATGGATCGATAGGGTGGCAGGTGGGTTTAGGCACATCTTCATATTTCTGCATGCCAATGCAATTTTTATGGCCTGTAAATTCATACAATGGTCCCTTAAGCCTTCACGTGAAGTTTCATGGCAAGACGACTCATTTTCTATTTTTCATGATTTTTGAACCATTTTACGGTTCGTGATTTTTTAAAATTTTTTCAGAAGGAGTTTTGGCCCCAAACTTGGTAGATGTGATCCTTGTATTTTTGTTGGCATGCACAAAACAATTCAGCTAAAAACTCAAAGTGTACAAGATTTTGTGACCATTTGAAAAAAGTGTCCCCATTTCAGACACTTTAATGGCTACTGGTAGCAAACCTGCAAAATCTCAAATGCTCTTTAAGCGGGTGTGAGTTCTAGAGGTTTGAAGAGGGATAGGGGGCCAATATAAGGGCCAAGTACCAGCACCCATCGCACATCATGTGCGCACACCCCCCGGCCCCACTAATGTCGTCGGTGCCCCAATGCCATCGGTCAGGTTCTCAGGCAATGCTCCGACGATGGTGCCCCGACGAATAAAAATGTGACACCAGCACATGCCCAAGCCCAGCATGTGCTATCGTAACCCTCGGTCTGATCTTCGACTGGGAATAAACTTCGTATGCTTAGACTGGGAATGAACTTCGTATGCCTAAGTCAACCCATGAAACGAGCGTGCGGGCGCTCAGCCGGCCAGAGGAGCGGGATGTGCAAGTCGGGGATCGATCGGGTCCCTCTTGCATGCAACCGATCCTACTGCCATAACCCTCGGTCTGGTTTGATCTTAGACTGGGAATGAACTCCGTATGCCTAAGCCAACCGACGAAACGAGCGGGCGGACAGGCAGGCGGGCACTTCGTCGGCAAGAGAGACGAGATGCACAAGCCGTGGATCAATAGGGTGGTAGGTGGGTTTAAGCACATCTTCATATTTCTGCGTGCCAATGCCATTTTTCTGGCTTGTAAATTCATACAATGGTCCCTTAAGCCTTCACGTGAAGTTTCATGGCAAGACAACTCTTTTTCTATTTTTCACGATTTTCGAAACTTTTTACGGTTTGAGATTTTTTAAAATTTTTCGGAAGGAGTTTTAGCCCCAAACTTGGTAGACGTGATCCTTGTATTTTGTTGGCATGCACAAAAAAATTCAACTAAAAACTCGAAGTGTACAAGATTTTGTGACCATTTGAAAAAAGTGTCCCCATTCCAGACACTTTAATGGCTACTGGCAGCAAACCTGTAAAATCTCAAATGCTCTGTAAGGGGGTGTGAGTTCTCGAGGTTTGATGAGGGATAGGGGGCCAATATAAGGGCCAAGTGCCAGTACCCATCCCACATCATGTGCGCACACCCCACTCGGCCCCCCCGATCGTCAGAATCCCAATACCGCCAGTCAGGTTCTCGGTGATGCTCCAGTGATGGGGCCCCGACGAAAAAAAAATGGCACCAGCACATGCCCGAGCCCAGCATATGCTGCCGTAACCCTCAGTCCGATCCGATCATAGACTGGGAATGAACTCTGTATGCTTAGACAGGGAAAGAACTCCGTATGCCAAAGTCAATGCATAAAACGAGAGTGCGGGCGCTCAGTCGGCCAGAGGAGTAGGATGCGTAAGCTGGGGATTGACCGGGTCCCCCTCTGTGTGCTGTAGATCCTGCTGGTGCAACCCTCAGTCTGGTCTGATCTTAGACTGGGAATGAACTCTGTATGCCTAAGCCAACCGACGAAACGAGCGGGTGGGCGGACGGGAACTATGTCGGCCAGAGAGACGGGATGCGTAAGCCGTGGATCGATAGGGTGGTAGGTGGGTTTAGGCACATCTTCATATTTCTCCATGCCAATGCCATTTTTCTGGCTTGTAAATTCATACAATGGTCCCTTAAGCCTTCACGTGAAGTTTCATGGCAAGACGACTCGTTTTCTATTTTTCACGATTTTTGAAACTTTTTACGGTTCGAGATTTTTTTAAATTTTTTTGGAAGGAGTTTTGGTGCCAAACTTGGTAGACGTGATCCTTGTATTTTTATTGGCATGCATAAAAAGATTCAGCTAAAAACTTGAAGTGTAGAAGATTTTGTGACCATTTGAAAAAAGTGTCCCCATTTCAAACACTTTGAAGGCTACTGGCAGCAAACCTGTAAAATCTCAAATGCTCTTTAAGGGGGTGTGAGTTCTCAAGGTTTGATGAGGGATATGGGGCCAATATAAGGGCCAAGTACCAGCACCCATCGCACACATGTGTGCACACCCCCCCGGGCCCCCCGATCGTCGGAACCCCAATGCCGTCGGTCAAGTTCTCTGGCGATGCTCCGACGATGGTGCCCCGACAAAGAAAAATGCCCGAGCCTAGCATGTGCTGCCACAACCCTCCGTCCAGTTCGATCTTAGACTGGGAATGAACTCCATATGCTTAGACTGGGAATGAACTCCGTATGCCTAAGTCAACCCACGAAAGGAGCGTGCAGGCGTTTAGCCAGCCAGAGGGGCGGGATGCACAAGCCGGGGATCGACCGGGTCCCCCTCTGCGTGCTGCCGATCCTACTGCCATAACCCTCAGTCTGGTCCAATCTTAGACTGGGAATGAACTCCGTTTGCCTAAGCCAACCGATGAAATGAGCGGGCGGACGGGCACTACGTCGGCCAAAGAGGCGGGATGCGCAAGCCGTGGATCGATAGGGTGGTAGGTGGGTTTGGGCACATCTTCATATTTCTGCATGCCAATGCCATTTTTTTGGCTTGTCAATTCATACAATGGTCCCTTAAGCCTTCACGTGAAGTTTCATGGCTAGATGACTCATTTTCTATTTTTCATGATTTTTGAAACATTTTAGGTTCAAGATTTTTTAAAATTTTTCGGAAGGAATTTTGGCCCCAAACTTGGTAGACGTGATCCTTGTATTTTTGTTGGCATGCACAAAAAAATTCAGCTAAAAACTCGAAGTGTACAAGAGTTTGTTACCATTTGAAAAAAGTGTCCCCATTTCAGACACTTTAGTAGCTACTGGCAGCAAACCTGTAAAATCTCAAATGCTCTTTAAGGGGGTGTGAGTTCTTGAGGTTTGATGAGGGATAGGGGGCCAATATAAGGGCCAAGTACCAGCACCCATCGCACATCATGTGCGCACACCCCCGGGCCCCTCCGATTGTCGGAACCCCAATACCGCCGATCAGGTTCTCCGACGATGGTGCCCCGGCAAAGAAAAATGCGGCACCAGCACATGCCCGAGCCTAGCATGTGCTGTCGCAACCCTCGGTCCGATCCAATCTTAGATTGGGAATGAACTTCGTATGCTTAGATTGGGAATGAACTCCATATGCCTAAGTCAACCCACGAAACGAGCGTGCGGGCGTTCAGCCGGCCAGAGGGGCGGGATGCGCAAGCCGGGGATCGATCGGGTCCCCCTCAGCATGCTGCCGATCCTACTGCCGCAACCCTCAATTCGGTCAAATCTTAGACTGGGAATGAACTCTGTATGCCCAAGCCAACCGACGAAACGAGCGGGCAGGCGGGCGGGCACTATACCGGCCAGAGAGACGGGATGCGCAAGCCGTGGATCGATAGCGTGGTTGGTGGGTTTAGGCACAACTTCATATTTTTACATGCCAATGGCATTTTTACGGCTTGTAAATTCATACAATGGTCCCTTAAGCCTTCACGTGAAGTTTCAAGGCAAGACGACTCGTTTTCTACTTTTCATGATTTTTGAAACTTTTTGCGGTTTGGGATTTTTTAAACTTTTTTTGGAAGGAGTTTTGGCCCCAAACTTGGTAGACGTGATCCTTGTATTTTTTTTGGCATGCACAAAAAAATTCAGCTAAAAACTCGAAGTGTACAAGATTTTGTGACCATTTGAAAAAAGTGTCCCCATTTCAGACACTTTAATGGCTACTGGGAGCAAACCTGTAAAATCTCAAATGCTCTTTAAGGGGGTGTGAGTTGTCGAGGTTTGATGAGGGATAGGGGGCCAATATAAGGGCCAAGTACCAGCACCCATCACACATCATGTGCGCACACCCCCCCAACCCCCCCGATCGTCGAAACCCTAATACCGCCGATCAAGTTCTCTGGCGATGCTCTGACGATGGTGCCCCGACGAAGAAAAATGCGGCACCAGGACATGTCCGAGCCCAGCATGTGCTGCTGGAACCCTCGGTTCGGTCTGATCTTAGATTGGGAATGAACTCCGTATGCCTAAGTCAACCCACGAAACGAGCGTGCCGGCGCTCAGTCGGCCAAAGGGGTAGGATGCGCAAGCCGGGGATCAGCCATGTCCCCCTTTTCATGCTGCCGCAATCCTTGATCTGGTCTGATCTTAGATTGGGAATGAACTCCGTATGCCTAAGCCAACCGACAAAATGAGCGGGCGGACGGGCGGGTGGGCACTACGTCGGCCAGGGAGACGAGATTGCAAGCCGTGGATCGATAGGGTGGTAGGTGGGTTTAGGCACATCTTCATATTTCTGTGTGCCAATGCCATTTTTATGGCTTGTAAATTCATACAATGGTCCCCTAAGCCTTCACGTGAAGTTTCATGGCAAGACGACTCGTTTTGTATTTTTCACGATTTTTGAAACTTTTTACTGTTCGAGATTTTTTAAAATTTTTTCGGAAGGAGTTTTGGCCCCAAACTTGGTATATGTGATCCTTGCATTTTTGTTGGCATGCACAAAAAAATTCAGCTAAAAACTCGAAGTGTACAAGATTTTGTGACCATTGGAAAAAAGTGTCCCCATTTCAGACACTTTAATTCCTACTGGCAGCAAACCTGTAAAATTTGAAATGCTCTTTAAGGGGGCATGAGTTCTCGAGGTTTAATGGGGGATAGGGGGCCAATAAAAGGGCCAAGTACCAGCACCCATCGCACATCATGTGCGCACACCCCCCTTGAACCCCCGATCGTCGAAACTCCAATGCCGACGGTTAGGTTCTCCGACGATGGTGCCTCGACGAAGAAAAATGCGGCACCAGCACTTGCGGGCGTGCGGGCGCTCAGTCGGCCAGAAGGGCAGGATGTGGAAGCCAAGGATCGATCGGGTCCCCCTCTGCGTCCTGCCAATCCTGTTGCTGGATCTCGATTTGGTCTGATCTTAGACTGGGAATGAACTCCATATGCCTAAGCCAACCGATGAAACGAACCGACGGCCGGGCGGGCACTACATCGGCCAGAAAGGCGGGATGCGCAAGCCGTGGATCAATAGGGTGGTAGTGGGTTTAGGCACATCTTCATATTTCTGCCTGCCAATGCCATTTTTAAGGCTTGTAAATTCATACAATGGTCCCTTAAGCCTTCACGTGAAGTTTCATGGCAAGACGACTCATTTTCTATTTTTCATGATTTTTGAAACTTTTTGCGGTCTGGGATTTTTTTAAATTTTTTGGAAAGGATTTTTGGCCCCAAACTTGGTATACATGATCCTTGTTTTTTTGTTGGCATGCACAAAAAAATTCAGCTAAAAACTCGAAGTGTACAAGATTTTGTGACCATTTGAAAAAATTGTCCCCATTCTAGACACTTTAATGGCTACTAGCAGCAAACCTGTAAAATCTCAAATGCTCTTTAAGGGGGTGTGAGTTCTTGAGGTTTGGTGAGGGATAGGGGGCCAATATAAGGGCCAAGTGCTAGCACCCATCGCACATCATTTGCGCACACCACCCCGCCCCTTCGGTCGTCGGAACCCCAATGTCGTCGGTGAGGTTCTCCGGCAATGCTGCCCCGACGAAGAAAAATACGGCATCGATACATGCCCAAGCCCAGCATGTGCTACCGCAACCCTCCATCTGATCTGATCTTAGACTGGGAATGAACTCCGTATGCCTAAGTTAACCCACGAAACGAGCATGTGGGCGCTCAACCGGCCAGAGGGGCGAGATGCACAAGACGGGGATCGGCCGGGTCCCCCTCTGCGTGCTACCGATCCTACTGCTGCAACCCTCGGTCTGGTTCGATCTTAGACTGGGAATGAACTCCATATGCCTAAGCCAACCGACGAAACGAGCGGGTGGGCGGGCATTACATCGGCCAGAGAGACGGGATGCGCAAGCCGTGGATCGATAGGGTGGTAGGTGGGTTTAGGCACATCTTCATATTTCTGCGTGCCAATGCTCTTTAAGATTTTGTGCCATGCACATCTTCATATTTTTGTTGGCATGCACAAAAAAATTTAGCTAAAAACTTGAAGTGTGCAAGATTTTGTGACCATTTGAAAAAAGTGTCCCCATTTTAGACACTTTAATGGCTACTGGCAGCAAACCTGTAAAATCTCAAATGCTCTTTAAGGGGGTATGAGTTCTCGAGGTTTGATGAGGCATAGGGGCCAATATAAGGGCCAAGAACGAGCACCCATTGCACATCATGTGCGCACACCCCCCCGGCCCCCCCGATCGTCGGAACCCCGATGCCGCCAGTCAGGTTCTCCGACAATGCTCTGACGATGGTGCCCCGACGAAGAAAAATGCGACACCAGCACATGCCCGAGCCCAGCATGTGCTACCGTAACCCTCGATTCGGTCCAATCATAGACTTGAATGAACTCCATATGCTTAGACTGGGAATGAACTCCGTATGCCTAAGTCAACCCACGAACGAGCATGCGGGCGCTCAGTCGGCCAGAGGGGCGGGATGCGTAAGCCGGGGATCGACCGGGTCCCCCTCTGCATGCTACCGATCCCACTACCGTAACCCTCGATCTGGTCTGATCTTAGACTGGGAATGAACTCCGTATGCCAAAGCCAACCGACGAAACGAGCGGGCGGGCGGGCACTACGCCGGCCAGAGAGACGGGATGCGTAAGCATTGGATCGATAGGGTGGTAGGTGGGTTTAGGCACATCTTCATATTTCTGCATGCCAATGCCATTTTTATGGCTTGTAAATTCATACAATGGCCGCTTAAGCCTTCACGTGAAGTTTCATGGCAAGATGACTCGTTTTCTATTTTTCATGATTTTCAAAACTTTTTGCGATTTGAGATTTTTTAAAAATTTTTCGGAAGGAGTTTTGGCCCCAAACTTGGTAGACATGATCCTTGTATTTTCATTGGCATGCATAAAAAAATTAGCTAAAAACTCGAAGTGTACAAGATTTTGTGACCATTTGAAAAAAGTGTCCCATTTTAGACGCTTTAATGGCTACTGGCAGCAAACCTGTAAAATCTCAAATGCTCTTTAAGGGGGTGTGAGTTCTCAAGGTTTGATGAGGGATAGAGGGCCAATATAAGGGCCAAGTACCAGCACCCATCGCACATCATGTGCGCACACCCCCCCGGCCCCCCCGATCGTCGAAACCCCAATGTTGTCGGTTAGGTTCTCCAGCGATGCTCCGACGATGGTGCCCCGAGGAAGAAAAATGTGGCACCAGGACATGCCCGAGCCCGACATGTGCTGCCGAAAGCCTCGGTCTGGTTCGATCTTTCACTGGGAATGAACTCCGTATGCTTAGACTGGGAATGAACTCCGTATGCCTAAGTCAACCCACGAAACGAGCGTGCGGGCGCTCAGCCGGCTAGAAAGGCGGGATGCGCAAGCAAGGGATCGACTGGGTCCCTCTTTGCATGCTATCGATCCTGCTGCCACAACCCTCGATCTGGTCCAATCATAGACTGGGAATGAACTCCGTATGCCTAAGCCAACCGTCGAAACGAACGGGCGGTCAGACGGACGGGCACTACGTCGGATAAAGAGACGGGATACGCAAGCCGTGGATCGATAGGGTGGTAGGTGGGTTTAGGCACATCTTCTTATTTCTGCATGCCAATGCCATTTTTATGGCTTGTAAATTCATGCAATGGTCCCTTAAGCCTTCACGTGAAGTTTCTTGGTAGGATGAGTCATTTTTTATTTTTCATGATTTTTGAAACTTTTTGTGTTTTGGGATTTTTTAAAATTTTTTCGGAAGGAGTTTCGGTAACAAACTTGGTAGACATGATCCTTTTATATTTGTTGGCATGCACAAAAAAATTGAGCTAAAAACTCAAAGTGTACAAGATTTTGTGACCATTTGAAAAAAGTGTCCCCATTTCAAACACTTTAAAGGCTACTGGCAGTAACCCTGTAAAATCTCAAATGCTCTTTAAGGAGGTGTGAGTTCTCGAGGTTTGATGAGGGATAGGGAGCCAATATAAGGGCCAAGTGCCAGCACCCATCGCACATCATGTGGGCACACCCCCTCGGCCTCCCCAATCGTCGGAACCGCAAAGCCACCAGTTAGGTTCTCCGATGATGCTCTGGCGATGGTGCCCCGACGAAGAAAAATGGGGCACCAGCACATGCCCGAGCCCAGCATGTGCTACCGCAACCCTCGGTCCAGTCCGATCTTAGACTGGGAATGAACTCTATATGCTTAGACTGGGAATGAACTTCGTATGCCTAAGTCAACCCACGAAACGAGCGTGAGGGCGCTCAGCTGGCCAGAGGGGCGGGATGCGCAAGTCGGGGATCGGTCGGGTCCCCCTCTACGTGCTGTCTATCTTGCTACCAAAACCCTCGATATGATCCGATCTTAGATTGGGAATTAACTCCGTATGCCTAAGCCAACCGACGAAACAAGCGGGAGGGCGGATGGGCGGACAATACGTCGGCCAGAGAGACAGGATGCCCAAGCCGTCGATCGATAGGTTGGCAGGTGGGTTTAGGCACATCTTCATATTTCCGCATGCCAATGCCATTTTTATGGCTTGTAAATTCACACAATGGTCCCTTAAGCCTTCACGTGAAGTTTCATGGCAAGACGACTCATTTTCTATTTTTCAAGATTTTTGAAACTTTTTACGGTTCAAGATTTTTTAAAATTTTTTCGGAAGGAGTTTTGGCCCCAAACTTGGTAGACATGATCCGTGTATTTTTGTTGGCATGCACAAAAAAATTCAGCTAAAAACTCGAAGTGTACAACATTTTGTGACCATTTGAAAAAAGCGTCAACATTTTAGACACTTTAATTGCAACTGGCTGCAAACTTGTAAAATCTCAAATGCTTTTTAAGGGGTGTGAGTTCTTGATGTTTGATGAGGGATAGGGGGCTAATATAAGGGCCAAGTACCACCACCCATTGCACATCATGTACGCACACCCCCCCGGGCCCCCCGATCGCCAGAACCCCAATGCCGCTGGTCAGGTTCTCCGGTGATGCTCCGACGATGGTGCCCCGACGAAGAAAAATGCAGCACCAGCACATGCCCAAGCCTAGCATGTGCTACCACAACCCTCGATCTGGTTCGATCGTAGACTGGGAATGAACTCCATATGCTTAGACTGGGAATGAACTCTGTGTGCCTAAGTGAAACTACGAAATGAGCGTACGGGCGCTCAGCCGACCGGAGGGGCGAGATGCGTAAGCCGGGGATCAACCCTCGGTCCGGTCTGATCTTAGATTGGGAATGAACTCTGTATGCCTAAGCCAACCGACAAAACGAGCGGGCGGGCAGGCACTACGGCGACCAGAGAGACGGGATGCGCAAGCCGTGGATCGATAGGGTGGTAGGTGGGTTTAGGCACATCTTCGTATTTCTGTGTGCCAATGCCATTTTTATGGCTTTCAAATTCATACAATGGTCCCTTAAGCCTTCACGTGAAGTTTCATGGCAAGACGACTCGTTTTCTATTTTTCATGATTTTTAAAACTTTTTGCGGTTCGGGATTTTTTAAAATTTTTCCAGAAGGAGTTTTGGCCCCAAACTTGGTAGACGTGATCCCTGTATTTTTTTTGGCATACACAAAAAAATTCAGCTAGAAACTCGAAGTGTACAAGATTTTGTGATCATTTGATAAAAGTGTCCCCATTTCAGACACTCTAGTAGCTACTGGCAGAAAACCTGTAAAATCTCAAATGCTCATTAAGGGGGTGTGAGTTCTCGACATTTGATGAGGGATAGGGGGCCAATATAAGGGCCAAGTACCAAAACCCATCGCACATCATGTGCGCACACCCCCTGGCCCCCTGATCGTCGGAACCCCATTGCTGCCGGTCAGGTTCTCCGACGATGGTGCCCCGACGAAGAAAAATGTGGCACCAGCACATGCCCGAGCCCAGCATGTGCTACCGTAACTCTCGATCCGATCCGATCTTAGACTGGGAATGAACTCCGTATGCTTAGACTGGGAATGAACTCCGTATGCCTAAGTCAACCCACGAAATGAGCGTGGGGGGCTCAGTCAGCCAGAGGGGCAGGATGTACAAGCCGGGGATTGGCTGGGTCCCCCTCTGCGTGCTGCCACAACCCTCAGTCTGGTCCAATCTTAGACTGGGAATTAACTTCGTATGCTTAAGCCAATCGACGAAACGAGCAAGCAGACGGGCGGTCGGGCACTACGCCGGCCAGAGAGACGGGATGCGCAAGCCGTGGATCGATAGGGTGGTAGGTGGGTTTAGGCACATCTTCTTATTTCTATGTGCCAATGTCATTTTTATGGCTTGTAAATTCATAGAATGATCCCTTAAGCCTTCACGTGAAGTTTCATGGCAAGACGACTCGTTTTTTATTTTTCATGATTTTCAAAACTTTTTTGGGTTCGGGAATTTTTAAAATTTTTTCAGAAGGAGTTTTGGCCCCAAACTTGGTAGACGTGATCCCTGTGTTTTTTTTGGCATACACAAAAAAATTCAGCTAAAAACTCGAAGTGTACAAGATTTTGTGATCATTTGATAAAAGTGTCCCCATTTCAGACACTTTAATAGCTACTGGCAGAAAACCTGTAAAATCTCAAATGCTCATTAAGGGGGTGTGAGTTCTCGACATTTGATGAGGGATAGGGGGCCAATATCAGGGCCAAGTACCAGCACCCATCGCACATCATGTGCGCACACCCCCCGACCCCCCCGATCACCGGAACCCCAATACCGCCGGTCAGGTTCTCCGACGATGCTCCGGCGACGGTGCCTCGACGAAGAAAAATGTGGCACTAGCACATGCCTGGGCCCAGCATGTGCTGCCACAACCCTCGGTCCGGTCCGATCTTAGACTGGGAATGAACTCCGTATGCCTAAGCCAACCGATGAAACGAGCGGGTGGGCAGGCACTACATCAGCCAGAGAGACGGGATGCGTAAGCCGTGGATCGATAGGGTGGTAGGTGGGTTTAGGTACATTTTCATATTTTTGTGTGCCAATGCCATTTTTATGGCTTGTAAATTCATACAATGGTCCCTTAAGCCTTCACGTGAAGTTTCACTGCAAGACGACTCGTTTTCTATTTTTTACGATTTTAAAATTTTTTTAGAAAGAGTTTTGGCCCCAAACTTGGTAGCTGTGATCCTTGTATTTTTTTTGGCATGCACAAAAAAATTTAGCTAAAAAGTTGAAGTGTACAAAATTTTGTGATCATTTGAAAAAAGTGCCCCCATTTCAGACACTTTAATGGCTACTGGCAGTAAACCTGTAAAATCTCAAATGCTCTTTAAGGGGGTGTGAGTTCTCGAGGTTTGATGAGGGATAGGGGGCTAATATAAGGGCCAAGTACGAGCACCCATGGCACATCATGTGCGCACACCCCCCGACCCCCCGATCGTCGCGACCCCATTGCCATCGATCAGGTTCTTCGATGATGCTCCGACGATTGTGCCTCGACGAAGAAAAATGAGGCACCAGCACTTGCTCGGGCCCAGCATATGCTGCCGCAACCCTCAGACCGGTCTGATCTTAGACTGGGAATGAACTCTGTATGCTTGGACTGGGAATGAACTCCGTATGACTAAGTAAACCCATGAAACGAGTGTACGGGCGCTCAACCGGCCTGAGGGGCGGGATGCACAAGCTGAGGATCGACCGGGTCCCCCTCTACGTGTTACGGATCCTGCTACCGCAACCTTCAATCTAGTTTGATCATAGACTGGGAATGAACTCCGTATGCCTAAGCCAACCGATGAAACGAGTGGGCGGGCGGGCGGGCACTACGTCGACCAGAGAGATGGGATACGCTAGCCGTGAATCGATAGGGTGGTAGGTGGGTTTAGGCACATCTTGATATTTTTACGTGCCAATGCCATTTTTATCACTTGTAAATTTATGCAATGGTCCCTTAAGCCTTCACGTGAAGTTTCACGGCAAGACGAGTCTTTTTGTATTTTTCAAGATTTTTGAAACTTTTTGCGGTTCAGGATTTTTTAAAATTTTTTCGGAAGGAGTTTGAGCCCCATACTTGGTAAACATGATCCTTGTATTTTTGTTGGCATGCACAAAAAAATTCAGCTTAAAATTCGAAGTGTACAAGATTTTGTGACCATTTGAAAAAAACGTCCCCAATTCAGACACTTTAATGGCTACTGACAGCAAACCTGTAAAATCTCAAATGCTCTTTAAGGGGGTGTGAGTTCTCGAGGATTGATGAGGGATAGGGGGCCAATTTAAGGGCCAAGTACCAGCACCCATCACACATCATGTGTGCACACCACCCATCACACATCATGTGTGCACACCACCCCCGGCCCCCTCGATCACCGGAACCCCAATGCCGTCAATCAGGTTCTCTGGCGATGCTCCGGTGATGGTGCCCCGGTGAAGAAAAATGCGGCACCGGCACATGCCTGAGCCCAGCATGTGCTGCCACAACCCTTGGACTGGTTGGATCTTAGACTGGGAATGATCTCCGTATGCTTAGACTGGGAATGAACTCCGTATGCCTAAGTCAAACCACGAAACGAGCGTACGAGCGCTCAGCCAGCTAGAGGGGCGGGATGCGTAAGCCAGGGATCGGTCGGGTCCCCCTCTACATCCTGTCGATCCTACTGCCACAACCCTTAATCCGATCCAATCTTAGATTGGGTATGAATTCCGTATGCCTAAGCCAACCGACGAAACGAGCGGACGGGCGGGCGGGCTCTACGCCGGCCAGAGAGACGGGGTGCGCAAGCCGTGGATCGATAGGGTGGTAGGTGGGTTTAGGCACATCTTCATATTTCTGCATGCCAATACCATTTTTATCGCTTGTAAATTCATACAATGGTCCCTTACGCCTTCAGGTGAAGTTTCATGGCAAGACGATTCGTTTTCTATTTTTGATGATTTTTCAAACTTTTTACGGTTCGGGATTTTTAAAAATTTTTTCAGAAGGATTTTTGGTCCCAAACTTGGTAGACATGATCCTTGTATTTTTGTTGGCATGCACAAAAAAAATCAGTGAAAAACTCGAAGTGTACAAGATTTTGTGACCATTTGAAAAAAGTGTCCCCATTTCAGACACTTTAATGGCTACTAGCAGCAAACCTGTAAAATCTCAAATACTCTTTAAGGGGGTGTGAGTTCTCGAGGTTTGATGAGTGATAGGGAGCCAATATAAGGGCCAAGTACCAGCACCCATCGCACATCATGTGCGCACACCCCCCGATCGTCGGAACCCCAATGTCATCGGTCAGGTTCTCCAGCGATGGTGCCCCGGCGAAGAAAAATGCGGCACCAGCACATGCTTGAGCCCAGCATGTGCTGCTGCAATCCTCAGTCTGGTCCGATCTTAGACTAGGAATGAACTCCGTATGCTTAGACTAGGAATGAACTTGGTAAGACTAAGTCAACCCACGAAATGAGCGTGCAGGCGCTCAGCCGGCCAGAGGGGCGGGATGCGTAAGACAGGGATCGGTCGGGGCCCCCTTTGCGAGCTGTCGATCCTGCTGCCACAACCCTCTATCTGGTCTGATCTTAGACTGGGAATGAACTCCGTATGCCTAAGCTAACCGACGAAATGAGCGGGCGGGCGGGCACTACGTCGGCTAGAGGGACGAGATGCACAAGCCGTGGATCGATAGGGTGGTAGGTGGGTTTAGGTACATCTTCATATTTCTGCATGCCAATGCCATTTTTATGGCTTGTAAATTCATACAATGGTCCCTTAAGCCTTCACGTGAAGTTTCATGGCAAGACAACTCATTTTCTATTTTTCATGATTTTCGAAACTTTTTACAGTTCGAGATTTTTTAAATTTTTTCGGAAGGAATTTTGGCCCCAAACTTGGTAGACATGATCCTTGTATTTTTTTTTGCATGCACAAAAAAAATCAGCTACAACTCGAAGTGTACAAGATTTTGTGACCATTTGATAAAAGTGTCCCCATTTTAGACACTTTAATGGGTACTGGCAGCAAACCTGTAAAATATCAAATGCTCTTTAAGGGTGTGTGAGTTGTCGAGGTTTGATGAGGGATAGGGGGCCAATATAAGGGCCAACTACCAGCACCAATCTCAAATCATGTGCGCACACCCCCCGGCCCCCCCGATCGCCGGAACACAATGCTGTCGGTCAGGTTCTCCGGTGATGCTCCGACGATAGTGCCCTGGAGATGAAAAATGTGGCACCAGCACATGCCTGAGCCCAGCATGTGCTACCGCAACCCTCGGTCTGGTCTAATCTTACACTGGGAATCAACTCCGTCTGCCTAAGCCAACCGACGAAACGAGCGGGTGGGCGGGCGGGCGGGCACTACGTTGACTAGAGAGACAGGATGCGCAAGTCATGGATCGATAGGGTGGTAGCTGGGTTTAGGTACATCTTCATATTTCTGTGTGCCAATGCCATTTTTATGGCTTGTAAATTAATACAATGGTCCATTAAGCGTTCACGTGAAGTTTCATGGCAAAACGACTCGTTTTTTATTTTTCAAGATTTTTGAAACTTTTTGTGGTTTGGGATTTTTTAAAATTTTTTCAGAAGGAGTTTTGGCACATCATGTACCAGCACCCATCGCACATCATGTGCGCACACCCCCCTCGGCCCCCTCGATCGTCGGAACCCCAATGCCGCCATTCAGGTTCTCTGGCGATGCTCCGGTGATGGTGCCCCGGTGAAGAAAAATGTGGCACCAGCACATGCCCGAGCCCAGCATGTGCTGCCGCATCCCTCGGTCCAATCTAATCTTAGACTGGGAATGAACTCCGTATGCATGGACTGGGATTGAACTTCGTATGCCTAAGTCAACCCACGAAATGAGCGTACAGGCGCTCAGTCGACCAGAGGGGCGAGTTACGCAAGTCAGGGATCGGCCGGGTCCCCCTCTACGTGCTACCAATCCTCCTACCGCAACCCTCAGTCTGGTCCAATCTTAGACTGGGAATGAACTCCATATGCCTAAGCCAATCGACGAAACAAGCGGGCGGGCGGACGGGCACTATGCTGGGCAGAGAGACGGGATGCGCAAGCCGTGGATCGATAGGGTGGTAGGTGGGTTTAGGCACATCTTCATATTTTTATGGCTTGTAAGTTCATACAATGGTCCCTTAAGCCTTCTCGTGAAGTTTCATGGCAAGACGACTCGTTTTCTATTTTTCAAGATTTTCAAAACTTTTTGGGGTTCAGGATTTTTTAAAATTTTTTCGGAAGGAGTTTTGGCCCCAAACTTGGTAGACGTGTTCCTTGTATATTTGTTGGCATGCACAAAGACATTCAGCTAAAAACTCAAAGCGTACAAGATTTTGTGACTATTTGAAAAAAGTGTCCCCATTTCAGACACTTTAATGGCTACTGGCAGCAAACCTGTAAAATCTCACATGCACTTTAAGGGGGTGTGAGTTCTTGAGGTTTGATGAGGGATAAGGGGCCAATGTAAGGGCCAAGTACCAGCACCCATTGCACATCATGTGCGCTCACCCCTCGACCCCCCCGATCGCTGAAACCCCAATGCCGTCGGTCAGGTTCTCCGGTAATGCTCAAGCGATCGTGCCCCGACGAAGAAAAATGTGGCACCAGCACATGCCCGAGCCCAGCATGTGCTGCCATAACTCTTGGTCTGATCTGATCTTAGACTGGGAATGAACTCCGTATGCTTAGACTGGGAATGAACTTCGTATGCCTAAGTTAACCCACGAAACGAGCGTGTGGGCGCTCAGCCGGCCAGAAGGGCGGGATGTGCAAGCCGGGGATCGGCAGGGTCCCCCTCTACATGCTACCGATATTGTTGCCACAACCCTCGGTCCGGTCCAATCTTAGACTGGGAATGAACTCTGTATTTCTACGCCAACCGACAAAACGAGCGGGCGGGCAGAAGGGCACTACGCCGGCCAAAGAGACGAGATACGGAAGCCGTGGATCGATAGGGTGGTGGGTGGGTTTAGGCACATCTTCATATTTCTGTGTGCCAATGCCATTTTTATGGCTTGTAAATCCTTACAATGGTCCCATAAGCCTTCACGTGAAGTTTCATGGCAAGGCGACTCATTTTCTATTTTTTACGATTTTCAAAACTTTTTACGGTTCAGGATTTTTAAAAATTTTTTCAGAAGGAGTTTTGGCCCCAAACTTGGTAGACGTGATCCTTGTATTTTTGTTGGCATGCACAAAAAAATTCAGCTAAAAACTCGAAGTGTACAAGATTTTTGTGACCATTTGAAAAAAGTGTCCCTATTTCAGACACTTTAAAGGCTACTGGCAGCAAACTTGTAAAATCTCAAATGCTCTTTAAGGGGGTGTGAGTTCTCGAGGTTTGATGAGGGATAGGGGGCCAATATAAGGGCCAAGTACCAGCACCAATCGCACATCATGTGTGCACACCCCCCCAGCCCCTCCAGTCACCGGAACCCCAATGCTGTCGGTCAGGTTCTCCGGCGATGCTCCGACGATGGTGCCCCGGTGAAGAAAAATCTGGCACCAGCACATACTCGAGCCCACCATGTGCTGTCGCATCCCTTGGTCTGATCCAATCTTAGACTGGGAATGAACTCCGTATGCCTAAGTCAACCCACGAAACAAGCGTGCGGGCGCTCAGCCGGCCAGAGGGATGGGATGTGCAAGCCAGGGATCGGTCGAGTCCCCCTCTGCGTTCTACCGATCCTACTACCGTAACCCTCGGTCTAGTCCAATCTTAGACTGGGAATGAAGTCTGTATGCCTAAGCCAACTGACAAAACGAGTGGGCGGGTGGGTGGGCGGGCACGACGTCGACCAGAGAGATGGGATGCACAAGCCGTGGATCGATAGGGTGGTAGGTGGGTTTAGGCACGTCTTCATATTTCTACATGCCAATGCCATTTTTATGGCTTGTAAATTCATACAACGGTCCCTTAAGCCTTCACGTGAAGTTTCATGGCAAGACGACTCGTTTTCTTTTTTTCACAATTTTTGAACCTTTCTGCGGTTCGAGATTTTTTAAAATTTTTTCGGATGGAGTTTTGGCCAAAAAAACTTCTTAGACGTGATACTTCTATTTTTGTTGGCATGCACAAAAAAATTCAGCTAAAAACTCGATATGTACAAGATTTTGTGACCATCTGAAAAAAGTGTCCCCATTTTAGACACTTTAATTGCTACTGGCAGCAAACCTATAAAATCTCAAATGCTTTTTAAGGGGGTGTGAGTTCTCGAGGTTTGATGAGGGATAGGGGGCCAATATAAGGGCCAAGTACTAGCACCAATCGCACATCATGTGCGCACACCCCCAGCCCCCCCGATCACCGGAACCCCAATGCCGTCGGTCAAGTTCTCCGACGATGCTCCGACGATGGTGCCCCGACGAAGAAAAATACGGCACCAGCACATGCTCGAGGCTAGCATGTGCTGCCGCAACCCTCTATCCGGTCTGATCTTAGACTAGGAATGAACTTTGTATGCTTAGACTAGGAATGAACTCCGTATGCCTAAGTCAACCCATGAAACGAGCGTACGGGCGCTCAGCCGACCAGAGGGGATGCGCAAGCCGAGGATCGACGGGTCCATCTCTGTGTGCTACTGATCCTGCTGCCGTAACCCTCACTCCGGTCTGATCTTAGAATGGGAATGAACTCCGTATGCCTAAGCCAACCGATGAAATGAGCGATCGGGCAGGCGGGCGGGCACTATGCCATCCAGAGAGACGGGATGGGCAAGCCGTGGATCGATAGGGTGGTAGGTGGGTTTAGGCACATCTTCATATTTCTACATGCAAATGCCATTTTTATGGCTTGTAAATTCATCCAATGGTCCCTTACGCCTTCCCGTGAAGTTTCATGGCAAGACGACTCGTTTTCTATTTTTCACGATTTTTGAAACTTTTTGCGGTTCGAGATTTTTTAAAATTTTTTCAAAAGGAGTTTTGGCCCCAAACATTTTAGACATGATCCTTGTTTTTTTGTTGGCGTGCACAAAAAAATTCAGCTAAAAACTCGAAGTGTACAAGATTTTGTGACTATTTGAGAAAAGTGTCCCCATTTCAGACACTTTAATGGCTACTGGCAGCAAACTTGTAAAATCTGAAATGGTCTTTAAGGGGGTGTGAGTTCTCGAGGTTTGATAAGGGATAGGGGGCCAATACAAGGGCCAAGTACCAGTACCCATCGCACATCATGTGGGCACACACCCCTCGGCCTCTCTGATCGCTGGAACCCAAATGCCGCTTGTCAGGTTCTCTGGTGATGCTCCGGCGATGGTGCCCCGATTATGAAAAATGTGGTACCAGCACATGCCGTATGCTTGGACTAGGAATGTCCGATCCTAGACTGGGGATGAACTCCGTATGCTTGGACTGGGGATGAACTCGTATGCCTAAGTCAACCCATGAAACGAGCGTGCAGACGCTCAGCCGGTCGGAGGGGCAGGATGCGCAAGCCAGGGATTAACCGGGTCCCTCACTTTGTGCTGTCGATCCTGCTGCCGCAACCCTCTATCCGATCCGATCTTAGACTGGGAATAAACTCTGTATGCCTAAGCCAACTGACGAAATGAGCGGGCGAGCGGGCGGGCAGGCACTACGCCGGCCAGAGAGACGGGATGCATAAGCCATGGATCGATAGGGTGGTAGGTGGGTTTAGGCACATCTTTATATTTCTGTGTGCCAATGCCATTTTTATGGCTTGTAAATTCATACAATGGTCCCTTAAGCCTTCACATGAAGTTTCATGGCAAGACGAGTCGTTTTCTATTTTTCATGATTTTCAAAACATTTTACGGTTCAGGATTTTTTAAAATTTTTTTAGAAGGATTTTTGGCCCCAAACTTGGTAGACGTGATCCTTGTATTTTTGTTGGCATGCTCAAAAAAATTCAGCTAAAAACTCGAAGTGTACAAGATTTTGTGACCATTTGAAAAAAGTGTCCCCATTTCAGACACTTTAATGGCTACTAGCAGCAAACCTGTAAAATCTCAAATGCTCTTTAAGGGGGTGTGAGTTCTCAACATTCGATGAGGGATAGGGGGACAATATAAAGGCCAAGTACCAGCACCCATCACACATTGTGTGCGCACACCCCCCGGCCCCCCGATCGTCAGAACCCCAATGCCATCGGTTAGGTTCTCCTGCGATGCTTCGACGATGGTGCCCCAGCAAAGAAAAATGCAGCACCAGCACATGCCTGAGCCCAGCATGTGCTACCGTAACCCTCGGTCTGGTCTGATCTTAGACTAGGAATGAACTCCGTTTGCTTAGACTGGGAATGAATTCCATATGCCTAAGTCAACCCATGAAATGAGCGTGTGGGCGCTCAGCCGACCAGAGGGGCAGGATGTGCAAGCCGAGGATCGGCTGGGTCCCCCTCCGTGTACTGCCGATCCTGCTGCCACAACCCTCAGTCCGGTCTGATCTTAGATTAGGAATGAACTCCGTATGCATAAGCCAACCGACGAAACGAGCGGGCGGGCGGGCGGGCACTATGCCGGCTAGAGAGACGGGATGCACAAACCGTGGATCAATAGGGTGGTAGGTGGGTTTAGGCACATCTTCATATTTTTGCATGCCAATGCCATTTTTATGGCTTGTAAATTCACACAATGGTCCCTTAAGCCTTCACGTGAAGTTTCATGGCAAGACGACTCGATTTCTATTTTTCATGATTTTTGAAACTTTTTATGGTTCGAGATTTTTTAAAATTTTTTCAGACGGTGTTTTAGCCCCAAACCTGGTAGACGTGATCCTTGTATTTTTTTTGGCATGCACAAAAAATTTCAGCTAAAAAGTCGAAGTGTACAAGATTTTGTGACCATTTGAAAAAAATGTCCCCATTTTTGACACTTTAATGGGAATTGGTAGCAAACCTGTAAAATCTCAAATGCTCCTTAAGGGGGTGTGAGTTCTCGAGGTTTGATGAGGGATATGGGGCCAATATAAGGGCCAAGTACCAGCACCCATCACACATCATGTGCGCACACCCCCCTGGCCCCCCCGATCGCCGGAACCCCAATGCCACCGGCCAGGTTCTCCAGCGATGCTCCGATGATGGTGCCCCGACAAAGAAAAATGTGGCACCAGCACTTGCCCGAGCCCAGCATGTGCTGTCACAACCCTCGGTCTGATCCGATCTTAGACTGGGAATGAACTCTGTATGCTTAGATTGGGAATGAACTTCGTATGCCTAAGTCAACCCACGAAACGAGCGTGCGGGCGCTCAGCCGGCCAGAGGGGCGGGAAGCGCAAGCCGTGGATCGATCAGGTCCCCCTCTGCGTGCTGCCGATCCTTCTGCCACAACCCTCGGTCTGGTCCAATCTTAGATGGGAATGAACTCCGTATGCCTAAGCCAACCGAAGAAACGAGCGGCCGGGCGGGCGGGCGGGCACTACGTCGGCCAGAGAGACAGGATCCGCATGCCATGGATCGGTAGGATGGTAGGTGCGTTTAGGCACATCTTTATATTTCTATGTGCCAATGCCATTTTTATGGCTTGTAAATTCATACAATGGTCCCTTAAGCCTTCGCGTGAAGTTTCATGGCAAGACGACTCGTTTTCTCTTTTTCACGATTTTTGAAACTTTTTTCGGTTCAGGATTTTTTAAAATTTTTTCGGAAGGAGTTTTGGCCCCAAACTTGGTAGACATGATCCTTGTATTTTTTTTTGGAATGCACAAAAAAATTCAGTTAAAAACTTGAAGTGTACAAGATTTTGTGACCATTTGAAAAAAGTGTCCCCATTTCAGACACTTTAATGGCTACTGGCAACAAACCTGTAAAATCTCAAATGCTCTTTAAGGGGGTGTGAGTTCTCAAGGTTTGATGAATAGGGATCCAATATAAGGGCCAAGTACCAGCACCCATCACACATCATGTGCGCACCCCCCCCGGCCCCCCGATCACCGGAACCCAATGTCGTCGGTCAAGTTCTCCGACGATGCTCTGACGATGGCGCCCCGACGAAGAAAAATATGGCACCAGCACATGCCGGAGCCCAGCATGTGCTGCCGCAACCGTCGGTCCGGTCTGATCTTAGACTGGGAATGAACTTCGTACGCCTAAGTCAACCCACGAAACGAGCCTGTGGACGCTCAACCGACCAGAGAGGCGGGATGCGCAAGTCGAGGATCGACCGGGTCCCCCTCCTCGTGCTGGATATCCTGCTACCGAAAACCTCTTGGTCTGGTCCGATCTTACACTAGGAATGAACTCCGTATGCCTAAGCCAACAGATGAAACGAGCGGGCGGGCGGGCATTACGCCGACCAGTGAGAGACGGGATGCGCAAGCCGTGGATCGATAGAGTGGTAGGTGGGTTTAGGCACATCTTCATATTTCTGCATGCCAATGCCATTTTTATGGCTCGTAAATTCATACAATGGTCCCTTAAGCCTTCACGTGAAGTTTCATGGTAAGACGACTCGTTTTCTATTTTTCATGATTTTCGAAACTTTTTCCAGTTCAGGATTTTTTAAAATTTTTTGGGAAGGAGTTTTGGCCCCAAACTTGGTAGATGTGATCCTTGTATTTTTTTTGGCATGCATAAAAAAATTCAGCTAAAATCTCGAAGTGTACAAGATTTTGTGACCATTTGAAAAAGGTGTCCCCATTTCAGACACTTTAATGGCTACTGGCAGCAAACCTATAAAATCTCAAATGCTCTTTAAGGGGGTGTGAGTTCTCGAGGTTTGATGAGGGATAGGGGGCCAATATAAGGGCCAAGTACCAGCACCCATCGCACATCATGTGCGCAGACCCCCCCGGCCCCCCCGATCGTCGGAACACAAATGCCGTCGGTCTGGTTCTCCGACGATGCTCCGACTATGGTGCCCCGACAAAGAAAAATGCGGTACCAGCACATGCCTGAGCCCAACATGTGCTGCCGTAACCCTGGGTCCGGTCCGATCCTAGAATGGGGATGAACTCTGTATGCTTAGGCTGGGAATGAACTCGTATGCCTAAGTGAATCCACGAAACGAGCGTGCGGGCGCTCAGCCGGCCAGAGGGGCGGGATGCGTAAGCCGGGGATCGACCGTGTCCCCCTCTGTGTGCTACCAATTTTGCTATCGGAACCCTCAGTCTGATCCAATCTTAGACTGGGAATGAACTCCATATGCCTAAGCCAACCGACGAAACGCGTGGGCAGGCGGACGGGAGGGCACTACGCCGACCAAAGCGACGGGATGCGCAAGCCGTAGATCGATAGGGTGATAGGTGGGTTTAGGCACATCTTGATGGCTTGTAAATTCATACAATGGTCCCTTAAGCCTTCACGTGAAGTTTCATGGCAAGACGACTTGTTTTCTATTTTTCACGATTTTCAAAACTTTTCACGGTTCAGGATTTTTTAAAATTTTTTCAGAAGGAGTTTTGGCCCCAAACTTGGTAGACATGATCCTTGTATTTTTTTGGCATGGACAAAAAAATTCAGCTAAAAACTCAAAGTGTACAAGATTTTGCGCCCATTTGAAAAAAGTGTCCCCATTTCAGACACTTTAACGGCTACTGGCAGCAAACCTGTAAAATCTCAAATGCTCTTTAAGGGGGTGTGAGTTCTCGAGCCTTGATGAGGGATAGGGGGCCAATATAAAAGGCCAACTACTAGCACCCATCGCACATCATGTGCGCACACCCCCTGGCCCCCGGTCGTCGGAACCCCAATGCCGTCGGTCAAGTTCTCCAGTGATGCTCCGGTGATGGTGCCCTGACGAAGAAAAATGTGACACCAGCACATGCTCGAGCCCAACATGTGCTGCCGCAACCCTCGGTCTGGTGCGATCTTAGACTGGGAATGAACTCCGTATGCCTAAGCCAACCAATGAAACGAGTGGTTGGACAGGCGGGAGGGCACTACGCTGGCCAGAGAGACAGGATGCGAAGCCGTAGATCGATAGGGTGATAGGTTGGTTTAGGCGGATCTTCATATTTTTGCATGCCAATGCCATTTTTAGGGTTTGTAAATTCATACAATGGTCCCTTAAGCCTTCACGTGAAGTTTCATTGCAAGACGACTCGTTTTTTATTTTTCACGATTTTCAAAACTTTTCACGGTTCAAGATTTTTTAAAATTTTTTCAGAAGGAGTTTTGGCCCCAAACTTGGTAGACATGATCATTGTATTTTTTTTGGCATGCAAAAAAAAATTCAGCTAAAAACTCGAAGTGTACAAGATTTTGCGGCCATTTGAAAAAAGCGTCCCCATTTCAGACACTTTAATGGCTACTGGCAGCAAACCTGTAAAATCGCAAATGCTCTTTAAGGAGGTGTGAGTTCTCAAGGTTTGATGAGGGATAGGGGGCCAATATAAAGGGCCAAGTACCAGCACCCATCGCACATGATGTGTGCACACCCCCTGGCCCCCCCGATCGCTGGAACCCTAATGCCGTCGGTCAGGTTCTCCGGTGATGCTCCGGTGATGGTGCCCCGACGAAGAAAAATGCGGCACCAGCACATGCTCGAGCCCAGCATGTGCTGTCGCAATCCTCGGTCTGGTCCCATCTTAGACTGGGAATGAACTCCGTATGCTTACACTGGAATGAACTCCGTATGCCTAAGTCAACCCACGAAACAAGCGTGTGGGTGCTCAGCCGGCAAGAGGGGCAGGATGCGCAAGCCAGGGATCAGCTGGGTCCCCCTCCATGTGCTACCGATCCTACTGCTGCAACCCTCGATCTGGTCAGATCTTAGACTGGTAATCAACTCTGTATGCCTAAGCCAACCGACGAAAAGAACGGGCGGGCGGGCGGGTGCTACACCGACCAGAGAGACGGGATGCGCAAGCTGTGGATCGATAGGGTAGGAGGTGGGTTTGGGCACATCTTCATATTTCTACGTGCCAATGTCATTTTTATGACTCGTAAATTCATACAATTTTCCCTTAAGCCTTCACGTGAAGTTTCATGGCAAGACGACTCGTTTTCTATTTTTCATGATTTTTGAAACTTTTTATGGTTCGAGATTTTTTAAAAATTTTTTTGGAATGAGTTTTGGTTCCAAACATGGTAGACGTGATACTTGTATTTTTGTTGGCATGCACAAAAAAATTCAGCTAAAAACTTGAAGTGTACAAGATTTTGTGACCATTTGAAAAAAGTGTCCCCATTTCAGACACTTTAATGGCTACTGGCAGCAAACCTGTAACATCTCAAATACTCTTTAAGGGGGGTGGGTTCTCGAGGTTTGATGAGGGATAGGGGGCCAATATAAGAGCCAAGTACCAGCACCCATCGCACAGCATGTGCGCACACCCCCTTGCCCCCCCGATCGTCGGAACCCTAATGCCGCTGGTCAGGTTCTCCGACGATGCTCCGACGATGGTACCCCGACAAAAGAAAATGCTGCACCAGCACATGCCCGAGCCCAGCATGTGTGGCCGCAACCCTCGGTCCGGTCCGATGTTAGACTGGGAATGAACTCCGTATGCTTAGACTGGGAATGAACTCCGTATGCCTAAGTCAACCCACGAAACGAGCGTGCGGGCGCTCAGCAGGCCAGAGGGACGGGATGTGCAAGCCGGGGATCGATCGCATCCCCCTCTGCATGCTGTCGATCTTGCTGCCACAACCATCGGTCGGGTCCAATCTTAGACTGGGAATGAACTCTGTATGCCTAACCAAAAGAACGAAACGAGCGGGTGGGCTGGCGGGCGGGCACTACACCGGCTAGAGAGACGGGATACGCAAGCCGTGGACCGATAGGGTGGTAGGTGGGTTTAGGCACATCTTCATATTTCTGTGTGCCAATGCCATTTTTTTGGCTTGTAAATTCATACAATGGTCCCTTAAGCCTTCACGTGAAGTTTCATGGCAAGATGACTCATTTTCTATTTTTCATGATGTTCGAAACTTTTTGTGGTTCGAGATTTTTTAAAATTTTTTCGGAAGGAGTTTTGGCCCCAAACTTATTGGATGTGATCCTTGTATTTTTGTTGGCATGCACAAAAATATTCAACTAAAAACTCAAAGTGTACAAGATTTTGTTACCATTTGAAAAAAGTGTCCCCATTTCGGACACTTTAATGGCTACTGGTAGCAAACATGTAAAATCTCAAATGCTCTTTAAGGGGGTGTGAGTTCTCGAGGTTTGATGAGGGATAGGGGGCAAATATAAGGGCCAAGCACCAGCACCCATCCACATCATGTGCGCACACCCCCCCGGCCCCCTAATTGTCGGAACCCCAATGGCGCCTGTTAGGTTCTCCGACGATGCTCTGGCGATGGTGCCCCGGCGAAGAAAAATACGACACCAGCACATGCCCGAGCCCAGCATGTGCTGCCGCAACCCTCGGTTCGATCCGATCTTAGACTGGGAATGGACTCCGTATGCTTAGACTGGAATGAACTCCATATGCCTAAGTCAACCCATGAAACGAGTGTGCGGGCGCTCAGCCGACCGGAGAGGCGGGATGCGCAAGCCGGGGATCGATCGGGTCCCCTTATACGTGTTGTCAATTCTGCTACTGTAACCCTTGATTTCGTCTGATCTTATACTGGGAATGAACTCCGTATGCCTAAGCCAACTGACGAAATGAACGGGCAGGCAGGCGGGCACTATGTCGGGCAGAGAGACGGGATGCGCAAGTCATGGACCGATAGGGTGGTAGGTGGGTTTAGACACATCTTCATATTTCTGCTTGCCAATGCCATTTTTAGGGCTTGTAAATTCATACAGTGGTCCTTTAAGCCTTCACGTGAAGTTTCATGCCAAGAGGACTCGTTTTCTATTTTTCATAATTTTTGAAACTTTTTATGGTTCGGGATTTTTTTAAAATTGTTTCGGAAGGAGTTTTGGCCCCAAACTTGGTAGACATGATCCTTGTATTTTTGTTGGCATGCATAAAAAAATTCAGCTAAAAAGTCGAAGTGTACAAGATTTTGTGACCATTTGAAAAAAATGTCCCCGTTTTAGACACTTTAATGGGAATTGGTAGCAAACCTGTAAAATCTCTAATGCTCTTTACGGGGGTGTGAGTTCTCGAGGTTTGAAGAGGGATAGGGGGCCAATATAAGGGTCAAGTACCAGCACCCATCGCACATCATGTGCACACACCCCCCGGCCCCCCTAATTGTCGGAGCCCCAATGCCGCATGTCAGGTTCTCCGACGATGCTCTGGCGATGGTGCCCCGGCGAAGAAAAATATAGCACCAGTACATGCCCGAGCCCAGCATGTGCTACCGTAACCCTCGGTCTGATCCGATCTTAGACTGGCAATGAACTCCATATGCTTAGACTGGAATGAACTCCATATGCCTAAGTCAACCCATGAAACGAGCGTGCGGGCGCTCAGCCGACCAGAGGGGCGGGATGCACAAGCCGGGGATCGGTCGGGTCCCCCTATACGTGCTATCGATTCTGCTGCTGTAACCCTCGGTTTGGTGTGATCTTAGACTAGGAATGAACTCCATATGCCTAAGCCAACTGACAAAACGAACGGGTAGGCGGGCGGGCGGGCACTACGTCGGGCAGAGAGACGGGATGCGCAAGCCGTGTATCGATAGGGTGGTAGGTGGGTTTAGGCACATCTTCATATTTCTGCTTGCCAATACCATTTTTAGGGCTTGTAAATTCATACAGTGGTCCTTTAAGCCTTCACGTGAAGTTTCATGGCAAGACGACTCGTTCTCTATTTTTCACAATTTTTGAAACTTTTTAAGGTTCAGGATTTTTTTAAAATTTTTTCGGAAGGATTTTTGGCCCCAAACTTGGTAGACAGGATCCTTGTATTTTTGTTGGCATGCATTAAAAAATTCAGCTAAACACTCGACGTGTACAAGATTTTGTGACCATTTAAAAAAAGTGTCCCCATTTCAGACACTTTAATGGCTACTGCAACAAACCTGTAAAATCTTAGATGCTCTTTAAGGGGGTGTGAGTTCTCGAGGTTTGATGAGGATAGGGGGCCAATATAAGGGCCAAGTACCAGCACCCATCGCACATCATGTGCGCACACCCCCCCGGCCCCCCCGATCGCTGGAACCCCAATGTCGTCGGTCAGGTTCTCCGGCGATGGTGCCCCGACGAAAAAAAATGCGGCACCAGCACATGCCCAAGCCCAGCTTGTGCTGCCACAACCCTTGGTCCGGTCTGATCTTAGACTGGGAATTAACTCCGTTTGGCTAATCCAACCGACGAAACGAGCGGGCGAGCACTAAGCCGGCCAGAGAGACGGGATGCGCAAGCCGTGGATCGATAGGGTGGTAGGTGGGTTTAGGAACATCTTCATATTTCTATGTGCCAATGCCATTTTTATGGCTTGTGAATTCATACAATGGTCTCTTAAGCCTTCATGTGAAGTTTTATGGCAAGACGACTCATTTTTTATTTTTGATGATTTTCAAAACTTTTTGCGGTTCGGGATTTTTTAAAATTTTTTTGAAAGGATTTTTGGCCCCAAACTTGTTCGACGTGATCCTTATATTTTTGTTGGCATGCACAAAAAAATTCAGCTAAAAACTCAAAGTGTACAAGATTTTGTGACCATTTGAAAAAAGTGTCCCCATTGTAGACACTTTAATAGCTACTGGTAGCAAACCAGTAAAATCTCAAATGCTCTTTAAGGGGGTGTGAGTTCTCGAGGTTTGATGAGGGATAGGGGGCGAATATAAGGGCCAAGTACCAGCACCCATCGCACATCATGTGCGCACACCCCCCAGCCCCCCGATCGTCGCAACCCGAATGTCGCCGGTCAGGTTCCGCAGCGATGCTCCGGTGATGGTGCCCCGGTGAAGAAAAATTTGGACCAGCACATGCCCGAGGCCAGCATGTGCTGCCGCAACCCTCGGTCTAATCCGGTCTTAGATTGGGAATGAACTTCGTATGCCTAAGTCAACACACGAAATGAGCGTGCGGGCGCTCAGCCGGCCAGAGGGGCGGGATGTGGAAGTCGGGGATCGGTCGGGTCCCCCTCTACATGCTACCGATCCTACTACCGCAACCCTCAGTCTGGTCCGATCTTAGACTGGCAATGAACTCTGTATGCCTAAGCCAACCGACAAAACGAGCGAGCAGGCGGGCGGGCGGGTGGGCACTAAGCCGGCTAGAGAGACGGGATGCTCAAGCCGTTGATCGATAGGCTAGTAGGTGTGTTTAGGCACATCTTCATATTTCTACATGCCAATGCCATTTTTATGGCTTGTAAATTCATACAATGGTCCCTTAAGCCTTCACGAGAAGTTTCATGGTAAGACGACTCCTTTTCTATTTTTCATGATTTTCAAACATTTTTGCGGTTCCAGATTTTTTAAAATTTTTTCGAAAGGAGTTTTGGCCCCAACTTGGTAGATGTGATCCTTGTATTTTTGTTGGCGTGCACAAAAAAATTCAGCTAAAAAGTCGAAGTGTACAAGATTTTGTGACCATTTAAAAAAGTGTCCCCAATTCAGACACTTTAATGGCTACTTGCAACAAACCTGTAAATTCTCAAATGCTTTTTAAGGGGGTGTGAGTTCTCGAGGTTTGATGAGGGATAGGGGGTCAGTATAAGGGCCAAGTACCTGTACCCATCGTACATCATGTGCGCACACCCCCCGACCCCCCGACCCCCCGATCGTCGGAACCCCAATGCCGCCGGTCAGGTTCTCCAGCTATGCTCCGACGATGGGCCCCCAACGAAGAAAAATGCGGCACTAGCACATGCCCGAGGCCAGTATGTGCTGCCGCAACTCTTGGTCTGATCCGATCTTAGACTGGGAATGAACTCCGTATGCTTAGACTGGGAATGAACTCTGTATGCCTAAGTCAAACCACGAAACGAGCGTGCGGGCGCTCAACCGGCCAGAGGGGCGGGATGTGCAAGTCGGGGATAGGCTGGGTCCCCCTCTGCATGCTGCCAATCCTACTGCTGCAACCCTCAGTCTATTCTGATCTTAGACTGGCAATGAACTCCGTATGCCTAAGCTAACCGACGAAACGAGCGAGCGGGCGGGCGGGCGGGCACTACGCCGGCTAGAGAGACGGGATGCGCAAGTTGTGGATCGATAGGCTGGTAGGTGGGTTTAGGCACATCATCATATTTCTGCATGCCAGTGCCATTTTTATGGCTTGTAAATTCATACAATGGTCCCTTAAGCCTTCACGAGAAGTTTCATGGCAAGACAACTCGTTTTCTATTTTTCATGATTTTTAAAAATTTTTGCAGTTCAGGATTTTTTAAAATTTTATCAGAAGGAGTTTTGGCTGCAAACTTGGTAGACGTGATTCTTGTATTTTTGTTGGCATGCACAAAGAAAAATCAGCTGAAAACTCGAAGTGTACAAGATTTTGTGACCATTTGAAAAAAGCATCCCCATTTCAGACACTTTAATGGCTACTGGCAGCAAACCGGTAAAATCTCAAATGCTCTTTAAGGGGGTGTGAGCTCTCGAGGCTTGATGCGGGATAGGGGGCCAATATAAGGGCCAAGTACCAGCACCCATCGCACATCATGTGCGCACACCCCCCGGTCCCCCCGACCGCCTGAAGCCCAATGCCACCGGTCAAGTTCTTCGACGATGCTTCAGCGATGGTGCCCTAACGAAGAAAAATGCATCACTAGCACATGCCTGAGCCTAGCATTTGCTGCCGCAACCCTATGTCCGATCCGATCTTAGACTGGGAATGAACTCCGTATGCTTAGACTGGGAATGAACTCCGTATGCCTAAGTCAACCCACGAAATGAGCGTACGGGCACCCAGCCGGCCAGAGGGGAGGGATGGGCAAGCCGGGGATCGGTCGGGTCCTCCTCTGCATGCTGTCGATCCTACTACCATAACCCTCGGTCTGGTCTGATCTTAGATTGAGAATGAACTCCGTATGCCTAAGCCAACCGACGAAACGAGCGGGCGGGCTGGCGTGCGAGCACTACGCCGGCCAGAGAGACGGGATGCACAAGCTGTGGATCGATAGGGTGGTAGGTGGGTTTAGGCACATCTTCATATTTCTGCATGCCAATGCCATTTTTATGGCTTGTAAATTCATACAATGGTCCCTTAACGTTCACGTGAAGTTTCATGGCAAGACGACTCGTTTTCTATTTTTCATGATTTTTGAAACTTTTTACGGTTCGGGATTTTTTTTAATTTTTTCGGAAGGATTTTTTTCTCCAAACTTAGTAGGCATGATCCTTGTATTCTTGTTGAAGTGCACAAAAAAATTCAGCTAAAAACTCGAAGTGTACAAGATTTTGTGACCATTTGAAAAAAGTGTCCCCATTTCAGACACTTTAATGGCTACTGGCAGCAAACCTGTAAAATTTGAAATGCTTTTTAAGGGAGTGTGAGTTCTCGAGGTTTGATAAGGGATAGGGGGCTAATATAAGGGCCAAGTACTAGCATCCATCGAACATCATGTGTGCTCAGCCAGAACCCCAATGCCGTCGGTTAGGTTTTCGGACGATGCTCCGGCGATGGTGCCTCGGGGAAGAAAAATGTGGCACCAGCACATGCCCGAGCCCAGCATGTGCTGTGGCAACCCTCGGTCTGGTCCAATCTTAGATTGGGAATGAACTCCGAATGCTTAGACTGAGAATGAACTCCGTATGCCTAAGTCAATCCACGAAACTAGCAAAGCCTTCACGTGAAGTTTCATTTCAAGACGACTTGTTTTCTATTTTTCACGACTTTCAAAACTTTTACGGTTCGAGATTTTTTAAAATTTTTTCAGAAGGAGTTTTGGCCCCAAACTTGGTAGACGTGATCCTTGTATTTTTTTTGTAATGCATAAAACAATTCAGCTAAAAACTTAAAGTGTACAAGATTTTGTGACCATTTGAAAAAAGTGTCCCCATTTTAGACACTTTAATGGCTACTGGCAGCAAACCTGTAAAATCTCAAATGCTCTTTAAGGGGGTGTGAGTTCTTGAGGTTTGATGAGGGATAGGGGGCCAATATAAGGGCCAAGTACCAGCACCCATCGCACATCATGTGCGCACACCCCCTGGCCCCCCTGATTGCCGAAACCCCAATGCCGTCAGTCAGGTTCTCCGGCGATGGTGCCCCGGTGAAGAAAAATGCGGCACCAGCACATGCCTGAGCCCAGCATGTGCTGCTGCAACCCTCGGTCTGATCCGATCTTAGACTGGGAATGAACTCCGTATGCTTAGACTGGGAATGAACTCTGTATGCCTAAGTCAACCCGTGAAACGAGTGTATGGGTGCTTAGTCAGCTAGAGGGGCGGGATGCGCAAGCCGAGGATCGACTGCGTCCCTCTCTGTGTGCTACCGATCCTGCTGTCGCAACCCTCGGTCCGGTCTGATCTTAGACTGGGAATGAACTCCTTATGCCTAAGCCAACTGACGAAAAGAGCGGACGGGCGGGCGCTACGCCGGCCAGAGAGACGGGATGCGCAAGCCGTGGATCGATAGGGTGGTAGGTGAGTTTAGGCAAATCCTTATATTTCTACAAGCCAATGACATTTTTATGGCTTGTAAATTCATACAATGGTCCCTTAAGCCTTCACATGAAGTTTCATGGCAAGATGACTCGTTTTCTATTTTTCATGATTTTTGAAACTTTTTGCGGTTCGGGATTTTTTAAAATTTTTTCGGAAGGAGTTTTGGCCCCAAACATGTTAGACGTGATCCTTTTTTTTTTGTTGGCATGCACAAAAAACTTCAGCTAAAAACTTGAAGTGTACAAGATTTTGGGACCATTTGAAAAAAGTGTCCCACTTCAAACACTTTAATGGCTACTGGCAGCAAAACCTATAAAATCTCAAATGGCCTTTAAGGGGGTGTGAGTTCTCGAGGTTTGATGAGGGATAGAGGACCAATATAAGGGCCAAGTACCAGCACCCATCGCACATCATGTGTGCACACCCCCCTGGCCCCCCCGATCGCTAGAACCCCAATGACGTCGGTCAGGTTCTTCGATGATGGTGCCTCGATGAAGAAAAATGCGGCACCAGCACATGCCTGAGCCTAGCATGTGCTACCGCAACCCTCGGTCTGGTCCGATCTTAGACGGAGAGTGAACTCCGTATGCTTAGATTGGGAATGAACTCCGTATGCCTAAGTCAACCCACGAAATGAGCGTGCAGGCGCTTAGCCGGCTATAGGGGCGGGATGCGAAAGTCGAGAATCAGTCGAGTCCCCCTCTGCATCCCTCAGTCTGGTCTGATCTTAGACTAGGAATGAACTCCATATGCCTAAGCCAACCGACGAAATGAGCGGGCGGGCGGGCGGGCGGGCGGGCGGGCGGGCGCTACGCCGGCCAGAGGGACGGGATGCGCAAGCCGTGGATCGGTGGGGTGGTAGGTGGGTTAAGGCACATCTTCATGTTTCTGTGTGCCAATGCCATTTTTATGGCTTGTAAATTCATACAATGGTCCCTTAAGCCTTAACGTGAAGTTTTAATGGCAAGACGACTCGTTTTCTATTTTTCATGATTTTCGAAACTTTTTACGGTTCGAGATTTTTTAAAATTTTTTCGGAAGGAGTTTTGGCCCCAAACTTGGTAAACGTGATCCTTGTATTTTTGTTGGCATGCAAAAAAAACTTCAGCTAAAAACTCGAAGTGTACAAGATTTTGTGACCATTTGGAAAAAGTGTCCCCAGTTCAGACACTTTATTGGCTACTGGCAGCAAACCTGTAAAATCTCAAATGCTCTTTAAGGGGGTGTGAGTTCTTGAGGTTTGATGAGGGATAGGGGGCCAATATGAGGGCCAAGTACCAACACCCATCGCACATAATGTGCGCACACTCCCCGATCGTCAGAACCCCAATATCATCGGTCAGGTTCTCCGGCGACGGTGGCCCAAAGAAGAAAAATGTGGCACCAGCACATGCCCGAGCCCAACATGTGCTGCCGTAACCCTCGGTCCGATTCGATCTTAGACTGGGAATGAACTCCATATGCTCAGACTGGTAATGAATTTCGTATGCCTAAGTCAACCCACGAAACGAGCGCGCGGGCGCTCAGCCGGCCAGAGGGGTGGGATGCATGAGTCGAGGATCAGTCGAGTCCCCCTCTACGTGCTGCCGATCCTACTGTCGCAACCCTCAGTTTGATTTGATCTTAGAGTAGGAATGAACTCCGTATGCCTAAGCCAACAGACGAAACGAGCAGGCGGGCGGGCGGGTACTATGCCGGCCAGAGAGGCGAGATGCGCAAGCCGTGGATCGATAAGGTGGTAGGTGGGTTTAAGCACATCTTCATATTTCTGCCTGCCAATGCCCTTTTTATGGTGTGTAAATTCATACAATGGTCCCTTAAGCCTTCATGTGAAGTTTCATGGCAAGACGACTCGTTTTCTATTTTTCACAATTTTTGAAACTTTTTACGGCTCGAGATTTTTTAAAATTTTTTCAGAAGGAGTTTTGGCCCCAAACTTGGTAGACATGATCCTTGTATTTTTCTTGGTATGCAAAAAATAATTCAGTTAAAAACTCGATGTGTACAAGATTTTGTGACCATTTGAAAAAAGTGTCCCCATTTCAGACACTTTAATGGCCACTGGCAGCAAACCTGTAAAATCTCAAATGCTCTTAAGGGGGTGTGAGTTCTCAAGGTTTGATGAGAGATAGGGGGCCAGTATAAGGGCCAAGTACCAACACCCATCACACATCATGTGCGCACACCCCCTGGCCCCCCCGATCATCGGAACCCCAATGCCGTCGGTTAGGTTCTCCGATGATGGTCCGACGATGGTGCCCCGACGAAGAAAAGTGTGGCACCAGCACATCCTCGAGCCCAGCATGTGCTGCCGCAACCCTCGGTCTGGTCTGATGTTAGACTGGGAATGAACTCCGTATGGTTAGACTGGGAATGAACTCCGTATGCCTAAGTCAACCCTCAGCCGATCAGAGGGGCGGGATGCGCAAGTCGGGGATCGATCGGGTCCCCCTCTGTGTGCTACTGATCCTGCTACCGCAACCCTCGGTCCAATCCAATCTTAGACTGGGAATGAACTCCGTATGCCTAAGCGAACCGACGAAACAAGCGGGCAGGCACTACGTCGGCCAGAGAGATGGGATGTGCAAGCCGTGGATCGATAGGGTGATAGGTGGGTTTAGGCACATCTTCATATTTCTGCTTGCCAATACCATTTTTATGGCTTGTAAATTCATACAATGGTCCCTTAAGCCTTCACGTGAAGTTTCATGGCAAGACGACTTATTTTCTATTTTTCATGACTTTTGAAACTTTTTACGGTTCGGGATTTTTTAAATTTTTTTTGGAAGGAGTTTTGGCCCGAAACTTGGTAGACGTGATCCTTGTATATTTGTTGGCATGCACAAAAAAATTCAGCTAAAACTCGAAGTGTACAAGATTTTGTGACCATTTTAAAAAAGTGTGACCATTTGAAAAAAGTATCCCCATTTTAGACACTTTAATGGTTACTGGCAGCAAACCTGTAAAATATCAAATGCTCTTTAAGGGGGTGTGAGTATTGAGGTTTGATGAGGGATAGGGGCCAATATAAGTGCCAAGTACCAGCACCCCTCGCACAGCAAGCCCGAGCCCAGCATGTGCTGCCGTAACCCTCAGTCTAGTCCGATCTTAGACTGGGAATGAACTCTGTATGCTTAGACTGGGAATTAACTCCGTATGCCTAAGTCAACCCATGAAACGAGTGTGCGGGCCCTCAGTCGACCAGAAGGGTGGGATGCGCAAGCCAAGGATCAGTCGGGTCGCCCTCTACATGCTACCGATCTTGCTGCCGCAACCCTCGGTCCGATCCAATCTTTGACTGGGAATGAACTCCGTATGCCTAAGCCAACCGACAAAATGAGCAGGTGGGCGGGCGGGCACTACGTCGGCCAGAGAGACGGGATGCGCAAGCGATGGATTGATAAGGTAGTAGGTGGGTTTAGGCACATCTTCCTATTTCTGTGTGCCAATACCATTTTTATGGCTTGTAAATTCATACAATGGTCCCTTAAGCCTTCACGTGAAGTTTCATGGCAAGACGACTCGTTTTCTATTTTTCACGATTTTCAAAACTTTTTGAGGTTTGGGATTTTTTTAAATTTTTTCAGAAGGATTTTTGGCCCCAAACTTGATGGACGTGATCCCTGTATTTTTTTTCACATGCACAAAAAAATTCAACTAAAAACTCGAACTGTACAAGATTGTGTGACCATTTGAGAAAAGTGTCCCCATTTCAGACACTTTATTGGCTACTGGCAGCAAACCTGTAAAATCTCAAATGCCCTTTAAGGGGGTGTGAGTTCTTGAGGTTTGATGAGGGATACGGGGCCAATATAAGGGCCATGTACCAGCACCCATTGCATATCATTTGCGCACACCCCCCGGCCCCCCCGATTGTCGAAACCGTAATGCCGCCGGTCAGTTTCTCCGATGATGCTCCGGCGATGGTGCCCCGACGAAGAAAAATGCATTTCTAGCACATGCCCGAGCCCAGCATGTGCTGTCTTAACCCTCGATCCGGTCTGATCTTAGACTGGGAATGAACTCCGTATGCTTAAGTCAACCCACGAAACAAGCGCGCGGGCGCTCAGCCGGCCAGAGGGGAGGGATGCGCAAGCTGGGGATCGGTCGGGTGCCCCTCTGCATGTTGCCGATCCTGCTACTGCAACCTTTGGTCCGGTCCAATCTTAGACTGGGAATGAACTCTGTATGCCTAAGCCAACCGACGAAACGAGCGGGTGGGCGGGCGGGCGGGCATTATGCCGGCCAGAGAGACGGGATGCGCAAGCCGTGGATCGATAGGGTGGTAGGTGGGTTTAGGCACATCTTCATATTTCTACGTGCCGATGCCATTTTTATGGCTTGTAAATTTATACAATGGTCCCTTAAGCCTTCACGTTTCATGGCAAGATGACTCATTTTCTATTTTTCATGATTTTCAAAACTTTTTGCGATTCAAGATTTTTTTAAATTTTTTTGAAGAAGTTTTAGCCGCAAACTTGGTAGACTGATCCTCGTATTTTTGTTAGCTTGCACAAAAAAATTCAGCTAAAAACTCGAAGTGTACAAGATTTTGTGACCATTTGAAAAAAGTGTCCCCATTTCAGACACTTTAATGGCTATTGGCAGCAAACCTGTAAAATCTCAAATGCTATTTAAGAGGGTATGAGTTCTTAAGGTTTGATGAGGGATAAGGGGCCAATATAAGGGCCAAGTACCAGCACCCATCGCACATTATGTGTGTACACCCCCCCGGCCCCCCCGATCGCTGGTACCCCAATGTCGTCGGTCAGGTTTTTCAGTGATGGTGCCCCGACGAAGAGAAATGCGGCACCAGCACATGCCCGAGCCTAGCATGTGCTGCCGCAACCCTCGGTCCAATCAAATCTTAGACTAGGAATGAACTTCGTATGCTTAGACTGGGAATGAACTCTGTATGTCGGTGATCGGTCGGGTTCCCCTTTGCGTCCTGCCGATCCTACTGCCGCAACCCTCGGTCAAGTCCAATCTAAGATTGGGAATGAACTCTGTATGCCTAAGCCAACCGACGAAAAGAGCGGGCGGGCAGGCGGTCGGGCACTACGCTGGCGAGAGAGACGGGATGCGCAAGTCGTGGATCGATAGGGTGGTAGGTGGGTTTAGGCACATCTTCATATTTCTGCATGCCAATGCCATTTTTATGGCTCGTAAATTCGTACAATGGTCCCTTAAGCCTTCACGTGAAGTTTGATGGCAAGACGGCTCGTTTTCTTTTTTTCACGATTTTTGAAACTTTTTGTGGTTTTGGATTTTTTTAAATTTTTTCGCAAGGAGTTTTGGCCCCAAACTTGGTAGACGTCATCCTTTCATTTTTGTTGGCATGCACAAAAATATTCAGCTAAAAACTCGAAGTGTACAAGATTTTGTGACAATTTGGAAAAAGTGTCCCCATTTCTAACACTTTAATGGCTACTAGCAGCAAACCTGTAAAATCTCAAATGCTCTTTAAGGGGGTGTGAGTTCTCGAGGTTTGATTAGGGATAGGGGGCCAATATAAGGGCCAAGTACCAGCACCCATCGCACATCATTTGCGCACACCCCCCGGCCCCCCCGATCATCGGAACCCTAATGCCGCCGGTCAGGTTCTCCGACAATACTCTAGCTATGGTGCCTCGGTGAAGAAAAATGCTACACCGGCACATGCCCGAGCCCAGCATGTGCTGCCGCAACCCTCGATCTGGTCCGATCTTAGATTGGGAATGAATTTTGTATGCTTAGATTGGGAATGAACTCCGTATCCCTAAGTCAACCAAAGAAACAAGTGTGCGGGCGCTCAGTCGGCCAGGGGGGTGGGATGCGCAAGCCGGGGATCGACCAGTTCCCCCTCCGCATGCTGCCGATCCTACTGCCATAATGAATTTCGTACGCTTAGACTGGGAATGAACTCCGTATGCCTAAGCCAACCGACGAAACGAGCGGGCGGGCAAGCGAGCACTACGCTGACCAGAGAGACGGGATGCGCAAGCCGTGGATCGATAGGGTGGTAGGTGGGTTTAGGCACATCTTCATATTTCTACGTGCCAATGCCATTTTTATGGCTTGTAAATTCAAACAATGGTCCCTTAAGCCTTCACGTGAAGT
Source organism: Durio zibethinus (assembly GCF_047325235.1). Taxonomy (NCBI): domain Eukaryota; kingdom Viridiplantae; phylum Streptophyta; class Magnoliopsida; order Malvales; family Malvaceae; genus Durio; species Durio zibethinus. The sequence continues at coordinate 13,065,339 of NC_143177.1, forward strand.
TTCATGGCAAGATGACTCGTTTTCTATTTTTCATAATTTTGAAACTTTTTGCGGTTCGGGATTTTTTAAATTTTTTCTTAAGGAGTTTTGGCCCCAAAAATGGTAGACGTGATCCTTGTTTTTTTGTTGGCATGCACAGAAAAATTCTACTAAAAACTCGAAGTGTACATTATTTTGTGTCCATTTGAAAAAAGTGTCCCCATTTCAGACACTTTAATGGCTACTGGCAGCAAACCTGTAAAATCTCAATTGCTCTTTAAGGGAGTGTGAATTCTCAAGGTTTGATGAGGGATAGGGGGACAATATAAGGGCCAAGTAGCAGCACGCATCGCACATCATGTGCGCACACCCCCCCGCCCCCCGATCACCAGAACCCCAATGCCGTCGGTCAGGTTCTCCGACGATGCTCCGGCGGTAGAGCCACCGTGAAGAAAAATGCTGCACCAGCACATGCCCGAGCCCAGCATGTGCTACCGTAACCCTCGGTCCAGTCCGATCTTAGACTGGGAATGAACTCCGTATGCTTAGATTGGGAATGAACTCCATTTGCCTAAGTCAACCCATGAAACGAACGTGCGGGCACTCAACCGACCAGAGGGGTGGGATGCCCAAGCAAGGGATCGGCCAGGTCCCCCTCTACGTGTTGTCGATCTTGCCATCGCAACCCTTAGTCCGGTCCAATCCTAGACTAGGAATGAACTCCGTATGCCTAAGCCAACTGACGAAATGAGCGGGCGGACGGGCGGGCGGGCACTACGCCGGCCAGAGAGACGTGATGCATAAGCCGTGGATCGATAGGGTGGTAGGTGGGTTTAGGCACATCTTCATATTTCTGCATGCCAATGCCATTTTTATTTCTTGTAAATTCATACAATGGCCTCTTAAGCCTTCACGTGAAGTTTCATGGCAAGACGACTCGTTTTTTATTTTTCATGATTTTTGAAACTTTTTGCGGTTCAGGATTTTTTAAAATTTTTTCAGAAGGAGTTTTGGCCCCAAACTTGGTAGACATGATCCTTGTATCATTGTTGGCATGCACAAAAACATTCAACTAAAAACTCAAAGTGTACGAGATTTTGTGACCATTTGAAAAAAGTGTCCCCATTTCAGACAATTTAATGGCTACTGGCAGCAAACCTATAAAATCTCAAATGCTCTTTAAGGGGGTGTGAGTTCTCAAGGTTTGATGAGGGATAGGGGGCCAATATAAGGGCCAAGTACCAGCACCCATCGGACATCATGTTCGCACACCCCCCGGCCCCCCCGATCGCCGAAACCCCAATGCCGTCGGTCAAGTTCTCCAGTGATGCTCCGACGATGGTGCCGCGGTGAAGAAAAATGCGGCACCAGTACATGCCCGAGCCCAGTATGTGCTGCCGCAACCCTCGGTCCGGTCTGATCTTAGACTGGGAATGAACTTCGTATGCTTAGACTGGGAATGAACTCCGTATGCCTAAGTCAACCCACGAAATGAGTGTGTGGGCGCTCAATCGGCCAGAGGGGCGGGATGCGTAAGCCGGGGATCGGTCGGGTCCCCCTCTGCGTGCTGCCAATCTTGCTACCGCAACCTTTGGTTCGGTCTGATCTTAGACTGGGAATGAACTTCGTATGCCTAAGCCAATCGACGAAATGAGCGGGCGGGCAGGTGGGCGGGCACTGCGCCGGCCAGAGAGACGGGACACGCAAGTTCTGGGTCGATAGGGTGGTAGGTGGGTTTAGGCACATCTTCATATTTCTGCGTGCCAATACGATTTTTATGGCTTGTAAATGCATACAATGGTCCCTTAAGCCTTCACGTGAAGTTTCATGGCAAGACGACTCGTTTTCTATTTTTCATGATTTTTGAAACTTTTTGTGGTTCGAGATTTATTAAACTTATTTCGGAAGGAGTTTTGGCCCCAACCTTGGTAGACGTGATCCTTGTATTTTTTTTGGCATGCACAAAAAATTCAGCTAAAAACTCGAAGTTTACAAGATTTTGTGACCATTTGAAAAAAGTGTCCCCATTTCAGACACTTTAATGGCTACTGGCAGCAAACCTGTAAAATCTCAAATGCTCTTTAAGGGAGTGTGAGTTTTCGACGTTTGATGAGGGATAGGGGGCCAATATAAGGGCCAAGTACCAGCACCCATCGCACATCATCTGCGCACACCCCCTAGCCCCCCGATCGTTGAAACCCCAATGCCGCCGGTCAGGTTCTCCGGCGATGCTCCGACGATGGTGTCCCGGTGAAGAAAAATGCGACACTAGCACATGCCCAAGCGCAGCATGTGCTGCTACAACCCTCGGTCCGATCCGATCTTAGACTGGGAATGAACTCTGTATGCTTAGATTGGGAATGAACTCTGTATGCCTCAGTCAACCCACGAAAAGAGCGTGCGGGCGCTCAGCCGGCCAGAGGGGTAGGATGCGTAAGCCGGGGATCGACCGTGTGCCCCTCTATGTGCTGTCGATCCTACTACCATAACCCTCAGTCCTATCCGATCTTAGACTGGGAATGAACTCTGTATGCCTAAGCCAACCGACGAAACGAGCGGGCGGGCGGGCGGGCATTACGCCGGCCAGAGAGACGGGATGCGCAAGCCGTGGATCGATAGGGTGGTAGCTGGGTTTAGGCACATCTTCATATTTCTACATGCCAATGCCATTTTTATGGCTTGTAAATTCATACAATGGTCGCTTAAGCCTTCACGTGAAGTTTTATAGCAAGACGACTCGTTTTCTATTTTTCACGATTTTTGAAACTTTTTGCGGTTCGGGATTTTTTAAAATTTTTTTGGAAGGATTTTTGGCCCCAAACATGGTAGACGTGATCCTTTTATTTTTGTTGGCATGCACAAAAAAATTCAGCTAAAAACTCGAAGTGTACAAGATTTTGTGACCATTTGAAAAAGGTGTCCCCATTTAAGACATTTTAATGGCTACTGGCAGCAAACCTGTAAAATCTCAAATGCTCTTTAAGGGGTGTGAGTTCTCAAGGTTTGATGAGGGATAGGGGGCCAATATAAGGGCCAAGTACCAGCACCCATCGCAAATCATGTGCGCACACCCCCCGGCCCCTCCGATCGTCAGAACCCTAATGCTGCCGATCAGGTTCTCCGGCGATGCTTCGGCGATGGTGCCCCGACGAAGAAAAATGCGGCACCAGCACATGCCCGAGCCCAGCATGTGCTACCGCAACCCTCGGTCTGGTCCGATCTTCGACGGGAATGAACTCTATATGCTTAGACTGGGAATGAACTCTGTATGCCTAAGTCAACCCACGAAACGAGCGTGCGGGCGCTTAGTCGGCCATAAGGGTGGGATGCGCAAGCCGAGGATCGACCGGGTCCCTCTCTACGTGCTACCGATCTTGCTGCCACAACCCTTGGTCCGATCCAATGTTAGACTGGGAATGAACTTCGTATGCCGAAGCAACCGACGAAACGAGCGAGCGGGAGGGCGGGCGGGCACTGCGTCGGCCAGAGAGATGGGATGCGCAAGCCGTGAATCGATAGGGTGGTAGGTGGGTTTAGGTACATCTTCATATTTTTGCATGCCAATGCAATTTTTATGGCTTGTAAATTCATACAATGGTCCCTTAAGCCTTCACGTGAAGTTTAATGGCAAGAAGACTCGTTTTTTATTTTTCACGATTTTTGAAACTTTTTGCGGCTTGAGATTTTTTAAAATTTTTTTGAAAGGATTTTTGGCCCCAAACTTGGTAGATGTGATCCTTGTATTTTTGTTGGCATGCACAAAAAAATTCAGCTAAAAACTCGAAGTGTTCAAGATTTTGTGACCATTTGAAAAAAGTGTCCCCATTTCAGACACTTTAATGGCTACTGGCAGCAAACCTGTAAAATCTCAAATGCTCTTTAAGGGGGTGTGAGTTCTCGAGGTTTGATGAGGGATAGGGGGCCAATATAAGGGCCAAGTACCAGCACCCATCGCACATCATGTGCACACACCCCCTCGGCCCCCCCGATCGTCGAAACCCCAATGCCGCCGGTCAGGTTCTCCGACGATGCTCCGGCGATGGTGCCCCGACAAAGACAAATACGGCACCAGCACATGCCCGAGCCCAGCATGGGCTACCGCAGCCCTTGGTCTGGCCCGATCTTAGACTCGGAACGAACTCCCTATGCTTAGACTGGGAAAGAACTCCGTATGCCTAAGTCAACCCACGGAACGAGCATGCGGGCGCTCAGCCGGCTAGAGGGGCAGGATGCACAAACCGGGGATCGATCGGGTCCCCTTCTGCGGGCTACCGATCCTGCTACCACAACCCTCAGTCCGGTTCGATCTTAGACTGGGCATGAACTCCTTATGCCTAAGCCAATCGACGAAACGAGCTGACGGGCGGGCGGGCACTACACCGACCAGAGAGACGGGATGCGCAAGCCGTGGATCGATAGGGTGGTAGGTGGGTTTAGGCACATCTTCAAATATCTGCGTGCCAATGCCATTTTTATGTCTTGTAAATTCATACAATTGTCTCTTAAGCCTTCATGCGAAGTTTCACGGTAAGACGACTCGTTTTCTATTTTTCACGACTTTCAAAACTTTTTACTGTTTGGGATTTTTTAAAATTTTTTCGGAAGGAGTTTTGGCCCCAAACTTGGTAGACGTGATCCCTGTATTTTTTTTGGCATGCACAAAAAAAGTCACCTAAAAACTTGAAGTGTACAAGATTTTGTGACCATTTGAAAAAAGTGTCCGCATTTCAGACACTTTAATGGCTACTGGCAGCAAACCTGTAAAATCTCAAATGCTTTTTAAGGGGGTGTGAGTTCTCGAGGTTTGATGAGGGATAGGGGGCCAATATAAGAGCCAAGTTCCAGTACCCATCGCACATCATGTGTGCACACCCCCCTGGCCCCCCCGATCGCTAGAACCCCAATGCCGCTGGTCAGGTTCTCTGGCGATACTCCGGCGATGGTGCCCCGATGAAGAAAAATGCGGCACCAACAGATGCCCGAGCCCAGCATGTGCTGCCGCAACCCTCGGTCTAGTCTGATCTTAGACTGGGAATGAACTCCGTATGCTTAGATTGGGAATGAACTTCGTATGCCTAAGTCAACCCACGAAACGAGCGTACGGGCGCTTAGCCGGCTAGAGGGGCGGGATTCACAAGTCGGGGATCGACCCGGTCCCCTTCTACGTGCTACCAATCCTGCTGCCACAACCCTCGGTCCGGTCCAATGTTAGACAAGGAATGAACTTCATATGCCTAAGCCAACCGACGAAATGAGCAGATAGGAGGGCGGGCAGGCAGTACGCCAGCCAGAGAGATGGGATGCGCAAACCGTGGATCGATAGGGTGGTTGGTCGGTTTAGGCTTATCTTCATATTTGTGCATGCCAATTCCATTTTTATGGCTTGTAAATTCATACAATGGTCCCTTAAGCCTTCACGTGAAGTTTCATGGCAAGACGACTCGTTTTTTATTTTTCATAATTTTAGAAACTTTTTACGGCCTGGGATTTTTTAAAATTTTTTCAAAAGGAGTTTTGGTCCCAAACTTGGCAGACGTGATCCTTGTATTTTTTTTGGTATGCACAAAAAAATTCAGCTAGAAACTCGAAGTGTACAAGATTTTGTGACCATTTAAAAAAAGTGTCCCCATTTCAGTCACTTTAATGGCTACTGGCAGCAAACCTGTAAAATCTCACACGCTCTTTAAGGGGGTGTGAGTTTTTGAGGTTTGATTAGGGATAGGGGGCCAATATAAGGGCCAAGTACCAGCACCCATCACACATCATGTGCGCACACCCCCCAGCCCCCCGATCGTTGGAACCCCAATGCCGTCGGTCAGGTTCTCTAATGATGCTCCGACGATAGTGCCCCGACGAAGAAAAATGCGACACCAGCATATGCTCGAGCCAAGCATCTGCTGTCGTAACCTTCGGTCTGGTCCAATCTTAGACTGGGATTGAACTCCGTATGCTTAGACTGGGAATGAACTCCGTACAACTAAGTCAACCCACAAAATGAGCGTGCGGGCGCTCAGCCGGCCAGAGGGGTAGGATGCACAAGCTGGGGATTGGCCGGGTCCCCCTCTGTGTGCTACCGATCTTGCTGCCGCAACCCTCTGTCTGGTCCAATCTTAGACTGGGAATGAACTCCGTATGCCTAAGCCAACCGATGAAACAAGGGGGAGGGCGGGTGGGCGGGCAATACCCTGACCAGAGAGACGGGATGCGCAAGCCGTGGATCGATAGGGTGGTAGGTGGGTTTAGGCACATCTTCATATTTCTGCATGCGAATGCCATTTTTATGGCTTGTAAATTCATAGAATGGTCTTTTAAACCTTCACGTGAAGTTTCATGGCAAGACGACTCGTTTTCTATTTTTCACGATTTTTAAAACTTTTTGTGGTTCAGGATTTTTTAAAATTTTTTCGGAAGGTGTTTTGGCCCCAAATTTGGTAGATGTGATCCTTGTATTTTTTTTAGCATGCATAAAAAAATTCAGCTAGAAACTGGAAGTGTACAACATTTTGTGACCATTTGAAAAAAGTGTCCCCATTTCAGACACTTTAATGGCTACTGGCAGCAAACCTCTAAAATCTCAAATGCTCTTTAAGGGGGTGTGAGTTCTTGAGGTTTGATGAGGGATAGGGGGCCAATATAAGGGCCAAGTACCAGCACCAATCGCACATCATGTGCGCACACCCCCCGGCCCCCCCGATCGCCGGAACCCCAATGCCGTCGGTCGGGTTCTCCGGCGATGCTCCGGCGATGGTGACCCAGTGAAGGAAAATGCGGCACCAGCACATGCCCGAGCCCAGCATGTGCTACCGCAACCCTCGGTCTGGTCCGATCTTAGTCTGGGAATGAACTCTGTATGCCTACATCGACCCATGAAACGAGCGTGCGGGCGCTCAGCCGGCCAGAGGGGCGGGATGCGCAAGCCGGGGATCAGCTGGCTCCCCCTCTGCGTGCTGCCAATCCTGCTACCGCAACCCTCAATCCAGTCTAATCTTAGACCAGGAATGAACTCCGTATCTGTAAGCCAACTGACGAAACGAGCGGGTGGGCGGGCACTACGCCGACCAGAGAGACGGGATGCGCAAGCCGTGGATCGATAGAATGGTTGGTGGGTTTAAGCACATCTTCATATTTCTATGTGCCAATGCCATTTTTATGGCTTGTAAATTCATACAATGGTCCCTTAAGCCTTCACGTGAAGTTTCATCGCAAGACCAGTCGTTTTCTATTTTTCACGATTTTTGAAATTTTTTACGGTTCGGGATATTTTAAAATTTTTTCGGAAGGAGTTTTGGCCCCAAATTTGGTAGATGTGATCCTTGTGTTTTTGTTGCCAGCAACAAAAGAATTCAGCTAAAAGCTCAAAGTGTACAACATTTTGTGACCATTTTAAAAAAGTGTCCCCATTTCAGACACTTTAATGGCTACTGGCAGCAAACCTGTAAAATCTCAAATGCTCTTTAAGGGGGTGTGAGTTCTCGAGGTTTCTTGAGGGATAGGGGGCCAATATAAAAGCCAAGTACCAGCACCGATCTTACATCATGTGCGCACACCCCCGGCCCTCCTGATCGCCGGAATCCAAATGTCGCCGTTCAGGTTCTCCGACGATGCTCCGACGATGGTGCCTCGAGGAAGAAAAATACGGCACCAGAACATGCTCGATCCTAGCGTGTGCTGCCGCAACCCTCGGTCTGGTCCAATCTTAGATTGGGAATGAACTCCCTATGCTTAGACTGGGAATGAACTTCGTATGCGTAAGTGAACCCATGAAACAAGCGTGCGGCCGCTCGACCGGCCAGAGGGGCGGGATGTGTAAGCCGAGGATCGGTCGGGTCCCCCTCTGCATGCTACCGATCCTACTATTGCAACCCTTGGTCTAGTCTGATCTTAGACTGGGAATGAACTCCGTATGCTTAGACTGGGAATGAACTCCGTATGCCTAAGCCAACCGACGAAACGAGCGGCCAGAGAGATGGGATGCACAAGTCATGGATTGATAGGATGGTACGTGGGTTTAGGCACATCTTCATACTTCTGCATGCCAATGCCATTTTTATGGCTTGTAAATTCATACAATGGTCCCTTCAGCCTTCACGTGAAGTTTCATGGCAAGACGACTCGTTTTCTATTTTTCACGATTCTCAAAACTTTTTGCGGTTCAGGATTTTTTTAAATTTTTTGGAAGGAGTTTTGGCCCCAAACTTGGTAGACGTGATCCTTGTATTTTTTTTTGGCATGTACAAAAAAATTCAGCTAAAACCATGAAGTGTACAAGATTTTGTGACCATTTGAAAAAAGTGTCCCCATTTCAGACACTTTAATAGCTACTAGCAGCAAACCTGTAAAATCTCAAATGCTCTTTAAGGGGGTGTGAGTTCTCGAGGTTTGATGAGGGATAGGGGGCCAATATAAGGCCAAGTACCAGCACCCATCACACATCATATGCGCACACCCCCCGGGCCCCCCCGATTGCCGAAACCCAAATGCCATCGGTCAGGTTCTCCGACGATGCTCCGACGATGGTGCCCAGGCGAAGAAAAATACGGCACCAGCACATGCCCGAGCCCAGCATGTGCTACCGCAACCCTCGGTCCAGTCCGATATTAGACTGGGAATGAACTCCGTATGCTTAGACTGCGAATGAACTACATATGCCTAGGTCAACCCACGAAAAGAGCGTACGGGCACTCAACCGACCAAAGGGGCAGGATGCGCAAGTCGGGGATCGATCGGGTCCCCTTTTGCATGTTGTCGATCCTGCTGCTGTAAGCCTCAGTCCGGTCCAATCTTAGACTGGGAACAAACTCCGTATGCCTAAGCCAACGGACGAAACGAGCGGGCGGGCGGGCACTACGTCGGCCAGAGAGACGGGATGCGCAAGCCGTGGATCGATAGGGTGGTAGGTGGGTTTAGGCACATATTCATATTTCTACGTGCCAATGTGATTTTTATGGCTTGTAAATTCATACAATTGTCCCTTAAGCCTTCACGTGAAGTTTCATGGCAAGACGACTCGTTTTTTATTTTTCATGATTTTTGAAACTTTTTACGGTTCAGGATTTTTTAAAATCTTTTCGGAAGGAGTTTTGGCTAAAACCTTGGTAGATGTGATCCTTGTATTTTTGTTGGCATGCACAAAAATATTCAGCTAAAAACTCGAAGTGTACAAGATTTTGTGACCATTTGAAAAAAGTGTCCCCATTTCAGACACTTTAATGGCTACTAGCAGCAAACCTGTAAAATCTCAAATGCTCTTTAAGGGGGTGTGAGTTCTTGAGGTTTGATGAGGGATAGGGGGCCAATATAAGGGCCAAGTACCAGCACCCATCATACATCATGTGCGCACACCCCCCTGGCCCCTCCGATCGTCGGAACCCCAATTCCACCGGTCAGGTTCCCCGACGATGCTTCGACGATGGTGCCCCGGCGAAGAAAAATGTGGCACCAGCACATGCCTCAGCCCAGCATGTGCTACCGTAACCCTCAGTTCGATTTGATCCCAGACTGGGAATGAACTCCGTATGCTTAGATTGGGAATGAACTCCATATGCCTAAGTCAACCCATGAGATGAGCGTGCGGGCGCTCAGTCGGCTAGAGGGGCGGGATGCGCAAGCTGAGGATTGGCCGGGTCCCCCTCTACGTGCTGCCGTAACCATCAGTTTGGTCTAATCTTAGACTAGGAATGAACTCCGTATGCCTAAGCCAACCGACGAAACAACCAGGCGGGTGGACGAGCGGGCGGGCACTACGTCGGCCAGAGAGATGGGATGCGCAAGCCGTGGATCGATAGGGTGGTAGGTGGGTTTAGGCACATCTTCATATTTCTACATGCCAATGCCATTTTTAAGGCTTGTAAATTCATACAATAGTCCCTTAAGCCTTCACGTGAAGTTTCATGGCAAGACGACTCGTTTTCTATTTTTCACGATTCTCAAAACTTTTGGCGGCTCGGGATTTTTTAAAATTTTTTGGAAGGAGTTTTGGCCTCAAACTTGGTAGACGTGATCCTTGTATTTTTGTTGTCGTGCATAAAAAAAATTCAGCTAAAACCTCGAAGTGTACAAGATTTTGTGACCATTTGAAAAAAGTGTCCCCATTTCAGACACTTTAATAGCTACAGGCAGCAAACCTGTAAAATCTCAAATGCTCTTTAAAGGGTTATGAGTTCTCGAGGTTTGATGAGGCATAGGGGCCAATATAAGGGCCAAGTACCAACACCCATCGCACATCATGTGCGCACACCCCCCGACCCCCTCGATGGCCGGAACCCCAATGCTGCCGGTCAGGTTCTCCGACGATGGTGCCCAGGCGAAGAAAAATGCAAAGCAGCACATTATCGAGCATAGCATGTGCTGCCGGAACCCTCAGTCTGGTCCGATATTAGATAGGGAATGAACTCCGTATGCTTAGACTGCGAATGAACTCCGTATGCCTAAGTCAACCCACGAAACGAGCATGCGTGCGCTCAATCGGCCAGAATGGCGGGATGCAAAAGTCGGGGATCGGTCGGGTCCCTCTTTGCGTGCTATCGATCCTGCTACCGTAACCCTCGGTCTGATCCGATCTTAGACTGGGAATGAACTCCGTATGCCTAAGCCAATGGACAAAACGAGCGGGCAGGCGGGCACTATGTCGGCCGGAGAGACGGAATGCGCAAGCCGTGGATCGATAGGGTGGTAGGTGGGTTTAGGTACATCTACATATTTCTGCATGCCAATGCTATTTTTATGGCTTGTAAATTCATACATTGGTCCCTTAAGCCTTCACGTGAAGTTTCATGGCAAGACGAATCGTTTTCTATTTTTCATGATTTTTGAAACTTTTTACGGTTTGGGATTTTTTAAAATTTTTTCGGAAGGAGTTTTGGCCCCAAACTTGGTAGACGTGATCCTTGTATTTTTGTTGGCATGCACAAAAAAATTCAGCTAAAAACTTAAAGTGTACAAGATTTTGTGACCATTTGAAAAAAATGTCCCCATTTCAAACACTTTAATGGCTACTGGCAGCAAACCTGTAAAATCTCAAATGCTCTTTAAAGGGCTATGAGTTCTTGAGGTTTGATGAGGGATAGGGGGCCAATATAAGGGCCAAGTACTAGCACCCATCGCACATCATGTGCGCATACCCCCTGGCCCCCCCGATTGCCGAAACCCCAATGCCGTCGGTCAGGTTCTCCGACGATGCTCCAACGATGGTGCCCCGACGAAGAAAAATGAGGCACCAGCACATGCCCGTGCCCAGCATGTGCTGCTGTAACCCTCGGTCCTGTCCGATCTTAGACTGGGAATGAACTCCGTATGCTTAGATTGGGAATGAACTCCGTATGCCTAAGTCAACCCACGAAATGAACGTACGGGCGCTCAGCCGGCCAGAAGGGCGGGATGCGCAAGCCGGGGATCGACTGGGTCATCCCCTGCATGCTGTCGATCCTGCTGCCACAACCCTCTGTCCAGTCTGATCTTAGACTGGGAATGAACTCTCATGCCTAAGCCAACCGATGAAACAAGCGGGCAAGCAAGCGGGCACTACACCGGCCAGAGAGACGGGATGCGTAAGCCGTGGATCGATAGGGTGGTAGGTGGGTTTAGGCACATCTTCATATTTCTATGTGCCACTACCATTTTTACAGCTTGTAAATTCATACAATGGTGCTTTAAGCCTTCACATGAAGCTTCATGGCAAGACGACTCGTTTTCTATTTTTCACGATTTTTGAAACTTTTTACGGTTCAGGATTTTTTAAAAGTTTTTCGAAAGGAGTTTTGGCCCCAAACTTGGTAGACGTGATCCTTGTATTTTTGTTGGCATGCACAAAAACATTCAGCTAAAAACTCCGTATGCCTAAACCAACCGATGAAACAGGTGGGTGGGCGGGCACTACGTCGGCCAGAGAGGCAGGATGCACAAGCCATTGATCGACAGGGTGGTAGGTGGGTTTGGGCACATCTTCATATTTCTATGTACCAATGCCATTTTTATGGCTTGTAAATTCATGCAATGCTCCCTTAAGTCTTCACATTAAGTTTCATGGCAAGATGACTTGTTTGCTATTTTTCATGATTTTTGAAAGTTTTTGCGGTTTGGGATTTTTCAAAATTTTTTTGGAAGGATTTTTGGCCCCAAACTTGGTACACATGATCCTTGTATTTTTGTTGGCATGCACAAAAATTTTCAGCTAAAAACTAGAATTGTACAAGATTTTGTGACCATTTGAAAAAAGTGTCCCCATTTCAGACACTTTAATGGCTACTGGTAGCAAACCTGTAAAATCTCAAATGCTCTTTAAGGGGGTGTGAGTTCTAGAGGTTTGATGAGGGATAGGGGGCCAATATAAGGGCTAAGTACTAGCACCCATCGTACATCATGTGTGCACACCCCCCGGCCCCCCGATCGTCGGAACCCCAATGCCGTCGATCAGGTTGTCTGGTGATGCTCCGGCGATGGTGCCCCAGCGAAGAAAAATATGGCACGAGCCCATACCCGAGACCAGCATGTGCTGCCGCAACCCACGGTCCGGTCCGATCTTAGACTGGGAATGAACTCCGTATGCCTAAGTCAACCCATGAAACGAGAGTGCGGGCGCTCAGCCGGCCAGAGGGGCGGGATGCACAAGCCGAGGATCGACCGGGTCCCCTTCTGCGTGCTACAGATCGTGCTACCACAACCCTCGGTCTGGTTTGATCTTAGACCGGGAGTGAACTCCGTATGCCTAAGCCAACCGACGAAATAAGCGGGTGGGCGGATGGGCACTACGCCGGCCAGAGAGACGGGATGCGCAATCATGGATCGATAGGGTCGTAGGTGGGTTTAGGGACATCTTCATATTTGTGCATACCAATACCATTTTTATGGCTTGTAAATTCATACAATGGTCCCTTAAGCCTTCACGTGAAGTTTCATGGCAAGACGACTCGTTTTCTATATTTCATGATTTTTGAAACTTTTTACGATTCGGGATGTTTTAAACTTTTTTCGGAAGGAGTTTTGGCCCCAAACTTGGTAGACGTGATCCTTGTATTTTTGTTGGCATGCACTGACAATTTCAGCTAAAAACTCGAAGTGTAGAAGATTTTGTGACCACTCGAAAAAAGTGTCCCCATTTCAGACACTTTAATGGCTACTGGCAGCAAACCTCTAAAATCTCAAATGCTCTTTCAGGGGGTGTGAGTTCTCGAGGTTTGATGAGGGATAGGGGGCCAATATAAGTGCCAAGTACCAGGACCCATCGCACATCATGTGCGTACACCCCCCCGGGTCTCCCGATCGTCGGAACCCCAATGTCGCCGGTCAGGTTCTCCGATGATGCTCCGACGATGGTGCCCCAGTGAAGAAAAATGCCGCACTAGCACATGCCCGAGCCCAGCATGTGCTGTCGCAACCCTCGGTCTAGTCTGATGTGAGACTGGGAATGAACTCCGTATGCTTAGACTGGGAATGAACTCTGTATGCCTAAGTCAACTCACAAAACGAGCGTGCGGGTGCCCAACCGACCAGAGGGGCGGGATGCGCAAACCGGGGATCGCCCGAGTCCCCCTCTGCATGTTTTCAATCCTACTATCGCAACCCTCAGTCCTGTCTGATCTTAGACTAGAATGAACTCTGTATGCCTAAGCCAACCGACGAAATGAGCGGGTGGGCGGGTGGGTGGGCACTATGTCGGCCAGAGAGACAGGATGCGCAAGCCGTGGATCGATAGTATGGTAGGTGGGCAAGACGTGGATTGATGCGCAAGACGTGATCCTTGTATTTCTTTTGGCATGCACAAAAAAAATAAGCTAAAAACTCAAAGTGTACAAGATTTTCTGACAATTTGAAAAAAGTGTCCCCATTTCAGACACTTTAATGGCTACTGCCAGCAAACCTGTAAAATCTCAAATGCTCTTTAAGGGGGTGTGAGTTCTCAAGGTTTGATGAGGGAAGGGGGGCCAATATAAGGGCCAAGTACCAGCACCCATCGCACATCATGTGCGCACACTCCCCCGGCCCCCCCGATCGCCGAAACCCCAATGCCGTCGGTCAGGTTCTCCGGTGATGCTCCGACGATGCTGCCCCGACGAAGAAAAATGCGGCACCAGCACATGCTTGAGCCCAGTATGTGCTGCCGCGACCCTCGGTCTATCCTGATTTGAGACTGGGAATGAACTCTGTATGCTTAGACTATGAATGAACTCTGTATGCCCAAGTCAACCCACGAAACGAGCGTGTGGGTGCTCAGTAGGCCATAGGGGAGGGATGCGCAAGTCGGGGATCGATCGGGTCCCCTTCTACGTGCAGCTGATCATGCTGATGCAACCCTCGGTACGGTCCTATCTTAGACTGGGAATCAACTCCGTATGACTAAGCCAACCAACGAAACGAGCGGGCGGGCGGGCGGGCACCACGCCGACCAAAGAGACGGGATGCACAAGCCGTGGATCGATAGGGTGATAGGTGGGTTTAGGCACATCTTCATATTTCTGCGTGCCAATGCCATTTTTATGGCTTCTAAATTCATACAATGGTCCCTTAAGCCTTCACGTGAAGTTTCATGGCAAGCCGACTCGTTTTCTATTTTTCACGATTTTTTAAAATTTTGTTGGAAGGAGATTTGCCCCCAAACTTGGTAGACGTGATCCCTGTATTAATGTTGGCATGCACACAAAAATTCAGGTAAAAACTCAAAGTGTACAAGATTTTGTGACCATTTGAAAAAAGTGTCCCCATTTTAGACACTTTAATGCCTACTGGCAGCAAACCTATAAAATCTCAAATGCTCTTTAATGGGGTGTGAGTTCTCAAGGTTTGATGAGGGATAGGGGGCCAATATAAGGTCCAAGCACCAGCACCCATCGCACATCATGTGCGCACACCCCCCTCGGCCCCCCCGATCACCAAAACCCCAATATCGCCGGTCAGGTTCTCCGACGATGCCCCGACGATGGTGCCTTGGCGAAGAAAAATGCGGCACCAGCACATGCCCGAGCCCAGCATGTGCTGCGGCAACCCTCGGTCTGATCCGATCTGACACTGGAAATGAACTTCGTACGCTTAGACTGGGAATGAACTCTGTATGCCTAAGTCAACCCATGAAACGAGCGTTTGGCACTCAGCCGGCCAGAGGGGCGGGATGTGCAAGCCGGGGATCGATCGGGTCCCCCCTCTGCGTGCTGTCGATCCTGCTATCGTAACCCCCGATCTGGTCTGATCTTAGACTGGGAATGAACTTCGTATGGCTAAGCCAACCGACGAAACGAGCGGACGGGCGGGTAGGCGGGCACTAAGCCGGCCAGAGAGACAGGATGGGCAAGCCGTGGATCGATAGGGTGGTAGGTGGGTTTAGGCACATCTTCATATTTTTGTGTGCCAATGCCATTTTTATGGCTTGTAAATTCATACAATGGTCCCTTAAGCCTTCATGTGAAGTTTCATGGCAAGACAACTCGTTTTCTATTTTTCACGATTTTTGAAAAGTTTTGCTTTTCAAGATTTTTTAAAATTTTTTTGAAAGAAGTTTTGGCCCCAAACTTGGTAGACGTGATCCTTGTATGGTTTTTGGCATGCACAAAAAAATTCAGCAAAAAACTCGAAGTGTACAAGATTTTGTGACCAATTGGAAAAAGTGTCCCCATTTCAGACACTTTACTAGCTACTGGCAGCAAACTTGTAAAATCTCAAATGCTCTTTAAGGGGGTGTGAGTTCTCGAGGTTTGATGAGGGATAGGGGGCCAATGTAAAGGCCAAGTACCAGCACCCATCGCACATCATGTGCGCAACCTCCCGACCCCTCCGATCGTCGAAACCCAAATCCCGCCGGTCAGGTTCTTCGACGATGCTCCGACGATGGCACCCCGATGATGAAAAATACGGCACCAGCACATGCCCGAGCCCAGCATGTGCTGCCGTAACCCTCGGTCCGGTCCGATCTTAGACTGGGAATGAACTTCGTATGCCTAATTCAACCCACGAAATGAGCGTGCGGGCGTTCAGTCGGCCAAAGGGGCGGGATGCGCAAGCCGAGGATCGGTCGGGTCCCCCTCTGCATGCTACCGATCCTACTATCGCAACCCTCGATCTGTTCTGATCTTATACTGGGAATGAACTCCGTATGCCTAAGCCAACTGACGAAACGAGCGGGCGGGCAGGCGTGCGGGCACTACGTCGGCCAGAGAGACGGGATGCGCAAGCCGTGGATCGATAGGTTGGTAGGTGGGTTTATGCACATCTTCATAATTCTGCATGCCAATGCCATTTTTAGCACTTGTAAATTCATACAATCGTCCCTTAAGCCTTCACGTGAAGTTTCATGGCAAGACGACTCGTTTTTTATTTTTCATGATTTTTGAAACTTTTTATGATCCGAGATTTTTTAAAATTTTTTCGAAAGGAGTTTTAGCCCCAAACCTGGTAGACGCAATCATTGTATTTTTCTTAGCTTGCAAAAAAAAATTCAGCAAAAAACTCGAAGTGTACAAGATTTTGTGACCATTTGAAAAAAGTGTCCCCATTTCAGACACTTTAATGGCTACTGGCAGCAAACTCGTAAAATCTCAAATGCTCTTTAAGGGGGTGTGAGTTCTCGAGGTTTGATGAGGGATAGGGGGCCAATATAAGGGCCAAGTAGCAGCACCCATCGCACATCATGTGCGCACACCCCCCTGGCCCCCTCGATCGTCGGAACCCTAATGCGGTCGGTCAGGTTCTCCGGCTATGCTCCGATGATGGTGCCCCGGTGAAGAAAAATACGGCACCAGCACATGCCCGAGCCAAGCAGGTGCTGTCGCAACCCTCGGTCCGATCCGATCTTAGACTGGGAATGAACTCCGTATGCGGGCCAAGTACAGCACCCATCGCACATCTTGTGCGTACACCCCCGACCCCCAGATCGTCGGAACCACGACGCCGCCGATCAGGTTCTCTTGCGATGCTCCGACGATGGTACCTCGGTGAAGAAAAATATGGCACCAGCACATGCGCGAGCCCAGCATGTGCTACATGCGCGAGCCCAGCATGTGCTACCACAACCCTCGGTCCGGTCCGATCTTAGACTGGGAATGAACTCCGTATGCCTAAGTCAACCAACGAAATGAGTGTGTGGGCGTTCAGTCGGCCTGAGGGGCGGGATGCGTAACCGGGGATCGACCGGGTCCCCTTCTGTGTGCTGCCAATCTTGCTGCTGCAACCCTCAGTCTGGTCCAATCTTAGACTGGGAATGAACTCCGTATACCTAAGCCAACCGATGAAACGATCGGGCAGGCGGGCGGGCACTACGCTGGCCAGAGAGACAGGATGCGCAAGCCGTGGATCGATATGGTGGTAGGTGGGTTTAGGCACATCTTCTTATTTTTATGTGCCAATGCCATTTTTATGGCTTGTAAATTCATAGAATGATCCCTTAAGCCTTATCGTGAAGTTTCATGGGAAGACGACTCGTTTTCTATTTTACATGATTTTTGAAACTTTTTACAGTTCAGGATTTTTTTAAATTTTTTTGAAAGGATTTTTAGCCCCAAACTTGGTAGACAAGATCCTTGTATTTTTGTTGGCATGCACAAAAATATTCAGCTAAAAACTAGAAGTGTACGAGATTTTGTGACCATTTGAAAAAGTGTCCCTATTTCAGACACTTTAATTGCTACTGGCAGCAACCCTATAAAATCTTAAATGCTCTTTAAGGGGGTGTGAGTTCTCGAGGTTTGACGAGGGATAGGGGGCCAATATAAGGGCCAAGTACCAGCACCCATCACACATCATGTACACACACCCCCCAGCCCCCCCGACCGTCGGAACCTCAATGCCGTCAGTCAGGTTCTCCTGCGATGCTCCGACGATGGTGCCCCGATGAAGAAAAAAGTGGCATCAGCACATGCTCGAGCCCAGCATGTGCTGCCATAACCCTCAGCCCGGTCTGATCTTTGACTGGGATCGAACTCCATATGCTTACACTGGGAATGAACTCCGTCTGCCTAAGTCAACCCACAAAACAAGCATGTGCGTGCTCAACCGGCCAAAGGGGCGAGATGCACAAGCCGGGGATCGATCGGGTCCCCCTCTGCGTTCTACCGATCCTGCTGGCACAACCCTCGGTCTGGTCTGATCTTAGACTGGAAATGAACTCCATATGGCTAAGCCAACTGACGACACGAGCGGGCAGGCGGGCACTACGTCGGCTAGAGAGACGGGATGCGCAAGCCGTGGATTGATAGGGTGGTACGTGGGTTTAGGCACATCTTCATATTTCTACATGCCAATGCCTTTTTTTATGGCTTGTAAATTCATACAATGGTCCCTTAAGCCTTCACGTGAAGTTTCATGACAAGGTGACTCGTTCTCTATTTTTCACGATTTTTGAAACTTTTTACGGTTCAGGAGTTTTTAAAATTTTTTCGAAAGGATTTTGGCAACAAACTTGGTAGACGTGAACCTTGTAATTTTTTTGGCATGCAAAAAAAATTCAGCTAAAAACTCGAGGTGTACAAGATTTTGTGACCATTTGAAAAAAGTGTCCCCATTTCAGACACTTTAATGGCTACTGGCAGCAAACCTGTAAAATCTCAAATGCTCTTTAAGGGGGTATGAGTTCTCGAGGTTTGATGAGGGATAGGGGGCCAATATAAGGGCCAAGTACCAGCACCCATCACAAATCATGTGCGCACACCCCCCGGCCCCCCGATCGCCGGAACCCCAATGCCGCTAGTCAGGTTCTCCAGCGATGCTCCGACGACGGTGCCCCGGTGAAGAAAAATACGGCACCAGTACATGCCTGAGCCCAGCATGTGCTGCCACAACCCTCGGTCCGGTCCGATCTTAGACTGGGAATGAACTCCGTAAGCTTAGACAGGGAGTGAACTCCGTATGTGTAAGTCAACCCACGAAACGAGCGTGCGTGCGCTCAGTCGGCCAGAAGGGTGGGATGCGCAAGCCGGGGATCGACCGGCTCCCCCTCTACGTGCTGCCAATCCTGCTACCGTAACCCTCAGTCTGGTTCGATCTTAGACTGGGAATGAACTCCGTATGCCTAAGCCAACCGATGAAACGAACGGGCGGGCGGGCGGGCAGTACGTCGGCCAGAGAGACGGGATGCGCAAGCCGTGGATCGATAGGGTGGTAGGTGGGTTTAGGCACATCTTCATATTTCTGCGTGCCAAGGCCATTTTTATGGCTTGTAAATTCATACAATTGTCCCTTAAGCCTTCACGTGAAGTTTCATGGCAAGACGACTCATTTTTTGTTTTTCACGATTTTCAAAACTTTTTGTGGTTCGGGATTTTTTAAAATTTTTTCGAAATAAATTTTGGTCACAATCCTGGTAGACATGATCCCTTTATATTTGTTGTCATGCACAAAAAAATTCAGCTAAAAAGACGAAGTGTACAAGATTTTGTGACCATTTGAAAAAAGTGTCCCCATTTCAAACACTTTAATGGCTACTAGCAGCAAACCTGTAAAATCTCAAATACTCTTTAAGGGGGTATGAGTTCTCGAGGTTTGATGAGGGATAGGGGGCCAAGATAAGGGCCAAGTACCAGCACCCATCGCAAATCATGTGCGCACACCCCCCGGCACCCCGATCGTCGGAACCCTAATGCCACCGATCAGGTTCTCCAGTGATACTCCGATGATTGTGCCCTGATGAAGAAAAATGTGGCACCAGCACATGCCCGAGCCTAGCATGTGCTGTCGCAACCCTCGGTCCGTTACGATCTTAGACTGGGAATGAACTCTGTATGCTTAGACTGGGAATGAACTCTGTATGCCTAAGTCAACCTATGAAACGAGCGTGCGGGCGCTCAGCCAGCCAAAGGGGCGGGATGCGCAAGTCGAGGATCGGTCGGGTCCTCCTCTGCGTGCTACCGATCTTGCTACCGTAACCCTTAGTCTGACCTGATCTTAGACTGGGAATGAACTCCAAATGCCTAAGCCAAATGATGAAACGAGCGGGCGGGTAGGTGGCCGGGCACTACGTCGACCAGAGAGACGGGATGCACAAGCCGTGCATCGATAGGGTGGTACGTAAGTTTGGGCACATCTTCATATTTCTCCATGCCAATACCATTTTTATGGCTTGTAAATTCATACAATTCTCCCTTAAGCCTTCACGTGAAGTTTCAATGCAAGATGACTCGTTTTTTATTTTTCACGATTTTCAAAACTTTTTGCGGTTTGGGATTTTTTAAAATTTTTTCAAAAATATTTTTGGCCCCAAACTTGGTAGACGTCATCCTTGTATTTTTGTTGGCATGCACCAAAAAATTCAGCGAAAAACTCGAAGTGTACAAGATTTTGTGACCATTAGAAAAAAGTGTCCCCATTTCTGGCACTTTAATGGCTACTGGCAGCAAACCTGTAAAATCTCAAATGCTCTTTAAGGGGGTGTGAGTTCTAGAGGTTTGATGAGGGATAGGGGGCCAGTATAAGGGCCAAGTACCAGCACCCATCGCACATCATGTGCGCACACCCCCCCCGGCCCCCTCGATCGTCGGAACCCCAATGCCGTCGGTCAGGTTCTCCGGTGATGCTCCGGTGATGGTGCCCCGGTGAAGAAAAATACGGCACCAGCACATGCCCGAGCCAAGCAGGTGCTGCCGTAACCCTTGGTCTGGTCCGATCTTAGACTGGGAATGAACTCCGTATGCTTAGATTGGGAATGAACTCCGTATGCGGGCCAAGTACCAGCACCCATCGCACATCATGTGTGCACACCCCCCGGCCCACAGATCATTGGAACCACGACACCGGCGGTCAGGTTCTCTTTGCGATGCTCCGACGATGGTACCTTGGTGAAGAAAAATATGGTGCCAGCACATGCGCGAGCCCAACATGTGCTACCGTAACCCTCGGTCCGGTCCGATCTTAGACTGGGAATGAACTCCGTATGCCTAAGTCAACCCACGAAACGAGTGTGTGGGCGTTCAGCCGGCCAGAGGGGCGGGACACACAATCGGGGATCGACCGGGTCCCCCTCTGCATGCTACCAATCCTGCTACTGCAACTCTCAGTCCGATCTGATCTTAGACTGGGAATTAACTCCGTATGCCTAAGCCAACCAATGAAACGATCGGACGGGCGGGCGGGCAGGCAGTACGCTGGCCAGAGAGACGGGATGCACAAGCCGTGGATCGATATGGTGGTAGGTGGGTTTAGGCACATCTTCTTATTTCTGTGTGCCAATGCCATTTTTATGGCTTGTAAATTCATACAATGGTCCTTAAGCCTTCACGTGAAGTTTCATGGCAAGACGACTCGTTTTCTATTTTTCACAAGTTTCAAAACTTTTTACGGTTTGGGATTTTTTAAAATTTTTTTGAATGAAGTTTTGGCCCCAAACTTGGTAGATGTGATCCTTTTATTTTTTTTGGTATGCACAAAAAAATTTAGCTAAAAACTCGAAGTGTACAAGATTTTGTGACCATTAGAAAAAAGTGTCCCCATTTCAGACACTTTAATGGGTACTGGCAGCAAACCTGTAAAATCTCAAATGCTCTTTAAGGGGGTGTGAGTTCTTGAGGTTTGATGAGGGGTAGGGGGCCAATATAAGGGCCAGGCACCAGCACCCATCGCACATCATGTGCGCACACCCCCCGGCCCCCCGATGGCCAGAACCCTAATGTCGTCGGTCTGGTTCTCCGGTGATGCTCCGACGATGCTGCCCCGACGAAGAAAAATGTGGCACCAGCACATGCTCGAGCCCAGCATGTGCTGTCGCAACCCTGGATCCAATCTGATCTTAGACTGGGAATGAACTCTGTATGCTAGACTAGGAATGAACTCCATACACCTAAGTCAACCCATGAAATGAGCATGCGGGCGCTCAACTGATCAGAGTGGCAAGATGCGCAAGCCGGGGATCGGTCGGGTCCCCCTTTGCGTGCTGCCAATCTTGCTGCCGCAACCTTCAATCTAGTCTAATCTTAGACTGGGAATGAACTTTCTATGCCTAAACCAACCGACGAAACGAGCGGGTGGACGGGCGGGCGGGCACTACGCCAGCCAGAGAGACGGGATCCGCAAGCCATGGATCGATAGGGTGGTAGGTGGGTTTAGCCACATCTTCATATTTCTACGTGCCAATGCCATTTTTGTGGCTTGTAAATTCATACAATGGTCCCTTAAGCCTTCACATGAAGTGTCATGGCAAGACGACTCATTTTCTATTTTTCACGATTTTCAAAACTTTTTACGGTTCGGGATTTTTTAAAATTTTTTCGAAAGGAGTTTTGGCCCCAACTTGGTAGACGTGATCCTTGTGTTTTTGTTGGCATGCGCAAAAAAATTCTGCTAAAAACTCAAAATGTACAAGATTTTGTGACAATTTGAAAAAAGTGTTCCCATTTCAGATACTTTAATGGCTACTAGCAGCAAACCTGTAAAACTCAAATGCTCTTTAAAGGGGTGTGAGTTCTCGAGGTTTGATGAGGGATAGGGGGCCAATATAAGGCCCAAGTACCAGCACCCATCGCACATCATGTGCGCACACCCCCCTGGCCCCCCCGATCGCGGGAACCCCAATACTGCCGATCAGGTTCTCCGGTGATGCTCCGGCGATGGTGCCCCGACGAAGAAAAATACGGCACCAGCACATGCCCGAGCCCAGCATGTGCTACCACAACCCTCGGTCCAGTCCGATCTTAGACTGGGAATGAACTCCATATGCCTAAGCCAACCGACGAAAAGAGTAGGCGGGCGGGCGGGCGGGCACTATGCCAGTGAGAGAAACGGGATGCGCAAGCTGTGGATCGATAGGGTGGCAGGTGGGTTTAGGCACATCTTCATATTTCAGCATGCCAATGCCATTTTTATGGCTTGTAAATTCATACAATGGTCCCTTAAGCCTTCACGTGAAGTTTCATGGCAAGACGACTCGATTTTTATTTTTCACGATTTTTGAAACTTTTTACGGGTCAAGATTTTTTAAAATTTTTTCAGAAGGAGTTTTGGCCCCAAAATTGGTAGACATGATCCTTGTATTTTTGTTGGCATGCACAAAAAAATCAGCAAAAAACTCGAAGTGTACAAGATTTTGTGACCATTTGAAAAAAGTGTCCCCATTTCAGACACTTTAATGGCTACTGGCAGCAAACCTGTAAAATCTCAAATGCTCTTCAAGGGGGTGGAGTTCTCGAGGTTTGATGAGGGATAGGGGGCCAATATAAGGGCCAAGTCCCAGCACCCATCGCACATCATGTGCGTACACCCCCCCCGGCCCCCCCGATCGCCGGAACCCCAATACCGCCGGTCAGGTTCTCCGGCAATGCTCCGACGATGGTGCCCCGACGAAGAAAAATGTGGCACCAGCACATGCCTGAGCTCAGCATGTGCTACCATGACCCTCGGTCCAGTCCAGTCTTAGACTGGGAATGAACTTCGTATGCTTAGACTGGGAATGAACTCCGTATGCCTAAGTCAACACACGAAATGAGTGTACGGGCGCTCAGCCGGCCAGAGGGGTGGGATGCGCAAGCCGGGGATTGGCCGGGTCCCCCTCTACATGCTACCGATCCTGCTGCCACAACCCTCGATCCGGTTCGATCTTAGACTAGGAATGAACACCGTACGCCTAAGCCAACCGACAAAACGAGCGGGCGGGCACTACGTCGGCCAGAGGGACGGGATGCGCAAGCCGTGGATCAATAGGGTGGTAGGTGGGTTTATGCACATCTTCATATTTCTACATGCCAATGCCATTTTTATGGCATGTAAAGTCATACAATGGTCCCTTAAGCCTTCACGTGATGTTTCATAGGAAGACGACTCGTTTTCTATTTTTCATAATTTTCAAAACTTTTTACGGTTCGGGATTTTTTTAAATTTTTTTGGAAGGAGTTTTGGTCCCAAACTTGGTAGACGTTATCCTTTCATTTTTGTTGGCATGCACAAAAACATTCAGCTAAAAACTCGAAGTGTACAAGATTTTGTGACCATTTGAAAAAAGTGTCCCCATTTCAGAAACTCTAATGGCTACTGGCAGCAAACCTGTAAAATCTCAAATGCTCTTTAAGGGGGTGTGAGTTCTCGAGGCTTGATGAGGGATAGGGGGCCAATATAAGGGCTACGTACCAGCACCCATCTCACATCACGTGCGCACACCCCCCCGATCGTCGGAACCCCAATGCCGCCGGTCAGGTTCTCCGTCGATGCTCCGACAATGGTGCCCCGACGAAGAAAAATGTGGCACCAGCACATGCCCGAGCCAAGCATGTGCTGCCGCAACCCTCGGTCCGATCCGATCTTAGACTGAGAATGAACTCCATATGCTTAGACTGGGAATGAACTCTGTATGCCTAAGTCAACCCACGAAATGAGCGTGCGGGCGCTCAACCATCTAGAGGGGCAGGATGCGTAAGCCGAGGATCGATCGGGTCCCCTTCTGTGTGCTGTCGATCTTGCTGCCACAACCCTTGATCCGGTCTGATCTTAGACTAGGAATGAACTCCGTATGCCTAAGGCAACCGACGAAACGAGTGGGCGGGCGAGCGGGCACTACACCGACCAGAGAGACAGGATACGTAAGCCGTGGATTGATAGGGTGGTAGGTGGGTTTAGGTACATCTTCATATTTCTTCATGCCAATGCCATTTTTATGGCTTGTAAATTCATACAATGGTCCCTTAAGCCTTCACGTGAAGTTTCATGGCAAGACGACTCGTTTTCTATTTTTCATGATTTTTGAAACTTTTTTCGGTTCGAGATTTTTCAAAATTTTTTGGGAAGGATTTTTGGCCCCAAACTTGGTAGACGTGATCCTTGTATTTTTTTGGCATGCACAAAAAAATTCAGCTAAAAACTCAAAGTGTACAAGATTTTGTGACCATTTGAAAAAAGTGTCCCCATTTCGGACACTTTAATGACTACTGGCAGCAATCCTGTAAAATCTCAAATGCTCTGTAAGGGGGTGTGAGTTCTCAAGGTTTGATGAGGGATAGGGGGCCAATATAAGGGCCAAGTACCAATACCCATCACACATTACGCAAGCACAACCCCCGGCCCCCCCGATCGCCAGAACCCCAATGCCACCGGTCAGGTTCTCTGGCGATGCTCCAGCAATGATGCCCCGACGAAGAAAATGCAACACCAGCACATGCCCGAGCCCGACATGTGCTGCCGCAACCCTTGGTCAGTTCCAATCTTAGATTGGGAATGAACTCTGTATGCTTAGACTGGAAGTGAACTCCGTATGCCTAAGTCAACCCACGAAACGAGCGTGCGGGCGCTCAGTCGGCCAGAGGGGCGGGATGCACAAACTGGGGATCTATCGGGTCCCCCTCTGCGTGTTGCCGATCCTGCTGTCGTAACCGTCAGTCTGGTCTGATCTTAGACTAAGAATGAACTCCGTATGCCTAAGCCAACCGATGAAACGAGCGGGCGGGAGGGCGGGCGGGCACTACGTCGGCCAGAGAGGCGGGATGCGCAAGCCGTGGATCGATAGGGTGGTAGGTGGGTTTACGTACATCTTCATATTTCTGCATGCCAATGCCATTTTTATCACTTGTAAATTCATACAATGGTCCCTTAAGCCTTCACGTGAAGTTTCATGGCAAGACGACTCGTTTTCTATTTTTCACGATCTTTGAAACTTTTTACGGTTCCGGATTTTTTTAAATTTTTTCAGAAATATTTTTGGCCCCAAACTTGGTAGACGTGATCCTTGTATTTTTGTTGGCATGCACAAAAAAATTCAGCCAAAAACTGGAAGTGTACAAGATTTTGTGACCATTTGAAAAAAGTGTCCCCATTTCAGACACTTTAATGGCTACTGGCAGCAAACCTGTAAAATCTCAAATGCTCTTTAAAGGGGTGTGAGTTCGTGAGGTTTGATGAGGGATAGGGGGCCAATATAAGGGCCAAGTACCAGCACCCATTGCACATCATGTGCGCACACCCCCCGACCACCCCGATCTTTGGAACCCCTATGCCGCCGGTTAGGTTCTTCGGCAATGCTCCGACGATGGAGCCCCGGCGAAGAAAAGTGCGACACCAGCACATGCCCTAGCCCAGCATGTGCTGCCGCAACCCTCGGTCTGGTCTGATCTGATCTTAGACTGGGAATGAACTCCGTATGTCTAAGTCAACCCACAAAACGAGCATGCGGACGCTCAGCCGACCAGAGGGGTGAGATGCGCAAGTTTGGGATCGACCGGGTCCCCCTCTGCGTGTTATCGATCTTGCTGCCACAACCCTCAATCTGATCTGATCTTAGACTGGGAATGAACTCCGTATGCCCAAGCCAACCCATAAAACGGGCGGGCGGGCGGGTGGGCGGGCATTACGCCAGCCAGAGAGATGGGATGCGCAAGCCGTGGATCGATAGGGTGGTAGGTGGGTTTAATCACATCTTGATATTTCTATGTGCCAATGCCATTTTTATGGCTTGTAAATTCATACAATGGTCCCTTAAGCCTTCACGTGAAGTTTCATGGCAAGATGACTCGTTTTCTATTTTTCACAATTTTCAAAACTTTTTGCGGTTCGGGATTTTTTAAAATTTTTTGGGAAAGAGTTTTGGCCCCAAACTTGGTAGACGTGATCCTTGTCTTTTTGTTGGCATGCATAAAAAAATTCAGCTAAAAATCGAAGTGTACAAGATTTTGTGACGATTTGAAAAAAGTGTCCCAATTTGAGACACTTTAATGGCTACTGGCAGCAAAACTGTAAAATCTCAAAAGCTCTTTAAGGGGGTGTGAGTTCTCAAGGTTTGATGAGGGATAAAGGGCCAATATAAGGGCCAAGTATCGACACCCATCGCACATCATGTGCGCAGACCCCCCCGATCATTGGAACCCCAATGCCGCCGGTCAAGTTCTCTGGCGATGCTCCGACGATGGTGCCCCGGTGAAGAAAAATGTGGCACCAGCACATGGATGAGCCCAGCATTTCCTACCGCATCTCTCGGTCTGATCCGATCTTAAACTGGGAATGAACTCTGTATGCCTAAGTCAACCCACGAAATGAGTGTACGGGCGCTCAACCGGCCAGAGGGGTGGGATGCTTAAGTCGGGGATCAGTCGGGTCCCCCTCTGTGTACTACCAATATTGCTGCCACAACCTTCAATCCGATCTGATCTTAGATTGAGAATGAACTCCGTATGCCTAAGACAACTGACAAAACGAGCGGGCAGGGTGGCAGGCGGGCACTACGTCGGCCAGAGAGATGGGTTGCGCAAGCCGTGGATCGATAGGGTGGTAGGTGGGTTTAGGCACATCTTCATATTTCTGCATGCCAATGCCATTTTTATGGCTTGTAAATTCATACGATGGTCCCTTAAGCCTTCATGTGAAGTTTCATGGCAAGACGAATCGTTTTCTATTTTTCACGATTTTTGAAACTTTTTGTTGTTCCAGATTTTTTAAAATTTTTTCAGAAGGAGTTTTGGATCCAAACTTGGTAGACGAGATCCTTGTATTTTTTTTGGCATGCACAAAAAAAATTCAGCTAAAAACTGGAAGTGTACAAGATTTTGTGATCATTTGAGAAAAGTGTCCCTATTTCTGACACTTTAATTGCTACTGGCAGCAAACCTGTAAAATCTCAAATGCTCCTTAATGGGGTGTGAGTTCTAGAGGTTTGATGAGGGATAGGGGGCCAATATAAGGGCCAAGTACCAGCACCCATCGCACATCATGTGCGCAAACCCCCATCGGCCCCCCCGATCGCCGGAACCCCAATGCCGCTGGTCAGGTTCTCCAGCGATGGTGCCCCAGCGAAGAGAAATGTGGCACCAGCACATGCCCGAGCCCAGAATGTGCTGTCAAAACCCTCGGTCCAGTCCAATCTTAGACTGGGAATGAACTCCATATGCTTAGACTGGGAATGAACTCCGTATGCCTAAGTCAACTCACGAAACAAGTGTGCGGGCACTCAGCCAGCCAGAGGGGCAAGATGCGCAAGTCGGGGATCGGTCGGGTCCCCCTCTGCGTGGTGCCGATCTTGCTGCTGTAACCCTCGGTCGGTCCAATCTTAGACTGAGAATGAACTTCGTATGCCTAAGCCAACCGACGAAACGAGTGGGCGGGCGGGCGGACGGGAGGGCACTACGCCGGCCAGAGAGGCGGGATGAGCAAGCCTTGGATCGATAGGGTGGTAGGTGGGTTTAGGCACATCTTCATATTTCTACATGCCAATGCCATTTTTATGGCTTGCAAATTCAAACAATGGTCCCTTAAGCCTTCACGTGAAGTTTCATGGCAAGACGACTCGTTTTCTATTTTTCATGATTTTTGAAACTTTTTTGCGGTTCAGGATTTTTTAAAATTTTTTTGGAGGGAGTTTTGGACCCAAACTTGGTAGACGTGATCCTTGTACTTTTTTTGGCATCCATAAAAACATTCAGCTAAAAACTCGAAGTGTACAAGATTTTGTGATCATTTGCAAAAAGTGTCCCCATTTCAGACACTTTAATGGCTACTGGCAGCAAACCTGTAAAATCTCAAATGCTCTTTAAGGGGGTGTGAGTTCTAAAGGTTTGATGAGGGATAGGAGGCTAATATAAGGGCCAAGTACCAGCACCCATCGCACATCATGTGCGTAAACCCCCCCCGACCCCCCCGATCGTCGGAACCCCAATGCCACCGGTCAGGTTCTCCGGAAATGGTGCCCCAACGAAGAAAAATGCGATACCAGCACATGCCCGAGCCCAGAATGTGCTGCCGCAACCCTCGGTCCAATCTGATCTTAGACTAGGAATGAACTCCATTTGCTTAGACCGGGAATGAACTTCGTATGCCTAAGTCAACCCACGAAACGAGCATACGGGCGCTCAGTCGGCCAGAGGAGCGGGATGCGCAAGCCGAGTCCCCCTCTGCGTGCTGCCGATCCTACTGTCATAACCCTCAGTCCGGTCCAATCTTACACTGGGAATGAACTCCATATGCCTAAGCCAACCGACGAAATGAGCGGCCGGGCGGGTAGGCAGGCATTACGCCGGCCAGAGAGACGGGATGCGCAAGCCGTGGATCGATAGGGTGGTAGGTGGGTTTAGGCACATCTTCAGATTTCTATGTGCCAATGCAATTTTTATGGCTTGTAAATTCATACAATGGTCCCTTAAGCCTTCACGTGAAGTTTCATGGCAAGACGACTCGTTTTCTATTTTTCATGATTTTTAAAACATTTTACGGTTCGGGATTTTTTAAGATTTTTTTGGAAGGAGTTTTGGACCCAAACTTGGTAGACGTAATCCTTGTATTTTTGTTGGCATGCACAAAAAAATTTCACTAAAAACTCGAAGTGTACAAGATTTTGTGATCATTAGAAAAAAGTGACCCCGTTTCAGACACTTTAATGGCTACTGGCAGCAAACCTGTAAAATCTCAAATGCTCTTTAAAGAGGTGTGTGTTCTAGAGGTTTGATGAGGGTAGGGGGCCAATATAAGGGCCAAGTACCAGCACCCATCGCAAATCATGTGTACAAGATTTTGTGACCATTTGAAAAAAGTGTCCCCATTTCAGACTCTTTAATGGCTACTGGCAGCAAACCTGTAAAATCTCAAATGCTCTTTAAGGGGGTGTGAGTTCTCGAAGTTTGATGAGGGATAGGGGGCCAATATAAGGGCCAAGTACCAGCACCCATCGCACATCATGTGCGCACACCTCCCGGCCCCCCCGATCATCGGAACCCCAATGCCGCCGGTCAGGTTCTCCGATGATGCTTCGGCGATGGTGCCTCGACGAAGAAAAATGTGGCACCAACACATGCCCGAGCCCAACATGTGCTACGGCAACCCTCGGTCTGGTCCGATCTTAGACTGGGAACTAACTCCGTATGCTTAGACTAGTAATAAACTCCGTATGCCTAACTCAACCCATGAAACGAGTGTGCGGGTGCTCAGCCAACCAGAGCGGCAGGATGTGCAAGCTGGGGATCGGCCAGGTCCCCTTCTGCGTACTGCCGATCTTGCTGCCGCAACCCTCAGTCCGGTCTGATCTTAGATTGGAATGAACTCCGTATACCTAAGCCAACCGACGAAACGAGCGGGCGGGCGGGCGGGCGGGCGGGCGGGCACTACGCCCGTCAGAGAGACGGGATGCGCAAGCCATGGATCGATAGGGTGGTAGGTGGGTTTAGGCACATCTTCAGATTTCTACGTGCCAATGCAATTTTTATGGCTTGTAAAATCATACAATGGTCCCTTAAGCCTTCACGTGAAGTTTCATGGCAAGACGACTCGTTTTCTATTTTTCATGATTTTTAAAACTTTTTATGGTTCGGGATTTTTTAAAATTTTTTTGGAAGGGATTTTGGACCCAAGCTTGGTAGACGTGATCCTTGTATTTTTGTTGGGATGCGGAAAAAAATTTCACTAAAAACTCGAAGTGTACAAGAATTTGTGATCATTAGAAAAAAGTTACCCCATTTCAGACACTTTAATGGCTATTGGCAGCAAACCTGTAAAATCTCAAATGCTCTTTAAGGGTGTGTGTTCTAGAGGTTTGATGAGCGTAGGGGGCCAATATAAGGGCCAAGTACCAGCACCCATCATAAATCATGTGTACAAGATTTTGTGACCATTTGAAAAAAGTGTCCCCATTTCAAACTCTTTAATGGCTACTGGCAGCAAACCTATAAAATCTCAAATGCTCTTTAAGGGGGTGTGAGTTCTCGAGGTTTGATGAGGGATAGGGGGCCAATATAAGGGCCAAGTACCAGCACCCATCGCAAATCATGTGTACAAGATTTTGTGACCATTTGAAAAAAGTGTCCCCATTTCAGACTCTTTAATGGCTACTGGCAGCAAACCTGTAAAATCTCAAATGCTCTTTAAGGGGGTGTGAGTTCTCGAGGTTTGATGAGGGATAAGGGGCCAATATAAGGGCCAAGTACCAGCACCCATTGTACATCATGTGCACACACCCCACTGGCCCCCCCGATCACCGGAACCCCAATGCCATCGGTGAGGTTCTCTGGCGATGCTCCGACGATGGTGCCCCGACGAAGAAAAATACGGGACCAACACATGCCCGAGCCCAGCATGTGCTACCGTAACCCTCGGTCTGGTTTGATCTTAGACTGGGATGCGAACTTTGTGACCCTTGGAAAAAAGTGTCCCCATTTCAGACACTTTAACAGCTACTGGTAGCAAACTTGTAAAATATCAAATGCTCTTTAAGGGGGTGTGAGTTCTCGAGGTTTGATGAGGGATAGGGGACCAATATAAGGGCCAAGTACCAGCACCCATCACACATTATGTGCACGGACCCCCATGGCCCCCCGATCGTTGGAACCCTAATGCCGCCGATCAGGTTCTCCGACGATGCTGCGACGATGGTGCCCTGACGAGGAAAAATACGGCACCAACACATGCCTGAGCCCAGCATGTGCTACCGTAACCCTCGGTCCGGTCCGATCTTAGACTGGGAATCAACTCCGTATACTTAGACTGGGAATGAACTCCGTATGCCTAAGTCAATCCACGAAATGAGCGTGCAGGTGCTCAGCCGGCCAAAAGGGCAGGATGCGCAAGCCGGGGATTGACCGGGTCCCCCTCTATGTGCTGCCGATCCTGCTACTGCAACCCTCGGTCCAGTCTGATCTTAGACTAGGAATGAACTTCATATGCCTAAGCCAACCGATGAAACGAGTGGGCGGGCGGGCACTACGCCGGCCGGAGAGATGGGATACGTAAGCCGTGGATCGATAGGGTGGTAGGTGGGTTTAGGCACATCTTCATATTTCTGTGTGCCAATGCCATTTTTATGGCTTGTAAATTCATACAATGGTCCCTTAAGCCTTCACGTGAAGTTTCATGGCAAGACGACTCGTTTTCTATTTTTCACAATTTTTGAAACTTTTTACAGTTCGGGATTTTTTAAAATTTTTTCGGAACGATTTTTTGCCCCAAACTTGGTAGACGTGATCCTTGTATATTTGTTGGCATGCACAAAAAAATTTAGCTAAAAACTTTAATGCCTAGAAGTGTACAATATTTTGTGACCATTTGAAAAAAGTGTCCCCATTTCAGACACTTTAATGGCTACTAGCAGCAAACTTGTAAAATCTCAAATGCGCTTTAAGGGGGTGTGAGTTCTCGAGGTTTGATGAGGGATAGGGGGCCAATATAAGGGCCAAGAACCAGCACCCATCGCACATCATGTGCGCGCACACCCCCCGACCCCCCGATCTCTAAAACCCCAATGCCATCGGTCAGGTTCTCCGGCGATGGTGCCCCGACAAAGAAAAATACGACACCAACACATGCCCGAGCCTAGCATGTGCTGTAGCAACCCTCGGTCCGGTCTGATCTTAGACTGGGAATGAACTCCGTATGCTTAGACTGGAATGAACTCCGTATGCCTAAGTCAACCCACGAAACGAACATGCGGGTGCTCAACCGGCCAGAGGGGCGGGATATGCAAGCTAGGGATCAGTCGAGTCCCCCCCTGCGCGCTATCGATCCAGCTGTCGAAACCCTCAGTCCGGTCTGATCTTAGATTGGGAATGAACTCCGTATGCCTAAGCCAACCGACAAAACGAGCGGGCGGGCACTACGCCGGCCAGAGAGACGGGATGTGCAAGCCGTGGATTGATATGGTGGTAGGTGGGTTTAGGCACATCTTCATATTTCTGTGTGCCAATGCCATTTTTATGGCTTGTAAATTCATACAATGGTCCCTTAAGCCTTCACGTGAAGTTTCATGGCAAGACGACTTGTTTTCTATTTTTCATGATTTTTGAAACTATTTACGGGTCGAGATTTTTAAAAATTTTGTCAGACGGATTTTTTGTCCCAAGCTTGGTAGACGTGATCCTTGTATTTTTGTTGGCATGCATAAAAAAATTCAGCTAAAAACTCGAAGTGTACAAGATT
Organism: Durio zibethinus; assembly: GCF_047325235.1. Lineage (NCBI taxonomy): Eukaryota > Viridiplantae > Streptophyta > Magnoliopsida > Malvales > Malvaceae > Durio > Durio zibethinus. The sequence continues at coordinate 13,098,090 of NC_143177.1, forward strand.
TTGTGACCATTTGAAAAAAGTGTCCCCATTTCAAACACTTTAATGGCTACTGGCAGAAAACCTGTAAAATCTGAAATGCTCTTTAAGGGGGTGTGAGTTCTCGAGGTTTGATGAGGGATAGGGGGCCAATATAAGGGCCAAGTACCAGCACCCATCACACATCATGTGGGCAAACCGCCCCCGGCTCCCCCGATCGTCAGAACCCCAATGTCGTCGATCAGGTTCTCCGGCGCTGCTCCGGTGATGGTGCCCCGACGAAGAAAAATACGACACCAACACATGCCCGAGCCCAACATGTGCTGCCGTAACCCTCGGTCTGGTCCGATCTTAGACTGGGAATGAACTCCGTATGCTTCGACTGGGAATGAACTCCGTATGCCTAAGTCAACCCACGAAACGAGCGTGGTGGTCCTCAGCCGGCCAGAGGGGCGGGATACGCAAGTCAGGGATCGGTCGGGTCCCCCTCTATGTGCTACCGATCCTGCTATCGTAACTCTCAGTCTGGTCTGATCTTAGACTGGGAATGAACTCCGTATGCCTAGACCAACCGACAAAACGAGCGGACGGGAGGGCGGGCACTACGCCGGCCAGAGAGACGGGATGCGCAAGCCGTGGATCGATAGGGTGGTAGGTGGGTTTAGGAACATCTTCATATTTCTATGTGCCAAAGCCATTTTTATGGCTTGTAAATTCATACAATGGTCCCTTAAGCCTTCACGTGAAGTTTCATGGCAAGACAACTCGTTTTCTCTTTTTCACGATTTTTGAAACTTTTTGCAGTTTGGGATTTTTTAAAATTTTTTCAGAGGGAGTTTTGGTCCCAAACTTGGTAGATGTGATCCTTGTATTTTTATTGGCATGCATAAAAACATTCAGCTAAAAATTCGAAGTGTACAAGATTTTGTGACCGTTTAAAAAAAGTGTCCTCATTTCGAACACTTTAATGGCTACTGGCCGCAAACCTGTAAAATTTCAAATGCTCTTTAAAGGGGTGCGAGTTCTCGAGGTTTGATGAGGGATAGGGGGCCAATATAAGGGCCAAGTACCAGCACGCATCGCACATCATGTGCGCAAACCGCCCCCGGCCCCCCGATCGTCAGAACCCTAATGCCGCCGGTCAGATTCTCTGGCGATGCTCCGACGATGGTGCCCGGGCAAAGAAAAATGTGGCACCAACAAATGCTCGAGCCCAGCATCTGCTACCGCAACCCTTGGTCTGATATGATCTTAGACTGGGAATGAACTCCGTATGCCTAAGTCAACCCACAAAATGAACTTGCAGGTGCTCAACCGACTAAAGGGGCAGGATGCACAAGCCGGGGATTGGCCGGGTCCACCTCTACGTGCTGTCGATCCTCCTACCTCAACCCTCAGTCTGGTCCAATCTTAGACTGGAAATGAACTCCGTATGCCTAAGCCAACCGACGAAACGAGCGGACGGACGGGCGGGCACTATGTCGACCAAAGATACGGGATGCGCAAGCCATGGATCGATAGGGTGGTAGGTGGGTTTAGGCACATCTTCATATTTCTGCGTGCCAATGCCATTTTTATGGCTTGTAAATTCATGCAATGGTCCCTTAAGCCTTCACGTGAAGTTTCATGGCAAGATGACTTGTTTTCTATTTTTCACGATTTTTGAAACTTTTTACGGTTTGCGATTTTTTAAAATTTTTTTAGAAGGTGTTTTGGCAGACTTGGTAGACGTGATCCTTGTATTTTTCTTGGCATGCAAAAAAAAATTCAGCTAAAAACTCCAAGTGTACAGGATTTTTTGACCATTTGAAAAAAATGTCCCCATTTTAGACACTTTAATGGCTACTGGCTGCAAACCTATAAAATCTCAAATGCTCTTTAAGGGGTGTGAGTTCTCGAGGTTTGATGAGGGATAGGGGGCCAATATAATGGCCAAGCACCAACACCCATCACACATCACACATCATGTGCGCACACCCCGCCGGCCCCCCCGATCGTCGGAACCCCAATGCCGTCGGTCAGGTTCTCCGACGATGCTCCGACGATGGTGCCCCGATGAAGAAAAAAGTGGCACCAACACATGCCCGAGCCCAGAATGTGCTACCGCAGCCCTCGGTCTAGCCCGATCTTAGACTAGGAATGAACTCCGTATGCTTAGACTGGGAATGAACTCCGTATTTCTAAGTCAACCCACGAAACGAGCATGCGGGTGCTCAATCGGCCAAAGGGGCGGGATGCACAGCAGGAAATCGGTCGGGTCTCCCTCTACGTGCTGTCGATCCTGCTGCCACAACCCTCGGTCCGATCCGATGTTAGACTAGGAATGAACTCCGTATGCCTAAGCCAACTGACGAAATGAGCGGGCGGGCGGGCGGGCGGGCGGGCACTACGCCGACCAGAGAGACGGGATGCGCAAGCCGTGGATCGATAGGGTGGTAGGTGGGTTTAGGCACATCTTCATATTTCTGCATGCCAATGCCATTTTTATGGCTTGTAAATTCATACAATGGTCCCTTAAGCCTTCATGTGAAGTTTCACGACAAGACGACTCGTTTTCTATTTTTCATGATTTTTGAAACCTTTTATGGTTCGGGATTTTTTAAAATTTTTTCGAAAAGATTTTTGGCCCCAAACTTGGTAGACGTGATCCTTGTATTTTTGTTGGCATGCACAAAAAAATTCAGCTAAAAACTCGAAGTGTACAAGATTTTGTGACCATTTGAAAAAAGTGTTCTCATTTCAGACACTTTAATGGCTACTGGCAGCAAACCTGTAAAATCTCAAATGCTCTTTAAGGGTGTGTGAGTTCTCGAGGTTTGATGAGGGATAGGGGGCCAATATAAGGTCCAAGTACCAGCACCCATCGCACATCATGTGCGCACACCCCCGACCCCCCCGTTCGTTGGAACCCCAATGTCGCCGGTCAGGTTCTCCGGCGATGCTCTGGCGATGGTGCCCCGACGAAGAAAAATGTGGCACCAACACATGCCCGAGCCCAACATGTGCTGCCGTAACCCTTGGTTCAGTCTGATCTTAGACTGGGAATGAACTCCATATGCTTAGACTGGGAATGAACTCTGTACGCTTAAGTCAACCCATGAACCGAGCGTGCGGGTGCTCAGCCGGCCAGAGGGGCAGGATGCACAAGCCCGGGTCGGTCGGGTCCCACTCTGTGTGCTACCGATCCTACTACTGCAACCCTCATTCCGGTTCGATCTTAGACTGGGAATGAACTACGTGTGCCTAACCCAATCGATGAAACGAGCGGGCAGACGGGCACTACGCCGACCAGAGAGATGGGATGCGCAAGCCGTGGATCGATAGGGTGGTAGGTGGGTTTAGGCACATCTTCATATTCCTGAGTGCCAATGCCATTTTTATGGCTTGTAAATTCATACAATGGTCCCTTAAGCCTTCACGTGAAGTTTCATGGCAAGACAACTCGTTTTTTATTTTTCATGATTTTTGAAACTTTTTGCGATTCGGGATTTTTTAAAATTTTTTTGGAAGGAGCTTTTGCCCCAAACTTGGTAAACGTGATTCTTGTATTTTTATTGGCATGCAGAAAAAAATTCAGCTAAAAACTTTAATGGCTAGAAGTGTACAAGATTTTGTGACCATTAGAAAAAAGTGTCCCCATTTCAAACACTTTAATGGCTACTGATAGCAAACCTGTAAAATCTCAAATGCTCTTTAAGGGGGTGTGAGTTCTCGAGGTTTGATGAGGGATAGGGGGACAATATAAGGGCCAAGTACCAGCACCCATCGCATATCATGTGCGCACACCCTCCCGACCCCCCCGATCGTCAGAACCTCAATGCTGCCGGTCAAGTTCTCCGGCAATGCTCCGACGATGGTGCCCCGATGATGAAAAATGTGGCAGCAACACATGCTCGAGCCCTGCATGTGCTGCCATAACCCTCGGTCCAGTTCGATCTTAGACTAGGAATGAACTCCGTACGCTTAGACAGGGTATGAACTCCGTATGCCTAAGTCAACCCACGAAACGAGTGTGCGGGTGCTCAGTCGGCCAGAGGGGCGAGATGCGCAAGCCGAGGATCGACCGAGTCCCCCTCTGTGTGCTGTCGATTTTGCTGTTGCAACCCTTGGTCTGGTTCGATCTTAGACTGGGAATGAACTCCTTATGCCTAAGCCAACCGATGAAACAGGCGAGTGGGTGGGCGGGCACTACGTCGGCCAGAGAGACGGGATGCGCAAGTCGTGGATTGATAGGGTGGTAGGTGGGTTTAGGCACATCTTCATATTTCTCCGTGCCAATGCCATTTTTATGGCTTGTAAATTCGTACAATGGTCCCTTAAGACTTCACGTGAAGTTTCATGGCAAGACGACTCGTTTTCTATTTTTCATGATTTTTGAAACTTTTTGCAGTTCGAGATTTTTGAAAATTTTCTCGGAAGGAGTTTTAGTCCCAAACTTGTTAGACGTTATCCTTGTATTTTTGTTGGCATGCATAAAAAAATTCAGCTAAAAACTTTAAGTGTACAAGATTTTGTGACCATTTGAAAAAAGTGTCCCCATTTCATACACTTTAATGGCTACTGGCAGCAAACCTGTAAAATCTAAAATGCTCTTTAAGGGGATGTGAGTTCTTGAGGTTTGATGAGGGATAGGGGGCCAATATAAGGGCCAAGTACCAGCACCCATCACACATCTTGTGTGCACACCCCCTGGCCCCCCCGATCACCGAAACCCCAATGCCGCCGGTCAGGTTCTTAGACGATGCTCCAGCGATGGTGCCCCGACGAAGAAAAATGCGGCACCAACACATGCCCGAGCCCAGCATGTGCTGTCGTAACCCTCGATCCAGTCTGATCTTAGACTGGGAATGAACTTCGTATGCTTATACTGGGAATGAACTCCGTATGCCTATATCAACCCACGAAACGAGCGTGTGGGTGCTCAGCCGACAAGAGGGGCGGGATGCGCAAGCCGGGGATCGGCCAGGTCCCCCTCTGTATGCTATTGATCCTGCTGCTGTAACCCTCGGTTTGGTCCAATCTTAGACTGGGAATGAACTCTGTATGCCTCAGCCAATCGACGAAATGAGCCGGCGGGTGGACGGGCGGTAACTACGTCGGCCAGAGAGACGGGATGCGCAAGCCATGGATCGATAGGGTGGTAGGTGGGTTTAGGTACATCTTCATATTTCGGAGTGCCAATGCCATTTTTATTTCTTGTAAATTCATACAATGGTCCCTTAAGCCTTCACGTGAAGTTTCATGGCAAGATGACTCGTTTTCTATTTTTCATGATTTTCAAAACATTTTACGGTTCGGGATTTTTTAAAATTTTTTCAAAAGGAATTTTGGTCTTAAACTTGGTGGACGTGATCCTTGTATTTTTTTTGGCATTCATAAAAAATTTCAGCTAAAAAATCGAAGTGTAATATAAGGTTTATGAGGGATATGGGGCCAATATAAGGGCCAAGCACCAGCACCCATCACACATCATGTGCACACACCCCCCCGGCCCCCGCGATGGTCGGAAACCCAATGCTGTCGATTAGGTTCTCTGGTGATGCTCCGACGATGGTGCCCCGATGGAGAAAAATGCGGCACCAGCACATGCCCTTGCCCAGCATGTGCTGTCGCAACCCTCGTTCTGGTCCGATCTTAGACTGGGAATGAACTCCGTATGCTTAGACTTGGAATGAACTCCGTATGCCTAAGTAAACCAACAAAACGAGCGTGAGGGCACTCAGCCGGCCAGAGGAGCAGGATGCAGAAGACGAGGATCGACCGGGTCCCCCTCTGCGTGCTGTCTATCCTACTGTCGTAACCCTCAGTCCGGTCTGATCTTAGACTGGGAATGAACTCCGTATGCCTAAGCCAACCGACGGAATGAGCAGGTGGGTGGGCGGGCGGGCGAGCACTACGTCGGTCGGAGAGACGGGATGTGCAAGCTGTGGATCGATAGGGTGGTAGGTGGGTTTAGGCACATCTTCATATTTTCGTGTGCCAATGCCATTTTTATTGCTTGTAAATTCATACAATGGTCCCGTAAGCCTTCACGTGAAGTTGCATGGCAAGACGACTCATTTTCTATTTTTTATGATTTTCAAAAATTTTTACGGTTCAGGATTTTTTAAAATTTTTTCAGAAGGAGTTTTGGCCCCAAACTTGGTAGACATGATCCTTGTATTTTTGTTGGCTTGCACAAAAAAATTCAGCTGAAAAGTCGAAGTGTACAAGATTTTGTGACCATTTGAAAAAAGTGTCCCCATTTCAAACACTTTAATGGCTACCGGCAGCAAACCTGTAAAATCTCAAATGCTCTTTAAAGGGGTGTGAGTTCTTGAGGTTTGATGAGGGATAGGGGGCCAATATAAGGGCCAAGTACGAGCACCCATCGCACATTATGTGTGTACACCTCCCTCGGCCCCCCCGATCGTCAGAACCCCAATGCCGCCGGTCATGTTCTCTGACGATGCTCCGGCGATGGTGCCCCGATGAAGAAAAATGTGCCACCAGCACATGCATGAGCCCAACATGTGCTGCTGCAACCCTCGGTCTGGTCTGATCTTAGACTGGGAATGAACGCCGGATACCTAAGCCATCCGACGAAACAAGCGGACGGGCGGGCGAGTGAGCGGGCACTACGCCGGCAAGAGAGACGGGATGCGCAAGCCGTGGATCGATAGGGTGGTAGGTGGGTTTAGGCATATCTTCATATTTCTACATGCCAATGCCATTTTTATGGCTTGTAAATTCATACAATGGTCCCTTAAGCCTTCACGTGAAGTTTCGTGGCAAGACGACTTGTTTTCTATTTTTCACGATTTTTGAAACTTTTTACGGTTTGGGATTTTTTAAAATTTTTTTAGAAGGAGTTTTGGCCCCAAACCTCTTAGACATGATCCTTGTATTTTTGTTGGCATGCACAAAAAAATTCAGCTAAAAACTCGAAGTGTACAATATTTTGTGACCATTTGAAAAAAATGTCCCCATTTCAGACAGTTTAATGGCTACTGGCAGCAAACCTGTAAGATCTCAAATGCTCTTTAAGGGGGCATGAGTTCTCGAGGTTTGATGAGGGTTAGGGGGCCAATATATCAGCCAAGTACTAGAACCCTTCGCACATCTTGTGCGCACACCCCCCCGGCCCCCCCGATCGCTGCAACCCCAATGCCGTCGGTCAGGTTCTACGACGATGCTCCGACGATGGTGCCCTGACAAAGAAAAATACATCACCAGCACATTCCTTAGCCCAGCATGTGCTGCCGTAACCCTCAATCTGGTACCAGTACCCATCGCACCCATCGCACATCATGTGCGCATACCCCCCAGCCCCTCCGATCATCGGAACGCCAATGTTCGTCGGTCAGGTTCTCCGGCGATGGTGCCTTGACGAAGAAAAATGCGGCACCAACACATGCCCAAGCCCAGCATGTGCTGCTGCAACCCTCAGTCTGGTCCGATCTTAGACTACGAATGAACTCCGTATGCTTAGACTGGGAATGAACTCCGTATGCCTAAGTCAACTCATGAAACGAGCGTGCGGGCGCTCAGCCGGCCAGAGGGGCGAGAGGCGCAAGCTGGGGATTGGTCGGGTCCCTCTCTACGTGCTGCCGATCTTGCTGCCTCAACCCTCAGTCCGATCTGATCTTAGACTAGGAATAAACTCCGTATGCTTGAGCCAATCGACGAAACGAGCGGACAGGCGGGCGGGCAGGCACTACGCCAGCCAGAGAGATGGGATGTGCAAGCCGTGGATTGATAGGGTGGTAGGTGGGTTTAGGAACATCTTCATATTTCTATGTGCCAATGACATTTTTATGGCTTGTAAATTCATACAATGGTCCCTTAAGCCTTCACGTGAAGTTTCATGGCAAGATGACTCGTTTTCTACTTTTCACGATTTCGAAACTTTTTACGGTTCGGGATTTTTTAAAATTTTTTCGAAAGGCGTTTTGGCCCTAAACTTGGTAGACGTGATCCTTTTATTTTTGTTGGCATGCACAAAAGAATTCAGCTAAATACTCGAAGTGTACAAGTTTTTGTGACCATTTGAAAAAAGTGTCCCCATTTCAGACACTTTAATGGCTACTGGCAGCAAACCTTTAAAATCTCAAATGCTCTTTAAGGGGGTGTGAGTTCTTGAGGTTTGATGAGGGATAGGGGGCCAATATAAGGGCCAAGTAGCAGCACCCATCGCACATCATGTGTGTACACCCCCCGACCCCCCCGATCGTCGGAACCCTAATGTCGTCGGTCAGGATCTCCGGTGATGCTCCGACGATGGTGCCCCGACGAAGAAAAATGTGGTACCAACACATGCCCTAGCCCAGTATGTGCTGCTGCAACCCTTGGTCCGATCCGATCTTAGACTGGGAATGAACTCCGTATGCTTAGACTGGGAATGAACCCTGTATGCCTAAGTCAACCCATGAAATGAGCGTGCGGGTGCTCAGCCGGCCAGAGGGGCGGGATGCGCAAGCCGGGGATCGGCCGGGTCCCCCTCTACGTGCTGCCAATCCTGCTGCCACAACCCTCGGTTTGCTCCAATCTTATATTGGGAATGAACTCCGTATGCCTAAGCCAACCGACGAAACGAGCAGGCGGGCGGGTGGACGGGCACTACGCTAGCCAAAGAGACGGGATGCGAAAGCCGTGGATCGATAGGGTGGTAGGTGGGTTTCGACACATTTTCATATTTCTAAGTGCCAATGCCATTTTTATGGCTTGTAAATTCATACATTGGTCCCTTAAGCCTTCACGTGAAGTTTCAAGGCAAGACGACTTGTTTTCTATTTTTCATGATTTTCAAAACTTTTTGTGATTCGGGATTTTTTAAAATTTTTTCGGAAGGTGTTTTGGCCCCAAACATGGTAGACGTGATCCTTGTATTTTTGTTGGCATGCACAAAAAAATTCAGCTAAAAACTCGAAGTGTACAAGGTTTTGTGACCTTTTGAAAAAAGTGTCGCCATTTTAGACACTTTATTGGCTACTGGCAGCAAACCTGTAAAATCTCAAATGCTTTTTAAGGGGGTGTGAGTTCTCGAGGTTTGATGAGGCATAGGGGGCCAATATAAGGGCCAAGTACTAGCACCCATTGCACATCATGTGCGCACACCCTCCCCCCGGCCCCCCCGATCGCCAGACCAATGCCGCCGGTCAGGTTCTCCGGCGATGGTGCCCCAACGAAGAAAAATGCGGCACCAACACATGCTCGAGCCCAGCATGTGCTACCACAACCCTCGGCTCGGTCCGATCTTAGACTGGGAATGAACTTCGTATGCTTAGATTGGGAATGAACTCCGTATGCCTAAGTCAACGCATGAAACGAGCATGCGGGTGCTCAGCCGGCCAAAGGGGCGGGATGTTCAAGGCGGGGATCGACCGGGTCCCCCTCTGCGTGCTACCGATCCTGCTGCCGCAAGCTTCGGTCCGGTTCAATCTTAGACTGGGAATGAACTCTGTATGCCTAAGCCAACCGACGAAACGAGCAGGCGAGCAAGCGGGCGGGCTCTACGTCGGCCAGAGAGACGGGATGCGCAAGCCATGGATCGATAGGGTGGTAGGTGGATTTAGGCACATCTTCAAATTTCTACGTGCCAATGACATTTTTATGGCTTGTAAATTCATACAATGGTCCCTTAGGCCTTCACGTTAAGTTTCATGGCAAGACGACTCGTTTTCTATTTTTTACGATTTTGGAAACTTTTTACGGTTCAGGATTTTTTAAAATTTTCTTGGAAGGAGTTTTAGCCCCAAACTTGGTAGACGTGATCCTTGTATTTTTGTTGGCATGCACAAAACAATTCAGCCAAAAACTCGAAGTGTGCTGGATTTTGTGACCATTTGAAAAAAGTGTCCCCATTTCAACCACTTTAATGGCTACTGGCAGCAAACCTGTAAAATCTCAAATGCTCTTTAAGGGGGTGTGAGTTCTCGAGGTTTGATGAGGGATAGGGGGCCAATATAAGGGCCAAGTACCAGCACCCATCGCACATCATGTGCGCACACCCCCCGGCCCCCCCGATCGTCGAAACCCCAATGCCGCCGGTCAGTTTCTCTAGCGATGCTTCGACGATAGTGCCCCGGTGAAGAAAATTACGGTACCAGCACATGCCCAAGCCCAGCATTTGCTGCCGCAACCCTCGGTCCGATCCGATCTTAGATTGGGAATGAACTCCATATGCCTAAGTCAACCCATGAAACGAGCGTACGGGCGCTCAGCCGGCCAGAGGGGCGGGATGCACAAGCCGGGGATCGACTAGGTCCCCCTCTACGTGCTAGTGATCCTGCTGCCGCAACCCTTGGTCTGGTCTGATCTTAGACTGGGAATGAACTCCATATGGCTAAGCCAACCGACGAAACGAGCAGACGGGTAGGCACTACGTTGGCCAGAGAGACGGGATGCGCAAGCCGTGGATCGATAGGGTGGTAGGTGGGTTTAGGCACATCTTGATATTTTTGCGTGCCAGTGCCATTTTTATGGCTTATAAATTCATACAATGGTCCCTTAAGCCTTCACGTGAAGTTTCATGGCAAGACGACAGGTTTTTTATTTTTCACGATTTTTGAAACTTTTTACGATTTTGGATTTTTTAAAATTATTTCAGAAGGATTTTTCACCCCAAACTTGGTAAACGTGATCATTGTATTTTTGTTGGCATGCACAAAAAAATTCAGCTAAAAACTCAAAGTGTACAAGATTTTGTGACCATTTGAAAAAAGTGTCCCCATTTCAGACACTTTAATGGCTACTGGCACCAAACCGGTAAAATCTCAAACGGTCTTTAAGGGGGTGTGAGTTCTTGAGGTTTGATAAGGGATAGGGGGCCAATATAAGGGCCAAGTACCAGCACGCATCGCACATCTTCTGCGCAAGGGCGGGTGGGCACTACGCCGACCAGAGAGATGGGATGTGCAAGCCGTGGATCGATAGGGAGGTAGGTGGGTTTAGGCACATCTTCATATTTCTGTGTGCCAATGCCATTTTTATGGCTTGTAAATTCATACAATGGTCCCTTAAGCCTTCACGTGAAGTTTCATGGCAAGACAACTCGTTTTCTATTTTTCATGATTTTTGAAACTTTTTACGGTTCGGGGTTTTTTAAAATTTTTTCGGAAGGATTTTTGGTCCCAAACTTGGTAGACGTGATCCTTGTATTTTTTTTGGTATGCACAAAAAAATTCAGCTAAAAACTCGAAGTGTACAAGATTTTGTGACCATTTGAAAAAAGTGTCCCCATTTCAGACACTTTAATGGCTACTGGCAGCAAACCTGTAAAATCTCAAAAGCTCTTTAAGGGGGTGTGAGTTCTCAAGGTTTGATGAGGGGTAGGGGAACAATATAAGGGCCAAGTACTAGCACCCATCGTACATCATGTGCGCACACCCGCTCCCGGCCCCCCCGATCACAGGAACCCCAATGCTGCCGATTAGGTTCTCCGGCGATGCTCCGACGATGGTGCCCCGGTGAAGAAAAATACGGCTCCAACAATGCCCGAGCCCAGCATGTACTGCCGCAACCCTCGGTCTGGTCTGATCTTAGACTGGGAATGAACTTCGTATGCTTAGACTGGGAATGAACTCCGTATGCCTAAGTCAACCCATGAAACGAGCGTGCGGGCGCTCAGCTGACCAGAGGGGCAGCATGCGCAAGTCGAGGATCGGCCGGGTCCCCTAAGCGTGCTACCGATCTTGCTACCGTGGCCCTCAGTCCAGTCTGATCTTAGACTGGGAACGAACACCGTATGCCTAAGCCAACCGACGAAACGAGTGGGCGGGCGGGCACTACGTCGACCAAAGAGACGGGATGCTCAAGTCGTGGATCGATAGCGTGGTAGGTGGGTTTAGGCACATCTACATATTTCTGCGTGCCAATGCCATTTTTGTGGCTCGTAAATTCATACAATGGTCCCTGCAGCCTTCACGTGAAGTTTCATGGCAAGACGACTCGTTTTCTATTTTTCACGATTTTTGAAACTTTTTGCAGTTCGGGATTTTTTAAAATTTTTTCAGAAGCTGTTTTGGCCCCAAACTTTGTAGACGTGATCGTTATATTTTTGTTGGCATGCATAAAAAAATTCAGCTAAAAACTCAAAGTGTACAAGATTTTGTGACCATTTGAAAAAAGTGTCCCCATTTCAGACACTTTAATGGCTACTGGCAGCAAACCTGTAAAATCTCAAATGCTCTTTAAGGGGGTGTGAGTTCTCAAGGTTTTGATGAGGGATAGGGGGCCAATATAAGGGCCAAGTACCAGCACCCATCGCACATCATGTGCGCACACCCCCCGGCCCCCTCTGCGTGCTACCGATCCTGCGCGGCAACCCTCGGTCTGGTCCGATCTTAGACTGGCAATGAACTTCGTATGCCTAAGCCAACCGACGAAATGAGCGGGCGGGCGGGCGGGCGGGCGGGCGGGCGGGCGGGCACTACACTAGCTAGGGAGACGAGATGCGCAAGTCGTGGATCGATAGGGTGGTAGGTGGGTTTAGGCACATCTTCATATTTCTATGTGCCAATGCCATTTTTATGGCTTGTAAATTCATACAGTGGTCCCTTAAGCCTTCACGTGAAGTTTCATGGCAAGACGACTCGTTTTCTATTTTTCATGATTTTTGAAACTTTTTGCGGTTCGGGATTTTTTTAAATTTTTTTGGAAGGTGTTTTGGCCCCAAACTCTGTAGACGTGATCCTTGTATTTTTATTGGCATGCACAAAAAAATTTAGCTAAAAACTCGAAGTATACAAGATTTTGTGACCATTTGAAAAAAGTGTCCCCATTTCAGACACTTTAATGGCTACTGGCAGCAAACCTATAAAATCTCAAATGCTCTTTAAGGGGGTGTGAGTTCTCGAGGTTTGATGAGGGATAGGGGGCCAATATAAGGGCCAGGTACCAGCACCCATCGCACATCATGTGCACGCACCACCCCCTGGCCCCCTCGATCGCCGAAACCCCAATGCCGCCTGTCAAGTTCTCCGACGGTGCTCCGGTGATGGTGCCCTGACGAAGAAAAATGTGGCACCAACAAATGCTCGAGCCCAGCATGTGCAGCCGCAACCCTCGGTCCGGTCCGATCTTAGACTAGGAATGAACTCCGTATGCTTAGACTGGGAATGAACTCTGTATGCCTAAGTCAACCCATGAAATGAGCTTACGGGTGCTCAGCTGGCCAGAGGGGCGGGATGCGCAAGCCGGGGATCGGTCGGGTCCCCCTCTGCATGCTGTCGATCCTACTACCGCAACCCTCGGTTTGATTTGATCTTAAACTGGGAATGAACTCCGTATGCCTAAGCCAACCGACGAAATGAACAGACGGGCGGGTGGGCGGGCATTACGTCAGCCATAGAGACGGGATGCACAAGTCGTGGATCGATAGGGTGGTAGGTGGGTTTAGGCACATCTTCATATTTCTGTATGCCAATGCCATTTTTATGGCTTGTAAATTCATACAATGGTCCCATAAGCCTTCACGTGAAGTTTAATGGCAAGACGACTCGTTTTCTATTTTTCATGATTTTTGAAACTTTTTACGGTTCGGGATTTTTTAAAATTTTTTTGGAAGGATTTTTGGCCCCAAACTTGGCAGACGTGATCCTTGTACTTTTGTTGGCATGCAAAAAAAAAAATTAAGCTAAAAACTCGAAGTGTATAAGATTTTGTGACCATTTGAAAAAAGTGTCCCTATTTCAAACACTTTAATGGCTACTGGCAGCAAACCTGTAAAATCTCAAATGCTCTTTAAGGGGGTGTGAGTTCTCGAGGTTTGATAAGGGATAGAGGGCCAATATAAGGGCCAAGTACCGGCACCCATCGCACATTATGTGCGCACACCCCCTCCCCCCGACCCCCCCGATCATCGGAACCCCAATGCCGCCGGTCAGGTTATCCGGCGATGCTCCAGCGATGGTGCCCCCGACGAAGAAAGATGTGGCACCAACACATGCCCGAGCCCAGCATGTGCTACCACAACCCTCGGTCTGGTCTGATCTTACACTGTGAATGAACTCAGTATGCTTAGATTGGGAATGAACTCTGTATGCCTAAGTCAACCCACGAAACGAGCGTGCGGGTGCTCAGCAGGCCAGAGGGGCGGGATGCGCAAGTCGGGGATCGGTCGAGTCCCCCTCTACATGCTGTTGATCCTACTACAGCAACCCTCAGTCCGGTCTAATCTTAGACTGGGAATGAACTCCGTATGCCTAAGCCAACCGATGAAACGAGCGGGCGGGCGGGCGGGCGGGCACTCCGCCGGCCAGAGAGACGGGATGCGCAAGCCATGGATCGATAGGGTGGTAGGTGGGTTTAGGCACATCTTCATATTTCTGTATGCGAATGCCATTTTTATGGCTTGTAAATTCATACAATGGTCCCTTAAGTCTTGACGTGAAGTTTCATGGCAAGATGACACGTTTTCTATTTTTTAAGATTTTTGAAACTTTTTACGGTAAGGGATTTTTTAAAATTTTTTCTTAAGGATTTTTGGCCCCAAACTTGGTAAAAATGATCCTTGTATTTTTGTTGGCATGCAAAAAAAAATTCAGCTAAAAACTCGAAGTGTATAAGATTTTGTGACCATTTGAAAAAAGTGTCCCCATTTTCAGGCACTTTAATGGCTACTGGCAACAAACCTATAAAATCTCATATGCTCTTTAAGGGGGTGTGAGTTCTCAAGGTTTGATGAGGGATAGGGGGCCAATATAAGAGCCAGGTACCAGCACCCATCACACATAATATGCACGCACCACCCCCGGGCCCCCCCGATCGTTGGAACCCCAATGCCGTCGGTCAGGTTCTCCGGCGGTGGTGCCCCAACGAAGAAAAATGTGGCACCAACACATGCCCGAGCCCAACATGTGCTGCCGCAACCCTCGGTCCGATCTACCTAAGCTAACCGATGAAATGAGCGGGCGGGCCGGCAGGCACAACACCGATCAGAGAGACGGGATGCGCAAGCCGTGGATCAATAGGGTGGTAGGTGGGTTTAGGCACTTCTTTTTATTTCTTCCTGCAAATGCCATTTTTATGTCTTGTAAATTCATACAGTGGTCCCTTAAGCCTTCACGTGAAGTTTCATGGCAAGATGACTCGTTTTTTATTTTTCACGATTTTCGAAACTTTTTGTGGCTCGGGATTTTTTAAAATTTTTTCGGAAGGAGTTTTGGCCCCAAACTTGGTAGACGTGATCCTTGTATTTTTTTTGGCATGCATGAAAAAATTCAGCTAAAAACTCGAAGTATACAAGATTTTGTGACCATTTGAAAAAAGTGTCCCTATTTCAGACACTTTAATGGCTACTGGCAGCAAACCTGTAAAATCTCAAATGCACTTTAACGGGGTGTGAGTTCTTGAGGTTTGATGAGGGATAGGGGGCCAATATTTTTCCAAGTACCAGCACCCGTCGCACATCATGTGCGCACACCCCCCGGCCCCCCCGATCATCGAAACCCCAATGCCGCCGGTCAGGTTCTCCGGTGATGCTCCGGTGATGGTGCCCTGACGAAGAAAAATGTGGCACCAACACATGCTCGAGGCCAGCATATGCTATCACAATCCTCTGTCTGGTCTGATCTTAGACTGGGAATGAACTCTGTATGCTTAGACTGGGAATGAACTCTATATGCCTAAGTCAAGCCAAGAAACGAGCGTGCGGGTGCTCAGCCGACCGCCCAAGCCGAGGATCGGCCAGGTCCCCCTCTTTGTGCTACTGATCCTGCTACCGTAACTCTCGATCTGGTTCGATCTTAGACTGGGAATGAACTCCGTATGCCTAAGCTAATCGACGAAACAAGCGGGTGGACGGGCACTACGCCGGCCAGAGAGACGAATGTGCAAGCTGTGGATCGATAGGGTGGTAGGTGGGTTTAGGTGCATCTTCATATTTATGCATGCCAATGCCATTTTTATGACTTGTAAATTCATACAATGGTCCCTTAAGCCTTCACGTGAAGTTTCAAGGCAAGACGACTCATTTTCTATTTTTCACGATTTTTGAAACTTTTTGTGGCTCGAGATTTTTTAAAATTTTTTCGAAAGGCATTTTCGCCCCAAACTTGGTAGATGTGATCCTTGTATTTTTGTTGGCATGCAAAAAAAAGTTCAGCTAAAAACTCGAGGTATACAAGATTTTGTGACCATTTGAAAAAAGTGTCCCCATTTCAGACACTTTAATGGCTACTGGCAGCAAACCTGTAAGATCTCAAATGCTCTTTAAGGGGGTGTGAGTTCTTGAGGTTTGATGAGGGATAGGGGGCCAATATAAGGGCCAGGTACCAGCACCCATCGCACATCACACATCATGTGCGCGCACCACCCCCCGGCCCCCCCGATCGTCGGAACCCCATTGCCGCCGGTCAGGTTCTCCAGTGATGCTTTGGCGATGGTGCCCCGGCGAAGAAAAATGTGGCACCAACACATGCCCGAGCCCAACATGTGCTGCCGTAACCCTTCATCTGGTCTGATCTGAGACTGGGAATGAACTCCGTATGCTTAGACTGGGAATGAACTCCGTATGCCTAAGTCAACCCACGAAACGAGCGTGCGGGCGGTCAACCGACCAGAGGGGCTGGATGCACAAGTCGGGGATCGGCCAGGTCCCCCTCTACGTGCTATCGATCCTGCTGCTGCAACCCACGATTCGGTCCAATCTTAGACTGGGAATGAACTCCGTATGCCTAAGCCAACCGACGAAACAAGCAGGCGAGCGGGCAGGCACTACGTCGACCAGAGAGACGGGATGCGCAAGCCATGGATCGATAGGTTGGTAGGTTGGTTTAGGTACATCTTCATATTTCTGCACGCCAATGCCATTTTTATGGCTTGTAAATTCATACAATGGTCCCTTAAGCCTTCACGTGAAGTTTCATGGCAAGACGACTCGTTTTCTATTGTTCACGATTTTCAAAACTTTTTATGGTTCGAGATTTTTTAAACTTTTTTCGGAAGGAGTTTTGGCCCCAAACTTGGTATACATGATCCTTGTATTTTTGTTGGCATGTATAAAAACATTCAGCTAAAACTTGAAGTGTACAAGATTTTGTGACCATTTGAAAAAAGTGTCCCCATTTCAGACACTTTAATGGCTACTGGCAGCAAACCTGTAAAATCTCAAATGCACTTTAAGGGGGTGTGAGTTCTCGAGGTTTTATTAGGGATAGGGGGCCAATATAAGGGCCAGGTACCAGCACCCATCACACATCATGTGCGCACACCCCCCCGGCCCCCCGATCACCGAAACCCTAATGTCGCCGATCAAGTTCTCCAGCGATGCTCCGACGATGGTGCCCCGACGAAGAAAAATGTTGCACCAACACGTGCCCGAGCCCAGCATGTGCTACCGCAACCCTCGGTCCGGTCCAATCTTAGACTGGGAATGAATTCCTTATGCTTAGACTGAGAATGAACTCCATATGCCTAAGTCAACCCACGAAATGAGCATGCGGGTGCTCAGCCGGCCAGAGGGGCGAGATACGCAAGTCAGGGATCGGTCGGGTCCCCCTCTGCCTGCTGCCGCAACCCTCAGTCTAGTTTGATCTTAGACTGGGAATGAACTCTATATGTCTAAGCCAACCGACGAAACGAGGGGGCGGGAGGGCAGGCACTCTGTCGACCAGAGAGACGGGATGCGCAAGCCGTAGTTCGATAGGGTGGTAGGTGGGTTTAGGCACGTCTTCATATTTCTGTGTGCCAATGCCATTTTTATGGCTTGTAAATTCATACAATGGTCCTTTAAGCCTTTACGTGAAGTTTCATGGCAAGACGACTCGTTTTCTATTTTTCACGATTTTTGAAACTTTTTACGGTTCAGGATTTGTGAAAATTTTTTCGAAAGGAGTTTTGGCCCCAAACTTGGTAGACGTGATCCTTGTAATTTTGTTGGCACGCACAAAAAAATTCAGCTAAAAACTCGAAGTGTACAAGATTTTATGAGCATTTGAAAAAATTGTCCCCATTTCAGAGACTTTAATGGCTATTGGCAGCAAACCTGTAAAATCTCAAATGCTCTTTAAGGGGGTGTGAGTTCTCAAGGTTTGATGAGGGATAGGGGGCCAATATAAGGGCCAAGTACCAGCACCCATCGCACATCATGTGCGCACACCCCCCAGCCCCCCCGATCGCCGGAACCCCAATGCCACCGGTTAGGTTCTCCGGTGATGCTCTGACGATGGTGCCCCGACGAAAAAAAATGCGGCACCAGCGCATACCCGAGCCCAGCATGTGCTGCCGCAACCCTCGATCCCATCCGATCTTAGACTGGGAATGAACTGCATATGCTTAGACTGGGAATGAACTCCGTATGCCTAAGTCAACCCACAAAACGAGCGTGTGGGCGCTCAGCCTGCCAGAGGGGCGGGATGCGCAAGTCAGGGATCGGTTGGGTCCCCCTCTGCGTGCTGCCAATCCTGCTACTGCAACCCTCAATCTGGTCTGATCTTAGACTGGGAATGAACTCTGTATGCCTAAGCCAACTGACGAAACGAGCGGGCGGGCGGGTGGGCGGGCATTATGTCAGCCAAAGAGGCGGGATGCGCAAGCCGTGGATCGATAGGGTGGTAGGTGGGTTTAGGCCCATCTTCATATTTCTACGTGCCAATGCCATTTTTATGGCTTGTAAATTCATACAATGGTCCCTTAAGGCTTCACGTGAAGTTTCATGGCAAGACAACTCATTTTCTATTTTTCACGATTTTTGAAACTTTTTGCGGTTCGGGATTTTTTAAAATTTTTTCGCAAAGAGTTTTGGCCCCAAACTTGGTAGATGTGATCCTTGTATTTTTCTTGGCATGCACAAAAAAATTCAGCTAAAAACTCGAAGTTTACAAGATTTTGTGACCATTTGAAAAAAGTATGCCCATTTAAGACACTTTAATGGCTACTGGCAACAAACCTGTAAACTCTCAAATGCTCTTTAAGGGGTGTGAGTTCTCGAGGTTTGATAAGGGATAGGGGGCCAATATAAGGGCCAAGTACCAGCACTCATTGCACATCATGTGTGCACACCCCCCGACCCCTCCCATCGTCGGAACCCAAATACCGTCGGTCAGGTTCTCCGACGATGGTGCCCCGGCAAAGAAAAATGCAGCACTAGCACAAGCCCGAGCCCCAGCATGTGCTGCCACAACCCTCGGTCCAGTCCGATCTTAGACTGGGAATGAACTCTGTATGCTTAGACTGGGAATGAACTCTGAATGCCTAAGGCAACCCACGAAACGAGCGTGCGGGCGTTCAGCCGACCAGAGGGGCGGGATCCCAAGGTGGGTTTAGGCACTTCTTCATATTTCTGCATGCCAATGCCATTTTTATGGCTTGTAAATTCATACAATGGTCCCTTAAGTCTTCACCTGAAGTTTTATGGCAAGACGACTCGTTTTCTATTTTTCATGATTTTTTAAACTTTTTGAAGTTCGAGATTTTTTAAAATTTTTTTGGAAGGGGTTTTCACCCCAAACTTTGTAGATGTGATCCCTGTATTTTTGTTGGCATGCACAAAAAAAGTCAACTAAAAACTCGAAGTGCAGAAGATTTTGTGACCATTTTAAAAAAGTGTCCCATTTCAGACACTTTAATGGCTACTGGCAGCAAACCTGTAAAATCTCAAATGCTCTTTAAGGGGGTGTTAGTTCTCAAGGTTTGATGAGGGATAGGGGTCCAATATAAGGGCCAAGTACCAGCACCCATCGCACATCTTGTGTGCACACCCCCCCAGCCCCCCCGATCGTCGGAACCCCAATGCCGCCGGTCAGGTTCTCTGGCGATGCTCCCGCAATGGTGCCCCGTCGAAGAAAAATGCGACACCAACACATGCCCGAGCCCAGCATGTGCTGCCGCAACCCTCAGTCTGATCCGATCTTAGACTGGGAATGAATTCCGTATGCTTAGACTGGGAATGAACTCCGTATGCCTAAGTCAACCCACGAAACGAGCGTACGGGTGCTCAGCCGGCCAGAGGGGCGGGATGCGCAAGCCGGGTATTGGTCGGGTCCTCCTCTGTGTGCTATCGATCCTGCTGCCACAACCCTTGGTCTGGTCTCATCTTAGACTGGGAATGAACTCCGTATGCCTAAGGTAACCGATGAAATTAGCGAGCGGGCGAGCGGGCAGGCACTACGTCGGCCAGAGAGACTGGATGCGCAAGCCGTGGATCGTTAGGGTGGTAGGTGGGTTTAGGCACATCTTCATATTTCTGCGTGCCAATGCCATTTTTATGGCTTGTAAATTCATACAATGGTCCCTTAAGCCTTCACGTGAAGTTTCATGGCAAGATGACTCGTTTTCTATTTTTCACGATTTTTGAAACTTTTTGCGGTTTGAGATTTTTAAAATTTTTTTTAAAGGAGTTTTGGCCCCAAATGGTAGACGTGATCCTTGTATTTTTGTTGGCATGCACAAAAAAATTCAACTAAAAACTCAAAGTGTACAAGATTTTGTGACCATTTGAAAAAAGTGTCCCATTTCAGACACTTTAATGGCTACTAGCAGCAAACCTGTAAAATCTCAAATTCTCTATAAGGGGGTGTGAGTTCTCAAGGTTTGATGAGGGATAGGGGGCCAATATAAGGGCCAAGTGACAGCACCCATCGCACATCATGTGCTGCAACAACCCTCGATCCGATCTGATCTTAAACTAGGAATGAACTCCGTATGCTTAGATTGGGAATGAACTCCGTATGCCTAAGTCAACCCACGAAACGAGCGTGTGGGTGCTCAGCCTACCAGAGGGAAAGGATGCGCAAGTCGGGGATCAGCTGGGTCCCCCTCTTCATGCTGTCGATCCTGCTGCCGTAACCCTCGATTCGGTCCGATCTTACACTGGGAATGAACTCTGTATGCCTAAGCCAACCGATGAAACGAGCGGACGGGCAAGCGGGCGGGCAGGCACCACGCCGGCCAGAGAGACAGGATGCGTAAGCGGTGGATCGATAGGGTGGTAGGTGGGTTTAGGCACATCATCATATTTCTGTGTGCCAATGCCATTTTTATGGCTTGTAAATTCATACAATGGTCCCTTAAGCCTTCATGTGAAGTTTCGTGGCAAGACGACTCGTTTTCTATTTTTCACGATTTTTGAAACTTTTTACGGTTCGAGATTTTTTAAAATTTTTTTCGAAGGAGTTTTTGCCCCAAACTTGTATTTTTGTTGGATTGCACAAAAAAATTCAGCTAAAAACTTGAAGTTTACAAGATTTTGTGACCATTTGAAAAAAGTGTCCCCATTTTCAGGCACTTTAATGGCTACTGGCAGCAAACCTGTAAAATCTCAAATGCTCTTTAAGGGGGTGTGAGTTCTTGAGGTTTGATGAGGGATAGGGGGCCAATATAAGGGCCAAGTACCAGCACCCATTGCACATCATGTGTGCACACCCCACCCGGCCCCCCCGATCGCCGTAACCCAAATGCTGACGGTCAGGTTCTCCGACGATGCTCCGACGATGGTGCCTCGACGAAGAAAAATACGGCACCAACACATGCCTGAGCCCAGCATGTGCTACTGCAACCCTCGATCTGATCCGATCTTAGACTGGGGATAAACTCCGTATGCTTAGATTGGGAATGAACTCTGTATGCCTAAGTCAACCCACGAAACGAGCGTGCGGGTGTTCAACCGGCCAGAGGGGAGGCATGTGTATGCCGAGGATCAGCCGGGTCCCCCTCTACATGCTGCTGATCTTGCTCCCGTAACCCTCGGTCTGGTCCAATCTCAGACTGGGAATGAACTCCGTATGCCTAAGCCAAACAACGAAACGAGCGGGCGAGCGAGCACTGCGCCGGCCAGAGAGACGGGATGCGAAAGTTGTGGATCGATAGGGTGGTAGGTGGCTTTATGCACATCTTCATATTTCTGCGTGCCAATGCCATTTTTATGGCTTGTAAATTCATACAATGGTCCCTTAAGCCTTCACATGAAGTTTCATGGCAAGACGACTCATTTTCTATTTTTCACAATTTTCAAAACTTTTTGCGGTTTGGGATTTTTTAAAAATTTTTTTGAAGGAGTTTTCACCCCAAACTTGGTAAACGTGATCCTTGTATTTTTTCTGGCATGCACAAAAAAATTCAGCTAAAAACTCGATTTGTACAAGATTTTGTGACCATTTGAAAAAAGTGTCCCATTACAGACACTTTAATGGCTACTGGCAGCAAACCTATACAATCTCAAATGCTCTTTAAGGGGGTGTGAGTTCTTGAGGTTTAATGAGGTATACAGGGCCAATATAAGGGCCAAGTACCAGCACCCATCGCACATCATGTGCGCGCACAACCCCCGGCCCCCTCGATCGCCGGAACCCCAATGCCACCTGTCAGGTTCTCCGACGATGGTGCCCTGACGAAGAAAAATACGGCACCAACACATGCCCGAGCCCAGCATGTGCTACCGTAACCCTCGGTCCGGTTCGATCTTAGACTGGGAATGAACTCCGTATGCTTAGACTTGGAATGAACTCCGTGTGCCTAAGTCAACCTACGAAACGAGCGTGCGGGTGCTCAGCCGACCAGAGGGGATCGGTTGGGTACCCATCTGCGTGCTACTGATCCTACTGCAGCAACCCTTGGTCCGATCGAATCTTAGACAGGGAATGAACTTCGTATGCCTAAGCCAACCGACGAAACGAGCAGGCGGGCAGGCGGCCGGGCACTACGTCGACCAGAGAGACGGGTTGCGCAAGCCGTGGATCGATAGGGTGGTAGGTGGGTTTAGGCACATCTTCATATTTCTACGTGCCAATGCCATTTTTATGGCTTGTAAATTCATACAATGGTCCCTTAAGCCTTCACGTGAAGTTTCATGGCAAGATGACTCGTTTTCTATTTTTCACAATTTTCAAAACTTTTTACGGTTCGAGATGTTTTAAAATTTTTTCGGAAGAAGTTTTGGCCCCAAACTTGGTAGACGTGATCCTTGTATTTTTGTTGGCATGCACAAAAACATTCAGCTAAAAACTCGAAGTGTACAAGATTTTGTGACCATTTGAAAAAAGTGTCCCCATTTCAGACACTTTAATGGCTACTGGCAGCAAACCTGTAAAATCTCAAATGCTCTTTAAGGGGGTGTGAGTTCTCGAGGTTTGATGCGGGATAGGGGGCCAATATAAGGGCCAAGTACCAGCACCCATCGCACATCATGTGCGCACACCCCTGGGCCCTCCCGATTGCCGGAACCCCAATGCCGTCAGTCAGGATCTCCGGTGATGCTCCAGCGATGGTGCCCCGACGAAGAAAAATGCGACACCAACACATGCCCGAGCCCAGCATTTGCTACCGCAACCCTCGGTCTGGTCTGATCTTAGACTAGGAATGAACTTCATATGCTTAGACTGGGAATGAACTCTGTATGCCTAAGTCAACCCACGAAACGAGCGTGCGGGTGCTCAGTCAGCCAGAGGGGTGGGATGCGTAAGCCAGGGATCAGTCGGGTCCCCCTCTACGTGATGCAGATCCTGCTACTGCAACCCTCGATCTGATCTGATCTTAGACTAGGAATGAACTTCGTATGCCTCAACCAACCGATGAAACGAGCGGACGGGCGGGCACTACGCCGGCCAGAAAAACAAGATGTGCAAGCCGTGGACGATAGGGTGGTAGGTGGGTTTAGGCACGTCTTCATATTTCTGTGTGCCAATGCCATTTTTATGGCTTGTAAATTCATACAATGGTCCCTTAAGCCTTCATGTGATGTTTCATGGCAAGATGACTCGTTTTTTTATTTTTCACAATTTTCAAAACTTTTTGCGGTTCGAGATTTTTTAAAATTTTTTCGAAAGGAGTTTTGGCCCCAAACTTGGTAGAAGTGATCCTTGTATTTTTGTTGGTATGCACAATAAAATTCAGCTAAAAACTCAAAGTGTACAAGATTTTGTGAACATTTGAAAAAAGTGTCCCCATTTCAGACACTTTAATGGCTACTAGCAGCAAACCTGTAATATCTCAAATGCTCTTTAAGGGGGTCTGAGTTCTCGAGGTTTGATGAGGGATAAGGGGCCAATATAAGGGCCAAGTACCAGCACCCATCGCACATCATGTGCGCACACCCCCCCGACCCCCCCAATCGCCGAAACCCCAATGCCGTCGGTCAGGTTCTCCGACGATGCTTCGACAATGGTGCCTCGGCTTAGAAAAATACGGCACCAACACATGCCCGAGCCCAGCATGTACTACCACAACCCTCGGTCCGATCTGGTCTTAGACTGGGAATGAACTCCGTATGCCTAACTCAACCCACGGAACGAGCGTGCTTAGATTGGGAATAAACTTCGTATGCTTAGATTGGGAATGAACTCCGTATGCCTAAGTCAACCCACGAAACGAGCGTGCGGGTGCTCAGCCGGCCAGAGGGGAGGGATGCGCAAGTCGGGGATCGATCGGGTCCCCCTCTGTGTGTGATCCTGCTACCGTAACCCTCGGTCTGGTTCGATCTTAGACTGGAATTAACTCCGTACGCCTAAGCCAACCGACGAAACGAGCGGGCTGGCAGGCGGGCGGGCACTACGCCGGCCAGATAAACGGGATGCGCAAGCCGTGGATCGATAGGGTGGTAGGTGGGTTTAGGCACATCTTCATATTTCTGCGTGCCAATGACATTTTTATGGCTTGTAAATTCATACAATGGTCCATTAAGCCTTCACGTTAAGTTTCATGGCAAGACGACTCGTTTTCTATTTTTCACGATTTTTGAAACTTTTTGCGGTTCGAGATTTTTTTAAATTTTTTTGAAAGGATTTTTGCCCCCAAACTTGGTAGACTTGATCCTTGTATTTTTTTTGGCATGCACAAAAAAACTCAGCTAAAAACTCGAAGTGTACAAGATTTTGTGACCATTTGAAAAAAGTGTCCCCATTTCAGACACTTTAATGGCTACTGGCAGCAAACCTATAAAATCTCAAATGCTCTTTAAGGGGGTGTGAGTTATCAAGGTTTGATGAGGGATAGGGGGCCAATATAAGGGCCAACTACCAGCACTCATCACACATCATGTGCGCACACCCCCCTCGGCCCCTCCTATCGCCGAAACCCCAATGCCGTCGGTCAGGTTCTCCGACGATGGTGCCCGGGTGAAGAAAAATGTGGCACCAACACATGCTCGAGCCCAGCATGTGCTGCTGTAACCCTCGATCTGGTCTGATCTTAGACTGGTAATGAACTCCATATGCTTAGACTGGGAATGAACTCCGTATGCCTAAGTCAACCCACGAAAGGAGTGTGTGGGTGCTTAGCTGGGCAGAAGGGCAGGATGCGCAAGCCAGGGATCGGTCAGGTCCCCCTCTGTGTGCTGCTGATCCTACTGCCACAACGCTCGGTCTGGTCACTCCGTATGCCTAAGCCAACTGACGAAACGAGCGGGCAGGCGGGTGGGCGGGCACTACGCCGGCCAGAGAGACAGGATGCGCAAGCCGTGGATCGATAGGGTGGTAGGTGGGTTTAGGCACATCTTAACATTTCTGCATGCCAATGCCATTTTTATGGCTTGCAAATTCATACAATGGTCCGTTAAGCCTTCACGTGAAGTTTCGTGGCAAGGCGACTTGTTTTCTATTTTTCATGATTTTCGAAACTTTTATGGTTCGGGATTTTTAAAATTTTTTCGGAAGGAGTTTTGGCCCCAAACTTGGTATATGTGATCCTTGTATTTTTGTTGGCATGCACAAAAAAATTCAGCTCAAAACTCGAAGTGTACAAGATTTTGTGACCATTTGAAAAAAGTGTCCCCATTTTAGACACTTTAATAGCTACTGGCAGCAAACCTGTAAAATCTCAAATGCTCTTTAAGGGGGGGTGAGTTCTTGAGGTTTGATGAGGGATAGGGGGGCAATATAAGGGATAAGTACCTGCACCCATCGCTCATCATGGGCGCACACCCATCGGCCCCTCGATCGCAGGAACCCCAATGCCTCCGGTTAGGTTCTCCGACGATGCTCCGACGATAGTGCCCCGACGAAGAAAAATGTGGCACCAACAAATGCTCGAGCCCAGCATATGCTACCGCAACCCTCGGTTCGATCTAATCTTAGACTGAGAAAGAACTCCATATGCTTAGACTGGGAATGAACTCTGTATGCCTAAGTTAACCCATGAAATGAGCTTGCGGGTGCTTAGCTGGCCAAAGGGGCAGGATGCACAAGCCGGGGATCGATCGGGTCCCCCTCTGTGTGCTACCGATCCTACTGCTGCAACCCTCAGTTTTGTTTGATCTTAGACTGGTAATGAACCCCATATGCCTAAGCCAACCGACGAAACGAATGGGCGGGCGGGCGGGCGGGCACTACGTCGGCCAGAGAGACGGGATGTGCAAGCCGTGGATAGATAGGGTTGTAGGTGGGTTTAGGCACAACTTCATATTTCTGCATTCCAATGCCATTTTTATGGCTTGTAAATTCATACAATGGTCCCTTAAGCCTTCACATGAAGTTTCATGGCAAGACAACTTGTTTTATATTTTTCATGATTTTCAAAACTTTTTATGTTTCAGGATTTTTTAAAATTTTTTCGAAAGGCGTTTTGGTCCCAAACTTGGTATACGTGATCCTTGTATTTTTGTTGGCATGCACAAAAAAATTCAGCTAAAAACTCGATGTGTACAAGATTTTGTGGCCATTTGAAAAAAGTGTCCCCATTTCAGACACTTTAATGGCTACTGGCAGCAAACCTGTAAAATCTCAAATGCTCTTTAAGGGGGTGTGAGTTCTCGAGGTTTGATGAGGGATAGGGGGCCAATATAAGGGCCAAGTACCAGCACCCATCGTACATCATGTGCGCACACCCCCCCGGCGCCCCCGATCGTCGAAACCCCAATGCCGTCGATCAGGTTCACCGACGAGTCCAGCGATGGTGCCCCGGTGAAGAAAAATGTAGCACCAACACATGCCTGATCCTAGCATGTGCTGCTGCAACCCTCGGTCAGGTCTGATCTTAGACTGGGAATGAACTCCGTATGCTTAGACTGGGAATGAACTCCGTATGCCTAAGTCAACCCACGAAACGAGCGTGCGGGTGCTCAGCCGGCCAGAAGAGCGGGATGCGTAAGCTAGGGATCGGCCAGGTCCCCCTCTATGTGCTGCCGATCCTACTGCCGCAACCCTTGGTCTGGTCCGATCTTAGACTGGATTGAGCTCCGTATGCCTAAGCCAACCGACGAAACGAGCGGGTGGGCGGACAGGCGAGCACTACGTGGGCCAGAGAGACGAGATGCGCAAGCCGTGGATCGATAGGGTGGTAGGTGGGTTTAAACACATCTTCATATTTCTGCATGCCAATGCCATTTTTATGGCTTGTAAATTCATACAATGGTCCCTTAAGCCTTCACGCGAAGTTTCATGGCAAGACAACTCGTTTTCTATTTTTCATGATTTTCGAAACTTTTTGGGGTTCGGGATTTTTTAAAATTTTTTTGGAAGGTGTTATGGCCCCAAATTGGTATACATGATCCTTGTATTTTTTTTGGAATGCACAAAAAATTCAGCTAAAAACTGGAAGTGTACAAGATTTTGTGACCATTGGAAAAAAGTGTCCCCATTTCAGACACTTTAATGGCTACTGGTAGCAAACCTGTAAAATCTCAAATGATCTTTAAGGGGGTGTGAGTTCTCGAGGTTTGATGTGGGATAGGGGGCCAATATAAGGGCACAGTACCAGCACCCATCGCACATCATGTGCGCACACCACCCCCCGGCCCCCCCGATCGCCGAAACCCCAATGCCGTCGGTCAAGTTCTCCTACGATGCTCCGGTGATGGTGCCTCGGTGAAAAAAATGCGACACCAGCACATGCCCGACCCCAGCTTATGCTATTGCAACCCTCGATCCGGTCTGATCTTAGACTGGGAATGAACTCCGTATGCCCAAGTCAACCCACGAAACGAGTGTGCGGGCGCTCAACCGGCTAGAGGGGTGAGATGCGCAAGCCAGGGATCGACCGGGTCCCCCTCTATGTGCTGCCGATCCTACTACCGTAACCTTCGGTCTGGTCTGATCTTAGATTGGGAATGAACTCTGTATGCCTAAGCCAACCAATGAAATGAGCGGGTGGGCGGGCAGGGGGGCACCATGCCGGCCAGAGAGACAGGATGCGGAAGCCGTGGATCGATAGGGTGGTAGGTGGGTTTAGGCACATCTTCATATGTCTGCATGCCAATGCCATTTTTATGGCTTGTAAATTCATACAGTGGTAACTTAAGCCTTCACGTGAAGTTTCATGGCAAGATGACTCGTTTTCTATTTTTCATGATTTCTGAAACTTTTTACGATTCGAGAATTTTTTCGGAAGGATTTTTGGCCCCAAACTTGGTAGACTTGGTCCTTGTATTTTTGTTGGCATGCACAAAAAAATTCAGCTAGAAACTCGAAGTGTACAAGGTTTTGTGACCATTTGAAAAAAGTGTCCCCATTTCAAATACTTTAATGCCTATTGGCAGCAAACCTGTAAAATCTCAAATGCTCTTTAAGGGGGTGTGAGTTCTCGAGGTTTGATGAGGTAAAGGGGGCCAATATAAGGGCCAAGTACCAGCACCCATCGCACATCATGTGCGCACACCCCTGGCCCCCCCGATCGCCAAAACCCTAATGTTGTCGGTCAGGTTCTCCGACGATGGTGTCCCAGCGAAGAAAAATGCGGCACCAGCACATGCCCTAGCCCAGCATGTGCTACCACAACCCTCAGTCCGGTCCGATCTTAGAATGAACTCTGTATGCCTAAGCCAACCCACGAAACGAGCGTGCGGGCGCTCAGCCGGCCAGAGGGGCGGGATGCGTAAGTCGGGGTTAGGCCAGGTCCCCCTCTGTGTGCTGTCGATCTTGCTGCTGTAACCTGCGGTCCAGTCCGATCTTAGACAGGGATTAAACTCCGTATGCCTAAGCCAACCGACGAAACGAGCGAACGGGCGGGCACTATGCCGGCCAGAGAGACGGGACGCAAAAGCTGTGGATCGATAGGGTGGTAGGTGGGTTTTGGCACATTTTCATATTTCTACATGCCAATGCCATTTTTATGGCTTGTAAATTCATACAATGGTCCCTTAAGCCTTCACGTGAAGTTTCATGGCAAGACGACTCGTTTTCTATTTTTCATGATTTTTGAAACTTTTTATGGTTTGGGATTTTTAAAAATTTTTTCGAAAGGAGTTTTGGCCCCAAATGGTAGACGTGATCCTTGTATTTTTGTTGGCATGCACAAAAAAATTCAACTAAAAACTCGAAGTGTACAAGATTTTGTGACCATTTCAAAAAAGTGTCCCCATTTCAGACACTTTAATGGCTACTGGTAGCAAACCTGTAAAATCTCAAATGCTCTTTAAGTGGGTGTGAGTTCTCGAGGTTTGATAAGGAATAGCGGTCCAATATAAGGGCCAAGTACCAGCACCCATCGCACATCATGTGAACACACCCCGCCGACCCCCCCGATCGTCGGAACCCCAATGCCACCGGTCAGGTTCTCCGGTGATGGTGCCCCAGTGAAGAAAAATATGACACCAACACATGCCCGAGCCCAGCATGTGCTACCGTAACCCTCAGTCCAGTCCAATCTTAGACTGGGAATGAACTCCATATGCTTAGACTGGGAATGAACTCCGTATGCTTAAGTCGACCAACAAAACTAGCGTGCGGGTGCTCAGCCGGCCAGAGGGGCGAGATGCACAAGCTGAGGATCGGCCGGGTCCGCCTCTACGTGTTGTCGATCCTACTATCGTAACCTCAGTCTGGTTTGATTTTAGACTGGGAATGAACTCCATATGCCTAAGCCAACCGAAGAAACGAGCGGGCGGGGGGGCACTACGCCGACCAGAGAGACGGGATGCGCAAGCTGTGGATCGATAGGGTGGTAGGTGGATTTAGGCACATCTTCATATTTCTGCATGCCAATGCCATTTTTATGGCTTGTAAATTCATAGAATGGTCCCTTAAGCCTTCACGTGAAGTTTCATGGCAAGACAACTCGTTTTCTATTTTTCAAGATTTTTGAAACATTTTGCGGTTCAGGATTTTTTTGTTGTTGTGATCCTTGTATTGTTGTTGTTGTTGGCATGTACGTGATCCTTGGTAGATGTGATCCTTGTATTGTTGTTGGCATGCACAAAAAACTTCAGCTAAAAACTCGAAGTGTACAAGATTTTGTGACCATTTGAAAAAAGTGTCCCCATTCCAAACACTTTATTGGCTACTGGTAGCAACCTGTAAAATCTCAAATGCTCTTTAAGTGGGTGTGAGTTCTCGAGGTTTGATAAGGGATAGGGGGCCAATATAAGGGCCAAGTACCAGCACCCATCGATATCATGTGCGCACACCCCCCAGCCCCCCCGATCACCAGAACCCCAATGCCACCGATCAGGTTCTCCGACGATGTTGCCTCGATGAAGAAAAATGCAGCACCAACACATGCCCGAGCCCAACATGTGCTACCACAACCCTCGATCCGGTCCGATCTTAGACTGGGAATGAACTCCGTATGCTTAGATTGGGAATGAACTCTGTATGCCTAAGTCAACCCATGAAACGAGCGTACGGGTGCTCAGCCGGCGAAATGGGGTGGGATGCACAAGCCGGGGATCGGTCGGGTCCCTCTCTGTGTGCTGCTGATCCTACTATCACAACCCTCAGTCTGGTCTGATCTTAGACTGGGAATGAACTCTGTATGCCTAAGCCAACCGACGAAACGAGCGGGCGGGAAGGCGGGCGGGCACTACGCCGGCCAGAGAGACAGGATGCGCAAGCCGTGGATCGATAGGGTGGTAGGTGGGTTTAGGCACATCTTTCATATTTCTGCATGGCAATGCCATTTTTATAGCTTGTAAATTCATACAATGGTCCCTTAAGCCTTGACGTGAAGTTTCATGGCAAGACGATTGTTTTCTATTTTTCACGATTTTTGAAACTTTTTACGGTTCGAGATTTTTTTAAATTTTTTCGGAAGGAGTTTTGGCCCCAAACTTGGTAGACGTGATCCTTGTATTTTTGTTGGCATGCACAAAAAAATTCAGCTAAAAACTGGAAGTGCACAAGATTTTGTGACCATTTGAAAAAAGCGTCCCCATTTCAGACACTTTAATGGCTACTGGCAGCCAACCTGTAAAATCTCAAATGCTCTTTAAGGGGGTGTGAGTTCTTGAGGTTTAATGAGAGATAGGGGGCCAATATAAGGGCCAAGTACCAGCACCGATCGCACATCATGTGCGCACACCCCCCCGCCCCCCCGATCGTTCAAACCCCAATGCCGCCGGTCAGGTTCTCCGGCGATGGTGCCCTGGCGAAGAAAAATGTGGCACCAACACATGCCCGAGCCCAGCATGTGCTGCAGCAACCCTCAGTCTGGTCCAATCTTAGACTAGGAATGAACTCCGTATGCTTAGACTGGGAATGAACTCCGTATCCCTAAGTCAACCGACGAAACGAGCGTGTGCGTGCTCTGTCGGCCAAAGGGGCAGGATGTGCAAGCCGGGGATCGATCGGGTACTCCTCTGTGTGCTGCCGATCTTACTGTCGTAACCATTGGTCCAGTCCGATCTTAGACTGGGAATGAACACTGTATGTCTAAGCCAACCAACGAATCGAGCGGACGGGCGGGCGGGCACTACGCCGACCAGAGAGAGAGGTTGCGCAAGCCTTGGATCGATAGGGTAGGAGGTGGGTTTAGGCACATCTTCGTATTTCTGCATGCCAATGCCATTTTTATGGCTTGTAAATTCATACAATGGTCCCTTAAGCCTTCATGTGAAGTTTCATGGCAAGACGACTCGTTTTCTATTTTTCATGATGTTTGAAACTTTTTGCGGTTGCAAATTTTTTAGAATTTTTTCGGAAGGAGTTTTTGCCCCAAACTTGGTAGACGTGATCCTTGTTTTTTTTTTGGCATGCACAAAAAAATTCAGCTAAAAACTCAAAGTGTACAAGATTTTGTGACCATTTGAAAAAAGTGTCCCCATTTCAGACACTTTAATGGCTACTTGCAGCAAACCTACAAAATCTCAAATGCTCTTTAAGGGGGTGTGAGTTCTCTAGGTTTGATGAGGGATATGGGGCCAATATAAGGGCCAAGTACCAGCACCCATCGCACATCATGTACGAACACCCCTCGGGTCCCCCGATCGTCGGAACCCCAATGCCGTCGATCAGGTTCTTCGGCGATGCTCGGTGATGGTGCCCCAACGAAGAAAAATGCAACACCAACACATGCCCGAGCCCAGCATGTGCTGCCGTAACCCTCGGTCCGGTCCGATCTTAGACTTGGATTGAACTCCGTATGCTTAGACTGGGAATGAACTCCGTATGCCTAAGCCAACCCACGAAACAAGCATGCGGGTGCTCAGCCGGCCAGAGGGGCGGGATGCGCAAGCCAGGGATCGATCGGGTCCCCATCTACGTGCTACTGATGCTGCTGCTGCAACCCTCCATCCAGTCCAATCTTAGACTGGGAATGAACTCCGTATGCCTAAGGCAACCGACGAAACGAGCATGCGGGCGGACGGGTGGGCACTACGCCAGCCAGAGAGACGGGATGCGCAAGCCGTAGATCCATAGGGTGGTAGGTGGGTTTAGGCACATCTTCATATTTCTGTGTTCCAATGCCATTTTTATGGCTTGTAAATTCATACAATGGTCCCTTAAGCCTTCACGTGAAGTTTCATGGCAAGACGACTCGTTTTCTATCTTTCATGATTTTTGAAACTTTTTGCGGTTCGGGATTTTTTAAAATTTTTTCGGAAGGAGTTTTTGCCCCAAACTTGGTAGACGTGATCCTTGTTTTTTTTTTGGCATGCACAAAAAAATTCAGCTAAAAACTCAAAGTGTACAAGATTTTGTGACCATTAGAAAAAAGTGTCCCCATTTCAGACACTTTAATGGCTACTGGCAACAAACTTGTAAAATCTCAAATGCTCTTTAAGGGGTGGTGAGTTCTCGAGGTTTGATGAGGGATACGGGGCCAATATAAGGGCCAAGTACCAGCACATATCGCACATCATGTGTGCACACCCCCCCGGCCCCCCCGATCGCCGGAACCCCAATGCCGTCGGTTAGGTTCTCTGGCGATGCTCCGGCGATGGTGCCCCGACGAAAAAAAATGCGGCACCAACACATGCCCGAGCCCAGTATGTGCTGCTGAAACCCTCGGTCTAGTCTGATCTTAGACTGGGAATTAACTCCGTATGCTTAGACTATGAATGAACTCCGTATGCCTAAGTCAACCCACGAAACGAGCGTGCGGGTGCTCAGCCGGCCAGAGGGGCGGGATGCGCAAGTCGAGGGTCAATTGGGTCCCCCTCTACGTGCTACCAATCCTGTTGCTGCAACCCTTGGCCCAGTCCGATCTTAGACTGGGAATGAACTCCGTATGCCCAAGCCAACTAATGAAACGAGCGTGCGGGCGGGTAGGCTGGCGCTACGTCGGCCAGAGAGACGGGAAGTGCAAGGCGTGAATCGATAGGGTGGTAGGTGGGTTTAGGTACATCTCCATATTTCTGCATGTCAATGCCATTTTTATGGCTTGTAAATTCATACAATGGCCCTTAACCCTTCACGTGAAGTTTCATGGCAAGAAGACTCGTTTTCTATTTTTCATGATTTTCAAAACTTTTTACGGTTCAGGATTTTTTAAAATTTTTTCGGAAGGATTTTTGGCACAAACTTGGTAGACGTGATCCTTGTATTTTTGTTGGCATGCACAAAAAAATTCAGCCAAAAACTCGAAGTGTACAAGATTTTGTGATCATTTCAAAAAAGTGTCCCCATTTCAGACACTTTAATGGCTACTGGCAGCAAACCTATAAAATCTCTAATGCTCTTTAAGGGGATTTGAGTTCTCGAGGTTTGATGAGGGATAGGGGGCCAATATAAGCACCAAGTACCAGCACCCATCACACATCATGTGTGCACACCCCCCGGCCCCCCCAATCGCCATAACCCCAATGTCGCCGGTCTGGTTCTCCGATGATGCTCCGACGATGGTGCCCCGACGAAGAAAAATGCGACACCAACACATGCCCGAGCCTAGCATGTGCTGCTACAACCCTCGGTCCGATTCGATCTTAGACTGGGAATGAACTCTGTATGCCTAAGTCAACCCATGAAACGAGCGTGCGGGTGCTCAGCCGGCCAGAGGGTGGGATGCGCAACCGGGGATCGGTCGGTTCCCCCTCTACATGCTATCGATTCTGCTGCTGCAAACCTCAATCCAGTCCGATCTTAGACTGGGAATGAACTCTGTTTGCCAAGGCCAACCAACGAAACGAGCAGGCGGGCGGGCGGGCAGGCACTACGTCGGCTAGAGAGACGGGATGCGCAAGCCATGGATGGATAGGGTGGTAGGTGGGTTTAGGCACATCTTCATATTTCTGCATGCCAATGCCATTTTAATGGCTTGTAAATTCATACAATGGTCCCTTAAGCCTTCACGTGAAGTTTCATGGCAAGACGGCTCGTTTTCTATTTTTCATGATTTTTGAAACTTTTTACGGTTCAGGATTTTTTAAAATTTTTTCGAAAGGATTTTTGGCCCCAAACTTGGTAGACCTGATCCTTGTAATTTTTTTGGCATGCACAAAAAAATTCAACTAAAAACTCGAAGTGTACAAGATTTTCTGACCAATTGAAAAAAGTGTCCCCATTTCAGACACTTTAATGGCTACTGACAGAAAACCTGTAAAATCTCAAATGCTCTTTAAGGGGGTGTGAGTTCTCGAGGTTTGATGAGGGATAGGGCGAAAATATAAGGGCCAAGTTCCAGATCCCATCGCACATCATGTGCGCACAACCCCCCCGGCCTCCCCGATCATCGGAACCCCAATGTCGTCGGGAAGGTTCTTCGGTGATGCTCCGATGATGGTGCCCCGTCGAAGAAAAATGTGGCACCAACACATGCCCGAGCCCAGCATGTGCTATCACAACCCTCGGTCCGATCTGATCTTAGACTGGGAATGAACTCCGTATGCTTAGACTAGGAATGAACTCTGTATGCCTAAGTCAACCCATGAAATGAGCGTGCTGGTGCTCAACCAGCCAGAGGGGCGGGATCGACAAGTTGAGGATCGGCCAGGTCCCCCACTACGTGCTGCTGATCCTGCTGCTACAACCTTCGATCCGATCCGATCTTAGACTGGTAATAAACTCCGTATGCCTAAGCCAACCGACGAAACGAGCGGGTGGGCAGGCGGGCGGGCACTACGTCGGCCAGAGAGACGGGAAGCGCAACCCATGGATCGATAAGGTGGTAGGTGGGTTTAGGTACATCTTTATATTTCTGTATGCCAATGCCATTTTTATGGCTTGTAAATTCATACAATCGTCCCTTAAGCCTTCACGTGAAGTTTCATGGCAAGATGACTCATTTTCTATTTTTCATAATTTTTGAAACTTTTTACGGTTTTGGATTTTTTAAAATTTTTTCAAAAGGAGTTTTGGCCCCAAACTTGGTAGACGTGATCCTTGTATTTTTGTTGGCATGCATAAAAAAATTTAGCTAAAAACTCGAAGTGTACAAGATTTTGTGACCATTTGATAAAAGTGTCCCCATTTCAGACACTTTAATGGCTACTGGAAGTAAACCTGTAAAATCTCAAATGCTCTTTAAGGGGGTGTGAGTTCTCGAGGTTTGATGAGGGATAGGGGGCCAATATAAGGGCTACTTACCAGTACCCATCGCACATCATGTGCGCACACCCCCGACCCCCCGATCACCGGAACCCCAATGCCACCGGTCAGGTTCTCCGGTGATGGTCCGACGATAGTGCCCCGGCGAAGAAAAATGTGGCACCAGCACATGCCCGACCCAGCATGTGCTACTGCAACCCTCAGTCCAGTCTGATCTTAGACTGGGAATGAACTCTGTATGCTTAGACTGGGAATGAACTCCGTATGCATAAGTCAACCCACGAACGAGCGTGCGGGCGCTCAGCCAGCCAGAGGGGAGAGATGCGCAAGTCGGGGATCGGTCGGGCCCCCTATGCGTGCTGCCAATCCTGCTACTGCAACCCTCAATTC
Organism: Durio zibethinus; assembly: GCF_047325235.1. Classification (NCBI taxonomy): domain Eukaryota; kingdom Viridiplantae; phylum Streptophyta; class Magnoliopsida; order Malvales; family Malvaceae; genus Durio; species Durio zibethinus. The sequence continues at coordinate 13,134,002 of NC_143177.1, forward strand.
GGTCTGATCTTAGACTGGGAATGAACTCCATATGCCTAAGCCAACCGACGAAACGAGCGGGCGGGCGGGAGGGCGGGCGCGCACTACATCGGCTAGAGAGATGGGATGCGCAAGGGATCGATAGTGTGGTAGGTGGGTTTAGGCACATCTTCATATTTTTGCATGAAAATACCATTTTTATGGCTTGTAAATTCATACAACGGTCCCTTAAGCCTTTACGTGAAGTTTCATGGCAAGACGACTCGTTTTCTATTTTTCACGATTTTCAAAACTTTTTGCGGTTTGGGATCTTTTAAAATTTTTTCGGTAGGATTTTTGAATCCAAACTTGGTAGACGTGATCCTTGTATTTTTTTTGGCATGCACAAAAAAATTCAGCTAAAAACTTGAAGTGTACAAGATTTTGTGACCATTTGAAAAAAGTGTCCCCATTCCAGACACTTTAATGGCTACTGGAAGCAAACCTATAAAATCTCAAATACTCTTTAAGGGGGTGTGAGTTCTCGAGGTTTGATGAGGGATAGGGGACCAATATAAGGGCCAAGTACCAGCACCCATCGCACATCTTGTGCGCACATCCCCTCGACCCCCCCGATTGCCGGAACCCTAATGTCCCCGGTCAGGTTCTCCGACGATGCTCCGGCGATGCAGCACCAGCACATGCTCGAGCCTAGCATGTGCTGCCGCAACCCTTGGTCCAGTCCGATCTTAGACTGGGAATGAATTCCTTATGCCTAAGTCAAACCACGAAACGAACGTGCGGACGCTCAGTCGGCCAGAGGGGCGGGATGCGCAAGCCGGGCATCGACCGGGTCCCCCTCTGCGTGCTACCGATCCTGCTACTGTAACCTTCGGTCCGGTCTGATCTTAGACTGGGAATGAACTCCGTATGCCTAAGCCAATCGACGAAACGAGCGAGCGGGCAGGCGGGCGGGCGGGAACTACACCGACCAGAGAGACGTGATGCGCAAGCCGTGGATCGATAGGGTGGTAGGTGGGTTTAGGCACATCTTCATATTTCTACATGCCAATGCCATTTTTATGGCTTGTAAATTCATACAATGGTCCCTTAAGCCTTCACGTGAAGTTTCATGGCAAGATGACTCATTTTCTATTTTTCACGACTTTTGAAACTTTTTGCGGTTCTGGATTTTTTAAAATTTTTCAGAAGGAGTTTTGGCCCCAAAGATGGTAAACGTTGTCCTTGTATTTTTGTTGGCATGCACAAAAGAATTCAGCTAAAAACTCGAAGTGTATAAGATTTTGTGACCATTTGATAAAAGTGTCCCCATTTCAGACACTTTAACGGCTACTGGTAGCAAACCTGTAAAATCTCAAATGCTCTTTAAAGGGGTGTGAGCTCTTGAGGTGTGATGAGGGATAGGGGGCCATTATAAGGGCCAAGTACCAGCTCCCATCGTACATCATGTGCACACACCCCCCGGCTCCCCGATTGTCGAAACTTCAATGCCGCGGTCAGGTTCTCCGGTGATGCTCCGGTGATGGTGCCCCGACGAAGAAAAATGCGACACCAACACATGTCCGAGCCCGGCATGTGCTGCTAGAAACCTTGGTCCGGTCTGATCTTAGACTGAGAATGAACTAAATATGCCTAGACTAGGAATGAACTCCGTATGCCTAAGTCAACCCATGAAACGAGCGTGCAGCCGCTCAGTCAGCTAGAGGGGCAGGATGCGTAAACCAGGGATCGATCGAGTCCCCCTCTGCGTGCTGCCGATCCTGCTACCCCAACCGTCGATGTGGTCCAATCTTAGACTAGTAATGAACTCCGTATGCCTAAGCCAACCGACGAAACGAGCGGGCGGGCAGGCGGGTGGGCACTACGCCGACCAGAGAGACGGGATGCGCAAGCCGTGGATCGATAGGGTGGTAGGTGGGTTTAGGCATATCTTCATATTTCTACCTGCCAATGCCATTTTTATGGCTTGTAAATTCATACAATGGCCCCTTAAGCCTTCACGTGAAGTTTCATGGCAAGACGACTCGTTTTCTATTTTTCATGATTTTCAAAACTTTTTATGGTTCGGGATTTTCTTTAATTTTTTTGGAAGGAGTTTTGGCCCCAAACTTGGTAGACATGATCCTTGTATTTTTGTTGGCATGCACAAAAATATTCAGCTAAAAACTCGAAGTGTACAAGATTTTGTGAGCATAAAAAAAAAGTGTCCCCATTTTAGACACTTTAATGGCTACTGGCAGCAAACCTGTAAAATCTCAAATGCTCTTTAAGGGGGTGTGAGTTCTCAAGGTTTGATGAGGGATAGGGGACCAATATAAGGGCCAAGTGCCAGCACCCATCGCACATCATGTGTGCATACCCCCCCTCGGCCCCCCCGGTCACCGAAACCCCAATGTTGCCGGTCAGGTTTTCCGATGATGGTGCCTCGGCGAAGAAAAATGCGACACCAATACATGCCCGAGCCCAGCATGTGCTATCGTAACCCTCGGTCCGGTCTGATCTTAGACTAAGAATGAACTTCGTATGCTTAGACTGGGAATGAACTCCGTATGCCTAAGTCATCCCACGAAATGAGTGTGCGGGTGCTCAGCCGGCCAGTGGGGCGGGATGCCCAAGGCAGGGATTGGCCAAGTCCCCCTCTACGTGCTGTCGATCCTGCTGCCACAACCCTCAATTTGGTCCAATCTTAGACTGGGAATGAACTACGTATGCCTAAGCCAACCGACGAAACGAGCGGGCGGGCGGGCACTACGCCGGCCAGAGAGACGGGATGCGTAAGCCGTGGATCGATAGGGTGGTAGGTGGGTTTAGGTACATCTTCATATTTCTGCCTAACAATGCCATTTTTATGGCTTGTAAATTCATACAATGGTCCCTTAAGCCTTCACGTGAAGTTTAATGGCAAGACGACTCGTTTTCTATTTTTCATGATTTTCGAAACTTTTTAGGGTTCGGGATTTTTTAAAATTTTTTCAGAAGGAGGTTTGGCCCCAAAATTTGTAGACATGATCCCCGTATTTTTGTTGGCATTCAAAAAAAAATTCATCAAAAAACTCGAAGTGTACAAGATTTTGTGACCATTTGAAAAAAGTGTCCCCATTTCAAACACTTTAATGGCTACTGGCAGCAAACCTGTAAAATCTCAAATGCTCTTTAAGGGGGTGTGAGTTCTCGAGGTTTGATGAGGGAATGAACTCCGTATGCATAGACTGGGAATGAACTCCGTATGCCTAAGTCAACGCACGAAACGCGCGTGCGGGTGCTCAGTCGGCCAGAGGGGTAGGATGCGCAAGCCGAGGATCGGCTGGGTCCTCCTGTGCATACTGCCGATCCTACTGCCGCAACCCTCAGTCCGATCCAATCTTAGACTGGGAATGAACTCCATAAAAACGAACGGCCGGGCGGACGAGCACTACGCCAGCCAGAAAGACGGGATGCGTAAGCTGTGGATCGATAGGGTGGTAGGAAGGTTTAGGAACATCTTCATATTTCTATGTGCCAATGCCATTTTTATGGCTTGTAAATTCATACAATGGTCCCTTAAGCCTTCACATGAAGTTTCATGGCAAGACGACTCGTTTTCTATTTTTCACGATTTTTGAAACTTTTTACGGTTCCTAATTTTTTAAAATATTTTTGGAAGGAGTTTTGGCCCCAGACTTGGTAGACATGATCCTTGTATTTTTGTTGGCATGCAGAAAAAACTTCAGTTAAAAACTCAAAGTGTACAAGATTTTGTGACCATTTGAAAAAAGTGTCCCTATTTCAGACACTTTAATGGCTACTGGCAGCAAACCTGTAAAATCTCAAATGCTCTTTAAGGGGCTGTGAGTTCTCAAGGTTCGATGAGGGATAGGGGGCCAATATAAGGGCCAAGTACCAACACCCATCGCACATCATTTGCGCACACCCCCCGGCACCCCCGATCGCCAGAACCACAATGTCGTCGGTCAGGTTCTCGGCGATGCTCCGGCGAAGAAAAATGCGGCACCAACACATGCCCGAGCCTAGCATGTGCTACCGTAACCCTCGGTCCAGTCTGATCTTAGACTGGGAATGAACTCTGTATGCCTAAGTCAACCCATGAAACGAGCGCGCGGGTGCTCAACCGGCCAGAAGGGCGGGATGCATAAGCCGAGGATCAGCCGGATCCCCTTCTACGTGCTACCGATCCTGCTACCGTAACCCTCGGTTTGGTCCGATCTTAGATTAGGAATGAACTTCATTTGCCTAAACCAACCGATGAAACGAGCGGGCGAGCGGGCGAGCGGGTGGGCAGGTACTATGCCGGCCAGAGAGACGGGATGCGCAAGCCATGGATCAATAGGGTGGTAGGTGGGTTTAGGCACAGCTTCATATTTCTGTGTGCCAATGCCATTTTTATTGCTTGAAAATTCATACAATGGTCCCTTAAGCCTTCACGTGAAGTTTCATGGCAAGACGACTCGTTTTCTATTTTTCATAATTTTTAAAACTTTTTACTGTTCGAGATTTTTTAAAATTTTTTTGAAAGCAGTTTTGGCCCCAAACTTGGTAGACGTGATCCTTGTATTTTTGTTGCCATGCACAAAAAAATTCAGCTAAAAACTCAAACTGTACAAGATTTTGTGACCATTTGAAAAAAGTGTCCTCATTTTAGACACTTTAATGGCTACTGGCGGCAATCCTGTAAAATCTCAAAAGCTCTTTAAAAGGGTGTGAGCTCTCGAGGTTTGATGAGGGACAAGGGGCCAATATAAGGGCCAAGTACCAGCACCCATCGCACATCATGTGCGCACACCACCCTGGCCCCCCCGATCGTTGGAACCCCAATGCCGTCGATCAGGTTCTCCGGCGATGCTCCGATGATGGTGCCCCGACGAAGAAAAATGTGGCACCAACACATGCTCGAGCCCAGCATGTGCTGTCGCAACCCTCGGTCCGGTCCGATCTTAGACTGGGAATGAACTCCGTATGCTTAGACTGGGAATGAACTCCGTATGCCAAAGTCAACCCACAAAACGAGCGTGCGGGTGCTCAACCGGCCAGAGGGGCGAGATGCGCAAGCCGGGGATCGGTCGGGTCCCCCTCTGCATGCTACCGATCCTGTTACTGCAACCCTAGGTCCGGTCTAATATTAGACTGGGAATGAACTCCGTATGCCTAAGCCAACCGACGAAACGAGCAAGCAGGCGGGCGGGCAGGCGCTATGCCGGCCAGAGATACAAGATACGCAAGCTGTGGATCGATAGGTTGGTGGGTGGGTTTAGGCACATCTTTATATTTCTGCATGCCAATGCCATTTTTATGGCTTGTAAATTCATACAATGGTCCCTTATGCCTTAACGTGAAGTTTCATGGCAAGACGACTCGTTTTCTATTTTTCACGATTTTTGAAACTTTTTACGGTTCGAGATTTTTTAAAATTTTTTTGGAAGGAGATTTGGCCCCAAACCTGGTAGACTGATCCTCATATTTTTGTTACAATGCATAAAAAAATTCAGCGAAAAACTCAAACTGTACAAGATTTTGTGACCATTTGAAAAAACTGTCCCCATTTCAGACACTTTAATGGCTACTGGCAGCAAACCTGTAAAATCTCAAATGATCTTTAAGGGGGTGTGAGTTCTCGAGGTTTGATGAGGGATTGGGGGCCAATATAAGGGCCAAGTACCAGCACCCATCGCAAATCATGTGCGCACACCCCCCCGACCCCCCGATCGTCGGAACCCCAAAGCCGCCAGTCAGGTTTTCCAACGATGCTCTGGCGATGGTGCCTCGGCGAAGAAAAATGTGGCACCAACACATGCCCGAGCCCAGCATGTGCTGCCGCAACCCTCGGTCCAGTCAGATCTTAGACTAGGAATGAGCTCCGTATGCTTAGACTGGGAATGAACTCCGTATGCCTAAGTCAACGCACGAAACAAGCATGCGGGTGCTCAGTCGGCCAGAGGGGCGGGATGCGCAAGCCGGGGATCAGCCATGTCCCTCTCTATGTGCTGCTGATCCTGCTACCGTAACCCTCGGTCTGGTCTGATCTTAGACTGAGAATGAACTCTGTATGCCTAAGCCAACCGATGAAACGAGTGGGCGGGCGGGCACTATGCTGGCAAGAGAGACGGGATGCGCAAGCCGTGGATCGATAGGGTGGTAGGTGGGTTTAGGTAGATCTTCATATTTCTGTGTGCCAATGCCATTTTTATTGCTTGTAAATTCATACAATGGTCCCTTAAGCCTTCACGTGAAGTTTTATGGCAAGACGACTCATTTTCGATTTTTCACGATTTTCAAAACATTTTACGGTTCGAGATTTTTTAAAATTTTTTCGGAAGGATTTTTGGCCCCAAACTTGGTAGACGTGATCCTTGTATTTTTTTTGGCATGCACAAAAAAATTCTGCCAAAAACTCAAAGTGAACAAGATTTTGTGACCATTTGAAAAAAGTGTCCCCATTTGAGACACTTTAATGGCTGCTGGCAGCAAACCTGTAAAATCTCAAATGCTCTTTAAGGGGGTGTGAGTTCTAGAGATTTGATGAGGGATAGGGGGCCAATATAAGGGCCAAGTACCAGCACCTATCGCACATCATGTGCGCACACCCCCCCTCGAACCCCTTGATCGTCGGAACCCCAATGCCACCGGTCAGGTTCTCCGACGCTGCTCCGTCAATGGTGCCCCGACGAAGAAAAATGCGGCACTAACTCATGCCCGAGCCCAGCATGTGCTACCGTAACCCTCGATTCGGTCCGATCTTAGACTGGGAATGAACTCCGTATGCTTAGACTGGGAATGAACTCTGTATGCCTAAGTCTACCCATGAAACGAGCGTGCGGGTGCTCTACCGGCCAGAGGGGCGGGATGCGTAAGCAGGGGATCAACCGGGTCACCTTCTGCGTACTGTTGATCCTGCTGCCGCAACCCTCGATCCGATCTCATCTTAGACTGGGAATGAACTCCGTATGCCTAAGCCAACCGACGAAACGAGTGGGCGGGCGGGCGGGCACTACGTCGGACAAAGAGACGGGATGTGCAAGCCGTGGATCGATAGGGTGGTAGGTGGGTTTGGCAAATCTTCATATTTTTGTGTGCCAATGCCATTTTATGGCTTTTAAATTCATACAATTCTCCCTTAAGCCTTCACGTTAAGTTTCATGGCAAGACCACTCGTTTTTTATTTTTCACGATTTTCAAAACTTTTTATGGTTCGAGATTTTTAAAATTTTTTTGAAAGGAGTTTTGGACCCAAACTTGGTAGACGTGATCCTTGTAATTTTGTAGGCATGCACAAAAAAATTCAGCTAAAAGCTCGAAGTGTACAAGATTTTGTGACCATTTGAAAAAAGTGTCCCCATTTCAGACACTTTAATGGCTACTGGGAGCAAACCTGTAAAATCTCAAATGCTCTTAAGGGGGTGTGAGTTCTCGAGGTTAGATGAGCGATAGGGGCCAATATAAGGGCCAAGAAACAGACCCATCGCACATCATGTGCGCACACCCCCCCGACCCCCCCGATCGTCGGATCCCCAATGCCGCCGGTCAGGTTCTCCGGTGATGCTCTAGCGATGGTGCCCCGATGAAGAAAAATACTGCACCAACATGTGCCCGAGCCCAGCATGTGCTGCCGCAACCCTCAGACCGATCCGATCTTAGACTGGGAATGAACTCCGTATGCCTAAGCCAACCGACGAAACGAGCGGGCGGGCAGGCGGGTAGGTAGGCGGGCACTACGCCGGCCAGACAGACGGGATGCACAAGCCGTGTATCGATAGGGTGGTAGGTGGGTTTATGCAAATATTCATATTTCTGCATGCCAATGCCATTTTATGGCTTGTAAATTCATACAATGGTCCCTTAAGCCTTCACGTGAAGTTTCATGGCAAGACGACTCGTTTTCTATTTTTCACAATTTACAAACCTTTTTGCGGTTCGGGATTTTTTTAAATTTTTTTAGAAGCCATTTTGACCCCAAACTTGGTAGACGTGATCCTTGTATTTTTTTTGGCATGCACAAAAAAATTGAGCTCAAAACTCGAAGTGTACAATATTTTGTGACCATTTGAAAAAAGTGTCCCCATTTCAAAGACTTTAATTGCTACTGGCAGCAAACCTGTAAAATCTCAAATGCTCTTTAAGGGGGTGTGAGTTCTTGAGGTTTGATGAGGGATAGGGGGCAATATAAGGGCCAAGTGCCAGCACCCATCGCACAACATATGCGACACCCCCCCGGCCCCCCTGATCATAGAAACCCCAATGCCGCCGGTCAGGTTCTCTGGCGATGGTCCGACGATGGTGCCCCGACGAAGAAGAATGTGGCACCAGCACATGCCCGAGCCAAGCATGTGCTACCACAACCCTCGGTCCGGTCCAATCTTAGACTGGGAATGAACTCCGTCTGCCTAAGTCAACCCACGAAACGAGCGTGCGGGCGCTCAGCCGGCCAAAGGGGCGGGATGCGTAAGCCAGGGATCGGTCGAGTCCCCCTTTACGTGCTGCTGATCCTGCTACCGCAACCATCGGTCTGGTCTGATCTTAGACTGGGAATAAATTTCGTACGCCTAAGCCAACCGATGAAACGAGCGGGCGGGCAAGCAGGCGGGCACTATGCTGGCCAGAGAGGCAGGATGCGCAAGCCATGAATCGATAGGGTGGTAGGTTGGTTTAGGCACATCTTCATATTTTTGCATGCCAATGCCATTTTTGTGGCTTGTAAATTCATACAATGGTCCCTTAAGCCTTCACTTGAAGTTTCATGGCAAGACAACTCGTTTTGTATTTTTCATGATTTTTGAAACTTTTTATGGTTCAGGATTTTTTAAAATTTTTTTGAAAGGAGATTTGGCCCAAACTTGGTAGACATGATCCTTGTATTTTTGTTGGCATGCACAAAAAAATTCAGCTACAAACTCGAAGTGTACAAGATTTTGTGACCATTTGAAAAAAGTGTCCCCATTTCAGACACTTTAAGGGCTACTGGCAGCAAACTTGTAAAATCTCAAATGCCCTTTAAGGGGGTGTGAGTTCTCGAGGTTTGATGAGGGATAGGGGGCCAATATAAGGGCCAAGTACCAGCACCCATCGCACATCATGTGCGCACACCCCCCGACCCCCCGATCATCGGAACCCCAATGTTGCCGATCAGGTTCCCCGACGATGGTGCCCCGACGAAGAAAAATGCGGCACCAGCACATGTCTGAGCCCAGCTTGTGCTGTCGCAACCCTTGGTCCGATCCGATCTTAGACTGGGAATGAACTCCGTATGCTTAGACTGGGAATGAACTCCGTATGCCTAAGTCAACCCATGAAACGAGCGTGCGGGCGCTCAACCGGCCAGAGGGGCGGGATGCGTAAGCCGGGGATCGATAGGGTGGTAGGTTAGTTTAGGCACATCTTCATATTTTTGCATGCCAATGCCATTTTTTTGGCTTGTAAATTCATACAATGGTCCCTTAAGCCTTCACGTGAAGTTTCATGGCAAGACGACACGTTTTTTATTTTTCACGATTTTCAAAACTTTTTACGGTTCGAGATTTTTTAAAATCTTTTCGGAAGATATTTTGGCCCCAAACTTGTAAACGTGAAACTTGTATATTTTGTCGGCATGCACAAAAAAATTCAGCTAAAAACTTGAAATGTAGAAGATTTTGTGACCATTTGAAAAAAGTGTCCCCATTTCGGACACTTTAATGGCTACTGGCAGCAAACCTGTAAAATCTCAAATGCTCTTAAGGGGGTGTGAGTTCTCGAGGTTTGATGAGCGATAGGGGGCCAATATAAGGGCCAAGTACCAGCACCTATCGCACATCATGTGCGCACACCCCCCCGGCCCCCCCGATCGTCGGATCCCCAATGCCGCCGGTCAGGTTCTCCGGTGATGCTCTAGCGATGGTGCCCCGACGAAGAAAAATACGGCACCAACACGTGCCCGAGCCCAGCATGTGCTGCCGTAACCCTCGGTCTGATCCGATCTTAGACTGGGAATGAACTTCGTATGCTTAGACTGGGAATGAACTCCGTCTGCCTAAGCCAACCGACGAAACGAACGGGCGGGCGGGCAGGCAGGCAGGCGGGCACTACGCCGACCAGACAGATGGGATGCACAAGCCGTGTATCGATAGAGTGGTAGGTGGGTTTATGCACATCTTCATATTTCTGCATGCCAATGCCATTTTATGGCTTGTAAATTCATACAATGGTCCCTTAAGCCTTCACGTGTAGTTTCATGGCAAGACGACTCGTTTTCTATTTTTCACAATTTTCAAACCTTTTTACGGTTCGAGATTTTTTCGGAAGGCGTTTTGGCCCCAAACTTGGTAGACATGATCCTTGTATTTTTTTTGGCATGCACAAAAAAATTCAGCTACAAACTCGAAGTGTACAAGATTCTGTGACCATTTGAAAAAGTGTCCCCATTTTAGACACTTTAAGGGCTACTGGCAGCAAACCTGTAAAATCTCAAATGCTCTTTAAGGGGGTGTGAGTTCTTGAGGTTTGATGAGGGATAGGGGGCCAATATAAGGGCCAAGTACCAGCACCCATCGCACATCATGTGCGCACACCCCCCGGCCCCCCGATCGTCGGAACCCCAATGTTGCCGATCAGGTTCCCCGACGATGGTGCCCCGACGAAGAAAAATGCGGCACCAGCACATGCCCGAGCCCAGCATGTGCTGTCATAACCCTCTATCCGATCCGATCTTAGACTGGGAATGAACTCCGTATGCTTAGACTGGGAATGAACTCCGTATGCCTAAGTCAACCACGAAACGAGCGTGCGGGCGCTCAACCGGCCAGAGGGGCGGGATGCGTAAGTCGGGGATCGATAGGGTGGTAGGTTGGTTTAGGCACATCTTCATATTTCTGCATGCCAATACCATTTTTGTGGGTTGTAAATTCATACAATGGTCCCTTAAGCCATCACGTGAAGTTTCATGGCAGCACGACTCATTTTCTATTTTTCACAATTTTCAAAACTTTTTACGGTTCATGATTTTTTAAAATTTTTTCGGAAGGAATTTTGGCCCCAAACTTGGTAGACGTGATCCTTGTATTTTTGTTGGCATGCACAAAAAAATTCAGCTAAAAACTCGAAGTGACAAGATTTTGTGACCATTTGAAAAAAGTGTCCCCATTTCAAACAGTTTAAGGGCTACTGGCAGCAAACCTGTAAAATCTCAAATGCTCTTTAAGGGGGTGTGAGTTCTCGAGGTTTAATGAGGGATAGAGGGCCAATATAAGTGCCAAGTACCAGCACCCATCGCACATCATGTGCGCACACCCCCCGGCCCCCCGATCGTCGGAACCCCAATGTTGCCGGTCAGGTTCCCCGGTGATGGTGCCTCGACGAAGAAAAATGCGGCACCAGCACATGCCTAAGCCTAACATGTGCTACCGCAACCCTCGGTCTGGTCCGATCTTAGACTGGGAATGAACTCCGTATGCTTAGACTGGGAATGAACTCCGTATGCCTAAGTCAACCCACGAAACGAGTGTGCGGGTGCTCAGCTGGCCAGAGGGGCAGGATGCGTAAGCCGAGGATCGACTAGGTCCCCCTCTGCGTGCTTTCGATCCTGCTGCCGTAACCCTCGGTCTGGTTCGATCTTAAACTGGGAGTGAACTCCGTATGCCTAAGCCAACCGATGAAACGAGCGGGCGAGCGGGCGGGCACTACGTCGACCAGAGAGACGGGATGCGTAAGCCGTGGATCGATAGGGTGGTTGGTGGGTATAGGCACATCCTCATATTTCTATGTGGCAATGCCATTTTTATGGCTTGTAAATTCATAAAATGGTCCCCTAAGCCTTAACGTGAAGTTTCATGGCAAGATGACTCCTTTTCTATTTTTCACGATTTTTAAAACTTTTTACGATTCGGGATTCTTTAAAATTTTTTCAGAAAGAGTTTTTGCCCCAAACTTGGTAAACGTGATCCTTGTATTTTTGTTGGCATCCACAAAACAATTCAGCTAAAAAATCGAAGTGTACAAGATTTTGTGACCATTTGAAAAAAGTGTCCCCATTTCAGACACTTTAATGGCTACTGGCAGCAAACCTATAAAATCTCAAATGCTTTTTAAGGGGGTGTGAGTTTTTGAGGTTTGATGAGGGATAGGGGGCCAATATAAGGGCCAAGTACCAGCACCCATCACACATCATGTGCGCACACCCCCCCGGCCCCCCCGATTTTCGGAACCCCAATGCCGCTGGTCAAATTCTCCGACGATGCTCCGACGATGGTGTCCCGGCGAAGAAAAATGCAGCACCAGCACCTGCTCGAACCCTACATGTGCTGCCACAACCCTCGGTCTGGTCCAATCTTAGACTGGGAATGAACTCCGTATGCCTAAGCCACCCGACGAAACGAGCGGCCGGGCGGACGGGCAGGCGGGCACAACGTCGGCCTGAGAGACGGGATGCGCAAGCCGTGGATCGATAGGGTGGTAGGTGGGTTTAGTTACATCTTAATATTTCTACATGCCAATGCCATTTTTATGGCTTGTAAATTCATACAATGGTCCCTTAAGCCTTCACGTGAAGTTTCATGGCAATACGACTCGTTTTCTATTTTTCACGATTTTTGAAACTTTTTACGGTTCGAGATTTTTTAAAATTTTTTCGGTAGGAGTTTTGGCCGCACTTGGTAGATGTGATCCTTGTAGTTTTATTGGCATGCACAAAAAAATTCAACTAAAAACTCGAAGTGTACAAGATTTTGTGACCATTTGAAAAAAGTGTCCCCATTTCAGACACTTTAATGGCTACTGGCAGAAAACCTGTAAAATCTCAAATGCTCTTTAAGGGGGTGTGAGTTCTTGAGGTTTGATGAGGGATAGGGGGCCAATATAAGGGCCAAGTACCAGCACCCATCGCACATCATGTGTGCACACCTCCCCGGCCCCCCTGATCGCTGATACCCCAATGCCGTCGGTCAGGTTCTCCGGCGATGCTCCGGCGATGGTGCCCCGACGAAGAAAAATGTGGCACCAGGACATGCCCGAGCCCAGCATGTGCTGCCCCAACCCTCGGTCCGGTCCGATCTTAGACTGGGAATGAACTCCGTATGCTTAGACTGGGAATGAACTCCATATGCCTAAGTCAACCCACGAAACGAGCGGTAGGGGCTCAACCGGCCAGAGGGGCAAGATGCGCAAGCCGGGGATCGACCGAGTCCCCCTCTATGTGCTATCTATCCTACTACCGCAACCCTCGGTCCGGTCTGATCTTAAACTGGGAGTGAACTCCGTATGCCTAAGCCAACCGATGAAACGAATGGACGGGTGGGCACTACGTCGGCCAGAGAGACGGGATGCGTAAGCCGTGGATCGATAGGGTGGTAGGCGGGTTTAGGCACATCTTAATATTTCTACGTGTCGATGCGATTTTTATGGCTTGTAAATTCATACAATGGTCCCTTAAGTCTTCACGTGAAGTTTCATGGCAAGACGACTCGTTTTCTATTTTTCATGATTTTTTAAACTTTTTACGGTTCGGGATTTTTTAAAATTTTTTCGGAAGGATTTATGACCCCAAACTTGGTAGACATGATCCTTGAATTTTCATTGGCATGCACAAAAAAATTCAGCTAAAAAGTCAAAGTGTACAAGATTTTGTGACCATTTGAAAAAAATGTCCCCATTTCAGACACTTTAATGGCTACTGGCAGCACACTTGTAAAATCTCAAATGCTCTTTAAGGGGGTGTGAGTTCTCAAGGTTTGATGAGGGATAGGGGGCCAATATTAGGGCCAAGTACCAGCACCCATCGCACATCATGTGTGCACACCCCCTGGCCCCCCCGATCGCCGGAACCCCAAAGCCACTGGTCAGGTTCTCCGGTGATGCTCCGACGATGGTGCCCCTGTGAAGAAAAATGCGACACCAGCACATGCCCGAGCCCAGAATGTGCTGCCGCAACCCTCCATCAGGTCTGATCTTAGACTGGGAATGAACTCCATATGCTTAGACTGGGAATGAACTTCGTATGCCTAAGTCAACCCACGAAACGAGCGTGCGAGCGCTCAGTCGGCCAGAGGGGCGAGATGCGCAAGCCGGGAATCGATCGGGTATCCCTTTGCTTGCTGCTGATCCTGCTACCGCAACCCTCGATCTAGTCTGATCTTAGACTAGGAATGAACTCCGTATGCCAAAGCCAACCGATGAAACAAGCGGGCGGGCAGGCGGGCACTACGTCGGCCAGAGAGACGGGATGCGCAAGCCGTGGATCGATAGGGTGGTAGGTGGGTTTACGCACATCTTCATATTTTTGCATGCCAATGCCATTTTTATGGCTTCTAAATTCATACAATGGTCCCTTAAGCCTTCACGTGATGTTTCATGGCAAGACAACTCGTTTTCTATTTTTCACGATTTTTGAAACTTTTTGCCGTTCGGGATGTTTTAAAATTTTTTCAGAAGGAGTTTTGGCCCCAAACTTGGTAGACGTGATCCTTGTATTTTTGTTGGCATGCACAAAAAAAATCAGCTAAAAACTCGACGTAAAGGGATAGGGGATCCATCGGGTGCCCCTCTGCGTGCTACCGATCCTGCTGCCGCAACCCTCAGTCCGATTCGATCTTAGATTGGGAATGATCTTTGAATGCCTAAGCCAACCGACGAAACAAGCGGGCAGACGGGCGGGCGGGTACTACATCGATCAGAGAGACGGGATGCATAAGCCGTGGATCGATAGGGTGGTAGGTGGGTTTAGGCACATCTTCATATTTTTGAGTGCCAATGCCATTTTTATGGCATGTAAATTCATACAATGGTCCCTTAAGCCTTCACGTGAAGTTTCATGGCAAGACCACTCGTTTTCTATTTTTCATGACTTTCAAAACTTTTTACAGTTCGGGATTTTTTAAAATTTTTTCGGAAGGATTTTTGGCCCCAAACTTGGTAGACGTGATCCTTGTATTTTTGTTGGCATGCACAAAAAAATTCAGCTAAAAACTCGAAGTGTACAAGATTTTGTGACCATTTGAAAAAAGTGTCCCCATTTCAGACACTTTAATGGCTACTGGCAGCAAACCTATAAAATCTCAAATGCTCTTTAAGGGGGTGTGAGTTCTCAAGGTTTGATGAGGGATAGGGGGCCAATATAAGGGCCAAGTACCAGCACCAATCATACATCATGTGCGCACACCCACCCAGCCCCCCCGATCGTCAGAACCCCAATGCCGTCGGTCAGGTTCTTCGGTGATGCTCCGACGATGGTCCGGCAATGGTGCCCCGGGTGAAGAAAAATGCGGCACCAGCACATGCCCGAGCGTAGCATGTGCTGCCACAACCCTCGGTCCGGTCCGATCTTAGACTGAAATAAAATCCGTATGCCTAAGTCAACCCACGAAACGAGCGTGCGGGCGCTCAGTCGGCTAGAGGGGTGGGATGCGCAAGCCGGGGATCGGTCGGGTCCCCCTCTATGTGATGCCGATCCTGCTGCCACAACCCTTGGTCTGGTCTGATCTTAGACTTGGAATGAACTCCGTATGCCTAAGCCAACCGACAAAACGAGCGGGCGGGTGCGCGGGCACTACGTTGGCCAGAGAGACGGGATGCGCAAGCCGTGGATTGATAGGGTGGTAGGTGGGTTTAGGCACATCTTCATATTTCTGCATGCCAATGTGATTTTTATGGCTTGTAAATTCATACAACGGTCCCTTAAGCCTTCACGTGAAGTTTCATGGCGAGACAACCCGTTTTCTATTTTTCACGATTTGTGAAACTTTTTGTGGTTCGGGATTTTTTAAAATTTTTCCAGAAATCTTTTTGGCCCCAAACTTGGTAGACGTGATCCTTGCATTTTTGTTGGCATGCACAAAAAAATTCAGCTAAAAACTCGAAGTGTACAAGATTTTGTGACCATTTGAAAAAAGTATCCCCATTTCAAACACTTTAATGGCTACTGGCAGCAAACCTGTAAAATCTCAAATGCTCTTTAAGGGGTGTGAGTTCTCGAGGTTTGATGAGGGATAGGGGGCCAATATATGGGCCAAGTACCAGCACCCATTGCACATCATGTGAGCACACCCCCTCAAACCCCCCGATCGCCGGAACCCAATGGCACCGGTCAGGTTTCCCGGCGATGCTCCGACGATGGTGCCCCGATGAAGAAAAATACGGCACCAGCACATGCCCGAGCCCAGCATGTGCTACCGCAACCCTCGGTCCGGTTCGATCTTACACTGGGAATGAAATCCGTATGCCTAAGTCAACCCACGAAATGAGCATGCGAGCGCTCAATCGGCCAGAGCGGTGGGATGCGCAACCCGGGGATCGGCCGGGTCCCCCTCTGCGTACTGCTGATCCTGCTATTGCAACCCTCGGTCCTATCCAATCTTAGACAGGGAATGAACTCCGTATGCCTAAGCCAACCGATGAAACGAGCAGATGGGCGGGCGGCGGGCACTATGTCGGTTAGAGAGGCGACATGTACAAGCCGTGGATCGATAGGGTGGTAGGTGGGTTTAGGCACATCTTCATATTTTTGCATGCCAATGCCATTTTTATGGCTTGTAAATTCATACAATGGTCCCTTAAGCCTTCACGTGAAGTTTCATGGCAAGACGAATCATTTTCTATTTTTCACGACTTCCGAAACTTTTTACGGTTCGGGATTTTTTAAAACTTTTTTGGACGGATTTTTGGGCCCAAACTTCGTAGACGTGATCATTATATTTTTGTTGGCATGCACAAAAAAATTCAGCTAAAAACTCGAAGTGTACAAGATTTTGTGACCATTTGAAAAAAGTGTGCCCCTTTTAGACACTTTAATGGCTACTGGCAGCAAACTTGTAAAATCTCAATTGCTCTTTAAGGGGGTGTGAGTTCTCGAGGTTTGATGAAGGATAGGGGGCCATTATAAGGGCCAAGTACCAGCACGCGTCTCACATCATGTACGCACAACCCCCCGGCCCCCCCGATCGTTGGAACCCCAATGCCGTCGGTCAGGTTCTCCGGCGATTGTGCCCCGACGAAGAAAAATGCGGCAGCAGCACATGCCCGAGCCCAGCATGTGCTGTTGCAACCCTCGGTCCGGTCCGATCTTAGACTGGGAATGAACTCCATATGCTTAGACTGGGAATGAACTTCGTATGCCTAAGTCAACCCACGAAACGAGTGTACGGGTGCTCAACCAACCAGAGGGGCGGGATGTGCTAGCCGGGGATCTGTTGGGTTCCCCTCTACGTCTTGCTAATCCAGTTGCTATAACCCTCAGTTCGGTCTGATCTTAGACTGGGAATGAACTCCGTATGCCTAAGCCAAACAATGAAACGAGCGGGCGGGCGGCCGGGCGGGCACTACGTTGGCCAGAGAGACGGGATGCGCAAGCCGTGGATCGATAGGGTGGTAGGTGTGTTTAGGCGCATCTTCATATTTCTGCATGCCAATGCCATTTTTATGGCTTGTAAATTCATACAATGGTCCCTTAAGCCTTCACGTTAAGTTTCATGGCAAGACGACTCGTTTTCCATTTTTCATGATTTTTGAAACTTTTTACGGTTTGGGATTTTTTTAAATTTTTCCAGAAGGAGTTTTGGCCCCAAACTTGGTTGACATGATCCTTGTATTTTTTTTGGTATGCACAAAAACATTTAGCTAAAAACTCAAAGTGTACAAGATTTTGTGACCATTTGAAAAAAGTGTTCCCATTTCATACACTTTAATGGCTACTGGCAGCAAACGTGTAAAATCTCAAATGCTCTTTAAGGGGTGCGAGTTCTCAAGGTTTGATGAGGGATAGGGGACCAATATAAGGGCCAAGTACCAGCACCCATTAGACATCATGTGCGCACACCCCCCCGGCCCCCCCGATCGCCGGAACCCTAATGCCGCCAGTCAGGTTCTCCGGCGATGCTCCGGTGATGGTGCCCTGACGAAGAACAATGTGGCACCAGCACATGCCAAAGGCCAGCATGTGCTGCCGTAACCCTCGGTCTGGTCCGATCTTAGACTGGGAATGAACTCCGTATGCCTAAGTCAACCCACAAAAGGAGCGTGCGGGCGCTTAGCCGGTCAGAGGGGTGGGATGCGCAAGCCGGGGATCGATCGGGTCCCCCTCTGCGTGCTATCGATCCTGCTCGGTCTGGTTCGATCTTAGACTGGGAATGAACTCTGTATGCTTGACTATGAATGAACTTCGTATGCCTAAGTCAACCCACAAAATGATCGTGCGAGCGCTTAGCTGGCCAAAGGGGCGGGATGCACAAGCCGAGGATCGACCGAGTCCCCCTCTGCGTGCTGCCGATCCTATTGCTGTAACCCTCAGTCCGGTCCAATCTTACATTGGGAATGAACTCCGTATGCCTAAGCCAACCGATGAAATGAGCAGGCGGGCAGGCACTATGTCGGCCAGAGAGACGGGATGCGCAAGCCATGGATCGATAGGGCGGTAGGTGGGTTTAGGTACATCTTCATATTTCTACATGCCAATGCCATTTTTATGGCTTGTAAATTCATAAAATGGTCCCTTAAGACTTCACGTGAAGTTTCATGACAAGACGACTCGTTTTCTATTTTTAACGATTTTTAAAACTTTTTACAATTTGAGATTTTTTCAAATTTTTTCGAAAGGAGTTTTGGCCCCAAACTTGGTAAACGTGATCCTTGTATTTTTTTTGGCATGCATAAAAACATTCAGCCAAAAACTTGTAGTGTACAAGATTTTGTGACCATTTGAAAAAAGTGTCCCCATTTTAGACACTTTAATGGCTACTAGTACCAAACCTGTAAAATCTCAAATGCTCTTTAAGGGGGTGTGAGTTCTCAAGGTTTGATGAGGGATAGGGGGCCAATATAAAGGCCAAGCACCAGCACCCACCGCACATCATTTGCGCACACCCCCCGGCCCCCTCAATCGCCAAAACCCCAATGCCGTTGGTCAGGTTCTCCGGCGATGTTCCGACGATGGTGCCCCGACGAAGAAAAATCCGACACCAGCACATGCCCGAGCCCAGTATGTACTGCTGCAACCCTCGGTCTGATCTGATCTTAGACTGGGAATGAACTTTGTATGCTTAGACTGAGAATGAACTCCGTATGCCTAAGTCAACCCATGAAACGAGCATGCGGGCGCTCAACCAGCCAGAGGGGTGGGACGCTCAAGCCGGGGATCGGTTGGGTCCCCCTTTATGTGCTGTCGATCCTGTTGTCGTAACCCTTGGTCCGGTCTGATCTTAGACTGGGAATGAACTCCGTATGCTTGAGCCAACAGACGAAACGAGCAGGCGGGCGAGCGGGCACTACGCCGGCCAGAGAGACGGGATGCGCAAGCCGTGGATCGATAGGGTGGTAGCTGGGTTTAGGAACACCTTCATGTGAAGTTTCATGGCAAGATGAATCATTTTCAATTTTTCACGATTTTTGAAACTTTTTGTGGTTCGGCATTTTTTAAAATTTTTTTGGAAGGCTTTTTGGCCCCAAACTTAGAAGGCATGATCCTTGTATTTTTGTTGGCATGCCCAAAAAAATTCAGCTAAAAACTCGAAGTGTACAAGATTTTGTGACCATTTGAAAAAAGTGTCCCCATTTCAGACACTTTAATGGCTACTGGCAGTAAACCTGTAAAATCTCAAATGCTCTTTAAGTGGGTGTGAGTTCTCGAGGTTTGATGAGGGATAGGGGGCAAATATAAGGGCCAAGTACCAGCACCAATCAGACATCATGTGCGCACAACCCCCACGGCCGCCACGATCCCCGGAACCCCAATGCCGCCGGTCAGGTGTCGATGAAGAAAAATGTGGCTCCAGCACATGCCCAAGCCCAGCATGTGCTGTCGTAACCCTCAGTCCGATCCGATCTTAGACTGGGACTGAACTCCATATGCTTAGATTGGGAATGAACTCCGTATGCGTAAGTCAACCCATGAAACAAGCGTACGGGCGCTCAGTCGGCCAGAGGGGCGGGATGCGTAAGTCGAGGATCGGACGGGTCCCGCTCTGCGTGCTACCGATCTTGCTGCCGTAACCCTCGGTCTTGTCCAATGTTAGATAGGGAATGAACTCCGTATGCCTAAGGCAACCGACGAAACGAGCGGGCGGGCAGGTACTACGCCGGCCAGAGAGACGGGATGCGCAAGCCATGGATCGATAGGGTGGTAGGTGGGTTTAGGCACATCTTCATATTTCTGCATGCCAATGCCATTTTTATGGCTTGTAAATTCATACAATGGTCCCTTAAGCCTTCACGTGAAGTTTCATGGCAAGACGACCCGTTTTTTATTTTTCACGATTTTTTATCCTTTTTCTGGTTCTGGATTTTTTAAAATTTTTTCGCGAGGAGTTTTCGCCCCAAACTTGGTAGAGATGATCCATATATTTTTTTTGGCATGCACAAAAACATTCAGTTAAAAACTCGAAGTGTACAAGATTTTGTGACCATTTGCAAAAAGTGTCCCCATTTCAAACACTTTAATGGCTACTGGCAGAAAACCTGTAAAATCTCAAATGCTCTTTAAGGGGTGTGAGTTCTCGAGGTTTGATGTGGGATAGGGGGCCAAAATAAGGGCCAAGTACCAGCACCCATCGCACATCATGTACGCACACCCCCCCGGCCCCCCGATCGGCGGAACCCTAATGCCACCAGTCAGGTTCTCCGGTGATGCTTCGGCGATGGTGCCCCGACGAAGAAAAATGTGGCACCAGCACTGACCAAGCCCAGCATGTGCTGCCCCAACCCCCGGTCTAGTCCGATCTTAGACTAGGAATGAACTCCATATGCCTAAGTCAACCCACGAAAGGAGTGTACGGGCGCTCAGCCTGCCTGAGGGGCGAGATGCGCATGTCGGGGATTGACCGGGTCCCCCTCTACGTGCTGTCGATCCTGCTGTCGCACCCTCAACCTGATCTGATCTTAAACTCGAAATGAACTCCGTATAACTAAGCCAACCGACGAAACGAGCGGGCAGGCGGGCGGGCGGGCACTACGCTGGCCAGAGAGATGGGATATGCAAGCTGTGAATCGATTAGGTGGCAGGTGGGTTTAGGCACATCTTCATATTTCTATGTGCCAATGCCATTTTTATGGCTTTTAAATTCATACAATGGTACCTTAAGCCTTCACGTGAAGTTTCATGGCAAGACGACTCGTTTTCTATTTTTCATGATTTTTGAAACATTTTATGGTTCGGGATTTTTTAAAATTTTTTTGAATGGAGTTTTGGCCCTAAACTTGGTAGACATGATCCTTGTATTTTTGTTGGTATGCACAAAAAAATTCAGCTAAAAACTCAAAGTGTACAAGATTTTGTGACCATTTGAAAAAAGTGTCCCTATTTCTGACTCTTTAATTGCTACTGGCAGCAAACCTGTAAAATCTCAAATGCTCTTTAAGGTGGTGTGAGTTCTCGAGGTTTGATGAGGTATAGGGTGCCAATAAAAGGGCCAAGTACCACCACCCATTGCACATCATGTGCGCACACCCCCCGGCCCCCCCGATCACCGGAAACCTAATGCTGCCGGTCAGGTTCTCCAACGATGCTCCGACGATGGAGCCCCGATGAAGAAAAATGCGGCACCAGCACTTGCCCTAGCCCAGCATGTGCTGTTGCAACCCTCGGTCCGATCCGATCTTAGACTGGGAATGAACTCTGTATGCCTAAGTCAACCCACGAAACGAGTGTGCGGTCGCTCAGTCGGCCAGAGGGGCGGGATGCGCAAGTCGAGGATCGATCGGGTCCCCCTCTGCGTGCTACCGATCCTACTGGCGCAACCCTCGGTCTGATCCAATCTTAGACTAGGAATGAACTCCGTATGCCTAAGCCAACCGATTAAACAAGCGAACAGGCGGGCGGGTGGATGGGCACTATGCCAGCCAGAGAGACGGGATGCGCAAGCCGTGGATCGATGGGGTGGTAGGTGGGTTTAGGCACATCTTCATATTTCTGCATGCCAATGCCATTTTTATGGCTTGTAAATCCATACAATGGTCCCTTAAGCCTTCACGTGAAGTTTCATGGCAAGACGACTCGTTTTCTATTTTTCACGATTTTCAAAACATTTTACTGTTTGGGATTTTTTAAAAATTTTTCGGAAGGAGTATTGGCCCCAAACTTGGTAGACGTCATCCTTGTATTTTTGTTGGGATGCACAAAACAATTCAGCTAAAAACTCAAAGTGTACAAGATTTTACGACCATTTGAAAAAAGTGTCCCCATTTCAGACACTTTTATGGCTACTGGTAGCAAACCTGTAAAATCTCAAATGCTCTTTAAGGGGGTGTGAGTTCTCAAGGTTTGATGAGGGATAGGGGGCCAATATAAGGGCCAAGTACCAGCACCCATCGCACATCATGTGCGCACACCCCCCGACCCCCCGATCGTCGGAACCCCAATGCCGCCGGTAAAGTTCTCCGATGGTGCTCTGGCGATGGTGCCCCGACGAAGAAAAATACGGCACCGGCACATGCCCGATCCCAGCATGTGCTGCCATAACCATTGGTCTGGCCCGATCTTAGACTGGGAATTAACTCTGTATGCTTAGATTGGGAATGAACTCCGTATCCCTAAGTCAACCCATGAAATAAGCGTGCGAGCGCTCAGCCGACCGGAGGGGCAGGATGTGCAAGCCGGGGATCGGCCGTGTCCCCCTCTACGTGCTGTTGATCCTACTGCCACAAACCTCGGTCTAATCTGATCTTAGACTGAGAATGAACTCTATATGCCTAGGCCAACCGATGAAACAGGCGGGCAGGCGGGCGGGCGGGCGGTCGGGCACTAAGTCGACAAGAGAGACGGGATGCGCAAGTCGTGGATCGATAGGGTGGTAGGTGGGTTTAGGCACATCTTTATATTTCTATGAGCCAAAGCCATTTTTATGGCTTGTAAATTCATACAACGGTCCCTTAAGCCTTCACGTGAAGTTTCATGGTAAGATGACTCGTTTTTTATTTTTCACGATTTTTGAAACTTTTTGCAGTTCGGGTTTTTTTTTAAATTGTTTTGGAAAGAGTTTTGGCCCCAAACTTGGTAGACGTGATCCTTGTATTTTTTTTGGCATGCACAAAAAAATTCAGCTAAAAACTCAAAGTGTACAAGATTTTGTGACCATTTGAAAAAAGTGTCCCAATTTCAGACACTTTAATGGCTACTGGCAGCAAACCTGTAAAATCTCAAATGCTCTTTAAGGGGGTGTGAGTTCTCGAGGTTTGATGAGAGATAGGAGGCCAATATAAGGGCCAAGTACCAGCACCCATCGCACATCATGTGCGCACACCCGCCCGGCCCCCCGATCATCGGAACCACAATGCCGTCGGTCAGGTTCTCCGGTGATGCTCCGACGATTATGCCCCGACGAAGAAATATACGGCACCAGCACATGCCCGAGCCCAGCATGTGCTGCCACAACCCTCGGCCTAGTCTGATCTTAGACTGGGAATGAACTCCGTATGCTTAGACTGGGAATGAACTCCGTATGCCTAAGTCAACCCACGAAACGAGCGTGCGGGCGCTCAGTCGGCCAGAGGGGTGGGATGCGTAAATCGAGGATCGGCTGGGTCCCCCTCATATGCTGCCAATACTACTGCTACAACCCTCTGTCTGATTCGATCTTAGACTGGGAATGAACTTTGTATGCCTAAGCCAATCGACGAAACGAGCAGGCGGGCAGGCACTACGTCGACCAGAGAGACGGGATGCGTAAGCCGTGGATCGATAGGGTGGTAGGTGGGTTTAGGCACATCTTCATATTTCTGCGTGCCAATGCCATTTTTATGGCTTGTAAATTCATACAATGCTCCCTTAAGCCTTCACATGAAGTTTCATGGCAAGACGACTCATTTTCTATTTTTCACGATTTTTGAAACTTTTTATGGTTCGGGATTTTTTAAAATTGTTTCGGAAGGAGTTTTGGCCCTTAACGTGGTAGGCATGATCCTTGTATTTTTGTTGGCATGCACAAAACAATTCAGCTAAAAACTCGTAGTGTACATGATTTTGTGACCATTTGAAAAAAGTGTCCCAATTTCAGACACTTTAATAGCTACTGGCAGCAAGACTGTAAAATGTCAAATGCTCTTTAAGGGGGTGTGAGTTCTCGAGGTTTGATGAGGGATAGGGGGCCAACATAAGGGCCAAGTACCATCACCCATCGCACATCATGTGCGCACACCCCCCGGCCCCCCCGATCGTCGGAACCCCAATGCCGTCGGTCAGGTTCTCCGACGATGCTCCGACGATGGTGCCTCAACGAAGAAAAAAGTGGCACCAGCACATGCCCGAGCCCAGCATGTGCTACCGCAACCCTTGGTCCGGTCGATCTTGGACTGGGAATGAACTCCGTATGCCTAAGCCAACCGACGAAACGAGCCGACGGGTGGGCGGGCGAGCACTACGTCGGCCAGAGAGACAGGATGCGCAAGCCGTGGATCGATAGGGTGGTAGGTGGGTTTAGGCACATCTTCATATTTCTGCATGCCAATGCCATTTTTATGGCTTGTAAATTCATACAATGGTCCTTTAAGCCTTCACGTGAAGTTTCATGGCAAGATAACTCGTTTTCTATTTTTCACAATTTTTGAAACTTTTTGCTGTTCGGGATTTTGTAAAATTAGTTTAGAAGAAGTTTTGGCCCCAAACTTGGTAGTCGTGATCCTTGTATTTTTGTTGGCATGCACAAAAAAATTCAGCTAAAAACTCGAAGTGTACAAGATTTTGTGACCAATTGAAAAAAGTGTCCCTATTTCAGACACTTTAATTGCTACTGGCAGGAAACCTGAAAAATCTCAAATGCTCTTTAAGGGGGTGTGAGTTCTTGAGGTTTGATGAGGAATAGGGGGCCAATATACGGGCCATGTACCAACACCCATCGCACATCATTTACGCACACCCCCCCGACGCCGGAACCCCAATGTCGCCGGTCAGGTTCTCTGGTGATGCTTCAGTGATGGTGCCCCGACGAAGAAAAATATGGCACCAGCACATGCTCGAGCCCAGTATGTGCTGTCGCAACTCTCGGTCCGGTCCGATCTTAGACTGGGAATGAGCTTCGTGTGCTTAGACTGGGAATGAACTCCATATGGCTAATTCAACACACGAAATGACCGTACGGGCGCTCAGTCGGCTAGAGGGGCGAGATGCACAAGCCGAGGATCGATCGGCTCCCCTTCTGCGTGCTGCCGACCCTTCTACCATAACCCTCGGTCCGGTCCAATCTTAGACTGGGAATGAACTCCGTATGCCTAAGCTATGGATGGATAGGGTGGTAGATGGGTTTAGGCATATCTTCATATTTCTGCATGCCAATGCCATTTTTATGGTGTGTAAATTCATACACTGGTCCCTTAAGCCTTCACGTGAAGTTTCATGGCAAGATGACTCGTTTTCTATTTTTCACAATTTTTGAAACTTTTTACGATTCGAGATTTTTTAAAATTTTTTCAGAAGGAGTTTTCACCCCAAACTTGGTAGACATGATCCTTGTATTTTTGTTCCCATGCAGAAAACAATTCAGCTAAAAACTCGAAGTGTACAAGATTTTGTGACCATTTGAAAAAAGTGTCCCCATTTCAGACACTTTAATTGCTACTGGCAGCAAACCTGTAAAATCTCAAATGCTCTTTTAGGGGGTGTGAGTTCTCGATGTTTGATGAGGGATAGGGGGCCAATATAAGGGCCAAGTACCAGCACCCATAACACATCATGTGCGCACACCCCCTGGCACCCCCGATCATCGGAATCCCAATGCCGTCGGTCAGGTTCTCCGGCGATGCTCCGGTGATGGCACCCTGACGAAGAAAAATACGGCGCCAACACATGCCCGAGCCCAGCATGTGCTACCGTAACCCTCGGTTCGGTCTGATCTTAGACTGGGAATGAACTCCGTATGCTTAGATTGGGAATGAACTCCGTATGCCTAAGTCAACCCATGAAACAAGCATGCGGGCGCTCAGCCGGCCAGAGGGGCGGGATGCGCAAGCCGGGGATTGGCCGTGTCTCCCTCTGTGTGCTATCGATCTTGCTGCCGTCACCCTCGATTCGGTCCAATCTTAGACTGGGTATGAACTCCATATGCCTAATCCGACCGACGATACGAGAGGGCGGGCGGGCACTACGCAGGCTAGAGAGACGGGATGCGCAAGCCGTGAATCGATAGGGTGGTAGGTGGGTTTAGGTACATCTTCATATTTCTACGTGCCAATGCCATTTTTATGGCTTGTAAATTCATACAATGGTCCCTTAAGCCTTCACGTGAAGTTTCATGGCAAGACGACTCGTTCTCTATTTTTCACGATTTTTGAAACTTTTTGCAGTTCAGGATTTTTTAAAATTTTTTCGGAAGGAGTTTTGGCCCCAAACTTGGTAGATGTGATCCTTGTATTTTTGTTGGCAAGCACAAAAAAAATCACCTAAAAACTCGAAGTGTACAAGATTTTGTGACCATTTGGAAAAAGTGTCCCCATTTCAAACACTTTAATGGCTACAGGCAGCAAACCTATAAAACCTCAAATGCTCTTTAAGGGGGTGAGAGTTCTCATGTTTTGATGAGGGATAGGGGGCCAATATAAGGGCCAAGTACCAGCACCCATCACACATCATGTGCGCACACCCCCTGGCCCCCCGATCGTCGGAACCCCAATGCCGCCGGTCTGGTTCTCTGGCGACGGTCCGACAATGGTGCCCCGACAAAGTAAAATGCGGCCCCAGCACAGGCTTGAGCCCAGCATGTGCTGCCGTAACCCTCGATCTGATCTGATCTTAGACTGGGAATGAACTCCGTATGCCTAACCCAACCGACGAAACGAGCGGGCGGGTGGGCGGGCAGGCACTACTCTGGCCAGAGAGACGGGATGCGCAAGCCGTGGATCGATAGGGTGGTAGGTGCGTTTAGGCACATCTTCATATTTCTATGTGCCAATGCCATTTTCATGGCTTGTAAACTCATACAATGGTCCCTTAAGCCTTAACGTGAAGTTTCATGGCAAGACGACTCGTTTTCTATTTTTCAAGATTTTCAAAGCTTTCTGAGGTTTGGGATTTTTTAAAATTTTTTCGAAAGGAGTTTTGGCCCCAAACTTGGTAGATGTGATCCTTGTATTTTTGTTGGCATGCATAAAAAAATTCAGCTAAAAATGCGAAGTGTACAAGATTTTTTGAGCATTTGAAAAAAGTGTCCCCATTTCAGACACTTTAATGGCTACTGGTAGCAAACCTATAAAATCTTAAATGTGCTCTAAGGGGGTGTGAGTTCTGAAGGTTTGATGAGGGATAGGGGGCCAATATAAGGGCCAAGTACCAGCACCCATCGCACATCATGTGCACACCCCCCCCGGCCACCCGATCGTCGAAACCCCAATGCCGACGGTCAGGTTCTCTGACGATGCTCCGACGATGGTGCCCCGACGAAGAAAAATACGGCACCAGCACATGCCCGAGCCCAGCATGTGCTGCCGCAACCCTTGATTTGGTCTGATCTTAGACCGAGAATAAACTCCGTATGCCTAAGTCAACCCACGAAACAAGCTTGTGGGCGCTCAGTCGGCCAGAGGGACGGGATGCGCAAGCCAGGGATCGACTGGGTCCCCCTCTGCGTGCTACCGATCCTACTGCCATAACCCTCGGTCCAATTCAATCTTAGACTGGGAATTAACTCCATATGTCTAAGCCAACCGATGAAACGAGCGGGCGGGCAGGCCGGCACTACGCTGGCCAGAGAGACGGGATGTGCAAGCCGTGGATCGATAGGGTGGTAGGAGGGTTTAGGCACATCTTCATATTTCTGCATGCCAATGCCATTTTTATGGCTTGTAAATTCATACAATGGTCCCTTAAGCCTTCACGTGAAGCTTCATGGCAAGACGACTCGTTTTCTATTTTTCACGATTTTCAAAACTTTTTGCGGTTCCAGATTTTTCAAAATTTTTTCGGAAGGAGTTTTGGCCCCAAACTTGGTAGACATCATCCTTGTATTTTTGTTGGCATGCATAAAAAAAATCAGCTAAAAACCCGAAATGTACAAGATTTTGTGACCATTTGAAAAAAGTGTCCCCATTCCAGACACTTTAATTGCTACTGGCAGCAAACCTGTAAAATATGAAATGCTCTTTAAGGGGGTATGAGTTCTCGAGGTTTGATGAGGGATATGGGGCCAATATAAAGGCCAGGTACCAGCACCCATCGCACATCATGTGCGCACACCCCCCCGACCCACCCGATCCTCGAAAAACCAATGCCGCCGATCAGGTTCTCTGACGATGCTCCGACGATGGTGCCCCGGTGAAGAAAATTACGGCACCAGCACATGCCCGAGCCCAGCATGTGTTGCCACAACCCATGGTCCGGTCTGATCTTAGATTGGGAATGAACTCCGTATGCCTAAGCCAATCGACGAAACAAGCTGGCAGGTGGGCGGGCGGGCACTATGGCGGCCAGAGAGACGGGATAAGCAAGCCGTGGATCGATAGGGCGGTAGGTGGGTATAGGTATATCTTCATATTTCTACATGCCAATGCCATTTTCATGGCTTGTAAATTCATACAATGGTCCCTTAAGCCTTCACGTGAAATTTCATGGCAAGATGACTTGTTTTCTATTTTAAGGGGGTGTGAGTTCTTGAGGTTTGATGAGGGATAGGGGGCCAATATAAGGGCCAAGTACCAGCACCCAACGCACATAATGTGCGCACACCCCCTACTCGGCCCCCCGATCACCGTAACCCCAATGCCACCGATCAGGTTTTTCGACGATGCTCCGACGATGGTGCCCCGACGAAGAAAAATGCGGCACCAGCACATGCCCGAGCTCAGCATGCCACAACCCTCTACGTGCTGCTGATCCTACTGCCACAACCCTCGGTCCGATCCGATCTTACACTAGGAATGAACTCCGTATGCCTAAGCCAACTGACAAAATGAGCGGGCTGGCGGGCACTACGTCGGCTAGAGAGACAGGACGCGCAAGCCGTGGATCAATAGGGTGGTAGGTGGGTTTAGGCACATCTTCATATTTCTACGTGCCAATGCCATTTTTATGGGTTGTAAATTCGTACAATGGTCCCTTAAGCCTTCACATGAAGTTTCATGGCAAGACGATTCATTTTCTATTTTTTAGGATTTTTGAAACTTTTTCAGGTTCGAGATTTTTTAAAATTTTTTCAGAAGGGGTTTTGGCCTCAAACTTTGTAGACGTGATCCTTGTATTTTTGTTGGCATGCACAAACAAATTCAGCTAAAAACTCAAAGTGTACAAAGATTTTGTGACCATTTGAAAAAAGTGTCCCCATTTCAGACACTTTAAAGGCTACTGGCAGCAAACCTGTAAAATCTCAAATGCTCTCTAAGGGGGTGTGAGTTCTCGAGGTTTGATGAGGGATAGGGGGCAAATATAAGGGCCAAGTACCAGCACCCATCACACATCTTGTACGCACACCCCCCTCGGCCCCCCCGATCATCGGAACCCTAATCCCGTCCGTCAGGTTCTCCGGTGATGCTCTGGCGATGGTGCCCCGAGGAAGAAAAATGTGGCACCAGCACATGCCCGAGCCCAGTATGTGCTGCCGCAACCCTCGGTCCGGTCCGATCTTAGACTGGGAATGAACTCCGTATGCTTAGACTAGGAATGAACTCTGAATGCCTAAGTCGGCCCACGAAACAAGCGTGCGTGTGCTCAGCCGGCCAGAAGGGCGAGATACGCAAGGTAGGAATCGATCGGGTCCCCCTCTGCGTGCTGCCAATCCTACTACAGTAACCTTCAGTCCAGTCTGATCTTATTCTGGGAATGAACTCCGTATGCCTAAGCCAATCGATGAAACGAGCGGGCGGGCGGGCGGGTGAGCACTA
The DNA here is from genome assembly GCF_047325235.1 of Durio zibethinus. Taxonomy (NCBI): domain Eukaryota; kingdom Viridiplantae; phylum Streptophyta; class Magnoliopsida; order Malvales; family Malvaceae; genus Durio; species Durio zibethinus. The sequence continues at coordinate 13,163,720 of NC_143177.1, forward strand.
TGCCGGCCAGAGAGACGGGATGCGCAAGCCGTGGATCGATAGGGTGGTAGGTGGGTTTAGGCACATCTTAATATTTCTACTCGCCAATGCAATTTTTACGGCTTTTAAATTCATGCAATGGTCTCTTAAGCCTTCACGTGAAGTTTCATGGCAAGACGACTCGTTTTCTATTTTTCATGATTTTGAAAACTTACGGTTCGAGATTTTTTAAAATTTTTTCGAAAGGAGTTTTGGCCCCAAACATGGTAGACGTCATCCTTGTATTTTTGTTGGCATGCACAAAAAATTCAGCTAAAAACTCGAAGTGTACAAGATTTTGGGACCATTTGAAAAAAGTGTCCCCATTTCAGACACTTTAATGGCTACTGGCAGCAAACCTGTAAAATCTCAAATGCCCTTTAAGGGGGTGTGAGTTCTCGAGGTTTGATGAGGGATAGGGGGCCAATATAAGGGCCAAGTACCAGCACCCATCACACATCATGTGCACACACCCCCCGGCCCCTCCGATCACCGGAACCCAAATGCCGCCGGTCAGGTTCTCTGGTGATGCTCCGATGATGGTGCCCCGGCGAAGAAAAATACGGCACCAAAACATGCTCGAGCCCAGCATGTGCTGCCGCAACCCTCGGTTCAGTCTGATCATAGACTGGGAATGAACTTTGTATGCTTAGACTGGGAATGAACTCCATATGCCTAAGTCAACCCACGAAACGAGCGTACGGGTGCTCAGCCGGCCAGAGGGGCAGGATGCGCAAACCAGGGATCAGTCGGGTCCCCTTCTGTGTGCTGTCAATCCTGCTATCATAACCCTCAGACTGGTCCGATCTTAGACTGGGAATGAACTCCATATGCCTAAGCCAACCGATGAAACAAGCGGGCGGGCGGGCGGGCGGGTAGGCACTACGTCGGGCAGAGAGACGGGATGCGCAAGCTTTAGATCGATTGGGTAGTAGGTGGGTTTAGGCACATCCTCATATTTCTGGATGCGAATGTCATTTTTATGGCTTGTAAATTCATACAATGGTCCCTTGAGCCTTCACGTGAAGTTTCATGGCAAGACGACTCATTTTTTATTTTTCATGATTTTCAAAACTTTTTGAGGTTTGGGATTTTTTTAAAATTTTTCTAGAAGGTGTTTTGATCCCAAACTTGGTGGACATGATCCTTGTTTTTTTGTTGGCATGCAAAAAAAAATTCAGCTAAAAACTTGAAGTGTACAAGATTTTGTGGCCATTTGAAAAAAGAGTCCCCATTTCAGACACTTTAATGGCTACTGGCAGCAAACCTGTAAAATCTCAAATGCTCTTTAAGGGGGTGTGAGTTCTCAAGGTTTGATGAGGGATAGGGGGCCAATATAAGGGCCAAGTACTAGCACCCATTGCACATCATGTGCGAACAGCCCCCCCGGCCACCCCGATCGTCGGAACCCCAAAGCCGCCGGTTAGGTTCTCCGACGATGCTCCGACGAAGAAAAATGCGGCACCAGCACATGCCCGAGCCCAGCATGTGCAGCCGTAACCCTCGATCCGGTCCAATCATAAACTAGGAATGAACTCCGTATGCTTAGACTGGGAATGAATTCCATATGCCTAAGTCAACCCACGAAACGAGCGGGCGGGTGGGCACTACGCCGACCAGAGAGAAGAGATGCGCAAGCTGTGGATCGATAGGGCGGTAGGTGGGTTTAGGCACATCTTCATATTTCTACATGCCAATGCCATTTTTATGGCTTGTAAATTCATACAATGGTCCCTTAAGCCTTCACGTGAAGTTTCATGGCAAGATGACTCGTTTTCTATTTTTCACGATTTTCAAACCTTTTTACGATTTGGGATTTTTTAAAATTTTTTTGGAAGGATTTTTGGCCCCAAACTTGGTAGACGTGATCTTTGTACTTTTGTTGGCATTCACAAAAAAATTCAGCTAAAAACTCGAAGTGTACAAGATTTTGTGACCATTTGAAAAAAGTGTCCCTATTTCAGACACTTTAATGACTACTGGCAGCAAACCTGTAAAATCTCAAATGCTCTTTAAGGGGGTGTGAGTTCTAGAGGTTTGATGAGGGATAGGGGGCCAATATAAGGGCCAAGTACCTGCACCCATCGCACATCATGTGCGCACACCCCCCGGCCCCCCTGATCGTCGGAACCCCAATGCCTCCGGTTAAGTTCTCCGGCGATGCTCCGACGATGGTGCCCCGACAAAGAAAAATGCGGCACCAGCACATGCCCGAGCCCAGCATGTGCTGTCGTAACCCTCGATCCGGTCCGATCTTAGACTGGGAATGAACTTCGTATGCTTAGACTGGGAATGAACTCCGTATGCCTAAGTCAACCCACGAAACGAGCTTGTGGGCGCTCAGCTGGCCAGAGGGGCGGGATGCGCAAGCCAGGGATCGACCGGGTCCCCTTCTGGGTGCTGCCGATCCTGCTGCACCAACCCTTAATTCGGTCAGATCTTAGACTAGGAATGAACTCCGTATGCCTAAGCCAACCGATAAAACGAGCGGGCGGGCGGGGGTTGGGCACTATGTCGGCCAAAGAGACGGGATGCGCAAGCCGTGGATCGATAGGGTGGTAGGTGGGTTTTGCCACATCTTCATATTTCTGCATGCCAATGCCATTTTTATGGTTTGTAAATTCATACAATGGTCCCTTAAGCCTTCACGTGAAGTTTAATGGCAAGACGACTCGTTTTCTATTTTTCACGATTTTTGAAACTTTTTACGGTTTAGGATATTTTAAAATTTTTTCGGAAGGGGGTTTTGAGCCCAAACTTTGTAGACATGATGCTTGTATTTTTGTTGGCATGCACAAAAAATTCAGCTAAAAACTCGAAGTGTGCAAAATTTTGTGACCATTTGAAAAAAGTGTCCCCATTTTAGACTCTTTAATGGCTACTGGCAACAAACCTGTAAAATCTCAAATGCCCTTGAAGAGGGTGTGAGTTCTCAAGGTTTGATGAGGGATAGGGGGCCAATATAAGGGCCAAGTACCAGCACCCATCGTACATCATGTGCGGACACCCCCTCGACACCCCCGATCACGGGAACTCCAATGCCGCCGGTGAGGTTCTCCGACGATGCTCCGACGATGGTACCCCGACGAAGAAAAATGCGGCACCAGCACATGCCCAAGCCAAGCATGTGCTGCCGTAACCCTCGATCCGGTTTGATCTTAGACTGGGAATGAACTCCGTATGCTTAGACTGGGAATGAATTCCGTATGCCTAAGTCAACCCACGGAACGAGCGTGCAGGCACTCAGTCAGCCAGAGAGGAGGGATACGTAAATCGGGGATCGGCCGGGTCCCCCTCTGTGTGCTTGGTGATCCTGCTACCGTAACCCTTGGTCTGGTCTGATCTTAAACTGGGAATGAACTCCGTATGCCTAAGCCAATCGACGGAATGAGCGTGCAGGCACTCAGTAGGCCAGAGGGGAGGGATGCGCAACTCGGGGATCGGTCGGGTCCCCCTCTGCGTGCTTGGCGATCCTGCTGCCGTAACCCTCGGTCCGGTCCGATCTTAGACTGGGAATGAACTCCGTATGCCTAAGCCAACCGATGAAACGAGCGGGCGGGCGGGCACTACGCCGACCAAAGAGACGAGATCCGAAAGCCGTGGATCGATAGGGTGGTAGGTGGGTTTAGGCACATCTTAATATTTCTGCATGCCAATACCATTTTTATGGCTTGTAAATTCATACAATGCTCATTTAAGCCTTCACGTGAAGTTTCATGGCAAGATGACTCGTTTTTTATTTTCCACAATTTTTGAAACTTTTTGCGATTAGAGATTTTTTAAAATTTTTTTGGAAGGATTTTTGGCCCCAAACTTGGTAGCCATGATCCTTGTACTTTTGTTGGCATGCACAAAAAAATTCAGCTAAAAACTCGAAGTGTACAAGATTTTGTGAACATTTGAAAAAAGTGTCCTTATTTCGGACACTTTAATGACTACTGGCAGCAAACCTGTAAAATCTCAAATGCTCTTTAAGGGGGTGTGAGTTCTATAGGTTTGATGAGGGATAGGGGGCCAATATAGGGGCCAAGTACCAGCACCCATTGCACATCATGTGCGAACACCCACCCCGGCCCCCCGATCGCCGGAACCCCAATGCCGTCGGTTAGGTTCTCCGACGATGCTCTGGCAATGATGCCCCGGTGAAGAAAAATACGGCACCACCACATGCTCGATCCCAACATGTGCTGCCGTAACCCATGGTCCGGTCTAATCTTAGACTAGGAATGAACTCCGTATGCTTAGACTGGGAATGAACTCCGTATGCCTAAGTCAACCCACGAAATGAGTGTGCGGGTGCTCAACTGGCCACAGGGGCGGGATGTGCAAGCCGAGGATCAGCGGGGTCCCCCTCTGGGTGCTACAGATCCTACTGCCCCAACCCTCAATCTGGTCTGGTCTTAGACTGGGAATGAACTCTGTATGCATAAGCCAACTGACAAAACTAACGGGCGGGCGGGGGGTCAGGCACTACACCGGCCAGAGAGACAGGATGCGCAAGCCGTGGATCGATAGGGTGGTAGGTTGGTTTAGGAACATCTTCATATTTCTACATGCCAATGCCATTTTTATGGTTTGTAAATTCATACAATGGTCCCTTAAGCCTTCACGTGAAGTTTCATGGCAAGACGACTCATTTTCTATTTTTCATGATTTTTGAAACTTTTTACAGCTCAAGATTTTTAAAAATTTTTTCGGATGGAGTTTTGGGCCCAATCTTTGTAGACATGATCCTTGTATTTTTGTTGGCATGCACAAAAAAATTCAGCTAAAAACTCAAAGTGTACAAGATTTTGTGACCATTTGAAAAAAGTGTCCCCATTTCAGACACTTTAATGGCTACTGGCAGCTAACCTATAAAATCTCAAATGCTTTTTAAGGGGGTGTGAGTTCTCGAGGTTTGATGAGGGATAGGGGGCCAATATATGGGCCAAGTACCAGCACCCATCGCACATCATGTGCGTACACCCCCCGGCCCCCTCGATCGTCGGAACCCCAATGCCGACGGTCAGGTTCTCCGACAATGCTCCGGTGATGGTGCCCCAGTAAAGAAAAATGCGGCACCAGCACATGCCCGAGCCTAGTATGTGCTGCTGCAACCCTCAGTCCAGTCCGATTTGAGACTGGGAATGAATTCCATATGCTTAGATTGGGAATGAACTCCATATGCCAAGTCAACCCACGAACCGAGCATACGGGCACTCAGCCGGTGAAAGGGGCAGGATGAGTAAGCCGAGGATTGACCGGGTCCCCCTCTATGTGCTGCCGATCCTACTGCTGCAACCCTCAGTCCGGTTCGATCTTAGACTAGGAATGAACTCCGTATGCCTAAGCCAACCGACGAAACAAGCAGCGGGCGGGCTGGCGGGCACTACGCCGGCCAGAGAGACGGGATGCGCAAGCCATGGATCGATAGGGTGGTAGGTGGGCTTAGGCACATCTTCATATTTCTATGTGCCAATGCCATTTTTATGGCTTGTAAATTCATACATTGGTCCCTTAAGCCTTCAAGTGAAGTTTCATGGCAAGATGACTCGTTTTTTATTTTTCACGATTTTTGAAACTTTTTTCCGTTCGGGATTTTTTAAAATTTTTTCAGAAAGATTTTTGGCCCCAAACTTGGTAGACATGATCCTTGTATTTTTTTTGGCATGCACAAAAAAAAAATCAGCTAAAAATTCGAAGTGTGCAAGATTTTGTGACCATTTGAAAAAAGTGTCCCCATTTCAGACACTTTAATGGCTACTTGCAGCAAACCTGTAAAATCTCAAATGCTCTTTAAGGGGGTGTGAGTTCTCTAGGTTTGAAGAGGGATAGGGGGCCAATATAAGGGCCAACTACCAGCACCCATCGCATATCATGTGCGCACACCCCCCCGGGGCCCCCGATCGCCGGAACCGCAATGCCGCCGGTCAGGTTCTCCGACGATGCTCCGGCGATGGTGCCTCGACAAAGACAAATGTGGTACCAGCACATGCCTGAGCCCAGCATGTGTTGTCGCAACCCTAGGTCCAATCTGATCTTAGACTGGGAATGAACTCCGTATGCCTAAGTCAACCCACGAAACGAGCGTGTGGGCGCTCAGCCGGCCAGAGGGGTGAGATGCGCAAGCCGGGGATCAGTCGGGTCCCCCTCTGCGTGCTGCCAATCCTGCTACCGCAACCCTCAGTCTGGTCTGATCTTAGACTGGGAATGAACTCCGTATGCCTAAGCCAATCGATGAAACGAGCGGGTGAGCGGGCACTACGCCGACCAGAGAGACGGGATGCGCAAGCCGTGGATCGATAGGGTGGTATGTGGGTTTAGGCATATCTTCATATTTCTGTGTGCCAATGCCATTTTTATGGCTTGTGGATTCATACAATGGTCCCTTAAGCCTTCACGTGAAGTTTCAGGGCAAGACGACTCGTTTTCTATTTTTCATGATTTTTGAAACTTTTTATGGTTCAAGATTTTTTAAAATTTTTTCGGAAGCATTTTTGGCCCCAAACTTTGTAGACGTGATCCTTGTATTTTTTTTGGCATGCACAAAAAAAATCAGCTAAAAACTCGAAGTGTGCAAGATTTTGTGACCATTTGAAAAAAATGTCCCCATTTTAGACACTTTAATGGCTACTGGCAGCAAACCTGTAAAATCTCAGAATTATCTTTAAGGGGGTGTGAGTTTTTGAGGTTTGATGAGGGATATGGAGCCAATATAAGGGCCAAGTACCAGCACCCATCACACATCATGTGCACACACCCCCCTTAGCCCCCCGATTGTCAGAACCCTAATGCTGTCGGTCAGGTTCTCCGACGATGCTCCGGCGATGGTGCCCCGACGAAGAAAAATGTGGCACCAGCACTTGTTCGAGCCCAGCATGTGCTACCACAACCCTCGGTCCGGTCGGATCGTAGATTGGGAATGAACTCTGCAGGCTTAGACTGGGAATGAACTCCGTATGCCTAAGTCAACCCACGAAATGAACGTACGGGCACTTAGCCGGCCAAAGGGGCAGGATGCGCAAGCCGGGGATCGATCGGGTCAACCTCTACGTGGTGCCGATCCTGTTGCCGCAACCCTCAATCCGGTCTGATCTTAGACTGGGAATGAACTACGTATGCCTAAGCTAACCGATGAAACGAGTGAGCGGGCGGGCGGGCGGGCACTACGCTGGCCAGAGAGGCAAGATGCGCAAGCCGTCGATGATAGGGTGATAGGTGGGTTTAGGCACATCTTCATATTTCTGTGTGCCAATGCCATTTTTTATGTCTTGTAAGTTCATACAATGGTCCCTTAAGCCTTCACATGAAGTTTCATGGCAAGACGACTCGTTTTCTATTTTTCATGATTTTTGAAACTTTTTGCGGATTGGGATTTTTAAAAATTTTTTCGGAAGGATTTTTGGCCCAAAACTTGGTACATGTGATCCTTGTATTTTTGTTGGCATGCACAAAAAAATTCAGCTAAAAACTCGAAGTGTACAAGATTTTGTGACCATTTGAAAAAAGTGTCCCCATTTCAAACACTTTAATGGCTACTAGCAGGAAACCTGTAAAATCTCAAATGCTCTTTAAGGGGGTGTGAGTTATCAAGGTTTGATGAGGGATAGGGGGCCAATATAAGGGCCAAGTACCAGCACCCATCGCACATCATGGGCGCACACCCCCCGGCCCCCCGATCGTCGGAACCCCAATACCGCCGATCAGGTTCTCTGACGATGCTCCAAAGATGGTGCCCTGACGAAGAAAAATGCAGCACCAGCACATACCCGAGCCCAGCATGTGCTGCTGCAACCCTCGGTCCATCCGATCTTAGACTAGGAATGAACTACGTATGCCTAAGTCAACCCACGAAATGAGCGTGCGGGCGCTCAACCGACCAGAGGGGCGGGATGCGTAAGCTGGGGATCGGTCGGGTCCCCTTCTGCGTGCTGCCGATCCTGCTGCCGCAACCCTTGGTCCAGTCTAATCTTAGATTGGGAATGAACTCTATATGCCTACGCTAACCGACGAAACGAGCAGGCGGGCGGACGGGCGAGCACTACGCCGGCCAGAGAGACGGGATGCGTAAGCCGTGGATCGATAGGGTGGTAGGTGGGTTTAGGCACATCCTCATATCTCTACATGCCAATGCCATTTTTATGGCTTGTAAATTCATACAATGGTCCCTCAAGCCGTCACGTGAAGTTTCATGGCAAGACGACTCATTTTCTATTTTTTAGGATTTTCAAAACTTTTTACGGTTCGAGATTTTTTAAAATTTTTTCGGATGGAGTTTTGGCCCCAAACTTGGTAAACATGATCTTTGTATTTTTTTTGGCGTGTACAAAAAAATTTAGCTAAAAACTCGAAGTGTACAAGATTTTCTGACGATTTGAAAAAAGTGTCCCTATTTCAGACACTTTAATGGCTACTGGCAGCAAACCTGTAAAATCTAAAATGCTCTTTAAGGGGGTGTGAGTTGTCGAGGTTTGATGAGGGATAGGGGGCCAATATAAGGGCCAAGTACCAGCACCCATTGCACATCATGTGCGCACACCCCCTGGCCCCCCCGATCGCCGGAACCACAATGCCGTTGGTCCGGTTCTCCGACGATGCTCCAGCGATGGTGCCCTGGCGAAGAAAAATGTGGCACTAGAAGATGCTCGAGCCCAGCATGTGCTGCTGCAACCCTCGGTCCGGTCCGATCTTATAGTGGGAATGAACTCCGTATGCTTAAACTGGGAATGAACTCCGTATGCCTAAGTCAACCCACGAAATGAGCATGCGGGCGCTCAGCCGGCCAATGGGGCGGGATGCAGAAGTGGACGGTCGGCCGGTTCCCCCTCTGCGTGCTGCCAATCCTGCTACTGCAACCCTCAGTTCGGTTTGATCTAAGACTGGGAATGAACTCCGTATGCCTAAGCCAACCGACGAAACGAGCGGGCGGGTGGGCGGCTGGGCACGACGTCGGCCAGAGAGACAGGATGCGCAAGCTGTGGATCGATAGGGTGGTAGGTGTGTTTAGCCACATCTTCATATTTCTGCATGCCAATGCCATTTTTATGGCTTGTAAATTCATACAATGGTCCTTTAATCCTTCACGTGAGGTTTCATGATTTTTGAAACTTTTTGTGGTTCAGGATTTTTTAAAATTTTTTTGGAGGGAGTTTTGTCCCCAAACTTTTTAGACGTGATCCTTGTATTTTTGTTGGCATGTACAAAAAAATTCAGCTAAAAACTCGAAGTGTACAAGATTTTGTGACCATTTGAAAAAAATGTACCCATTTCAGACACTTTAATGGCTACTGGCAGCAAACCTGTAAAATCTCAAATGCTTTTGAAAGGGGTGTGAGTTCTCGAGGTTTGATGAGGGATAGGGGGCCAATATAAGGGCCAAGTACCAGCACCCATCGCACATCTTGTGCGCACGCCCCCCCGGCCCCCTCGATCGTCGGAACCCCAATGCCGTCGGTCAGGTTCTCCGATGATGCTCCAGCGATGGTGCCCCGACGAAGAAAAATGTGACACCAGCATATGCTCGAGCCCAGCATGTGCTACCGTAACCCTTGATCTGGTCTAATTTTAGACTGGGAATGAACTTCGTATGCTTAGACTGGGAATGAACTCCATATGCCTAAGTCAACCCATGAAATGAGCGTGCAGGCCCTCAGCCGGCCAGAGGGGCGGGATGTGCAAGCCACGGATCAGTCGGGTCACCCTCTATGTGGTGCCGATCTTGCTACCGTAACCTTCAGTCTGGTCTATCTGATCTTAGACTGGGAATGAACTCCGTATGCCTAAGCCAACCGACGAAACGAGCGGACGGGCGGGCAGGCACTACGTCGGCCAGAGAGACGGGATGCGCAAGACGTGGATCGATAGGGTGGTAGGTGGGTTTAGCCACATCTTCATATTTCTGCGTGCCAATGCTATTTTTATGGCTTGTAAATTCATACAATGGTCCGTTAAGCCTTCACGTGAAGTTTCATGGCAAGACGACTCGTTTTCTATTTTTCACGATTTTTGAAACATTTTGCGGTTCGAGATTTTTTAAAATTTTTTCGAATTGAGTTTTGTACCCAAACTTTTTAGACTTGATTCTTGTATTTTTATTGGCATGCACAAAAAAATTCAGCTAAAAACTCGAAGTGTACAAGATTTTGTGACCATTTGAAAAAAGTGTCCCCATTTTAGACACTTTAATGGCTACTGGCAGCAAACCTGTAAAATCTCAAATGCTCTTTAAGGGGGTGTGATTTCTCAAGGTTTGATGAGGGATAGGGGGTCAATATAAGGGCCAAGTACCAGCACCCATCGCACATCTTGTGGGCTCAGCCCCCCGGCCCCCCCGACCACTGGAACCTCAATGCCATCGGTCAGGTTCTCCGGTGATGCTCCGGTGATGGCACCCCGACAAAGAAAAATTCGGCACCAGCACATGCTCGAGCCCAGCATGTGCTGCCGTAAACCTCTGTCCGGTCCGATCTTAGACTGGGAATGAACTCCGTATGCCTAAGTCAACACACAAAATGAGCGTGCGAGTGCTCAGTCAGCCAAAGGGGCAGGATGCGCAAGCCGAGGATCGGCCGGGTCCCCCTCTACGTGCTGCCAATCCTACTGCTGCAACCCTTAGTCTAGTTTGATCTTAGACTGGGAATGAACTCCATATGCCTAAGCCAACCGACGGAACGAGCAGGCGGGCAGGCGGGCACTACGTCGGCCAAAGAGACGGGATGCGCAAGCCGTGGATCGATAGGGTGGTAGGTGGGTTTAGGCACATCTTCACATTTTTGAGTACCAATGCCATTTTTATGGCTTGTAAATTCATACAATGGTCCCTTAAGCCTTCACGTGAAGTTTCATGGCAAGACGAATCATTTTCTGTTTTTCACGATTTTTGAAACTTTTTACGGTTTGAGATTTTTTAAAATTTTTTCGGAAGGGGTTTTGGCCCCAAACCTGGTAGACGCGATCCTTCTATCTTTTTTGGCATGCACAAAAAAATTCAGCTAAAAACTTGAAGTGTATAAGATTTTGTGACCATTTGAAAAAAGTGTCCCCATTTCAGACACTTTAATGGCTACTGGCAGCAAACCTGTAAAATCTCAAATGCTCTTTAAGGGGGTGTGAGTTCTTGAGGTTTGATGAGGGATAGGGGGCCAATATAAGGGCCAAGTACCAGCACCCATCGCACACCATGTGCGCACACTCCCCCCCCCGCCCCCTGATCGACGGAACCCCAATGCCGTCGGTCAGGTTCTCCGGCGATGCACCGGTGATGGTGCCCCGGTGAAGAAAAATGCGGCACCAGCACATGCTCGAGCCCAGCATGTGCTGCTGTAACCCTCAGTACGGTCCGATCTTAGACTAGGAATCAACTCCGTATGCTTAGACTGCGAATGAAGTCCGTATGCCTAACTCAACCCACAAAACGAGCGTATGGGAGCTTCGTCGGCCAGAGGGGTAGGATGTGCAAGTCTGGGATCGGCCGGGTCCCCTTTTACGTGTTGCCGATCCTGCTGCCACAACTCTCGATCTGGTTCGATCTTAGACTAGGAATGAACTCTGTATGCCTAAGCCAACAGACGAAATGAGCGAACGGGCGGGCGGGCACTACGCCGGCCAGAGAGACGGGATGCGCAAGTCGTGGATCGATAGGGTGGTAGGTGGGTTTAGGCACATCTTCATATTTTTGTGTGCCAATGCCATTTTTATGGTTTGTAAATTCATAAAACGGTCCCTTAAGCCTTCACGTGAAGTTTCATGCCAAGATGACTCGTTTTCTATTTTTCACAAATTTTAAAACTTTTTACGGTTCGAGATTTTTTAAAATTTTTTCGGAAGGAGTTTTGGCCCCAAACTTGGTAGATGTGATCCTTGTATTTTTTTTATAGGCATGCACAAAAAAAGTCAGCTAAAAACTTGAAGTGTAAAAGGTTTTGTGACCATATGAAAAAAGTGTCCCCATTTCAGGCACTTTAATGGCTACTGGCAGCAAACCTGTAAAATCTCAATGCTCTTTAAAGGGTGTGAGTTCTCGAGGTTTGATGAAGGATAGGGGGCCAATATAAGGGCCAAGTACCAGCCCCCCCGATCGCCCGAACCCCAATGCCACCGGTCAGGTTCTCTGGTGATGCTCCGACGATGGTGCCCCTATGAAGAAAAATGTGGCACCAGCACATGCCCGAGCCCAACATGTGCTGTCGCAACCCTCGGTCTGGTCTGATCTTAGACTGGGAATGAACTCTGTATGCTTAGACTGGGAATGAACTCCGTATGCCTAAGTCAACCCACGGAATGAGCGTGCAGGCGCTCAGCTGGCCAAAGGGGCGGGATGCGCAAGCCCGGGATCGATTGGGTCCCCCTCTGCGTGCTGCTAATCCTGCTGTTGCAACCTGGTCGGGTCCAATCTTAGACTGGGAATGAACTCCGTATGCCTAAGCCACTCGATGAAACGAGGGGGCGGGCGGGCGGGCAGGCACTACGCCGATGAGAGAGACGGGATGCGCAAGCCATGGATCGATAGGGTGGTTGGTGGGTTTAGGCACATCTTCGTATTTATGGCTTGTAAATTCAAACAATGGTCCCTTAAGCCTTCACGTCAAGTTTCATGGCAAGACGACTCGTTTTCTATTTTTCACGATTTTTGAAACTTTTTGCGGTTTAAGATTTTCTAAAATTTTTTTGGAAGGATTTTTGGCCCGAAACTTGGTAGACGTGATCCTTGTATTTTTGTTGGCATGCACAAATAAATTCAACTAAAAACTCGAAGTGTACAAGATTTTGTGACCATTTGAAAAAAGTATCCCCATTTAAGACACTTTAATGGCTATTGGCAGCAAACCTGTAATATCTCAAATGCTCTTTAAAGGGGTGTGAGTTCTCAAGGTTTGATAAGGGATAGGGGGCCAATATAACGGCCAAGTACCAGCACCCATCGCACATCATGTGCGCACCCCCTGCCCCCCCAATCGCCTGAACCCCAATGCCGTCGGTCAAGTTCTCTGGCGATGGTGCCCCGACGAAGAAAAATGCGGCACCTGCAAATGCCCGATCCCAACATGATCTGTCGCAACCCTCAGTCCGGTCCGATCTTAGAATGGGAATGAACTCCGTATGCTTAGACTGGGAATGAACTCCGTATGCCTAAGTCAACTCATGAAATGAGCGTGCGGGTGCTCAACCTGCTAGAGGGACAGGATGCGCAAGCCGAGGATCGATCGGGTCCCCCTCTGCGTGCTGTTGATCCTACTACTGCAACCCTCGGTCTGGTCCGATCTTAGACTGGGAATGAACTCCGTATGCCTAAGCCAGTTGACGAAACGAGCGGGCGGGCGAGCACTACGTCAGCCAGAGAGACGGGATGCGCAAGCCGTGGATCGATAGGGTGGTAGGTGGGTTTAGGCACATCTTCATGTTTCTACGTGCCAATGCCATTTTTATGGCTTGTAAATTCATACAATGGTCCCTTAAGCCTTCATGTGAAGTTTCATGGCAAGACGACTCATTTTCTACTTTTCATGATTTTCAAAACTTTTTACGGTTCGGGGTTTTTTAAAATTTTTTCGGAAGGAGTTTTGGCCCCAAACATAGGAGTAAGGGCCAAGTGCCAGCACCCATTGCACATCATGTGCACACACCCCCCCGGCCCCCCGATCGCCGGAACCCCAATGCCGCCGATCAGGTTCTCCGGCGATGCTCCGGTGATAGTGTCCCAGCGAAGAAAAATGCAGCACCAGCACATGCCCAAGCCTAGCATGTGCTGCCACAAGCCTCGGTCCGATCCGATCTTAGGTTGGGAATGAACTCCGTATGCTTAGACTGGGAATGAACTCCGTATGCCTAAGTCAACCCATGAAACGAGCGTGCGGGCGCTTAGCCAACCAGAGGGGCGCGATGTGCAAGCTGGGGATCGGTTGGGTCACCCTCCGCATGCTACCAATCTTGCTGTTGCAACCCTCGGTTTGGTCCAATCTTAGACTAGGAATGAACTCCGTATGCCTAAGCCAACTGACGAAACGAGCGGACGGGCGAGCGGATGGTCGAGCACTATGCCGACCAGAGAGACGGGATGCGTAAGCCGTGGATCGAACGGGTGGTAGGTGGGTTTAGGCTCATCTTCATATTTCTATGTGCCAATGCCATTTTTATGGCTTGTAAATTCATACAGTGGTCCCTTAAGCCTTCACGTGAAGTTTGATGGCAAGACGACTCGTTTTCTATTTTTCACGATTTTGGAAACTTTTTGCGGTTCGGGATTTTTTAAAATTTTTTCAGAAGGAGTTTTGGCCCCAAACTTGGTAGACGTGATCCTTGTATTTTTTTTGGTATGCACAAAAAAATTCAGCTAAAAACTCAAAGTGTACAAGATTTTGTGACCATTTGAAAAAAGTGTCCCCATTCTAGACACTTTATTGGCTAATGGCAGCAAACCTGTAAAATCTCAAATGCTTTTTAAGGGGGTGTGAGTTCTCGAGGTTTGATGAGGGATAGGGGGCCAATATAAGGGCCAAGTACCAGCACCCAATGCACATCATGTACGCAAACCCCCCGCCCCCCCCGATCGCCGGAACCCCAATACCGCCGGTCAGGTTCTCCGTCGATGGTGCCCCAGTGAAGAAAAATACGGCACCAGCGCATGCTCGAGCCCAGCATGGGATGTCGCAACCCTTGGTCTGGTCTGATCTTAGACTGGGAATGAACTTCGTATGCTTAGACTGGGAATGAACTCCGTATGCCTAAGTCAACCCATGGAACGAGCGTGCGGGCGCTCAGCTGGCCAGGAAGGTGGGATGCGCAAGTCAGGGATCGATTGGGTCCCTCTCTGCATGCAGCCGATCTTGCTGCCACAACCATCGGTTCGGTCCAATCTTAGATTAGGAATGAATTCCGCATGCCTAAGCCAACCGATGAAACAAGCGGGTGTGAGTTCTCGAGGTTTGATGAGGGATAGGGGGCCAATATAAAGGCCAAGTACCAACACCCATCGCACATCATGTGCGGACACCCCCCAACCCCGCCGATCGTCAGAACCCCAATGTCGCTGGTCAGGTTCTCCGGTGATGCTCCGGTGATGGTGCCCCGGTGAAGAAAAATGCAGCACCAGCACATGCCCGAGCCCAGCATGTGCTGCCGTAACCCTCGGTCTGATCTGATCTTAGACTGAGAATAAACTCCGTATGCTTAGACTGGGAATGAACTCTGTATGCCTAAGTCAACCCACAAAATGAGCGTACGGGCGCTCAGCTGGCCAGAGGGGCGGGATGCGCAAGTCGAGGATCGGCTGGGTCCCCTTCTGCGTGCTATCGATCCTACAGCCGTAACCCTTGGTTCGGTCCAATCTTAGATTGGGAATGAATTCTGCATGCCTAAGCCAACTAACGAAACAAGCAGGCGAGCGAGCGTGCGGGCACTACGCCGGCAAGAGAGACGGGATACGCAAGCCGTGGATTGATAGGTGGTAGGTGGGTTTAGGCACATCTTCATATTTCTGCATGACAATGCCATTTTTATGGCTTGTAAATTCATACAATGGTCCTTTAAGCCTTCACGTGAAGTTTCATGGCAAGACGACTCGTTTTCTATTTTTCACGATTTTTAAAACCTTTTGTGGTTCGAGATTTTTTAAAATTTTTTTGGAAGGATTTTTGGCCCCAAACCTAGTAGACGTGATCCTTGTATTTTTGTTGGCATGCACAAAAAAATTCAGCTAAAAACTCGAAGTGTACAAGATTTTGTGACCATTTGAACAAAGTGTCCCCATTTCAGACACTTGAATGGCTACTGGCAGCAAACCTGTAAAATCTCAAATGCTCTTTAAGGGGGTGTAAGTTCTCGAGGTTTGATGAGGGATGGGGGGCCAATATAAGGGCCAAGTACCAGCACCCATCGCGCATCATGTACGCAAACCCCCCCGGCCCCCCCGATCGCCGGAACCCCAATGCCGTCGGTCAGGTTCTCCGTCGATGGTGCCCCAGTGAAGAAAAATACGACACCAGCGCATGCCCGAGCCCAGCATGTGCTGTCGTAACCCTCGGTCCGGTCCAATCTTAGACTGGGAATGAACTCCGTATGCCTAAGTCAACCCACGAAACGAGCGTGCGGGCGCTCAGCTGGCCAGTAAGGTGGGATGCGCAAGTCGGGGATCGATCGGGTCCCCTTCTGCGTACTGCCGATCTTGCTGCCACAACCCTCAGTCTGGTCCAATCTTAGACTGGGAATGAACTCTGTATGCCTAAGCCAACCGACGAAACGAGCGGGTAGGCGGGCACTAAGTCGGCCAGAGAGACGGGATCCGTAAGCCGTGGATCGATAGGGTGGTAGGTGAGTTTAGGCACATCTTCATATTTTTGCATGCCAATGCCATTTTTATGGCTTGTAAATTCATACAATGGTCCCTTAAGCCTTCACGTGAAGTTTCATGGCAAGATGACTCATTTTCTATTTTTCACAATTTTCATAACTTTTTGCGGTTCGGGATTTTTTAAAATTTTTTCGGAAGGAGTTTTGGCCCCAAACTTGGTAGACGTGATCCTCGTATTTTTTATAGGCATGCAAAAAAAAATTCAGCAAAAAACTTGAAGTGTACAAGATTTTGCGACCATTTGAAAAAAGTGTCCCCATTTCAGACACTTTAATGGCTACTGGCAGCAAACCTGTAAAATCTCAAATGCTCTTTAAGGGGGTGTGAGTTCTCGAGGTTTGATGAGGGATAGGGGGCCAATATAAGGGCCAAGTACCAGCACCCATCGCACATCATGTGCGCACACCCCCTGGCCCCCTCAATCACCGGAACCCCAATGCCGTCGATTAGGTTCTCCGGTGATGCTCCAGCGATGCTCCAGCGATGGTGCCCCGGCGAAGAAAAATGCGGCACCAGCACATGCCCGAGCCCAGCATGTGCTGCTGTAACCCTAGGTCCGGTCTGATCTTAGACTGGGAGTGAACTCCGTATGCTTAGACTAGGAATGAACTCCGTATTCCTCAGTCAACCCACGAAACGAGCGTTTGGGCGCTCAGTCGGCCAGAGGGGTGGGATGCGCAAGCCGGGGATTGGCTGGGTCCCCCTCTGCGTGTTGTCGATCCTGCTACCACAACCCTCGATCTGGTCGGATCTTAGACTGGCAATGAACTTCGTATGCCGAAGCCAACGGACGAAACGAGCGGATAGGGGGGTGGGCAGGCACTATGCCAGCCAGAAAGACGAGATGCGTAAGCCGTGGATCGATAGGGTGGCAGGTGGGTGGCTCGTAAATTCATACAATGGTCCCTTAAGCCTTCACGTGAAGTTTCATGGCAAGACAACTCATTTTCTATTTTTCACAATTTTTGAAACTTTTTGCAGTTCAGGATTTTTTCAAATCTTTTTGGAAGGAGTTTTGGCCCAAACTTGGTAGACGTGATCCTTGTATTTTTGTTGGCATGCACAAAAAAATTCAGCTAAAAACTCGAAGTGTACAAGATTTTGTAACCATTTGAAAAAAGTGTCCCCATTTCAGACACTTTAATGGCTACTGGCAGTAAACCTGTAAAATCTCAAATACTCTTTAAGGGGGTGTGAGTTCTCAAGGTTTGATGAGGGATAGGGGCCAATATAAAGGCAAGTAGTAGCACCCATCGCACATCATGTGCGCACCCCCCCGGCCCCCTTGGATCGTCGGAACCCCAATGCCATCGATTAGGTTCTGCGGCGATGGTGCCCCGACAAAGAAAAATACGACACCAGCACATACCCGAGCCCAGCATGTGCTGCCGCAACCCTCTATCCAGTCTGATCTTAGACTGAGAATGAACTTCGTATGCTTAGACTGAGAATGAACTCTGTATGGCTAAGTAACCAATGAAATGAGCGTGCGGGCGCTCAGCCGACCAGAGGGGAGGGATGCGCAAGTTAGGGATCGATCGGGTAGGCGGAAGGGCAGGCACTACGTCGAAACGAACGGGCAGGCGGAAGGGCAGGCACTACGCCGACTAGAGAGACGGGATGTGCAAGCCGTGGATCGATAGGGTTGTAGGTGGGTTTAGGCACATCTTCATATTTCTGCATGCCAATGGTTTGTAAATTCGTACAATGGTCCCTTAAGCCTTCACGTGAAGTTTCATGGCAAGTCGACTCGTTTTCTATTTTTCACGAATTTTGAAACTTTTTACGGTTCTGGATTTTTTTAAATTTTTTTTGAAGGAGTTTTGGCCCCAAATTTGGTAGACGTGATCCTTGTATTTTTGTTGGCATTCACAAAAAAATTCAGCTAAAAACTCGAAGTGTACAAGATTTTGTGACCATTTGAAAAAAGTGTCCCCATTTCAGACACTTTAATGGCTACTGGCAGCAAACCTCTAAAATCTCAAATTCTCTTTAAGGGGGTGTGAGTTCCCGAGGCTTGATGTGGGATAGGGGGCCAACATAAGGGCCAAGTACCAGCACCTATCGCACATCATGTACGCACCCCCCTTGGCCCCCCGATCGCCGGAACCCCAACGCCACCGGTTAGGTTCTCCGGCGATGCACCAGCGATGGTGCCCTGACGAAGAAACATGCGGCACCAGCACATGCCCGAGCCCAGCATGTGCTGCTACAACCCTCGGTCTGGTCCGATCTTAGACTGGGAATGAACTCCGCATGCTTAGACTGGGAAAGAACTCTGTATGCCTAAGTCAACCTACGAAACGAGCGTGCGGGCGCTCAACCGGCCAGAGGCACAGGATGCGCAAGCCGAGGATCGACCGGGTCCCCCTCTGTGTGCTATCGATCCTGGTACTGCAACCCTCAGTCTAGTCTGATCTTAGAAAGGGAATGAACTCCGTATGCCTAAGCCAACCACGAAACGAGCGAGTGGGCAGGCGGGCGGGCACTACACCGGCTAGAGCGATGGGACCCACAAGCCGTGGATCGATAGGGTGGTAGGTGGGTTTAGGCACATCTTCATTTTTCTGTGTGCGAATGCCATTTTTATGGCTTGTAAATTCATACAATGGTCCCTTAAACCTTCACGTGAAGTTTCATGGCAAGACGACTCGTTTTCTATTTTTCACGATTTTCGAAACTTTTTACGATTCGGGATTTTTGAAAATTTTTTCGGAAGGCGTTTTGGCCCCAAACTTGGTAGACGTGATCCTTGTATTTTTGTTGGCATGCAAAAAACAATTCAGCTAAAAACTCAAAGTGTACAAGATTTTGTGACCATTTGAAAAAAGTGTCCCCATTTCAAACACTTTAATGGCTACTGGCAGAAAACCTATAAAATCTCAAATGCTCTTTAAGGGGGTGTGAGTTCTCGAGGTTTGATGAGGGATAGGGGGCCAATATAAGGGCAAAGTACCAGCACCCAATGCACATCATGTGCACACACCCCCGATCGTTGGAACCCCAATGCTGCTGGTCAGGTTCTCCGACGATGCTCTGACGATGGTGCCCCAGTGAAGAAAAATGCAACACCAGCACATTTTCGAGCCCAGCATGTGCTGTCGTAACCCACAGTCCGGTCCAATCTTAAACTGGGAATGAACTCCGTCTGCCTAAGTCAACCCACGAAATGAGCGTACGTGCGGGCGGGCGGGCACTACGCCGGCCAGAGAAATGGGATGCGCAGGCCGTGGATTGATAGGGTGGTAGGTGGGTTTAGGCACATCTTCATATTTCTACGTGCCAATGCCATTTTTATGGCTTGTAAATTCATACAATGGTCCCTAAAGCCTTCATGTGAAGTTTCATGGCAAGACGACTCGTTTTCTATTTTTCATGATTTTTGAAACTTTTTACGGTTCGGGATTTTTTAAAATTTTTTCAGAAGGAGTTTTAGCCCCAAACTTGGTAAATGTGATCCTTGTATTTTTGTTGGCATGCACAAAACAATTCAGCTAAAAACTTGAAGTGTACAAGATTTTGTGACCATTTGAAAAAAGTGTCCCCATTTCAGACACTTTAATGGCTACTGGCAGCAAACCTATAAAATCTCAAATGCTCTTTAAGGGGTGTGAGTTCTCGAGGTATGATGAGGGATAGGGGGCCAATTTAACCACCAAGTACCAACACCCATCGCACATCATGTGCGCACAACCCCCCGCTGGCCCCCCTGATCGCCGGAAGCCCAATGCCGCCGATCAGGTTCTCCGGCGATGCTCCGGCAATGGTGCCCTGGCAAAGAAAAATGCGGCACCAGCACATGCCTGAGCCCCCCATGTGCTGCCGCAACCCTCAGTCTAGTCTGATCTTAGACTAGGAATGAACTCCATATGCTTAGACTGGGAATGAACTCCGAATGCCTAAGTTAACCCACGAAACAAGCATGCGGGCGCTCAGTCTGCCAGAGGGGTGGGATGCGCAAGCCGGGGATAGGTCGGGTCCCCCTTTTTTGTGTGGCTGATTCTACTGTTGCAATGCTCGGTCGAGTCTGATCTTAGACTGGGAATGAACCCCGTATGCCAAAGCCAACCGACGAACCGAAGGGGTGAGCGGGCGGGCGGGCACTACACCGGCCAAAGAGACGGGATGCGCAAACCGTGGATCGAGAGTGTGGTAGGTGGGTTTAGGCACATCTTCATATTTCTACATGCCAATGCCATTTTTATGGCTTGTAAATTCATACAATGGTCCTTTAAGCCTTCACGTGAAGTTTCGTGGCAAGACGACTCGTTTTCTATTTTTCACGATTTTTGAAACTTTTTGCTATTCTGGATTTTTGAAAATTTTTTCGGAAGGGGTTTTGGCCCCAAACTTGGTAGACGTGATCCTTGTATTTTTGTTGGCATGCAAAAAACAATTCAGCTAAAAACTCAAAGTGTACAAGATTTTGTGACCATTTGAAAAAAGTGTCCCCATTTCAAACACTTTAATGGCTACTGGCAGCAAACCTATAAAATCTTAAATGCTCTTTAAGGGGGTGTGAGTTCTCGAGGTTTGATGAGGGATAGGGGGCCAATATAAGGGCCAAGTACCAGCACCCATCGCACATCATGTGCGCACCCCCCCGGCCCCCCCGATCGCCTGAACCCCAATGCCGCCGGTCAGTTTCTCCGGCGATGCTCCGGCAATGGTGCCTCGACGAAAAAAATGCGGCACCAGCACATGCCCGAGCCCAACATGTGCTGCCACAACCCTCGGTCTGGTACGATCTTATACTGGGAATGATCTCCGTACGTTTAGACTGGGAATGAACTCTGTATGCCTAAGTCAACCCATGAAACGAGCGTGTGGGCAATCAGCCGGCCAGAGGGGTGGGATGCGTAAGCCGGGGATCAATCGGGTCCCCCTCAACGTGCTGCCAATCCTGCTGCCGCAACCCTTGGTCCAGTCCAATCTTAGACTGGGAATGAACTCCGTATGCCTAAGCCAACCGACGAAACGAGCAGACGGGCAGGCGGGCGGGCACTATGCTGGCTGAGAGACGGGATGGCAAGCTGTGGATTGATAGGGTGGTAGGTGGGTTTAGGCACATCTTCATATTTCTGCGTGCCATTGCGATTTTTATGGCTTGTAAATTCATACAATGGTCCCTTAATCCTTCACGTGAAGTTTCATGGCAAGACGACTCGTTTTCTATTTTTCATGATTTTTTAAACTTTTTGCTGTTCGGGACTTGGTGGACATAATCCTTGTATTTTTGTTGGCATGCACAAAACAATTCAGCTAAAAACTCAAAGTGTACAAGATTTTGTGACCATTTCAAAAAAGTGTCCCCATTCGAGACACTTTAATTGCTACTGGCCGCAAACCTGTAAAATCTCCAATGCTCGTTAAGGGGGTGTGAGTTCTCGAGGTTTGACGAGGGATAGGGGGCCAATATAAGGGCCAAGTACCAGCACCCATCGCACATCATGTACGTACACCCCCCCGGCCCCCCGATCGCCAGAACCCCAATACCGCCGGTCAGGTTCTCCGGTGATGATCCGACGATGGTGCCCCGACGAAGAAAAATGCGGCACCAGCACATGCCCGTGCCCAGCATGTGCTGCTGCAACCCTCAGTCCGGTCTGATCATAGACTGGGAATGAACTTCGTATGCTTAGACTAGGAATGAACACCGTATGCCTAAGTCAACCGACGAAACGAGCATGCGGGCGCTCAGCCGGCCAAAGGGGCGGGATGCGCAAGCCGGTGATCGGTCGGGTCCCCCTTTGCATTCTGCCAATCCTACTGCCGCAACCCTCGATCCGGTCCAATCTTAGACTAGGAATGAACTCCATATGCCTAAGTCAACCGACGAAACGAGTGGACGGGCGGGCAGGCGGGAACTACCCCGACTGGAGAGGCGGGATGCGTAAGCCATGGATCAATATGGTGGTAGGTGGGTTTAGGCACATCTTCATATTTCTACATGCCAATGCCATTTTTATGGCTTGTAAATTCATACAATGGTCCCTTAAGCCTGCACGTGAAGTTTCATGGCAAGACGACTCCTTTTCTTTTTTTAATGATTTTCAAAACTTTTCGCGGTTCGAGATTTTTTAAAATTTTTTCGGAAGGAGTTTTGGCCCCAAACTTGGTCGACGTGATCCTTGTATTTTTGTTGGCATGCACAAAAACATTCAGCTAAAAACTCGAAGTGTACAAGATTTTGTGACCATTTGAAAAAAGTGTCCCCAGTTTAGACACTTTAATGGCTACTAGCAACAAACCTGTAAAATCTCAAATGCTCTTTAAAGGGGTATGAGTTCTTGAAGTTTCATGAAGGATAAGGGGCCAATATAAGGACCAAGGACCTGCACCCATCGCACATCATCTGTGCACAACCCCCCGACCCCCTCGATCGTCGGAACCCCAATGCCGTCGGTCAGGTTCTCCGACGAAGTTCCAGCGATGGTGCCCCGACGAAGAAAAATGCGGCACCAGCACATGCCCGAGCCTAGCATGTGCTGCCGCATCCCTCGGTCTGATCCGATTGTAGACTGGGAATAAACTCCGTATGTTTAGACTGGGAATGAACTCCGTATGACTAAGTCAACCCACAAAACAAGCGTACGGGCGCTCAGCCGGCCAGAGGGGCGGGATGCGCAAGTCGGGGATCAATCGGGTCCCCCTCTGTGTGCTACCGATCTTAGACTGGGAATGAACTTCGTATGCCTAAGCCAACTGGCGAAACGAGCGGACGGGCTGGCGGGCGGGCACTACGTCGGCTAGAGAGACAGGATGCGCAAGTCGTGGATCGATAGGGTGGTTGGTGGGTTTCAGCACATCTTCATATTTCTACATGCCAATGCAATTTTTATGCCTTGTAAATTCATACAATGGTCCCTTAAGCATTCACGTGAAGTTTCATGGCAAGACGAGTCGTTTTCTATTTTTCACGATTTTTAAAACTTTTTGAAGTTCGAGATTTTTTAACATTTTTTTGGAAGGAGTTTTGGCATCAAACTTGGTAGACATGATACTTGCATTTTTGTTGGCATGCACAAAAAAATTCAGCTAAAACCTCAAACTGTACATGATTTAGTGACCATTTGAAAAAGGTGTCCCCATTTCAAACACTTTAATGGCTATTGGCAGCAAACCTGTAAAATCTCAAATGCTCTTTAAGGGGGTGTGACTTCTCCAGGTTTGATGAGGGATAGTGGGCCAGTATAATGGCCAAGTACCAGCACCCATCGCACATCATGTGCACACACACCCCCGGCCCCCCGATTGTCGGAACCCCAATGACGTCGGTCAGGTTCTCCGACGATGCTCCGACGAAGAAAAATGCGGCACCAGCATCAGCTCGAGCCCAGCATGTGCTGCCGCAACCTCGGTCTGGTCCAATCTTAGATTGGGAATGAACTCTGTATGCTTAGACTGGGAATGAACTCTGTATTCCTAAGTCAACCCATAAAACGAGCGTGCGGGCGCTCAGTCGGCCAGTGGGGCGGGATGCACAAGCCAGGGATCGACTGGGTCCCCCTTTGCGTGCAACAGATCCTACTACCGCAACCCTCTGTCTGATCCGATCTTAGACTAGGAATAACTCCGTATGCCTGAGCTAACCGATGAAACGAGCGCGCGGGCGGGCGGGCACTACGTCGGCCAAAGAGACGGGATGTGCAAGCCGTGGATCGATAGGGTGGTAGGTGGGTTTAGGCACGTCTTCTTATTTTTGCATGGCAATGCAATTTTTATGGCTTGTAAATTCATACAATGGTCCCTTAAGCCTTCACGTGAAGTTTCATGGCAAGACGACTCGTTTTCTATTTTTTAGGATTTTTGAAACTTTTTACGGTTCGAGATTTTTGAAAATTTTTCGGAAGGAGTTTTGGTATCAAACTTGGTAGACGTGATCCTTGTATTTTTGTTGGCATGCATAAAAAAATTTAGCTAAAAACTCGAACTGTACAACATTTTGTGACCATTTGAAAAAAGTGCCACCATTTTAGACACTTTAATGGCTACTGGCAGCAAACCTGTAAAATCTCAAATGCTCTTTAAGGGGGTGTGAGTTCTCGAGGTTTGATGAGGGATAGGGGGCCAATATATGGGCCAAGTACCAGCACCCATCGCACAACATGTGCGCACACCCCCTGGCTCCCCCAATCGTCGGAACCCCAATGCCGTTGGTCAGGTTCTCCGGTGATGCTCCGACGATGGTGCCCCGGGGAAGAAAAATGCGGCACCAGCATATGCCCGAGCCCAGCATGTGCTGTCGCGACCCTTGATCCAGTCCCATCTTACACTGGGAATGAACTCCATATGCTTACACTGGGAATGAACCCCGTATGCCTACATCAACCCACGAAATGAGCGTGCGGGCGCTCAGCCGGCCAGAGGGGCGGGATGCGCAAGTCGGGGATCGGTCAGGTCCCCCTCTGTGTGCTACCAATCTTGCTGCCGCATCCCTCGGTCCGGCCTGATCTTAGACTGGGAATGAACTCCGTATGCCTAAGCCAACCCACGAAACGAGCGGGCGGGCACTACGCCGGCCAGAGAGACGGGATGCACAAGCCGCGAATCGATAGGGTGGTAGGTGGGTTTAGGCACATCTTCATATTTTTGCATGCCAATGCCATTTTTATTTCTTGTAAATTCATACAATGGTCCCTTAAGCCCTCACGTGAAGTTTCATGGCAAGACAACTCGTTTTCTATTTTTCATGATTTTTAAAACTTTTTACGGTTCGAGATTTTTTAAAATTTTTACGGAAGGAGTTTTGTCCCCAAACTTTGTAGACGTGATCCTTGCATTTTTGTTGGCATGCACAAAACAATTCAGCTACAAATTTGAAGTGTACAAGATTTTCTGACCATTTGAAAAAAGTGCCCCCATTTTAGACACTTTAATGGCTACTGGCAGCAAACCTGTAAAATCTCAAATGCTCTTTAAGGGGGTGTGAGTTCTTGAGGTTTGATGAAGGATAGGGGGCCAATATAAGGGCCACGTACCAGCACCCATCGCACATCATGTGCGCACACCCCCCGGCCCCCCCGATCGTCGGAACCCCAATGTCGTCGGTCAGGTTCTCCGATGATGGTGCCCCGGCGAAGAAAAATACGACACCAGCACATGCTCGAGCCCAGCATGTGTTGCCGCAACCCTCGGTCTGGTTCGATCATAGACTGGGAATGAACTCTGTATGGTTAGACTGGGAATGAACTTCGTATGCCTAAGTCAACCCATGAAACGAGCGTGCGGGCGCTTAGCCAGCTAGAGGGGCAGGATGCGCAAGCCGGGTCCCCTTCTGCGTGCTGCTGATCCTGCTACTGCAACCCTTGGGTCAATCCAATCTTAGACTGGGAATGAACATCGTATGCCTACGCCAACCGACGAAATGAATGGCCGGGCGGGCGGGCACTACGCCGGCCAGAGAGACGGGATGCGCAAGCCTTGGATCGATAGGGTGTTAGGTGGGTTTAGGCACATCCTCATATTCCTACGTGCCAATGCCATTTTTATGACTTGTAAATTCATACAATGGCCCTAAACCCTTTACGTGAAGTTGCATGGTAAGACGACTCGTTCTCTATTTTTCATGATTTTTGAACCTTTTTGCGGTTTGAGATTTTTTAAAATTTTTTCGAAAGGCGTTTTGGCGCCAAACCTGGTAGACATGATCCTTGTATTTTTGTTGGCATGCACAAAAAAATTCAACTAAAAACTTGAAGTGTACAAGATTTTGTGATCATTTGAAAAAAGTGTCCCCATTTCAGACACTTTAATGGCTACTAGCAGCAAACGTCTAAAATCTCAAATGCTCTTTAAGGGGGTGTGAGTTCTTGAGGTTTGATGAGGGATAGGGGCCAATAGAAGGGCCAAGTACCAGCACCCATCGCACATCATGTGCGCACACCCCCCGGCCCCCCCGATCGTCAGAACCCCAATGCCACCAGTCAGGTTCTCTGACGATGCTCCGACGATCATGCCCTGATGAAGAAAAATGCATCACCAGCACATGCCCGATCCCAGCATGTGCTGCCACAACCCTCGGTCTGATCCGATCTTAGACTGGGAATGAACTCCGTATGCTTAGACTGGGAATGAACTCCGTATGCCTAAGTCAACCCACGAAATGAGCGTGCGGGCACTCAGCCGGCTAGAGGGGCGGGATGCGCAAGCCGAGGATCGGTCGGGTCCCCCTCTCCGTGCTAACGATCCTACTATCGCAACCCTCGATCCGATCTGATCTTAGACTGGGAATGAACTCCGTATGCCTAAGCCAACCGATGAAACGAGCGGGCGGGCGGGCACTACGCCGGCCAAAGAGACAGGATGTGGAAGCCGTGGATCGATAGGGTGGTAGGTGGGTTTAGGCACATTTCATATTTTTGCACGCCAATGCCATTTTTATGGCTTGTAAATTCATACAACGGCCCCTTAAGCCTTCACTTGAAGTTTTATGGCAAGATGACTCGTTTTCTTTTTCTTACGACTTTCAAAACTTTTTGCGGTTTGGGATTTTTTATAATTTTTTCAGAAGGAGTTTTGGCCCCAAACTTGGTAGTCATGATCCTTGTATTTTTGTTGGCATGCAAAAAAAAATTTAGTAAAAAACTCGAAGTGTACAAGATTTTGTGATCATTTGAAAAAACTGTCCCCATTTTAGACGTTTTAATGGCTATTGGCAGCAAACCTATAAAATCTCAAATGCTCTTTAAGGGGGTGTGAGTTTTTGAGGTATGATGAGGGATAGGGGGCCAATATAAGGGCCAAGTACCAGCACCCATCGCACATCATGTGCGCACACCCCCCCGGCCCCCCGATTGTCGGAACCCCAATGTCGCCTGTTAGGTTCTCTGACGATGCTCCGGCGATGGTGCCCTGACAAAGAGAAATGCGATACTAGCACATGCCTGAACGCAGCATGTGCTGCCACAACCCTCTGTCCGATCCGATCTTAGACTGGGAATGAACTCCGCATGCTTAGACTGGGAATGAACTCCGTATGCCTAAGTCAACCCACGAAATGGGCGTGTGGGCGCTCAGCCGGCCAGAGGGGCGGGAAGCGCAAGCCGGTGATCAGTCGGGTTTCCCTCTGCATGTTGCTGATCCTACTACCGCAACCCTCGATC
Source organism: Durio zibethinus (assembly GCF_047325235.1). NCBI lineage: Eukaryota > Viridiplantae > Streptophyta > Magnoliopsida > Malvales > Malvaceae > Durio > Durio zibethinus. The sequence continues at coordinate 13,191,170 of NC_143177.1, forward strand.
CAATCGAATCTTAGACTGGTAATGAACTCCGTATGCCTAAGCCAACCGATAAACGAGCGGGCGGGCGGGCGAGCGAGCGGGCGGGCGAGCGGGCACTACGCCGACCAGAGAGACGGGATGCGCAAGCCGTTGATCGAGAAGGCGGTGGTAGCTGGGTTTAGGCACATCTTCATATTTCTGCGTGCCAATGCCATTTTTATGGCTTGTGAATTCCTACAATGGTCCCTAAAGCCATCACGTGACGTTTCATGGCAAGATGACTCGTTTTCTATTTTTCACGATTTTCAAAAATTTTTACGGTTCGAGATTTTTTAAAATTTTTTCGGAAAGAGTTTTAGCCCTAAACTTGGTAGACGTGATCCTTGTATTTTTGTTGGCATGCACAAAAACATTTAGCTAAAAACTCGACGTGTACAAGATTTTGTGACCATTTGAAAAAAGTGTCCCTATTTCAGACACTTTAATGGCTACTGGTAGCAAACCTGTAAAATCTCAAATGCTCTTTAAGGAGGTGTGAGTTCCCGAGGTTTGATGAGGGATAGGGGTCCAATATAAGGGCCAAGTACCAGCACCCATCTTTCATCATGTGCGCACACCCCCCCCGACCCCTCTATCACCAGAACCCCAATGCCGTCGGTCAGGTTCTCTGGTGATGCTCCGATGATGGTGTCCCGACAAAGAAAAATACGGCACCAGCACATGTTCGAGCCTAGCATGTGCTGTCGCAACCCTCGGTCTGGTTCGATGTTAGACTAGGAATGAACTCCGTATGCTTAGAATGGGAATGAACTCTGTATGCCTAAGCCAACAGACGAAACAACTGGCCGGGCGAGTGGGCGGGCACTACACCACCCAGAGAGACGGGATGCGCAAGCTGTGGATCGATAGGGTGGTGGTAGGTGGGTTTAAGCACATCTTCATATTTCTGCGCGCCAATGCCATTTTTATGGCTTGTAAATTCCTACAATGGTCCCTAAAGCCTTCACGTGAAGTTTCATGGCGAGACGACTCGTTTTCTATTTTTTACAATTTTTGAAACTTTTTACGATTCAAGATTTTTTAAAATTTTATCGAAAAAAGTTTTAGCCCGAACTTGGTAGACGTGATCCTTGTATTTTTGTTGGCATGCACAAAAAAATTCAGCTAAAAACTCGACGTGTACAAGATTTTGTGACCATTTGAAAAAAGTGTCCCCATTTCAGACACTTTAATGGCTACTGGCAGCAAACTGTAAAATCTTAAATGCTCTTTAAGGGGGTGTGAGTTCTCGAGGTTTGATGAGGGATAGGGGGCCAATATAAGGGCCAATAACTAGCACCCATCGCACATCATGTGCGCACATCCCCCGGCCCCTTCGGTCGCCGGAACCCAAATGCCGCCGGTCAGATTCTCCGACGATGCTCCGACGATGGTGCCCCAGCAAAGAAAAATGTGGCACCAGCACATGCTCGAGCCAGCATGTGCTGCCGCCACCCTCGGTCCGGTTCGATCTTAGACTGGGAATGAACTCCGTATGCCTAAGCCAACCGGGCGGGCACTACGTTGGCCAGAGAGACAGGATGCGCAAGTCGTGGATCGATAGGTGGTAGGTGGGTTTAGGCACATCTTCATATTTCTACGTGCAATGCCATTTTTATGGCTTGTAAATTCATACAATGGTCCCTTAAGCCTTCACGTGAAGTTTCATGGCAAGACAACTCGTTTTCTATTTTTCATGATTTTTTAAACATTTTGCGGTTCGGGATTTTTAAAAATTTTTTCGGAAGGATTTTTGGCCCCAAACTTGGTAGACGTGATCCTTGTATTTTTCTCGGCATGCACAAAAAAAATCAGCTAAAAACTTGAAGTGTACAAGATTTTGTGACCATTTGTAAAAAGTGTCCCCACTTCAGACACTTTAATGGCTACTGGCAGCAAACCTGTGAAATCTCAACCTGTCGATCTTAGATTGGGAATGAACTCTGTATGCCTAAGCCAACCGATGGAACAAGCGGGTGGGCGGACGGGCGGGCGGGCACTACGTCGGCCAAAGAGACGGGATGCGCAAGCTATGGATCGACAGGGTAGTAGGTGGGTTTAGGCACATCTTCATATTTCTGCCTACCAATGCCATTTTTATGGCTTGTAAATTCATACAATTGTCCCTTAAGCCATCACGTGAAGTTTCATGGCAAGATGACCCGTTTTCTATTTTTCACGATGTTCGAAACTTTTTGCCGTTCAAGATTTTTTAAAATTTTTTCAAAAGGAGTTTTGGCCCCAAACTTGGTAGACATGATCCCTGTATTTTTGTTGGCATGCATAAAAAAATTCAGCTAAAAACTTGAAGTGTACAAGATTTTGTGACCATTTGAAAAATGTGTCCCCATTTTAGACACTTTAATGGCTACTGGCAGCAAACCTGTAAAATCTCAAATGCTCTTTATGGGGGTGTGAGTTCTCGAGCTTTGATGAGGAATAAGGGGCAAATATAAGGACCAAGTACCAGCACCCATCGCACATCATGTGCGCACACCCCCCAGCCCCCCCGATCGCCGGATCCCCAATGCCGCCGGTCAGGTTCTCCGACGATGCTCCAGTGAAGAAAAATGGGCACCAGCACATGCCCGAGCCCAGCATGTGCTGCCGCAACCATCGGTCTGGTCCGATCTTAGAATAGGAATGAACTCGATATGCTTAGACTAGGAATGAACTCCGTATGCCTAAGTCAACCCACGAAACGAGCGTGCAGGCACTCAGTCGGCCAGAGGGGCGAAATGCGCAAGTCGGGGATCGATCGGGTCCCCCTTTACATGCTGTCGATCCTGCTTCCTCAACCCTCGGTCTGGTCTGATCTTAGACTTGGAATGAACTCTGTAAGCCTAAGCCAACTAACGAAATGAGCGGGCGGGCGGGCACTACGTCAGCCAGAGAGACGGGTTGCGCAAGCCGTGGATCGATAGGGTGGTAGGTGGTTTAGGCACGTCTTCATATTTCTGCATGCCAATGCCATTTTTAAGGGTTGTAAATTCATATAATGGTCCCTTAAGCCTTCACGTGAAGTTTCATCGCAAGACGACTCGTTTTTTATTTTTCACGATTTTTGAAACGTTTTGTGGTTCGGGATTTTTTTAAATTTTTTCGGAAGGAATTTTGGCCCCAAACTTGGTAGACGTGATGCTTGTATTTTTTTTGGCATGCAAAAAACAATTCAGCTAAAAACTCGAAGTGTACAAGATTTTGTGACCATTTGAAAAAAGTGCCCCCATTTTAGACACTTTAATGGCTACTAGCAGCAAACCTGTAAAATCTCAAATGCTCTTTAAGGGGGTGTGAGTTCTTGAGGTTTAATGAGGGATAGGGGGCCAATATAAGGGCCAATTACCAGCACCCATCGCACATCTTGTGCGCACACCCCCCGGCCCCCCCGACGCCGGAACCCCAATGCCGCCGGTCAGGTTCTCCGACGATGCTCCAGTGATGGTGCCCCGGTGAAGAAAAATTTGGCAACAGCACATGCCCGAGTCCAGCATGTGCTACTGTAACCCTCGGTCCAGTCCAATCTTAGACTGGGAATGAACTCCGTATGCTTAGATTGGGAATGAAATTCGTATGCCTAAGTGAACCCACGAAACGAGCGTGCGGGCACTCAACCGACCAGAGGGGCGAGATGCGCAAGCCGGGGATCGATCGGTCCCCCTCTGCATGCTACCGATCCTGCTACCGCAACCCTCAGTCTGGCTCGATGTTAGACTAGGAATGAACTCCGTATGCCTAAGCCAACCGACGAAATGAGCGGGCAGGCCAGCGAGCGGGCACTACAACGGCCAGAGAGACGGGATGCGCAAGCCGTGGATCGATAAGGTGATAGGTGGGTTTAGGTATATCTTCATATTTCTGTGTGCCAATGCCATTTTTATGACTTGTAAATTCATACAATGGTCCCTTAAGCCTTTACGTGAAGTTTCATGGCAAGACACTCATTTTTTATTTTTCACGATTTTTGAAACTTTTTGTGGTTCAAGATTTTTTTAAAATTTTTTCAGAAGGAGTTTTGGCCCCAAACTTGGTAAACGTGATCCTTGTATTTTTTTTGGCATGCATAAAAAAATTCAACTAAAAACTCGAAGTGTATAAGATTTTGTGACCATTTGAAGTAAGTGTCCCCATTTCAGACACTTTAATGGCAACTGGTAGCAAACCTATAACATCTCAAATGCTCTTTAAGGGGGTGTGAGCTCTCGAGGTTTGAAGAGGGATAAGGGGCCAATATAAGGGCCAAGTACCAGCACCCATTGCACATCATGTGCGCACGCCCCCCGGCCCCCTCGATCGTCGGAACCCCAATGCCACTGGTCAGGTTCTCCGGCGATGCTCCGACGATGGTGCCCCGTCGAAGAAAAATGTGGCACCAGCTCATGACCGAGCCCAGCATGTGCTACCGCAACCCTTGGTCTGGTCCGATCTTAGACTTGGAATGAACTCCGTATGCTTAGACTGAGAATGAACTCTGTATGCCTAAGTCAACCCACGAAACGATCGTGCGGGCGCTCAGCAGGCCAGAGGGGCAGGATGCACAAGCCGGGGATCGGCCGAGTCCCCCTCTACGTGCTGCCGATCCTTCTAACACAACCCTCAGTCTCATCCAAACATAGATTGGGAATTAAGTCCGTATGCCCAAGCTAACCGACGAAACGAGCAGGCGGGCAGGCGGGCGAGCAGTACGCCGACCAGAGAGACGGGATGCGCAAGCCATTGATCGATAGGGTGGTATGTGGGTTTAGGCACATCTTCATATTTCTGCTTGCCAATGCCATTTTTATGGCTTGTAAATTCATACAATGGTCCCTTAAGCCTTCACGTGAAGTTTCATGGCAATGCGAATCGTTTTCTATTTTTCAAGATTTTTGAAATTTTTACGGTTCGGGATTTTTTAAAATTTTTTGGAAAGGATTTTTGGCCCCAAACTTGGTAGTGTGATCCTTGTATTTCTGTTGTCATGCATAAAAAAATTCAGCTAAAAACTCGAAGTGTACAAGATTTTGTGACCATTTGAAAAAAGTGTCCCCATTTCAGACACTTTAATGGCTACTGGCAGCAAACCTGTAAAATCTCAAATGCTCTTTAAAGGGGTGTGAGTTCTCGAGGTTTGATGAGGGATAGCGGGCCAATAGAAGGGTCAAGTACCAGCACCCATCGCACATCATGTGCGCACACCCCCCCGGCCCCCCGATCGTCGGAACCCCAGTGCCGTCGGTCAGGTTCTCCGGCGATGGTGCCCCGACGAAGAAAATTGTGGCACCAGCACATGCCCGAGCCCAGCATGTGCTATCACAACCTTGGTCCGGTCCAATCTTAGACTGGGAATGAACTCCGTATGCCTAACCCAACTGACGAAACGAGCGGGCGGACGGGCGGGCGGGCACTACGTCGTCCAGAAAGACGGGATGCGCAATGCCGTGGATCGATAGGGTGGTAGGTGGGTTTAGGCACATCTTCATATTTCTGCGTGCCAATGCCATTTTTATGCCTTGCAAATTCATACAATGGTCCCATAAGCCTTCACGTGAAGTTTCATGGCAAGACGACTCGTTTTCTATTTTTCACGATTTTTGAAACTTTTTACAGTTCGGGATTTTTTAAAATTTTTTCGGAAGGAGTTTTGTCCCCAAACTTGGTAGACGTGATCCTTGTATTTTTGTTGGCTTACACAAAAATATTCAGCTAAAAACTCGAAGTGTACAAGATTTTGTGACCATTTAAAAAAAGTGTCCCCATTTCAGACACTTTAATGGCTACTGGCAGCAAACCTGTAAAATCTCAAATGCTCTTTAAGGGGGTGTGAGTTCTTGAGGTTTGAAGAGGGATAGGGGGCCAATATAAGGGCCAAGTACCAGCACCCATCTCACATCGTGTGCGCACACCCCCGCCGGCCCCTCCGATCACCGGAACCCCAATGCCGCCAGTCAGGTTCTCCGATGCTGCTCCGGCGATGGTGCCTCGACGAAGAAAAATGCGGCACCAGCACATGCCCGAGCCTAGCATGTGTTGCCGCAACCCTCGGTCTGGTCCGATCTTAGACTAGGAATGAACTCCATATGCTTAGACTGGGAATGAACTCCGTATGCCTAAGTCAACCCAGGAAACGAGCGCGCGGGTGCTCAGCCGGCCAGAGGGGCGGGATGCGTAAACTAGGGATCGATCGGGTCCCCCTCTGTGTACTACCGATCCTGCTGCCGCAACCCTTTATTTCGGTCTGATCTTAGACTGGGAATGAACTCCGTATGCCTAAGCCAACCGACGAAACGATCGGGCAGACGGGCTGGCGATCACTACGTCGGCCAGAGAGATGGGATGCGCAAGCCATGGATCGATAGGGTGTTAGGTGGGTTTAGGCACATCTTCCTATTTCTGCATGCCAATGCCATTTTTTAGCCTGGTAAATTCATACAATGGTCCCTTAAGCCTTCACGTGAAGTTTCATGGAAAGATGACTCGTTTTTTATTTTTCATGATTTTTGAAACTTTTTAAGGTTCGAGATTTTTTAAAATTTTTTCAGAAGGAGTTTTTGCCCCAAACTTGGTAGACGTGATCCTTGTATTTTGTTGCCATGCAAAGGAAAATTCAGCTAAAAACTCTAAGTGTACAAGACTTTGTGACCATTTGAAAAAACTGTCCCCATTTCAGACACTTTAATGGCTACTGGCAGCAAACCTGTAAAATCTCAAATGCTCTTTAAGGGGGTGTGAGTTTTGAGGTTTGATGAGGGATAGGGGGCCAATATAAGGGCCAAGTACCAGCACCCATAGCACATCATGTGCGCACACCCCCCCGACCCCTCCGATCACTGGAACCCTAATGCCACCGGTCAGGTTCTCCGACGATGCTTCGACGATGGTGCCCTGGTGAAGAAAAATGCGGCACCAGCACATGCACGAGCCCAGCATGTGCTGCCGCAACCCTCGGTCTGGTTCGATCTTAGACTGGGAATGAACTTCGTATGCTTACACTGGGAATGAACTCCGTATGCGTAAGTCAACCCACGAAACGAGCGTATGGGCGTTCAGCCGACCAAAGGGGTGGGATATGCAAGCTAGGGATCAACCGGGTTCCCCTCTGCCTGCTGCAACAACCCTCGGTCCAGTCCGATCTTAGACTGGGAATGAACTCTGTATGCCTAAGCCAACAGACGAAATGAATGGGCGGGCGGGCACTACGTCGACCAGAGAGAAAGGATGCGTAAGTATGGATCGACAGGGTGGTTGGTGGGTTTAGGCACATCTTCATATTTCTGGGTGCCAATGCCATTTTTATGGCTTGTAAATTCATACAATGGTCCCTTAAGCCTTCACGTGAAGTTTCATGGCAAGACGACTTGTTTTCTATTTTTCACGATTTTTGAAACTTTTTGTGGTTCGGGATTTTTTTAAATTTTTTTGGAAGGATTTTTGGCCCCAAACTTGGTAGACGTGATCCTTGTATTTTTGTTGGCATGCACAAAAAAATTGAGCTAAAAACTGGAAGTGTACAAGATTTCAGACACTTTATTGTCAATTGGTAGCAAACCTGTAAAATCTCAAATGCTCTTTAAAGGGGTGTGAGTTCTTAAGGTTTGATGAGGGATAGAGGGCCAATATAATGGCCAAGTACCAGCACCCATCGCACATCATGTACGCACGCCCCCCAGCCCCCCGATCGCCGAAACACTAATGCCGCCGGTCAGGTTCTCCGACGATGCTCCGACGATGGGGCCATGGTGAAGAAAAATGTGACACCAGCACATGCCTGAGCCCAGCATGTGCTGCGGTAACCCTCGGTCCGGTCCGATCTGATCTTAGACTGGGAATGAACTTCGTATGCCTAAGTCAACCCATGAAACGAGCGTGCGGGCGCTCAGTCGGCCAGAGGGGTAGGAAGCGCAAGCCGGGGATCGACCGGGTCCCCTTCTGCGTGCTACCGATCCTACTACCGTAACCCTCAGTCTGGTTTGATCTTAGACTGGGAATGAACTTCGTATGCCTAAGCCAATCGACGAAACGAGCGGGCAGATGGGCGGGCATTACGCCGGCCAGAGAGACGGGATGCGCAAGCCGTGGATTGATAGGGTGGTAGGTGGGTTTAGGCACATCTTCATATTTCTGCATGCCAATGCCATTTTTATGGCTTGTAAATTCATAAAATGGTCCCTTAAGCGTTCACGTGAAGTTTCATGGCAAGACACTAGTTTTTTATTTTTCATGATTTTCAAAACTTTTTGTGGTTCAAGATTTTTTAAAAGTTTTTCGAAAGGAGTTTTGGCCCCAACCTTGGTAGACGTGATCCTTGTATTTTTGTTGGGATGCACAAAAAAATTCAGCTAAAAACTCGAAGTGTACAAGATTTTGTGACCATTTGAAAAAAGTGTCGCAATTTTAGACACTTTAATGGCTACTGGCAGCAAACCTATAAAATTTCAAATGCTCTTTAAGGGGGTGTGAGTTTCGAGGTTTGATGAGGGATAGGGGGCCAATATAGGGGCCAAGTACCAGCACCCATCGCACATCATGTGCGCACACCCCCCTCGGCCCCCCCGATCGTCGGAACCCCAATGCCGTCGGTCAGGTTCTCCGACGATGGTGCCCTGACGAAGAAAAATGCGGCAGCAGCACATGCCTGAGCCCAGCATGTGCTACCGCAACCCTCAGTCTGATCCGATCCGATCTTAGACTGGGAATGAACTCCGTATGCTTAGACTGGGAATGAATTCCATATGCTTAGATTGGGAATAAACTCTGTATGCCTAAGTCAACCCACAAAATGAGCCTATGGGCGCTCAGCCGGCCAGAGGGGCAGGAAGCGCAAGCCTGGGATCGGTCGGGTCCCCCTCTGGGTGCTACCAATCCTGCTGGCACAACCCTCGATCTGGTCCGATCTTAGACTTGGAATGAACTCTGTATGTCTAAGCCAACCGACGAAACAAGCGGACGGGTGGGCGGCCAGAGAGACGGGATGCGCAAGCCGTGGATTGATAGGATGGTACGTGGGTTTTGCCACATCCTCATATTTCTACGTGCCAATGCCATTTTTGTGGCTTGTAAATTCATACAATGGTCCCTTAAGCCTTCACGTGAAGTTTCATGGCAAGACAACTCGTTTTCTATTTTTCACGATTTTCAAAATGTTTTGCGGTTCAAGATTTTTAAAAATTTTTTCGGATGCATTTTTGGCCCCAAACTTGGTAGCCGTGATCCTTGTATCTTTGTTGGCATGAGCAAAAAAATTCAACTAAAAACTCAAAGTGTACAAGATTTTGTGACCATTTAAAAAAAGTGTCCCCATTTCAGACACTTTAATGGCTACTGGCAGCAAACCTGTAAAATCTCGAATGCTCTTTAAGGGGGTGTGACTTCTCGAGGTTTGATGAGGGATAGGGGGCCAATATAAGGGCCAAGTACCAGCAACCATTGCGCATCATGTGCGAACACCCCCCCGGCCCCCCCGATCGTCGGAACCCCAATGTTGTTGGTCAGGTTCTCCGGCGTTGCTCCGGCTATGGTGCCCCGATGATGAAAAATGTGGCACCAGCACATGCCCAAGCCTAGCATGTGCTGTCGCAACCGTCGGTCCGGTCCCATCTTCGACTGGGAATGAACTCCGTATGCTTAGACTGGGAATGAACTCCGTATGTCTGAGTTAACCCACGAAATGAGCTTGCGGGCGCTCTGTCGGCCAGAGGGGCGGGATGCGCAAGCCGGGGATCGGTCGGGTCCCCCTCTGCGTGCTACCGATCCTGTTGCCACAATCCTCGCTCCTATATAATCTTAGACTGGGAATGCACTCTGTATGCCTAAGCCAACCGACAAACGAGCGGACGGACGGGCACTATACCGGCCAGAGAGACGGGATGCGCAAGCCGTGGATTGATAGGATGGTACGTGGGTTTAGCCACATCCTCATATTTCTACATGCCAATGCCATTTTTGTGGCTTGTAAATTCATACAATGGTCCTTTAAGCCTTCACCTGAAGTTTCATGGCAAGACGACTCGTTTTCTATTTTTCACGATTTTTAAAACTTTTTACTGTTCGGGATTTTTTAAAATTTTTTCGTAAGGAGTTTAGGCCCCAAACTCGGTAGACATTATCCTTGTATTTTTGTTGGCATGCACAAAAAAATTTAGCTAAAAACTCGAAGTGTACAAGATTTTGTGACCATTTGAAAAAAAGTGTCCCCATTTCAGACACTTTAATGGCTACTGGCAGCAAACTTGTAAAATCTCAAATGCTCTTTAAGGGGGTGTGACTTCTCGAGGTTTGATGAGGGATAGGGGGCCAATATAGGGGCCAATATAGGGGCCAAGTACCAGCACCCATCGTACTTCATGTGCGCACACCCCCCTGCTCCTCGATCGCCGGAAACCCAATGCCACCGGTCAGGTTCTCCCCGCATCCCTTAATCTGGTCCGATCTTAGATTGGGAATGAACTTTGTATGCCTAAGGCAACTGATGAAATGAGCGGGCGGGTGGGTGGGCAGGCACTATGCCGACCAGAGAGATGGGATGCGAAGCCACGGATCGATAGGGTGGTAGGTGGGTTTAGGCACCTCTTCATATTTTTATGTGCCAATGCCATTTTTATGGCTTGTAAATTCATACAATGGTCTCTTAAGCCTTCACGTGAAGTTTCATGGCAAGATGACTCATTTTCTATTTTTCATGATTTTTGAAACTTTTTACGGTTCGGGATGTTTTAAAATTTTTTTGGAAGGGGTTTTGGCCCCAAACTTGGTAGACGTGATTCTTGTATTTTTTTTGGCATGCACAAAAAAATTCAGCTAAAAACTCGAAGTGTTCAAGATTTTGTCACCATTTGAAAAAAGTGTCCCCATTTCAGACACTTTAGTAGCTATTGCCAGCAAACCTGTAAAATCTCAAATGCTCTTTAAGGAAGTGTGAGTTCTCGAGGTTTGATGAGGGATAGGGGGCCAATATAATTGCCAAGTACCAGCACCCATCGCACATCATGTGCGCACACCCCCCCGACCCCCTCGAACACCGGAACCCCAATGTCGCCGGTCAGGTTCTCCGGCGATGGTGCCCCGACGAAGAAAAACGTAGCACCAGCACATGCTTGAGCCCAGCATGTGCTGTTGCAACCCTCGGTCCGATCCGATCTTAGACTGGTAATGAACTCCATATGCTTAGACTAGGAATGAACTCCGTATGCCTAAGTCAACCCACGAAACGAGCGTGCGGGCGCTCAGCCGGCCAAAGGGGCGGGATGCACAAGCCAGGGATCGACCGGGTCTGCCTCTACGTGCTATTGATCCTGCTGCCACAACCCTCAGTCCGGACTGATCTTAGACTGGGAATGACCTCCGTATGCCTAAGCCAACCGACGAAACGAGCGGGCGGGCAGGCGCTACGCCGACCAGAGAGACGGGATGCGCAAGCCGTGGATCGATAGGGTGGTAAGTGGGTTTAGGCACATCTTCATATTTCTGCATGCCAATGCCATTTTTATGGCTTGTAAATTCATAAAATGGTCCCTTAAGCCTTCACGTGAAGTTTCATGGCAATACGACTTGTTTTCTATTTTTCACGATTTTCAAAAGTTTTTACGGTTCGGGATTTTTTTAAATTTTTTCGGAAGGAGTTTTGGCTGCAAACCTAGTAGACATGATCCTTGTATTTTTGTTGGCATTCACAAAAAAATTCAGCTAAAAACTCGAAGTGTACAAGATTTTGTGACCATTTGAAAAAAGTGTCCCCATTTCAGACACTTTAATGGCTACTGGTAGCTAACCTGTAAAATCTCAAATGCTCTTTGAGGGGGTGTGTGTTCTTGAGGTTTGATGAGGGATACGAGTCCAATATAAGGGCCAAGTACCAGCTCCCATCGCACATCATGTGCGCACACCCCCCGTGCCCCCACTGATCGTCGGAACCCCAATGCCGCTGGTCAGGTTCTCCGACGATGCTCCGGTGATGGTGCCCCTACGAAGAAAAATGTGATGCCAGCACATTCCCGAGCCCAGCATGTGCTGCCGCAACCTTTGGTCCAGTCCGATCTTAGATTGGGAATGAACTCCGTGTGCTTAAACTAGGAATGAACTCCGTATGCCTAAGTGAACTCACAAAACGAGCGTGCGGGCGCTCAGCCGGCCAGAGGGGCGGGATGTGCAAGCCGAGGATCGACCGGGTCCGCCTCTACATGCTGTCGATCTTGCTGCTGTAACCCTCGATCTGGTCCAATCTTAGACTGGGAATGAACTTCGTATGCCTAAGCCAACCGATGAAACGAATGGGTGGGCAGGCGGGCACTATGCCGGAGAGAGAGATGGGATACGCAAGCCGTGGATCGATAGGGTGGTAGGTGGGTTTAGGCACATCTTCATATTTCTGCATGCCAATACCATTTTTATGGGTTGTAAATTCATACAATTGTCCCTTAAGCCTTCACGTGAAGTTTCATGGCGAGATGACTCGTTTTCTATTTTTCACGATTTTCAAAACTTTTTGCGGTTCAGGATTTTTTAAAATTTTTTTGGACGGATTTTTGGCCCCAAACCTGGTAGACATGATCCTTGTATTTTTTTTGGCATGCACAAAACAATTCAGCTAAAAACTTGAAGTGTACAAGATTTTGTGACCATTTGAAAAAAGTGTCCCCATTTCAGACACTTTAATGGCTACTGGCAGAAAACCTGTAAAATCTCAAATGCTCTTTTAGGGGCTATGAGTTCTCGAGGTTTGATGAGGGATAGGGGGCCAATAAAAGGGCCAAGTACCAGCACCCATCGCACATCATATGCGCACACCCCCCTCGGCCCCCTCGATCGTCGGAACCCCAAAGCCGCCGGTTAAGTTCTCTGGTGATGCTCCGACGATGGTGCCCCGACGAAGAAAAATGTGGCACCAGCAATTGCCCGAGCCCAGCATGTGCTGTTGTAACCCTCAGTCTTATCCGATCTTAGACTGGGAATGAACTCCGTATGCCTAAACCAACCAATGAAATGATCGGGCGGGCGGGCGGGCGGGCGAGTACTACGTCGGCCAGAGAGACGAGATGCGCAAGCCGTGGATCGATAGGGTGGTAGGTGGGTTTAGGCACATCTTCATATTTCTGCTTGCCAATGCCATTTTTATGGCTTGTAAATTCATACAACGGTCCCTTAAGCCTCCACGTGAAGTTTCATGGCAAGACGACTCGTTTTCTATTTTTTACGATTTTTGAAACTTTATGCAGTACGGGATTTTTTAAAATTTTTTTGGAAGGATTTTTGGCCCCAAACTTGGTAGACGTTATCCTTGTATTTTTATTGGCATGCACAAAAAAATTCAGCTAAAAACTTGAAGTGTACAAGATTTTGTGACCATTTGGAAAAAGTGTCCCCATTTAAGACACTTTAATGGCTACTGGCAGCAAACTTGTAAAATCTCAAATGCTCTTTAAGGGGGTGTGAGTTCTCGAGGTTTGATGAGGGATAAGGGGCAAATATAAAGGCCAAGTACCAGCACCCATTGCATATCATGTGCGCACATCCCCCCTGGCCCCCCCGATCGTCGAAACCCCAATGCCGCTGGTCAGGTTCTCCAACGATGGTGCCCCGACGAAGAAAAATATGGCACCAGCACATGCTTGAGCCCAGCATGTGCTGCCGTAACCGTCAGTCGGGTTTGATCTTAGATTGGGAATGAACTTCGTATGCCTAAGCCAACCGACGAAACAAGCGGGTGGGCGGCCACTACGTCGACGGGATGCGTAAGCCGTGGATCGATAGGGTGGTAGGTGGGTTTAGGCACATCTTCATATTTCTGCATGCCAATGCCATTTTTATGGCTTGTAAATTCATACAATGGTCCCTTAAGCCTTCACGTGAAGTTTCATGGCAAGACGACTTGTTTTCTATTTTTCACGACTTCCGAAACTTTTTGTGGTTCGAGATTTTTTCACAAGGAGTTTTGGCCCGAAACTTGGTAGACGTGATCCTTGTATTTTTGTTGGCTTGCACAAAAAAATTCAGCTAAAAACTCGAAGTGTACAAGATTTTGTGATCGTTTGAAAAAAGTGTCCCTATTTCAGACACTTTAATGGCTACTGGCAGCAAACCTGTAAAATCTCAAACGCTTTTTAAAGGGGTGTGAGTTCTCGAGGTTTGATGAGGGATAGGGGGCCAATATAAGGGCGAAGTACCAGCACCCATCGCACATCATGTGTGCACACCCCCCTCCCGACCCCCCTGATTGTCGAAACCCCAATGCCATCGGTCAGGTTCTCCGACGATGGTGCCCCGGCAAAGAAAAATGTGGCCCCAGCACATGCCTGAGCCCAACATTTGCTGCCGTAACCCTCGGTCTGGTTCGATCTTCGACTGGGAATGAACTTCGTATGCCTAAGCCAACCGACAAAACGAGCGGGCGGGCCGGTGGGCAGGCACTACGCTGGCCAGAGTGACGAGATGCGTAAGCCGTGGATTGATAGGATGGTAGGCGGGTTTAGGCACATCTTCATATTTCTGTGTGCCAATGCCATTTTTGTGGCTTGTAAATTCATACAATGGTCCCTTAAGCCTTCACGTGAAGTTTCATGGCAAGACGACTCGTTTTCAATTTTTTACGATTTTTGAAACTTTGTGCGGTTCGGGTTTTTTTAAAATTTTTTCGGAAGGAGTTTTGGCCCCAAACTTGGCAGACGTTATCCTTGTATTTCTGTTGGCATGCACAAAAAAATTCAGCTAAAAACTGGAAGTGTACAAGATTTTGTGACCATTTGAAAAAAGTGTCCCCATTTCAGACACTTTAATCGCTACTGGCAGCAAAACTTTAAAATCTCAAATGCTCTTTAAGGTGGTGTGAGTTCTCGAGGTTTGATGAGGGATAGGGGGCCAATATAAGGGCCAAGTACCAGCACCCATCGCAAATCATGTGCGCACTCCCCCTCGGGCCCCCCAATCGTCGGAACCCCAAAGCCACCGGTCAGGTTCTCGGGCGATGCTCTGTCAATGGTACCCCAGTGAAGAAAAATACAGCACCAGCACATGCCAGAGCCCAGCATGTGCTGCCACAACCTTCGGTCTGATCCGATCCTAGACTGGGAATGAACTCCGTATGCTTGGACTGGGAATGAGCTCCGTATGCCTAAGTCAACCCATGAAATTAGCGTGCGGGCGCTCAGCCGGCCAAAGAGGCAGGATGCGCAAGTCAGGGATCAACCGAGTCACCCTCTGCATGCTGCTGATCCTGCTGCCGTAACCCTCGGTCTGGTCTGATCTTAGACTGGGAATGAACTCCGTATGCCTAAGCTAACCGACGAAACGAGCGGGTGGGTGGGCGGGCGGGCACTGCACTGGCCAGAGAGACGGGATGCGCAAGACGTGGATCGGTATGGTGGTAGGTATGTTTAGGCACATCGTCATATTTCTGCATGCCAATGCCATTTTTATGGCTTGCAAATTCATACAATGGTCCCTTAAGCCTTCACGTGAAGTTTAATGGCAAGACGACTTGTTTTCTATTTTTCATGATTTTCAAAACTTTTTGCGGTTCGGGATTTTTTAAAATTTTTTCGGAAGGAGTTTTGGCCCCAAACTTGGTAGACGTGATCCTTGTATTTTTGTTGGCATGCACAAAACAATTCAGCTAAAAACTTGAAGTGTACAAGATTTTGTGACCATTTGAAAAAGTGTCCCCATTTCAGTCACTTTAATGGCTGCTGGCAGCAAACCTGTAAAATCTCAAATGCTCTTTAAGAGGGTGTGAGTTCTCGAGGTTTGATGAGGGATAGGGGGCCAATATAAGGGCCAAGTACCAGCACCCATCGCACATCATGTGCGCACACCCCCCTCCGGCCCCCTCGATCGTCGAAACGCAATGCCGTCGATCAGGTTCTCCAGCGATGGTGCCCCGACGAAGAAAAATACGGCACTAGCACATGCCCGAGCCTAGCATGTGCTGCCACAAACCTCGATCCGATCCGATCTTAGACTGGGAATCAACTCCGTATGCTTAGACTGCGAATGAACTCCGTATGCCTAAGTCAACCCACGAAACGAGTGTGCGGGAGCTCAGCCAGCCAGAGGCGTGGGATACGTAAGCCGGGGATTGGCTGGGTCTCCCTCTACGTGCTGCCGATCCTACTACCGCAACCCTCGGTCTGGTCTGATCTTAGACTGCTAATGAACTCCGTATGCCTAAGCCAACCGACGAAACAAACGAGTGGGTGGGCGGGCGGGCGCTACATCGGCCAGAGAGACGGGATGCGCAAGTCATGGATCGATAGGGTGGTAGGTGGGTTTAGGCACATCTTCATATTTCTGCGTGCCAATGCCATTTTTATGGCTTGCAAATTCATACAATGGTCCCTTAAGCCTTCACGTGAAATTTCAAGGCAAGATGACTCGTTTTCTATTTTTCATAATTTTCAAAACTTTTTACGGTTCGGGATTTTTTAAATATTTTTTGGAAGGAGTTATGGCCCCAAACTTGGTAGACGTGATCCTTGTATTTTTTTTGGTATGCACAAAAAAATTCAGCTAAAAACTCAAAGTGTACAAGATTTTGTGACCATTTGAAAAAAGTGTCCCCATTTTAGACACTTTAATGGCTACTGGCAGCAAACCTGTAAAATCTCAAATGCTCTTTAAGGGGGTGTGAGTTCTTGAGGTTTGATGAGGGATAGGGGTCCAATATAAGGGCCAAGTACCAGCACCCATCGTACATCATGTGCGCACGCCCCCCAGCCCACCCGATCTTCGGAACCCCAATGCCATCGACAAAGTTCTCCGACAATGCTCCGACGATGGTGCCCCGACGAAGAAAAATGCGGCACCAGCACATTCCTGAGCCCAGCATGTGCTGTTGCAACCCTCGGTCTGGTCCGATCTTAGACTGGGAATGAACTCCGTATGCCTATGTCAACCCATAAAGTGAGCGTGCGGGCGCTGAGCCGACCGGAGGGGCGGGATGCGCAAGCCAGGGATCGACCAGGTCCCCCTCGGCGTGCTGCCGATCCTGCTACCACAACCCTCAGTCCGGTCTGATCTTAGACGGGGAATGAACTCTGTATGCCTAAGCCAACCGAAGAAACGAGCGGGCGGGCACTACGTCGGCCGGAGAGACGGGAAGCGCAAGCCATGGATCGATAGGGTGGTAGGTGGGTTTAGTCACATCTTCATATTTCTACGTGCCAATGCCATTTTTATGGCTTGTAAATTCATACAATGGTCCCTTAAGCCTTCACATGAAGTTTCATGGCAAGACGACTCATTTTCTATTTTTCACGATTTTCAAAACTTTTTGTGGTTTGGGATTTTTTAAAATTTTTTCGGAAGGAGTTTTGGCCCCAAACTTGGTAAACATGATCCTTGTATTTTTTTTGGCATGCACAAAAAAATTCACCTAAAAACTCGAAGTGTACAAGATTTTGTGATCATTTGAAAAAAGTGTCCCATTTCAGACACTTTAATGGCTACTGGCAGCAAACCTGTAAAATCTCAAATGCTTTTTAACGAGGGTACGGGCCCTCAGCCAGCCAGAGGGGTGAGATGCGCAAGCCGGGGATCGGTCGGGTCCCCCTCTGCATGCTGCCAATCCTGTTGCCGCAACCCTCGGTCCGGTCTGATCTTGGACTTTGAATGAACTCCATATGCCTAAGCCAACCGACGAAACAAGCGGGCGGGCGGGCGGGCGAGTACTACGCCGGCCAGAGAGGCGGGATGTGTAAGCTATGGATTGATAGGGTGGTAGGTGGGTTTAGGCACATCTTCATATTTCTACGTGCCAATGCCATTTTTATGGCTTGTAAATTCATACAATGGTCCCTTAAGCCTTCACGTGAAGTTCATGGCAAGACGACTCGTTTTTTATTTTTCACGATTTTCAAAACTTTTTGCGGTTCAGGATTTTTTAAAATTTTTTCAGAAGGAGTTTTGGCCCCAAACTTGGTAGACATGATCCTTGTATTTTTGTAGGCAGGCACAAAAAAAATCAGCTAAAAACTTGAAGTGTACAAGATTTTATGACCATTCGAAAAAAGTGTCCTCATTTTAGACACTTTAATGGCTACTGGCAGCAAACCTATAAAATCTCAAATGCTTTTTAAGGGGGTGTGAGTTCTCGAGGTTTGATGAGGGATAGGGGGCCAATATAAGGGCCAAGTACTAGCACCCGTTGCACATCATGTGCGCACACCCCCCCGACCCCCCTGATCGCCGGAACCCCAATGCCGTCGGTCAGGTTCTCCGGCGATGGTGCCCCAGCAAAGAAAAATGCGACACCAGCACATGCCCGAGCCCAGCATGTGCTGCCACAACCCTCGGTTCGGCCCGATCTTAGACTGAGAATGAACTCCGTATGCTTAGACTGGGAATGAACTCTAGTGCGGGCGCTCAACCGGTCAGAGGGGCGAGATGCGCCAGTCGGGGATCGGTTGGGTCCCCCACTGTGTGCTGCCGATCTTGCTACCGTAACCCTCGGTCCAGTCCGATCTTAGACTGGGAATGAACTCCATATACCTAAGCCAACCGACAAACTGAGCGGGTGGGCGGGCGGGCACTAAGCCGGCCAGAGAGACAGGATGCGCAAGTCGTGGATCGATAGGGTGGTAGGTGGGTTTAGGCACATCTTCATATTTCTGCATGCCAATGCCATTTTTGTGGCTTGTAGATTCATAAATGGTCCCTTAAGCCTTCACGTGAAGTTTCATGGCAAGACGACTTGTTTTCTATTTTTCACGATTTTTGAAACTTTTTGCGGTTCGGGATTTTTTAAAATTTTTTCGGAGGGAGTTTTGGCCACAAACATGGTAGACGTGATCCTTGTATTTTTGCTGGCATGCACAAAAAAATTCAGCTAAAAACTCGAAGTGTACAAGATTTTGTGACCATTTGAAAAAAGTGTCCCCATTTCAGACACTTTAATGGCTACTGGCAGCAAAACTATAAAATCTCAAATTCCCTTTAAGGGGGTGTGAGTTCTTGAGGTTTAATGAGCGATAGGGGGCCAATATAAGGGCCAAGTACCAGCACCCATCACACATCTTGTGTGCACACCCCCCCGGCCCCCCGATCACTGGAACCCCAATGGCGTCGGTCAGGTTCTCCGACGATGGTGCTCCGACGAAAAAAATACAGCACATGCACATGCCCGAGCCCATCATGTGCTGCAGCAACCGTTGGTTTGGTCCAATCTTAGACAGGGAATGAACTTCATACGCCTAAGCCAACTGAAGAAACGAGCGGGCGGGAGGGCGGGCACTACGTCGGTGAGAGAGACGGGATGCGCAAGCGACGGATCGATAGGGTGGTAGGTGAGTTTTGGCACATCTCCATATTTCTATCCGCCAATGCCATTTCTGTGGCTTGTAAATTCATACAATGGTCCCTTAAGCCTTCACGTGAAGTTTCTTGGCAAGATGACTCATTTTTCTATTTTTCACGATTTTCAAAACTTTTTGCAGTTCAGGATTTTTTAAAATTTTTTCGGAAGGAGTTTTGGCCCGAAATCTTGTAGACATGATCCTTGCATTTTTGTTGGCATGCACAAAAAAATTCAGCTAAAAAATCGAAGTGTACAAGATTTTATGACCATTTGAAAAAAGTGTCCCCATTTCAGACACTTTAATGGCTACTGGCAGCAAACCTGTAAAATCTCAAATGCTTTTTAAGGGGGTGTGAGTTCTCGAGGTTTGAATTGGGATAGGGGGCCAATATAAGGGCCAAGTACCAGCACCCATTACACATCATGTGCGCACACCCCCCCGACCCCCCCGATCGTCGGAAGCCCAATGCCGTCGGTCAGGTTCTCCAGCGATGGTGCCCCGGCGAAGAAAAATCCGGCACCAACACATGCCCGAGCCCAGCATGTGCTGTCGCAACCCTCGGTCTGGTCCGATCTTAGATTGGGAATGAACTCCGTATGCCTAAGCCAACCGACAAAACAAGCGAATGGGCGAGCAGGCGGGCACTAAGCCGGCCAGAGAGACGGGATGCGCAAGTCGTGGATCGATAGGGTGCTAGGTGGGTTTAGGCACATCTTCATATTTCTGCATGCCAATGCCATTTTTATGGCTTGTAAATTCATACGATGGTCCCTTAAGCCTTCACGTGAAGTTGCATGGCAAGACGACTCGTTTTCTATTTTTCACGATTTTTGAAACTTTTTAAGGTTCGGGATTTTTTACAATTTTTTCAGAAGGGGTTTTGGCCCCAAACTTGGTAGACTTGATCCTTGTATTTTTGTTGGCATGCACAAAAAAATCAGTTAAAAACTGGAAGTGTACAAGATTTTGTGAGAATTTGAAAAAAGTGTCCCCTTTCTAGACACTTTAATGGCTACTGGTAGGAAACCTGTAAAATCTCAAATGCTCTTTAAAGGGGTGTGAGTTGTCAAGGTTTGATGAGGGATAGGGGGCCAATATAAGGGCCAAGTACTAGCACCCATCGCACATCATGTGCGCACAACCCCCCTGGCCCCCCCGATGGCTAGAACCCCAATGCCGTCGGTCAGGTTCTCTGACGATGCCTCGGCGAAGAAAAATGCGGCACTAGCACATGCTCGAGCCCAGCATGTGCTGCAGCAACCCTCAGTCTGATCCGGTCTTAGACTGGGAATGAACTCCGTATGCCTAAGCCAACCGACAAAACGAACGGGCGGGCGGGCACTATGTCGGCCAGAGAGACAGGATGCGCAAGCTGTGGATCGATAGGGTGGTAGGTGGGTTTAGGCACATCTTCATATTTCTACGTGCCAATGCCATTTTTATGGCTTGTAAATTCATACAATGGTCCCTTAAGCCTTCACGTGAAGTTGCATGGCAAGACGACTCGTTTTCTATTTTTCATGATTTTTGAAACTTTTTATGGTTCGGGATTTTTTAAAATTTTTTCAGAAGGGGTTTTGGCCCCAAACTTGGCAGACATGATCGTTGTACTCTTGCTGGCATGCATAAAAAAAATCAGTTAAAAACTCGAAGTGTACAAGATTTTGTGACCATTTGAAAAAAGTGTCCCCATTTCAGACACTTTAATGGCTATTGGCAGCAAACCTGAAAAATCTCAAATGCTCTTTAGGGGGGTGTGAGTTTTCAAGGTTTGATGAGGGAAAGGGGGCCAATATAAAGGCCAAGTACCAGCAGCCATCGCACATCATGTAACCACAGCCCCCCCGACCCCTTCGATCGTCGAAAACCCAATGCCGTCGGTCAGGTTCTCCGACGATGGTGCCCCGACGAAAAAAATGTAGCACCAGCACATGCCCGAGCCCAGCATGTGCTGTCGCAACCCTCGGTCCGGGCTGATCTTAGACTGGGAATGAACTTCGTATGCTTAGACTGGGAATGAAGTTCGTATGCCTAAGTCAACCCACGAAATGAGCGTGCGGGCGCTCAGCTGACCAGAGGGGTGGGATGCGTAAGCCGGGGATCGACCGGGTCCCCCTCTGTGTGCTACCGATCCTGCTACAGCAACCCTCAATCCAGTCCGATCTTAGACTAGAATGAACTCTGTATGCCTAAGCCAACCGACGAAACGAGCGGGCGAGCGGGCTGGCAGGCGGGCGGGCACTATGTCAGCCAGAGAGACGGGATGCGCAAACTATGGATCGATTGGGTGGTAGGTGAGTTTAGGCACATCTTCATATTTCTACATGCCAATGCCATTTTTATGGCTTGTAAATTCATACAATGGTCCCTTAAGCCTTCACGTGAAGTTTCATGGCAAGACGATTCGTTTTCTATTTTTCACGATTTTTGAAACTTTTTGCGGTTCGGGATTTTTAAAAATTTTTTCAGAAGATTTTTGGTCCCAAACTTGGTAGACATGATCCTTGTATTTTTGTTCGCATGCACAAAAAAAATCAGCGAAAAACTCGAAGTGTACAAGATTTTGTGACCATTTGAAAAAAGTGTCCCCATTTCAGACACTTTAATGGCTACTAGCAGCAAACCTGTAAAATCTCAAATGCTCTTTAAGGGGGTGTGAGTTCTTGAGGTTTGATGAGGGATAGGGAGCCAATATAAGGGCCAAGTACCAGCACCCATCATACATCATGTGTACACACCCCCCGGCCCCCCCGATCGTCGGAACCCCAATGTCATCGGTCAGGTTCTCCAACGATGGTGCCTCGGCGAAGAAAAATGCGGCACCAGCACATGCTTGAGCCCAACATGTGCTGCTGCAACCCTCGGTCCGCCGATCGTCGGAACCCCAATGCCGTCGATAAGGTTCTCCAGTGATGCTCTGACGATGGTGCCCCAGTGAAGAAAAATACGGCACAAGCACATGCCTGAAGCTAGCATGTGCTGCCGCAACCCTCGGTCCGATCCGATCTTAGACTGGGAATGAACTCCGTATGCCTAAGTCAACACACGAAATGAGTGTACGGGCGCTCAGCCGGCTAGACGGGCGAGATGCACAAGCTGGGGATCGGTCGGCTCCCCCTCTGCGTGCTACCGATCCTATTGCCACAACCCTCGATTTGGTCCGATCTTAGACTGGCAATGCACTCCGTATGCCTAAGCCAACCGACGAAACGAACGCGCGGGTGGGCGAGCGGGCGGGCACTATGCCGGCTAGAGAGACGGGATGCGCAAGCCGTGGATCGATAGGCTAGTAGGTGGGTTTAGGCACATTTTCATATTTCTGCATGCCAATGCCATATTTATGGCTTGTAAATTCATACAACGGTCCCTTAAGCCTTCACAAGAAGTTTCATGGCAAGACGACTCGTTTTCTATTTTTCATGATTTTCAAAAATTTTTGTGATTCGAGATTTTTTAAAATTTTTTCGAAAGGAGTTTTGGCCCCAAACTTGGTAGACGTGATCCTTGTATTTTTGTTGGCATGCACAAAAAAAAATCAGCTGAAAACTCAAAGTGTACAAGATTTTGTGACCATTTGATAAAAGTGTCCCCATTTCAGACACTTTAATGGCTACTGGCAGCAAACCGGTAAAATCTCAAATGCTCTTTAAGGGGTGTGAGCTCTGAAGGCTTGATGAGGGATAGGGGACCAATATAAGGGCCAAGTACCAGCACCCATCGCACATCATGGGCGCACACCCCCCCGGCCCCCCCGACCGTAGGAACCCCAATGCCGTCCGTCAAGTTCTCCGACGATGCTCCGGCGATGGTGCCCCAACGAAGAAAAATGCAGCACAAGTACATGCCTGAGCCTAGCATTTGCTACCGCAACCCTATGTCCGATCCGATCTTAGACTGGGAATGAACTCCGTATGCTTAGACTGGGAATGAACTCCGTATGCCTAAGTCAACCCATGAAATGAGCGTGCGGGCGCCCAGCCGGCCAGAGGGGAGGGATGCGCAAGCCGGGGATCGGTCGGGTGCTCCTCTGTGTGCTGTCGATCCTACTACCACAACCCTCAGTCTGGTCTGATCTTAGACTGAGAATGAACTCCGTATGCCTAAGCCAACCGATGAAACAAGCTGGCGGGCTGGCGTGTGAGCACTACGCCGGCCAGAGAGACGGGATGCGGAAGCTGTGGATCGATAGGGTGGTAGGTGGGTTTACGCACATCTTCATATTTCTGCATGCCAATGCCATTTTTATGGCTTGTAAATTCATACAATGGTCCCTTAAGCCTTCACGTGAAGTTTCATGGCAAGACGACTCGTTTTCTATTTTTCACGATTTTTGAAACTTTTTACAATTCGAGATTTTTTTAAATTTTTTCGGAAGGATTTTTTTCCCCAAACTTAGTAGACGTGGTCCTTGTATTTTTTTTGGCATGCACAAAAAAATTTAGCTAAAAACTCGAAGTGTACAAGATTTTGTGACCATTTGAAAAAAGTGTCCCCATTTCAGATACTTTAATGGCTACTGGCAGCAAACCTGTAAAATCTGAAATGCTCTTTAAGGGGGTGTGAGTTCTCAAGGTTTGATGAGGGATAGGGGGCCAATATAAAGGCCAAGTACCAGCATCCATCGAACATCATGTGCGCACACCCCCCGGCCCCCTATCGTCGGAACCGCAATGCCGCCGGTTAGGTTCTCCGACGATGCTCCAGCGATGGTGCCTCGGGGAAGAAAAAAATGGCACCAGCACATGCCCGAGCCCAGCATGTGCTATCACAACCCTCGGTCTGGTCCAATCTTAGACTGGGAATGAACTCCGTATGCTTAGACTGGGAATGAACTCCGTATGCCTAAGTGAACCCATGAAACGAGCGTGCGGGCGCTCAGTCGGCCAGAAGGGTAGGATGCGCAAGCCGGGGATCGACCGGGTCCCCCTCTGCACGCTGCCAATCCTGTAGCCGCAACCCTCAGTCTGGACTGAACTTAGACTAGGAATGAACTCCATATGCCTAAGCCAAATGACAAAACGAGCGGGCGGGTGGGCACTACACCGGCCAGAGAGACGGGATGCGCAAGCCGTGGATCGATAGGGTGGTAGGTGGGTTTAGGCACATCTTCATATTTTTGCATTCCAATGCCATTTTTATGGCTTGTAAATTTGTACAATGGTCCCTTAAGCCTTCACGTGAAGTTTCATGGCAAGACGACTCGTTTTCTATTTTTCATGATTTTTGAAACTTTTTACGGTTCGGGATTTTTTAAAATTTTGTCGGAAGAAGTTTTGGCCCTAGACTTGGTAGATGTGATCCTTGTATTTTTGTTGGCTTGCACAAAACAATTCAGCTAAAAACTTGAAGTGTACAAGATTTTGTGAAAATTTCAAAAAAAGTGTCCCATTTCAGACATTTTAATGGCTACTGACAGCAAACCTGTAAAATCTAAAATGCTCTTTAAGGGGGTGTGAGTTCTCAAGGTTTGATGAGGTATAGGGGGCCAATATAAGGGCCGAGTACCGACAGCCATCGCACATCATGTGCGCACACCCCCCGACCCCCCCGATCATCAGAACCCCAATGCCGCCGGTCAGGTTCTCCGATGATGCTCCGACGATGGTGCCCCGACGAAGAAAAATGCGGCACCAGCACATGCTCAAGCCCAGCATGTGCTGCCGTAACCCCCGGTCTGATCTGATCTTACACTAGGAATGAACTCCGTATGCCTAAGTCAACCCACCAAACGAGCGTGTGGACGCTCAGCCGGCCAGAGGGGCTGGATGCGCAAGCCGGGGATCGGTCTGGTCCCCCTCTGCATGTTGCCAATCCTGCTATCGCAACCCTCGGTCCAGTCTAATCTTAGATTGGGAATGAACTCCGTATGCCTAAGCCAACCGACGAAACGAGCAAGCGGGCAGGCGGGCGGGCACTACGTCGGCCAGAGAGACAGGATGTGCAAGTCGTGGATCGATAGGGTGGTAGTTGGGTTTAGGCACATCTTCATATTTCTACATGCCAATGCCATTTTTATAGCTTGTAAATTCGTACAATGGCCCCTTAAGCTTTCATGGTAAGACGACTCATATTCTATTTTTCACAATTTTTAAAACTTTTTACGGTTCAAGATTTTTTAAAATTTTTTCGGAAAAAGTTTTGGCCCCAAACTTGGTAGACGTGATCCTTCTATTTTTGTTGGCATGCATAAAAAAATTCAGCGAAAAACTTGAAGTGTACAAGATTTTGTGACCATTTGAAAAAAGTGTCATCATTTCGGACACTTTAATGGCTACTGGCAGCAAACCTGTAAAATCTCAAATGATATTTAAGGGGGTGTGAGTTCTCGAGGTTTGATGAGGGATAGGGGGCCAATATAAGGGCCAAGTAGCAGCACCCATCGCACATCATGTCCGCACTCCCCCCGGCCCCCTCGATCATCGGAACCCTAATTTCGCCGGTCAGATTCTCCGGTGATGGTGCCCCGGCGAAGAAAAATACGGTACCAGCATATGCCCGAGCCTAGCATGTGCTGCCGTAACCCTCGGTCCGGTCCGATCTTAGACTGGGAATGAACTCCGTATGCTTAGAGTGGGAATGAACTCCGTATGCCTAAGTCAACCCACGAAACGAGCGTGCGAGCGCTCAGCCGGCCAAAGGGGCAGGATACGCAAGCCGAGGATCGGTCGGGTCCCCCTCTGCATGCTGCCGATCCTGAGGCCACAACCCTCGATTCGGTCTGATCTTAGACTGGGAATGAACTCTGTATGCCTAAGCCAACTGACAAAACGAACGGGCAGGCGGGCGGGCGGGCACTACGTCTGCCAGAGAGACGGGATGCGCGAGCCGTGGATCGATAGGGTGGTAGGTGGGTTTAGGCACATCTTCATATTTTCTGCATGCCAATGCCATTTTTATGGCTTGTAAATTCATACAATGGTCCCTTAAGCCTTCACATGATGTTTCATGGCAATACGACTCGTTTTCTATTTTTCACGATTTTTTAAACTTTTTACGGTTTGGGATTTTTTTAAATTTTTTCAGAAGGGGTTTTGGCCCCTAACTTGTTAGACGAGATCCTTGTATTTTTGTTGGCATGCACAAAAACATTCAGCTAAAAACTCGAAGTCTACAAGATTTTGTGACCATTTGAAAAAAGTGTCTCCATTTCAGACACTTTAATGGCAACTGGCAGTAAACCTGTAAAATCTCAAATGCTCTTTAAGGGGTGTGAGTTCTCGAGGTTTGATGAGAGATAGGGGGCCAATATAAGGGCCAAGTACCAGCACCCATCGCACATCATGTGCGCACACCCCCCCGGCCCCCCCGATCATCGGAACCCTAATGCCACCAGTCAGGTACTCCGGTGATGCTCCGACGATGGTGCCCCGACGAAGAAAAATACGACACCAGCACATGCCTGAGCCCAGCATGTGCTGTCGTAACCCTCGATCCCATCCGATCTTAGACTGGGAATGAACTCCGTATGCTTAGACTGGGAATGAACTTTGTATGCCTAAGTCAACCCATAAAAACGAGCTTGCGTGTGCTCAGCCGGCCAGAGGGGCGGGATGCGCAAGCCGCGGATCGACTGGGTCCCCCTCTACATGCTGTCGATCCTACTACCACAACCCTCGATCTGATCCGATCTTAGACTGGGAATGAACTCCGTATGCCTAAGCCAACCGATAAAACGAGTGGGCGAAAGGGCGGACGGGCACTACGTCGGCCAGCGTGACGGGATGCGCAAGCTGTGGATCGATAGGGTGGTAGGTGGGTTTAGGCACATATTCATATTTCTATGTGCCAATGCCATTTTTATGGCTTGTAAATTCATACAATGGTCCCTTAAGCCTTCACGTGAAGTTTCATGGCAAGACTATTCATTTTCTATTTTTCACGATTTTTGAAACTTTCTGCAGTTCGAGATTTTTTTAAATTTTTTCGGAAGGAGTTTTGGCCCAAGACTTGGTAGACATGATCCTTGTATTTTTGTTGGCATGCTCAAAAAAATTCAGCTAAAAACTCGAAGCGTACAAGATTTTGTGACCATTTGAAAAAAGTGTCCCCATTTTAGGCACTTTAATGGCTACTGGTAGCAAGCCTGTAAAATCTCAAATGCTCTTTGAGGGGGTGTGAGTTCTCACGGTTTGATGACGGATAGGGGGCCAACATAAGGGTCAAGTACTAGCACCCATCGCACATCTTGTGCGCACACCCCCCGACCCCCATGATCGTCGGAACCCGAATGCCGCCGGTCAGGTTCTCTGGCGATGGCACCTCGGTGAAGAAAAATGTGGTACCAGCACATGCCCGAGCCCAGCATGTGCTACCGTAACCCTCGGTCCGATCCGATCTTGGACTGAGAATGAACTCCATACCCTTAGACTGAGAATGAACTCCGTATGCCTAAGTTAACCCATGAAACGAGCATGCGGGCGCTCAGTCGACCAAAGGGGTGGGATGCGCCAGTCAGGGATCGATCAGGTCACTCTCTACGTGCTACCGATCTTAGAGTAGGAATGAACTCCGTATGCCTAAGCCAACTGACGAAATGAACGGGCGGGCGAGCAGGCGGGCACTACGTCGGCCAGAGAGACGGGATGCGCAAGCCGTGGATCGATAGGCTGGTAGGTGGGTTTTGGCACATTTTCATATTTTTGCATGCCAATGCCATTTTTATGGCTTGTAAATTCATACAATGGTCCCTTAAGCCTTCACGTGAAGTTTCATGGCAACAAAAATTGCAGGACAACTCATTTTCTATTTTTCACAATTTTTGAAACTTTTTGCGGTTTGAGATTTTTTAAAATCTTTTTGGAAGGAGTTTTGGCCCCAAACTAGGTAGATGTGATCCTTGTATTTTTGTTGGCATGCTCAAAAACTTTCAGCTAAAAACTCGAAGTGTACAAGATTTTGTGACCATTTGAAAAAAGTGTCCCCATTTCAGACACTTTAATGGCTACTGGCAGTAAGCCTGTAAAATCTCAAATGCTCTTTAAGGGGTGTGAGTTCTCGAGGTCTGATGAGGGATAGGGGGCCAATATAAGGGCCAAGTACCAGCACCCATCGCACATAATATGCATTCACCCCCCCGACCCCCCCGATCGTCGGAACCGCAATGCTACCGATCAGGTTCTTCGATGATGCTTCGACGATGGTGCCCCGACGAAGATAAATGCTGCACCAGCACATGCCTGAGCCCAGCATGTGCTGTCGCAACCCTCGGTCCGATCCAATCTTAGACTGGGAATGAACTCCGTATGCTTAGACTGGGAATGAACTCCGTATGCCTAAGTCAACCCACGAAACGAGAGTGCGGGCACTCAGTCGGCACCAGAGGGGTGGGATGCGCAAGCCGGGGATCGGTCGGGTCCCCCTCTGCGTACTGCCGATCCTGCTGCCGCTTCCCTCAGTTTGATGTGATCTTAGACTGGGAATGAACTCTGTATGCCTAAGGCAACCGACAAAATGAGTGGGCGTGTGGGCACTATACCGGCCAGAGAAGAGGGATGCGTAAACCGTGGATCTATAGGGTGGTAGGTGGGTTTAGGCACATCTTCATTTTTCTGTGTGCCAATGCCATTTTTATGGCTTGTAAATTCATACAATGGTCCCTTAAGCCTTCACGTTAAGTTTCATGGCAAGACGACTCATTTTCTATTTTTCACGATTTTTGAAACTTTTTACGGTTCGGGATTTGTTAAAATTTTTTTGAAAGGAGTATTGGCCCCAAACTTGGTAGACATGATCCTTGTATTTTTGTTGGCATGCACAAAAAAATTCAGCTAAAAACTTAAAGCGTACAAGATTTTTTGACCATTTGAGAAAAGTGTCCCCATTTCAGACACTTTAGTGGCTACTGGCAGCAAACCTGTAAAATCTTAAATGCTCTTTAAGGGGGTGTGAGCTCTCAAGGTTTGATGAAGAATAAGAGGCCATTATAGGAGCCAAGTACCAGCACCCATCGCACATCATGTGCGCACACCCCCTCGACCCATGAAACGAGCGTGTGGGCGCTCAATCGGCCAGAGGGGCGGGATGCGCAAGCCGGGGATCGGCCAGTCAGGTTTTCCAGCGATGCTTCAACGAAGAAAAATGCAGCACCAGCACACGCTCGAGCCCAGCATGTGCTACCGCAACCTTTGGTCCGATCCGATCTTAGACTGGGAATGAACTCCGTATACTTAGACTGGGAATGAACTCCGTATCCTAAAGTCAACTCATGAAATGAGCGTGCGGGTGCTCAGCCGGCCAGAGGGGCGGGATGCACAAGCCGGGGATCGGCCAGTCAGGTTCTCCGACGATGCTCCGATGAAGAAAAATGTGACACCAGCACACGTCCAAGCCCAGCATGTGCTGCCGCAACCCTTGGTCCGATTCGATCTTAGACTGGGAATGAACTCTGTATCCCTAGGTCAGCCCATGAAATGAGCGTGCGGGCGCTCAGCTGGCCAGAGGGGTGGGACACGTAAGTCGGGGATCGATCGGGTCCCCCTCTGCGTGCTGTCGATCCTGCTGCTGCAACCCTCAGCCCGGTCTGATCTTAGATTGGGAATGAACTCTGTATTCCTATGTCAACCGACGAAATGAGCGGGCGGGCACTACGTCGGCCAGAGGAACGGGATGCGCAAGCTGTGGATCGATAGGGTGGTAGGTGGGTTTAGGCACATCTTCATATTTCTGCATGCCAATGCCATTTTTATGGCTTCTAAATTCATACAATGGTCCTTGAAGCCTTCACATGAAGTTTCATGGCAAGACGACTCGTTTTCTATTTTTCATGATTTTTGAAACTTTTTACGGTTCGGGATTTTTTAAAATTTTTTTCGAAGGGCTTTTGGCCCCAAACTTGCTAGACATGATCCTTGTATTTTTTTTGGCATGCACAAAAAAATTCAGCTAAAAACTCGAAGTGTACAAGATTTTGTGACCATTTGAAAAAAGTGTCCCTATTTCAGACACTATAATGGCTACTGGCAGCAAACCTATAAAATCTCGAATGCTCTTTAAGGGGGTGTGATTTCTCGAGGTTTGATGAGGGATAGGGGGCCAATATAAGGGCCAAGTACCAGCACCCATCGCACATCATGTGCGCACACCCCTCCGGCCCCCCGATCGCCTGAACCCCAATGCCGCTGGTCAGGTTCTCCGGCGATGCTCAGACGATGGTGCACCGGCGAAGAAAAATGTGGCACCAGGACATGCTCGAGCCTAGCATGTGCTGCCGTAACCCTCGGTCGGGTCTGATCTTAGACTGGGAATGAACTGCGTATGCTTAGACTGGGAATTAACTCCGTATGCCTAAGTCAACCCATGGAATGAGCGTGCGGGCGCTCAGCCGGCCAGAGGGGCGGGATGCGCAAGCCGGGCATCAACCGGGTCCCCCTCTGCATGCTACCGATCCTATTGCCACAACCCTCGATCTGATCCAATCTTAAATTGGGAATGAACTCCGTATGCCTAAGCCAACCAACGAAACGACCGGGCGAGCGGGCGGGAACTACGCCAGCCAGTGAGACGGGATGCACAAGCCGTGGATCGATAGGGTGGTAGGGCGGTTTAGGCACATCTTCATATTTCTTCATGCCAATGCCATTTTTATGGGTTGTAAATTCATACAATGGTCCCTTAAGCCTACATGTGAAGTTTCATGACAAGACGACTCATTTTCTATTTTTCATGA
Source organism: Durio zibethinus (assembly GCF_047325235.1). Lineage (NCBI taxonomy): Eukaryota > Viridiplantae > Streptophyta > Magnoliopsida > Malvales > Malvaceae > Durio > Durio zibethinus. The sequence goes on from NC_143177.1 coordinate 13,222,115, forward strand.
TTTTCAAAACTTTTTGCAGTTCGAGATTTTTTAAAATTTTTTCGAAAGTAGTTTCAGCCCCAAACTTGGTAGACGTGATCCTTGTATTTTTTTTGGCATGCATAAAAAAAATCAGGTAAAAACTCGAAGTGTACAAGATTTTGTGACCATTTGAAAAAAGTGTCCCAATTTCAGACACTTTAATTGCTACTGGCAGCAAACCTGTAAAATCTCAAATGCTCTTTAAGGGGGTGTGAGTTCTCGAGGTTTGATGAGGGATAGGGGGCCAATATAAGGGCCAAGTACCAGCACCCATCGCACATCATGTGCGCACAACCCCTCCGACCCCCCCGATCACCGGAACCCTAATGCCGTCGGTCAGGTTCTCCGGCGATGCTTCGACGATGGTGCCCCGACGAAGAAAAATGCAGCACTAGCACATGCCCGAGCCGGGCATGTGCTGCTGCAACCCTCGGTCTGGCCCGATCTTAGACTAGGAATGAGCTGCGTATGCTTAGACTGGGAATGAACTCCGTATGCCTAAGTCAACCCACGAAACGAGCGTGCGGGCACTCAGCCGGCCAGAGGGGCTGGATGCGCAAGCCGAGGATCGGCTGGGTTCCCCTCTGCATGCTGTCGATCTTGCTGTCGTAACCCTCTGTTCAGTCCAATCTGAGACTGGGAATGAACTCCGTATGCCTAAGCCAACCGACGAAACGAGCAAGCGGGCGGGCGGACGGGCACTACGTCGGCCAGAGAGATGGGATGCACAAGCCGTGGATCAATAGGGTGGTAGGTGGGTTTAGGCACATCTTCATTTTGCTGCATGCCAATGCCATTTTTATGGCTTGTAAATTCATACAATGGTCCCTTAAGCCTTCACGTGAAGTTTCATGGCAAGACGACTCGTTTTCTATTTTTCACAATTTTTGAAACTTTTTAGGGTTCGAGATTTTTTAAAATTTTTTTGGAAGGAGTTTTGGCCCCAAACTTGGTAGACGTGATCCTTGTATTTTTTTTGGTGCACAAAAAAATTCAGCTAAAAATTCGAAGTGTACAAGATTTTGTGACCATTTGAAAAAAGTGTCCCCATTTCAGACACTTTAATGGCTACTGGCAGCAAACCTGTAAAATCTCAAATTCTCTTCAAGGGCGTGTGAGTTCTCAAGGTTTGATGAGGGATAGGGGGCCAATATAAGGGCCAAGTACCAGCACCCATCGCACATCATGTGCGCACACCCCCCCGGCCCCCTCGATCGTCGGAACCCCAATGCCGTCGGACAGGTTCAACGGCGATGCTCCGACGATGGTGCCCCGGTGAAGAAAAATGTGGCACCAGCACATGCCCGAGCCCAGCATGTGCTGCCGCAACCCTCGGTCCGATCCGATCTTAGACTGGGAATGAACTCTGTATGCTTAGACTAGGAATAAACTCCGTATGCCTAAGTCAACCCACGAAATAAGCGTGCGGGCGCTCGACCGACCAAAGGGTGGGATGCGCATGCCGAGGATCGATCGGGTCCCCCTCTGCGTGCTACCGATCCTGTAGCCACAACCATCGGTTCGGTCTGATCTTAGACTGGGAATGAACTCCGTATGCCTAAGCCAACCGACGAAAAGAGCGGGCGGGCGGGCGGGCACGACACAGGCCAGAGAGGTGGGATGCGCAAGCCGTGTATCGATAGGGTGGTTGGTGTGTTAAGGCACATCTTCATATTGCTGCATGCCAATGCCCTTTTTATGGCATGTAAATTCATACAATGGTCCCTTAAGCCTTCACGTGAAGTTTCATGGCAAGACGACTCGTTTTCTATTTTTCATGATTTTCCAAACTTTTTGCGTTCGAAATTTTTTAAAATTTTTTCGGAAGGGGTTTTGGCCCCAAACTTGGTAGACGTGATCCTTGTATTTTTGTTGGCATGCACAAAAAAATTCAGTTAAAACTCGAAGTGTACAAGATTTTGTGTCCATTTGAAAAAAATGTCTCCATTTCAGACACTTTAATAGCTACTGGCAGCAAACCTGTAAAATCTCAAATGCTCTTTAAGGGGGTGTGAGTTCTTGAGGTTTGATGAGGGATAGGGGGCCAATATAAGGGCCAAGTACCAGCACCCATCGCCCATCATGGGTGCATACCCCCCGGCCCTACCGATAACCGAAACCTCAATGCCGTCGGTCAGGTTCTTCGGTGATGCTCCGACGATGGTGCCCTGGCGAGGAAAAATGCGGCACAAGCACATGCCCGAGCCCAGCATGTGTGACCGCAACCATCGGTCCAGTTCGATCTTAGACTAGGAATGAACTCCGTATGCTTAGATTGGTAATGAACTCCATATGCCTAAGTCAACCCACGAAACGAGCGTGCGGGCGCTCAACCGACCAGAGAAGCGGGATGCGCAAGCCAGGGATCGACCGGGTCTCCCTCTGCATGCAGCCGATCTTGCTGCCACAACCTCGGTCCGGTCCGATCTTAGACTAGGAATGAACTCCGTATGCCCAAGCCAACTGACGAAACGAGCGGGCGGGCGGGCACTACGTCGGCCAGAGAGACGGGATGCACAAGTCGTGGATCTATAGCGTGGTAGGTGGGTTTAGGCACATCTTCATATTTAAGTGTGCCAATGCCATTTTTATGGCTTGTAAATTCATACAATGGTCCCTTAAGCCTTCACGTGAAGTTTCATGGCAAGACGACTCGTTTTCTATTTTTCATGATTTTCCAAACTTTTTACGGTTCGGGATTTTTTAAAATTTTTTCGGAAGGAGTTTTGGCCCCAAACTTGGTAGACGTGATCCTTGTATTTTTGTTGGCATGCATAAAAAAATTCAGTTGAAACTTGAAGTGTACAAGATTTTGTGACAATTTGAAAAAAGTGTCCCCATTTCAGACACTTTAATGGCTACTGCCGGCAAACCTGTAAAATCTCAAATGCTCTTTAAGGGGTTGTGAGTTCTCAAGGTTTGATGAGGGATAGGGCCCCAAAATAAGGGCCAAGCACCAGCACCCATCGCACATCATGTGCGCACACGCCCCCGGCCCCCCGATCGCCGGAACCCCAATGTCGCTAGTCAGGTTCTCCGGCGATGCTCAGACGATGGTGCCCCGACGAAGAAAAATGCGGCACCAGGACATGCTCGAGCCTAGCAGGTGCTGCTGTAACCCTCGATCGGGTCTGATCTTAGACTGGGAATGAACTCCGTATGCTTAAACTGGGAATGAACTCCGTATGCCTAAGTCAACCCACGAAACGAGCGTGCGGGCGCTCAACTGGCTAGAGGGGCGGGATGTGCAAGCCGGGGATCGGCTAGGTCCCCCTCTGCGTGCTGCCGATCCTGCTGCCACAACCCTTAGTTTGGTCCAATCTTAGACTGGGAATGAACTCCGTATGCGTAAGCCAACCGACGAAATGAGCAGGCGGGCGGGCACTACGCCACCCAGAGAGACGGGATACGCAAGCCGTTGGTCGATAGGGTGGTATGTGGGTTTAGGCGCATCTTCATATTTCTGCAGGCCAATGCCATTTTTATGGCTTGTAAATTCATACAATGGTCCCTTAAGCCTTCACGTGAAGTTTCTTGGCAAGACAACTCATTTTCTATTTTTCACGATTTTTGAAATTTTTGCGGTTCGGGATTTTTTAAATTTTTTTCGGAAGGAGTTTTGGTCCCAAACTTGGTAGACGTGATCCTTGTATTTTTATTGGCACGCAAAAAAAAATTCAGCTAAAAACTCGAAGTGTACAAGATTTTGTGACCATTTGAAAAAGGTGTCCCCATTTCAGACACTTTAATGGCTACTGGCAGCAAACTTGTAAAATCTCAAATGCTCTTTAAGGGGGTGTGAGTTCTCTAGGTTTGATGAGGGATAGGGGGCCAGTATAAGGGCCAAGTACCCGCACCCATCACACATCATGTGCGCACACGCCCTCTGACCCCCCAATCATCGGAACCCCAATGCCGCCGGTCAGGTTCTCAGGCGATGGTGCCCCGACGAAAAAAAATACGACACCAACAAATGCCCGAGCCCAGAATGTGCTACCGCAACCCTTGGTCCGGTCCGATCTTAGACTGGGAATGAACTCAGTATGCTTAGACTGGGAATGAACTCCGTATGCCTGAGTCAACCCACGAAACGATTGTGTGGATGCTCAACCGGCCAGAGGGGCGGGACGCGTAAGCCAGGGATCGATCGGGTCCCCCTCTGCGTGCTACCAATCCTGCTACCGCAACCCTCGATTCGGTTCGATCTTAGACTAGGAATGAACTCCGTATGCCTAAGCCAACCGACGAAACGAGCGGGCGGGCATTACGTCGGCCAGAGTGACGGGATGCGCAAGTCATGGATCGATAGGGTGGTAGGTGGGTTTAGGAACATCTTCATATTTTTATGTGCCAATTCCATTTTTATGGCTTGTAAATTCATACAATGGGCCCTTAGGACTTCACGTCAAGTTTCATGGCAAGACGACTCGTTTTCTATTTTTCACGATTTTCAAAACTTTTTACGGTTCGGGATTTTTTAAAATTTTTTCGGAAGGATTTTTGGCCCTAAACTTGGTAGACATGATCCTTGTATTTTTTTTGGCATGCACAAAAAAATTCAGCTAAAAACTCAAAGTGTACAAGATTTTGTGACCATTCAAAAAAAGTGTCCCCATTTCAAATACTTTAATGGCTACTGGCAGCAAACCTGTAAAATCTCAAATGCCCTTTAAGGGGTTGTGAGTTCTCGAGGTTTGATGAGAGATAGGAGGCCAATATAAGGGCCAAGTACCAGCACCCATCGCACATCATGTGCGCACACCCCCCGGCCCGTCCGATCATCGGAACCCCAATGCCGCCGGTCAGGTTTTTCGGCAATGCTCTGGCGATGGTGCCCCGACGAAGAGAATTGTGGCACCAGCACATGCCCGAGCCCAGCATGTGCTGCCGCAACCCTCGATCTGATCCGATCTTAGACTGGGAATGAAGTCCGTATGAGTAAGCCAACTAACGAAACGAGCGGGCGGGTAGGCGGGCGGGCATTATAACGGCCAGAGAGATGGGATGCGCGAGTCGTGGATCGATAGGGTGGTACATGGGTTTAGGTACATCTTCATATTTCTATGTGCCAATGCCATTTTTATGGCTTGTAAATTCATACAATGGTCCCTTAAGCCTTCACATGAAGTTTCATGGCAAGACAACTCGTTTTCTATTTTTCACGATTTTCAAAACTTTTTACGGATCAGGATTTTTTCAAATTTTTTCGAAAGGAGTTTTGGCCCCAAACGTGGTAGACCTGATCCTTGTATTTTTTTTGCATGCACAAAAAAATTTAGCCAAAAGCTCGAAGTGTACAAGATTTTGTGACCATTTCAAAAAAGTGTCCCTATTTCAGACACTTTAATGGCTACTGGCAGCAAACCTATAAAATCTCAAATGCTCTTTAAGGGGGTGTGAGTTCTCGAGGTTTGATGAGGGATAGGGGGCCAATATAAGGGCCAAGTACCAGCACCCATCGCACATCATGTGCGCACACCCACCCCGATCGCCGGAACGCCAATGCCACCAGTCAGGTTCTCCAGCAATGCTCTGGCGATGGTGCCCCGACGAAGAAAAATACGGCACCAGCACATGCCCGAGCCCAGCATATGCTGCAGCAACCCTCGGCCCAATCCGATCTTAGACTGGGAATGAACTCCGTATGCTTAGACTGGGAATGAACTCCGTATGCCTAAGCAAACCCATGAAACGAGCATGCGGGCGCTCAGCCAGCCAGAAGGGGGGGATGCACAAGCCGGGGATCGGTTGGGTCCCCCTCTGCGTGCTGTCGATCCTGCTACCGTAACCCTCGGTCCGATCTGATCTTCGACTAGGAATGAACTCCGTATGCCTAAGCCAACTGACGGAACAAGCAGGCGGGCGGGCGGACGGGCACTACGCTGGCCAGAGAGACGGGATGCGCAAGCCGTGGATCGATAGGGTGGTAAGTGGGTTTAGGCACATCTTTATATTTCTGTGTGCCAATGCCATTTTTATGGCTTGTAAATTCATACAATGGTCCCTTAAGCCTTCACGTGAAGTTTCATGGCAAGATGACTCGTTTTCTATTTTTCACGATTTTCAAAACTTTTTACGATTCGGGATTTTTTAAAATTTTTTTGGAAGGATTTTTGGCCCCAAACTTGGTAGACGTGATCCTTGTATTTTTGCTAGCATGCACAAAAAGAATCAGCTAAAAACTCGAAGTGTACAAGATTTTGTGATCATTTGAAAAGAGTGTCCCCATTTCAGACACTTTAATGGCTACTGGCAGCAAACCTGTAAAATCTCAAATGCTCTTTAAGGGGGTGTGAGTTCTCGAGGTTTGATGAGGGATAGGGGGCCAATATAAGGGCCAAGTACCAGCACCTATCGCACATCATGTGCACACACCCCCTCGCACATCATGTGCCAATATAAGGGCCAGAGGGGCGGGATGCGCAAGCCAGGGATCAGTCGGGTCCCCCTTTATGTGCTACCGATTTTGCTGCCACAACCCTCAGTCCAGTCCGATCTGAGACTGGGAATGAACTCTGTATGCCTAAGCTAACCGACGAAATGAGCGGGCGGGCGGGCCGTACGCCGACCAGAGAGACGGGATGCGCAAGCTGTGGATCGATATGGTGGTAGGTTGGTTTAGGTACATCTTCATATTTCTGCATGCCAATGCCCTTTTTATGGCTTGTAAACTCATACAATGGTCCCTTAAGCCTTCACGTGAAGTTTCATGCCAAGATGACTCGTTTTTTATTTTTCATGATTTTTGAAACTTTTTACGGTTTGGGATTTTTTAAAATTTTTTTGGAAGGAGTTTTGGCCCCAAACATATTAGACGTGATCCTTGTATTTTTGTTGGCATGCATAAAAAAATTTAGCTAAAAACTCGAAGTGTACAAGATTTTGTGACCATTTGAAAAAAGTGTCCCCATTTCAGACACTTTAATGGTTACTGGTAGCAAACCTGTAAAACCAGCACCCATCGCACATCATGTGCGCACACCCCCCTGGCCCCCCCTAATTGCCGAAACCCCAATGCCGTCGATCAGGTTCTCTGGCGATACTCTGACGATGGTGCCCCAGTGAAGAAAAATACGACACCAGCACATGCCCGAGCCCAGCATGTGCTACTGTAACCCTCGGTCTGGTCTGATCTTAGACTGGGAATGAACTCCATATGCCTAAGCCAACCGATGAAATGAGTGGTCGGGCGGGCGGGCACTATGCCGACCAGAGAGACGGGATACGCAAGCCATGGATCGATAGGTGGTAGGTGGGTTTAGGCACATCTTCATATTTCTACGTGCCAATGCCATTTTTATGGTTTGTAAATTTATACAATGGCCCCTTAAGCCTTCACGTGAAGTTTTATGGCAAGATGACTCGTTTTCTATTTTTCACGATTTTTGAAACTTTTATGGTTCGGGATTTTTTAAAATTTTTTCAAAAGGAGTTTTGGCCCCAAACTTGGTAGACGTGATCCTTGTATTTTTGTTGGCATGCACAAAATCAATCAACTAAAAACTCGAAGTGTACAAGATTTTGTGTCCATTTGAAAAAAGTGTCCCCATTTCAGACACTTTAATGGCTACTGGTAGCAAACCTCTAAAATCTTAAATGCTCTTTAAGGGGGTGTGAGTTCTCGAGTTTTGATGAGGGATAGGGGGCCAATATAAGGGCCAAGTACCAGCACCCACCGCACAACATGTGCGCACACCCCCCCGGCCCCCTTGATCACCGGAACCCCGATGCCGTTGGTCATGTTCTCTGGCAACGCTCCGGCGATGGTGCCCCGACGAAGAAAAATGCGGCACCAGTACTTGACGAAGCCCAGCATGTGCTGCCCTAACCCTTGGTTCGGTCTGATCTTAGACTGGGAATGAACTCCGTATGCTTAGACTGGGAATGAACTCCGTATGCCTAAGCAAACCCATGAAACGAGCATGCGGGAGCTCAGCCAGCCAGAAAGGGGGGATGCGTAAGTCGGGGATCGGCTGGGTCCCCCTCTGCGTGCTGTCGATCCTGCTACCGCAACCCTTGGTTCGATCCGATCTTCGACTAGGAATGAACTCCGTATGCCTAAGCCAACCGACGGAACGAGCAGGCGGGCGGGCGGACGGGCACTACGCTGGCCAGAGAGACGGGATGCGCAAGCCGTGGATCGATAGGGTGGTAGGTGGGTGTAGACACCCAATTTGGTCCAGGCTCGGATCAATTGGCCCTGATCCAAATGGGTAGGTCCAATTTTATCTTTATCATTTTTATTTTTATTTTTATTTTTATTTTATTTTATATTTTATGTATATCCTATGTATTTATTATTTATTTATTATTAATAATATATATATTTATTTTTGTATTTTTATTTATTTAATTATATATTATTATTTTTATTTTTTTATCCTATAATATTTTTATTATTATCTTTTCTAATTATCTATTATTTTTTTATTTATTTTATTTTTATTTTGGAGGGTTGAGATTGAAGGGTGAAGAATCTTACTGGGAATGGGGATTCAATCAAAAGAGTCCAGATCGGATTCAAAGATTGAATCCCCGTCCAGAGAGGAATTGGAATTGATCAAAAACTCCTGATCAATCCCTATAAAAGGGACCCTCTGGAACTGATGCAACGGAAGAAAACAGTAAGCAAAGGCTACTGATTTCGTATAGAAGGTTAAGAAAAGGTGTAGAAGGGTTCTGGGAATTAGAAGAAATTTTTTAAAGATTTTTGGCATTTTTTCTTTTGGGAATTTCTGGAAAATTCCAGATTTCGGTGAATTTTTCGACGAAGTTTGAATTTTTCGGTGAAAATTTCGATCAACGTTGAAGTTTTTGATGACTTGCCTAGTTTTCGACAAAGAATCCCAGAAATCGATGATCTTTCGGTGAACTTCCGACGAAAAAACCTAGATTCTAGCGACAAAACCCAGAATCTGATGAATCTTCAATCGAAGTTCTTCGACCTTTTAGAGAGAAGAGAGAGGAAAAAAGAAGAGGAGAGAGAGAAAAGAGCTTTCTGTCAAAAAATAGAGGGAAGGGCCTTAAATACCCTTCCAAAATGACATCGTTTTGACCTTAAGTAACCCAGAGGATCCGCGCGTTTTACCTAGATCCGACCCGACCCGAGCGTCGACCCGCGTCCTGACCCGCGCGTGCCTCCCCCCTCCGAGCCAAGCCGAGCCGAGCCGAGCTTCCCAAGCCGCCCTCCGAGCCGTTTTCTCTTTCTTGAGCCGAGCCGCACTCCGAGCCGCTCCAGATTTTTTTTTTAATTTTTTATTTATTTGTTTATTTATTTGTTTATTTTATTTATTTTTATATTTATTAGATTAGGTTTTATTTAATATTTTTTATCTTTATCTTATTTTTATTTTTGTTTTACTTTTCTTTATTTTTATTTATTTTTATTTTCACTTTTATTTATTTTTATTATTCTATTTTCTTTAAATAAAAATCAAAAGTTCCAAAAAAAATATTTTTGGGGAAAAGTTGAAATTATCAATCTTCCTTGAAAATCAAAATTTCTAAAACATATTTCTAGGGAAAAGTTGAAAGTATCCATTTTTCTTAAAAATAAATTTTCAAAAAAAAAAAGGGATTTTTGAGGAAAAGTTGAAAGTATCAATTTTCCTTAAAAATAAATTTCCAAAAAATATTTTTAGGGAAAAGCTGAAAGTATCAATTTTCCTTGAAAATCAAAATTTCCAAAAAAATATTTTTGGGGAAAAGTTGAAAGTATCAATTTTCCTTAAAAATAAGTTTCCAAAAAATATTTTTAGGGAAAAGTTGAAAGTATCAATTTTCCTAAAAAATAAATTTCAAAAAAATATTTTTAGGGAAAAGTTGAAAGTATCAATTTTTCCTACACAAGAACAATCATCCTTTCCTTTCTTTTTATTTTGATTTTGATTTTGATTTTTCTTTAACTAATCCGACGACGGAGCCTCTGCAAGTGAAACAATAGTTTTTTCTTGCATACTCTTGAGGTGAGGGAATTTTCTCAATTTTTTGTTAAAAGTATTAGAGTCAATTGAGAAAAATTTCCAATAATTAATTACTTGGTAAAATTTTAAGGCTTTTGGATAACACAAATTTAAGCTGCTACCATCTTTTGATGGGCGTTGTGAGGGTGCTATAACCTTCCTCACACATAACCGAACTCCCGAACCCTGTTCTGGTTAGCAGACCTGAACCTATTCTTTGAAGGACCCTTAAACTTAGCTGTCCCCTGAAAGGACTGATTCTTTAGGTGGCCAATCGCACCTAGATAAAAAAGATTGGTGGCGACTCCCTAAAGTCAATGTCTAGCGATAGATCTAGATGTTATGACAGCTTGGCGACTCCACTGAGGACTTTGAGAGTTAGGCCAGAAAATAATTTGTGTTATCCAAAAGCCTAATAAAATTGAACCTTTTTGTATATATGTGTTATTATTCATTCATGTTTATTTACCTTGTTAATCATGTCATTCATATGCATGTGCATAGCATGAGCTCTATACCCGAGCTCCGTCCCTCTAGGAGGGAGTAAAGTACCTATTGCTTTCGTGAGGTCTAATGCCTCTGCAGTGGCTAGCGAAATACTCTCACTCAAATTGAACCTTTTCCGCTTGTAACCTGTAATGGGTGAGGATTAGGGTGCCTTACTAGTCTATGATGGACAAGGATGTAAGGAACAATTTGAGGACCTTTAGACTTTGACCCTTAAAACCGCATATAGTGAACCTTAAGAGTGCCTAAACCTAGGATAGAGCCCTTTCTACCCAATGATAGATATACCCTGAAATTAAGACACAAAAAAGGTGTTTATCTAATCGTTTTGATTGTTTAACTTTGTGCATCATTTTCATTATCATATGTAACATTATGCATCAGCATCACTTTCATTTCATCCATGGAACTAACTATGTTGTTTGTCTGATTGTATGCATCTGCATTATTTTTATGATCGTGTTTTAACATAATCATTTACATCCATTTCATACTAGATTTCATTTAGGAAAATGTACATTCCATTCGTGCATCAAAGCATCATACATAAAGCATAGCATAACATTTCTAATCATAAGTATGGTGCTCAAGGTCCAAGGATAGCTCCGTCTAGCGAAAACCCTACTCATCCATACAACACAAGATCCAGAGTAAGGCAAATGGAGGAGGAAAGTTCCCATAGATTTGAAAAGATAGAAAAAGCCTAGGAGAAGATCGAAAGTGAACTAAGCAAGATTCTGGAGGCTCTTAATAACATGAATAAAGGAAAAAAAGTTGAAGAAAATGCAAGCCAACAAGTTCCCTCGCTGCAAGAAGTGGCTAACCCTTTATATCCTCTAGGTTTTGGCCCACCTCAAGTCCAGTCTACTCAAGAGGTCCCGCCACAACACTTCGCATATCCAACATATCCTAGAATGCCATCAACTTTTAACCCAGGGCAGTATAACAGCTATGTAAATCCTATCTTCACTGAAAAAGCCGCAGAACCAATTCTTGATCTAGATGATTTAAAAGAGAAAGAGAAAGAAAAGATAAGAGTGGAAGTTCAGGAAAGCTCCAAGATTAGATGCTAGAGCAAAGGTTACGGGCTGTGGAAGGATTTAGCTTTTATGGGTCAGTTGATGCTGCTGGGCTCTGCCTCGTTCCTGATGTGGTTATTCCTCATAAGTTCAAAGTACCAAAATTTGAAAAATATGATGGTACAAAGTGCCCCAAAACTCACATCACAATGTATTGTCAAAAAATGGTAGCTCATGCTCATGATGAAAAACTCTTGATGCATGTCTTTCAGGATAGCCTTACAGGCTCAGCGGCCAGGTGGTATGTTCAGCTGGACAGAACCCACATTCGTTCTTAGAGCGATATGGCACATGACTTCATCGATCAGTATCGACATATTATCGATTTGGCCCCTGATCGTTTGTCTTTACAGAATTTGGAGAAAAAGGCAAACGAGTCTTTTAAAGAGTATGCCCAGAGGTGGAGAGATGTTGCTTCTCAAGTACAACCTCCTTTGACTGAGAAAGAAACTACAGTGTTATTTGTCAGCACTTTAAAGTCTCTCTATTATGAAAAGATGATAGGAAATGCAACAAAGAATTTTGCTGACATGGTAATCTCTGGAGAAATTATTGAAAGTGCCATAAAAAATGGCAAGTTAAGAGGAGGAGAAACTAAGAAGACATCAGAAAAGAAAGAAGCTCAAGCTCAAGCTGTGAGCTTTGATAGACAACAATATAGGGGTTATCAACCCTATCCATCTCAAGGTTACTCTTCATACTATTCTACTGTGAATAATGCCTCATCTTACCCATACCAACTAGTTCCACAACCACCTTATTCATCCACACACCAATCAATTTTTAGCCCCCAAGATCTTACATATAGCCTTAACATTCAAGCTCCTGCAAGAAACCAAATTCACCCTATTTACCCAGCAAGTGGTTCACGACAACAACGAACTACTCGAGAAAAACTTGTATTTGATCCAATCCCTATGACTTATATAGAGTTATATCGAGAACTCTATAATAGCCATTTGATTGCCCCCAGCCATGTAGAGCCGCTTAAACCACCCTATCCAAAGTGGTATGATCCTACAGCCCACTGTGACTACCACTATGGAATTACTGGCCATTCTACTAAAAATTGTACTGCTTTAAAGTATAAGGTGCAACGGCTGATCAATGATGGAATGGTAAGTTTTGATAAAGGGAAAGCAACAACACCTAATGTTAGCGTTTTGAGTGAAAGTCAAGAACAGAAAGGGTCCAGAGAGTCACAATGACTTGAGAGGCAAGATGTCAATAGAGATTCTTCACCTGATCGCATAAGGGGATAATTTTAAAGAATGGAGATAAGGCTAGTTGAAGGTTTCTTTTGTCATGTTAGGATTTCGTTTCGAATGATTGTTGGATTTCTTTTTGCAATATGATTTCACTTGTTATCATCTTAATAAGGGCAAGTCAATGCATTTCATTACATTTTCTCTTTCACTCGACCATTATTCCATGCCCCGTTACCTTTCATAACTTCACATTCCCATTCTCAAATTTCGGATGATGAATATTTAGACAATGATAACAATAATTCTGGAATTTAATTTTGAAAACTCATCCACATTAATATAAGAAGATCATTTGAGTAAAAAAGTAAGCTGTTATCGGAGGTGAAATAGATATATGTCTTGAAGATGTACAATCTTTTATACAGATTCATAGCTTTGTTTAATAGATGATGTTCAAGAAAGGTATTCACAATTGAGATGAAAAATGGCCATCTTTCTTTTACCATTCGAAAAACCATTTATTGCTACCCCTTTGAGCCTATTATGATTTATTTTTCTACAGAACCCTAACCAAGGATCACCCTCTACACTAGAGGGCAATTTTAAAAAAAAAAAAACCCACAAAAAGAAAGAGAAAGAAAAGCAAAAGAACATTAAATGCCACAAACGATTTGAGGTAAAGTAATGAGGATCCTTTGTGTGAAGAAAGAAAAAATAGTGAAATGATGTGGGGGCAAAATGCCAAGTTATGTCAAATGATCCTTTAGTTTTGAACCTTTTTAATACATGTTTTGAGCCTATTGTATCCATTTTTTGTATGACCCCTCACCTTGACCTACATTACAACCTTGAAAAGCCCATTTGGATCAAGTGTGAATGCTTAACTTGAATGATCATATGTTGAGCGAAGGCATGCTCATGATGAAGCAATAGAATCATGCTACATTACTCTAAAGTTTGATGTATGAAAGATATCAACAATGGATGAAAAATGAGAAAAAAAAAAGAGAAGATGATGAAAAGAAAAAAGAAAAAAATGAGAAAAAAAGAAAAAAATGAGAAAATGAAAAAAAGAGATTCAAATTGAAAACCTGAAAATGTGATTCTGGTAGAAAAAGATCCAAGTCAAATGGCTCACATGAATGGAAGATCAAAGACATCTGAAGATCCTTCAAAGACTGGGGCAAAGTTCGCCAAGCTCAAGATGACTTCAACAGTAAATGGAATGAGTTTTTGAAAGAATCCTAGATTAATATTGAGAATTGTCTGAATATTCATCATTTGGACATACCATTCATCCCAATGACATGTATCCAATTTATTTCCTTTCCCATTTGTTTTGTACCAAAATAGATCTTCATTGATTATCTTTACCATAATTCACCTTGTGTTCTCTTATTGTTTCACCCCTAGAATGAATTGAGAAAACGCTTGATTGCATTGTATTTGTCAAGAATTGAAATGATAATGAATGAATGAATATGTGCTTAAAAGAGTCTTGCATTCATTTGAAAGAAAATCTAAGATGATGGTGGTAACAAAATGAAGAAATGGTAGAAACCTAAAAGAGATGATTTGGAAGGATATATGATGTGACCAAATGGAGAATATAATGGGGCAAATTTTGAAAAATGGTATAACCAAGTGATGAATACAAAGATGAATTGGTCGATATGACTTGCAAGTTATGATTGAATGATGAAAGCAATCAGTGAACAAAGTTTGTTTTGGAATGGTTAATGCTGAGACACTTATGAGTAATGACTTAGTGATGGTGGGTGAAACTTGTTTTAAAATTTTTAGTGCTGAGAAGTCTATGAACAATGGTCAAGTGATGATTGATTGATGAAACTTGTTTCAAAATATGAAGAAACTGAACAAGGAAGACATGCAAAATGGTGGAGTTTTGAGAGCCATATCACCATAATTATTTAGAATTTTGTTGCATAGACATTTGCATTACATGCATCATGGTGGCATCGTCGCTTGGATAGTACATGCACATGATTTGATTGGACATGCATGGCACTATGAGAATATAGGTTGCCACATTTGCATCTTTAAGAAAGCATTTGCATTTTTGGTCATAACATTCATTCATGCAAAATTTTGAGTCACTTGAAAAAGCAATTGTAAATGTTTTGATGAGAATTTTTTAGAACTCAAATGAGAATCTTTGAATTTCAAAATGAGAATCTTTGAGGAGTGAAACCCTAAAGTTCATCGAATGTGAATTTTTGAACAAATGAAAAGTTTTGAACTTTTGGATGTGGATCTCTAAAATACAAAACTTCAACCTTTTGGATATGAATTTCCAATGTTTTAAATGAGAGCCTTTGAACTTAGATGTGAAACTCTAAGTTTTATTGCATGTGAGCCTTTGAACTCAAATGAAAAGCTTTGAATTTTTGGATGTGAATTTCCAAAATTCAAATGAAAAGCTTTAGATTTTTGGATATGAATTCCAAGTTTGCCAAATAAAAACCTTTAACTTTTGGATGTGAGCCTCCAAAAGTCAAATGAGGATCTTTCATGCGAGTCTTACAAGTTGCAAATGCAAATCTTGAGATCTTACAAATTCGAGAAGAAATTTGTCAGGTAAGTTCCTAATCCTTGAAATAGGATGTCTTGTGGTATCAGGATTGATTTATAAGACCTTTGGGCATAATCTCCTGAAACTTTTTCAAACACAATTTTCAACTCTTTGGACATGATTGTCAGGGAGCAATTTACTTTCCAAAAGTCGTGGTGCCTCTGTTTAGAGGAGCAATTTACTTTCCAAAGTCATGGTGCCTCTATTTAGAGGGGAAAGTCGTGGTGCCTCTATTTAGAGGGGAAAGTCGTGGTGCCTCTATTTAGAGGGGAAAGTCGTAGTGCCTCTGTTTAGAGGAGCAATTTACTTTCTAAAAGTCGTGGTGCCTTTGTTTAGAGGAGCAATTTACTTTCTCAAAGTCGTGGTGCCTCTGTTTAGAGGATCAATTTACTTTTCCAAAGTCATGGTGCCTCTGTTTAGAGGAGCAATTTACTTTTCCAAAGTCGTGGTGCCTCTATTTAGAGGAGCAATTTACTTTCTAAAAGTCGTGGTGCCTCTGTTTAGAGGAGCAATTTACTTTCCAAAGTCGTCAAGCCTCTGTTTAGAGGAGCTTTAAAAAAAAAAAACAAAAAAAAAACAAAAAAGTTGCCTCTATTTAGAGGAGCTTCATTTATGTTTCTCAAAGTCATTGAGCCTCTGCTTAGAGGAGCTTTGATCATTTAAAAAAAAAACAAAAAAACAAAAAAAACAAAAAAAAAAACAAAAAAAAATTACCTCTATTTAGAAGAGCTTTGTTTATGTTTCTCCAAGTCATTGAACCTCTGCTTAGAGGAGCTTTGATCAATTTAAAAAAAAAAGTAAAAAAAAACAAAAAAAGCAAAAAAATGAAAAAAAGTTACCTCTATTTAGAGGAGCTTTATTTATGTTTCTTAAAGTCGTTGAACCTCTGTTTAAAGGAGCTTTGGTAAAAAAAAAAACAAAAAAAAAAAGAAAATGTTGAGTTGAGTCTTGATTGGGTGTCTACGTCTTTGCGCAATTTCTGTTTCACAGAAAATGTGCAAAGAGGGGTAGCTGTAGACACCCAATTTGGTCCAGGCCCAGATCAGTTGGGCCTGGTCCAAATGGGTAGGTCCAATTTTATCTTTGTCATTTTTATTTTTATTTTTATTTTATTTTATATTTTATGTATATCCTATGTATTTATTATTTATTTATTATTAATAATATATATATTGTTATTATTTTTTATTTTATTTATTTTTGTATTTTTATTTATTTAATTATATATTATTATTATTTTTTTTATCCTATAATATTTTTTTTATTATCTTCTCTAATTATCTATTATTTTATTTATTTATTTGATTTTTATTTTGGAGGGCTGAGATTGAAGGGTGAAGAATCCTACTGGGAATGGGGATTCAATAAAAAAAGTCCAGATCGAATTCAAAGATTGAATCCCCGTCCAAAGAGGAATTGGGATTGATCAGAAACTCCTGATCAATCCTTATAAAAGGGACCCTCTGGAACAGATGCAACGGAAGAAAACAGTAAGCAAAGGCTAATGATTTAAGGGAAAAGAGACGTATAGAAGGCTAAGAAAAGGTGTAGAAGGGTTCTGGGAATTAGAAGAAATTTTTTGAAGATTTTTGGCATTTTTTTTCTGGGAATTTCTGGAAAATTCCAGATTTCGATGAATTTTTCGGTGAAGTTTGAATTTTTCGATAAAAATTTTGGCCAACCTTGAAGTTTTCAGTGACCTACCCAATTTCCGGCAAAGAATCCCAGGAACCGGTGATCTTTCGACAAACTTTCGGTAAAAAAACCTAGATTTCAGTGACAAAACCCAGAATCCGATGAATCTTCAACCGGAGTTCTTCGACCTTTTAGAGAGAAAGGAGAGGAAAAAGGAAGAAGAGAGAGAAAAAAGAGCAGCTTTCTACCGAAAAACAGAGGGAAGGGTCTTAAATACCCTCCCAAAACAACATCATTTTGACCTTAAGTAACCCAGAGGCTCCGCGCGTTTTGCCGAGATCCGACTCGACCCGAACGTCGACCCGCGTCCTAACTCACGCGTGCCTCCCCCCTTCGAGCGAAGCCGAGCTGAGCCGAGCTTCCCAAGCCGCCCTTCGAGCCGTTTTCTCTTCCTTGAGCCGAGCCGCACTCCGAGCCGCTCCAGGTTTTTTATTTATTTATTTGTTTATTTTATTTGTTTTTATATTTATTAGATTAGGTTTTATTTAATATTTTTTATCTTTATCTTATTTTTATTTTTATTTATTTTCACTTTTATTTTTTTATTATTCTATTTTCTTTAAATAAAAATCAAAAGTTCCAAAAAAAATACTTTTGGGGAAAAGTTGAAAGTATCAATCTTCCTTGAAAATCAAAATTTTCGAAAAATATTTTTAGGAAAAAGTTGAAAGTATCCATTTTCCTTAAAAATAAATTTTCAAAAAAAAAAAGGGATTTTTGAGGAAAAGTTGAAAGTATCAATTTTCCTTGAAAATCAAAATTTCCAAAAAAATATTTTTGGGGAAAAGTTGAAAGTATCAATTTTCCTTAAAAATAAATTTCCAAAAAATATTTTTAGGGAAAAGTTGAAAGTATCAATTTTCCTAAAAAATAAATTTGAAAAAAATATTTTTAGGGAAAAGTTGAAAGTATCAATTTTCCCTACACAAGAACAATCATCCTTTCCTTTCTTTTTATTTTGATTTTGATTTTGATTTTTCTTTAACTAATCCGACGACGGAGCCTCTGCAAGTGAAACAGTAGTTTTTTCTTGCATACTCTTGAGGTGAGGGAATTTTCTCAATTTTCTGCTAAAAGTATTAGAGTCAATTGAGAAAAATTTCCAATAATTAATTACTTGGTAAAATTTTAAGGCTTTCGGATAACACTTACTAAAGTCAATGTCTAGCGATAGATCCCCGGATCTAGACGTTATGACAGTGGGTTTAGGCACATCTTCATATTTCTACATGCCAATGCCATTTTTATGGCTTGTAAATTCATACAATGGTCCCTTAAGCCTTCACGTAAAGTTTCATCGCAAGACGACCCGTTTTCTATTTTTCACGATTTTTGAAACTCTTTGCGGTTTGGGATTTTTTAAAATTATTTCAGAAAGAGTTTTGGCCCCAAACTTAGTAGACATGATCCTTGTATTTCTGTTGGCATGCACAAAAACATTCAGCTAAAAACTCGAAGTGTACAAGATTTTGTGACCATTTGAAAAAAGTGTCCCCATTTTAGACACTTTAATGGCTACTGGCAGCAAACCTGTAAAATCTCAAATGCTCTTTAAGGGGGTGTGAGTTCTCGAGGATGGATGAATGATAGGGGGCCAATATAAGGGCCAAGTACCAGCACCAATTGCACATCATGTGCGCACACCCCCTGGCCCCCCCGATCGTCGGAACCCAAATGTCGCCGGTCATGTTCTCCGACGATGGTGCCCCGGCGAAGAAAAATACGGCACCAGCACATGCCTGAGCCCAGCATGTGCTACCACAACCCTCGGTTCGGTCCGATCTTAGAGTGGGAATGAACTCCGTATGCCTAAGCCAACCGATGAAACGAGTGGGCGGAAGGGCGGGCGGGCACTACGCTGGCCAGAGAGACGGGATGCGCAAGCCGTGGATCGATAGGGTGGTAGGTGGGTTTAGGCACATCTTCATATTTCTGTGTGCCAATGCCATTTTTGTGGCTTGTAAATTCATACAATGGTCCCTCAAGCCTTCACGTGAACTTTCATGGCAAGACGACTCGTTTTTTATTTTTCAGGATTTTTGAAACTTTTTGCGGTTCAGGATTTTTTAAAATTTTTTTGGATGGAGTTTTGGCTCTAAACTTGGTAGACGTGATCCCTGTATTTTTGTTGGCATGCACAAAAAAAATTCAGCTAAAAACTCAAAGTGTACAAGATTTTGTGACCATTTGAAAAAAGTGTCCCCATTTCAGACACTTTAATGGCTACTGGCTGTAAACCTGTAAAATCTCAAATGCTCTTTAAGGGGGTGTGAGTTTTCAAGGTTTGATGAGGGATAGGGGGCCAATATAAGAGCCAGGTACCAGCACCCATCACACATGATGTGCGCACACCCCCCCGACCCCCCCGATCGTCAGAATCCCAATGCCGCTGGTCAGGTTCTCCGATGATGCTCCGGTGATGGTGCCCCGACGAAGAAAAATCTGGCACCAGCACATGCCAGAGCCTAGCATGTGCTACCGTAACCCTCGATCTGGTTCGATCTTAGACTGGGAATGAACTCCGTATGCTTAGACTGGGAATGAACTCTGTATGCCAAAGTCAACCCACGAAACGAGTGTGCGGGCGCTCAGCAGGCCAGAGGGACGGGATGCGCAAGTCGGGGATCAGCCAGGTCCCCCTCTGTATACTGCTGATCCTGCTATCGCAACCCTCGATCTGGTCTGATCTTAGACTGGGAATGAACTCCATATGCCTAAGCCAACCGACAAAACGAGCGGGCGGGCGGGCGGACGGGCACTACGCCGACCAGAGAGACGGGATGTGCAAGCCATGATCGATAGGGTGGTAGGTGGGTTTAGGTACATCTTCATATTTCTGCATGCCAATGCCATTTTTATGGCCTATAAATTCATACAATGGTCCCTTAAGCCTTCACGTGAAGTTTCATGGCAAGACGACTCGTTTTTTATTTTTCACGATTTTTGAAACTTTTTGCCTTTCAGGATTTTTTTAAATTGTTTCAGAAGGAGTTTTGGCCCCAAACTTGGTAGACATGATCCTTGTATTTTTTTTGGCATGCATAAAAAATTACCGTTAAAAAATTGAAGTGTACAAGATTTCAGACACTTTAATGGCTACTGGCAGCAAACCTGTAAAATCTCAAATGCTCTTTAAGGGGGTGTGAGTTCTCGAGGTTTGATGAGGGATAGGGGGCCAATATAGGGGCCAAGTGCCAGCACCCATCGAACATCATGTGCGCACACCCCCCGGCCCCCCCGATCGCTGGAACCCCAATGCCGCCGGTCAAGTTCTTCAGCGATGGTGCCCCGACGAAGAAAAATACGGCACCGGCACATGCCCGAGTCCAGCATGTGCTGCCGCAACCCTCGGTTCGATTCGATCTTAGACTGGGAACGAACTCCGTATGCCTAAGTCAACCCACAAAACTAGCGTGCGGGCGCTCAGCCGGCCAGAGGGGTGGGATGCACAAGCCGGGGATCGATTGGGTCCCCCTCTGCGTGCTGCCAATCCTACAGCCGTAAGCCTCAGTTCGATCCGATCTTAGATTGGGAATGAACTTTGTATGCCTAAGCCAACCGATGAAATGAGCGGGTAGGCAGGCGGGCGGGCACTACGTCGCCTAGAGAGACGAGATGCACAAGCCGTGGATCGATAGAGTGGTAGGTGGGTTTAGGCACATCTTCATATTTTTGTGTACCAATGCCATTTTATGGCTTGTAAATTCATACAATGGTCCCTTAAGCATTCACGTGAAGTTTCATGGCAAGACGACTCATTTTCTATTTTTCACGATTTTTGAAACTTTTTACGGTTCGGGATTTTTTAAAATTTTTTCGGAAGGAGTTTTGGCCCCAAACTTCGTAGTCATATCCTTGTATTTTTGTTGGCATGCACAAAAAAATTCAGCTAAAAACTCAAAGTGTAAAAGATTTTGTGACCATTTGAAAAAAGTGTCCCCATTTCAAACACTTTAATGGCTACTGGCAGCAAACCTATAAAATCTCAAATGCTCTATAAGGGGGTGTGAGTTCTCAAGGTTTGATGAGGGATAGGGGGCCAATATAAGGGCCAAGTACCAGCACCCATCGCACATGATGTGCGCACACCCACCCCCCGGCCCACCCGATCGTCAGAACCCCAATGTCGTTGGTCAGGTTCTCCGGCGATGCTCCGACGATGGTGCCCCGGCGAAGCAAAATGCAGCACCAGCACATGCCCGAGCCTAGTATGTGCTACCACAACCCTCGGTCTGGATCGATTTTAGACTGGGAATGAACTCCGCATGCTTAGACTGGGAATTCATGAGGGATAGGGGGCCAATATAAGGGCCAAGTACCAGCACCCATTGCACATCATGTGCGCACACCCCTCCCGACCCCCCCGTTCGTCGAAACCCCAATGCTGCCGGTCAGGTTCTCCGGCGATGCTCCGGTGATGGTGCCCCGATAAAGAAAAATACGGCACCAGCACATGCCCGAGCCTAGCATGTGCTGCCGCAACCCTCGGTCCAATCCGATCTTAGATTTGGAATGAACTCCGTATGCCTAAGATTACCGACGAAACGAGCGGGCGGACGGGCAGGCACTATGTCGGCCAGAGAGATGGGATGCGCAAGCCGTGGATCGATAGGGTGGTAGGTGGGTTTAGGCACATCTTCATATTTCTGCATGCCAATGCCATTTTTATGGCTTGTAAATTCATACAATGATCCCTTAAGCCTTCACGTGAAGTTTCATGGCAAGACGACTCATTTTCTATTTTTCACGATTTTTGAAACTTTTTACAGTTTAGGATTTTTTAAAATTTTATCGGATGGTGTTTTGGCCCCAAACTTGGTAGATGTGATCCTTGTATTTTTTTTGGCATGCACAAAAACATTCAGCTAAAAACTTGAAGTGTACAAGATTTTATGACCATTTGAAAAATGTGTCCCCATTTCAGACACTTTAATGGCTACTGGCAGCAAACCTGTAAAATCTCAAATGCTCTTTAAGGGGGTGTGAGTTCTCGAGGTTTGATGAGGGATAGGGGGCCAATATAAGGGCCAAGTACCAGCTCCCATTGCACATCATTTGCGCACACCCCGCGTCTCCCTCGATCGTCGGAACCCTAATGCCACCGATCAGGTTGTCCTGCGATGCTCCGACGATGGTGTCCTAGCGAAGAAAAATACGGTACCAGCAGATGCCCAAGCCCAGCACTTGCTACCGTAACCCTTGGTCTGATCTGATCTTAGACTGGGAATGAACACCGTATGCCTAAGCCTTTCGACGAAACGAGCGAGTGGGCAGGCATGCACTACGCCGGCCAGAGAGACGGGATGTGCAAGCCGTGGATCGATAGGGTGGTAGGTGGGTTTAGGCACATCTTCATATTTTTGTGTGCCAATGCCATTTTTATGGCTTGTAAATTCATACAATGATCCCTTAAGCCTTCACATGAAGTTTCATGGCAAGATGACTCGTTTTCTATTTTTCATGATTTTTGAAACTTTTTGTGGTTCAAGATTTTTTAAAATTTTTCGAAAGGGGTTTTGGCACCAAACTTGGTAGACGTGATCCTTTTATTTTTGTTGGCATGCACAAAAAAAATCAGCTAAAAACTCGAAGTGTACAAGATTTTGTGACCATTCGAAAAAAGTGTCCCCATTTCAGACACTTTAATGGCTACTGGCAGCAAACCTGTAAAATATCGAATGCTCTTTAAGGGGGTGTGAGTTCTCGAGGTTTGATGAAGGATAAGGGGCCAATATAAGGGCCAAGTGCCAGCACCCATCGCACATCATGTGTGCACACCCCCCGGCCCCCCCGATCGTCAGAACCCCAATGCCGCTGGTCAGGTTCTCCGACGATGCTCTGGCGATGGTGCCACAACGAAGAAAAATACGGTACCAGCACATGCCCAAGCCCAGCATGTGCTACCGCAACCCGCAGTCCTGTCCGATCTTAGACTAGGAATGAACTTCGTATGCTTAGACTGGGAATGAACTCCGTATGCTTAGATTGGGAATGAACTCCATATGCCTAAGTCAACCCATGAAACGAGCGTGCGATGCTCTGGCGATTGTGCCCTAGCGAAGCAAAATGCGGCACTAGCACATGCTCGAGCCCAGCATGTGCTGCCACAATCCTCCGTCTGATCCGATCTTAGACTAGGAATGAACTCCGTACCAGCACCCATCGCACATCATGTGTGCACACCCCACCCGGCCCCCCCGATCGTCAGAACCCCAATACTGCCGGTCAGGTTCTCCGGCGATGCTCTGACAATGGTGCCCCGACAAAGAAAAATGCGGCACCAGCACATGCTCGAGCCCAGCATGTACTGTCGCGACCCTCGGTCTGGTCCGATCTTAGAATAGGATTGAACTCCATATGCTTAGACTGGAAATGAACTCCGTATGCCTAAGTCAACTCACGAAACGAGCGTGTGAGCGCTCAGCCAGCCAGAGGGACGGGATGCGCAAGTCGGGGATTGGCCGGGTCCCCCTCTACGTGCTGTCGATCCTACTGTCTCAACCCTCAGTCCGGTCCGCTCTTAGACTGGAAATGAACTACGTATGCCAAAGCCAACCGATGAAACGAGCGGGCAGGCGGGCACTACGCCGGCCAGAGTGACGGGATGCGCAAGCCGTGGATCGATAGGGTGGCAGGTGGGTTTAGGCACATCTTTATATTTCTGCATGGTAATGCCATTTTTATGGCTTGTAAATTCATACAATGGTTCCTTAAGCCTTCCTGTGAAGTTTCATGGCAAGACGACTCGTTTTCTATTTTTCACAATTTTTGAAACTTTTTACGGTTCGAGATTTTTAAAATTTTTTCAGAAGGATTTTTGGCCCCCAACTTGGTAGACGTGATCCTTGTATTTTTTTGGCATGCACAAAAAAATTCAGCTAAAATCTCGAAGTGTACAAAATTTTGTGACCATTTGAAAAAAGTGTCCCCATTTCAAACACTTTAATGGCTACTGGCAGCAAACCTGTAAAATCTCAAATGCTCTTTAAGGGGGTGTGAGTTCTCAAGGTTTGATGAGGGATAGGAGGCCAATATAAGGGCCAAGTACCAGCACCCATCGCACATCATGTGTGCACACCCCCCCGGCCTCCCCGATCGCCGGAACCCCAATGCCGTCGGTCAGGTTCTCCGACGATGCTCCGGCAATGGTGCCCTGACGAAGAAAAATGCGGTACCAGCACATGCCCGAGCCTAGCATGTGCTGCCGTGGCCCTCGGTCTGGTCCGATCTTAGATTGGGAATGAACTCCATATGCTTAGACTGGGAATGAACTCCGTATGCCTAAGTCAACTCACGAAACGAGCGAGCGAGCGCTCAGCCAGCCAGAGGGATGGGATGCGCAAGCCGGGGATCGGCCGGGTCCCCCTCTATGTGCTACCGATCCTGCTGCTATAACCCTCAGTCTAGTTCGATCTTAGACTGGGAATGAACTCCGTATGCCTAAGCCAACCAACGAAACGATTGGGCGGGCGGGCACTACGCCGGCCATAGAGACGGGATGCGCAAGCCATGGATCGATAGGGTGGTAGGTGGGTTTAGGCACATCTTCATATTTCTATGTGCCAATGCCATTTTTATGGCTTCTAAATTCAAGTTTCATGGCAAGACGACTCATTTTCTATTTTTCACGATTTTCAAAACTTTTTACGGTTCGAGATTTTTTAAAATTTTTTGGGAAAGAGTTTTGGCCCCAAACTTGGTAGAAGTGATCCCTATATTTTTTTTGGCATGCACAAAAAAATTCAGCTAAAAACTCGAAGTGTACAAGATTTTCTGATCATTTGAAAAAAGTGTCCCCATTTCAGACACTCTAATAGCTACTGGCAGCAAACCTGTAAAATCACAAATGCTCTTTAAGGGGGTGTGAGTTCTCAAGGTTTGATGAGTGATAGGGGGCCAATATAAGGGCCATGTACTAGTACCCATCGCACATCATGTGCGCACACCCTCTCTCCGGCCCCCCCGATCGTCGGAACCCCAATGCCGCCGGTCAGGTTCTCCGGCGATGGTGCCCCGACGAAGAAAAACGCGGCACCAGCACATGCCCGAGCCCAGCATGTGCTGCCGTAGCCCTCAATCCAGTTCGATCTTAGACTGGGAATGAACTCCATATGCTTAGACTGGGAATGAACTCCGTATGCCTAAGTCAACCCACGAAACGAGCGTGCGGGCGCCCAGCCGGCCAGAGGGGAGGGATGCGCAAGTCGGGGATCGACCGGGTCCCTCTCTGCGTGCTGTCAATCCTGCAGCCGTAACCTTCAGTTCAGTCTGATCTTAGAATGGGATTGAACTCCGTATGCCTAAGCCAACCGATGAAACGAGCAGGCGGGCGGGCAGTACGCCGGCCAGAGAGACGGGATGCACAAGCCGTGGATCGATAGGGTGGTAGGTGGGTTTATGCACATCTTCATATTTCTGCATGACAATGCCATTTTTATTGCCTGTAAATTCATAAAATGGTCCCTTAGGCCTTCACGCGAAGTTTCATGGCAATACGACTCGTTTTTTATTTTTCATGATTTTTGAAACGTTTTGCGATTCGAGATTATTTAAAAATTTTTCAGAAGGAGTTTTGGCCCCAAACTTGGTAGACGTGATCCTTGTATTTTTGTTGGCATGCAAAAAACAATTCAGCTAAAAACTCAAAGTGTACAAGATTTTGTGACCATTTAAAAAAAGTGTCCCCATTTTAGACACTTTAATGGCTACTAGCAGCAAACCTGTAAAATCTCAAATGCTCTTTAAGGCGGCGTGAGTTCTCGAGGTTTGATGAGGGATAGGGGGCTAATATAAGAGCCAAGTACCAGCACCCATCGCACATCAAGTGCTCACACCCCTCCCCCCGACAGCCCCGATCGCCGGAACCCCAATGTTGCCGGTCAGGTTCTTCGACGATGCTCCAACGATGGTGCCCTGCCGAAGAAAAATGCGGCACCAGCACATGCTTGAGCCCAGCATGTGCTACCGCAACCCTTGGTCTGATCCGATCTTAGACTGGGAATGAACTTCATATGCTTAGACTGGGAATGAACTTCGTATGCTTAGACTGGGAATGAACTTCGCATGCTTAGACTAGGAATGAACTCCGTAAGCCTAAGTCAACCCACGAATGTAGCGTGCGGGTGCTCAGTCGACCAGAGGGGTGGGATGCGCAAGCTGAGGATCGACCGGGTCCCCCTCTACGTGCTACCGATCCTACTACCGCAACCCTCGATCCGGTCTGATCTTAGACTGGGAATGAACTCCGTATGCCTAAGCCAACCAACGAAACAAGCGGGCAGGCGGGCGGGTGGGCACTACACCGGCCAAAGAGACGGGATGCGCAAGCCATGGATCGATAGGGTGGTAGGTGGGTTTAGGCACATCTTCATATTTCTATGTGCCAATGCCATTTTTATTGCTTGTAAATTCATCCAATGGTCCCTTAAGCCTTCACGTGAAGTTCCATGGCAAGATGACTCGTTTTCTATTTTTCATGATTTTTAAAACTTTTTACGGTTCAAGATTTTTAAAATTTTTTTCGGAAGGATTTTTGGCCCAAAACTTGGTAGACGTGATCCTTGTATTTTTGTTGGCATGCTTAAAAAAATTCAGCTAAAAATTCGAAATGTACAAGATTTTGTGACCATTTGAAAAAAGTGTCCCCATTTCAAACACTTTAATGGCTACTGGCAGCAAACCTGTAAAATCTCAAATGCTCTTTAAGGGGGTGTGAGTTCTCGAGGTTTGATGAGGGATAGGGGGCCAATATAAGGGCGAAGTACCAGCACCCATCGCACATCATGTGTGCACACCCCCCCGGCCCTCCCAATCGTTGGAACCCAATGCCGCCGATCAGGTTCTCAGACGATGCTCCAACGATGGTGCCCCGGCAAAGAAAAATGTGGCACCAGCACATGCCTGAGCCCAGCATGTGCTGTCGCAACTTTTGGTCCGGTCCGATCTTAGACTGGGAATGAACCCCGTATGCTTAGATTGGGAATGAACTCTGTATGCCTAAGTCAACCCATGAAACGAGCGTGCGGGGGCTCAGCCGACCAGAGGGGCGGGATGCGCAAGCCGAGGATCGACCGGGTCCCCCTCTACATGCTGTCGATCCTACTGCTACAACCCTCGGTCTGGCCTGATCGTAGACTGGGAATGAACTTCATATGCCTAAGCCAACCGATGAAACGAGCGGGCGGGCGGGCGGGCACTACGCCGGCCAGAGTGACGGGATGCGCAAGCCGTGGATCGATAGGGTTGCAGGTGGGTTTAGGCACATCTTCATATTTCTGTGTGCCAATGCCATTTTTATGGCTTGTAAATTCATACAATGGTTCCTTAAGCCTTCAAGTGAAGTTTCATGGCAACACGACTCGTTTTCTATTTTTCACGATTTTTGAAACTTTTTGTGGTTTGGGATTTTTTAAAATTTTTTTGGAAGGATTTTTGGCCCCCAACTTGGTAGACGTGATCCTTGTATTTTTGTTGGCATGCACAAAAAAATTCAGCTAAAAACTCGAAGTGTACAAAATTTTGTGACCATTTGAAAAAAGTGTCCCCGTTTCGAACACTTTAATGGCTACTGGCAGCAAACCTGTAAAATCTCAAATGCTCTTTAAGGGGGCATGAGTTCTCAAGGTTTGATGAGGGATAGGGGGCCCCCCTGATTGTCGGAACCCCAATGCCGCCTGTCAGGTTTTCTGACGTTGCTCCGACGATGGTGCCCCGACGAAGAAAAATGTGGCACCAGCACATGCCCGAGCCCAGGATGTGCTGCCACAACCCTCGGTCTGGTCTGATCTTAGACTGGGAATAAACTACATACGGTTAGACTGGGAATGAACTCCGTCTGCCTAAGTTAACTCACAAAATGAGCGTGCGAGCGCTCAGCCGACCAGAGGGGCGGCATGCACAAGCCGGGGATCAGCCGGGTCCCCCTCTACGTGCTACCGATCCTACTACCATAACCCTCAGTTCGATCCAATCTTAGACTAGGAATGAACTCTGTATGCCTAAACCAACCGACGAAACGAGCGGACGAGCAGGTGGGTACTACGTCGGCCAGAGAGGCGGGATGCGTAAGCCGTGGATCGATAAGGTGGTAGGTGGGTTTAAGCACATCTTCATATTTCTGCATGCCAATGCCATTTTTATGGCTTGTAAATTCATACAATGGTCCCTTAAGCCTTCACATGAAGTTTCATGGCAAGTCGACTCGTTTTCTATTTTTCACAATTTTTAAAACTTTTTACGGCTCGAGATTTTGTAAAATTTTTTCGGAAGGAGTTTTGGCCCCGAACTTGGTAGACATGATCCTTGTATTTTTCTTGGCATGTAGAAAATAATTCAGCTAAAAACTCGAAGTGTACAAGATTTTGTGACCGTTTGAAAAAAGTGTCCCCATTTCAGACACTTTAATGGCTACTGGCAGCAAACCTATAAAATGTCAAATGCTCTTTAAGGGGGTGTGAGTTCTCAAGGTTTGATGAGGGATAGGGGGCCAATATAAGGGCCAAGTACCAGCACCCATCGTGCATCATGTCGCACAACCCCCCGACCCCTCCGATCACTGGAACACCAATACCGCCGGTTAGGTTCTTCAGCGATGCTCCAGCGATGGTGCCCCGGTGAAGAAAAATGCGACACCAACACATGCCCGAGCCTAGCATGTGCTACCGAAACCCTCGGTCCGATCTGATCTTAGATTGGGAATGACCTACGTATGCTTAGACTGGCAATGAACTCTGTATGCCTAAGTCAACCCACGAAATGAGCGTGCGGGCGCTCAGCCGGTCAGAGTGGCGAGATGCGCAAGCCGGGGACCGATCGAGTCCCCCTCTGTGTTCTACCGATCCTGCTGCCACAACCCTCGGTCCAATCTGATCTTAGACTGGGAATGAACTCCATATGCCTAAGCCATCCGACGAAATGGGCGGGCGGGCACTACGTCGGCCAGAGAGACGAGATGCGCAAGCCGTGGATCGATAGGGTGGTAGGTGGGTTTCGGCACATCTTCATATTTCTGTATGCCAATGCCATTTTTATGGCTTGTAAATTCATAAAATTGTCCCTTAAGCCTTCACGTGAAGTTTCATGGCAAGATGACTCGTTTTCTATTTTTCATGACTTTCAAAACTTTTTCCGGTTCGAGATTTTTTTAAAATTTTTTTGGAAGGAGTTTTCGCCTGAAACTTAGTAGACGTGATCCTTCTATTTTTGTTGGCATGGACAAAAAAATTCAGCTAAAAACTAGAAGTGTACAAGATTTTGTGACCATTTGAGAAAAGTGTCCCCATTTTAGACACTTTAATGGCTACTGGCAGCAAACTTGTAAAATCTCAAATGCTCTTTAAGGGGGTGTGAGTTCTCGAGGTTTGATGAGGGATAGGGGGCCAACATAAGGGCCAAGTACCAGCACCCATCGCACATCATGTGAGAACACCCCCCAGCCCCCCCAATCGCTGAAACCCTAATGCCGCCGGTCAGGTTCTCTGTCGATGCTCCGACGATGGTGCCTCGACAAAAAAAATGTGGCACCAGCACATGCTCGAGCCCAGAATGTGCTGTCGCAACCTTCGGTCCGGTCTGATCTTAGACTGGGAATGAACTCGGTATGCTTAGATTGGGAATGAACTCCGTATGCCTAAGTCAACCCACGAAACGAGCGTGCGGTTGTTCAGTCGGCCAGAGTGGCGGGATGCACAAGCCGAGGATCAACCGAGTCCCTCTCTACATGCTATCGATCTTGCAGCTGCAACCCTCGGTCTGATCTGATCTTAGACTGGTAATGAACTCTGTATGCCTAAGCTAATTGACAAAATGAAAGGGCGGGCGGGCGGGCGGGCACTACGCTAGCCAGAGAGACGGGATGCGCAAGCCGTGGATCGATAGGGTGGTAGGTGGGTTTAAGCATATCTTCATATTTCGGCGTGCCAATGCCATTTTTATGGCTTGTAAATTCATACAATGGTCCCCTAAGCCTTCACGTGAATTTTCATGGCAAGACGACTCGTTTTCTATTTTTCACGATTTTGGAAAATTTTTACGGTTTGGGATTTTTTAAAATTTTTTCGGAAGGAGTTTTGGCCCCAAACTTGGTAGACGTGATCCTTGCATTTTGTTGGCATGCACAAAAAACTTCAGCTAAAAACTCAAAGTGTACAAGATTTTGTGACCATTTGAAAAAAGTGTCCCCATTTCAGACACTTTAATGGCTACTGGAAGCAAACCTGTAAAATCTCAAATGCTCTTTAAGGGGGTATGAGTTCTCAAGGTTTGATGAGGGATAGGGGGCCAATATAAGGGCCAAGTACCAGCACCCATCTCACATCATGTGCGCACACCCCCCCGGCCCCCCCGATCGCCGGAACCCCAAAGCCGTAGGTTAGGTTCTCCGGCGATGCTCCGACGATGCTCCAGCAATGGTGCCCCGGCGAAGAAAAATGTGGCACCAGCACATGCCCAAGCCCAACATCTGCAGTAGCAACCCTCGGTCTGGTTCGATCTTAGACTGGGAATGAACTCCGTATGCCTAAGTCAACCCACGAAACGAGCGTGCGGGCGCTCACCCGGCCAGAGGGGCGGGATGCGTAAGTCGGGGATCGGCTGGGTCCCCCTCTGCATGGTGTCGATCCTACTGTCGCAACCCTCAGTCCCGTCCAATCTTAGACTGGGAATGAACTCCGTATGCCTAAGCCAACCGATAAAACAAGCGGGCGGACAGGCAGGCGGGCACTGTACCGGCCAGAGAGACGGGATGCGCAAGCCGTGGATCGATAGGGTGGTAGGTGGGTTTAGGCACATCTTCATATTTTTGCATGCCAATGCCATTTGTATGGCTTGTAAATTCATACAATGGTCCTTTAAGCCTCCACGTGAACTTTCATGGCAAGACGACTCGTTTTTTATTTTTCACGATTTTCAAAACCTTTTACGGTTCAGGATTTTTTAAAATTTTTTTGAAAGGGGTTTTGGCCCCAAACTTGGTAGACGTGATCCTTGTATTTTTGTTGGCATGCACAAAAAAATTCAGCTAAAAACTCGAAGTGTACAAGATTTTGTGACCATTTGAAAAAAGTGTCCCCATTTCAAACTCTTTAATGGCTACTGGCCGCAAACCTATAAAATCTCAAATGCTCTTTAAGGGGGTGTGAGTTCTCAAGGTTTGATGAGGGATAAGGGGCCAATATAAAAGCCAAGTACCAGCACCCATCGCACATCATGTGCGAACACCCCCCGGCCCCTCCGATCGTCGAAACCCCAATGCCACTGGTCAGGTTCTTCGACGATGCTCCGGCGATGGTGCCCCGGTGAAGAAAAATGCGGCACCAGCACATGCATCAGCCAAGCATGTGCTACCGTAACCCTCGGTCTGGTCTGATCTTAGACTGGGAATGAACTCCGTATGCCTAAGTCAACCCATGAAACGAATGTGCGGGCACTCAGCCGGCTAGAGGGGCGGGATAAGCAAGCCGAGGATCGGCCGGGTCCCCTTCAACGTGCTGTCGATCCTGCTACCGCAACCGTTAGTCTGGTCTGATCTTTGACTGGGAATGAACTCCGTATGCCTAAGCCAACCGACGAAATGAGCAGACAGGCGGGCGGGAGGGCACTACGTCGGCCAGAGAGACAGGATGCGCAAGCTGTGGATCGATAGGGTGGCAGGTGGGTTTAGACACATCTTCATATTTCTGGATGCCAATGCCATTTTTATGGCTTGTAAATTCATACAATGGTCCCTTAAGCCTTCACATGAAGTTTCATGGCAAGACGACTCGTTTTCTATTTTTCACGATTTTTGAAACTTTTTGAGGTTCGGGATGTTTTAAAATTTTTTTGAAAGGGGTTTTTGCACCAAACTTGGTAGACGTGATCCTTGTATTTTTGTTGGCATGCACAAAAAAATTCAGCTAAAAACTTGAAGTGTACAAGATTTTGTGACCATTTGAAAAAAGTGTCCCCATTTCAAACACTTTAATGGCTACTGGGAGCAAACCTGTAAAATCTCAAATGCTCTTTAAGGGGGTGTGAGTGCTCGAGGTTTGATGAGGGATAGGGGGCCAATATAAGGGCCATGTAGCAGCACCCATCACACATCATGTGTGCACACCCCCCCGGCCCCCTCGATCGCCGGAACCCCAATACCACCGGTCAGGTTCTCTGGCGATGCTCAGGCGATGGTTCCCCGGTGAAGAAAAATGCGGCACCAGCACATGCCCGAGCCCAGCATGGGCTGTCGTAACCTTTGGTCCAGTCCGATCATAGACTAGGAATGAACTCCATAAGCTTAGACTAGGAATGAACTTCGTATGCCTAAGTCAACCCACGGAACGAACATGTGGGTGCTCAACTAGCTAGAGGGGCGGGATGCCAAGCCGGGGACCGGCTGGGTCCCCCTCTGCATGCTGTCAATCCTACTGCCGCAACCCTCGGTCAAGTCTGATCTAAGACTTGGAATGAACTCCGTATGCCTAAGCCAACCGATGAAACGAGCGGGCGGGCGGGCACTACGTCGACCAGAGAGACGGGATGCGCAAGCCGTGGATCAATAAGGTGGTAGGTCGGTTTAGGCACATCTTCATATTTCTGCATGCCAATGCCATTTTTATGGCTTGTAAATTCATACAATGGTCCCTTAAGCCTTCACGTGAAGTTTCTTGGCAAGACGACTCGTTTTCTATTTTTCACGATTTTTGAAACTTTTTGCGGTTCAGGATTTTTTAAAATTTTTTCGAAAGGCATTTTGGCCCCAAACTTGGTAGACGTGATCCTTGTATTTTTGTTGGCTTGCACAAAAAAATTCAGCTAAAAACTCGAAGTGTACAAGATTTTGTGACCATTTGAAAAAAGTGCCCCCATTTCAGACACTTTAATGGCTACTAGCAGCAAACCTATAAAATCTCAAATGCTCTTTAAAGGGGTGTGAGTTCTCGAGGTTTGATGAGGGATAGGGGGCCAATATAAGGGCCAAGTACCAGCACCCATCGCACATCATGTGCACACACTCCCCGGCCCCTCGATCGTCGGAACCCCAATGCCGCCGGTCAGGTTCTCCGACGATGCTCCGACGATGGTGCCCCGACAAAGAAAAATGTGGCACCAGCACATGCCCGAGCCCAGCATGTGCTACCGTAACCCTCGATCCAGTCTGAGCTTAGACTGGGAATGAACTCCGTATGCTTAGATTAGGAATGAACTCCGTATGCCTAAGTCAACCCACGAATCGAGCGTCCGGGCGCTAAGCCAACCAGAAGGGCAGGATGCTCAAGCCGGGGATCGGTCGGGTCCCCCTCTGCGTGCTACCAATCCTCCTATCGTAACCCTCAATCTGGTCTGATCTTTGACTGGAAATGAACTCCGTATGCCTAAGCCAATCGACGAAATGAGCGGCCGGGCGGGCACTACGCCAGCCAGAGAGACGGGATGCGCAAGTCATGGATCGATAGGGTGGTAGGTGGGTTTAGGCACATCTTCTTATTTCTACATGCCAATGCCATTTTTGTAGCTTCTAAATTCATACAATGGTCCCTTAAGCCTTCACGTGAAGTTTCATGGCAAGGCGACTCGTTTTCTATTTTTCATGATTTTTGAAACATTTTACGGTTTGGGATTTTTTAAAATTTTTTCGGAAGGATTTTTGGCCCCAAACTTGGTACAAGTGATCCTTGTATTTTTTTTGGTATGCAC
This sequence comes from Durio zibethinus, assembly GCF_047325235.1. Taxonomy (NCBI): domain Eukaryota; kingdom Viridiplantae; phylum Streptophyta; class Magnoliopsida; order Malvales; family Malvaceae; genus Durio; species Durio zibethinus. The sequence continues at coordinate 13,255,851 of NC_143177.1, forward strand.
AAAAAAATTCAGCTAAAAACTCGAAGTGTACAAGACTTGTGACCATTTGAAAAAAATGTCCCCATTTTAGACACTTTAATGGCTACTGGCAGCAAACCTGTAAAATCTCAAATGCTCTTTAAGAGGGTGTGAGTTCTCAAGGTTTGATGAGGGGTAGGGGGCCAATATAAGGGCTAAGTACCAGCACCCATCGCACATCATGTGCGCACACCCCCCGGGCCCCCCGATCGTCGGAACCCCAATGCCACCGGTCAGGTTCTCTGTCGATGCTCCCGCGATGGCGCCCTGACGAAGAAAAATGTTGCACTAGCACATGCCCGAGCCCAGCATGTGCAGCTGGAACCCTCAGCCTGGTCCGATCTTAGACTGGGAATGAACTCCGTATGCTTAGACTGGGAATGAACTCCGTATGCGAAAGTCAACCCACGAAACGAGCGTACGGGCGGGATGCGTAAGCTGGGGATCGGTCGGATCCCCCTCTATGTGCTACCAATCCTGCTACCGTAACCCTCGGTCTGCTCCAATCTTAGATCGGGAATGAACTCCGTATGCCTAAGCCAACCGATGAAACGAGCGAGCGGGCGGGCGGACGGGTACTACGCCGACCAGAGAGACGGGATGCGCAAGCCGTGGATCGATAGGGTGGTTGGTGGGTTTAGGCACATCTTCATATTTCTACGTGCCAATGCCATTTTTGTGGCTTGTAAATTCATACAATGGTCCCTTAAGCCTTCACGTGAAGTTTCATGGCAAGACGACTCATTTTCTATTTTTCATGATTTTTGAAACTTTTTCTAGTTCGAGATTTTTTAAAATTTTTTCGAACGAAATTTTGGCCCCAAACTTGGTAGACGTGATCCTTGTATTTTTTTTGGTATGCAAAAAAAAATTCAGCTAAAAAAAACTCTAAGTGTACAAGATTTTGTGACCATTTGAAAAAAGTGTCTCCATTTCAGACACTTTAACGGCTATTGGCAGCAAACCTGTAAAATCTAAAATGCAGTTTAAGGGGGTGTGAGGTCTTGAGGTTTGATGAGAGATAGGGGGCCAATATAAGGGCCAAGTACTAGCACCCATCACACATCATGTGCGCACACCCCCCCACGACCCCCCCGATCGTCAAAACCCCAATGCCACCGATCAGGTTCAACGATGATGCTCCGACGATGGTGCCCCGACAAAGAAAATTACGGCACCAGCACATTCCCGAGCCCAGCATGTGCTACCGCAACCCTTGGTTCGGTTCAATCTTAGACTGGGAATGAACTCCGTATGCTTAGAATGGGTATGAACTCTGTATGCCTAAGTCAACCCACAAAACGACCGTGCGGGTTCTCAGCCGGCCAGAGGGGCGGGATGCGCAAGCCGGGGATCGATCGGGTCCCCCTCTGCATGCTACCGATGCTGCTGCTACAACCCTCAGTCTGGTCCAATCTTAGACTAGGAATGAACTCCGTATGCCTAAGCCAACTGACAAAAAAAGCGGGTGGGCAGGCGGGCTGGCACTACGTCGGCTAGAGAGACGGGATGTGCAAGACGTGGATCGATAGGGTGGTAGGCGGGTTTAGGTACATCTTTATATTTTTGTGTGCCAATGCCATTTTTATGGCTTGTAAATTCATACAATGGTCCCTTAAGCGTTCACATGAAGTTTCATGGCAAGACGACTCGTTTTCTATTTTTCACGATTTTTGAAACTTTTTGCGGTTCGAAATTTTTTAAACTTTTTTCGAAAGGATTTTTGGCCCGAAACTTGGTAGACGTGATCCTTGTATTTTTGTTGGCATGCACAAAAAAATTCAGCTAAAAACTCGAAGTGTACAAGATTTTGAGACCATTTGAAAAAAGTGTCCCCATTTCCGACACTTTAATGGCTACTGGCAGGAAACCTGTAAAATCTCAAATGCTGTTTAAGGGGTGTGAGTTCTCAATGTTTGATGAGGGATAAGGGGCCAATATAAGGGCCATGTACCAGCACCCATCGCACATCATGTGCGCACACCCCCCCGGCCCCCCGATCGTCGGAGCCCCAATGCCGTCGGTCAGGTTCTCCGGCGATGCTCCGACGATGGTGCCCTGACGAAGAAAAATGCGGCACCAGCACATGCCCGAGCCCAGCATGTGCTGCCACAACCCTCGGTCTGGTCGGATCCGATCTTAGACTAGGAATGAACTCTGTATGCGTAGACTGGGAATGAACTCCGTATACCTAAGTCAACCCACGAAACGAGCGTGCGGGCGCTTAGCCGGCCAAAGGGGCGGGATGCGCAAACCGAAGATCGACCGGGTCCCCCTCTGCGTGCTATCGATCATGCTGCTGCAACCCTCGGTCTGATCCAATCTTAGACTGGGAATGAACTCCGTATGCCTAAGCCAACCGACGAAACGAGCGGGCGGGCGGGTAGGCGGGCATTACGCCAGCCAGAGAGATGGGATGCGCAAGCCGTGGATCGATAGGGTGGTAGGTGGGTTTAAGCATATCTTCATATTTTGGCATGCCAATGCCATTTTTATGGCTTGTAAATTCATGCAGTGGTCCCTTAAGCCTTCACCTGAGGTTTCATGGCAAGACGACTCGTTTTCTAATTTTCATGATTTTTGAAACTTTTTGCGGTTCGAGATTTTTTAAAATTGTTTTGAAAGGATTTTTGGCTCCAAACTCGGTAGACATGATCATTGTATTATTGTTGGCATGCACAAAAAAATTCAGCTAAAAACTTGAAGTGTACAAAATTTTGTGACCTTTTGAAAAAAGTGTCCCCATTTTAGACACTTTAATGGCTACTGGCAGCAAACCTGTAAAATCTCAAATGCTCTTTAACGGGGTGTGAGTCCCCGAGATTTGATGAGGGATAAGGGGGCCAATATAAGGGCCAAGTACCCACACCCATTGCACATCATGTGCGCACACCCCCCGGCCCCCCCGATCGTCGAAAGCCCAATGCCATCAGTCAGGTTCTCCGGGGATGCTTCGACGAAGGTGCCCCGACGAAGAAAAATGTGGCACCAGCCCATGCCCAAGCCTGGCATGTGCTGTCCCAACCCTCGGTCCGGTCCAATCTTAGACTTGGAATGAACTCCGTATGCCTAAGCTAATCGACGAAACGAGCGGGCGCACGGGCGGGCGAGCACTACGTCGGCCAGAGAGACGGGATGCGCAAGCCGTGGATCAATAGGGCGGTAGGTGGGTTTAGGCACATCTTTATATTTCTACCTGCCAATGCCATTTTTATTTCTTGTAAATTCATACAATGGTCCCTTAAGCCTTCATGTGAAGTTTCATGGCAAGACGACTCGTTTTCTATTTTTCATGATTTTCAAAAATTTTTACGATTCCGGAGTTTTTAAAATTTTTTCGAAAGGAGTTTTGGCCCCAAACTTGGTAGACGTGATCCTTGTATTTTTATTGGCATGCACAAAAAAATTCAGCTAAAAACTCGAAGAGTACAAGTTTTGTGACCATTTGAAAAAAGTGCCCCCATTTCAAACACTTTAATGGCTACTGGCAACAAACCTCTAAAATCTCAAATGCTCTTTAAGGGGGTGTGAGTTCTCAAGGTTTGATGAGGGATAGGGGGCCAATAGAAGGGCTAAGTACCAGCACTCATCGCACATCATGTGCACATAGCCCCCTGGCCCCCCCGATCGTCGGAACCCCAATGCCGTCGGTCAGGTTCTCCGGCGATGCTCCGGCAATGGTGCCTCGACGAAGAAAAATGTGGCACCAGCACATGCCCGAGCCCAGCATGTGCTGCCGTAACCCTCGATCCGGTCTGATCTTAGACTAGGAATGAACTCTGTATGCTTAGACTGGGAATGAACTCCGTATGCCTAAGTCAACCCATGGAATGAGCGTGCGGGCGCTCAGTCAGCCAGAGGGGCGGGATACGCAAGCCAGGGATCGGCTGGGTCCCCCACTGTGTGCTACTGATCCTGCTACTGCAACCCTCAATCCGGTCTGATCTTAGACTGGGAATGAACTCCATATGCCTAAGCCAACTGACGAAACGAGCGGGCAGGCAGGTACTACGTCGGCCAGAGAGACGTGATGCGCAATAGGGTGGTAGGTGGGTTTAGGTACATCTTCATATTTCTACGTGCCAATGCCATTTTTATGGCTTGTAAATTCATACAATGGTCCCTTAAACCTTCACGGGAAGTTTCATGGCAAGACGACTAGTTTTCTATTTTTCATGATTTTTGAAAATTTTTGTGGTTCGGGATTTTTTAAAATTTTTTCAGAAGGAGTTTTGGCCCCAAACTTTGTAGACGTGATCCTTGTATTTTTGTTGGCATGCACAAAAAAATTCAGCTAAAAACTCAAAGTGTACAAGATTTTGTGACCATTTGTCTCGGAAGGAGTTTTGGCCCCAAACTTGGTAGTCGTGATCCTTGTAGTTTTGATGGCATGCACAAAAAAACTCGAAGTGTACAAGATTTTGTGACCATTAGAAAAAATTTTCCCCATTTCAGACACTTTCTTGGCTACTGGCGGCAAACCTGTAAAATCTCAAATGCCCTTTAAAGGGGTGTGAGTTCTCGAGGTTTGATGAGGGATAGGGGGCCAATATAAGGGCCAAGTACCAGCACCCATCGCACATCATGTGCGCACACCCCCCGACCCCCCCGACCCCTCTGATCACCGGAACCCCAATGCCGTCGGTCAGGTTCTACGATGATGCTCCGATGATGGTACCCCGACAAAGAAAAATGCGGCACCAGCACATAGCTGAGCCTAGCATGTGCTACCGCAACCCTCAGTCCGGTTTGATCTTAGACTTGGAATGAACTCCGTATGCTTAGACTGGGAATGAACTCCGTATGCCTAAGTCAACCCACAAAATGAGCGTGCGGTCGTTCAGCCGGCTAGAAGGTTGGGATGTGCAAGTCAAGGATAGGCCGGGTCCCCCTCTGCGTGCTGTCGATCCTGCTGCCGCAACCCTCGGTCAAGTTCGATCTTAGATTAGGAATGAACTCCGTATGCCTAAGCCAACCGATGAAACGAGCAGGCAGACAGGCAGGCGGGCACTACGTCGGCCAGAGAGACGGGATGCACAAGCCGTGGATCGGTAAGGTGGTAGGTGGGTTTAGGCACATCTTCATATTTCTACGTGCCAATGCCATTTTTTTGGCTTGTAAATTCATACAATGGTCCCTTGAGCCTTGATGTGAAGTTTCGTGGCAAGATGACTCATTTTCTATTTTTCACGATTTTTGAAACTTTTTACGGTTTGGGATTTTTTAAAATTTTTTCGGAAGGAGTTTTGTCCCCAAACTTGGTAGACGTGATCCTTGTCTTTTTTTTCGCATGCACAAAAAGAAATTCAGCTAAAAACTCGAAGTGTACAAGACTTGTGACCATTTGAAAAAAGTGTCCCCATTTCAGACACTTTAATGGCTACTGGCAGCAAACCTGTAAAATCTCAAATGCTCTTTAAGGGGGTGTGAGTTCTCGAGGTTTGATGAGGAATAGGGGGCCAATATAAGGGCCAAGTACCAGTACCCATCGCACATCATGCGCGCACACCCCCCGGCCCCCCCAATCGTCGAAACCCCAATACTGCCGATCAGGTTCTCCGGTGATGGTGCCCCGGTGAAGAAAAATGCGACACCAGCACATTCCCGAGCCCAGCATGTGCTGTCGCAACCCTCGGTTTGGTCCGATCTTATACTAGGAATGAACTCCGTATGCTTAGACTGGGAATGAACTCTATATGCCTAAGTCAACCCACGAAATGAACGTGCGGGCGCTCAGCAGGCCAGAGGGGCGGGATGCGCAAGTCGGGGATCGACTGGGTCCCCCTTTGTGAGCTGCCGAACCTACTACCATGACCTTTGGTCTAGTCTGGTCATAGACTGGGAATGAACTCTGTATGACTAAGCCAAACGACAAAATGAGCGGGCGGGCGGGTGGACGGGCACTACGCCGCCCAGAGAGGCATGATGCGCAAGCCGTGGATTGATAGGGTGGTAGGTGGGTTTAGGCACATCTTCATATTTCTGCATGCCAGTGCCATTTTTATGGCTTGTAAATTCATACAATGGTCCCTTAAACCTTCACGTGAAGTTTCATGGCAAGATGACTGGTTTTCTATTTTTCATGATTTTTGAAACTTTTTAGGGTTCGGGATTTTTTAAAATTTTTTTGGAAGGAGTTTTGGCCCAAAACTTGGTAGACATGATCCTAGTATTTTTGTTGGCATGCACAAAAAAATTCAGCTAAAAACACGAAGTGTACAAGATTTTGTGACCATTTGAAAAAAGTATCCCCATTTCAGACACTTTAATGGCACTGGCAGCAAACCTGTAAAATCTCAAATGCTTTTCAAGGGGGTGTGAGTTCTCGAGGTTTGATGAGGGATAGGGGGCCAATACAAGGGCCAAGTACCAGCACCCATCGCACATCATGTGCGCACACCCCCCGGCCCCCCCGATCGTAGGAACCCCAATGCTGTCATACAGGTTGTCCGGCAATGCCCTGGCGATGGTGCCTCGGCGAAGAAAAATGCGGCACTAGCACATGCCTGAGCCCAGCATGTGCTGTCGCAACCCTCAGTCCGGTCCAATCTTAGACTGGGAAAGAACTCCTTATGCTTAGACTAGGAATGAACCCCGTATGCCTAAGTCAACCCACGAAACGAGCGTGCGGGCGCTCAACGGGCCAGAGGGGTGAGATGCGTAAGCCGGGGATCATCCGGGTCCCCCTATGCGTGCTGCCGATCCAGCTGTCGCAACCCTCAGTCCGGTCTGATCATAGACTGGAATGAACTCCGTATGCCTAAGCCAACTGACGAAATGAGCGGGCGAGCGGGCGGGCGGGCACTACGCGGGCCAGAGAGGCGGGATGCGCAAGCCGTGGATAGATAAGGTGGTAGGTGGGTTTAGGCACATCTTCATATTGCTGCGTGCCAATGCCACTTTTATGGCTTGTAAATTCGTACAATGGTCCCTTAAGCCTTCACATGAAGTTTCATAGCAAGACGACTCGTTTTCTATTTTCCATAATTTTTGAAACATTTTACGATTCAGGATTTTTTAAAATTTTTTCGGAAGGAGTTTCGACCCCAAACTTGGTAGACATCATCCTTGTATTTTTGTTGGCATGTACAAAAACATTCAGCTAAAAACTCAAAGTGTACAAGATTTTGTGACCATTTGGAAAAAGTGCCCCATTTCAGACACTTTAATTGCTACTGGCAGCAAACCTCTAAAATCTCAAATGCTCTTTAAGGGGGTGTGAGTTCTCGAGGTTTGATGAGGGATAGGGGGCCAATATAAGGGCCAAGTACCAGCACCCATCGCACATCATGTGCGCACACCCCCCACCGGCCCCCCCGATCGCCGTAACCCCAATGCCATCAGTCAGGTTCTCCGGTGATGGTCCGGTGATGGTGCCCCGATGAAGAAAAATACGGCACCAGCACATGCCTGAGCCCAGCATGTGCTGCCGCAACCCTCGGTCTAGTCTGATCTTAGACTGGGAATGAACTCAAAATGCTTAAATTGGGAATGAACTCCGTATGCCTAAGTCAACCCACGAAATGAGCGTGCGGGCGCTCAGCCGGCCAGAGGGGCGGGATGCGCAAGCCGGGGATCGATCGGGTCCCTCTCTACGTGCTGCCGATCCTGCTGCTGCAACCCTCGGTGTGGTCCAATCTTAGACTGGGAATGAACTCCGTATGCCTAAGCCAACTGACGAAACGAGCGGGCGGGCGAACAGCCGGGCGGAAACAGCACCGGCTAGAGAGACGGGATAAGCAAGCCATGGATCGATAGGGTGCTAGGTGGGTTTAGGCACATCTTCATATTTCTACGTGCCAATGCTATTTTTATGGCTTGAAAAATTAATACAATGGTCCCTTAAGCCTTCACGTGAAGTTTTATGGCAAGACGACTCGTTTTTTATTTTTCACAATTTTTGAAACATTTTACGGTTCGGGATTTTTTTAAATTTTTTTGGAAGAATTTTTGGCCCCAAAATTGGTAGAAGTGATCCTTGTATTTTTGTTGGCATGCATAAAAAAATTCAGCTAAAAACTCGAAGTGTACAAGATTTTGTGACCATTTCAAAAAAGTGTCCCCATTTCAGACACTTTAATGGCTACTGGCAGCAAACCTGTAAAATCTCAAATGCTCTTTAAGGGGGTGTGAGTTCTCAAGGTTTGATAAGGGACAGGGGGCCAATATAAGTGCCAGGTACCAGCACCCATCGTACATCATGTGCGAACACCCCAACGGCCCCCCCGATCGCTGGAACCCCAATGCCACCGGTCAGGTTCAACGGCGATGCTCCGGTGATGGTGCCTCGGCGAAGAAAAATGCGACACCAGCACATGCCCGAGCCCAGCATGTGCTGCCACAACCCTCAGTCTGGTCCGATCTTAGACTGGGAATGAACTCTGTATGCTTAGACTGGGTATGAACTCCATATGCCCAAGTCAACCCAGAAAAAGACCATGCGGGCGCTCAGCTGGCTAGAGAGGCCGGATGTGAAAGTCGGGGATTGACCGGGTCCCCCTTTACGTGCTGTCGATCCTGCTGTGGTAACCCTCGGTTTGGTCTAATTTTAGACTGGGAATAAACTGCGTATGCCTAAGCCAACTGACGAAAACAGCGGGTGGGCGGGTGGGCGGGTGGGCGGGCACTACGCCGGCCAGAGAGACAGGATGCGCAAGCCGTGGATCGATAGGGTGGTAGGCGGGTTTAGGCACATCTTCATATTTCAGTGTGCCAATGCCATTTTTATGGCTTGTAAATTCATACAATGGTCCCCTAAGCGTTCACGTGAAGTTTCATGGCAAGATGACTCGTTTTCTATTTTCACGATTTTTGAAACTTTTTACGGTTTGAGATTTTTTAAAATCTTTTCGAAAGGATTTTTAGACCCAAAGTTGGCAGATGTGATCCTTGTATTTTTCTTGGCATGCACAAAAGAATTCAGCTAAAAACTCGAAGTGTACAAGATTTTGTGATCATTTGAAAAAAGTGTCCCCATTTCAGACACTTTAATGGCTAGTGGAAGCAAACCTGTAAAATCTCAAATGCTCTTTAACGGGGTGTGAGTTCTCAAGATTTGATGAGGGATAAGGGGGCCAATAGAAGGGTCAAGTACCAGCATCCATCTCACATCATGTGCACACACCCCCCCGACCACCCCGAACACCGGAACCCCAATGCCGTCGGTCAGGTTCTCCGACGATGCTCCGACGATGGTGCCCCGACGAAGAAAAATGTGGCACCAGCACATGCCCGAGCTTAACATGTGCCATCGCAACCCTCGGTCTGATCCGATCTTAGACTGGGAATGAACTCCGTATGCCTTAGTCAACCCACGAAATGATCGTACGGACGTTCAGTCGGCCAGAGGGGCGGGATGCACAAGTCGGGGATCGGTCTGGTCCCCTTCTGCATACTGTCGATCTTGCTACCACAACCCTCGACCGATCTGATCTTAGACTGAAAATGAACCCCGTATGCCTAAGCCACCCTATGAAATGAGCGGGTGGGTGGGCGGGCGGGCACTACGTTGACCAGAGAGACGGGATGCGCAAGCCGTGGATCGATAGGGTGGTAGGTGGGTTTAGGCACATCTTCATATTTCTACATGCCAATGCCATTTTTATGGCTTGTAAATTCATACAATGGTCCCTTAAGCCTTCACGTGAAGTTTCATGGCAAGATGACTCGTTTTCTATTTTTCATGACTTTCGAAACTTTTTTCGGTTCGGGATTTTTTAAAATTTTTTTGGAAGGAGTTTTTGCCCCAAACTTGGTAGACATGATCCTTTTACTTTTTTTGGCATGCACAAAAAAATTCAGCTAAAAGCTAGAAGTGTATAAGATTTTGGGACCATTTGAAAAAAGTGTCCCCATTTCAGACACTTTAATGACTATTGGCAGCAAACATGTAAAATCTCAAATGCACTTTAAGGGGTGTGAGTTCTTGAGGTTTGATGAGGGATAGGGGGCCAATATATGGGCCAAGTACCAGCACCCATCGCACATCATGTGCGCACACCCCCTGGCCCCCCCGATCGTCGGAAGCCAAATGCCGCCGGTCAGGTTCTCCGACGATGGTCCGACGAAGGTGCCCCAGCAAAGAAAAATGCGACACCAGCCTATGCCCGAGCCCAGAATGTGCTACCGTAACCCTTGGTTCAGTCTGATCTTAGACCAGGAATGAACTCCATATGCCTAAGCCAACCGACGAAACGAGCGGGCGAGCACTATGCCAACCAGAGAGACGGGATGTGCAAGCCGTGGATCGATAGGGTGGTATGTGGGTTTAGCCACATCTTCATATTTCTATGTGCGAATTCCCTTTTTATGGCTTGTAAATTCATACAATGGTTCCTTAAGCCTTAACGTGAAGTTTCATGGCAAGACGACTCGTTTTTTATTTTTTACCATTTTTGAAACTTTTTACGGTTTGAGATTTTTTAAAATTTTTTCGAAACGATTTTTGGCCCCAAAGTTGGTAGACGTGATCCTTGTACTTTTTTTTGTGTGCACAAAAAAATTCAAGTAAAAACTCGAAGTGTACAAGATTTTGTGACCATTTGAAAAAAGTGTCCCCATTTTAGACACTTTAATGGCTACTGGCAGCAAACCTGTAAAATCTCAAATGCTCTTTAAGGGGGTGTGAGTTCTCGAGGTTTGATGAGGGATAAGGGGCCAATATATGGGCCAAGTACCAGCACCCATCGCACATCATGTGCGCACACCCCCCCCGACACCCCAAATCGCCGGAACCCCAATGCCGTCGGTCAGGTTCTCCGACGATGCTCTGGCGATGGTGCCCCGACGAAGAAAAATACGGCACCAGCACATGCCTGTGCCTAGCATGTGCTGCTGCAACCCTCGGTCCGGTCCGATCTTAGAATGGGAATGAACTCCGTATGCCTAAGTCAACCCACGAAACGAGCGTGCAGGCGCTCAACCGGCCAGAGAGATGGGATATGCAAGCCGGGGATCGATCGGGACCCCCTCTGTGTACTGCAGATCCGACTGTCGGAACCCTTAGTTTGGTCTGATCTGAGACTGGGAATGAACTCCGTATGCCGAAGCCAACGGACGAAACGGGCCGCAGGCGGGCGGAAGGGCACTATGCCGGCCAGAGAGACAGGATGCGCAAGCCGTGGATCGATAGGGTGGTAGGTTGGTTTAGGCACATCTTCATATTTCTGCATGCCAATGCCATTTTTATGGCTTCTAAATTCATACAATGGTCCTTTAAGTCTTCACGTGAAGTTTCATTTTTTATGATTTTTGAAACTTTTTGCGGCTTGGGGTTTTTTAAAATTTTTTCAGAAGGAGTTTTGGCCCCAAACATCGTAGACATGATCCTTGTATTTTTATTGGCGTGCACAAAATAGATTCAGCTAAAAAATTGAAGTGTCCAAGATTTTGTGAGCATTTGAAAAAGTGTCCCCATTTCAGACACTTTAATGGCTACTGGTAGCAAACCTGTAAAATCTCAAATGCTCTTTAAGGGGGTGTGAGTTCTCGAGGTTTGATGAGGTATAGCGGGCCAATATAAGGGCCAAGCACCAGCACCCATCGCACATCATGTGCGCACACCCCCCTGGCCCCCCCGATCACCGGAATCCCAATGCCGCTAGTTAAGTTCTCCGACGATGCTCCGATGATGGTGCCCCGACGAAGAAAAATGCGGCACCAGCACATGCCCGAGCCCAGCATGTGCTGCCGCAACCCTCGGTCCAGTCCGATCTTAGACTGGGAATGAACTCCGTATGCTTAGACTGGGAATGAACTCCATATGCTTAGACTGGGAATGAACTCCGTATGCTTAAGTCAACCCACAAATCGAGCGTGCGGGCGCTCAGCCGGACAAAGGGGCGGGATGCGCAAGCCGGGGATCGGCCGAGTCCCCCTTTACATGTTGTCGATTTTGTTGCTGCAACTTTCGGTCTGGTCTGATCTTAGACTGGGAATGAACTCCGTATGCCTAAGCCAACCGACGAAACGAACGGTCGGGCGGGCCGACGGGCACTATGTCGGCCAGAGAGACGGGATGCGCAAGCCGTGGATCGATAGGGTGGTAGGTAGGTTTAGGCACATCTTCATATTTCTGCGTGCCAATGCCATTTTTATGGCTTGTAAATTCATACAATGGTCCCTTAAGCCTTCACGTGAAGTTTCATGGCAAGATGACTCATTTTGTATTTTTCACGATTTTCAAAACTTTTTACGGTTCGAGATTTTTTAAAATTTTTTCAGAAGCAGTTTTGGCCCCAAGCTTGGTAGACGTGATCCTTGTATTTTTGTTGGCATGCACAAAAAAATTCAACTAAAAACTCAAAGTGTACAAGATTTTGTGACCATTTGAAAAAAGTGTCCCCATTTTAGACATTTTAGTGGCTACTGGTAGCAAACCTGTAAAATCTGAAATGCTCTTTAAGAGGGTGTAAGTTCTCAAGGTTTGATGAAGGATAGGGGGCCAATATAAGGGCCAAGTACCAGCACCCATCGCACATCATGTGCGCACACCCCCCGGCCCCCCGATCGTTGGTACCCCAATGCCACCGGTCAGGTTCTCTGACGATGCTCCGACGATGGCACCCAGGCAAAGAAAAATGCGGCTCCAGCACATGGCCGGGCCCAGAATGTTCTACTGGAACCCTCGGTTCTGTCCGATCTTAGATTGGGAATGAACTTCGTATGCTTAGACTGGGAATGAACTCCGTATGCCTAAGTCAACCCATGAAACTAGCGTACGGGCGCTCATCCGGCCAGAGGTGCGGGATGCGTAAATCGGGGATCGGCTGAGTCCCCCTCTGCGTGCTGCCGATCCTACTGCCACAACCCTCGGTCTGGTCTGATCTTAGACTGGGAATGAACTCCGTATACCTAAGCCAACCGACGAAACGAGCGGGCGGGCGGACGGGCGGGCACTACGACGGCCAGAGAGACGGGATGCGCAAGCCATCGATAGATAGCGTGGTAGGTGGGTTTAGGCACATGTTCATATTTCTAAGTGCCAATGCCATTTTTATGGCTTGTAAATTCATACAATGGTCCCTTAAGCCTTCACGTGAAGTTCAATGGCAAGACGACTCGTTTTCTATTTTTCATGCTTTTCGAAACTTTTTACAGTTTGGGATTTTTCAAAATTTTTTTGGAAGGAGTTCTGCCCCCAACCTTGGTAGATGTGATCATTGTATTTTTGCTGGCATGCACAAAAAAATTCAGCTAAAAAGTCGAAGTGTACAAGATTTTGTGACCATTTGAAAAAAGTGTCCCCATGTTAGACGCTTTAATGGCTACTGGCAGCAAACCTGTAAAATCTGAAATGCTCTTTAAGGGGGTGTGAGTTCTCGAGGTTTGATGAGGGATAGGGAGCCAATATAAGGGCCAAGTACCAGCACCCATCGCACATCATGTGCGCACACCCCCCCGGCCCCCTCGATCGCCGGAACCCTAATGCCGTCGGTCAGGTTCTCTGGCGATGCTCCGGGCGATGGTGCCCTGGCGAAGAAAAATGTGGCACCAGCACATGCCCGAGCCCAGGATGTGCCACCACAACCCTCGGTCCGGTCCGATCTTAGACTGCGAATGAACTCCATATGCTTAGACTGGGAATGAACTTCATATGCCTAAGTCAACCCACGAAACGAGCATGCGGGCACTCAACCGGCCAGAGGGGCGGGATTCGTAAGTCAAGGATCGACCGGGTCCCCCTCTACGTGCTGCCGATCCTACTGCCGCAACCCTCGGTCTGGTCCGATCTTAGACTGGGAATGAACTCCGTATGCCTAAGCCAACCGATGAAATGAGCGGGCGAACGGGCACTACACCGACCTGAGAGACGGGATGCGCAAGCCATGGATCGATAGGGTGGTAGGTGGGTTTAGTCACATCTTCTTATTTCTGTGTGCCAATGCCTTTCTTATGGCTTGTAAATTCATACAATGGTCCCTTAAGCCTTCACGTGAAGTTTCATGGCAAGACGACTCGTTTTCTATTTTCATGATTTTTGAAACTTTTTACAGTTCGAGATTTTTTAAAATTTTTTCAGAAGGAGTTTTGGCCCCAAAATTGGTAGACGTGATCCTTGTATTTTATAGGCTTGCACAAAAAAATTCAGCTACAAACTCGAAGTGTACAAGAGTTTGTGACCATTTGAAAAAAGTGTCCCCATTTCAGACACTTTAATGGCAACTGGCAGCAAACTTGAAAAATCTCAAATGCTCTTTAAGGGGGTGTGAGTTCTTGAGGTTTGATGAGGGATAGGGGGCAAATATAAGTTTCAAGTACCAGCACCCATCGCACATCATGTGCGTACACCCCCCCAGCCCCCCCGATTGTCGGAACCCTAATGTCGTCAGTTAGGTTCTCTGGCTATGCTCTTACGGTGGTGCCTCGGTGAAGAAAAATGTGGCACCAGTACTTGCATGAGCCCAGCATGTCCTGCCACAACCCTCGGTCCAATCCGATTTTCGACTAGGCATGAACTCCGTATGCTTAGACTGGGAATGAACTCCATATGCCTAAGTCAACCCATGAAACGAGCGTGCGGGTACTCAACCGGCCGGAGGGGCGGGATGCACAAGCCGGAGAACGACCAAGTCTCGATCTACATGCTGTCGATCCTGCTACCGCAACCTTCAGTCTAGTCTGATCTTAGACTGGGAATGAACTCCGTATGCCTAAGCCAACCGACGATTTTGTGACCATTTGAAAAAAATGTCCCCATTTCAGACACTTTAATAGCTACTGGTAGCAAACCTGTAAAATCTCAAATGCTCTTTAAGGGGGTGTGAGTTCTCACGATTTGATGAGGGATAGAGGGCCAATATAAGGGCCAAGTACCAGGACCCACTGCACATCATGTGCGCACACCCCACCTGGCCCCCCCGATCATCGAAAACCTAATTCTACCGGTCAGGTTCCACGGCGATGCTCCAGCGATGGTGCCGTAGAGAAGAAAAATGCGGCACCAGCACATGCCTAAGCCCAGCATGTGCTTTCGTAACCCTCGATCTGATCCAATCTTAGACTGGGAAAGAACTCTGTAGCTTAGATTGGGAATGAACTCGATATGCCTAAGTCAACCCACGAAACGAGCGTGCGGCAGCTCGGCCGGCCAGAGGGGCGAGATGCACAAGTCGGGGATCGGCCGGGTCCCCATCTACGTGCTGCTGATCCTACTATCGTAACCCTCGATCTGGTCTGCTCTTAGAGTCAGAATGAACTCCATATGCCTAAGCCAACCAATGAAACGAGCAGGCGGGTGGGCGGGCGGGTGGGCACTATGTCGGCTAGAGAGACGGGATGTGCAAGCCGTGGATCGATAGGGTGGTAGGTGGGTTTCGGCACATCTTCATATTTCTACCTGCCAATGCCATTTTTATGGCTTGTAAATTCATACAATGGTCCCTTAAGCCTGCACGTGAAGTTTCATGGCAAGACGACTCATTTTCTATTTTTCAAGATTTTTGAAACTTTTTGTGTTTCGGGATTTTTTTAAATTTTTTCGGAAAGAGTTTTGGCCCCAAACTTGGTAGACGTGATCCTTGTATTTTTTTTGGCATGCACAAAAAAATTCAGGTAAAAACTCGAAGTGTACAAGATTTTGTGACCATTTGAAAAAAGTGTCCCCATTTCAGAAACTCTAATGGCTACTGGCAGCAAACCTGTAAAATCTCAAATGCTCTTTAAGAGGGTGTGAGTTCTCGAGGTTTAATGAGGGATAGGGGCCAATATAAGGGCCAAGAACCAGCACCCATTGCACATTATGTGCACACACCCCTTCGGCCCCCCCGATCGTCGGAACCCAAATGCCGCCGGTCAGGTTCTCCGACGATGGTGCCCCAGCAAAGAAAAATGCGGCACCAGCACATTCCCGAGCCCAGCATTTGCTGCCGTAACCCTCATTCTGATCCGATCTTAGATTGGGAATGAACTCCGTATACTTAGACAGGGAATGAACTTCGTATGCCTAAGTCAAGCCATGAAACGAGCATGTGGGCGCTCAGCTGACCAGAGGGGCAGGATGCGCAAGCCGGGGATTGGCCAGGTCCTCCTCTGTGTGCTGCGATCCTGCTACCGCAACCCTTAGCCCGGTCAGATCTTAGATTGGGAATGAACTCCGTATGCCTAAGCCAACCGATGAAACGAGCGAGCGGGCGGGCACTACGTCGGCCAGAGAGACGAGATGCACAACCCGTGGATCGATAGGGTGGTAGGTGGGTTTAGGCACATCTTCATATTTTTCCATGCCAATGCCATTTTTATGTCTTGTTAATTCATACAATGATCCCTTAAGCCTTGACGTGAAGTTTCATGGTAGGACCAATCGTTTTCTATTTTTGATGATTTTGAAAACTTTTTGCGGTTCGAGATTTTTTAAAATTTTTTCGAAAAGATTTTTGGTGCCAAACTTGGTAGACATGATCCTTGTATTTTTGTTGGCATGCACAAAAAAATTCAGCTAAAAACTTGAAGTGTACAAGATTTTGTGACCATTTAAAAAAAGTGTCCCCATTTCAGACACTTTAATGGCTAGTGGCAGCAAACCTGTAAAATCTCAAATGCTCTTTAAGAGGGTGTGAGTTCTTGAGGTTTGATGAGGGATAGGGGGCCAATATAAGGGCCAAGTACCAGCACCCATCGCACATCATGTGTGCACACCCCCCGGCCCCCCCGATCGCCAGAATCCCATTGCCGTCGGTCAGGTTCTCTGGCGATGCTCCAGCATGGTGCCCCGATGAAGAGAAATATGGCACCAGCACATGCCTGAGCCCAGCATGTGCTACCGCAACCCTCGGACCAGTTTGCTCTTTGACTGGGAACAAACTCCGTATGCTTAGACTAGGAATGAACTCCATATGCCTAAGTCAACACACGAAACGAGCGTGCGGGCGCTCAGCCAGCCAGAGGGGCGGGATGTGCAAGCCGAGGATCGATCGGGTTCCCCTCTATGTGCTGCCGATCCTACTGCCGCAACCCTCGGTCTGGTCTGATCTTAGACTGGGAATGAACTCTGTATGCTTAAGCCAACCGATGAAACGAACGGGCGGATGGGCGGGCAGCCACTACGCCAGCCAGAGAGACGGGATACGCAAGCCGTGGATCGATAGGGTGGTAGGTGGGTTTAGGCACATCTTCATATTTCTATGTGCCAATGCCATTTTTATGGCTTGTAAATTCATACAATGGCCCCTTAAGCCTTCACGTGAAGTTTCATTTCAAGACGACTCGTTCTCTATTTTTCATGATTTTTGAACCTTTTCGTGGTTCAAGATTTTTTAAAATTTTTTCAGAAGGAGTTTTGGCCCCAAACTTGGAAGACATGATCCTTGTATTTTTGTTGGCGCACACAAAAAATTCAGCTAAAAACTCAAAGTGTACAAGATTTTGTGACCATTTGAAAAAGTGTCCCGATTTCAGACACTTTAATGGCTACTGGCAGCAAACCTGTAAAATCTCAAATGCCGGAACCCTCGGTGCGAGTGCTCAATCGGCCAGAGGGGCAGGATACACAAGCCAGGGATCGACCGGGTCCCCCTCTGCGTGCTGCCAATCCTGTTGCCACAACCCTCGGTCCGGTCAAATCTTAGACTGGGAATGAACTCCGTATGCCTAAGCCAACTGATGAAATGAGCGGGCGGGCGGGCCGGCACTACGCCGGCCAGAGAGACGGGATGCGCAAGCCGTGGATCAATAGGGTGGTAAGTGGGTTTCAGCACATCTTCATATTTCTACGTGCCAATGCCATTTTTATACCTTGTAAATTTGTACAATGGTACCTTAAGCCTTCACGTGAAGTTTCATGGCAAGACGACTTGTTTTTTATTTTTCATGATTTTTGAAACTTTTTGTGGTTTAGGATTTTTTAAAATTTTTTTGAAAGGATTTTTGGCCCCAAACTTGGTAGACGTGATCCTTTTATTTTTGTTGGCATGCACAAAAAAATTCAGCTAAAAATTAGAAGTGTACAAGATTTTGTGACCATTCGAAAAAAGTGTCCCCATTTCAGACACTTTAATGGCTACTGGCAGCAAACCTGTAAAATCTCAAATGCTCTTTATGGGGGTGTGAGTGCTTGAGGTTTGATGAGGGATAGGGGGCCAATATAAGGGCCAAGTACTAGCACCCATCGTACATCATGTGCGCACACCCCCCGGCCCCCCCATCGTCGGAACCCCATTGCGCCGGTCAGGTTCTCCGACGATGCTTTGGCGATGGTGCCCTAGCGAAGAAAAATGCCGCACCAGCACATGCTAGAGCGCCACATGTGCTGCCGCAACCCTCGGTCTGGTCCGAACTTAGATTGGGAATGAACTCCATATATTTAGACTGGGAATGAACTCCGTATGCCTAAGTCAACCCACGGAACGAGCGTGCGGGCGCTCAGTCGGCCAGAGAGGCGGGAAGCACAAGCCGGGGATCGATCGGGTCCCCCTCTATGTGCTATCGATCCTACTGCCACAACCCTCAGTTCAGTCTGATCTTAGACTGGGAATGAACTCCGTATGCCTAAGCCAATCGACGAAATGAGCGGACGAGCGGGCACTACGTCAGCCAGAGAGGTGGGATGCGCAAGCCATGGATCGATAGGGTGGTAGGTGGGCCTAGGCACATCTTCATATTTCTACACGGAAAAGCCATTTTTATGGCTTGTAAATTCATACAATGGTCCCTTAAGCCTTCACGTGAAGTTTCATGGCAAAACGACTCATTTTCTATTTTTCATGATTTATGAAACTTTTTACGGTTCGGGATTTTTTAAAATTTTTTGGGAAGGAGTTTTTTCCCCGAACATGGTAGACGTGATCCTTGTATTTTTTTTGGCATGCACAAAAAAATTCAGCTAAAAACTCGAAGTGTACAAGATTTTGTGACCATTTGAAAAAAGTATCCCCATTTCAGACACTTTAATGGCTACTGGCAGCAAACCTGTAAAATCTCAAATGCTCTTTAAGGGGGTGTGAGTTCTCAAGGTTTGATGAGGGATAGGGGCCAATATAAGGGCCAAGTACCAGCACCCACCGCACATCATGTGCGCAACCCCCCCGGCCCCCCCGATCGTCGGAACCCCAACGCCGCCGGTTAAGTTCTCTGGCGATGCTCCAGTGATGGTGCGTCGATGAAGAAAAATGCGGTTCCAGCACATGCCTGAGCCTAGCATGTGCTGCCGCAACCCCCGGTCCGGTCCAATCTTAGACTGGGAATGAGCTCCGCATGCTTAGACTGGGAATGAACTCCGTATGCCTAAGTCAACCCACGAAATGAGCATACGGGCGCTCAGTCGGCCAGAGGGGCGGGATGCACAAGCCGGGGATCAACCGAGTCACACTCTACATGATGCCGATCCTACTGCTGCAACCCTCAGTTTGGTTCAATCTTAGACTGGGAATGAACTCCATATGCCTAAGCCAACTGACGAAATGAGCGGGTGGCCGGGCACTAGGTCGGCCAGAGAGACGGGATGCGCAGGTCGTGGATCGATAGGGTGGTAGGTGAGTTTAATCACATCTTCATATTTCTGCGTGCCAATGCCATTTTTATGGCTTGTAAATTCATACAATGGTCCCTTAAGCCTTCACGTGAAGTTTCATGGCAAGACGACTCGTTTTCTATTTTTCACGATTTTTGAAAATTTTTGTGGTACGAGATTTTTTAAAATTTTTTCGGAAGGAGTTTTAGGCCCAAACTTGGTAGATGTGATCCTTGTATATTTGTTGGCATGCATAAAAAAATTCAGGTAAAAGCTCAAAGTGTACAAGATTTTGTGACCATTTCAAAATAGTGTCCCCATTTTAGACATTTTAATGGCTATGGCAGCAAACCTATAAAATCTCAAATGCTCTTTAAGGGGGGTGAGTTCTCGAGGTTTGATGAGGGATAGGGGGCCAACATAAGGGCCAAGCACCAGCACCCATCGCACATCATGTGCGCACACCCCCCGGCCCCCCGATCGCCAAAACCCCAATGCCACCGATCAGGTTCTCCGACGATGCTCCGACGATGGTGCCCCGGTGAAGAAAAATGCAGCACCAGCACATGCCCGAGCCTAGCATGTGCTGCCGTAACCCTCGATCTGGTCTGATCTTAGACTGGGAATAAACTCCGTGTGCTTAGACTGGGAATGAACTCCGTATGCCTAAGTCAACCCATGAAACAAGCGTGCGGATGCTCAGCCGGCCAGAGGGGCGGGATGCGCAAGCCGAGGATCGATCGAGTCCCTCTTTGCGTGCTGTCGATCCTGCTACTGCAACCCTCAGACCGGTCTGATCTTAGACTGGAAATGAACTCCATACGTGTAAGCCAACGACGAAACAAGCAGTCGGGCAGACGGGCGGGTACTACACCGGCTAGAGAGACAAGATACGCAAGCTGTCGATCGATAGGGTGGTAGGTGGGTTTAGGCGCATCTTCATATTTCTACGTGCCAATGCCATTTTTATGGCTTGTAAATTCATACAATGGTCCCTTAAGCCTTCACGTGAAGTTTCATGGCAAGACGACTTATTTTCTATTTTTCATAATTTTTGAAACTTTTTTCGGTTCAGGATTTTTTAAAATTTTTTCGGAAGGGGTTTTGGCCCCAAACTTGGTTGATGAGATCCTTGTATTTTTTTTGGCATGCACAAAAAAATTCAGCTAAAAACTCGAAGTGTACAAGATTTTGTGACAATTTGAAAAAAGTGTCCCCATTTCAGACACTTTAATTGCTACTGGCAGCAAACCTGTAAAATCTCAAATGCTATTTAAGGGGGTGTGAGTTCTCAAGGTTTTGATGAGGGATAGGGGCCCAATATAAGGGCAATTACCAGCACCATCCCACATCATGTGCGCACACCCCCCGGCCCACCCGATCACTGGAACCCCAATGCCGTCGGTCAGGTTCTCCGGTGATGGTGCCCGGCGAAGAAAAATGTGGCCCCAGCACATGCCCGAGCCCAGCATGTGCTGCTGCAACCCTTGGTCTAGTCCGATCTTAGACTGGGAATTAACTCCGTATGCTTAGACTAGAAATGAACTCCGTATGCCTAAGTCAACCCATGAAACGAGCGTGCGGGCGCTCAGCCGGCCAGAAGGGCGGGATGCGCAAGCCGAGGATCGGTCGGGTCTCTGTCTGCGTGCTGTCGATCCTGCTACCATAACCCTCGATCCGGTCTGATCTTAGACTGGGAATGACTCCATATGCCTAAGCCAACCGACGAAACGAGTGGGCTGGCGGGCGGGCGGGCACTATGTTGGCCAGAGGGACGGGATACGCAAGCCGTGGATCGATAGGGTGGTAGGTGGGGTTTGGCACATCTTCATATTTCTATGTGCCAATGCCAATTTTATGCCTTGTAAATTCATACAATGGACACTTAAGCCTTCACGTGAAGTTTCATGGCAAGACGACTCATTTTCTATTTTTCACGATTTTTGAAACTTTTTGCGGTTCGAGATTTTTTTAAATTTTTTAGAAAGGATTTTTGGTCCCAAACTTGGTAGACATGATCCTTGTACTTTTGTTGGCATGCACAAAAAAATTCAGCTAAAAACTCGAAGTGTACAAGATTTTGTGACCATTTGAAAAAAGTGTCCCCATTTCAGACAGTTTAATTGCTACTGGCAGCAAACCTGTAAAATCTCAAATGCTCTTTAAGGGGGGTGTGAGTTCATGAGGTTTGATGAGGGATAGGGGTCCAATATAAGGGCCAAGTACCAGCACCCATCGTACATCATGTGCGCACACCCCCACCGGTCCCCCCGATCACCGAAACCCCAATGCCGTCGGTCAGTTTCTCTGGCGATGCTCCGATGATGGTGCCTCGGTGAAGAAAAATGCGGCACCAGCACATGCCCGAGCATAGCATGTGCTGCCGCAACCCTCGGTCCAGTCCGATCTTAGACTGGGAATGAACTCCGTATGCTTAGACTGGGAATGAACTCCGTATGCCTAAGTTAACCCATTGAACGAGCGTGCGGGCGCTTAGTTGGCCAGAGGGGCAGAATGCGCAAGCCGGGGATCGATCGGGTCTCCCCCTGCGTGCTGTTGATCCTGCTGCCGCAACCCTCAAACCGGTCCAATCTTAGTCTGGGAATGAACTCCATATGGCTAAGCCAACCGACGAAACGAGCGGACGGGCGGGCGGGCAGTATGCCAGCCAGAGAGACGGGATGCGCAAGCCGTGGATCGATAGAGTGGTAGGTGGGTTTAGCCACATCTTCATATTTCTACGTGCCAATGCCATTTTTATGGCTTGTAAACTCATACAACGGTCCCTTAAGCCTTCACGTGAAGTTTCATGGCAAGACGATTCGTTTTCTATTTTTCATGATTTTTGAAACTTTTTACGGTTCAGGATTTTTTTAAATTTTTTCGGAATGAGTTTTGGCCCCAAACTTGGTAGACATGGTCCTTGTATTTTTTTTGGCATGCACAAAAAAATTCAGGTAAAAACTCGAAGTGTACAAGATTTTGTGACCATTTGAAAAAAGTGTCCCCATTTCAGACACTTTAATTGCTACTGGCAGCAAACCTGTAAAATCTCGAATGCTCTTTAAGGGGGTGTGAGTTCTCGAGGTTTGATGAGGGATAGGGGGCCAACATAAGGGCCAAGTACCAGCACCCATCACACATCATGTGCGGACACCCCCCCGGCCCCCCCGATCGCCAAAACCCCAATGCCATCGGTCAGGTTCTCCGGCGATGCTCCGGCGATGGTGCCCCGGCGAAGAAAAGTGCAGCACCAGCGCATGCCCCAGCCCAGCATTTGCTGCCGTAACCCTCGGTCCGGTCTGATCTTAGACTGGGAATAAACTCTGTGTGCTTAGACTGGGAATGAACCCCGTATGCCTAAGTCAACCCATGAAACAAGCATGCGGATGCTCAGTCGGCCAGAGGGGCGGGATGCACAAGCCGGGGATCTGTCGGGTCCCCTTCTGCGTGCTACCGATCCTGCTACCGCAATCCTCAGACTGGTTTGATCTTAGAATGGGAATGAACTCCATATGCCTAAGCCAACCGACGAAACGAGCAGGCGGGCGAACGGGCGGGTAGTACACCGGCTAGAGAGACAAGATACCCAAGCTGTCGATCGATAGGGTGGTAGGTGGGTTTAGGCACATCTTCATATTTCTATATGCCAATGCCATTTTTATGGCTTGTAAATTCATACAATGGTCCCTTAAGCCTTCACGTGAAGTTTTATGGCAAGACGACTCGTTCTCTATTTTTCATGATTTTTGAAACTTTTTTCGGTTCAAAATTTTTTAAAATTTTTTTGAAAGGAGTTTTGGCCCCAAACTTGGTAGACGTGATTCTTGTATTTTTGTTGGCGTGCACAAAAAAATTCAGCTAAACACTCCAAGTGTACAAGATTTTGTGACCATTTGAAAAAAGTGTCCCCATTTCAGACACTTTAATGGCTACTGGCAGCAAACCTGTAAAATCTCAAATGCTCTTTAAAGGGGTGTGAGTTCTCGAGGTTTGATGAGGGATAGGGGGCCAATATAAGGGCCAAGTACCAGTATCCATCACACATCATGTGTGCACACCCCCTGACCTCTTATCGTCGGAACCCCAATGCCGCCGGTCAGGTTCTCTGACGATGCTCTGGCGATGGTGCCTCAGTGAGGAAAAATGTGGCACCAGCACATGCCTGATTCCAGCATGTGCCACCGCAACCCTCGATCCGATTCGATCTTAGACTGGGAATGGACTCCGTATGCTTAGACTGGGAATGAACTTCGTATCCCTAAGTCAACCCATGAAACGAGCGTGCGGGCACTTAGCCGGCCAGAGGGGCGGGATGCACAACTCGGGGATCGACCGTGTCCCCCTCTGCGTGCTGCCGATCCTGCTATCGTAACCCTCAGTCCGGTCTGATCTTAGAATGGGAATGAACCCCGTATGCCTAAGCCAACCGACGAAATGAGCATGCGGGCGCTCAGTGCCCATCGCACATCATGTGCGCACACCCCCCGACCCCCCGATCGCCGGAACCCCAATGCCGCCGGTCAGGTTCTCCAGCGATGGTGCCCCGGTGAAGAAAAATGCAGCACCAGCACATGCTCGAGCCCAGCATGTGCTGCCGTAAACCTTGGTCCGGTTCGATCTTAGATTGGGAATGGACTCCGTATGCTTAGACTAGGAATAAACTCCGTATGCCTAAGTCAACCCACGAAACGAGCGTGCGGGTGCCCAGCTGGCCAGCGGGGTGAGATGTACAAGTCAGGGATCGGTCGTGTCCCCCTCTGTGTGCTGCCGATCGTGCTGTCGTAACCCTCGGTTCGGTCTGATCTTAGACTGGGAATGAACTCTGTATGCCTAAGCCAACCGACGAAATGAACGGATGGATGAACGGGTGGGCACTACGCTGGCCAGAGAGACTGGATACGCAAGCTGTGGATCAATAGGGTGGTAGGTAGCTTTAGGCACATCTTCATATTTCTGCGTGACAATGCCATTTTTATGGCTTGTAAGTTCATACAATGGTCCCTTAAGCCTTCACGTGAAGTTTCATGTGTGGACCCAACGCACATCATGTGTGCACATCCCTCCGACCCCCCTTATCACAGAAACCCCAATGCCACCGATCAGGTTCTCCGGTGATGGTGCCCCGACGAAGAAAAATACGACACCAGCACATGCCCGAGCCCAGCATGTGCTGTCGCAACCCTCGGTCCGATCTGATCTTAGACTGGGAATGAACTCTGTATGCCTCAGTTAACCCATGAAATGAGCGTGCAGGCGCTCAGTCGACCAGAGGGGTAGGATGTGCAAGTTGGGGATTGGTCGGGTCCCCCTCTGCGTGCTGTCGATCCTGGTGCTGCAACCCTGGTCCGATCCGATCTTAGACTGGGAATGAACTCCGTATGCCTAAGCCAACCGACGAAACAAGCGGGTGGGTGGGCGGGTGGGCACTACGCCTGCCAGAGAGATGGGATGCGCAAGCCATGGATCGATAGGGCGGTAGGTGGGTTTAGGCACATCTTCATATTTCTGCGTGCCAATGCCATTTTTATGGCTTGTAAATTCATACAATGGTCCCTGAAGCCTTCACGTGAAGTTTCATGGCAAGACACTCGTTTTCTATTTTTCATGATTTTTGAAACTTTTTACAGTTCAAGATTTTTTAAAATTTTTTCAGCAAGAGTTTTGGCCCTAAACTTGGTAGACGTGATCCTTGTATTTTTGTTGGCTTGTACAAAAAAAATCAGCTAAAAACTCAAAGTGTACAAGATTTTGTTACCAATTGAAAAAAGTGTCCCCATTTCAGACACTTTAATGGCTACTGACAGCAAACCTGTAAAATCTCAAGTGCTCTTTAAGAGGGTGTGAGTTTTCAAGGTTTGATGAGGGATAGGGGGCCAATATAAGGGCCAAGTACCAGCACCCATCACACATCATGGGTGCACACCCCCCTGGTCCCCTCGATCGTCAGAAGCCCAATGCCACCGGTCAGGTTCTCTGGCGATGCTCCGACGATGGTGCCCCAACGAAGAAAATTGCAGCACCAGCACATACCCGAGCCCAGCATGTGCTGCCGCAACCCTCGGTCTGGTCCGATCTTAGACTGGGAATGATCTTCGTATGCTTAGACTGGGAATGAACCCCATATGCCTAAGTCAACGCACGAAACAAGCGTGCAGGCGCTCAGCCGGCCAGAGGGGTGGGATACGCAAGCCAGGGATCAGCCGGGTCCCCCTCTGAGTGCTGCCGATCCTACTGCCACAAGCCTCAATCCGGTCCTATCTTAGACTGGGAATGAACTCCGTATGCCTAAGCCAACCGACGAAACGAACGGGCAGGCGGGCACTACGTCGGCCAGAGAGACGGGATGCACAAGCCGTGGATCGATAGGGTGGTAGGTGGGTTTAGGTACATCTTCATATTTCTACGTGCCAATGCCATTTTTACGGCTTGTAAATTCATACAATGGTCCCTTAAGCATTCACGTGAAGTTTCACGCCAAGACGACTTATTTTTTTATTTTTCATGATTTTTGAAACTTTTTACGGTTCGAGATTTTTTAAAATTTTTTTGGAAGGAGTTTTGGCCCCAAACTTGGTAGACATGATCCTTGTATTTTTGTTGGCATGCACAAAAAAATTCAGCTAGAAACACGAAGTGTATAAGATTTTGTGACCATTTCAAAAAAATGTCCCCATTTCAGACACTTTAATAGCTACTGGTAGCAAGCTTGTAAAATCTCAAATGCTCTTTAAGGGGGTGCGAGTTCTCAAGGTTTGATGAGGGATAGGGGGCCAATATAATGGCCAAGTACCAGCACCCATCGTACATCATGTGCGCACACCCCCGGCCCCCCCAATCGCTGGAACGCCAATGCCGTCGGTCAGGTTCTCTGGCGATGGTGCCCCGGTGAAGAAAAATGTGGCACCAGCACATGCCCGAGCCCAGCAAGTGCTACCGTAACCCTCGGTCTGGTCTGATCTTAGACTGGGAATGCACTTTGTATGCTTAGAATGGAAATGAACTCCGTATGCTTAAGTCAACGCACGAAACGAGCGTGCGGGCGCTCAGCCGGCCAGAGGGGCAGGATGTGCAAGCCGGGGATAGGCTAGGTCCCCCTCTGCGTGCTGCTGATCCTGCTACCGCAACCCTCAGTCTGGTCTGATCTTATACTGGGAATGAACTCCGTATGCCTTAGCCAACCGACAAAATGAGCGGGCAGAAGGGCACTCCGCCGGCCAGAGATACAGGATGCGCAAGCCGTGGATCGATAGGGTGGTAGGTGGGTTTTGGTACATCTTCATATTTCTATGTGCCAATGCCATTTTTATGGCTTGTAAATTCATACAATGGTCCCTTAAGCCTTTAGGTGAAGTTTCATGGCAAGACGACCCGTTTTATATTTTTTAGGATTTTTGAAACTTTTTACAGTTCGGGATTTTTTAAAATATTTTCGGATGGAGTTTTGGCCCCAAACTTGGTAGACAAGATCCTTGTATTTTGTAAGCATGCACAACAACATTCAGCTAAAAACTCAAAGTGTACAAGATTTTGTGACCATTTGAAAAAAGTGTCCCCATTTCAGACACTTTAATGGCTACTGGCAGCAAACCTGTAAAATCTCAAATGCTCTTTAAGGGGGTGTGAGTTCACGAGGTTTGATGAGGGGTAGGGGGCCAACATAAGGGCCAAGTACCAGCACCCATCGCACAACATGTGCGCACACCCCCCCAGCCCCCCCGATCGTCGGAACCCCAATACCGCTGGTCAGGTTCTCTGGCGTTGCTCCATCGATGGTGCCCCGACGAAGAAAAGTGCGGCACCAGCACATGCCCGAGCCCAGCATGTGCTGCCACAAACCTCGGTCCGGCCGATCTTAGTCTGGGAATGAACTCCGTATGCTTAGACTGGGAATGAACTCCGTATGCCTAAGTCAACCCACGAAACGAACGTGCGGACGCTCAGCTGGCTAGAGGGGCGGGATGCGCAAGCCGGGGATCGGTCGGGTCCCCCTCTGCGTGCTCCGGTCCTGCTGTGAGAACCCTCGGTCCAGTTTGATCTTAGACTAGGTATGAACTCTGTATGCCTAAGCCAACAAAGAAAACGAGCGAGCGGGCGGGCGGGCGGGCATTACGCCGGCCAGAGAGACGGGATGCGTAAGGCATGGATCGATATGGTGGTAGGTGGGTTTATGCACATGGTCATATTTCTATGTGCCAATGCCATTTTTATGGCTTGTAAATTCATACAATGGTCCCTTAAGCCTTCACGCGAAGTTTCATTGCAAGACGACTTGTTTTCTATTTTTCACGATTTTTGAAACTTTTTACGGTTCGAGATTTTTTAAAATTTTTTCAGATGCAGTTTTGGTCCCAAACTTTGTAGACGTGATCTTTGTATTTTTATTGGCATGCATAAAAACATTCAGCTAAAAACTCGAAGTGTACAAGATTTTGTGACCATTTGAAAAAAGTGTCCCCATTTCAGACACTTTAATGGCTACTGGCAGCAAACCTATAAAATCTCAAATGCTCTTTATGGGGTGTGAGTTCTTGAGGTTTGATGAGGGATAGGGGGAAAATATAAGGGCCAAATACCAGCACCTATCACACATCATGTGCGCACACCCCCCGGCCCCCCCGATCCCGAAAGCCTAATGCCGTCGGTCAGGTTCTCCGACGATGGTGCCCTGGCGAAGAAAAATGAGGCGCCAGCATATGCCCGAGCCCAGCATGTGCTGTCGCAACCCTTGGTCCAATCCGATCTTAAACTGGGAATGAACTCCATATGCTTAGACTGGGAATGAACTCCGTATGCCTAAGTCAACCCATGAAACGAGAGTACGGGCGCTCAGCCGACCAGAAGGGTGGGATGCTTAAGCCGGGGATCGGCCAGGTCCCCCTCTACGTACTGCCGATCTTGCTACCGTAACCCTCGAACCGATCTGATCTTGGACTGGGAATGAACTCCATATACCTAAGACAACCGATGAAACGAGCAGGCAGGTTGGCGGGCGGGCACTACGCCGGCCAGAGAGACGGGTTGCGCAAGCCGTGGATCGATAGGGTGGTAGGTGGGTTTTGGCACATCTTCATATTTCTACGTGCCAATGCCATTTTTATGGCTTATAAATTCATACAATGGTCCCTTAAGCCTCCAGTCGACCAGAGGGGCGGGATGCGTAACCTGAGTCCCCCTCTGCGTGCTACCGATCCTGCTACCGCCACCCTCGGTCCAGTCCAATCTTAGACTGGGAATGAACTCCATATGCCTAAGCCAACCAACGAAACGAGCGGGTGGGTGACCGGGCGGGCACTACGTCGGCCAGAAAGACGGGATGCGCAAGCCGTGGATCGATAAGGTGGTAGGTTGGTTTAGGCACATCTTCATATTTCTGCGTGCCAATGCTATTTTTATGGCTTGTAAATTTATACAATGGTCTCTTAAGCCTTCACGTGAAGTTTCATGCCAAGATGACTCGTTTTCTATTTTTCATGATTTTCAAAACTTTTCGCGGTTCAGGATTTTTTAAAATTTTTTCGGATGGTGTTTTGGTCCCAAACTTGGTAGATGTGATCCTTGTATTTTTGTTGGCAGGCACAAAAAATTTCAGCTAAAAACTCGAAGTGTACAAGATTTTGTGACCATTTGAAAAAAGTGTCCCCATTTCTGACACTTAATGGCTACTGGTAGCAAACCTGTAAAATCTCAAATGCTCTTTAAAGGGGTGTGAGTTCTAGAGGTTTGATGAGGGATAGGGGGCCAATATAAGGGCCAAGTACCAGCACCCATTGCACATCATTTGCGCACACCCCCCGCCCCACCCGATTGTCGGAACCCTAATGCCGTCGGTCAGGTTCTCCGATGATGCTCCGATGATGGTACCCGGATGAAAGAAAATGCGGCACCAGCACATGCCCGAGCCCAGCATGTGCAGCCGCAACCCTCAGTCCGGTCCGATCTTAGACTGGGAATTAACTCTGTATGCTTAGCTGGGAATGAACTCCGTATGCCTAAGTTAACCCACGAAATGAGCGTGCGGGTGCTCAGCCAGCCAGAGGGGTGGGATGCGCAAGCCGAGGATCGATCGGGTCCTCTTCTACGTGCTACCAATCCTACTACCACAACCCTCAGTCCGATCTGATCTTAGACTGGGAATCAACCCCCTATGCCTAAGCCAACAGGTGGAATGAGCGAGCGAGCGGGCGGGCAGGTACTACATCGGCAAGAGAGACGGGATGCGCAAGCTATGGATCGATAAGGTGGTAGGTGGGTTTAGAGACATTTTCATGTTTCTGCAAGCCAATGCCATTTTATGGCTTGTAAATTCATGCAATGGTCCCTTAAGCCTTCACGTGAAGTTTCATGGCAAGACGACTTGTTTTTTATTTTTTACATTTTTTGAAACATTTTGCGGTTCGGGATTTTTTAAAATTTTTTTTGAAGGATTTTTGGCCCAAAACTTGGTAGACATGATCTTTGTATTTTTGATGGCATGCACAAAAAAATTCAACCAAAAACTCGAAGTGTACAAGATTTTGTGACCATTTGAAAAAAGTGTCCCCATTTCAGACACTTTAATGGCTACTGGCAGCAAACCTGTAAAATCTCAAATGCTCTTTAAGGGTGTGTGAGTTCTCAAGGTTTGATGAGGGATAGGGTGCCAATATAAGGGCCAAGTACCAGCACCCATCGCACATCATGTGCGCACACCCCCACCGGCCCCCCCGATCGCCGGAACCCCAATGCCGCCGGTCAGCTTCTCCGACGATGCTCCAGCGATGGTGCCCCGGTAAAGAAAAATGTGGCACCAGCACATGCCCCAGCCCAGCATGTGCTATTGCAACCCTCGGCCCCATCTAATCTAAGACTGGGAATGAACTCCGTATCCCTAAGCCAACCGACGAAATGAGCGGGCAGGTGGGCGGGCACAACGCCGGCCAGAGTGACGGGATGCACAAGCCGAGGATCGATAGGGTGGTAGGTGGGTTTAGGCACATCATCATATTTTTGTGTGCCAATGCCATTTTTATGCCTTGTAAATTCATACAATGGTCGCTTGAGCCTTCACGTGAAGTTTCAAGGCAAGACGACTCGTTCTCTATTTTTCACGATTTTTGAAACTTTTTGCGATTCTGAATTTTTTTAAATTTTTTCGGAAGGAGTTTTCACCCCAAACTTGGTGGACGTGATCCTTGTATTTTTTTTGGCATGCACAAAAAAATTCAGCTAAAAACTCGAAGTGTACAAGATTTTGTGACCATTTGAGTAAAGTGTCCCCATTTCAGACACTTTAATGGCTACTGACAGCAAACCTGTAAAATCTCAAATTCTCTTTAATGGGGTGTGAGTTCTTGAGGTTTGATGAGGGATAGGGGGCCAATATAAGGGCTAAGTACCAGCACCCATCACACATCATGTGTGCACACCCCCTCGATCGTCGGAACCCCAATGCCACCGGTCAGGTTCTCTGGTGATGCTCCAGCGATGGTGCCTTGACAAAGAAAAATGTGGTACCAGCACATGCCCAAGCCCAACATGTGCTACCGTAACCCTCGGTCCGGCCAAATCTTAGACTGGGATTGAACTCCGTATGCTTAGACTGGGAATGAACTCCATATGCCTAAGTCAACCCATAAAACGAGCGTTCGGGCGCTCAGTCAGCCAGAGGGCCGAGATGCGCAAGCCAGGGATCGGTCGGGTCCCCCTCTGCATGCTGCCGATCCTGCTGCCACAACCCTCGGTCCGATCTGATCTTAGACTGGGAATGAACTCCGTTTGCCTAAGCCAACCGATGAAACAAGCGGGCGGGCAGGCGGGCGGGCACTATGTCGGCCAAAGAGACGGGATGCGCAAGCCGTGGATCGATAGGGTGGTAGGTGGGTTTAGGTACATCCTCATATTTCTGAATGCCAATGCCTTTTTTATGGCTTGTAAATTCATACAATGGTCCCTTAAGCCTTCACGTGAAGTTTCATGGCAAGACGACTCATTTTCTATTTTTCATGATTTTCAAAACTTTTTGCAGTTCGGGATTTTTTAAAATTTTTTCAGAAGGACTTTTGGCATCAAACTTGGTAGACATGATCCTTGTATTTTTTTTGGCATGCACAAAAAAATTCAGCTAAAAACTCGAACTGTACAAGATTTTGCGACCATTTAAAAAAAGTGTTCCCATTTCAGACACTTTAATGGCTACTAGTAGCAAACCTGTAAAATCTCACATGCTCTTTAAGGGGGTGTGAGTTCTTGAAATTTGATGAAGGATTGGGGGCCAATATAAGGGCCAAGTACCAGCACCCATCGCACATCATTTGCACACACCCCCCCGGACCCCCTGATCGCTGGAACCCTATTATCGTCGGTCAAGTTCTCCGACGATGCTTCAGCGATGGTGCCCCGACGAAGAAAAATGCGGCACCAGCACATGCCTGACCCAGCATGTGCTGTCGTAACCCTCGGTCCGGTCCGATCTTAGACTGGGAATGAGCTCTATATGCTTAGACTGGGAATGAACTCTGTATGCCTAAGTCAACCCACGAAACAAACGTGCGGACGCTCAGCCGGCCAGAGGGGCGGGATGCACAAGCCGGGGATCGACTGGGTCCCCTCTGAGTGCTGCCAATCCTGCTGCCGCAACCTTTGATCTGGTCCGATCTTAGATTGGGAATGAACTCCATATGCCTAAGCCAACAGATGAAGCGAGGGGGCGGGAGGGCGGGAGGGCACTACGCCGGCCAGAGAGGCGGGATGCGCAAGCTGTGGGTCGAAAGGGTGGTCGGTGCGTTTGGACACATCTTCATATTTCTATGTGCCAATGCCATTTTTTTGGCTTGTAAATTCATACAATGGTCTCTTAAGCCTTCACGTGAAGTTTCATGGCAACATGACTCGTTTTCTATTTTTCACGATTTTTGAAACTTTTTACGGTTCAAGATTTTTTAAAATTTTTTTGGAAGGATTTTTGGTCCCAGACTTGGTAGTCGTGATCCTTGTATTTTTGTTGGCATGCATAAAAAAATTCAGCTAAAAACTCGAAGTGTACAAGATTTTGTGACCATTTGAAAAAAGTGTCCCCATTTCAGACACTTTAATGGGTACTGGCAGCAAACCTGTAAAATCTTAAATGCTCTTTAAGTGGGTGTGAGTTCTTGAGGTTTGATGAGGGATAGGGGGCCAATATAAGGGCCAAGTACCAGCACCCATCGCACATCATGTGCGTACACCCCCCGGCCCCCCGATCGTTGGAACCTCAATACCGTCGGTCAGGTTCTCCGGTGATGGTGCGCGGTGAAGAAAAATACGGCACCAGCACATGCCCGAGCCCAGCATGTGCTGTCGCAACCCTCGGTCATGTTCGATCTTAGACTGGAATGAACTCTGTATGCTTAGACTGGCAATGAACTCCGTATGCCTAAGTCAACCCACGAAACGAGCGTGCGAGCGCTTAGCCTGCCAGAGGGGCGGGATGCGCAAGCCGGGGATCGACCGGGTCACCCTCTGTGTGCTGTCGATCCTGTTGCTGCAACCCTTGGCCTGGTTCAATCTTAGACTAGGAATGAACTCCGTATGCCTAAGCCAATTGATGAAACAAGTGGGCGAGCGGGCGGGCACTACGCCGGCCAGAGAGACGGGATGCGCAAGCCGTGGATCGATAGGGTGGTAGGTGGGTTTAGGCACATCTTCATATTTCTATGTGCCAAGGCCATTTTTGTGGCCTATAAATTCATACAATGGTCCCTTAAGCCTTCACGTGAAGTTTCATGGAAAGACGACTCATTTTCTATTTTTCATGATTTTCGAAACGTTTTCCGGTTCATGATTTTTTAAAATCTTTTCAGAAGGAGTTTTGGCCCCAAACCTGGTAGACGTAATCCATGTATTTTTGTTGGCATGCAAAAAAAAAATTCAGCTAAAAACTCGTAGTGTACAAGATTTTGTGACCATTTGAAAAAAGTGTCCCCATTTCAGACACTTTAATTGCTACTGGTAGCAATCCTGTAAAATTTCAAATGATCTTTAAGGGGGTGTGAGTTCTCGAGGTTTGATGAGGGATAGGGGGCCAATATAAGGGCCAAGTACCAGCACCCATTGCACATCATGTGCGCACACCCCTCGGCCCCCCCGATCGTCAGAACCCTAATGCCGTCGGTCAGGTTCTCCGACGATGCTCCGACGATGGTGCCCCGATGACGAAAAATACGGCACCAATAAATGCCCGAGTGCAGCATGTGCTGCCACAACCCTCGATCCGGTCCAATCTTAGATTGGGAATAAGCTCCGTATGCTTAGATTGGGAATGAACTCCGTATGCCTAAGTCAACCCATGGAAAGAGCGTAAGGGTGCTCAGTCGGCCAGAGAGGCGGGATGCGCAAGCCTAGGATCGATCGGGTCCCTCTCTATGTGCTGCCAATCTTGCTGCCACAACCCTCGGTCTGGTCTGATCTTAGACTGGGAATGAACTCCGTATGCCTAAGCCAACCGACGAAACGAATGGGTGGGCGGGCGGGCGGGCGACTGAGCACTACGTCGGCCAGAGAGACGTGATGCACAAGCCGTGGATCGATAGGGTGGTAGGTGGGTTTAGGCACATCTTCATATTTCTGCATGCCAATGCCATTTTTATGGCTTGTAAATTCATACAATAGTCCCTTAAGCCTTCACGTGAAGTTTCATGGCAAGACGACTCGTTTTCTATTTTTCATAATTTTTGAAACTTATGTTTTTGGATTTTTTAAAATTTTTTTGGAAGGAGTTTTGGCTCGAAAATTGGTAGACGTGATCCTTGTATTTTTTTTTGGCATGCACAAAAAAATTCAGCTAAAAACTCGAAATGTACAATATTTTATGACCATTTGAAAAAAGTGTCCCCATTCCAGACACTTTAATGGCTACTGGCAGCAAACCTGTAAAATCTCAAATGCTCTTTAAGAGGGTGTGAGTTCTCCAGGTTTGATGAGGGATAGGGTGCCAATATAAGGGCCAAGTACCAGCACCCATCGGACATCATGTGCGCACACCCCCCGCCCCACCCGATTGTCGGAACCCCAATGCTGTCGGTCAGGTTCTCCGATGATGCTCCGACGGTGGGACCACGACGAAGAAAAATGAGGCACCAGCACATGCCCGAGCCCAGCATGTGCTGTCGCAACCCTCGGTCCGATCCGATCTTAGACTGGGAATGAACTCCATATGCTTAGACTAGGAATGAACTCCATATGCTTAGACTAGGAATGAACTCCATATGCCTAAGTCAACCCATGAAACGAGCCTGCGGGCGCTCAGTTGGCCAAAAGGGCGGGATGCATAAGCCAGGGATCGGCCGGGTCCCCTTCTATGTGCTGCCATAACCCTCGGTCCGGTCTGATCTGAGACTGTGAATGAACTTCGTATACCTAAGCCAACCGACGAAACGAGCGGCGGGCGGGCTCTACGCCAGCCAGAGAGGCGGGATGTGCAAGCCGTGGATCGATAGGATGGTAGGTGGGTTTAGGCACATCTTCATATTTCTGCATGCCAATGCCATTTTTATGGCTTGTGAATTCATACAATGGCCCCTTAAGCCTTCACGTGAAGTTTCATGGCAAGACGACTCGTTTTCTATTTTTTTTGTCCGCATTTCAGACACTTTAATGGCTACTGGCAGCAAACCTGTAAAATCTCAATTGCTGTTTATGGGGGTGTGAGTTCTCGAGGTTTGATGAGGGATAGGGGGCCAATATAAGGGCCAAGTACCAGCACCCATCGCACATCATGTGCGCACACCCCCTGGCCCCCCCGATCCTCGGAACCCTAATGTCGTCGGTCAGGTTCTCCAGCGATGCTCCGACGATGGAGCCCCGGCGTAGAAAAATATGGCACCAGCACATGCCTGAGCCCAGCATGTGCTACCGCAACCCTCGGTCCGATCTGATTTTAGACTGGGAATGAACTCTGTATGCTTAGACTGGGAATGAACTCCATATGCCTAAGTCAACCCACGAAATGAGTGTGCGGACGCTCAGCCGGCCAGAAGGGTGGGATGCGCAAGCCGGGGATCGGACGGGTCCCCCTCTATGTGCTGTCGATCCTGCTATCGCAACCCTCGGTATGGTCTAATCTTAGACTGGGAATTAACTCCGTATGCCTAAGCCAACTGACGAAACGATCGGACGGACGGGCACTAGCCAACTAGAGAGATGGGATGCGCAAGCCGTGGATCGATAGGGTGGTAGGTGGGTTTGGGCACATCTTCATATTTCTACGTGCCAATGCCATTTTTATGGCTTGTAAATTCATACAATGGTCCCCTAAGCCTTCACGAGAAGTTTCATGGGAAGATGTCTCATTTTTTCTATTTTTCATGATTTTCAAAACTTTTTGCGGTTCGAGATTTTTTAAAATTTTTTCGAAAGGAGTTTTGGCCCCAAACTTGGTAGACGTGATCCTTGTATTTTTTTTGGCATGCACAAAAAAATTCAGCTAAAAACTGGAAGTGTACAAGATTTTGTGACCATTTGAAAAAAGAGTCCCCATTTCAGACACTTTAATGGCTACTGAAAGCAAACCTATAAAATCTCAAATGCTCTTTAAGGGGGTGTGAGTTCTCAAGGTTTGATGAGGTATAGGGAGCCAATATAAGGCCCAAGTACCAGCACCCATCGGACATCATGTGCGCACACCCCCCCGGCCACCCCGATTGCCTGAACCCCAATGCCACCGATCAGGTTCTCTGGCGATGCTTCGACGATGGTGCCCCGACAAAGGAAAAAGCGACACCAGCACATGCTCGAGCCCAGCATGTGCTGCCGCAACCCTCGGTCCAGTTGGATCTTATACTGGGAATGAACTCCGTATGCTTAGACTGGGATTGAACTCCATATGCCAAAGTCAACCAATGAAAAGAGCGTGCGGGCGCTCAGTCGGCCAGAGGGGCAGGATGCGCAAGCCGAGGATCGATCGGGTCCCCCTTGGTGTGCTGTCGATCCTACTGCTGCAACCCTCAGTCCGGTCTGATCTTAGACTGGGAATGAACTCCGTATGGCAAAGCCAACCGACCAAACGAACGGGCGGACGGGCGGGCACTACGCCGGCCAGAGAGACGGGATGCGCAAGCCGTGGATCGATAGGGTGGTAGGTGGGTTTAGGCACATCTTCATATTTCTGCATGCCAATGCCATTTTTGTGGCTTGTAAATTCATACAATAGTCCCTTAAGCCTTCACGTGAAGTTTCACGGCAAGACAACTCGTGTTCTATTTTTCACAATTTTTGAAACTTTTTGTTGCTCGGGATTTTTAAAAAAATTTTCGAAAGGAGTTTTGGCAACAAACTTGGTAGACATGATCCTTGTATTTTTGTCGGCATGCACAAAAAAATTCAGCTAAAAACTAGAAGTGTACAAGATTCTGTGACCATTTGAAAAAAGTGTCCCCGTTTCAAACACTTTAATGGCTATTGGCAGCAAACCTGTAAAATCTCAAATGCTCTTTAAGGGGGTGTGAGTTCTTGAGGTTTGATGAGGGATAGGGGGCCAATATAAGGGCCAAGTACCAGCACCCATAGCAAATCATGTGCACACACCCCCCAGCCACCCCAATCGTCGGAACCCCAATGCCGCCGGTCGGGTTCTCCGACGATGCTCCGACGATAGTGCCCCGATGAAGAAAAATGAGGCACCAGCACATGTCCGAGCCTAGCATGTGCTGCCCTTGGTCTGGTCTGATCTTAGACTGGGAATGAACTCCGTATGCCTAAGCCAACCGACGAAGTGAGCGGGCGGGCAGGCGGGCACTACGTCGGCCAGAGAGACGTGATGTGCAAGCCGTGGATCGATAGGATGGTAGGTGGGTTTAGGCACATCTTCATATTTCTGCGTGGCAATGCCATTTTTATGGCTTGTAAAGTCATACAATGGTCCCTTAAGCCTTCACTTGAAGTTTCATTGCAAGAAGACTCGTTTTTTTATTTTTCACGATTTTTGAAACTTTTTACGGTTCTAAATTTTTTAAAATTTTTTCAAAAGGATTTTTGGCCCCAACCTTGGTAGACGTGATCCTTGTATTTTTTTTGGCATGCACAAAAAAATTCAGCCAAATACTCGAAGTGTACAAGATTTGTGACATTTGAAAAAAGTGTCCCCATTTTAGACACTTTAATGGCTACTGGCAGCAAACCTGTAAAATCACAAATGCTCTTTAAGGGTGTGTGAGTTCTCAAGGTTTGATGAGGGATAGGGGACCAATATAAGAGGCAAGTACCAGCACCCATCGCACATCATCTGCGCACACCCCCACCCTGCCCCCCCGATCGTCGAAACCTCAATGCCGCCAGTCAGGTTCTTCGGTGATGTTTCGGCGATGGTGCCCCAACGAAGAAAAATGCAGCACCATCACATTCTCGATCCCAGCATGTGCTGCCGCAACCCTCAAGCTGATCCGATCTTAGACTGGGAATGAACTACGTACGCCTAAGCCAACCAACGAAACGAGCAAGCGGGTGGGCACTACGCCGACCACAGAGATGGGATGCGCAAGCTGTGGATCGATAGGGTGGTAGGTGGGTTAGGCACATCTTCATATTTTTGCATGCCAATGCCATTTTTATGGCTTGTAAATTCATACAACGGTCCCTTAAGCCTTCACGTGAAGTTTCATGGCAAGACGACTCGTTTTCTATTTTTCACAATTTTCAAAACTTTTTACGGTTCGGGATTTTTTAAAATTTTTTTAGAAGGAGTTTTGGCCCCAAACTTGGTAGCCGTGATCCTTGTATTTTTGTTGGCATGCATAAAAAAGTTCAGCTGAGAACTCGAAGTGTACAAGATTTTGTGACCATTTGAAAAAAGTGTCTCCATTTCAGACACTTTAATGGCTACTGGCAGCAAACCTGTAAAATCTCAAATGTTCTTTAAGGGGGTGTGAGTTCTCGAGGTTTGATGAGGGATAGGGGGCCAATATAAGGGCCAAGTGCCAGCACCCATCGCACATCATGTGCGCACACCCCCCAGCCCCCCGATCGCCAGAACCCCAATGTTGCCTGTCAGGTTCTCCAGCTATGCTCCGGCGATGGTGCCCCGGCGAAGAAAAATGCGGCACCAGCACATGCCCGAGCCCAGCATGTGCTGTCGCAACCCTCGGTCTGATCCGATCTTAGACTGGGAATGAACTCCATATGCTTAGACTGGGAATGAACTCCGTATGCCTAAGTCAACCCACGAAATGAGCGTGCGGGCGTTCAGCCGCCCAGAGGGGCGGGATGCGCAAGTTGGGGATAGGTCGGGTCCCCCTCTGCGTGCTGCCGATCTTGCTGCTGCAACCCTTGGTCTGGTCCAATCTCAGACTGGGAATCAACTCCGTATGCTTAAGCCAACTGACGAAACGAGTGGACGGGCGGGCACTACGCCGGCTAGAGAGACGGGATGCGCAACCCGTGGATCCATAGGGTGGTAGGTGGGTTTAGGCACATCTTCATATTTTTCCATGCCAATGCCATTTTTATGGCTTTTAAATTCATACAATGGTCCCTTAAGCCTTCATGTGAAGTTTCATGGCAAGACGACTCGTTTTCTATTTTTCATGATTTTTGAAACTTTTTCTGGTTCGGGATTTTTTAAAATCTTTTCGGAAGGATTTTTGGCCCCAAACTTGGTAGACGTGATCCTTGTATTTTTGTTGGTATGCACAAAAATATTCAGCTAAAAACTCGAAGTGTACAAGATTTTGTGACCATTTGAAAAAAGTGTCCCCATTTCAGACACTTAAATGGCTACTGGCAACAAACCTGTACAATCGCAAATGCTCTTTAAGGGGGTGTGAGTTCTTGAGGTTTGATGAAGGATAGGGGGCCAATATAAGGGTCAAGTAATAGCACCCATCGTACATCATGTGCGCACACCCCCTCAGCCCCCCCGATCGCCGGAACACCAATGCCGTCGGTCAGGTTTTTCGTCGATACTCCGACGATGGTGCCCCGGCGAAGAAAAATATGGCACCAGCACATGCCCGAGCCCAGCATGTACTACCGCAACCCTCGGTCCAATCCGATCTTAGACTGGGAATGAACTCCGTATGCTTAGACTGGGAATGAACTTCGTATGCCTAAGTCAACCCACGAAACGAGTGTACGGGTGCTCAGTCGGCCAGAGGGGCGGGATGCGCAAGCCGGGGATCGATCGGGTCCCCCTCTACGTGCTGCCAATCCTGCTGCCGCTACCTTCAGTCCGGTCTGATCTTAGACTGGGAATGAACTCTGTATGCCTAAGCCAACTGTCGAAACGAGTGGGCGGGCGGGTACTATGTCGGCCAAAGAGACGGGATGCGCAAGCCGTGGATCGATAGGGTGGTAGGTGAGTTTAGGTACCTCTTCATATTTCTGCATGCCAATGCCATTTTTATGGCTTGTAAATTCATACAATGGTCCCTTAAGCCTTCACATGAAGTTTCATGGCAAGACGACTCGTTTTCTATTTTTCATGATTTTTAAAACTTTTTTGTGATTTGGGATTTTTTAAAATTTTTTTGGAAAGAGTTTGAGCCCCGAACTTGGTAGACGTGATCCTTGTGTTTTTTTTTGCATGCACAAAAAAATTCAACTAAAAACTCGAAGTGTACAAGATTTTGTGACCATTTGAAAAAAGTGTCCCCATTTCAGACACTTTAATGGCTACTGGCAACAAACCTATAAAATCTCAAATGCTCTTTAAGGGGGTGTGAGTTCTCGAGGTTTGATGAGGGATAGGGGGCCAATATAAGGGCCAAGTACCAGCACCCATCGCACATCATGTGGCAGACCCCCTGGCCCCTCCAATCACCGGAACCCCAATGCTGTCGGTCAGGTTCTCCGGCGATGCTCCGGCGATGGTGCCCCGACGAAGAAAAATAGGGCACCTGCACATGCCCGAGCCCAACATGTGCTGCCGAAACCCTTGATCTGGTCCGATCTTAGACTTGGAATGAACTTCGTACGCTTAGACTGGGAATGAACTCTACATGCCAAAGTCAACCCATGAAACGAGCGTACGAGCGCTCAGCCGGCCAGAGGGGCGGGATGCGCAAGTTGGGGATCGACCGGGTCCCCCTCTACATGATGCCGATCCTTCTCTCGCAAGCCTTGATCTGATCTGATCTTAGACTGGGAATGAACTCCATATGCCTGAGCCAACCGACGAAACGATTGGGCGGGCAGGCAGGTGGGCACTACGTCGACCAGAGAGACGGCATGCGCAAGCCGTGGATCGATACGGTGGTAGGTGGGTTTAGGCACATCTTCATATTTCTGTGTGCCAATGCCATTTTTATGGTTTGTAAATCCATACAATGGTCCCTTAAGCCTTCACGTGAAGTTTCATGGCAAGACGACTCGTTTTCTATTTTTCACGATTTTTGAAACTTTTTACGGTTTGGGATTTTTTAAAAAATTTTTGGAAGGATTTTTGGCCCCAAACTTGGTAGACGTGATCCTTGTATTTTTGTTGGCATGCACAAAACAATTCAGCTAAAAACTCGAAGTGTACAATATTTTGTGACTATTTGAAAAAAGTGTCCCCATTTCAAACACTTTAATGGCTACTGGCAGCAAGCCTATAAAATCTCAAATGCTCTTTAAGGGGGTGTGAGTTCTCGAGGTTTGATGAGGGATAGGGTGCCAATATAAGGGCCAAGTACCAGCACCCATCACACATCATGTGCGCACACCACCCGGCCCCCCCGATCACCGAAACCCTAGTGCCGTCGATCACGTTCTCCGGCGATGGTGCCCCGACGAAGAAAAATGTGGCACCAGCACATGCCCGAGCCCAGCATGTGCGGCCACAACCCTCAATCCGATCTGATCTTAGATTCGGAATGATCTCCGTATCCTTAGACTGAGAATGAACTCCGTATGCCTAAGTTAACCCACAAAACAAGCGTACGGCAGCTCAATCGGCCAGAGGGGCGGGAAGCGCAAGTCGGGGATCGACCAGGTCCCCTTCTGCGTGCTGCCGATCCTGCTGTCGCAACCCTCAGTCCGGTCTGATCTTAGATTGGGAATGAACTCCGTATGCCTAAGCCAACCGACAAAACGAGCGGGCGGGCACTACTCCGGCCAGAGAGACAGGATATGCAAGCTGTGGATCGATAGGGTGGTAGGTGGGTTTAGTCACATTTTCATATTTCTGCATGCCAATGCCATTTTTATGGCTTGTAATTTCATACAATGGTCCCTTAAGCTTTCACGTGAAGTTTCATGGCAAGACGACTCATTTTTTATTTTTCACGATTTTCCAAACTTTTTACGATTCGGGTTTTTTGAAAATTTTTTTGGAAGGGGTTTTGGCCCCAAACTTGGTAGACGTGATCCTTGTATTTTTGATGGCATGCACAAAAAAAATTCAGCTAAAAACTCGAAGTGTACAAGATTTTGTGACCATATGAAAAAAGTGTTCCCATTACAGACACTTTAATGGCTACTGGCAGCAAACCTGTAAAATCTCAAATGCTCTTTAAGGGCCAAGTACCAGCACCCATCGCACATCATGTGCGCACACCCCTCCGGCCCCCCGATCACCGGAACCACAATGCCGTCGTTCAGGTTCTCCGGCGATGCTCCAGCGATGGTGCCCCGGTGAAGAAAAATGCAGCACCAACACATGTCGCAACCCTCCGTCCGGTCCGATCTTAGACTAGGAATGAACTCCGTATGCTTAGACTGGGAATGAACTCTATATGCCTAAGTCAACCCACGAAACGAGCGTGCGGGCGCTCAGCCGGCCAGAGGGGCGGGATGCGTAAGCTGGGGATCAGTCGGGTCCCCCTCTGCGTGCTGTCGATCCTACTGTCGCAACCCTCAGTCCGATCTGATCTTAGACTGGAAATGGACATCATATGCCTAAGCCAACCGACGAAACGAGCGAGCTGGCGGGCGGGCGGGCACTACGCCGGCCAGAAGGACGGGATGCGCAAGCCGTGGATCGATAGGGTGGTAGGTGGGTTTAGGGCATCTTTATATTTCTATGTGCCAGAGCCATTTTTATGTCTTGTAAATTCATACAATGGTCCCTTAAGCCTTCACGTGAAGTTTCATGGCAAGACGACTCGTTTTCTATTTTTCATGATTTTTGAAACTTTTTACGGTTTGAGATTTTTTAAAATTTTTTTGGAAGGAGTTTTGGCCCCAAACTTGGTAGACGTGATCCTTGTATTTTTTTTAGCATGGAAAAAAAAGTCAGCTAAAAACTTGAAGTGTACAACATTTTGTGAACATTTGAAAAAGGTGTCCCCATTTCAGACACTTTAATGGCTACTGGCAACAAACCTGTAAAATCTCAAATGCTCTTTAAGGGGGTGTGAGTTCTCTAGGTTTGATGAGGGATAGGGGGCCAATATAAGGGCCAAGTACTGACACCCATCGCACATCATGTGCGCACAACCTCCCTCGGCCCCCTCGATCGTCGGAACCCCAATGCCGTCGGTCAGGTTCTCCGATGATGCTCTGACGATGGTGCTCCGACGAAGAAAAATCCGGCACCATCATGTGCTGCCGCAACCCTCAGTCCGGTCTGATCTTAGACTGGGAATGAACTCCGTATGCCTAAGTGAACCCACGAAACGAGCGTTTGGGCGCTCAGCCGGCCAGAGGGGTGGGATGCGCAAGTCGAGGATCGATCGGGTCCCGCTCTGCATGCTCTTGATCCTGCTGCCACAACCCTCAATCCGTTTTGATCTTACACTGGGAATGAACTTCGTATGCCTAAGCCAACGGACGAAACGAGTGGATGGGCAGGCGGGCACTACGCCGACCAGAGAGACGGGATGCGCAAGCCGTGGATCGATGGGTGGTAGATGGGTTTAGGCACATCTTCATATTTCTACGTGCCAATGCCATTTTTATGGCTTGTAAATTCATACAATGGTCCTTTAAGCCTTCACATGAAGTTTCATGGCAAGACAACTCGTTTTCTATTTTTCATGATTTTTGAAACTTTTTACGGTTTGAGATTTCTTAAAATTTTTTTGGAAGGAGTTTTTGCCCCAAACTTGGTACGCGTGATCCTTTTATTTTTGTTGGCATGCACCAAAAAATTCAGCTAAAAACTCGAAGTGAAAAGGATTTTGTGACCATTTGAAAAAATTGTCCCCATTTCAAACACTTTAATGGCTACTGGCAGCAAACCTATAAAATCTCAAATGCTCTTTAACGGCCAAGTACCGGCACCCATTGCACATCATGTGTGCACACCCCTCTGGCCCCCCAATCACCGGAACCACAATGCCGTCGGTCAGGTTCTCCGACGATGGTGCCCTGGTGAAGAAAAATGCAGCACCAACACATGCCGTAACCCTCCGTCGGGTCCGATCTTAGACTAGGAATGAACTTCGTATGCTTAGACTGGGAATGAACTCCGTATGCCTAAGTCAACCCACGAAACGAGCGTGCGGGCACTCAGCCGGCCAGAGGGGCGGGATGCGCAAGCCGGGGATCGACTGGGTCCCCCTCTGCGTGCTGCCGATCTTGTTGTCGTAACCCTCGGTCCGGTCCTATCTTAGACTGGGAATGGACTCCATATGCCTAAGCCAACTGATGAAACAAGCGGGCTGGCGGGCAGGCGGCACTACGCCGGCCAGAGGGACGGGATTTACAAGCCGTGGATCGATAGGGTGGTAGGTGGGTTTAGGCACATCTTCATATTTTTACGTGCCAATGCCATTTTTATGGCTTATAAATTCATACAATGGACACTTAAGCCTTCACATGAAGTTTCATGGCAAGATCACTCGTTTTCTATTTTTCACGATTTTTGAAGCTTTTTACGGTTTGGGATTTTTTAAAATTTTTTCGAACGGAGTTTTGGCCCCAAACTTGGTAGACATGATCCTTGTATTTTTATTGGCATGGAAAAAACAATTCAGCTAAAAACTCGAAGTGTACAAGAGTTTGTGACCATTTGAAAAAAGTGTCCCCATTTCAGACACTTTAATGGCTACTGGCAACAAACCTGTAAAATCTCAAATGCTCTTTAAGGGGGTGTGAGTTCACGAGGTTTGATGAGGGATAGGGGTCCATTATAAGGGCCAAGTACCAGCACCCATCGCACATCATGTGCGCACGCCCCCTGGCCCCCCCAATCATCGGAACCCCAATGCCGCCGGTCAGGTTCTTTGACGATTCTCCGACGATGGTGCCTCGAC
Source organism: Durio zibethinus (assembly GCF_047325235.1). NCBI lineage: Eukaryota > Viridiplantae > Streptophyta > Magnoliopsida > Malvales > Malvaceae > Durio > Durio zibethinus. The sequence goes on from NC_143177.1 coordinate 13,300,440, forward strand.
GAAGAAAAATGCAGCACCAGCACATGCTCGAGCACAGCATGTGCTGCCACAACCCTTGGTCTGATCCGATCTTAGACTGGGAATGAACTCCGTATGCCTATGTTAACGCATGAAATGAGCGTGCGGGCGCTCAGTCGGCCAGAGGGGCGGGATGCGCAAGCCTGGGATCGACTGGGTTTCCCTCTACGTGCTGTCGATCCTGCTGCCGCAACCTTCAGCCTAGTCCAATCTTAGACTGGGAATGAACTCTGTATGCCTAAGCCAACTGACGAAACGAGCGGACGGGCGGGCGGGCACTATGCCGACCAGAGAAACGGGATGTGCAAGCCGTGGATCGATAGGTTGGTTGGTGGGTTTAATTACATCTTCATATTTTTGCATGCGAATGCCACTTTTATGGCTTGTAAATTCATACAACGGTCCCTTAAGCCTTCACGTGAAGTTTCATGGCAAGACGACTTGTTTTCTATTTTTCATGATTTTTGAAACTTTTTACGGTTCGAGATTTTTTAAAATTTTTTCGGAAGGAGTTTTGGCCCCAAACTTGGTAGACATGGTCCTTGTATTTTTGTTGGCATGCACAAAAAAATTTAGCTAAAAACTCAAAGTGTACAAGATTTTGTGCCCATTTGAAAAAAGTGTCCCCATTTCAGACACTTTAATTGCTATTGGCAGCAAACCTGTAACATCTCAAATGCTCTTTAAGGGGTGTGAGTTCTCGAGGTTTGATGAGGGATAGGGGCCAACATAAGGGCCAAGTACCAGAACCCATCGTACATCATGTTTGCACACCCCTCGGCCCCCCCGATCGCCAAAACCCCAATCCCACCGGTCAGGTTCTCCGACGATGGTGCCCCGGTGAAGAAAAATGTGGCACCAGCACATGCCCGAGCCCAGCATCTGCTATCGCAACCCTCGGTCCGGTCCGATCTTAGACTAGGAATAAACTCCGTGTGCTTAGACTGGGAATGAACTCCGTATACCTAAGTCAACACATGAAACGAGCGTGCGGATGCTCAGTCGGCCAGAGGGGCGGAATGCGTAAGCCGGGGATCGGCCGGGTCCCCCTCTGTGTGCTACCGATCTTGCTGCTGCAGCCGGGTCCCCCTCTGTGTGCTACCGATCTTGCTGCTGCAACCCTCAGACTGGTCTGATCTTAGAATGGGAATGAACTCCATATGCCTAAGCCAACCGACGAAACGAGCAAGCGGGCGGACAGGCGGGTACTACACCGGCCAGAGAGACGAGATACGCAAGCTGTGGATCGATAGGGCGGTAGGTGGGTTTAGGAACATCTTCATATTTCTATGTACCAATGCCATTTTTATGGCTTGTAAATTCATACAATGGTCCCTTAAGCCTTCATGTGAAGTTTCATGGCAAGACGACTCGTTTTCTATTTTTCACGATTTTTGAAACTTTTTCTGGTTCAAGATTTTTTAAAATTTTTTCGGAAGGAGTTTTGGCCCCAACTTGGTAGACGTGATTCTTTTATTTTTTTTGGCATGCACAAAAAAATTCAGCTGAACAGTCCAAGTGTACAAGATTTTGTGACCATTTGAAAAAAGTGTCCCATTTCAGACACTTTAATGGCTACTGGCAGCAAACCTGTAAAATCTCAAATGCTCTTTAAGAGGGTGTGAGTTCTCGAGGTTAGCTGAGGGATAGAGGGCCAATATAAGGGCCAAGTACCAGTACCCATCGCACATCATGTGCGCTCACCCCTCCGGCCCCCCCGATCATCGGAACCCCAATGTCGCCGATCAGGTTCTCCGACGATGCTCCGGCGATGGTGCCTCGACGAAGAAAAATCTGGCACCAGCACATGCCCGAGCCTGTCATGTGCTACCGCAACCCTCGGTCCGGTCTGATCTTAGACTAGGAATGAACTTCGTATGCCTAAGTCAACCCATGAAACGAGCGTTTGGGCAATCAGTCGGCCAGAGAGGCAGGATGTGCAAGCCGAGGATCGGTCAGGTCCCCCTCTGCGTGCTGCCGATCCTACTGCCACAACCCTCAATCCATTCTGATCTTAGATTGGGAATAAACTTCGTATGCCTAAGCCAACCGAAGAAACGAGCGGGCACGCGGACGGGCACTACGCCGGCCAGAGAGACGGGATGCGCAAGCCGTGGATCGATGGGTGGTAGGTGAGTTTAGGCACATCTTCATATTTCTACGTGCCAATGCCATTTTTATGGCTTATAAATTCATACAATGGTCCCTTAAGGCTTCACATGAAGTTTCATGGCAAGACGACTCGTTTCTATTTTTTACGATTTTTGATACTTTTTGCGGTTTGAGATTTTTTTAAATTTTTTCAGAAGGAGTTTTTGCCCCAAACTTGGTACGCGTGATCCTTTTATTTTTGTTGGTGTGCACCAAAAAATTCAGCTAAAAACTCGAAGTGAAAAAGATTTTGTGACCATTTGAAAAAAGTGTCCCCATTTCAGACACTTTAATGGCTACTGGCAGCAAACCTGTAAAATCTCAAATGCTCTTTAAGGGTGTGTGAGTTCACAAGGTTTGATAAGGGATAGGGGGCCAATATAAGGGCCAAGTACCAGCACCCACCGGACATCACGTGCGCACACCCCCCGAATCCGTCGTTCCGGTTCTCCGGTAATGCTCCGTATGCCTAAGTCTTGGACTGGGAATGAACTCCGTATGCCTAAGTCAATCGATGAAACGAGCGGGTGGGTGGGCACTATGTCGGCCAGAGAGACGGGATGCACAAGTCGTGGATCGATGGGTGGTAGGTGGGTTTAGGCACATTTTCATATTTCTGCGTGGCAATTCCATTTTTATGGCTTGTAAATTCATACAATGGTCCTTTAAGCCTTCGCGTGAAGTTTCATGGCAAGATGACTCGTTTTCTATTTTTCATGATTTCTGAAACTTTTTCTGGTTTGAGATTTTTTAAAATTTTTTTGGAAGGAGTTTTGGCCCCATACTTGGTAGACGTGATTCTTGTATTTTTGTTGGCATGCACAAAAAAATTCAGCTGAACAGTCCAAGCGTACAAGATTTTGTGACCATTTGACGATGGTGCCCCGACGAAGAAAAATGTGGCACTAGCACATGCATGATTCCAGCATGTGCTGTCGTAACCCTCGGTCTGATTCAATTTTAGACTGGGAATGGACTCCCTATGCTTAGACTGGGAATGAACTCCCTATGCCTAAGTCAACCCACGAAACGAGCGTGCGGGCGCTCAGCCGGCCAAAGGGGCGGGATGCACAAGCCGGGGATCGATCGTGTCCCCCTCTGCGTGCTGCCAATCCTGCTATCACAACCCTCAATCTGATCCGATCTTAGGCTGGGAATGAACTCCGTATGTCTAAGCCAACCGACGAAATGAGCGTGCATGCGCTCAGAACCCATCGTACATCATGTGCGTACACCCCCCGGCCCCCCGATCACCGGAACCCCAATGCCACCGGTCAGGTTCTCCGGTGATGCTCCAGCGATGGTGCCCCGACGAAGAAAAATGCAGCCCCAGCAAATGCCCGAGCCCAGCATGTGCTGCCATAACCCTTGGTCCGATTCGATCTTAGAGTGGGAATGGACTCCTTATGCTTAGACTAGGAATGAACTCCGTAAGCCTAAGTCAAGCCACAAAACGAGCGTGCGGGCACCCAGCTGGCCAGAGGGGCGGGATGTGCAAGTCAGGGATCGATCGCGTCCCCCTCTGTGTGATGTCAATCCTGCTGTCGTAACCCTCGGCCCGATCCGATCTTAGACTAGGAATGAACTCCGTATGCCTAAGCCAACCGACGAAACGAGTGGCCGGACGGACGGGTGGGCACTATGCCGGCCAGAGAGACAGGATACGCAAGCTGTGGATAGATAGGGTGGTAGGTGGCTTTAGGCACATCTTCATATTTCTGCGTGCCAATGCCATTTTTATGGCTTGTAAGTTCATACAATGGTCCCTTAAGCCTTCACGTGAAGTTTCATGGCAAGACGACTCGTTTTTTATTTTTCACAATTTTTGAAACTTTTTACGGTTCAGGATTTTTTAAAATTTTTTCGAAAGGAGTTTTGGCCCCAAACATGGTAGACATAATCCTTGTATTTTTGTTGGCATGCACAAAAAAAATCAGCTAAACACTCGAAGTGTACAAGATTTTGTGACCATTTGAAAAAAGTGTCCCCATTTCAGACACTTTAATGGCTACTGACACCAAACCTGTAAAATCTCAAATGCTCTTTAAGGGGGTGTGAGTTTTTGAGGTTTGATGAGGGATAGGGGGCCAATATAAGGGCCAAGTACCGACACCCATCACACATCATGTGCGCATACCCCCCCTCGGCCCCCGCGATCGTTGGAACCCCAATGCCATCGGTCAGGTTCTCCGACGATGCTCCGACGATGCTCCGACGATGGTGCCCCGACGAAGAAGAATGCGGCACCAGCACATGCCCGAGCCTAGCATGTGCTGCCGTAACTCTCAGTTCGGTCCGATCTTAGACTGGGAATGAACTTTGTATGCTTAGACTTGGAATGAACTCCGTATGCCTAAGTCAACCCATGAAACGAGCTTGCGGACGCATAGTCGAACAGAGAGACGGGATACCCAAGCCATGGATCGATAGGGTGGTAGGTGTGTTTAGGCACATGTTCATATTTCTGCATGCCAATGCCATTTTTATGGCTTGTAAATTCATATAATGATCCATTGAGCCTTCACGTGAAGTTTCATGGCAAGACGACTCGTTTTTCTATTTTTCACGATTTTTGAAACTTTTTGCGGTTCAAGATTTTTTAAAATTTTTTTGAAAGGAATTTTGGCCCCAAACTTGGTAGATGTGATCCTTGTATTTTTGTTGGCATGCATAAAAAAAATTCAGCTAAAAACTCAAAGTGTACAAGATTTTGTGACCATTTGAAAAAAGTGTCCTCATTTTAGACACTTTAATGGCTACTGGCAGCAAAGCTATAAAATCTCAAATGCTCTTTAAGGGGGTGTGAGTTCTAGAGGTTTGATGAGGGATAGGGGGCCAATATAAGGGCCAAGTACCAGCACCCATTGCACATCATGTGCTTACACCCCCCCCGGCCCCCCCGATCGTCGGAACCCCAATGCCGCCGGTCAGGTTCTCCGGTGGTGCTCCGGCGATGGTGCCCCGGTGAAGAAAAATGCAGCACCAGCACATGCCCGAGCCCAGCATGTGCTATCGAAACCCTCGGTCCGGTCCGATCTTAGACTGGGAATGAACTCCGTATGCCTAAGCCAATCGACAAAATGAGTAGACAGGCGGGTAGGCGGGCACTACGCCGTCCAGAGAGACGGGATGCGCAAGCCGTGGATCGATAGGGTGGTAGGTGGGTTTAGGCACATCTTCATATCTTTGAGTGCCAATGCCATTTTTATGGCTTGTAAATTCATATAATGGTCCCTTAAGGCTTATCGTGAAGTTTCATGGTAAGACGACTCGTTTTCTATTTTTCATGATTTTTGAAACTTTTTGGGGTTCGGGATTTTTTAAAATTTTTTCGAAAGGAGTTTTGGCCCTATACTTGGTAGACATGATCCTTGTATTTTTGTAGCCATGCACAAAAACATTCAGCTAAAAACTCGAAGTGTACAAGATTTTGTGACCATTTGAAAAAAGTTTCCCCATTTCAGACACTTTAATGGCTACTGACAACAAACTTGTAAAATCTCAAACGCTCTTTAAGGGGGTGTGAGTTCTCAAGGTTTGATGAGGGATAGGGGGTCAATATAAGGGCCAAGTATCGGTACCCATCGCACATCATGTGCACACAACCCCCCCCGGCCCCCCCGATCGTCAAAACCCCAATGTCACCGATCAGGTTCTCCGATGATTCTCCGACGATGGTGCCCCGACGAAGAAAAATCTGGCACCAGGACATGCTCGAGCCCAACATGTGCTGCCGCAACCCTCGGTCCGGTCTGATCTTAGATTGGGAATGAACTCCGTATGCCTAAGTCAACCCACGAAACGAGCGTTTGGGTGCTCAGCCGACCAGAGGGGCGGGATGCGCAAGTCGAGGATCGGTCGGGTCCCCCACTGCGTGCTGCTGATCCTACTGCCACAACCCTCAATCCATTCCGATCTTAGACTGGGAATGAACTTCGTATGCCTAAGCCAACCGACGAAATGAGCGGGCGGGCACTACGCCGGCTAGAGAGACGGGATGCGCAAGCCATGGATCGATGGGTGGTAGGTGGGTTTAGGCACATCTTCATATTTCTATGTGCCAATGCCATTTTTATGGCTTGTAAATTCATACAATGGTCCCTTAAGCCTTCACATGAAGTTTCATGGCAAGACGACTCGTTTTCTATTTTTCACGATTTTTGAAACTTTTTACGGTTGGAGATTTTTTAAAATTTTTTTGGAAGGATTTTTTACCCTAAACTTGGTACGCGTGATCCTCGTATTTTTGTTGGCATGCACCAAAAAATTCAGCTAAAAACTCGAAGTGAAAAAGATTTTGTGACCATTTGAAAAAAGTGTCCCCATTTCAGACACTTTAATGGCTACTGGCAGCAAACCTGTAAAATCTCAAATACTCTTTAAGTGGGTGTGAGTTCTCGAGGTTTGATGAGGGATAGGGGGCCAATATAAGGGCCAAGTACCAGCACCCATCGCACATCATGTGCGCACACCCCTCCCGGCCCCCCCGATCCCCGGAATGCCAATGCCACTTGTCAGGTTGTCCGGTGATGCTCCGGCAATGGTGCCTCGACGAAGAAAAATGCGGCACCAGCACATGCCCAAGCCCAGCATGTCCTACCGCAACCCTCAGTCCGATTCGATCTTAGACTAGGAATGAACTCCATATGCTTAGACTAGGAATGAACTCCATAAGCTTAAGTCAACCCACAAAACGAGCGTGCGGGCACTTAGCCGGCCAGAGGGGTGGGATGCGCAAGCCAGGGATCAGTCAGGTTCAACTATGCGTCCTGTCGATCTTGCAATCACAACTCTTGGTTCGGTCTGATCTTAGACTGGGAATGAACTCAGTATGCCTAAGCCAATCGACGAAACGAACAGGTGAGCGGGCGGGCGGGCATGACGCCGGCCAGAGAGACGGGATGTGCAAGCCGTGGATCGATAGGGTGGTAGATGGGATTAGGCACATCTTTATATATCTGCATGCCAATGTCATTCTTATGTCTTGTAAATTCATAAAATTGTCTCATAAGCCTTCACGCGAAGTTTCACGCCAAGATGACTCGTTTTCTATTTTTCATGATTTTTGAAACTTTTTGCAGTTCGGGATTTTTTAAAATTTTTTTGAAAGGTATTTTGGCCCCAAACTTCGTAGACGTGATCGTAGTATTTTTTTTGGCGTGCACAAAAAAATTCAGCTAAAAACTCGAAGTGTAGAAGATTTTGTGACCATTTGAAAAAAGTGTCCCCATTTCAGACACTTTAGTGGCTTCTGGGAGCAAACCTGTAAAATCTCAAATGCTCTTTAAGGGGGTGTGAGTTCTCGAGCTTTGATGAGGGATAGGGGGCCAATATAAGGGCCAAGTACCAGCACCCATCGCACATCATGTGCGCACACCCCTCCCGGCCTCCCCGATCCCCAGAATGCCAATGCCACTGATCAGGTTCTCCGGCGATGCTCCGGCGATGGTGCCCCAATGAAGAAAAATGCGGCACCAGCATATGCTCGAGCCCAGCATGGTGTGTCGGTGAAGAAAAATGTGGCACCAGCACATGCTCGAGCCCAGCATGTGCTATTGCAAACCTCGGTCCGGTCTGATCTTAGACTGGGAATGAACTCCGTATGCTTAGACTGGGAATGAACTCCGTATGCCTAAGTCAACCCACGAAACAAAAGTACAGGTGCTCAGTCGACTAGAGGGACATGATGCACAAGCCGAGGATCGATCGGGTCCCCCTCTGCGAGCTGTCGATTATGCTGTCGCAACCCTCGATCCGGTCCGATCTTAGACTGGAAATGAACTCCGTATGCCTAAGTCAACCGACGAAATGAGCGGGCGGTTGGGCGGGCACAACGCCGGCCAGAGTGACGGGATGCACAAGCCGAGGATCGATACGGTGGTCGGTGGGTTTAGGCACATCATCATATTTTTGTGTGCCAATGCCATTTTTATGGCTTGTAAATTCATACAATGGTCCCTTGAGCCTTCACGTGAAGTTTCAAGGCAAGACGACTCATTTTCTATTTCTGACGATTTTTAAAACTTTTTATAGTTCTGAATTTTTTAAAATTTTTTCGGAAGGAGTTTTCACCTTTTGTGACCATTTGAAAAAATTTTCCCCACTTCAAACACTTTAATGGCTACTGGCAGCAAACCTGTAAAATCTCAAATGCTTTTTAACGGGGTGTGAGCTCTCGAGGTTTGATGAGGGATAAGAGGCCAATAGAAGGGCCAAGCACCAACACCCATCGCACATCATGTGCGCACACCCCCCGGTGCCCCGATCCTCGGAACCCCAATGCCACCGGTCAGGTTCTTCGGTGATGCTTCGACGATGGTGCCCCGACGAAAAAAAATGCGACACCAGCACATGTCTGAGCTGAGCATGTACTGTCGCAACCCTCGGTCCGATCCGATCTTAGACTAGGAAAGAACTCCATATGCTTAGACTGGGAATGAACTCCGTATGCCTAAGTCAACCAACGAAACGAGCACACGGGCGCTCAACCGGCCAGAAGGGTAGGATGCGCAAGCCGGGGATCAGTCGAGTCCCCATCTGTGTGCTAGGGATCCTACTACCGTAACCCTCAGTTTGGTCTGATCTTAGATTGGGAATGAACTCCGTATGCCTAAGCCAACCGATGAAATGAGCGGGCAGGCGGGCACTACGTCGGCCAGAGAGATGGGATGCGCAAGCCGTGGATCGATAGGGTGGTAGGTGGGTTTAGGCTCATCTTCATATTTCTGCAAGCCAATGCCATTTTTATGGCTTGTAAATTCATACAATGGTCCCTTAAGGCTTCACGTGAAGTTTCATGGCAAGACGATTCGTTTTCTATTTTTTATGATTTTCAAAACTTTTTATAGTTCGAGATTTTTTAAAATTTTTTAAGAAAGAGTTTTTCCACCGAACTTTGTAGACGTGATCCTTGTATTTTTGTTGGCATGCAAAAAAAAATTCAGCCAAAAACTCGAAGTGTACAAGATTTTGTGAACATTTGAAAAAAGTGTCCCTATTTCAGGTACTTTAATGGCTACTGGCAGCAAACCTGTAAAATCTCAAAAGCTCTTTAAGGGGGTGTGAGTTCTTGAGGTTTGAGGAGGGATAGGGGGCCAATATAAGGGCCAAATACCAGCACCCATCGCACATCATGTGCCCACATCCCCCAGCCCCCTCGATCGCCAGAAGCCCAATGCCGTCGATCAAGTTCTCCAACGATGCTCCGGCGATGGTGCCCCGGTGAAGAAAAATGCGGCACCAGCACTTGCCCGAGCCCAGCATGTGCTGCCACAACCCTCAGTCCGGTCCGATCTTAGACTGGGAATGAACTCCGTATGCCTAAGTTAACCAATGAAACGAGCGTGCGGGTGCTCAGTCGGCCAGAGGGGCGGGATGCGAAAGTAGTGGATCGGCCGGGTCCCCCTCTGCGTGCTGTCGATCCTACTGCTACAACCCTTGGTCTAGTCCGATCTTAGACTTGGAATAACTCCGTATGCCTAAGCCAATGGACGAAACGAGCGTGCGGGCACTCAGCCGGCCAGAGTGGCGAGATGCGTAAGCTGGGGATCGGTCGGGTCCCCCTCTGCATGCTGTCGATCCTACTGTCGTAACCCTCGGTCCCATTCGATATTAGACTACGAATATACTCTGTATGCCTAAGCCAACCGATGAAACGAGCAGGCGGGCCGACGGGCGGGCACTACATCGGTTAGAGAGACAGGATGCGCAAGCCGTGGATCGATAGGGTGGTAGGTGGGTTTAGGCACATCTTCATATTTCTACGTGCCAATGCCATTTGTATGCCTTGTAAATTCATACAATGGTCCCTTAAGCCTTCACGTCAAGTTTCGTGGCAAGACGACTCGTTTTCTATTTTTCACGATTTTCAAAACTTTTTACGGTTCGGGATTGTTTAAAATTTTTTCGGAAGGATTTTTGGTGCCAAACTTGGTAGACGTGATCGTTGTATTTTTTTTGGCATGCACAAAAAAAATTCAGCTAAAAACTCGAAGTGTACAAGATTTTGTGACCATTTAAAAAAAGTGTCCCTATTTCAGACACTTTAATGGCTATTGGCAGCAAACCTGTAAAATTTCAAATGCTCTTTAAGGGGGTGTGAGTTCTCGAGGTTTGATGAAGGATAGGGGGCCAATATAAAGGAAAAGTACCAGCACCCATCGCATATCATGTGCGCACACCCCCCTCGGCCCCTCCGATCGTCGGAACCCCAATGCCGCCGGTCAGGTTCTCCGATGATGCTCCGACGATGGTGCCCCAGCGAAGAAAAATACGGCACCAGCACATGCTCGAGCCTAGCATGTGCTGTCTTAACCCTCGGTCCGGTTTGATCTTAGACTGGGAATGAACTCCATATGCTTAAACTGGGAATGAACTCCGTATGTCTAAGTCAATCCACAAAACGAGCGTGCGGGCACTCAGCCGGCCAGAGGGGCGGGATGTTCAAGTCGGGGATCGACTGCGTCCCCCTCTGCGTGCTACCCATCCTACTGCCGTGACCGTCGGTTCGATCCAATCATAGACTGGAATGAACTCCGTATGCCTAAGCCAACCGATGAAATGAGCGAGCGGGCGGGCGGATGGGCACTATGACGGCCAGAGAGACGGGATGCGCAAGCCGTGGATCGATTGGGTGGTACATGGTTTTAGGCACATCTTCATATTTCTATGTGCCAATGCCATTTTTAAGGCTTGTAAATTCATACAATGGTCCCTTAAGCCTTCACGTGAAGTTTCATGGCAAGACAACTCATTTTCTATTTTTCATGTTTTTTAAAACTTTTTGCAGTTTAGGATTTTTTAAAATTTTTTCGAAAGGATTTTTAGCCCCAAACTTGGTAGACGTGATCCTTGTATTTTTGTTGGCATGCATAAAAAATTTCAGCTAAAAACTCGAAGTGTACAAGATTTTGTGACCATTTGAAAAAAGTGTCCCCATTTCAAACACTTTAATGGCTCTTTAAGGGGGTGTGAGTTCTTGAGGTTTGATGAGGGATAGGGGTCCAATATAAGGGCAAAGTACCAGCACCCATCGCACATCATGTGCGCACACCCCCCGGTCCCCCCGATCGTCAGAACCCCAATGCCGTCGGTCAGGTTCTCCGACGATGCTCCGACGATGGTGCCTCGACGAAGAAAAATGCGGCACCAGCACATGCCTGAGCCCAGCATGTGCTGCCGCAACCCTCAGTCCAGTCCGATCTTAGATTGGGAATGAACTCCGTATGCCCAAGTCAACCCACGAAATGAGCATGCGGGCGCTCAGCCGGCCAGAGGGGCGGGATGCGCAAGTCAGGGATCGACTGGGTCCCTCTCTGCGTGCTGCCGATCCTACTGCCGTGACCCTCGGTCCGGTCCGATCATAGACTGGGAACGAACTCTGTATGACTAAGCGAAACGATGAAACGAGCGGGTGGGCGGGCGGACGGGCACTACGCCGACCAGAGAGGCGGGATGCGCAAGCCGTGGATCGATAGGGTGGTAGGTGGGTTTAGGCACATCTTCATATTGCTACATGCCAATGCCATTTTTGTGGCTTGTAAATTCATACAATGGTCCCTCAAGCCTTCACGTGAAGTTTCATGGCAAGACGACTCATTTTCTATTTTTCACGATTTTTGAAACTTTTTAGGTTTCAGGATTTTTTTAAATTTTTTTCGAAGGAGTTTTGGCCCCAAACTTGTTAGACATGATCCTTGTATTTTTTTTGGCATGCACAAAAAAATTCAGCTAAAAACTCGAAGTGTAGAAGATTTTGTGACCATTTGAAAAAAGTGTCCCCATTTCAGACACTTTAATGGCTATTGGCAGCAAACCTGTAAAATCTCAAATGCTCTTCAAGGGGGTGTGAGTTCTCAAGGTTTGATGAGGGATAGGGGGCCAATATAAGGGCCAAGTACCAGCACCCATCGCACATCATACGCGCACACCCCCTGGCCCCTCCGATCGCCGGAACCCTAATGCCGCCGGACAGGTTCTCCGGCGATGCTCCGGCGATGCTCTGGCGATGGTGCCCCGACGAAGAAAAAAGTAGCACCAGCACATGCCCAAGCCCAGCATGTGCTGCCGTAACTCTCGGTCTGGTCCGATCTTAGACTGAGAATGAACTGCGTATGCTTAGACTAGGAATGAACTCTGTATGCCTTAGTCAACCCACGAAACGAGCGTGCGGGCGCTTAGCCGGCCAGAGGGGTGGGATGCCCAAGCCGGGGATCGGTCGGGTCCCCCTATGCATGCTGCCGATCTTGCTACCGCAACCCTCAGTCCAGTCTGATCTTAGACTGGGAATGAACTCCGTATGCCTAAGCCAATAGACAAAATGAACGGGCGAGCGGGCGGGTGGGCACTACGCTAGCCAGAGAGATGGGATGCGCAAGCCGTGGATCGATAGGGTGGTATGTGGGTTTAGCCAGATCTTGATATTTCTGCATGCCAATGCCATTTTTATGGCCTGTAAATTCATATAATAGCCGCTTAAGCCTTCACGTCAAGTTTCATGGCAAGACGACTCGTTTTCTATTTTTAATGATTTTTGAAACTTTTTATGGTTTGGGATTTTTTTAAATTTCTTTGGAAGACGTTTTGCCCCAAACTTGGTAGATGTGATCCTTGTACTTTTTTTGGCGTGCACAAAAAAATTCAGCTAAAAACTCGAAGTGTACAAGATTTTGTGACCATTTGAAAAAAGTGTCCCCATTTCAGACACTTTAATGGCTACTGGCAGCAAATCTGTAAAATCTCAAATGCTTTTTAAGGGGGTGTGAGCTCTCGAGGTTTGATGAGGTATAGGGGGCCAATATAAGGGCCAAGTACCAGTACCCATCGCACATCATGTGCGCACATCCCCCGGCACCCCCGATCGCCGGAACCCCAATGCCGCCGGTCAGGTTCCCCGTCGATGCACCGACGATGGTACCCCGGTGAAGAAAAATGCGGCACCAGCACATGCTTGAGCCTAGCATGTGCTGCCGCAACCCTCGGTCCAGTCCGATCTTAGACTGGGAATGAACTCCGTATGCTTAGACTGGGAATGAACTCCGTATGCCTAAGTCAACCCATGAAACGAGCGTGCAGACGCTTAGCTGGCCCGAGGGGAGGGATATGCAAGCCGGGGATCGGTCGGGACCCCTCTGCGTGCTGCGGTTCCTACTATCACAACCCTCAGTCTGGTCCAATCTTAGACTGGGAATGTACTCCGTATACCTAAGCCAACCGACGAAACGAGCGGGTGGGTGGACGGAAGGGCACTACGCCGGCTAGAGAGATGGGATGCGCAAGTCGTGGATCGATAGGGTGGTAGGTGGGTTTAGGCACATCTTCATATTTCTACTTTCCAATGCCATTTTTATGGCTTCTAAATTCATACAATGGTCCCTTAAGCCTTCACGTGAAGTTTCATGGCAAGACAACCCGTTTTTTATTTTTCACGATTTTCAAAACTTTTTAGGTTTGGGATTTTTTTAAATTTTTTCGGAAGGATTTTTGGCCCCAATCTTGGTAGACATGATCCTTGTATTTTTTTCGGCATGCACAAAAAATTCAGGTAAAAACTCGAAATGTACAAGATTTTGTGACCATTTGAAAAAAGTGTCCCCATTTCAGACACTTTAATGGCTACTGGCAGCAAACCTGTAAAATCTCAAATGCTCTTTAAGGGAGTGTGAGTTCTCGAGGTTTGATGGGGGATAGGGGGCCAATATAAGGGTCAAGTACCAGCACCCATCGCACATCATGTGCGCACACCCCCTGGCGCCCCCGATCGTCGGAACGCCAATGCCGTCGGTCAGGTCTCCGGCGATGCTCCGATGATGGTGCCTCGGTGAAGAAAATTACGGCACCAGCACATGCCCGAGGCCAGTATGTGCCACCGCAAGCCTCGGTCCACTCCGATCTTAGACTGGTAATGAACTCCGTATGCCGAAGCCAAATGACGAACTAGCGGGCGGGCGGGTGGGCGGGCTCTACGCCGACCAGAGAGACGGAATGCGCAAGCCGTGGATCGATAGGGTGGTAGGTGGGTTTAGGGACATCTGCATATTTCTGCATGCCAATGCCATTTTTATGGCTTGTAAATTCATACAATGGTCCCTTAAGGCTTCACGTGAAGTTTCATGGCAAGACGACTCGTTTTCTATTTTTCACGATTTTTGAAACTTTTTGCGGTTCAGGATTTTTTAAAATTTTTTCAGAAAGAGTTTTGGCCCCAAACTTGGTAGGCATGATCCTTGTATTTTTGTTGGCATGCACAAAAATATTCAGCTAAAAAGTCAAAGTGTACAAGATTTTGTGACCATTTGAAAAAAGTGTCCCCATTTCAAACACTTTAATGGCTACTGGCAGCAAACCTGTAAAATCTCAAATGCTCTTTAAGGGGGTGAGATTTCTTGAGGTTTGATGAGGGATAGGGGCCAATATAAGGGCCAGGTATCAGCACCCATCTCACATAATGTGCGCACACCCCCCGGCCCCCCCGATCGTCGGAACCCCAATGCCGCCTGTCAGGTTCTCCGGCGATGCACCGACGATAGTGCCCCGGTGAAGAAAAATGCGGCACCAGTACATGCCTAAGCCCAGAACGTGCTGCCACAACCTTCAGTCCGATCCGATCTTAGACTGAGAATGAACTCCGTATGCTTAGACTGGGAATGAACTCTATATGCCTAAGTCAACCCACGAAACGAACGTGCGGGCGCTCAGTCGACTAGAGGGATGGATGCGTAAGCCAGGGATCGACCGGGTCCCCCTCTACATGCTGTCGATCCTACTACAGCAACCCCCGGTCCGGTCTGATCTTAGACTAGGAATGAACTCCGTATGCTTAGACTGGGAATGAACTCTGTATGCCTAAGTCAACCCACGAAACGAGCGTACGGGCGCTCAGCCGGCCAGAGGGGCGGGATGCGCAAGACGGGGATCGATCAGGTCCCCCTCTACGTGCTGTCAATCTTGCTGCCGCAACCCTCGGTTCGGTCCAATCTTAGATTGGGAATGAACTCCGTATGCCGAAGCCAACCGACGAAACGAACGGGTGGCGGGCGGGCGGGCACTACGTCGGCCAGAAAGACGGGCCGTGGATCGATAGGGTGGTAGGTGGGTTTAGGAACATCTTCATATTTCTGTGTGCCAATGCCATTTTTATGGCTTGTAAATTCATACAATGGTCCCTTAAGCCCTCACGTCAAGTTTCATGGCAAGACGACTCGTTTTCTATTTTTCACAATTTTTGAAACTTTTTACGGTTCGAGTTTTTTCGAAAGGAGTTTTGGCCCCAAACTTGGTAGACGGGATCCTTGTATTTTTGTTGGCATGCACAAAAAAAATCAGCTAAAAACTCAAAGTGTACAAGATTTTGTGACCATTTGAAAAAAGTGTCCCCATTTCAGACACTTTAATGGCTATTGGCAGCAAACCTGTAAAATCTCAAATGCTTTTTAAGGGGGTGTGAGTTCTCGAGGTTTGAAGAGGGATAGGAGGCCAATATAAGGGCCAAGTACCAGCACCCATCGCACATCATGTGCGCACACCCCCCACCCCGGCCCCCCGATCGTCGGAACCCCAATGCCACCGGTCAGGTTCTCCGGTGATGCTCCGGCGATGGTGCCCCGACGAAGAAAATTACCGCACCAGCACATGCTTGAGCCCAGCATGTGCTGCCACAACCCTCGGTCCAGTCTGATCTTAGACTGGGAATGAACTCCATATGCTTAGACTGGGAATGAACTCCGTATGCCTAAGTTAACCCACGAAACGAGCGTACGGGCGCTCAGCCGGCCAGAGGGGCGGGATGCGCAAGCCAGGGATCGGCAGGGTCCCCCTCTGCAGGCTGCCGTTCTTGCTGCCGTAACCCTCAGTCCGGTCTGATCTTAGACTGGGAATGAACTCCGTATGCCTAAGCCAACCGACGAAACGAGCGGGCGGGCGGGCGGGCACTACGTCATCTAGAGACACGGGATGCGTAAGCCGGGGATCGATAGGGTGGTAGGTGGGTTTAGGCACATCTTCATATTTCTACGTGCCAATGCCATTTTTATGGCTTGTAAATTCATACGATGGTCCCTTAAGCGTTCACGTGAAGTTTCATGGCAAGACGACTCGTTTTCTATTTTTCATGATTTTTGAAACTTTTTACGGTTCGGGATTTTTTAAAATTTTTTTGGAAGGAGTTTTGGCCCCAAACTTGGTAGACAGGATCCTTGTATTTTGTTGGCATGCACAAAAAAAATCAGCTAAAAACTAAAAGTGTACAAGATTTTGTGACCATTTGAAAAAAGTGTCCCCATTTCAAACACTTTAATGGCTATTGGCAGCAAACCTGTAAAATCTCAAATGCTCTTTAAGAGGGTGTGAGTTCTCGAGGTTTGAAGAGGGATAGGGGGCCAATATAAGGGCCAAGTACCAGCACCCATCGCACATCATGTGCGCACACCCCCCACCCCCGACCCCCCCAATCGCCGGAAACCCAATGCCGCCGGTCAGGTTCTCCAGTGATGGTGCCCCGACGAAGTAAATTGCGGCACCAACACATGCCCAAGCCCAGCATGTGTTGCTGAAACCCTCGGTCCAGTCCGATCTTAGACTGGGAATGAACTCTGTATGCTTAGACTTGGAATGAACTCCGTACACCTAAGTCAACCCACGAAATGAGCGTGCGGGCGCTCAGCCGGCCAGACGGGCGGGTTGTGCAAGCCGGGGATCAGTTGGGTCCCCCTCTGCGTGCTGTCGATCCTGCTACCGTAACCCTCAGTTTGGTCTGATCTTAGACTGGGAATGAACTCCATATGCCTAAGCCAACCGATGAAACGAGCGGGCAGCGGGCGGGCGGTCACAACACCGGCCAGAGAGACGGGATGCGCAAGCCGTGGATCGATAGGGTTATAGGTGGGTTTAGGCACATCTTCATATTTCTACATGCCAATACCATTTTTTTGGCTTGTAAATTCATACAATGGTCCCTTAGGCCTTCACGTGAAGTTTCATGGCTAGACGACTCGTTTTCTATTTTTCATGATTTTTGAAACTTTTTGCGGTTCGAGATTTTTTAAAATTTTTTCAGAAGGATTTTTGGCTCCAAACTTGGTAGACGTGATCACTGTATTTTTGTTGGCATGCACAAAAAAATTCAGCTAAAAACTCGAAGTGTACAAGATTTTGTGACCATTTGAAAAAAGCGTCCCCATTTCAGACACTTTAATGGCTACTGGTAGCAAACTTGTATAATCTGCTCTTTAAGGGGCTGTGAGTTCTCGAGGTTTGATAAGGGATAGGGGGCCAATATAAGGGCCAAGTACCAGCACCCATCGCACATCATGTGCGTACACCCCCTGGCCCCACCAATCGTCGGAACCCCAATGCCGTCAGTCAGGTTCTCCGGAGATGCTCCGGTGATGGTTCCCCGGTTAAGAAAAATACGGCATCAGCATAAGCTCGAGCCCAACATGTGCTGTTGCATCCCTCGGTCCGGTCCGATCTTAGACTGGGAATGAAATCCGTATGCTTAGGCTGGGAATGAACTCCGTATGCCTAAGTCAACCCACGAAACGAGCGTTCGGGCGCTCAGTTGGCCAAAGGGGCGGGATGCGCAAGCCGGGGATCGGTCGGGTCCCCCACTACATGCTACCGATCCTGCTGCCGAAACCCTCGATCCGGTCCAATCTTAGACAAGGAATGAACTCCGTATGCCTAAGCCAACTGATGAAACGAGCGGGCGGGCGGATAGGCACCATGCCGCCCAGAGAGACGGGATACGCAAGCCGTGGATCGATAGGGTGGTAGGTGGGATTAGGAACATCTTCATATTTCTATGTGCCAATGCCATTTTTATGGCTTGTAAATTCATACAATAGTCCCTTAAGCCTTCATGTGAAGTTTCATGGCAGGACGACTCTTTTTCTATTTTTCATGATTTTTGAAACCTTTTGCGGTTCGGGATTTTTTAAAATTTTCTCGAAAGGAGTTTTGGCCCCAAAATTGGTAGACGTGATCCTTGTATTTTTTTAGGCATGCACAAAAAAATTCAGCTACAAACTCGAAGTCAACCCACGGAACGAGTGTGCGGGCGCTCAGCCGGCCGGAGGGGCGGGATGCGCAAGCCAGGTATCGGCCGGGTGCCCCTCTGCGTGCTATCAATCCTACTACCACAACCCTTGGTCCGGTCTGATCTTAGACTGGGAATGAACTCCGTATGCCTAAGCCAACCGACGAAACGAGCGGGCGGGCGGGCGGGCGGCCACTATGTCGTCGAGAGAGACGGGATGCGCAAGCCGTGGATTGATAGGGTGCTAGGTGGGCTTAGGCACATCTTCATATTTCTACGTGCCAATGCCATTTTTTGGCTTGTAAAGTGATACGATGGTCCCTTAAGCCTTCACGTGAAGTTTCATGGCAAGACGACTCGTTTTCTATTTTTCATGATTTTTGAAACTTTTTGCGGTTCGGGATTTTTTAAAATTTTTTCAGAAGGACTTTTGGAGACAAACTTGGTAGACATGATCCTTGTATTTTTGTTGGCATGCACAAAAAAATTCAGCTAAAAACTCGAAGTGTACAAGATTTTGTGACCATTTGAAAAAAGTGTCCCCATTTCAGACACTTTAATGGCTACTGGTAGCGAACCTATAAAATCTCAAATGCTCTTTAAGGGGGTGTGAGTTCCCAAGGTTTGATGAGGGATAGGGGGCCAATATAAGGGCCAAGTACCAGCACACATCGCACATCATGTGCGCACACCCCCCGACCCCCCCGATCGTCGAAACCCCAATGCCGTCGGTCAGGTTCTCCGATGATGCTCTAGTGATGGTGCCCCACCAAAGAAAAATGTGACACCAGCACATGCCCGAGCCCAGCATGGGCTGCTGCAACCCTCGGTCTGGTCCGATTTTAGACTGGGAATGAACTTCGTATGCTTAGACTAGGAATGAACTCTGTATGCCTAAGTCAACACACAAAACGAGCGTGCGGGCCCTCAGCCGACCAGAGGGGCGGGATAAGTAAGCCGGGGATCGACCAGGTCCCCCTCTACATGCTGTCGATCTTGCTGCTGCAACCCTCAATCCGGTCCGATCTTAGACTGGGAATGAACTCCATATGCCTAAGCCAACCGACGAAACGAACGGGCTGGCGGGCGGGTGGGCACTACGCCGGCCAGAGAGACGGGATGCACAAGTCATGGATCGATAGGGCAGTAGGTGGGTTTAGGTACATCTTCATATTTCTTCATGCCAATGCCATTTTTATGGCTTGTAAATTCATACAATCGTCCCTGAAGCCTTCACGTGAAGTTTCATGGCAAGACGACTCGTTTTCTATTTTTCACAATTTTTGAATTTTTCTGCGGTTCGAGATTTTTAAAATATTTTCGGAAGGAGTTTTGGCCCCAAACTTTTTAGACATGATCCTTGTATTTTTTTTGGCATGCATAAAAAAATTCAGCTAAAAAGTCGAAGTGTACAAGATTTTGTGACCATATGAAAAAAGTGTCACCATTCCAGACACATTAATGGCTACTGGCAGCAAACCTGTAAAATCTCAAATGCTCTTTGAGGGGGTGTGAGTTCTCGAGGTTCGATGAGGGATAGGGGGTGAATATAAAGGCCAAGTACCAGCACCCATCGTACATCATGTGCGCACACCCCCGGCCCCCCCGATCGCTGGAACCCCAATGCCACCGGTTAGGTTCTCCGATGATGGTGCCCCGACGAAGAAAAATGAGGCACCAGCACATGCTCGAGCCCAGCATGTGCTGCCGCAACCCTCCGTCCGGTCCGATCTTAGACTACGAATGAACTCCGTATGCTTAGACTAGGAATGAACTCGTATGCCTAAGTCAACCCACAAAACGAGCGTGCGGGCACTCAGTCGGCCAAAGGGGCGGGATGCGCAAGCCAGGGATCGACTGGGTCCCCCTCTGCGTGCTGTCGATCCTACTGCCGCAACCCTCAGTTTGGTCCAGTCTTAGACTGGGAATGAACTCCGTACACCTAAGCCAACCGATGAAACGATCGGACGGGCGGACGGGAACTACGTCGGTCAGAGAGACGGGATGCGTAAGCCGTGGATCGATAGGGTGGTAGGTGGGTTTAGGCACATCTTCATATTTCTACATGCCAATGCCATTTTTATGGCTTGCAAATTCATACAATGGTCCCTTAAGCCTTCACGTGAAGTTTCATGGCAAGACGACTCGTTTTCTATTTTTTATGATTTTCGAAACCTTTTAGTTTGGAATTTTTAAAAATTTTTTCAGAAGGATTTTTGGCCCCAAACTTGGTAGACGTGATCCTTGTACTTTTTTTGGCATGCACAAAAAAATTCAACTAAAAACTCGAAGTGTACAAGATTTTGTGACCATTTGAAAAAAGTGTCCCCATTTCAAACACTTTAATAGCTACTAGCAGCAAATCTGTAAAATCCCAAATGCTATTTAAGGGGGTGTGACTTCTCGAGGTTTGATGAGGGATAGGGGGCCAATATAAGGGCCAAGTACCAGCACCCATCGCACATCATGTGCGCACACCCCCCGGCCCCCCGATCATCGGAACCCCAATGCCGCCGGTCAAGTTCTCGGACGATGCTCTGGCGATGGTGCCCCGGTGAAGAAAAACGCGGCACCAACACATGCCTGAGCTTAGCATGTGCTGCCGTAACCCTCGGTCCAGTCCGATCTTAGACTGGGAATGAACTCCGTATGCCTAAGCCAACCCACGAAACGAGCGTGCGCGTGCTCAGCCGGCCAGAGGGGCGGGATGCGCAAGCCGGGGATCGATCGGGTCCCCCTCTGCGTGCTGCCGATCTTGCTGCCGTAACCCTCGGTTCGATCCAATCTTAGACTGGGAATGAACTCCATATGCCTATGGCAACCGATGAAACGAGCGGACGGACGGGCATTTGAAAAATTCAGCTAAAAACTCGAAGTGTACAAGATTTTGTGACCATTTGAAAAAAGTGTCCCCATTTTAGATACTTTAATGGCTACTAGCAGCAAACTTGTAAAATCTCAAATGATCGTTAAGGGGGTGTGAGTTCTCAAGGTTTGATGAGGGATAGGGGGCCAATATAAGGGCCAAGTACAGCACCCATCGCACATCATGTGCGCACACCCCCGACCCCCCGATCACCGGAACCCCAATGCTGTCGGTCAGGTTCTCCGATGATGCTTCGGTGATAGTGCCCCGACGAAGAAAAATGTGGCACCAACACATGCCTGAGCCTAGCATGTGCTACCATAACCCTCGGTCCGATCCGATCTTAGACTGGGAATGAACTCCATATGCTTAGACTTGGAATGAACTCTGTATGCCTAAGTCAACCCATGGAACGAGCGTGCGGGCGCTCCGTCGACCAGAGGGGCGGGATGCGCAAGCCGAGGATCGATCGCGTCCCCCTCTGCGTGCTGCCAATCCTGCTGCTGCAACCCTCAGTCCGGTCTGATCTTAGACTGGGAATGAACTCCATATGCCTAAGCCAATCGACAAAATGAGCGGTCGGGCGGGCACTACGCCGGCCAGTGAGATAGGATGCGCAAGCCGTGGATCGATAGGGTGGTAGGTGGGTTTAGGTACATCTTCATATTTTTGTGTGCCAATGCCATTTTTATGGCTTCTAAATTCATACAATGGTCCCATAAGCCTTCACGTAAAGTTTCATGGCGAGATGACTCGTTTTCTATTTTTCACGATTTTTGAAACTTTTTGCGGTTCGGGATTTTTTAAAATTTTTTCGGAAGGAGTTTTGGCCCGAAACTTGGTAGACGTCATCCTTGTATTTTTATTGGCATGCACAAAAAAATTCAGCTAAAAACTCGAAGTGTACAAGATTTTGCGACCATTTGAAAAAAGTGTCCCCATTTCAGACACTTTAATGGCTACTGGCAGCAAACCTATAAAATTTCAAATGCTCTTTAAGGGGGTTGAGTTCTCGAGGTTTGATGAGGGATAGGGGGCCAATATAATGGCCAAGTACCAGCACCCTTCGCACATCATGTGCGCACACCCCCCGGCCCCCTGATCGATGGAACCCAAATGCCGCCGATCAGGTTCTCCGGCGATGCTCCGGCGATGGTGCCCTGAGGAAGAAAAATTTGGCACCAGCACATGCCCGAGCCCAGCATGTGCTGCCGCAACCCTCGGTCCGGTCGGATCTTAGACTGGGAATGAACTCCGTATGCTTAGGCTGGAAATGAATTCCAAATGCCTAAGTCAACCGATGAAACGAGCGTGCGGGCGCTCAGCCGACCAGAGGGGTGGGATGCGCAAGCTGGGGTTCGGTCAGGTCCCCCTCTGCATGGTGCCGATCCTACTGTGGTAACCCTCAGTCTGATCCGATCTTAGACTGGGAGCAAACTCCGTATTCCTAAGCCAATCGAAGAAACGAGCGGGCGGGGGTTCGGGCGGGCACTACGCCAGCCAGAGAGATGGGATGCACAAGCCGTGGATCGATAGGGTGGTCGGTGGGTTTAGGCACATCTTCATATTTCTGTGTGCCAATACCATTTTTATGTCTTGTAAATTCATACAATGGTCCCTTAAGCCTTCACGTGAAGTTTCATGGCAAGACGACTAATTTTCTATTTTTTACTATTATCCAAACCTTTTACGGTTTAGGATTTTTAAAAATTTTTTGGACGAAGTTTTGGCCCCAAACTTGGTACACGTGATCCTTGTATTTTTCTTGGCATGCATAAAAAAATTCAACTAAGAACTCGAATTGTACAAGATTTTGTAACCATTTGAAAAAAATGTCTCCATTTCAGACACTTTAATGGCTACTGGCAGCAAACCTGTAAAATCTCAAATGCTCTTGAAGGGGGTTCGAGTTCTCGAGGTTTGATGAGGGATAGGGGTCAATATAAAGGCCAAGTACCAGCACGCATCACACATCATGTGCGCACACCACCCCCGGCCCCCCCGATCGTCGGAACCCCAATATCGCCGATCAGGTTCTTTGACGATGGTGCCCCGATGAAGAAAAATGCGGCACCAGCACATGCCCGAGTCTAGCATGTGCTGTCGTAACCCTCGGTCTGATCCGATCATAGAATGGGAATGAACTTCATATGCTTAGACTAGAAATGAACTCCGTATGCCTAAGTCAACCCACGAAACGAGCTTCCAGACGCTCAGTCGGCCAGAGGGGCGGAAAGCGCAAGCCAGAGATCGGCCGGGTCCCTTTCTGCGTGCTATCGATCCTACTGCCACGACCCTCGATCTGGTCTAATCTTAGACTGGGAATGAACTTCGTATGCCTAAGCCAACCGACAAAACGAGCGGGTGGGCGGGCGGGCGGGCACTACGTCGGCTAGAGAGGCAGGATGTGCAAGTCGTGGATCGATAGGGTGGTAGGTGGGCTTAGGCACATCTTCATATTGCTGCATGCCAATGCCATTTTTATGGCTTGTAAATTCATACAATGTCCCTTAAGGATTCACGTGAAGGTTCAAGGCAAGACAACTCGTTTTTTATTTTTCATGATTTTCTAAACTTTTTACGGTTCAGGATTTTTTAAAATTTTTTTAGATGGAGTTTTGGCCTCGAACCTGGTAGATGTGATCCTTGTATTTTTGTTGGCATGCACAAAACAATTCAGCCAAAAACTCGAAGTGTACAAGATTTTTTGACCATTTGAAAAAAGTGTCCCCATTTTAGGCACTCTAATGGCTATGGTAGCAAACCTGTAAAATCTCAAATGCTCTTTAAGTGGGTGTGAGTGCTCGAGGTTTGATGAGGGATAGGGGGCCAATATAAGGGCCAAGTACCAGCACCCCCCTCACACATTTTGTGCGCACACCCCCCTCGGCCCCCTCGATCATCGGAACTCTAACACCGTCGGTCAGGTTCACCGATGATGCTCCAGTGATGGTGCCTCGACGAAGAAAAATGCGACACCAGCACATGCCCGAGCCCAGCATGTTCTGTCGCAACCCTCGGACCGGTCCGATCTTAGACTGGGAATGAACTTCATATGCTTAGACTGGGAATGAACTCTGTATGCCTAAGTCAAACCACGAAACGATTGTACGGGTGCTCAGCTGGCCAGATGGGTGGGATGCGCAAGCTAGGGATCGGTCGAGTCCCCCTCTGCGTGCTGCCAATCCTGCTGCTCAACCCTCAGTTCGGTTTAGGCACATCTTCTTATTTCTGTGTGCCAATCCCATTTTTATGGCTTGTAAATTCATACAATGGTCCCTTAAGCCTTCACGTGAAGTTTCATGGCAAGACGACTCGTTTTCTATTTTTCACGATTTTTGAAACTTTTTGCACTTCGGGATTTTTGAAAATTTTTTCGGAAGGAGTTTTGGCCTCAAAATTTTTTAGACGTGATCCTTGTATTTTTGTTGGCATGTACAAAAAAAATCAGCTAAAAACTCAAAGTGTACATGATTTTCTGACCATTTGAAAAAAGTGTCCCCGTTTCAGACACTTTAATGGCTACTGGCAGTAAACCTGTAATTTGTCAACTGCTCTTTAAGGGGCTGTGAGTTCTCAAGGTTTGATGAGGGATAGGGGGCCAATATAAGGGCCAAGTACCAGCACCCATCGCACATTATGTGCGCACACCCCCCGGCCCCCCGGATCACCGAAACCCCAATGCCGCCGGTTAGGTTCTCCGACGATGCTCCAGCGATGGTGCCCCGGTGAAGAAAATTACGGCGCCAACACATGCCCGAGCCCAGCATGTGCTACCGAAACCCGTGGTCTGGTCCGATCTTAGACTGGGAATGAATTCCGTATGCCTAAGCGAACCAACGAAACGAGCTGGCGGGCGGGCACTACGTCGGCCTGAGAGACGAGATGCGCAAGCTGTGGATCGATAGGGTGGTAGGTGAGTTTAGGCACATCTTCATATTTCTATGTGCCAATGCCATTTTTATGGCTTGTAAATTCATACAATGGTCCCTTAAGCCTTCACGTGAAGTTTCATGGCAAGATGACTTGTTTTCTATTTTTCAGGATTTTTGAAACTTTTTAAGGTTCAGGATTTTTTAAAATATTTTCAAAAGGATTTTTGGCCCCAAACTTGGTAAACATGATCCCTGTATTTTTGTTGGCATGCACAAAGCAATTCAGCTAAAAACTCGAAGTGTACAAGATTTTGTGACCAATTGAAAAAAATGTCCCCATTTCAGACACTTTAATGGCTACTGGCAGCAAGCCTGTAAAACTCAAATGCTCTTTAAGGGGGTGTGAGTTCTCAGGGTTTGATGAGAGATAGGGGGCCAATATAAGGGTCAAGTACCAGCACCCATCGCACATCATGTGCGCACACCCCTCGGCCCCCCCGATCGTCGGAACCTCAATGCCGTCGGTCGGGTTTTCCGGCGATGGTGCCCCGACGAAGAAAAATATGGCACCAGCACATGCCCGAGCATAGCATGTGCTGCCGCAACCCTTGGTCCGGTCCGATCTTAGACTGGGAATGAACTCTGTATGCTTAGACTGGGAAGAAACTCCGTATGCCTAAGTCAACCCATGAAACGAGCGTGCGGGCGCTCAACCGGCTAGAGGGGCGTGATGTGCAAGCTTGGGATCAGTCAGCTCCCCCTCTGCGTGCTGTCGATGCTGCTGCCGTAACCCTTGGTTTGGTCTAATCTTAGACTGGGAATGAACTCTGTATGCCTACGCCAATCGATGAAATGAGTGGACGGGTGGGGGGGCACTACGTCGGCCAGAGAGACTGGATTCGCAAGCCGTGGATCGATAGGGTCGTAGGTGGGTTTAGGCACATATTCATATTTTTGTGTGCCAATGCCATTTTTATGGCTTGTAAATTCACACACTGGTCCTTTAAGCCTTCACATGAAGTTTCATGGCAAGATGACTCGTTTTCTATTTTTCACGATTTTTGAAACTTTTTAAAAATTTTAAAAAATCACGACCGGACGGGTGGGCGGGCGTTACGCCGGCCAAAGAGACAAGATGCGCAAGCCGTGGATCGATAG
This sequence comes from Durio zibethinus, assembly GCF_047325235.1. Taxonomy (NCBI): domain Eukaryota; kingdom Viridiplantae; phylum Streptophyta; class Magnoliopsida; order Malvales; family Malvaceae; genus Durio; species Durio zibethinus. The sequence goes on from NC_143177.1 coordinate 13,326,541, forward strand.
GGTGGTAGGTGGGTTTAGGCACATCTTCATAGTTCTGCATGCCAATGCCATTTTTATGGCTAGTAAATTCATACAATGGTCTCTTAAGACTTCACGTGAAGTTTCATGGCAAGACGACTCGTTTTCTTTTTTTCATGATTTTCAAAACTTTTTGCGGTTCAAGGTTTTTTAAAACTTTTTTTGGAAGGAGTTTTGGCCCCAAACCTGGTAGAGGTGATCCTTGTATTTTTCTTGGCATGCACAAAAAAATTCAGCTAAAAACTCGAAGTGTACAACATTTTGTGACCATTTGAAAAAAGTGTCCCCATTTCAGACACTTTAATGGCTACTGGCAGCAAACCTGTAAAATCTCAAATGCTCTTTAAGGGGGAGTGAGTTCTCAAGGTTTGATGAGGGATAGGGGGCCAATATAGGGGCAAAGTACCAGCACCCATCGCACATCTTGTGCGCACACCCCCCTAGCCCCCCCGTTGACCAGAACCTCAATGTTGCCGGTTAGGTTCTCCGACGATGCTCTGGCGATGGTGCCCCGATGAAGAAAAATGTGGCACCAGCAAATGCTCGTGCCCAGCATGTGCTACCGCAACCCTCGGTCTGGTCTGATCTTAGACTGGTAATGAACTCCATATGCTTAGACTAGGAATGAACTTCATATACCTAAGTCAACCCACGAAAGGAGCGTGCGGGTGCTTAGCTGGGCAGAGGGGCAGGATGCGCAAGCCAGGGATCGGTCAGGTCCCCCTCTGTGTGCTGCTGATCCTACTACCACAACGCTCGGTCTGCTCTGATTTTAGACTGGGAAACAACTCCGTATGCCTAAGCCAACTGACGAAACGAGCGGGCAGGCGGGTGGGCGAGCACTACGCCGGCCAGAGAGACAGGATGCGCAAGCCGTGGATCGATAGGGTGGTAGGTGGGTTTAGGCACATCTTAACATTTCTGCATGCCAATGCCATTTTTATGGCTTGCAAATTCATACAATGGTCCGTTAAGCCTTCACGTGAAGTTTCGTGGCAAGGCGACTTGTTTTCTATTTTTCATGATTTTCGAAACCTTTATGGTTCGGGATTTTTAAAATTTTTTCGGAAGGAGTTTTGGCCCCAAACTTGGTATATGTGATCCTTGTATATTTTGTTGGCATGCACAAAAAAATTCAGCTCAAAACTCGAAGTGTACAAGATTTTGTGACCATTTGAAAAAAGTGTCCCCATTTTAGACACTTTAATAGCTACTGGCAGCAAACCTGTAAAATCTCAAATGCTCTTTAAGGGGGGGTGAGTTCTTGAGGTTTGATGAGGGATAGGGGGCAATATAAGGGATAAGTACCTGCACCCATCGCTCATCATGGGCGCACACCCCTCGGCCCCTCGATCGCAGGAACCCCAATGCCTCCGGTTAGGTTCTCCGACGATGCTCCGACGATAGTGCCCCGACGAAGAAAAATGTGGCACCAACAAATGCTCGAGCCCAGCATATGCTACCACAACCCTCGGTTCGATCTAATCTTAGACTGAGAAAGAACTCCATATGCTTAGACTGGGAATGAACTCTGTATGCCTAAGTTAACCCATGAAATGAGCTTGCGGGTGCTTAGCTGGCCAAAGGGGCAGGATGCACAAGCCGGGGATCGATCGGGTCCCCCTCTGTGTGCTACCGATCCTACTGCTGCAACCCTCAGTTTCATTTGATCTTAGACTGGTAATGAACCCCATATGCCTAAGCCAACCGACGAAACGAATGGGCGGGCGAACGGGCGGGCACTACGTCGGCCAGAGAGACGGGATGTGCAAGCCGTGGATAGATAGGGTTGTAGGTGGGTTTAGGCACAACTTCATATTTCTGCATTCCAATGCCATTTTTATGGCTTGTAAATTCATACAATTGTCCCTTAAGCCTTCACATGAAGTTTCATGGCAAGACAACTCGTTTTATATTTTTCATGATTTTCAAAACTTTTTACGTTTCAGGATTTTTTAAAATTTTTTCGGAAGGCATTTTGGCCCCAAACTTGGTATACGTGATCCTTGTATTTTTGTTGGCATGCACAAAAAAATTCAGCTAAAAACTCGATGTGTACAAGATTTTGTGGCCATTTGAAAAAAGTGTCCCCATTTCAGACACTTTAATGGCTACTGGCAGCAAACCTGTAAAATCTCAAATGCTCTTTAAGGGGGTGTGAGTTCTCGAGGTTTGATGAGGGATAGGGGGCCAATATAAGGGCCAAGTACCAGCACCCATCGCACATCATGTGCGCACACCCCCCCGGCGCCCCCGATCGTCGAAACCCCAATGCCGCCGATCAGGTTCACCGACGAGTCCAGCGATGGTGCCCCGGTGAAGAAAAATGTAGCACCAACACATGCCTGATCCTAGCATGTGCTGCTGCAACCCTCGGTCCAGTCTGATCTTAGACTGGGAATGAACTCCGTATGCTTAGACTGGGAATGAACTCCGTATGCCTAAGTCAACCCACGAAACGAGCGTGCGGGTGCTCAGCCGGCCAGAAGAGCGGGATGCGCAAGCTAGGGATCGGCCAGGTCCCCCTCTATGTGCTGCCGATCCTACTGCCGCAACCCTCGGTCTGGTCCGATCTTAGACTGGATTGAGCTCCGTATGCCTAAGCCAACCGACGAAACGAGCGGGTGGGCGGACAGGCGAGCACTACGTGGGCCAGAGAGACGAGATGCGCAAGCCGTGGATCGATAGGGTGGTAGGTGGGTTTAAACAAATCTTCATATTTCTGCATGCCAATGCCATTTTTATGGCTTGTAAATTCATACAATGGTCCCTTAAGCCTTCACGCGAAGTTTCATGGCAAGACAACTCGTTTTCTATTTTTCATGATTTTCGAAACTTTTTGGGGTTCGAGATTTTTTAAAATTTTTTTGGAAGGTGTTATGGCCCTAAATTGGTATACATGATCCTTGTATTTTTTTTGGAATGCACAAAAAATTCAGCTAAAAACTGGAAGTGTACAAGATTTTGTGACCATTTGAAAAAAGTGTCCCCATTTCAGACACTTTAATGGCTACTGGTAGCAAACCTGTAAAATCTCAAATGATCTTTAAGGGGGTGTGAGTTCTCGAGGTTTGATGTGGGATAGGGGGCCAATATAAGGGCACAGTACCAGCACCCATCGCACATCATGTGCGCACAACACCCCCCGGCCCCCCCGATCGCCGAAACCCCAATGCCGTCGGTCAAGTTCTCCTACGATGCTCCGGTGATGGTGCCTCGGTGAAAAAAAATGCGACACCAGCACATGCCCGACCCCAGCTTATGCTGTTGCAACCCTCGATCCGGTCTGATCTTAGACTGGGAATGAACTCCGTATGCCCAAGTCAACCCACGAAACGAGTGTGCGGGCGCTCAACCGGCTAGAGGGGTGAGATGCGCAAGCCAGGGATCGACCGGGTCCCCCTCTATGTGCTGCCGATCCTACTGCCGTAACCTTCGGTCTGGTCTGATCTTAGATTGGGAATGAACTCTGTATGCCTAAGCCAACCAATGAAACGAGCGGGCGGGCGGGCAGGGGGGCACCATGCCGGCCAGAGAGACAGGATGCGGAAGCCGTGGATCGATAGGGTGGTAGGTGGGTTTAGGCACATCTTCATATGTCTGCATGCCAATGCCATTTTTATGGCTTGTAAATTCATACAGTGGTAACTTAAGCCTTCATGTGAAGTTTCATGGCAAGATGACTCGTTTTCTATTTTTCATGATTTCTGAAACTTTTTACGATTCGAGAATTTTTTCGGAAGGATTTTTGGCCCCAAACTTGGTAGACTTGGTCCTTGTATTTTTGTTGGCATGCACAAAAAAATTCAGCTAGAAACTCGAAGTGTACAAGGTTTTGTGACCATTTGAAAAAAGTGTCCCCATTTCAAATACTTTAATGCCTATTGGCAGCAAACCTGTAAAATCTCAAATGCTCTTTAAGGGGGTGTGAGTTCTCAAGGTTTGATGAGGTAAAGGGGGCCAATATAAGGGCCAAGTACCAGCACCCATCGCACATCATGTGCGCACACCCCTGGCCCCCCCGATCGCCAAAACCCCAATGCTGTCGGTCAGGTTCTCCGACGATGGTGTCCCAGCGAAGAAAAAAGCGGCACCAGCACATGCCCTAGCCCAGCATGTGCTACCACAACCCTCAGTCTGGTCCGATCTTAGAATGAACTCCGTATGCCTAAGCCAACCCACGAAACGAGCGTGCGGGCGCTCAGCCGGCCAGAGGGGCGGGATGTGCAAGTCGGGGTTGGGCCAGGTCCCCCTCTGTGTGCTGTCGATCCTGCTGCTGTAACCTGCGGTCCAGTCCGATCTTAGACAGGGATTAAACTCCGTATGCCTAAGCCAACCGACGAAACGAGCGAACGGGCGGGCACTATGCCGACCAGAGAGACGGGACGCAAAAGCTGTGGATCGATAGGGTGGTAGGTGGGTTTTGGCACATTTTCATATTTCTACATGCCAATGCCATTTTTATGGCTTGTAAATTCATACAATGGTCCCTTAAGCCTTCACGTGAAGTTTCATGGCAAGACGACTCGTTTTCTATTTTTCATGATTTTTGAAACTTTTTATGGTTTGGGATTTTTAAAAATTTTTTCGGAAGGAGTTTTGGCCCCAAATGGTAGACGTGATCCTTGTATTTTTGTTGGCATGCACAAAAAAATTCAACTAAAAACTCGAAGTGTACAAGATTTTGTGACCATTTCAAAAAAGTGTCCCCATTTCAGACACTTTAATGGCTACTGGTAGCAAACCTGTAAAATCTCAAATGCTCTTTAAGTGGGTGTGAGTTCTCGAGGTTTGATAAGGGATAGCGGTCCAATATAAGGGCCAAGTACCAGCACCCATCGCACATCATGTGAACACACCCCGCCGACCCCCCCGATCGTCGGAACCCCTATGCCACCGGTCAGGTTCTCCGGTGATGGTGCCCCAGTGAAGAAAAATATGACACCAACACATGCCCGAGCCCAGCATGTGCTACCGTAACCCTCAGTCCAGTCCAATCTTAGACTGGGAATGAACTCCATATGCTTAGACTGGGAATGAACTCCGTATGCTTAAGTCGACCAACAAAACTAGCGTGCGGGTGCTCAGCCGGCCAGAGGGGCGAGATGCACAAGCTGAGGATCGGCCGGGTCCCCCTCTACGTGTTGTCGATCCTACTATCGTAACCTCAGTCTGGTTTGATTTTAGACTGGGAATGAACTCCATATGCCTAAGCCAACCGAAGAAACGAGCGGGCGGGGGGGCACTACGCCGACCAGAGAGACGGGATGCGCAAGCTGTGGATCAATAGGGTGGTAGGTGGATTTAGGCACATCTTCATATTTCTGCATGCCAATGCCATTTTTATGGCTTGTAAATTCATAGAATGGTCCCTTAAGCCTTCACGTGAAGTTTCATGGCAAGACAACTCGTTTTCTATTTTTCAAGATTTTTGAAACATTTTGCGGTTCAGGATTTTTTTGTTGTTGTGATCCTTGTATTGTTGTTGTTGTTGGCATGTACGTGATCCTTGGTAGATGTGATCCTTGTATTGTTGTTGGCATGCACAAAAAACTTCAGCTAAAAACTCGAAGTGTACAAGATTTTGTGACCATTTGAAAAAAGTGTCCCCATTCCAAACACTTTATTGGCTACTGGTAGCAACCTGTAAAATCTCAAATGCTCTTTAAGTGGGTGTGAGTTCTCGAGGTTTGATAAGGGATAGGGGGCCAATATAAGGGCCAAGTACTAGCACCCATCGATATCATGTGCGCACACCCCCCAGCCCCCCCGATCACCAGAACCCCAATGCCACCGATCAGGTTCTCCGACGATGTTGCCTCGATGAAGAAAAATGCAGCACCAACACATGCCCGAGCCCAGCATGTGCTACCACAACCCTCGATCCGGTCCGATCTTAGACTGGGAATGAACTCCGTATGCTTAGATTGGGAATGACCTCTGTATGCCTAAGTCAACCCATGAAACGAGCGTACGGGTGCTCAGCCGGCGAAACGGGGTGGGATACACAAGCCGGGGATCGGTCGGGTCCCTCTCTGTGTGCTGCTGATCCTACTGTCACAACCCTCAGTCTGGTTTGATCTTAGACTGGGAATGAACTCTGTATGCCTAAGCGAACCGACGAAACGAGCGGGCGGGAAGGCGGGCGGGCACTACGCCGGCCAGAGAGACAGGATGCGCAAGCCGTGGATCGATAGGGTGGTAGGTGGGTTTAGGCACATCTTCATATTTCTGTATGGCAATGCCATTTTTATAGCTTGTAAATTCATACAATGGTCCCTTAACCCTTGACGTGAAGTTTCATGGCAAGACGACTGTTTTCTATTTTTCATGATTTTTGAAACTTTTTGCGGTTCGAGATTTTTTTAAATTTTTTCGGAAGGAGTTTTGGCCCCAAACTTGGTAGACATGATCCTTGTATTTTTGTTGGCATGCACAAAAAAATTCAGCTAAAAACTGGAAGTGCACAAGATTTTGTGACCATTTGAAAAAAGCGTCCCCATTTCAGACACTTTAATGGCTACTGGCAGCAAACCTGTAAAATCTCAAATGCTCTTTAAGGGGGTGTGAGTTCTCGAGGTTTAATGAGAGATAGGGGGCCAATATAAGGGCCAAGTACCAGCACCGATCACACATCATGTGCGCACACCCCCCCGCCCCCCCGATCGTTCAAACCCCAATGCCGCCAGTCAAGTTCTCCGGCGATGGTGCCCTGGCGAAGAAAAATGTGGCACCAACACATGCCCGAGCCCAGCATGTGCTGCAGCAACCCTCAGTCTGGTCCAATCTTAGACTAGGAATGAACTCCGTATGCTTAGAGTGGGAATGAACTCCGTATCCCTAAGTCAACCGACGAAACGAGCGTGTGCGTGCTCTGTCGGCCAAAGGGGCAGGATGTGCGAGTCGGGGATCGATCGGGTACTCCTCTGTGTGCTGCCGATCTTACTGTCGTAACCATTGGTCCAGTCCGATCTTAGACTGGGAATGAACACTGTATGTCTAAGCCAACCAACGAATCGAGCGGACGGGCGGGTGGGCACTACGCCGGCCAGAGAGACAGGTTGCGCAAGCCTTGGATCGATAGGGTAGGAGGTGGGTTTAGGCACATCTTCGTATTTCTGCATGCCAATGCCATTTTTATGGCTTGTAAATTCATACAATGGTCCCTTAAGCCTTCACGTGAAGTTTCATGGCAAGACGACTCGTTTTCTATTTTTCATGATGTTTGAAACTTTTTGCGGTTGCAAATTTTTTAGAATTTTTTCGGAAGGAGTTTTTGCCCCAAACTTGGTAGACGTGATCCTTGTTTTTTTTTTGGCATGCACAAAAAAATTCAGCTAAAAACTCAAAGTGTACAAGATTTTGTGACCATTTGAAAAAAGTGTCCCCATTTCAGACACTTTAATGGCTACTTGCAGCAAACCTACAAAATCTCAAATGCTCTTTAAGGGGGTGTGAGTTCTCTAGGTTTGATGAGGGATATGGGGCCAATATAAGGGCCAAGTACCAGCACCCATCGCACATCATGTACGAACACCCCCCCGAGTCCCCCGATCGTCGGAACCCCAATGCCGTCGATCAGGTTCTTTGGCGATGCTCGGTGATGGTGCCCCAACGAAGAAAAATGCGACACCACCACATGCCCAAGCCCAGCATGTGCTGCCGCAACCCTCGGTCCGGTCCGATCTTAGACTTGGATTGAACTCCGTATGCTTAAACTGGGAATGAACTCCGTATGCCTAAGCCAACCCACGAAACAAGCGTGCGAGTGCTCAGCCGGCCAGAGGGGCGGGATGCGCAAGCCAGGGATCGATCGGGTCCCCCTCTACGTGCTACTGATGCTGCTGCCGCAACCCTCCATCCAGTCCAATCTTAGACTGGGAATGAACTCCGTATGCTTAAGCCAACCGACGAAACGAGCGTGCGGGCAGACGGGTGGGCACTACGCCAGCCAGAGAGATGGGATGCGCAAGCCGTAGATCCATAGGGTGGTAGGTGGGTTTAGGCACATCTTCATATTTCTGTGTTCCAATTCCATTTTTATGGCTTGTAAATTCATACAATGGTCCCTTAAGCCTTCACGTGAAGTTTCATGGCAAGACGACTCGTTTTCTATCTTTCATGATTTTTGAAACTTTTTACGGTTCGGGATTTTTTAAAATTTTTTTGGAAGGAGTTTTTTCCCAAACTTGGTAGAGGTGATGCTTGTATTTTTTTTGGCATGCACAAAAAAATTCAGCCAAAAAATCGAAGTGTACAAGATTTTGTGACCATTAGAAAAAAATGTCCCCATTTCAGACACTTTAATGGCTACTGGCAGCAAACTTGTAAAATCTCAAATGCTCTTTAAGGGGTGGTGAGTTCTCGAGGTTTGATGAGGGATACGGGGCCAATATAAGGGCCAAGTACCAGCACATATCGCACATCATGTGTGCACACCCCCCCGGCCCCCCCGATCGCCGGAACCCCAATGCCGTCGGTTAGGTTCTCTGGCGATGCTCCGGCGATGGTGCCTCGACGAAAAAAAATGCGGCACCAACACATGCCCGAGCCCAGCATGTGCTGCCGAAACCCTCGGTCCAGTCTGATCTTAGACTGGGAATTAACTCCGTATGCTTAGACTATGAATGAACTCCGTATGCCTAAGTCAACCCACGAAACGAGCGTGCGGGTGCTCAGCCGGCCAGAGGGGCGGGATGCGCAAGTCGGGGATCAATTGGGTCCCCCTCTACGTGCTACCAATCCTGTTGCCGCAACCCTTGGCCCAGTCCGATCTTAGACTGGGAATGAACTCCGTATGCCCAAGCCAACTAATGAAACGAGCGTGCGGGCGGGTAGGCTGGCGCTACGTCGGCCAGAGAGACGGGAAGTGCAAGGCGTGAATCGATAGGGTGGTAGGTGGGTTTAGGTACATCTCCATATTTCTGCATGTCAATGCCATTTTTATGGCTTGTAAATTCATACAATGGCCCTTAAGCCTTCACATGAAGTTTCATGGCAAGAAGACTCGTTTTCTATTTTTCATGATTTTCAAAACTTTTTACGGTTCAGGATTTTTTAAAATTTTTTCGGAAGGATTTTTGGCACAAACTTGGTAGATGTGATCCTTGTATTTTTGTTGGCATGCACAAAAAAATTCAGCCAAAAACTCGAAGTGTACAAGATTTTGTGATCATTTCAGAAAAGTGTCCCCATTTCAGACACTTTAATGGCTACTGGCAGCAAACCTATAAAATCTCTAATGCTCTTTAAGGGGATTTGAGTTCTCGAGGTTTGATGAGGGATAGGGGGCCAATATAAGCACCAAGTACCAGCACCCATCACACATCATGTGTGCACACCCCCCGACCCCCCCAATCGCCATAACCCCAATGTCGCCGGTCTGGTTCTCCAATGATGCTCCGACGATGGTGCCCCGACGAAGAAAAATGCGACACCAACACATGCCCGAGCCTAGCATGTGCTGCCGCAACCCTCGGTCCGATTCGATCTTAGACTGGGAATGAACTCTGTATGCCTAAGTCAACCCATGAAACGAGCGTGCGGGTGCTCAGCCGGCCAGAGGGTGGGATGCGCAATCGGGGATCGGTCGGTTCCCCCTCTACATGCTATCGATTCTGCTGCTGCAAACCTCAATCCAGTCTGATCTTAGACTGGGAATGAACTCTGTTTGCCAAGGCCAACCAACGAAATGAGCAGACGGGCGGGCGGGCAGGCACTACGTCGGCTAGAGAGACGGGATGCGCAAGCCATGGATGGATAGGGTGGTAGGTGGGTTTAGGCACATCTTCATATTTCTGCATGCCAATGCCATTTTTATGGCTTGTAAATTCATACAATGGTCCCTTAAGCCTTCACGTGAAGTTTCATGGCAAGACGACTCGTTTTCTATTTTTCATGATTTTTGAAACTTTTTACGGTTCAGGATTTTTTAAAATTTTTTCGAAAGGATTTTTGGCCCCAAACTTGGTAGACCTGATCCTTGTAATTTTTTTGGTATGCACAAAAAAATTCAACTAAAAACTCGAAGTGTACAATATTTTCTGACCAATTGAAAAAAGTGTCCCCATTTCAGACACTTTAATGGCTACTGACAACAAACCTGTAAAATCTGAAATGCTCTTTAAGGGGGTGTGAGTTCTCGAGGTTTGATGAGGGATAGGGGGAAAATATAAGGGCCAAGTTCCAGATCCCATCGCATATCATGTGCGCACAACCCCCCCGGCCTCCCCGATCATCGGAACCCCAATGCCGTCGGGAAGGTTCTTCGGTGATGCTCCGATGATGGTGCCCCGTCGAAGAAAAATGTGGCACCAACACATGCCCGAGCCCAGCATGTGCTATCACAACCCTCGGTCCGATCTGATCTTAGACTGGGAATGAACTCCGTATGCTTAGACTAGGAATGAACTCTGTATGCCTAAGTCAACCCATGAAATGAGCGTGCTGGTGCTCAACCAGCCAGAGGGGCGGGATCGACAAGCTGAGGATCGGCCAGGTCCCCCACTACGTGCTGCTGATCCTGCTGCTACAACCTTCGATCCGATCCGATCTTAGACTGGTAATAAACTCCGTATGCCTAAGCCAATCGACGAAACGAGTGGGTGGGCAGGCGGGCGGGCACTACGTCGGCCAGAGAGACGGGAAGCGCAACCCATGGATCGATAGGGTGGTAGGTGGGTTTAGGCACATCTTTATATTTCTGTATGCCAATGCCATTTTTATGGCTTGTAAATTCATACAATCGTCCCTTAAGCCTTCACGTGAAGTTTCATGGCAAGATGACTCATTTTCTATTTTTCATAATTTTTGAAACTTTTTATGGTTTTGGATTTTTTAAAATTTTTTCAAAAGGAGTTTTGGCCCCAAACTTGGTAGACATGATCCTTGTATTTTTGTTGGCATGCATAAAAAAATTCAGCTAAAAACTCGAAGTGTACAAGATTTTGTGACCATTTGATAAAAGTGTCCCCATTTCAGACACTTTAATGGCTACTAGAAGCAAACCTGTAAAATCTCAAATGCTCTTTAAGGGGGTGTGAGTTCTCGAGGTTTGATGAGGGATAGGGGGCCAATATAAGGGCCACTTACCAGTACCCATCGCACATCATGTGCGCACACCCCCGGCCCCCCGATCACCGGAACCCCAATGCCACCGGTCAGGTTCTCCGGTGATGGTCCGACGATAGTGCCCCGGCGAAGAAAAATGTGGCACCAGCACATGCCCGACCCAGCATGTGCTACTGCAACCCTCAGTCCAGTCTGATCTTAGACTGGGAATGAACTCTGTATGCTTAGACTGGGAATGAACTCCGTATGCATAAGTCAACCCACGAAACGAGCGTGCGGGCGCTCAGCCAGCCAGAGGGGAGAGATGCGCAAGTCGGGGATCGGTCGGGTCCCCCTATGCGTGCTGCCAATCCTACTACTGCAACCCTCAATTCGGTCTGATCTTAGACTTGGAATGAACTCCATATGCCTAAGCCAACCGACGAAACGAGCGGGCGGGCGGGAGGGCGGGCGCGCACTACATCGGCTAGAGAGATGGGATGCGCAAGGGATCGATAGTGTGGTAGGTGGGTTTAGGCACATCTTCATATTTCTGCATGAAAATGCCATTTTTATAGCTTGTAAATTCATACAACAGTCCCTTAAGCCTTTACGTGAAGTTTCATGGCAAGACGACTCGTTTTCTATTTTTCACGATTTTCAAAACTTTTTGCGGTTTGGGATCTTTTAAAATTTTTTCAGTAGGATTTTTGAATCCAAACTTGGTAGACGTGATCCTTGTATTTTTTTTGGCATGCACAAAAAAATTCAGCTAAAAACTTGAAGTGTACAAGATTTTGTGACCATTTGAAAAAAGTGTCCCCATTTCAGACACTTTAATGGCTACTGGAAGCAAACCTATAAAATCTCAAATACTCTTTAAGGGGGTGTGAGTTCTCGAGGTTTGATGAGGGATAGGGGACCAATATAAGGGCCAAGTACCAGCACCCATCGCACATCTTGTGCGCACATCCCCTCGACCCCCCCGATTGCCGGAACCCTAATGTCCCCGGTCAGGTTCTCCGACGATGCTCCGGCGATGCAGCACCAGCACATGCTCGAGCCTAGCATGTGCTGCCGCAACCCTTGGTCCGGTCCGATCTTAGACTGGGAATGAATTCCTTATGCCTAAGTCAAACCACGAAATGAACGTGCGGACGCTCAGTCGGCCAGAGGGGCGGGATGCGCAAGCCGGGCATCGACCGGGTCCCCCTCTGCGTGCTACCGATCCTGCTACTGTAACCTTCAGTCCGGTCTGATCTTAGACTGGGAATGAACTCCGTATGCCTAAGCCAATCGACGAAACGAGCGAGCGGGCAGGCGGGTGGGCGGGAACTACACCGACCAGAGAGACGTGATGCGCAAGCCGTGGATCGATAGGGTGGTAGGTGGGTTTAGGCATATCTTCATATTTCTACCTGCCAATGCCATTTTTATGGCTTGTAAATTCATACAATGGCCCCTTAAGCCTTCACGTGAAGTTTCATGGCAAGACGACTCGTTTTCTATTTTTCATGATTTTCAAAACTTTTTACGGTTCGGGATTTTCTTTAATTTTTTTGGAAGGAGTTTTGGCCCTAAACTTGGTAGACATGATCCTTGTATTTTTGTTGGCATGCACAAAAATATTCAGCTAAAAACTCGAAGTGTACAAGATTTTGTGAGCATATAAAAAAAGTGTCCCCATTTTAGACACTTTAATGGCTACTGGCAGCAAACCTGTAAAATCTCAAATGCTCTTTAAGGGGGTGTGAGTTCTCAAGGTTTGATGAGGGATAGGGGACCAATATAAGGGCCAAGTGCCAGCACCCATCGCACATCATGTGTGCATACCCCCCCTCGGCCCCCCCGGTCACCGGAACCCCAATGTTGCCGGTCAGGTTTTCCGATGATGGTGCCTCGGCGAAGAAAAATGCGACACCAACACATGCCCGAGCCCAGCATGTGCTATCGCAACCCTCGGTCCGGTCTGATCTTAGACTAAGAATGAACTTCGTATGCTTAGACTGGGAATGAACTCCGTATGCCTAAGTCATCCCACGAAATGAGTGTGCGGGTGCTCAGCCGGCCAGTGGGGCGGGATGCGCAAGGCAGGGATTGGCCAGGTCCCCCTCTACGTGCTGTCGATCCTGCTGCCACAACCCTCAATTTGGTCCAATCTTAGACTGGGAATGAACTCCGTATGCCTAAGCCAACCGACGAAACGAGCGGGCGGGCGGGCACTACGGCGGCCAGAGAGACGGGATGCGTAAGCCATGGATCGATAGGGTGGTAGGTGGGTTTAGGTACATCTTCATATTTCTGCCTAACAATGCCATTTTTATGGCTTGTAAATTCATACAATGGTCCCTTAAGCCTTCACGTGAAGTTTAATGGCAAGACGACTCGTTTTCTATTTTTCATGATTTTTGAAACTTTTTAGGGTTCGGGATTTTTTAAAATTTTTTCAGAAGGAGGTTTGGCCCCAAAATTTGTAGACATGATCCCTGTATTTTTGTTGGCATTCACAAAAAAATTCATCAAAAAACTCGAAGTGTACAAGATTTTGTGACCATTTGAAAAAAGTGTCCCCATTTCAAACACTTTAATGGCTACTGGCAGCAAACCTGTAAAATCTCAAATGCTCTTTAAGGGGGTGTGAGTTCTCGAGGTTTGATGAGGGAATGAACTCCGTATGCATAGACTGGGAATGAACTCCGTATGCCTAAGTCAACGCACGAAACGAGCGTGCGGGTGCTCAGTCGGCCAGAGGGGTAGGATGCGCAAGCGGAGGATCGGCTGGGTCCTCCTGTGCATACTGCCGATCCTGCTGCCGCAACCCTCAGTCCGATCCAATCTTAGACTGGGAATGAACTCCATAAAAATGAGCGGCCGGGCGGACGAGCACTACGCCAGCCAGAAAGACGGGATGCGTAAGCTGTGGATCGATAGGGTGGTAGGAAGGTTTAGGAACATCTTCATATTTCTATGTGCCAATGCCATTTTTATGGCTTGTAAATTCATACAATGGTCCCTTAAGCCTTCACATGAAGTTTCATGGCAAGACGACTCGTTTTCTATTTTTCACGGTTTTTGAAACTTTTTACGGTTCATAATTTTTTAAAATATTTTTGGAAGGAGTTTTGGCCCCAGACTTGGTAGACATGATCCTTGTATTTTTGTTGGCATGCAGAAAAAACTTCAGTTAAAAACTCAAAGTGTACAAGATTTTGTGACCATTTGAAAAAAGTGTCCCTATTTCAGACACTTTAATGGCTACTGGCAGCAAACCTGTAAAATCTCAAATGCTCTTTAAGGGGCTGTGAGTTCTCAAGGTTTGATGAGGGATAGGGGGCCAATATAATGGCCAAGTACCAACACCCATCGCACATCATGTGCGCACACCCCCCCGGCACGCCCGATCGCCAGAACCACAATGTCGTCGGTCAGGTTCTCGGTGATGCTCCGGCGAAGAAAAATGCGGCACCAACACATGCCCGAGCCTAGCATGTGCTGCCGTAACCCTCGGTCCAGTCCGATCTTAGACTGGGAATGAACTCCGTATGCCTAAGTCAACCCACGAAACGAGCGCGCGGGTGCTCAACCGGCCAGAAGGGCGGGATGCATAAGCCGAGGATCAGCCGGGTCCCCTTCTACGTGCTACCGATCCTGCTACCGCAACCCTCGGCTTGGTCCGATCTTAGATTAGGAATGAACTTCATTTGCCTAAACCAACCGATGAAACGAGCGGGCGAGAGGGCGAGCGGGTGGGCAGGTACTATGTCGGCCAGAGAGACGGGATGCGCAAGCCGTGGATCAATAGGGTGGTAGGTGGGTTTAGGCACAGCTTCGTATTTCTATGTGCCAATGCCATTTTTATTGCTTGAAAATTCATACAATGGTCCCTTAAGCCTTCACGTGAAGTTTCATGGCAAGACGACTCGTTTTCTATTTTTCATAATTTTTAAAACTTTTTACTGTTCGAGATTTTTTAAAATTTTTTTGAAAGCAGTTTTGGCCCCAAACTTGGTAGACGTGATCCTTGTATTTTTGTTGCCATGCACAAAAAAATTCAGCTAAAAACTCAAACTGTACAAGATTTTGTGACCATTTGAAAAAAGTGTCCTCATTTTAGACACTTTAATGGCTACTGGCGGCAATCCTGTAAAATCTCAAAAGCTCTTTAAAAGGGTGTGAGCTCTCGAGGTTTGATGAGGGACAAGGGGCCAATATAAGGGCCAAGTACCAGCACCCATCGCACATCATGTGCGCACACCACCCTGGCCCCCCCGATCGTTGGAACCCCAATGCCGTCGATCAGGTTCTCCGGCGATGTTCCGATGATGGTGCCCCGACGAAGAAAAATGTGGCACCAACACATGCTCGAGCCCAGCATGTGCTGTCGCAACCCTCGATCCAGTCCGATCTTAGACTGGGAATGAACTCCGTATGCTTAGACTGGGAATGAACTCCGTATGCAAAAGTCAACCCACAAAACGAGCGTGCGGGTGCTCAACCGGCCAGAGGGGCGAGATGCGCAAGCCGGGGATCGGTCGGGTCCCCCTCTGCATGCTGTCGATGCTGCTACCGTAACCCTCGGTTTGGTCTAATCTTAGACTGGGAATGAACTCTGTATGCCTACGCCAATCGATGAAATGAGTGGACGGGTGGGGGGGCACTACGTCGGCCAGAGAGACTGGATTCGCAAGCCGTGGATCGATAGGGTCGTAGGTGGGTTTAGGCACATATTCATATTTTTGTGTGCCAATGCCATTTTTATGGCTTGTAAATTCACACACTGGTCCTTTAAGCCTTCACATGAAGTTTCATGGCAAGATGACTCGTTTTCTATTTTTCACGATTTTTGAAACTTTTTAAAAATTTTAAAAAATCACGACCGGACGGGTGGGCGGGCGTTACGCTGGCCAAAGAGACGAGATGCGCAAGCCGTGGATCGATAGGGTGGTAGGTGGGTTTAGGCACATCTTCATAGTTCTGCATGCCTATGCCATTTTTATGGCTAGTAAATTCATACAATGGTCTCTTAAGCCTTCACGTGAAGTTTCATGGCAAGACGACTCGTTTTCTTTTTTTCATGATTTTCAAAACTTTTTGTAGTTCAAGGTTTTTTAAAACTTTTTTTGGAAGGAGTTTTGGCCCCAAACCTGGTAGAGGTGATCCTTGTATTTTTCTTGGCATGCACAAAAAAATTCAGCTAAAAACTCGAAGTGTACAACATTTTGTGACCATTTGAAAAAAGTGTCCCCATTTCAAACACTTTAATGGCTACTGGCAGCAAACCTGTAAAATCTCAAATGCTCTTTAAGGGGGAGTGAGTTCTCAAGGTTTGATGAGGGATAGGGGGCCAATATAGGGGCAAAGTACCAGCACCCATCACACATCTTGTGCGCACACCCCCCTAGCCCCCCCGTTGACCAGAACCTCAATGTCGCCGGTTAGGTTCTCCGACGATGCTCTGGCGATGGTGCCCCGATGAAGAGAAATGTGGCACCAGCAAATGCTCGTGCCCAGCATGTGCTACCGCAACCCTCGGTCTGGTCCGATCTGAGACTGGGAATGAACTCCATATGCTTAGACTAGGAATGAACTTCATATACCTAACTCAACCCACGAAACGAGCGTGCGGGCGCTCAGCCGGCCTGAGGGGCGGGTTGCGCAAGCCAGGGATCGACCGGGTCCCCCTCTCCGTGCTGTCAATCCTGCTGCCGCAACCCTCAGTCTGGTCTGATCTTAGACTAGGAATGAACTCCGTATGCCTAAGCCAACCGACGAAACGAGCGGACGGGCGGGCGGGCGGGCACTACGCCGGCCAAAGGGACGGGATGCGAAAGTCGTGGATCGATAGGGTGGTTGGTGGGTTTGGTGACATCTTCATATTTCTATGCGCCAATGCCATTTTTATGGCTTGTAAATTCATACAATGGTCCCTTAAGCCTTCACCTGAAGTTTCATGGCAAGACGAATCGTTTTTTATTTTTCACGATTTTCGAAACGTTTTATGGTTCGGTATTTTTTAAAAATTTCTCGGAAGGATTTTTGGCCCCAAACTAGGTAGACGTGATCCTTGTATTTTTTTTTGGCATGCACAAAAAAAATCAGCTAAAAACTCGAAGTGTACAACATTTTGTGAGCATTTGAAAAAAGTGTCCCCATTTCAGACACTTTATTGGCGACTGGCAGCAAACCTGTAAAATCTCAAATGCTCTTTAAGGGGGTGTGAGTTCTTGAGGTTTGAAGAGGGATAGGGGGCCAATATAAGGGCCAAGTACCAGCACCCATCGCACATCATGTGCGCACACCCCCCCACTCGGCCCCTCCGATTACCGGAACCCCAATCTCGTCGGTCAGGTTCTCCGGTGATGCTCCGATGATGGGCCTCGGTGAAGAAAAATGCAGCACCAGCACATGCTCGAGCTCAGCATGTGCTGCCGCAACCCTCGATCTAGTCCAATCTTAGACTGGGAATGAACTCCCTATGCTTAGACTGGGAATGAACTCCGTATGCCTAAGTCAACGGACGAAACGAGTGTGCGGGCGCTCAGCCGGCCAGAGGGGCAGGATGCGCAAGCTGGGGATCGGCTGGGTCACCCTCTACATGCTGCCGATCCTGCTGCCATAAACCTCGGTCCGGTCTGATCTTAGACTGGGAAAGAACTCCGTATGCCTAAGCCAACTGACGAAACGACTGGACGGGTGGGCGGGCGCTACGCCGGCCAAAGAGACGAGATGCGCAAGCCGTGGATCGATAGGGTGGTAGGTGGGCTTAGGCACATCTTCATAGTTCTGCATGCCAATGCCATTTTTATGGCTAGTAAATTCATACAATGGTCTCTTAAGCCTTCACGTGAAGTTTCATGGCAAGACGACTCGTTTTCTTTTTTTCATGATTTTCAAAACTTTTTGCGGTTCAAGATTTTTTAAAACTTTTTTTGGAAGGAGTTTTGGCCCCAAACCTGGTAGAGGTGATCCTTGTATTTTTCTTGGCATGCACAAAAAAATTCAGCTAAAAACTCGAAGTGTACAACATTTTGTGACCATTTGAAAAAAGTGTCCCCATTTCAGACACTTTAATGGCTACTGGCAGCAAACCTGTAAAATCTCAAGTGCTCTTTAAGGGGGAGTGAGTTCTCAAGGTTTGATGAGGGATAAGGGGCAAATATAGGGGCAAAGTACCAGCACCCATCGCACATCTTGTGCGCACACCCCCCAGCCCCCCCGTTGACCGGAACCCCAATGTCGCCGGTTAGGTTCTCCGACGATGCTCTGGCGATGGTGCCCCAATGAAGAAAAATGTGGCACCAGCAAATGCTCGTGCCCAGCATGTGCTACCGCAACCCTCGGTCTGGTCCGATCTTAGACTGGGAATGAACTCCGTATGCTTAGACTAGGAATGAACTTCATATGCCTAAGTCAACCCACGAAACGAGCGTGCAGGGGCTCAGCCGGCCTGAGGGGCGGGTTGCGCAAGCCAGGGATCGACCGGGTCCCCCTCTCCGTGCTGTCAATCCTGCTGCCGCAACCCTCAATCTGGTCTGATCTTAGACTAGGAATGAACTCCGTATGCCTAAGCCAACCGACGAAACGAGCGGGCGGGCGGGCGGGCGGGCACAACGCCGGCCAAAGGGACGGGATGCGAAAGCCGTGGATCGATAGGGTGGTTGGTGGGTTTAGCCACATCTTCATATTTCTATGCGCCAATGCCATTTTTATGGCTTGTAAATTCATACAATGGTCCCTTAAGCCTTCACGTGAAGTTTCATGGCAAGACGAATCGTTTTCTATTTTTCACGATTTTCAAAACGTTTTATGGTTCGGGATTTTTTAAAAATTTTTCGAAAGGATTTTTGGCCCCAAACTAGGTAGACGTGATCCTTGTATTTTTTTTTTGGCATGCATAAAAAAAATCAGCTAAAAACTCGAAGTGTACAACATTTTGTGAGCATTTGAAAAAAGTGTCCCCATTTCAGACACTTTAATGGCTACTGGCAGCAAACCTGTAAAATCTCAAATGCTCTTTAAGGGGGTGTGAGTTCTCGAGGTTTGAAGAGGGATAGGGGGCCAATATAAGGGCCAAGTACCAGCACCCATCGCACATCATGTGTGCGCACCCCCCACCCGGCCCCCCCAATTACTGGAACCCCAATGCCGCCGGTCAGGTTCTCCGGTGATGCTCCGACGATGGTGCCTCGGTGAAGAAAAATGCAGCACCAGCACATGCTCGAGCTAAGCATGTGCTGCCGCAACCCTCGATCTGGTCCAATCTTAGACTCGGAATGAACTTCGTATGCTTAGACTGAGAATGAAGTCCGTATGCCTAAGTCAACCCACGAAACGAGCGTGCGGGCGCTCAGTCGGCCAAAGGGGCAGAATGCACAAGCTGGGGATCGATCGGGTCCCCCTCTGCATGCTGCTGATCCTGCTGCCACAACCATCGGTCTAGTCTGATCTTAGACTGGGAATGAACTCCGTATGCCTAAGCCAACTGATGAAACGAGCGGGCGGGCGGGCGGGCGGACGTGAACTACGTCGCCCAAAGAGACGGGCTACGCAAGCGTGGATCGATAGGGTGGTAGGTGGGTTTAGGCACATCTTCTTATTTCTACATGCCAATGCCATTTTTATGGCTTGTAAATTCATACAATGGTCCCTTAAGCCTTCACGTGAAGTTTCATGGCGAGACGACTCGTTTTCTATTTTTCACGATTTTTGAAGCTTTTTGCGGTTCGGGATTTTTTAAAATATTTTCGGAAGGAGTTTTGGCCCCAAACTTTTTAGACGTGATCCTTGTATTTTTGTTGGCATGCACAAAAAAATTCAGCTAAAAACTCGAAGCGTACAAATTTTGTAACCATTTGAAAAAAGTGTCACCAATTCAGACACTTTAATGGCTACTGCAGCAAACCTGTAAAATCTCAAATGCTCTTTAAAGGGGTGTGAGTTCTCGAGGTTCGATGAGGGATAGGGGGCCAATATAAGGGCCCAGCACCAGCACCCATCACACATCATGTGCGCACACCCCCCCGACCCCCTCGATCGCTGGAACCCCAATGACGCCGGTCAGGTTCTCCGACGATGCTCCGATGATGGTGCCCCGATGAAGAAAAATGCGGCGCCAGCACATGCCCAAGACCAGCATGTGCTGCCCCAACCCTCAGTCTGGTCTGATCTTAGACTGGAAATGAACTCCGTATGCTTAGACTGGGAATGAACTCCGTATGCCTAAGTCAACCCACGAAACGAACGTGCGGGCGCTCAGCCGGCCAGAGGACGGGATGCGCAAGCCGGGGATCGACCGGGTCCCCCACTGCATGTTGCCAATCTTTCTGCCACAACCCTCGGTCCAATCCAATCTTAGACTGGGAATGAACTTCGTACGCCTAAGCCAACCGACGAAACGAGCAGGTGGGCGGACGGGCGGGCAGGAACTACGCCGACCAGAGAGACGGGATGCGCAAGCTGTGGATCGATAGGGTGGTAGGTGGGTTTAGACACATCTTCATATTTCTACATGCCAATGCCATTTTTATGGCTTGTAAATTCATACAATGGTCTCTTAAGCCTTCACGTGAAGTTTCATGGCAGGACGACTCGTTTTCTATTTTTCACGATTTTGAAAACTTTTTACGGTTCGGGATTTTTTAAAATTTTTTCGAAAGGGGGTTTGGTCCCAAACTTGTTAGACATGATCCTTGTATTTTTGTTGTCATGCACAAAACAATTCAGCTAAAAACTCGAAGTGTACAAGATTTTGTGACCATTTGAAAAAAGTGTCCCCATTTAAGACACTTTAATGGCTATTGGCAGCAAACCTGTAAAATCTCAAATGCTCTTTAAGGGGGTGTGAGTTCTCGAGGTTTGATTAGGGATAGGTTGCCAATATAAGGGTCAAGTACCAGCACCCATTGCACATCATGTGCCCACACCCCCCCGACCCCCTCAATCACCGGAACCCTGATGCCGTCGGTCAGGTTCTCCGGCGAAGCTCCGACGATGGTACACCGGCGAAGAAAAATGTGGCACCAGCACATGCACGAGCCCAACATGTGCTGCCGCAACCCACGGTCCGGTCTGATCTTAGACTGGGAATGAACTCCATATGCTTAGATGGGGAATGAACTCCGTATGCCTAAGTCAACCCACGAAATGAGCGTGCGGGCGCTCAACCGGCCAGAAGGGCGGGATGCGCAAGCCGAGGATCGGCTGGGTCCCCCTCTGGGTGCTGTCGATCCTGCTGCCACAACCCTTAGTTTGATCTGATCTTAGATAGGGAATGAACTCCGTATGCCTAAGCCAACCGACGAAACGAACGGGCGGGCGGGTAGGCGGCCACTACGCCTGCCAGAGAGGCGGGATGCGCAAGCCGTGGATCGATAGGGTGGTAGGTGGGTTTAGGCACATCTTCATATTTCTGCATGCCAATGCCATTTTTATGGCTTGTAAATTCATACAATGGTCCCTTAAGCCTTCACGTGAAGTTTCATGGCAAGACGACTCGTTTTCTATTTTTCACGATTTTCAAAACTTTTTATGGTTCAGGATTTTTTAAAATTGTTTTCGAAGGAGTTTTGGCCCCAAACTTGGTAGACGTGATCCTTGTCTTTTTTTTGGCATGCACAAAAAAATTCAGCTAAAAACTCGAAGTGTACAAGATTTTGTGACAATTTGAAAAAAGTGTCCCAATTTCAAACACTTTAATGGCTACTGGCAGCAAACCTGTAAAATCTGAAATGCTCTTTAAGGGGGTGTGAGTTCTCGAGGTTTGATGAGGGATAGGGGGCCAATATAAGGGCCAAGTACCAGCACCCATCGCTAATCATGTGCGCATACCCCCCGGCACCCCCGATCGTCGGAACCCCAATGCCGCCGGTCAGGTTCTCCGACGATGGTGCCCCGATAAAGAAAAATACGGCATCAGCACATGCCCAAGCCCAGCATGTGCTGCCGCAACCCTCGCTCTGATCTGATCTTAGACCAAAAATGAACTCCATATGCTTAGACTGGGAACTCCATAAGCCTTCACGTGAAGTTTCATGGCAAGACGACTCGTTTTCTATTTTTCACGATTTTCAAAACTTTTTATGGTTCAGGATTTTTTAAAATTGTTTTCGAAGGAGTTTGGCACCAAACATGGTAGACGTGATCCTTGTATTTTTGTTGGCATGCACAAAAAAATTCAGCTAAAAACTCAAAGTGTACAAGATTTTGTGACCATTTGAAAAAAGTGTCCCCATTTCAGACACTTTAATGTCTACTGGCAGCAAACCTGTAAAATCGCAAATGCTCTTTAAGGGGGTGTGAGTTCTCGAGGTTTGATGAGGGATAGGGGGCCAATATAAAGGCCAAGTACCAGCTCCCATCACACATCATGTGCGCACACCCCCCGGCCCCCCCGATCGTCGGAACACCAATACCACCGGTCAGGTTCTCCGGCGATGCTTCGGCAATGGTGCCTCGATGAAGAAAAATGTGGCTCCAGCACATGCTCGAGCCCAGCATGTGCTACCGTAACCCTAGGTCCAGTCTGATCCTAGACTGGGAATGAACTCCATATGCCTAAGCCAACCGACGAAACGAGTGGGCGGGCGGGAGGGCACTACGCCGGCCAGAGAGACGGGATGCGCAAGCCATGGATCAATAGGGTGGTAGGTGGGTTTAGGCACATCTTCATATTTCTGCATGCCAATCCCATTTTTATGGCTTGTAAATTCATACAATGGTCCCTTAAGCCTTCACGTGAAGTTTCATGGCAAGACGACCCGTTTTTTATTTTTCATGATTTTTAAAACTTTTCACGGTTCGGGATTTTTTAAAATTTTTTCGGAAGGAGTTTTCACCCCAAACTTGGTAGACGTGATCCTTGTATTTTTTTTGGCATGCACAAAAACCTACAGCTAAAAAATCAAAGTGTACAAGATTTTGTGACCGTTTGAAAAAAGTGTCCCCATTTCAGACACTTTAATGGCTACAGGCAGCAAACCTGTAAAATCTCAAATGCTCTTTAAGGGGGTGTGAGTTCTCGAGGTTTGATGAGGGATAGGGGGCCAACAGAGGAGCCAGGTACCAGCACCCATCCCACATTATGTGTGCACACCCCCTCCGGCCCCCCGATCGTCGGAACCCCAATGCCGCCGGTCAGGTTCTTCGGTGATGCTCCGGTGATGGTGCCCCGGTGAAGAAAAATGCGGCACCAGCACATGCCTGAGCCCAGCATGTGTTGCCGCAACCCTCAATCCGGTCCGATCTTAGACTGGGAATGAACTCCGTATGCCTAAGTCAACCCATGAAACGAGCGTGCGGGCGGGCAGCACGTCGGCCAGAGAGACAGGATGCGCAAGCCGTGGATCGATAGGGTGGTAGGTGGGTTTAGGCACATCTTCATATTTCTACATGCCAATGCCATTTTTATGGCTGGTAAATTCATACAATGGTCCCTTAATCCTTCACGTGAAGTTTCATGGCAAGATGACTCGTTTTCTATTTTTCACGATTTTTGAAACTTTTTGCGGTTCGAGATTTTTTAAAATTTTTTCAGAGGGAGTTTTTGCCCGAAACTTGGTAGACATGATCCTTGTATTTTTGTTGGCGTGCACAAAAAAATTCAGCTAAAAACTCATAGTGTACAAGATTTTGTGACCATTTCAAAAAAGTGTCCCCATTTTAGACACTTTAATGGCTACTGGCAGCAAACCTGTAAAATCTCAAATGCATTTTAAGGGGGTGTGAGTTCTCGAGGTTTGATGAGGGATAGGGGGCCAATATAAGGCCCAAGCACCAGCACCCATCACATATCATGTTCCCACACCCCCCCGACCCCCCCGATCGTTAGAACCCCAATGCCGTCGGTCAAGTTCTTCGACAATGGTGCCCCGGTGAAGAAAAATGCGACACCAGCACATGCTCGAGCCCAACATGTGCTGTCGCAACCCTCGGTCCAGTCCGATCTTAGACTGGCAATGAACTCCATATGCTTAGACTGGGAATGAGCTTTGTATGCCTAAGTTAACCCACGAAACGAGCGTGTTGGCGCTCAACCGGCCAGAGGGGTGGGATACGCAATCCGAGGATCGATCGGGTCCCCCTCTGAGTGCTGTCGATCCTGCTATCGCAACCCTCAGTCTGGTCCAATCTTAGACTGGGAATGAACTCCGTATGCCTAAGCCAACCGACGAAACGAGTAAGCGGGCGGGTGGGCGGGCACTACGTCGGCCAGAGAGACGGGATGTGCAAGCCGTGGATCGATAGGGTGGTAGGTGGGTTTAGGCACATCTTCTTATTTCTGTGTGCCAATCCCATTTTTATGGCTTGTAAATTCATACAATGGTCCCTTAAGCCTTCACGTGAAGTTTCATGGCAGGACGACTCATTTTTTATTTTTCACGATTTTTAAAACTTTTTACGGTTCGAGATTTTTTAAAATTTTCTCGAAAGGAGTTTCCCCCCGAACCTGGTAGACATGATCCTTGTATTTTCTTTGGCATGCATAAAAAAATTCAGCTAAAAACTCAAAGTGTACAAGATTTTGTGACCATTTGAAAATAGTGTCCCCATTTCAGACACTTTAATGGCTACTGGCAGTAAACCTGTAAAATCTCAAATGCTCTTTAAGGGTGTGTGAGTTGTCTAGGTTTGATGAGGGATAGGGGGCCAATATAAGGGCTAAGTACCAGTACCCATTGCACATCATGTACGCACACCCCCCCGGCCCCCTCGATCATCGAAACCCCAATGTCATCGATCAGGTTCTTCGGGGATGCTCCGACGATGGTGCCCCGACAAAAAAAAATATGGCACCAGCACATGCCTGAGCCCAACATTTGCTGCCGCAATCCTCGGTCCAGTCCAATCCGATCATAGACTGGGAATGAACTCCGTATGCTTAGACTGGGAATGAACTCCATATGCCTAAGTCAACCCATGAAATGAGTGTGCAAGCGCTCAGCCGGCTAGAGGGGTGGGATGCGCAAGTCGAGGATTGGTCGGATCATTGTCTCCGTGCTACCAATCCTGCTACCGCAACCCTCGATCTGACCTGATCTTAGATTGGGAATGAACTCCGTATGCCTAAGCCAGCCAATGAAACGAGGGGCAGGCGTGCGGGCGGGCACCACACTGGCCAGAGAGACGGGATGCGCAAGCCATGGATCGATAGGGTGGTAGGTGGGTTTCGGCATAGCTTCATATTTCTGCATGCCAATGCCATTTTTATGGCTTGTAAATTCATACAATGGTACCTTAAGCCTTCATGTGAAGTTTCATGGCAGGACGACTCGTTTTCTATTTTTCATGATTTTTGAAACTTTTTACGGTTTGGAATTTTTTAAAATTTTTTTGGAAGGAGTTTTGGCCCCAAGCTTGGTAGACGTGATCTCTGTATTTTTGTTGGCATGCATAAAAAAATTCAGCTAAAAACTTGAAGTGTACAAGATTTTGTGACCATTTGAAAAAAGTGTCCCCATTTCAGACACTTTAATGGCTACTGGCAGCAAACCTATAAAATCTCAAATGCTTTTTAAGGGGGTGTGAGTTCTCTAGGTTTGATGAGGGATAAGGGGCCAATAAAAGGGGCAAGTACCAGTACCCATTGCACATCATGTGCGCACACCCCCCCAGCCCCCTCGATTGCCGGAACCCCAATGCCGCCGTTCAGGTTGTCCGGCGATGCTCCGACGATGGTGCCCCGACGAAGAAAAATGCGACACCAGCACATGCCCGAGCCTAGCATGAGCTGCCACAACCCTCGGTCTGGTCCGATCTTGGACTGGGAATGAACTCTGTATGCCTAAGTCAAACTATGGAACGAGCGTGCAGGCACTCAGTCGGCTAGAGGGGCGGGATGTGCAAGTCGAGGATCGGTTGGGTCCCCCTTTGCATGCTGTCGATCCTACTGCCGTAATCCTAGGTCCGGTCTGATCTTAGACTGGGAATGAACTCCGTATGCTTAAGCCAACCGATGAAACAAGGGGGCGAGCGGGCGGGCACAATGTCGGCCAGAGAGACGGGATGCGCAAGCCGTGGATCGATAGGGTGGTAGGTGGGTTTAGGCACATCTTCATATTTCTATGTGCCAATGCTATTTTTATGGCTTGTAAATTCATACAATGGTCCCTTAAGCCTTCACGTGAAGTTTCATGGCAAGAGGACTCGTTTTCTATTTTTCACGATTTTCAAAACTTTTTACGGTTCGGGATTTTTTAAAATTTTTTCGGAAGGTGTTTTGGCTCCAAACTTGGTAGACGTGATCCTTGTATTTTTTTTGTCGTGGACAAAAAAATTCAGTTAAAAACTCCAAGTGTACAAGATTTTGTGACCATTTGAAAAAAATGTCCCTATTTCAGACTCTTTAATGGCTACTGGCAGCAAACCTGTAAAATCTCAAATGCTCTTTGAGGGGGTGTGAGTTCTCGAGGTTTGATGAGGGATAGGGGGCCAATATAAGGGCCAAGTACCAGCACCCATCACACATCATTTGCACACACCCCCCAGTGGCCTCCCCGATCGTCGGAGCCCCAATGCCGCCGATCAGGTTCTCCGACGATGCTCTAGCGATGGTGCCCCAGCGAAGAATAATGCGGCACCAGCAAATGCCCGAGCCCAGCATGTGCTGCCGCAACCCTCGGTCCAGTCTGATGTTACACTAGGAATGAACTCCGTATGCCTAAGCCAACCGATGAGACGAACGGGCGGGCAGGCGGGTGCGAACTGCGTCGGCTAGAGAGACGGGATGCGCAGGCCATGGATCGATAGGGTGGTAGGTGAGTTTAGGCACATCTTTAGATTTCTACGTGCCAATGCCATTTTTATGCCTCGTGAACTCATACAATGGTCCCTTAAGCCTTCACGTGAAGTTTAATGGCAAGACGACTCGTTTTTTATTTTTCATGATTTTTGAAACTTTTTGGGTTCAGGATTTTTTAAAATTTTTTCGGAAGGATTTTTGGCCCCAAACTTGGTAGACATGATCCTTGTATTTTTGTTGGCATGCATAAAAAATTTCAGCTAAAAACTCAAAGTGTACAAGATTTTGTGACCATTTGAAAAAAATGTCCCCATTTCAAACACTTTAATGGCTACTGGCAGCAAACCTATAAAATCTTAGATGCTCTTTAAGGGGTGTGAGTTCTCGAGGTTTGATGAGGGATAGGGGGCCAATATAAGGGCCAAGTACCAGCACCCATCGTACATCATGTGCGCACACCCCCCGACCCCCTCTATTGCCGGAACCCCAATGCCGTCGGTCAGGTTCTCCGGCGATGCTTCGGCGATGGTGCCCCAACGAAGAAAAATGCGGCACCAGCACATGCCCAACCAAGCATGTGCTACCGTAACCCTCGGTTCGGTCCAATCTTAGGCTGGGAATGAACTTCGTATGCTTAGATTGGGAATGAACTTCGTATGCCTAAGTCAACCTACAAAACGAGCGTGCGGGCGCTCAGCCGGCCAGAGGGGCGGCATGCACAAGCTGGGGATCGACCGGGTCCCCCTCTGCGTGCTGCTGATCCTGCTGCCGCAACCCTCAGTCTTGTCCGATCTTAGATTGGGAATGAACTCTATATGCCTAGGCCAACTGACGAAATGAGCGGGCGGGCGAGCGAGCGGGCACTATGTCGGCCAGAAAGACGGGATGCGCAAGCCGTGGATCGATAAAGTTGTAGGTGGGTTTAGGCACATCTTCATATTTTTGTGTGCCATGCCATTTTTATGGGTTGTAAATTCATACAATGGTCCCTTAAGCCTTCACGTGAAGTTTCATGGCAAGACGACTCGTTTTCTTTTTTTCATGATTTTCGAAACTTTTTGTGGTTCAGGATTTTTTAAAATTTTTTTGGAAGGACTTTTGGCCCCAAACTTGGTAGACGTGATCCTTGTATTTTTTTTGGCATGCATAAAAAAATTCAGCTAAAAACTCGAAGTGTAAAAGATTTTGTTACCATTTGAAAAAAATGTCTCCATTTCAGACAATTTAATGGCTACTGGTAGCAAACATGTAAAATCTTAAATGCTCTTTAAGGGGGTGTGAGTTCTTGAGGTTTGATGAGGGATAGGGGGCCAATATAAGGGCCAAGTACTGGCAGCCATCGCACATCATATGCGCACACCCCCCCGACCCCCCGATCGCCGGAGCAGCAATGCCGCCGGTCAAGTTCTCCGGCGATGCTCCAACGATGGTGCCCCGACGAAGAAAAATGCGACACCAGCACATGCCCAGCCAAGCATATGCTAGCGTAACCCTCGGTTCGGTCTGATCTTAGGCTGGGAATGAACTCCGTATGCTTAGACTGGGAATGAACTTAGTATGCCTAAGTCAAGCCACGAAACGAGCGTGCGGGCGCTCAGCGGCTAGAGGGGCTGGATGCGCAAGCCGGGGATCGGTCGGGTCCCCCTCTACGTGCCGCTGATCCTGCTACCGTAACCCTCGGTCTAGTCTGATCTTAGACTGGGAATGAACTTCGTATGCCTAGGCCAACCGACAAAACGAGCGGGCCGGCGAGCGGGCGAGCACTACGCCGGCTAGAGAGACGGGATGCACAAGCCATGGATCGATAGGGTGGTAGGTGGGTTTAGGCACATCTTCATATTTCTGCGTCCTAATGCCTTTTTTATTTCTTGTAAATTCATACAATGGTCCCTTAAGCCTTCACATGAAGTTTCATGGCAAGACGACTCGTTTTCTATTTTTCATGATTTTGGAAACTTTTTGCGGTTCGAGATTTTTTAAAATTTTTTTGGAAGGATTTTTGGCCCCAAACTTGGTAGACGTGATCCTTATATTTTTGTTGGCATGCACAAAAAAATTCAGCTAAAAACTCGAAGTGTACAAGATTTTGTGACCATTTGAAAAAAATGTCCCCATTTCAGACACTTTAATGGCTACTGGCAGCAAACCTGTAAAATCTCAAATGCTTTTTAAGGGGGTGTGAGTTCTTGAGGTTTGATGAGGGATAGGGGGCCAATATAAGGGCCAAGTACCAGCACCCATCGCACATCATGTGAGCACACCCCCCGGCCCCCCGATCGTCGGAACCCCAATGCCGCCGTTCATGTTCTCCGGGGATGCTCCGGCGATGGTGCCCCGGCGAAGAAAAATGCAGCACCAGGACATGCCGGAGCCCAGCATGTGCTACCGCAACCCTCGGTCCGGTCTGATCTTAGACTGGGAATGAACTCCGTATGCTTTGACTGGGAATGAACTCCGTATGCCTAAGTCAACCCATGAAACGAGTGTGCGGGTGCTCAACCGGCCAGAGGGACGGGATGCGCAAGCGGGGGATAGGCCGAGTCCCCCTCTGTGTGCTGCCGATCCTGCTGCCGCATCCTTTGGTCTAGTCTGATCTTATACTGGGAATGAACTCCGTAATCCTATGCCAATCGACAAAACAAGCGGGCGGGCAGGCGGGTGGGCAGGCGGGCGGGTGGGCGGGCGGGCGGGCTGGTGGGCGGGCGGGCGGGCACTACGTCGGCCAGAGAGACGGGATGCATAAGCAGTGGATCGATAGGGTGGTAGGTGGGTTTAGGCACATCTTCATATTTCTACGTGCCAATATCTTTTTTATGGCTTGTAAATTCATACAATGGTCCTTTAAGCCTTCACATGAAGTTTCGTGGCAATACGACTCGTTTTCTATTTTTCATGATTTTCAAAACTTTTTTACGGTTTGGGATTTTTTAAAATTTTTTCGGAAGGCTTTTTGGACCCAAACTTGGTAGACGTGATCCTAGTATTTTTGTTGGCACGCAAAAAAAAATTCAGCTAAAAACTTGAAGTGTACAAGATTTTGTGACCATTTGAAAAAGTGTATCCATTTCAGACACTTTAATTGCTACTGGCAGCAAACCTGTAAAATCTCAAATGCTCTTTAAAGGGGTGTGAGTTCTCGAGGTTTGATGAGGGATAAGGGGCCAATATAAGGGCCAAGTACCAGCACCCATTGCACATCATGTGCGCACAACCCCCCCGATCGCTGGAACCCCAATGCCGCCGGTCAGGTTCTCCGGTGATGCTCCGACGATGGTGCCCCGACGAAGAAAAATGCGGGACTAGCACATGCCCGATCCCAGCATGTGCTGCCACATCCCTCGGTCCGGTCCGATCTTAGACTGGGAATGAACTCCGTATGCCTAAGTTAACCCATGAAACTGGCGTGCGGGCGCTCAGCCCACTAGAGGGGCGGGATGCGCAAGCCAGGTATCGATCGGGTCCCCCTCTACATGCTACCGATCCAGCTGCTGCAACCCTCGGTCTGGTATGATCTTAGAATGAGAACGAACTCCGTATGCCTAAGCCAACCGACGAAACGAGCGGGCGGGCGGGCTGGCGGGCACTACGTCGGCCAGAGAGACGGGGTGCACAAGCCGTGGATCGATAGGGTGGTAGGTGGGTTTAGGCACATCTTCATATTTCTGCATGCCAATGCCATTTTTATGGCTTGTAAATTCTTACAATGGACCCTTAAGCCTTCACGTGAAGTTTCATGGCAAGATGACTCGCTTTATATTTTTCACGATTTTTGAAACTTTTTGCAGTTCGAGATTTTTTAAAATTTTTTCGGAAGGAGTTTTGGCCCCAAACATGGTAGACGTGATCCTTGTATTTTTGTTGGCATGCATAAAAAAATTAACCTAAAAAATCGAAGTGTACAAGATTTTGTGACCATTTGAAAAAAGTGTCCCCATTTCAGACACTTTAATGGCTACTGGCAGCAAACCTATAAAATCTCAAATGCTCTTTAAGGGGGTGTGAGTTCTCGAGGTTTCATGAGGGATAGGGGGCCAATATAAGGGCCAAGTTCCAGCACCCATTGCACATCATGTGCGCACACCCCCCCTCGACCTCTCCGATTGCCAAAACCCTAATGCCGTCGGTCAGGTTCTCCGATGAAGAAAAATGCGGCACTAGCACATCTTCATATTTCTGCGTGCCAATGCCATTTTTATGGCCTATAAATTCATACAATGGTCCCATAAGCCTTCACGTGAAGTTTCATGGCAAGACGACTCATTTTTTATTTTTCACGATTTTTGAAAATTTTTTGCGGTTCGTGATTTTTTAAAATTTTTTTGGAAGGAGTTTTGGCCCCAAAGTTGGTGGACATGATCCTTGTATTTTTGTTGGCATGCACAAAAAAATCAGCTAAAAACTCGAAGTGTACAAGATTTTGTGACCATTTGAAAAAAGTGTCCCCATTTTAGTCACTTTAATGGCTACTGGCAGCAAACCTATAAAATCTCAAATTCTCTTTAAGGGGGTGTGAGTTCTCAAGGTTTGATGAGGGATAGGGGGCCAATATAAGGGCCAAGTACCAGCACCCATCGCACATCATGTGCGCACACCCCCCTCGATCCCCCGATCAATGGAACCCCAATGCCGCCGGTCAGGTTCTCCGGCGATGCTTCGACGATGGTGCCCCGATGAAGAAAAATGTGACACCAACACATGTCTGAGCCTAGTATGTGCTGCCGTAACCTTCGGTCCAATCTGATCTTAGACTGGGAATGAACTTCTATGCTTAGACTGGGAATGAACTTTGTATGCTTAGACTGGGAATGAACTCCGTATGCCTAAGTCAAACCACGAAACGAGCGTGCGGGAGCTCAGCCGGCCAGAGGGGCAGGATGCACAACTACGGATCGATCGGGTCCCCTTCTGCATGCTGCCGATCTTGATACCACAACCCTTGATCTGGTCCAATCTTAGACTGGGAATGAACTTCATATGCCTAAGCCAATCGATGAAACGAGCGGGTGGGCAGGCACTACGCTGGCTAGAGCGACGGGATGCGCAAGCCGTGGATCAATAGGGTGTAGGTGGGTTTAGGCACATCTTCATATTTCTGCGTGCCAATGCCATTTTTGTGGCTTGTGAATTCATACAATGGTCCCTTAAGCCTTCACGTGAAGTTTCATGGCAAGACGACTCATTTTCTATTTTTCATGATTTTCGAAACTTTTTGAGGTTCAGGATTTTTTAAAATTTTTTCAGAAGGAGTTTTTGCCCCAAACTTGGTAGACATGATCCTTGTGTTTTTGCTGGCATGCACAAAAAAAAATCAGCTCAAAACTCAAAGTGTACGATATTTTGTGACCATTTGAAAAAAGTGTCCCCATTTCAGACACTTTAATGGCTACTGGCAGCAAACCTGTAAAATCTCAAATCCTCCTTAAGGGGGTGTGAGTTCTTGAGGCTTGATGAGGGATAGGGGCCCAATATAAGGCCAAGTAGCAGCACCCATCACACATCATGTGCGCACACCCCCCGACCCCCCAGATCGTCGGAACCCCAATGCCCTGGTCAGGTTCTCTGACGATGCTCCGGCGATGGTGCCCCGGTGAAGAAAAATGTGGCACAACACATGCCCGAGCCCAGCATGTGCTGCCGTAAACCTTGGTCTAGTCAGATCTTAGACTGGGAATGAACTCCTTATGCTTTGACTGGGAATGAACTCCATATGCCTAAGTCAACCCACGAAACGAGCGTGCAGGCGCTCAGCCGTCCAGAGCGATGGGATGCGCAGGTCGGGGATTGGTCAGGTCCCACTCTGCGTACTGTGAATCCTAGTACTGCAACCCTCAGTTTGATCCGATCTTAGACAGGGAATGAACTCCGTATGCCTAAGCCAACCGACGAAACGAACGGGCGGGCAGGCTGGCGGGCACTACGTCGGCCAGAGAGATGAGATGCGTAACCCGTGGATCGATAGGGTGATAGGTGGATTTTTCCACATCTTCATATTTATGGATGCCAATGCCATTTTTATGGCTTGTAAATTCATACAATGGTCCTTTAAGCCTTCACGTGAAGTTTCATGGCAAGACGACTCGTTTTCTATTTTTCATGATTTTTGAAACTTTTTATGGTTCGGGATTTTTTAAAATTTTTTCGGAAGGAGTTTTTGCCCCAAACATGGTAGACGTGATCCTTGTGTTTTTGTTGGCATGCACAAAAAAAATCAGCTAAAAGCTCAAAGTGTACAAGACTTTGTGACCATTTGAAAAAAGTGTCCCCATTTCAGGCACTTTAATGGCTACTGGCAGCAAACTTGTAAAATCTCAAATACTTTTTAAGGGGGTGTGACTTCTCGATTTTTGATGAGGGATAGGGGAATATATAAGGGCCAAGTACCAGCACCCATCGCACATCATGTGCGCACACCCCCCCAGCCCCCCCGATCGTGGAACCCCAATTCTGTCGGTCGGGTTCTTCGGCGATGGTGCCCCAACGAGGAAAAATGCAGCACCAGCACATGCCCGAGCCTAGCATGTGCCACCGCAACACTCGGTCCGGTCTGATCTTAATTGGGAATGAACTCCGTATGCTTAGACTGGGAATGAACTTTGTATGCATAAGTCAACCCACAAAACGAGCGTGCGGGGCGCTCAGTCGGCCAGAGGGGCGGGATCCGTAAGTCGAGGATCGGTCGGGTCCCCCTCTACTTGCTGTCGATCCTGCTGCCACAACCCTCGGTCCGGTCCAGTCTTAGACTGGGAATGAACTCCCTATGCCTAAGCCAACTGACGAAACGAGCGGGCAGGCGGGCGGGCACTACGCCGGCAAGAGAGACGGGATGCGCAAGCCGTGGATCGATAAGGTGGTAGGTGCGTTTAGGCACATCTTCATATTTCTATGTGCCAATGCCATTTTTATGGCTTGTAAATTCATACAATGGTCCCTTCAGCCTTCATGTGAAGTTTCATGGCAAGACGACTCGTTTTCTATTTTTCATGATTTTTGAAATATTTTGCGGTTCGGGATTTTTGAAAATTTTTTCAGAAGGAGTTTTCACCCCGAACTTGGTAGACATGATACTTGTATTTTTGTTCACATGCATAAAAAAATTCAGCCAAAAACTCAAAGTGTACAAGATTTTGTGACCATTTGAGAAAAGTGTCCCCATTTCGAGACACTTTATTGGCTACCGGCAGCAAACCTATAAAATCTCAAATGCTCTTTAAGGGGGTGTGAGTTCTCGAGGTTTGATGAGGGATAGGGGGCCAATATAAGGGCCAAGTACCAGCACCCATCGCACATCATGTGCGCACACCCCCCGGCCCCCCCGATCGTCGGAACCCTAATGCCGTCGGTCAGGTTCTCCGATGATGCTCCGACGATGGTGCCCTGGCAAAGAAAAAAGTGACACCAGCACATGCTCGAGCCTAGCATGTGCTGTCGCAACCCTTGGTCTGATCTGATCTTAGACTGGGAATGAACTCCGTATGTTTAAACTAGGAATGAAATCCGTATGCCTAAGTCAACCAATGAAACGAGCGTGCGGGCGCTCAGCCGGCCAGAGGGGCGAGATGCGCAAGCTAGGGATCGACCGGGTCCCCCTCTATGTGGTGCCAATCCTGCTACTGCAACCCTCGGCCCGGTCCGATCTTAGACTGGGAATGAACTCCGTATGCCTAAGCCAACTGACGAAACGAGCGGGCGGGCGGACGGGCGGGCGGGCACTACACTGGCCAGAGAGACTGGAGTGCAAGCCGTGGATCGATCGGATGGTAGGTGGGTTTAGGCACATCATATTATTTCTATGTGCCAATGCCATTTTTATGGCTTGTAAATTCAGACAATGGTCCCGTAAGCCTTCAAGTGAAGTGTCGTGGCAAGACGACTTGTTTTCTATTTTTCATGATTTTTGAAACTTTTTAAGGTTTGGGATTTTTTAAAATTTTTTCGGAAAGAGTTTTGGCCCCAAACTTGGTAGACATGATCCTTGTATTTTTGTTGGCATGCACAAAAAAATTCAGCTAAAAACTCGAAGTGTACAATATTTTGTGACCATTTGAAAAAAGTGTCCCCATTTTATACACTTTAATGGCTACTGGTAGCAAACCTGTAAAATCTCAAATGCTCTTTAAGGGGGGGTGTGTTCTTGAGGTTTGATGAAGGATAGGGGGCCAATATAAGGGCCAAGTGCCAGCACCATCGCACATCATGTGCGCACACCCCCGCCGGCCCACCCAATCGCTAGAACCCCAATACCGTCGGTCAGGTTCTCCGGCAATGCTTCGGCGACGGTGCCCCGACGAAGAAAAATGCGGCACCAGCACATGCCCGAGCCCAGCATGAGCTGTCGCAACCCTCGGTCTGGTCCGATGTTAGACTGGGAATGAACTCCGTATGCCTAAGCCAACTGACGAAACGAGTCGGTGGATGGGAAGGCAGGCACTATGCCAGCAAGAGAGACGGGATGCACAAGCCATGGATCGATAGGTTGGTAGGTGGGTTTAGGCACATCTTCATATTTCTGCATGCCAATGCCATTTTTATGGCTTGTAAATTCATACAATGGTCCCTTAAGCCTTCACGTCAAGTTTCATGGCAAGACGACTCGTTTTCTATTTTTCATGAATTTTGAAACTTTTTACGGTTTGGGATTTGTTAAAATTTTTTCGAAAAGGGTTTTGGTCCCAAACTTGGTAGACATGATCCTTGTATTTTTGTTGGCATGCACAAAAAAATTCAGTTAAAAACTCGAAGTGTACAAGATTTTGTGACCATTTGAAAAAAGAGTCCCCATTTTAGACACTTTAATAGCTACTGGCAGCAAACCTGTAAAATCTCAAATGCTCTTTAAGGGGGTTTGTGTTCTCGAGGTTTGATGAGGGATAGGGGGCCAATATAAGGAACAAGTACCAGCACCCATCGCACATCATGTACCCAAACCCCCCGGCCCCCACGATCGCTGGAACCCCAATACCGTCGGTCAGGTTCTCCGACGATGCTCCGGCCATGGTCCCTCGACGAAGAAAAATGTGGCACCAGCACATGCCCGAGCCCAGCATGTGCTGCCACAACCCTTGGTCCGGTCTGATCTTAGACTGGGAATGAACTCTGTATGCCTAGACTGGGAATGAACTCCGTATGCCTAAGTCAACCCACAAAATGAGCGTAGGGGCGCTCAGCCGACCAGAGGCACAAGATACGCAAGTCGGGGATCGGCTGGGTCCCCTTCTGCGTGCTGCAGATCCTTTTGCTACAACCTTCAACCCGGTCTAATCTTAGACAGGGAATGAACTCCATATGCCTAAGCCAACCGATGAAACGAGCGGGTGGGCGGGCAGGCGGGCACTACGCCGGCCAGAGAGACGGGACGCGCAAGCTGTGGATCGATAGGGTGGTAGGTGGGTTTAGGTACATCTTCATATTTCTACATGCCAATGCCATTTTTATGGCTTGTAAATTCATACAATGGTCCCTTAAGCCTTCACGTGAAGTTTCATGGCAAGACGACTCGTTTTCTATTTTTCATGATTTTTGAAACTTTTTACGATTCGGGATTTTTTAAAATTTTTTTGAAAAGAGTTTTTGTCCCAAACTTGGTAGACGTGATCCTTGTATTTTTTTTGGCATGCACAAAAAAATTCAGCTAAAAACTTGAAGTGTACAAGATTTTGTGACCATTTGAAAAAAGTTTCCCCATTTTAGACACTTTAATGGCTACTGGCAACAAACCTGCAAAATCTCAAATGCTCTTTAAGGGGGTGTGTGTTCTCGAGGTTTGATGAGGGATAGGGGGCCAATATAAGGGCCAAGTACCAGCACCCATCACACATCATGAGCGTACACCCCCCCCGGCCCCCTCGATCGCCGGAACCCCAATACCGCCGGTCAGGTTCTCCGGCAATGCTCCGGCGATGGTGCCCCGACGAAGAAAAATGTGGCACCAGCAAACTTGGTAGACGTGATCCTTGTACTTTTTTTGGCATGCATAAAAAAATTCAGCTAAAAACTCGAAGTGTACAAGATTTTGTGACCATTTGAAAAAAGTGTCCTCATTTTAAACACTTTAATGGCTACTGGCAGTAAACCTGTAAAATCTCAAATGCTCTCTAAGGGGGTGTGTGTTCTCGAGGTTTGATGAGGGATAGGGGGCCAATATAAGGGCCAAGTAACAGCACCCATCACACATCATGTGCGCACACCCCCCCGGCCCCCCCAATGCCGTCTGTCAGGTACTCCGACGATGCTCCGACGATGGTGCCCCAGCGAAGAAAAATGCGACACCAGCACATGCCCGAGCCCAGCATGTGCTACCGCAACACTCGGTCTGGTTCGATCTTAGTCTGGGAATGAACTCTGTATGCTTAGACAGGGAATGAACTCCGTATGCCTAAGTCAACCCACGAAACGAGCGTGCGGGCGATCAGCCGGCCAGAGGGGTAGGATGCATAAGCCGGGGATCGATCGGGTCCCCTTCTACATGCTACCGATCCTGCTGTCGCAACCTTTGGTCCGGTTCAATCTTAGACTAGGAATGAACTCCATATGCCTATGCCAACCGATGAAACAAGCGGGCGGGTGGGCGGGCGGGCGGGCACTACACCAGCCAGAGAGACGGGATGCGCAAGCCATGGATCGATATGGTGGTAGGTGGGTTTAGGCACATCTTTAATTTTTGCATGCCAATGCCATTTTTATGGCTTGTAAATTCATAGAATGGTCCCTTAAGCCTTCACGTGAAGTTTCATGGCAAGATGACTCGTTTTCTATTTTACATGATTTTTGAAACTTTTTACGGTTCAGGATTTTTTAAAATTATTTCGGAAGGAGTTTTGGCCCCAAACTTTGTAGACATGATCATTGTATTTTTGTTGGCATGCATAAAAAAATTCAGCTAAAAACTCGAAGCATACAAGATTTTGTGACCATTTGATAAAAGTGTCCCCATTTCAGAAACTTTAATGGCTACTGGTAGCAAACCTGTAAAATCTCAAATGCTCTTTAAAGGGGTGTGAGTTCTTGAGGTTTGATGAGGGATAGAGGGCCAATATAAGAGCCAAGTACCAGCACCATCGCACATCATGTGCGCACACCCCCCCGAACCCCCGATCCCCGAAACCCTAATGCCGTCGATCAGGTTCTCCGGTGAAGCTCCGACGATGGTGCCCCGACGAAGAAAAATGCGGCACCAACACATGCCCGAGCCCAGCATGTGCTGCCGCAACCCTCGATCCGGTTTGATCTTAGACTGGGAATGAACTCCGTATGCTTAGACTGGGAAATGAACTTCGTGTGCCTAAGTCAACCTACGAAACGACCGTGCGGGCGCTCAGCCGGCCAGAGGGGCGAGATGCGGAAGCCGGTGATCGACTGGGTCCCCCTCTATGTGCTACCGATCCTGCTGCCGCAACCCTCGGTCGGGTCTGATATTAGACTGGGAATGAACTCCGTACGCCTAAGCCAACCGATGAAACGAGTGTCCCCATTACAGACATTTTAATGGCTACTGGCAGCAAACCTGTAAAATATCAAATACTCTTAAAGGGGGTGTGAGTTCTCGAGGTTTGATGAGAGATAGGGGGCCAATATAAGGGTCAAGTACCAACACCCATCGCACAACAGGTGCGCACACCCCCCCGACCCCCCCGATCACCGGAACCCCAATGCCGCCGGTCAGGTTCTCTGGCGATGGTGCCCCGACGAAGAGAAATGTGGCACCAACACATGCCCGAGCCCAGCATGTGCTGCCGCAACCCTCGGTCCGATCCGATCTTAGCCCATGGAATGAGCGTGCGGGTGCTCAGCTGGCTAGAGGGGCGAGATGCGCAAGCCAGGGATCAACCGGGTCCCCCTCTACATGCCGCCGATCCTGCTGTCGTAACCCTTGATCTGGTCTGATCTTAGACTGGGAATGAACTCCGTATGCCTAAGCCAACCGACGAAATGAGTGGGGGGGCGGGCGGGCACTACGCCGGCCAGAGAGACGGGATGCGCAAGCCGTGGATCGATAGGGTGGTAGGTGGGTTTAGGCATATCTTCATATTTGTGTGTGCCAATGCCATTTTTAGGGCTTGTAAATTCATACAATTGTCCGTTAAGCCTTCACGTGAAGTTTCATGGCAAGACGACTCATTTTCTATTTTTCACGATTTTTGAAACTTTTTGTGGTTTGGGATTTTTTAAAATTTTTTTAGAAGGGGTTTTGGCCCCAAACTTGGTAGACATGATTCTTGTATTTTTTTCGGCATGCAAAAAAAAAATTCAGCTAAAAACTCAAAGTGTAAAAGATTTTGTATCCATTTGAAAAAAGCATCCAAATTTCAAACACTTTAATGGCTACTAACAGCAAACCTGTAAAATCACAAATGCTCTTTAAGGGGGTGTGAGTTCTCAAGGTTTGATTAGGGATAGGGGGCCAATATAAGGGCCAAGTACCAGCACCCATCACACATCATGTGCGCACACGCCCCCCGGCTCCCCCGATCGCCAGAACCCCAATGCCACCGGTCAGGTTCTTCGGCGATGCTCCGGTGATGGAGCCCCGACGAAGAAAAATGCGGCACCAGCACATGCCCGAGCCCAGCACGTGCTGCCGCAACCCTCAGTCTGGTCCGATCTTAGATTGGGAATGAACTCTGTAAGCTTAGACTGGGAATGAACTCCGTATGCCTAAGTCAACCCACGAAACGAGCGTGCGGGCGCTCAGCCGGCCAGAGGGGCGGGATGTGCAAGCCAGGGATCGGTCGGTCCCCTTCTGCGTGCTACGATCCTACTGTCGAAACCCTCAGTCCAGTCGGATCTTATACTGTGAATAAACTCCGTATGCCTAAGCCAACCGACGAAACAAGCGAGAGGGCGGGCGGGCACTACGTCGGCCAGAGAGACGAGATACGCAAGCCGTGGATCGATAAGGTGGTAGGTGGGTTTACGCACATCTTCATATTTCTGTGTGCCAATGCCATTTTTGTGGCTTGTGAATTCATACAATGGTCCCTTAAGCCTTCATGTGAAGTTTCATGGCAAGACGACTCGTTTTCTATTTTTCATGATTTTCGAAGCTTTTTAGGGTTCGGGATTTTTTAAAATTTTTCGAAAAGAGTTTTGGCCTCAAACTTGGTAGACATGATCCTTGTATTTTTGTTGGCATGCACAAAAGAATTCAGGTAAAAACTTGAAGTGTACAAGATTTTGTGACCATTTGAGAAAAGTGTCTTCATTTTAGACATTTTAATGGCTACTGGCAGCAAACCTGTAAAATCTGAAATGCTCTTTAAGGGGGTGTGAGTTCTCAAGGTTTGATGAGGGATAGGGGGCCAATATAAGGTCCAAGAACCAGCACCCATCGCACATCATGTGCGCACCCGCCGGCCCCTCTGATCGTCGGAACCCCAACACCGTCGGTCAGTTTCTCCGACGATGCTCCGACGATGGTGCCTCGATAAAGAAAAATGTGGCACCAGCACATGCCCGACCCTAGCATGTGCTACCGCAACCCTCGATTTGGTACAATCTTATACTGGGAATGAACTCCGTATGCTTAGACCAGGAATGAACTCTATATGCCTAAGTCAACCCACGAAACGGGAGTGCGGGCTTTCAGCCGGCCAGAGGGGCGGGATGCGCAAGCCGGGGATCAACCGGGTTCCCCTCAACGTGCTGCCGATCTTGCTGCCACAACCCTTAGTTCGGTCTGATCTTTGGCTAGGAATGAACTTCGTATGCCTAAGCCAACCGATGAAATGAGCGGACGGGCGGGCGGGCGAGCACTACGTCGGCCAGAGAGACAGGATGCGCAAGCCGTGGATCGATAGGGTGGTTGGTTGGTTTAGGCGCAACTTCATATTTCTGC
Organism: Durio zibethinus; assembly: GCF_047325235.1. Lineage (NCBI taxonomy): Eukaryota > Viridiplantae > Streptophyta > Magnoliopsida > Malvales > Malvaceae > Durio > Durio zibethinus. The sequence goes on from NC_143177.1 coordinate 13,367,175, forward strand.
ATGCCAATGCAATTTTTATGGCTTGTAAATTCATACAATGGTCCATTTTTATGGTTTAGGCACATCTTCATATTTGTGTGTGCCAATGCCATTTTTATGGCTTTTAAATTCATACAATGGTCCGTTAAGCCTTCACGTGAAGTTTCATGGCAAGACGACTCGTTTTCTATTTTTCACGATCTTGGAAACTTTTTGCAGTTCGAGATTTTTTAAAATTTTTTCAAAAGGAGTTTTGGCATCAAACTCAGCAGACATGATCCTTGCATTTTTGTTGGCATGCACAAAAAAATTCAGCTAAAAACTCGAACTGTACATGATTTAGTGACCATTTGAAAAAGGTGTCCCCATTTCAGACACTTGAATGGCTATTGGCAGCAAACCTATAAAATCTCAAATGCTCTTTAAGGGGGTGTGAGTTCTCCAGGTTTGATGAGGACTAGGGGGCCAATATAAGGGCCAAGTACCAGCACCCATCGCACATCATGTGCGCACACCCCCCGGCCCCCCCGATCGCCGGAACCCCAATGGCGTCGGTTAGGTTCTCTGACGATGCTCCAGCGATGGTGCCCCGACGAAGAAAAATGTGGCACCAGCACCAGCCCGAGCCCAGCATATGTTGCCGCAACCCTCGGTCTGGTCCGATCTTAGACTGGGAATGAACTCTGTATGCCTAAGTCAACCCATGAAACGAACGTGCGGGCGCTCAGCCGACCAGAGGGGTGGGATACGCAAGCCGAGGATCGACCGGGTCCCCTTTTGCATGCTACAGATCCTGCTACCGTAACCCTCTATCCGATCCAATCTTAGACTGGGAATAACTCTGTATGCCTGAGCTAACCGATGAAACGAGCGCGCGGGCGGGCGGGCACTACGCCGGCCAGAGAGACGGAATGCGCAAGCCGTGGATCGATAGGGTGCTAGGTGGGTTTAGGCACATCTTCATATTTTTGCATGCCAATGCAATTTTTATGGCTTGTAAATTCATACAATGGTCCCTTAAGCCTTCACGTGAAGTTTCATGGCAAGACGACTCATTTTCTATTTTTCACGATTTTTGAAACTTTATGCGGTTTGAGATTTTTTAAAATTTTTTGGAAGGAGTTTTGGCATCAAACTTGGTAGACGTGATCCTTGTATTTTTGTTGGCATGCACAAAAAAAATTAGCTAAAAACTCGAAGTGTACATGATTTTGTGACCATTTGAAAAAAGTGTCCCCATTTTAGACACTTTAATGGCTACTGGTAGCAAACCTGTAAAATCTCAAATGCTCTTTAAGAGGGTGTGAGTTCTCAAGGTTTGATGAGGGATAGGGGCCAATATAAGGGCCAAGTACCAGCACCCATCGCACATCTGGCGATGGTGCCTCGATGAAGAAAAATGAGGCACCAGGATATGCCCGAGCCCAGCATGTGCTGTCACAACCCTCAGTCTAGTCCCATCTTACACTGGGAAAGAACTCCGTATGCTTAGACTGGGAATGAACCCCGTATGCCTACATCAACCCACGAAATGAACGTGCGGGCGTTCAGCCGGCCAGAGGGGCAGGATACGCAAGCCGGGGATCGATCAGGTACCCCTCAACGTGCTACCGATCTTGCTGCCACAACCCTCGGTCTAGCCTGATCTTAGACTGGGAATGAACTCCATATGCCTAAGCCAACCCACGAAACGAGCGGGCGGGCACTACGCCAGCCAGAGAGAAGGGATGCACAAGCCGCGGATCGATAGGGTGGTGGGTGGGTTTAGGCACATCTTCATATTTCTGCATGCCAATGACATTTTTATTTCTTGTAAATTCATACAATGGTCCCTTAAGCCTTCACGTGAAGTTTCATGGCAAGAAGACTCGTTTTCTATTTTTCATGATTTTTAAAACTTTTTGCGGTTCAAGATTTTTTAAAATTTTTTCGGAAGGAGTTTTGTCCCCAAACTTTTTAGACGTGATCCTTGCATTTTTTTTGGCATGGAAAAAAAAATTCAGCTACAAATTCGAAGTGTACAAGATTTTCTGACCATTTGAAAAAAGTAGCCCCATTTTAGACACTTTAATGGCTACTGGCAGCAAACCTGTAAAATCTCAAATGCTCTTTAAGGGGGTGTGAGTTCTCAAGGTTTGATGAGGGATAGTGGGCCAATATAAGGGCCAAGTACCAGCACCCATCGCACATCATGTCCGTACACCCCCCCGGCCCCTCAGATCATCGAAACCCCAATGCCGTCGATCAGGTTCTCCGGTGATGCTCCGGCGATGGTGCCTCGATGAAGAAAAATGCGGCACCAGCACATGCCCGAGCCTAGCATGTGCTGTCGCAACCCTCGGTCTGGTCGAATCTTAGACTGGGAATGAACTCCGTATGCTTAGACTGGGAATGAACTCCGTATGCCTAAGTCAACCGACGAAATGAGCGTGCGGGCGCTCATCCTGCCAGAAAGGCGGGATGTGTAAGCCGGGGATCGATCGGGTCTCCCTCTACATGTTGTCGATCCTGCTGCCACAACCCTCGGTCTGGTTCGATCTTAGATTTAGGCACATCTTAATATTTCTGCATGCCAATGCCATTTTTTATGGCTTGTAAATTCATAAAATGGTCCCTTAAGCATTCACGTGAAGTTTAATGGCAAGACGACTCGTTTTCTATTTTAAACGATTTTTGAAACTTTTTATGGTTCGGGATTTTTAAAAATTTTTTCAGAAGGATTTTTGGCCCCAAGCTTGGTAGATGTGATCCTTGTATTTTTGTTGGCATGCACAAAAACATTCAGCTAAAAACTCAAAGTCTACAAGATTTTGTGACCATTTGAAAAAAGTGTCCCCATCTTAGACACTTTAATGGCTACTGGCAGCAACCTATAAAATCTCAAATGCTTTTTAAGGGGGTGTGAGTTCTTGAGGTTTGATGAGGGATAGGGGGCCAATATAAGGGCTAAGTACCAGCACCCATCACACATCATGTGCGCACACCCCCCGGCCCCCCCGATCGTCAGAACCCCAATACCGTCGGTCAGGTTCTCCGACGATGCTACGGCGATGGTGCCCCGATGAAGAAAAATGCTGCACCAGCACATGTCCGAGCCCAGCATGTGCTGCCGCAACCCTCGGTCTGGTCCGATCATAGACTGGGAATTAACTCCGTATGGTTAGATTGGGAATCAAACTCCGTATGCCTAAGTCAACCCATGAAACGAGCATGCGGGCGCTTAGCCAGCTAGAGGGGTGAGATGCGCAAGCCGGGTCCCCCTCTACGTGCTGTTGATCCTGCTATCGCAACCCTTGGTTAGGTCTGATCTTAGACTGGGAATGAACTTCGTACGCCTATGCCAACCGACGAAACGAAAAGGCGGGCGGGCGGGCAATACGCCGGCCAGAGAGACGAGATGCGCAAGCCATGGATCGTTAGGGTGGTAGGTGGGTTTAGGCCCATCCTCATATTCCTACGTGCCAATGCCATTTTTATGGCTTGTAAATTCATACAATAGCCTTTAACCCTTCACGTGAAGTTTCATGGCAAGACGACTCGTTCTCTATTTTTCACGATTTTTGAAACTCTTTGCAGTTCAAGATTTTTTAAAATTTTTTCGGAAGGCGTTTTGGCCCAAACCTGGTAGACGTGATCCATGTATTTTTGTTGGCATGCACAAAAAAATTCAGCTAAAAACTCGAAGTGTAGAAGATTTTGTGACCATTTGAAAAAAGTGTCCCCATTTCAGACACTTTAATGGCTACTAGCAGCAAACGTGTAAAATCTCAAATGCTCTTTAAGGGGGTCTGAGTTATGAAGGTTTGATGAGGGATAGGGGGCCAATAAAAGGGCCAAGTACCAGCACCCATCGCACATCATGTGCGCACACCCCCCTCAGCCCCCCCGATCGTCGGAACCCCAATGCCGTCGGTCAGGTTCTCCGGCGATGCTCCAGTGATGGTGCCTCGACGAAGAAAAATGTGGCACCAGCACATGCCCGAGCCCAGCATGTGTTGCGACAACCGTCGGTCCGGTCTGATCTTAGATTGGGAATGAACTCTGTACGCTTAGACTGGGAATGAATTTCGTATGCCTAAGTCAACCCATGAAACGAGCGTGCGGACGCTCAGCCGGCCAGAGGGGTGGGATGCGCAAGCCGGGTCCACCTTTGTGTGCTGTCGATCCTACTGTCACAACCCTCGGTCTAGTCTAATCTTAGACTGGGAATGAACTCCGTATGCCTAAGCCAACCGACGAAACGAGCGGACGGGCGGGCGGGCACTATGTCGGCCAGAGAGACGGGATGCGCAAGCCATGGATCGATAGGGTGGTAGGTGGGTTTGGGCACATCTTCATATTTCTGCATGCCAATGCCATTTTTATGGCTTGCAAACTCATACAATGGTCCCTTAAGCCTTCACGTGAAGTTTCATGGCAAGATTACTCGTTTTCTATTTTTCACGATTTTCCAAACTTTTTAAGGTTCAAGATTTTTTAAAATTTTTTCGGAAGGAGTTTTGGCCCCAAACATGGTAGACATGATCCTTGTATTTTTTTTGGCATGCACAAAAAAATACAGCTAAAAACTTGAAGTGTACAAGATTTTGGGACCATTTGAAAAAAATGTCCCCATTCCAGACACTTTAACGGCTACTGGCAGCAAACCTGTAAAATCTCAAATGCTCTTTAAGGGGGTGTGAGTTCTCCAAGTTTGATGAGGGATAGGGGGCCAATATAAGGGCCAAGTACCAGCACCCATAGCATATCAAGTGCGCACACCCCCGATCACCGGAACCCCAATGCCGTCGGTCAGGTTGTCCGATGATGCTCCGACGATGGTGCCCCGGCGAAGAAAAATGCGGCATCAGCACATGCCTGAGCCCAGTATGTGCTGCCGCAACCCTCAATCCGATCTGATCTTAGATTGGGAATGAACTTCGTATGCCTAAGTCAACCCATGAAACGAGCGTGCGGGTGCTCAGCCGGCCAGAGGGGCGGGATGCTCAAGTCGAGGATCGGTCGGGTCCCCCTCTGCGTGTTGCCAATCCTGCTGCTACAAACCTCGGTCCAATCTGATCTTAGACTGGAAATGTACTCCATATGCCTAAGCCAATCGACGAAACGAGCGGACGGGCAGGCGGGCACTATACCGGCCAGAGAGACGGGATGCGCAAGCCATGAATCGATAGAGTGATAGGTGGGTTTAGGCACATCTTCATATTTCTTTGTGCCAATGCCATTTTTATGGCTTGTAAATTCATACAATGGTCCCTTAAGCCTTCACCTGAAGTTTCATGGCAGGACGACTCGTTTTCTATTTTTCATGATTTTCGAACTTTTCACTTTTTGGGATTTTTGAAAATTTTTTCAAAAGGATTTTTGGCCCCAAACTTAGTAGATGTGATACTTGTATTGTTTTTGGCATGCACAAAAAAATTCAGCTAAAAAGTCGAAGTGTACAAGATTTTGTGACCATTTGAAAAAAGTGTCCCCATTTCAGATACTTTAATGGCTACTGGCAGCAAACCTGTAAAATCTCAAATGCTCTTTAAGGGGTGTGAGTTCTTGAGGTTTGATGAGGGATAGGGGGCCAATAGAAGGGCCAAGTACCAGCACCCATCGTACATCATGTGTGCACACCCCCCGGCCCCCCCGGTCAGGTTCTCCGGCGGTGCTCCGACGATAGTGCCCCGACAAAGAAAAATGCGACACCAGCACATGCCCGAGCCCAGCATGTGCTGTCGTAACCCTTGGTCCAGTCCGATCTTAGACTGGGAATGAACTCCGTATGCTTAGACTGGGAATGAACTCCGTATGCCTAAGTCAACCCATGAAACGAGCGTGCGTAAGCCGGGGATCGGTCGGGTCCCCCTCTGCGTGCTACTGATCTTGCTGTCGCAACCCTCGGTCTGGTCTGATCTTAGACTGGGAATGAACTCCGTATGCCTAAGCCAACTGACGAAATGAGCGGGCAAGCGGGCACTACGTCGGGCAGAGAGACGGGATGCGCAAGCCGTGGATCGATAGGGTGGTAGGTGGGTTTAGGCACATCTTCATATTTCTGCATGCCAATGTCATTTTTATGGCTTGTAAATTCATACAATGGTCCCTTAAGCCTTCACGTGAAGTTTCATGCCAAGACGACTCGTTTTCTATTTTTCATGATTTTTGAACCTTTTTACGGTTCGTGATTTTTTAAAATTTTTTCAGAAGGAGTTTTTGTTGGCATGCACAGAACAATTCAGCTAAAAACTCAAAGTGTACAAGATTTTGTGACCATTTGAAAAAAGTGTCCCCATTTCAGAAACTTTAATGGCTACTGGCAGCAAACCTGTAAAATCTCAAATGCTCTTTAAGCGGGTGTGAGTTCTAGAGGTTTGAAGAGGGATAGGGGGCCAATATAAGGGCCAAGTACCAGCACCCATCGCACATCATGTGCGCACACCCCCCCGGCCCCCCGATCGCCGAAACCCGAATGTCGTCGGTGCCCCAATGCCGTCGGTCAGGTTCTCAGGCGTAACCCTCGGTCTGATCTTCGACTGGGAATAAACTTCATATGCTTAGACTGGGAATGAACTTCGTATGCCTAAGTCAACCCATGAAACGAGCATGCGGGCGCTCAGCCGGCCAAAGGGGCGGGATGCGCAAGCCAGGGATCGATCAGGTCCCTCTTGCGTGCAACCGATCCTACTGCCACAACCCTCGGTCTGGTTTGATCTTAGACTGGGAATGAACTCCGTATGCCTAAGCCAACCGAGGAAACGAGCGGGCAGACAGGCGGGCGGGCACTACGTCGGCAAGAGAGACGAGATGCGTAAGTCGTGGATCAATAGGGTGGTAGGTGGGTTTAAGCACATCTTCATATTTCTGCGTGCCAATGCCATTTTTCTGGCTTGTAAATTCATACAATGGTCCCTTAAGCCTTCACGTGAAGTTTCATGACAAGACAACTCGTTTTCTATTTTTCACGATTTTTGAAACTTTTTACGGTTTGAGATTTTTTAAAATTTTTCGGAAGGAGTTTTAGCCCCAAACTTGGTAGACGTGATCCTTGTATTTTGTTGGCATGCACAAAAAAATTCAACTAAAATCTCGAAGTGTACAAGATTTTGTGACCATTTGAAAAAAGTGTCCCCATTCTAGACACTTTAATGGCTACTGGCAGCAAACCCGTAAAATCTCAAATGCTCTGTAAGGGGGTGTGAGTTCTCGAGGTTTGATGAGGGATAGGGGGCCAATATAAGGGCCAAGTGCCAGCACCCATCCCACATCATGTGCGCACACCCCACTCGGCCCCCTCGATCGTCAGAATCCCAATGCCGCCAGTTAGGTTCTCGACGATGCTCCGGTGATGGAGCCCCAACGAAAAAAAATATGGCACCAGCACAAGCCCGAGCCCAGCATATGCTACCGTAACCCTCAGTTCGATCCGATCATAGACTGGGAATGGACTCTGTATGCTTAGACAGGGAAAGAACTCCGTATGCCAAAGTCAATCCACAAAGCGAGAGTGCGGGCGCTCAGTCGGCCAGAGGGGTAGGATGCGTAAGCCGGGGATTGACCGGGTCCCCCTCTGTGTGCTGTAGATCCTGCTGGTGCAACCCTCAGTCTAGTTTGATCTTAGACTGGGAAAGAACTCTGTATGCCTAAGCCAACCGACGAAACGAGCGGGTGGGCGGACGGGAACTATGTCGGCCAGAGAGACGGGATGCGTAAGCCGTGGATCGATAGGGTGGTAGGTGGGTTTAGGCACATCTTCATATTTCTCCATGCCAATGCCATTTTTCTAGCTTGTAAATTCATACAATGGTCCCTTAAGCCTTCACGTGAAGTTTCATGGCAAGACGACTCGTTTTGTATTTTTCACGATTTTTGAAACTTTTTATGGTTCGAGATTTTTTTAAATTTTTTTGGAAGGAGTTTTGGTGCCAAACTTGGTAGACGTGATCCTTGTATTTTTATTGGCATGCACAAAAAAATTCAGCTAAAAACTTGAAGTGTAGAAGATTTTGTGACCATTTGAAAAAAGTGTCCCCATTTCAGACACTTTAAAGGCTACTGGCAGCAAACCTGTAAAATCTCAAATGCTCTTTAAGGGGGTGTGAGTTCTCAAGGTTTGATGAGGGATATGGGGCCAATATAAGGGCCAAGTACCAGCACCCATCGCACACATGTGTGGACACCCCCACGGGCCCCCCGATCGTCGAAACCCCAATGCCGTCAGTCAAGTTCTCTGGCGATGCTCCGACGATGGTGCCCCAACAAAGAAAAATGCCCGAGCCTAGCATGTGCTGCCACAACCATCCGTCTGATCTGATCTTAGACTGGGAATGAACTCCATATGCTTAGACTGGGAATGAACTCTGTATGCCTAAGTCAACCCACGAAAGGAGCGTACGGGTGTTTAGCCAGCCAGAGGGGCGGGATGCACAAGCCGGGGATCAACCGGGTCCCCCTCTGCGTGCTGCCGATCCTACTGCCATAACCCCCGGTCTGGTCCAATCGTAGACTGGGAATGAACTCCGTTTGCCTAAGCCAACCGTCGAAATGAGCGGACGGACGGGCACTACGTCGGCCAAGGAGGCGGGATGCGCAAGCCGTGGATGGATAGGGTGGTAGGTGGGTTTGGGCACATCTTCATATTTCTGCATGCCAATGCCATTTTTATGGCTTGTCAATTCATACAATGGTCCCTTAAACCTTCACGTGAAGTTTCATGGCAAGATGACTCATTTTCTATTTTTCACGATTTTTGAAACATTTTAGGTTCAAGATTTTTTAGGTTCAAGATCTTAGACTGAGAATGAACTCCATATGCCTAAGCCAAACGATGAAACGAGCCGACGGGCGGGCGGGCACTACGTCGGCCAGAAAGGCGGGATGCGCAAGCCGTGGATCAATAGGGTGGTAGTGGGTTTAGGCACATCTTCATATTTTTGCCTACCAATGCCATTTTTATGGCTTGTAAATTCATACAATGGTCCCTTAAGCCTTCATGTGACGTTTCATGGCAAGACGACTCGTTTTCTATTTTTCATGATTTTTGAAACTTTTTGCTGTCTGGGATTTTTTTAAATTTTTTGGAAAGGATTATTGGCCCCAAACTTGGTAGACATGATCCTTGTATTTTTGTTGGCATGCAGAAAAATATTCAGCTAAAAACTCGAAGTGTACAAGATTTTGTGACCATTTGAAAAAACTATCCCCATTCTAGACACTTTAATGGCTACTGGCAGCAAACCTGTAAAATCTCAAATGCTCTTTAAGGGGGTGTGAGTTCTTGAGGTTTGATGAGGGATAGGGGGCCAATATAAGGGCCAAGTGCTAGCACCCATCGCACATCATTTGCGCACACCCCCCCGCCCCTTCGATCGTCGGAACCCCAACGTCGTCGGTGAGGTTCTCCGGCAATGCTGCCCCGACGAAGAAAAATACGACATCGGCACATGCCCGAGCCCAGCATGTGCTACCATAACCCTCCATCTGATCTAATCTTAGACTGGGAATGAACTCCGTATGCCTAAGTTAACCCACGAAACGAGCATGCGGGCGCTCAACCCGTCAGAGGGGCGAGATGCACAAGACGGGGATCGGCTGGGTCCCCCTCTGCATGCTACCGATCCTACGGCTGCAACCCTCGGTCTGGTTCGATCTTAGACTGGGAATGAACTTCGTATGCCTAAGCCAACCGACGAAACAAGCGGGCGGGCGGGCACTACATCGGCTAGAGAGACGGGATGCGCAAGCCGTGGATCGATAGAGTGGTAGGTGGGTTTAGGCACATCTTCATATTTTTGCGTGCCAATGCTCTTTAAGATTTTGTGGCATGCACATCTTCATATTTTTGTTGGCATGCACAAAACAATTTAGCTAAAAACTTGAAGTGTGCAAGATTTTGTGACCATTTGAAAAAAGTGTCCCCATTTCAGACACTTTAATGGCTACTGGCAGCAAACCTGTAAAATCTCAAATGCTCTTTAAGGGGGTGTGAGTTCTTGAGGTTTGATGAGGCATAGGGGCCAATATAAGGGCCAAGAATGAGCACCCATTGCACATCATGTGCGCACACCCCCCGGCCCCTCCGATCGTCGGAACCTCGATGCCGCCGGTCAGGTTCTCCAACGATGCTCTGACGATGGTGCCCCAATGAAGAAAAATGTGACACCAGCACATGCCCGAGCCCAGCATGTGCTACCGTAACCCTTGGTTCGGTCCAATCATAGACTGGGAATGAACTCCATATGCTTAGACTGGGAATGAACTCCGTATGCCTAAGTCAACCCACGAACGAGCATGCGGGCGTTCAGTCGGCCAGAGGGGCGGGATGCGTAAGCCGGGGATCGATCGGGTCCCCCTCTGCATGCTACCGATCCCGCTACCGTAACCCTCGATCTGGTCTGATCTTAGACTGGGAATGAACTCCGTATGCCAAAGCCAACCGATGAAACGAGCGGGCGGGCGGGCACTACGTCGGCCAGAGAGACGGGATGCGCAAGCATTGGATCGATAGGGTGGTAGGTGGGTTTAGGCACATCTTCATATTTCTGCATGCCAATGCCATTTTTATGGCTTGTAAATTCATACAATGGCCCCTTAAGCCTTCACGTGAAGTTTCATGGCAAGATGACTCGTTTTCTATTTTTCATGATTTTCAAAACTTTTTGCGATTCGAGATTTTTTAAAAATTTTTCAGAAGGAGTTTTGGCCCCAAACTTGGTAGACATGATCCTTGTATTTTCATTGGCATGCATAAAAAAATTAGCTAAAAACTCGAAGTGTACAAGATTTTGTGACCATTTGAAAAAAGTGTCCCATTTTAGACGCTTTAATGGCTACTGGCAGCAAACCTGTAAAATCTCAAATGCTCTTTAAGGGGGTGTGAGTTCTCAAGGTTTGATGAGGGATAGGGGGCCAATATAAGGGCCAAGTACCAGCACCCATCGCACATCATGTGCGCACACCCCCCCGGCCCCCCCGATCGTCGAAACCCCAATGCTGTCGGTTAGGTTCTCCAGCGATGCTCCGACGATGGTGCCCCGAGGAAGAAAAATGTGGCACCAGGACATGCCCGAGCCCAACATGTGCTACCGAAAGCCTCAGTCTGGTTCGATCTTTCACTGGGAATGAACTCCGTATGCTTAGACTGGGAATGAAATCCGTATGCCTAAGTCAACCCACGAAACGAGCGTGCGGGCGCTGAGCCGGCTAGAAGGGCGGGATGCGCAAGCCAGGGATCGACTGGGTCCCCCTTTGCGTGCTATCGATCCTGCTGCCACAACCCTCGGTCTGGTCCAATCATAGACCGGGAATGAACTCCGTATGCCTAAGCCAACCGACGAAACGAACGGGCGGTCAGACGGGCGGGCACTACGTCGGACAGAGACGGGATGCGCAAGCCGTGGATCGATAGGGTGATAGGTGGGTTTAGGCACATCTTCTTGTTTCTGCATGCCAATGCCATTTTTATGGCTTGTAAATTCATACAATGGTCGCTTAAGCCTTCACGTGAGGTTTCTTGGTAGGATGACTCGTTTTTTATTTTTCATGATTTTTGAAACTTTTTGTGTTTTGGGATTTTTTAAAATTTTTTCGGAAGGAGTTTGCTAACAAACTTGGTAGACATGATCCTTTTATTTTTCTTGGCATGCACAAAAAAATTCAGCTAAAAACTCAAAGTGTACAAGATTTTGTGACCATTTGAAAAAAGTGTCCCCATTTCAAACACTTTAAAGGCTACTGGCAGCAAACCTGTAAAATCTCAAATGCTCTTTAAGGAGGTGTGAGTTCTCGAGGTTTGATGAGGGATAGGGAGCCAATATAAGGGCCAAGTGCCAGCACCCATCGCACATCATGTGGGCACACCCCTCCGCCCCCCCCGATCGTCGGAACCGCAAAGCCACCAGTTAGGTTCTCCGATGATGCTCTGGCGATGGTGCCCCGACGAAGAAAAATGGGGCACCAGCACATGCCCGAGCCCAGCATGTGCTACCGCAACCCTCGATCCAGTCCGATCTTAGACTGGGAATGAACTCTATATGCTTAGACTGGGAATGAACTTTGTATGCCTAAGTCAACCCACGAAACGAACGTGAGGGCGCTCAGCTGGCCAGAGGGGCGGGATGCGCAAGTCGGGGATCGGTCGGGTCCCCCTCTATGTGCTGTCGATCTTGCTACCAAAACCCTCGATATGATCCGATCTTAGAATGGGAATGAACTCCGTATGCCTAAGCCAACCGACGAAAGAAGCGGGAGGGCGGGTGGGCGGGTAATACGTCGGCCAGAGAGACAGGATGCCCAAGCCGTCGATCGATAGGTTGGCAGGTGGGTTTAGGCACATCTTCATATTTCCGCATGCCAATGCGATTTTTATGGCTTGTAAATTCACACAATGGTCCCTTAAGCCTTCACGTGAAGTTTCATGGCAAGACGACTCATTTTCTATTTTTCAGGATTTTTGAAACTTTTTACGGTTCGAGATTTTTTAAAATTTTCTTGGAAGGAGTTTTGGCCCCAAACTTGGTAGACATGATCCATGTATTTTTTTTGGCATGCACAAAAAAATTCAGCTAAAAACTCGAAGTGTACAACATTTTGTGACCATTTGAAAAAAGCGTCAGCATTTTAGACACTTTAATTGCAACTGGCTGCAAACCTGTAAAATCTCAAATGCTCTTTAAGGGGGTGTGAGTTCTCGATGTTTGATGAGGGATAGGGGGGTAATATAAGGGCCAAGTACCACCACCCATTGCACATCATGTACGCACACCCCCCCGGGCCCCCCGATCGCCAGAACCCCAATGACGCTGGTCAGGTTCTCCGGTGATGCTCCGACGATGGTGCCCCGGCGAAGAAAAATGCAGCACCAGCACATGCCCAAGCCTAGCATGTGCTACCACAACCCTTGATCTGGTTCGATCGTAGACTGGGAATGAACTCCATATGCTTAGACTGGGAATGAACTCTGTGTGCCTAAGTGAAACTACGAAATGAGCGTGCAGGCGCTCAGCCGACCGGAGGGGCGAGATGCGTAAGCCGGGGATCAACCCTCGGTCCAGTCTGATCTTAGATTGGGAATGAACTCTGTATGCCTAAGCCAACCGACGAAACGAGCGGGCGGGCGGGCACTACGTCGGCCAGAGAGAGGGATGCGCAAGCCGTGGATCGATAGGGTGGTAGGTGGGTTTAGGCACATCTTCGTATTTCTGTGTGCCAATGCCATTTTTATGGCTTTTAAATTCATACAATGGTCCCTTAAGCCTTCACGTGAAGTTTCATGGCAAGATGACTCGTTTTCTATTTTTCATGACTTTCAAAACTTTTTACGGTTCGGGATTTTTTAAAATTTTTTCAGACTGGGTAGACGTGATCCCTGTAATTTTTTTGGCATACACAAAAACATTCAGCTAAAAACTCGAAGTATACAAGATTTTGTGATCATTTGAAAAAAATGTCCCCATTTCAGACACTTTAGTAGCTACTGGCAGAAAACCTGTAAAATCTCAAATGCTCATTAAGGGGGTGTGAGTTCTCGACATTTGATGAGGGATAGGGGCCAATATAAGGGCCAAGTACCAAAACCCATCGCACATCATGTACGCACACCCCCCGACCCCCCTGATCGTCGGAACCCCATTACTGCCGGTCAGGTTCTCCGGCGATGGTGCCCCGACGAAGAAAAATGTGGCACCAGCACATGCCCGAGCCCAGCATGTGCTATCGTAACTCTCGATCCGGTCCGATCTTAGACTGGGAATGAACTCCGTATGCTTAGACTAGGAATGAACTCCGTATGACTAAGTCAACCCACGAAATGAGCGTGGGGGCGCTCAGTCGGCCAGAGGGGCAGGATGTACAAGCCGGGGATTGGCTGGGTCCCCCTCTGCGTGCTGCCGCAACCCTCAGTCTGGTCAAATCTTAAACTGGGAATTAACTTCGTATGCTTAAGCCAATCGACGAAATGAGCAAGCGGGCAGGCGGGCGGGCACTGCGCCGGCCAGAGAGACGGGATGCGCAAGCCGTGGATCGATAGGGTGATAGGTGGGTTTAGGCACATCTTCTTATTTCTATGTTCCAATGCCATTTTTATGGCTTGTAAATTCATAGAATGGTCCCTTAAGCCTTCACGTGAAGTTTCATGGCAAGATGACTCGTTTTTTATTTTTCATGATTTTCAAAACTTTTTACGGTTCGAGATTTTTTAAAATTTTTTCAGAAGGAGATTTGGCCTCAAACTTGGTATACGTGATCCCTGTATTTTTTTTGGCATACACAAAAAAATTCAGCTAAAAACTCGAAGTGTACAAGATTTTGTGATCATTTGAAAAAAGTGTCCCCATTTCAGACACTTTAATAGCTACTGGCAGAAAACCTGTAAAATCTCAAATGCTCATTAAGGGGGTGTGAGTTCTCGACATTTGATGAGGGATAGGGGGCCAATATCAGGGCCAAGTACCAGCACCCATCGCACATCATGTGCGCACAACCCTCGGCCCCCCCGATCACCGGAACCCCAATGCCGCCGGTCAGGTTCTCCGACGATGCTCCGGCGACGGTGCCTCGATGAAGAAAAATGTGGCACCAGCACATGCCTGAGCCCAGCATGTGCTGCCACAACCCTTGGTCCGGTCCGATCTTAGACTGGGAATGAACTCCGTATGCCTAAGCCAACTGATGAAACGAGCGGGTGGGCGGACACTACATCAGCCAGAGAGACGGGATGCGTAAGCCGTGGATCGATAGGGTGGTAGGTGGGTTTAGGTACATTTTCATATTTTTGTGTGCCAATGCCATTTTTATGGCTTGTAAATTCATACAATGGTCCTTTAAGCCTTCACGTGAAGTTTCATGGCAAGACGACTCGTTTTCTATTTTTTACGATTTTAAAATATTTTTAGAAAGAGTTTTGGCCCCAAACTTGGTAGCTGTGATCCTTATATTTTTTTTGGCATGCACAAAAAAATTCAGCCAAAAAGTCGAAGTGTACAAGATTTTGTGACCATTCGAAAAAAGTGTCCCCATTTCAGACACTTTAATGGCTACTGACAGCAAACCTGTAAAATCTCAAATGCTCTTTAAGGGGGTGTGAGTTCTCGAGGTTTGATGAGGGATAGGGGGCTAATATAAGGGCCAAGTACGAGCACCCATGGCACATCATGTGCGCACACCCCCCCGACCCCCCGATCGTCGGGACCCCATTCCCATCGATCAGGTTCTTCGATGATGCTCCGGCGATTGTGCCCAGACGAAGAAAAATGAGGCACCAGCACTTGCTCGAGCCCAGCATATGCTGCCGCAACCCTCAGACCGGTTTGATCTTAGACTGGGAATGAACTCCGTATGCTTAGACTGGGAATGAACTCCGTATGACTAAGTAAACCCACGAAACGAGCGTACGGGCGCTCAACCGGCCAGAGGGGCGGGATGCACAAGCCAAGGATCGACCGGGTCCCCCTCTACGTGTTGCGGATCCTGCTACCGCAGCCTTCAGTCTAGTTTGATCATAGACTGGGAATGAACTCCGTATGCCTAAGCCAACCGACGAAACGAGTGGGCGGGCGGGCACTACGCCGACCAGAGAGATGGGATGCGCAAGCCGTGGATCGATAGGGTGGTAGGTGGGTTTAGGCACATCTTGATATTTTTGCGTGCCAATGCCATTTTTATCGCTTGTAAATTTATGCAATGGTCCCTTAAGCCTTCACGTGAAGTTTCACGGCAAGACGAGTCCTTTTGTATTTTTCAAGATTTTTGAAACTTTTTGCGGATCAGGATTTTTTAAAATTTTTTCGGAAGGAGTTTTAGCCCCATACTTGGTAAACGTGATCCTTGTATTTTTGTTGGCTTGCACAAAAAAATTCAGCTAAAAATTCGAAGTGTACAAGATTTTGTGACCATTTGAAAAAAGTGTCCCCAATTCAGACACTTTAATTGCTACTGACAGCAAACCTGTAAAATCTCAAATGCTCTTTAAGGGGGTGTGAGTTCTCGAGGATTGATGAGGGATAGGGGGCCAATTTAAGGGCCAAGTACCAGCACCCATCGCACATCATGTGTGCACACCACCCCCCGGCCCCCCGATCACCGGAACCCCAATGCCGTCGATCAGGTTCTCTGGCGATGCTCCGATGATGGTGCCCCGGTGAATAAAAATGCGGCATCGGCACATGCCTGAGCCCAGCATGTGCTGCCGCAACCCTTGGACTGGGAATGATCTCCGTATGCTTAGACCGGGAATGAACTCTGTATGCCTATGTCAAACCACGAAACGAGCGTACGGGCGCTCAGCCGGCCAGAGGGAAGGGATGCGTAAGCCAGGGATCGGTCGGGTCCCCCTCTACATCCTCCCGATCCTGCTGCCACAACCCTCAATCCGGTCCAATCTTAGACTAGGTATGATTCCGTATGCCTAAGCCAACCGACGAAACGAGCGGGCGGGCGGGCGGGCTCTGTGCCGGCCAGAGAGACGGGGTGCGCAAGCCGTGGATCGATAGGGTGGTAGGTGGGTTTAGGCACATCTTCATATTTCTGCATGCCAATACCATTTTTATGGCTTGTAAATTCATACAATGGTCCCTTAAGCCTTCAGGTGAAGTTTCATGGCAAGACGATTCGTTTTCTATTTTTGATGATTTTTCAAACTTTTTACGGTTCGGGATTTTTTTAAATTTTTTCAGAAGGATTTTTGGTCCCAAACTTGGTAGACATGATCCTTGTATTTTTGTTGGCATGCACAAAAACAATCAGTGAAAAACTCGAAGTGTACAAGATTTTGTGACCATTTGAAAAAAGTGTCCCCATTTCAGACACTTTAATGGCTACTAGCAGCAAACCTGTAAAATCTCAAATGCTCTTTAAGGGGGTGTGAGTTCTCGAGGTTTGATGAGTGATAGGGAGCCAATATAAGGGCCAAGTACCAGCACCCATCGCACATCATGTGCGCACACCCCCCGATCGTCGGAACCCCAATGTCGTCCGTCAGGTTCTCCAGCGATGGTGCCCCGGCGAAGAAAAATACGGCACCAGCACATGCTTGAGCCCAGCATGTGCTGCTGCAATCCTCGGTCCGGTCTGATCTTAGACTAGGAATGAACTCCGTATGCTTAGACTAGGAATGAACTTGGTAAGACTAAGTCAACCCACGAAACGAGCATGCAGGCACTCAGCCGGCCAGAGGGGCGGGATGCGTAAGACAGGGATCGGTCGGGGCCCCCTTTGCGAGCTGTCGATCCTGCTGCCACAACCCTCTATCTAGTCTGATCGTAGATTGGGAATGAACTCCGTATGCCTAAGCTAACCGATGAAATGAGCGGGCGGGCGGGCACTACGTCGGCCAGAGGGACGGGATGCACAAGCCGTGGATCGATAGGGTGGTAGGTGGGATTAGGTACATCTTCATATTTCTGCATGCCAATGCCATTTTTATGGCTTGTAAATTCATACAATGGTCCCTTAAGCCTTCACGTGAAGTTTCATGGCAAGACAACTCGTTTTCTATTTTTCATGATTTTTGAAACTTTTTACAGTTCGAGATTTTTTAAATTTTTCGGAAGGAATTTTTGCCCCAAACTTGGTAGACATGATCCTTCTATTTTTTTTTTGCATGCACAAAAAAAATCAGCTAAAAACTCGAAGTGTACAAGATTTTGTGACCATTTGATAAAAGTGTCCCCATTTTAGACACTTTAATGGGTACTGGCAGGAAACCTGTAAAATATCAAATGCTCCTTAAGGGTGTGTGAGTTCTCAAGGTTTGATGAGGGATAGGGGGCCAATATAAGGGCCAACTACTAGCACCAATCACAAATCATGTGCGCACACCCCCCGGCCCCCCTGATCGCCGGAACAAAATGCTGTCGGTCAGGTTCTCCGGTGATGCTCTGACGATAGTGCCCTGGAGATGAAAAATGCAGCACCAGCACATGCCTAAGCCCAGCATGTGCTACCGCAACCCTCGGTCTGGTCTAATCTTAGACTGGGAATCAACTCCATCTGCCTAAGCCAACCGACGAAACGAGCGGGTGGGCGGGCGGGCGGGCACTACGTTGACTAGAGAGACAGGATGCGCAAGTCGTGGATTGGTAGGGTGGTAGCTGGGTTTAGGTACATCTTCATATTTCTGTGTGTCAATGCCATTTTTATGGCTTGTAAATTAATACAATGGTCCATTAAGCGTTCACGTGAAGTTTCATGGCAAAACGACTCGTTTTTTATTTTTCAAGATTTTTGAAACTTTCTGTGGTTTGGGATTTTTTAAAATTTTTTCAGAAGGAGTTTTGGCCCCAAACTTGGTAGATGTGATCCTTGTATTTTTTTTGGCATGCACAAAAACAATCAGCTAAAAACTCAAAGTGTACAAGATTTTGTGACCATTCGAAAAAAGTGTCCCCATTTCAAACACTTTAATGGGTACTGGGAGCAAACCTGTAAAATCTCAAATGCTCTTCAAGGGGGTGTGAGTTCTTGAGGTTTGATGAGGCATAGGGGGCCAATATAAGGGCCAAGTAGCAGCACCCATCGCACATCATGTGTGCACACCCCCCCAGCCCCCCCGATTGTCGGAAGCCCAATGCCGCCGATTAGGTTCTTCGACGATGCTCCGGTGATGGTGCCCCGACAAAGAAAAATACGGCACCAGCACATGCCCGAGCGCAGCATGTGCTGTCGCAACCCTTGGTCCGGTCTGATCTTAGACTGGGAATGAACTCCGTATGCTTAGACTAGGAATGAACTCTGTATGCCTAAGTCAACCAACGAAACGAGCGTGCGGGCGCTCAGCTGGCCAGAGGGGCGGGATGCGCAAGCTGGGGATCGGTTGGGTCCCCCTCTACGTGCTGCCGATCCTACTATTGCAACGCTCGGTTTGGTCCAATCTTAGACTGGGAATGAACTCCGTATGCCTAAGCCAACTGATGAAACGAGCTGGCGGGTGAGCGGGTGGGCACTACACCGGTCAGAGAGAAGGGATGCGCAAGCCGCGGATCGATAAGGTGGTAGGTAGGTTTAGGCAGATCTTCATATTTCTGCATGCCAATGTCATTTTTATGGCTTGTAAATTCATACAATGGTCATTTAAGCCTTCACGTGAAGTTTCATGGCAAGACGACTCGTTTTCTATTTTTCATGATTTTTGAAACTTTTTGCGTTCCAAGATTTTTTAAAATTTTTTCGAAAGGAGTTTTGGCCCCAAACTTGGTAGATGTGATCCTTGTATTTTTATTGGCATGCACAAAAAAAATCAGCTAAAAACTCGAAGTGTACAAGATTTTGTGACCATTTGAAAAAAAAGTCCCCATTTGAGACACTTTAATAGCTACTAGCAGCAAACCTGTAAAATCTCAAATGCTCTATAAGAGGGTGAGAGTTCTCAAGGTTTGATGAGGGTAGGGGCCCAATATAAGGGCCAAGTACCAGCACCCATCGCACATCATGTGCGCACACCCCCCTCGGCCCCCCCGATCGTCGGAACCCCAATGCCGTTGATCAGGTTCTCTGGCGATGCTCCGATGATGGTGCCCCGATGAAGAAAAATGCGGCACCAGCACATGCCCGAGCCCAGCATGTGCTGCCGCATCCCTCGGTCCAATCTGATCTTAGACTGGGAATGAACTCCGTATGCATAGACTGGGATTGAACTTCGTATGCCTAAGTCAACCCACGAAATGAGCGTGCAAGCGCTCAGTCGACCAGAGGGGCGAGTTACACAAGCCGGGGATCGGCCGGGTCCCCCTCTACATGCTACCAATCCTCCTACCGCAACCCTCAGTCTGGTCCAATCTTAGACTGGGAATGAACTCCATATGCCTAAGCCAATTGACGAAACAAGCGGGCGGGCGGACGGGCACTATGCTGGGCAGAGAGACGGGATGCGCAAGCCGTGGATCGATAGGGTGGTAGGTGGGTTTAGGCACATCTTCATATTTTTATGGCTTGTAAGTTCATACAATGGTCCCTTAAGCCTTCCCGTGAAGTTTCATGGCAAGACGACTCGTTTTCTATTTTTCAAGATTTTCAAAACTTTTTGAGGTTCAGGATTTTTTAAAATTTTTTCTGAAGGAGTTTTGGCCCCAAACTTGGTAGATGTGTTCCTTGTATATTTGTTGGCATGCACAAAGACATTCAGCTAAAAACTCGAAGTGTACAGGATTTTGTGACTATTTGAAAAAAGTGTCCCCATTTCAGACACTTTAATTGCTACTGGCAGCAAACCTGTAAAATCTCACATGCACTTTAAGGGGGTGTGAGTTCTTGAGGTTTGATGAGGGATAAGGGGCCAATGTAAGGGCCAAGTACTAGCACCCATTGCACATCATGTGCGCTCACCCCTCGACCCCCCCGATCGCCGAAACCCCAATGCCGTCGATCAGGTTCTCCGACAATGCTCAAGCGATTGTGCCCCGACGAAGAAAAATGCCCAACCAGCACATGCCCGAGCCTAGCATGTGCTGCCATAACTCTTGGTCCTGTCTGATCTTAGACTGGGAATGAACTCCGTATGCCTAAGTTAACCGACGAAACGAGCGTGTGGGCGGTCAGCCGACCAGAGGGGCGGGATGTGCAAGCCGGGGATCGACAGGGTCCCCCTCTGCATGCTACCGATATTGTTGCCACAACCCTTGGTCCGATCCAATCTTAGATTGGGAATGAACTTCGTATTTCTACGCCAACCGACAAAACGAGCGGGCGGGCGGAAGGGCACTACGCCGACCAGAGAGACGAGATGCGGAAGCCGTGGATCGATAGGGTGGTGGGTGGGTTTAGGCACATCTTCATATTTCTGCATGCCAATGCCATTTTTATGGCTTGTAAATCCTTACAATGGTCCCATAAGCCTTCACGTGAAGTTTCATGGCAAGGCGACTCATTTTCTATTTTTCATGATTTTTAAAACTTTTTACGGTTCAGGATTTTTAAAAATTTTTTCAGAAGGAGTTTTGGCCCCAAACTTGGTAGATGTGATCCTTGTATTTTTGTTGGCATGCACAAAATAATTCAGCTAAAAACTCGAAGTGTACAAGATTTTTGTGACCATTTGAAAAAAGTCTCCCCATTTCAGACACTTTAAAGGCTACTGGCAGCAAACCTGTAAAATCTCAAATGCTTTTTAAGGGGGTGTGAGTTCTCGAGGTTTGATGAGGGATAAGGGGCCAATATAAGGGCCAAGTACCAGCACCAATCACACATCATGTGTGCACACCCCCCCAGCCCCTTCAGTCACCGGAACCCCAATGCTGTCGGTCAGGTTCTCGACGATGCTCCGACGATGGTGCCCCGGTGAAGAAAAATCTGGCACCAGCACACACTCGAGCCCACCATGTGCTGTCGCATCCCTTGGTCTGATCCAATCTTAGACTGGGAATGAACTCCGTATGCCTAAGTCAACCCACGAAACAAGCGTGTGGGCGCTCAGCCGGCCAGAGGGACGGGATGCGCAAGTCGGGGATCGATCGAGTCCCCCTCTGCGTTCTATCGATCCTACTACCGTAACCCTCAGTCTGGTCCAATCTTAGACTGGGAATGAAGTCTGTATGCCTAAGCCAACTGACAAAACGAGTGGGCGGGTGGGTGGGCGGGCACGACATCGGCCAGAGAGACGGGATGCGCAAGCCGTGGATCGATAGGGTGGTAGGTGGGTTTAGGCACGTCTTCATATTTCTACATGCCAATGCCATTTTTATGGCTTGTAAATTCATACAACGGTCCCTTAAGCCTTCACGTGAAGTTTCATGGCAAGACGACTCGTTTTCTTTTTTTCATAATTTTCGAACCTTTCTGCGGTTTGGAATTTTTAAAAATTTTTTCCGATGGAGTTTTGGCCAAAAAAACTTCTTAGACGTGATACTTGTATTTTTGTTGGCATGCACAAAAAAATTCAGCTAAAAACTCGATATGTACAAGATTTTGTGACCATCTGAAAAAAGTGTCCCCATTTTAGACACTTTAATTGCTACTGGCAGCAACTCTATAAAATCTCAAATGCTCTTTAAGGGGGTGTGAGTTCTCGAGGTTTGATGAGGGATAGGGGGCCAATATAGGGGCCAATATAAGGGCCAAGTACTAGCACCAATCGCACATCATGTGCGCACACCCCCCAGCCCCCCCGGTCACCAGAACCCCAATGCCGTCGGTCAGGTTCTCCGACGATGCTCCGACGATGGTGCCCCGACGAAGAAAAATACGGCACCAGCACATGCTCGAGGCTAGCATGTGCTGCCGCAACCCTCGGTCCGATCCGATCTTAGACTAGGAATGAACTCTGTATGCTTAGACTGGGAATGAACTCCGTATGCCTAAGTCAACCCACGAAACGAGCGTACAGGCGCTCAACCGACCAGAGGGGATGCGTAAGTCGAGGATCGACGGGTCCCTCTCTGCGTGCTACTGATCCTGCTATCGTAACCCTCACTCCGGTCTGATCTTAGAATGGGAATGAACTCCGTATGCCTAAGCCAACCGATGAAATGAGCGATCGGGCAGGCGGGCGGGCAATATGCCATCCAGAGAGATGGGATGCGCAAGCCATGGATCGATAAGGTGGTAGGTGGGTTTAGGCACATCTTCATATTTCTGCATGCAAATGCCATTTTTATGGCTTCTAAATTCATCCAATGGTCCCTTACGCCTTCCCGTGAAGTTTCATGGCAAGACGACTCGTTTTCTATTTTTCACGATTTTTGAAACTTTTTACGATTCGGGATTTTTTAAAATTTTTTCGGAAGGAGTTTTGGCCCCAAACTTGGTAGACGTGATCCTTGTATTTTTGTTGGCATGCAAAAAAAAATTCAGCTAAAAACTCGAGTGTACAAGATTTTGTGACCATTTGAAAAAAGTGTCCCCATTTTAGACACTTTAATGGCTACTGGCAGCAAACCTGTAAAATCTCAAATGCTCTTTAAGGGGGTCTGAGTTCTCGAGGTTTGATGAGGGATAATGGGCCAATATAAGGGCCAAGTACCAGCACCCATCGCACATCATGTGCACGATCGCCGAAACCCCAATCCCGTCAGTCAGGTTCTCCGGTGATGCTCCGATGATGGTGCCCTGGCAAAGAAAAATGCGGCACCCGCACATGCCTGAGCCCAGCATGTGCTGCCGCAACCCTCGGCCCAGTCCGATCTTAGACTAGGAATGAACTCTGTATGCTTAGACTGGGAATGAACTTCGTATGCCTAAGTCAATCCATATAATGAGCGACTGGGCAGGCGGGCAGGCACTGCGCCGGCCAGAGAGACGGGATGCGCAAGCCATGGATCGATAGGGTGGTAGGTGGGTTTAGGAACCTCTTCACATTTCTGCATGCCAATGCCATTTTTATGGCTTGTAAATTCTTACAATGGTCCCTTAAGCCTTCACGTGAAGTTTCATGGCAAGACGAGTCGTTTTCTATTTTTCAGGATTTTCGAAACTTTTTGCGGTTCGAGATTTTTTAAAATTTTTTTGGAAGGTGTTTTAGCCCCAAACATGGTAGATGTGATCCTTGTATTTTTGTTGGCATGCACAAAAATATTCAGCTAAAAACTCGAAGTGCACAAGATTTTGTGACCATTTGAAAAAAATGTCCCCATTTCAGACACTTTAATGGCTATTGGTAGCAAACCTGTAAAATCTCAAATGCTCTTTAAGGGGGTGTGAGTTCTTGAGGTTTGATGAGGGATAAGGGGCCAATATAAGGGCCAAATACCAGCACCCATCGTACATCATGTGCGCACACCCCCCCGGCCCCCCCGATCGTCGGAACCCTAATGCCGCCGGTCAGATTCTCCGGCGATGCTCCGAGGATGGCACCCTGACGAAGAAAAATACGACACCAGTGAATGCCCGAGCCCAGCATGTGCTGCTGTAACCCTCGGTCCAGTCTGATCTTAGATTGGGAATGAACTCCATATGCTTAGACTGGGAATGAACTCCGTATGCGTAAGTCAACCCACGAAACTAGCGTGCGGGCGCTCAGTCGGTCGGAGGGATGGGATGCGCAAGCCGGGGATCGGTCGGGTCACCGTCTACGTGCTGTCGATCCTGCTGCCGCAACCCTCGGTCTGGTCTGATCTTAGACTGGGAATGAACTCCGTATGCTTATGCCAACCGACGAAACGAGCAGGCGGGCGGGCACTACGACGGCTAGAGAGACGGGATGCGCAAGCCGTGGATCGATAGGGTGGTAGGTGGGTTTAGGCCATCTTCATATTTCTATGTGCCAATGCCTTTTTTATGGCTTGTAAATTCATACAATGGTCCCTTAAGCCTTCACGTGAAGTTTCTTGGCAAGACGACTCGTTTTCTATTTTTCACGATTTTGAAAACTTTTTGGGGTTCAGGATTTTTTAAAATTCTTTTGGAAGGAGTTTTGGCTCCAAACTTGGTAGACGTGATCCTTGTATTTTTTTTGGCATGCACAAAAAAATTCAGCTAAAAAATCGAAGTGTACAAGATTTTGTGACATTTTGAAAACTGTGTCCCTATTTCAAACACTTTAATGGCTACTGGCAGCAAACCTGTAAAATCTCAAATGCTCTTTAAGGGGGTGTGAGTTCTCGAGGTTTGATGAGGGATAGGGGGCCAATATAAGGGCCAAGTACCAGCACCCTTCGCACATCATGTGCACACACCCCCCCGACCACCCCGATCGTCGGAACCCCAATGCCGCCGGTCAGGTTCTCCGGCGATGCTCCGGCGATGGTGCCCCGGTAAAGAAAAATGTGGCACCAGCACATGCCCGAGCCCAGCATGTGCTTCCGCAACCCTCGGTTCGATCCGATCTTAGACTGGGAATGAACTCCGTACGCTTAGACTGAGAATGAACTCTGTATGCCTAAGTCAACCCACGAAACGAGCGTGCATCCCAGGGATCGATCGGGTCCCCCTATGCATGCTGTCGATCCTGCTGTCACAACCCTCTGTTCGGTCTGATCTTAGATTGGGAATGAACTCCGTATGCCTAAGCCAACCGGCAAAATGAGCAGGTGGGCGGGCGGGCACTATGCCAGCTAGAGAGACGGGATGCGCAAGCCGTGGATTGATGGGTGGTAGGTGGGTTTAGGCCCATCATCATATTTTTGCATGCCAATGCCATTTTTGTGGCTTGTAAAGTCATACAATGGTCCCTTAAGCCTTCACGTGAAGTTTCATGGCAAGATGACTCGTTTTCTATTTTTCACGATTTTCAAAACTTTTTGCGGTTTGGGATTTTTTTAAATTTTTTTGGAAGGATTTTTGGCCCCAAACTTGGTAGACGTGATCCTTGTATTTTTTTTGGCATGCACAAAAAAAATCAGCTAAAAACTCAAAGTGTACAAGATTTTGTTACCATTTGAAAAAAGTGTCCCCATTTCAGACACTTTAATGGCTACTGGCAGCAAACTTGTAAAATCTCAAATGCTTTTTAAGGGGGTGTGAGTTCTCAAGGTTTGATGAGGGATAGAGGGCCAATATAAGAGCCAAGTACCAGTACCCATCGCACATCATGTGGGCACACACCCCCCGGCCCCTCTGATTGTTGGAACCCCAATGCCGCCAGTCAGGTTCTCCTGCGATGCTCCGGCGATGGTGCCCTGACGAAGAAAAATGCGGTACCAGCATATGCCAGAGCCCAGCATGTGCTGTCGCAACCCTCGATCTGGTCCGATCTTAGACTGGGAATGAACTCCGTATGCCTAAGTCAACCCACCAAACGAACGTGCAGGCACTCAGCCGGTTAGAGGGACAGGATGCACAAGTTGGGGATCGGTCGGGTCCCCCTCTACATGCTGCCGATCCTACTGCCACAACCCTCAATCCGGTCCAATCTTCGACTGGGAATGAACTCCGTATGCCTAAGCCAACTGACGAAATGAGCGGGCGGGCGGGCGAGCAGGCGGGCAGGCATTACTCCCGCCAGAGAGATAGGATGTGCAAGCCGTGGATCAATAGGGTGGTAGGGGATTTAGGCACATCTTCATATTTCTGCATCCCAATGCCATTTTTATGGCTTGTAAATTCATACAATGGTCCCTTAAGCCTTCACCTGAAGTTTCATGGCAAGACGACTCATTTTCTATTTTTCACGATTTTCAAAACTTTCTGCAGTTCGAGATTTTTTAAAATTTTTTCAAAAGGAGTTTTGGCCCCAAACATTTTAGACATGATCCTTGTTTTTTTGTTGGCGTGCACAAAAAAATTCAGCTAAAAACTCGAAGTGTACAAGATTTTGTGACCATTTGAGAAAAGTGTCCCCATTTCAGACACTTTAATGGCTACTGGCAGCAAACTTGTAAAATCTGAAATGGTCTTTAAGGGGGTGTGAGTTCTCGAGGTTTGATGAGGGATAGGGGGCCAATACAAGGGCCAAGTACCAGTACCCATCGCACATCATGTGGGCACACACCCTTCGGCCTCTCTGATCGCTAGAACCCAAATGTCGCTAGTCAGGTTCTCTGGTGATGCTCCAGCGATGGTGCCCCGATTATGAAAAATGTGGTACCAGCACATGCCGTATGCTTGGACTGGGAATGTTTGATCCAAGACTGGGGATGAACTCCGTATGCTTGGACTGGGGATGAACTCGTATGCCTAAGTCAACCCATGAAACGAGCGTGCGGACGCTCAGCCGGTCGGAGGGGCAGGATGCGCAAGCCAGGGATTAACCGGGTCCCTCACTTTGTGCTGTCGATCCTGCTGCCGCAACCCTCTATCCGATCCAATCTTAGACTGGGAATAAACACCGTATGCCTAAGCCAACTGACGAAATGAGTGGGCGAGCGGGCGGGCAGGCACTATGCCGGCCAGAGAGACGGGATGCGTAAGCCGTGGATCGATAGGGTGGTAGGTGGGTTTAGGCACATCTTCATATTTCTGTGTGCCAATGCCATTTTTATGGCTTGTAAATTCATACAATGGTCCCTTAAGCCTTCACATGAAGTTTCATGGCAAGACGAGTCGTTTTCTATTTTTCATGATTTTCGAAACTTTTTACGGTTCAGGATTTTTTAAAATTTTTTAGAAGGATTTTTGGCCCCAAACTTGGTAGACGTGATCCTTGTATTTTTGTTGGCATGCTCAAAACAATTCAGCTAAAAACTCGAAGTGTACAAGATTTTGTGACCATTTGAAAAAAGTGTCCCCATTTCAGACACTTTAATGGCTACTGGCAGCAAACCTGTAAAATCTCAAATGCTCTTTAAGGGGGTGTGAGTTCTCGACATTCGATGAGGGATAGGGGGACAATATAAGGGCCAAGTACCAGCACCCATCGCACATCGTGTGCGCACACCCCCTGGCCCCCCGATCGTCGGAACCCCAATGCCATCGGTTAGGTTCTCCTGCGATGCTTCGGCGATGGTGCCCCAGCAAAGAAAAATGCGGCACCAGCACATGCCTGAGCCCAGCATGTGCTACCCTAACCCTCGGTCTGGTCTGATCTTAGACTAGGAATGAACTCCGTATGCTTAGACTGGGAATGAATTCCATATGCCTAAGTCAACCCATTAAACGAGCGTGTGGGCGCTCAGCCGACCAGAGGGGCAGGATGTGCAAGCTGAGGATCGGCTGGGTCCCCCTCCGTGTGCTGCCGATCCTGCTGCCACAACCCTTGATCCGGTCTGATCTTAGATTAGGAATGAACTCCGTATGCATAAACCAACCTACGAAACGAGCGGGCGGGCGGGCGGGCACTATGCCGACCAGAGAGACGGGATGCACAAGCCGTGGATCAATAGGGTGGTAGGTGGGTTTAGGAACACCTTCATATTTCTGCATGCCAATGCCATTTTTATGGCTTGTAAATTCATACAATGGTCCCTTAAGCCTTCACGTGAAGTTTCATGGCAAGACGACTCGATTTCTATTTTTCACGATTTTTGAAACTTTTTATGGTTCGAGATTTTTTAAAATTTTTTCAGATGGCGTTTTGGCCCCAAACCTGGCAGACGTGATCCTTGTATTTTTGTTGGCATGGACAAAAAATTTCAGCTAAAAAGTCGAAGTGTACAAGATTTTGTGACCATTTGAAAAAAATGTCCCCATTTTAGACACTTTAATGAGAATTGGTAGCAAACCTGTAAAATCTCAAATGCTCTTTAAGGGGGTGTGAGTTCTCGAGGTTTGATGAGGGATATGGAGCCAATATAAGGGCCAAGTACCAGCACCCATCGCACATCATGTGCGCACACCCCCCTGGCCCCCCCGATCGTCGGAACCCCAATGCCACCGGTCAGGTTCTCCAGCGATGCTCCGATGATGGTGCCCCGACGAAGAAAAATGTGGCACCAGCACATGCCGAGCCCAGCATGTGCTGTCGTAACCCTCGGTCCGATCCGATCTTAGACTGGGAATGAACTCCGTATGCTTAGATTGGGAATGAACTTCGTATGCCTAAGTCAACCCACGAATCGAGCGTGCGGGCGCTCAACCGGCCAGAGGGGCGGGATGCGCAAGCCGTGGATCGGTCGGGTCCCCCTCTGCATGGTGCCGATCCTGCTGCCACAACCCTCGGTCCGGTCCAATCTTAGATGGGGAATGAACTCTATATGCCTAAGCCAACCGAAGAAACGAGCGGCCGGGCGGGTGGGCGGGCACTACGTCGGCCAGAGAGACATGATGCGCAAGCCACGGATCGGTAGGATGGTAGGTGCGTTTAGGCACATCTTTATATTTCTATGTGCCAATGCCATTTTTAATGGCTTGTAAATTCATACAATGGTCCCTTAAGCCTTCGCGTGAAGTTTCATGGCAAGACGACTCGTTTTCTATTTTTCACGATTTTTGAAACTTTTTCCGGTTCAGGATTTTTTAAAATTTTTTCGGAAGGAGTTTTGGCCCCAAACTTGGTAGACATGATCCTTGTAATTTTTTTGGAATGCACGAAAAAATTCAGCTAAAAACTCGAAGTGTACAAGATTTTGTGACCATTTGAAAAAAGTGTCCCCATTTCAGACACTTTAATGGCTACTGGCAGCAAACCTGTAAAATCTCAAATGCTCTTTAAGGGGGTGTGAGTTCTCAAGGTTTGATGAATAGGGAGCCAATATAAGGGCCAAGTACCAGCACCCATCACACATCATGTGCGCACCCCCCCGGCCCCCCGATCACCGGAACCCAATGTCGCCGGTCAAGTTCTCTGACAATGCTCTGACGATGGCGCCCCGATGAAGAAAAATGTTGCACCAGCACATGCCCAAGCCCAGCATGTGCTGCCGCAACCCTCGGTCCGGTCCGATCTTAGACTGGGAATGAACTCCGTATGCTTAGACTGGGAATGAACTCCGTACGCCTAAGTCAACCCACGAAACAAGCCTGTGGACGCTCAACCGACCAGAGGGGCGGGATGCACAAGCCGAGGATCGGTCGGGTCCCCCTCTGCGTGCTGGATATCCTGCTACCGAAAACCTCTTGGTCCAGTCCGATCTTACACTAGGAATGAACTCCGTATGCCTAAGCCAACCGATGAAACGAGCGGGCGGGCGGGCACTACGCCGACCAGTGAGAGACGGGATGCGCAAGCCGTGGATCGATAGAGTGGTACGTGGGTTTAGGCACATCTTCATATTTCTGCATGCCAATGCCATTTTTATGGCTCGTAAATTCATACAATGGTCCCTTAAGCCTTCACGTGAAGTTTCATGGTAAGACGACTCGTTTTCTATTTTTCATGATTTTCAAAACTTTTTCCAGTTCAGGATTTTTTAAAATTTTTTGGGAAGGAGTTTTGGCCCCAAACTTGGTAGATGTGATCCTTGTGTTTTTTTTGGCATGCACAAAAAAAATTCATCTAAAATCTCGAAGTGTACAAGATTTTGTGACCATTTGAAAAAGGTGTCCCCATTTCAGACACTTTAATGGCTACTGGCAGCAAACCTATAAAATCTCAAATGCTCTTTAAGGGGGTGTGAGTTCTCGAGGTTTGATGAGGGATAGGGGGCCAATATAAGGGCCAAGTACCAGCACCCATCGCACATCATGTGCGCACACCCCCCCCGGCCCCCCCGATCATCGGAACACCAATGCCGTCGGTCCGATTCTCCGATGATGCTCCGACGATGGTGCCCCGAAAAAGAAAAATGTGATACCAGCACATGCCTGAGCCCAACATGTGCTGCCGTAACCCTTGGTCTGGTCCGATCCTAGACTGGGGATGAACTCCGTATGCTTAGACTGGGAATGAACTCATATGCGTAAGTGAATCCACGAAACGAGTGTGCGGGCGCTCAGTCGGCCAGAGGGGCAGGATGCGTAAGCCGGAGATCGACCGTGTCCCCCTCTGTGTGCTACCGATTTTGCTATCGGAACCCTCAGTCTGATCCAATCTTAGACTAGGAATGAACTCCATATGCCTAAGCCAACCGACGAAACGCGTGGGCAGGCGGGCGGGAAGGCACTACGCCGGCCAAAGCGACGGGATGTGCAAGCCATAGATCGATAGGGTGATAGGTGGGTTTAGGCACATCTTGATGGCTTGTAAATTCATACAATGGTCCCTTAAGACTTCACGTGAAGTTTCATGGCAAGACGACTTGTTTTCTATTTTTCACGATTTTCAAAACTTTTCACGGTTCAGGATTTTTTAAAATTTTTTTGGAAGGATTTTTGGCCCCAAACTTGGTAGACATGATCCTTGTATTTTTTTTGGCATGGACAAAAAAATTCAGCTAAAAACTCAAAGTGTACAAGATTTTGTGACCATTTGAAAAAAGTGTCCCCATTTCAGACACTTTAATGGCTACTGGCAGCAAACCTGTAAAATCTCAAATGCTCTTTAAGGGGGTGTGAGTTCTCGAGCCTTGATGAGGGATAGGGGGCCCATATAAAGGGCCAACTACTAGCACCCATCGCACATCATGTGCGCACACCCCCTGGCCCCCGGTCGTCGGAACCCCAATGCCGTCGGTCAGGTTCTCCAGTGATGCTCCGGTGATGGTGCCCTGACGAAGAAAAATGTGCCACCAGCACATGCTCGAGCCCAACATGTGCTGTCGCAACCCTCGGTCTGGTCCGATCTTAGACTGGGAATGAACTCCGTATGCCTAAGCCAACCAATGAAACGAGTGGTTGGACGGGCGGGAGGGCACTACGTCGGCCAGAGAGACGGGATGCCAAGCCGTAGATCGATAGGGTGATAGGTTGGTTTAGGTGCATCTTCATATTTTTGCATGCCAATGCCATTTTTAGGGTTTGTAAATTCATACAATGGTCCCTTAAGCCTTCACGTGAAGTTTCATTGCAAGACGACTCGTTTTTTATTTTTCACGATTTTCAAAACTTTTCACGGTTCGGGATTTTTTAAAATTTTTTCGGAAGGAGTTTTGGCCCCAAACGTGGTAGACATGATCATTGTATTTTTGTTGGCATGCATAAAAAAATTCAGCTAAAAACTCGAAGTGTACAAGATTTTGCGGCCATTTGAAAAAAGTGTCCCCATTTCAGACACTTTAATGGCTACTGGCAGCAAACCTGTAAAATCTCAAATGCTCTTTAAGGGGGTGTGAGTTCTCAAGGTTTGATGAGGGATAAGGGGCCAATATAAAGGGCCAAGTACCAGCACCCATCGCACATCATGTGTGCACACCCCCCTGGCCCCCCCGATCGCTGGAACCCTAATGCCGTCGGTCAGGTTCTCCGGTGATGCTCCGATGATGGTGCCCCGATGAAGAAAAATGTGGCACCAGCACATGCTCGAGCCCAGCATGTGCTGTTGCAATCCTCGGTCTGGTCCGATCTTAGACTGGGAATGAACTCCGTATGCTTACACTGGAATGAACTCCGTATGCCTAAGTCAACCCACGAAACAAGCGTGTGGGCGCTCAGCCGGCAAGAGGGGCGGGATGCGCAAGCCAGGGATCGGTTGGGTCCCCCTCCGTGTGCTACCGATCCTGCTGCTGCAACCCTCGATCTGGTCCGATCTTAGACTGGTAATCAACTCTGTATGCCTAAGCCAACCGACGAAAAGAACGGGCGGGCGGGCGGGTGCTACACCGACCAGAGAGACGGGAAGCGCAAGCCGTGGATCGATAGGGTGGGAGGTGGGTTTGGGCACATCTTCATATTTCTACATGCCAATGTCATTTTTATGACTCGTAAATAATTTTCCCTTAAGCCTTCACATGAAGTTTCATGGCAAGACGACTCGTTTTCTATTTTCCATGATTTTTGAAACTTTTTATGGTTCGAGATTTTTTAAAAATTTTTTTGGAACGAGTTTTGGTTCCAAACATGGTAGACGTGATACTTGTATTTTTGTTGGCATGCACAAAAAAATTCAGCTAAAAACTCGAAGTGTACAAGATTTTGTGACCATTTGAAAAAAGTGTCCCCATTTCAGACACTTTAATGGCTACTGGCAGCAAACCTGTAACATCTCAAATACTCTTTAAGGGGGTGGGTTCTCGAGGTTTGATGAGGGATAGGGGGCCAATATAAGAGCCAAGAACCAGCACCCATCGTACAGCATGTGCGCACACCCCCCCTGCCCCCCCGATCGTCGGAACCCTAATGCCGCTGGTCAGGTTCTCCGACGATGCTCCGACGATGCTCCGACGATGGTACCCCGACGAAAGAAAATGCGGCACCAGCACATGCCCGAGCCCAGCATGTGCAGCCGCAACCCTCGGTCCGGTCCGATGTTAGGCTGGGAATGAACTCCGTATGCTTAGACTGGGAATGAACTCCGTATGCCTAAGTCAACCCACGAAACGAGCGTGCGGGCACTCAGCCGGCCAGAGGGACAGGATGCGCAAGCCGGGGATCGATCGCATCCCCCTCTGCATGCTGTCGATCCTGCTGCCACAACCCTCGGTCGGGTCCGATCTTAGACTGGGAATGAACTCTGTATGCCTAACCAAAAGAACGAAACGAGCGGGTGGGCTGGCAGGCGGGCACTACGCCGGCTAGAGAGACGGGATGCGCAAGCCGTGGATCGATAGGGTGGTAGGTGGGTTTAGGTACATCTTCATATTTTTGTGTGCCAATGCCATTTTTATGGCTTGTAAATTCATACAATGGTCCCTTAAGCCTTCACGTGAAGTTTCATGGCAAGATGACTCATTTTCTATTTTTCATGATGTTCGAAACTTTTTGTGGTTCGGGATTTTTTAAAATTTTTTCGGAAGGAGTTTTGGCCACAAATTATTGGACGTGATCCTTGTATTTTTGTTGGCATGCACAAAAATATTCAGCTAAAAAATCGAAGTGTACAAGATTTTGTTACCAATTGAAAAAAGTGTCCCCATTTCGGACACTTTAATGGCTACTGGTAGCAAACATGTAAAATCTCAAATGCTCTTTAAGGGAGTGTGAGTTCTCGAGGTTTGATGAGGGATAGGGGGCCAATATAAGGGCCAACCACCAGCACCCATCCACATCATGTGCGCACACCCCCCCGGCCCCCCTAATTGTCGGAACCCCAATGCTGCCTGTTAGGTTCTCCGACGATGCTCTGGCGATGGTGCCCCGGCGAAGAAAAATACGACACCAGCACATGCTCGAGCCCAGCATGTGCTGCCGCAAGCCTCGGTTTGGTCCTATCTTAGACTGGGAATGAACTCCGTATGCTTAGACTGGAATGAACTCCATATGCCTAAGTCAACCCATGAAACAAGCGTGCGGGCGCTCAGCCGACCAGAGAGGCGGGATGCGCAAGCTGGGGATGAACTCCATGTGCTGCCGCAACCCTCGGTCCGATCCGGTCTTAGATTGGGAATGAACGCCGGCTAGAGAGACGGGATGCGCAAGCCGTGGATCGATAGGTTAGTAGGTGTGTTTAGGCACATCTTCATATTTCTGCATGCCAATGCCATTTTTATGGCTTGTAAATTCATACAATGGTCCCTTAAGCCTTCACGAGAAGTTTCATGGCAAGACGACTCGTTTTCTATTTTTCATGATTTTCAAAAATTTTTGCGATTTAAGATTTTTTTAAATTTTTTCGAAAGGAGTTTTGGCCCCAAACTTGGTAGATGTGATCCTTGTATTTTAGTTGGCGTGCACAAAAATATTCAGCTAAAAAGTCAAAGTGTACAAGATTTTGTGACCATTTAAAAAATGTGTCCCCAATTCAGACACTTTAATGGCTACTTGCAACAAACCTGTAAATTCTCAAATGCTTTTTAAGGGGGTGTGAGTTCTCGAGGTTTGATGAGGGATAGGGGGTCAGTAT
Source organism: Durio zibethinus (assembly GCF_047325235.1). Lineage (NCBI taxonomy): Eukaryota > Viridiplantae > Streptophyta > Magnoliopsida > Malvales > Malvaceae > Durio > Durio zibethinus. The sequence goes on from NC_143177.1 coordinate 13,401,253, forward strand.
AAGGGCCAAGTACCGTACCCATCGCACATCATGTGCGCACACCCCCCGACCCCCCGATCGTCAGAACCCCAATGCCGTCGGTCAGGTTCTCCAGCAATGCTCCGGCGATGGGCCCCCGATGAAGAAAAATGCGGCACTAGCACATGCCTGAGGCCAGCATGTGCTGCCGCAACTCTTCGTCTGATCCGATCTTAGACTGGGAATGAACTCCGTATGCTTAGACTGGGAATGAACTCTGTATGCCTAAGTCAAACCACGAAACGAGCGTGCGGGCGCTCAGCCGGCCAGAAGGGCGGGATGCGCAAGTTGGGGATAGGCTGGGTCCCCCTCTGCATGCTGCCAATCCTACTACTGCAACCCTTAGTCTGGTCTGATCTTAGACTGGCAATGAACTCCGTATGCCTAAGCTAACCGACGAAACGAGCGAGCGGGCGGGCGGACGGGCGGGCGGGCACTACGCCGGCTAGAGAGACGGCATGCGCAAGCTGTGGATCGATAGGCTGGTAGGTGGGTTTAGGCACATCTTCATATTTCTGCATGCCAGTGCCATTTTTATGGCTTGTAAATTCATACAATGGTCCCTTAAGCCTTCACGAGAAGTTTCATGGCAAGACAACTCGTTCTTTATTTTTCATGATTTTTAAAAATTTTTGCAGTTCGGGATTTTTTAAAATTTTATCAGAAGGAGTTTTGGCTACAAACTTGGTAGACGTGATCCTTGTATTTTTGTTGGCATGCACAAAGAAAAATCAGCTGAAAACTCGAAGTGTACAAGATTTTGTGACCATTTGAAAAAAGCATCCCCATTTCAGACACTTTAATTGCTACTGGCAGTAAACCGGTAAAATCTCAAATGCTCTTTAAGGGGGTGTGAGCTCTCGAGGCTTGATGCGGGATAGGGGGCCAATATAAGGGCCAAGTACCAGCACCCATCGCACATCATGTGCGCACACCCCCCGGCCCCCCCGATCGCCTGAACCCCAATGCCACCGGTCAAGTTCTTCGACGATGCTCCAGCGATGGTGCCCCAACGAAGAAAAATGCATCACCAGCACATGGCTGAGCCTAGCATTTGCTGCCGCAACCCTATGTCTGATCCGATCTTAGACTGGGAATGAACTCTGTATGCTTAGACTGGGAATGAACTTTGTATGCCTAAGTCAACCCACGAAACGAGTGTACGGGTACCCAGTCGGCCAGAGGGGAGGGATGGGCAAGCCGGGGACCGGTCGGGTCCTCCTCTGCATGCTGTCGATCCTACTACCATAACCCTCGGTCTGGTCTGATCTTAGATTGAGAATGAACTCCGTATGCCTAAGCCAACCGACGAAACGAGCGGGCGGGCTGGCGTGCGAGCACTATGCCGGCCAGAGAGACGGGATGCACAAGCTGTGGATCGATAGGGTGGTAGGTGGGTTTAGGCACATCTTCATATTTCTGCATGCCAATGCCATTTTTATGGCTTGTAAATTCATACAATGGTCCCTTAACCTTCACGTGAAGTTTCATGGCAAGACGACTCGTTTTCTATTTTTCAGGATTTTTGAAACTTTTTACGGTTCGGGATTTTTTTAAATTTTTTTGGAAGGATTTTTTTCTCCAAACTTAGTAGACGTGATCCTTGTATTCTTGTTGAAGTGCACAAAAAAATTCAGCTAAAAACTCGAAGTGTACAAGATTTTGTGACCATTTGAAAAAAGTGTCCCCATTTCAGACACTTTAATGGCTACTGGCAGCAAACCTGTAAAATCTGAAATGCTTTTTAAGGGAGTGTGAGTTCTCGAGGTTTGATAAGGGATAGGGGGCTAATATAAGGGCCAAGTACTAGCATCCATCGAACATCATGTGCGCTCAGCCGGAACCCCAATGTCGCTTGTTAGGTTCTCCGACGATGCTCCGACGATGGTGCCTCGGGGAAGAAAAATATGGCACCAGCACATGCTCGAGCCCAGCATGTGCTGTCGCAACCCTTGGTCTGGTCCAATCTTAGACTGGGAATGAACTCCGTATGCTTAGACTGGGAATGAACTCCGTATGCCTAAGTCAATCCACGAAACTAGCGTACGGGCGCTCAGTCGGCCAGTTGGAATGAGTTTTGGCCCCAGAGTTGGTAGACGTGATCCTTGTATTTTTGTTGGCATGCACAAAACAATTCAGCTAAAAACTCGAAGTGTACAAGATTTTAAGACCATTTGAAAAAAGTGTCCCCATTTCAGACACTTTAATGGCTACTGACAACAAACTTGTAAAATCTAAAATGCTCTTTAAGGGGGTGTGAGTTCTCAAGGTTTGATGAGGGATAGGGGGCCAATATAAGGGCCGAGTACCAGCAGCCATCGCACATCATGTGCGCACACCCCCCGACCGCCCGATCATCGAAACCCCAATGTCGCCAGTCAGGTTCTCCGGCGATGCTCCAACGATGGTGCCCTGACGAAGAAAAATGCGACACCAGCACATGCCTGAGCCCAGCATATACTGCCGTAACCCCCAGTCCGATCCGATCTTAGACTAGGAATAAACTTCGTATGCCTAAGTCAACCCACGAAACAAGCGTGTGGACGTTCAGTCGGTCAGAGGGGCAGGATGCCAAGTCAGGGATCAGCCGGGTCCCCCTCTGCATGTTGTCGATCCTGCTGTTGCAACCCTCGATCCGATCCAATCTTAGACTAGGAATGAACTCCGTATGCCTAAGCCAACCGACGAAACGAGCGGACGGGAAGGTGAGCGGGCACTACGTTAGCTAGAGAGACGGGATACGCAAGCCGTGGATCGATAGGGTGGTAGGTGGGTTTAGGCACATATTCATATTTCTGTGTGCCAATGCCATTTTTATGGCTTGTAAATTCATAAAATGGTCCCTTAAGCCTTCACGTGAAGTTTCATGGCAAGACGATTCATTTTCTATTTTTCATGATTTTTGAAACTTTTTGTGGTTCAGGATTTTTTAAAATTTTTTCGAAAGGATATTTGGCCCAAGACTTGGTAGACGTGATCATTGTATTTTTGTTGGCATGCTAAAAAAATTCAGCTAAAAAGTCGAAGTGTACAAGATTTTGTGACCATTTGAAAAAAGTGTCCCCATTTCAGACACTTTAATGGCTACTGGCAGCAAACCTGTAAAATCTCAAATGCTCTTTAAGCGGGTGTGAGTTCTCGAGCTTTGATGAGGGATAGGGGGCCAATATAAGGGCCAAGTACCAGCACCCATTGCACATCTTGTGCGCACACCCCCCGGCCCCCACGATCGTCGGAACCCGAATACCACCAGTCAGGTTCTCCGGTGATGGTGCCCCGGTGAAGAAAATTACGGTACCAACACATGCCCGAGCCCAGCATATGCTACCGCAACCCTCGGTCCGGTCTGATCTTGGTCTGGGAATGAACTCCATATCCTTAGACTGAGAATGAACTCCGTATGCCTAAGTCAACCCAAGAAACGAATGTACGGGCGCTCAGCCGGCCAGAGGGGTGGGATGCACCAGTCGGGGATCGATCGGGTCACCCTCTACGTGCTGTTGATCTAAAACTAGGAATGAACTCCGTATGCCTAAGCCAACAGACGAAACGAGCGGGCGAGCGAGCGGGCGGGCACTACGTAGGCCAGAGAGACGGGATGCGCAAGCTGTGGATCGATAGGGTGGTAGGTGGGTTTAGGCACATTTTCATATTTCTGCATGCCAATGCCATTTTTATGGCTTGTAAATTCAAACAATGGTCTCTTAATCCTTCACGTGGAGTTTCATTGCAAGACGACTCGTTTTCTATTTTTCATGATTTTTGAAAATTTTTTTGGTTTGGGATTTTTTAAAATTTTTTCGGAATGAGTTTTGGCCCCAAACATGGTAGAAGTGATCCTTGTATTTTTTTTGGCATGCACAAAAAAATTTAGCTAAAAACTCGAAGTGTACAAGATTTTGTGACCATTTGAAAAAGTGTCCCCATTTCAGACACTTTAATTGCTACTGGCAGCAAACCTGCAAAATCTCAAATGCTCTTTAAGGGGGTGTGAGTTCTCGAGGTTTGATGAGGGATAGGGGGCCAATATAAGGGCCAAGTACCAGCACCCATCACACATCATGTGCGGACACCCCCCTCGGCCCCCTGATCACCGGAACCCCAATGCCGCTGGTCAGGTTCTCCGACGATGCTTCGACGATGGTGCCCCGACGAAGAAAAATGCGGCACCCGCACATCCCGAGCCCAGCATGTGCTACCGCAACCCTCGATCCGGTCCGATCTTAGACTGGGAATGAACTCCATATGCCTAAGACAACCGACGAAACGAGCGGGCGGGCGGGCGATCGGGCACTACGTCGACCAGAGAGACAGGATGCGCAAGCCGTGGATCGATAGGGTGGTAGGTGGGTTTAGGCACATCTTCATAATTCTGCAAGACAATGCCATTTTTATGGCTTGTAAATTCATACAATGGTCCCTTAAGCCTTCACAAGAAATTTCATGGCAAGACGACTCGTTTTCTATTTTTCACGATTTTTGAAACTTTTTGTAGTTCGAGATTTTTTAAAACTTTTCCAGAAGGAGTTTTGGCCCCAAACTTGGTAGACGTGATACTTGTATTTGTTTTGGCACGCACATAAAAAAATCAGCTAAAAACTCGAAGTGTACAAGATTTTGTGAACTTTTGAAAAAAGTGTCCCCATTTTGAGACACTTTAATGGCTACTGGCGGCAAACCTGTAAAATCTCAAATGCTCTTTAATGGGTGTGAGTTCTCAAGGTTTGATGAGGGATAGGGGGCCAATATAAGGGCCAAGTATCAGCACCCATCGCACATCATGTGTGCACACCCCCCCGGCCCCCCCGATCATCGGAACCCTAATGCCGCCTGTCAAGTTCTCCGATGATGCTCCAGCGATGGTGCCCCGGGGAAGAAAAATGCGGCACCAGCAGATGCCCGTGCCCAGCATGTGCTGCTGCAACCCTCGGTCTGGTCTAATTTTAGACTGGGAATGAACTCTATATGCCTAAGCCAACCGACGAAATGAAAGGGCGGGCAGGCCGGCGGGCACTACGCTGGCCAGAGAGACGGGATGCGCAAGCCGTGGATCGATAGGGTGGTAGGTGGGTTTAGGCACATCTTCATATTTCTACGTGCCAATACCATTTTTATGGCTTGTAAATTCATACAATGGTCCCTTAAGCCTTCATGTGAAGTTTCATGGCAAGACGACTCGTTTTCTATTTTTCACAATTTTCAAAACTTTTTGTGGTTCGGGATTTTTCAAAATTTTTTCGGAAGGATTTTTGGCCTCAAACTTGGTAGACGTGATCCTTGTATTTTTCTTGACATGCACAAAAGAAATCAGCTAAAAATTCGAAGTGTACAAGATTTTGTGACCATTTGAAAAAAGTGTCCCCATTTCAGACACTTTAATGGCCACTGGCAACAAACCTGTAAAATCTCAAATGCTCTTTAAGGGGGTGTGAGTTCTCAAGGTTTGATGAGGGATAGCAAGCCAATATAAGGGCCAAGTACCAGCACCCATCGCACATGATGTGCGTGCACCCCCCGGCCCCCTCGATCGTCGGAACACCAATGCCGCCGGTCAGGTTCTCCGACGATGCTCCAGTGATGGTGCCCCGACGAAGAAAAATGCGGCACCAGCACATGCCCGAGCCCAGCATGTGCTGCCACAACCCTCGGTCTGGTCCGATCTTAGACTGGGAATGAACTCCGTATGCCTAAGTCAACCGACGAAACGAGCGGGCGGGCAGGCGGGCGGGCACTACGCGGGCCAAAGAGACGGGATGCGCGAGCCGTGGATTGATAGGGTGGTAGGTGGGTTTAGGCACTTCTTCATATTTTTGCATGTCGATGCCATTTTTAATGCTTGTAAATTCATACAATGGTCCCTTAAGCCTTCTAGTGAAGTTTCATGGCAAGACGACTCGTTTTCAATTTTTCATGATTTTCAAAACTTTTTACAGTTCGAGATTTTTTAAAATTTTTTCGGAAGGAGTTTTGGCCCCAAACTTGGTAGACTTGATCCTTGTAATTTTGTTGGCATGCACAAAAAAATTCAGCTAAAAACTCAAAGTGTACAAGATTTTTTGACCATTTGAAAAAAGTGTCCCCATTTCAAACACTTTAGTGGCTACTGGTAGCAAACCTGTAAAATCTCAAATGCTCTTTAAGGGGGTGTGAGTTCTCGAGGTTTGATGAGGGATAGGGGGCCAATATAAGGGCCAAGTACCAGAACCCATCGCACATCATGTGCGCACACCCCCCCGACCTCCCGATCGTCGGAACCCCAATGCCGTCAGTCAGGTTCTCTGGCGGTGCTCCGGCAATGGTGCTCGACAAAGAAAATTACGGTACCAGCACATGCCTGAGCCCATCATGTGCTGCCGCAACCCTCGGTCCGATCTGATCTTAGACTGGACTGAACTCCATATGCCTAAGCCAACCGAAGAAACGAGCGGGCGAACGGGCGGGCGGGCACTACGTCGGCCAGAGAGAGGGGATGCGCAAGCACTGGATCGATAGGGTGGTAGGTGGGTTTAGGCACATATTCATATTTCTACGTGCCAATTCCATTTTTATTGCTTGTAAAATCATACAATGGTCCCTTAAGCCTTCACGTGAAGTTTCATGGAAAGACGACTCGTTTTTTATTTTTCATAATTTTTGAAATTTTTGCGGTTCAAGATTTTTTAAAATTTTTTCGGAAGGAGTTTTGGCCCCAAACTAGGTAGATGTGATCCTTGTATTTTTTTTGGCATGCTAAAAAACATTCAGCTAAAAACTCGAAGTGTACAAGATTTTGTGACCATTTGAAAAAAGTGTCCCCATTTCAGACACTTTAATGGCTACTGGCAGCAAACCTGTAAAATCTCAAATGCTCTTTAAGTGGTGTGAGTTCTCGAGGTCTGATGAGGGATAGGGGGCCAATATAAATGCTGGGAATGAACTCCATATGCTTAAACTGGGAATGAACTTCGTATGCCTAAGTCAACCCACGAAATTAGAGGGCGAGCGCTCAGCCGGCCAGAGGGGTGGAATGCGCAAGCTGGGGATCGACCGGGTCCCCCTCTGCGTGCTACCGATCCTGCTGCCACAACCCTCAGTCTAATGCAATCTTAGACTGGGAATGAACTCCGTATGCCTAAGCCAACCGACGAAATGAGCGGGCGGGTGGGCACTATATCGGCCGGAGAGGAGGGATGCGCAAGCCATGGATCGATAGGGTGGTAGGTGGGTTTAGGCATATCTACATATTTCTACGTGCCAATGCCATTTTTATGGTTTGTAAACTCATACAATGGTCCCTTAAGCCTTCACGTTAAGTTTAATGGTAAAACGACTCGTTTTCTATTTTTCACGATTTTTGAAACTTTTTACGGTTCGAGATTTTTTAAAATTTTTTCAAAAGGAGTATTGGCCCCAAATTTAGTAGACGTGATCCTTGTGTTTTTGTTGGAATGCACAAAAAAATTCAGCTAAAAACTGAAAGTGTACAAGATTTTTTGACCATTTGAAAAAAGTATCCCCATTTCAAACACTTTAGTGGATACTGGCAGCAAACCTGTAAAATCTCAAATGCTCTTTAACGGGGTGTGAGTTTCGAGGTTTGATGAAGGATAGGAGGCCATTATTAGAACCAAGTACCAGCACCCATCGCACATCATGTGCGCACACCCTCCCGACTGCCCCGATCGTCAGAACCTCAATGTCATCGGTCAGGTTCTCCGACGATGCTCCGAAAATGGTGGCCCGACGAAGAAAAATGTGGCAGCAGCACATGCCCAAGCCCAGCATGTGCTGCCGCAACCTTTGGTCCGGTCCGATCTTAGACTGGGAATGAACTCCGTATGCTTAGACTGGGAATGAACTCCATATCCCAAAGTCAACCCATGAAACGAGCGTGCGGGTGCTCAGCCGGCCAGAGGGGCAAGATGCGCAAGCCGGGGATCGACCAATTAGGTTCTCCGGCGATGCTCCGACGAAGAAAAATACGACACCAACACACGTCCGAGCCTAGCAGGTACTACCGTAACCCTTGCTCCGGTCCGATCTTAGACTGGGAATGAACTCCGTATCCCTAAGTCAGCCCATGAAATGAGCGTGCGGGCGCTCAGCCGGCCAGAGGGGCGGGATGCGTAAGTCGAGGATCGATCGGGTCCCCCTCTGCGTGCTATCGATCCTGCTACCGTAACCTTCAGTCTGGTCTGATCTTAGATTAGGAATGAACTCCGTATGCCTAAGCCAACCGACTAAACGAGCTGGCTGGCGGGCGGGCACTACATCGGCTAGAGAGACAGGATGCGCAAGCTGTGGATCGATAGGGTGGTAGGTGGGATTAGGCACATCTTCATATTTCTATGTGCCAATGCCATTTTTATGGCTTCTAAATTCACACAATGGTCCTTGAAGCCTTAAGATGAAGTTTCATGGCAAGACGACTCGTTTTCTATTTTTCATGATTTTTAAAACTTTTTGCGGTTCGGGATTTTTTAAAATTTTTTTCGAAGGGGTTTTGGCCCCAAACTTGGTAGACATGATCCTTGTATTTTTGTTGGCATGCACAAAAAAATTCAGCTAAAAAATCGAAGTGTACAAGATTTTGTGACCATTTGAAAAAAGTGTCCCTATTTCAGACACTTTAATGGCTACTAGCAGCAAACCTGTAAAATCTCAAATGCTCTTTAAGGGGGTGTGAGTTCTCGAGGTTTGATGAGGGACAGGGGGCCAATATAAGGGCCAAGTACCAGCACCCATCGCACATCATGTGCGCACACCCTCCGACCCCCCGATCGCCGGAACCCCAATGCCGTCAGTCAGGTTCTCCAGTCATGCTCCGGCAAAGAAAAATACGGCACCAGCACATGCTTGAGCCCAGCATGTGCTGTCGCAACCGGTGGTCCGGTCCGATCTTAGACTAGGAATGAACTCCATATGCTTAGATTGGGAATGAACTCCGTATCGCTAAGTCAACCAACGAAACTACCGTGCGGGCGCTCAGTCGGCCAGAGGGGCGGGACGCGCAAGCCGGGGATCGGCCTGGTCCCCCTCTGCGTGCTGCCGACCCTGCTGCCGCAACCCTCGGTCCGGTCTGATCTTAGACTGGGAATGAACTCTGTATGCCTAAGCCAACCGACGAAATGAGCGGGCGGGCGGGCGGGCGGGCACTACACCGGCCAGAAAGACGGGATGCACAAGCCTTGGATCGATAGGGTGGTAGGTGGGTTTAGGCACATCTTCATATTTCTGCCTGTTAATGCCATTTTTATGGCTTGTAAATTCATACAATGGTCCTTTAAGCCTTCACATGAAGTTTCATGGCGAGATGACTCGTTTTCTATTTTTCATGATTTTTCAAACTTTTTACGGTTCGGGATTTTTTAAAATTCTTTCGGAAGGAGTTTTGTCCCCAAACTAGGTAGACGTGCTCATTGTATTTTTGTTGGCATGCACAAAAAAATTCAACTAAAAACTCGCAGTGTACAAGATTTTGTGACCATTTCAAAAAAGTGTCCCCATTCAAGACACTTTAATGGCTACTGGCAACAAACCTGTAAAATCTCAAATGCTCTTTGAGAGGGTGTGAGATCTTGAGGTTTGATGAGGGATAAGGGGCCAATATAAGGGCCAAGTACCAGCACTCATCGCACATCAAGTGTGCACACCTCCCTCGGCCCCTCGATCGTCGGAACCCCAAAGCCGTCTGTCAGGTTCTCCGGTGATGGTGCCCCGATGAAGAAAAATATGGCACCAGCACATGCCTGAGACCAGCATGTGCTACCGCAACCCTCGGTCCAGTCCGATCTTACACTGGGAATGAACTCCGTATGCTTAGACTAGGAATGAACTCCGTATGCCTAAGTCAACCCATTAAACGAGCGTGCGAGCGCTCAGCCGGCCAGAGGGGCGGGATGCGCAAGCCAGGGATCGGCCGGGTCCCCCTCTGCGTACTGCCGATCCTGTTGCCACAACTCAGTTTGGTCCAATCTTAGACTGGGAATGAACTTCGTATGCCTAAGCCAACCGACGAAACGAGCGAGCCGGCGAGCGGGCGGGCACTACGCTAGCCAGAGAAGTGGGATGCGTAAGCCGTGGATCGATAGGGCGGTAGGTGGGTTTAGGCACATCTTCATATTTATGTGTGCCAATGCCATTTTTATAGCTTGTAAATTCATACAATGGTCCCTTAAGCCTTCACGTGAAGTTTCATGGCAAGACGACTCGTTTTCTATTTTTCACGATTTTTAAAACTTTTTACGGTTCGAGATTTTTTTAAATTTTTTCGAAAGGATTTTTGGCCCCAAACTTGGTAGACATGATCCCTTTATTTTTGTTGGCATGCACAAAAAAATTCATCTAAAAACTCAAAGTGTACAAGATTTTGTGACCATTTGAAAAAAGTGTCCCCATTTCAGACACTTTAATGGCTACTGGCAGCAAACCTATAAAATCTCAAATGCTCTTTAAGGGGGTGTGAGTTCTCAAGGTTTGATGAGGGATAGGGGGCCAATATAAGGGCCAAGTACCAGCACCCATCGCACATCATGTGTGCACACACCCCCGGCCCCCCCGATCGTCGGAACCCCAATGCCGTCGGTCAGGTTCTCCGGCGATGCTCCGACGAAGAAAAATACGGCACCAGCACATGCTTGAGCCAAGCATGTGCAGCAGCAACCCTTGCTCCGGTCCGATCTTAGATTGGGAATGAACTCCGTATGCTTAGACTGGGAATGAACTACGTATCCCTAAGCCAACTGACGAAATGAGAGGGCGGGCGGGCGGGCACTACGCCGGCCAGAAAGACGGGATGCGCAAGCCGTGGAAAGATAGGGTGGTAGGTGGGTTTAGGCACATCTTCATATTCTGCCTGCCAATGCCATTTTTATGGCTTCTAAATTCATACAATGGTCCTTTAAGCCTTCACATGAAGTTTCATGGTAAGACGACTCGTTTTCTATTTTTCATCATTTTTGAAACTTTTTGCAGTTTCGGATTTTTTAAAATTATTTCGGAAGGAGTTTTGGCCCCAAACTAGGTAGATGTGCTCATTGTATTTTTATTGGCATGCACAAAAAAATTCAGCTAAAAAGTCACAGTGTACAAAATTTTGTGACCATTTGAAAAAAGTGTCCCCATTCAAGACACTTTAATGGCTACTGGAAGCAAACCTGTAAAATCTCAAATGCTCTTTAAGGGGGTGTCAGATCTCGAGGTTTGATGAGGGATAAGGGGCCAATATAAGGGCCATGTACCAGCACCCATCGCACATCATGTGCGCACACCCCCCCGGCCCCCTCGATCATCGTAACCCTAATGCCGTCGGTCAAGTTCTCCGGCGATGCTTCGACGATGGTGCCCCGGCGAAGAAAAATGTAGCGCCAGCACATGCCTGAGCCCAGCATGTGCTGTCGTAACCCTCGGTCTAGTCTGATCTTAGACTGGGAATGAACTCCGTATGCTTAGACTGGGAGTGAACTCCGTATGCCTAAGTCAACCCACGAAATAAGCGTGCGGGTGCTCAGCCGGCCAGAAGGGCAGGATACACAAGTCGGGGATCGGCCAGGTCCCCCTCTGCGTGCTACTGATCCTGCTACTGCAACCCTCCATCTGGTCTGATCTTAGATAGGGAATGAACTCCATGTGCCTAAGCCAACCGACGAAACGAGCGGACGGGCGGGCGGGCACTACGTCGGCCAGAGAGACGGGATGCGCAAGCCATGGATCGATAGGGTTGTAGGTGGGTTTAGGCACATCTTCATATTTCTGCATGCCAATGCCATTTTTATGCTTTTAAATTTGTACAATGGTCCCTTAAGCCTTCACGTGAAGTTTCATGGCAAGTCGACTCGTTTTCTATTTTTCATGATTTTTGAAACTTTTTTCGGTTCAGGATTTTTTAAAATTTTTTTGGAAGGAGTTTTGGCCCCAAACTTGGTAGACGTGATCCTTATATTTTTGTTGGCATGCACAAAACAATTCAGCTAAAAACTCGAAGTGTACAAGATTTTGTGACCATTTGAAAAAAGTGTCCCCATTTCATACACTTTAATGGCCACTGGCAACAAACCTGTAAAATCTCAAATGCTCTTTAAAGGGGTGTGAATTCTCAAAGTTTGATGTGGGATGGGGGGCCGATATAAGGGCCAAGCACCAGCACACATCGCACATGATGTGCGCACACCCCCGGCCCCCCCGATCGTCGAAACCCTAATGCCATCGGTCAGGTTCTCCGACGATGCTCCGACGAAGAAAAATGCGACACCAGCATATGCCTGAGCCCAGCATGTGCGGCCACAACCCTCGATCCGATCCGATCTTAGACTGGGAATGAACTCCGTCTACTTAGACTAGGAATGAACTCCGTATGCCTAAGTCAACCCACGAAACGAGCATGCGGGCGCTCAGCCGGTCAGAGGGGCGGGATGCGCAAGCTGGGGATCGACCGGGTCCCCCTCTGCGTGCTGTCGATCCTGCTACCATAACCCTCGGTCTGGTCTGATCTTAGACTGGGAATGAACTTTGTATGCCTAAGCCAACCGACGAAATGAGCGGGCGGGCGGGCGGGCATTGCGCCGGCCAGAGAGACGAGATGCGCAAGCTGTGGATCGATAGGGTGGTAGGTGGGTTTAGGCACATCTACATATTTCTGCATGCCAATGCCATTTTTATGGCTTGTAAATTCATACAATGGTCCCTTAAGCCTTCACGTGAAGTTTCATGGCAAGACGACTCATTTTTTATTTTTCACGATTTTCAAAACTTTTTGTAGTTCGAGATTTTTTAAAATTTTTTTGGAAGGAGTTTTAGCCCCAAACTTGGTAGATGTGATCCTTGTATTTTTGTTGGCATGCACAAAAAAATTCAGCTAAAAACTTGAAGTGTACAATATTTTGTGACCATTTGAAAAAAGTGTCCCCATTTTAGACACTTTAATGGCTTATGGCAGCAAACCTATAAAATCTCAAATGCTCTTTAAGGGGGTGTGAGTTCTCGAGGTTTGATGAGGGATAGGGGGACAATGTAAGGGCCAAATACCAGCACCCATCGCACATCATGTGCACACACCCCCCTGGCCCCCCGATCATCGAAACCCCAATGTCGTCGGTCAGGTTCTCTGGCGATGGTCCGACGAAGAAAAATACGGCACCAGCACATACCCGAGCCTAGCATGTGCTACCACAACCCTCGGTCTGATCTGATCTTAGACTGGGAATGAACTCCGTATGCCTAAGTCAACCCACAAAATGACCTTGCGGGCGCTCAGCCAGCCAGAGGGGTAGGTTACGTAAGTCAGGGATCGACTAGGTCCCCATCTGCGTGCTACCGATCCCATGCTGCAACCTTCGGTCTGCTCCGATCTTAGACTAGGAATGAACTCCGTATGCCTAAGCCAACTAACGAAACGAGCGGGCCAGAGAGACGAGATGGGCAAGCCGTGGATCGATAGGGTGGTAGGTGGGTTTAGGCACATTTTCATATTTCTATGAGCCAATGCCATTTTTATGGCCTGTAAATTCATACAATGGTCCCTTAAACCTTCACATGAAGTTTCATGGCAAGACGACTCATTTTTTATTTTTCACGATTTTTGAAACTTTTTACGGTTCAAGATTTTTTAAAATTTTTTCGAAAGCAGTTTTGGCCCCAAACTTGGTAGACGTGATCCTTGTATTTTTGTTGGCATGCAAAAAAAATTCTGCTAAAATCTCAAAGTGTACAAGATTTTGTGACCATTTGAAAAAAGTGTCCCCATTTCAGACACTTTAATGGCTACTAGCAGCAAACCTGTAAAATCTCAAATGCTTTTTAAGGGGGTGTGAGTTCTCAAGGATTGATGAAGGATAGGGGGCCAATATAAGGGCCAAGTACCAGCACCCATCGAACATCATGTGCGCACAGCCCCCCGAGCCCCCCGATCGTTGGAACACCAATGCCACCGATCAGGTTCTCCAACGATGCTCCGGTGGTGGTGCCCCGACAAAGAAAAATGCGGCACCAGCACATGCCCGAGCCCAGCATGTGCTACCACAACCCTCGATCTCGGTCTGATCTTAGACTGGGAATGAACTCTGTATGCTTAGACTGGGAATGAACTCCGTATGCCTAAGTCAACCCACGACACGACCGTGCGGGCGCTCAATCGGCCAGAGGGGTGGGATGCGCAAGCCAGGGATCGACCGAGTCAATCTGCATGCTGCCAATCCTGCTGCCGCAACCCTCGGTCTAATCCGATCTTAGACTGGGAATGAACTCCGTATGCTTAGACTGGGAATGAGCTCCGTATGCCTATGTCAACCCATGAAACAAGCGTACGGGCACTCAGCCGGCCAGAGGGGCGGGATGCACAAGTCAGGGATCAACCATGTCCCTCTCTATGTGTTACCGATCCTGCAGCCGCAACTGTCAGTCCAATCCAATCTTAGACTAGGAATGAACTCCGTATGCCTAAGCCACACGACGAAACGAGTGGGTGGGCGGGCGGGCGGGCACTACGCCGGCCAGAGAGATGGGATGCGCAAGCCATGGATCGATAGGGTGATAGGTGGGTTAAGTCACATCTTCATATTTCTACGTGCCAATGCCATTTTTATGGTTCGTAAAATCATACAATGTTCCCTTAAGCCTTCACGTGAAGTTTCATGGCAAGACAACACATTTTCTATTTTTCATGATATTTGAAACTTTTTGCGGATTGGGATTTTTTAAAATTTTTTCGGAAGGAATTTTGGCCACAAACTTGGTAGACATGATCCTTGTATTTTTGTTGGCATGCACAAAAAAATTCAGCTAAAAACTCAATGTGTACAAGATTTTGTGACCATTTCAAGGCAGTAAACCTGTAAAATCTCAAATGCTCTTTAAGGGGGTGTGAGTTCTCGAGGTTTGATGAGGGATAGGCGGCCAATATAAGGGCCAAGTACCAGCACCCATTGCACACCCCTCGGTCCCCTTGATCACCGAAACCCTAATACCGGCGGTCAGGTTCTCCGACGAAGCTCCGACGATGGTGCCCCGACAAAGAAAAATGCGGCACCAGCACATGCCTGAGCCCAGCATGTGCTGTCGCAACCTTCGGTTCGATCCGATCTTAGACTGGGAATGAACTTCGTATGCGTAAGTCAACCCACGAAATGAGCGTACGGGCGCTCAGCCGGCCAGAGGGGCAGGATGTGCAAGTCGGGGATCGGTCGAGTCCCCCTCTACGTGTTGCATATCCTGCTGCCGTAACCCTCAGTCATGTCCGATCTTGGACTGGGAATGAACTCTATATGCCTAAGCCAATTGATGAAACGAGTGGGCAAACGGGCGGACGGGCGGGCAATACACCGACCAGAGAGACAGGATAAGCAAGTCGTGGATCGATAGGGTGGTAGGTGGGTTTAGGCACACCTTCATATTTCTATATGCCAATGCCATTTTTATGGCTTGTAAATTCATACTATGGTCCCTTAAGCCTTCACATGAAGTTTCATGGCAAGACGACTCATTTTCTATTTTTCATGATATTTGATCCTTTCTGCGGTTTGGGATTTTTCAAAATTTTTTCAGAAGGAGTTTTGGCCCCAAACTTGGTAGACTTGATCCTTGTATTTTTGTTCGCATGCACAAAACAATTCAGCTAAAAACTCGAAGTGTATAAGATTTTGTGACCATTTGAAAAAAGTGTCCCCATTTCAGACACTTTAATGGCTACTGGCAGAAAACCTGTAAAATCTCAAATGCTCTTTAAGGGGGTGTGAGTTCTCAAGGTTTGATGAGGGATAAGGGGCCAATATAAGGGCCAAGTACCAGCACCCAATGCCACCGGTCAGGTTCTTCGACGATGCTCCGACGAAGAAAAATACGGCACCAGCACATGCGCTAGCCCAACATGTGCTGCCGTAACCCTCGGTCCGGTCCGATCTTAAATTGGGAATGAACTTCATATGCTTAGGCTGGGAATGAACTCCGTATGCCTAAGTCAACCCACGAAACGAGCGTACCGGCGCTTAGCCGACCAGAGGGGCAGGATGCGTAAACCGGGGATCGATCGGGTCCCCTCTGCGTGCTATCGATCCTGCTGCCGCAACCGTTGGTCCGGTCCGATCTTAGACTGGGAATGAACTCCATATGCCTAAGCCAACCGATGAAACGAGTGGGCGGGCAGGCACTACGCCGGCTAGAGAGACGGGATGTGCAAGCCGTGTATCGATAGGGTGGTAGGTTGGTTAAGGTACATCTTCATATTTCTATGTGCCAATGCCATTTTTATGGACTGTAAATTCATACAATGGTCCCTTAAGCCTTCATGCGACGTTTCATGGCAAGACGACTCGTTTTTTATTTTTCACGATTTTTGAAACTTTTTACGGTTCGACATTTTTTAAAATTTTTTCAGAAGGAGTTTCAGCTGCAAACTTGGTAGACGTGATCCTTGTATTTTTGTTGGCATGCACAAAAAAATTCAGCTAAAAACTCGAAGTGTACAAGATTTTGTCACCATTTGAAAAAAGTGTCCCCATTTCAGACACTTTAATGGCTACTGGCAGCAAACCTGTAAAATCTCAAATGCTTTTTAAGGGGGTGTGAGTTCTCAAGGTTTGATGAATGATATGGGGCCAATATAAGGGCCAAGTACTAGCACCCATCCCACATCATGCGCGCACACCCCCCCGGCCCCCTCGATCGTCGGAATGCCAATGCCGCTGGTCAGGTTCTCCGCTGATGCTCCGGTGATGGTGCCCCGGTGAAGAAAAATGTGGTACCAGCAGATGCCCAAGCCCAGCATGTGCTGTTGCAACCCTCGGTCTGGTCTGATCTTAGACTGGGAATGAACTCCGTATGCTTAGACTGAGAATGAACTCCGTATGCCTAAGTCAACCCACGAAACAAGCATACAAGCACTCAGTCGATCAGAGGGGTGGGATGCGCAAGCTGGGGATCGATCGGGTCCCCTTCTGCGTGCTGCCACAACCCTCGGTCTGGTCCGATCTTAGACTGGCAATGAACTCCGTATGCTTAGACTGGGAATGAACTCCGTGTGCCTAAGTCAACCCACGAAACGAGCGTGCAGGCTCTCAGCCGGCCAGAAGGGCGGGATGCGCAGGTCGGGGATCGACCAGGTCCCCCTCTGCGTGCTGCCATAACCCTCGGTCCGGTCCGATCTTAGACTGGGAATACACTCCATATGCTTAGACTGGGAATGAACTCAGTATGCCTAAGTCAACACACGAAGTGAGCGTGCGGGCGCTCAACCGACCAGAGGGGCGGGATGCGTAAGCCGAGGATCGACCGGGTCCCCCTCTACGTGCTATCGATCCTACTACCGCAACCCTCAGTTCGGTCTGATCTTAGACTGGGAATGAACTCTGTATGCCTAAGCCAACCGACGAAACGAGCGGGCGGGCGGGCAGGCGGGCACTATGCCGGCCTGAGAGACGGGATGCGCAAGCCGTCGATCGATAGGGTGGTCGTTGGGTTTAGGCACATCTTCATATTTCTGCATGCCAATGCCTTTTTTACGGCTTGTAAATTCATGCAATGGTCCCTTGAGCCTTCACATGAAGTTTCATGGCAAGACGACTCATTTTATATTTTTCATGATTTTTGAAACTTTTTACGGTTCGGTATTTTTTAAAAATTTTTCGGAAGGAGTTTTGGCCCCAAACTTGGTAGGCATTATCCTTTATTTTTGTTGGCATGCACAAAAAAAGTTAGCTAAAAACTTGAAGTGTACAAGATTTTGTAACCATTTGAAAAAAGTGTCCCTATTTCAGACACTTTAATGGCTACTGGCAGCAAACTTGTAAAATCTCAAATGCTCTTTAAGGGGGTGTGAGTTCTCGAGGTTTGATGAGGGATAGGGGGCCAATATAAGGGCCAAGTACCAGCACCCATCGCATATCATGTGCGCACACCCCCCGGCCCCCTCGATCGTCGAAACCCCAATGCCGCCGGTTAGGTTCTCCGGTGATGGTGCCCCGACGGCCAGAGAGACGGGATGCGCAAGCTGTGGATCGATACGGTGGTAGGTGGGTTTAGGCACATCTTCATATTTCGGCCTGCCAATGCCATTTTTATGGCTTGTAAAGTCATACAATGGTCCCTTAAGCCTTCACGTGAAGTTTCATGGCAAGACGACTCGTTTTCTATTTTTCACGATTTTTGAAACTTTTTACGGTTCGGGATTTTTTAAAATTTTTTCGAAAGGATTTTTGGCCCCAAACTTGGTAGACTTGATCCTTGTATTTTTGTTGGCATGCACAAAAAAATTCAACTAAAAACTTGAAGTGTACAAGATTTTGTGACCTTTAGAAAAAAGTGTCCCCATTTCAGACACTTTAATGGCTATTGGCAGCAAACTTGTAAAATCTCAAATGCTCTTTAAGGGGGTGTGAGTTCTCGAGGGTTGATGAGGGATAGGGGGCCAATAAAAGGGCCAAGTCCCAACACCCACCACACATCATGTGCGCACACGCCCCCCGAGCCCCCGATCTCCGGAGCCCCAATGTCGCCAGTCAGGTTCTCCGGCGATGCTCCGACGATGGTGCCCCAACGAAGAAAAATGCGGCACCAGCACATGCCCGAGCCCAGCATGTGCTGCCATAACCCTCGGTCCGGTCCGATCTTAGATTGGGAATGAACTCCGTACGCTTAGACTGGGAATGAACTCCATATGCCTAACTCAACCCACGAAATAAGTGTGCGGGCACTCAGCCGGCCAGAGGGGCGGGATGCGCAAGCAGGGGATCGATCGGGTCCCCCTCTGCGTGCTACCGATCTTGCTGCCACAACCATCATTCCGGTCTGATCTTTGACTGGGAATGAACTCCGTATGCTTAAACCAACCGACGAAACGAGCGGGCGGGCGGGCGGGCACTACATCGACCAGAGAGACGGGATGCGTAAGCCGTGGATCGATAGGGTGGTAGGTGGGATTGGGCACATCTTCATATTTCTGCATGCCAATGCCATTTTTATGGCTTCTAAATTCATACAATGCTAACGTAAGCCTTCACGTGAAGTTTCATGGCAAGACGACTCGTTTTCTATTTTTCATGATTTTTGAAACTTTTTACGATTTAGGATTTTTTAAAATTTTTTCAGAAGGAATTTTGGCCCTGAACTTGGTAGATACAATCCTTGTATTTTTGTTGGCATGCACAAAACAATTCGACTAAAAACTCGAAGTGTACAAGATTTTGTGACCATTTGAAAAAAGTGTACCCATTTCAGACACTTTAATGGCTATTGGCAGCAAACTTGTAAAATCTCAAATGCTCTTTAAGGGGGTGTGAGTTCTCGAGGGTTGATGAGGGATAGGGGGCCAATAAAAGGGCCAAGTCCCAACACCCACCACACATCATGTGCGCACACGCCCCCCGAGCCCCCGATCTCCGGAACCCCAATGCCGCCAGTCAGGTTCTCCGGCGATGCTCCGACGATGGTGCCCCAACGAAGAAAAATGCGGCACCAGCACATGCCCGAGCCCAGCATGTGCTGCCATAACCCTCGGTCCTGTCTGATCTTAGATTGGGAATGAACTCCATACGCTTAGACTGGGAATGAACTCCATATGCCTAACTCAACCCACGAAATAAGCGTGCGGGCACTCAGCCGGCCAGAGGGGCGGGATGCGCAAGCAGGGGATCGATCGGGTCCCCCTCTGCGTGCTACCGATCTTGCTGCCACAACCATCATTCCGGTCTGATCTTCGACTAGGAATGAACTCCGTATGCCTAAGCCAACCGACGAAACGAGCGGGCGGGCGGGCGGGCACTACATCGGCCAGAGAGACGGGATGCGTAAGCTGTGGATCGATAGGGTGGTAGGTGGGATTGGGCACATCTTCATATTTCTGCATGCCAATGCCATTTTTATGGCTTCTAAATTCATACAATGCTAACTTAAGCCTTCACGTGAAGTTTCATGGCAAGATGACTCGTTTTCTATTTTTCATGATTTTTGAAACTTTTTACGATTTAGGATTTTTTAAAATTTTTTCAGAAGGAATTTTGGCCCTGAACTTGGTAGATACAATCCTTGCATTTTTGTTGGCATGCACAAAACAATTCGACTAAAAACTCGAAGTGTACAAGATTTTGTGACCATTTGAAAAAAGTGTCCCCATTTCAGACACTTTAATGGCTACTGGCAGCAAACCTGTAAAATCTCAAATGCTCTTTAAGGGGGTGTGAGTTCTCGAGGGTTGATGAGGGATAGGGGGCCAATAAAAGGGCCAAGTCCCAGCACCCACCATACATCATGTGCGCACACGCCCCCCGAGCCCCCGATCTCCGGAACCCCAATGCCGCCAGTCAGGTTCTCCGGTGATGCTCCGACGATGGTGCCCCAACGAAGAAAAATGCGGCACCAGCACATGCCCGAGCCTAGCATGTGCTGCCATAACCCTCGGTCCGGTCTGATCTTAGACTGGGAATGAACTCCGTACGCTTATACTGGGAATGAACTCCGTATGCCTAAGTCAACCCACGAAATGAGCGTGCGGGCGCTCAGCCGGCCAGAGGGGCGGGATGTGCAAGCCGAGGATCGATCGGGTCCCCCTCTGCGTGCTATCGATCTTGCTGCCAGAACCATCATTCCGGTCCAATCTTAGATTGGGAATGAACTCCGTATGCCTAAGCCAACTGACGAAACGAGCAGGCAGGCGGGCGAGCGGGCGGGCACTACGCCGGCCAGAGGGACGGGATGCGCAAGCCGTGGATCGATAGGGTGGTAGGTGGGATTGGGCACATCTTCATATTTCTGCATGCCAATGCCATTTTTATGGCTTGTAAATTCATACAATGCTCCCTTAAGCCTTCACGTAAAGTTTCATGGCAAGACGACTCGTTTTCTATTTTTCACGATTTTCAAAACTTTTTTCGATTTGGGATTTTTTAAAATTTTTTCGGAAGGCGTTTTGGCCCCAAACTTGGTAGACAAGATCCTTGTATTTTTATTGGCATGCAAAAAAAAAATTCAGCTAAAAAATCGAAGTGTACAAGATTTTGTGACCATTTGAAAAAAGTGTCCCTATTTCAGACACTTTAATGGCTATTGGCAGCAAACTTGTAAAATCTCAAATGCTCTTTAAGGGGGTGTGAGTTCTCGAGGTTTGATGAGGGATAGGGGGCCAATATAAGGGCCAAGTTCCAGCACCCATTGCACATCATGTGCGGACACCCCCCAGCCCCTTGATCGCCGGAACCCCAATGCCGTCTGCCCGCATGTTCTCCGGCGATGGTCCCTCGGTGAAGAAAAATGTGGCACCAGCACATGCCCGAGCCCAGCATGTGCTGCCGCAACCCTCGGTTCGGTCTAATCTTAGACCGAGAATGAACTCCTATGCTTAGACTGGGAATGAACTCTGTATGCCTAAGTCAACCCACGAAACGAGCTTGTGGGCGCTCAGCCGGCCAGAGGGGCGCGATGCATAAGCCAGGGATCGGTCGGGTCCCCCTCTGCGTGCTGTTGATCCTGCTGCCGTAACCCTCGATCTAGTATGATCTTAAACTAGGAATAAACTCCGTATGCCTAAGCCAACAGACGAAACGAGCGGGCGGGCACTATGCCGGCCAGAGAGACGGGATACGCAAGTCGTGGATCAATATGGTGGTAGATGGGTTTAGGCACATCTTCATATTACAGCGTGCCAATGCCATTTTTATGGCTTGTAAATTCATACAATGGTCCCTTGAGCCTTCACGTGAAGTTTCATGGCAAGACAACTCGTTTCCTATTTTTCACGATTTTTGAAACTTTTTAAGGTTCGAGATTTTTTAAACTTTTTTTTAAAAACATTTTGGCCCCAAACTTGGAAGACGTGATCCTTGTATTTTTCTTGGCATGCACAAAAAAATTCAGCTAAAAACTCGAAGTGTACAAGACTTTGTGACCTTTTGAAAAAAGTGTCCCCATTTCAGACACTTTAATGGCTACTGGCAGCAAACCTGTAAAATCTCAATTGCTCTTTAAGGGGGTGTGAGTTCTCAAGGTTTGATGAGGGATAGGGGGCCAATATAAGGGCCAAGTACCAGCACCCATCGCACATCATGTGCGCACACCCCCCCGGCCCCCCCGATCGTCGGAACCCCAATGCCATCGATCAGGTTCTCCGACGATGCTCCGGCGATGGTGCCCCGACGAAGAAAAATGCGGCACCATCACCTACCCGAACCTAGCATGGGCTGCAACAACCCTCGGTCCGATCTAATCTTAGACCCGAAATGAACTTCGTATGCTTAGACTGGGAATGAACTCCGTGTGCCTAAGTCAACCCATTAAATGAGCGTGCGGGCGCTCAGCCGGCCAGAGGGGCGGGATGCGCAAGCCGGGGATCGATCGGATCCTCTTCTGTGTGCTACCGATCCTGCTGCTGCAACCCATGATCTAGTCTGATCTTAGACTTGGAATGAACTCCGTATGCCTAAGCCAACCGACGAAACGAGCGGGCGGGAGGGCGGGCTGGCACTACGTCGGCCAGAGAGGCGGGATGCGCAAGCCATGGATCGATAGGGTGGTGGGTGGGTTTAGGCACATCTTCATATTTCTGTGTGCCAATGCCATTTTTATGGCTTGTAAATTCATACAATGGTCCCTTAAGCCTTCACGTGCAGGTTCATGGCAAGACGACTCGTTTTCTATTTTTCACGATTTTCAAAACTTTTTGTGGTTCAGGATTTTTTAAAATTTTTTTGGAAGGGGTTTTGGCCCCAAACTTGGTAGACGGGATCCTTGTGTTTTTATTGGCATGCACAAAAAAATTCAGCTAAAAACTCGAAGTGTACAATTTTTTGTGACCTTTTGAAAAAAGTGTCCCCATTTCAGACACTTTAATGGCTACTGGCAGCAAACCTGTAAAATCTCAAATGCTCATTAAGGGGGTGTGAGTTCTCGAGGTTTGATGAGGGATAGGGGGCCAATATAAGGGCCAAGTACCAGCATCCATCGCACATCATGTGCGCCCACCCCCCGGCCCCCCCAATCGCCGGAACCCCAATGCCGTCGGTCAGGTTCTCCGATGATGCTCCGACAATGGTGCCCCGGTGAAGAAAAATGTGGCACCAGCACATGCCTGAGCCCAGCATGTGCTATTGCAACCCTTGGTTCGGTCCGATCTTAGACTGGGAACGAACTCCATATGCTTAGACTGGGAATGAACTTCGTATGCCTAAGTCAACCCACGAAACGAGCGTGCAGGCGCTCAGCCGACCAGAGGGGTGGGATGCGTAAGCCGGGGATCAGCCAGGTCCCCCTCTACATGCTATCGATCCTGCTGCTGCAAGCCTCGGTCTGGTCTGATCTTATATTGGGAATGAACTCCATATGCTTAAGCCATCCGACGAAGCGAACGGACGGGCGGGAGACCAATACGTCGGCCAGAGAGGCGGGATGCACAAGCCGTGGATCGATCGGGTGGTAGTTGGGTTTAGGCACATCTTCATATTTCTGCATGCGAATGCCATTTTTATGGCTTGTAAATTGATACAACGGTCCCTTAAGCCTTCACGTTAAGTTTCGTGGCAAGACGACTAGTTTTCTATTTTTGATGATTTTTGAAACTTTTTACGGTTCGAGATTTTTTAAAATCTTTTCGAAAGGAGTTTTTGGCTTGAACTTGGTAGACGTGATCCTTGTATTTTTGTTGGCATGAACAAAAAAATTCAGCTAAAAATTCGAAGTGTACAAGATTTTGTGACCATTTGAAAAAAGTGTCCCCATTCCAGACACTTTAACGGCTACTGGCAGCAAACCTATAAAATCTCAAATGCTCTTTAAGGGGGTGTGAGTTCTCGTGGTTTGATGAGGGATAGAGGGCCAATATAAGGGCCAAGTACCAGCACCCATCACACATCATGTGCGCACAGCCCCCCCGGCTGCCCCGATCGTCGAAACCCCAATGCCGCTGGTCAAGTTCTTTGGCAATGCTCCGACGATGGTGCCCCGACGATGAAAAATGCGGCACCAGCACATGCCCAAGCCCAGCATGTGCTGTCGCAACCCTCGGAAGGAGTTTTTGCCGCAAACTTAGTAGACGTGATCCTTGTATTTTTGTTGGCATGCACAAAAAAATTCAGCTAAAAACACAAAGTGTACAGGACTTTGTGACCATTTGAAAAAAGTGTCCCCATTTCAGACACTTTAATGGCTACTGGCAGCAAACCTGTAAAATCTAAAATGCTTTTTAAGGGGGTGTGAGTTCTCAAAATTTGATGAGGGATAGGGGGCCAATATAAGAGCCAAGTACCAGCACCCATTGCACATCATGTGTGCACACCACCCGGCCCCCCCGATCAACGGAACCCCAATGCCGTCGGTCAGGTTCTCCGATGATGCTCCGGCGATGGTGCCCCGGTGAAGAAAAATGTGGCACCAACACATGCCCGAGCCCAGCATGTGCTGTCGTAACCCTCGAACCAGTATGATCTTTTTACAGTTCGAGATTTTTTTAAATTTTTTCGAAAGAAGTTTTGGCTCCAAACTTGGTAGACGTGATCCTAGTATTTTTGTTGGCATGCACTAAAAAATTCTGACAAAAACTCGAAGTGTATAAGATTTTGTGACCATTTGAAAAAAGTGACCCCATTTCAGACACTTTAATGGCTACTGGCAGCAAACCTGTAAAATCTCAAATGCTCTTTAAGGGGGTGTGAGTTCTTGAGGTTTGATGAGGGATAGGGGGCCAATATAAGGGCCAAGTACCAGCACCCATCGCACATCATGTGCGCATAGCCCCCCCGGCCTGCCCGATCACCGGAACCCCAATGCTGTCGGTCAGGTTCTTCGGCGATGCTCTGGCGATGGTGCCCCGACGAAGAAAAATGTGACACCGACACATGCCCCAGCCCAGCATGTGCTATCGTAACCCTCGATCCGGTCTGATCTTAGACTGGGAATGAACTCCATATGCCTAAGTCAACCCATTAAAATGAGCATGCGGGCGCTCAGTCGGCCGGAGGGGCAGGATGCACAAGTCAGGGATCAGTCAGGTCCCCCTTGCATGCTGTCGTTCTTGCTGCCGCAACCCTCGATCCGATCCAATCTTGGACTGGGAATGAACTCCGTATGCCTAAGTCAACCGACGAAACGAGCGGGCAGGCGGGCAGGCACTACGTCGGCCAGAGAGACGGAATGCGCAAGCCGTGGATCGATAGGGTGGTCGGTGGGTTTAGGCACATCTTCATATTTCTCCGTGCCAATGCCATTTTTATGGCTTCTAAATTCATACAATGGTCCCTTAAGCCTTCACGTGAAGTTTCCTGGCAAGATTACTCGATTTCTATTTTTCACGATTTTTGAAACTTTTTACGGTTCGGGATTTTTTAAAATTTTTTTTGAAGGAGCTTTGGCCCCAAACTTGGTAGACGCGATCCTTGTATTTTTGTTGGCATGCATAAAACAATTCAGCTAAAAACTCGAAGTGTACAAGATTTTGTGACCATTTGAAAAAAGTGTCCCCATTTTAGACATTTTAATGGCTACTGGCAGCAAACCTGTAAAATCTCAAATGCTCTTTAAGGGGGTGTGAGTTCTCGAGGTTTGATGAGGGATAAGGGGCCAATATAAGGGCCAAGTACCAGTACCATCGCCCATCATGTGCGCACACCACCCCGGCCCCCCCAATCCCGGAACCCCAATGCTGTCAGTCAGGTTCTCCGACGATGCTCTGGCGATGCTCGGTCGATGGTGCCTCGGTGAATAAAAATGTGGCACCAGCACATGCTCGAGCCCAGCATGTGCTGCCACAACCCTCGGTCTGGTCTGATCTTAGACTAGGAATGAACTCCGTATGCTTAGACTGGGAATGAACTCCGTATGCCTAAGTCAACCCACAAAACGAGCGTGTGGGTGCACAGCCGACCAGAGGGGCAGGATGCGCAAGCCAGGGATCGGCCGAGTCCCCCTCTACGTGTTTCCAATCCTGCTACCGTAACCCTTGGTCCAGTCCGATCTTAGACTGGGAATGAACTCCGTATGCCTAAGCCAATCGACAAAACGAGCGAGTGGGCAGGCGGGCGGGCACTACGCCGGCCAGAGAGATGGGATGCGCAAGCCGTGGATCGATAGGATGGTAGGTGGGTTTAGGCACATCTTCATATTTCTACGTCCCAATGCCATTTTTATGGCTTGTAAATTTATACAATGGTCCCTTAAGCCTTCACGTGAAGTTTCATGGCAAGACGACTCGTTTTCTATTTTTCATGATTTTCAAAAATTTTTGCGATTCAAGATTTTTTAAAATTTTTTCGGAAATCATTTTGACACAAAGCTTGGTAGATGTGATCCTTGTATTTTTGTTGGCATGCACAAAAAAATTCAGCTAAAAACTCGAAGTGTACAAGATTTTGTGACCATTTGAAAAAAGTGTCCTCATTTCAGACACTTTAATGGCTTCTGGCAGCAAACCTATAAAATCTCAAATGCTCTTTAAGGGAGTGTGAGTTCTCGAGGTTTGATGATGGATAGGGAGCCAATATAAGGGCCAAGTACCAGCACCCATCGCACATCATGTGCGCACAGCCCCCTCGACCCCCTTGATCGTCGTAACCCTAATGTCGCCGGTCAGGTTCTCCGACGATGGTGCCCCGGCCAAGAAAAATGTGCCACCAGCACATGCCCGAGCCCAGCATGTGCTGCCCCAACCCTCTGTCCGGTCCTATCTTAGACTGAGAATGAACTCCGTATGCTTAGACTGGGAATGAACTCCGTATGCCTAAGTCAACCCACGGAACGAGCGTGTGGGTGCTCAGTCGGCCAGACGGGCGGAATACGCAAGCCGGGAATCGGCCGGGTCCCCCTCTGCATGTTGTCGATCCTGCTGCCACAACCCTCAGTCCGGTCTGATCTTAGACTAGGAATGAACTCCGTATGCCTAAGCCAACCGACGAAACGAGTGGGCGGGAGGGCGGGCGGGCACTATGCCGGCCAGAGGGGCGGGATGCGCAAGCCGTGGATCAATAGGGTGGTAGGTGGGTTTAGGCACATCTTCATATTTTTGTGTGCCAATGCCATTTTTATGGCATGTAAATTGATACTATGGTCCCTTAAGCCTTCACGTGAAGTTTCATGGCAAGATGACTCGTTTTCTATTTTTCATGATTTTCAAAACTTTTTACGGTTCGGGATTTTTTTAGATTTTTTCGAAAGGATTTTTGGCTCCAAACTTGGTAGACGTGATCCTAGTATTTTTGTTGGCATGCACTAAAACATTCTGCCAAAAACTCGAAGTGTACAAGATTTTGTGACCATTTGAAAAAAGTGTCCCCGTTTCAGACACTTTAATGGCTACTGGCAGCAAACCTGTAAAATCTCAAATGCTCTTTAAGGGGGTGTGAGTTCTCAGGGTTTGATGAGGGATAGGGGGCCAATATAAGGGCTAAGTACCAGCACCCATCGTACAGCATGTGCGCACAGCCCCCCCCGGCCTGCCCGATCGCCGGAACCCCGATGCTGTCGATTAGGTTCTTCGACGATGCTCTGGCGATGGTGCCCCGACGAAGAAAAATGCGGCACCAGCACATGCCCCAGCCCAGCATGTGCTATCGCAACCCTCAGTCCAGTCCGATGTCAGACTGGGAATGAACTCCGTATGCCTAAGTCAACCCATTAAAATGAGCGTGTGAGCGCTCAGCCGGCAAGAGGGGCGGGATGCGCAAGCCGGGGTTCAGTCAGGTCCCCCTTGCATGCTACCGTTCTTGCTACCGTAATCCTCGATCCGATCCGATCTTAGACTGGGAATGAACTCCGTATGCCTAAGCCAACCGACGAAATGAGCGAGCGGGCGGGCGGGCACTACGTCGGCCAGAGAGACAGAATGCGCAAGCCGTGGATCGATAGGGTGGTTGGTGGGTTTAGGCACATCTTCATATTTCTCCGTGCCAATGCCATTTTTATGGCTTCTAAATTCATACAATGGTCCCTTAAGCCTTCACGTAAAGTTTCCTGGCAAGATGACTCGATTTTTATTTTTCACAATTTTTGAAACTTTTTACGATTCGGGATTTTTTAAAAATTTTTCTGAAGGAGCTTTGGCCCCAAACTTGGTAGACGCGATCCTTGTATTTTTGTTGGCATGCACAAAACAATTCAGCGAAAAACTCGAAGTGTACAAGATTTTGTGACCATTTGAAAAAAGTGTCCCCATTTCAAACACTTTAATGGCTACTGGCAGCAAACCTGTAAAATCTCAAATGCTCTTTAAGGGGGTTTGAGTTCTTGAGGTTTGATGAGGGATAGGGGGCCAATATAAGGGCCAAGTACCAGTACCCATCACCCATCATGTGCGCACACCACCCCGGTCCCCTCGATCGCCGAAACCCCAATGCTGCCAGTCAGGTTCTCTGGCGATGCTCCGGCGATGCTCTGGCGATGGTGCCTCAGTGAATAAAAATGTGGCACCAGCACATGCCCGAGCCCAGCATGTGCTGCTACAATCCTTAGTCTGGTCTGATCTTAGACTAGGAATGAACTCCTATGCTTAGACTGGGAATGAACTCTGTATGCCTAAGTCAACCCACGAAACGAGCATGTAGGCGCACAGCCGACTGGAGGGGCAGGATGCGCAAGCTAGGGATCGATCGGGTCCCCCTCTACGTGTTGCCAATTCGACTGTCGTAACCCTTGGCCTGGTCCGATCTTAGACTGGGAATGAACTCTGTATGCCTAAGCCAATCGACGAAACGAGTGGACGGGAGGGCGGGCAGGCACTACGTCGGCCAGAGAGGCGGGATGCGCAAGCCGTGGATCGATAGGGTGGTAGGTGGGTTTAGGCACATCTTCATATTTTTGTGTGCCAATGCCATTTTTATGGCATGTAAATTCATACAATGGTCCCTTAAGCCTTCACGTGAAGTTTAATGGCAAGATGACTCGATTTCTATTTTTCACGATTTTCAAAACTTTTTGTGGTTTGAGATTTTTTAAAATTTTTTTGGAAGAATTTTTGGCTCCAAACTTCGTAGATGTGATCCTTGTATTTTTTTTGGCATGCACAAAAAAATTCAGCCACAAACTCGAAGTGTACAAGATTTTGTGACCATTGGAAAAAAGTGTCCCCATTTCAGACACTTTAATGGCTACTGGCAGCAAACCTGTAAAATCTCAAATGCTCTTTAAGGGGGTGTGAGTTCTCGAGGTTTGATGAGGGATATGGTGCCAATATAAGGGCCAAGTACCAGCCCCCCCAGCCTGCCCGATTGCCGGAACCCCGATGCCGCCGGTCAGGTTCTTCAGCGATGCTCCGACGATGGTGCCTTGATGAAGAAAAATTCGGTACCAGCACATGCCCCAGCCCAGCATGTGCTGCCGAAACCCTCAGTCCGGTCTGATCTTGGACTGGGAATGAACTTCGTATGCTTAAGTCAACCTACGAAACGTGCATGCGGACGCTCAGCCGGCTAGAGGGGAGATGCGTAAGTCGAGGATCGACCGGGTCTCGCTCTGCATCTTATCGATCCTGCTGCCACAACCCTCGATCCGGTCTAATCTTAGACTGGGAATGAACTTCGTATGCCTAAGCCAACCGACGAAATGAGCGGGCGGGCGGGCGGGCGGGCGGGCGGACACTACATCGGCCAGAGAGATGGGATGCGCGAGCGATGGATCGATTGGGTGGTAGGTGGGTTTAGGCACATCTTTGTATTTCTGCATGCCAATGCCATTTTTAGGGCTTGTAAATTCATACAATGGTCCCTTAAGCCTTCACATGAAGTTTAATGGCAAGACGACTCGTCTTCTATTTTTCACGATTTCCAGAACTTTTTACGGTTGGGGATTTTTTAAAATTTTTTTGGAAAGAGTTTTGGCCCCAAACTTGGTAGACGTGATCCTTGTATTTTTTTTGGCATGCACAAAAAAATTCAGCTAAAAACTCGAAGTGTACAAGATTTTGTGACCATTTGAAAAAAGTGTCCCCATTTCAGACACTTTAATGGCTACTGGCAGCAAACTTGTAAAATCTCAAATGCTCTTTAAGGGGGTGTGAGTTCTCGAGGTTTGATGAGGGATATGAGGCCAATATAAGGGCCAAGTACCAGCAACCATCGCACATCATGTGCGCACACCCCCCGGCCCCCCGATCGTCGGAACCCCAATGCTGCCAGTCAGGTTCTCCGATGATGCTCCCATCATGGTGCCTCGGTAAAGAAAAATCCGGCACCAGCACATGCCCGAGCTCAGCATGTGCTGTCGTAACCCTCGATCCGATCCGATCTTAGACTAGGAATGAACACCGTATGCTTAGACTGGGAATGAACTCCGTATGTCTAAGTCAACCCACGACACGAGCGTGCGGGCGCTTAGCCGGCCAAAGGGGTGGGATACGCAAGCCGGGGATCGGCCGGGTCCCTCTCTGTGTGCTGCCGATCCTACTGTCGCAACCTTGATCCGGTCTGATCTTAGACTGGGAATGAACTATGTATGCCTAAGCCAACCAATGAAACGAGCTGGCAGGCGGGTGGGTGGGCACTACCCCGGCCAGAGAGACGGGATGCGCAAGCCGTGGATCGATAGGGTGGTAGGTGGGTTTAGGCACATCTTCATACTTCTGCATGCCAATACGATTTTTATGGCTTGTAAATTCATACAATGGTCCCTCAAGCCTTCACGTGAAGTTTCATGGCAAGACGACTCGTTTTCTATTTTTCATGATTTTCGAAACTTTTTGCGGTTCAAGATTTTTTAAAATTTTTTCAGAAGGAGTTTTGGCCCCAAACTTGGTAGACCTGATCCTTGAGTTTTTTTTGGCATGCACAAAAAAAGTCAGCTAAAAACTCGAAGTGTACAACATTTTGTGACCATTTGAAAAAAGTGTCCCCATTTCAGACATTTTATTGGCTACTGGCAGAAAACTTGTAAAATCTCATATGCGCTTTAAGGGGGTGTGAGTTCTCGAGGTTTGATGAGGGATAGGGGGCCAATATAAGGGCCAAGTACCAGCACCCATCGCACATCATGTGCGCACACCCCCCAGCCCCCGAAACGAGCTGGCGGGCGAGCGGGTGGGCACTACGTCGGAGAGAGAGACGAGATGTGCAAGTCATGGATCGATAAGGTGGTAGGTGGGTTTAGGCACATCTTCATACTTCTGCGTGCCAATGCTATTTTATGGCTTGTAAATTCATACAATGGTCCCTTAAGCCTTCACGTGAAGTTTCATGGCAAGATGACTCGTTCTCTATTTTTCATGATTTTCAAAACTTTTTGCGGTTCGAGATTTTTTAAAATTTTTTTGGAAGGAATCTTGGCTCCCAACATGGTAGACTTGATCCTTGTATTTTTGTTGGCATGCACAAAAAAATTAGCTAAAAACTCAAAGTGTGCAAGATTTTGTGACCATTTGAATAAAGTGTCCCCATTCCAGACACTTTAATGGCTACTGGCAGCAAACCTGTAAAATCTCAAATGCACTTCAAGCGGGTGTGAGTTCTCAAGGTTTGATGAGGGACAGGGGGCTAATATAAGGTCAAGTACCAGCACCCATCACACATCTTGTGCGCACACCCCCCGGCCCCCAGATCGCCAGAACCCCAATGCTGCCGGTCAGGTTCTCCGGCGATGCTCTGATGATGGTGCCCCGACGAAGAAAAATGCGGCACCAGCACATGCTCGAGCCCAGCATGTGCTGTCGCAACCCTCGGTCCGGTCCGATCTTAGATTGGGAATGAACTCCGTATGCTTAAGCCAACCGACGAAATGAGCGGGTGGGCAGGCACAACGCCAGCCAAAGAGACAGGATGCGCAAGCCGTGGATCGATAGGGTGGTAGGTGGGTTTAGGGGCATATTCATATTTCTGTGTGCCAATGCCATTTTTATGGCTTCTAAATTCATACAATGGTCCCTTAAGCCTTCATGTGAAGTTTCATGGCAAGACGACTCGTTTTCTATTTTTCACGATTTTCAAAACTTTTTGTGATTCAAGATTTTTCAAAATTTTTTCGGAAGGATTTTTGGCCCCAAACTTGGTAGACGCGATCCTTGTATTTTTTTTGGCACACACAAAAAAATTCAGCTAAAAACTCGAAGTGTACAACATTTTGTGACCATTTGAAAAAAGTGTCCCCATTTCAAACACTTTAATGGCCACTGGCAGCAAACCTGTAAAATCTCAAATGCTCTTTAAGGGGGTGTGAGTTCTCGAGGTTTGATGAGGGATAGGGGGCCAATATGAGGGCCAAGTACCAGCACCCACCGCACATCATGTGCGCACACCCCCCCGGCCCCCCTGATCACCGGAACCCTAATGTCGCCGGTCAGGTTCTCCGGCGATGGTGCCTCGACGAAGAAAAATGCGGCACCAGCGCATGCCCGAGCCCAGCATGTGCTGCTGCATCACTCGGTCCGGTCTGACCTTAGATTGGGAATTAACTCCGTATGCCTAAGTCAACCCACGAAACGAGCGTGCGGGTGCTCAGCCGGTCAGAGGGGCAGGATGCACAAGCCGGGGATGTCGATCCTGCTGCAGCAACCTTCGGTTCGGTCTGATCTTAGACTGGGAATGAACTCTGTATGCCTAAGCCAACTGTCGAAATGAGCGGGCGAGTGGGCGGGCGGGCACTACGTCGGCCAGAGAGACGGGATGCGCAAGCCGTAGATCGATAGGGTGGTAGATGTGTTTAGGTAGATCTTCATATTTTTGCATGCCAATGCCATTTTTATGGCTTATAAATTCATACAATGGTCCCTTCAGCCTTCACGTGGAGTTTCATGGCAAGACGACTCGTTTTCTATTTTAAACGATTTTTGAAACTTTTTATGGTTTGGGATTTTTTAAAATTTTTTTGGAAGGAGTTTTGGCCCCAAACTTGGTAGACATGATCCTTGTATTTTTGTTGGCATGCACAAAAAAAATTCAGCTAAAAACTAGAAGTGTACAAGATTTTGTGACCATTTGAAAAAAGTGTCACTATTTCAAACACTTTAATGGCTACTGGCAACAAACCTGTAAAATCTCAAATGCTCTTTAAGTGGGTGTGAGTTCTTGAGGTTTGACGAGGGATAGGGGGCCAATATAAGGGCCAAGTACCAGCACCCATCGCACATCATGTGCGCACACCCCCCGGCCCCCCCGATCGCCGGAACCCCAATGCCGTCGGTTAGGTTCTCCGGTGATGGTGCCTTTGCGAAGAAAAATGTGGCACCAGCACATGCCCCAGCCCAGCATGTGCTACCACAACCCTCCGTCCAGTCTGATCTTAGACTGGGAATGAACTCCGTATGCTTAGACTGGGAA
Source organism: Durio zibethinus (assembly GCF_047325235.1). NCBI lineage: Eukaryota > Viridiplantae > Streptophyta > Magnoliopsida > Malvales > Malvaceae > Durio > Durio zibethinus. Next base: position 13,434,450 of record NC_143177.1, read on the forward strand.
TGATCTCCGTATGCCTAAGTCAACCCACGAAACGAGCGTGTGGGGTATGGTCGGCTGGATCCCCCTCTGTGTGCTACCGATCCTGCTACCGCAACAGTCGATCCGATTCAATCTTAGACTGGGAATGAACTTTGGATGCCAAAGCCAACTGACAGAATGAGCGGGTGTGCGGGCGGGCGGGCACTACGCTGGCCAGAGAGACGGGATGCGTAAGCCGTGGATCGATAGGGTGGTAGGTGGGTTTGGGCACATCTTCATATTTCTACATGCCAATGCCATTTTTATGGCTTGTAAATTCGTACAATGGTCCCTTAAGCCTTCACTTGAAGTTTCATGACAAGACGACTCGTTTTTTATTTTTCATGATTTTTAGAACTTTTTGCGGTTCGGGATTTTTTTAAATTTTTTCAGAATGAGTTTTCACCCAAAACTTGGTAGATGTGATCCTTGTATTTTTGTTGGCATGCACAAAAAAATTCAGATAAAAAGTCGAAGTGTACAAGATTTTGTGACCATTTGAAAAAAGTGACGCCATTTCAGACATTTTAATGGCTACTGGCAGCAAACCTGTAAAATCTCAAATGCTCTTTAAGGGGGTGTGAGTTCTCAAGGTTTGATGAGGGATAGGGGGCCAATATAAGGGCCAAGTACCAGCACCCATCGCACATCATGTGCGCACACCCCCTGACCCCCCCGATCGCCGGAACCCTAGTGTCGTTGGTCAGGTTCTCCGGTGATGCTCCGACGATGGTGCCCAGGCGAAGAAAAAAGTGGCACCAGCACATGCCCGAGCCAAGCATGTGCTGCCGCAACCCTCTGTCCTGTTTGACCTTAGACTGGGAATGAACTCTGCAAGCATAAGTCAATGCACGGAGCGAGCGTGCGGGCGCTTAGCCAGCCAGAGGGGCGGGATCGCAAGCCAGGGATCGGTCAGGTTCATCTCTGCGCGCTGCCGATCCTGCAGCCGCAACACTTGGTCTGATCTGATCTTAGACTGGGAATGAACTTCGTATGCCTAAGCCAACCGACGAAATGAGCAGGCAGACGGGTGGGCAGGCACTACGTTGGCTAGAGAGACGGGATGTGCAAGCCGTGGATCGATAGGATGGTAGGTGGGTTTAGGCACATCTTCATATTTCTGCATTCCAATGCCATTTTTATGGCTTCTAAATTCATACAATGGTCCCTTAAGCCTTCACGTGAAGTTTCATGGCAGGACGACTCGTTTTCTATTTTTCACGATTTTTGAAACTCTTTGCGGCTCAGGATTTTTTAAAATTTATTCAGATGGATTTTTGGCCCCAAACTTGGTAGACATGATCCTTATATTTTTGTTGGCATGCACAAAAAAATTCAGCTAAAAAGTCGAAGCGTACAAGTTTTTGTGACCATTTGAAAAAAGTGTCGCCATTTTAGACACCTTAATGGCTACTGGCAGCAAACCTGTAAAATCTCAAATGCTCTTTAAGGGGGTGTGAGTTCTCAAGGTTTGATGAGGGATAGGGGGCCAATATAAGGGCCAAATACCAGCACCCATCGCACATCATGTGCGCACACCCCCCGGCCCCCCTGATCGTCGAAACCCCAATGCTGCCGGTTAGGTTCTCCAGCGATGGTGCCCCGACGAAGAAAAATGTGGAACCATCACATGCCCGAGCCCAGCATGTTCTGCCACAATCCTCGGTTCGGTCCGATCTTAGACTGGGAATGAACACCGTATGCCTAAGCCAACCGACGAAATGAGCAGGCGGGCGGGCAGGCACTATGCCGGCCAGAGAGACGGGATGCGCAAGACATGGATCGATAGGGTGGTAGGTGGGTTTAGGCACATCTTCATATTTCTACGTGCCAATGCCATTTTTATCACTTGTAAATTCATACAATGGTCCCTTAAGCCTTCACGTGAAGTTTCATGGCAAGACGACTCATTTTTTCTTTTTCATGATTTTCAAAACTTTTTGCGGTTTGGGATTTTTTAAAATTTTTTCAAAAGAAGTTTTGGTCCCAAACTTGGTAGACGTGATCCTTGCATTTTTGTTGGCATGCCCAAAAAAATTCAGCTAAAAACTCGAAGTGTACAAGATTTTGTGACCATTTGAAAAAAGTGTCCCCATTTTAGACACTTTAATAGCTACTGGCAGCAAACCTGTAAAATCTGAAATGCTCTTTAAGGGGGTGTGAGTTTTCGAGGTTTGATGAGGGATACGGGACCAATATAAGGGCCTAGTACCAGCACCATCGCAAATCATGTGCGCACACCCCCCGGCCCCCCCGATCACCGGAACCCCAATGACGCCGGTCAGGTTCTCTGACGATGCTCCGGTGATGGTGCCCCGACGAAGAAAAATGTGGCACCAGCACATGCCCGAGCCCAGCATGTGCTGCCACAACCCTCGGTCCAATCTAATCTTAGCCTGGGAATGAACTCCGTATGCTTGACTGGGAATGAACTCTGTATGCCTAAGTCAACCCACGAAACGAGCGTGCGGGCGCTCAGCCGGCCAGAAGGGCGGGATGCACAAGCTGGGGATCGATTGGGTGCCCCTCTGTGTGCTACTGATCCTGCTGCGGCAACCCTCGATCCGAACCAATCTTAGACTGGGAATGAACTCCATATGCCTAACCAACCGTCGAAATGAGCGGGCAAACGGGCGGGCGGGCACTACGCCGGCCAGAGAGACGGGATGCGCAAGCTGTGGATCGATAGGGTGGTAGGTGGGTTTAGGCACATCTTCATATTTCTGTGTGCCAGTGCCATTTTTATGGCTTGTAAATTCATACAATGGGCCCTCAAGCCTTCACGTAAAGTTTCATGGCAAGACGACTCGTTTACTATTTTTCATGATTTTTGAAACTTTTTACGCTTCGGGATTTTTGAAAATTTTTTCGAAAGGAGTTTTGGCCCCAAACTTCGTAGACGTGATGCTTGTATTTTTTTTGGGATGCACAAAAAAATTCAGCTAAAATCTCGAAGTATACACGATTTTGTGACCATTTGAAAAAAGTGTCACCATTTTAGACACTTTAATTGCTACTGGCAGCAAACCTGTAAAATCTCAAATGCTCTTTAAGGGGGTGTGAGTTCTCAAGATTTGATGAGGGATAGGGGGCCAATATAAGTTCCAAGTACCAGCACCCATCGCACATCATGTGCGCACACCCCCCGGCCCCCCCGATCGTCGGAACCCCAATGCCGTCGGTCAGGTTCTCCGACGATGCTCTGGCGATGGTGCCCCGATGAAGAAAAATGCGACACCAGCACATGCCCGAGCCCAGCATGTGCTGCCACAACCCTCGGTCCGGTCTGATCTTAGACAAGGAATGAACTCCGGATGCTTAGACTGGGAATGAACTCCCTATGCCTAAGTCAACCCATGAAATGAGCATGCAGGCGCTCAGCCGGTAAGAGGGGCAGGATGCCCAAGCCGGGGATCGGTCGGGTCCCCCTCAGGCATGCTACCGATTCGGCTACCACAACCCTCGGTCTGGTTTGATCTTAGACTGGGAATGAACTCCGTATGCCTAAGCCAATCGATGAAACGAGCGGGCGGACGGACGGGTGGGCACTACGTCGGCCAGATAGACGGGATGCGTAAGTCGTGGATCGATAGGGTGGTAGGTGGGTTTAAGCACATCTTCATATTTCTACGTGCCAATGCCATTTTTATGGCTTTTAAATTTATACAATGGTCCCTTAAGCCTTCATGTGAAGTTTCATGGCAAGACGACTCGTTTTCTATTTTTCATGATTTTTAAAACTTTTTACGGTTAAGGATTTTTTAAAATTTTTTCAGTAGGATTTTTGGCCCCAAACTTCGTAGACGTGATCCTTGTATTTTTTTTGGCATGCACAAAAAAATTCAGCTAAAAACTCGAAGTATACACGATTTTGTGACCATTTGAAAAAAGAGTCCCCATTTCAAACACTTTAATTGCTACTGGCAGCAAACCTGTAAAATCTCAAATGCTCTTTAAGGGGGTGTGAGTTCTCGAGGTTTGATGAGGGATAGGGGGCCAATATAAGGGCCAAGTACCAGCACCCATCACAAATAATGTGCGCACACACCCTCGGCCCCCGATCGTCGGAACCGTAATGCCGCCGGTCAGGTTCTCCGACGATGGTGCCCCGGCAAAGTAAAAATGCGGCACTAGCACATGGCCGAGCCCAGCATGTGCTGCCGCAACCCTCGGTCCAATCTGATCTTAGACTGGGAATGAACTCCGTATGCCTAAGTCAACCCACGGAATGAGCGTGCGGGCGCTCAGCCGACCAGAAGGGCGGGATGCGCAAGCCGGGGATCGACTGGGTGCCCCTCTGTGTGCTACCGATCCGGCTGCCGTAACCCTTGGCTCGATCTGATCTTAGACTGGGAATGAACTCCGTATGCCTAAGCCAACCGATGAAACGAGTGGGTGGGTGGGCACTACGTCGGCCAGAGAGACGGAATGCGCAAGTCGTGGATCGATAGGGTGGTAGGGGGTTTAGGCACATCTTTATATTTCTGTGTACCAATGCCATTTTTATGGCTTGTAAATTCATACAATGGTCCCTGAAGCCTTCACGTGAAGTTTCATTTCAAGACGACTCGTTTTCTATTTTTCATGATTTTTTAACCTTTTTGCGGTTCAAGATTTTTTAAAATTTTTTTGGAACGAGTTTTGGCCCCAAACTAGGTAGAAGTCATCCTTGTATTTTTGTTGGCGTGCACAAAAAAATTCAGCTAAAAAATCAAAGTGTACAAGATTTTGTGACCATTTGAAAAAGTGTCCCGATTTCAGACACTTTAATGGCTACTGGCAGCAAACCTGTAAAATCTCAAATGCTCTTTAAGGGGGTGTGAGTTCTCGAGGTTTGATGTGGGATAGGGGGCCAATATAAGGGCCAAGTACCAGTACCCATCGCACATCATGTGCGAACACCCCCCGGCCCCCTGATCGCCAAAACCCCAGTACCGCCGGTCAGGTTCTCCGGCGATGCTCTGGCGATGGTGCCCCGGCGAAGAAAAAAGTGGCACCAGCACATGCCCGAGCCCAGCATGTGCTACCGCAACCCTCGATCCAGTCTGATCTTAAAGTGGGAATGAACTCCGTATGCTTAGACTGGGAATGAACTCCGTATGCCTAAGTCAACCAACGAAACGAGCGTATGGGTGCTTAGCCGGCTAGAGGGGCGGGATGCGCAGGCCACGGATCCGTCGGGTCCCCCTCTATGTTTTGCCAATCCTGCTGCCACAACCCTCGATCTGGTCCAATCTTAGACTGGGAATGAACTCCGTATGCCTAAGCCAACTGACGAAACAAGCGGGTGGGCGGGCACTACGCCGGCCAGAGAGACGAGATGCGCAAGCCGTGGATCGATAGGGTGGTAGGTGGGCTTAGGCACATCTTCATATTTCTACGTGCCAATGCCATTTTTATGGCTTATTAATTCTTACAATGGTCCCTTAAGCCTTCACGTGGAGCTTCATGGCAAGACAACTCGTTTTCTATTTTTCACAATTTTGGAAACTTTTTACGATTCGAGATTTTTTAAAATTTTTTTGAAAGTAGTTTTGGCCCTAAACTTCATAGACGTGATCCTTGTATTTTTGTTGGCATGCACAAAACAATTCAGCTAAAAACTCGAAGTGTACAAGATTTTGTGACCATTTGAATAAAATGTCCCCATTTTAGACACTTTAATTGCTACTAGCAGCAAACCTATAAAATCTCAAATGCTCTTTAAGGGGGTGTGAGTTCTCAAGGTTTGATGAGGGATAGGGGGCCAATATAAGGGCCAAGTACCAACACCCATCACACATCATGTGCGCGCACCCCCCGGCCCCCCCGATCGTCGGATCCCTAATGCTGTCGATCAAGTTCTCCGGCGATGCTCTGACGACAGTGCCCCGGTGAGGAAAAATATGACACCAGCACATTCCCAAGCCCAGCATATACTACCGCAACCCTCAGTCTGGTCTGATCTTAGACTGGGAATGAACTCCGTATGATTAGACAGGGAATGAACTCCATATGCCTAAGTCAACCCGCGAAATGAGCGTGTGGGCGTTCAGCCGGCCAGAGGGGCGGGATGCACAAGCCGGGGATCAGTCGGGTCCCCCTCTGTGCGCTACCGATCCTGCTGCCACAACCCTTGATCCGGTCCAATCTTAGATTGGGAATAAACTCCGTATGCCTAAGCCAATCAACGAAACAAGTGGGCGGGAGGGCACTATGCCGACCAGAGAGACGGGATGCGCAAGCCGTGGATCGATAGGGTGGTAGGTGAGTTTACGTACGTCTTCATATTTCTACATGCCAATGCCATTTTTATGGCTTGTAAAGTCATACAATGGTCACTTAAGCCTTCACGTCAAGTTTCATGGCAAGGCGACTCGTTTTCTATTTTTCATGATTTTTGAAACCTTTTACGGTTCAGGATTTTTTTTAAAATTTTTTCAGAAGGAGTTTTGGCCCCAAACTTGGTAGACGTGATCCTTGAATTTTTGTTGGCATGCACAAAAAAAATCAGCTAAAAACTCGAAGTGTACAAGATTTTGTGACCATTTGAAAAAAGTGTCCGCATTTCAGACACTTTAATGGCTACTGGCAGCAAACCTGTAAAATCTCAAATGCTCTTTAGGGGGTGTGAGTTCTCGAGGTTTGATGAGGGATAGGGGGCCAATATAAAGGCCAAGTACCAGCACCAATTGCACATCATGTGTGCACACCCCCCTCGGCCCCCCGATTGTCGGAACCCAAATGTTGCCGGTCAGGTTCTCCGGTGATACTCCGGCGATGGTGCCCCGGTGTAGAAAAATGCGACACCAGCACATGCCCGAGCCTAGCATTTGCTGCCGTAACCCTCGGTCTGGTTCAATCTTAGACTGGGAATGAACTCCGTATGCTTAAATAGGGAATGAACTCCATATGCCTAAGTCAACCCACGAAATGAGAATGCGGGCGCTCAGCCGGCCAGAGGGGCGGGATGCGCAAGCCAAAGATCGACTGGGGCCTTCTCTATGTGCTACCGATCCTGTTGCCGCAACCCTTGGTCTGGTCTGATCTTTGACTGGGAATGAACTTCGTATGCCTAAGCCAACCGACGAAACGAGCGGGCAGGCGGGCACTACGTCGACCAGAGAGACGGGATGCGCAAGCCGTTGATCGATAGGGTGGTAGGTGGGTTTAGACACATCTTCATATTTCTGCATGCCAATGCCATTTTTATGGCTTGTAAATTCATACAATGGTCCCATAAGCCTTCACGTGAAGTTTCATGGCAAGACGACTCGTTTTCTATTTTTCATGATTTTTTAGACTTTTTACGGTTTGAGATTTTTTAAAATTCTTTCGGAAGGAGTTTTGGCCCCAAACTTGGTAGACATGATCCTTGTATTTTTCTTGGCATGCAGAAAAAAATTCAGCTAAAAACTCGAAGTGTACAAGATTTTGTGACCATTTGAAAAAATTGTCCCCATTTCAGACACTTTAATGGCTACTGGCAACAAACCTGTAAAACCCAAATGCTCTTTAAGGGGGTGTGAGTTCTTGAGGTTTCATGAGGAATAGGGGGCAAATAAAAGGGCCAAGTACCAGCACCCTTCGCACATCTTGTGCGCACACCCCCAGCCCCCCCGATCGTCGGAACCCCAATGTCACCGGTCAGGTTCTCCAGCGATGCTCCGGTGATGGTGCCCCGACGAAGAAAAATATGGTACCAGCACATGCCCGAGCCCAGCATGTGCTGCCCCAACCCTCGGTCCGGTCTGATCTTAGACTAGGAATGAACTCCGTATGCCTAAGTCAACCCACGAAATGAACGTGCAGGCGCTCAGCTGGCCAGAGGGGCGGGACGTGCAAGCCATGGATCGCCCGGGTCCCCCTCTGCGTGCTGCCATGACCCTCGGTCCGGTCCGATATAAGACTGGGAATCAACTCCGTCTGCCCAAGCCAACCGACGAAATGAGTAAGCGGGCGGTCGGGCTCTACGTCGGCCAGAGAGACGGGATGTGCAAGCCGTGGATCGATAGGGTGGTAGGTGGGTTTAGACACATCTTCATATTTCTGCGTGCCAATGCCATTTTTATGGCTTGTAAATTCATAAATGGTCCCTTAAGCCTTCACGTGAAGTTTCATGGCAAGCCAACTCGTTTTCTATTTTTCATGATTTTTGAAACTTTTTGCGGTTAGAGATTTTTTAAAATTTTTTTGAAAGGCGTTTTGGCCCCAAACTTGTTAGACATGATCCTTGTATTTTTGTTGGCATGCATAAAAAAATTCAGCTAAAAAATTAAAGTGCGCAAGATTTTGTGACCATTTGAAAAAACTGTCCCCATTTCAGACACTTTAATGGCTACTGGCAGCAAACCTGTAAAATCTCAAATCCTCTTTAAGGGGGTGTGAGTTCTAGAGGTTTGATGAGGGATAGGGGGCAATATAAAGGCCAAGTACCAGCACCCATCGCACATCATGTGCGCACACCCCGCCGGCCCCCCCGATTGCCGGAACCCCAATGCCACCGGTCAGGTTCTCTGGTGATGCTCCGGCGATGGTGCCCACCACCAGCACATGCCCGAGCCCAGCATGTGCTACCGTAACCCTCGGTCCAGTCTGATCCTAGACTGATAATGAACTCTGTATGCCTAAGTCAACCCATGAAATGAACGTGCGGGCGTTCAGCCGGCCAGAGGGGTAGGATGCGCAAGTCGGGGATCGATCGGGTCCCCCTCTGCGTGCTACCGATCCTGCTGCCACAACCCTCGGTCCGGTCAGATCTTAGACTAGGAATGAACTCTGTATGCCTAAGCCAACCGACGAAATGAGCGGGCGGGTGGGCGTGCGGGCACTGCGTCGGCTAGAGAGGCAGGATGCGCAAGCCATGGATCGATAGGCTGGTAGGTGGGTTTCAGCGCATCTTCATATTTTTGCATGCCAATGCCATTTTTATACCTTGGAAATTTGTACAATGGTACCTTAAGCCTTCACGTGAAGTTTCATGGCAAGACGACTCGTTTTCTATTTTTCACGATTTTTGAAACTTTTTACGGTTCAGGATTTTTTAAAATTTTTTCGAAAGGAGTTTTGGCCCCAAACTTGGTAGACGTGATCCTTTTATTTTTGTTGGCATGCCCAAAAAAATTCAGCTAAAAACTAGAAGTGTTCAAGATTTTTGACCATTCGAAAAAAGTGTCCCCATTTCAGACACTTTAATGGCTACTGGCAGCAAACCTGTAAAATCTCAAATGCTCTTTAAGGGGGTGTGAGTTCTTGAGGTTTGATGAGGGTTAGGGGGCCAATATAAGGGCCAAGTGCGAGCACCCATCGCACATCATGTGCGCACACCCCCTGGCCCCGCCATCGTCGGAACCCCAATGCACCGGTCAGGTTCTCCGGCGATGCTCCGGCGATGGTGCCCTAGTGAAGAAAAATGTGGCACCAGCACATGCTAGAGCATCGCATGTGTTGCCGCAACCCTCGGTCCGGTCCGAACTTAGATTAGGAATGAACTTTGTATGCTTAGACTGGGAATGAACTCTGTATGCCTAAGTCAACTCACAACCCTCGGTCCGATCAGATCTTAGACTAGGAATGAACTCCGTATGCCTAAGCCAACCGATGAAACGAGCGGGCGGGCAGGCGGGCGGGCGGGCACTACGTCGGCCAGAGAGACGGGATGTGAAAGCCGTGGATCGATAGGGTGGTAGGTGGGTTTCAGCACATCTTCATATTTCTGCATGCCAATGCCATTTTTATACCTTGGAAATTTGTACAATGGTACCTTAAGCCTTCACGTGAAGTTTCATGGCAAGATGACTCGTTTTCTATTTTTCACGATTTTTGAAACTTTTTGTGGTTCAGGATTTTGTAAAATTTTTTCGAAAGGGGTTTTGGCCCCAAACTTGGTAGACATGAACTTTTTATTTTTGTTGGCATGCACAAAAAAATTCAGCTAAAAACTAGAAGTGTACATGATTTTGTGACCATTTGAAAAAAGTGTCCCCATTTCAGAGACTTTAATTGCTACTGGCAGTAAACCGGTAAAATCTCAAATGCTCTTTAAGGGGGTGTGAGTTCTCGAGGTTTGATGAGGTATAGGAGGCCAACATAAGGGCCAAGTACCAGCACCCATCACACATCATGTACGCACACCCCCCCAACCCCCCCGATCGCCAAAACCCCAATGCCATCGGTCAGGTTCTCCGACGATGCTTCAACGATGGTACCCCTGTGAAGAAAAATGTGACACCAGCACATGCCCGAGCCCAGCATGTGCTGCCGTAACCCTCGGTCCAATCTGATCTTAGACTGGGAATAAGTTTCGTGTGCTTAGACTGGGAATGGACTCCGTATGTCTAAGTCAACCCACAAAACGAGCTTACGAACGCTCAGCTAGCCAGAGGGGCAGGATGCATAAGTCGGGGATCGGCTGGGTCCCCCTCTGCGTGTTGCCGATCTTGCTACCGCAACCCTCAGACCGGTTTGATCTTAGAATGGGAATGAACTCCATATGCCTAAGCCAACCGACGAAACGAGCAGGCGGGCAGATGGGCGGGTACTACACCGGTTAGAGAGATGAGATACGCAAGCTGTGGATCGATAGGGTGGTAGGTGGGTTTAGGCACATCTTCATATTTCTATGTGCCAATGCCATTTTTATTGCTTGTAAATTCATATAATGGTCCCTTAAGCCTTCACGTGAAGTTTCATGGGAAGACGACTCGTTTTCTATTTTTCACGATTTTTGAAACTTTTTTCGGTTTGAGATTTTTTAAAATTTTTCGAAAGGAGTTTTGGCCCCAAACTTGGTAGACGTGATTCTTGTATTTTTGTTGGCATGCATAAAAAAATTCAGCTAAACACTCTAAGTGTACAAGATTTTGTGACCGTTTGAAAAAAGTGTCCCCATTTCAGACACTTTAATGGCTACTGGCAGTAAACCTGTAAAATCTCAAATGCTCTTTAAGGGGGTGTGAGTTCTTGAGGTTTGATGAGGGATAGGGGGCCAATATAAGGGCCAAGTACCAGTACCCATCGTGCATCATGTGCGCACACCCCCCCGGCCCCCTATCATCGGAACCCCAATGCCGCTGGTCAGGTTCTCCGGCGATGCTCTGGCGATGGTGCCCCGACGAAGAAAAATGTGGAACCAGCACATGCCTGATTCCAGCATGTGCTGCCACAACCCTCGGTCTGATTCAATCTTAGACTGGGAATGGACTTCATATGCATAGACTAGGAATGAACTCCGTATGCCTAAGTGAACATATGAAACGAGCGTGTGGGCGCTTAGCCGGCCAGAGGGGCTGGATGCACATGCCGAGGATCGGCCGTGTCCCCCTCTGTGTGCTGTCGATCCTGCAATCGCAACCCTCAGTCTGGTCCGATCTTAGAATGGGAATGAACTCCGTATGCCTAAGCCAACCGACGAAATGAGCGTGCGGGCGCTCAGTACCCATCGCACATCATGTGCGCACACCCCCTGACCCCCCGATCGTCGGAACCCCAACGCTGCCGGTCAGGTTCTCCGACGATGCTCCACCGATGGTGCCCTGGTGAAGAAAAATGCAGCACCAGCACATGCCCGAGCCCAGCATGTGTAGCCGGAAACCTCGATCCGGTTCGATCTTAGACTGGATACGTAAGCTGTGGATCGATAGGGTGGTAGGTGGCTTTAGGCACATCTCATATTTCAGCTTGCCAATGCCATTTTTATGGCTTGTAAGTTCATACAATGGTCCCTTAAGCCTTCACGTGAAGTTTCATGGCAAGACAACTCATTTTATATTTTTCACGATTTTTGAAACTTTTTGTGGTTCAGGATTTTTTAAAATTTTTTTCGGAAGGAGTTTTGGCCCCAAACTTGGTAGACATAATCCTTGTATTTTTGTTGGCATGCATAAAAAAATTCAGCTAAACACTCGAAGTGTACAAGATTTTGTGACCATTTGAAAAAAGTGTTTCCCCATTTCAAACACTTTAATGGCTACTGGCAGCAAACCTGTAAAATCTCAAATGCTCTTTAAGGGGGTGTGAGTTTTCAAGGTTTGATGAGCGATAGGGGGCCAATATAAGGGCCAAGTATCGGCACCCATCGCACATCATGTGCGCAGACCCCCCTCGGCCCCCTCGATCATCGAAACCCCAATGCCGCCGATCAGGTTCTCCGACGATGCTCCGACGATGGTGCCCTAACGAAGAAGAATGTAGCACCAGCACATGCCTGAGCCCAGTATGTGCTGCCGTTACCCTCGATCCAATCCGATCTTATACTGGGAATGAACTTTGTATGCTTAGACTGGGAATGAACTTCGTATGCCTAAGTCAACCCATGAAACGAGCGTGCGGACGCATAGCCGACCAAAGAGACGGGATGCCCAAGCCATGGATCGATAGGGTGGTAGGTGTGTTTAGGCACATCTTCATATTTCTGCATGCCAATGCCATTTTTATGGCTTGTAAATTCATACAATGGTCCCTTGAGCCTTCACGTGAAGTTTCATGGCAAGACGACTCGTTTTCTATTTTTCACGATTTTTGAAACTTTTTGCGGTTCGAGATTTTTTAAAATTTTTTCGAAAGGAATTTTTGCCCCAAACTTGGTAGATGTGATCCTTGTATTTTTTTTGGCATGCATAAAAAAATTCAACTAAAAACTCGGAGTGTACAAGATTTTGTGACCATTTGAAAAAATTGTCCCCATCTTAGACACTTTAATGGCTACTGGCAGTAAAGCTATAAAATCTCAAATGCTCTTTAAGGGAGTGTGAGTACTAGAGGTTCGATAAGGGATAGGGGGCCAATATAAGGGCCAAGTACCAGCACCCATCGCACATCATGTGCGCACACCCCCCTCGGCCCCCCCGTTCATCGGAACCCCAATGTCGCCGGTCAGGTTCTCTGATGATGCTCCGACGATCGTGCCCCGGTGAAGAAAAATGTGGCACCAGCACATGCCTGAGCCTAGCATGTGCTGTCAAAACCATCGGTCCGGTCCGATCTTAGACTGGGAATGAACTCTGTATGCCTAAGCCAATCGATAAAATGAGCAGCAGGCGGGTAGGCGGACGCTACGTCGTCCAGAAAGACGGGATGCGCAAGCCGTAGATCGATAGGGTGGTAGGTGGGTTTAGGCACATCCTCATATTTTTGAGTGCCAATGCCATTTTTATGGCTTGTAAATTCATACAATGGTCCCTTAAGCCTTCACGTGAAGTTTCATGGCAAGACAACTCGTTTTCTATTTTTCACGATTTTTGAAACTTTTTGCGGTTTGGGATTTTTTAAAATTTTTTCGGAAGGCGTTTTGCCCCATACTTAATAGATGTGATCCTTGTGTCTTTGTAGGCATGCATAAAAAATTTCAACTAAAAACTCGAAGTGTACAAGATTTTGTGACCATTTGAAAAAAGTGTCCCCATTCCAGACACTTTAATGGCTACTGGCAGCAAACCTGTAAAATCTCATATGCTCTTTAAGGGGGTGTGAGTTCTTGAGGTTTGATGAGGGATAGGGGGCCAATATAAGGGCCAAGTATCGGCACCCATCACACATCATGTGCGCACAACCCCCCGGCCCCCCCAATCGTCGGAACCCCAATGCTGCCAGTCAGGTTCTCCGACGATGCTCCAATGATGGTGCCCCGACGAAGAAAAATTTGACACCAGCACATGCCCAAGCCCATCATGTGCTACCGTAACCCTCGGTTCGGTCTGATCTTAGACTGGGAATGAACTCCGTATGCCTAAGTCAACCCACGAAACGAGCGTTTGGGCGTTCAACCAGCCAGAGGGGTGGGATGCGCAAGCCGAGGATCGGTCGGGTCCCCCTCTGCGTGCTACTGATCCTGCTGCCACAACCCTCAATCTGATCTGATCTTAGACTATGAATCAACTTTGTATGCCTAAGCCAACCGATGAAACGAGCGGGCGGACGGGCACTACGTCGGCCAGAGAGATGGGATGCGTAAGCCATGGATCGATGGGTGGTAGGTGGGTTTAGGCACATCTTCATATTTCTGCATGCGATTGCCATTTTGATGGCTTGTAAATTCATACAATGGTCCCTTAAGCCTTCACATGAAGTTTCATGGCAAGACGACTCGTTTTCTATTTTTCACGATTTTTGAAACTTTTTAAGGTTTGAGATTTTTTAAAATTTTTTCGGAAGGAGTTTTTGCCCCAAACATGGTACGCGTGATCCTTGTATTTTTGTTGGCATGCACCAAAAAATTTAGCTAAAAAGTCGAAGTGAAAAAGATTTTGTGACCATTTCAAAAAAGTGTCCCCATTTCAGACAATTTAATTGCTACTGGCAGCAAACCTGTAAAATCTCAAATGCTCTTTAAGGGTGTGTGAGTTCTCGAGGTTTGATGAGGGATAGGGGGCCAATATAAGGGCCAAGTACCAGCACCCATCGCACATCACGTGCGCACACCCCCTCGGCCCCTCGGATCCGCTTGTCCGGTTCTCCGACGATGCTCCGTATGCCTAAGTCTTGGACTGGGAATGAACTCTGTATGCCTAAGTCAATCAACGAAATTAGCGAGCAGGTGGGCGGGCGGGCACTATGCCGGCTAGAGAGACGGGATGCACAAGTCATGGATTGATGGGTGGTAGGTGGGTTTACTCACATCTTCATATTTCTGCGTGCCAATGCCATTTTTATGGCTTGTAAATTCATACGATGGTCCCTTAAGCCTTGACGTGAAGTTTCATGGCAAGACAACTCGTTTTCTATTTTTCATGATTTTCAAAACTTTTTACGGTTTGGGATTTTTTACAATTTTTTTGGAAGGAGTTTTGGGCCCAAACTTGGTAGACGTGATCCTTGTTGTTTTGTTGGCGTGCACAAAAAAATTCAGCTAAAAACTGGAAGTGTACAAGATTTTGTGACCATTTGAAAAAAGTGTCCCTATTTCAGACACTTTAATGACTACTGGCAGCAAACCTGTAAAATCTCAAATGCTCTTTAAGAGGGTGTGAGTTCTCGAGGTTTGATGAGGGATAGGGTGCCAATATAAGGGCCAAGTACCAGCACCCATCACACATCACGTGCGCACACATCCTCGACCCCCCCGATCCGCCGGTCCGGTTCTCTGGCGATGCTCCGGTGATGGTGCCCCGGTGAATAAAAATATGACACCAGCACATGCCCGAGCCCAGCATGTGCTGCTACAACCCTCGGTCCGGTCCGATCTTAGACTAGGAATGAACTCCGTATGCTTAGACTAGGAATGAACTCCGAATGCCTAAGTCAACCCATGAAACGAGTGTGCGGGTGCTCAGCCGGCCAGAGGGGCGGGATGCGCAAGCCAACGATCGACTGGGTCCCCGTTTGTGTGCTACCGATCCTGCTGCCTCAACCCTTGGTCCAATCCGATCTTAGACTGGGAATGAACTCCATATGCCTAAGCTAACCGACGAAATGAGCGGGCAGGCAGGCGGGCACTACGTTGGCTAGAGAGACAGCATGCGCAAGTCGTGGATCGATAGGGTGGTAGGTGGGTTTAGGCATATCTTCATATTTTTGCGTGCCAATTCCATTTTTATGGCTTGTAAATTCATACAATGGTCCCTTAAGCCTTCACGTGAAGTTTCATGGCAAGACGACTTGTTTTTTATTTTTCATGATTTTTGAAACCTTTTACGGTTCGGGATTTTTTAAAATTTTTTTGGAAGGAGTTTTGGCCCCAAACGTGGTAGACATGATACTTGTATTTTTTTTGGGATGCATAAAAAAATTCACCCAAAAACTCGAAGTGTACAAGATTTTTTGACCATTTGAAAAAAGTGTCCCCATTTTAGACACTTTAATGGCTACTGGCAGCAAACCTGTAAAATCTCAAATGCTCTTTAAGGGGTTGTGAGTTCTCGAGGTTTGATGAGGGATAGGGGGCCAATATAAGGGCCAAGTACCAGCACCCATTGCACATCATGTCCGCACACCACCCCGACCCCCCCGATCGTCGGAACCCCAACGCCGTCGATCAGGTTCTCCGGCGATGCTCCGGTGATGGTGCCCTGATGAAGAAAAATGTGGCACCAGCACATGCCCGAGCCCAAAAACTGTTGCCGCAACCCTCGGTCCAGTTTGATCGTAGACTAGGAATGAACTCCGTATGCCTAAGCCAATCGACGAAACAAGCGGGCGGGCGGGCGGGCACTACGCCGGCCAGAGAGATGGGATGCGCAAGCCGTGGATCGATAGGGCGATAGGTGGGTTTAGGCACATCTTCATATTTCTGCATGCCAATACCATTTCTATGGCTTGTAAATTCATACAATGGTCCCTTAAGCCTTCACGTGAAGTGTCATGGCAAGACGACTCGTTTTCTATCTTTCACGATTTTTGAAACTTTTTACGGTTCGGGATTTTTTAAAATTTTTTCAGCAGGAGTTTTGGAACCAAACTTCGTAGACGTGATCCTTGTATTTTTGTTGCCTTGTACAAAAAAAAAATCAGCTAAAAACTCGAAGTGTACAAGATTTTGTTACCATTGGAAAAAAGTGTCCCCATTTCAGACACTTTAATGGGTACTGGCAGCAAACCTGTAAAATCTCAAATGCTCTTTAAGGGGGTGTGAGTTCTCAAGGTTTGAAGAGGGATAGGGGGCCAATATAAGGGCCAAGTACCAGCACACATCACACATCATGTGCGCACACCCCCCCGATCGTCGGAAGCCCAATGCCACCGGTCAAGTTCTCTGGCGATGCTCCGGCGATGCTCCGGCGATGTTGTCCCGGCGAAGAAAAATACAACACCAGCACATGCCTGAGCCCAGCATGTGCTGCCGTAACCCTCGATCCAGTCCGATCTTAGACTGGGAATGATAGACTGGGAATGAACCCCGTATGCCTAAGTCAACCCACAAAACGAGCGTGCGGGCGCTTAGTCGGCCAGAGGGGCGGGATGCCCAAGCCGGGGATCGACCGGGTCCCCCTCTGAGTGCTACCGATCCTGCTGCCACAACCCTCGATCCGGTCCTATCTTAGACTAGGAATGAACTCCGTATGCCTAAGCCAACCGACGAAACGAACGGGCGGGCGGTCACTATGCCGGCCAGAGAGACGGGATGCGCAAGCCGTGGATCGATAGGGTGGTAGGTGGGTTTAGGTACATCTTCATATTTCTGTGTGCCAATGCCATTTTTATGGCTTGTAAATTCATACAATGGTCCCTTAAGCCTTCACGTGAAGTTTCATGCCAAGATGACTCATTTTCTATTTTTCATGATTTTCGAAACTTTCTGCGGTTCGAGATTTTTTAAACTTTTTTCAGAAGGAGTTTTGGCCCCAAACTTGGTAGACGTGATCCTTGTATTTTTGTTGGCATGCACAATAAAATTCAGCTAGAAACACGAAGTCTATAAGATTTTGTGACCATTTCAAAAAAGTGTCCCCATTTCAGACACTTTAATAGCTACTGGCAGCAAGCCTGTAAAATCTCAAATGCTCTTTAAAGGGGTGTGAGTTCTTGAGGTTTGATGAGGGATAGGGGGCCAATATAAGGGCCAAGTACCAGAACCCATCGTATATCATGTGCGCACACCCCCCGGCCCCCCCAATCACTGGAATGCCAATGCTGTCGGTAAGGTTTTCTAGCGATGGTGCCCCGGTGAAGAAAAATGCGGCACCAGCACATGCCCGAGCCCAGCATGTGCTACCGTATCCCTCGATCCGGTCTGATCTTAGACTGGGAATGAACTTTGTATGCTTAGAATGGAAATGAACTCCATATGCTTAAGTCAACCCACGAAACGAGCGTGTCGGCGCTCAGCCGGCCAAAGGGGTGGGATGTGTAAGCCGGGGATAGGTCGGGTTCCCCTCTGCGTGCTATCGATCCTGCTACCGCAACCCTCGGTCTGGTCCAATCTTAGACTGGGAATGAACTCCGTATGCCTAAGCCAACTGACGAAACGAGTCAGGGGCGGGCGGGCGGGCACTACGCCGGCCAGAGAGACGGGATACGCAAGCCATGGATCGATAGGGTGGTAGGTGGGTTTAGGTAGATCTTCATATTTCTGCATGCCAATGCCATTTTTACGGCTTGTAAATTCATACAATTGTGCCTTAAGCCTTCACGTGAAGTTTCATGGCAAGACGACTCGTTTTCTATTTTTCACGATTTTTGAAACTTTTTTCGGTTCGGGATTTTTTAAAATTTTTTCGGATGGATTTTTGGCCCCAAACTTGGTAGACGTGATCCTTGTATTTTTTTTTGCATGCACAAAAAAATTCAGCTAAAAACTCGAAGTGTACAAGATTTTGTGACCATTTGAAAAAAGTGTCCCCATTTCTGACACTTAATGGCTACTGGCAGCAAACCTGTAAAATCTCAAAAGCTCTTTAAGGGGGTGTGAGTTCTAGAGTTTTGATCAGGGATAGGGGGCCAAGATAAGGGCCAAGTACCAGCACCCATCACACATCATGTGCGCACACCCCTCCGGCACCCCCGATCACCGGAACCCCAATGCTGCCAGTTAGGTTTTCCGGCGATACTCTGACGATGGTGCCCTGGCCAAGAAAAATGTGGCACCAGCACATGCCCGAGCCCAGCATGTGCTGTCGCAACCCTCTGTCCGGTCCGATCTTAGATCGAGAATGAACTCCGTATGCCTAAGCCAGCCGAAGAAACGAGCGGGCGGGCGGGCACTACGGTGGCCAGAGAGACGGGATGCGCAAGTCGTGGATCGATAGGGTGGTATGTGGGTTTAGGGACATCTTCATATTTCTGTGTGCCAATGCCATTTTTATTTCTTGTAAATTCATACAATGGTCCCTTAAGCTTTCACGTGAAGTTTCATGGCAAGATGATTTTCGAAACTTTTTTACGGTTCAGGATTTTTTAAAACTTTTTAGGAAGGAGTTTTAGACCCAAACTTGGTAAACGTGATCGTTGTATTAATGCACAAAAAAATTCAGCTAAAAACTCGAAGTGTACAAGATTTTGTGATCATTTGAAAAAAGTGTCCTAATTTCAGACACTTTAATGGCTACTGGCAGCAAACCTGTAAAATCTCAAATGCTCTTTAAGGGGGTGTGAGTTCTAGAGGTTTGATGAGGGATAGGGGGCCAATATAGGGGCCAAGTACCAGCACCCATTGCACATCATGTGCGCAAACCCCGCCTCGGCCCCCCAATCGCCGGAACCCTAATACCACCAGTCAGGTTCTCCAACGATGGTGCCCCGGCGAAGAAAAATGTGGCACCAACACATGCTCGAGCCTAGAATGTGCTGTCGCAACCCTCGGTCCGGTCCGATCTTAGACTGGGAATGAACTCCGTATGCTTAGACTGGGAATGAACTCCGTATGCCTAAGGCAACCCATGAAACGAGCGTGCGGGCCCTCAGTTGACTAGAGGGGCGGGATGGGTAAGCCGGGTCCACCTCTGCGTGCTGCCGATCCTGCTACCGCAACCCTCGGTCTAGTCCGATCTTAGACTGGGAATGAACTCCATATGCCTAAGCCAACCGACGAAACGAGCGGGCGGGCACTACGCCGGCCAGAGAGACGGAATGTGCAAGCCGTGGATCGATAGGGTGATAGGTGGGTTTAGGCACATCTTCATATTTCTACGTGCCAATGCCTTTTTTATGGCTTGTAAATTCATACAATGGTCCCTTAAGCCTTCACGTGAAGTTTCATGGCAAGATGACTCGTTTTTTATTTTTCACAATTTTTGAAACTTTCTGCGGTTCGTGATTTTTTAAAATTTTTTCGGATGGAATTTTGGCCCCAAACTTGGCAGACGTGATCCTTGTATTTTTTTTGGCATGCATAAAAAAAGTCAGCTAAAAACTCAAAGTGTACAAGATTTTGTGACCATTTGAAAAAAGTGTCCCCATTTCTGACACTTAATGGCGACTTGCAGCAAACCTGTAAAATCTCAAATGCTCTTTAAGGGGGTGTGAGTTCTAGAGGTTTGACGAGGGATAGGGGGCCAATATAAGGGCCAAGTACCAGCACCCATCATACATCATGTGCGCACAGCCCCCCGACACCCCCGATCACCGGAACCCCATGCCGTCGGTCAGGTTCTCCGACGATGCTCCGACGATGCGCAAGCCAGAGGGGCGGAATGCGCAAGCCGGGGATCGACCAGGTCCCCCTCTTCGTGGTGCTGATCCCACTACCACAACCCTCTATCTAGTCCGATCTTAGACTGGGAATGAACTCTGTATGCCTAAGCCAACCGATGAAACGAGCGGGCGGGCAGGCACTACGATGGCCAGAGAGAAGGGATGCGCAAGCCATGGATCGATAGGGTGGTAGGTGGGTTTAGGCACATCTTCATATTTCTACGTGCCAATGCCATTTTTCTTTCTTGTAAATTCATACAATGGTCCCTTAAGCCTTCACGTGAAGTTTCATGGCAATACGACTCATTTTCTATTTTTCACGATTTTTGAAACTTTTTGCAGTTCAGGATTTTTTAAAATTTTTTTCGAAGGAGATTTACCCCCACACTTGGTAGACATGATCCTTGTATTTTTTTTGGCATGCACAAAAAAATTCAGCGAAAAACTCAAAGTGTACAAGATTTTGTGACCATTTGAAAAAAGTGTCCCTAATTCAGACACTTTAATGGCTACTGGCAGCAAACTTGTAAAATCTCAAATGCTCTTTAAGAGGGTGTGAGTTCTCAAGGTTTGATGAGGGATAGGGGGCCAACATAAGGGCCAACTACCAGCACCCATCGCACATCATGTGCACACACCCTCTGACCCCCCCGATCGCCGGAACCCCAATGCCGCCGATTAGGTTCTCCGACGATGCTCCGATGATGGTGCCCCTGCAAAGAAAAATGCGGCACCAGCACATGCCCGAGCCCATAATGTGCTATCGCAACCTTCCATCCGATCCGATCTTAGACCGGGAATGAACTCCGTATGCCTAAGTTAACCCACGAAATGAGCGTGATGGCGCTCAGCCGGCCAGAGGGGCAGGATGCGCAAGCTGGGGATCGATCGGGTCCCCATTTACGTGTTGCTGATCCTACTACTGCAACCCTCTATTCGGTCTGATCTTAGACTGGGAATGAACTCCGTATGCCTAACCCAACTGACGAAACGAGCGGGCGGGCGGACACTACGGCAGCCAGAGAGACGGAATACGTAAGCCATGGATCGATAGAGTGATAGGTGGGTTTAGGCACATCTTCATATTTCTGCATACCAATGCCATTTTTATGGCTTGTAAATTCATACAATGGTCAATTAAGCCTTCACATGAAGTTTCATGGCAAGACGACTCATTTTCTATTTTTCACAATTTTTGAAACTTTTTGCGGTTCGGGATTTTTTAAAATTTTTTCGAAAGGATTTTTGGCCCCAAACTTGGTAGATGTGATCCTTGTATTTTTGTTGGCATGCACAAAAAAATTCACCTAAAAACTCGAAGTGTACAAGATTTTGTGACCATTTGAAAAAAGTGACCCCATTTCAGACGCTTTAATGGCTACTGGCGGCAATCCTGTAAAATCTCAAATGCTTTTTGAGGGGGTTCAGTTCTCAAGGTTTGATGAGGAATAGGGGGAAAATATAAGGGCCAAGTACCACCACCCATCGCACATCATGTGCGCACACCCCCCCGGCCCCCTCGATCACCGGAACCCCAATTCCGCCGGTCAGGTTCTCTGATGATGCTCCGACAAGGTGCCCCGGGGAAGAAAAATGCGGCACCAGCATATGCTCGAGCCCAGCATGTGCTATCGCAACCCTCGGTCTGGTCTGATCTTAGACTGGGAATGTACTCCGTATGCTTAGACTGGGAATGAACTCCGTATGCCTAAGTCAACCCACGAAACGAGCGTGTGGGCGCTCAGCCGGCTAGAGGGGCAGGATGCGCAAGCTGGGGATCAGTCGGGTCCCCCTCTGCATGCTGCCGATCCTGCTACCTCAACCCTCGGTCTGGTCCAATCTTAGACTGGGAATGAACTCCGTATGCCTAAGCCAACCGACAAATGAGCAGACGGGCGGGCGGGCACTACACCGGCCAGAGAGACGGGATGCGCAAGCCGTGGATCGGTAGGGTGGTAGGTGGGTTTAGCTACATCTTCATATTTCTACGTGCCAATGCCATTTTTATGGCTTGTAAATTTATACAATAGCCCCTTAAGCCTTCACGTGAAGTTTCATGGCAAGACGACTCGTTTTTTATTTTTCATGATTTTTGAAACTTTTTGCGGTTCGAGATTTTTTAAAATTTTTTCGGAAGCAGTTTTGGCCCAAAACTTGAAGACGTGATCCCTTTGTTTTTTTTTGCCATGCACAAAAAAATTCAGCTAAAAACTCGAAGTGTACGAGATTTTGTGACCATTTGAAAAAAGTGTCCCCATTTCAGACACTTTAATGGCTACTGGCAGCAAACCTGTAAAATCTCAAATGCTCCTTAAGGGGGTGTGAGTTCTAGAGGTTTGATGAGGGGTAGGGGGCCAATAGAAGGGCCAAGTACCAGCACCTATCGCACATCATGTACGCACACCCCCCCGGCCCCCCCGATCGTCGGAACCCCAATTCCGTCGGTCAGGTTCTCCGGCGGTGCTCCGGCGATGGTTCCCCGACAAAGAAAAATGCAGCACCAGCATATGCCCGAGCCCAGCATGAGCTGCCACAACCCTCGGTCCGGTCCAATCTTAGAGTTGGAATGAACTCTGTATGCTTAGACTGGAAATGAACTCTGTATGCCTAAGGCAACCCACGAAACGAGCGTGCGGGCGCTCAGCCGGCCAGAGGGGCGGGATGCGCAAGTCGGGGATCGGCTAAGTCCCCCTCTGCGTGCTGCCAATCCTGCTGCTGCAACCCTCGGTCCGGTCCTATCTTAGACTAGGAATGAACACCGTATGCCTAAGCCAACCGACGAAATGAGCGGGCGGGCGGGCGGGCGGGCACTACGACGGCCAGAGAGACGGGAAGCGCAAGCCGTGGATCGATAGGGTGGTAGGTGCGCTTAGGCACATCTTCATATTTCTGCATACCAATGCCATTTTTATGGCTTGTAAATTCATACAATGGCCCTTACGCCTTCACGTGAAGCTTCATGGCAAGACGACTAGTTTTCTATTTTCACGATTTTCAAAACTTTTTACGGTTTGAGATTTTTTAAAATTTTTTCGGGAGGACTTTTGGCCCCAAAGTTGGTAGATGTCATCCCTGTATTTTTTTTCACATGCACAAAAAAATTCAGCTAAAAAGTCGAAGTGTACAAGATTTTGTGACCATTTGAAAAAAGTGTCCCCATTTCAGACACTTTAATGGCTACTGGCAGCAAACCTATAAAATCTCAAATGCGCTTTAAGGGGGTGTGATTTCTTGAGGCTTGATGAGGGATAGGGGGCCAATAGAAGGGCCAAGTACCAGCACCCATCCAACATCATGTGCACACCCCCCCCGGCCCCCCCGATTATCGGAACCCCAATTCCGTCGGTCAGGTTCTCCGGTGATGCTACGGCGATGGTGCCTTGATGAAGAAAAATGCAGCACCAGCATATGCCCGAGGCCAGCATGGCTGTCGCAACCCTCCGTCCAGTCCGATCTTGGACTGGGAATGAACTCCGTATGCTTAGACTGGGAATGAACTCCGTATGCCTAAAGCAACCCACGAAACGAGCGTACGGGTGCTCCGCCGGCCAGAGGGGCGGGATGCGCAAGCCGGGGATCGGCTGGGTCCCCCTCTGCGTGCTGCCAATCCTACTACCGCAACCCTCGATCTGATCCTATCTTAGACTGGGAATGAACTTCGTATGCCTAAGCCAACCGCCGAAATGAGCGGGTGGGCGGGCGGGCGGGCACTATGCCGGCCAGAGAGACGGGAAGCGCAAGCCATGGATCGATAGGGTGGTAGGTGGGTTTAGGCACATCTTCATATTTCTGCGTGCCAATGCCATTTTTATGGCTTGTAAATTCATACAATGGCCCCTTAAGCCTTCACGTGAAGTTTCATGGCAAGACGACTCGTTTTCTATTTTTCACAATTTTCAAAATTTTTGCGGTTCTAGATTTTTAAAATTTTTTTGGAAGGAGTTTTGGCCCCAAACTTGGTAGACGTGATCCCTGTATTGTTTTTGGCATGAACAAAAAAATTCAGCTAAAAACTCGTAGTGTACAAGATTTTGTGACCATTTGAAAAAAGTGTCCCCATTTCAGACACTGTAATGGCTACTGGTAGCAAACCTGTAAAATCTCAAATTCTCTTTAAGGGGATGTGAGTTCTTGAGGTTTGATGAGGGATAGAGGGCCAATAGAAGGGCCAAGTACCAGCACCCATCGCACATCATGTGCACACACCCCCCTCGACCCTCCCGATCGTCAGAACCCCAATTTCGCCAGCCAGGTTCTCTGACGATGCTCCGACGATGGTGCCCCGACGAAGAAAAATGCTGCACCAACATATGCTCGAGCCCAGCATGAGCTACCGCAACCCTCGGTCCGATCCAATCTTAGACTGTGAATGAACTCCGTATGCCTAAGTTAACCCATGAAACGAGCGTGCGGGCGCTCAACCGGCCAGAGGGGCGGGATACGCAAGCCGGGGATCGGCTGGGTCCCCCTCTACGTGCTGCCAATCCTGCTGCGGCAACCCTCCGTCCGGTCCTATCTTAGACTAGGAAGGAACTCCGTATGCCTAAGGCAGTCGACAAAACGAGCGGGCGGGCGGGCGGGCGGGCAGTACGCCAGCTAGAGAGACGGGAAGCGCAAGCCATGGATCGATAGGGTGGTAGGTGGGTTTAGGCACATCTTCATATTTCTGCATGCCAATGCCATTTGTATGGCTTGTAAATTCATACAGTGGTCCCTTAAGCCTTCACGTGAAGTTTCATGGCAAGACGACTCGTTTTCTATTTTTCATGATTTTTGAAACTTTTTACGATTCAAGATTTTTTAAAATTTTTTCGGAAGGAGTTTTGGCCCCAAACTTGGTAGACGTGATCCTTGTATTTTTGTTGGCATGTACAAAAACATTCAGCTAAAAACTCGAAGTGTAAAAGTTTTTGTGACCATTTCAAAAAAGTGTTTCCATTTCAGACACTTTAATGGCAACTGGCAGCAAACCTGTAAAATCTCAAATACTCTTTAAGGGGGTGTGAGTTCTCGAGGTTGGATGAGGGATAGGGGCCAAGATAAGGGCCAAGTACCAGCACCCATCACACATCATGTGCGCACACCCCCCGGCCCCCCGATCGTCGGAACGCTTATGCCACCGATCAAGTTCTCCGACGATGCTCCGGTGATGGTGCCCCGACGAAGAAAAATATGGCAACAGTACATGCCTGAGCCCAGCATTTGCTGCCGCCACCCTCGGTTCGATCCGATCTTAGACTGGGAATGAACTTCGTATGCCTAAGTTAACCCACGAAACGAGCGTGCGGGCGCTCAACCGGCCGGAGGGGTGTGGTACGTAGGCCAGGGATTGGTCGGGTCCCCCTTTGCATGCTGCTGATCCTGCTACCGCAACCATCAGTCCGGTTCGATCTTAGACTGGGAATGAACTCCGTATGCCTAAGCCAACCGACGAAACGAACGGGCAGGTGGGCGGGCGGGCACTACGTCGGCCAGAGGGATGGGATACGCAAGCCATGGGTCGATAAGGTGGTAGGTGGGTTTAGGCACATCTTCATATTTCTATGTGCCAATGCCATTTTTATGGCTTGTAAATTCATACAATGGTCCCCTAAGCCTTCACGTGAAGTTTCATGGCAAGACAACTCGTTTTCTATTTTTCATGATTTTTGAAACTTTTTGTGGTTCGAGATTTTTTAAAATTTTTTGAATGGAGTTTTGGCCCCAAACTTGGTAGATGTGATCCTTGTATTTTTGTTGGCATGCACAAAAAAATTCAGCTAAGAACTCGAAGTGTACAAGATTTTGTGACCATTTGAAAAAAGTGTCGCTATTTTAGACACTTTACTTGCTACTAGCAGCAAACCTGTAAAATCTCAAATGCTCTTTAAGGGGGTGTGAGTTCTCGAGGTTTGATGAGGGATAGGGGGCCAATATAGGGGCCAAGTACCAGCACCCATCGCACATCATGTGCGCACACCCCCCTCGATCGCCGGAACCCTAATGACGTTGGTCAGGTTCTCTGACGATTCTTCGGCGATGGTGCCCCGGCGAAGAAAAATGCAGCACCAGCACATGCCCTATCCCAACATGTGCTGCTGCAACCTTCGGTCTGATCCGATCTTAGACTGGGAATGAACTCCATATGCTTAGATTGGGAATGGACTCCATATGGCTAAGTCAACCCACGGAACGAGCGTCCGGGCGCTTAGCCGACCAGAGGGACGAGATGCGCAAGCCGGGTCCCCCTCTACGTGCTGTTGATCCTACTATCCCAACCCTCGATCTGCTTCAATCTTAGACTGGGAATGAACTCCGTATGCCTCAACCAACCGATGAAACGAGCGGGCGGGCACTATGCCGGCCAGAGAGATAGGATGCGCAAGCCGTGGATCGATAGGGTGGTAGGTGGATTTAGGCACATCTTCATATTTTTGCATGGCAATGCCATTTTTATGGCTTGTAAATTCATACAATGGTCCCTTAAGCGATCACGTGAAGTTTCATGGCAAGACGATTCGTTTTCTATTTTTCACGATTTTTGAAACTTTTTCCGGTTCGGGATTTTTTAAAATTTTTTCGGAAGGAGTTTTGGCCCCAAACTTGGTAGACGTGATCTTTGTATTTTTTTTGGCTTGCACAAACAAATTCAGCTAAAAACTCAAACTGTACAAGATTTTGTGACCATTTGAAAAAAGTGTCCCCATTTCAAACACTTTAATAGCTACTGGCAGCAAACCTGTAAAATCTCAAATGCACTTTAAGGGGGTGTGAGTTCTCGAGGTTTGATGAGGGATAGGGGGCCAATATAAGGGCCAAGTACCAGCACCCATCGCTCATCATGTGCGCACACCCCCCCGGCCCCCCGATCAGGTTCTCCGATGATGCTCCGATGATGGTGCCCCGGTGAAAAAAAATGCAGCACCAACACATTCCCGAGCCCAGCATGTGCTGCCGCAACCCTTGGTCCAGTCCGATCCTAGACTGGGAATGAACTTTGCATGCTTAGACTGGGAATGAACTCCGTATGCCTAAGTCAACTCACGAAACGAACGTATGGGTGCTCAACCGGCCAGTGGGGCGGGATGCGCAAGCCGGGGATCGGTTGGGTCCCCCTCTGCATTCTACTAATCCTGCTGCCACAACCATTGGTCTGGTCCGATCTTAGACTGGGAATGAACTCTGTATGCCTAAGCCAAATGACAAAACGAGCGTGCAGGCGGGCGAGCGGGCGGGCACTATGCCAATCAGATAGACGGGAAGTGCAAGCCGTGGATCGATAGGGTGGTAGGTGGGTTTAGGCACATCTTTATATTTTTTTGTGCCAATGTCATTTTTATGGATTGTAAATTCATACAATGGTCCCTTAAGCCTTCACGGGAAGTTTCATGGCAAGACGACTCGTTTTCTATTTTTCACGATTTTCAAAACTTTTTGTGGTTCGGGATCTTTTAAAATTTTTTTGGAAGGAGTTTCAGCCCCAAACTTGGTAGAGGTGATCCTTGTATTTTTTATGGCATTCCCAAAAAAATTCAGCTAAAAACTCGTAGTGTACAAGATTTTGTGACCATTTGAAAAAAGTGTCCTCATTCCGTACACATTAATTGCTACTGGTCGCAAACCTGTAAAATCTCTAATCCTCTTGAAGGAGGTGTGAGTTCTCGAGGTTTGATGAGGGATAGGGGGCCAATATAAGGGTCAAGTACCAGCACCCATCGCACATCATGTGCGCACACCCCCCCGGCCCCCCGATCGCCGGAACCCCAATGCCGCCGATCAAGTTCTCCGACGATGCTCCGGCGATGGTGCCCCGACGAAAAAAAATGTAACACCAACACATTCTCGAGCCCAGCATGTGCCGCCGCAACCCTTGGTCCAGTTTGATCCTAGACTGGAAATGAACTTCGAATGCTTAGACTGGGAATGAACTCCGTATGCCTAAGTGAACCTACGAAACGAGCGTGCGGGCACTCAGTCGGCCAGAGGGGTGGGATGCGCAAGCTGGGGATCGGTTGGGTCCCCCTCTGCATGCTGTCGATCCTGCTACTGTAACCCTCAGTCTGGTCTGATGTTAGACTGGGAATGAACTCCGTATGCCTAAGCCAATCGATGAAACGAGCGGGCAGGCGGGCACCATGCCAGCCAGAGAGACGGGATGCGCAAGCCGTGGATCAATAGGCTGGTAGGTGGGTTTAGGCACATCTTCATAATTCTACATGACAATGCCATTTTTATGGCTTGTAAATTCATACAATGGTCCCTTAAGCCTTCAAGTGAAGTTTCATGGCAAGACGACTTGTTTTCTATTTTTCATGATTTTTGAAACTTTTTGTGGTTCGAGATTTTTTAAAATTTTTTTGGAAGGATTTTTGTCCCAAACTTGGTAGACGTGATCCTTTTATTTTTGTTGGCATGCACAAAAAACTTCAGCTAAAAACTCGAAGTGTACAAGATTTTGTGACCATTTGAAAAAAGTGTCCCTATTTTAGACACTTTGATGGCTACTGGCAGCAAACCTGTAAAATCTCACATGCTCTTTAAGGAGGTGTAAGTTCTCGAGGTTTGATGAGGGACAGGGGGCCAATATAAGGGCCAAGTACCAGCACCCATCACACATCATGTGCGCACACCCCTGGCCCGCCCGATCGTAGGAACCGCAATGCCATCGTTCAGGTTCTCCGGCGATGCTCCGACGATGGTGCCCTGGCGAAGAAAAATGCGACACCAGCACATGCCCAGCCCAGAATGTGCTACCGCAAACCTTGGTCCAATTTGATCTTAGACTGGAATGAACTTCGTATGCTTAGACTGAGAATGAACTCCGTATGCCTCAGTCAACCTATGAAACGTGCGTGCGGGCACTCAACTGGCCAGAGGGGTGGGATGCGCAAGCCGGGGATCAAACGGGTCCCCCTCTGCATGCTGTCGATCCTGCTACCGAAACCCTCGATCCGGTCAAATCTTAGACTGGGAATTAACTCTGTATACCTAAGCCAACCGACGAAACGAGCGGGCGGGCGGGCACTACGCCGGCCAAAGAGACGGGATGCGGAAGCCGTGGATCGATAGGGTGGTAGGTGGGTTTAGGCACATCTTCATATTTCTACGTGCCAATGCCATTTTTATAGCTTGTAAATTCATACAATGGTCCTGTAAGCCTTCACGTGAAGTTTCATGGCAAGATGACTCGTTTTCTATTTTTCCCGATTTTTTACGGTTCGGGATTTTTTGAAATTTTTTTGGAAGGAGTTTTGGCCCCAAACTTTGTAGATGTGATCCTTGTATTTTTGTTGGCATGCACAAAAAACTTCAGCTAAAAACTCGAAGAGTACAAGATTTTGTGACCATTTGAAAAAAATGTCCCCATTTCAGACACTTTAATGGCTACTGGCAGCAAACCTGTAAAATCTCAAATGCTCTTTAAGGGGGTGTGAGTTCTCGAGGTTTGATGAGGGACAGGGGGCCAATATAAGGGCCAAGTACCAGCACCCATCACACATCATGTGCGCACACCCCTGGCCCGCCCGATCGTAGGAACCGCAATGCCATCGTTCAGGTTCTCCGGCGATGCTCCGACGATGGTGCCCTGGCGAAGAAAAATGCGACACCAGCACATGCCCAGCCCAGAATGTGCTACCGCAAACCTCGGTCCAATCTGATCTTAGACTGGGAATGAACTTCGTATGCTTAGACTGAGAATGAACTCCGTATGCCTCAGTCAACCTATGAAACGTGCGTGCGGGCACTCAACTGGCCAGAGGGGTGGGATGCGCAAGCCGGGGATCAAACGGGTCCCCCTCTGCATGCTGTCGATCCTGCTACCGAAACCCTCGATCCGGTCAAATCTTAGACTGGGAATGAACTCTGTATACCTAAGCCAACCGACGAAACGAGCGGGCGGGCGGGCACTACGCCGGCCAAACAGACGGGATGCGCAAGCCGTGGATCGATAGGGTGGTAGGTGGGTTTAGGCACATCTTCATATTTCTACGTGCCAATGCCATTTTTATGGCTTGTAAATTCATACAATGGTCCTGTAAGCCTTCACGTGAAGTTTCATGGCAAGATGACTCGTTTTCTATTTTTCCCGATTTTTTACGGTTCGGGATTTTTTGAAATTTTTTTGGAAGGAGTTTTGGCCCCAAACTTTGTAGATGTGATCCTTGTATTTTTGTTGGCATGCACAAAAAACTTCAGCTAAAAACTCGAAGAGTACAAGATTTTGTGACCATTTGAAAAAAATGTCCCCATTTCAAACACTTTAATGGCTACTGGCAGCAAACCTGTAAAATCTCAAATGCTCTTTAAGGGGGTGTGAGTTCTCAAGGTTTGATGAGGGATAGGGGGCCAATATAAGGGCCAAGTACCAGCACCCATCGCACATCATGTGCACACACCCCCCGGCACCCCCGATCACCGGAACCCCAATGCCGCCGGTCAGGTTCTCCACCGATGCACTGGCGATGGCGCCCTGGTGAAGAAAAATGTGGCACCAGCACATGCCTGAGCCTAGCATGTGCTGCCGTAACCCTCGATCCGATCCGATCTTAGACTGGGAATGAACTCTGTATGCTTAGACTGGGAATGAACTCAGTATGCCTAAGTTAACCCACAAAACGAGCGTGCAGGTGCTCTGCTGGCCAGAGGGGCGGGATACGCAAGCCGGGGATTAATCGAGACCCCCTCTACGTGCTGCGGATCCTACTGTCGCAACCCTCAATCTGGTCTGATCTTAGACTACGAATGAACTCCGTATGCCTAAGCCAACCGACGAAACGAGCTGGCGGGCGGGCGGGCGGAAGGGCACTACGCCGGCCAAAGAGACGGGATGCGCAAGCCGCGGATCGATAGGGTGGTAGCTGGGTTTAGGCACATCTTCATATTTCGGCATGCCAATGCCATTTTTATGGCTTCTAAATTCATACAATGGTCCCTTAAGCCTTCACGTGAAGTTTCGTCGCAAGACGACCCGTTTTCTATTTTTCAGGATTTTTGAAACTTTTTATAGTTAATGATTTTTTAAAATTTTTTTAGAAGGAGTTTTGACCCCAAACTTGGTAGACGTGATCCTTGTATTTTTGTCGGCATGCACAAAAAAATTCAGCTAAAAACTTGAAATGTACAAGATTTTGTGACCATTTGAAAAAAGTGTCCCCAATTCAGACACTTTAATGGCTACTAGCAGTAAACCTGTAAAATCTCAAATGCTCTTTAAAGGGGTGTGAGTTCTCGAGGTTTGATGGGGGATAGGGGGCCAATATAAGGGCCAAGTACCAGCACCCATCGCACATCATGTGCGCACACCCCCTGGCACCCCCGATCATCGCAACCCCAATGCCGCCGATCAGGTTCTCTGGCGATGCTCCGACGATGGTGCCCCGGTGAAGAAAAATGCGGCACCAGCACATGCCCAAGCCCAACAAGTGCTGCCGCAACCCTCGGTCTGATCCGATCTTAAACTGAGAATGAACTCCGTATGCTTAGATTAGGGATAAACTCTGTATGCCTAAGTCAACCCAGGAAACGAGCATACGGGCGCTCAGCTGGCCAGTGGGGTGGGATGCGCAAGCCAAGGATTTGTCGGGTTCCCCTCTACGTGCTGTCGATCTTGCTACCACAATCCTCGGTCTGGTCTGATCTTAGACTGGGAATGAACTTCGTATGCCTATGCCGTGGATGCGTATGCCGTGGATCGATAGGGTGGTAGGAGGGTTTAGGCACATCTTCATATTTCTGCTTGCCAATGCCATTTTTATGGCTTGTAAATTCATACAATGGTCCCTTAAGCCTTCAGGTGAAGTTTCATGCCGAGATGACTAGTTTTCTATTTTTCACAATTTTTGAAACTTTTTGTGCTTCAGGATTTTTTAAAATTTTTTTGAAAGGAGTTTTGGCCCCAAACTGGGTAGACGTAATCCTTGTATTCTTTTTGGCATGCACAAAAAAATTCAGCCAAAAACTCAAAGTGTTCAAGATTTTGTGACCATTTCAAAAAAGTGTCCCCATTTCAGACACTTTAATGGCTACTAGTAGAAAACCTGTAGAATCTCAAATACTCTTTAATGGCGTGTGAGTTCTTGAGGTTTGATGAGGGATAAGGGGCCAATATAAGGGCCAAGCACCAGCACCCATCGCACATCATGTGCGCACACCCCCCGGCCCCCCCGATCGCCGCAACCCAAATGCCGTCGGTCAGGTTCTCTGACGATGCTCCGACGATGGTGCCCCGGTGAAGAAAAATGCAGCACCAACACATGCCCGAGCCTAGCAAGTGCTGCCGCAACCCTCTGTCTAATCCGATCTTAGACTGAGAATGAACTCTGTATGCTTAGATTGGGAATGAACTCTGTATGCCTACGTCAACCCACGAAACGAGCGTGCGGGCGCTCAGCTGGCCAGAGGGGTGGGATGCGCAAGCCAAGGATCGGCCGGGTTCCCCTCTACGTGCTGTCGATCCTGCTGCCACAACCCTCAGTCTGGTCTGATCTTAGACTATGAATGAACTCCGTATGCCTATGCCAACCGACGAAACGAGCGGACGGGCGGGCACTACATCGACCAGAGAGACTGGATGCGTAAGCCGTGGATCGATAGGGTGGTAGGTGGGTTTAGGCACATCTTCATATTTCTGCTTGCCAATACCATTTTTATGGCTTGTAAATTCATACAATGGTCCTTTAAGCCTTCAGGTGAAGTTTCATGGCGAGACTTGAAGATTTTTTAAAATTTTTTCAGAAGGAGTTTTAGCCCCAAACTTGGTAGCCGTGATCCTTGTATTTTTGTTGGCATGCAAAAAAAAATTCAGCTAAAAACTCGGAGTGTACAAGATTTTGTGACCATTTGAAAAACATGTCCCCATTTCAGACACATTAATGGCTACTGGCAACAAACCTGTAAAATCTCAAATGCTTTTTAAGGGGGTGTGAGTTCTCGAGGTTTGATGAGGGATAGGGGGACAATACAAGGGCCAAGTACCAGCACCCATCACACATCATATGCACACACCCCCCGGCCCCCCCGATCGCCGAAACCCCAATGCCGTCGGTCAAGTTCTCCGACCATGCTCCGGTGATGGCGCCCCGGTGAAGAAAAATACGTCATCAGCACATGCCCGAGCCCAGCATGTGTTACCGTAACCCTTGGTCCAGTTCGATCTTAGACTGGGAATGAACTCCGTATGCTTAGATTGGGAATGAACTCCGTATGCTTAGATTGGGAATGAACTCTGTATGCCTAAGTCAACCCACGAAACGAGCGTACGGGCGCTCAGTCGGCCAGAGGGGCGAGATGCGTAAGCCGGGGATCGGCCGGGTCACCCTCTGCGTGCTGCCGATCCTGCTGGTGCAACCCTCAGTCTGGTCCGATCTTAGACTGGGAATGAACTCCGTATACCTAAGCCAACCGACGAAATGAGCGGACGGGTGGGTGGGCGGGCACTACGCCAGCCAGAGAGACGGGATGCGCAAGCATTGCATCGATAGGGTTGTAGGTGGGTTTAGGCACATCTTCATATTTCTATGTGTCAATACCATTTTTATTGCTTGTAAATTCATACGATGGTCCCTTAGGCCTTCACGTGAAGTTTTATGGCTAGACGACTCGTTTTGTATTTTTCATGATTTTGAAACTTTTTGCGGTTTGGGATTTTTTTAAATTTTTCAGAAGGAGTTTTGGCCCCAAACTTGGTAGACGTGATCCTTGTATTTTTGTTGGCATGCACAAAAAAATTCAGCTAAAAACTCGAAGTGTAAAAGATTTTGTGACCATTTGAAAAAAGTGTCCGCATTTCAGACACTTTAATGGCTACTGGCAGCAAACCTATAAAATCTCAATTGCTCTCTATGGGGGTGTGAGTTCTCAAGGTTTGATGAGGGATAGGGGGCCAATATAAGGGCCAAGTACCAGCACCCATCGCACATCATGTGCGCACACCCCCCCGGCCCCCCCGATCACCGGAACCCTAATGCCGCCGGTCAGGTTCTCCGGCGATGCTCCGACGATGGAGCCCCGACGTAGAAAAATGTGGCACCAGCACATGCCCAAGCCCAGCAAGTGCTACCGCAACCCTCGGTCTGATCTGATCTTAGACTGAGAATGACTTTGTATGCTTAGACTGGGAATGAACTCCGTATGCCTAAGTTAACCCACGAAATGAGTGTTCGGATGCTCGGCCGACCAGAGGGGCGGGATGCGCAAGCCGGGGGTCACCCGCGTCCCCCTCTACGTGCTGTCGATCCTGCTACCACAACCCTCAGTTTGA
The DNA here is from genome assembly GCF_047325235.1 of Durio zibethinus. Classification (NCBI taxonomy): domain Eukaryota; kingdom Viridiplantae; phylum Streptophyta; class Magnoliopsida; order Malvales; family Malvaceae; genus Durio; species Durio zibethinus. Next base: position 13,468,750 of record NC_143177.1, read on the forward strand.
TCTGATCTTAGACTGAGAATGAACTCTGTATGCCTAAGCCAACCGATGAAACGAACGGGCGGGCGGGCACTAGCCAGCCAGAGAGACGGGATGCGCAAGCCATGGATCGATAGGGTGGTAGGTGGGTTTGGGCACATCTTCATATTTCTACGTGCCAATGCCATTTTTATGGCTTGTAAATTCATACAATGGTCCCTTAAGCCTTCACGTGAAGTTTCATGGGAAGATGTCTCATTTTTGTTGGCATGCATAAAAGAATTCAGCTAAAAACTCCAAGTGTACCAGATTTTGTGACCATTTGAAAAAAGTGTCCCCATTTCAGACATTTTAATGGCCACTGGCAGCAAACCTGTAAAATCTCAAATGCTCTTTAGGGGGCTGTGAGTTCTCGAAGTTTGATGAGGGATAGGGGGCCAATATAAGGGCCAAGTACCAGCACCCATCGCACATCATGTGCGTACACCCCCGGCCCCCCTGGTCATCGGAACCCCAATGCCGTCCGGCGATGGTGCCTCAACTAAAAAAAATGCGGCACCAGCACATGCCCGAGCCCAGCATATGCTGCTGCAACTCTCGGTCTGGTCTGTTCTTAGACTGGGAATGAACTCCATATGCTTAGACTGGGAATGAACTCGGTATGCCTAAGTCAAGCCACGAAACGAGCGTGCGGGTGCTCAGCCAGCCAGAGGGGCGGGATGCACAAGCCAGGGATCGACTGAGTCCCCCACTGCGTGCTGTCAATCCTGCTACCGCAACCCTCGATCCTGTCTGATCTTAGACTGGGAATGAACTCCGTATGCCTAAGCCAACCGACAGAACGAGCGGGCGGGCGGGCGACCGGGCACTACGTCGTCCAGAGAGACGGGTTGCGCAAGCTGTGGATCGATAGGGTTGTAGGTGGGTTTCGGCACATATTCATATTTTTGCATGCCAATGAGATTTTTATGCCTTGTAAATTCATACAATGGTCCCTTAAGGCTTCACGTGAAGTTTCATGGCAAAGCGACTCGTTTTCTATTTTTCATAATTTTTGAAACTTTTTACGGTTCATGATTTTTTAAAATTTTTTTGCAAGGATTTTTGGCCCAAAACTTGGTAGACGTGATCCTTGTATTTTTTTTGGCATGCACAAAAAAATTCGGCTAAAAACTCGAAATGTACAAGATTTTGTGACCATTTGAAAAAAGTGTCCCCATTTCAGACACTTTAATGGCTAATGGCAGCAAACCTGTAAAATCTCAAATGCTCTTTAAGGGGGTGTGTGTTCTCGAGGTTTGATGAGGGATAGGGTGCCAATATAAGGGCCAAGTACCAGCACCCATCGGACATCATGTGCGCACACCCCCCGGCCCCCCCGATTGCCAGAACCCCAATGCTGCCGATCAGGTTCTCCGGCGATGCTCCGGCGGTGGTGCCCCGACGAAGAAAAATGAGGCACCAGCACATGCCCGAGCCCAGCATGTGCTGCCGCAACCCTCGGTCCGGTCTGATCTTAGACTAGGAATGAACTTCGTATGCTTAGACTGTGAATGAACTCCGTATGCCTAAGTCAACCCACCAAACGAGCCTGCGGGCGGTCAGCTGGCCAAAAAGGCGGGATCCGCAAGCCGGGGATCGGTCGGGTCCCCCTCTGTGTGCTGCCGCAACCCTCGGTCCGGTCTGATCTTAGATTGGGAATGAACTCCATATACCTAAGCCAACCAATGAAACGAGCGGGCGGGCGGGCGGACGGGCTCTACGCCGGCCAGAGAGGCAAGATGCGCAAGCCGTGGATCGATAGGGTGGTAGGTGGGTTTAGGCACATCTTCATATTTCTACGTGCCAATGCCATTTTTATGCCTTGTGAATTCGTACAATGGTCCCTTAAGCCTTCACGTGAAGTTTCATGGCAAGATGACTCGTTTTTTCATGATTTTTGAAACTTTTTGAGGTTCGGGATTTTTTAAAATTTTTTCGGAAGGATTTTTGGCCCTAAACTTGGTAGACACGATCCTTGTATTTTTGTTGGCATGCGAAAAAAAATTCAACTAAAAAATCGAAGTGTACAAGATTTTGTGATCATTTGAAAAAAGTGTCCGCATTTCAGACACTTTAATAGCTACTGGCAGCAAACCTGTAAAATCTCGATTGCTCTTTATGGGGGTGTGAGTTCTCAAGGTTTGATGAGGGATAGGGGGCCAATATAAGGGCCAAGTACCAGCTCCCATCGGACATCATGTGCGTACACCACTCGGCCCCCCGATCGTCAGAACTCCAATGCTGCCAGTAAGGTTCTCCAGCGATCCTCTAGCGATGCTGCCCCGAGGAAGAAAAATATGGCACCAGCACATGGCCGAGCCCAGGATGTGCTGCCGTAACCCTCGGTCCGATCCGATCTTAGACTGGGAATGAACTTCGTATGCCTAAGTTAACCCACGAAACGCGCGTGAGGGCGCTCAGCAGGCCAGAGGGGCGAGATGCGCAAGTCGGGGATCGGCCGGGTCCCCATCTGCGTGTTGCCGATCCTGCTATCGTAACCCTCAGTCTGGTCTGATCTTAGAATAGGAATGAACTCTGTATACCTAAGCCAACCGACGAAATGAGAGGGCGGGCACTACGCCAGCCAGAGAGACGAGATGCACAAGCCCTGGATCGATAGTGTGGTAGGTGGGTTTAGGCTCATCTTCATATTTCTGCTCGCCAATGCCATTTTTATGGCTTGTAAATTAATACAACGGTCCCTTAAGCCTTCACGTGAAGTTTCATGGCAAGACGACTCGTTTTTTATTTTTCACCATTTTTGAAACTTTCTACGGTTCGAGATTTTTTAAAATTTTTTCGGAAGGAGTTTTGGTCCCAAACTTGGTAGACGTGATCCTTGCATTTTTTTTGGCATGTACAAAAAAATTCAGCTAAAAACTCGAAGTGTACAAGATTTTGTGACATTTGAAAAAACTGTCCCCATTTCAGACACTTTAATGGCTACTGGGAGCAAACCTGTAAAATCTCGAATGCGCTGCCGCAACCCTCGGTCTGGTCCGATCTTAGACTAGGAAAGGACTCCGTATGCTTAGATTGGGAATGAACTCTGTATGCTTAAGTCAGCCTACGAAACGAGCGTACGGGCGCTCAGCTGGCCAGAGGGGCGGGATGCGCAAGCCAGGGATCAGTCGGGTCCCCCTCTACATGCTGCCGATCCTGCTGCTACAACCCTCGGTCTGGTCTGATCTTAGACTGGGAATGAACTCCGTATGCCTAAGCCAACCGACGAAATGAGCGGACGGGTGGGCGGGTGGGCGGGCGGGCACTACGTCGGCCAGAGAGACGGGATGCACAAGCCATGGATCGATAGGGTGGTAAGTGGGTTTAGGCACATCTTCATATTTCTGTGTGCCAATGCCATTTTTATGGCTTGTAAATTCATACAATGGTCCCTTAAGCCTTCACGTGAAGTTTCATGGCAAGACGACTCGTTTTCTATTTTTCACGATTTTCAAAAATTTTTCCCGTTCGGGATTTTTTAAAATTGTTTTAGAAGGATTTTTGGCCCCAAAATTGGTAGGCGTGATCCCTGTACTTTTGTTAGCATGCATAAAAAAATTCAGCTAAAAAGTCGAAGTGTACAAGATTTTGTGACCATTTGAAAAAAGTGTCCCCATTTCCAACACTTTAATGGCTACTGGCAGCAAACCTATAAAATCTCAAATGCTCTTTAAGGGGTGTGAGTTCTAGAGGTTTGATGAGGGATTGGGGGCCAATATAAGGGCCAAGTACCAGCACCCATCGCACATCATGTATGCACAGCCCCCCCGGCCCCCCCGATCGTCGGAACCCCAATGCCGCCGGTCAGGTTCTCCGGTGATGCTCTGATGATGGTGCCCCGACGAAGAAAAATACGGCACCAGCACATGCCCTAGCCCAGCATGTGCTGCCGCATCCGTTGGTCCGGTCTTATCTTAGACTGGGAATGAACTCCGTATGCTTAGACTGGGAATGAACTCTGTATGGCTATGTCAACCCACGAAATGAGCTTACGGGCGCTCAGCCGGCCAGAGGGGCGGGATGCCCAAGCCGGGGATCGTTCGGGCCCCCCTCTGCGTGTTGCCAATCCTGCTGCCACAACCCTTGGTCTGGTCCGATCTTAGACTGAGAATGAACTCTGTATACCTAAGCCAACTGATGAAACGAGCAGGCGGGCAGGCGGGCAGGCGGGCACTACGCCGGCTAGAGAGACAGGATGCGCAAGCCGTGGATCGATAGGGTGGTAGGTGGGTTTAGGCACATCTTCATATTTCTACGTGCCAATGGCAGTTTTATGGCTTGTAAATTCATACAATGGTCCCTTAAGCCTTCACATGTAGTTTCATGCCAAGACGATCCGTTTTCTATTTTTCATGATTTTTGAAACTTTTTACGGTTCAGGATTTTTTAAAATTTTTTCAGAAGGATTTTTGGCCCCAAACTTGGTAGACGTGATCCTTGTATTTTTCTTGGCATGCACGAAAAAATTCAGCTAAAAATTCGAAGTGCACAAGATTTTGTGACCATTTGAAAAAAGTGTCCCCATTTTAGACACTTTAATGGCTACTGGCAGCAAACCTGTAAAATCTCAAATGCTCTTTAAGGGGGTGTGAGTTCTCGAGGTTTGATGAGGGATAGGGGGCCAATATAAGGGCCGAGTACCAGCACACATCACACATCATGTGCGCACACCCCCCGATCATCGAAACCCAAATGCCGCCGGTCAGGTTCTCCGGTGATGCTCCCGCGATGGTGCCCCGACAAAGAAAAAAGCGGCACCAGCACATGCTCGAGCCCAGCATGGGCTGCCGTAACCCTCGGTCTGGTCCAATTTTAAATTGGGAATGAACTCTATATGCTTAGACTAGGAATGAACTCCGTATGCCTAAGTCAACACACAAAACGAGCGTGCGGGCCCTCAGCCAACCAAAGGGGTGGGATGCGCAAGCCGAAAATCGGCTAGGTCCCCCTCTGTGTGCTGTCAATCTTGCTGCTGCAACCCTCAATCCGATCAGATGTTAGACTGGGAATGAACTCCATATGCCTAAGCTAACTGATGAAACGAACGGGCTGATGGGCGGGTGGGCATTACGCCGGCCAGAGAGACGGGATGCGCAAGCCGTGGATCGATAGGGTGGTAGGTGGGTTTAGGCACATCTTCATATTTCTTCATGCCAATGCCATTTTTATGGCTTGTAAATTCATACAATGGTCCCTGAAGCCTTCACGTGAAGTTTCATGGCAAGACGACTCATTTTCTATTTTTCACAATTTTGGAAACTTTCTGCGGTTCGGGATTTTTAAAATATTTTCGGAAGGAGTTTTGGCCCCAAAATTTTTAGACATGATCCTTGTATTTTTGTTGGCATGCATAAAAAAATTCAGCTAAAAACTCGAAGTGTACAAGATTTTGTGACCATTTGAAAAAAGTGTCACCATTTTAGACACATTAATGGCTACTGGCAGCAAACCTGTAAAATCTCAAATGCTCTTTGAGGGGGTGTGAGCTCTCGAGGTTCGATGAGGGATAGGGGGCCAATATAAGGGCCAAGTACCAGCACCCATTGCACATCATGTGCGCACACTCCCTGGCCCCCCCGATCGCTGGAACCCCAATGCCACCGGTTAGGTTCTCCGACGATGCTCCGGCGATGGTGCCCCAGCGAAGAAAAATGAGGCACCAGCACATGTCCGAGCCCAGCATGTGCTGCCAGAACCCTCCGTCCGGTCCGATCTTGGACTGCGAATGAACTCCGTATGCTTAGACTGGGAATGAACTTCGTATGCCTAAGTCAACCCACGGAACGAGCGTGCGGGCGCTCAGCCGGCCAGAGGGGCGGGATGTGCAAGCCGGGGATCGATCGGGTCCCCCTCTACGTGCTGTCAATCCTGCTACCGCAACCCTCAGTCTGATCCAATCTTAGATTGGGAATGAACTCCGTACGCCTAAGCCAATCGACGAAACGAGCGGGCGGGCAGACGGGCGGGTGGGAACTACGCCGGCCACTGAGACGGGATGAGCAAGCCATGGATTGGTAGGGTGGTAGGTGGGTTTAGGCACATCTTCATATTTCTACGTGCCAATGCCATTTTTATGGCTTGTAAATTCATACAATGGTCCCTTAAGCCTTCACGTGAAGTTTCATGGCAAGACGACTCGTTTTCTATTTTTTACGATTTTCAAAACTTTTTACGGTTTGGGATTTTTTAAAATTTTTTCAGAAGGAGTTTTGGCCCCAAACTTGGTAGACGTGATCCTTGTACTTTTTTTGGCATGCACAAAAAAATTCAACTAAAAACTCGAAGTGTACAAGATTTTGTGACCATTTGAAAAAAGTGTCCCCATTTCAAACACTTTAATAGCTACTGGCAGCAAGTCTGTAAAATCTCAAATGCTCTTTAAGGGGGTGTGAGTTCTCGAGGTTTGATGAGGGATAGGGGGTCAATATAACAGCCAAATACCAGCACCCATCGCACATCATGTGCGCACACGCCAACCGGTCCCCCCGATCGTCGGAACCCTTATGCCGCCTGTCAGGTTCTCTAACGTCGCTCCGGCGATGGTGCCCCGACGAAGAAAAGTGCGGCACCAGCACATGCCCGAGCCCAACATGTGCTACCGCAACCCTCGGTCTGATCTGATCTTAGACCGGGAATGAACTCCGTGTGCCTAAGTCGATCGACGAAACAAACGGGCAGGCGGGCGTGCGGGCACTACGTCAACCAGAGAGACGGGATGCGCAAGCCGTGGATCGATAGGGTGGTAGGTCGTTTAGGCACATCTTTATATTTCTGCATGCCAATGCCATTTTTATGGCTTGTAAATTCATACAATGGTCCCTTAAGCCTTCACGTGAAGTTTCATGGCAAGACAACTCATTTTCTATTTTTTACGATTGTCAAAACGTTTTGCGGTTTGAGATTTTTTAAAATTCTTTCGGAAGGAGTTTTGACCTCAAACTTGGTAGACGTGATCTTTGTATATTTGTTGGCATGCACAAAAAAATTCAGCTAAAAACTAGAAGTGTACAAGATTCTGTGACCATTTGAAAAAAGTGTCCCCATTTCAGACACTTTAATGGCTATTGGCAGCAAACCTGTAAAATCTCAAATGATCTTTAAGGGGGTGTGAGTTCTTGAGGTTTGATGAGGGATAAGGGGCCAATATAAGGGCCAAGTACCAGCAACCATTGCACATCATGTGCGCACACCCCCCCGGCCCCCCCGATCGTCAGAACCCCAATGCCGCCGATCAGGTTCTCCGACGATGGTGCCCCGGCGAAGAAAAATGCGGCACCAGCACATGCCTGAGCCCAGCATGTGCTACCGTAACCCTCGGTCTGGTCTGATCTTTGACTGGGAATGAACTCCGTATGCTTAGATTGGGAGTGAACTCCGTATGCCTAAGTCAACCCACGAAACAAGCGTGCGGGCGCTCAGCCAGCCAGAGGGGCGGGATGCGCAAGCCGAGGATCGGCTGGGTCCCCCTCTGTGTGCTGCCGATCCTGCTACCGTAACCCTCTATCTAGTTTGATCTTAGAGTGGGAAAGAACTCCGTATGCCTAAGCCAATCGACGAAACGAGCGGGCGGGCGGGCACTATGCTGGCTAGAGAGACGGGATGCGCAAGCCGTGGATTGATAGGGCACTATGCTGGCCAGTGACACGAGATGCGCAAGTCGTGGATTGATAGGGTGGTACATGGGTTTAGGCACATCTTCATATTTCTGCATGCCAGTGCCGTTTTTAAGGCTTGTAAATTCATACAATGGTCCCTTAAGCCTTCACGTGAAGTTTCATGCCAAGACGACTCGTTTTCTATTTTTCATGATTTTTGAAACTTTTTGCGGTTCGGTATTTTTTAAAATTTTTTCAAAAGGAGTTTTGGCCCAAAACATGGTAAACGTGATCCTTGCATTTTTGTTGGCATGCACAAAAAAATTCAGCTAAAAACTCGAAGTGTACAAGATTTTATGACCATTTGAAAAAAGTGTCCCCATTTCAAACACTTTAATAGCTACTGGCAGCAAACTTGTAAAATCTCAAATCTTCTTTAAGGGGGTGTGAGTTCTCGATGTTTGATGAGGGATAGGGGGCCAATATAAGGGCCAAGTACCAGCACCCATCGCACACCATGTGTGAACACCCCCTCTGGCCCCCCCGATCGTCGGAACCCTAATGCCGCCGGTCAAGTTCTTCGATGATGCTCCGACGATGGTGCCCCGACGAAGAAAAATACGGCACCAGCACATGCCTGAGCCCAGCATGTGCTACCGTAACCCTTGGTCCGGTCTGATCTTTGACTGGGAATGAACTCCGTATGCTTAGACTGGGAGTGAACTCAGTATGCCTAAGTCAACCCACGAAACAAGCATGCGGGCGCTCAGCTGGCCAGAGGGGCGGGATGCGCAAGCCGGGGATCGACTGGGTCCCTCTCTACGTGCTACCGATCCTGCTACCACAACCCTCATTCTGGTACAATCTTGGTCTAGGAATGAACTCTGTATGCCTAAGCCAACTGACGAAATGAGCGGGCGGGCGGGCGGGCAGGCGGGCACTACGCTGGCCAAAGAGACGGGATGCGCAAGCCGTGGATCGATTGGGTGGTAGGTGGGTTTAGGCACATCACCATATTTCTGCGTGCCAATGCCATTTTATGGCTTGTAAATTCTTACAATGGTCCTTAGGCCTTCATTTGAAGTTTCATGGCAAGACGACTCGTTTTCTATTTTTGAGGATTTTCAAAACTTTTTGCGGTTCGAGATTTTTTGAAATTTTTTTGGAAGGAGTTTTGTCCCTAAACTTGGTAGACGTAATCCTTGTATTTTTGTTGGCTTGCACAAAAAAAATCAGCTAAACACTCAAAGTGTACAAGATTTTGTGACCATTTGAAAAAAGTGTCCCCATTTCAGACACTTTAATGGCTACTGGCAGCAAACCTGTAAAATCTCAAATGCTCTTTAAGGGGTGTGAGTTCTCGAGGTTTGATGAGGGATAAGGGGCCAATATAAGGGCCAAGTACCAGCACCCATCGCACATCATTTGTGCATACCCCCCGGGCCCCCTGATCCTCAGAACCCTAACACCATCGGTCAGGTTGTCTGGCGATGATCTGATGATGGTGCCCCGACGAAGAAAAATGCAGCACCGGCACATGCCTGAGCCCAGCATGTGCTGCCGCAACCTTCGATCCCGTCCGATCTTAAACTGGGAATGAACTCCGTATGCTTAGACTGGGAATGAACTTCGAATACCTAAGTCAACCCATGAAACGAGTGTGCGAGTACTCAACCGACCAGAGGGGTGGGATGCGCAAGCCAGGGATCGATCGGGTCCCCCTCTACGTGTTATCGATCCTGCTGCCGTAACCCTCGATCTGGTCCAATCTTAGACTGGGAATGAACTCCGTATGCCTAAGCCAACCGACGAAACGAGTGGGCGGGCGGGCACTACGTTGGCCAGAGAGACGAGATGCGCAAACCGTGGATCGATAGGGTGGTAGGTGGGTTTAGGCACATCTTCATATTACTGCATGCCAATGCCATTTTTATGGCTTGTAAATTCATACAATGGTCCCTTAAGCCTTCACATAAAGTTTCATGTCAAGATGACTCGTTTTCTATTTTTGACGATTTTTGAAACTTTTTACGGTTTGGGATTTTTTAAAATTTTTTCGAAAGCAATTTTTCCCCAAACTTGGTAGACATGATCCTTGTATTTCTGTTGGCATGCACAAAAAAATTCAGCCAAAAACTCGAAGTGTACAAGATTTTGTGACCATTTGAAAAAAGTGTCCCCTTTTTAGACACTTTAATGGCTACTGGCAGCAAACCTGTAAAATCTCAAATGCTCTTTAAGGGGGTGTGAGTTCTCGAGGTTTGATGAGGGATAGGGGGCCAATATAAGGGCCAAGTACCAGCACCCATCGCGCATCACGTGCGCACACCCCCCCGACCCCCCCGATCGCCGAAACCCCAATGCCGACGATCAGGTTCTCCGGCAATACTCCGACGATGGTGCCTCAGGGAAGAAAAATACAGCACCAGCACATGCCTGAGCCCAGCATGTGCTGCCGCAACCCTCAGTCCGGTCCGATCTTAGACTGGGAATAAACTCTGTATGCTTAGACTGGGAATGAAGTCCGTATGCCTAAGTCAACCTATGAAACGAGCATGTGGGCGCTCAACCAGCCAGAGGGGCAGGATGCGTAAGTCAGGGATCCACCGGTTCCCTCTCTACGTGCTGTCGATCTTGCTACCGTTACCCTCAGTCCGGTCCAATCTTGGATTGGGAATGAACTCCGTATGCCTAAGTCGATTGACGAAACGAGCGGGCGGGCGGGCAGGCGGGCACTACGCCAGCCAGAGGGACGGGATGCGCAAGCCGTGGATCGATAGGGTGGTAGGTGGGTTTAGGCACATCTTCATATTTCTACGTGCCAATGCCATTTTTATGGCTTGTAAATTCGTACAATGGTCCCTTAAGCCTTCACATGAAGTTTCATGTCAAGACTCGTTTTCTATTTTTGACGATTTTTGAAACTTTTTATGGTTCAGGATTTTTTAAAATTTTTTTGGAAGGAATTTTTGCCCCAAACTTGGTAGACATGATCCTTGCATTTTTTTTGGCATGCACAAAAAAATTCAGCTAAAAACTCGAAGTGTACAAGATTTTGTGACCATTTGAAAAAAGTGTCCCCATTTGAGACACTTTAATGGCTACAAGTAGCAAACTTGTAAATCTCAAATGCTCTTTAAGGGGGTGTGAGTTCTCGAGGTTTGATGAGGGATAGGGGGCCAATATAAGGGCAAAGTACTAGCACCCATCACACATCATGTGTGCAAACCCCCACGGCCCCCCTGATCGTCAGAACCCTAATGCCGGCGGTCAGGTTCTCCGGTGATGCTCCGACGATGGTGCCCTGGTGAAGAAAAATGTGGCACCAGAGCATGCCCGAGCCCAACATGTGCTGCCGTAACCCTCGGTCCGGTCCGATTTTAGACTGAGAATGAACTCCATGTGCTTAGACTGGGAATGAACTCCGTATGCCTAAGTCAACCCACGAAACGAGTGTGCGGGTGCTCAACCGACCAGAGGGGCAGGATGCGCAAGTCGAGGATCGATCGGGTCCCCCTCTGTGTGCTGCTGATCCTACTCTTTCCGGTCCGATCTTCGACTGGGAATGAACTCTGTATGCCTAAGTCAACTTACGAAACGAGCGTGCGGGCGCTCTGCCGGCCAGAGGGGCGGGATACGCAAGCCAGGGATCGGTCGGGTCCCCCTTTGTGTGCTGTCCATCCTGCTGCCGCAACCCTTTGTCCGATCTGATCTTAGACTGGGAATGAACACCGTATGCCTAAGCCAATCGATAAAATGAGCGGGCGGCCGGGCACTACGCTGGCCAGAGAGACGGGATGCACAAGCCATGGATTGATAGGGTGGTAGGTGGGTTTAGGCACAACTTCATATTTCTACTTGCCAATGCCATTTTTATGGCTTGTAAATTCATACAATGGTCCCTTAAGCCTTCACGTGAAGTTTCATGGCAAGATGAGTCGTTTTCTATTTTTCATGATTTTCAAAACCTTTTACGGTTCAGGATTTTTTAAAATTTATCGGAAAGAGTTTTGGTCGCAAAATTGGTAGACGTGATCCGTTTATTTTTTTTGGCATGCACAAAAAAATTCAGCTAAAAACTCGAAGTGTACAAAATTTTGTGACCATTTGAAAGAAGTGCCCCCATTTCAGACACTTTAATGGCTACTGGTAGCAAACCTGTAAAATCTCAAATGCTCTTTAAGCGAGTGTGAGTTCTCGAGGTTTGATGAGAGATAGGGGGCCAATATAAGGGCCAAGTACCAACACCCATCACACATTATGTGACCACACCCCCCCGCCCCCCCCGATCGTCGGAACCCCAATGCCGCCGGTCAGGTTCTTCGACGATGCTTCGGCGATGGTGCCCCAGAGAAGAAAAATGCGGCACCAGCACATGCTCGAGCCCAGAATGTGGTACTGCAACCCTGGGTTCGGTCTGATCTTAGACTGGGAATGAACTCCGTATGCTTAGACTGGGAATGAACTCCATATGCCTAAGTCAACCCACGAAATGAGCGTGTAGGCGCTCAGCAAGGGATCGACCGTGTCCCTCTTTGCGTGCTGCCAACCCTGCTGCCGCAACCCTCAATTCGGTCTGATCTTAGACTGGGAATGAACTCTGTATGCTTAAGCCAACCGACGAAATGAACAGGCGGGCGAACGGGCGGGCACTACGCCGGCCTGAGAGACGGGATGCGCAAGCCGTGGATCGATAGGGTGGTAGGTGGGTTTAGGCACATCTTCATATTTCTGCATGCCAATGCCATTTTTATGGCTTGTAAATTCATACAATGGTCCCTTAAGCCTTCACGTGAAGTTTCATGGCAAGATGACTCGTTTTCTATTTTTCACGATTTTCAAAACTTTTTGCGGTTCGGGATTTTTCAAAATTTTTTTGGAAGGAGTTTTAGCCCCAAACTTGGTAGGCATGATCCTTGTATTTTTTTTGGCATGCACAAATTTCAGACACTTTAATGGCTACTGACAGCAAACCTGTAAAATCTCAAATGCCCTTTAAGGGGGTGTGAGTTCTTGAATTTTGATGAGGCATAGGGGGCCAATATAAGGGCCAAGTGCCAGCACCCACCACACATCATGTGCGCACACTCCCCCCCGAAACCCCCGATCGTCGAAACCCAATGCCGTCGATCAGGTTCTCCGACAATGCTCCGACGATGGTGCCCCAGTGAAGAAAAATGCGACACCAGCACATGCCCGAGCCCAGTATGTGCTACCGCAACCCTCGGTTTCGTCCGATCTTAGACTGGGAATGAACTCCCTATGCTTAGACTGGGAATGAACTCCGTATGCCTAAGTCAACCCATCAAACGAGCGTGCGGGCGCTCAGCCGTCCAGAGGGGCAGGATGCGCAAGCCAGGGATCGGCTGGGTCCCTCTCTACGTGCTACCGATCCTACTACCGCAACCCTCGATCTGGTCAAATCTTAGACTGAGAATGAACTTCGTATGCCTAAGCCAACCGACGAAACGAGTGGGCGGGCGGGTGGGCGGACAGGTGGGCACTACGCCGACTAGAGAGGCGGGATGCGCAAGCCATGGATCGATAGAGTGGTAGGTGCGTTTAGGCACATCTTTATATTTCTACATTCCAACGCCATTTTTATGGCTTGTAAATTCATACAATGGTCCCTTAAGCCTTCATGTGAAGTTTCATGGCAAGACGACTCGTTTTCTATTTTTCATGATTTTTAAAACTTTTTGCGGTTCGGGATTTTTTAAAATTTTTTCGGATGGACTTTTGGCCCCAAACTTGGTAGTCATGATCCTTGTATTTTTTTTGGTATGCACAAAAAAATTCAGCTAAAAACTCAAAGTGTACAAGATTTTGTGACCATTTGAAAAAAGTGTCCCCATTTCAGACACTTTAATGGCTACTGGCAGCAAACCTGTAAAATCTCAAATGCTTTTTAAGGGGGTGTGAATTCATGAGGTTTGATGAGGGATAGGGGCCAATATAAGGGCTAAGTACCAGCACCCATCGCACATCATCTGCACATACCCCCCCGACCCCCCGATCGCCGGAACCCCAATGTCATCGGTCAGGTTCTCCGGCGATGCTCCGACGATGGTGCCCTGACAAAGAAAAGTGCCGCACCAGCAGATGCCCGAGCCCAGCATGTGCTGTTACAACCCTCGGTCCGGTCTGATCTTAGACTGGGAATGAACTCCGTATGCTTAGACTGGTAATGAACTCCGTATGCCTAAGTCAACCACGAAACGAGCGTGCGAACGCTCAGTCGGCCAGAGGGGCGGGATGCGCAAGCCGAGGGTCGGTCGGGTCCCCTTCTGTGTGCTGCCGATCCTGTTGCTGCCACATCCCTCTGTCTGGTCTGATCTTAGACTGGGAATCAACCCCGTATGCCTAAGCCAACTGACGAAACGAACGGGCGGGAGGGCGAGCACTACGCTGGCCAGAGAGACGGGATGCGTAAGCCGTGGATCGATAGGGTGGTAAGTGGGTTTAGGCACATCTTCATATTTCTGCATGCCAATGCCATTTTTATGGCTTGTAAATTCATACAATGGCCCCTTAAGCCTTCACCTGAAGTTTCATGGCAAGACCACTCGTTTTCTATTTTTCATGATTTTTGAAACTTTTTACGGTTCTGGATTTTTTAAAATTTTTTTGAAGGGAGTTTTGGCCCCAAACATGGTAGACATGATCCTTGTATTTTTTTTGGCATGCACAAAAAAATTCAGCTAAAAACTCGAAGTGTACAAGATTTTGTGACCATTTGAAAAAAGTGTCCCCATTTTAGACACTTTAATGGCTACTTGCAGCAAACCTGTAAAATCTCAAATGCTCTTTAAGTGGGTGTGAATTCATGAGGTTTGATGAGGGATAGGGGGCCAATATAAGGGCCAAGTACCAGCACCCATTGCACATCATGTGCACATACCCCTCGGCCCCCCCGATCGCCAGAACCCCAATGCCACCGGTTAGGTTCTCCGATGATGCTCCGGCGATGGTGCCCCGACGAAGAAAAATGTGGCACCAGCACATGCCCAAGCCCAGCATGTGCTGCCGCAAGCCTTGATCCGATCTGATCTTAGACTGGGAATGAACTCCATATGCTTAGACTGGGAATGAACTCCGTATGCCAAAGTTAACCCACGAAACGAGCGCTCAGCCGACCAGAGGGGCGGGATGCGCAAGCCGGGGATCGGTCAGGCCCCCTCTGCGTGCCGCCAATCCTGCTACTGTAACCCTCCACCCAGTCCATTCTTAGACTGGGAATGAGCTCCGTATGCCTAAGCCAACCGACGAAACGAGCGGGCGGGCGGGCAGGCACTACGCTGGCCAGAGAGACGGGATGCGCAAGCCGTGGATCGATAGGGTGGTAGGTGGCTTTATGCACATCTTAATATTTCTGTGTGCCAGAGCCATTTTTATGGCTTGTAAATTCATACAATGGTCCCTTAAGCCTTCACGTGAAGTTTCATGGCAAGACGACTTGTTTTCTATTTTTCACGATTTTTGAAACTTTTTACAGTTCGAGATTTTTAAAATTTTTTGGGAAGGAGTTTTGGCCCCAAACTTGGTAGACGTGATCCTTGTATTTTTTTTGGCATGGAAAAAAATTGAGCTAAAAACTCGAAGTGTAAAAGATTTTGTGAGCATTTGAAAAAAGTGTCCCCATTTCAGACACTTTAATGGCTACTGGCAGCAAACCTGTAAAATCTCAAATGCTCTTTAAGGGGGTGTGAGTTCTCGAGGTTTGATGAGGGTTAGGGGGCCAATATAAGGGCCAAGTACCAGCACCCCTCGCAAATCATGTTCGCACACCCCCCAGCCCCCCAATCGCCGAAACCCCAATGCCGCCAGTCGGGTTCTCCGATGATGCTCCGGCGATAGTGCCCCGACGAAGAAAAATACGGCACCAGCACATGCTCGAACCCAGCATGGGCTGCCGTAACCCTCGGTCTGGTCTGATCTTAGACTGGGAATGAACTCCGTATGCCTAAGCCAACCGACGAAATGAGCTGGCGGGCGGGCGGGCGGGCACTACGTCGGCCAGAGAGACGTGATGCGCAAGCCGTGGATCGATAGGATGGTAGGTGGGTTTAGGCACATCTTCATATTTCTGCATGCCAATGCCATTTTTATGGCTTGTAAATTCATACAATGGTCCCTTAAGCCTCCACGTGTAGTTTCGTGGCAAGACGACTCGTTTTCTATTTTTCATTATTTTTAAAACTTTTTGCGGTTTGGGATTTTTTAAAATTTTTTAGGAAGGATTTTTGGCCCCAAACTTGGTAGACGTGATCCTTGTATTTTTGTTGGCATGCATAAAAAAATTCAACTGAAAACTCGAAGTGTACAAGATTTTGTGACCATTTGAAAAAAGTGTCCCCATTTCAGACACTTTAATGGCTACTGGCAGCAAACCTGTAAAATCTCAAATGCTCTTTAAGGGGGTGTGAGTTCTTAAGGTTTGATGTGGCATAGGGGGCCAATATAAGGGCCAAGTACCAGCACCCATCGCACATCATGTGCGCACATCCCCCCCGGCCCTCCCAATTGCCGGTAACACAATGCCACCGGTCAGGTTCTCCAACGATGCTTCGACGATGGTGCCCCGACGAAGAAAATTACGACACCAGCACATGCCCAAGCCTAGCATTTGCTGCCGCAACCCTCGGTCTGGTCTGATCTCAGACTGGGAATGAACTCTGTACGCTTAGACTGGGAATGAACTCCGTATGCCTAAGCCAACTGTCGAAACGAGCGGGCGGGCGGGCACTAAGCCGGCCAGAGAGATGGGATGCGCAAGCCGTGGATCGATAGGGTGGTTGGTGGGTTTAGGCACATCTTCATATTTCTGCGTACCAATGCCATTTTTATGGCTTGTAAATTCATACAGTGGTCCCTAAAGCCTTCACGTGAAGTTTCAAGGCAAGACGACTCGTTTTTTATTTTTCACGATATTCAAAACTTTTTGCAGTTTGAGATTTTTTAAAATTTTTTTGGAAGGAGTTTTGGCCCCAAACTTGGTAGACGTGATCCTTGTATTTTTATTGGCATGCACAAAAACATTCAGCTAAAAACTCGAAGTGTACAAGATTTTGTGACCATTTGAAAAAAGTGTCCCCATTTCAAACATTTTAATGGTTACTGGCAGCAAACCTATAAAATCTCAAATGCTCTTTAAGGGGGTGTGAGTTCTCGAGGTTTGATGAGGGATAGGGGGCCAATATAAGGGCCAAGTACCAGCACCCACCGCACATCATGTGCGTACAGGCCCCCCGGCCCCCCCACTCGTTGGAACCCCAATGCCGCCAGTCAGGTTCTCCGACGAAGCTCCGATGATGGTGCCCCGACGAAGAAAAATGCGGCACCAATACATGCTCGAGCCCAGCATGTGCTGCCACAATCCTTGGTCCAATTCGATCTTAGACTGGGAATGAACTCCGTATGCTTAAACTACGAATGAACTCTGTATGCCTAAGTCAACCCACGAAACGAGCGTGCGGGTGCTCAGCCGGCCAGAGGAGCGGGATGCGCAAGTCGGGCATCGATCGGGTCCCCCTCTGCGTGGTACCGATCCTGCTGCCGCAACCCTCGGTCTGGTCCAATCTTAGACTGGGAATGAACTCCGTATGCCTAAGCCAACCGTCGAAATGAGCGGGCGGGCGGGCGGATGGGCAGGCACTACGCCGGTTAAAGAGACGGGATGCGCAAGCCGTGGATCGATAGGGTGGTAGGTGGGTTTAGGCACATCTTCATATTTCTACGTGCCAATGTGATTTTTATGCCTTGTAAATTCATACAATGGTCCCTTAAGCCTTCATGTGAAGTTTCATGGCAAGACGACTCGTTTTCTATATTTCACGATTTTCAAAAATTTTTGCCGTTCGAGATTTTTTAAAACTTTTTCGGAAGGAGTTTTGGCCCCAAACTTGGTAGACGTGATCCTTGTATTTTTGTTGGCATGCACAAAGCAATTCAACTAAAAACTCGAAGTGTGCAAGATTTTGTGACCATTTGGAAAAAGTGTCCCCATTTTAAACACTTTAATGGCTACTGGCAGCTAACCTGTAAAATCTCAAATGCTCTTTAAGGGGGTGTGAGTTCTCGAGGTTTGATGAGGGATACGGGGCCAATATAAGGGCCAAGTACCCACACCCATCGCACGTCATGTGCGCACACCCCCCCTGGCCCCCCCAATCGCTGGAACCCCATTGCTGCCAGTCAGGTTCTCCGACGATGGTGCCCCGACGAAGAAAAATATGGCACCAGCACATGCCCGAGCCCAGCATGTGCTGTCGCAACCGTCGGTCCAATCCGATCTTAGACTGGGAATGAACTTCGTATGCTTAGACTGGGAATGAACTCCGTATGCCTAAGTCAACCCACGAAATGAGCGTGCGGGCGCTCAGACGGCTAGAGGGGTGGGATACGTAAGCCGGGGATCGACTGGGTCTCCCTCTGCATGCTACCAATCTTGCTGCCGCAACCCTCGGTCCGGTCCAATCTTAGACTGGGAATGAACTCCGTATGCCTAAGCCAACCGACGAAAAGAGCGGGTGGGTAGGCGGGTGGGCACTACGTCGGCCAGAGAGACGGGATGTGCAAGCCGTGGATCGATATAGTGGTAGGTGGGTTTAGGCACATCTTCTTATTTCTACATGCCAATGCCATTTTTATGGCTTGTAAATTCATAAAATGGTCCCTTAAGCCTTCACGTGAAGTTTCATGGCAAGAAGACTCATTTTCTATTTTTCATAATTTTGAAAACTTTTTGCGGTTTAGGATTTTTTAAAATTTTTTCAGAAGGATTTTTGGCCCCAAACTTGGTAGACGTGATCCTTGTATTTTTGTTGGCATGCACAAAAACATTCAGCTAAAAACTCGAAGTGTACAAGATTTTGCGACCATTTGAAAAAAGTGTCCCCATTTCAGACACTTTATTGGCTACTGGCAGCAAACCTGTAAAATCTCAAATGCTCTTTAAGGGGGTGTGAGTTCTTGAGGTTTGATGAGGGATAGGGAGCCAATATAAGGGCCAAGTACAAGCACCCATCACACATCATGTGCGCACACCCCCCGTTCCCCCGATCACCGAAACCCCAATGCCGCCGGTCAAGTTCTCCGGTGATGCTCCGACGATGGCGCCCCGATGAAGAAAAATGTGGACCAGCACATGCTCGAGCCCAGCATGTGCTGCCGCAACCCTCAATCTGGTCTGATCTTAGACTGGGACTGAACCCCGTATGCTTAGATTGGGAATGATCTTTGTATGCCTAAGTCAACCCATGAAACGACCGTGTGGGTGCTCAGTCGGCCAGAGGGGCGGGATGCACAGGCCGAGGATCGGTTGGGTCCACCTCTACGAGCTGCCGATCCTACTTCCGTAACCCTCGGTCCGGTCTGATCTTACACTGGGAATGAACACTGTATGCGCAAGTCGGGTGGGATGCACAAGACTCGTTTACTATTTTTCACAATTTTAGAAACTTTTTGCGGTTCGGGATTTTTTAAAAATTTTTTGGAAGTAGTTTTGGCTCCAAACTTGGTAGACATGATCCTTGTATTTTTGTTGACATGCACAAAAAAAATCAGCTAAAAACTCGAAGTGTACAAGATTTTGTAACCATTTGGAAAAAGTGCCCCCATTTCAGAGACTTTCATGGCTACTGGCAGCAAATCTGTAAAATCTCAAATGCTCTTTAAGGGGGTGTGAGTTCTCAAGGTTTGATAAGGGATAGGGGGCCAATATAAGGGCCAAGTAGCAGCACCCATAGCACATCATGTGCGCACACCCCCCCCGGCCCACCGATCGTCAGAACCCTAATGCCGCCGGTCAGGTTCTCCGACGATGGTGCCCCGGCGAACAAAAATGCGGCACCAGCACATGCCCGAGCCCAGGATTTGCTACCGCAACCTTTGGTCCGGTCTGATATTAGTCTAGGAATGAACTCCGTATGCTTAGACTGGGAATGAACTTAGTAAGCCTAAGTCAACCCACGAAATGAGCGTGCGGGCACTTAGCCGGCCAGAGGGGCGGGATGCCCAAGTCGGGGATCGACCGGGTCCCCCTTTGTGTGCTACCGATCCTGCTGTCGCAACCCTCAGTCCGATCTGATCTTAGATTGGGAATGAACTCCGTATGCCTAAGCCAATGGACGAAACGAGCGGGAGGGCGGGCACTACGCCGGCCAGAGAGACAGGATGCGCAAGCCATGGATCGATATGGTGGTAGGTGGGTTTAGGTGCATCTTCATATTTCTGCATGCCAATGCCATTTTTATGGCTTGTAAATTCATACAATGGTCCTTTAAGCCTTCATGTGAAGTTTCATGGCAAGATGACTCGTTTCCTATTTTTCACAGTTTTTGAAATTTTTATGGTTCAGGATTTTTTAAAATTTTTTCTAAAGGATTTTTGGCCCCAAACTTGGTAGACGTGATCCTTGTATTTTTCCTGGCATGCGTAAAAAAATTCAGCTAAAAACTCGAAGTGTACAAGATTTTGTGACCATTTGAAAAAGTGTCCCCATTTCAGACACTTTAATGGCTACTGGCAGCAAACCTGTAAAATCTCAAATGCTTTTTAAGGGGGTATGAGTTCTCGAGGTTTGATGAAGGATAGGGGGCCAATATAAGGGCCAAGTACCAGCACCCATCACACATCATGTGCGCACACCCCCCGGCCCCCTCGATCGTCGAAACCCTAATGCCGTCGGTCAGGTTCTCCGGTGATGTTCTGGCGATGATGCCCCGACGAAGAAAATTGCGGCACCAACAAATGCTTGAGCCCAGCATGTGTTGCCGCAACCCTCGGTCTGAATCGATCTTAGACTGGGAATGAACTCCGTATGCTTAGACTGGGGATGAACTTCGTATGCCTAAGTCAACCCATGAAACGAGCGTGCGAGCGCTCAGCCGGCCAGAGGGGCAGGATGCGCAAGCCGAGGATCGGTCGGGTCCCCTTCTACGTGCTACCGATCCTACTACCACAACCCTCGATCCGGTCTAATCTTAGACTGGGAATGAACTCCGTATGGCTAAGCCAACCGACGAAACGAGTGGGCGGGCGAGCGGGCGGTCTCTATGCTAGTCAAAAAGACGGGATGCGCAAGCTATGGATCGATAGGGTGGTAGGTGGGTTTAGGTGCATCTTCATATTTCTACGTGCCAATGCCATTTTTATGGCTTCTAAATTCATACAATGGTCCTTTAAGCCTTCACGTGAAGTTTCATGGCAAGACGACTCGTTTTCTATTTTTCACGATTTTCATAACTTTTTACAGTTCGAGATTTTTTTAAATTTTTTCGGAAGGCGTTTTGGCCCCAAACTTGGTAGACGAAATCCTTGTATTTTTGTTCGCAGGCATAAAAAAATTCAGTTAAAAACTCGAAGTGTAGAAGATTTTGTGACCATTTGAAAAAAGTGTCCCCATTTCAGACTCTTTAATTGCTACTGGCAGCAAACCTGTAAAATCGCAAATGCCCTTTAAGGGGGGGTGAGTTCTTGAGGTTTGATGAGGGATAAGGGGCCAATATAAGGGCCAAGTACCATTACCCATCGCACATCATGTGCGCACACCCCCCGGCCCCCCCGATCGCTGGAACCCCAATGCCGCCGGTCAGGTTCTCTGACGATGCTCCAACGATGGTGCCCTGGCGAAGAAAAATGTGGCACCAGCACATGCCCGAGCCGAGCATGTGCTGCCGTAACCCTCGTTCCAATTTGATCTTAGACTGGGAATGAACTCTGTATGCTTAGACTGGGAATGAACTCTGTATGCTTAGACTGGGAATGAACTTCGTATGCCGCAGCCAAACCACGAAAGGAGCGTGCGGACGCTCAGCCGGCCAGAGGGGCGAGATGCGCAAGCCAGGGATCAGTTGGGTCTTTCTCTGTGTGCTACCGATCTTGCTGCCACAACCCTTGGTCTGGTCTGATCATAGACTGGGAATAAACTCCGTATGCCTAAGCCGTCTGAGCAAATGAGCGAGCGGGCGGGCGGGCACTACATCAGTCAGAGAGACGGGATGCACAAGCCGTGGATCGATAGGCTGGTAGGTGGGTTTAGGCACATCTTCATATTTTTGCATGCCAATGCCATTTTTATGGCTTGTAAATTCATACACTGGTCCCTTAAGCCTTCACGTGAAGTTTCATGGCAAGACGACTCGTTTTCTATTTTTCACGATTTTCAAAACTTTTTACAGATCGGGATTTTTTAAAATTTTTTTGGCAGGAGTTTTGGCCCCAAACTTGGTATACGTGATCCTTGTATTTTTGTTCGCAGGCACAAAAAAATTCAGCTAAAAACTCGAAGTGTACAAGATTTTGTGACCATTTGAAAAAAGTGTTCCCATTTCAGACACTTTAAGGGCTACTAGCAGCAAACCTGTAAAATCTCAAATGCTCTTTAAGGGGGTGTGAGTTCTCAAGGTTTGATGAGGGGTAGGGGGCCAATATAAGGGCCAAGTACCAGCACCCTTCGCACATCATGTGTGCACACCCCTCCTGACCCCCCCGATCGCTGAAACCCCAATACCGCTGGTCAGGTTCTCCGACAATGCTCCGACGATGGTGTCCCGATGAAGAAAATTGCTGCACCAGTGTATGATCGAGCCCAACATGTGTTGCCGCAACCCTTGGTCTGATCCGATCTTAGACTGGGAATGAACTACGTATGCCTAAGTCAACCCACGAAATGAAAGTACAAGCGCTCAACCGGCCAGAAGGGGGGATGCGCAAGCCGGGGATCAGTCGGGTCCCCCTCTACGTGCTGCCCATCCTACTACCGTAACCCTCAATCTGATCTAATCTTAGACTGGGAATAAACTCTGTATGCCTAAGCCAACCAACGAAACGAGCGGGCGGGCGGGCACTACGCCGGTCGGAGAGACGGAATGCGCAAGCCGTGGATCGATAGGGTGGTAGGTGGGTTTAGGCATATCTTCATATTTTTACGTGCCAATACCATTTTTATGGCTTGTAAATTCACACAATGGTCCTTTAAGCCTTAACGTGAAGATTCATGGCAAGACGACTCGTTTTCAATTTTTCATGATTTTTGAAACCTTTTCTAGATCGGGATTTTTTTAAAATTTTTTTGGAAGGAGTTTTGGCCCCAAACTTGGTAAACATGATCCTTGTATTTTTTTTGGCTTGCACAAAAAAAATCAGCTAAAAACTCAAAGTGTACAAGATTTTGTGACCATTTGAAAAAAGTGTCCCCATTTCAGACTCTTTAATGGCTATTGGCAGCAAACCTGTAAAATCTCAAATGCTCTTTAAGGGGGGCTGAGTTCTCGAGGTTTGATGAGGGATAGGGGGCCAATATAAGGGCCAAGTACCAGCACCCATTGCACATCATGTGCGCACACCCCCCGGCCCCCCCGATCGCCAGAACCCCAATGCCGCCAGTCAGGTTGTCTGGCGATGCTCCGACGATGGTGCCCCGACGAAGAAAAATGCGGCACCAGCAAATGCCCGAGCCCAGAATGTGCTGTCGTAACACTCAGTCTGGTCTGATCTTAGGCTGGGAATGAACTCCGTATGCTTAGACTGGGAATAAACTCCGTATGCCTAAGTCAAGCCATGAAACGAGCGTGCGGGCGCTAAGTCAGCCAGAGGGGCGGGATGCGTAAGCTGAGGATCGTCCGGGTCCCCCTCTATGTGCTGTCGATCTTGCTGCTGCAACCCTTGATCTGGTCTGATCTTAGACTGGGAATGAATTTTGTATGACTAAGCCAACCGACGAAACGAGCGGGCGGGCGGGCAGGCACTATGTCGGCCAGAGAGACGGGATGCGCAAGCCGTGGATCGATAGGGTGGTAGGTGGGTTTAGGCACATCTTCATATTTTTGCATGCCAATGCTATTTTTATGGCTTGTAAATTAATACAATGGTCCTTTAAGCCTTCACGTGAAGTTTCATGGCAAGACTCGTTTTCTATTTTTCTCGATTTTTGAAACTTTTTGCGGTTCGGGATTTTTGAAAATTTTTTCGGAAGGAGTTTTGGCCCCAAACTTGGTAGACGTTATCCCTGTATTTTTGTTGGCATGCACAAAAAAATTAGCTAAAAACTCGAAGTGTACAAGATTTTGTGACCATTTGAAAAAAGTGTCCCCATTTTAGACACTTTAATGGCTACTGGCAGCAAACCTGTAAAATCTCAAATGCTCTTTAAGGGAGTGTGAGTTCTCGAGGTTTGATGAGGGAGAGGGGCCAATATAAGGGCCAAGTAGCAGCACCCATCGCACATCATGTGCGCACACCCCCCGGCGCCCTCGATCACCGGAATCCCAATGCCGTCGATCAAGTTCTCCGACGATGCTCTGGCGATGGTGCCCCGGTGAAGAAAAATGCGGCACCAGCACATGCCTGAGCCCAGCATGTGCTATCGCAACCCTTGGTCTGGTCCGATCTTAGACTGGGTATGAACTCCGTATGCTTAAGCCAATCGACGAAACGAGCGGGCGGACGGGCGGACGGGCGGGCGGGCACTATACCGACTAAAGAGACAGGATGCGCAAGCCGTGGATCGATAGGATGGTAGGTGGGTTTAGGCACATCTTCATATTTTTGCATGCCAATGCCATTTTTATGGCTTGTAAATTCATACAATGGTCCCTTAAGCCTTCACATGAAGTTTCATGGTAAGACGACTCGTTTTCTATTTTTCACGATTTGTGAAACTTTTTACTGTTCGGGATTTTTTAAAATTTTTTTGGAAGGAGTTTTGGCCCCAAACTTGGTAGACGTGATCCTTGTATTTTTGTTGGCATGCAGAAAAACAATCAGCTAAAAACTCGAAGTGTACAAGATTTTGTGACCATTTGAAAAAAGTGTCCCCATTTCAGACACTTTAATGGCTACTGGCAGGAAACCTGTAAAATCTCAAATGCTCTTTAAGGGGGTGTGAGTTCTCGAGGTTTGATGAGGGATAGGGGGCCAATATAAGGGACAAGTACCAACACCCATCGCACAGTATTTGCGCACACCCCCCTGGCCCCCCCGATCGCTGGAACCCTAATGCCGTCGGTCAGGTTCTTTGGTGATGCTCTAGCGATGGTGCCCCGGTGAAGAAAAATGCGGCACCAGCACATACCCGAGCCCAGCATGTGCTATCGCAACCCTCGATCTGATCCAATCTTAGACTGGGAATGAACTCTATATTCTTAGACTGGGAATGAACTCCGTATGCCTAAGTCAACCCACGAAAGGAGCGTGCGGGCGTTCAGCCGACCAGAGGGGCGAAACACACAAGCCGGGGATCGGCCGGGTCCCCTTCTATGTGACGCCGATCTTGCTGCCGCAGCCCTCGATCCAGTCTGATCTTAGACTGGGAATGAACTCGTATGCCTAAGCCAACCGACGAAACGAGTAGGCGGACGGGCGGGCTGGCACTACGTCGACCAGAGAGACAGGATGCGCAAGCCATGGATCGATAGTGTTGTAGGTGGGTTTAGGCACATCTTCATATTTCTACACGCCAATGCCATTTTTATGGCTTGTAAATTCATACAATGGTCCCTTAAGCCTTCACGTGAAGTTTCATGGCAAGACGACTCGTTTTCTATTTTTCACGATTTTTGAAACTTTTTACGGTTAGGGATTTTTGAAAATTTTTTCGGAAGGAGTTTTGGCCTCAAACCTTTTTAGACGTGATCCTTGTATTTTTTTTTTGGATGCACAAAAAAAATCAGCTAAAAACTCAAAGTGTACATGATTTTGTGACCATTTGAAAAAGGTGTCCCCGTTTCAGATACTTTAATGGCTACTGGTAGCAAACCTGTAAAATCTCAAATGCTCTTTAAGGGGGTGTGAGTTCTCGAGGTTTGATGAGGGATAGGGGGCCAATATAAGGGCCAAGTACCAGCACCCATTGCACATCATGTGCGCACACCCCCCCGGCCCCCCGATCACCGGAACCCCAATGCCGCCGGTCAGGTTCGCCGGTGATGCTCTGGCGATGGTGCCCCAGCGTAGAAAATTATAGCACCAGCACATGCCCGAGCCCAGCATGTGCTACCGCAACCCTCGGTCCAGTCCGATCTTAGACTGGGAATGAACTCCGTATGGCTAAGCCAACCAACGAAACGAGCTGGCGGGCGGGCGGGCGCTACGTCGGCTAGAGAGACAAGATTCGCAAGCCGTGGATCGATAGGGTGGTAGGTGGGTTTAGGCACATCTTCATATTTCTATGTGCCAATGCCATTTTTATGGCTTGTAAATTCATACAATGGTCCCTTAAGCCTTCACGTGAAGTTTCATGGCAAGACACTTGTTTTCTATTTTTCATGATTTTCGAAACTTTTTAAGGTTCGAGATTTTTTAAAATTTTTTCAACAGGATTTTTGGCCCCAAACTTGGTAGACATGATCCTTGTATTTTTGTTGGCATGCACAAAAAAATTCAGCTAAAAACTCGAAGTGTATAAGATTTTGTGACCAATTGAAAAAAGTGTCCCCATTTCAGACACTTTAATGGCTACTGGCAGCAAGCCTGTAAAATCTCAAATGCTCTTTAAGGGGGTGTGAGTTCTCATGGTTTGATGAGGGATAGGGGGCCATTATAAGGGCCAAGTACCAGCACCCATCGCACATCATGTGAGCACACCCCCCGACCCCCCGATCGTCGGAACCTCAATGTCGTTGATCGGGTTCTCCGACGATGGTGCCCTGACGAAGAAAAATGCAGCACCAGCACATGCCCGAGCCCAGCATGTGCTGCCGCAACCTTCGGTCCGGTCTAATCTTAGACTGGGAATGAACTCTGTATGCTTAGACTGGGAAGGAACTCCGTATGCCTAAGTCAACCCACGAAACGAGCATGCGGGCACTCAGCCGGCCAGAAGGGCGTGATGCACAAGCCGAGGATCGATCGGGTCCCCCTCTACATGCTGTCGATACTGTTATCGTAACCCTTGGTCTGGTCCAATCTTAGACTGGGAATGAACTCTGCATGCCTACACGAATCGATGAAACGAGCGGGCGGGTGGGGGGGCACTACGTCGGCCAGAGAGAAGGGATTCGCAAGCCGTGGATCGATGGGGTGGTAGGTGGGTTTAGGCACATATTCATATTTCTGCATTCCAATGCCATTTTTATGGCTTGTAAATTCATACAATGGTCCCTTAAGCCTTCACGTGAAGTTTCTTGGCAAGACGACTCGTTTTCTATTTTTCATGATTTTTGTAACTTTTTACGGTTTCAAGATTTTTTAAAATTTTTTCGAAAGTAGTTTTGGCGTAAAACTGTGCACACGCGATCCTTGTATTTTTTTTGCATGCATAAAAAAAATCAGCTAAAAACTCGAAGTGTACATGATTGTCTGACCATTTGAAAAAAGTGTCCCCATTTCAGACACTTTAATGGCTACTGGCAGCAAACCTGTAAAATCTCAATTGGTGTGAGTTCTCGAGGTTTGATGAGGGATAGGGGGCCAATATAAGGGCCAAGTACCAGCACCCATTGCACATCATGTGCGCATGCCCCCTGGCCCCCCCGATCGTCGGAACCCCAATGCCGTCGGTCAGGTTCTCCGAAGATGCTCCGACGATGGTGCCCAGACGAAGAAAAATGTGGCACCAGCACATGCCCGAGCCAAGCATGTGCTGCCGCAACCCTTGGTTCGGTCCGATCTTAGACTGGGAATGAACTTCGCTTGCCTAAGCCAACCGACGAAACGAGTGGGCGGCCAGGCGGGCGGGCACTACGTCCACCAGAGAGACGGGATGCGCAAGCCGTGGATCGATACAGTGGTAGGTGGGTTTAGACGCATGTTCATATTTCTGCGTGCCAATGCCATTCTTATGGCTTGTAAATTCATACAATGGTCCCTTAAGCCTTCACGTGAAGTTTCATGGCGAGACGACTTGTTTTCTATTTTTCACGATTTTTGAAACTTTTTGCTGTTTGGGATTTTTTTAAATTTTTTCGGAAAGAGTTTTGGCCCCAAACTTGGTAGACGTGACCCTTGTATTTTTGTTGGCATGCACAAAGCAATTCAGCTAAAAACTTGAAGTGTACAAGATTTTGTGACCATTTGAAAAAAGTGCCCCCATTTCAGACACTTTAATGGCTACTGGCAGCAAACCTGTAAAATCTCAAATGCTCTTTAAGGGGGTGTGAGTTCTCATGGATTGATGAGGGATAGGGGGCTAATATAAGGGCCAAGCACCAGCACCCATCGCACATCATGTGCACACACCCCCCGGGCCCCCCGATCGTCGGAACCCCAATGCCGCTGGTCAGGTTCTCCGGCGATGCTCCGACGATGGTGCCCTGACGAAGAAAAATGCGGCACCAGCACATGCCTGAGCCCAGCATGTGCTGGCACAACCCTTTTTCCGGTCCAATCTTAGATTGGGGATGAACTCCGCATGCTTAGACTGGGAATGAACTCCGTATGCCTAAGTCAACCCATGAAATGAGCGTGCGGGCGCTCAACCGGCCAGATGGGCAAGATGCGCAAGCTGAGGATCGGTCGGGTCCCCCTCTGCGTGCTGCCAATCCTGTTGCCACAACCCTCAATCTGGTCTGATCTTAGACTTTGAATGAACTCTGTATGCCTAAGCCAACCGATGAAATGAGCGGGCGGGCGTGTGGGCGGGCACTACGCCGGCCAGAAAGGCGGGATGCACAAGCCGTGTATCGATAGGGTGGTAGTTGGGTTTAGGCACTTCTTCATATTTCTACGTGCCAGTGCCATTTTTATGGCTTGTAAATTCATACAATGGTCCCTTAAGCCATCACGTGAAGTTTCATGGCAAGACGACTCGTATTCTGTTTTTCACGATTTTTAAAACTTTTTACGGTTCGGGATTTTTAAAAATTTTTTTGGAATGAGTTCTGGCCCAAAACTTGGTACACGTGATCCTTGTATTTTTGTTGGCATGCTCAAAAAAAGCAAGCTAAAAACTCGAAGTGTACAAGATTTTGTGAGCATTTGAAAAAAGTGTCCCAATTTAAGACACTTTAATGGCTACTGGCAGCAAACCTGTATAATCTCAAATGCTATTTAGGGGGGTGTGAGTTCTCGAGATTTAATGAGGGATAGGGGGCCAATATATGGGCCAAGTACCAGCACCCATCACACATCATGTGCGCACACCCCCCCCCCGGCCACCCCGATCGTCGGAACCCCAATGTCGTCGGTTAGGTTCTCCGACGATGCTCTGACGATGGTGTCCCGACGAAGAAAAATGCGGCACCAGCACATGCCCGAGCCCAGCATGTGCTGCCACAACCCTCGGTCCGATCCGATCTTAGATTGGGAATGAACTCTATATGCTTAGACTGGGAATGAACTCCGTATGCCTAAGTCAACCGATGAAACAAGCGTGCAGGCGCTCAGCCGGCCAGAGGGGCGAGATGCGCAAGTCAGGGATCGGTAGGGTGGTAGGTCGGTTTAGGCACATCTTCATATTTCTGCATGCCAATACGATTTTTATGGCTTGTAAATTCATACAATGGTCCCTTAAGCCTTCACGTGAAGTTTCATGGCAAGACGACTCGTTTTCTATTTTCCAAGAATTTTGAAACTTTTTACGGTTCGAGATTTTTTAAAATTTTTTTGGAAAGAGTTTTTGCCCAAAACTTGGTAGACGTGATCCTTTTATTTTTTTTGGCATGCAAAAAAAATTTCAGCTAAAAAGTCGTAGTGTACAAGATTTTGTGACCATTTGAAAAAAGTATCCCCATTTCAGACACTTTAATGGCTACTGGCAGCAAACCTGTAAAATCTCAAATGCTCTTTAAGGGGTTGTGAGTTCTCGAGATTTGATGAGGGATAGGGGGCCAATATAAGGGCAAATACCAGCACCCATCGCACATCATGTGCGTACACCCCCTGGCCCCCCCGATCGTCGGAACCCCAATGCTGCCGGTCAGGTTCTCCGACGATGGTGCCTCGACGAAGAAAAATACGGCACCAGCACATGCTCGAGCCAAGCATGTGCTGCCACAACACTCGGTCCCGTCCGATCTTAGACTAGGAATAAACTCCGCATGCTTAGACTGGGAATGAACTCCGTATGCCTAAGTCAACCCACGAAATGAGCGTGCGGGCGCTCAGTTGGCCAGAGGGACGGGATGCGCAAGTCGGGGATCGGTCGGGTCCCCTTCTACATGCTGCCGATCCTACTACCGTAACCCTCAGTCCGGTATGATCTTAGACCAGGAATGAACTCTGTATGCCTAAGCCAACTGACGAAACGAACAGGCAGACGGGCGAGCGGGCACTACGCCGGCTAGAGAGACGGGATGCGTAATCCGTGGATCGATAGGGTGGTAGGTGCGTTTAGGCTTATCTTCATATTTCCAGGTGCCAATGCCATTTTTGTGGCTTGTAAATTCATACAATGGTCCTTAAGTCTTCACGTGAAGTTTCATGGCAAGACAACTCGTTTTCTCTTTTTCATGATTTTTGAAACTTTTTACGATTCAGGATTTTTTAAAATTTTTTCGGAAGGAATTTTGGCCCCAAACTTGGTAGATGTGATCCTTGTATTTTTGTTGGCATGCACAAAAAAATACAGCTAAAACTCGAAGTGTACAAGATTTTGTGACCATTCAAAGAAAGTGTCCCCATTTCAGACACTTTAATGGCTACTGGTTGCAAACCTGTAAAATCTCAAATGCTCTTTAAGGGGGTGTGAGTTCTCAAGGTTTGATGAGGGATAGGGGGCCAATATAAGGGCCAAGTACCAGCACCCGTCACACATCATGTGCGCACACCCCCCGGCCCTCCCGATCGTCAGAACCCCAATGCCGACAGTCAGGTTCTCCGACGATGCTCCGACGATGGTGCCCCGACGAAGAAAAATGTGACGCCAGCACATGCCCGAGCCCAGCACGTGCTGGCGAAACCCTCGAAACGGGCGTCCGGGTGCTCAGCCTGCTAGATGTGCAGGATGCGCAAGTCAAGGATCGACCGAGTCCCTCTCTGCGTGCTGCCAATCCTGCTACTGCAAGCCTTGGTCCGATCCAATCTTAGACTGGGAATGAACTCCTTATGCCTAAGTCAACCGACGAAATGTGCGGGCGAGCAGGCGGGCGGGCACTACGTCGGCCAGAGAGACGGGATGCGCAAGTCGTGGATCGATAGAGTGGTAGGTGGGTTTAGGTACATCTTCATATTTCTGCATGCTAATGCCATTTTTATGGCTTGCAAATTCATACAATGGTCCCTTAAGCCTTCACGTGAAGTTTCATGGCAAGACGACTCGTTTTCTATTTTTCATGATTTTGGAAACTTTTTGCGGTTCGGGATTTTTTAAAATTTTTTTCAAAGGTGTTTTGGTCTCAAACTTGTTAGACCTGATCCTTGTATTTTTGTTGGCATGCACAAAAAAATTCAGCTGAAAACTAGAAGTGTACAAGATTTTGTGACCATTTGAAAAAAGTGTCCCCATTTCAGACACTTTAATGGCTACTAGCAGCAAACCTGTAAAATCTCAAATGCTCTTTAAGGGGGTGTGAGTTCTCAAGGTTTGATGAGGGATAACGAGCCAATATAAGGGCCAAGTACCCACACCCATCACACATCATGTGCCCACACCCCCCCGGCCCCCCCGATTGCCGGAACCCTAATGCCGTCGGTCAGTTTCTCTGGTGATGCTCCGACGATGGTGCCCCAACGAAGAACAATGCAGCACCAGCACTGCCCGAGCCCAGCATGTGCTACTGCAACCCTCGATCCGGTTCGATCTCAAACTGGGAATGAACTCTGTATGCTTAGACTAGGAATGAACTTCATATGCCTAAGTTAACCCATGAAACGAGCACGCGGGCACTCAGCCGATCAGAGGGGCGGGATGCACAAGCCGAGGATTGACCAGGTCACCCTCTGCGTGCTGTCGATCCTGCTACCGTAACCCTCGGTCTGGTCTGATCTTAGATCGGGAATGAACTCCGTATGCCTAAGCCAACCGACGAAATGACCGGGCGGGCAGGCGGGCGGGCACTACGCCGACCAAAGTGACGGGATGCGCAAGCCGTGGATCGATAGGGTGGTTGGTGGGTTTAGGCACATCTTCATATTTCTGCATGCCAATGCCATTTTTATGGCTTGTAAATTCATACAATGGTCCCTTAAGCCTTCACGTGAAGTTTCATGGCAAGACGACTCCTTTTCTATTTTTCACGATTTCGGAAGGAGTTTTGGCCCCAAACTTAGTAGACGTGATCCTTGTATTTTTGTTGGCGTGCACAAAAAAATTCAGCTGAAAACTCGAAGTGTATAAGATTTTGTGACCATTTGAAAAAAGTATCCCCAATTCAGACACTTTAATGGCTACAGGCAGCAAATCTGTAAAATCTCAAATGCTCTTTAAGGGGGTGTGAGTCCTCGAGGTTTGATGAGGGACATGGGGCCAATATAAGGGCCAAGTACCAGCACCCATCGCACATCATGTGCGCACTCCCCCCCGGCCCCCCCGATCGTCGGAACCCCAATGCCGTCGGTTAGGTTCTCCGACGATGCTCCGATGATGGTGCCCCGTTGAAGAAAAATACAGCACCAGCAAATGCCCGAGCCTAGCATGTGCTGCCGTAACCCACGAAATGAGCGTGCGGATGCTCAGTCGATGAGAAGGGTGGGATGCACAAGTCGGGGATTGGCCGGGTCCTTCTCTGTGTGTTACTGATCCCGCTGCCGCAACCCTCAATCCGATCTGATCTTAGACTGGGAATGAACTCTGTATGCCTAAGCCAACCGAAGAAACAAGCGAGCGGGCGGGTGGGCACTACGCTGGCCAGAGAGATGAGAAGTGCAAGCCGTGGATCGATAGGGTGGTAGGTGGGTTTAGGCACATCTTCATATTTCTGCGTGCCAATGCCATTTTTATGGCTTGTAAATCCATACAATGGTCCCTTAAGCCTTCACGTGAAGTTTCATGGCAAGACGACTCATTTTTTATTTTTCACGATTTTTTAAACTTTTTACGGTTCAGGATTTTTTAAAATTTTTTAGGAAGGTGTTTTGGCCCCAAACTTGGTAGGCATGATCCTTGTATTTTTGGTGGCATGCACAAAAACATTCAGCTAAAAACTCGAAGTGTACAAGATTTTGTGACCATTTGAAAAAAGTGTCCCCATTTCAGACACTTTAATGGCTACTGGCAGCAAACCTATCAAATCTCAAATGCTCTTTAAGGGGGTGTGAGTTCTTGAGGTTTGATGAGGGATAGGGGGCCAATATAAGGGCCAAGTACCAGCACCCATCGCACATCATGTGCGCACACCCCCAGGCCCTCCTGATCACCGAAACCCTAATGCCATCGGTCAAGTTCTCCGGTGATGCTCCGACGATGGTGCCCCGACAAAGAAAAATACGGCACCAGCACATGCCCGAGCCCAGCATGTGCTGCTGTAACCCTCGGTCCGGTCTGATCTTAGACTGGGAATGAACTCCGTATGCCTAAGTCAACCCACGAAACGAGCGTGTGGGCGCTCAGTCGGCTAGAGGGGGCAGGATGCCTAAGAAGGGGATCGACCGGGTCCCCCTGTTTGTGCTGCCGATCCTACTGCTGCAACCGTTGGTCTGGTTCGATCTTAGACTGGAAATGAACTTCGTATGCCTAGGCCAACCGAGGAAACGAGCGGGCAGGCGGGCGGGCACTACGTCGGCCCGAGAGACGGGATGCGCAAGCCGTGGATCGATAGGGTGGTAGGTGGGTTTAGGCACATCTTCATATTTCTATGTGCCAATGCCATTTTTATGGCTTGTAAATTCATACAATGGTCCCTTAAGCCTTCACCTGAAGTTTCATGGCAAGACGACTCGTTTTCTATTTTTCACGATTTTTGAAACTTTTTAGGTTCGAGATTTTTAAAAATTTTTTTGCAAGGGGTTTTGGCCCCAAACTTGGTAGACGTGATCTTTGTATTTTTGTTGGCATGCACAAAAAAATTCAGCTAAAAACTCGAAGTGTACAAGATTTTGTGACCGTTTGAAAAAAATGTCCCTATTTCAGACACTTTAATGGCTACTGGCACCAAACTTGTAAAATCTCAAATTCTCTTTAAGGGGGTGTGAGTTCTCGAGGTTTGATGAGGGATAAGGGGCCAATATAAGGGCCAAGTACCAGCACCCATAGCCATCATGTGCGCACACCCCCCGGCCCCCCCGATTGCCGAAACCCAAATGCCACCGTTCAAGTTCTCTGGTGATGCTCCGACGATGGTGCCTCGACGAAGAAAAATGCGGCACCAGCACATGCACGAGCCCAGCATGTGCTGCCGTAACCCTCAGTCTGGTCTGATCTTAGACTGGAATGAACTCTGTATGCTTAGACTCAGAATGAGCTCTGTATGCCTTAGTCAACCCACGAAATGAGCGTGCGGGTGCTCAGCCGTCCAGAGGGGCGGGATGCGCAAGCAGGGGATCGACCGGGTCCCCTTCTGCATGCTGCTGATCCTGCTTTCGCAACCCTCAATCCAGTCTGATCTTAGACTGGGAATGAACTCCGTATGCCAAAGCCAATCGACGAAACGAGCGGATGGGCGGGCGGGTACTATGTCGGTGAGAGAGATGGGATGCACAAGCCGTGGATCGATAGGGTGGTAGGTGGGTTTAGGCACATCTTCATATGTCTGCGTGCCAATGCCATTTTTATGGCTTGTAAATTCATACAATGGTCCCTTAAGCCTCCATGTGAAGTTTCATGGCAAGATGACTCGTTTTCTATTTTTCACAATTTTTCAAATTTTTGCGGTTCGGGATTTTTTAAAATTTTTTTGAAAGGAGTTTTAGCCCCAAACTTGGTAGACGTGATCCTTGTATTTCTGTTGGCATGCATAAAAAAATCAGCTAAAAACTCGAAGTGTACAAGATTTTGTGACCATTTGAAAAGTGTCCCTATTTCAGACACTTTAATGGCTACTGGCAGCAAACCTGTAAAATCTCAAATGCTCTTTAAGAGAGTGTGAGTTCTCGAGGTTTGATGAGGGATAGGGGGCCAATATAAGGGCCACGTACCAGCACCCATCCCACATCATGTGCGCACACCACCCCCGACCCCCCCGATCGTCGGAACCCCAATGCTGCCGGTCCGGTTCTCCAGCGATGCTCCGACGATGGTGCCTCGATGAAGAAAAATATGACCCAAGCACATGCCCGAGCCTAGCATGTGCTGCGACAACCCTCGATCGGATCTGATCTTAGACTGGGAACGAACTCCGTACGCCTAAGCCAACAGACGAAACGAACGGACGGGCAGGCTGGCGGGCACTACGCCGACCAGAGAGACGGGATGCGCAAGCCAGGGATCGGCCGGGTCCCCCTCTGTGTGCTGTCGATGCTGCTGCCGAAACCGTTGGTCCAGCTGATCTTAGACTGGGAATGAACTCCGTATGCCTAAGCCAACCGACGAAAGGAGCGGGCGGGCGGGCGGGCGCTACGTCGACCAGAGAGACGGGATGTGCAAGCTGTGGATCGATAGGGTGGTAGGTGGGTTTAGGCACATCTTCATCTTTCTACG
This sequence comes from Durio zibethinus, assembly GCF_047325235.1. Lineage (NCBI taxonomy): Eukaryota > Viridiplantae > Streptophyta > Magnoliopsida > Malvales > Malvaceae > Durio > Durio zibethinus. The sequence goes on from NC_143177.1 coordinate 13,503,817, forward strand.
TGCCAATGCCATTTTTATGGCTTGTAAATTCATACAATGGTCCCTTAAGCCTTCACGTGAAGTTTCATGGCAAGACGACTCCTTTTCTATTTTTCACGATTTTTTAAATTTTTACAATCGGGATTTTTTAAAATTACTTCGGAAGGAGTTTTGGCACCAAAATTTGTAGATGTGATCCTTGTATTTTTGTTGGCATGCATAAAAAAATTCACCTAAAAACTTGAAGTGTACAAGATTTTGTGACCATTTGAAAAAAGTGTCCTCATTTAAAATACTTTAATGGCTCCTGGCAGAAAACCTATAAAATCTCAAATGCTCTTTAAGGGGGTGTGAGTTCTCGAGGTTTGATGAGTGATAGGGGGCCAATATAAGGGCTAAGTACCAGCACCCATCGCACATCAGGTGCGCACACCACCCGGCCCCCCCGATCGTCAGAACCCCAATGCCGTCGGTCAGGTTCTCCGGCGATGCTGCGACGATGGTGCCCCAGCGAAGAAAAATATGGCACCAGCACATGCCCGAGCCCAGTATGTGCTGCCGCAACCCTCGGTCTAGTCCGATCTGAGACTGGGAATGAACTCCTTATGCTTAGACTGGGAATGAACTTTGTATGCCTAAGTCAACCCATGAAACGAGTGTGCGGGTGCTCAACCGGCCAGAGGGGCAGGATGGGCAAGCCGAGGATCGACAGGGTCCCCCTCTGCATGCTGTCGATCCTACTGCTGCAACCCTCGGTCTGGTCTGATCTTAGACTGGGAATGAACTCAGTGTGCCTAAGCCAACCGACGAAACAAGTGGGCGGGCGGGCACTACGCCGGCCAGAGAGACGGGATGCGCAAGCGGTGGATCGATAGGGTGGTAGGTGGGTTTAGGCACATCTTCATATTTCTACTTGCCAATGCCATTTTTACGGCTTCTAAATTCATACAATGGTCCCTTAAGCCTTCACGTGAACTTTCATGGCAAGACGACTCGTTTTCTATTTTTCACGACTTTCAAAACTTTTTACGGTTCGAGATTTTTTAAAATTTTTTTGGAAGGAGTTTTGGCCCCAAACTTGGTAGACGTGATCCTTGTATTTTTTTTGGCATGCACAAAAAAATTCAGCTAAAAACTCGAAGTGTACAAGATTTTGTGACCATTTGAAAAAAGTGTCCCCATTTCAGACACTTTAATGGCTACTGGCAGCAAACCTGTAAAATCTCAAATGCTCTTTAAGGGGGTGTGAGTTCTCGAGGTTTGATGAGGGATAGGGGGCAATATAAGGGCCAAGTACCAGCACCCATCGCACATCATGTGCGTACACCCCCACGGCCCCCTCGATCGTCGAAACTTTAATGCTACCGGACAGGTTCTCCGACGATGCTTCGAAGATGGTGCCCCGGTGAAGAAAAATGCAGCACCAGCACATGCTCGAGCCCAGCATGTGCTGCTGCAACCCTCGGTCTGGTCTGATCTTAGACTGGGAATGAACTCCGTATGCTTAGACTGGAATGAACTCCGTATGCCTAAGTCAACCCACGAAACAAGCGCGCGGGCACTCAGCCAGCTAGAGGGGCGGGATGCGCAAGCCGGAGATCGACCGGGTCCCGCTCTGTGTGCTGCCAATTCTGCTGCTGTAACCCTCAGTTCGGTCTGATCTTAGACTGGGAATTAACTCCATATGCCTAAGCCAACCGACGACAAGAGCGGGTGGGCGGACGGGCTCTACGCCGGCCAGAGAGACGGATGCGCAAGCCATGGATCGATAGGGTGGTAGGTCGGTTTAGGCACATCTTCATATTTTTATGTACCAATGCCATTTTTATGGCCTGTAAATTCATACATTGGTCCCTTAAGCCTTCATGTGAAGTTTCATGGCAAGACGACTCGTTTTCTATTTTTTACGATTTTCAAAACTTTTTCTGGTTCAGGATTTTTTAAAATTTTTTTGGAAGGCGCTTTGGACCCAAACTTGGTAGACATCACCGTTGTATTTTTTTTGGAATGCACAAAAAAATTCAGCCAAAAACTCGAAGTGTACAAGATTTTTTGACCATTTGAAAAAATTGTCCCCATTTCAAACACTTTAATGGCTACTGGTAGCAAACCTGTAAAATCTCAAATGCTCTTTAAAGGGGTGTGAGTTCTCGAGTTTGATGAGGGATAGGGGGCCAATATAAGGGACAAGTACCAGCACCCATCGTACATCATGTGCGCACACCCCCCCGGCCCCCCCGATCGTCGGAACCCCAATGCCACCGATTAGGTTCTCTGGCGATGCTCCGACGGTGGTGCCCCGACGAAGAAAAATGCAGCACAAGCACATGCCTGACCCCTGCATGTGCTGCTGCAACCCTTGGTCTGGTCTGATCTTAGACTGGGAATGAACTCTGTATGCTTAGACTGGGAATGAACTCTGTATGCCTAAGTCAACCCATGAAACGAGCGTACGGGTGCTCAGCCGGCCGAGGGGCGGGATGCGCAAGCCGGGGATCAGCAGGGACCCCCTCTATGTGCTGCCAATCCGACTGCCACAACCCTTGGTCCGGTCTGATCTTAGACTAGGAATGAACTTCGTATGCCTAAGCCGACCGACAAAATGAGCGGGCGGGCGGACAGGCAGGCACTATGTCGGCCAGAGAGGCGGGATGCGCAAGTCGTGGATCGATAGGGTGGTAGGTGGGTTTAGGCACATCTTCATATTTCTACGTGCCAATGCCATTTTTATGGCTTGCAAATTCATACAATGGTCCCTTAAGCCTTCAAATGAAGTTTCATGGCAAGATGACTCGTTTTTTATTTTTCACGATTTTTGAAACTTTTTGTGGTTCGAGATTTTTTAAAATTTTTTTGGAAGCAGTTTTAGGCCCAAACTTGGTAGACGTGATCCTTGTATATTTGTTGGCATGCATAAAAAAATTCAGGTAAAAGCTCGAAGTGTACAAGATTTTGTGACCATTCAAAAACGGTGTCCCCATTTCAGACACTTTAATGGCTATGGCAACAAACATATAAAATCTCAAATGCTCTTTAAGGGGGTGTGAGTTCTCCAGGTTTGATGAGGGATAGGGGGCCAATATAAGGGCCAAGTACCAGCACCCATCGCACATCATGTGCACACACCCCCTGGCCCCCCCGATCGTTGGAACCCCAATGCCACCGGTCAGGTTCTCCGGCGATGCTCCGACGATGGTGCCTCAGCGAAGAAAAATGTGGCACCAGCACATGCCCGAGCCCAGCAGGTGCTGTCGCAACCATCAGTCTGGTCCGATCTTAGACTGGGAATGAACTCCGTATGCTTAACTGGGAATGAACTTCGTATGCCTAAGTCAACCCACGAAACGAGCGTGCGGGTGCTCAGCCAGCCAGAGGGGCGGAATGCTCAAGCCGGGTATCAATCGGGTCCCCTTTTGCGTGCTGCCGATCTTGCTACCGCAACCCTCAGTCCGGTTTGATCTTAGACTAGGAATGAACTCCGTATGCCTAAGCCAACTGACGAAATGAGCGGACGGGCGGGTAGGCGGGCACTACGCCGTCAAGAGAGACGGGATGCGCAAGTCGTGGATCGATAGGGTGGTAGGTGGGTTTAGGCACATCTCATATTTTTGAGTTCCAATGCCATTTTTATGGCTTTTAAATTCATACAATGGTCCCTTAAGCCTTCACGTGATGTTTCATGGCAAGACAACTCGTTTTCTATTTTTCATGATTTTTAAAACTTTTTACGGTTCGAGATTTTTTAAAATTTTTTCGGAAGGAGTTTTGGCCCCATACTTGGTAGACGTGTCCCGATTTTAGACACTTTAATGGCTACTGGCAGCAAACCTGTAAATTCTCAAATGCTCTTTAAGGGGGTGTGAGTTCTCGATGTTTGATGAGGGATAAGGGCCCAATATAAGGGCCAAGTACCAGCACCCATCGCACATCATGTGCGCACACCCCCCCGGCCCCCCGATCGTCGGATCCCTAATGCCGCCGGTCAAGTTCTCCGATGATGCTCTGACGATGGTGCCCCAGTGAGGAAAAATACGGCACCAGCACATGCTCGAGCCCAGCATGTGCTGCCGTAACCCTCGGTCTGGTCTGATCTTAGATTGGGAATGAACTCCGTATGCTTAGATTGGGAATGAACTCTGTATGCTTAAGTCAACCTACGAAACGAGCGTGCGGGCGCTCAACCGACCAGAGGGGTGGGATGCGCAAGCCGTGGATCGACTGGGTCCCTCTCTATGTGTTGTCGATCCTACTACCACAACCCTTGGTCTGATTCGATCTTAGACTAGGAATGAACTCCGTATGCCTGAGACGACTCGTTTTCTATTTTTCATGATTTTTGAAACTTTTTGCGGTTCGGGATTTTTTAAAATTTTTTCGAAAGGAGTTTTGGCTAAAACCTTGGTAGATGTGATCCTTGTATTTTTGTTGGCATGCACAAAAAAATTCAGTTAAAAACTCGAAGTGTACAAGATTTTGTGACCATTTGAAAAAAGTGTCCCCATTTCAGACACTTTAATAGCTACTGGCAGCAAACCTGTAAAATCTCAAATGCTCTTTAAGGGGGTGTGAGTTCTCGAGGTTTGATGAGGGATAGGGGGCCAATATAAGGGCCAAGTACCAGCACCCATCGCACATCATGTGCGCACACCCCCCCGGCCCCCCCGATCACCGGAACCCCAATGTCGCTGGTCGAGTTCTCCGGCGATGCTCCGACGATGGTGCCCAAGTGAAGAAAAATGCGGCACCAGCACATGCCTAAGCCTAGCATGTGCTGTTGCAACCCTCGGTCTGGTCTGATATTAGACTGGGAATGAACTCCGCATGCCTAAGTCAACCCACGAAACGAGCGTGCGGGCGCTCAACCGGCCAGAGGGGCGGGATGCGCAAGTCGTGGATCAGCCGGGTCCCTCTTTGCGTGCTGTCGATCTTACTGTCATAACCCTCGATCCGGTCCGATCTTAGACTGGGAATGAGCTCTGTATGCCTAAGCCAATGGATGAAATGAGCGGGCAGGCGGGCACTACGTCGGCCAGAGAGACGGGATGCGCAAGCCGTGGATCGATAGGGTGGTAGGTGGGTTTAGGCACATCTTCATATTTCTGCAAGCCAATGCTATTTTTATGGCTTGTAAATTCATACAATGGTCCCTTAAGCCTTCACGTGAAGTTTCATGGCAAGATGACTCATTTTCTATTTTTCACGATTTTAGAAACTTTTTGCGGTTCGAGATTTTTTTAAAATTTTTTTGAAAGGAGTTTTGACCCCAAACTTCGTAGACGTGATCCTTGTATTTTTGTTGGCATGCACAAAAAAATTCAGCTAAAAACTCGAAGTGTACAAGATTTTGTGACCATATGAAAAAAGTGTCCCCATTTTATACACTTTAATAGTTACTGGCAGCAAACCTGTAAAATCTCAAATGCTCTTTAAGAGGGTGTGAGTTGTAGAGGTTTGATGAGGGATAGAGGGCCAATATAAGGGCCAAGTACCAGTACCCATCGCACATCATGTGCACACACCCCCCGGCCCCCCCGATCGTCGGAACCCCAATACCGTCGGTCAGGTTCTCCGGCGATGCTCTGGTGATAGTGCCCCGACGAAGAAAAATGCAGCACCAGCACATGCCCGAGCCTAGCATGTACTGTCGTAACCCTTGATCTGGTCCAATCTTAGACTGGCAATGAACTTTGTATGCTTAGACTGGTAATGAACTCCATATGCCTAAGTCAACCCATAAAAGGAGTGCGCGGGTGCTCAGCCAGCGAGAGGGGCGGGATGCGATTCCGGGGATCGACCGGGTCCCCCTCTATGTGCTACTGATCTGGCTACCGCAACACTCGGTCTGGTCTGATCGTAGACTAAGAATGAACTCCGTATGCCTAAGCCAACCGACGAAACGAGTGGGCGGGCGGGCAAGCTGGCACTACGCCGGCCAGAGACGGGATGCGCAAGCCGTGGATCGATAGGGTGCTAGGTGGGTTCAGGTACATCTTCATATTTCTACGTGCCAATGCCATTTTTATGGCTTGTAAATTCATACAATGGTCTCTTAAGCCTTCACGTGAAGTTTCATGGCAAGACGACTCGTTTTCTATTTTTCACGATTTTTTAAACTTTTTACGGTTCGGGATTTTTTAAAATTTTTTCGGAAGGAGTTTTTGCCCCAAACCTGGTAGACGTGATCCTTGTATTTTTGTTGGCTTGCACAAAACAATTCAGCTAAAAACTCGAAGTGTACAAGATTTTGTGACCATTTGAAAAAATTGTCCCCATTTCAGACACTTTAATGGCTACTGGCAGCAAACCTGTAAAATCTCAAATGCTCTTTAAGGGGGTGTGAGTTCTCAAGGTTTGATGAGGGATAGGGGGCCAATATAAGGGCCAAGTACCAGCACCCATCGCACATCATGTGCGCACACCCCCCCCGGACCCCCCGATCACCGGAACCCAAATGCCGCCGGTCAGGTTCTCCGACGATTCTCCGACGATGGTGCCCCGGTGAAGAAAAATGTGGTACAAGCACATGCCCGAGCCCAGTATGTGCTACCGCAACCCTTGGTCTGGTTCGATCTTAGACTGGGAATGAACTGCGTATGCTTCGACTGGGAATGAACTCCGTATGCCTAAGTCAACCCACGAAACAAGCGTGCGGGCGCTTAGCCGGCAAGAAGGGTGCGATGCGCAAGCCGAGGATCGATCAGGTCCCCTTCTACGTGCTACCGATCTTGCTGCTGCAACCCTTGTTCTGGTCCGATCTTAGACTGGGAATGAACTCCGTATGCCTATGCCAACCAATGAAACGAGCGGGCAGGCGGGCCGACACTACACCGGCCAGAGAGACGGGATGCGCAAGCCGTGGATCAATAGGGTGGTAGGTGGTTTTAGGCACATCTTCATATTTCTGCATGGCAATGCCATTTTTATAGTTTTTAAATTCATACAATGGTCCCTTAAGCCTTCACGTGAAGTTTCATGGCAAGACGACTCGTTTTTTATTTTTCACGATTTTTGAAACTTTTTGCGGTTCGGGATTTTTTAAAACTTTTTCAGAAGGAGTTTTGCCCCAAACTTGGTAGACGTGATCCTTGTATTTTTGTAGGCATGCACAAAAAAATTCAGCTAAAAACTCGAAGTGTACAAGATTTTGTGACCATTTGAAAAAATTGTCCCCATTTCAGACACTTTAATGGCTACTGGCAGCAAACCTGTAAAATCTCAAATGCTCCTTAAAGGGGTGTGAGTTGTAGAGGTTTGATGAGGGATAGAGGGCCAATATAAGGGCCAAGTACCAGCACCCATCGCACATCATGTGCACACACCCCCCCGGTCCCTCCGATCGTCGGAACCCCAATGCCGCAGGTCAGGTTCTCTGACGATGCTCCGACGATGGTGCCCCGACAAAGAAAAATGCGGCACCAGCACATGCCCGAGCCTAGTATGTGCCACCGCAACCCTAGATCTGGTCTGATCTTAGACTGGGAATGAACTCCGTATGCTTAGACTGGGAATGAACTCCGTATGCCTAAGTCAACCCATGAAATGAGCATACGAGCGGTCAACCGGCCCTGAGGGGTGGGATGCGCAAGTCGGGGATCGATCGGGTCCTTTTTTTACATGCTACAGATCCTGCTATCACAACACTCGGTCCGGTCTGATCTTAGACTGGGAATGAACTCCGTATGCCTTAGCCAACCGATGAAATGAGCGAGCGGGCGGGTGGGCACTACGTCGGCCAGAGAGACGGGATGCGCAAGCCGCAGATTGATAGGGTGGTAGGTGGGTTTAGGCACCTCTTCATATTTCTACACGCCAATACCATTTTTATGGCTTGTAAATTCATACAATGGTCCCTTAAGCCTTCACGTGAAGTTTCATGGCAAGAGGACTTGTTTTCTATTTTTCATAATTTTTGAAACTTTTTACGGTTCGTGATTTTTTAAAATTTTTTTCGAAGCAGTTTTGGCCCCAAACTTGGTAGACGTGATCCTTGTATTTTTTTTGGCATGCACAAAACAATTCAGCTAAAAACTCGAAGTGTACAAGTTTTTGTGACCATTTGAAAAAAGTGTCCCCATTTTAGACACTTTAATGGCTACTGGCAGCAAACCTGTAAAATCTCAAATGCTCTTTAGGGGGTGTGAGTTCTCAAGGTTTGATGAGGGATAGGGGGGCCAATATAAGGTCCAAGTACCAGCACCCATCGTACAACATTTACGCACACCCCCCGGCCCCCTCGATCACCGGAACCCCAATGCCGTCGATAAGGTTCTCCGACGATGCTCTGGTGATGGTACCCCGGTGGAGAAAAATGTGGCACCAGCATATGCCCGAGCCCAGCATGTGCTGCCGTAACCCCCAGGCCGATCTGATCTTATACTGGGAATGAACTTCGTATACTTAGATTGGGAATGAACTCCGTATGCCTAAGTTAATCGACGAAACGAGCGAGCGGGTGGGCGGGCGGGCACCACGCTGGCCAGAGAGACGGGATGCGTAAGCCGGGGATCAGCCGGGTCCGCCTCTACGTGCTGTCGATCCTGTTGCCACAACCATCGGTCTGGTCTGATCTTAGATTGGGAATGAACTCCGTATGCCTAAGCCAACCGATGAAATGAGCGGGCGGGCGGGCACTACGTCGGCTAGAGAGACGGGATGCGCAAGCCGTGGATCGATAGGGTGGTAGGTGGGTTTAGGCACATCTTCATATTTCTGCATGCCAATGCCATTTTTATGGCTTGTAAATTCATACAATGGTCCCTCAAGCCTTCACGTGAAGTTTCATGGCAAGACGACTCGTTTTCTATTTTTCACGATTTTCAAAATTTTTACGGTTCGGGACTTTTTAAAATTTTTTCAGAAGGAGTTTTGGCCCCAAACTTGGTAGACGTGATCCTTGTATTTTTGTTGGCAAGCAAAAAAACATTCAGCTAAAAACTCAAAGTGTACAAGATTTTGTGACCATTTGAAAAAAGTGTCCCCATTTCAGACACTTTAATGGCTACTGGTAGCAAACCTGTAAAATCTCAAATGCTCTTTAAGGGGGTGTGAGTTCTCAAGGTTTGATGAGGGATAGGGGGCCAATATAAGGGCCCAGTACCAGCACCCATCGCACATCATGTGCGCACACCCCCCGGCCCCCCCGATCGTTGGAACCTCAATGCCGCCTATAAGGTTCTCCGATGATGCTCCGACGATGGTGCCCCAGCGAAGAAAAATGCAACACCAGCACATGCCCGAGCCCAGTATGTGCTGTCGCAACCCTTGATTCGGTCTAATTTTAGACTGGGAAAGAACTCCATATGCTTAGACTGGGAATGAACTCTATATGCCTAAGTCAACCCACGAAACGAGCGTGAGGGCGCTCAGTCAGCCAGAGGGGCGGGATGCGCAACCCGGGGATGGACTGGGTTCCCCTCTGCGTGCTGCGGATCCTGCTGTCGCAACCCTCAATCTGGTCTTATCTTAGACTGGGAATGAACTCCGTATGCCTAAGCCAACCGATGAAACGACAGGGCGGGCGGGCAGGTGGGCATTACGCCGGCCAGAGATACGGGATGCGCAAGTTATAGATCGATAGGGTGGTAGGTGGGTTTAGGCACATCTTCATATTTCTGTGTGCCAATGCCATTTTTATGCCTTGTAAATTCATACAATGGTCCCTTAAGCCTTCACGTGAAGTTTCATGGCAAGACGACTCGTTTTTTATTTTTCATGATTTTTGAAACTTTTTACGGTTCGAGATTTTTTAAAAATTCTTCGGAAGGAGTTTTGGCCCCAAACTTGGTAGACGTGATCCTTGTATTTTTTTTGGCATGCATAAAAACATTCAGCTAAAAACTCGAAGTGTACAAGATTATGTGATGATTTGAAAAAAGTGTCCCCATTTCAGACACTTTAATGGCTACCGACAGCAAACATGTAAAATCTCAAATGCTCTTTAAGGGGGTGTGAGTTCTCGAGGTTTGATGAGGGATAGGGGGCCAATATAGGGGCCAAGTACCAGCACCCATCGCACATCATGTGCGCACACCCCCCGGTCCCCCTGATCGACGAAACCCCAATACCGTCGATCAGGTTCTTCGACGATGCTCCGACGATGGTGCCCCGATGAAGAAAAATACGGCTCCAACACATGCCCGAGCCTAGTATGTGCTGCTGTAACCCTCGATCTGGTTTGATCTTAGACTGGGAATGAACTCCGTATGCTTAGACTGGGAATGAACTTCGTATGCCTAAGTCAACCCATGAAACGAGCGTGCGGGTGCTCACCCGGCTAGAGGGGCGGGATGCGCAAGCCAGGGATTGGCCGGGTCCCCCTCTGTATGCTGCCGATCCTGCTACTGCAACCCTCAGTCTGGTCTGATCTTAGACTTGGAATGAACTCCGTATGCCTAAGCGAACCGATGAAACGAGCGAACGGGCAGGCGGTCAGGCACTACGTCGACCAGAGAGACGGGATGCGCAAGCCGTGTATCGATAGGGTGGTAGGTGTGTTTAGGAACATCTTCATATTTTTGCAAGCCAATGCCATTTTTATGGCTTGTAAATTCATACAATGGTCCCTTAATCCTTCACGTGACGTTTCATGGCAAGACGACTGGTTTTCTATTTTTCACGATTTTGAAAACTTTTTGTGGTTCGGGATTTTTTAAAATTTTTTCGGAAAGGGTTTTGGCCCTAAACCTGGTAGACATGATCCTTGTATTTTTGTTGGCATGCACAAAAAAATTCAGCTAAAAACTTGCAGTTTACAAGATTTTGTGACCATTTGAAAAAAATGTCCCCATTTTCGACACTTTAACAGCTACTGGCAGCAAACCTGTAAAATCTCAAATGCTCTTTAAGGGTGTGTGAGTTCTCGAGCTTTGATGAGGGATAGCGGGATAATATAGGGGCCAAGTACCAGCACCCATCGTACATCATGTGCGCACACCCCCCAGCCCCCCGATCACCGAAACCTCAATGTCGCAGGTCAGGTTCTCCGATTATGCTCCGACGATGGTGCCCCGACGAAGAAAAATACGACACCAGCACATGCCCGAGCCTAGCATATGCTCCCGTAACCCTCGGTCCGATCCGATCTTAGACTGGGAATGAACTCCGTACGCTTAGACTGGGAATGAACTCCGTATGCCTAAGTCAACCCACGAAATGAGCGTGCGGCGCTCAACCGGCCAGAGGGGTCGGATGCGCAAGCCGGGGATCGGTCGGGTCCCCCTCTGCGTGCTGCCGATCCTGCTGCCACAACCCTCAGTCTGGTCTGATCTTAGACTGGGAATGAACTCCGTATGCCTAAGCCAACTGATGAAACGAGCGGGCAGACGGGCAGGCGGGCACTACGTCGGCCAGAGAGACGGGATGCGCAAGTCGTGGATCGATAGGGTGGCAGGTGGGTTTGGCACATCTTCATATTTCTATGTGCCAATGCCATTTTTATGGCTTGTAAATTCATACAGTGGTCCCTTAAGCCTTCACGTGAAGTTTCATGGCAAGACGACTCGTTTTCTATTTTTCACAATTTTTGAAACTTTTTGCGGTTCAAAATTTTTTTAAATTTTTTCGGAAGGAGTTTTGTCCCCAAACTTGGTAGACATGATCCTTGTATTTTTTTTGGCATGCACAAAACAATTCAGCTAAAAACTCTAAGTGTACAAGATTTTGTGACCATTTGAAAAAAGTGTCCCCATTTTAGAAACTTTAATGGCTATTGGAAACAAACCTGTAAAATCTCAAATGCTCTTTAAGAGGGTGTGAGTTCTCGAGGTTTGATGAGGGATAGGGGGCAAATATAATGGCCAAGTAGCAGCACCCATCGTACATCATGTGCGCACACCCCCCGGGGCCCCGATCGTCGGAACCCTAATGCCGCCTGTCAGGTCCTCCGATGATGCTCCGACGATGGTGCCCCGATGAAGAAAAATGCGGCACCAGCACATGCTCGAGCCCAGCATGTGCTACCGCAACCCTCGATTCGGTCCGATCTTAGACTAGGAATGAACTCCGTATGCCTAAGTCAACCCACGAAATGAGCGTGCGGGTGCTCAGTCGGCCAGAGGGGCGGGATGCGGAAGTCGGGGATCAGTCGGGTCCCACTCTGCGTGTTGTCGATCCTGCTGCTGCAACCCTTGGTCGGGTCTGATCTTAGACTAGGAATGAACTCCGTATGCCTAAGCCGACCGACGAAACGAGCGGGCGGGCAAGCGGGCACTATGCCAGCCAGAGAGACGGGATGCGCAAGTCGTCGATCGATAGGGTGGTAGGTGGGTTTAGGAACATCTTCATATTTCTACGTTCCAATGCTATTTTTATGGCTTTTAAATTCATACAATGGTCCCTTAAGCCTTCACGTGAAGTTTGATGGCAAGACGACTCGTTTTCTATTTTTCACAATTTTTGAAACTTTTTACGGTTCGGGATTTTTTAAAATTTTTTCGGATGGAGTTTTGGCCCCAAACTTGGTAGACGTGATCCTTGTATTTTTGTTGGCATGCATAAAAATATTCTGCTAAAAACTCGAAGTGTACAAGATTATGTGACGATTTGAAAAAAGTGTCCCCATTTCAGACACTTTAATGGCTACCGACAGTAAACCTGTAAAATCTCAAATGCTCTTTAAGGGAGTGTGAGTTCTCAAGGTTTGATGAGGGATATGGGGCCAATATAGGGGCCAAGTACCAGTACCCATCACACATCATGTGCGCACACCCCCTTGCCCCCCTGATCGATGAAACCCCAATGCCGCCGGTCAGGTTCTTCGACGATGCTCTGGCGATGCTGCCCCGACGAAAAAAAATGTGGCACCAGCACATGCCCGAGCCCAGCATGTGCTGTTGGAACCCTCAGTCCGGTCTGATCTTAGACTGTGAATGAACTCCGTATGCCAAAGTCAACCCACGAAACGAGCGTGCGGGCGCTCAGCCGGCCAGAGGGGCGGGATGCGCAAGCCATAGATCGGTAGGGTGGTAGGTGGGTTTAGGCACATCTTCATATTTCTACGTGCCAATGCCAATTTTATGGCTTGTAAATTCATACAATGGTCCCTTAAGCCCTCACGTGAAGTTTCATGGCAAGACGACTCGTTTTTTATTTTTCACGATTTTTGAAACTTTTTGCGGTTCGGGATTTTTTAAAATTTTTTCGGAAGGAGTTTGGGCCCCAAACCTGGTAGACGTGATCCTTGTATTATTGTTGGCTTGCCCAAAACAATTCAGCTAAAAACTCAAAGTGTAAAAGATTTTGTGACCATTTGAAAAAATTGTCCCCATTTCAGACACTTTAATTGCTACTGGTAGCAAACCTATAAAATCTCAAATGCTCTTTAAGGGGGTGTGAGTTCTCGACGTTTGAGGAGGGATAGGGGGCAAATATAAGGCCCAAGTACCAGCACCCATCGCACATCATGTGCGCACACCCCCGATCATCGGAACCCCAATGCCACCAGTCAGGTTCTCCGGCGATGCTCCGGCGATGCTGCCCCGACGAAAAAAAATGTGGCACTAGCACATGCCCGAGCCCAGCATGTGCTGCCGTAACCCTCGGTCCGGTCTGATCTTAGACTGGGAATGAACTCCGTATGCCTAAGTCAACCCATGAAACGACCGTACGGGCGCTCAGCCGGCCAGAGGGGCGGGATGCGCAAGCCGAGGATCGATCGAGTCCCCCTCTATGTGCTATAGATCCTGCTACCACAACCCTCATTCCGGTTCAATCTTAGACTGGGAATGAACTTCGCATGCCTAAGCCAACCGACGAAATGAGCGGACGGGAGGGCGGGCACTACACCGGCTTGAGAGGCGGGATGCACAATCGTGGATCAATAGGGTGGTAGGTGGGATTAGGCACATCTTCATATTTTTGCATCCCAATGCCATTTTTATGGCTTGTAAATTCATACAATGGTCCCTTAAGCCTTCACGTGAAGTTTCATGGCAAGACGACTCGTTTTCTATTTTTCATGGTTTTTGAAACTTTTTTCGGTTCGAGATTTTTTAAACTTTTTTCGGAAGGAGTTTTGGCCTCAAACTTAGTAGATGTGATCCTTGTATTTTTTTTGGCATGCACTAAAAATTTTAGCTAAAAACTTGAAGTGTACAAGATTTTGTGACCACTCGAAAAAAGTGTCCCCATTTCAAACACTTTAATGGCTACTGGCAGCAAACCTGTAAAATCACAAATGCTCTTTAAGGGGGTACGAGTTTTCAAGGTTTGATGAGGGATAGGGGGCCAATATAAGGGCGCAAATCATGTGCGCACACCCCCCGGCCCCCCAATTGCCGGAACCCCAATGCCGTCGGTCAGGTTCTCCGGCGATGCTCCAACGATGGTGCCCCGACGAAGAAAAATGCAGCACCAGCACATGCCCGAGCCCAGCATGTGCTGTCGCAACCCTCGCTCTGGTCCGATCTTAGACTGGGAATAAACTCTGTATGCTTAGACTGGGAATGAACTCCGTATGCCTAAGTCAACCCACGAAACGAGCGTACGGGCGCTTAGCCGGCCAGAGGGACGGGATGCGCAAGCTGGGGATTGTTCAGGTCCCCCTCTGCGTGCTGCCGATCCTGCTACCACAACCCTTGGTCCGATCCAATCTTAGATTGGGAATGAACTCCGTATGCCTAAGCCAACCGACGGAATGAGCGGGCGGGCGGGAGGGCACTACGTCGGCCAGAGAGGCAGGATGCGCAAGCCGTGGTTCGATAGGGTGGCAGGTGGGTTTCTGCACATCTTCATATTCCTGCATGCCAATGCCATTTTTATGGCTTGTAAATTCATACAATGGTCCCTTATGCCTTCACGTGAAGTTTCATGGCAAGACGACTCGTTTTCTATTTTTCACAATTTTTGAAACTTTTTACGGTTCAGGATTTTTTAAAATTTTTTTGAAAAAATTTTTGGCCCCAAACTTGGTAGACGTGATCCTTGTATTTTTTTTGGCATGCACAAAAGAATTCAGCTAAAAAATCGAAGTGTACAAGATTTTGTGACCATTTGAAAAAAGTGTCCCCATTTCAGACACTTTAATGGTACTGGCAGCAAACCTATAAAATCTCAAATGCTCTTTAAGGGGGTGTGAGTTCTTGAGGTTTGATGAGGGATAAGGGGCCAATATAAGGGCCAAATACCAGTACCCATCACACATCATGTGCGCACATCCCCCGGCCCCCCGATCGCCGGAACCCCAATGTCGCCGGTCGGGTTCTCCGACGATGCTCCGACGATGGTGCCCTGACGAAGAAAAATACGGCACCAACACAACCCCGAGCCCAGCTTGTGCTACCGCAACCCTTGGTCTGGTCCGATCTTAGACTGGGAATGAACTCCGTATGCCTTAGGGAACCCACGAAACGAGCGTGTGGGCGCTCAGCCGGCCAGAGGGGCGGGATGAGCAAGCCGGGGATCGGTTGGGTCCCCTTCTGTGTGCTACCAATCCTGCTGTCGGAACCCTCGGCCAGGTCCAATCTTAGCCTGGAAATGAACTTCGTATGCCTAAGCCAACCGACGAAACGAGTGGGCGGGTGGGCGGGCGGTCGGGCACTACGTCGGCTAGAGAGACGGGATGCACAAGACGTGGATTGATAGGGTGGTAGGTGGATTTAGGCACATCTTCATATTTCTGCATGCCAATGCCATTTTTATGGCTTGTAAATTCATACAATGGTCCCTTAAGCCTTCACGTGAAGTTTCATGGCAAGACGACTCGTTTTCTATTTTTCACAATTTTTGAAATTTTTTTCGATTTCGGATTTTTTAAAATTTTTTCGGAAGCATTTTTGGCCGCAAACTTGATAGACGTGATCCTTGTATATTTGTTTGCATGCATAAAAAAATTCAGGTAAAAGCTCAAAGTGTACAAGATTTTGTGACCATTTGAAAAAAGTGTCCCCATTTCAGACACTTTAATGGCTACTGGCAGCAAACCTGTAAAATCTCAAATGCTCTTTAAGGGGGTGTGAGTTCTCCAGGTTTGATGAGGGATAGGGGGCCAATATAAGGGCCAAGTACCAGCACCCATCACACATCATGTGCGCACACCCCCCGACCCCCCGATCGTCGGAACCCCAATGTCGTCGGTCAAGTTGTCCGACGATGCTCCAGTGATGGTGCCCCGACGAAGAAAAATACGGCACCAGCACATGCTCGAGCCTAGCATATGCTTTCGCAACCCTCAGTTTGGTCCGATCTTAGACTGGGAATGAACTCGTATGCCTAAGTCAAGCCATGTTACGAGCGTGCGGGCGCTCAGCCAGCCAGAGGGGCTGGATGTGCAAGCCAGGGATCGACCGGGTCCCCCTCTGTGTGCTATCGATCCTACTATCGGAAACCTCGGTCTGGTCTGATCTTAGACTAGGAATGAACTCCGTTTGCCTAAGCCAACCGACGAAACGAGCGGGCGGGCGGGCGGACGGGCACTACGCCGGCCAGAGAGACAGGATGCGCAAGCCATGGATCGATAGGGTGGTAGGTGGGTTTAGGCACATCTTCATATTTTTGCTTGCCAATACCATTTTTATGACTTGCAAATTCATACAATGGTCCCTTAAGCCTTCACGTGAAGTTTCATGGCAAGACGACTCGTTTTCTATTTTTCACGATTTTTGAAACTTTTTGCGGTTCGAGATTTTTAAAAATTTTTTCGAAAGGAGTTTTGGCCCCAAACTTGGTAGACATGATCCTTTTATTTTTGTTGGCATGCATAAAAAAATTCAGCTAAAAACTCGAAGTGTACAAGATTTTGTGACCATTTGAAGAAAGTGTCCCCATTTTAGACACTTTAATGGCTACTGGCTGCAAACCTGTAAAATCTCAAATGCTTTTTAAGGGGGTGTGAGTTCTTGAGGTTTCATGAGGGATAGGGGGCCAATATAAAGGCCAAGTATCAGCACCCATGGCACATCATGTGCGCACACCCCCCTGGCCCCCCAATATAAGGGCCAAGTACCAGCACCCATGGCACATCATGTGCGCACACCCCCCGGCCCCCCCAATCGCCGAAACCCCAATGCCACCGATCAGGTTCTCTGACGATGCTCTGACGATGGTGCCTCGGTGAAGAAAAATACGGCACCAGCACATGCTCGAGCCCAGCAAGTGCTGCTGTAACCCTCGATCCGGTCCGATCTTAGAATGGGAATGAACTCCGTATGCTTAGACTGGGAATGAACTCCGTTTGCCTAAGTCAACCCACGAAACGAGCGTGCGGGCACTCAGTCGGCCAGAGGGGCAGGATGCGCAAGCTGGGGATCGACCGAGTCCCCCTCTGCATGCTGCCAATCTTGCTGCTGCAACCCTCGGTCCAGTCTGATCTTAGGCTAGGAATGAACTTCATATGCCTAAGCCAACCGACGAAACGAGCGGGCGGGCGGGCACTACGCCGGCCAGAGAGACAGGATGCGCAAGCTGTGGATCGATAGGGTGGTAGGTGGGTTTGGGCACATCTTCATATTTTTACGTGCCAATGCCATTTTTATGGCTTGTAAATTCATACAATGGTCCCTTAAGCCTTCACGTGAAGTTTCATGGCAAGACGACTCGTTTTCTATTTTTCATGATTTTTAAAACTTTTTATGGTTCGAGATTTTTTAAAATTTTTTCAGATGGAGTTTTGGCCCCAAACCTGGTAGACATGATCCTTGTATTTTTGTTGGCATGCACAAAAAAAATCAGCTAAAAACTCGAAGTGTACAAGATTTTGTGACCATTTGAAAAAAGTGTCCCCATTTCAGACACTTTAATGGCTACTAGCAGCAAACCTGCAAAATCTCAAATGCTCTTTAAGGGGGTGTGAGTTCTCGAGGTTTGATGAGGGATAGGGGCCCAATATAAGGGTCAAGTACCAGCACCCATCGCACAGCACACCCCCCCGGCCCCCCGATCGCCGGAACCTCAATGCCATCGGTTAGGTTCTCCGACGATGGTGCCCCGACGAAGAAAAATATGACACCAGCACATGCTCGAGCCCAGCATGTGGTGCCGCAACCCTCAGTCTGGTGCGATCTTGGACTGGGAATGAACTTCATATGCCTAAGTCAACCCACGAAACGAGCGTGCGGGCACTCAGTCGGCCAGAGGAACGGGATGCGCAAGTCGGGGATCGGCCGGGTCCCCCTCTGTGTGCTGCCAATCCTGCTGTTGCAATCCTCGTTCTGGTCTGATCGTAGACTGGGAATGAACTCTGTATGCTAAGCCAACCAACAGAACGAGCGGGCGGGCGGGCAAGCGTTACGCCAGCCAGAGAGACAGGATGCGTAAGCCATTGATCGATAGGGTGGTAGGTGGGTTTAGGCACATCTTCATATTTCTGCGTGCCAATGCCATTTTTATGGCTTGTAAATTCATACAATGGTCCCTTAAGCCTTCACGTGAAGTTTAATGGTAAGACGACTCATTTTCTATTTTTCACAATTTTTGAAACTTTTTGCGGTTTGGGATTTTTTAAAATTTTTTCGGAGGGAGCTTTGGCCCCAAACTTGGTAGACGTGAATCTTGTATTTTTGTTGGCATGCACAAAAAAATTCAGCTAAAAACTCGAAGTGTACAAGATTTTGTGACCATTTGAAAAAAGTGTCCCCATTTTCAGACACTTTAATAGCTGTAAAATCTCAAATGCTCTTTAAGGGGGTGTGAGTTCTCGAGGTTTGATGAGGGATAAGGGGCCAATATAAGGGCCAAGTACCAGCACCCATCGCACATGATGTGCGCACACCCCCCCCGGCCCCCTCGATCGCCGGAACCCCAATGCCGCCGGTCAGGTTCTCCGACGATGCTCTAGCGATGGTGCCCCGACGAAGAAAAATGCGGGACTAGCACCTACCCGAGCCTGCATGTGCTGTTGCAACCCTCGGTCTGGTCTGATCTTAGACTGGGAATGAACTCCGTATGCTTAGACTGAGAATGAACTCCGTATGCCTAAGTCAACCCACGACACGAGCGTGCGGGCGCTCAGCCGACCAGAGGGGTAGGATGTGCAAGGTGGGGATTGGTCGGGTCCCCCTCTGCGTGCTACAGATCTTGCTGTCGTAACCCTCGGTCCAATCCAATCTTAGACAGGGAATGAACTCCGTTTGCCTAAGCCGACCGACGAAACGAGCGGGCGGGCGGACGGGCGGGCAAACGCTACCCCGGACAGAGAGATGGGATGCGTAGGCCATGGATCGATAGGGTGGTAGGTGGGTTTAGTCATATCTTCATGTTTCTGGGTTCCAATGCCATTTTTATTGCTTGTAAATTCATACAATGGCCCCTTAAGCCTTCACATGAAGTTTCATGGCAAGACAACTCGTTTTCTATTTTTCAAGATTGTGGAAACTTTTTACGTTTCAGGTTTTTTTAAAATTTTTTCAGACGGTGTTTCGGCCCCAAACTTGGTAGACGTGATCATTGTATTTTTGTTGGCATGCACAAAAAAATTCTGCTGAAAACTCAAAGTGTACAAGATTTTTGTGACCATTTGAAAAAAGTGTCCCCATTTCAGACACTTTAATGGCTACTGGCAGCAAACCTGTAAAATCTCAAATGCTCTTTAAGGGGGTGTGAGTTCTCGAGGTTTGATGAGGGATAAGGGGCCAATATAAGGGCCAAGTACCAGCACCCATCACACATCATGTGCGCACACCCCCCGGCACCCCCATCGCTGGAACCCCAATACCGTCGGTCTGGTTCTCCGACGATGGTACCCCGGGGAAGAAAAATACGGCACCAGCACATGTCCGAGCCCAGCATGTGCTGCCGCAACCCTTGGTTCACTCTGATCTTAGACTGGGAGTGAACTCTGTATGCTTAGACTGGGAATGAACTCCGTATGCCTGAGCCAACCCATGAAACGAGCGTGCGGCCGCTCAGTCGGCCAAAGGGGCGGGATGCGTAAGTCGGGGATCAACCGAGTCCCCCTCTGCGTGCTACCGAATTTGCTGCTGCAACCCTTGGTTTGGTCTGATCTTAGACTGAGAATGAACTCCGTATGCCTAAGCCAACCGATGAAACGAGCGGGCGGGCACTACACCGGCCAGAGAGACGAGATGTGCAAGCCGTGGATCGATAGGGTGGTAGGTGGGCTTAGGCACATCTTCATATTTTTATGGCTTGTAAATTCATACAATGGTCCCTTAAGCCTTCACGTGAAGTCTCACGACTCGTTTTCTATTTTTCATGAGTTTTGAAACCTTTTACAGTTCGAGATTTTTTAAAATTTTTTCGGAAGGAGTTTTGGCCCCGAACTTGTAGACGTGATTCCTGTATTTTTTTTGGCATGCACAAAAAAAATTCATCTAAAAACGCGAAGTGTACAAGATTTTGTGACCATTTGAAAAAAGTGTCCCCATTTCAGACACTTTAATGGCTATTGGTAGCAAACCTGTAAAACCCCAATTGCTGTTTAAGGGGGTGTGAGTTCTCGAGGTTTGATGAGGGATAGGGGGCCGATATAAGGGCCAAGTACCAGCACCTATCTCACATCATGTGCACACACCGCCTGCCCCTCCGATCGTCGGAAACCCAATGTCGCCGGTCAGGTTATCCGACGATGCTTCGACGATGGTGCCTCGATGAAGAAAAATGTGGCACCAGCACATGCCAGAGCCCAGCATGTGCTACTACAACCCTCGGTCCGATCCGATCTTAGACTGGGAATGAACTCCATATGCTTAGACTGGGAATGAACTCCGTATGCCCAAGTCAACCCATGAAAAGAGCATGCGGGCGCTCAACCGGCCAGAGGGGCGGGATGCGGAAGTTGGGGATCGGTCGGGTCCCCCTCTGTGTGCTGCCGATCTTGCTGCCACAACCCTCAGTCTAGTCTGATCTTACACTGGCAATGAACTCCCTATGCCTAAGCCAACCGACGAAACGAGCGAGCGGGCGGGCTGGCGGGCACTACGTCGGCCAGAGAGGCGGGATACGCAAGCCGTGATTCGATAGGGTGGTAGGTGGGTTTAGGCACATCTTCATATTTCTGCACGCCAATAACATCTTTATGGCTTGTAAATTCATACAATGGTCCCTTAAGCCTTCACGTGAAGTTTCATGGCAAGACGACTCGTTTTCTATTTTTGACAATTTTTGAAACTTTTTACAGTTCGAGATTTTTTAAAATTCTTTCAAAAAGCGTTTTGGCCCCGAACTTGGTGGCCATGATCCCTGTATTTTTGTTGGCATGCATAAAAAAATTCAGCTAAAAACTGGAAGTGTTCAAGATTTTGTGACAATTTGAAAAAAGTGTCCCCATTTTAGACATTTTAACGGCTACTGGCAGCAAACTTGTAAAATCTCAAATGCACTTTAAAGGGGTATCAGTTCTCAAGGTTTGATGAGGGATAGGGAGCCAATATAAGGGCCAAGTACCAGCACCCATCGCACATCATGTGCGCACACCCCCCCGGCCCCCCCGATCGTCGGAACCCCAATGTCGTCGGTCGGGTTCTCCGGCGATGCTCCGACGATGGTGCCTCGACGAAGAAAAATGTGGCACCAGCACATGCCCGAGCCCTGCAAGTGCTGCTGCAACCCTTGGTCCGGTCCGATCTTACACTGGGAATGAACTCCGTATGCCTAAGTCAACCTACGAAACGAGTGTGCGGGTGCTCAGCCGGCCAGAGGGGCGGGATGTGCAATCCGAGGATCGGACGGGTCCCCCTCTGCGTGCTGCCGATCCTGTTGCCCTAACCGTCGGTCCAGTCTGATCTTAGACTGGGAATGAACTCCGTATGCCTAAGCCAACTGACGAAACGAGTGGGCGGGCGGGTGGGCATTATGTCGACCAGAGAGACGGGATGCGCAAGCCGTGGATCGATAGGGTGGTAGGTGGGCTTAGGCACATCTTCATATTTCTGCGTGCCAATGCCATTTTTATGGCTTGTAAATTCATACAATGGTCCCTTAAGCCTTCACGTGAAGTTTCATGGCAAGATGACTCGTTTTCTATTTTTCACGATTTTCAAAACTTTTCACGGTTCAGGATTTTTTTAAAATTTTTTTGGTAGGAGTTTTGTCCCCAAACTTGGTAGACATGATCCTATTGTTTTTTTTTGGCATGCACAAAACAATTCATCTAAAAACTCGAAGTGTACAAGATTTTGTGACCATTTGAAAAAAGTGTCCCCATTTCAGACACGTTAATGGCCACTTACAGCAAACCTGTAAAATCTCAAATGCTCTTTAAGGGGGTGTGAGTTCTCGAGGTTTGATGAGGGATAGGGGGCCAATATAAGGGCCAAGTACCAGCACCCATCGCACATCATGTGCGCAGACCCCCCTCAGCCCCCCGATCGCCGGAACCCCAATGCCGTCTGTCGGGTTCTTCGATGATGCTCCGGCGATGGTGCCCCGACGAAGAAAAATGCGACACCAGCACATGCCCGAGCCCTGAATGTGCTGCCGTAACCCTCGGTTCGATCCTATCTTAGTATGGGAATGAACTCCGTATGCCTAAGTGAACCCATGAAACGAGCGTACGGGCGCTCAGCCAGCCAGAGGGGCGGGATGCGTAAGTTAGGGATCGACCGGGTCCCCCTTTGCATGCTACCGATCCTACTGTTGTAACCCTCGATCCGATCTGATCTTAGACTGGGAATGAACTCCGTATGCCTAAGCCATCCGATGAAACAAGCGGACGAGCAGGCGGGCAGGGACTTCGCCGGCCAGAGAGACGGGATACGCAAGCCCTGGATCGATTGGGTGTAGGTGGGCTTAGGTACATCTTCATATTTCTGCATTCAAATGCCATTTTTATGGCTTGTAAATTCATACAATGGTCCCTTAAGCCTTCACGTGAAGTTTCATGGCAAGACGACTCATTTTCTATTTTTCATGATTTTCGAAACTTTTTATGGTTCGGGATTTTTTAAAATTTTTTTGGAAGGAGTTTTGGCCCCAAACTTGGTAGATGTGATCCTTGTATTTTCCTTGGCATGCAAAAAAAAAGTCAGCTAAAAACTCGAAGTGTACAAGATTTTGTGACCAATTGAAAAAAGTGTACCCATTTCAGACACTTTAATGGCTACTGGCAGCAAACCTGTAAAATCTCAAATGCTCTTTGAGGGGGTGTGAGTTCTCGAGGTTTGATGAGGGATAGGGTGCCAATATAAGGGCCAAGTACTAGCACCCATCGGACATCATTTGCGCACACCCCCCGACCCCCCCGATCGTCGGAACGCCAATGCTGCCGGTAAGTTTGTCCAGTGATGCTCCGACGATGCTGCCCCGGCGAAGAAAAATACGGCACCAGCACATGCCCGAGCCCAGCATATGCTACCATAACCCTCGATCTGATCCGATCTTAGACTGGGAATGAACTCCGTATGCCTAAGTCAACCCACGAAACGAGCGTGCGGGCCCTCAATCGGCCAGAGGGGCTGGATGAGCAAGCCGGGGATCGGTCGGGTCCCCCTCTGCGTGCTACCGATCCTACTGCCGCAACCCTCAGTCTGATCTAATCTTAGACAAGGAATGAACTCTGTATGCCTAAGCCAACCGACGAAATGAGAGGGTGGGCGGGCGGGCAGGCACTACGCCAGCCAGAGAGACGGGATACGCAAGCCCTGGATAGATAGGGTGGTAGGTGGGTTAGGCACATCTTCATATTTCTGCTTGCCAATGCCATTTTTATGGGTTGTAAATTCATATAATGGTCCCTTAAGCCTTCACGTGAAGTTTCAAGGCAAGACGACTCGTTTTCTATTTTTCACGATTTTTAAAACTTTCTGTGGTTCAAGATTTTTTAAAGATTTTTCGGAAGGATTTTTGGCCCTAAACTTGGTAGACGTGATCCTTGTAATTTTGTTGGCATGCACAAAAAAGTTCAGCTAAAAATCGAAGTGTACAAGATTTTGTGACCATTTGAAAAAAGTGTCCCCATTTCAGACACTTTAATGGCCACTGGCAGCAAACCTGTAAAATCTCGAATGCCCTTTAAGGGGGTGTGAGTTCTCGAGGTTTGATGAGGGATAGGGGGCCAATATAAGGGCCAAGTACCAGCACCCATCGCACATCATGTGCACAAACCCCCCCGACCCCTCCGATCGTCAGAACACCAATGCTGTCGGTCAGGTTCTTCGGTGATGCTCCGGCGATGGTGCCCTGGTGAAGAAAAATACGGCACCAGCACATGCCCGAGCCCAGCATGGCCTACCGTAACCGTTGATCCGGGCCGATCTTAGATTGGAATGAACTCTGTATGCTTAGACTGGGAATGAACTCCGTATGCTTAAGTCAACCCACGAAATGAGCGTGCGGGCATTACTCCGGCCAGAGAGACGGGATGCGCAAGCCGTGGATCGATAGGGTGGTAGGTGGGTTTAGGCACATCTTCATATTTCTGCATGCCAATGCCATTTTTATGGCTTGTAAATTCATACAATGGTCCCTTAAGCCTTCACATGAAGTTTTGTGGCAAGACGACTCGTTTTCTATTTTTCATGATTTTGGAAACTTTTTGCGGTTTGGGATTTTTTTAAATTTTTTTGGAAGGAGTTTTGGCCCCAAACTTGGTAGACGTGATCCTTGTATTTTTTTTGGCATGCACAAAAAAATTCAGCTAAAAACTCCAAGTGTAAAAGATTTTGTGACCATTTGAAAAAAGTGTCCCCATTTCAGACACTTTAATGGCTACTGGCAGCAAACCTGTAAAATATCAAATGCTCTTTAAGGGGGTGTGAGTTCTCGAGGTTTGATGAGGGATAGGGGGCTAATATAAGGGCCAAGTGCCAGCACCCACCGCACATCATGAGCGCACACCCCCCCGATCATTGAAACCCCAATGCCGCCGGTAAGGTTCTCCGGCGATGGTGCCCCGACGAAGAAAAATACAACACCAGTACATGCCCGAGCCCAGCATGTGCTGCCGCAGCCCTCGATTCGGTCTGATCTTAGGATGCGCAAGCCGTGGATCGATAGGGTGGTAGGTGGGTTTAGGCACATCTTCATATTTTTGCGTGCCAATGCCATTTTTATGGCTTGTAAATTCATACAATGGTCCCTTAAGCCTTCACATGAAGTTTTAGTGCAAGGTGACTCGTTTTCTATTTTTCATGATTTTCAAAACTTTTTACGGTTCGGGATTTTTTAAAATTTTTTTGGAAGGAGTTTTGGCCCCAAACTTGTTTGACGTGATCCTTGTATTTTTGTTGGCTTGCACAAAAAAATTCAGCTAAAAACTCGAAGTGTACAAGATTTTGTGACCATTTGAAAAAAGTGTCCCAATTTCAGACACTTTAATGTTTACTGGCAGCAAACCTGTAAAATCTCAAATGCTCTTTAAGGGGGTGTGAGTTCTTGAGGTTTGATGAGGGATAGGGGCCAATATAAGGGCCAAGTACCAGCACCCATTGCACATCTTGTGCGCACACTCCCCCGACCCGCCGATCGTCGGTACCCTAATGCTGCCGGTTAAATTCTCCGACGATGGTGCCCCGACAAAGAAAAATGCGGCACCAGCACATGCCCAAGCCCGACATGTGATGCCGCAACCCTCGGTCCGGTCCGATCTTAGACTGGGAATGAACTCCGTATGCTTAGACTGGGAATGAACTCCGTATGCCTAAGTCAACCCACAAAATGAGCGTACGGGAGCTCAGCTGGCCAAAGGGGCGAGATGCGCAAGCCGGGGATCGACTGGGTCCCCCTTTGCGTGCTGTCAATCCTGCTGCCGCAACCCTTGGTTTGGTCTAATCTTAGACTAGGAATGAACTCCGTATGCCTAAGCCAACCAATGAAACTAGCGGGCGGGCGACCTGGCGGGCACTACGCCGGTAAGAGAGACGGGATGCACAAGCCATGGATCGATAGGGTCGTAGGTGGGTTTAGGGACAGGTTCATATTTCTACATGCCAATGCCATTTCTATGGCTTGTAAATTCATAAAATGGTCCCTTAAGCCTTCATGCTAAGTTTCATGGCAGGACGACTCATTTTCTATTTTTCACGATTTTCTAAACTTTTTGCTGTTTGAGATGTTTTAAAGTTTTTTCGAAAGGAGTTTTAGACCCAAACTTTTTAGACGTGATCCTTGTATTTTTCTTGGCATGCACAAAAAATTTCAGGTAAAAACTCGAACTGTACAAGATTTTGTGACCATTTGAAAAAAGTGTCCCCATCCCAGACACTTTAATGGCTACTAGCAGCAAACCTATAAAATCTCAAATGCTCTTTAAGGGGGTGTGAGTTCTCAAGGTTTGATGAGGGATAGGGGGCCAATATAAGGGCTGAGTACCAACACCCAACACACATCATGTGCGCACCCCCCCCGGCCCCCCCGATCGTCAGAACCCCAATGCCGTCGGTCAGGTTCTCCGGCGATGCTTCGGTGATGGTGCCCCGATGAAGAAAAATGCAGCACCAGCACATGCCCGAGCCCAGCATGTGCTGCCGCAACGCTCGGTTCAGTCCGATCTTAGACTGGGAATGAACTCCGTATGCTTAGACTGGGAATGAACTCCGTATGCCTAAGTTAACCAACGAAACGAGCGTGCAGGCGCTCAGCCGGCCAGAGGCACGGGATGCACAAGTCGAGGATTGACTTGGTCCCCCTCTACATGCTGCCGATCTTGCTGCCACAACCCTCGGTCTGGTCTGATCTTAGACAGGGAATGAACTCCGTATGCCTAAGCCAACAGATGAAATGAGCGGGTGGGCGGGCACCACGGCGGCCAGAGAGGCCGAATGCGCAAGCCGTGGATCGATAGGGTGGTAGGTGTGTTTTGGCACATCTTCATATTTCTGCATGCCAATGCCATTTTTATGGCTTGTAAATTCATACAATAGTCCCTTAAGCCCTCACGTGAAGTTTCATGGCGAGGCGACTCGTTTTCTATTTTTCACGATTTTTGAAACTTTTTGCGGTTCGGGATTTTTTTTAATTTTTTTCGAAAAGAGTTTAGCCCCAAACTTTGTAGACATGATCCTTATATTTTTTTTGGCATGCACAAAAAAATTCAGCTAGAAACTCGAAGTGTACAAGATTTTGTGACCATTTGAAAAAAGTGTCCCCATTTCAGACACTTTAATGGCTACTGGCAGCAAACCTGTAAAATCTCAAATGCTCTTTAAGGGGCTGTGAGTTCTCAAGGTTTGATGAGGGATAGGGGGCCAATATAAAGGACAAGTACGAGCACCCATCGCACATCATGTGCGCACACCCACCCGGCACCCCCGATCGCCAGAACCCCAATGTCGCCGATCAAGTTCTCTGGTGATGCTTCGGCGATTGTGCCCCGGTGAAGAAAAATGCGACACCAGCACATGCCTCAGCCCAGCATGTGCTGCCACAACCTTCGGTTTGGTCTGATCTTAGACTGGGAATGAACTCCATATGCTGAGACTGGGAATGAACTCTGTATGCCTAAGTCAACCCACAAAACGAGCATACGGGCGCTCAGCTGGCTAGAGGGGTGGGATGCGCAAGTTGGGGATCGACCGGGTCCCCCTCTGCATGCTGCCGATCCTACTGCCGACCAGGCGGGCACTACGTCAGCTAGAGAGGCGGGATGCGTAAGCCGTGGATCGATAGGGTGGTAGGTGGGTTTAGGCACATCTTCATATTTCTATGAGCCAATGCCATTTTTATGGCTTGTAAATTCATACAATGGTCCCTTAGGCCTTCACGTGAAGTTTCATGGCAAGACGACTCGTTTTCTATTTTTCATGATTTTTATAACTTTTACGGTTCGGGATTTTTTAAAATTTTTTCGGACGGTGTTTTGGCCCGATACTTGGTAGATGTGATCCTTGTATTTTTTTTGGCATGCACAAAAAAATTCAGCCAAAAACTCAAGGGTGTACAAGATTTTGTGACCATTTGAAAAAAGTGTCCCCATTTTAGACACTTTAATGGCCACTGGCAGCAAACCTGTAAAATCTCAAATGCTCTTTAAGGGGGTGTGAGTTCTTGAGGTTTGATGAGGGATAGGGGGCCAATATAAGGGCCAAGTACCAGCACCCATCGCACATCATGTGCGCACACCCCCCGTCCCCCCGATCGTCGGAACCCCAATACCGTCGGTCAGGTTCTCTGACGATGCTCCGACGATGGTGCCCCGACGAAGAAAAATGTGGCACCAGCACATGCCCGAGCCCAGCATGTGCTGCTGCAACCCTCAGTCCGGTCTGATCTTAGATGAGAATGAACTCTGTCTGCCTAAGTCACCCCACGAAACGAGCGTCCGGGCGCTCAGCTGGCCAGAGGGGCAGGATTCGCAAGCAGGGGATTGGTCGGGTCCCCCTCTATGTGCTGCAGATCCTACTGCTGCAACCCTAGGTCTGTTCTGATCTTAGACAGGGAATGAACTCTGTATGCCTAAGCCAACCGACGAAATGAGCGGGCGGGCGGGCGGGCACTACGTCGGCCAGAGAGACGGGATGCGCAAGCTGTGGATCGATAAGATGGTAGGTGAGTTTAGGCACATCTTCATATTTCTACGTGCCAATGCCATTTTTATGGCTTGTAAATTCATACAATGGTCCCTTAAGCCTTCACGTGAAGTTTCATGGCAAGACGACTTGTTTTTTATTTTTCATGATTTTTGAATCTTTTTGCAGTTCGAGATTTTTTAAAATTTTTTCGGAAGGAGTTTTGGCCCCAAACTTGGTAGACGTGATCCTTGTATTTTTATTGGCGTGCACTAAAAAAATTCAGCTAAAAACTCAAAGTGTTCAAGATTTGTGACCACTCGAAAAAAGTGTCCCCATTTAAGACACTTTAATGGCCACTGGCAGCAAACCTGTAAAATCTCAAATGCTCTTTAAGGGGGTGTGAGTTCTCAAGGTTTGATGAGGGATAGGGGGCCAATATAAGGGCCAAGTACCAGCACCCATCGCACATCATGTGCGCACACCCCCCCGGCCCCCCGATCGCCGAAACCGTAATGCCGTCGGTCAGGTCCTCCGGTGATGCTCCGACGATGGTGCCCCGACGAAGAAAAATGCGGCACCAGCACATGCCCAAGCCCAACATGTGCTGCAGCAACCCTTGGTCTGGTTCGATCTTAGACTGGGAATGAACTCCGTATGCCAAAGTCAACTCACGAAACGAGAGTGCGGGCGCTCAGCCGGCCAGAGGGGCGGGATGCGTAAGCTGGGGATTGGTCAGGTCCCCCTCTGCGTGCAGCCGATCCTGCTACCGCAACCCTCGGTCCTGTCTGATCTTAGACTGGGAATGAACTCCGTATGCCTAAGCCAACCGATGAAATGAGCAGGCGGGCGGGCGGGCGAGCACTACGCCGGCTAGAGAGACGGGATGCGCAAGCCGTGGATCGATAGGGTGGTAGGTGGGTTTAATCACATCTTCATATTTCTGCGTGCCAATGCCATTTTTATGGCTTGTAAATTCATACAATGCTCCCTTAAGCCTTCACGTGAAGTTTCTTGGCAAGACGACTCGTTTTCTATTTTTCACTATTTTCAAAACTTTTTGCGGTTCAGGATTTTTTTAAATTTTTTCAGAAGGAGTTTTGGCCCAAAACTTGGTAGATGTGATCCTTGTATTTTTGTTTGCATGCACAAAAAAATTCAGCTAAAAACTCGAAGTGTGCAAATTTTGTGACCATTTGAAAAAAGTGTCCCCATTTTAGACACTTTAATGGCTACTGGCAGCAAACCTGTAAAATCTCAAATCCTTTTTAAGGGGGTGTGAGTTTTCGAGGTTTGATGAGGGATAGGGTGCCAATATAAGGGCCAAGTACCAGCACCCATCGCACATCATGTGTGCACACCCCCTCGAGCCCCCTGATCGTCGGAACCCCAATGCCACCGGTTAGGTTCTCCGACGATGGTGAGTCGACGAAGAAAAATGCGACACCAGCACATGCCTGAGCCCAGCATGTGCTGCCGCAACCCTTGGTCCGGTCCGATCTTAGACTAGGAATGAACTCTATATGCTTAGACTGGGAATGAACTCCGTATGCCTAAGTCAACCCAGGAAACAAGCGTGCGGGCGCTCAGCTGGCCAGAGGGGCGGGATGCGGAAGCTGGGGATCTCCCGGGTACCCCTCTACGTGTTGGCGACCCTGCTGCCGCAACCCTCGATCCAGTCTGACCTTAGACTGGGAATGAACTCCGTATGCCTAAGCCAACCGATGAAACGAGCGGGCGGGAGGGCAGGCGGGCACTATACCGGCCAGAGAGAAGGGATGCGCAAGCCGTGGATCGATAGGGTGGTAGGTGGGTTTAGGCACATCTTCATATTTCTGCATGCCAATGCCATTTTTATGAGTTTTAAATTCATACAATGGTCCCTTAAGCCTTCACGTGAAGTTTCATGGCAAGACGACTCGTTTTCTATTTTTCACGATTTTCAAAAATTTTTACGGTTCAGGATTTTTTAAAATTTTTTTCAAAGAAGTTTTGGCCCCAAACTTGGTAGACGTGATCCTTGTATTTTTGTTGGCATGCACAAAAAAATTCAGCTAAAAACTCGAAGTGTACAAGATTTTGTGATCATTTGAAAAAAGTGTCCCCATTTCAGACACTTTGATGGCTACTGGTAGCAAACCTGTAAAATCTCAAATGCTCTTTCAGGGGGTGTGAGTTCTCGAGGTTTGATTAGGGATAGGGGGCCAATATAAGGGCCAAGTACCAGCACCCATCGCACATCATGTGCGCACACACCCCCCCGACGTCCCCGACCATCGGAACCCCAATGCCGCCCGTCAGTTTCTCCAGCGATGCTCCGGCGAAGAAAAATGCTACTCCAGTACATGCCCGAGCCCAGCATGTACTGCTGCAACCCTTGGTCCGATCCGATCTCAGACTGGAAATGAACTCCGTATGCTTAGACTGGCAATGAACTCCGTATGCCTGAGTCAACACACGAAATGAGCGTGCGGGCGCTTAGCCGACCAGAGGGGCGAGATGTGCAAGCCGAGGATCGACCAGGTCCCCCGCTGCGTGCTGCCGATCCTGCTGCCGCAACCCTCGATCTGGTTCGATCTTAGACTGGGTATGAGCTCCGTATGCCTAAGCCAACCGACGAAATGAGCGGGAGGGCGGGCGGGCGGGCACTACGTCGACCAGAGAGACGGGATGTGCAAGCCGTGGATCGATAGGGTGGTAGGTGCGTTTAGGTACATCTTCATATTTCTGGGTGCCAATGCCATTTTTATGGCTTGTAAATTCATACAATGGTCTCTCAAGCCTTCACGTGAAGTTTCATGGGAAGACGACTCGTTTTATATTTTTCACGATTTTTGAAACTTTTTGCGGTTCAGGATTTTTAAAAATTTTTTTGGAAAGATTTTTGGCCCCAAACTTGGTAGACGTGATCCTTGTATTTTTTTTGGCATGCAAAAAAAATTCAGCTAAAAACTCGAAGTGTACAAGATTTTGTGACCATTGGAAAAAAGTATCCCTATTTCAGACACTTTAATGGCTATTGGCAGCAAACCTCTAAAATCTCAAATGCTCTTTAAGGGGGTGTGAGTTCTCGAGGTTTAATGAGGGATAGGGGGCCAATATAAGGGCCAAGTACCAGTACCCATCGGATATCATTTGCGCACACCCCCCCGGCCCCCCCGATCGCCGAACCCCAATACCGTCGGTCAGGTTCTCCAACGATGCTCCAACGAAGAAAAATGCGGCACCAGCACATGCCCGAGCCCAGCATGTGCTGCCGCAACCCTCGGTCCGGTCCGATCTTAGACTGGGAATGAACTACGTATGCTTAGACTGGGGATGAACTCCGTATGCCTAAGCCAACCGACGAAATGAAAGGGCAGGCGGGCGAGCGGGCGGGCACTACGTCGACCAGAGAGACGGGATGCGCAAGCCGTGGATCGATAGGGTGGTAGTTGAGTTTAGGCACATCTTCATATTTCTGTGTGCCAATGCCGGTTTTATGGCTTCTAAATTCATACAATGCTCCCTTAAGCCTTCACGGGAAGTTTTATGCCAAAACGAATCGTTTTCTATTTTTCACGATTTTTGAAACTTTTTGCGGTTCAAGATTTTTTTAAATTTTTTCAAAAAGATTTTTGGCCCCAAACTTGGTAGACATGATCCTTGTATTTTTTTTGGCATGCACAAAAAAATTCAGCTAAAAACTCGAAGTGTACAAGATTTTGTGACCATTTGAAAAAAGTGTCCCTAATTCAGACACCTTTATGGCTACTGGCAGCAAACCTGTAAAATCTCAAATGCTCTTTAAGGGGGTGTGAGTTCTCAAGGTTTGATGAGAGATAGGGGGCCAATATAAGGGCCAAGTACCAGCACCCATCGCACATCATGTGCGCACACCCCCCGGCCCCCCCGATCGCCGGAACCCCAATGCCGCCGGTCAGGTTCTACGACGATGCTCTGGCGATGGTGCCCTGATGATGAAAAATGTGACACCAGCACATGCCCAAGCCTAGCATGTGCTGCCACAACCCTCGGTCTAGTCCGATCTTAAACTGGGAATGAACTCCATATGCTTAGACTGGGAATGAACTCCGTATGCCTAAGTTAACCCACGAAACGAGCGTGCGGGCGCTCAGCCGGCTAGAGGGGTGGGATGCGCAAGCCGGGGATTTTCCAAGTCCCCCACTACGTGCTGCCGATCCTGCTACCGCAACCCTCGATCCGGTCCGATCTTAGACTGGGAATGAACTCCGTATGCCTAAGCCAACCGATGAAACGAGCAGGCGGGCGGGCACTAAGCCGGCCAGAGAGACGGGATGCGCAAGCCGTGGATCGATAGGGTGGTAGGTGGGTTTCAGCACATCTTCATATTTCTGTGTGCCGATGCCATTTTTATGGCTTGTAAATTCATACAATGGTCCCTTAAGCCTTCACATGATGTTTCATGGCAAGACGACTCGTTTTCAATTTTTCACAATTTTTGAAACTTTTTGCGGTCGGGGATTTTTTAAAATTTTTTTGGAAGGAGTTTTGTCCCCAAACTTGGTAGACGTGATCCTTGTATTTTTATTGGCATGCACAAAAAAATTCAGCTAAAAAATCGTAGTGTACAAGACTTTGTGACCATTTGAAAAAAGTGTCTCCATTTCAGACACTTTAATGGCTACTGGCAGCAAACCTGTAAAATCTCAAATGCTCTTTAAGGGGGTGTGAGTTCTCGAGGTTTGATGAGGGATAGGGGGCCAATATAAGGGCCGAGTACCAGCACCCATCGCACATCACAAGCCCGACAGTCAGGTTCTCCAGCAATGCTTTGACGATGGTGCCCTAGCGAAGAAAAATGTGGCACCATCACAAGCCCTAGCCCAGCATGTGCAGCTGCAAGCCTCGGTCCGGTCTGATCTTGGTTAGGAATGAACTTCATATGCTTATACTTGGAATGAACTCCGTATTCCTAAGTCAACCCACGAAACGAGCGTGCGGGCGCTCAGCCGGCCAGAAGGGCGAGATGCGTAAGCCAGGGATCTAAATGCTACCGATGCTGCTGCCGCAACCCTCGGTTCGGTCTGATCTTAGACTGGGAATGAATTCCATATGCCTAAGCCAACCAACGAAATGAGCGTGAGGGCGGGCGGGCGGGCGGGCACTACGTCGGCCAGAGAGACGGGATGCGCAAGCTGTGGATCGATAGTTTGGTAGGTGGGTTTAGGCACATCTTCATATTTCTGCATGCCAATGCCATTTTTATTGCTTGTAAATTCATACAATGGTCCCTGAAGCCTTCACATGAAGTTTCATGGCAAGACGA
The DNA here is from genome assembly GCF_047325235.1 of Durio zibethinus. NCBI lineage: Eukaryota > Viridiplantae > Streptophyta > Magnoliopsida > Malvales > Malvaceae > Durio > Durio zibethinus. Next base: position 13,537,420 of record NC_143177.1, read on the forward strand.
CTCGTTTTATATTTTTCATGATTTTTGAAACTTTTTACGGTTTGGGATGTTTTAAAATTTTTTCAGAATTATTTTTGGCTCCAAACTTGGTAGACGTGATCCTTGTATTTTTTTTGGCATGCATAAAAAAATTCAGCTAAAAACTCGAAGTGTACAAGATTTTGTGGCCATTTGAAAAAAGTGTCCCCATTTCAGACACTTTAATGGCTACTGGTAGCAAACCTGTAAAATCTCAAATGCTCTTTAAGGGGGTGTGTGTTCTTGAGGTTTGCTAAGGGATAGGGGGCCAATACAAGTACCAAGTACCAGCAACCATCGCGCATCATGTACGCACATCCCCCCAGCCGCCCCGATCGTCGGAACCATAATACCTCGGCCAGGTTCTCCGACGATGCTTTGGTGATGGTGCCCAGGCGAAAAAAAATGCGACACTAGCACATGCTCGAGCCTAGCATGTGCTGTCGCAACCCTCGGTCCGGTCCGATCTTAGACTAGGAATGAACTCCGTATGTTTAGACTGGGAATCAACTCGATATGCCTCGGTCAACCGACGAAACGAGCGTGCCGGCGCTCAACCGGCCAGAGGGGTGGGATGCGTAAGCCGGGGATCGGTCGGGTCCCCTTCTACGTGCTGTTGATCCTGCTACCGCAACCCTCACTCCGGTACAATCTTAGACTGGGAATGAACTTCGTATGCCTAAGCCAACTGACGAAATGAGCGAGTAGGCAGGCGGGCACTACGCCGGCCAGAGAGACGGGATGCCCAAGCCGTGGATCGATAGGGTGGTATGTGGGTTTAGGCACATCTTCATATTTCTCTATGCCAATGCCATTTTTATGGCTTGTAAATTCATACAATGGTCCCTTAAGCCTACACGTGAAGTTTCATGGCAAGACGACTCGTTTTCTATTTTTCATGATTTTTGAAATTTTTACGGTTCGAGATTTTTTAAAATTTTTTTCGAATTATTTTTGGCTCCAAACTTGGTAGACGTGATCCTTGTATTTTTGTTGGCGCACACTTGCCCGAGCCCAACATGTGCTGCCGCAACCCTCGGTGTGGTCCGATCTTAGATTGGGAATGAACTCCGTATGCTTAGACTGGGAATGAACTCTGTATGCCTAAGTCAACCCACGAAACGAGCATGCGGGTGCTCAATAGGCCAGAGGGGCAAGATGCGCAAGCTGGGGATCGACCGGGTCCCCCTCTACGTGTTACCGATCCTACTGCCACAACCCTCGGTCAGATCCAATCTTAGACTGGGAATGAACTCCGTATGCCTAAGCCGACCGACGAAACGAGCGGACGGGTGGACGTGCGGGCACTACACCAGCCAGAGAGACGGGATGCGTGTTACCGATCCTACTGCCGTAACACTCGATTTGGTTTGATCTTAGACTGGGAATTATCTCTGTATGCCTAAGCCAACTGACGAAACGAGCGGGTTGGCGGGCACTACGTCGGCCAGAGAGATGAGATGCGCAAGTCGTGTATCGATAGGGTGGTAGGTTGGTTTAGGCACATCTTCATATTTTTGTGCACCAATGCCATTTTTATGGCTTGTAAATTCATACAATGGTCCCTTAAGCCCTCACGTGAAGTTTCATGGCAAGACGACTTGTTTTCTATTTTTCGTGATTTTTGAAACTTTTTGCGATTCAAGATTTTTTAAAATTTTTTTGAAAGGATTTTTGGTGCCAAACTTGGTAGACATGATCCTTGTATTTTTGTTGGCATGCACAAAAAAATTCAGCTAAAAACTCGAAGTGTACAAGATTTTGTGACCATTTGAAAAAAGTGTCCCCAATTCAGACACTTTAATGGCTACTGGCAGCAAACATGTAAAATCTTAAATGCTCTTTAAGGCGGTGTGAGTTCTCAAGGTTTCATGAGGGATAGGGGGCCAATATAAGGGCCAAGTACCAGCACCCATTGCACATCATGTACACACACCACCCCCGGGCCCCCCGATCGTCGAAACCCCAACGTCGTCGGTCAGGTTCTCCGACGATGCTCCGGTGATGGTGCCCCGACGAAGAAAAATGTGGCACCAACACATGCCCGAGCCCAGCATGTGCTGCCATAACCCTCAGTCCGGTCCGATCTTAGACTGGGAATGAACTTCGTATGCTTAGACTGGGAATGAACTCCGTATGCCTAAGTGAACCCATGATACGAGCGTGCGGGTGCTAAGTCGGCCAGAGGGGCGGGATGCGCAAGTCGGGGATCGATCGGGTCCCCCTCTACGTGCTGCTGATCCTGCTGCCGCAACCCTCGGTCCGGTCTGATCTTAGAATGGGAATGAACTCCGTATGCCTAAGCCAACAGACGAAACGAGCAGGCAGACGGGCGGGCACTACGTCGGCCAGAGAGACGGGATGCGCAAGCCGTGGATCGATAGGGTGGTAGGTGGGTTTAGGCACATCTTCATATTTCTACGTGCCAATGCCATTTTTATGGCTTGTAAATTCATACAATCATCCTGTAAGCCTTCACGTGAAGTTTCATGGCAAGACGACTCGTTTTCTATTTTTCATGATTTTTGAAACTTTTTACGATTCGGGATTTTTTAAAATTTTTTCGGAAGGATTTTTGGCCACAAACTTGGGAGACGTGATCCTTGTATTTTATTTGGCATGCACAAAAATATTCAGCTAAAAACTCGAAGTGTACAAGATTTTGTGACCATTTGAAAAAAGTGTCCCCATTTCAGACACTTTAATGGCTACTGGCAGCAAACCTGTAAAATCTCAAATGCTCTTTAAGGGGGTGTGAGGTCTCAAGGTTTGATGAGGGATAGGGGACCAATATAAGGGCCAAGTACCCGCACCACTCGCACATCATGTGTGCACACCCCCCGTCCCCTTGATCGTCAGAACCCCAATGCCACCGGTCAGGTTCTTCGACGATGGTGCCCCGGCGAAGAAAAATGCAGGACCAACACATGCCCGAGCCCAGCATGTGCTGCTGCAACCCTCTGTCTGGTCCGATCTTAGACTGGGAATGAACTCTGTACGCTTAGACTAGGAATGAACTCGGTATGCCTAAGTCAACCCACGAAACGAGCGTGCGGGGGCTCAGTTGGCCAGAGAGGCGTGATGCGCAAACTGGGGTTCAGTCGGGCCCCCCTCTGCGTGCTGTCGATCCTGATGCCGCAACCCTCAGTCTGGTCTGATCTTAGACTAGGAATGAAGTCCGTATGCCTCAGCCAACCGACGAAACGAGCGGGCGGGCGGGCACTACGCCGGCCAGAGAGACGGGATGCGCAAGCCGTGGATCGATAGGGTGGTAGGTGGGTTTAGGCACATCTTCAGATTTCTATGTGCCAATGCCATTTTTATGGCTTGTAAATTCATAAAATATTCCCTTAAGCCTTCACGTGAAGTTTCATGGCAAGACTACTCGTTTTCTATTTTTCACGATTTTTGAAACTTTTTACGGTTCGGGATTTTTTAAAATTGTTTCGGAAAGAGTTTTGGTCCGAAACTTGGTAGACGTGATCCTTGTATTTTTGTTCGCAAGCACAAAAAAATTCAGCTAAAAACTCGTAGTGTACAAGATTTTGTGACCATTTGAAAAAAATGTCCCAATTTCAGACACTTTAATGGCTACTGGCAACAAATCTGTAAAATCTCAAATGCTCTTTAAGGGGGTGTGAGTTCTTGAGGTTTGATGAGGGATAGGGGGCCAATATAAGGGCCAAGTACCAGCACCCATCGCACATAATTTGCGCATACCCTCCCGGCCCCCCGATCCCTGAAACCCTAATGCCGTCGGTCAGGTTCTCCGGTGATGCTCCGGTGATGGTGCCCCAGCGAAGAAAAATGCGGCACCAGCACATGCCCGAGCCCAGTATGTGCTGCCGTAACCCTTGATCCAATCCGATCTTAGACTGAGAATGAACTCCGTGTGCTTAGACTAGGAATGAACTCTGTGTGCTTAGACTAGGAATAAACTCCGTATGCCTAAGTCAACCCATGAAACGAGCGTGCGGCCGCTCAGCCAGCCAGAGGGGTAGGATGAGCAAGTCGGGGATCGACCGGGTCCCCCTCTAGGTGCTGTCGATCTTGCTACTGCAACCCTCGGTCCGGTCCAATCTTAGACTGTGAATGAACTCCGTATGCCTAAGCCAGCTGACGAAAAGAGCGGGCGGGCGGGCGGGCACTACGCCGGCCAGAGAGACGGGATGCACAAGCCGGGGATCGATAAGGTGGTAGGTGGGTTTAGGCACATCTTCATATTTCTACGTGCCAATGCCATTTTTATGGCTTGTAAATTCATACAATCGTCCCTTAAGCCTTCACGTGAAGTTTCATGGCAAGACGACTCGTTTTCTATTTTTCATGATTTTTGAAACTTTTTGCGATTCGGGATTTTTTAAAATTTTTTCAGAAAGAGTTTTGGCCACAAACTTGGGAGACGTGATCCTTGTATTTTTGTTGGCATGCACAAAAAAATTCAGCTAAAAACTCAAATTGTACAAGATTTTGTGACCATTTGAAAAATGTGTCCCCATTTCAGACACTTTAATGGCTACTGGCAGCAAACCTATAAAATCTCAAACGCTCTTTAAGGGGGTGTGACATCTCAAGGTTTGATGAGGGATAGGGGGCCAATATAAGGGCTCAATACCCGTACCCATCGCACATCATGTGCGCACACCCCCCGCCCCCCGATCGTCGGAACCCCAATGCCACCGGTCAGGTTCTCCGGCGACAGTGCCCCGACGAAGAAAAATACAACACCAACACATGCCCAAGCCCAGCATGTGCTGCCGCAACCCTCGGTCTGGTCTGATCTTTGACTAGGAATGAACTCCGTATCCTAAGTCAACCCATAAAACAAAGCGTGCGTGTGCGCAGCCTGCTGGAGGGGCGGGATGCGCAAGTCGAGGATCGACCGGGTCCCCCACTACGTGCTGCCGATCCTGCTACCGCAACCCTCGATCTGGTCCGATCTTAGACTAGAAATGAACTCCGTATGCCTAAGCCAACCGATTAAACGAGCGGGCAGGCGGGCGGGTACTACGCCGGCTAGAGAGACGGGATGTGCAAGCCATGGATCGATAGGGTGGTCGGTGGGTTTAGGCACATCTTCATATTTCTACATGCCAAAGCCATTTTTATGGCTTGTAAATTCATACAATGGTCCCTTAAGCCTTCACGTGAAGTTTCTTGGCAAGATGACTCGTTTTCTATTTTTCACGATTTTTGAAACTTTTTGCGGTTCGAGATTTTTTAAAATTTTTTTCGAAAGGAGTTTTGGCTCCAAACTTGGTAGACGTGATCCTTGTATTTTTTTTGGCATGCACAAAAAAATTCAGCCAAAAACTCGAAGTGTACAAGATTTTTTGATCATTTGAAAAAAGTGTCCCCATTTCAGACACTTTAATGGCTACTGGCAGCAAACCTGTAAAATCTCAAATGCTCTTTAAAGGGGTGTGAGTTCCCAACGTTTGATGAGGGATAGGGGCCCAATATACGGGCCAAGTACCAGCACCCATCACACATCTTGTGTGCACACCCCCCGACCCCTCCGATCGTTGGAACCCCAGTGCCGTCGGTCAGGTTCTCTGACGATGCTTCTGCAATGGTGCCCCGGTGAAGAAAAATGTGGCTCCGGCACATGCCTGAGCCTAGCATGTGCTTCCACAACCCTTGGTCTGGTCCGATCTTAGACTGGGAATGAACTTCGGATGCTTAGACTGGGAATGAACTCCATTTGCCTAAGTCAACCCACGAAACGAGCGTGCGGGTGCTTAGTAGGCCAGAGGGGTGGGATGCACAAGCCGGGGATCGATCGGGTCCCCCTCTGCATGCTGTCGGTCCTGCTGCCATAATCGTCAGTCTGGTCCAATCTTAGACATGGAATGAACTCCGTATGCCTAAGTCGACTGACGAAACGAGCGAGCGGGCGGGCGGGCGGGCACTACGTTGGCCAGAGAGGCGGGATGCGCAAGCCGTGGATCGATAGGGTGGTAGGTGGGTTTAGGCACATCTTCATATTTCTGTGTGCCAATGCCATTTTTATGGCTTGTAAATTCATACAATGGTCCCTTAAGGCTTCACGTGAAATTTCATGGCAAGACATCTCGTTTTCTATTTTTCATGATTTTCAAAACATTTTGCGGTTCGAGATTTTTAAAAATTTTTTCGGAAGGCGTTTTGGCCCCAAACTTGGTAGACATGATCTTGTATTTTTATTGGCATGCGCAAAAAAATTCAGCTAAAAACTCGAAGTGTATAAGATTTTGTGACCATTTGAAAAAAGTGTCCCTATTTTAGACACTTTAATGGCTACTGGCAGCAAACCTGTAAAATCTCAAATGCTCTTTAAGGGGGTGTGAGTTCTCAAGGTTTGATGAGAGATAGGTGGCCAATATAAGGGCCAAGAACCAGCACCCATCACACATCATGTCCGCACACCCCCCGGCCCCCCGATCGTCGGAACCCCAATGCCGCCGGTCAGGTTCTCTGGCATGTGTTGTCGTAACCCTTGGTCTGGTCCGATCATAGACTGGGAATGAACTCCGTATGCTTAGACTGGGAATGAACTCCATATGCCTAAGTCAACCCACGAAACGAGCATGCGGGCGCTCAGCCGGCCAGAGGGGCGAGATGCGCAAGCCGGGGATCGGTCGGGTCCCCCTTTGCGTGCTGCCGATCCTGTAGCTGTAACACTCGGTCTGGTCTAATCTTAGACCAGCAATGAACTTCGTCTGCCTAAGCTAACCGATGAAACGAGCGGGCGGACGGGCACTACGCCGGCCAGAAAGGCAGGATGCGTAAGCCGTGGGTCGATAGGGTGGTAGGTGGGTTTAGCCACATCTTCATATTTCTGCGTGCCAATGCCATTTTTATGGCTTGTAAATTCAAACAATGGTCCCTTAAGCCTTCACGTGAAGTTTCATGGCAAGACGACTCGTTTTCTATTTTTCACGATTTTTGAAACTTTTTGCAGTTCGAGATTTTTTAAAATTTTTTCAAAAATAGTTTTGGCCCCAAAACTGGAAGACATGATCCTTATATTTTTTTTGGCATGCACAAAAAAATTCAGCTAAAAACTCGAAGTGTACAAGATTTTGTGACCATTAGAAAAAAGTGTCCCCATTTCAGACGCTTTAATGACTACTGGCAACAAACTTGTAAAATCTCAAATGCTCTTTTAGAAGGTGTGAGTTCTCAAGGTTTGATGACGGATAGGGGGCCAACATGAGGGCCAAGCACCAGCACCCATCGCATATCATGTGTGCACACCCCCTGGCCCTCCCGATCGTCGGAACCCCAACGCCGTCGGTCAGGTTCTCCGACGATGGTGCCCCGACGAAGAAAAATGTGGCACTAGCACATGCCTGAGCCCAGAATGTGCTTCCGCAACCCTCGGTCCGATCCGATCTTAGACTAGGAATGAACTCCGTATGCTTAGACCGGGAATGAACTCCGTATGCCTAAGTCAACCCATGAAACAGGTGTGCGGGTGCTCAGTCGACCAGAGGGGCGGGATGCGCAAGCCGGGTCCCCCTCTGCGTGCTGTCGATCCTGCTACCACAACCCTCGGTTTGGTCTGATCTTAGACTGGGAATGAACTCCATATGCCTAAGCCAACTGACAAAACGAGCGGGCGGACGGGCGGGCAGGCACTGCGCTGGCCAGAGAGACGAGATGCGCAAGCCGTCGATCGATCGGGTGGTCGGTGGGTTTAGGCACTTCTTCAGATTTCTGTGTGCCAATGCCATTTTTATGGCTTGTAAATTCATACAATGGTCCCTTAAGCCTTCACGTGAAGTTTCATGGCAAGACGACTCGTTTTCTATTTTTCACGATTTTCAAAACTGTTTGCGGTTTGAGATTTTTTAAAATTTTTTTGGAAGGAGTTTTGGACCCAAACTTGGTAGACGTGATCCTTGTATTTTTGTTGGCCTGCGCAAAACAATTTCACTAAAAACTTGAAGTGTACAAGATTTTGTGATCATTAGAAAAAAGTGTCCCCATTTCAGACACTATAATGGCTACTGGTAGCAAACCTGTAAAATCTCAAATGCTGTTTAAGGGGGTGTGCGTTCTAGAGGTTTGATGAGGGATAAGGGGGCCAATATAAGGGCCAAGTACCAGTACCCATTGCAAATCATGTGTACAAGATTTTGTGACCATTTGAAAAAAGTGTCCCAATTTCAGACTCTTTAATGGCTACTGGCAGCAAACCTATAAAATCTCAAATGCTCTTTAAGGGGGTGTGAGTTCTCAAGGTTTGATGAGGGATAAGGGGCCAATATAAGGGCCAAGAACCAGCACCCATCGCAAATCATGTGCGCACACCCCCCCGACCCCTCTGATCGTCAGAACCCAATGCCGCCGATCAGGTTCTCCGATGATGCTCCGACGATGGAGCCCCGACGAAGAAAAATGCGGCACGAACACATGCTCGAGCCCAGTATGTGCTGCCACAATCCTCGGTCTGGTCCGATCTTAGACTGGGAATTAACTCCGTATGCTTAGACTAGGAATGAACTCCGTATGCCTAAATTAACCCATGAAACGAACGTGCGACTGCTTAACCGACCAGAGGGGCAGGATGCGCAAACCGGGGATTGATCGGGTCCCCCTCTGCGTGCTACCGATCTTGCTACCGCAACCCTCAGTCCGGTCCAATCTTAGACTATGAATGAACTCCGTATGCCTAAGCCAACCGATGAAACGAGCGGGCGGGCAGGCGGGAGGGCGGGCACTACGTCGGCTAGAGAAACGGGAGGCACAAGCCGTGGATCGATAGGGTGGTACATGGGTTTAGGCACATCTTCATATTTCTACTGCCAATGCCATTTCTATGGCTTGTAAATTCATACAATGGTCCCTTAACCCTTCACGTGAAGTTTCATGGCAAGACGACTCGTTTTCTATTTTTCATGATTTTTGAAACTTTTTACGAGTCAGGACTTTTTAAAATTTTTTCATAAGGAGTTTTGGCCCCAAGCTTGGTAGACGTGATCCTTGTACTTTTGTTGGCATGCACAAAATAATTCAGCTAAAAACTTGAAGTGTTCATGATTTTGTGACCCTTTGAAAAAAGTGTCCCCATTTCAGACACTTTAATAGCTACAGGCAGCAAACCTGTAAAATCTCAAATGCTCTTTAAGGGGTGTGAGTTCTCGAGGTTTGATGAGGGATAGGGGGCCAATATAATGGCCAAGTACCTGCACCCATCGAACATCATGTGCGCACACCCCCCGGCCCCTCCGATCGTCAGAACACCAATACGGCGGGTCAGGTTCTCCGACGATGCTCAGACGATAGTGCCTCTACGAAGAAAAATGCATTACCAACACATGCCCGAGCCCAGCATGTGCTGCCGCAACCCTCGGTCGGGTTTGATCTTAGACTGGGAATTAACTCCGTATGCTTAGACTAGGAATGAACTCCGTACGCCTAAGTCAACCCACGAAACGAGCGTGCGGGTGCTCAGCCGACCAGAGGGGCAGGATGCGCAAGTTGGGGATCAGCCGGGTCCCCTTCTTGCTGTCGATCTTGCTATCGCAACCCTTGGTCCGGTCCGATCTTAGACTGGGAATGAACTCCGTATGCCTAAGCCAACCTATGAAACGAGTGGCGGCCGGGCGGGCACTACACCGGCCAAAGAGATGGGATGTGCAAGCCGTGGATCGATAGGGTGGTAGGAGGGTTTAGGCACATCTTCATATTTCTGCATGCCAATGCCATTTTTATGGCTTGTAAATTCATACAATGGTCCCTTAAGCCTTCACGTGAAGTTTCATGGCAAGACGACTCGTTTTCTATTTTTCACAATTTTTGAAACTTTTTGCGGGTCAGGATTTTTGAAAATTTTCTCATAAGGAGTTTTGGCCCCAAGCTTGGTAGACGTGATCCTTGTATTTTTGTTGGCATTCACAAAAAAATTCAACTAAAAACTCAAAGTGTACATGATTTTGTGACCCTTTTGAAAAAAGTGTCCCCATTTTAGACACTTTAATGGCTACTGGCAGCAAACTTGTAAAATCTAAAATGCTCTTTAAGGGGGTGTGAGTTCTCGAGGTTTGATGAGGGATAGGGGGCCAATATAACGGCCAAGTACCAGCACCCATCGCACATCATGTGCGCACACCCCCCCCGCCCCCCCCGATCGTCGGAACGCCAATGCCGCCGGTCAGGTTCTCTAGCGATGCCCTGACGATGGTGCCCCAACGAAGAAAAATACGGCACCAACACATGCCTGAGCCCAGCAAACCTCGGTCTGGTCCGATCTTAGACTGGGAATGAACTTCGTATGCCTAAGCCAACCGGCGAAAGGGACGGACGGGCGGGCGGGCGGGCACTATGCCGGCCAGAGAGACATGTGCTGTCGCAACCCTCGAGCCGATCTGATCTTAGACTGGGAATGAACTCCGTACGCTTGGACTGGGAATGAACTCTGTATACCTAAGTCAACCCACGAAACGAGCGTGCGGGTGGTCAACCGACTATAGGGGTGGGATGTGCAAGTCGGGGATCGGTCAGGTCCCCCACTGCGTGCTGCCAATCTTGCTGCCGCAACCCTCGATCCTGTCCGATCTTAGACTGGGAATGAACTCTGTATGCCTAATCCAATCGATGAAACGAGCGGGCAGGCGGGCGGGCACTACATCGGCCAGAGAGACGGGATGCGCAAGCCGTGGATCGATACGGTGGTAGGTGGGTTTAGGCACATCTTCATATTTTTACGTGCCAATTCCATTTTTATAGCTTGTAAATTCATACAATGGTCCCTTAAGCCTTCACGTGAAGTTTCATCGCAAGACGACTCGTTTTCTATTTTTCACATTTTTTAAAACTTTTTACAGTTCAGGATTTTTTAAAATTTTTTCGGAAGGAGTTTTGGCCCCTAACTTGGTAGACGTGATCCTTGTATTTATGTTGGCATCCACAAAAAAATTCAGCTAAAAACTTTAATGGCTAGAAGTGTACAATTTTTTGTGACCATTTGAAAAAAGTGTCCCCATTTCAGACACTTTAATGGCTACTGACAGCAAACCTGTAAAATGTCAAATGCTCTTTAAGGGGGTGTGAGTTCTTGAGGTTTGATGAGGAATAGGGGGCTAAAATAAGGGCCAAGTACCAGCACCCATCGCACATCATGTGCGTACACCCCCCGGCCCCCCCGATCGTCGGAACCCCAATGTTGCCGGTCAGGTTCTTCGACGATGCCCCGACGATGGTGCCCCGACGAAGAAAAATTTGGCACTAATACCGTATGCTTAGATTGGGAATAAACTCTGTATGCCTAAGTCAACCCACAAAATAAGAGTGCGGGTGCTCAGTCGGCCAGAGGGGTGGGATGCGCATGTCAGGGATCGATCGGGTCCACCTCTGCGTGCTGCCGATCCTACTGCCGGAACCCTCGGTCTGGTCCGATCTTAGACTGGTAATGAACACCATATGCCTAAGCCAACCGATGAAACGAGTGGGCAAGCGGGCAGGCGGGCACTACGCAGGCCAGAGAGACGGGATATGTAAGCCGTGGATCGATAGGGTAGTAGGTGGGTTTCGGCACATCTTCATATTTTTGGATGCCAATGCCATTTTTATGGCTTGTAAATTCATACAATGGTTCCTTAAGCCTTCACGTGAAGTTTCAGGGAAAGACGACTCATTTTCTATTTTTCATGATTTTTGAAACTTTTTGTGGTTCGGGATTTTTTAAAATTTTTTCGAAAGGAGTTTTGGCCCCAAACTTGGTAGACATGATCCTTTTATTTTTGTTGGCATGCACAAAAAAATTCAGCTAAAAACTCGAAGTGTACAAGATTTTGTGACCATTTGAAAAAAGTGTCCCCATTTCAGACACTTTAATGGCTACTAACAGCAAACCTGTAAAATCTCAAATGCTCTTTAAGGGGGTGTGAGTTCTCGAGCTTTGATGAGGGATAGGGGCCCAATATAAGGGCCAAGTACCAGCACCCATCGCACATCATGTGCGCACAACCCCCGGCCCCCCCGATCGTCGGAGCCCCAATGCCGCCTGTCAGGTTCTCCGGCGATGCTCCGGGGATGGTGCCCCGACGAAGAAAAATGCGGCACCAACACATGCCCGAGCCAAGCATGTGCTGCCGCAACCCTCGGTCCACTCCGATCTTAGTCTGGGAATGAACTCCGTATGCTTAGACTATGAATGAACTCTGTATGCCTAAGTCAACCACAAAACAAGTGTGCGGGTGCTAAGCCGGCCAGAGGGGTGGGATGCGCAAGTCGGGGATCGGTTAGGTCCCCCTCTGCGTGCTGCCAATCCTGCTACCGCAACCCTCAGTCCGGTCTGATCTTAGATTGGAATGAACTCCGTATGCCTAAGCCAACTGATGAAACGAGCGGGTGGGTGGGCGGGCGGGCACTACGTTGGCCAGAGAGACGGGATGCACAAGCCGTGGATCGATAGGGTGGTAGGTGGGTTTAAGCACATCTTCAAATTTCTGTGTGCCAATGCCATTTTTATGGCTTGTAAATTCATACAATGGTCCCTTAAGCCTTCACGTGAAGTTTCATGGCAAGACGACTCGTTTTCTATTTTTCACGATTTTTGAAGCTTTTTGTGGTTCTGGATTTTTCAAAATTTTCTCGGAAGGATTTTTGGTCCCAACCTTGGGAGATGTGATCCTTGTATTTTTTTTGGCGTACACAAAAAAATTCAGCTAAAAACTCGAAGTGTACAAGATTTTGTGACCATTTGAAAAAAGTGTCTCCATTTCAGACACTTTAATGGCTACTGGCAGCAAACCTGTAAAATCTCAAATGCTCTTTAAGGGGGTGTGAGCTCTCGAGGTTTGATGAGGGATAGGGGGCCAATATAAGGGCCAAGTACGAGCACCGATCGCACATCATGTGCGCACACCCCCCGGCCCCCCCAATCGTCGGAACCCATATGCCGCCGGTTAGGTTCTTCGGCAATGCTCCAGTGATGGTGCCCCGGTGAAGAAAAATGTGGCACCAACACATGCCCGAGTCCAGCATGTGCTGCCGCAACCCTCGGTCCAGTCCGATCTTAGACTGGGAATGATCTCTGTATGATCAGACTGGGAATGAACTCCGTATGCCTAAGTCAACCCACGAAACGAGTGTGCGGGTGCTCAGCCGGCCAGTGGGGCAGAAAGCGTAAGCCGGGGATCGGTCGGGTCCCCCTCTGTGTGCTGCCGATCTTGCTGCCACAACTCTCAGTCTGGTCCGATCTTCGACTGGGAATAAACTCCGTATGCCTAAGCCAACAGACGAAACGAGCAGGCGGGTGGGCAGGCGGGCACTATGCCGGCCAGAGAGACGGGATGCACAAGCCGTGGATCGATAGGGTGCTAGGTGGGTTTAGGCACATCTTCATATTTCTGTGTGCCAATGCCATTTTTATGGCTTGTAAATTCATACAATGGTTCTTTAAGCCTTCACGTGAAGTTTCATGGCCAGACGACTCGTTTTCTATTTTTCACGATTTTCAAAAATTTTTACGGTTCAGGATTTTTTTAAAATTTTTTCAGAAGCAGTTTTTCCCCAAACTTGGTAGACATGATCCTTGTATTTTTGTTGGCACGCACAAAAAAATTCAGCTAAAAACTTTAATAGCTAGAAGTGTACAAGATTTTGTGACCATTTGAAAAAAGTGTTCCCATTTCAGACACTTTAATGGCTACCGACAGCAAACCTGTAAAATTCAAATGCTCCTTAAGGGGGTGTGAGTTCTCGAGGTTTGATGAGAGATAGGGGGCCAATATAAAGGCCAAGTACCAGCACCCATCACACATCATGTGCGCACACCCCCTGGCCCCCCCGATCGTCGGAACCCCAATGCCGTCGGTCAGGTTCTCCGACGATGCTCTGACGATGGTGCCCCGACGAAGAAAAATACGACACCAACACATGCCCGAGCCCAGCATGTGCTGCCGCAACCCTCGGTCCTATCCGATTTTAGACTGGGAATGAACTCCGTATGCTTAGACTAGGAATGAACTCCGTATGCCTAAGTCAACCCACAAAATGAGCGTGCGATTGCTCAATCGGCCAGAGGGGCGGGATGCGCAAGCCAGGGATCGGTCGGGTCCCCCTCTATGTTCTGTCAATCCTATTGCTGCAACCCTCGATCTGGTCAGATCTTAGACTGGTAATGAACACCGTATGCCTAAGCCAACCGACGAAACGAGTGGGCGGGCGGGCACTACGCCGGCCAGAGAGACAGGATACGCAAGCCGTGGATCGATAGGGTGGTAGGTGGGTTTAGGCACATCTTCATATTTCTGCATGCCAATGCCATTTTTATGGCTTGTAAATTCATACAATGGTCCCTTAAGCCTTCACGTGAAGTTTCATGGCAAGACGACTCGTTTTCTATTTTTCATGATTTTTTAAACTTTTTGTGGTTTGGGATTTTTTAAATTTTTTTCGAAATGAGTTTTGGTCCCAAACTTAGTAGACGTGATCCTTTTTTTTTTATTGGTGTGCACAAAAAAATTCAGCTAAAAACTCGATGTGTACAAGATTTTGTGACCATTTGAAAAAAGTGTCCCCGTTTCAAACACTTTAATCGCTACTGGCAGTAAACCTGTAAAATCTCAAATGCTCTTTACGGGGGTGTGAGTTCTCAAGGTTTGATAAGGGATAGGGGGCCAATATAAGGGCCAAGTACCAGCACCCATCGCGCACCATGTGCGCACACCCCCCGGCCCCCCAATCGCTGAAGCCCCAATGCCACCGGTCAGGTTCTCCGACAATGCTCCGGTGATGGTGCCCCGACAAAGAAAAATGCAGCACCAACACATGCCCGAGCCAAGCATGTGCTGCCGCAACCCTCGATCTAGTCCGATCTTAGACTGGGAGTGAACTCTGTATGCTTAGACTGGGAATTAACTCCGTATGCCTAAGTCAACCCACGAAACGAGCGTGCGGGTGCTCAGCCGGCCAGAGGGGAGGGATGCGCAAGCCGGGGATCGGTTGGGTCCCCCTCTATGTGCTACCAATCCTGCTACCGCAACCCTCAGTCTGGTCCAATCTTAGACTGGGAATGAACTCCGTATACCTAAGCCAACCGATGAAACGAACGGGCGGACGGGTGGGTGGGCACTACGTCGGCCAGAGAGACGGGATGCGCAAGCCGTGGATCGATAGGGTGGTAGGTGGGTTTGGACACATCTTCATATTTCTGCATGCCAATGCCATTTTTATGGCTTGTAAATTCATACAATGGTCCCTTAAGCCTTCACATGAAGTTTCATGGCAAGACGACTCGTTTTCTATTTTTCATAATTTTTGAAACTTTTTACGGTTCGGGATTTTTTAAAATTTTTTCGGGAGGAGTTTTGGCCCCAAACTTGGTAGATGTGATCCTTGTATTTTTGTTGGCATGCACAAAAAAATTCAGCTAAAAACTCGAAGTGTACAAGATTTTGTGACCATTTGAAAAAAGTGTCCCCATTTGAGACACTTTAATTGCTACTGGAAGCAAACCTGTAAAATCTCAAATGCTCTTTAAGGGGGTGTGAGTTCTCGAGGTTTGATGAGGGATAGGGGGCCAATATAAGGGCCAAGTATGAGCACCCATCGCACATCATGTGCGCACAACCCCCCCGACCCCCCGATCGCCAGAACCCCACTTCCGCCTGTCAGGTTCTCCGACGATGGTCCGACGATGGTGCCCCGACGAAGGAAAATGCGGCACCAACAAATACCCGAGCCCAGCGTGTGCTGCCGCAACCCTCAGTCGGCCAGAGGGGCGGGATGCACAAGCCAGGGATCGGTCGGGTCCCCCTCTACGTTCTATCAATCCTACTGCTGCAACCCTCGATCTGGTCAAATCTTAGACTGGTAATGAACACCGTATTCCTAAGCCAACCGATGAAATGAGTGGGCGGGCGGGCAGTACGCCGGCCAGAGAGACGGGATGCGCAAGCCGTGGATCGGTAGGGTGGTAGGTGGGTTTAGGCACATCTTCATATTTCTGCATGCCAATGCCATTTTTATGGCTTGTAAATTCATACAATGGTCCCTTAAGCCTTCACGTGAAGTTTCATGGCACGACGACTCGTTTTCTATTTTTCACGATTTTTGAAACTTTTTGTGGTTTGAGATTTTTTAAAATTTTTTCGAAAGGATTTTTGGCCCCAAACTTGGGACACGTGATCCTTCTATTTTTTTTGGCATGCGCAAAAAAATTCAGCTAAAAACTTGAAGTGTACAAGATTTTGTGATCATTTGAAAAAAGTGTCCCCATTTCAAACACTTTAATGGCTACTGGTAGCAAACCTGTAAAATCTCAAATGCTCTTTAAGGGGGTGTGAGTTCTAGAGGTTTGATGAGGGGTAGGGGGCCAATATAAGGGCCAAGTGCCAGCACCCAACGCAAATCATGTGCGCACACCCCCCCTTGGCCGCCCCGATGCCACCGGTCAGGTTCTCCGACGATGCTCCGACGATGGTGCCCCGATGAAGAAAAATACGGCACTAGCACATGCCCGAGCCCAGCATCTGCTGCCGCAACCCTCGTTCTGGTTCGATCTTGGACTGGGAATGAACTCCATATGCTTAGACTGGGACTGAACTCCTTATGCCTAAGTCAACCCACGAAACGAGCGTGCGGGTGCTCAGCCGGCCAGAGGGGCGGGATGTGCAAGTCGGGATCAGCCGGGTCCCCCTCTTTGTGCTGTCGATCTTGCTGCCACAACCCTCGGTCTGGTCCAATCTTAGACTGGGAATGAACTCCATATGCCTAAGCCAACCGACGAAACGAGCGGGCGGGCGGGCGGGCGGGCGGGCACTACGCTGACCAGAGAGACGGGACGCGCAAGCCATGGATCGATAGGGTGGTAGGTGGGTTTAGGCACATCTTCATATTTCTGCATGCCAATGCCATTTTTATGGCCTGTAAATTCATACAATGGTCCCTTAAGCCTTCACGTGAAGTTTCATGGCAAGATGACTCGTTTTCTTATTTTCACGATTTTCAAAACTTTTTACTGTTCAGGATTTTTTAAAATTTTTTTGGAAGAAGTTTTGGCCCCAAACTTGGTAGACGTGATCCTTGTTTATTTGTTTGCATGCACAAAAAAATTTAGCTAAAAACTCGAAGTGTACAAGATTTTGTGACCACTAGAAAAAAGTGTCCCCATTTCAGACACTTTAATGGCTACTGGAAGCAAACCTGTAAAATCTCAAATGCTGTTTAAGGGGTGTGAGTTCTCGAGGTTTGATAAGGGATAATGGGCCAATATAAGGGCCAAGTACTAGCACCCATCACACATCATGTGCGCACACCCCCCGGCCCCCCCGATCATCGAAACCCCAATGCTGCTGATCAGGTTCTCCGGTGATGCTCCGACGATGGTGCCCCGACGAAGAAAAATGCGGCACCAGCACATGCTCGAGACCAGCATGTGCTACCGTAACCTTTGGTCCGGTCCGATCTAAGACTGGGAATAAACTCCGTATGCCTAAGTCAACCCACGAAACGAGCATGCAGGCGCTTAGTTGGCCAGAGGTGCGGGATGCGCAAGCCAGGGATCGATCGGGTCCCCCTCTACGTGCTGCCAATCCTGCTACTGCAAACCACAGTCCTGTGCGATGTTAGACTGGGAATGAACTCCGTATGCCTAAGCCAACTAACGAAATGAGCGGGTGGGCGGGCAAGCGGGTGGGCACTACGCCGGCCAGAGAGACGGGACGCGTAAGCCGTGGATTGATAGGGTGGTAGGTGGGTTAGGCACATCTTCATATTTCTGCATGCCATTGCCATTTTTATGGCCTGTAAATTCATACAATGGTCCCTTAAGCCTTCACGTGAAGTTTCATAGCAAGACGACTCGTTTTCTATTTTTCACGATTTTCAAAACTTTTTACGGTTTGGGATTTTTTAAAATTTTTTCAGAAGGAGTTTGGGCCCCAAACTTGGTAGACGTGATCCTTGTATTTTTGTTGGCATGCACAAGAAAATTCAGCTAAAAACTTAGAGTGTACAAGAGTTTGTGACCATTTCAAAAAATTGTCCCCATTTTAGACACTTTAATGGCTACTGGAAGCAAACCTGTAAAATCTCAAATGCTCTTTAAGGGGGTGTGAGTTCTCGAGGTTTGATGAGGGATAGGGGGCCAATATAAGGGCCAAGTACTATCACCCATCGCTCATCATGTGCGCACACCCCCCCGGCCCCCCCGATCGTCGGAACCCCAATGCCGTCGGTCAGGTTCTATGACGATGCTCCGACCATGGTGCCCCGGGGAAGAAAAATGCGGCACCAGCACATGCTCACGCCAAGCATGTGCTGTCGCAACCCTCAGTCTGATCCAATCTTAGACTAGGAATGAACTCTGTATGCTTAGACTGGGAAGGAACTCCGTATGCCTAAGTCAACCCAGGAAACGAGCGTGCGGGCACTCAGCCGGCCAGAGGGGCGGGATGCGCAAGCTGGGATCGATCGGGTCCCCATCTGTGTGCTGCCGATCCTGTTGCCGCGACCCTCGGTCCAGTCCGATCTTAGACTGGGAATGAACTCCATATGCCTAAGCCAACCGACGAAACGAGCGGGCGGGCGGGCACTACACCGGCCAGAGAGACGGAATGCGTAAGCCGTGGATCAATAGGGTGGTAGGTGGGTTTAGGCACGACTTCATATTTTTGAGTGCCAATCCCATTTTTATGGCTTGTAAATTCATACAATGGTCCCTTAAGCCTTCACGTGAAGTTTCATGGCAAGATAACTCATTTTCTATTTTTCACGATTTTTGAAACTTTCTTGGCATGCACAAAAAAATTCAGCTAAAAACTTGAAGTGTACAATATTTTGTGACCATTTGAAAAAAGTGTCCCCATTTCAGACACTTTAATGGCTACTGGCAGCAAAGCTATAAAATCTTAAATGCTCTTTAAAGGGGTGTGAGCTCTCGAGGTTTGATGAGGGATAGGGGGCCAATAGAAGGGCCAAGTACCAGCACCCATCGCACACCATGTGCGCACACCCCCCGGCCCCCCCAATCACCGGAACCCCAATGCCACCGGTCAAGTTCTCCGGTGATGCTACCCCAGCAAAGAAAAATGCGGCACCAGCACATGCCCCAGCCCAGCATGTGCTGTCGCAACCCTCGATCCGGCCTGATCTTAGACTAGGAATGAACTCTGTATGCTTAAGTCAACCCACGAAACAATCGTGCGGGAGCTTAACCGGCCAGAAGGGCGGGATGCGCAAGCTGAGGATCGACTAGGTCCTCCTCTGTGTGCTGTCGATCCAACTATCACAACCCTCGGTTCGATCCGATCTTAGAGTGGAAATGAACTCCGTATGCCTAAGCCAACCGATGAAACGATCGAGCGGGCGGGCGGGCGGGCGGGCACTATGCCGGCTAGAGAGAGGGGATGCGCAAGCCGTGGATCGATAGGGTGGTAGGTGGGTTTAGTCACATCTTCATATTTCTGCGTGGCAATGCCATTTTTATGGCTTGTAAATTCATACAATGGTCCCTTAAGCCTTCACGTGAAGTTTCATGGCAAGACGACTCGTTTTCTATTTTTCACGATTTTTGAAACTTTTTGTGGTTCAGGATTTTCTAAAATTTTTTTCGAAGGAGTTTTCACCCCAGCATTGGTAGACATGATCCTTGTATTTTTTTTGGCATGCATAAAAAATTTCAGCTAAAAACTCGAAGTGTACAAGATTTTGTGACCATTTGAAAAAAGTGTCCCCATTTTAGACACTTTAATAGCTACTGGCAGCAAACCTGTAAAATCTCAAATGCTCTTTAAGGGGGTGTGAGTTCTCAAGGTTTGATGAGGGACAGGGGGCCAATATAACGGCCAAGTACCAGCACCCATTGCACATCATGTGCGCACACCCCCCAACCCCCCCGATCACCGGAACCCCAATGCCGCCGGTCAGGTTCTCCGACGATGCTCCGGCGATGGTGCCCCGGTGAAGAAAAATGCGGCACCAACACATGCCTGAGCCTAGCATGTGCTGCCGTAACCTTCGCTCCGGTCCGATCTTAGACTGGGAATGAACTTCGTATGCCTAAGTCAACTCACGAAACGAGCGTGCGGGTGCTCAGCCGGCCAGAGGGGAGGGATGCGCAAGCCGGGGATCGGCCAGGTCCCCCTCTGCGTGCTACCAATCCTACAGCTGTAACCCTTGATCCGATCCGATCTTGGACTGGGAATGAACTTCGTATGCCTAAGCCAACCGACGAAACGAGTGGGCGGGCGGGAGGGCGGGCACTACGTCGGCTAGAGAGACGAGATACGCAAGTCGTGGATCGATAGGGTGATAGGTGGGTTTAGGCACATCTTCATATTTCTGTGTTCCAATGCCATTTTTATGGCTTTTAAATTCATACAATGGTCCCTTAAGCCTTCACGTGAAGTTTCATAGCAAGACGACTCATTTTTTATTTTTCATGATTTTTGAAACTTTTTACGGTTCGAGATTTTTTAAAATTTTTTCGAAATGAGTTTTGGCCCCAAACTTGGTAGACGTGATCCTTGTATTTTTTTTGGCATGCACAAAAGAATTCAGCTAAAAACTCGAAGTGTACAAGATTTTGTGACCATTTGAAAAAAATGTCCCCATTTCAGACACTTTAATGGCTACTGGTAGCAAACCTGTAAAATCTCAAATGCTCTTTAAGGGGGTGTGAGTTCTCGAGGTTTGATGAGGGATAGGGGGCCAATATAAGGGCCAAGTACAGCACCCATCGTACATCATGTGCGCACACCCCCCAACCCCCTCGATCGCCGTAACCCCAATGCCTTCGATCAGGTTCTCCGGTGATGCTCCGACGATGGTGTCCCGGCGAAAAAAAATGCGACACCAACACATGCCCGAGCCCAGCATGTGCAGCCGCAACCCTCGATACACTCCGATCTTAGACTGGAAAAGAACTTCGTATGCTTAGACTGGGAATGAACTCCGTATGCCTAAGTCAGCCCACGAAACAAACGTGTGGGTGCTCAGCCAGCTAGAGGGGCGGGATACACAAGCGGGGGATCGGTCGAGTCCCCCTCTGTGTGCTGCCGATCTTGCCGTCGTAACCCTCGCTCTGGTCTGATCTCAGACTGGGAGTTAACTTCGTATGCCTAAGCCAACCGTCGAAACGAACGGGCGGGCGGGCACTATGCCGACCAAAGAGACGGGATGCGCAAGCCGTGGATCGATAGGGTGGTAGGTGGGTTTAGGCACATCTTCATATTTCTATGTGCCAATGCCATTTTTATGGCTTCTAAATTCATACAATGGTCCCTTAAGCCTTCACGTGAAGTTTCATGGCAAGACGACTCGTTTTCTATTTTTCACGATTTTTGAAACTTTTTACGGTTTGGGATTTTTTAAAATTTTTTTGAAAGGAGTTTTGGCCCCAAACTTGGTAGACGTGATCCTTGTATTTTTGTTGGCATGCACAAAAAAATTTAGCGAAAAACTCAAAGTGTACAAGATTTTGTGACCATTTGAAAAAAGTGTCCCCATTTCAGACACTTTAATTGCTATTGGCAGCAAACCTGTAAAATCTCAAATGCTCTTTAAGGGGGTGCGAGTTTTCGAGGTTTGATGAGGGATATGGGGCCAATATTAGGGCCAAGTACCAGCACCCTTCACACATCATGTGCGCACACCCCCCGGGCCCCCCGATCGTCGAAACCCCAATGCCGCCGGTAAGGTTCTCCGACGATGCTCCGACGATGGTGCCCCGACGAAGAAAAATGCGGCACCAACACATGCCAGAGCCCAACATGTGCTGCCGCAACCCTCGTTCTGGTCCGATCTTAGACTGGCAATGAACTCCGTATGCTTAGACTATGAATGAACTCCGTATGCCTAAGTCAACCCACGAAATGAGCGTGCGGGTGCATAGTCGGCCAAAGAGGCGGGATGCGCAAGCCGTGGATCGGCCGGGTCATCCTCTGCATGCTGCCAATCCTACTGCTGCAACCCTCGATCCGATCCAATCTTAGACTGGGAATGAACTCCATATGCCTAAACCAACCAACGAAACGAGCGGGCAGGTGGGTGGGCGGGTGGGCCGGCACTACGCTGGCCATAGAGGCGGGATGCGCATGCCGTGGATTGACAGGGTGGTAGCTGGGTTTAAACATATTTTCATATTTCTATGTGCCAATAACATTTTTATGGCTTGTAAATTCATACAATGGTCCCTTAAGCCTTCACATGAAGTTTCATGGCAAGATGACTCGTTTTCTATTTTTCACAATTTTCAAAACTTTTTGCGGTTTGAGATTTTTTAAAATTTTTTCGATAGGAGTTTTGGCCCTAAACTTGGTAGACGTGATCCTTGTATTTTTCTTGGCATGCACAAAAAAATTCAGCTAAAAACTCGAAGTGTACAAGTTTTTGTGATCATTTGAAAAAAGTGTCCCCATTTTAGACACTTTAATGGCTATTGGCAGCAAACCTGTAAAATCTCAAATGCTGTTTAAGGGGTGTGAGTTCTCGAGGTTTGATGAGGGATAGTGGGCCAATATAAGGGCCAAGTACCAGCACCCATCGCACATCATGTGCGCACATGCCCCCGGCCCCCCTGGTCGTCGGAACCCCAATGTCGCCGGTCAGGTTCTCTGGCGATGGTGCCCCGACGAAGAAAAATGCAGCACCAGCAGATTCTCGAGCCCAGCATGTGCTGCCGTAGCACTTGGTCCAGTCCGATCTTGGACTGGGAATGAACTCCGTATGCTTAGACTGGGAATGAACTCCGTATGCTAAAGTCAACCGATGAAACGAGCGTGCGGGCGCTCAACCGGCCAGAGGGGCGGGATGCGCAAGCTGGGGATCGGTCGGGTCCCCCTCTGTGTGCTACCAATCCTGCTACTGCCACCCTCAGTTCGGTCTATTCTTAGACTGAGAACGAACTCCGTATGCCTAAGCCAACAGACGAAACGAGTGGGTGGGTGGGCGGGCACTACGCCGGCCAGAGAGATAGGATGTGCAAGCCGTGGATCGATAAGGTGGTAGGTGGGTTTAGGTACATATTCATATTTCTATGTGCCAATGCCATTTCTATGGCTTGTAAATTCATGCAACGGTCCCTTAAGCCTTCACGTGAAGTTTCATGGCAAGACGACTCGTTTTCTATTTTTCATGATTTTCAAAACTTTCTGCGGTTCGAGATTTTTTAAAATTTTTTCGGGAGGAGTTTTGGCCCCAAACTTGGTAGACGTGATCCTTGTATTTTTGATGGTATGCAAAAAAAAAAAATCAGCTAAAAACTTGAAGTGTACAAGATTTTGTGACCATTTGAAAAAAGTGTCCCCATTTCAGACACTTTAATGGTTATTGACAGCAAACCTGTAAAATCTCAAATGCTCTTTAAGGGGGTGTGAGTTCTCGAGGTTTGATGAGGGATAGGGGGCCAATATAAGGGCCAAGGACCAGCACCCATCGCACATCATGTGAGCACACCCCCTCTGGCCCCCCCGATCGTCGGTCAGGTTCTCCGATGACGGTGCCTCGACGAAGGAAAATGCAGCACGAGCACATTCTCGAGCCCAGCATGTGCTGTCGCAACCCTCGGTCCGATACGATCTTGGACTGGGAATGAACTCCGTATGCTTAGACTGGGAATGAACTCCATATGCCTAAGTCAACCCACGAAACGAGCGTGCGGGTGCTCAGCCGGCCAGCAGGTCGAGATGCGCAAGTCGAGGATCAGCCGGGTCCCACTCTGCGTGTTGTGTATCTTGCTGCCACAACCCTCAATTCGGTCTGATCTTAGACTAGGAATGAACTCCGTACGCCTAAGCCAACCGACGAAACAAGCGGGCAGCGGGCGGGCGGGCACTACGTCGGCCAGAGAGGCGGGATGCGCAAGGCGTGGATCGATTGGATGGTAGGTGGGTTAAGGCACATCTTCATATTTTTGCATGCCAATGCCATTTTCATGGCTTATAAATTCATTCAATGGTCCCTTAAGCCTTCACATGAAGTTTCATGGCAAGACGACTCGTTTTCTATTTTTCATGATTTTCAAACTTTTTGCGGTTCAAGATTTTTTAAAATTTTTTCAGAAGAAGTTTTGGCCCCAAACTTGGTAGACATGATCCTTGTATTTTTTTTGGCATGCACAAAAAAATTCAGCTAAAAAGTCGAAGTGTACAAGATTTTGTGACCATTTGAAAAAAGTGTCCCCATTTAAGACACTTTAGTGGCTACTGGCAGCAAACTTGTAAAATCTACAATGCTCTTTAAGGGGGTGTGAGTTCTTGAGGTTTGATGAGGGTTAGGGGGCCAATATAAGGGCCAAGTTCCAGCACCCATCGCACATCATGTGCGCACACCCCCCGGCCCCCCGATCGTCGGAACCCCAATGCCGCCGGTCAGGTTCTCCGGAGATGCTCCGACGATGGTGCCCTGACGAAGAAAAATACGGCACCAGCACATGCTCGAGCCCAGCATATGCTGCCGTAACACTCGGTCCGATCCGGTCTTAGACTGGGAATGAACTCCGTATGCCTAAGTCAACCCACGAAACGAGCGTGTGGGCGCTCAGCTGGCCAGAGGGGTGGGATGCGCAAGCCGGGGATCGACCGGGCGTCCCTCTGCGTGCTGTCAATCCTACTATCGTAACTCTTGGTCTGGTCAGAGCTTAGATAGGGAATGAACTCCGTATACCTAAGCCAACCGATGAAACGAGCGGGCAGACGGGCGGGCGAGCCCTGCGTCGGCCAGAGAGGCGAGATGCGCAAGCCGTGGATCGATAGGGTGGTAGGTGGGTTTAGCCACATCTTCATATTTCTAAGTACCAATGCCATTTTTATGGCTTGTAAATTTATACAATGGACCCTTAAGCCTTCACGTGAAGCTTCATGGCAAGACGACTCCTTTCCAAATTTTCATGATTTTCGAAACGTTTTGTGGTTCGGGATTTTTTCAAATTTTTTCAGAAGGAGTTTTGGCCCCAAACTTGGTTGACATGATCCTTGTATTTTTGTTGGCTTGCACAAAAAAATTCAGCTAAAAACTCGAAGTGTACAAGATTTTGGGACCATTTGAAAAAAGTTTCCCCATTTCGAACACTTTAATGGCTACTGGCAGTAAACCTGTAAAATCTCAAATGCTCTTTAAGGGGGTGTGAGTTCTCAAGGTTTGATGAGGTATAGGGGGCCAATATAAGGGCCAAGTACCAGCACCCATCACACATCATGTGCGCACACCCCTCCCGGCCACCCCGATCGCCGGAACCCCAATTTCGTCAGTCAGGTTCTCCGACGATGCTCCGGCGATGGTGCCTCGACGAAGAAAAATGTGGCACCAGCACATGCTCGAGTGCAGCATGTGTTGCCAAAACCCTTGGTCCGATCTTATCTTAGATTGGGAATGAACTCCGTATCCATAAGCCAACCGACGGAACGAGCGGGTGGGTGGGCACTACGTCGGCTAGAGAGGCGGGATGCGCAAGCCGTGGATCGATAGGGTGGTAGGTGGGTTTAGGCACATCTTCATATTTCTGCATGCCAATGCCATTTTTATGGCTTGTAAATTCATACAATGGTCCCTTAAGCCTTCACGTGAAGTTTCATGGCAAGACGACTCCTATTCTATTTTTCACGATTTTCAAAACTTTTTACGGTTCGGGATTTTTTAAAATTTTTTCGGATGGAGTTTTGGTCCCAAACCTGGTAGACGTGATCCTTGTATTTTTGTTAGCATGCACAAAAACATTCAACTAAAAACTCGAAGTGTACAAAATTTTGTGACCATTTGAAAAAAGTGTCCCCATTTCAGACACTTTAATGGCTACTGGCAGCAAACCTGTAAAATCTCAAATGCTCTTTAAGGGGGTGTGAGTTCTTGAGGTTTGATGAGGGATAAGGGGCCAATATAAGGGCCAAGTACTAGCACCCATCGCACATCATGTGCGGACACCCCCCCGACCCCCCCGATTGCCGAACCCTAATGCTGCCAGTCAGGTTCTTCGGCGATGCTCCAGCGATGGTGCCCCAACGAAGAAAAATGCGGCATCAGCCCATGCCCGAGCCTAGCATGTGCTGTCGCAACTCTCGGTCTGGTCTGTGCTTAGACTGGGAATGAACTCCGTATGTTTACACTGGGAATGAACTTCGTATGCCTAAGTCAACCAACGAAATGAGTGTGCAGGTGCTCAACCGACTAGAGGGGTAGGATGCACAAGCCGGGGATCGACCGGCTCCCCCTTTGTGTGCTCCCGATCCTGCTACCGCAACCCTCGGTCTGGTCCGATCTTAGACTAGGAATGAACTCTGTATGCCTAAGCCAATCGACGAAACGAGCGGATGGCGGGCGGGCAGGCACTACGCCTGCCAGAGAGACGAGATGCGCAAGCCGTGGATCGATAGGGTGGTAGGTGGGTTTAGGCACATCTTCATATTTCTGCATGCCAATGCCATTTTTATGGCTTGTAAATTCATACAATGGTCCCTTAAGCCTTCACGTGAAGTTTCATGGCAAGACGACTCGTTTTCTATTTTTCATGATTTTTGAAACTTTTTACGGTTTGTGATTTTTAAATTTTTTCGAAAAAAGTTTGGCCAAAAAATTGGCAGATGTGATCCTTGTATTTTTGTTGGCGTGCACAAAAAAATTCAGCTAAAAACTCGAAGTGTACAAGACTTTGTGACCATTTGACAAAAGTGTCCCCATTCCAGACACTTTAAAGGCTACTGGCAGCAAACCTGTAAAATCTCAAATGCTCTTTAAGGGGGTGTGAGTTCTCTAGGTTTGATGAGGGATAGAGGGCCAATATAAGGGCCAAGTACCAGCACCCATCACACATCATGTGTGCTCACCCCCCGGCCCCCCCGATCGTCGGAACCCCAATGCCGCCGGTCAGGTTCTTCGACAATGCTCTGATGATGGTGCACCGACGAGAAAAATGTGGCACCAACACATGCCCGAGCCCAGCATGTGCTACCGCAACCCTCGGTCCGGTCCGATCTTAGACTGAGAATGAACTCCATATGCTTAGATTGGGAATAAACTCCGTATGCCTAAGTCAACCCACGAAATGAGCGTGCGGGCGCTCAGCCGGCCAGAGGAGCGAGATGCGCAAGCCGGGGATCGATCGGGTCCCCCTCTACGTGCTGCTGATCCTACTGTCACAACCCTCAGTCTGGTCCAATCTTAGACTGGGAATGAACTTCGTATGCCTAAGCCAACCGACAAAACGAGTGGGCGGGCACGACGTCGGCCAGAGAGACGGGATGCGTAAGCCGTGGATCGATAGGGTGGTAGGTTGGTTCAGGCACATCTTCATATTTCTGCATGCTAATGCCATTTTTATGGCTTGTAAATTCATACAATGGTCCCTTAAGCCTTAACGTGAAGTTTCATGGCAAGACGACTAGTTTTCTACTTTTCATGATTTTTGAAACTTTTTGTGGTTCGGGATTTTTTTAAAATTTTTTTGGAAGGATTTTTGGTCCCAAACATGGTAGACGTGATCCTTGTATTTTTAATGGCTTGCATAAAAAAATTCCGCTAAAAATTCGAAGTGTACAAGATTTTGTGACCATTTGAAAAAAGTTTCCCCATTTTAGACACTTTAATGGCTACTGGTAGCAAACCTGTAAAATCTCAAATGCTCTTTAAGGGGGTGTGAGTTCTCAAGGTTTGATGAGGGATAGGGGGCCAATATAAGGGCCAAGTACCAGCACCCATCGCACATCATGTGTGCTCACACCCCTCCGGCCTCGCGATCGCTAGAACCCCAATGCCACCGGTCAGATCTTAGACTGGGAATGAACTCCTTATGCTTAGAATGGGAATGTACTCCGTATGCCTAAGTTAACCCATGAAACGGGCGTACGGGCGCTCAGCCAGCCAAAGGGGTGGGATACGTAAGCCGGGGATCGATCGGGTCCCCCTCTGCGTGCTGTCGATCCTGCTGCCGTAACCCTCGGTCTGGTTGAATCTTAGACTGGGAATGGACTCCGTATGCCTAAGCCAACTGGCAAAACGAGCGGGCAGGCGGGCGGGCACTACATCGGCCAGAGAGACGGGATGTGCAAGCCGTGGATCGATAGGGTGGTAGGTGGGTTTAGGCACATGAAGTTTCATGGCAAGACGACCCGTTTTCTATTTTTCATTATTTTTGAAACTTTTTTTTGGTTTACGATTTTTTAAAATTTTTTCGGAAGGAGTTTTGGCCCCAAACTTGGTAGACGTGATCCTTGTACTTTTGTTGGCATGCACAAAAACATTCAGCTAAAAACTGGAAGTGTACAAGATTTTGTGACCATTTGAAAAAAGTGTCCCCATTTCAGACACTTTAATGGCTACTGGCAGAAAACCTATAAAATCTCAAATGCTCTTTAAGGGGGTGTGAGTTCTCCAGGTTTGATGAGGGATAGGGGAAATATAAGGGCTAAGTACCAGCACCTATTGTACATCATGTGCGTACACCCCCCGACCCCCCTGATCGCCGGAACCCCAATTTCGTAGGTCAAGTTCTCCGGTGATGGTGCCCCGGTGAAGAAAAATGCGGCACCAACACATGCTCGAGCCCAGCATGTACTGCCGCATCCCTCAGTCCGGTCTGATCTTAGACTGGGAATGAACTCCATATGCCTAAGTCAACCCATGAAACGAGCGTGCGGGTGCTTAGCCGGCCAGCTGGGTGGGATGCGCAAGTCGGGGATCGACCGGGTCCCCCTCTGCTTCCTGTCGATCCTGCTGCCATGACCCTCAGTCCGGTCCGATCTTAGACTGGGAATGAACTCCATATGCCTAAGCCAACCGACGAAACGAGCGAGCGGGCGGGCGGGCAGGCACAACTCCGGCTAGAGAGACGGGAGACGCAAGCCGTGGATCGATAGGGTGGTAGGTGGGTTTAGGCACATCTTCATATTTCTGCATGCCAATGCCATTTTTATGGCTTGTAAATTCATACAATGGTCCCTGAAGCCTTCACGTGCAAGACGACTCGTTTTATATTTTTCATAATTTTTGAAACTTTTTGCGGTTCGAGATTTTTTAAAATTTTTTCAGAAGGAGTTTTGGCCCCAAACTTGGTAGACGTGATCCTTGTATTTTTTTTGGCATGCACAAAAAAATTCAGCTAAAAACTCAAAGTGTATAAGATTTTGTGACGATTTGAAAAAAGTGTCCCCATTTCAGACACTTTAATGGCTACTGGCAGCAAACCTGTAAAATCTCAAATGCTTTTTAAGAGGGTGTGATTTCTTGAGGTTTGATGAGGGATAGGGGGCCAATATAAGGGCCAAGTACCAGCACCCATCGCACATCATGCGCGCACACCCCCCGGCCCCCTCGATTGCCAGAACCCCAATATCGTCGGTCAAGTTCACCGACGATGGTGCCTCGGTGAAGAAAAATGCGGCACCAACACATGCCCAAGCCCAGCGTGTGCTACCGCAACCCTCGAGCTGGTCTGATCTTAGGCTGGGAATGAACTCCGTATGCTTAGACTGGGAATGAATTCTGTTTGCCTACGTCAACCCACGAACGAGCATGCAGGTGCTCAGCCAGCCAGAGAAGCGGGCTGCGCAAGCCGGGGATAGGTTGGGTCCCCCTCTGCGTGCTGTGATCCTACTGCCACAACCCTCAGTTCAACCTGATCTTAGACTGGGAATGAACTCCGTATGCCTAAGCCAACCGACGAAACGAGGGCGGGTGGGCGGGCGGGCACTACGCTGGCCAGAGAGACGGGATGCGCAAGCTGTGGATCGATAGGGTGGTAGGTGGGTTTAGGCACATCTTCATATTTCAGCATGCCAATGCCATTTTTATGGCTTGTAAATTCATACAATGGTCCCTTAAGCCTTCACATGAAGTTTCACTGCAAGACGACTCGTTTTCTATTTTTCATGATTTTTGAAACTTTTTATGGTTCGAGATTTTTTAAAATTTTTTCGGAAGAAGTTTTGACCCCAAACTTGGTAGACGTGATCCTTGTATTTTTATTAGCATGCATAAAAAAATTCAGCTAAAAACTCGAAGTGTACAAGATTTTGTGACCATTTGAAAAAAGTGGCCCCATTTCAGACACTTTAATGGCTACTGGCAGCAAACCTGTAAAATCTCAAATGCTCTTTAAGGGGGTGTGAGTTCTCGAGGTTTGATGAGGGAAAGGAGGCCAATATAAGAGCCAAGTACCAGCATCCATCACACATCATGTGCGCACACCCCACGGCCCCCCCGATCGTCGAAACCCCAATACCGTCGGTCAGGTTCTCCGACGATGCTCCGACGATGGTGCCCCGACGAACAAAAATACGGCACCAACACATGCCCGAGCCCGGCATGTGCCACCGTAACCCTCGGTCTGGACTGATCTTAGATTGGGAATGAACTCCGTATGCTTAGATAGGAATGAACTTCATATGCCTAAGTCGACCCACGAAACGAGCGTGCGGGTGCTCAACCGACCAGAGGGGCGGGATGCGCAAGCCGGGGATCGATCGGGTCCCCCTCTGCATGCTGCCGATCCTACTGCCACAACCCTCAGTCTAGTCTGATCTTAGATCGGGAATGAACTCTGTATGCCTAAGCCAACCGACGAAACGAGCGGGCGGGCGGGCGAGCGGGCACTACGTCGGCCAGAGAGACGGGATGCGCAAGCCGTGGATCAATAGGGTGGTAGCTGGGTTTAGGCACATCTTCATATTTCTGCATGCCAATGCGATTTTTATGGCTTGTAAATTCATACAATGGTCCTTTAAGCTTTCACGTGAAGTTTCATAGCAAGACGACTCGTTTTCTATTTTTCATGATTTTCAAAACTTTTTTTGGTTCGGGATTTTTTAAAATTTTTTTGAAAGGAGTTTTGGCCCCAAACTTGATAGACATGATTGGTGTATTTTTCTTGGCATGCACAAAAAAATTTAGCTAAAAACTCGAAGTGTACAAGATTTTGTGACCATTTGAAAAAAGTGTCCCCATTTCAGACACTTTAATGGCTACTAGCAACAAACCTGTAAAATTTCAAATGCTCTTTAAGGGGGAGTGAGTTCTCGAGGTTTGATGAGGGATAGGGGGCCAATACAAGGGCCAAGTACCAGCACCCATTGCACATCATGTGCGCACACCCCCTGGCCCCCCCATCGTCGGAACCCCAATGCCGTCGTTCAGGTTCTCCGGCGATGCTCCGACGAAGAAAAATGGTCACCAGCACATGCTCGAGCCTAGCATGTGCTGCCGTAACCCTCAGTCCGGTCCGATCTTAGACTGGGAATGAACTCTACATGCTTAGACTGGGAATGAACTCCGTATGCCTATGTCAACCCATGAAACGAGCGTGCGGGTGCTTAGCCGGCCAGAGGGGCGGGATGCGCGAGCCGGGGATTGGTCGGGTCTCTCTCTACATGTTGCCGAACCTGCTGTCGCAACCCTTGGTCCAGTCTGATCTTAGACTGGGAATGAACTTCGTATGCCTAAGCCAACCGATGAAACGAGCGGACGGATGGGCGGGCGGATATTATGTTGGCCAAAGAGACGGGATGCGCAAGCCGTGGATCGATAAGGTGGTAGGTGGGTTTAGGCACATCTTTATATTTCTGCATGGCAATGCCATTTTTATGGCTTGTAAATTCATACAATGGTCCCTTAAGCCTTCACGTGAAGTTTCATGGCAAGACGACTCGTTTTCTATTTTTCATGATTTTTGAAACTTTTTACGGTTCGAGATTTTTTAAAATTTTTTCGGAAGGAGTTTTGGCCGTAAACATGGTAGATGTGATCCTTGTATTTTTCTTGGCATGCACAAAACAATTCAGCTAAAAACTTGAAGTGTACAAGATTTTGTGAGCATTTGAAAAAAGTGTCCCCATTTCAGACACTTTAATGGCTACTGGCAGCAAACCTGTAAAATCTCAAATGCTCTTTAAGGGGGTGTGAGTTATCGAGGTTTGATTAGGGATACGGGGCCAATATAAGGGCCAAGTATCAGAACCCATCGCACATCATGTGCACATGGGTGCTCAACCGGCCAGAGGGGCGGGATGCACAAGCCAAGGATAGGTCGGGTCCCTCTCTGCATGCTGTCGATCCTGCTACCGCAACCCTCAGTCCGGTCTGATCTTAGACCAGGAAAGAACTCCATATGCCTAAGCTAACAGACGAAACGAGCGGGCGGGCGGGCGGGCACTACGCCTTCCAGAGAGTCGAGATGCGCAAGCCGTGGATCGATAGGGTGGTAGGTGGGTTTAGGCACATCTCATATTTCTGCATGCCAATGCCATTTTTATAGCTTGGAAATTCATACAATGGTCCATTAAGCCTTCACGTGAAGTTTCATGGCAAGACGACTCGTTTTCTATTTTTCACGTTTTTTGAAACTTTTTACGGTTCGGGATTTTTTACAATTTTTTCAGAAGGAGTTTTGGCCCCAAACTTGGTAGACGTGATCCTTCTATTTTTGTTGGCATGCAAAAAAAAGTTCAGCTAAGAATTGAAAGTGTACAAGATTTTGTGACCATTTGAAAAAAGTGTCCCCATTTCAGACACTTTAATGGCTATTGGCAGCAAACCTGTAAAATCTCAAATGCTCTTTAAGAGGGTGTGAGTTCTCAAGGTTTGATGAGGGATAGGGGGCCAATATAAGGGCCAAGTACCAGCACCCATTGCACATCATGTGCGCCCACCCCCTGGCCCCCCCGATCACCGGAACCCCAATACCCCCGATTAGGTTCTCCGATGATGCTCCGATGATGGTGCCCAGGCGAAGAAAAATGCGACACCAACACATGTCCAAGCCCAGCATGTGCTGCCGTAACCCTCGGTCTGGTCCGATCGTCGGAACCCCAATGCCGTCGGTCAGGTTCTTTGGCAATGCTTCGACGATGGTGCCTCGACGAAGAAAAATGTGGCACCAACACGTGCCCGAGCCCAGCATGTGCTGCCGCAACCCTCGGTCCGGTCCGATCTTAGACTGGGAATGAATTCTGTATGCACACCCCCCGATCGTCGGAACCCCAATGCCGCCGGTCAAGTTCTCCGACGATGCTCCGACGATGGTGCCCTGGTGAAGAAAAATGTGGCACCAACACATGCTCGAGCCCAACATGTGCTGCTGCAACCCTCGGTCTGGTCTGATCTGAGACTAGGAATGAACTCCGTATGCTTAGACTGGGAATGAACTCCGTATGCCTAAGTCAACCCTCGAAACGAGCGTGCGGGTGCTCAGTCGACCAGAGGGGCTAGATGCGCAAGCCGGGGATCGATCGGGTCCTCCTCTACGTGCTATTGATCCTGTTGTCGCAACCCTCAATTCGGTCCAATCTTAGACTGGGAATGAACTTCGTATGCCTAAGCCAACCGACGAAACGAGCGGGCGGACGGGCGGGCACTGCATCGGCCAGAGAGACGGGATGCGCAAGCCATGGATCGATAAGGCGGTAAGTGGGTTTAGGCACATCTTTATATTTCTGCCTGCAAATGCCATTTTTCTGTCTTGTAAATTCATACAGTGGTCCCTTAAGCCTTCACGTGAAGTTTCATGGCAAGATGACTCGTTTTCTATTTTTCAAGATTTTTGAAACTTTTTGTGGCTCGGGATTTTTTAAAATTTTTTTAGAAGGAGTTTTGGCCCCAAACTTGGTAGACGTGATCCTTGTATTTTTTTTGGCATGTACAAAAAAATTTAGCTAAAAACTCGAAGTATACAAGATTTTGTGACCATTTGAAAAAAGTGTCCCCATTTCAGACACTTTAATGGCTTCTGGCAGCAAACCTGTAAAATCTCAAATGCTCTTTCAGGGGGCGTGTGTTCTTGAGGTTTGATGAGGGATAGGGGGCCAATATGAGGCCAAGTACCAGCACCCGTCGCACATCATGTGTGCGCACCCCCCGGCCCCCCCGATCGTCGAAACCCCAATGCCGCCGATCAGGTTCTCCGGCGATGCTCCGACGATGGTGCCCCGACAAAGAAAAATGCGGCACCAACACATGCTCGAGCCCAGCATCTGCTACCGCAATGCTTGGTTAGATCCGATCTTAGACTGGGAATGAACTCCGTATGCTTAGACTGGGAATGAACTTTGTATGCCAAGTCAACCCACGAAACGAGCGTGCGGGTGCTTAGCCACCCAGAAGGGCAGGATGCGCAAGCCGGGGATCGGCCAGATCCCCCTCTTTGTGCTACCGATCCTGCTGCCGTAACCCTCGATCTGGTCTGATCTTAGACTGGGAATGAACTCCGTATGCCTAAGCCAACTGATGAAACAAGCGGGCGGGAAGGCGGGCACTACACCGGCCAGAGAGACGGGATGCGCAAGCCGTGGATCGATAGGGTCGTAGGTGGGTTTAGGCACATCTTCATTTTTTTGTGTGCCAATGCCATTTTTATGGCTTGTAAATTCATACAATGGTCCCTTAAGCCTTCACGTGAAGTTTCATGGTAAGACGACTCGTTTTCTATTTTTCACGATTTTTGAAACTTTTTGTGGCTTGGGATTTTTTTAAATTTTTTTGAAAGGAGTTTTGGCCCCATACTTGGTAGACGTGATCCTTGTATTTATGTTGGCATGCACAAAAAAATTCAGCTAAAAACTTGATGTATACAAGATTTTGTGACCATTTGAAAAAAGTGTCCCCATTTTAGACACTTTAATGGCTACTGGCAGCAAACCTGTAAAACCTCAAATGCTCTTTAAGGGGGTGTGAGTTCTTGAGGTTTGATGAGGGATAGGGGGCCAATATAAGGGCCAGGTACCAGCACCCATCACACATCATGTGCGCGCACCACCCCCCGGCCCCCCCGATCGTCGGAACCCCAATGCCGTCGGTCAGGTTCTCCGGCGATGCTCCAGTGATGGTACCCCGACGAAGAAAAATGTGGCACCAACACATGCCCGAGCCCAACATGTGCTGCCACAATCCTCAGTCTGATCCGATCTGAGACTTGGAATGAACTCCGTATGCCTAAGTCAACCCACAAAACGAGCGTGCGGGTGCTCAGCTGACCAGAGGGGCTGGATGCACAAGCCGGGGATCAGTCAGGTCCCTCTCTATGTGCTGTCGATCCTGCTGCTGCAACCCTCAGTTTGGTCTGATCTTAGACTGGGAATGAACTCCGTATGCCTAAGCCAACCGATGAAACAAGCGGGCGGGCAGGCGGGCACTACGCCGGCCAGAGAGACGGGATGCACATGCCATGGATCGAAAGGGTGGTAGGTGGGTTTAGGCACATCTTCATATATCATTTGATTGAATAGTTGACCCAGCTCCTTGTTGTTTGAAGAAACCCTCCACTTCAATTGGTATTTTTTCACAAAAAGCAAACATGAGATAACAAATCCAGTCTTTCACTAAGATTTCAAATAGCTGTCCCGAGTTCAAGTTGATTATGTTTCGCCTCTTACTCGGAGAAAGACGATCAAACAATTCCCAATCATGGTCCTTGCGGATCGAATCATCCATATAATATATGAAAAGAAACTCCAGATATTTGATATCTTTCTCTTTGAATGAGATCTCAATTCCAACGACGGTTTCATTTTTGCGTGGCAATGCCATTTTTATGGCTTGTAAATTCATACAATGGTCCCTTAAGCCTTCACGTGAAGTTTCATGGCAAGACGACTCATTTTTTATTTTTCATGATTTTCGAAACTTTTTGCGGTTCGGGATTTTTTAAACCTTTTTCGGAAGGAGTTTTGGCCCCAAACTTGGTATACGTGATCCTTGTATTTTTGTTGGCATGCACAAAAACATTCAGCTAAAAACTCGAAGTGTACAAGATTTTGTGACCATTTGAAAAAAGTGTCCCCATTTCAGACACTTTAATAGCTACTGGCAGCAAACCTGTAAAGTCTCAAATGCTCTTTAAGGGGGTGTGACTTCTCGAGGTTTGATGAGGGATAGGGGGCCAATATAAGGGCCAGTTACCAGCGCCCATCACACATCATGTGCGGACACCACCCCGGCCCCCCCGATCGCTGAAACCCCAATGCCGCCGGTCAGGTTCTCCGGCGATGGCACCCCGACAAAGAAAAATGCAACACCAGCAGATGCCCAAGTGCAGCATGTGCTGCCGCAACCCTTAGTCCGATCCGATCTTAAACTGGGAATGAACTCCATATGCTTAAACTAGGAATGAACTCCGTATGCCTAAGTCAACCCATGAAACGAGCGTGCGGGTGCTCAGCCGGCCAGAGGGGCAGGATGTGTAAGTCAGGGCTCCACCGGGTCCCCCTCTACGTACTATCGATCTTGCTGCCGCAACCCCCGGCCCAGTCTGATCTTACACTGGGAATGAACTCTGTATACCTAAGCCAACCGACGAAATGAGCGGGCGGGCGGGCAGGCACTACGTCGACCAGAGAGACGGGATGCGCAAGCCGTAGATCGATAGGGTGGTAGGTGAGTTTAGGGACATCTTCATATTTCTGTGTGCCAATGCCATTTTTATGGCTTGTAAATTCATACAATGGTCCCTTAAGCCTTCACGTGAAGTTTAATGGCAAGACGACTCGTTTTCTATTTTTCACGTTTTTTAAAACTTTTTACGGTTTGGGATTTTTGAAAAGTTTTTGGGAAGGAGTTTTGGCCCCAAACTTTTTAGACGTGATCCTTGTATTTTTGTTGGCATGGACAAAAAAATTCAGCTAAACACTCGAAATGTACAAGATTTTGTGACCATTTGAAAAAAATGTCCCCATTTCAGACACTTTAATGGCTACTGGCAGCAAACCTGTAAAATCTCAAATGCTCTTTAAGGGGGAGTGAGTTCTTGAGGTTTGATGAGGGATAGGGGGCCAATATAAGGGCCAAGTACCAGAACCCATCGCACATCATGTGCGCACACCCCCTAGCCCCCACGATCGTCGGAACCCCAATGCCGCTGGTCAGGTTCTCCGGTGATACTCCGACGATGGTGCCCCGACGAAGAAAAATACAGCACCAACACATGCCTGAGCCCAGCATGTGCTGTCGCAACCCTCGGTCCGGCCCGATCTTAGACTGGGAATGAACTCCGTCTACTTAGACTGAGAATGAACTCCATATACCTAAGTCAACCCATGAATCGAGCGTACGGGTGCTCAGTCGACCAGAGGGGTGGGATGCGCAAGCCGGGGATTGGTCGGGTCCCCCTCTGCATGCTATCGATCCTGCTACAGCAACCCTCGGTCTGATCTGATCTTAGACTAGGAATGAACCCTGTATGCCTAAGCCAACCTACGAAAGGAGCGGGCGGGCGGGCACTACGTCGGCCACAGAGACGAGATGTACAAGCCATGGATCGATATGGTGGTAGGTGGGTTTAGGCACATCTTCATATTTCTGCGTGCCAATGCTATTTTTTTGGCTTGTAAATTCATACAATGGTCCCTTAAGCCTTCATGTGAAGTTTCATGGCAAGACGACTCATTTTTTATTTTTCACAATTTTCAAAACTTTTTGCGGTTCAAAATTTTTTAAAATTTTTTCGGAAGGAGTTTTGGCCCCAAACTTGGTATACATGATCCTTGTATTTTTGTTGGCATGCAAAAAAAAAATTCAAACAAAAACTCGATGTGTACAAGATTTTGTGACCATTTGAAAAAAGTGTCCCCAATTCAGACACTTTAATGGCTACTGGCAGCAAACCTATAAAATCTCAACTGCTCTTTAAGGGGGTGTGAGTTCTCGAGGTTTGATGAGGGATAGGGGGCCAATAGAAGGGCCAAGTACCAGCACCCATCTCACATCATGTGCGCACACCCCTCCGGCCCCCCCAATCTCCGAAACCCCAATGCTGCCGGTCAGGTTCTCCGGCGATGGTGCCCCGACAAAGAAAAATGCAGCACCAACACATGCCCTAGCCCAGCATGTGCTACCGCAACCATTGGTATGGTCCAATTTTAGACTGGGAATGAACTCCGTATGCCTAAGTCAACCCATGAAAGGAGCGTGTGGGTGCTCAGCCGACCAGAGGGGCAGGATGCGCAAGCTGGGGATCGACGGGTTCCCCCTCTGTGTGCTGCCAATCCTACTGCCACAACCTTTGATCCGTTCTGATCTTAGACTGGGAATGAACTTCGTATGCCTAAGCCAACCGATGAAACGAGCGGACGGGCGGGCACTACGCCAGCCAGAGAGACGGGATGCGCAAGCCATGGATCGATAGGGTGATAGGTGGGTTTAGGCACATCTTCATATTTCTATGTGCCAATGCCATTTTTATGGCTTGTAAATTCATACAATGGTCCCTTAAGCCTTCACGTCAAGTTTCATGGCAAGACGACTCGTTTTCTATTTTTCACAATTTTTTAAACTTTTTACGGTTCGAGATTTTTCTAAAATTTTTTCGGAAGGATTTTTGGGCCCAAACTTGGTAGACATGATCCTTGTATTTTTGTTGGCATGCACAAAAAAATTCAGCCAAAAACTCAAAGTGTACAAGATTTTGTGAC
The DNA here is from genome assembly GCF_047325235.1 of Durio zibethinus. NCBI lineage: Eukaryota > Viridiplantae > Streptophyta > Magnoliopsida > Malvales > Malvaceae > Durio > Durio zibethinus. The sequence goes on from NC_143177.1 coordinate 13,575,756, forward strand.
CATTTGAAAAAAGTGTCCCATTTTCAGACACTTTAACGGCTACTAGCAGCAAACCTGTAAAATCTCAAATGCTCTTTAAGGGGGTGTGAGTTCTCACGGTTTGATGAGGGATAGGGGGCCAATATAAGGGCCAAGCACCAACACCCATCGCTCATCATGTGTGCACACCCCCTGGCCCCCTCGATCGTCGAAACCCCAATGCAGTTGGTCAGGTTCTCCGACGATGCTCCGACGATAGTGCCCCGGTGAAGAAACATGCGGCACCAACAAATGCTCGAGCCCAACGTGTGTCGTCGCAACCCTCGATCTAGTCTGATCTTAGATCGGGAATGAACTCCGTATGCTTAGACTGGGAATGAACTCCGTATGCCTAAGTTAACCCATGAAACGAGCGTGTGGGTGCTCAACCGACCAGAGGGGTGGGATGCACAAGCTGGGGATCAATCAGGTCCCCCTCTGCATGCTACCGATCCTGTTGCCACAAGCCTCCATCCGGTCTGATCTTAGACTGGGAATGAACCCTGTATGCCTAAGCCAACCTACGAAAGGAGCGGGCGGGCGGGCGCTACGTCGGCCACAGAGACGAGATGTACAAGCCGTGGATCGATATGGTGGTAGGTGAGTTTAGGCACATCTTCATATTTCTACGTGCCAATGCTATTTTTTTGGCTTGTAAATTCATACAATGGTCCCTTAAGCCTTCATGTGAAGTTTCATGGCAAGACGACTCATTTTTTATTTTTCACAATTTTCAAAACTTTTTGCGGTTCAAAATTTTTTAAAATTTTTTCGGAAGGAGTTTTGGCCCCAAACTTGGTAGACATGATCCTTGTATTTTTGTTGGAATGCAAAAAAAAAATTCAGACAAAAACTCGATGTGTACAAGATTTTGTGACCATTTGAAAAAAGTGTCACCATTTCAGACACTTTAATGGCTACTGGTAGGAAACCTATAAAATCTCAAATGCTCTTTAAGGGGGTGTGAGTTCTCGAGGTTTGATGAGGGATGGGGGGCCAATATAGGGGCCAAGTACCAGCACCCATCGAACAACATGTGCGCACACCAGCCCTGGCCCCCCCGATGGTCGGAGGCCCAATGCCGTCGGTCAGGTTCTCCGACGATGCTCCGACGATGGTGCCCCGACGAAGAAAAATACGGCACCAGCACATGCTCGAGCCCAGCATGTGCTGCTGGAACCCTCAGTCCGATCCGATTTTAGACTAGGAATGAACTTCATATGCCTAGACTGGGAATGAACACCGTATGCCTAAGTCAAACCACGAAACGAGCGTGCGGGCGCTCAGTCGGGGATCGGTCGGGTCCCCTCTGCGTGCTGTCAATCTTGCTACCGCAACCCTCGATCCGATCCAATCTTAGACTGGGAATGAACTCCGTATGCCTAAGCCAATCGACGAAACGAGCGGGCAGGCGGGCGGGCGGGCTGGCGCTACGCCGGCTAGAGAGGCGGGATGTGCAAGCCGTGGATCGATAGGGTGGTAGGTGGGTTTAGGCACATCTTCATATTTCTACGTGCAAATGCCATTTTTATGGCTTGTAAATTCATACAATGGTCCCTTAAGCATTCACGTGAAGTTTCATGCCAAGACGACTCGTTTTCTATTTTTCATGATTTTTGAAACTTTTGGCGGTTCGAGATTTTTTATAATTTTTTCGGAAGGAGCTTTGGCCCCAAACTTTGAAGATGTGATCCTTGTATTTTTTTTGGCATGCACAAAAACATTCAGCTAAAAACTCGAAGTAAACAAGATTTTGTGACCATTTGAAAAAAGTGTCCTTATTTCAGACACTTTAATGGCTACTGGCAGCAAACCTGTAAAATCTCAAATGCTCTTTAAGGGGGTGTGAGTTCTCGAGGTTTGATGAGGGATAGGGGGCCAATATAAGGCCCAAGTACCAGCACCCATCGCACATCATGTGCGCACACCCCCTAGCCCCCCCAATCGTCGAAACCCCAATGCTGCTGGTCAGGTTCTCCAGGTGATGCTCCGGCGATGGTGCCCCGGTGAAGAAAAATACGGCACCAACACATGCTTGAGCCCAGCATGTGCTGTCATAACCCTCGGTCCATCCCGATCTTAGACTGGGAATGAACTCCATCTGCTTAGACTGGGAATGAACTCCATATACCTAAGTCAACCCATTTTGGAAAAAGTGTCCCCATTTCAGACACTTTAATGGCTACTGGCAGTGAACCTGTAAAATCTCGAAGGCTCTTCAAGGGGGTGTGAGTTCTCGGGGTTTGATTAGGGATAGGGGGCCAATATATGGGCCAAGTACCCGCACCCATCGCACATCATGTGCGCACACCCCCCCGGCCCCCCCGATCGTCGGAACCCCAATGCCGCCAATCAGGTTCTCCGACGATGGTGCCTCAACGAAGAAAAATACGGCACCAGCACATTCCCGAGCCCAGCATGTGCTACCGCAACCCTTGGTCCGGTCCGATCTTGGACTGGGAATGAACTCTGTATGCTTAGACTGGGAATGAACTCCGTATGCCTAAGTCAACCCACGAAACGACCGTGCGGGTGCTCAACAGGCCAGAGGGGCGGGATGCGCAAGCTAGGGATCGGTCAGGTGCTCCTCTGCGTGCTGCCTATCCTACTGCTGCACCCTTCGGTTCGGTCCAATCTTAGAGTAAGAATGAACTCCGTATGCCTATGCCAACCGACGAAACGAGCCGGCGGGCGGGCGGGCGAGCACTATGCCGGCCAGAGAAGCGGGATGCGCAAGCCGTGGATCGATAGGGTCGTAGCTGTGTTAAGGCACATCTTCATATTTCTACATGCCAATGCCATTTTCATGGCTTGTAAATTCATACAATGGTCCCTTAAGCCTTCACGTGAAGTTTCATGGCAAGACGACTCGTTTTCTATTTTTCATGATTTTCAAACCTTTTGCGGTTCAGGATTTTTTAAAATTTTTTCAAAAGGAGTTTTTGCCGTAAACTTGGTTGACATGACCCTTGTATTTTTGTTGGCATGCACAAAAAAATTCAGCTAAAAACTCAAAGTGTACAATATTTTCTGACCATTTGAAAAATGTGTCCCCATTTTAGACACTTTAATGGCTACTGGCAGCAAACCTGTAAAATCTCAAATGCTCTTTAAAGGGGTGTGAGTTCTTGAGGTTCGATGAGGGTTAGGGGGCCAATATAAGGGCCAAGTACCAGCACCCATCACACATCATTTACGCACACCCCCCCGGCCCCCCCGATCATCGGAACCCCAATGCCGTTGGTTAGGTTCTCCAGAGACGCTCCGACGACGGTGCCCTGACGAAGAAAAATGTGGCACCAACACATGCCCGAGCCCAGCATGTGCTGTCGCAACCCTTGGTCCAGTCCGATCTTAGACTGGGAATGAACTCCGTATGCTTAGACTGGGAATGAACTCCGTCTGCCTAAGTCAACCCACGAAACGAGCGTGCGGGCGCTCAGCCGACCAGAGGGGCGGGATGCGCAAGTCGGGGATCGATCGGGTCCCCCTCTGCATGTTGTCGATCCTGCTGCTACAACCCTTGGTCTGGTCCAATCTTAGATAGGGAATGAACTCCATATGCCTAAGCCAACCGACAAAATGAGCAGGCGGGCAGGCGGGCGGGCACTATGCCAGCTAGAGAGGCGGGATGCACAAGCGGTGGATCGATAGGGTGGTAGGTGGGTTTAGGCGCATCCTCATATTTCTGCATACCAATGCCATTTTTATGGCTTGTAAAGTCATACAATTGTCCCTTAAGCCGTCACGTGAAGTTTCATGGCAAGACTACTCGTTTTCTATTTTTCACGATTTTTGAAACTTTTTGCGGTTCAAGATTTTTTAAAATTTTTTCAGATGGTGTTTTGGCCCCAAACTTGGTAGACGTGATCCTTGTATTTTTGTTGGCAAGCATAAAAAAATTCAGCTAAAAACTCGCAGTGTACAAGATTTTGTGACCATTTCAAAAAAGTGTCCCCATTTTATAGACTTTAATGGGTACTGGCAGCAAACCTATAAAATCACAAATGCTCTTTAAGGGGGTGTGAGTTCTTGAGGTTTGATGAGGGATAGGGGCCAATATAAGGGCCAAGTACCAGCACCCACCACACATCATGCGCACACACCCCCCCTGGCCTCCCCGATCGCCGGAACCCCAATGCCGTCGGTCAGGTTCTTCGATGATGCTCCGGCGAAGAAAAATGCGGCACCAGCACATGCCTGAGCCCAGCATGTGCTGCCGCAACCCTCGGTCCGATTCGATCTTAGACTGGGAATGAACTCCGTATGCTTAGACTAGGAATGAACTCCGTATGCCCAAGTCAACCCATGAAACGAGCCTACGGGTGCTCAGCCGGCCAGAGGGGCGGGATGCGCAAGTCAGGGATCGACCGGGTCCCCCTCTGCGTGCTGCCGATGTTTCTATCGCAATCCTCGGTCCAATCTGATCTTAGACTAGGAATGAACTCTGTATGCCTAAGCCAACCGATGAAACGAGCGGGCGGGCGGGCGGGCAGTACGCCGGCTAGAGAGGCAGGATGCACAAGCCGTGGATCGATAAGGTGGTAGGTGGGTTTAGGCACATCTTCATATTTCTGCATGCCAATGCCATTTTTATGGCTTGTAAATTCATACAATGGTCCCTTAAGCCTTCACGTCAAGTTTCAGGGCAAGACGACTCGTTTTCTATTTTACATGATTTTTAAAACTTTTTACGGTTCGAGATTTTCTAAAATTTTTTCAGAAGGAGTTTTAGCCCCAAACTTGGTAGACCTGATCCTTGTATTTTTTTTGGCATGCACAAAAACATTCAGCTAAAAACTCGAAGTGTACAAGATTTTGTGACCATTTGAAAAAAGTGTCCCCATTTTAGATACTTTAATGGCTACTGGCAGCAAACCTGTAAAATCTCAAATTCTCTTTAAGGGGGTGTGAGTTCTCAAGGTTTGATGAGGGATAGGGGGCCAATATAAGGGCCAACTACCAGCACCCATCGCACATCATGTGCACACACCCCCCCTCGGCCCCCCCGATCGTCGGAACCCCAATGCCGCTGGTCAAGTTCTCTGGCGATGCTCAGGCGATGGGGCCCCGACGAAGAAAAATGTGGCACCAGCACATGCCCGAGCCCAGCATGTGCTGCCGCAACCCATGGTCTAGTCCAATCTTAGACTGAGAATGAACTCCGTATGCTTAGACTGGGAATGAAATCCGTATGCCTAAGTCAACCCACGAAACGAGCGTGCGGGCGCTAAGCCCGCCAAAAGGGCGGGATGCGCAAGCCGAGGATCGATCGGGTCCCTCTCTGCATGCTACCGATCCTACTACCGTAACCCTCGGTCTGGTCTGATCTTAGACTAAGAATGAACTCTGTATGCCTAAGCCAACCGACAAACGAGCGGGCGGGCGGGCGGGCGGGCACTACGTTGGCCAGAGAGACGGAATGCGCAAGTCGTGGATCAATAGGGTGGTAGGTGGGTTTAGGCACATCTTCATATTTCTACATGCCAATGTAATTTTTATGGCTTGTAAATTCATACAATGGTCCCTTAAGCCTTCACGTGAAGTTTCATGGCAAGACGACTCGTTTTCTATTTTTCATGATTTTCTAAACTTTTTACCGTTCGAGATTTTTTTAAATTTTTTCGGAAGATGTTTTGGCCCCAAACTTGGTAGATGTGATCCTTGTATTTTTGTTGGCATGCACAAAAAAATTCAGCTAAAAACTAGAAGTGTATAATATTTTGTGACAATTTGAAAAAAGTGTCCCCATTTCAGACACTTTAATAGCTAGTGGCAGCAAACCTGTAAAATCTCAAATGCCCTTTAAGGGGGTGTGAGTTCTCGAGGTTTGATGAGGGATAGGGGGCCAATATAATGGCCAAGTACCAGCACCCATCGTACATCATGTGCGTACACCCCCTCGGCCCCCTTGATCGTCGAAACCCCTATGCCGCTGGTTAGGTTCTTCAGCGATGCTCCGACGATGGTGCCCCGACGAAGAAAAATGCGGCACCAGCACATGCCCGAGCCCAACATTTGTTGCCGCAACCCTCGGTCCGGTCCGATCTTAGATTGGGAATGAACTCCGTATGCTTAAACTGGGAATGAACTTCGTATGCCCAAGTCAACCCATGAAACGAGTGTGCGGGCGCTCAGCCGGCCAGAGGGGTGAGATGCGCAAGCCGGGGATCGGCCGGGTCCCCCTCTATGTGCTATCGATCCTACTACCGTAACCCTCAGTCTGGTCTGATCTTTGATTGGGAATGAACTCCGTATGCCTAAGCCAACCAATGAAACGAGCGGGCGGGTGGGCGGGGGGGCACTACGCCGACCAGAGAGACGGGATGCGCAAGCCGTGGATCGATAGGGTGGTAGGTGGGTTTAGGCACATCTTCATATTTCTGCATGCCAATGCCATTTTTATGGCTTGTAAATTCATACAATGGTCCCTTAAGCCTTCACGTGAAGTTTCATGGCAAGATGACTCGTTTTCTATTTTTCATGATTTCTGAAATTTTTTACAGTTCGGGAACTTTTTCGGAAGGATTTTTGACCCCAAACTTGGTAGACTTGATGCTTGTATTTTTGTTGGCATGCCTAAAAAAATTCAGCTAAAAACTCGAAGTGTACAAGGTTTTGTGACCATTTGAAAAAAGTGTCCCCATTTCAGACACTTTAATGGCTACTGGCAGCAAACCTGTAAAATCTCAAAGGCTCTTTAAGGGGGTGTGAGTTCTCGAGGTTTGATGAGGGATAGGGGGCCAATATAAGGGTCAAGTACCAGCACCCATCGCACATCATGTGCGCACACCCCCCCGATCGTCGGAACCCCAATGCCGCTGATCAGTTTCTCCGGCGATGCTTCGACGATGATGCCTCGGCAAAGAAAAATGTGTCACCAGCACATACCCAAGCGCAGCATTTGCTGTCGTAACCCTCGGTCCGGTCTGATCTTAGACTGGGAATGAACTCCGTATGCTTAGACTGGGAATGAACTCCGTATGCCTAAGTCAACCCACGAAACGAGCGTGCGGGCGCTCAGCCGGCTAGAGGGGCGGGATACGCAAGCCGGGGATCGACCGGGTTCCGCTCTGCGTGCTGCCGATCCTGCTACCGCAACCCTCGGTTCGGTCCAATCTTAGACTGGAATGAACTCCATCTGTCAAAGCCAACCGACGAAACGAGCGAGTGGGCAGGCGGGCAGGCATTACACCGGCCAGAGAGACGGGATGCGCAAGCCGTGAATCAATAGGGTGGTAGGTGGCTTTAGGCACTCTTCATATTTCTGCATGTCAATGCCATTTTTATGGCTTGTAAATTCATACAATAGTCCCTTAAGCCTTCATGTGAAGTTTCCTGGCAAGACGACTCGTTTTCTATTTTTCATAATTTTTGAAACTTTTTGTGGTCGAGATTTTTTAATATTTTTTCGGATGGAGTTTTGGCACCAAACTTGGTTGACGTGATCCTTGTATTTTTCTTGGCATGCACAATAAAATTCTGGTAAAAACTCGAAGTGTACAAGATTTTGTGACCATTTGAAAAAAGTGTCCCCATTTCAGACACTTTAATGGCTGCTGGCAGCAAACCTGTAAAATCTCAAATGCTCTTTAACGGGGTGTGAGTTTTCAAGGTTTGATGAGGGATAGGGGGCCAATATAAGGGCCAAGTACCAGCACCCATCGCACATTATGTGCGAACACCCCCCCGGCCCCCCGATCATCGGAACCCCAATGCTGTCCGTCAGGTTCTCCGGCGATGCTCCGGTGATAGTGCCCCGACGAAGAAAAATGCGGCACGAACACATGCCCGAGTCCAGCATGTGCTACCGTAACCCTCAGTCCAGTCCGATCTTAGACTGGGAATGAACTCCGCATGCTTAGATTTGAATGAACTTCATATGCCTAAGTCAAACCATTTTACGGTTCGAGATTTTTTAAAATTTTTTCGGAAGATGTTTTGGCCCCAAACTTGGTAGCCGTGATCCTTGTATTTTTGTTGGCATGCACAAAACAATTCAGCTAAAAACTAGAAGTGTACAAGATTTTGTGACCATTTCAAAAAAGTGTCCCCATTTCAGACACTTTAATAGCTACTGGCAGCAAACCTGTAAAATCTCAAATGCTCTTTAATGGGGTGTGAGTTCTCAAGGTTTGATGAGGGATAGGGGGCCAATATAAGGGCCAAGTACCAGCACCCATCGCACATCATGTGCGCACACCCCCCCTCCGCCACACCGATCGTCGAAAACCCGATGCTGTCGGTCAGGTTCTCCGGCGATGCTCCGACAATGGTGCCCCAGTGAAGAAAAATACAGCCCCAGCACATCCCTGAGCCCAGCATGTGCTGCCACAACCCTTGGTCCGATTCGATGTTAGACTGGGAATAAACTCCGTATGCCTAAGTCAACCCACGAAACGAGCGTGCGGGTGCTTAGTCGGGCAAAGGGGCGAGATGCGCAAGTCGGGGATCAGCTTGGTCCCCCTCTGCGTGCTATCGATCTTGCTACCGCAACCCTCGATCTGGTCTACTCTTAGACTGGGAATTAACTCCGTATGCCTAAGCCAACCGACGAAAAGAGCAGGCGGGTGTGCGGACGAGCACTACACCGGCCAGAGAGATGGGATGCGTAAGCCGTGGATCGATAAGGTGGTAGGTGAGTTTAGGCACATCTTTATATTTTTGCATGCCAATGCCATTTTTAGGGTTTGTAAATTCATACAATGGTCCCTTAAGCCTTCACGTGAAGTTTCATGGCAAGATGACCCGTTTTCTATTTTTCATGATTTTTGAAACTTTTTGCGGTTCAGGAATTTTTAAAATTTTTTCGGAAAGAGTTTTGGCCCCAAACATGGTAGATGTGATCCTTGTATTTTTGTTGGCATGCACAAAAAAATTCAGCTAAGAACTCAAAGTGTACAAGATTTTGTGACCATTTTAAAAAAGTGTCCCCATTTCAGACACCTTAATGGCTACTGGCAGCAAACCTGTAAAATCTCAATTACTCATTAAGGGGGTGTGAGTTCTTGAGGTTTGATGAGAGATAGGGGGCCAATATAAGGGCCAAGTACCAGCACCCATCGCACATCATGTGCGCACACCCCTCGGCTCCCCCGATCGTCGGAACCCCAATAATGCCGATCAAGTTCTCCGGCGATGGTGCCCCAGCGAAGAAAAATGCGGCACCAGCACATGCCCCAGTCCAGCATGTGCTGCCGCAACCCTCAGTTCGGTCCGATCTGAGACTGGGAATGAACTCCATTTGCTTAGACTGGGAATGAACTCCATATAGATAAGTCAACCCATGAAACGAGCGTTTAGGTGCTCAGCCGGCCAGAGGGGCGGGATGCGCAAGCTGGGGATCGACCGGGTCCCCCTCCGCGTGCTGTCGATCCTGCTATTGCAACCCTTGGTCCGATCCAATCTTAGACTGGGAATAAACCCCGTATGCCTAAGCCAACCGATGAAAAGAGCGGACGGGCGGGCGGGCGGGCGGGCACTACGTCGGCCAGAGAGACGGGATGCGCAAGGCATGGATCGATAGGGTTGTAGGTTGGTTTATGCATATCTTCATATTTTTGCATGCCAATGGCATTTTTATGGCTTGTAAAAACATACAATATTCCCTTAAGCCTTCACGTGAAGTTTCATGGCAAGACGACTCGTTTTCTATTTTTCATGATTTTTGAAACTTTTTACGGTTCAAGATTTTTTAAAATTTTTTCGAAAGGATTTTTTACCCCAAACTTGGTAGACGTGATCCTTGTATTTTTGTTGGCATGCACAAAAAAATTCAGCTAGAAACATGAAGTGTACAAGATTTTGTGACCATTTGAAAAAAGTGTCCCCATTTCAGACACTTTAATGGCTATTTGTAGCAAACTTGTAAAATCTCAAATGCTCTTTAAGGGGGTGTGAGTTCTCGAGGTTTGATGAGGTAAAAGGGGCCAATATAAGGGCCAAGTACCAGCACCCATCGCACATCATGTGCGCACACCCCCCAGCCCCCCCGATCGCCGAAACCCCAATGCTGCCGGTCAGGTTCCCCGGCGATGGTGCCCCAGTGAAGAAAAATGCGACACCAGCACATGCCCTAGCCCAGCATGTGCTGTCGCAACCCTCAATCCGGTCCAATCTTAGACTGGGAATGAACTCCGTATGCCTAAGTCAACCCATGAAACGAGCGTGCGGGCGCTCAGCCGGCCAAAGGGGCGGGATGCATAAGTCGGGGATTGATAGGGTCCCCCTCTGCGTGCTGCTGATCCTGTTGCTGCAACCCTCGATCTGGTCTGATCTTAGACTGGGAATGAATTCCGTATGTCTAAGCCAACCGACGAAACGAGCAGGCGGGCAGGCATTACGCTGGCCAGAGAGACGGGATGCACAAGCCGTGGATCGATACGGTGGTAGGTGGGTTTAGGCACATCTTCATATTTCTACATGCCAATGCCATTTTTATGGCTTGTAAATTCATACAATGGTCCCTTAAGCCTTCACGTGAAGTTTCATGGCAAGATGACTCATTTTCTATTTTTCACGATTTTCCAAACTTTTTACGGTTCGAGATTTTTTAAAATTTTTTCGGAAGGAGTTTTGGCCCCAATATAAGGGCCAAGTACCTGCACCCATCGCACATCATGTGCACACACCCCCCGGCCCCCCCGATCGTCGGAACCCCAATGCTGCCATTCAAGTTCTCCGACGATGTTGCCCCGACGAAGAAAAATGTGGCACCAACATATGCCCGAGCCCAGCATGTGCTGCTGCAACCCTCGATCCAGTCCGATCTTAGACTGGGAATGAACTCTGTATGCTTAGACTGGGAATGAACTCTGTATGCCTCAGTTAACCCACGAAACGAGCGTACGGGAGCCCAGCTAGCCAAAGGGGCGGGATGCGCAAGTCGGGGATTGGTCGGGTCCCCCTCTGCATGCTGTCGATCCTCCTGCCGTAACCCTCGGTCTGGTTTGATCTTAGACTGGGAATGAACTCTGTATGCCTAAGCCAGCCGATGAAATGAGCAGGCGGGCGGGCGGACGGGCACTACGCCAGCCAGAGAGATGGGATGCGCAAGCCATGGATCGATAGGGTGGTAGGTGGGTTTAGGCACATATTCATATTCTTGTGTGCCAATGCAATTTTTATGGCTTGTAAATTCATACAATGGTCTTTTAAGCCTTCATGTGAAGTTCCATGGCAAGACGACTCGTTTTCTATTTTTCACTATTTTCCAAACTTTTTACGGTTCGGGATTTTTTAAAATTTTTTCGGAAGGATTTTTCACCCCAAACTTGGTAGACGTGATCCTTGTATTGTTGTTTGCATGCATAAAAAAATTCAGCTAAAAACTCAGAGTGTACAAGATTTTGTGACCATTTGAATAAATTGTCCCCATTTCAGACACTTTAATGGCTACTGGCAACAAACCTATAAAATCTCAAATGCTCTTTAAGGGGGTGTGAGTTCTCGAAGTTTGATGAGGGATAGGGAGCCAATATAAGGGCCAAGGACCAGCACCCATCGTACATCATGTGCGCACACCCCCCCAGCCCCACAAATCGTCGGAACCACAACGTCACCGGTCAGGTTCTCTGGCGATGCTCCGGCGATGGTGCCCCGGCGAAGAAAAATACGGCACCAACACATGCTCGAGCCCAACATGTGCTGCCGCAACCTTTGGTCCAGTCTGTTCTTAGACTGGGAATGAACTCCGTATGCCTAAGTCAACCCACGAAACGAGCGTGCGGGTGCTCAACCGGCCAGAGGGGCAGGATGCGTAAACCGGGGATGATTGGGTCCCCCTCTGCGTGCTGCCGATCCTGCTGCCACAACCCACAGTTTGGTCCTATCTTAGACTGAGAATGAACTCCGTATGCCTAAGCCAACCGATGAAACGAGCGGGTGGGCACTACGCCGGCCAAGAGACGGGATGCGCAAGCCGTGGATCGATAAGGTGGTAGGTGGGTTTAGACACATCTTCATATTTCTATGAGCCAATGCCATTTTTATGGCTTGTGAATTCATAAAATGGCCCCTTAAGCCTTCACGTGAAGTTTCATGGCAAGACGACTCGTTTTCTATTTTTCATGATTTTTGAAATTTTTTGCGGTTCGGGATTTTTTAAAATTTTTTTGGAAGGAGTTTTGGTCCCAAACTTGGTAGACGTGATCCTTGTATTTTTTTTCGCATGCAAAAAAAAATTCAGCTAAAAACTCGAAGTGTACAAGATTTTGTGACCATTTGAAAAAAGTGTCCCCATTTCAGACACTTTAATGGCTACTTGCAGCAAACCTGTAAAATCTCAAATGCTCTTTAAGCGGGTGTGAGTTCTTGACGTTTGATGAGAGATAGGGGGCCAATATAAGGGCCAAGTACCAGCACCCATCGCACATCATGTGCGCACACCCCCCGGCCCCCCCGATCGCCGAAACCCCAATACCGTCGGTCAGGTTCTCTGGCATTGCTCCAGCGATGGTGCCTCGATGAAGAAAAATGTGACACGAACTCATGCCCGAGCCCAAAACTTGGTACATGTGATCCCTGTATTTTTGTTACCGTGCACAAAAAAATTCAGCTAAAAACTCGAACTGTACAAGATTTTGTGACCATTTGAAAAAAGTGTCCCCATTTCAGACACTTTAATGGCTACTGGCAGCAAACCTGTAAAATTTGAAATGCTCTTTAAGGGGGTGTGAGTTCTTGAGGTTTGATGAGGGATAGGGGGCCAATGTAAGTGCCGAGTACTAGCACCCATCACACATCATGTGCGCACACCCCCCGGCCCCCCTGATCGTCGGAACCCCAATGCCACCGGTCAGGTTCTCCAGCGATGCTCCGGCGATGGTGCCCTGGCGAAGAAAAATGTGGCACCAACACATGCCCGAGCCCAGCATGTGCTACCGCAACCCTCGGTTCGATCCGATCTTACACTGGGAATGAACTCCGTATGCTTAGACTGGGAATGAACTCCGTGTGCCGAAGTCAACCCATGAAACGAGCGTGCGTGCGCTCAGTCAGCCAGAGGGGCGGGATGCATAAGCCGGGGATCGGCTGGGTCCCCCTCGGCGTGCTACTGATCCTGCTACTACAACCCTCAGTCTAATCTGATCTTAGACTGAGAATGAACTCCGTATGCCTAAGCCAACCGACAAAACGAGTAGGGGGTGGGCGCTTCGCCCACCAGAGAGACGGGATGCGCAAGCCGTGGATCGATAGGGTGGTAGGTGGGTTTAGGCACATCTTCATATTTCTGTGTGCCAATGCCATTTTTATGGCTTGTAAATTCATACAATGGTCCCTTAAGACTTCACAAGAAGTTTTATGGCAAGATGACTCGTTTTCTATTTTTCACGATTTTCAAAACTTTTTACGGTTCGAGATTTTTTAAAATTTTTTCGGAAGGAGTTTTGGCCCCAAACCTGGTAGACGTGATCCTTGTATTTTTTTTTGGCATGCACAAAACAATTCAGCCAAAAACTCAAAGTGAACAAGACTGTGTGACCATTTGAAAAAAGTGTCCCCATTTCAGACACTTTAATGGCTACTGACAGCAAACCTGTAAAATCTCAAATGCTCTTTAATGGGGTGTGAGTTCTAGAGGTTTGATGAGGGATAGGGGGCCAATATAAGGGCCAAGTACCAGCACCCATCGCACATCATGTGCGCACACCCCCCTCGGACCCCCCGATCGTTGGAACCCCAATTCCGTCGGTCAGGTTCTCCGACGATGCTCCGATGATGGTGCCCCGACGAAGAAAAATGCTGCACCAACTCATGCTCGAGCCTAGCATGTGCTGTCGTAACACTCGGTCCGATCCGATCTTAGACTGGGAATGAACTCCGTATGCTTAGACTGGGAATGAACTCTGTATGCCTAAGTTTACCCACGAAATGAGCGTGCGGGTGCTCAGTCGGCCAGCGGGGCGGGATGCGCAAGTCGAGGATTGGTCGAGTGCCCCTCTACATGCTGTCGATCCTGCTACCGCAACCTTCGGTTCGGTCTAATCTTAGACTGGGAATTAACTCCGTATGCCTAAGCCAACCGACGAGATGAGAGGGCAGGCGGGCGGCCACTACGCCGGCCAAAGAGACGGGATGCGCAAGCCATGTATCGATGGGTCGTAGGTGGGTTTAGGGACATCTTCATATTTCTACGTGCCAATGCCATTTTTATGGCTTGTAAATTCATACAATGGTCCCTTAAGCCTTCACGTGAAGTTTCATGGCAAGATGACTCATTTTTTATTTTTCACGATTTTCAAAACTTTTTGCGGTTCGAGATTTTTTAAAATCTTTTCGGAAGGAATTTTGGCCCCAAACTTGGTAAACGTGATCCTTGTATGCTTAGATTGGGAATGAACTCTGTATGCCTAAGTCAACCCATAAAACGAGCGTGCGGGCGCTCAACCGGCCAGAGGGGCGGGATGCATAAGCCGGGGATCGATCGGGTCCCCCTCTGCGTGTGGCCGATCCTACTGCCACAACCCTCGGTCTGGTCTGATCTTAAATTGGGAGTGAACTCCGTATGCCTAAGCCAACCGACGAAACGAGCGGGTGGGTGGAAGGGCGGGCACTACGTCGACTAAAGAGACAGGATGTGCAAGCCGTGGATCGATAGGGTGGTAGGTGGGTTTAGGCACATCTTCATATTTCTGCATGCCAATGTGATTTTTATGGCTTGTAAATTCATACAACAGTCCCTTAAGCCTTCATGTGAAGTTTCATGGCAAAACGACTCGTTTTCTATTTTTCACGATTTTTGAAACGTTTTACGGTTCGGGATTTTTTTAAAATTTTTTCAGAAAATGTTTTGGCCCAAAACTTGGTAGACATGATCCTTGCATTTTTTTTGGCATGCACAAAACAATTCAGCTAAAAACTCGAAGTGTACAAGATTTTGTGACCATTTGAAAAAAGTGTCCCCATTTCAAACACTTTAATGGCTACTGGCAGCAAACCTGTAAAATCTCAAATGCTCTTTAAGGGGGTGTGAGTTCTTGAGGTTTGATGAGGGATAGGAGGCCAATATAAGGGCCAAGTACCAGCACCCATCGCACATCTTGTGTGCACACCCCCCTCGGGTGGCCGGGTGGGCACTACGTCGGTTAGAGAGGCGAGATGCGCAAGCCAGGGATCGATAGGGTGGTAGGTGGGTTTAGGCACATCTTCATATTTTTGCATGCCAATGCCATTTTTATGGCTTGTAAATTCATACAATGGTCCCTTAAGCTTTCACGTGAAGTTTCATGGCAAGACGACTTGTTTTCTATTTTTCACGACTTTCAAAACTTTTTACGGTTCGGGATTTTTTAAAACTTTTTCAGAAGGATTTTTGGGCCCAAACTTCATATACGTGATCCTTGTATTTTTGTTGGCATGCACAAAAAAATTCAACTAAAAACTCGAAGTGTACAAGATTTTGTGACCATTTGAAAAAAGTGTGCCCATTTCAGACACTTTAATGGCTACTGGCAGCAAACCTGTAAAATCTCAAATGCTCTTTAAGGGGGTGTGAGTTCTCAAGGTTTGATAAGGGATAGGGGGCCAATATAAGGGTCAAGTACCAGCACACATCGCACATCATGTGCGCACACCCCCTGGCGCCCTGATCGCTGGAACCCCAATGCCGTCGGTCAGGTTCTCTGGTGATGCTCCGACGATGGTGCCCTGACGAAGAAAAATGCGACAGCAGCACATGCTCGAACCCAACATGTGCTGCTGGAACCCTCGGTTTGGTCCGATCTTAGACTGGGAATGAACTCCATATGCTTAGAATGGGAATAAACTTCGCATTCCTAAGTCAACCACGAAACGAGTGTACGGGTGCTCAGCCGACCAGAGGGGCCGGATGCGCTAGCCGGGGATCGGTCGGGTCCCCCTCTATGTGCTGCCAATCCTGTTGCTGTATCCCTCGGTCCGGTCTGATCTTAGACTGGGAATGAACTCCGTATGCCTAAGCCAAACGATGAAACAAGTAGGCGGGCGGACGGGCGGGCACTACGTCAGCCAGAGAGATGGAATGCGCAAGTCGTGGTTCGATAGGGTGGTAGGTGTGTTTAGGCCCATCTTCATATTTCTGCATGCCAATGCCATTTTTATGGCTTGTAAATTCATACAATGGTCCCTTAAGCCTTCGCGTTAAGTTTCATGGCAAGATGACTCGTTTTCTATTTTTCATGATTTTTGAAACTTTTTACGGTTTGGGATTTTTTTAAATTTTTTCAGAAGGAGTTTTGGCCCCAACATGGTATACATGATCCTTGTATTTTTTTTGGTATGCACAAAAAAATTCAGCTAAAAACTCAAAGTGTACAATATTTTGTGACCATTTGAAAAAAGTGTTCCCATTTCAGACACTTTAATGGCTACTGGCAACAAACGTGTAAAATCTCAAATGCTCTTTAAGGGGGTATGAGTTCTCAAGGTTTGATGAGGGATAGGGGGCCAATATAAGGGCCAAGTACCAGCACCCATCACACGTCATGTGCGCACACCCCCCGGCCCCCCCGATCGCCGGACCCCAATGCCGCCGGTTAGGTTCTCCGGGGATGCTCCGACGATGGTGCCCTGACGAAGAAAAATGCGGCACCAGCACATGCCCAAGCCCAGCATGTGCTACCGTAACCCTCGGTCCGGTCCGATCTTAGATTGGGAATGAACTCCGTATGCTTAGACTGGGAATGAACTCCATATGCCTAAGTCAACCCATGAAAGGAGCGTGCGGGTGCTCAGCCGGCCAGAGGGGTGAGATGCCCAAGCCGGGGATCGGTCGGGTCCCCCACTGCATGCTGTTGATCCTACTTGGTCTGGTCTGATCTTAGACTAGGAATGAACTCCCTATGCTTGACTATGAATGAACTCCGTATGCCTAAGACAACCCACGAAACGAGCGTGCGGGCGTTCAACCGGCCAGAGGGGCGGGATGCACAAGCTGGGGATCGATCGGGTCCCCCTCTGTGTGGTGCCAATCCTGCTATCGTAACCCTCAGTCCGGCCTGATCTTAGACTAGGAATGAACTCCGTATGCCTAAGCCAATCGATGAAAGTAGCGGGCAGGCGGCTGGGCTGGCACTACGCCGGCCAGAGAGACGGGATACGCAAGTCCTGGATCGATAGGGTGGTAGGTGGGTTTATGCACATCTTCATTTTTCTGCATGCCAATGCCATTTTTATGGCTTGTAAATACATACAATGGTCCCTTAAGCCTTCACGTGAAGTTTCATGGCAAGACGACTCTTTTCTATTTTTCACAGTTTTTGAAACTTTTTACGATTCGAGATTTTTTAAAATTTTTTCAAAAGGAGTTTTAGCCCCAAACTTTGTAGACGTGATCCTTGTATTTTTGTTGGCATGCACAAAAAAATTCAGCTAAAAACTCGAAGTGTACAAGATTTTGTGACCATTTCAAAAAAGTGTCCCCATTTCAGACACTTTAATGGCCACTGGCAGCAAACCTATAAAATCTCAAATGCTCTTTAAGGAGGTGTGAGTTCTCGAGGTTTGATGGGGGATAGGGGACCAATATAAGGGCAAAGTACCAGCACCCATCGTAAATTATGTGCGCACACCCCCCGACCCCCCCGATCGTCGGAACCCCAATGCCGCCGGTTAGGTTCTCCGGTGATGTTCCGGTGATGGTGCCCCGTCGAAGAAAAATGCGGCACCAACACATGCCCGAGCCCAGCATGTGCTATCACAACCCTCGATCCAGTCCGATCTTAGACTGGGAATGAACTCCCTATGCTTAGATTGGGAATGAACTCTGTATGCCAAAGCCAACCCACGAAACGAGTGTGCGGGAGCTCAGCCGGCCAGAAGGGCGGGATGCGCAAGTGGGGTCCCCCTCTACGTGCCGCCGATCCTGCTGCCGCAACCCTCGGTCTAGTCTGATCTTAGACTGGGAATGAACTCCATATGCCTAAGCCAACCGACGAAACGAGCGGACGGGCGGGCGGGCGGGCAATACGTCGGCCAGAGAGACGGGATGCGTAAGCCATGGATCGATAGGGTGGTAGGTGGGTTTAGGCACATCTTCATATTTCTGCATGCCAATGTCATTTTTATGGCTTGTAAATTCGTACAATGGTCCCTTAAGACTTCACGTGAAGTTTCATGACAAGACGACTCGTTTTCTATTTTTAACAATTTTTGAAACTTTTTACGGTTCGAGATTTTTTAAAATTTTTTCGGAAGGAGTTTTGGCCCCAAACTTCGTACACGTGATCCTTGTATTTTTTTTGGCATGCACAAAAAAATTGAGCTAAAAACTCGTAGTGTACAAGATTTTGTGACCATTTGAAAAAAGTGTCCCCATTTCAGACACTTTAATTCCTAATAGTAGCAAACGTGTAAAATCTCAAATGCTCTTTAAGGGGGTGTGAGTTCTTAAGGTTTGATGAGGGATAGGGGGCCAATATAAAGGCCAAGCACCACACCCATTGCACATTATTTGCGCACCCCCCGGCCCCCCAATCGTCGGAACCCCAAAGCCGTCAGTCAAGTTCTCCGGCAATGTACCGGCGATGTTGCCCCGACGAAGAAAAATGTGGCACTAGCACATGCTCGAGCCCAACATATGCTACCGCAACCCTCGGTCTGGTTCGATCTTAGACTGGGAATGAACTCCGTATGCTTAGACTGGGAATGAAGTCCGTATGCCTAAGTCAACCCACGAAACGAGCGTGCGAGCGCTCAGCTGGCCAGAGGGGCGGGATGCGTAAGCCGAGGAACGATCGAGTCCCCCTCTGCGTGCTGCTAATCCTGTTGCCATAACCCTCAGTCCGGTCCAATCTTACACTAGGAATGAACTCCGTATGCCTAAGCCAACCGACGAAATGGGCGGGCGGGCGGGCGGGCAGGCACTATGTCGGCCAGAGAGACGGGATGCGCAAGCCGTGGATCAATAGGGTGGTAGGTGGGTTTAGGCACATCTTCATATTTCTACATGCCAATGCCATTTTTATCACTTGTAAATTCATAAAATGGTCCCTTAAGACTTCACGTCAGGTTTCATGACAAGACGACTCATTTTCTATTTTTAATGATTTTTGAAACTTTTTACGATTCAAGATTTTTTAAAATTTTTTCGGAAGGAGTTTTGGTGCCAAACTTGGTAGAGGTGATCCTTGTATTTTGTTTGGCATGCACAAAAAAATTCAGCTAAAAACTCGTAGTGTACAACATTTTGTGACCATTTGAAAAAAGTGTCCCCATTTCAGACACTTTAATGGCTACTAGTAGCAAACCTGTAAAATCTCAAATGCTCTTTAAGGGGGTGTGAGTTCTCGAGGTTTGATGAGGGATAGGGGGCCAATATAAAGGCCAAGCACCAGCACCCACCGCACATCATTTGCGCACACCCCCTGGCCCCCCCAATCGACAGAACCCCAATGCCTTTGGTCAGGTTCTCCGGTGATGTTCCGGCGATGGTGCCCCGACGAAGAAAAATGCGACACCAGCACATGCCCGACCCAGCATGTGCTGCTGCAACCCTTGGTTCGGTCCGATCTTAGATTGGGAATGAACTCCGTATGCTTAGACTGGGAATGAACTCTGTATGCCTAAGTCAACCCACAAAATGAGCGTGCGGGCGCTCAACCAGCCAGAGGGGCGGGATGCGTAAGCCGGGGATCGGTCGGGTCTCCCTCTGCGTGCTGTCGATCATGCTCGATCTGGTTCGATCTTAGACTGGGAATGAACTCCGTATGCTTAGACTGGGAATGAACTCCGTATGCCTAAATCAACCCACGAAACGAGCGTGCGGGCGCTCAACCGGCCAAAAGGGTGGGATGCGCATGTCGGGGATCGGTCGGGTCCCCCTCTACATGCTGCCAGTCAACCGTCAGTTCGGTCTGATCTTAGACTGGGAATGAACTCCGTATGCCTAAGCCAATCGACGAAAAGAGTGGGCGGGCGGGCGGGCACTACACGGGCCAGAGAGGCGGGATGCGCAAGCCGTGAATCGATAGGGTGGTAGGTGGGTTTAGGCACATCTCCATATTTCTGCATGCCAATGCCATTTTTATGGCTTGTAAATTCATACAATGGTCCCTTAAGCCTTCACATGAAGTTTCATGGCAAGACGACTCATTTTCTATTTTTCATGATTTTCCAAACTTTTTGCGGTTTGGGATTTTTTAAAATTTTTTCGAAAGGGGTTTTGGCCCCAAACTTGGTAGACCTGATCCTTGTATTTTTTTTGGCATGCACAAAAAAATTTAGTTAAAACTCGAAGTGTACAAGATTTTGTGACCATTTGAAAAAAATGTCTCCATTTCAGACACTTTAATAGCTACTGGCAGCAAACCTGTAAAATCTCAAATGCTCTTTAAAGGGGTGTGAGTTCTCAAGGTTTGATGAGGGACAGGGGGCCAATATAAGGGCCAAGTACCAGTACCCACCGCACATCATGTGCGCACACCCCTTGGCCCCCCCGATCGCCGAAACCCCAATGCCGCCAGTCGAGTTCTCCGGTGATGCTCCGACGATGGTACCCCGACGAAGAAAAATGCGGCACCAGCACATGCTCGAGCCCAGCATGTGCTGTTGCAACCCCCAGTCCGATCCGATCTTAGACTGGGAATGAACTCCATATGTTTAGACTGGGAATGAACTCCGTATGCCTAAGTCAACCCACGAAACGAGCGTGTGGGCGCTCAGGCGGCTAGAGGGGCAGGATGCGTAAGCCGGGGATCGATCGAGTCCCCCTCTGCATGCTGCCAATCCTGCTACCGCACCCCTCGGTCTGGTCTGATCTTAGACTAGGAATGAACTCCGTATGCCTAAGCCAACCGACGAAACGAGCGGCCGGGCACTACACGGGCCAGAGAGGCGGGATGCGCAAGTCGTGGATCGATAGGGTGGTAGGTGGGTTTAGGCACATCTTCATATTTTTGCATGCCAATGTAATTTTTATGGCTTGTAAATTCATACAATGGTCCCTTAAGCCTTCACCTGAAGTTTTATGGCAAGACGACCCGCTTTTTATTTTTCACGATTTTTGAAACTTTTTACGGTTCGGGATTTTTTAAAATTTTTTCGAAAGACGTTTTTGCCCAAAACTTGGTAGATGTGATCCTTGTATTTTTGTTGGTATGCACAAAAAAATTCAGCTAAAAACTCGATGTGTATAAGATTTTGTGACCATTTGAAAAAAGTATCCCCATTTCAGACACTTTACAGGCTACTAGTAGCAAACCTGTAAAATCTCAAAGGCTCTTTAAGGGGGTGGGAGTTCTCGAGGTTTCTTAAGGGATAGGGGGCCAATATAAGGGCCAAGTACCAGCACCCATCACACATCATGTGCGCACACCCCACCCCCGGCCCCCTCGATCGTCGGAACCCCAATGCTGTCGGTCAGGATCTCCGGTGATGCTCCGGCGCTGGTGCCCTGACGAAGAAAAATGCGGCACCAGCACATGCTCAAGCCTAGCATGTGCTGCTACAACCCTTGGTCTGGTCTGATCTTAGACTGGGAATGAACTTCGTATGCTTAGACCGGGAATGAACTCCATATGCCTAAGTCAACCCACGAAACGAGCATGCGGGCGCTCAACCGGCTAGAGGGGTGGGATATGCAAGCCAGGGATCGGTCGTGTCCCCCTCTGCGTACTGTCGATCCTGCAGTCGCAACCCTCGGTCTGGTCCAATCTTAGACTGGGAATGAACTTTGTATGCCTAAGCCAACCGATGAAACGAGCGGGCGGACGGGCAAGCAGGCACTACGTCGGCCAGAGAGACGGGATGTGCAACCCGTGGATCGATAGGGTGGTAGGTGGGTTTAGGCACATCTTCATATTTCTGCATGCCAATGCCATTTTTATGGCTTGTAAATTCATACAATGGTCCTTTAAGCCTTCACGTGAAGTTTCATGGCAAGACAACTCGTTTTCTATTTTTCATGATTTTTAAAACTTTTTACGGTTCGGGATTTTTTAAAATTTTTTCGGAAGGAGTTTTGGCCCCAAACTTAGTAGACGTGATCCTTGTATTTTTTTTGGCATGCACAATAACATTCAGCTAAAAACTGGAAGTGTACAAGATTTTGTGACCATTTTGGAAAAAGTGTCCCCATTTCAGACACTTTAATGGCTACTGGCAGTGAACCTGTAAAATCTCGAAGGCTCTTTAAGGAGGTGTGAGTTCTCGAGGTTTGATTAGGGATAGGGGGCCAATATATGGGCCAAGTACCAGCACCCATCGTACATCATGTGCGCACACCCCCTGGCCCCCCCGATCGTCGGAACCCCAATGCCGCTGGTCAGGTTCTCCGGCGATACTTTGGCAATGGTGCCTCGACGAAGAAAAATGCGGCACCAGCACATGCCTGAGCCTAGCATGTGCTATCGCAACCCTCGATCCGGTCTGATCTTAGACTGGGAATGAACTCCGTATGCTTAGATTGGGAATGAACTCTGTATGCCTAAGTCAACCAACGAAACAATCCTGCGGGCGTTCAACCGACCAGAGGGGTGGGATACGCAAGCCGAGGTTCGGTTGGGTCCCCCTCTGCGTGCTACCTGTACTGCTACCGCAACCCTCGGTCCAGTTTGATCTTAGACTGGGAATGAACTCCGTATGCCTAAGTCAACCCACGAAACGAGGGTGCTGGATCTCAACCGGCCAGATGGGCGAGATGCGCGAGTCGGGGATCGGCTAGGTCCCCCTTTGCGTGCTGTCGATCCTGCTACCGCAACCCTCGATCCGGTCCAATCTTAGACTGGGAATGAACTCCGTATACCTAAGCCAACCGACGAAACGAGCGGGCGGGCGGGCGGGCACTACGTCGGCCAGAGAGACGGCATGCGCAAGCCGTGGATCGATAGAGTGATAGGTGGGTTTAGGCACATCTTTATATTTCTGCATGCCAATGACATTTTTATGGCTTGTAAATTCGTACAATGGTTCGTTAAGCCTTCACATGAAGTTTCATGGCAAGACGACTCGTTTTCTATTTTTCACGATTTTCAAAACTTTTTACGGTTCAAGATTTTTTAAAATTTTTTCAGAAAGAGTTTTAGCCCCAAACTTGGTAGACGTGATCCTTCTAGTTTTTTTGGCATGCACAAAAAAATTCAGCTAAAAACTCGAAGTGTACAAGATTTTGTGATCATTTGAAAAAAGTGTCCCCATTTCAGACACTTTAATGGCTACTGGCAGCAAACTTGTAAAATTTCAAATGCTCTTTAAAGGGGTGCGAGTTCTTGAGGTTTGATGAGGGATAGGGGGCCAATATAAGGGCCAAGTACCAGCACCATCGCACATCATGTGCGCACACCCCCCCGGCCCCCCCGATCGCCGAAACCCCAATGCCGCCGGTCAGGTTCTCCGGCAATGCTCCGACGATGGTGCCCTAGCGAAGAAAAATACGGCACCAGCACATGTCCGAGCCCAGCATGTGCTGCCGCAACCCTCCATCCAATCTGATCTTAGATTGGGAATGAACTCCGTATGCCTAAGCCAATCGACGAAACGAGCGGGCGGGCGGGCACTATGCCGGCCAGAGAGACGGGATGCGCAAGCCGTGGATTGATAGGGTGGTAGGTGGGTTTAGGCACATCTTCATATTTCTGCATGCCAATGCCATTTTTATGGCTTGTAAATTCATACAGTGGTCCCTTAAGCCTTCATGTGAAGTTTCATGGCAAGACGAGTCATTTTATATTTTTCATGATTTTCGAAACTTTTTACAGTTCGGGATTTTTTAAAATTTTTTTGAAAGGTGTTTTGGCCCAAAACTTGGTAGATATGATCCTCGTATTTTTGTTGGCATGCACAAAAAAATCAGTTAAAAACTCAAAGTGTACAACATTTTGTGACCATTTGAAAAAAGTGTCCCCAAATCAAACACTTTAATGGCTACTGGCAACAAACCTATAAAATCTCAAATGCTCTTTAAGGGGGTGTGAGTTCTCGAGGTTTGATGAGGTATAGGAGGCCAATATAAGGGCCAAGTACCAGCACGCATCGCACATCATGTGCGCACACCCGCCGGCCCCCTCGATCGTCAGAACCCCAATGCCACCAGTCAGGTTCTCCGGCGATGCTTTGGCAATGGTGCCCCGACGAAGAAAAATGCAGCACCAGCACATGCCCGAGCCCAGCATGTGCTGCTGCAACCCTCACTCCAGTCGATCTTAGACTGGGAATGAACTCCGTATGCCTAAGCCAACCGACGAAACAAACGAGCGAGCGGACGGGCGGGCACTACACAAGCCAGAGAGACGGGATGCGCAAGCCGTGGATCGGTAGGGTGGTAGGTGGGTTTAGGCACATCTTCATATTTCTGCATGCCAATGCCATTTTTATGGCATGTCAATTCACACAATGGTCCCTTAAGCCTTCACGTGAAGTTTCAAGGCAAGACGACTCATTTTTTATTTTTCACGATTTTTGAAACTTTTTACGGTTTCAGATTTTTTAAAATTTTTTTGGAAGGAGTTTTGGCCCCAAAGTTGGTAGACGTGATCCTTGTATTTTTATTGGCATGCATAAAAAAATTCAGCTAAAAACTCGAAGTGTACAAGATTTTGTGACCATTTGAAAAAAGTGTCCGCATGTAGACACTTTAATAGCTACTGGCAGCAAACCTGTAAAATCTCAAATGCTCTTTAAGGGGGTGTGAGTTCTCAAGGTTTGATGAGGGACAGGGGGACAATATAAGGGCCAAGTACCAGCACCCATCGCACATCATGATCGCACTCCCCCCGGCCCCCCCGATCGCCGGAACCCCAATGCCGCAGGTCAGGTTCTCCGGCGATGCTCTGGCGATGGTGCCCCGACGAAGAAAAATGCAGGACCAGCACATGCCCGAGCCCAGCATGTGCTCCCGCAACCCTCAGTCCGATCGATCTTAGACTGGGAATGAACTCCGTAAGCCTAAGCCAACCTACGAAACGAACGGGTAGGCGGGCGGGCACTACGTGGGCCAGAGAGACGGGATGCGCAAGCCGTGGATCAATAGGGTGGTAAGTGGGTTTAGGCACATCTTCATATTTCTGCATGCCAATGCCATTCTTATGGCATGTAAATTCACACAATGGTCCCTTAAGCCTTCACATGAAGTTTCAAGGCAAGACGACTCCTATTCTATTTTTCATGATTTTTGAAACTTTTTACGGTTCCAGATTTTTTAAAATTTTCTCGAAAGGAGTTTTGGCCCCAAACTTGGTAGACGTTATCCCTGTATTTTTATTGGCATGCACAAAAAAATTCAGCTAAAAACTCGAAGTGTACAAGATTTTGTGACCATTTGAAAAAAGTGTCCACATTTCAGACACTTTAATTGCTACTGGCAGCAAACCTGTAAAATCTCAAATGCTCTTTAAGGGGGTGTGAGTTCTGGAGGTTTGATGAGGGATAGAAGGTCAATATAAGGGCCAAGTACACCCCCCCCGCCCCCTCGATCATCGAAACCCCAATGCCACCGGTCAGGTTCTCCGACGATGCTCCGACGATGGTGCCCCGACGAAGAAAAATGCAGCACCAGCACATGCCCGGGCCCAGCATGTGCTACCGCAACGCTCGGTCTAGTCCGATCTTTGACTGGGAAATGAACTCCGTATGCCTAAGCCAACCGACGAAACGAGTGGGCGGACGAGCGGGCGGGCACTACGCCAGCCAGAGAGACGGGAAGCGCAAGCCGTGGATTGATAGGGTGGTAGGTGTGTTTAGGCACATCTTCATATTTCTGCATGCCAATGCCATTTTTATGGCTTGTAAATTCATACAATGGTCCCTTAAGCCTTCACGTGAAGTTTCATGGCAAGACGACTCGTTTTCTATTTTTCACGATTTTGGAAACTTTTTGCGGTTCGGAATTTTTTAAAATTTTTTCGGAAGGAGTTTTTACCCCAAACTTCGTAGACATGATCCTTATATTTTTGTTGGCTTGCACAAAAAAACTCAGCTAAAAACTCGAAGTGTACAAGATTTTGTGACCATTTGAAAAAAATGTCCCCATTTCAGACGCTTTAACGGCTACTGGCAGCAAACCTGTAAAATCTCAAATGCTTTTTAAGGGGGTGTGAGTTCTCGAGGTTTGATGAGGGATAGGGGGCAAATATAAGGGCTAAGTATCAGCACCCATCGCACATCATGTGCACACCCCCCGATCGTCGGAACCCAAATGCCGTCGGTCAGGTTCTCCGATGATTCTCCGACGATGTTGCCCCGACGAAAAAAAATGTGGCACCAGCACTTGCCCGAGCCCAGCATGTGCTGCCGCAACCTACGGTCTGGTTTGATCTTAGACTGGGAATGAACTCCGTATGCTTAGACTGGGAATGAACTCCGTATTCCTAAGTCAACCCATGAAACGAGCGTCCGAGCGCTCAGCCGGCCAGAGGGGCAAAATTCGCAAGCCGGGGATCGGTCGGGACCCCCTTTACGTGCTGTCGATCCTGTTGTTGCAACCCTCAATTTGGTCTGATCTTAGACTGGGAATAAACTCCGTATGCCTAAGCCAACCGACGAAACGAGCGTGCGAGCGGGCGGGCAGGAACTACGCTGGCCAGAGAGACAGGATGCGGAAGCCGTGGATCGATAGGGTGGTAGGTGGGTTTAGGCACATCTTCATATTTCTACGTGCCAATGTGATTTTTATGGCTTGTAAATTCATACAATGGTCCCTTAAGCCTTCACGTGCAGTTTCATGGCAAGACGACTCGTTTTCTATTTTCATGATTTTTGAATCTTTTTTTGGAAGGAGTTTTGGCCCCAAACTTGGTAGATGTGGTCAGGTTCTCCAGCGATGCTCTGACGATGGTGACCCGATGAGGAAAAATGTGGCACCAGCACATGTCCGAGCCCAGCATGTGTTGGCGTAACCCTCGGTCCGGTCTGATCTTAGACTGGGAATGAACTCCATATGCTTAGACTGGGAATAAACTCTGTATGCCTAAGTCAACCAATAAAACGAGCTTGCGGGCGCTCAGCCGGCTAGAGGGGTGGGATGCGTAAGCCGGTGATCGGTTGGGTGGTAGGTGGGTTTAGGCACATCTTCATATTTCTGCATGCCAATGCCATTTTTATGGCCTGTAAATTCATGCAATGGTCCCTTAAGCCTTCACATGAAGTTTCATGGCAAGATGACTCATTTTCTATTTTTCATGATTTTTGAACCCTTTTTTGGTTCAGGATTTTTTTAAATTTTTTCGGAAGGAGTTTTGGCCCCAAACTTGGAAGACGTGATCCTTGTATTTTTGTTGGCATGCATAAAACAATTCAGCTAAAAACTCGAAGTGTACAAGATTTTGTGACCATTTGAAAAAAGTGTCCCCATTCCAAACACTTTAATGGCTACTGGCAGCAAACCTGTAAAATCTCAAATGCTCTTTAAGGGGGTGTGAGTTCTTGAGGTTTGTTGAGAGATAGGGCGCCAATATAAGGGCCAAGTACTAGCACCCATCGCACATTATGTGCGCACACCCCCCGGCCCCCCCGTTTGTCAGAACCCCAATGCGACACGACGATGGTGGCCCGACGAAGAAAAATGCGACACCAGCCCTTGCCCGAGCCCAGCATGTGCTGCCCCAACCCTCGATCCGATCCGATCTTAGACTGTGACTGAACTCTGTATGCCTAAGTCAACCCACGAAACGAGCGTGCGGGTGCTCAACCGGCTAGAGGGGCGGGATACGCAAGTCGGGGATCGATCGGGTCCACCTCTGTGTGCTGCCGATCCTGCTACCGCAACCCTCGATCCGGTCTGATCTTAGACTGGAAATGAACTCCGTATGCGTAAGCCAACCGACGAAACAAGTGGGCGGGCAGGCGGGCACTACTCCGGCCAGAGAGACGGGATGCGCAAGCCGTGGATCGATAGGGTGGTAGGTGGGTTTAAGGACATCTTCATATTTCTACGTTCCAATGCCATTTTTATGGCTTGTAAATTGATACAATGGTCCCTTAAGCCTTCACGTGAAGTTTCATGGCAAGACTAGTTGTTTTCTATTTTTCACGATTTTCAAAATTTTTTACGGTTCGGGATTTTTTAAAATTTTTTTGGAAGGAGTTTTGGCCCCAAACTTGGTAGACGTGATCCTTGTATTTTTGTTGGCATACACAAAACAATTCAGCTAAAAACTCAAAGTGTACAAGATTTTGTGACCATTTGAAAAACATGTCCCTATTTCAGACACTTTAATGGCTACTAGCAGCAAACCTGTAAAATCTCAAATGCTCTTTAAGGGGGTGTGAGTTCTCAAGGTTTGATGAGGGATAGGGGGCCAATATAAGGGCCAAGTACCAGCACCCATCGCACATCATGTCCGCACACCCCCCGACCCTCTCGATTGCTGGAACCCCAATGCCGCCGGTCAGGTTCTCCGGCGATGCTCCGGTGATGGTGCCCCGATGAAGAAAAATGCAGCACCAGCACTTGCCCGAGCCCAGCATGTGCTACCCCAACCCTCAGTCCGGTCCGATCTTAGACTGGAAATGAAGTTCGTATGCTTAGACTGGCATGCACAAAAGAATTCAACTAAAAACTCAAAGTGTACAAGATTTTGTGACCATTTGAAAAAAGTGTCCCCATTTCAGACACTTTAATGGCTACTGGCAGCAAACCTGTAAAATCTCAAATGCTCTTTAAGGGGTGTGAGTTCTCGAGGTTTGATGAGGGATAGGAGGCCAATGTAAGGGCCAAATACCAGCACCCATCGCACATCATGTGCGCACACCACCCCCCGGCCCTCCCGATCGTCGGAACCCTGATGCCGCCGGTCAGGTTCTCCGATGATGCTCCGACGATGGTGCCCCGGCATTAAAAAATGCGGCACCAGCACATGCCCGAGCCCAACATGGGCTGCCACAACCCTCGATCAGGTCCGATCTTAGACTGGGAATGAACTCCGTTTGCTTGACTGGGAATGAAGTC
This sequence comes from Durio zibethinus, assembly GCF_047325235.1. Classification (NCBI taxonomy): domain Eukaryota; kingdom Viridiplantae; phylum Streptophyta; class Magnoliopsida; order Malvales; family Malvaceae; genus Durio; species Durio zibethinus. The sequence goes on from NC_143177.1 coordinate 13,604,632, forward strand.
TGTATGCGTAAGTCAACCCACGAAACGAGCGTGCGGGCGCTCAGCAGGTGAGAGGGGTGGGATGCGTAAGCCGGGGATCGGCCGGTTCCCCCTTTACGTGCTACCAATCCTGCTGCTGCAACCCTCGATCCGATCCGATCTTAGACTGGGAATGAACTCTGTATGCCTAAGCCAACCGACGAAACGAGCGAGCGGGCGGGCGGGCACCACGCCGGCCAGAGAGACGGGATACGCAAGCCGTGGATCGATATGGTGGTAGGTCGGTTTAACCACATCTTCATATTTCTATGTGCCAATGCCATTTTTATGGCTTGTAAATTCATACAATGGTCCATTAAGCCTTCACGTGAAGTTTCATGGCAAGACGACTTGTTTTCTATTTTTCACGATTTTTGAAACATTTTGCGGTTCGAGATTTTTTAAAATTTTTTCGAATGGAGTTTTGTCCCCAAACTTGGTAGACACGATTCTTGTATTTTTATTGGCATGCACAAAAAAATTCAGCTAAAAACTCGAAGTGTACAAGATTTTGTGACCATTTGAATAAAGTGTCCCCATTTTAGACACTTTAATGGCTACTGGCAGCAAACCTGTAAAATCTCAAATGCTCTTTAAGGGGGTGTGATTTCTTGAGGTTTGATGAGGGATAGGGGGTCAATATAAGGGATAAGTACCAGCACCCATCGGACATCATGTGGGCACAGCCCCCCGGCCCCCCGACCACTGGAACCTCAATGCCATCGATCAGGTTCTCCGGTGATGCTCCGACGATGGCACCCCGACGAAGAAAAATGCGGCACCAGCACATGCCCGAGCCCAGCATGTGCTGTTGTAAACCTCTGTCCGGTCTAATCTTAGACTTGGAATGAACTCCGTATGCCTAAGTCAACCCACGAAATGAGCGTGCAGGCGCTCAGTCGGCCAGAGGGGCGGGATGCTCAAGCCAAGGATCGTTTGGGTCCCCCTCTACGTGCTGCCAATCCTACTGCTACGACCCTCAGTCCGGTCTGATCTTAGATTGGGAATGAACTTCGTATGCCTAAGCCAACCGACGAAACGAGCGAGCGGGAGGTCGGGCACTACGTCGGCCAGAGAGACAGGATGCACAAGCCGTGGATCGATAGGGTGGTAGGTGGGTTTAGGCACATCTTCATATTTCTGCATGCCAATGCCATTTTATATGGCTTGTAAATTCATACAATGGCCCCTTAAGCCTTCACGTGAAGTTTGATGGCAAGACGACTCGTTTTTTATTTTTCACGATTTTCAAAACTTTTTTCGGTTCAGGATTTTTTAAAATTTTTTTGAAAGGGGTTTTGGTCCCAAACCTGGTAGACATGATCCTTCTATTTTTCTTGGCATGCACAAAAAAATTCAGCTAAAAACTCAAAGTGTACAAGATTTTGTGACCATTTGAAAAAAGTGTCCCCATTTGAGACACTTTAATGGCTACTAGAAGCAAACCTATAAAATCTCAAATGCTCCTTAAGAGGGTGTGAGTTCTCAAGGTTTGATGAGGGATAGGGGGCCAATATAAAGGCCAAGTACCAGCACCCATCGCACATCATGTGCTCACACCCCTAGCCCCCCCGATCGTCGGAACCCCAATGCCGCCGGTCAGGTTCTCCGGTGATGCTCCAGCAATGGTGCCCCGATGAAGAAAAATGTAGCACCAGCACATACCCAAGCCCAGCATGTGCTACCGTAACCCTCGGTCTGATCTGATCTTAGACTGGGAATGAACTCCGTGTGCTTAGACTGGTAATGAACTCCGTATGCCTAAGTCAACCCACGAAATGATCGTACGGGCGCTCAGCCGACCAGAGGGGTGGGATGTGCAAGCCGGGGATCGGCTGGGTCCCCCTCTGCGTGCAGTCGATCCTGCAACTGCAACCCTTGGTTCAGTCCAATTTTAGATTGGGAATTAATTCCGCATGCCTAAGCCAACCGATGAAACGAGCGGGCGGGCGAGCGTGTGGGCACTACGCCGGCAAGAGAGACGGGATGCGCAGGCCGTGGATCGATAGGTGGTAGGTGGGTTTAGGCACATCTTCATATTTCTGCGTGCCAATGCCATTTTTATGGCTTGTAAATTCATACAATGGTCCCTTAAGCCTTCACGTGAAGTTTCATGGCAAGATGACTCGTTTTCTTTTTTTCACGATTTTCAAAACTTTTTACGGTTCGAGATTTTTTAAAATTTTTTCAAGAGTTTTGGCCCAAAACTTGGTAGACGTGATCCTTGTATTTTTTTTGGCATGCACAAAAAAATTCATCTAAAAACTCGAAGTGTACAAGATTTTGTGGCCATTTGAAAAAAGTGTCCCCATTTCAGACACTTTAATGGCAACTGGCAGCAAACCTGTAAAATCTCAAATGCTCTTTATGGGGGTGTGAGTTCTCGAGGTTTGATGAGGGATAGGGGGCCAATATAAGGGCCAAGTACCATCACCCATCGCACATCATGTGCGCACACCCCCCGGCCCCCTCGATCACCGGAACCCCAATGCCGTCAGTCAGGTTCTTCGACGATGCTCTGACGATGGTGCCCCTGCGAAGAAAAATGCGGCACCAGTACATGCTCAAGCCCAGCATGTGCTGCCGTAACCCTCGGTCTAGTCTGATCTTAGACTGGGAATGAACTCCGTATGCTTAGACTGTGAATGATCTCCGTATGCCTAAGTCAACCCATGAAACGAGCGTGCGGGCGCTCAGTCGGCCAGAAAGGGGGATGCGCAAGCCGGGGATTGATCGGGTCCCTCCCCGCATGCTACCGATCCTGGTGCCACAACCCTCGGTTCGGTCTGATCTTAGACTGTGAATGAACTCCATATGCCTAAGCCAACCGACGAAACGAGCGGGCGGGAGGACGGGCGGGCACTACGCCGACCAGAGAGACGGGATGCGCAAGCCGTGGATCGATAGGCTGGTAGGTGGGTTTAGGCACATCTTCATATTTCTGCATGCCAATGCCATTTTTATGGCTTGTACATTCATACAGTGGTCCCTTAAGCCTTCACGTGAAGTTTCATGGCTAGACGACTCGTTTTCTATTTTTTACGATTTTTGAAACTTTTTACGGCTCGAGAAATTTTAAAACTTTTTCGGAAGGAGTTTTAGCCCCAAACTTGGTAGATGTGATCCTTGTATTTTTGTTGGCATGCACAAAAAAATTCAGCTAAAAACTCGAAGTGTACAAGATTTTGTGGCCATTTGAAAAAAGTGTCCCCATTCCAGACACTTTAATGGCAACTGGCAGCAAACCTGTAAAATCTCAAATGCTCTTTAAGGGGGTGTGAGTTCTCAAGGTTTGATGAGGGATAGGTGGCCAATATAAGGGCCAAGTACCAGCACGCATCGCACTTCATGTGCGCACACCCCCGACCCCCTCGATCGTCGGAACTGCAATGCCGTCGGTCAGGTTCTCCGGTGATGCTCCGGCGATGGTGCCCCTGCGAAGAAAAATGCGACATTAGCACATGCTGAAGCCCAGCATGTGCTGCCGCAACCCTCAGTCTGGTCCGATCTTAGACTGGGAATGAACTCCGTTTGCTTAGACTGGGAATGATCTCCGTATACCTAAGTCAACCCACGAAACGAGGGTGCGGGCGCTCAGCCGACCAGAAAGTGGGGATGCGCAAGCCGGGGATTGATCGGGTCCCTCTCTGCATGCTACAGATCCTACTACCACAACCCTCGGTCCAGTCCAATCTTAGACTGTGAATGAACTCCGTATGCCTAAGCCAACTGACGAAACGAGCGTGCGAGAGGACGGGCGGGCACTACGCCGACCAAAGAGACGGGATGCGCAAGCAGTGGATCGATAGGGTGGCAGGTGGGTTTAGGTACATCTTCATATTTCTGCATGCCAATGCCATTTGTATGGCTTGTAAATTCATACAATGGTCCCTTAAGCCTTCACGTGAACTTTCATGGCAAGACGACTCGTTTTCTATTTTTCACGATTTTTGAAACTTTTTGTGGCTTGGGATTTTTCAAAATTTTTTCGGAAGGAGTTTTGGCCCCAAACTTGGTAGATGTGATCCTTGTATTTTTTTTGGCATGCACAAAAGAATTCAACTAAAAACTCAAAGTGTACAAGATTTTGTGACCATTTGAAAAAAATGTCCCCATTTCAGAAACTTAAATGGCTACTGGCAGCAAACCTGTAAAATCTCAAATGCTCTTTAAGGGGGTGTGAGTTCTCGAGGTTTGATGAGGGATAGGGGGCCAATATATGGCCAAGTACCAGCACCCACCGCACATCATGTGCGCACACCCCCCGGCCCCGCCGATCGCCGGAACCCTAATGCCGTTGGTCAGGTTCTCCGACGATGCTCCGACAATGGTGCCCCTACGAAGAAAAATACGACATCAGCACATGCTCGAGCCCAACATGTGCTGTTGCAACCATCGGTCTGGTCCGATCTTAGACTGGGAATGAACTCCATTTGCTTAGATTGGGAATAATCTCCGTATACCTAATTCAACCCACGAAACGAGCTTGCGGGCGCTCAGCTGGCCAGAAGGGGGGATGCGCAAGCCGGGGATCGATCGGGTCCCTCTCTGTGTAATATTGATCCTACTACCACAACCCTCGGTCCGGTCGATCTTAGACTGTGAATGAACTCTGTATGCCTAAGCCAACTGATGAAACGAGCGGGCGAGAGGGCGGGCGGGCACTACGCCGGCCAAAGAGACGGGATGCGTAAGCCGTGGATCGATAGGGTGGTAGGTGGGTTTAGGCACATCTTCATATTTCTGCATGCCAATGCCATTTGTATTGCTTGTAAATTCATACAATGGTCCCTTAAGCCTTCACGTGAAGTTTCATGGCAAGACGACTCGTTTTCTATTTTTCACGATTTTTGAAACTTTTTACGGCTCGGGATTTTTCAAAATCTTTTCAGAAGGAGTTTTGGCCCAAAACTTGGTAGATGTGATCCTTTTATTTTTTTTGGCATGCACAAAAGAATTCAGCTAAAAACTCAAAGTGTACAAGATTTTGTGACCATTTGAAAAAAGTGTCCGTATTTCAGACACTTTAATGGCTACTGGCAGCAAGCCTGTAAAATCTCAAATGCTCTTTAAGGGGGTCTGAGTTCTCGAGGTTTGATGAGGGATAGGGAGCCAATATAAGGGCAAGTACCAGCACCCACCGCACATCATGTGCGCACACCCCCCGGCCCCCCCGATCGCCGGAACCCCAATGCCGTCGGTCAGGTTCTCCGGCGATGCTCCGACGATGGTGCCCTGGCGAAGAAAAATGCGGCACCAGCACATGCTCGAGCCCAGCATGTGCTGCCGCAACCCTCCGTCTAGTCCGATCTTAGACTGGGAATGAACTACTTATGCTTAGACTGGGAATGAACTTCGTATGCCTAAGTCAACCCACGAAACAAGCGTGCGAGCGCTCAGTCGGCCAGAGGGGCAGGATGCGCAAGTCAGGGATCGATCGGGTCCCTCTCTGGGTGCTGTCGATCCTGCTGCTACAACCCTCAGTCTGATCTGATCTTAGACTAGGAATGAGCTCCGTATGCCTATGCCAACCGACGAAACGAGCAGGTGGGCGGTCGGGCACTACACCGGCTAGAGAGACGAGATGCGCAAGCCGTGGATCGATAGGTTTTAGGTGGGTTTAGGCAAATTTTCATATTTTTGCATGACAATGCCATTTTTATGGCTTGTAAATTCATACAATGGTCCCTTAAGCGTTCACGTGAAGTTTCATGGCAAGACGACTCGTTTTCTATTTTTCATGATTTTTGAAACTTTTTATGGTTCAGGATTTTTTAAAATTTTTTCAGAAGGAGTTTTGGCCCTAAACTTGGTAGACGTCATCCTTGTATTTTTGTTGGCATGCACAAAATAATTCAGGTAAAAACTCGAAGTGTACAAGATTCTGTGACCATTTGAAAAAAGTGTCCCCATTTCAGACACTTAAATGGCTACTGGCAGCAAACCTGTAAAATCTCAAATGCTCTTTAAGGGGGTGTGAGTTCTCGAGGTTTGATGAGAGATAGGGGGCCAATATAAGGGCCAAGTACTAGCACCCATCGCACATTATGTGCGCACACCACCTTGGGCCCCCCGATCGTCGGAACCCCAATGCGTAAGCTGAGGATCAGTCGGGTCCCCCTCTGCGTGCTACCGATCTTGTTGCTGTAACCCTTGGTCTGGTCTGATCATAGACTGGGAATGAACTCCGTATGCCTAAGCCAACCGACGAAACGAGCGGGCGGGCGGGCGGGTGGGCACTACGTCGGCCAAAGAGACGGGATGCGCAAGACGTGGATTGATAGGGTGGTAGGTGGGTTTAGGCACATTTTCATTTTTCTGCGTGCCAATGCCATTTTTATGGCTTGTAAATTCATACAATGGTCCCTTAAGCCTTCACGTGAATTTTCATGGCAAGACGACTTGTTTTCTATTTTTCATGATTTTTGAAACTTTTTGTGGTTCAAGATTTTTTAAAAATTTTCTGGAAGGAGTTTTGGACCCAAACTTGGTAGACATGATCCTTGTACTTTTGTTGGCATGCACAAAAAAATTCAGCTAAAAACTCGAAGTGAACAAGATTTTGTGACCATTTGAAAAAAGTGTCCCCATTTTAGACACTTGAATGGCTACTGGCAACAAACCTGTAAAATCTCAAATGCTCTTTAAAGGGGTGTGAGTTTTGGAGGTTTGATGAGAGATACGGGGCCAATATAAGGGCCAACTATCAGCACCCATCGCACATCATGTACGCACACCCCCCCGGCTCCCCGGTTGCCAGAACCCCAATGCCGTCGGTCAGGTTCTCTGATGATGCTCCGACGATGGTGCCCCAACGAAGAAAAATGCGGCACCAGCACATGCCCAAGCCCAGTATGTGCTGCCGCAACCCTCGATCCGGTCTGATCTTAGACTGGGAATGAACTCCGTATGCCTAAGCCAACCGATGAAACGAGCGGGCGGGCAGACGGGCGGGCACTACGTCGGCCAGAGAGGCGGGATGCGCATGCCATGGATCGATATGGTGGTAGGTGGGTTTAGGCACATCTTCATATTTTTGTGTGCCAATGCCATTTTATGGCTTGTAAATTCATACAGTTGTCCCTTAAGCCTTCACGTGAAGTTTCAAGGCAAGACGACTCGTTTTCTATTTTTCACGATTTTTGAAACTTTTTACGGTTTGGGATTTTTTAAAATTTTTTTGGAAGGAGTTTTGGCCCTGAGCTTGGTAGACATGATCCTTGTATTTTTATTGGCATGCACAAAAAAATTAAGCTAAAAACTCGAAGTGTACAAGATTTTGTGACCATTTGAAAAAAGTGTCCCCATTTCAGACAATTTAATGGCTACTGGCAGCAAATCTGTAAAATCTCAAATGCTCTTTAAGGGGGTTTGAGTTCTCGAGGTTTGATGAGGGATAGGAGGCCAATATAAGGGCCAAGTATCAGCACCCATCGCACATCATGTGTGCACACACCCCCGGCCCGCCGATCGTCGAAACCCCAATGCCGTAGGTCAGGTTCTCCGACGATGGTGCCCCGACGAAGAAAAATGTGGCACCAGCACATGCCCAAGCGTAGCATGTGCTGCCGCTACACTCGGTCCGGTCCGATCTTAGACTGGAAATGAACTCAGTATGCTTAGACTGGGAATGAACTTCGTATGCCTAAGTCAATCCAGGAAACGAGGGTGCGGGCACTCAGCCGGCCAGAGGGGCGGGATGCGCAAGCCAGGGATCGATCGGATCCCCCTCTGTGTGCTGCCAATCTTGCTACCTCAACCCCCGATCCGGTCTGATCTTAGACTGGGAATGAACTCTATATGCCTAAGTCAACTGATGAAACGAGCGGGCGAGCGGGCGGGCGGGCACTATGCCGGCCAAAGAGACGGGATGCGCAAGCCGTGGATCGATAGGGTGGTAGGTGGGTTTAGGCACATCTTCATATTTCTGTGTGCCAATGCCATTTTTATAGCTTCTAAATTCATACAATGGTTCCTTAAGCCTTCACGAGAAGTTTCATGGCAAGATGACTCATTTTGTATTTTTCATGATTTTTGAAACTTTTTGCGGTTCAGGATTTTTTTAAATTTTTTCAGAAGTAGTTTTGGTGCCAAACTTGGTAGACGTGATCCTTGTATTTTTGTTGGCATACACAAAATAATTCAGCTAAAAACTCAAAGTGTACAAGAATTTGTGGCCATTTGAAAAAAGTTTCCCCATTTCGGATACTTTAATGGCTACTGGCAGCAAACCTATAAATCTCAAATGCTCTTTAAGGTGGTGTGAGTTCTCGAGGTTTGATGAGGGATAGGGGGACAATATAAGGGCCAAGCACCAGCACCCATTGCACATCTTGTGCGCACACCCCCCCGGCCCTCCGATCATCGGAACCCCAATGCCGTCGGTCAGGTTCTCCGACGATGCTCCGACGATGGTCCCCGATGAAGAAAAATGTGGCACCAGCACATGCTCGAGCCCAGCATGTGCTGCCGCAACCCTCGGTCCGGTCCAATCTTAGACTGGGAATGAACTCCATATGCTTAGACAAGGAATTAACTCCGTATGCCTAAGTTAACCCACGAAATGAGTGTGCTGGTGCTCAGCCGGCCAGAGGGACGGGATGCGCAAGTCGGGGATCGGCTGGGTCCCCCTCTGTTTGCTGCCGATGCTGCTGCTGCAACCCTCAGTCCGATCTGATTTTAGACTAGGAATGAACTCTGTATGCCTAAGCCAACCGACGAAACCAACGGGCGGGCGGTCACTAGGCTGGCTAAAGAGACAGGATGCGCAAGCCATGGATCGATAGGGTGGTAGGTGGGTTTAGGCACATCTTCATATCTCTGCGTGCCAATGCCATTTTTATGGATTGTAAATTCATACAATGGTCCCTTAAGCCTTCACGTGAGGGTTCACGGCAAGACGACTCATTTTCTATTTTTCATGATTTTTGAAACTTTTTACGGTTCGGGATTTTTTAAAATTTTTTCGGAAAGAGTTTTGGCCCCAAACTTGGTAGACGTGATCCTTGTATTTTTGTTTGCATGCAAAAAACAATTCAGCTAAAAACTCGAAGTGTACAAGATTTTGTGACCATTTGAAAAAAGTGTCGCCATTTTGGACACTTTAATGGCTACTGGAAGCAAACCTGTAAAATCTCAAATGCTCTTTAAGGGGGTGTGAGTTCTCGAGGTTTAATGAGGGATAGGGGCCCAATATAAGGGCCAAGTACCAGCACCCATCGCACATCATTTGCGCACACCCCCCGGCCCCCCGATCGCCGGAACCCCAACGCCGTCGGTCAGGTTCTCCAGTGATGGTGCCCGACGAAGAAAAATGCTGCACCAGCACATGCCCGAGCCCAGTATGTGCTACCGGAACCCTCGGTCTGGTCCGATCTTCGACTGGGAATGAACTCCGAATGCTTAGACTGGGAATGAACTCCGTATGCCTAAGTCAACCCATGAAAAAAGCATGCGCGCGCGAAGCCGACCAGAGGGGCGGGATGCGCATGCCGAGGATCGATCGGGTCCCCCTCTGCGTGCTGCCAATCCTGCTGGCACAACCCTCGGTCCGGTTTGATCTTAGACTGGAAATGAACTCCGTATGCCTAAGCCAACCGACGAAACGAGCGGACGGACAGGCAGGCGGGCGGGCACTACGTCAGCCAGAGAGACAGGATGCACAAGCCGTGGATCGACAGGGTGGTAGGTGGGTTTAGGAAAATCTTCATATTTCTATATGCCAATGCCATTTTTATGGCTTGTAAATTCATGCAATGGTCCCTTAAGCCTTTACATTAAGTTTCATGGCAAGACAACTTGTTTTCTATTTTTCACGATTTTTGAAACTTTTTTCCGTTTGAGATTTTTCAAAATTTTTTGGGAAGCAGTTTTGGCCCCAAACATGGTAGACGTGATCCTTGTATTTTTTTTGGCATGCACCAAAAATTTCAGCTAAAAACGAAAAGTGTACAACATTTTGTGACCATTTGGAAAAAGTGTCCCCATTTCAGACACTTTAATGGCTACTGGCAGCAAACTTGTAAAATCTCAAATGCTCTTTAAGGCGGTGTGAGTTCTAGAGGTTTGATGAGGGATAGGGGGCCAATATAAGGGCAAATACCAGCATCGATCGCACATCATGTGCGCACACCCCCGCGGCCCCCCTGATCGTCAGAACCCCAATGCCGCCGATCAGGTTCTCCGACAATGCTCCGACGATGGTGCCCCGACAAAGAAAAATGCGGCACCAGCACATGCCCGAGCCCAGCATGTGCTGCCGTAACCCTCGGTCCGGTCCGATCTTAGACTGGGAATGAACTCCGTATGCCTAAGTCAACCCATGAAACGAGCCTGCGGGCGCTCAACCGGCCAGAGGGGCAGGATGCGCAAGCCGGGGATCGACCGGGCCCCCTCTACGTGCTGTCGATCCTACTGTCGAAACCCTCAGTCCAGTCCATTCTTAGACTGGGAATGAACTCCGTATGCCTAAGCCAACCGACGAAACCAACGGGCGGGCGGGCACTGTGCCGGCCAGAGAGACAGGATGCGCAAGCCGTGTATCGATAGGGTGGTACGTGGGTTAGGCACATCTTCATATCTCTGCGTGCCAATGCCATTTTTATGGCTTGTAAATTCATACAATGGTCCCTTAAGCCTTCACGTGAAGGTTCACGGCAAGACGACTCATTTTCTATTTTTCACGATTTTTCAAACTTTTTACGGTTCGGGATTTTTTAAAATTTTTTCGGAAAGAGTTTTGGCCCCAAACTTGGTAGACGTGATCCTTGTATTTTTGTTTGCATGTAAAAAACAATTCAGCTAAAAACTCGAAGTGTACAAGATTTTGTGACCATTTGAAAAAAGTGTCGCCATTTTGGACACTTTAATGGCTACTGGAAACAAACCTGTAAAATCTCAAATGCTCTTTAAGAGGGTGTGAGTTCTCGAGGTTTGATGAGGGATAGGGGCCCAATATAAGGGCCAAGTACCAGCACCCATCGCACATCATTTTCGCACACCCCCCGGCCCCCCCGATCGTCGGAACCCCAACGCCGTAGGTCAGGTTCTCCAGCGATGGTGCCCGGCGAAGAAAAATGCTGCACCAGCACATGCTTGAGCCCAGTATGTGCTGCCGCAACCCTCGGTCCGACCCGATCTTCGACTGGGAATGAACTCCGAATGCTTAGACTGGGAATGAACTCCGTATGCCTAAGTCAACCCGCGAAAAAAGCATGCGCACTTAGCCGTCTAGAGGGGCGAGATGTGCAAGCCGAGGATCGACCGGGTCCCCTTCTGCGTGCTGCCAATCATGCTGGCACAACCCTTGGTCGGGTTCGGTCTTAAACTGGAAATGAACTCCGTATGCCTAAGCCAACCGACGAAACGAGCGGGCGGACGGGCGGGCTGGCGGGCACTACGTCGGCCAGAGAGACGGGATGCGCAAGCCGTGGATCGATAGGGTGGTAGGTGGGTTTAGGCACATCTTCAAATTTCTGCATGCCAATGCCATTTTTATGGCTTTTAAATTCATACAATGTTCCCTTAAGTCTTCACAGGAAGTTTCATGGCAAGACGACTCATTTTCTATTTTTCATGATTTTTGAAACTTTTTACGGTTTGGGATTTTTTAAAATTTTTTCGAAAGGAGTTTTGGCCCCAAATTTGTTAGACGTGATCCTCGTATTTTTTTTATTATGCGCAAAAAAATTCAGCTAAAAACTCGAGGTGTACAAATTTTGTGACCATTTGAAAAAAGTGTCCCCATTTTAGACACTTTAATGGCTACTAGCAGCAAACCTATAAAAAATCAAATGCTCTTTAAAGGGGTGTGAGTTCTTGAGGTTTGATGAGGGATAGGGGGCCAATATAAAAGCCAAGTACGAGCACCCATTGCACATCATGTGCGCACACCCCCCCGGTCCCTCCGATCGCCGGAACACCAATGCTGCCGATCAGGTTATCTGACGATGCTCCTGTGATGGTGCCTCGACGAAGAAAAATGTGGCACCAGCACATGCCCGAGCCCAGCATGTGCTGTCACAACACTCGGTCTGGTCTGATCTTAGACTAGGAATGAACTTCGTATGCCTAGACTGGGAATGAACTTCATATGCCTAAGTCAACCCACGAAATGAGCGTGCGGGTGCTCAGTCGGCCAGAGGGGTGGGATGGGGAAGCCATGGATCAACCGGGTCCCCCTCTGCATGCTGCCAATCATGCTGCCACAACACTCGGTCTGGTCCAATCTTAGACTGGGAATGAACTCCGTATGCCTAAGCCAACCGACGAAACGAGCGGGTGGGCGGGCGGGCAGGCACTGCGCTGGCCAGAGAGACAGGATGCACAAGCCGTGGATCGATAGGTTGGTAGGTGGGTTTAGGCACACCTTCATATTTCTACGTGCCAATGCCATTTTTTTGGCTTGTAAATTCATACAATGGTCCCTTAAGCCTTCACGTGAAGTTTCATGGCAAGACGACTCATTTTCTATTTTTCACGATTTTTAAAACTTTTTACGGTTCGAGATTTTTTAAAATTTTTTTGGAAGGAGTTTTGGCCCCAAACTTGGTAGACGTGATCCTTGTATTTTTGTTGGCAAGCACAAAAAAATTTAGCTAAAAACTCGAAGTGTACAAGATTTTGGGACCATTTGAAAAAAGTGTCCCCATTTCAGACACTTTAATGGCTACTAGCAGCAAACCTGTAAAATCTCAAATGCTCTTTAAGGGGGTGTGAGTTCTTGAGGTTTGATGAGGGATATGGGGCCAATATAAGGGCCAAGTACCAGCACCAATCTCACATCATGTGCGCACACCCCCCGATCGTCGGAACCCTAATGCCACCGGTCAGGTTCTCCAACGATAGTCCGGTCAGGTTCCCCGACGAAGAGAAATGCGGCACCAGCACATGCCCGAGCCTAGAATGTGCTACTGCAACCCTCGGTCCGGTCTGATCTTAGACTGGGAGTGAACTCCATATGCTTAGACTAGGAATGAAGTCCGTATGCCTAAGTCTACCCACGAAACGAGCGTACGGGCGCTCAGCCGACCAAAAGGGCGGGATGTACAAGCTGGGGATCAGCCTGGTCCTCTTCTACATGCTGCTAATCCTGCTATTCCAACCCTCAATCCGGTCTGATCTTAGACTGGGTATTAACACCGTATGCCTAAGCCAACCGACGAAACGAGCGGGCAGGCGGGCTCTATGCCGACCAGAGAGACGGGATGCGCAAGCCGTGGATCGATATGGTGGTAGGTGGGTTTAGGCACATCTTCATATTTCTATGTGCCAATGCCATTTTTATGGCTTGTAAATTCATACAATGGTCCTTTAAGCCTTCACGTGAAGTTTCATGGCAAGACGACTCGTTTTCTATTTTTCAAGATTTTTTAAACTTTTTACGGTTCGGGATTTTTTAAAATTTTTTCGGAAGGAGTTTTGGCCCCAAACCTGGTAGACGTGATCCTTGTATTTTTTTTGGCATGCACAAAAAAATTCAGCTAAAAACTCGAAGTGTACAAGATTTTGTGACAATTTGAAAAAATTGTCCCCATTTTAGACACTTTAATGGCTACTGGCAGCAAACCTGTAAAATCTTAAATGCTCTTTAAGGGGGCGTGAGTTCTTGAGGTTTGATGAGGGATAAGGGGCCAATATAAGGGTCAAGTACCAATGATGCTCCGGTGATGGTGCCCTGGCAAAGAAAAATACGGCTCTAGCACATGCCCGAGCCCAGCATATGCTGCCGTAACCCTTTGTCCAGTCCGATCTTAGATTGGGAATGAACTCCGTATGCCTAAGTCAACCCATGAAACGAGCATGCGGGTGCTCAGTCAGCCAGAGGGGCGACATGCGCAAGCCGGGGATCGGTCGGGTCCCCCTCTACGTGCTGTCGATCTTGCTACCGTAACCTTCGGTCTGGTCTGATCTTAGACTAGGAATGAACTCCGTATGCCTAAGCCAACCGATGAAACGAACGGGCGTTCGTGACTTTTTAAAATTTTTTCAAAAGGATTTTTGGCCCCAAAACTTGGTAGATGTGATCCTTGTATTTTTGTTGGCTTGCATAAAAAAATTCAGCTAAAAACTCGAAGTGTACAAGATTTTGTGACCTTTTGAAAACCTTGTCACCATTTTGGACACTTTAATGGCTACTGGAAGCAAACCTGTAAAATCTCAAATGCTCTTTATGGGGGTGTGAGTTCTTGAGGTTTGATTAGGGATAGGGGGCCAATATAAGGGCCAAGTACCACCAACCATCACACATCATGTGCGCACACCCACCCGGCCCCCCCGATCGCCAGAACCCCAATGCCGTCGATCAGGTTCTTCGATGATTCTTCGGCGATGGTACCCCGACGAAGAAACATATGGCAACCGCACATACCCGAGCCCAGCATGTGCTGTCGCAACCCTCGATTTGATCCGATCTTAGACTGGGAATAAACTCCGTTTTCTTAGACTGGGAATGAACTCCGTATGCCTAAGTTAACCCACGAAATGAACGTGCGGGCGCTCAGCCGGCCAAAAGGGTGGGATGCGCAAACCAAGGATCGGCCGAGTCCCCCTCTGCGTGTTGTCGATCCTGCTACCGCAACCCTCGATTAACCTAAGCTTAGATTGGGAATGAACTCCGTAAACCTAAGCCAACCGACGAAACGAGTGGGCGGGCGGGCGGTCGGGCACTACGCCGGCCAGAGAGACGAGATGCGCAAGCCGTGGATCGATAGGGTGGTAGGCGGGTTTGGGCACATCTTCATATTTCTACATGCCAATGTCATTTTTATGGCTTGTAAATTCATACAATGGTCCCTTCAGCCTTCACGTGAAGTTTCATGGCAAGACGACTCGTTTTCTATTTTTCATGATTTTCAAAACTTTTTACGGTTCGAGATTTTTTAAAATTTTTTTGAAAGGATTTTTGGCCCCAACCTTGGTAGACGTGATCCTTGTATTTTTATTGGCATGCACAAAAAAATTCAGCTAAAAAGTCAAAGTGTACAGGATTTTGTGACCATTTGAAAAAAGTGTCCCCATTTCAGACACTTTAATGGCTACTGGCAACAAACCTGTAAAATCTCAAATGCTCTTTAAGGGGGTGTGAGTTCTCAAGGTTTGATGAGGGATAGGGGGCCAATATATGGGCCAAGTACCAGCACCCATCGCACATCATGTGCGCAAACCCCCCCGGCCCCCCCGATCGTCGAAACCCCAATGCCGTTGGTCAGGTTCTCCGGCGATGCTTCATCGATGGTGCCCCGATGAAGAAAAATGCGACACCAGAACATGCCCGACCCTAGCATTTGCTGCCACAACCCTCAGTCTAGTCCGATCGTTGACTGGGAATTAACTCTGTATGCTTAGACTAGGAATGAACTCCGTATGCCTAAGTCAACCCATAAAACGAGTGTACGGGCGCTCAGCCGGCCAGAGGGGTGGGATGCGCAAGCCGGGGATCGGCCGGGTCCCCCTCTGCATGCTGTCGATCCTGTAGCCGCAACCCTCGATCCGGTCCAATCTTAGATTGGGAATGAACTCCGTATGCCTAAGCCAACCGACGAAACGAGCGGGCGGTTGGGCACTACGTCGGCCAGAGAAACGAGAAGCACAAGTCGTGAATCGATAGGGTGGTAGGTGGGTTTATGCACATCTTCATATTTCTATGTGCCAATGCCATTTTTATGGCTTGTAAATTCATACAATGCTTCCTTAAGCCTTCACGCGAAGTTTCATGGCAAGACGACTCATTTTCTATTTTTCACGATATTCAAAACGTTTTATGGTTCGAGATTTTTTTAAATTTTTTTGGAGGGAGCTTTGGCCCTAAACTTGGTAGACATGATCCTTGTATTTTTGTTAACGTGCACAAAAAAATTCGGGTAAAAACTTGAAGTGTACAAGATTTTGTGACCATTTGAAAAAAGTGTCCCCATTTTAGACATTTTAATGGCTACTGGCAGTAAACCTATAAAATCTCAAATGCTCTTTAAGGGGGTGTCAGTTCTCGAGGTTTGATGAGGGATAGGGGCCCAATATAAGGGCCAAGTACCAGCACCCATCGCACATCATGTGCGCACACCCCCCGGCCCCCCTGATCGTCTGAACCCCAATGCCGCTTGTCAGGTTATCCGGCGATGGTGCCCCGATGAAGAAAAATGCGGTGCCAACATGTGCTGCCGCAACCCTCGGTCTGGTCCAATCTTAGACTGGGAATGAACTTCGTATGCTTAGACTGGGAATGAACTCCGTATGCCTAAGTCAACCCACGAAACGAGAGTGCGGGCGCTCAGCCAGCCAGAAGGGCGGGATTCGCAAGCTGGGGATCGATCGTGTCCTCCTCTGCGTGCTGCCAATCCTACTGCCATAACCCTCAATCCGGTCTGATCTAAGACTAGGAATGAACTCCGTATGCCTAAGCCAACCGACGAAACGAGCAGGCGGGCGGGCGGGCGGGCACTACGTCGACCAGAGAGACGGGATGCGTAAGCCGTGGATCGATAGGGTGGTAGGTAGGTTTAGGCACATCTTCATATTTCTGCATGCCAATGCCATTTTTATGGCTTGTAAATTCATACAATGGTCCCTTAAGCCTTCACGTAAAGTTTCATGGCAAGACGACTCGTTTTCTATATTTCACGATTCTGGAAACTTTTTGTGTTTCAGGGTTTTTTAAAATTTTTTTGGATGGAGTTTTAGCCCCAAACTTGGTAGACATGATCCTTGTATTTTTGTTGGCATGCACAAAAAAATTCAGCTAAAAACTTGAAGTGTATAAGATTTTGTGACTATTTGAAAAAAGTGTCCCCATTTCAAACACTTTAATAGCTACTGGCAGCAAAGCTGTAAAATATCAAATGCTTTTTAAGGGGGTGTGAGTTCTAGAGGTTTGATGAGGGATAGGGGGCCAATATAAGGGCCAAGAACCAGTACCCATCGCACATCATGTGCGCACACACCCCCGGCCCCCCCGATCGTTGGAACCCCAATGCCGTCCGACGATGGTGCCCCGACGAAGAAAAATGCGGCACCAGCACCTGCCTGAGCCCAGCATGTGATGCTGCAACCCTCAGTCCGGTCTGATCTTAGACTGGGAATGAACTCCATATGCTTAGACTAGGAATGGACTCCATATGCCTAAGTCAACCCACGAAACGAGCGTGCAGGTGCTCAATCGGCCAGAGGGGCTGGATGCACAAGTCGGGGATCGGTCGGGTCCCTCTCTGCGTCTTGCCGATCCTGTTGTGGTAACCCTCGGTTCGGTCTGATCTTAGGCTAGGAATGAACTCCGTATGCCTAAGCCATCCGACGAAACGAGCGGGCAGACGGGCACTACATCGGCCAGAAAGACGGGAAGCGCAAGCCGTGGATCGATAAGGTGGTAGGTGGGTTTAGGCACAACTTCATATTTTTGCATGCCACTGCCCTTTTTATGACTTGTAAATTCATATAATGGTCCCTTAAGCCTTCATGAGAAGTTTCATGGCAAGACGACTATTTTTCTATTTTTCACGATTGTCCCCGAACTTGGTAGGCGTGATCCTTTTATTTTTGTTGGCATGCACAAAAAAATTCAGCTAAAAACTCGAAGTGTACAAGATTTTGAGACCATTTGAAAAAAGTGTCCCCATTTCAGACACTTTAATGGCTACTGGCAGCAAACCTGTAAAATCTCAAATACTCTTTAAGGGGGTGTGAGTTCTCGAGGTTTGATGAGGGACAGGGGGCCAATATAAGGGCCAAGTACCAGCACCCATCGCACATCTTGTACGCACACCCCCTCGGCCCCCCCATCGTCTGAACCCAAATGTCATCGGTCAGGTTCTCCGATGATGCTCCGGTGATAGTTCCTCGATGAAGAAAAATGCGACACCAGCACATGCCGAGCTCGGCATGTGCTGCCGTAACCCTCGGTCCAGTCAGACTTTAAATTGGGAATGAACTCCGTATGCTTAGACTGGGAATGAACTCCGTATGCCTAAGTCAACCCATGAAATGAGCGTGTGGGCGCTCAGTCGGCCAGAAGGGCAGGATGCGCGAGCCGGGGATTGGCCGGGTCCCCCTCTGCATGCTGCCGATCCTACTGCCGCAACCCTCGATCCGATCTGATCTTAGACTGGGAATGAACTCCGCATGCCTAAGGCAACCGACGAACCGAAGTGGCGAACGGGCGGGCGGGCACTACACCAGCCCCAGAGACGTGATGCACAAGCCGTGGATCAATAGGGTGGTAGGTGGGTTTAGGCACATCTTCATATTTCTGCATGCCAATGCCATTTTTATGGCTTGTAAATTCATACAATGGTCCTTTAAGCCTTCACATGAAGTTTCATGGCAAGACGACTCGTTTTCTATTTTTCAGGATTTTTGAAACTTTTTGCGGTTCGGGATTTTTTAAAATTTTTTCGAAAGGAGTTTTTGCCCCAAACTAGGTAGACGTGATCATTGTATTTTTGTTGTTATGCACAAAAAAATTCAGCTAAAAACTCGCAGTGTACAAGATTTTATGACCATTTGAAAATAGTGTCCCCATGCAAGACACTTTAATGGCTACTGGCAGCAAACCTGTAAAATCTCAAATGCTCTTTAAGGGGGTGTGAGTTCTTGAGGTTTGATGAGGGATAAGGGGCCAATATAAGGGCCAAGTACCAGCACCCATCCTACATCACATGCGCACAACCCCTCGGCCCCCCGATCGCCGTAACCCCAATGCCGTCGGTCAGGTTCTCCGATGATGCTTCGGCGATGGTGCCCCGGTGAAGAAAAATGTGGCACCAGCACATGCCCGAGCCAAGCATGTGCTGCCGCAACCCTCGGTCCAGTCCGATCTTAGACTGGGAATGAACTCTGTATGCCTAAGTCAACCCACAAAACGAGCGTGCAGGCGCTCAGCCGGCCAGAGGGGTGGGATGCACAAGCCGGGGATCGGTCGGGTCCCCCTCTGCGTGCTACCGATCCTGCTGCCACAACCCCCGGTTCAATCTGATCTTAGATTGGGAATGAACTCCATATGCCTAAGCTAACCGACGAAACGAACGGATGGGCATGCACAAAAAAATTTGGCTAAAAACTCAAACTGTATAAGATTTTGTGACCGTTTGAAAAAAGTGTCCCCATTTCGGACACTTTAATGGCTACTGGCAGCAAACCTGTAAAATCTCAAATTCTCTTTAAGGGGGTGTGAGTTCTCGAGGTTTGATGAGGGATAGGGGGCCAATATAAGGGCCAAGTACCAGCACCCATCGCATATCATGTGCGCACCCCCCCCGGCCCCCCCGATCGCCAGAACCCCAATGCAGTCAGTCAGTTTCTTCGGCGATGCTCTGGCGATGGTGCCTCGGCAAAGAAAAATGCGGCACCAGCACATGCCCGAGCCCAGCATGTGCTACTGCAACCCTTGGTCTGGTATGATCTTATACTGGGAATGAACTCCATATGCTTAGACTGGGAATGAACTCTGTATGCCTAAGTCAACCCACGAAATGAATGTGTGGGCACTCAGCCGGCCAGAAGGGTGGGATGTGCAAGCCGGGGATCAACCGGGTCCCCCTCAATGTGCTGCCAATCTTGCTGCCATAACCCTTGGTCCGATCCGATCTTAGACTGGGAATGAACTCTGTATGCCTAAGCCAACCGACGAAACGAGCAGGCAGGCGGGCAGGCGGGCACTATGTCGGCCGAGAGACGGGATGCGCAAGTCGTGGATCGATAGGGTGGTAGGTGGGTTTAGGCACATCTTCATATTTCTGCATGCGAATGCCATTTTTATGGCTTGTAAATTCGTATAATGGTCCCTTAAGCCTTCACGTGAAGTTTCATGGCAAGATGACTCGTTTTCTATTTTTCATGATTTTCGAAACTTTTTGCGGTTCGAGATTTTTAAAAATTTTTCAGAACGATTTTTGGTCCCAAACTTGGTGGATGTAATCCTTGTATTTTTGTTGACATGCACAAAACAATTCAGCTAAAAACTCGAAGTGTACAAGATTTTGTGACCATTTGAAAAAAGTGTCCCCATTTCAGACACTTTAATTGCTACTGGCCGCAAACCTGTAAAATCTCAAATGCTCTTTAAGGGGGTGTGAGTTCTCGAGGTTTGATGAGGGATAGGGGGCCAATATAAGGGCCAAGTAGCAGCACCCATCGCACATCATGTGCACACACCCCCCGGCCCCCCGATCGTCGAAGCCCAATGCCGCAGGCCAGGTTCTCCGACGATGGTGCCCCGACGAAGAAAAATACGGCACCATCACATGCCCGTGCCCAGCATGTGCTGCCGCAACCCTCGGTCTGGTCTGATCATAGACTGGGAATGCACTTCGTATGCTTAGACTGAGAATGAACACCGTATGCCTAAGTCAACCCATGAAATGAGCGTGCGGGCGCTCAGCCGGCCAGAGAGGCGGGAAGCACAAGCCGTGGATCGGTCGGGTCCCCCTCTGCATGCTGCCGATCCTACTACTGCAACCCTCGGTCCGGTCCAATCTTAGACTGGGAATGAACTCCATATGCCTAAGTCAACCGACGAAACGAGTGGGCGGGCGAGCAGGCGGGAACTACCCCGGCCAGAGAGGCGGGATGCGTAAGCCGGGAATCGATAGGGTGGTAGGTGAGTTTAGGCACATCTTCATATTTCTGCATGCCAATGCCACTTTTATGGCTTGTAAATTCGTACAATGGTCCCTTAAGCTTTCATGTGAAGTTTCATGGCAAGACGACTCATTTTTTATTTTTCACGATTTTGGAAACTTTTTGCGGTTCGGGATTTTTTAAAATTTTTTTGGAAGGAGTTTTTCTCCCAAACAAGGTAGATGTGATCCTTGTATTTTTTTTGGCATGCACAAAAAAATTCGGCTAAAAACTTAAATTGTATAAGATTTTGTGACTGTTTGAAAAAAGTGTCCCCATTTCGGACACTTTAATGGCTACTGGCAGCAAACCTGAAAAATCTCAAATGCTCTTGAAGGGGGTGTGAGTTCTCGAGGTTTGATGACGGATAGGGGGCCAATATAAGGGCCAAGAACCAGCACCCATCACACATCATGTGCACACATCCCCCCGGCCCCCCCGATCGCCGGAACCCCAATGCCGTTAGTCAGGTTCTCCAGTGATGCTCCGGCGATGGTACCCTGACAAAGAAAAATACAGCACCAGCACATGCCCGAGCCCAGCATGTGCTACCGCAACCCTCAGTCCATCTGATCTTAGACTGGGAATGAACTCCGTATGCCTAAGTCAACCCACGAAACGAGCGTACGGGCGCTCAGCCGACCAGAGGGGCGGGATATGCAAGCCAGGGATCGATCGGGTCCTCCTCTACGTGCTGCCGATCCTGCTATCGCAACCCTCGGTCTGGTCCAATCTTAGACTATGAATGAAGTCCGTATGCCTAAGCCAACCGATGAAACGAGTAGGTGGGCAGGCGGGCGGGCACTACGCCGACCAGAGAGACGGGATGCGCAAGTCGTGGATCGATAGGGTGGTAGGTGGGTTTAGGTACATCTTCATATTTCTACATTCCAATGCCATTTTTATGGCTTGTAAATTCATACAATGGTCCCTTAAGCCTTCACGTGAAGTTTCATGGCAAGACGACTCCTTTTCTATTTTTCATGATTTTCAAAACTTTTCACGGTTCGAGAATTTTTAAAATTTTTTCGGAAGGAGTTTTGGCCCCAAACTTGGTCGACGTGATCCTTTTATTTTTGTTGGCATGCACAAAAAAAATCAGCTAAAAACTCGAAGTGTACAAGATTTTGTGACCATTCGAAAAAAGTGTCCCCATTTCAGACACTTTAATGGCTACTGACAGCAAACCTGTAAAATCTCAAATGCTCTTTAAGGGGTGTGAGTTCTCGAGGTTTGATGCAGGATAGTGGGCCAATATAAGGGCCAAGTACCAGCACCCATCGCACATCATGTGCGCACACCCCCCCAGACCTCCCGATCGTCGGAACCTCATTGTAGCCGGTCAGGTTGTTCGACGATGCTCCGGCGATGGTGCCCCAGTGAAGAAAAGTGTGGCACCAGCACATCCCCGAGCCCTTCATGTGCTGTCGTAACCCTCGGTCTGATCCGATCTTACACTGGGAATGAGCTCCGTATGCTTAGACTAGGAATCAACTCCGTATGCCTAAGTCAACCCACGGAACGAGTGTGCGGGCTCTCAGCCGGCCAGAGGGGCGAGATGCGCAAGCCGGGGATCAACCGAGTCCCCCTCTATATGCTGCTGATCCTGCTGCCATAACCCTCAATCTGGTTTGATCTTAGACTGGGAGTGAACTCCGTATGCCTAAGCCAACCGATGAAACGAGCAAGCGGGCAGACGGGCGGGCGGGCATTAAGCCGACCAGAGAGACGGGATGTGCAAGCCGTGGATCGATAGGGTGGTAGGTGGGTTTAGGCACATCTTCATATTTCTATGTGCCAATGCCATTTTTATGGCTTGTAAATTCATACAATGGTCCTTTAAGCCTTCACGTGAAGTTTCATGGCAAGATGACTCCTTTTCTATTTTTCATGATTTTCATAACTTTTCACGGTTCGAGATTTTTTAAAATTTTTTTGGAAGGAGTTTTGGCCCCAAACTTGGTCAACGCGATCCTTTTATTTTTGTTGGCATGCACAAAAAAATTCAGCTAAAAACTCAAAGTATACAAGATTTTGTGACCAATTGAAAAAAGTGTCCCCATTTCAGACACTTTAATGCCTACTGGCAGCAAACCTGTAAAATCTCAAATGCTCTTTAAGGGGGTGTGAGTTCTTGAGGTTTGATGAGGAATAGGGGGCCAATATAATGGCCAAGTACCAGCACCCAATGCACATCATGTGCACACAACCCCCTTGGCCCCCCCGATCGCCGGAACCCCAATGCCACCGGTCAGGTTCTCCGACGATGCTCCGACGATGGTGCCCCGACAAAGAAAAATGTGGCACCAGCACATGCCCGAGCCTAGCATGTGCTGCCGCAACCCTCGGTTCGGTCCGATCTTAGACTGGGAATGAACTCCATATGCCTAAGTCAACCCACGAAACGAGCGTACGAGCGCTCAGCCGACCAGAGGGGCAGGATGCGCAAGCCAGGGATCGGTCGGGTCCCCCTCTACGTGCTGCCGATCCTGCTATTGCAACCCTCGGTCTGGTCCAATCTTAGACTGTGAATGAACTCCGTATGCCTAAGCCAATCGATGAAATGAGCGGGCGGGCGGGCACTACGCCGACCAGAGAGACGGGATGCGCAAGCCGTGGATCGATAGGGTGGTAGGTAGGTTTAGGCACATCTTCATATTTCTACTTTCCAATGCCATTTTTATGGCTTGTAAATTCATACAATGGTCCCTTAAGCCTTCATGTGAAGTTTCATGGCAAGACAACTCCTTTTCTATTTTTCATGATTTTCAAAACTTTTCACGGTTCGAGATTTTTTAAAATTTTTTCGGAAGGAGTTTTAGCCCCAAACTTGGTCGACGTGATCCTTGTATTTTTTTTGGCAAGCACAAAAAAAATCAGTTGAAAACTCGAAGTGTACAAGATTTTGTGAGCATTTAAAAAAAGTGTCCCCATTCTAGACACTTTAATGGCTACTGACAGCAAACCTGTAAAATCTCAAATGCTCTTTAAGGGGGTGTGAGTTCTCTAGGTTTGATGTGGGATAGTGGGCCAATATAAGGGCCAGGTACCAGCACCCATCGCACATCATGTGCACACACCCCCCCGGCCCTCCCGATCGTCGGAACCTCATTGGAGCCGGTCAGGTTGTCCGATGATGCTCCGGCGATGGTGTCCCGACGAAGAAAAATGCGGCACCAGCACATGCCCGAGCCCAGAATGTGCTGCCACAACCCTCGGTCCAGTCCAATCTTAGACTGGGAATGAACTGCGTATGCGTAACCCAACTGACGAAACAAGCGAGCAGGCGGGAACTACGCCAACCAGAGAGACTGGATGCGCAAGCCATGGATCGATAGGGTGGTAGGTGGGTTTAGGCACATCTTCATATTTCTGCATGCCAATGCCATTTTTATGGCTTGTAAATTCATACAATGGTCCCTTAAGCATTCACATGAAGTTTAATGGCAAGACGACTCGTTTTCTATTTTTCACAATTTTTGAAACTTTTTGTGGTTCAGGATTTTTAAAAAAATTTTCAGAACGATTTTTGGTCCCAAACTTAGTAGACCTGATCCTTGTAGTTTTTTTGGCATGCAAAAAAAAATTCAGCTAAAAACTCGAAGTGTACAAGATTTTGTGACCATTCGAAAAAAGTATACCCATTTCAGACACTTTAATGGCTACTGGCAGCAAACCTGTAAAATCTCAAATGCTCTTTAAGGGGGTGTGAGTTCTCGAGGTTTGATGATGGATAGGGGGCCAAGATAAGGGCCAAGTACTAGCACCCATCGCACATCATGTGCGCACACCCCCCCGGCCCCCCCGATCGTCGGAACCCCATTGCAGTCGGTTAGGTTCTCCGACGATGCTCTGGTGATGGTGCCCCGGTGAAGAAAAATGCGGCACCAGCACATGCCCGAGCCCAGAATGTGCTGCCACAACCCTCGGTCTGGTCCGATCTTAGACTGGGAATGAACTGTGTATGCAGAAGCCAACCGACGAAACGAGCGAGCAAGCGGGAACTACGCCGGCCAGAGAGACTGGATGCGCAAGCCGTGGATCGATAGGGTGGTAGGTGGGTTTAATCACATCTTCATACTTCTACGTGCCAATGCCATTTTTATGGCTTGTAAATTCATACAATGGTCCCTTAAGCCTTCACGTGAAGTTTCATGGCAAGACGACTCGTTTTCTATTTTTCATGAATTTTGAAACTTTTTACGGCTCAGGATTTTTTAAAATTTTTTCGGAAGGATTTTTACCCCAAACTTGGTAGACGTGATGCTTGTATTTTTGTTGGCATGCACAAAACAATTCAGCTAAAAGCTCGAAGTGTACAAGATTTTGTGACCATTTCAAAAAAGGTGTCCCCATTTCAAACACTTTAATGGCTACTGGCAGCAAACCTGTAAAATCTCAAATGCTCTTTAAGGGGGTGTGAGTTCTCGAGGTTTGATGAGGGATAGGGGCCAATATAAGGGCCAAGTACCAGCACCCATCACACATCATGTGTGCACACCACCACCGACCCCCCGATCACCGAAACCCCAATGCCGTCAGTCCGGTTCTCCGACAATGCTCTGACGATGGTGCCTCGACGAAGAAAAATGTAGCACCAGCACATGCCCGAGCCCAACATCTGCTGCCACAACACTCGATTCGATCTGATCTTAGACTGGGAATGAACTCCGTATGCTTAGACTAGGAATGAACTCCGTATGCCTAAGCCGACAGACGAAACGAGCGGGCGGGCGGGCGGGCACTACGCCGACTAGAGAGACGGGATGTGCAAGTCGTGGATCGATAGGGTGGTGGTAGGTGGGTTTAGGCACATCTTCATATTTCTGCGTGCCAATGCCATTTTTATGGCTTGTAAATTCATACAATGGTCCCTTAAGCCTGCACGTGAAGTTTCATGGCAAGACGACTCGTTTTCTATTTTTCATGATTTTTGAAACTTTTTAAGGTTCGGGATTTTTTAAAATTTTTTCGGAAGGAGTTTTGTCCCCAAACTTTTTAGACGTGATCCTTGTATTTTTTTTGGCATGCACAAAAAAATTCAGCTGAAAACACAAAGTGTACAAGATTTTGTTATCATTTAAAAAAAGTGACCCCATTTTAGACACTTTAATAGCTACTGGCAGCAAACCTGTAAAATCTCAAACACTCTTTAAGGGGGTGTGAGTTCTTGAGGTTTGATGAGGGATAGGGGGCCAATATAAGGGCCAAGTACCAGCACCCACCGCACATCATGTGTGCACACCCCCACCGACCACCCGATCACCGGAACCCCAATGCCGCCGGTCAGGTTCTCCGACGATGCTCCGACGATGGTGCCCCGGCAAAGAAAAATGTAGCACCAGCACATGCCTGAGCCCAGCATGTGCTACCGCAACCCTAGGTCCGGTCTGATCTTAGACTGAGAATGAACTCTGTATGCTTAGACTGGGAAGGAACTCTGTATGTCGAAGTCAACCCACGAAACGAGCGTGCGGGCGCTCAGCTGGCCAGAGGGGCGAGATGCACAAGGCGGGGATTAGTCGGGTCCCCCTCTATGTGCTATCATTCCTGCTACCGCAACCCTTGGTTCGGTCCGATCTTAGACTGGGAATGAACTCCGTATGCCTAAACTAACCGACGAAACGAGCACGCGGGTAGGCGGGCGGGCAGTACGCTGACCAGTGAGACGGGATGCGTAAGCCATGGATCGATAAGGTGGTAGGTGGGTTTAGGCACATCTTCATATTTCTACGTGCCAATGCTATTTTTGTTTGTAAATTCAAACAATGGTCCCTTAAGCCTTCACGTGATGTTTCATGGCAAGACGATTCTTTTTCTATTTTTCATGATTTTTGAAACTTTTTGCGGTTTTGGATTTTTTAAAATTTTTTCGCAATGAGTTTTGGCCCCAAACTTGGTAGATGTGATCCTTGTATTTTTGTGGCATGCACAAAAAAATTCAACTAAAAACTCAAAGTGTACAAGATATTGTGATCATTTAAAAAAAGTGACCCCATTTCAGACACTTTATTGGCTACTGGCAGCAAACCTGTAAAATCTCAAAAGCTATTTAAGGGGGTGTGAGTTCTTGAGGTTTGATGAGGGATAGGGGCCCATATAAGGGCCAAGTACCAGCACCCATCGCACATCATGTGTGCACACCACCCCCGGCCCCCCCGATCACCGGAACCCCAATGCCGCCGGTCAGGTTCTCCGACAATGCTCCGACGATGGTGCCCCGACGAAGAAAAATGCAGCACCAGCACATGCCCGAGCCTAGCATGTGTTGCCACAACACTCGATCCAGTCTGATCTTAGACTTGGAATGAACTCTGTATGCTTAGACTGGGAATGAACTCCGTATGCCTAAGTCAACCCATGAAACGAGCGTGTGGGCGCTCAGCCGGCCAGAGGGGCGGGATGCGCAAGTTGGGGATCAGCCGGGTACCCCTCTGCGTGCTGTCGATCCTACTGCCGTAACCTTTGGTCTGGTCCAATCTTAGACTGGGAATGAACTACGTATGCCTAAGCCAACCGACGAAACGAGCGGGCGGACGGACGGGTGGGCACTACGTCGATTAGAGAGACGAGATGCGCAAGCCGTGGATCGATAGGGTGGTAGGTGGGTTTAGGCACATCTTCATATTTCTACATGCCAATGCCATTTTTATGGCTTGTAAATTCATACAATGGTCCCTTAAGCCTTCACGTGAAGTTTCATGGCAAGACGACTCGTTTTCTATTTTTCATGATTTTCGAAACTTTTTATGGTTCCGGATTTTTTAAAATTTTTTCAGGAGTTTTGACCCCAAACCTAGCAGATATGATCCTTGTATTTTTGTTGGAATGCACAAAAACAATGAACTAAAAACTCGAAGTGTACAAGATTTTGTGACCATTTGAAAAAGTGTCCCCATTTCAGACACTTTAATGGCTACTGGCAGCAAACCTGTAAAATCTCAAATGCTCTTTAAGGGGGTGTGAGTTCCCGAGGTTTGATGAGGGATACGGGCCAATATAAGGGCCAAGTACCAGCACCCATCGCACATCATGTGCGCACACCCCCCCTGGCCCCCCCGATCGATGGAACCCCAATGCCACCAGTCAGGTTCTCCGGCGATGCTCCAGCGATCGTGCCCAACGAAGAAAAATGCGGCACCGGCACATGCCCGATCCCAGCATGTGCTGCCACAACCCTTGGTCTGATCCAATCTTAGACTTGGAATGAACTCCGTATGCCTAAGTCAACCAACAAAATGAGCGTGAAGGCACTCAGCCGGCTAGAGGGGCGAGATGCGTAAGCCGGGGATCGGTCGGGTCCCCCTCTCCGTGCTACCGACCCTGCTGCTGCAACCCTCGGTCTGGTCTGATCTTAGACTGGGAATGAACTCCGTATGCCTAAGCCAACCGATGAAATGAGCGGGCGGACAGGCGGGTGGGCACTACGCCGGCCAGAGAGACGGGATGTGGAAGCCGTGGATCGATAGGGTGGTAGGAGGGTTTAAGCACATCTTCATATTTCTGCGTGCCAATGCCATTTTTATCGCTTGTAAATTCATACAATGGCCACTTAAGCCTTCACATGAAGTTTTATGGCAAGACGACTCATTTTTTTTTTTAAGATTTTTAAAACTTTTTGCGGTTCGAGATTTTTTATAATTTTTTCAGAAGGAGTTTTACCCCAAACTTGGTAGTCATGATCCTTGTATTTTTGTTGGCATGCAAAAAAAAATTTAGCAAAAAACTCGAAGTGTACAAGATTTTGTGACCATTTGAAAAAAGTGTCCCCATTTCAGACACTTTAATGGCTACTGGCAGCAAACCTGTAAAATCTCAAATGCTCTTTAAGGGGGTGAGAGTTCTCGAGGTTTGATGAGGGATAGAGGGCCAATATAAGGGCCAAGTACCAGCACCCATTGCACATCATGTGCGCACACCCCCCGGCCCCCTTGATCGTCGGAACCCCAATGTCGCCGGTCAGGTTCTCCGACGATGCTCCGGTGATGGTGCCCTGACAAAGAGAAATGCGACACCAGCACATGCCTGAGCGCAGCATGTGCGGCCGCAACCCTCTGTCCGGTCCGATCTTAGACTGGGAATGAACTCCGCATGCTTAGACTAGGAATGAACTCCGTATGCCTAAGTCAACATATGAAACGAGCGTGTGGGCGCTCAACCGGCCAGAGGGGCGGGAAGTGCAAGTCGGTGATCGACCGGGTCCCCCTCTGCGTGCTGCCGATCCTACTGTCGCAACCCTCAATCCAATCTGATCTTAGACTGGGAATGAACTCCGTATGCCTAAGCCAACCGACGAAACGAGCGGGCGGGCACTACGCCGACCAGAGAGACGGGATGCATAAGCCGTTGATCGAGAGGGTGGTTGTAGGTGGGTTTAGGCACATCTTCATATTTCTGCATGCCAATGCCATTTTTATGGCTTGTAAATTCCTACAATGGTCCCTAAAGCCTTCACGTGAAGTTTCATGGCAAGACGACTCGTTTTCTATTTTTCACGATTTTTGAAACTTTTTACGGTTCAGGATTTTTTAAAATTTTTTCGGAAAGAGTTTTAGCCCCGAACTTGGAAGACGTGATCCTTGTATTTTTTTTGGCATGCACAAAAAAATTCAGCTAAACACTCGACGTGTACAAGATTTTGTGACCATTTGAAAAAAGTGTTCCCATTTCAGACACTTTAATTGCTACTGGCAGCAAACCTGTAAAATCTCAAATGCTCTTTCAGGAGGTGTGAGTTCTCGAGGTTTGATGAGGGATAGGGGGCCAATATAAGGGCCAAGTAGCAGCACCCATCACACATCATATGCGCACACCCCCCCGACCCCTTATCGTCGGAACCCCAATGCCGTCGGTCAGGTTCTCCGGTGATGCTCCGATGATGGTGCCCAGACGAAGAAAAATACGACACCAGCATATGCCCGAGCCCAGCATGTGCTACCGTAACCCTCGGTCTGGTCCGATCTTAGACTGGGAATGAACCTCGTAAGCTTAGACTGGGAATGAACTCCGTATGCCTAAGCCAACAGACGAAACGAGCGGACGGGCGAGCTGGCGGGCACTACGCCGACCAGAGAGATGGGATGCATAAGCCATGGATCGATAGGGGGTGGTAGGTGGGTTTAAGCACATCTTCAT
This sequence comes from Durio zibethinus, assembly GCF_047325235.1. Classification (NCBI taxonomy): domain Eukaryota; kingdom Viridiplantae; phylum Streptophyta; class Magnoliopsida; order Malvales; family Malvaceae; genus Durio; species Durio zibethinus. The sequence continues at coordinate 13,634,392 of NC_143177.1, forward strand.
ATTTCTATGTGCCAATGCCATTTTTATGGCTTGTAAATTCTTACAATGGTCCCTAAAGCCTTCACGTGAAGTTAATGGCAAGATGACTCGTTTTCTATTTTTCATGATTTTTGAAACTTTTTACGATTTGAGATTTTTTAAAATTTTATCGGAAAGAGTTTTAGCCCAAACTTGGTAGACGTGATCTTTGTATTTTTGTTGGCATGCACAAAAAAATTCAGCTAAAAACTCGACGTGTACAAGATTTTGTGACCATTTGAAAAAAGTGTCCCCATTTCAGACACTTTAATGGCTACTGGCAGCAAACCTGTAAAATCTCGAATGCTCTTTAAGGGGGTGTGAGTTCTCAAGGTTTGATGAGGGATAGGGGGCCAATATAAGGGCCAAGTATAGCACCAATCGCACATCATGTGTGCACACCCCCCGGCCCCCCCAATCGTCAGAACCCTAATGCCACTGGTTAGGTTTTTCGACGATGCTCCGGGCGATGGTGCCCCGACGAAGAAAAATGTGGCACCAGCACATGCCCGAGCCCAGCATGTGCTACCGCAACCCTTGGTCCGGTCCTATCTTCGACTGGGAATGAACTCCATATGCTTAGACTAGGAATGAACATCGTATGCCTAAGTCAACCCACGAAACGAGCGTGCGGGCACTCAGCGGGCCAGAGGGGCACTCAACGGGCCTGAGCAGGCAGACGGGCGGGCATTACACCGGCCAGAGAGACGGGATGCATAAGCTGTGGATTGATAGGATGGTAGGTGGGTTTAGGCATATCTTCATATTTCTATGAACCAATGCCATTTTTATGGCTTGTAAATTCATAAAATGGTCCCTTAAGCCTTCACGTGAAGTTTCATGGCAAGATGACTCGTTTTCTATTTTTCACAATTTTCAAAACTTTTTGCGGTTCAGGATTTTTTAAAATTTGTTCGGAAGGAGTTTTGGTCCCAAACTTGGTAGACGTGATCCTTGTTTTTTTTTTGGGATACATAAAAAAATTTAGCTAAAAACTCAAGGTGTACAAGATTTTGTGACCATTTGAAAAAGGTGTCCCCATTTCAGACGTTTTAATTGCTACTGGCAGCTAACCTGTAAAATCTCAAATGCTCTTTAAGGGGGTGTAAGTTCTCAAGGTTTGATGAGGGATAGGGGGCCAATATAGGGACCAAGTACCAGCACCCATCGCACATCATGTGCGCACACCCCTCAGCCCCCCCGATCGTCGGAATGCCGCGATCAGGTTCTCCGGTGATGCTTCGGCGATGGTGCCCCGATGAAGAAAAATACGGCACCAGCACATGCCCGAGCCCAGCATGTGCTGCCGTAACCCTTAGTCCGATCCAATCTTAGACTGGGAATGAACTCCGTATGCTTAGACTGGGAATGAACTCCGTATGCCTAAGTCAATCAATAAAACGAGCCTGTGGGCGCTCAGTCGGCCAGAGGGGTGGGAAGCGCAAGCAGGGGATCGATCGGGTCCCCCTCTGTGTGCTACCGATCCTACTGTCGTAACCCTCAGTCTGGTCTGATCTTAGACTTGGAATGAACTCCGTATACCTCAGCCAACCGACGAAACGAGTCGGCGGGCGGGTGGGCACTATGCCGGCTAGAGAGACGGGATGCGCAAGTCATGGATCTATAGGGTGATAGGTGGGTTTACGCACAGCTTCATATTTATACGTGCCAATGCCATTTTTATGGCTTGTAAATTCATACAATGGTCCTTTAAGCCTTCACGTGAAGTTTCATGGCAAGACGACTTGTTTTCTGTTTTTCACGATTTTCAAAATGTTTTGCGATGCAGGATTTTTTAAAGTTTTTTGGAAGGATTTTTGGCCCCAAACTTGGTAGACGTGATCCTTGTATTTTTGTTGGCTTGAGCAAAAAAATTCAGCTAAAAACTCGAAGTGTATAAGATTTTGTGCCCATTTGAAAAAGGTGTCTCCATTTCAGACACTTTAATGGCTACTGGCAGCAAACTTGTAAAATCTCAAATGCTCTTTAAGAGGCTGTGAGTTCTCAAGGTTTGATGAGGCATAGGGGGCCAATATAAGGGCCAAGTACCAGCAACCATTGCGCATCATGTGCGAACGCCCCCCCGGCCCCCCGATCGTCGGAACCCCAATGTCGTTGGTCAGGTTCTCCGGCGATGCTCCGGTGATGGTGCCCCGGTGATGAAAAATGCGGCACCGGCACATGCCCAAGCCCAGCATGTGCTGGCCCAACCCTCGGTCCGATCCCATCTTCGACTGGGAATGAACTCCATATGCTTAGACTGGGAATGAACTTCGTATGCCTGAGTCAACTCACGAAACGAGCTTGCGGGCGCTCTACCGACCAGAGGGGCGGGATGCGCAAGCCGGGGATCGGCCGGGTACCCCTCTACGTGCTGCTGATCCTGCTGGCACAACCCTCCATCCTATCTGATCTTAGACTGGGAATGAACTCCGTATGCCTAAGCCAACCGACGAACGAACAGACGGGCGGGCACTACGCCGGCCAGAGAGACAGGATGCGCAAGTCATGGATTGATAGGATGGTACGTGGGTTTAGCCACATCCTCATATTGCTACGTGCCATGCCATTTTTTTGGCTTGTAAATTCATACAATGGTCCTTTAAGCCTTCACCTGAAGTTTCATGGCAAGACGACTCGTTTTCTATTTTTCACGATTTTTGAAACCTTTTGTGGTTCAGGATTTTTTAAAATTTTTTCGTAAGGAGTTTTAGGGCCAAGTACCAGCACCCATTGCACTTCATGTGTGCACACCCCCCGGCTCCCCGATCGCCGGAACCCCAATGCCACCGGTCAGGTTCTCCCTGCTTCCCTCGATCCGGTCCGATCTTAGACTGGGAATGAACTCCGTATGCCTAAGCCAACCGACGAAATGAGTGGGCGGGCGGGTGGGCAGGCATTATGCTGGCCAGAGAGATGGGATGCGAAGCCATGGATCGATAGGGTGGTAGGTGGGTTTAGGCACCTCTTCATATTTTCGTGTGCCAATGCCATTTTTATGGCTTGTAAATTCATACAATGGTCCCTTAAGCTTTCACGTGAAGTTTCATGCCAAGATGACTCATTTTCTATTTTTCATGATTTTTGAAACTTTTTACGGTTCGGGATGTTTTAAAATTTTTTTGGAAGGGGTTTTGGCCCCAAACTTGGTAGACGTGATTCTTGTATTTTTGTTGGCATGCACAAAAAAATTTAGCTAAAAACTAGAAGTGTTCAAGATTTTGTCACCATTTGAAAAAAGTATCCCCATTTCAGACACTTTAGTAGGTACTGGCAGCAAACCTGTAAAATCTCAAATGCTCTTTAAAGGGATGTGAGTTCTTGAGGTTTGATGAGGGATAGGGGGCCAATATAATGGCCAAGTACCAGCACCCATCGCACATCATGTGCGCACACCCCACCCGACCCCCCGATCACTGGAACCTCAATTCCACCGGTCAGGTTCTCCGGCGATACTCTGACGATGGTGCCCCGACGAGGAAAAATGAGGCACCAGCACATGCCCGAGCCCGGCATGTGATGCCGTAACCCCCGGTCCGGTCCAATCCGATCTTAGACTAGGAATGAACTCCGTATGCTTAGACTGGGAATGAACTCCTATGCCTACGTCAACCCACGAAACGAGCGTGCGAGCGCTCAACCGGCCAGAGGTGCAGGAAGCGCAAGCTAGGGATCGGTCGGGTCCCCCTCTGCGTGCTGTCGATCCTACTACCGCAACCCTCCATCCGATCTGATCTTAGACTGGGAATGAACTTTGTATGCCTAAGCCAACCGACGAAACGAGTGGACGGGCGGGCGGGCACTACGTCAGCTAGAGAGACGGGATGCGCAAGTCGTGGATCGATAGGGTGGTAGGTGGGTTTAGGCACATCTTCATATTTCTACATGCCAATGCCATTTTTATGGCTTGTAAATTCATCCAATGGTCCCTTAAGCCTTCACGTGAGGTTTCATGGCAAGACGGCTCGTTTTCCATTTTTCATGATTTTTGAAACTTTTTACGGTTCGGGATTTTTTAAAATTTTTTCAAAAGGAGTTTTGGCCCTGAACTTGGTAGACACGATCCTTGTATTTTTTTTGGGATGCACAAAAAAATTCAGCTAGAAACTCGAAGTGTACAAGATTTTGTGACCATTTGAAAAAAGTGTCCCCATTTCAGACACTTTAATGGCTACTGGCAGCAAACCTGTAAAAGCTCAAATGCTATTTAAGGGGGTGTGAGTTCTAGAGGTTCGATGAGGGATAGGGGGCCAATACAAGGGCCAAGTACCAGCACCCATCACACATCATGTGCGCACACCCCCCGGCACCCACGATCACCAGAACCCTAATGCCGTCGGTCAGGTTCTCCGGCGATGCTCCGGCGATGGTGCCCCGACAAAGAAAAATGCGGCACCAGCACATGCTCGAGCCCAGCATGTGCTGTCGCAACATTCGTTCTGGTCTGATCTTAGACTGGGAACGAACTCCGTATGTTTAGACTGCGAATGAACTCCGTATGCCTAAGTCAACCCACGGAACGAGCATACGGGCACTCAGACGGTCAGAGGGGCACGATGCGCAAGCTGGGGAACGAAAGGGTCCCCCTCTGTGTGCTGCCGATCCTACTACTACAACCCTCAGTCCGGTCTGATCTTAGACTGGGAATGAACTCCGTATGCTTAAGCCAACCGACGAAATGAGCGGGCGGGCGGGCGGGCACTATGCCAGCTAGAGAGACGGGATGCGCAAGCCGTGGATAGATAGAGTGGTAGGTGGGTTTAGGCACATCTTCATATTTCTGCCTACCAATGCCATTTTTATGGCTTGTAAATTCATACAATGGTCCCTTAAGCCTTCACATCAAGTTTCATGGCAAGACGACTCATTTTCTGTTTTTCACGATTTTTGAAACTTTTTGTGGTTCGGGATTTTTTAAAATTTTTTCAGAAGGAGTTTTGGCCCCAAACTTGGTAGACTTGATCCTTGTATTTTTTTTGGCATGCACAAAAAATTCAACTAAACACTCGAAGTGTACAAGATTTTGTGACCATTTGAAAAAAGTGTCTCCATTTCAGACACTTTAATGGCTACTGGCAGTAAACCTGTAAAATCTCAAATGCTCTTTAAGGGGGTGCGAGTTCTCGAGGGTTGATGAGGGATAGGGGGCCAATATAAGAGCCAAGTCCCAGCACCCATCGCACATCATGTGCGCACACCACCCCAGCCCCCCGATCTCTGGAACCCCAATTTCGCCGGTCAGGTTCTCCAGCGATGCTCCAGCGATGGTGCCCCGACGAAGAAAAATGATGCACAAGAACATGCCCGAGCCCAGCATGTGCTGCCACAACCCTCGGTCCGGTCCAATCTTAGACCGGGAATGAACTCCGTATGCTTAGACTGGGAATGAACTCCGTATGCCTAAGTTAACCCATGAAATGAGCGTGCGGGCGCTCAGCCAGCCAGATGGGCGGGATGCGCAAGCCAGGGATCAGTTGGGTCCCCCTCTGCGTGCTACCGATCTTGCTGCTGCAACCCTCCTTCTAGTCTGATCTTAGACTAGGAATGAACTCCGTATGCCTAAGCCAACAGATGAAACGAGCGGGCGGGCGGGCACTACGTCGGCCAAAGAGACGGGATGCGCAAGCCGTGGATCGGTAGGGTGGTAGGTGGGTTTGGGTACATCTTCATATTTCTGCATGCCAATGCCATTTTTATGGCTTGTAAATTCATACAATGCTCCCTTAAGCCTTCACGTGACGTTTCATGGCAAGACGACTCGTTTTCCATTTTTCATGATTTTGGAAACTTTTTGCGGTTTGGGATTTTTTAAAATTTTTTCGGAAGTTGTTTTGGCCCCAAACTTGGTAGACGTGATACTTATATTTTTATTGGCATGCACAAAAAAATTCAGCTAAAAACTCAAAATGTACAAGATTTTGTGACCATTTGAAAAAAGTGTCCCCATTTTAGATACTTTAATGGCTACTGGCAGCAAACCTGTAAAATCTCAAATGCTCTTTAAGGGGGTGTGAGTTCTCGAGGTTTGATGAGGGATAGGGGGCCAATATAAGGGCCAAGTACCAGCATCCATCGAACATCATGTGCGCACACCCCCCCGGTCCCCTATCGTCGAAACCTCAATGCCGCCGGTTAGGTTCTCCGACGATGCTCCGGCGATGGTGCCTCGGGGAAGAAAAATGCGACACCAGCACATGCCCGAGCCCAGCATGTGCTGCCGTAACCCTTGGTCTGATCCGATCTTAGACTAAGAATGAACTCCGTATGCCTAAGTCAAACCACGAAACGAGCGTGCGGGCGCTCAGTCGGCCAGAAGGGCGGGATGCGTAAGCCGAGGATCGACTGGGCCCCCTCTGCGAGTTGCTGATCCTGCTGCCGCAACCCCCTGTCTGGTCTGATCTTAGACTTGGAATGAACTCCGTATGCCTAAGCCAACTGACAAAACGAGCGGGCGGGCAGGCGAGCGGGCACTACACCGGCCAGGGAGACGAGATGCGCAAGCCATAGATCGATAGGGTGGTAGGTGGGTTTAGGTACATCTTCATATTTTTGCATTCCAGTGCCATTTTTTTGGCTTGTAAATTCATACAATGGTCCCTTAAGCCTTCACGTGAAGTTTCATGGCAAGACGACTCGTTTTCTATTTTTCACGATTTTTGAAACTTTTTACGGTTCGAGATTTTTTAAAATTTTTTCGGAAGGAGTTTTGCCCCAAACTTGGTAGATGTGATCCTCGTATTTTTATTGGCATGCACAAAAAAATTCAGCTAAAAACTCGAAGTGTACAAGATTTTGTGACCATTTGAAAAAAGTGTCCCCATTTCAGACACTTTAATGGCTACTGGCAGCAAACCTGTAAAATCTCAAATGGTCTTTAAGGGGGTGTGAGTTCTCGAGGTTTGATGAGAGATAGGGGGCCAATATAAGGGCCAAGTACCAGCACCCATCGCATATCATGTGCACACACCTACCCCGGCCCCCCCGATCGCCGGAACCCTAATGCCGTCGGTCAGGTTCTCTGGCGATGCTCCGACGATGGTGCCCCGATGAAGAAAAATGCAGCACCGGCACATGCCCGAGCCCAACATCTACTGTCACAACCCTTGATCTGATCCGATCTTAGACTGGGAATGAACTCTATATGCTTAGACTAGGAATGAACTCCGTATGCCTAAGTCAACCCACGAAACGAGCGTGCGGGTGCTCAGCCGACCAGAGGGATGGGATGTGCAAGCCGGGGATCGATCGGGTCCCCCTCTGTGTGCTGTCGATCTTCATGCTGCAACCCTCGGGCTGGTCTGATCTTAGATTGGGAATGAACTCCGTATGCCTAAGCCAACCAACGGAACGAGCGGGCGGGCGGACGGACGGGCACTACTCCGGCCAGAGAGACGGCATGCGCAAGTTGTGGATGGATAGGGTGGTTGGTGGGTTTAGGCACATCTTCATATTGCTGCATGCCAATGCCATTTTTATGGCTTGTAAATTCATACAATGGTCCCTTAAGCCTTCACATCAAGTTTCATGGCAAGACGACTCGTTTTCTATTTTTCACGATTTTTAAAACTTTTTACGGTTCGTGCTTTTTTTAAAATTTTTTCGGAAGGATTTTTGGCCCTAAACATGGTAGACGTGATCCTTGTATTATTTTTGGCGTGCACAAAAAAATTCAGCTAAAAACTCGAAGTGTACAAGATTTTGTGACCATATGAAAAAAGTGTCCCTATTTCAGACACTTTAATGGCTACTGGCAGCAAACCTGTAAAATCTCAAATGCTCTTTAAGGGGGGTGTGAGTTCTCGAGGTTTGATGAGGGATAGGGGGCCAATATAAGGGCCAAGTACCAGCACCCATCACACATCATGTGCGCACACCTGCCGGCCCCACCGATCATCGTAACCCTAATGCTACCGTTCAAGTTCTCCGACGATGCTCCGGCGATGGTGCCCCGGGGAAGAAAAATGTGACACCAGCACATGCTCGAGCCCAGCATTTGCTGCCGCAACCCTTGGTCCAGTCCAATCTTAGAATGGGAATGAACTCCGTATGCTTCGACTGGGAATGAACTCCGTATGCCAAAGTCAACCCACGAAACGAGCGAGCGGGGGCTCAGCCGGCCAGAGGGGTGGGATGCACAAGCCGAGGATCGGCCTGGTCCCCCTCTACGTGCTGCTGATCCTACTGTCACAACCCTCAGTCTGGTCTGATCTTAGACTGGGAATGAACTCCGTATGCCTAAGCCAACTGACGAAACGAGCGGGCAGACGGGGGGGTGGGCTCTATGCCGGCCAGAGAGACGGGATGCGCAAGCCGTGGATCAGTAGGGTGGTCAGTGGGTTTAGGCACATCTTCATATTTCTGCATGCCAATGCCATTTTTATGGCTTGTAAATTCATACAATAGTCCCTTAAGCCTTCACGTGAAGTTTCATGGCAAGACGACTTGTTTTCTATTTTTCACGATTTTCAAAACTTTTTACAGTTGGGGATTTTTTAAATTTTTTTCGGAAGGGGTTTTGGCCCCAAACTTGGTAGACGTGATCCTTGTATTTTTTTTGGCATGCACAAAAAAAATCAGCTAAAAACTCGAAGTATACAAGATCTTTGTGACCATTTGAAAAAAGTGTCCCCATTTCAGACACTTTAATGGCTACTGGCAGCAAACCTGTAAAATCTCAAATGCTCTTTAAGGGGGTGTGAGTTCTCGAGGTTTGATGAGGGATAGGGGGCCAATATAAGGGCCAAGTACCAGCACCCATCGCACATCATGTGCGCACACCCCCCCTGGCCCCCCGATCGTCGGAACCCTATTGCCGTCGGTCAGGTACTCCGGTGATGCTCCGACGATGGTGCCCCGATGAAGAAAAATGTGGCACCAGCACATGCCTAAGCCCAGCATGTGCTGCCGCAACCCTCGAACTGATCCGATCATAGACTGGGAATGAACTCCGTATGCTTAGACTGGGAATGAACTCTGTATGCCTAAGTCCACCCACGAAACAAGGTACGGACCCTCAGCCGACCGGAGGGGCGGGATGCGCAAGTCGGGGATCGATCGGGTCCCCCTCTGTGTGCTGCTGATCCTGCTACCACAACTCAGTTTGGTCTGATCTTAGACTGGGAATGAACTCTGTATGCCTAAGCTAACCGACGAAATGAGCGGGCGGGCAGGCAGGCGGGCGGGCAGGCTGGCGGGCACTACGCCGACTAGAGAGACGGGATGCGCAAGCCGTGGATCGATAGGGTGGTTGGTGGGTTTAGGCACATCCTTATATTTCTACGTGCGAATGCCATTTTTATAGCTTGTAAATTTGTACAATGGTCCCTTAAGCCTTCACGTGAAGTTTCATGGCAAGACAACTCGTTTTCTATTTTTCACGATTTTTGAAACTTTTTACGGTTTCAGATTTTTTAAACTTTTTTTGGAAGGGTTTTTGCCGCCAAACTTGGTAGACGTGATCCTTGTATTTTTGTTGGCATGCACAAAAAAATTCATCTAATAACTCGAAGTGTACAAGATTTTGTGACCATTTGAAAAAAGTGTCCCCAGTCCAAACACTTTCATGGCTACTGGCAGCAAACCTGTAAAATCTCAAATGCTCTTTAAGGGAGAGTGAGTTTTCGAGGTTTGATGAGGGATAGTGGGCCAATATAAGGGCCAAATACCAGCACCCATTGCACATCATGTGCGCACACCCCTCTCGGCCCCCCAGATCACCGGAACCCCGATGCCGTCGGCCAGGTTCTCCGACGATGCTCCGACGATGGTGCCCCAGCAAAGAAAAATGTGGCACCAGCACATGCCCAAGCCCAGCATGTGCTATCGCAACCCTCGGTCTGGTCTGATCTTAGACTGGGAATGAACTCCATATGCTTAGACTGGGAATGAACTCCGTATGCCTAAGTCCACCCACGAAACAAGCGTACGAACGCTCAGCCGGCTAGAGGGGCGGGATGCGCAACTCGAGGATCGACCGGGTACCTCTCTGCATGCTGTCAATCCTACTGCCGCAACCCTCGGTCCTGTCCAATCTTAGACTGAGAATGAACTCTGTATGTCGAAGCCATCCGACGAAATGAGCGAACGGGCGGGCAGGTGGGCACTACACAGGCCAGAGAGACAGTATGCGCAAGCCGTGGATCGATAGGGTGGTAGGTGGGTTTAGGCACATCTTCATATTTCAGCATTCCAATGCCATTTTTATGCCTTGTCAATTCATACAATGGTCCCTTAAGCCTTCATGTGAAGTTTCATGGCAAGACGACTCGTTTTCTATTTTTCACAATTTTCAAAACATTTTACGGTTCAGAATTTTTTAAAATTTTTTTGAAAGGATTTTTGGCCCCAAACTTGGTAGACGTGATCCTTATATTTTTTTTGGCATGCACAAAAAAATTCAGCTAAAAACTCGAAGTGTACAAGATTTTGTGACCATTTGAAAAAAGTGTCCCCATTTCAAACACTTTATTGGCTACTGGCAGCAAACCTGTAAAATCTCAAATGCTCTTTAAGGGGGTATGAGTTCTCGAGGTTTGATGAGGGATAGGGGGCCAATATAAGGGCCAAGTACTAGCACCTATTGCACATCATGTGCGCACACCCCCTGGCCCCCCCGATCGCTAGAACCCCAATGCCGTCAGTCAGGTTGTCCGGCGATGGTGCCCCGGTGAAGAAAAATGTGGCACCACCACATGCCTGAGCCCAGCATGTCCTGCTGCAACCCTTGATCTGGTCCGATCATAGACTGGGAATGAACTCCGTATGCTTAGACTGGGAATGAACTCCGTATGCCTAAGTCAACCAACGAAACGAGCGTGCGGGCGCTCAGCCGACCAGAGGGGCGGGATGCGCAAGTCGTGGATCGGCCGGGTCCCCCTCTACGTGCTGCCAATCCTGCTGCCGCAACCCTCAGTTTGGTCTGATCTTAGACTGGGAATGAACTCCGTATGCCTAAGCCAACTGTCGAAACGAGCGGGCGGGCGGGCACTATGCCGGCCAGAGAGACAGGATGCGTAAGCCGTGAATCGATGGGGTGGTAGGTGGGTTTAGGCACATCTTCATATTTCTACATGCTAATGCCATTTTTATGGCTTGGAAATTCATACAATGGTCCGCTAAGCCTTCACGTGAAGTTTCAGGGCAAGATGACTCGTTTTCTATTTTTCACGATTTTCAAAACTTTTTGCGATTAGAGATTTTTTAAAATTTTTTTGGAAAGAGTTTGGCCCCAAACTTGGTAGACGTGATCCTTGTATTTTTGTTGGCATGCACAAAAATATTCAGCTAAAAACTCGAAGTGTACAAGATTTTGTGACCATTTGAAAAAAGTGTCCCCATTCCAGACACTTTAATGGCTATTGGCAGCAAACCTGTAAAATCTCAAATGCTCTTTAAGCGAGCGTGAGTTCTTGAGGTTTGATGAGGGATAGGGGGCCAATATAAAGGCCAAGTACCAGCACCCATCGCACATCATGTGCGCACACCCCCCGGCTCCCCAGATCGTCGGAATCCCAATGTCGCCGGCCAGGTTCTCCGGCGATGCTCCGACGATGGTGCCCCAGCAAAGAAAAATGTGGCACCAGCACATGCCCGAGCCCAGTATGTCCTGCCGCAACCCTCGGTCTGGTCCAATCTTACACTAGGAATGAACTCCATATGCTTAAACTGGGAATGAACTCCGTATGCCTAAGTCAACCAATGAAACGAGCGTACGGGCGCTCAGCCGGCCAGAGGGGCAAGATGCGCAAGCCGTGGATCAATCGGGTTACCCTCTACGTGCTGCCGATCCTGCTACCGCAACCCTCAGTCCGGTCCAATCTTAGACTGGGAATGAACTCTGTATGCCTAAGCCAACCATCGAAAAAAGCGGGCGGGTCGACGGGCGGGCACTACGTTAGCCAGAGAGACAGGATGCGTAAGCCATGGATCGATAGGGTGGTAGGTGGGTTTAGGCACATATTCATATGTCTGCATGCCAATGCCATTTCTATGGCTTGGATATTCATACAATGGTCCCTTAAGCCTTCACGTGAAGTTTCATGGCAAGACGACTCGTTTTCTATTTTTCACAATTTTCAAAACATTTTACGGTTCAGAATTTTTTAAAATTTTTTCGAAAGGATTTTTGGCCCCAAACCTGGTAGACGTGATCCTTATATTTTTTTTGGCATGCAAAAAACAATTCAGCTAAAAACTCGAAGTGTACAAGATTTTGTGACCATTTGAAAAAAGTGTCCCCATTTCAAACACTTTATTGGCTACTGGCAGCAAACCTGTAAAATCGCAAATGCTCTTTAAGGGGGTGTGAGTTCTCGAGGTTTGATGAGAGATAGGGGGCCAATATAAGGGCCAAGTACCAGCACCTATCGCACATCATGTGTGCACACCCCCCGGCCCCCCTGATCGCCAGAACCCCAATGCCGTAGGTCAGGTTCTCCGATGATGCTCCAGCGATGGTGCCTCGGTGACGAAAAATGTGGCACCAGCACATGCCCGAGCCAGCATGTGCTGCTACAACCCTCGGTCTGGTCCGATTATAGACTGGGAATGAACTCCGTATGCTTAGAGTGGGAATGAACTCCGTATGCCTAAGTCAACCAATGAAACGAGCATGCGGGCACTCAATCGACCAGAGGGGCGGGATGCGCAAGCCGTGGATCGGCCGGGTTCCCCTCTACATGCTGCCGATCCTGCTGCCACAACCCTTAGTCTGGTCTGATCTTAGACTGGGAATGAACTCCATATGCCTAAGCCAACCGTCGAAACGAGCTGGCGGCCGGGCACTACACTGGCCAGAGAGACAGGATGCGTAAGCCGTGGATCGATAGGGTGGTAGGTGGGTTTAGGTACATCTTCCTATTTCGGCATGCCAATGCCATTTTTATGGCTTGGAAATTCATACAATGGTCCGTTAAGCCTTCACCTGAAGTTTCATGGCAAGACGACTCGTTTTCTATTTTTCACGATTTTTGAAACTTTTTACGGTTCGAGATTTTTTTAAATTTTTTCGGAAGGAGTTTGGCCCCAAACTTGGTAGACTTGATCGTTGTATTTTTGTTGGCATGCACAAAAATATTCAGCTAAAAACTCGAAGTGTACAAGATTTTGTGACCATTTGAAAAAAGTGTCCCCATTCCAAACACTTTAATGGCTACTGGCAGCAAACCTGTAAAATCTCAAATGCTCTTTAAGCGAGCGTGAGTTCTCGATGTTTGATGAGGGATAGGGGGCCAATATAAGGGCCAAGTACCAACACCCATCACACACCATGTGCGCACACCCCCTCCGGCCCCCCAGATCGTCGGAACCCCAATGCCATCGACCAGGTTCTCCGGCGATGCTCTGATGATGGTGCCCTAACAAAGAAAAATATGGCACCAGCACATGCCCAAACCCAGCATGTGCTGCCGCAACCCTCGGTCTGGTCCGATCTTAGACTGGGAATGAACTTCGTATGCTTAGACTGGGAATGAACTCCATATGACTAAGTCAACCAATGAAACGAGCGTGCGGGCGCTCAGCGGGCCAGAGGGCCGGGATGCGCAAGTCGTGGATCGGTCGGGTCCCCCTCTACGTGCTACCGATCCTACTGCCGCAACCCTCAATCCAGTCCGATCTTAGACTAGGAATAAACTCCGTATGGCTAAGCCAACCGTTGAAACGAGCGGGCGGGCCGGCAGTTGGGCACTACGCTGGCCAGAGAGACGGGATGCGCAAGCCGTGGATCGATAGGGTGGTAGGTGGGTTTAGGCCCATCTTCATATTACTGTGTGCCAATGCCATTTTTATGGCTTGTAAATTCATACAATTGTCCCCTAAGCCTTCACGTGAAGTTTCATGGCAAGACGACTCGTTTTCTATTTTTCACGATTTTTGAAACTTTTTAGGGTTCGAGATTTTTTAAAATTTTTTTGGAAGGAGTTTTAGCCCCAAACTTGGTAGACGTGATCCTTGTATTTTTTTCTGGCATGCACAAAAAATTTCAGCTAAAAACTCGAAGTGTACAAGATTTTGTGACCATTTGAAAAAAATGTCTCCATTTCAGACACTTTAATGGATACTGGTAGCAAACCTGTAAAATCTCAAATGCTCTTTAAGGGGGTGTGAGTTCTTGAGGTTTGATGTGGGATACGGGGCCAATATAAGGGCCAAGTACCAGCACCCATCACACATCTTGTGCACACACGCCCCCGGCCCCCCCGATCATCGGAACCCCAATGCCGCCTGTCAGATTCTCCGATGATGCTCTGGCGATGGTGCCCTGACGAAGAAAGAAATGACACCAGTACATTCTATAGCCCAGCATGTGCTACCAGAACCCTCGGTCCGGTCCGATCTTAGACTGGAAATGAACTCCGTATGCTTAGACTGGGAGTGAACTCCGTATGCCTAAGTCAACCCACGAAACGAGCATGCGGACGCTCAGCCGGCCAGAGGGGCGAGATGCGTAAGCCAGGGATCAGCCGGGTCCCCCTCTGGGTGCTACCGATCCTGCTGCCGCAACACTCGATCTGGTCTGATCTTAGACTGGGAATCAACTCCGTATGCCTAAGCCAACCGACGAAATGAGCGGACGGGTGGGCACTATACCGACCGGAGAGGAGGGATGCGCAAGCCGTGGATCGATAGGGTGGTAGGTGGGTTTAGGCACATCTTCATATTTTTGTGTGCCAATTTTATGGTTTGTAAATTCATACAATGGTCCCTTAAGCCTTCACGTTAAGTTTCATGGCAAGACGACTCGTTTTCTATTTTTCACGATTTTTGAAACTTTTTACGGTTCGGGATTTTTTAAAATTTTTTTGAAAGGAGTATTGGCCCCAAACTTGGTAGACGTGATCCTTGTATTTTTTTTGGCATGCACAAAAAAATTCAGCTAAAAACTCAAAGTGTACAAGATTTTTTGACCATTTGAAAAAAATGTCCCCATTTCAGACACTTTAGTGGCTACTGGCAGCAAACCTGTAAAATCTCAAATGCTCTTTAAGGGGGTGTGAGTTCTCAAGGTTTGATGAAGGATAGGAGGCCATTATAAGAGCCAAGTACCAGCACCCATCACACGTCATGTGCGCACACCCCCCCGACAGCCCCGATCACTGGAACCCCAACGCCACCGATCAGGTTCTCCGACGATGCTCCAGTGATGGTGGCCCGGCGAAGAAAAATGCAGCAGCAGCACATGCCCAAGCCCAGCATGTGCTGTTGCAACCCTTGGTCCGATCCGATCTTAGACTGGGAATGAACTCCGTATGCTTAGACTGGGAATGAACTCCGTTTCCCAAAGTCAACCAATGAAATGAGCGTGCGGGCGCTCAGCCGGCCAGAGGGGCGAGATGCGCAATTCGGGGATCAGCCAGTCAGGTTCTTCAATGATGCTCCGGTGAAGAAAAATGCAACACCAGCACATGTCCGAGCCCAACATGTGCTACCGCAACCCTTGGTCCGGTCCGATCTTAGACTAAGAATGAACTCCGTATGCTTAGACTGGGAATGAGCTCCGTATCCCAAAGTCAACCCATGAAACGAGCGTGCATCTGCTCAGCCGGCCAGAGGGGCGGGATGCACAAGCCGAGGATCGGCCAGTCAAGTTCTCCGATGATGTTCTGATGAAGAAAAATACGGCACCAACACATGCCCGAGCCCAGCATGTGCTGCCGCAACCCTTGGTCCGGTCTGATCTTAGACTGGGAATGAACTCCGTATGCTTAGACTAGGAATGAACCCTGTATCCCTAAGTCAGTGAATGAAATGAGCGTGCGGGCGCTCAACCGGTCAGAGGGGCGGGACGTGTAAGTCGAGGATCGATCGGGTCCCCCTCTGCGTGCTGTCGATCCTACTGCCGCAACCCTCTGTCTGGTCTGATCTTAAACTAAGAATGAACTTCGTATGTCTAAGCCAACCGACAAAACGAGCAGGCGGGCGGGCGGGCACTACGCCGACCAGAGAGACGGGATGATCAAGCTGTGGATCGATAGGGTGGTAGGTGGGTTTAGGTACATCTTCATATTTCTGCATGCCAATGCCATTTTTATTTCTTCTAAATTCATACAATGGTCCTTGAAGCCTTCACATGAAGTTTCATGGCAATATGACTCGTTTTCTATTTTTCATGATTTTTGAAACTTTTTGTGGTTCGGGATTTTTAAAAATTTTTTTCGAAGGGGTTTTGGCCCCAAACTTGGTAGACATGATCCTCGTATTTTTGTTGGCTTGCACAAAAAAATTCAGCTAAAAACTCGAAGTGTACAAGATTTTGTGATCATTTGAAAAAAATGTCCCCATTTCAGACACTTTAATGGCTACTGGCAGCAAACCTGTAAAATCTCAAATGCTCTTTAAGGGGGTGTGAGTTCTCGAGTTTGATAAGGGATAAGGGGCCAATATAAGGGACAAGTACCAGCACCTATCGCACATCATGTGCGCACACTCCCCGGCCCCCCCGATTGCCGGAACCCCAATGCCATCGAACAAATTCTCCGGTGATGCTCCGGCGATGGTGCCCCGACAATGAAAAATGTGGCACCAGCACATGCCCGAGCTCAGCATGCGCTGCCGCAACCCTTGGTCTGGTCTGATCATAGACTGGGAATGAACTCCGTATGCTTAGACTGGGAATGAACTCCGTATGCCTAAGTCAACCAACGAAACGAGCATGCGGACGGGCAGGCGGGCACTACGTCGGCCAGAGAGACGGGATGCGTAAGCCGTGGATCGATAGGGTGGTTGGTGGGTTTAGGCACATCTTCATATTTCTGCGTGCCAATGCCATTTTTATGGCTTGTAAATTCATACAATAGTCCCTTAAGCCTTCACGTGAAGTTTCATGGCAAGAGGACTCGTGTTTTATTTTTCATGTTTTTTGAAACTTTTTGCGGTTCGGGATTTTTTAAAATTTTTTTGAAAGGAGTTTTGGCCCCAAACTTGATAGACGTGATCCTTGTATTTTTGTTGGCATGCACAAAAAAATTCAGCTAAAAAATCGAAGTGTACAAGATTTTGTGACCATTTGAAAAAAGTGTCCCCATTTCAGACACCTTAATGGCTACTGGCAGCAAACCTGTAAAATCTCAAGTGCTCTTTAAGGGGGTGTGAGTTCTTGAGTTTGATGAGGGATAGGGGGCCAATATAAGGGACAAGTACCAGCACCCATCCCACATCATGTGCGACACCCCCCCGACCCCCCGATTACCGGAACCCCAATGCCGTCAGTCAAGTTCTCCGGCGATGGTACCCCGACAAAGAAAAATGCGGCACCAGCACATTCCCGAGCTCAGCATGTGCTGCCGTAACCCTCGGTCTGGTCCGATCATAGACTGGGAATGAACTCCGTATGCTTAGACTGGGAATGAACTCCGTATGCCTAAGTCAACCCACGAAACGAGCATGCAGACAGGCGGGCGGGCACTACGTCGGCCAGAGAGACGGGATGCGTAAGCCGTGGATCGATAGGGTGGTTGGTGGGTTTAGGCACATCTTCATATTTCTACGTGCCAATGCCATTTTTATGGCTTGTAAATTCATACAATGGTCCCTTAAGCGTTCACGTGAAGTTTCATGGCAAGACGACCGTTTTTCTATTTTTCATGATTTTTGAAACTTTTTACGGTTCGAGATTTTTTAAAATTTTTTCGACTGCATTTTTGGCCACAAACTTGATAGATGTGATCCTTGTATTTTTTTTGGCATGCACAAAAAAATTCAGCTAAAAAATCGAAGTGTACAAGATTTTGTGACCATTTGAAAAAAGTGTCCCCATTTCAGACACCTTAATGGCTACTGGCAGCAAACCTGTAAAATCTCAAGTGCTCTTTAAGGGGGTGTGAGTTCTCGAGTTTGATGAGGGATAGGGGGCCAATATAAGGGACAAGTACCAGCACCCATCGCACATCATGTGCGCACACCCCCCCGACCCCCCGATTATCGGAACCCCAATGCCGTCGGTCAAGTTCTCCGGCGATGGTGCCCCGACAAAGAAAAATACGGCACCAGCACATTCCCGAGCTCAGCATGTGCTGCCGCAACCCTCGGTCTGGTCCGATCATAGACTGGGAATGAACTCCGTATGCCTAAGTCAACCCACGAAACGAGCATGCGGACAGGCGGGCGGGCACTACGTCGGCCAGAGAGACGAGATGCGTAAGTCGTGGATCGATAGGGTGGTTGGTGGGTTTAGGCACATCTTCATATTTCTACGTGCCAATGCCATTTTTATGGCTTGTAAATTCATACAATGGTCCCTTAAGCGTTCACGTGAAGTTTCATGGCAAGACGACCCGTTTTTTATTTTTCATGATTTTTGAAACTTTTTACGGTTCGAGATTTTTTAAAATTTTTTCTACAGCATTTTTGGCCCCAAACTTGATAGACGTGATCCTTGTATTTTTGTTGGCATGCACAAAAAAATTTAGCTAAAAAATCGAAGTGTACAAGATTTTGTGACCATTTGAAAAAAGTGTCCCCATTTCAGACACTTTAATGGCTACTTGCAGCAAACTTGTAAAATCTCAAATGCTCTTTAAAGGGGTGTGAGATCTCAAGGTTTGATGAGGGATAGGGGGCCACTATAAGGGCCAAGTACCAGCACCCACCGCACATTATGTGCGCACACCCCTCTCGGCCCCCCGATCACCAGAACCCCAATGCCACCGGTCAGGTTCTCCGACGATGCTCCAACAATGGTGCCCAGACGAAGAAAAATGTGACACCAGCACATGCCCGAGGCCAGCATCTGTGGCCGCAACTGTCGGTCTGATCCGATCTTAGACTGGGAATGAACTCCGTATGCTTAGACTGGGAATGAACTCCGTAGGCCTAAGTCAACCCACAAAATGAGCAAACGGGCGCTCAACCGGCCAGAGGGGCGGGATGCGCAAGTCGGGGATCGGTCGAGTCCCCCTCTGCGTGCTGTCGGTCCTACTACCGCAACCCTCGGTCCAGTCCGATCTTAGACTGGGAATGAACTTCGTATGCCTAAGCCAACCGACGAAACAAGCGGGCGGGCGGGCACTACGTCGGCCGGAGAGACGGGATGCGCAGGCCATGGATCGATAGGGTGGTAGGTGGGTTTAGGCACATCTTCATATTTCTATGTGCCAATGCCATTTTTATGGCTTGCAAATTCATACAATGGTCCCTTAAGCCTTCACGTGAAGTTTCATGGCAAGACGACTCATTTTATATTTTTCACGATTTTTGAAACATTTTGCGGTTCAGGATTTTTTAAAATTTTTTCGAAAGGGGTTTTGGCCCCAAACTTGGTAGACGTGATCCTTGTATTTTTGTTGGCATGCACAAAAAAAATCAGCCAAAAACTCGAAATCTACAAGATTTTGTGACCATTTGAAAAAAGTGTCCCCATTTCAGACACTTTAATGGCTACTGGCAACAAACCTGTAAAATCTCAAATGCTCTTTAAGGGGGTGTGAGTTCTCGAGGTTTGATGAGGGATAGGGGGCCAATATAAGGGCCAAGTAACAGCACCCATCTTACATCATGTGCGCACACCCCCCCGACCCCCCCGATCGCCAAAACCCCAATGCCGCCGGTCAGGTTCTTCGACAATGCTCTGGTAATGGTGCCCCGGTAAAGAAAAATGCAGCACCAGCACATGCCCAAGCCCAGCATGTTTTGCCGTAACCCTCGGTTCGGGTCGATCTTAGATTGGGAATGATCTCCTTATGCTTAGACTGGGAATTTACTTAGTATGCGAGCCAAGTACCAGCAGCCATCGCACATCATGTGCGCACACCCCCAGGCCCCCCACTGGTTGAACCCTAATCCCGCCGGTCAGGTTCTCCTGCGATGCTCCAGCGATGGCACCCCGAAAAAGAAAAATATAGTACCAGCACATGCGCGAGCCGAGCATGTGCTATCGCAAACCTCGGTCTGATCCGATCTTAGACTGGGAATGAACTCCGTATGCCTAAGTCAACCCACGAAACGAGGGTGCGGGTGCTCAGCCGGCCAGAGGGGCGGGATGCGCAAGCCGGGGATCAATCGGGTCTCCCTCTGCATGCTGTCAATCCTGCTATTGTAACCCTCAGTCTGGTCCAATCTAAGACTGGGAATCAACTCCGTACGCCTAAGCCAACCGATGAAACGAGCGAACAGGTGGGCGGACGAGCACTACGCCGACCAGAGAGACGGGATGTGCAAGCCGTGGATCGATAGGGTGGTAGGTGGGTTTAGGCACATCTTCATATTTCTGCATGCCAATGCCATTTTTATGGCTTGTAAATTCATACAATGGTCCCTTAAGCCTTCACGTGAAGTTTCATGGCAAGAAGACTCATTTTCTATTTTTCATGATTTTTGAAACTTTTTATAGTTTGAGATTTTTTAAAATTTTTTCTGAAGGAGTTTTGGCTCCAAACATGGTAGACAAGATCCTTGTATTTTTGTTGGCATGCACAAAAAAATTCAGCTAAAAAATCGAAGTGTACAAGATTTTGTGACCATTTGAAAAAAGTTTCCCCATTTCAGACACTTTAATGGCTACTGGCAGCAAACCTGTAAAATCTCAAATGCTCATTACGGGGGTGTGAGTTCTCGAGGTTTGATGAGGGATATGGGACCAATATAAGGGCCAAGTACCAGCACCCATCTCACATCATGTGCGCACACCCCCCGGCCCCCCTATCGTCGAAACCCCAATGCCGCTGGTCAGGTTCTCTGATGATGGTGCCCCGGTCAAGAAAAATGCGGCACCAGCACATGCCCGAGCCCAACATGTGCTGTTGCAACACTCGGTCCGATCTGATCTTAGACTGGGAATGAACTCTGTATGCTTAGATTGGGAATGAACTCCGTATGCCTAAGTCAACCCATGAAACGAGCGTGCGGGCGCTCAGTCGGCCAGAGGGACGGGATGCACAAGCTGAGTCCCCATCTGCGTGCTACTAATCCTGCTATCGTATCCCTTGGTCTGGTCCGATCTTAGACTGGGAATGAAATCCATATGCCTAAGCCAACCGATGAAAGGATCGAGCGGGCAGGCGGACGGGCGGGCGGGCACTACGCCGACCAGAGAGACGGGATGCGCAAGCCGTGGATCGATAGGGTGGTAGGTGGGTTTAGGCACATCTTCATATTTCTACATGCCAATGCCATTTTTATGGCTTGTAAATTCATACAATGGTCCCTTAAGACTTCACGTGAAGTTTCATGGCAAGACGACTCGTTTTCTATTTTTCATGATTTTTGAAACTTTTTACGGTTAGAGATTTTTTAAAATTTTGTCGGAAGGAGTTTTGGCCCAAACTGGGTAGATGTGATCCTTGTGTTTTGTTTGGCATGCACAAAAAAATTCAGCTAAAAACTCAAAGTATATAAGATTTTGTGACCATTTGAAAAAAGTGTCCCCATTTCAAACACTTTAATGGCTACTAGCAGCAAACCTCTAAAATCTCAAATGCTCTTTAAGGGGGTGTGAGTTCTCGAGGTTTGATGAGGGATAGGGGGCCAATATAAGGGCCAAGCACCAGCAGCCATCGCACATCATCTCCGCCCACCCCCTGGCCCCCCCGATCGCCGGAACCCCAATGCCACCGGTCAGGTTCTCCGGCGATGCTCCGACGATGGTGCCCCGACGAAGAAAAATTTGGCGCCAGCATATGCCCGAGCCCAGCATGAGCTGCCACAACCCTCGGTTTGGTCCGATCTTAGACTGGGAATGAACTCCGTATGCTTAGACTGGGAATGAACTCCGTATGCCTAAGTCAACCCACGAAACGAGCGTGCGGGCGCTCAGCCGGCCAGAGGGGTGGGATGCACAAGCCGGGGATCAGTCAGGTCCCCCTCTCCGTGCTACCAATCCTGCTGCCGTAACTTGGTTTGGTCCGATCTTAGATTGGGAATGAACTCCATATGCCTAAGCCAACCGACAAAACGAGCGGGCGGGCGGGCGGGCGGGCACTACGCCGGCCAAAGAGGTGGGATGCGCAAGCCGTTGATCGATAGGGTGGTTGGTGTGTTTAGGTATATCTTCATATTTTTGCGTGCCAATGCCATTTTTATGGCTTTTAAATTCATACAATGGTCCCGTAAGCCTTCACGTGCAGTTTCATGACAAGATGACTCGTTTTCTATTTTTCATGATTTTTGAAACTTTTTACGGTTCGAGATTTTTTAAACTTTTTTTGGAAGGAGTTTTAGTGCCAAACTTGGTAGACGTGATGCTTGTATTTTTGTTGGCATGCACAAAAAATTTCAGCTACAAACTCAAAGTGTACAAGATTTTGTGACCATTTGAAAAAAGTGTCCCCATTCCAGACACTTTAATGGCTACAGCAACAAACCTATAAAATCTCAAATGCTCTTTAAGGGACCGTGTGTTCTCAAGGTTTGATGAGGGATAAGGGGCCAATATAAGGGCCAAGTACCAGCACCCATTGCACATCATGTGCGCACAGCCCCCCCGACCCCCCAGATCGTCGGAACCCCATTGTCGTCAGCCAGGTTCTCCGGCGATACTCCGACAATGGTGCCCTATCAAAGAAAAATGCGGCACCAGCACATGCCCAAGCCCAGCATGTGCTGCCGCAACCCTTGGTCTGGTCCGATCTTAGACTGGGAATGAACTCCGTATGCTTAGACTGGGAATGAACTCCGTATGCCTAAGTCAACCAACAAAATGAGCGTGCGGGCGCTCAGCCGGCCAGAGGGGCGGGATGCGCAAGCCGTGGATCGACCGGGTCCCCCTCTATGTGCTACCGATCCTGCTACCACAACCCTCAGTCCAGTCTAATCTTAGACTGGGAATGAACTCCGCATGCCTAAGCCAACCGTCGAAACGAGCGAGCGGGCGGGCGGGCGAGCACTACCCCGGCCAGTGAGACGGGAAGCGTAAGCCGTGGATTGATAGGGTGGTAGGTGGGTTTAGGCACATCTTCATATTTTTGTGTGCCAATGCCATTTTTATGGCTTGGAAATTCATACAATGGTCCGTTAAGCCTTCACGTGAAGTTTCATGGCAAGATAACTTGGCTTTTATTTTTCACGATTTTCAAAACTTTTTACGGTTCGAGATTTTTTAAAATTTTTTCGAAAGGACTTTTGGCTCCAAACTTGGTAGATGTGATCCTTGTATTTTTTTGGCATGCACAAAAAAATTCAGCTAAAAACTCGAAGTGTACAAGATTTTGTGACCATTTGAAAAAAGTGTCCCCATTTCAAACACTTTAATGGCTATGGCCAGCAAACCTGTAAAATCTCAAATGCTCTTGAAGGGGGTGTGAGTTCTCGAGGTTTGATGAGGGATAGGGGGCTAATATAAGGGCCAAGCACCAGCACCCATTGCACATCATGTGCGCACACCCCCCGGCCCCCCCGATCGTCGGAACCCTAATGCCGTCGGTCAGGTTCTCCGGCGATGCTCCGGTGATGGTGCCCCAACGAAGAAAAATGCGGCACCAGCACATGCCCCAGCCCAACATGTGCTGCTGCAACCCTCAATTCGGTTTGATCTTAGACTGGGAATGAACTTCGTATGCTTAGACTGGCAATGAACTCTGTATGCCTCAATCAACCCATGTAACGAGCGTGCGGGCACACAGTCGGCCAGAGGGGCGGGATGCTCAAGCCAGGGATCGACCGGGTGCCCCTCTATGTGCTGCCTATCCTGCTTTTGTGACCCTCAATCCGGTCTGATCTAAGACTGGGAATTAACTCCGTATGCCTAAGCCAACCAACGAAACGAGCGAGCGGGCGGGCGGACCGGCACTACGCCGACCAAAGAGACGGGATGCGCAAGCCGTGGATCGATAGGGTGGTAGGTGGGTTTAGGCACATCTTCATATTGCTATGTGCCAATGCCATTTTTATGGCTTGTAAATTCATACAATGGTCCCCTAAGCCTTCACGTGAAGTTTCATGGCAAGACGACTCGTTTTCTATTTTTCATGATTTTTGAAACTTTTTAGGGTTCAGGATTTTTTAAAATTTTTTTGGAAGGAGCTTTCGCCCCAAACTTGGTAGACGTGATCCTTGTATTTTTGTTGGCCTGCACAAAAAAATTCAGCTATAAACTCGAAGTGTACAAGATTTTGTGACCATTTGAAAAAAGTGTCCCCATTTCAGACACTTTAATGGATACTGGCAGCAAACCTGTAAAATCTCAAATGCTCTTTAAGGGGGTGTGAGTTCTCGAGGTTTGATGTGGGATACGGGGCCAATATAAGGGCCAAGTACTAGCACCCATCGCACATCATGTGCGCACACCCCCCGGCCCCCCCGATCGCCGGAACCTCAATGCCGTCGATCAGGTTCTTCGGTGTTGCTCCGGTGATGGTGCCCCGACGAAGAAAAATACGGCACCAGTACATTCCAGAGCCCAGCATGTGCTACCGTAACCCTCAGTCCGGTCTGATCTTAGACTGGGAATGAACTCCGTATGCTTAGACTGGGAGTGAACTCCGTATGCCTAAGTCAACCCACGAAATGAGCGTGTGGGCGCTCAGCCGGCCAGAGGGGCGGGATGCTTAAGCCAGGGATCAGCCGGGTCCCCCTCTGCGTGCTACTGATCCTGCTGCCACAACCCTCAGTCTGGTCTGATCTTAGACTGGGAAAGGACTCCGTATGCCTAAGCCAACTGACGAAATGAGCGAGCGGGTGGGCACTATATCGATCGGAGAGGAGGGATGCGCAAGCCGTGGATCGATAGGGTGGTAGGTGGGTTTAGGCACATCTTCATATTTCTGTGTGCCAATGCCATTTTTATGGTTTGTAAATTCATGCAATGGTCCCTTAAGCTTTCACGTTAAGTTTCATGGCAAGACGACTCGTTTTCTATTTTTCACAATTTTTGAAACTTTTTACGGTTCGGGATTTTTTAAAATTTTTTTGAAAGGAGTATTGGCCCCAAACTTGGTAGATGTGATCCTTGTATTTTTGTTGGCATGCACAAAAAAATTCAGCTAAAAACTCAAAGTGTACAAGATTTTTTGACCATTTGAAAAAAGTGTCCCCATTTCAGACACTTTAGTGGCTACTGGCAGCAAACCTGTAAAATCTCAAATGCTCTTTAAGGGGGTATGAGTTCTCGAGGTTTGATGAAGGATAGGAGGCCATTATAAGAGCCAAGTACCAGCACCCATCGCACATCATGTGCGCACACCCCCCCCGACCGCCCCAATCACCGGAACCCTAATGTCGTCGGTCAGGTTCTCCGACGATGCTCCGGTGATGGTGGCCCGGGGAAGAAAAATGCAGTAGCAGCACATGCCCGAGCCTAGCATTTACTGTCGCAACCCTTGGTCCGGTCTGATCTTAGACTGGGAATGAACTCCCTATGCTTAGGCTGGGAATGCATTCCGTATCCCAAAGTCAACCCATGAAACAAGCGTACGGGCGCTCAGCCGGCCAGAGGGGCGGGATGCGCAAGTCGAGGATCGGCTAGTCAGGTTCTCCGATGAAGAAAAATACAGCACCAGCACATGCCCGAGCACAGCATGTGCTGCCGCAACCCTTGGTCCGGTCCACTCTTAGACTAAGAATGAACTCCGTATGCTTAGACTGGGAATGAACTCCATATCCCAAAGTCAACCCATGAAACGAGCGTGCAGGTGCTCAGTCGGCCAGAGGGGCGGGACGCACAAGCCGAGGATCGGTCAGTCAGGTTCTCCGACGATGCTTCGACGAAGAAAAATGCAGCACCAACACACGATCGAGCCCAGCATGTGCTGCCGCAACCCTTGGTCCGGTCCAATCTTAGACTGGGAATGAACTTCGTATGCTTAGACTGGGAATGAACTCCGTATCCCTAAGTCAACGAATGAAATGAACGTGCGGGTGCTCAGCCGGCCAGAGGGGCGGGACGGGTAAGTCGGTGATCGGTCGGGTCCCCCTCTGCGTGCTGCCGATCCTGCTGCCGCAACCCTTAGTCCGATCTGATCTTAGACTGGGAATGAACTCCGTATGCCTAAGCCAACCAACAAAACGAGCAGTCGGGCGGGCGACCACTACGCCTGCCAGAGAGACGGGATGCGCAAGCTGTGAATCGATAGGGTGGTAGGTGGGTTTAGGCACATCTTCATATTTCTGCATGCCAATGCCATTTTTATTTCTTCTAAATTCATACAATGGTCCTTGAAGCCTTCACATGAAGTTTCATGGCAAGATGACTCATTTTCTATTTTTCATGATTTTTGAAACCTTCTGCGGTTTGGGATTTTTTAAAATTTTGTTCGAAGGGGTTTTGGCCCCAAACTTGGTAGACATGATACTTGTATTTTTTTTGGCATTCACAAAAAAATTCAGCTAAAAACTTGAAGTGTACAAGATTTTGTGACCATTTGAAAAAAGTGTCCCCATTTCAGACACTTTAATGGCTACTGGCAGCAAACCTGTAAAATCTCAAATGCTCTTTAAGGGGGTGTGAGTTCTCGAGTTTGATGTGGGATAGGGGGCCAATATAATGGACAAGTACCAGCACCCATCGCACATCATGTGCGCACACCCCCCGGCCTCCCCGATTGTCGGAACCCCAATGCCGTCGGTCAGGTTTTCCGACGATGCTCCGGCGATGGTGCCCCGACGAAGAAAATTGCGGCACCAGCACATGCCCGAGCTCAGCATGTGCTGCCGCAACCCTCGGTCTGGTCCGATCATAGACTGGGAATGAACTCCGTATGCTTAGACTGGGAATGAACTCCGTATGCCTAAGCCAACCCACGAAATGAGCATGCGGACGGGCGGGCGGGCACTACGTCGGCCAGAGAGACGGGATGCGTAAGCCGTGGATCGATAGGGTGGTTGGTGGGTTTAGGCACATCTTCATATTTCTGCGTGCCAATGCCATTTTTATGGCTTGTAAATTCATACAATGGTCCCTTAAGCCTTCACGTGAAGTTTCATGGCAAGACGACTCGTTTTTTTTTTTCATGGTTTTTGAAACTTTTTGCGGTTTGGGATTTTTTAAAATTTTTTCAAAAGGATTTTTGGCCCCAAACTTGATAGACGTGATCCTTGTATTTTTGTTGTCATGCACAAAAAAATTTAGCTAAAAAATCGAAGTGTACAAGATTTTGTGACCATTTGAAAAAAGTGTCCTCATTTCGGACACTTTAATGGCTACTGGCAGCAAACCTGTAAAATCTCAAATGCTCTTTAAAGGGGTGTGAGATCTCAAGGTTTGATGAGGGATAGGGGGCCAATATAAGGGCCAAGTACCAGCACCCATCACACATCATGTGCTCACACCCCTCTCGGCCCCCCGATCGTCGAAACCCCAAGGCCATCGGTCAGGTTCTCCGGTTATGCTCCGACAATGGTGCCGCGACGAAGAAAAATGCGACACCAGCACATGCCCGAGGCCAGCATCTGTGGCCGTAACCCTCAGTCTGATCCAATCTTAGACTGGGAATGAACTCCATATGCTTAGACTGGGAATGAACTCCGTATGCTTAGACTAGGAATGAACTCCGTATGCCTAAGTCAACCCATAAAACGAACAAACGGGCGCTCAGCCGGCCAGAGGGGCGGGATGCACAAGTCGGGGATCGGTTAGGTCCCCCTCTGCGTGCTACCGATCCTGCTATCGTAACCCTCGGTCTAGTTCGATCTTAGACTGGGAATGAACTTCGTATGCCTAAGCCAACCTATGAAACGAGCGAGCGGGCGGGCGGGCACTATGTCGGCCAGAGAGACGGGATGCGCAGGCCGTGGATCGATAGGGTGGTAGGTGGGTTTAGGCACATCTTCATATTTCTACGTGCCAATGCCATTTTTATGGCTTGTAAATTCATACAATGGTCCCTTAAGCCTTCACGTGAAGTTTCATGGCAAGACGACTCATTTTATATTTTTCATGATTTTTTAAACTTTTTACGGTTTGGGATTTTTTAAAATTTTTTCGGAAGGGGTTTTGGCCCCAAACTTGGTAGACGTGATCCTTGTATTTTTGTTGGCATGCACAAAAAAAGTCAGCCAAAAACTCGAAATGTACAAGATTTTGTGACCATTTGAAAAAAGTGTCCCCATTTCAGACACTTTAATGGCTACTGGCAACAAACCTATAAAATCTCAAATGCTCTTTAAGGGGGTGTGAGTTCTCGAGGTTTGATGAGGGATAGGGGGCCAATATAAGGGCCAAGTAATAGCACCCATCGCACATCATGTACGCACACCCCCTGACCCCCCCGATCGTCAAAACCCCAATGCCGCCGGTCAGGTTCTCCGACAATGCTCTGGCCATGGTACCCCGACGAAGAAAAATGCGGCACCAGCACATGCCCAAGCCCAGCATGTTTTGCCGCAACCCTCGGTCCAGGTCGATCTTAGATTGGGAATGATCTCTGTATGCTTAGACTGGGAATGAACTCCATATGCGGGCCAAGTACCAGCACCCATCGTACATCATGTGCGCACACCCCCCCGGCCCCCCCACTGGCCAAACCCTAATCTCGCCGATCAGGTTCTCCTGCGATGCTCCGATGATGGCACCCCCGAAAAGAAAAATGCGACACCAGCACATGCGCGAGCCGAGCATGTGCTACCGCAAACCTCGGTCCGATCCGATCTTAGACTGGGAACGAACTCCATATGCTTAGACTGGTAATGAACTCCGTATGCCTAAGTCAACCCACGAAATGAGGGTACGGGTGCTCAGCCTGCCGAGGGGTGGGTTGCGCAAGTCGGGGATCGATCAGGTCCCCCTCTACGTGCTGTCGATCCTGCTGCTGCAACACTCGGTCTAGTCCAATCTAAGACTGGGAATCAACTCCGTGCACCTAAGCCAACCGATGAAACGAGCGGACGGGCGGGCGGGCGGGCACTACGCCGGCCAGAGAGACGGGATGTGCAAGCCGTGGATCGATATGGTGGTAGGTGGGTTTAGGCACATCTTCATATTCCTACCTGCCAATGCCATTTTTATGGCTTGTAAATTCATACAATGGTCCCTTAAGCCTTCACTTGAAGTTTCATGGCAAGACGACTCATTTTCTATTTTTCATGATTTTCAAAAATTTTCGTGTTTCAGGATTTTTTAAAATTTTTTCGAAAGGATTTTTGGCCCCAATCTTGGTAGACGTGATCCTTGTATTTTTGTTGGCTTGCAGAAAAAAATTCAGCTAAAAACTCGAAGTGTACAAGATTTTGTGATCATTTGAAAAAAGTGTCCCCATCTCAGACACTTTAATGGCTACTGACAGTAAACCTATAAAATCTAAAATGCTCTTTAAGGGGGTGTGAGTTCCCGAGGTTTGATGAGGGATAGGGGGCCAATATAAGGGCTAAGTACCAGCACCCATCGCACATCATGTGCGCACACCCCCCGGCACCCCCGATCGTCGGAACCCCAATGCCGCCGATCAGGTTCTCCGGCGCTGCTCCGGTGATGGTGTCCTGATGAAGAAAAATGTGGCACCAGCACATGCCTGAGCCTAGCATGTGCTGCCGCAACCTTCGGTTCGGTCCGATATTAGACTGGGAATGAACTGCATATGCTTAGACTGGGAATGAACTCCGTATGCCTAACTCAACCCATGAAATGAGCGTTCGGGGGCTCAGCTGGCCAGAGGGGCAGGATGCGCAAGTCGGGGATCAGCCGGGTCCCCCTCTGTGTGCTACCGATCCTACTATAGCAACCCTCGGTTTGAACCGATCTTAGACTGGGAATGAACTCCATATGCCTAAGCGAACCAACGAAACGAGCAGGCGGGCTAGAACTACGCCGGCCAGAGAGACGGGATGCGCAAGCCGTGGATCGATAGGGTGGTAAGTAGGTTTAGTCACATCTTCATATTTCTTCATGCCACTGCCATTTTTATGGGTTGTAAATTCATACAATGGTCCCTTAAGCCTTCACGTGAAGTTTCATGGCAAGATGACTCGTTTTCTATTTTTCATGATTTTCAAAACTTTTTGCAGTTCGGGATTTTTTAAAATTGTTTCAGAAGGAGGTTTAGCCATAAACTTGGTAGATGTGATCCTTGTATTTTTGTTGGCATGCACAAAAAAATTCAGCTAAAAACTCGAAGTGTACTAGATTTTGTGACCATTTGAAAAAAGTGTCCCCATTTCAGATACTTTAATGGATACTGGCAGCAAACCTGTAAAAACTCAAATGCTCTTTAAGGGGGTGTGAGTTCTCTAGGTTTTATGAGGGATAGGGGGCCAATATAAGGGCCAAGTACCATCACCCATCGCATATCATTTGCACACACCCCCCACGGCCCCCCCGATCGCCGGAACCCCAATGCCGTTGGTCAGGTTCTCTGGTAATGCCCGAGCCTAGCATGTGCTGCCGCAACCCTCGGTCCGGTCCAATCTTAGACTGGGAATGAACTCCATATGCCTATGTCAACCCATGAAACGAGCGTGCGGGCGCTCAGTCGGCCAGAGGGATGGAATGCATAAGTCGAGGATCGATCAGGTCCCCCTCTGCGTGTTGTTGATCCTACTGCCGCAACCCTTGGTCCAGTCCGATCTTAGACTGGGAATGAACTCCGTATGCCTAAGCCAACCGATGAAACGAGCGGGCGGGCGGGCACTATGCCGGCCAAAGAGACGGGATGCGCAAGCCGTGGATCGATATGGTTGTAGGTCGGTTTAGGCACATTTTCATATTTCTATGTGCCAATGCCATTTTTATGGCTTGTAAATTCATACAATGGTCCTTTAAGCCTTGACGTGAAGTTTCATGGCAAGATGACTCATTTTTTATTTTTCATGATTTTTGAAACTTTTTCAGGTTCGGGATTTTTTAAAATTTTTTAGGAAGGCATTTTCGCCCAAAACTTGGTAGACATGATCCTTGTATTTTTGTTGGCATGCAAAAAAAAATTCAGCTAAAAACTCGAAGTGTACAAGATTTTGTGACCATTTGAAAAAAGTGTCCCCATTTTAGACACTTTAATGGCTACTGGCAGCAAACTTGTAAAATCTCAAATGCTCTTTAAGGGGTGTGAGTTCACGAAGTATGATGAGGGATAGGGGGCCAATATAAGGGCCAAGTACCAGCACCAATCGCACATCATGTGCGCACACCCCCTCGGCCCCCCCGATCATCGGAACCCCAATGCCGTCGGTCAGGTGCTCCGGCGATGCTCCGACGATGGTGCTCCTGCGAAGAAAAATACGGCACCAGCACATGCTCGAGCCCAGCTTGTGCTGCCGCAACCCTTGGTCCGGTCTGATCTTAGACTGGGAATGAACTTCATATGCCTAAGCCAACTGACGAAACGAGCGAGCGGGCACTACATCGGCCAGAGAGACGGGATGCGCAAGCCGTGGATCGATAGGGTGGTAGGTGGGTTTAGGCACATCTTAATATTTGTGCATGCCAATGCCATTTTTATGGCTTTTAAATTCATAAAATGGTCCCTTAAGCCTTCACGTGATGTTGCATGGCAAGACGACTCGTTTTCTATTTTTCATGATTTTTGAAACTTTTTGCGGTTCAGGATTTTTTAAAATTTTTTTGCAAGGAGTTTTGGTCCCAAACTTGGTAGACGAGATCCTTGTATTTTTGTTGGCATGCACAAAAACAATCAGGTAAAAATTCGAAGTGTACAAGATTTTGTGGCCATTCGAAAAAAGTGTCCCCATTTCAGACACTTTAATGGCTACTGGCAGCAAACCTGTAAAATCTCAAATGCTCTTTAAGGGGGTGTGAGTTCTCAAGGTTTGATGAGGGAAGCACCCATCGCACATCATGTGTGCGCCCCCCCGGCCCCCCGATCGTCGGAACCCCAATGCCGCCGGTCAGGTTCTCCGGCGATGCTCTGACGATGTTACCCCGACGAAGAAAAATGCGGTACCAGCACATGCTCGAGCCCAGCATGTGCTGCAGTAACCCTTGGTCCGGTCCGATCTTAGATTGGGAATGAACTCTGTATGCCTAAGCCGACCGACCAGCTGAACGGGCGGGCAAACGGGCGGGCGGGCACTATATCGGCCAGAGACACGGGATGCGCAAGTCGTGGATCGATAGGGTGGTAGGTGGGTTTAGGCACATCTCCATATTTTTGTGTGCCAATGCCATTTTTATGGCATGTAAATTCATACAATGGTCCCTTAAAACTTCACGTGAAGTTTCATGGCAACACGACTCATTTTCTATTTTTCACGATTTTCAAAACTTTTTGCTGTTCAGGATTTTTTTGAAATTTTTTCGGAAGGATTTTTGACCCCAAACCTGGTAGACATGATCCTTGCATTTTTTTTGGCATGCACAAAAAAATTCAGCTAAAAACTTGAAGTGTACAAGATTTTATGACCATTCGAAAAAAGTGTCCCCATTTCAGACACTTTAATGGCTACTGGCAGCAAACCTGTAAAATCTCAAATGCTCTTTACGGGAGTGTGAGTTCTCAAGGTTTGATGAGGGATAGGGGGCCAATATAATGGCCAAGTACCAGCACCCATCGCACACCATGTGCGCACACCCCTCGGCCCCCCCGATCATCGAAACCCCAATGCCATCGGTCAGGTTCTCCGGTGATGGTGCCCAGATGAAGAAAAATACGACACCAGCACATGCCCGAGCCCAGCATGTACTACTGCAACCCTCGGTCCAGTCTGATCTTAGACTAGGAATGAACTCTGTATGCCTAAGCTAACCGACGAAACGAGCGGGTGGACGGGCGGGCACTACGCCGGCCAGAGAGACGGGATGCGCAAGCCATGCATCGATTGGGTGGTAGGTGGGTTTAGGCACATCTTCATATTTTTGCATGCCAATGCCATTTTTATGGCTTGTAAATTCATACAATGGTCCCTTAAGCCTTCACGTGAAGTTTCATGGCAAGACGACTCATTTTCTAATTTTCACAATTTTCGAAACTTTTTCCAGTTCGAGATTTTTTGAAATTTTTTCAGAAAGAGTTTTCACCCCAAACTTGGTAGACGTGATCCTTATATTTTTGTTCGCATGCACAAAACAATTCAGCTAAAAACTCGAAGTGTACAAGATTTTGTGACCATTTGAAAAAAGTGTCCCCATTTTAAACACTTTAATGGCTATTGGCAGCAAACCTGTAAAATCTCAAATGCTCTGTAAGGGGGTGTGAGTTCTCGAGGTTTGATGAGGGATAGGGGGCCAATATAAGGGCCAAGTACGAGCACCCATTGCACGTCATGTGCGCACACCCCCCGGCCCCCCGATCACCGGAACCCCAATGCCGTCGGTCAGGTTCTCCGGCGATGCTCCGACGATGGTACCCCGGCGAAAAAAAATGCGGCACCAGCTCATGCTCGAGCCTAGCTTGTGCTGCCGCAACCCTCGGTCCGGTCTGATCTTAGACTGGGAATGAACTCCGTATGCTTAGACTGGGAATGAACTCCATTTGCCTAAGTCAACAGACGAAACAAACGTGCGGGCGCTCAGCCGGCCAGAGGGGCGAGATCGCAAGCCGGGGATCGACCCGGTCCCCCTCTGCGTGTTGCCGATCCTACTTTAGCAACCCTCGGTCTGATCCAATCTTAGACTGGGAATGAACTCCGTATGCCTAAGCCAACCGATGAAATGAGCGGGCGGACGGGGGGCGGGCACTACGTCGGCCAGAGAAACGGGTTGCACAAGCCGTGGATCGATAGGGTTGTAGGTGGGTTTAGGCCCATCTTCATATTTCTACGTGCCAATGCCATTTTTATGGCTTGTAAATCCATACAATGGTCCCTTAAGCCTTCACGTGATGTTTCATGGCAAGACGACTCATTTTTATTTTTCATGATTTTTGAAACTTTTTGCGGTTCGAGATTTTTTAAAATTTTTTTGGAAGGCATTTTCGCCCAAAACTAGACGTGATCCTTGTATTTTTGTTGGCATGTACAAAAAAATTCAGCTAAAAACTCGAAGTGCACAAGATTTTGTGACCATTTGAAAAAAGTGTCCCCATTTCAGACACTTTAATGGCTACCGGCAGCAAACTTGTAAAATCTAAAATGCTCTTTAAGGGGGTGTGAGTTCTCGAGGTTTGATGAGGGATAGGGGCCAATATAAGGGCCAAGTACCAGCATCCTTCGCACTTCAAGTGTGCACACCCCCCGATGGTCGGAACCCCAATGCCGTCGGTCAGGTTCTCCGGCGATGCTCCGACGATGGTGCACCGACGAAGAAAAATACGGCACCAGCACATGCCAGAACCCAGCATGTGCTGCCCCAATCCTCTGTCCAATCTGATCTTAGACTGGGAATGAACTCCGTATGGCTAAGTGAACCAACAAAATAATCGGGCGGGCGGGCGGGCTGGCACTATGCCGGCCAGAGAGACGGGATGCACAAGCCGTTGATCGATAGGTTGGTAGGTGGGTTTAGGCACATCTTCATATTTCTGCATGCCAATGCCATTTTTAATGCTTGTAAATTCATACAATGGTCCCCTAAGCCTTCACGTGAAGTTTCATGGCAAGACGACTCGTTTTCAATTTTTCATGATTTTTGAAACTTTTTACGGTTCAAGATTTTTTAAAATTTTTTCG
This sequence comes from Durio zibethinus, assembly GCF_047325235.1. Classification (NCBI taxonomy): domain Eukaryota; kingdom Viridiplantae; phylum Streptophyta; class Magnoliopsida; order Malvales; family Malvaceae; genus Durio; species Durio zibethinus. Next base: position 13,668,829 of record NC_143177.1, read on the forward strand.
GAAGGAGATTTGCCCCCAAACTTGGTAGACGTGATCCTTGTATTTTTTTTGGCATGCACAAAAAAATTCAGCTAAAAACTCGAAGTGTACAAGATTTTGTGACCATTTGAAAAAAGTGTCCCCATTTCAGACACTTTAATGGCTACTGGCAGCAAACCTGTAAAATCTCAAATGTTCTTTAAGAAGGTGTGAGTTCTCGAGGTTTGATGAGGGATAGGGGGCCAACATAAGGGCCAAGTACCAGCACCCATCGCACATCATGTGCGCACACCCCCCGGCCCCCCCGATCGTCGGAACCCCAATGCCGCCGGTTAGGTTCTCCGGCGATGCTCCGACGATGGTGTCCCGATGAAGAAAAATGCAGCACCAGCACATGCCCGAGCCCGGCATGTGCTGCCGCAACCCATCGTCTGATCTGATCTTAGACTGGCAATGAACTCCGTATGCTTAGACTGGGAATGAACTCCGTATGCCTAAGTCAACCCTCGAAACAAGCGTGTGGGTGCTCAACCGGCCAGAGGGGCCGGATGCGTAAGCCGGGGATCAACCGGGTCCCCCTCTACGTGCTGCCGATCGTACTACCGCAACACTCGATCCGGTCTGATCTTAGACTGGGAATGAACTCCATATGTCAAAGCCAATCGACGAAACAAGCGGGCGGGTGGGCACTACGCCGGCCAGAGAAACGGGATGCGCAAGCCGTGGATCGATAGGGTGGTAGGTGGGTTTAGGTACATCTTCATATTTTTGTGTGCGAATGCCATTTTTATGGCTTGTAAATTCATACAATGGTCCCTTAAGCCTTCACGTGAAGTTTCATGGTAAGATGACTCATTTTCTATTTTTCACGACTTTTGAAACTTTTTGTAGTTTGAGATTTTTTAAATTTTTTTCGGAAGGAGTTTTGGCCCCAAACTTGGTAGACATAATCCTTGTATTTTTTTTGGCAAGCCCAAAAAAAAAATCAGCTGAAAAGTTAAAGTGTACAAGATTTTGTGACCATTTGAAAAAAGTGTCCCCATTTCAGACACTTTAATGGCTACTGGCAGCAAACCTGTAAAATCTCAAATGCTCTTTAAAGGGGTGTGAGTTCTCAAGGTTTGATGAGGGATAGGGGGCCAATATAAGGGCCAAGTACCAGCACCCATCGCACATCATGTGCGCATACCCCCCAGCCCCCCGATCGTCGGAACCCCAATGACATCGGTCAGGTTCTCCGGCGATGCTCCGGCGATGGTGCCCCGACGAAGAAAAATGCGACACCAGCACATGCCTGAGCCTAGTATGTGCTATCGTAACTCTCGGTCCGCTCTGATATTAGACTGGGAATGAGCTCCGTAAGCTTAGACTGGGAATGAACTCTGTATGCCTAAGTCAAGCCACGAAACGAGCGTGCGGGTGCTCAGTCGGCCAGAGGGGCGGGATGCGCAAGTCGTGGATCGGTCGGGTCCCCCTCTGCATGCTGCTGATCCTGTTGCTGCAACCCTCGATCTGGTCCAATCTTAGACTGGGAATGAACTCCGTATGCCTACACCAACCGACGAAACGAGCGGACGGGCAGGGGGCACTACGCCGGCCAGAGAGACGGGATTTGCAAGCCGTGGATCGATAGGGTGGTAGGTGGGTTTTGGCACATCTTCATATTTCTCTGTGCCAATGCCATTTTTATGGCTTGTAAATTCATACAATGGTCCCTTAAGCCTTCACCTGAAGTTTTATGGCAAGACAACTCATTTTCTATTTTTCATGATTTTTGAAACTTTTTGCGGTTCGGACCCTTGTATTTTTGTTGGCATGCAAAAAAAAAGTCAGCTAAAAACTTGAAGTGTACAAGATTTTGTGACCATTTCAAAAAACTGTCCCCATTTTAGACACTTTAATGGCTACTAGCAGCAAACCTGTAAAATCTCAAATGCACTTTAAGGGGTTGTAAGTTCACGAGGTTTGATGAGGGATAGGGGGCCAATATAAGGGCCAAGTACCAGCACCCATCGCACATCATGTGCGCACACCCCCCGACCCCCCGATTGCCGGAACCCCAATGCCGCCGGTCAGGTTCTCCGACGATGCCCCGGCGATGGTGCCCCGGGGAAGAAAAATGCGGCACCAGCACATGCTCGAGCCCAGCATGTGCTGCCACAACCCTCTGTCCCGTGTGATCTTAGACTGGGAATGAACTCCGTATGCTTAGACTGGGAATGAACTCCGTATGCTTAAGTCAACCCATGAAACGAGCATACGGGCGCTCAGTCGACCAGAAGGACGGGATGCGTAAGCTGAGGATCGGTCGGGTCCTCCTCTACGTGCTGTCGATCCTACTGCCGCAACCCTCAGTGCGGTCCGATCTTAGACTAGGAATGAACTCCATATGCCTAAGCCAACCAACGAAACGAGCGAACGGGCGGGCACTATGCTGGCCAAAGAGACGGGATGCGCAAGCCGTGGATCAATGCGGTGGTAGGTGGGTTTAGGTACATTTTCATATTGCTGCATGCCAATGCCATTTTTATGGCTTGTAAATTCATGCAATGGTCCCTTAAGCCTTCACGTGAAGTTTCATGGCAAGACGACTCGTTTTCTATTTTTCATGATTTTTGAAACTTTTTGCAGTTCAGGATTTTTTAAAATTTTTTCGGAAGGATTTTTGGCCCCAAACCTGGTAGACATGATCCTTGTATTTTTATTGGCATGCACAAAAAAATTGAGCTAAAAACTCGAAGTGTACAAGATTTTGTGACCTTTTGAAAAAAAGGTTCCCATTTCAGACACTTTAATGGCTACTGGCAGCAAACCTGTAAAATCTCAAATGCACTTTAAGGGGTTGTGAGTTCTCGAGGTTTGATGTGGGATAGGGGGCCAATATAAGGGCCAAGTAGCAGCACCCATCTCACATCATGTGCGCACACCCCCCGGCCCCCCCGATCGTCGGAACCCCAATGCCGTCGATCAAGTTCTCCGGTGATGCACTGGTAATGGTGCCCCGGTGAAGAAATTTGTGGCACCAGCACATGCCCGAGCCTAGCATGTGCTACCACAACCCTTGGTCTGGTCTGATCTTAGACTGGGAATGAATTCCATATGCTTAGACTGGGAATAAACTCCGTATGCCTAAGTTAACCCACGAAATGAGCGTGCGAGCGCTCAGCCGGCCAGAGGGGCGGGATGCGCAAGCCGGGGATTGGTCGGGTCCCCCTCTGCGTGCTGTCGATCTTGCTGCTGCAACCCTCGGTCCGGTCTGATCTTAGACTGGAAATGAACTCCGTATGCCTAAGCCAACCGACAAAACGAGCGGGCGGGCGGGAGGCGGGGCACCACGCCGGCCAGAGAGACGGGATTCGCAAGCCGTGGATCGATAGGGTGGTAGGTGGGTTTCGGCACATCTTCATATTTCTATGTGCCAATGCCATTTTTATGGCTTGTAAATTCATACAATGGTCCCTTAAGCCTTCACGTAAAGTTTCATGGTGAGACGACTCGTTTTTTATTTTTCACGATTTTCAAAACTTTTTGCGGTTCGAGATTTTTTAAAATTTTTTTGGAAGGAATTTTGGCCCCAAACTTGGTAGACGTGATCCCTGTATTTTTATTGGCATGCACAAAAAAATTCAGCTACAATTCGAAGTGTATAAGATTTTGTGACCATTTGAAAAAAGTGTCCCCATTTCAGACACTTTAATGGCTACTGGCAGCAAACCTGTAAAATCTCAAATGCTCTTTAAGGGGGTGTGAGTTCTCAAGTTTTGATGAGGGATAGGGGGCCAATATAAGGGCCAAGTACCAGCACACATCGCACATCATGTGCGCACACCCCCCCGACCCCTCGATCGTAGGAACCCTAATGCCGTCGGTCAGGTTCTCCGACGATGCTCCGACAATGGTGCCCCGACGAAGAAAAATGCGGCACCAGCACATGCCCGACCCTAGTATATGCTACCGCAACCCTCGGTCCGCTCCAATTCTAGGCCGACCGACGAAACGAGCGGGCGGGCGGGCGGGCACTACATCGGCCAGAGAGACGGGATGTGCAAGCCGTGTATCAATAGGGTGGTAGGTAGGTTTAGACACATCTTCATATTTCTGCATGCCATTGCCATTTTTATGGCTTTTAAATTCATACAATGATCCCTTAAGCCTTCACGTGAAGTTTCATGGCAAGACGACTCGTTTTGTATTTTTCATGATTTTTGAAACTTTTTACGGTTCGAGATTTTTTAAAATTTTTTCGGAAGGAGTTTTCACCTCGAACTTGGTAGACGTGATCCTTGTTTTTTTGTTGGCATGCACAAAAAATTCATCTAAAAACTCAAAGTGTACAAGATTTTGTGACCATTTGAAAAAAGTGTCCCCATTTCAGACACTTTAATTGCTATAGGCAGCAAACTTTAATTGCTCAGGCACTATGCTGGCCAGAGAGACGGGATGCGCAAGCCGTGGATTAATACGGTGGTAGGTGGGTTTAGGCACATCTTCATATTTCTACGTGCCAATACTATTTTTATGGCTTGTAAATTCATACAATGGTCCCTTAAGCCTTCACGTGAAGTTTCATGGCAAGACAACTCGTTTTCTATTTTTCACGATTTTTGAAACTTTTTGCGGTTCGGGATTTTTAAAAATTTTTTCGGAAGGTGTTTTGGCACCAAAATTGTTAAACATGATCCTTGTACTTTTGTTGGCATGCACAAAAAAAATTCAGCTAAAAACTCAAAGTGTACAAGATTTTGTGACCATTTGAAAAAAGTGTCCCCATTTCAGACACTTTAATGGCTACTGGCAGCAAACTTGTAAAATCTCAAATGCTCTTTAAGGGGGTGTGAGTTCTTAAGGTTTGATGAGGGATAGGGGGCCAATATAAGGGCCAAGTACCAGCACCCATCGCACATCATGTGTGCACACCCCCTCAGCTCCCCCGATCGTCAGAACCCCTATGCCGCCGGTCAGGTTCTTTGGCGATGCTCCAGTGATGGTGCCCTGGGGAAGAAAAATGCATCACCAGCATATGCCCGAGCCCAGCATGTGGTGCCGCAACCCTCGGTCCGGTCCGATCTTAGACTGGGAATGAACTTCGGATGCTTAGACTGGGAATGAACTTCGTATGCCTAAGTCAACCCACGAAACGAGCGTGCGTGTGTTCAGTGGACCAGAGGGGCTGGATGCGCAAGCTGGGGATCGGCTGGGTCCCCCTCGGAGTGCTGCCGATCTTGCTGCTGCAACCCCATGATCTGGCTGATAGACATGTTCCTTGTATATTTGTGGGCATGCACAAAAGAATTCAGCTAAAAACTCGAAGTGTACAAGATTTTGTGACCATTTGAAAAAAGTGTCCCCATTTCAGACACTTTAATTGCTACTGGCAGCAAACCTGTAAAATCTCAAATGCTCTTTAAGGGGGTGTGAGTTCTTGAGGTTTGATGAGGGATAGGGGCCCAATATATGGGCCAAGTACCAGCACCCATCTCACATCATGTGCGCACACCCCCCCGGCCCCTCTGATCGTCGGAACCCTAAAGCCGTCGGTCAGGTTCTCCGAGGATGCTTCGACAATGTTGCCCCGATGAAGAAAAATGCGGCACCAGCACATGCCCGAGCCCAGCATGTGCTACCGCAACCTTTGGTCTGGTCCGATCTTAGACTGGGAATGAACTCCTTATGCTTAGACTGGGAATTAACTCCGTATGCCTAAGTCAACCCACGAAACGAGCGTGTGCCGAGGGGCAGAATGCGCAAGCCGAGGATCGACCGGGTCCTCCTCTGCATGGTATCGATCCTACTGCAGCAACCCTTGGTCTGGTCTGATCTTAGACTGGGAATAAACTCCGTATGCCTAAGCCAATCGACGAAACGAGTGAGCGGGCGGACGGGCAGGCACTACGCCGACCAGAGAGACGGGATGCGCAAGCTGTGGATCGATAGGGTGGTAGGTTGGTTTAGGCACATCTTCATATTTTTGCATGCCAATGCCATTTTTATAGATTGTAAATTCATACAATGGTCCCTTAAGCCTTCACGCGAAGTTTCATGGCAAGACGACTCGTTTTCTATTTTTCACGATTTTCAAAACTTTTTGTGATTCGGCATTTTTTTAGAAGGAGTTTTGGCTGTAGACTTGGTAGACGTGATCCTTATATTTTTGTTGGCATGCACAAAAAAATTCAGTGAAAAACTTGAAGTGTACAAGATTTTGTGACCATTTGAAAAAAGTGTCCCCATTTCAGACACTTTAATGGCTACTGGCAACAAACCTGTAAAATCTCAAATGCTCTTTAAGGGGGTGTGAGTTCTCGAGGTTTGATGAATGATATGGGGCCAATATATGGGCCAAGTACCAGCACCCATCTCACATCATGTGCGCACCCCCCCGGCCCCCCGATCGTCGGAACCACAATTCCGCCGATCAAGTTCTCCGATGATGCTCCGGTGATGGTGCCCCGACGAAGAAAAATGCGGCACCAGCACATGCCCGAGCCCAGCATGTGCTGCTGAAACCCTCGGTCCGATCCGATCTTAGACTGGGAATGAACTCTGTATGCCTAAGTCAACCCACGAAATGAGCGTGCGTGCGCTCAACCAGCCAGAGGGGCGGGATGCGTAAGCCAGGGATCGGCCGGGTCCCCCTCTACGTGCTATCGATCCTGCTGCCGCAGCCCTCGTTCCGATTGATCTTAGACTGGGAATGAACTCCGTATGCCTAAGCCAACCGACGAAACGAGCGGGCACATCTTCATATTTCTGCATGCCGTGGATCGATAGGTGGTAGGTTGGTTTGGGCACATCTTCATATTTCTGCATGCCAATGCCATTTTTATGGCTTGTAAATTCATACAATGTTCCCTTAAGCCTTCACGTGAAGTTTCATGGCAAGATGACTCGTTTTCTATTTTCACGATTTTTGAAACTTTTTTCGGTTTGGGATTTTTTAAAATTTTTTCGGAAGGTGTTTTGGCCCTGAACTTGGTAGACGTGATCCTTGTATTTTTATTGGCATGCACAAAACAATTCAGCTAAAAAATTGAAGTGTACAAGATTTTGTGACCATTTGAAAAAAGTGTCCACATTTCAGACACTTTAATGGCTATTGGTAGCAAACCTGTAAAATCTCAAATGCTCTTTAAGGGGGTGTGAGTTCTCAAGGTTTGATGAGGGATAGGGGGCCAATATAAGGGCCAAGTGTCAGCACCCATCGCACATCATGTGCGCACACCCCCTGACCCCCCGATCATCGAAACCCCAAAGCCATCAGTCAGATTCTCTGACGATGCTCCGACAATGGTGCCCCGGCCCCCCCGATCGTCGGAACCCTAATGTCGCTAGTCAGGTTCTTCGACGATGGTGCCCCGGCAAAGAAAAATACGGCACCAGCACATGCCCGAGCCCAGCATGCGCTGTCGTAACCTTCGGTCCGATCCGATCTTAGACTGGGAATGAACTTCGTATGCCTAAGCCGACCGACGAAACGAGCGGGCAGGCGGGTGGGCACTACGCCGGCCAAAGAGACGGGATGCGCAAGCCGTGGATCGATAGGGTGGTAGGTGGGTTTAGGCACATCTTCATATTTCTGCATGCCAATGCCATTTTTATGGCTTGTAAATTCATACAATGGTCCCTTGAGCCTTCACGTGAAGTTTAATGGCAAGATGACTCGTTTTCTATTTTTCACGATTTTTGAAACTTTTAAAATTTTTTCGTAAGGAGTTTTGGGACCAAACTTATTAGATGTGATCCTTTTATTTTTGTTGGCATGCAAAAAAAAAATTAGCTAAAAACAAAAAGTGTACAAGATTTTGTGACCATTTGAAAAAAGTGTCCCCCTTTCAGACACTTTAATGGCTACTAGCAGCAAACCTGTAAAATCTCAAATGCTCTTTAAGGGAATGTGAGTTCTCGAGGTTTGATGAGGGATAGGGGGCCAATATAAGGGCCAAGTACCAGCACCCATCACACATCATGTGCGCACACCCCCCCGGCCCCCCGATCGTCGGAACCCCAATTCCGCCGATCAAGTTCTCCAATGATGCTCCGGTGATGGTGCCCCGACGAAGAAAAATGCGGCACAAGCACATGCCCAAGCCCAGCATGTGCTGCCGCAACCTTCGGTCTAGTCGGATCTTAGACTGAGAATGAACTCCGTATGCCTAAGTCAACCCACGAAATGAGCGTGCGGGCGCTCAGCCGGCCAGAGGGGCGGGATGCGCAAGCTGGGGATCGACCGGGTCCCCCTCTACGTGCTGCCGATCCTACTGCCATGACCCTCAGTCTGGTCCGATCTTAAACTAGGAATGAACTTCGTATGTCTAAGCCAACTGACAAAACAAGCGGGCGGGCGTGCGAGCGGGCACCACGTCGGCCAGAGAGACGGGATGCGCAAGCTGTGGATCGATAGGGTGGTAGGTGGGTTTAGGCACATCTTCATATTTCTACATGCCAATGCCATTTTTATTTCTTGTAAATTCATACAATGGTCCCTTAAGCCTTCACGTGAAGTTTCATGGCAAGACGACTCGTTTTCTATTATTCACGATTTTTGAAACCTTTTACGGTTCGAGATTTTTTTAAATTTTTCGGAAGATGTTTTGGCCCCAAACTTGGTAGACGTGATCCTTGTATTTTTGTTGGCATGCACAAAAAAATTCAGCTAAAAACTCGAAGTGTACAAGATTTTGTGACCATTTGAAAAAACTGTCCCCATTTCAGACACTTTAATGGCTACTGGCAGCAAACCTATAAAATCTCAAATGCTCTTTAAGGGGGTGTGAGTTTTCGAGGTTTGATGAATGATAGGGGCCCAATATAAGGGCCAAGTACCGGCACCCATCGCATATCATGTGCACACACCGCCCCGACCCCCCGATCGTCGAAACGCCAATGCCGCCGGTCAAGTTCTCTGGTGATGCTCTGGTGATGGTGCCCAAGCAAAGAAAAATGCGGTACCAGCACATGCCCAACCCCAGCATGTGCTGCCGTAACCCTCGGTCCGGTCCGATCTTAGACTGGGAATGAACTCCGTATGCTTAGACTGATAATGAACTCCGTATGCCTAAGTCAACCCACGAAATGAGCATGCAAACGCTCAGCCGGCCAGAGGGGCGGGATGCGCAAGCCAAGGATCGACCGGGTCCCCCTCTGCGTGCTGTTGATCCTGCTACCGGAATCCTCTTGGTTCCGTCTGATCCTAGATTGGGAATGAACTCTGTATGCCTAAGGCAACCGTTGGGCGGGTGGACGGGCACTACGTCGGCCAGAGAGATGGGATGGTAGCTGGGTTTAGGTACATCTTCATATTTCTATGAGCCAATGCCATTTTTATGGCCTGTAAATTCATACAATGGTCCCTTAAACCTTCACATGAAGTTTCATGGCAAGACGACTCATTTTTTATTTTTCATGATTTTCAAAACTTTTTACGGTTCGGGATTTTTTTAAATTTTTTCAGAAGCAGTTTTGGCCCCAAACTTGGTAGACGTGATCCTTGTATTTTTTTTTGGCATGCATAAAAAATGTTGTTAAAAACTCGAAGTGTACAAGATTTTGTGACCATTTGAAAAAATGTCCCCATTTCAGACACTTTAATGGCTACTGGCAGCAAACCTGTAAAATCTCAAATGCTTTTTAAGGGGGTGTGAGTTCTCAAGATTTGATGAGGGATAGAGGGCCAATATAAGGGCCAAGTACCAGCACCCATCGCACATCATGTGCGCACACCACCCCCCGGCCCTCCCGATCGTCAGAACCCCAATGCCGCCGGTCAGGTTCTTCGACGATTCTCGGTGATGGTGCCCCGACGAAGAAAAATGTGGCACCAACACATGCTCAAGCCCAGCATGTGCTGCCGTAACCCTCAGTCCGGTCTGATCTTAGACTGGGAATGAACTCCGTATGCTTAGACTGGGAATGAACTCCGTATGCCTAAGTCAACCCACGAAACGAGCGTGCAGGCGCTCAGCTAGCCAGAGGGGCGGGATGCGCAAGCTAGGGATCGACCGGGTCCCCCTCTGCATGCTACCGATGCTACTGCCGCAACCTTCGGTCCGGTCTGATCTTAGACTGTGAATGAAGTATGTATGCCTAAGCCAACCGACGAAATTAGCCGGCGGGCGGGCGGGCACTACGCCGGCCAGGGAGACGGGATGCGCAAGCCGTGGATCGATAGGGTGGTAGGTGGGTTTAGGCACATCTTCATATTTCTGCGTACCAATACCATTTTTATGGCTTGTAAATTCATACAATGGTCCCTTAAGCCTTCACGTGTAGTTTCATGGCAAGACGACTCGTTTTCTATTTTTCATCATTTTCAAAAATTTTTACGGTTCGATATTTTTTGAAAATTTTTTCAGAGAAAGTTTTGGCCCCAAACTTGGTAGATGTGATCCTTTTATTTTTGTTGGCATGCATAAAACAAATCAGCTAAAAACTAGAAGTGTACAACATTTTGTGACCATTTGAAAAAAATGTCCCCATTTTAGACATTTTAATGGCTACTGGCTGCAAACCTGTAAAATCTCAAATGCTCTTTAAGGGGGTGTGAGTTCTCGAGGTTTGATGAGGGATAGGGGGCCAATATAAGGGCCAAGTTCCAGCACCCATCACACATCATGTGCGCACACCCCCCGGGCCCCCTAATCGTCGAAACCCCAATGCCGTTGGTCAGGTTCTCCAGCGATGCTCTGACGATGGTGCCCCGGGGAAGAGAAATGCGGGACCAGCACATGCCCAAGCCCAGCATGTGCTGTCGTAACCCTCGGTCTGATCCGATCTTAGACTGGGAATGAACTCTGTATGCTTAGACTGGGAATGAACTCCGTATGCCTAAGTCAACCCATGAAAAGAGCGTACGGGCGCTCAGTCGGCCAGAGGCGCGGGATGCACAAGCCGGGGATCGATCGGGTCCTCCTCTGCGTGCTGCTGATCCTACTATCGCAACCTTCGGTCCGGTATGATCTTAGACTGGGAATTAACTCTGTATGCCTAAGCCGACTGACGAAACGAGAGGGCGGGCGGGCGGGCACTACGTCGGCCAGAGAGACAGGATGCGCAAGCCGTGGATTGATAGGGTGGTAGGTGGGTTTAGGCACACCTTCATATTTCTGCATGCCAATTACATTTTTATGGCTTGTAAATTCATAGAACGGTCCCTTAAGGCTTCACGTGAAGTTTCAAGGCAAGACCACTCGTTTTCTATTTTTCACGATTTTCAAAACTCTTTACGATTCGGGATTTTTGAAAATTTTTTTTAAGAAGTTTTGGCCCCAAACTTAGTAGACGTGATCCTTGTATTTTTATTGGCATGCACAAAAAAATTTAGCTAAAAACTCGAAGTGTACAATATTTTTCTTGGCATGCACAAAAAAATTCAGCTAAAAACTCGAAGTGTACAACATTTTGTGACCATTTGAAAAAAGTGTCCCCATTTCAGACACTTTAATGGCTACTGGCAGCAAACCTGTAAAATCTCAAATGCTCTTTAAGGAGGTGTGAGTTCTTAAGGTTTGATGAGGGATAGGGGTCCCATATAAGGGCCAAGTACAAGCACCCATCACACATCATGTGCACACACCCCCCCGGCCCCCCCGATCACCGGAACCCCAATGCCGCCAGTCAGGTTCTCCGACGATGCTCCGACGATGGTGCCCCGACGAAGAAAAATGCAGCACCAGCACATGCTCGAGCCCAGCATGTGCTGCCGCAACCCTCGGTCTGGTCCGCTCTTAGACTGGGAATGAACTTCATTTGCCTAAGTCAACCCACGAAACGAGCGTGCGAGCGCTCAGCCGGCCAGAGGGGCGGGATGCGCAAGCCGAGGATCAGTCGAGTCCCCCTCTATGTGCTGCTGATCCTGCTACCGTATACCTCAGTCCAATCCAATCTTAGATTGGGAATGAACTCCATATGCCTAAGCCAACCGACGAAACGAGCAGGCGGGCACTACGCCGGCCAGAGAGACGCGATGCACAAGCCATGGATCGATTGGGTGGTAGGTGGGTTTCGGCACATCTTCATATTTCTGCATGCCAATGCCATTTTTATGGCTTGTAAATTTATACAATTGTCCCTTAAGCCTTCACGTGAAGTTTCATGGCAAGACGACTCGTTTTCTATTTTTCACGATTTTTGAAACTTTTTACGGTTCGAGATTTTCTAAAATTTTTTTAGAAGGAGTTTCGGCCCCAAACTTGGTAGACGTTATCCTTGTATTTTTGTTGGCATGCACAAAAACATTCAGCTAAAAACTCGAAGTGTGCAAGATTTTGTGGCCATCTGAAAAAAGTGTCCTAATTTCAGACACTTTAATGGCTACTGGCAGCAAGCCTTTAAAATCTCAAATGCTCTTTAAGGGGGTGTGAGTTCTCGAGGTTAGATGAGGGATAGGGTGCCAATATAATGGCCAAGTACCAGCACCCATCGCACATCATGTTCGCACACCCCCCCGGCCCCCCTGATCGTCAGAACCCCAATGTCGCCGATCAGGTTCTCCGACGATGCTCCGACGATGGTGCCCCAGTGAAGAAAAATGTGGCACCAGCACATGCCTGAGCCCAGCATGTGCTACCGTAACCCTCAGTCCGATCTGATCTTAGACTGGGAATGAACTCCATATGCCTAAGCCAACCGACGAAACGAGCGATCGGACAGGCAGGTGGGCACTACGTTGGCCAGAGAGACGGAATGCGCAAGCCGTGGATCGATAGGGTGGTAGGTGACTTTAGGCACATCTTCATATTTCTACGTGCCAATGCCATTTTTATGGTTTGTAAATTCATACAATGGTCCCTTAAGCCTTCACGTGAAGTTTTATGGCAAGACGACTCGTTTTCTATTTTTCACGATTTTTGAAACTTTTTATGGTTCGAGATTTTTTAAAATTTTTTCAGAAGAAGTTTTGGCCCCAAACTTGGTAGACGTGATCCTTGTATTTTTGTTGGCATGCACAAAATCAATCAGCTAAAAACTCGAAGTGTACAAGATTTTGTGTCCATTTGAAAAAACTATCCCCATTTCAGACACTTGAATGGCTACTGGTAGCAAACCTATGAAATCTCAAATGCTCTTTAAGGGGGTGTGAGTTCTCGAGTTTTGATGAGGGATAGGGGGCCAATATAAGGGCCAAGTACCAGCACCCACCGCACATCATGTGCGCACACCCCCTGGCCCCCCCAATCGTCAGAACCCTGATGCCGTCGGTCATGTTCTCTGGCGACGCTCTGGCGATGGTGCCCCGATGAAGAAAAATGCGGCACCAGCACATGCCGGAGCCTAGCATGTGCTACCGCAACCCTCGGTCTGGTCCGATCTTAGATTGGGAATGAACTTCGTATGCCTAAGTCAACCCATGAAATGAGCGTGCGGGCGCTCAGCCAGCTAGAGGGGTGGGATGCGCAAGCCGGGGATCGACTAGGTCCCCTTCTGCGTGCTGCCGATCCTGCTACTGCAACCCTCCGTCCGGTCTGATCTTCGACTAGGAATAAACTTCGTATGCCTAAGCCAACCAACGAAACGAGCAGGCGGGCAGGCGGACAGGCACTACGCCAGCCAGAGAGACGGGATGTGCAAGCCATGGATTGATAGGGTGGTAGGTGGGTGTAGACAACCAATTTGGTCCAGGCCCGGAGGTCCAAATGGGTAGGTCCAATTTTATCTTTGTCATTTTTATTTTTATTTTTATTTTTATTTTTATTTTATATTTTATGTATATCCTATGTATTTATTATTTATTTATTATTACTAATATATTTTTTTATTATTTTTTATTATTTTTTAAAATTTATATTTTTATTTATTTAATTATATATTATTGTTTTTATTTTTTTATCCTATAATATTTTTTTATTATCTTTTCTAATTATCTAATATTTTTTTATTTATTTGATTTTTATTTTGGAGGGCTGAGATTAAAGGGTGAAGAATCCTACTGGGAATGGGGATTCAATCAAAAGAGTCCAGATCGGATTCAAAGATTGAATCCCCGTCCAAAGAGGAATTGGGATTGATCAGAAACTCCTGATCAATCCTTATAAAAGGGACCCTCTGGAACTGATGCAACGGAAGAAAACAGTAAGCAAAGGCTACTGATTTAAGGGAAAAGAGACGTATAGAAGGCTAAGAAAAGGTGTAGAAGGGTTCTGGGAATTAGAAGAAATTTTTTGAAGATTTTTGGCATTTTTTTTTCTGGGAATTTCTGGAAAATTCCAGATTCCGATGAATTTTCTACAAAGTTTGAATTTTTCAGCGAAAATTTCGACCAATCTTGAAGTTTTCGATGACTTGCCTAGTTTTTGACAAAGAATCCCAGAAATCGATGATCTTTTGGTGAACTTTCGACGAAAAAACCTAGATTTCGATGACAAAACCCAGAATCCGATGAATCATCAACCGGAGTTCTTCGACCTTTTAAAGAGAAGAAAGAGGAAAAAAAAGAAGAGAGAGAGAGAAGAGGAGCTTTCTGCTGAAAAACAGAGGGAAGGGCCTTAAATACCCTCCCAAAATGACATCGTTTTGACCTTAAGTAACCCAGAGGATGCACGCGTTTTGCCAAGATCCGACCCGACCTGAGCGTCGACCCGACCTGACCTAAGGGGACAATTTTAAAGAATGGAGATAAGGCTGGTTGAAGGTTTCTTTTGTCATGTTAGGATTTCTTTTTGAATGATTGTTGGATTTTTTTTTGCAATATGATTTCACTTGTTATCATCTTAATAAGGGCAAGTCAATGCATTTCATTACATTTTCTCTTTCACTCGACCATTATTCCATGCCCTATTACCTTTCATAACTTCACATTCCCATTCTCAAATTTTGGATGATGAATATTTAGACAATGATAACAATAATTCTGGAATTTAATTTTGAAAACTCATCCACATTAATATAAGAAGATCATTTGAGTAAAAAAGTAAGCTGTTATCGGAGGTGAATAGATATATGTCTTGAAGATGGACAATCTTTTATACAGATTCATGAGCTTTGTTTAATAGATAATGTTCAAGAAAGGTATTCACAATTGAGATGAAAAATGGCCATCTTTCTTTTACCATTCGAAAAACCATTTATTGCTACCCTTTTGAGCCTATTATGATTTCTTTTTCTAAAGAACCCCAACCAAGGATCACCCTCTACACTGGAGGGCAATTTTTGAAAGAAAAAAAACCCACAAAAAGAAAGAGAAAGAAAAGTAAAAGAACATTAAATGCCACAAATGATTTGAGGCAAAGTAATGAGGATCCTTTGTGTGAAGAAAGAAAAAATAGTGAAATGATGTGGGGGCAAAATGCCAAGTTGTGTCAATTGATCCTTTGGTTTTGAACCTTTTTAATACATGTTTTGAGCCTATTGTATCCATTTTTTTTATGACCCCTCACCTTGACCTACATTACAACCTTGAAAAGCCCATTTGGTTCAAGTGTGAATGCTTAACTTGAATGATCATATGTTAAGCGAAGGCATGCTCATGATGAAGCAATGGAATCATGCTACATTACTCTAAAGTTTGATGTATGAAAGACATCAACAATGGATGAAAAATGAGAAAAAAAAAAGGGGAAGATGATGAAAAAAAAAAAGAAAAAAAATGAGAAAAAAAGAAAAAAATGAGAAAATGAAAAAAAAAGATTCAAATTGAAAACCTGAAATTGTGATTCTGGTAGAAAAAGATCCAGGTCAAATGGCTCACATGAATGGAAGATCAAAGACATCTGAAGATCCCTCAAAGACTGGGGCAAAGTTCGCCAAGCTCAAGATGACTTCAACAGTAAATGGAATGAGTTTTTGAAAAAATCCTAGATTAATATTGAGAATTGTCTGAATATTCATCATTTGGACATACCATTCATCCCAATGACATGTATCCAATTTATTTCTTTTCCCATTTGTTTTGTACCAAAATAGATCTTCATTGATTATCTTTACCATAATTCACCTTGTGTTCTCTTATTGTTTCACCCCTAGAATGAATTGAGAAAACGCTTGATTGCATTGTATTTGTCAAGAATTGAAATGATAATGAATGAATGAATATGTGCTTAAAAGAGTCTTGCATTCATTTGAAAGAAAATCTAAGATGATGGTGGTAACAAAATGAAGAAATGGTAGAAACCTAAAAGAGATGATTTGGAAGGATATATGATGTGACCAAATGGAGAATATAATGGGGCAAATTTTGAAAAATGGTATAACCAAGTGATGAATACAAAGATGAATTGGTCGATATGACTTGCAAGTTATGATTGAATGATGAAAGCAATCAGTGGACAAAGTTTGTTTTGGAATGGTTAATGCTGAGACACTTATGAGTAATGACTCAGTGATGGTGGGTGAAACTTGTTCTGAAATTTTTAGTGCTGAGAAGTCTATGAACAGTGGTCAAGTGATGATTGATTGATGAAACTTGTTTCAAAATATGGAGAAACTGAACAAGGAAGACATGCGAAATGGTGGAGTTTTGAGAGCCATATCACCATAATTATTTAGAATTTTGTTGCATAGACATTTGCATTACATGCATCATGGTGACATTATCGCTTGGATAATACATGCACATGATTTTATTGAACATGCATGGCACTATGAGAATATAGGTTGCCACATTTGCATCATTAAGAAAGCATTTGCATCTTTGGTCATAACATTCATTCATGCAAAATTTTGAGTCACTTGAAAAAGAAATTGTGAATGTTTTGATGAGAATTTTTGAGAACTCAAATGAGAATCTTTGAATTTCAAAATGAGAATCTTTGAGGAGTGAAACCCTAAAGTTCATCGAATGTGAATTTTTGAACAAATGAAAAGTTTTGAACTTTTGGATGTGGATCTCCAAAATACAAAACTTCAACCTTTTGGATATGAATTTCCAATGTTTTAAATGAGAGCCTTTGAACTTAGATGTGAAACTCTAAGTTTTATTGCATGTGAGCCTTTGAACTCAAATGAAAAGCTTTGAATTTTTGGATGTGAATTTCCAAAATTCAAATGAAAAGCTTTAGATTTTTGGATATGAATTCCAAGTTTGCCAAATAAGAACCTTTAACTTTTGGATGTGAGCTTCCAAAATTCAAATGAGGATCTTTCATGCGAGTCTTACAAGTTGCAAATGCAAATCTTGAGATCTTGCAAATTTGAGAAGAAATTTGTCAGGTAAGTTCCTAATCCTTGAAATAGGATGTCTTGTGGTATCAGGATTGATTTATAAGACCTTTGGGCATAATCTATTGAAACTCTTTCAAACACAATTTTCAACTCCTTTGGACATGATTGTTAGGAGCAATTTACTTTTCAAAAGTCGTGGTGCCTCTGTTTAGAGGAGCAATTTACTTTCCAAAGTCGTGGTGCCTCTATTTAGAGGGGAAAGTCGTGATGCCTCTGTTTAGAGGAGCAATTTACTTTTTAAAGTCGTGGTGCCTCTATTTAGAGGGGAAAGTCGTGGTGCCTCTGTTTAGAGGAGCAATTTACTTTTCCAAAGTCGTGGTGCCTCTGTTTAGAGGAGCAATTTACTTTTTAAAAGTCGTGGTGTCTCTGTTTAGAGGAGCAATTTACTTTTCAAAGCCGTCGAGCCTCTGTTTAGAGGAGCTTTTAAAAAAAAACAAAAAAAAAACAAAAAAAGTTGCCTCTATTTAGAGGAGCTTCATTTATGTTTCTCAAAGTCATTGAGCCTCTGCTTGGAGGAGCTTTGATCATTTAAAAAAAAAAATTGCCTCTATTTAGAGGAGCTTTGTTTATGTTTCTCAAAGTCATTGAACCTCTGCTTAGAGGAGCTTTGATCAATTTTAAAAAAAAAAGCAAAAAAAAATAAAAAAAGTTACCTCTATTTAGAGGAGCTTTATTTATGTTTCTAAAAGTCGTTGAGCCTCTGTTTAAATGAGCTTTGGTAAAAAAAAACAAAAAAACAAAAAAAAATGAAAATGTTGAGTTGAGTCTTGATTGGGTGTCTACGTCTTTGTGTAATTTCTGTTTAATTATATATTATTATTATTTTTTTTATCCTATAATATTTTTTTTATTATCTTCTCTAATTATCTATTATTTTTTTTATTTATTTGATTTTTATTTTGGAGGGCTGAGATTGAAGGGTGAAGAATCCTACTAGGAATGGGGATTCAATCAAAAAAGTCTAGATTGAATTCAAAGATTGAATCCCCGTCCAAAGAGGAATTGGGATTGATCAGAAACTCCTGATCAATCCCTATAAAAGGGACCCTCTGGAACAGATGCAACGAAAGAAAACAGTAAGCAAAGGCTACTGATTTAAGGGAAAAGAGACGTATAGAAGGCTAAGAAAAGGTGTAGAAGGGTTCTGGGAATTAGAAGAAATTTTTTGAAGATTTTCGGCGTTTTTTTTTTCTGGGAATTTCTGGAAAATTCCAGATTCCGGTGAATTTTCCGGCGAAGTTTAAATTTTTCAATGAAAATTTCGGCCAACCTTGAAGTTTTCGATGACTTGCCCAATTTTCGGCAAAGAATCCCAAAAACCGGTGATCTTTTGATGAACTTTCGACAAAAAAACCCAGATTCCGGTGACAAAACCCAGAATCCGATGAATCTTCAACCGGAGTTCTTCGACCTTTTAAAGAGAAGGGAGAGGAAAAAGGATGAAGAGAGAGAGAGAAGAGCAGCTTTCTACCAAAAAATAGAGGGAAGGGCCTTAAATACCCTCCCAAAACGACGTCGTTTTGACTTTAAGTAACCCAGAGAATCTGCACATTTTACCGAGATCCGACCTGACCCGAACGTCGACCCGCATCCTAACCCGCGCGTGCCTCCCCCCTCCGAGCCAAGCCGAGCTGAACTGAGCTTCCCAAGCCGCCCTCCGAGCTATTTTCTCTTCCTTGAGCCGAGCCGCACTCCAAGCCGCTCTAGGTTTTTTTTTTATTTATTTGTTTATTTATTTGTTTATTTTATTTGTTTTTATATTTATTAGATTAGGTTTTATTTAATATTTTTTATCTTTACCTTATTTTTATTTTTGTTTTACTTTTCTTTATTTTTATTTTTATTTATTTTCACTTTTATTTTTTTTATTATTCTATTTTCTTTAAATAAAAATCAAAAGTTCCAAAAAAAATATTTTTGGGGAAAAGTTGAAAGTATCCATTTTCCTTAAAAATAAATTTTCAAAAAAAAAAAAGGGATTTTTTAGGAAAAGTTGAAAGTATCAATTTTCCTTAAAAATAAATTTCCAAAAATTATTTTTAGGAAAAAGTTGAAAGTATCAATTTTCCTTGAAAATCAAAATTTCCAAAAAAATATTTTTGGGGAAAAGTTGAAAGTATCAATTTTTCGTAAAAATAAATTTTCAAAAAATATTTTTAGGGAAAAGTTGAAAGTATCAATTTTCCTAAAAAATAAATTTCAAAAATTTATTTTTAGGGAAAATTTGAAAGTATCAATTTTCCCTACACAAGAGCAATCATCCTTTCCTTTCTTTTTTATTTTGATTTTGATTTTGATTTTTCTTTAACTAATCCGACGACGGAAGGCTGTGCAAGTGAAACAGTAGTTTTTTCTTGCATACTCTTGAGGTGAGGGAATTTTCTCAATTTTCTGCTAAAAGTATTAGAGTCAATTGAGAAAATTTTCCAATAATTAATTACTTGGTAAAATTTTAAGGCTTTTGGATAACACAAATTTAAGCTGCTACCATCTTTTAATGGGCGTTGTGAGGGTGCTATAACCTTCCTCACACGTAACCGAACTCCCGAACCCTATTCTAGTTAGCAGACCCGAACCTATTCTTTGAAGGACCCTTAAACTTAGGTGTCCCCTAAACGGACTGATTCTTTAGGTGGCCAATTGCACCTAGATAAAAAAGATTGGTGGCAACTCCCTAAAGTCAATGTCTAGCGATAGATCCCCGGATCTAGACGTTATGACAGTGGGTTTAGGCACATCTTCATATTTCTACGTGCCAATGCCATTTTTATGGCTTGTAAATTCATACAATGGTCCCTTAAGCCTTCACGTAAAGTTTCATGGCAAGACGACCCGTTTTCTATTTTTCACGATTTTTGAAACTCTTTGCGGTTTGGGATTTTTTAAAATTTTTTCAGAAGGATTTTTGGCCCCAAACTTAGTAGACATGATCCCTGTATTTCTGTTGGCATGCACAAAAAAATTCAGCTAAAAACTCGAAGTGTACAAGATTTTGTGACCATTTGAAAAAAGTGTCCTCATTTTAGACACTTTAATGGCTACTGGCAGCAAACCTGTAAAATCTCAAATGCTCTTTAAGGGGGTGTGAGTTCTCGAGGTTGGATGAAGGATAGGGGGCCAATATAAGGGCCAAGTACCAGCACCAATCGCACATCATGTGCGCACACCCCCTCGGCCCCCCTGATCGCGGGAACCCCAATGCCGCCGGTCATGTTCTCCGACGATGGTGCCCCGGCGAAGAAAAATACGGCACCAGCACATGCCCGAGCCTAGCATGTGCTACCGCAACCCTCGATCCATTCCGATCTTAGAGTGGGAACGAACTCCGTATGCCTAAGCCAACCGATGAAACGAGTTGGCGGGCGGGCGGGCACTACGCCGACCAGAGAGACGAGATGCGCAAGCCATGGATTGATAAGGTGGTAGCTGGGTTTAGGCACATCTTCATATTTCTATGTGCCAATACCATTTTTGTGGCTTGTAAATTCATACAATGGTCCCTCAAGCCTTCACGTGAACTTTCATGGCAAGACGACTCGTTTTCTATTTTTCAAGATTTTCGAAACTTTTTACGGTTAGGGATTTTTTTAAATTTTTTGGATGGAGTTTTGGCCCTAAACTTGGTAGACGTGATCCCTATATTTTTGTTGGCATGCACAAAAAAATTCAGCTAAAAACTCGAAGTGTACAAGATTTTGTGACCATTTGAAAAAAGTGTCCCCATTACAGACACTTTAATGGCTACTGGCAGTAAACCTGTAAAATCTCAAATGTTCTTTAAGGGGGTGTGAGTTTTCAAGGTTTGATGAGGGACAGGGGGCCAATATAAGAGCCCGATACCAGCACCCATCACAAATCATGTGCGCACACCCCCCCGGCCCCCCCGATCGTCCGGTTCCCAATGCCGTCGGTCAGGTTCTCCGGTGATGGTGCCCTGGCGAAGAAAAATCTGGCACCAGCACTTTCCCGAGCCTAGCAAGTGCTACCGCAACCCTCGATCTGGTTCGATCTTAGACTGGCAATGAACTCCGTATGCTTAGACTGGGAATGAACTCTGTATGACTAAGTCAACCCACGAAACGAGTGTGCGGGCGCTAAGCCGGACAGAGGGACGAGATACGCAAGTCGGGGATCAGCCAGGTCCCCCTCTGCGTGCTGCTGATCCTGCTGCCGCAACCCTCGATCCAGTCTGATCTTAGACTGGGAATGAACTCCGTATGCATAAGCCAAATGACGAAACGAGTGAGCGGGCGGGCGGACGGGCACTATGTCGGCCAGAGAGACGGGATGCGCAAGCCGTGATCGATAGGGTGGTAGGTGGGTCCCTTAAGCCTTCATGTGAAGTTTCATGGCAAGACGACTCATTTTTTATTTTTCACGATTTTTGAAACTTTTTGCCTTTTAGGATTTTTTTAAATTTTTTCAGAAGGAGTTTTGGCCCCAAACTTGGTAGACATGATCCTTGTATTTTTGTTGGCATGCACAAAAAAATACCGCTAAAAAATTGAAGTGTACAAGATTTTGGGACCATTTGAAAAAAGTGTCCCCATTTCAGACACTTTAATGGCTACAGGCAGCAAACCTGTAAAATCTCAAATGCTCTTTAAAGGGGTGTGAGTTCTCGAGATTTGATGAGGGATAGGGGGCCAATATAGGGGCCAATATAAGGGCCAAGTACCAGCACCCATCGCACATCATGTGCGCACACCCCCCAGCCCCTCCCATCATCGGTACTCCAATGCTACCGATCAGGTTCTCCGGTGATGCTCCGATGATCGTGCCTCGACGAAGAAAAATACGGCACCAGTACATGCTCGAGCCCAGCATGTGCTGTCGTAACCCTCGGTCCGATCTGATCTTCGACTGGGAATGAATCCGTATGCTTAGACTGGAAATGAACTCCGTTTGCCTAAGTCAACCAATGAAACAAGTGTGCGGGCACTGAGCTGGCCAGAGGGGCGGGATGCACAAGGCGGGGATCGACCGGGTCCCCCTATGCGTGCTGCCGATCCTGCTACCGCAACCCTCAATCTGGTCCGATCTTAGACTGGGAATGAACTCCGTATGCCTAAGCCAACCGATGAAATGAGCAGGCGGGCGGACAGCCGGGCGGAAACTGCATTGGCCAGAGAGACGAGATAAGCAAGCCATGGATCGATAGGGTGCTAGGTGGGTTTAGGCACATCTTCATATTTCTACATGCCAATGCTATTTTTATGGCTTGTAAATTCATACAATGGTCCCTTAAGCCTTCACGTGAAGTTTCATGGCAAGACGACTCGTTTTCTATTTTTCATGATTTTCAAAACTTTTTGCGGTTCGAGATTTTTTAAAATTTTTTCGGAAGAAGTTTTGGCCCCAAACTTGGTAGAAGTGATCCTTGTATTTTTGTTGGCATGATAAAAAAATTCAGCTAAAAACTCGAAGTGTACAAGATTTTGTGACCATTTGAAAAAAGTGTCCCCATTTCAGACACTTTAATGGCTACTGGCAGCAAACCTGTAAAATCTCAAATGCTCTTTAAGGGGGTGTGAGTTCTTGAGGTTTGATGAGGGACAGGGGGCCAATATAAGTGCCAAGTACCAGCACCCATCGCACATCATGTGCGAACACCCCCACGGCCCCCCCGATCGTCGGAACCCCAATGCCGCCGGTCAGGTTCAACGGCGATGCTCCGGTAATGGTGCCCCGACGAAGAAAAATGCGGCACCAGCACATGCCCGAGCCCAGCATGTGCTACCGCAACCCTTGGTCCGGTCTGATCTTAGACTGGGAATGAACTCCGTATGCTTAGACTGGGTATGAACTCCGTATGCCTAAGTCAACCCACAAAATGACTGTGCGGGCGCTCAAACGGCCAGAGGGGAGGGATGTGAAAGTCGAGGATTGATCGGGTCCCCCTCTATGTGCTACTGATCCTGCTGTGGCAACCCTCCGTCTGGTCCAATTTTAGACTGGGAATGAACTCCGCATGCCTAAGCCAACTGACGAAAACAGCGGGTGGACGGGTGGGCGGGCACTACGCCGGTCAGGTGGACGGGATGCACAAGCCGTGGATCGATAGGGTGGTAGGCGGGTTTAGGCACATCTTCATATTTTTGTGTGCCAATGCCATTTTTATGGCTTGTAAATTCATACAATGGTCCCTTAGGCGTTCAAATGAAGTTTCATGGCAAGACGACTCGTTTTCTATTTTTCACGATTTTTGAAACTTTCTGCGGTTCGAGATTTTTTAAAATTTTTTCGAAAGGATTTTTGGCCCCAAAGTTGGTAGATGCGATCCTTGTATTTTTGTTGGCATGCACAAAAGAATTTGGCTAAAAACTGGAAGTGTACAAGATTTTGTGACCATTTGAAAAAAGTGTCCCCATTTTAGACACTTTAATGGCTACTGGAGCAAACCTGTAAAATCTCAAATGCTCTTTAAGGGGTGTGAGTTCTCGAGGTTTGATGAGGGATAGGGGCCAATATAAGAGCCAAGTACCAGCACCCATCGCACATCATGTGTGCACACGCCCCCCGGCCCCCCCGATCGTCGGAACCCCAATGCCGCCAGTCAGGTTCTCCGATGATGCTCTGGCGATGGTGCCCTGACGAAGAAAAATATGGCACCAACACATGCCCAAGCCCAGCATATGCTGCCACAACCCTCGGTCTGATCCGATCTTAGACTGGGAATGAACTCCGTATGCTTAGACTGGGAATGAACTTCGTATGCCGAAGTCAACCCACGAAATGAGCGCGCGAGCGCTCAGCCGGCCAGAGGGGCGAGATATACAAGCTGTGGATCGATCGGGTCCCCTCTGCGTGCTGCCGATCCTGCTGTGGTAACCCTTGTTTTGGTCCAATCTTAGACTGGGAATGAACTCTGTATGCCTAAGCCAACCGATGAAATGAGCGGACGGGCGGGCAGACGGGCACTACGTCGGCCAGAGAGATGGGATGCGCAAGCCGTGGATCGATAGAGTGGTAGGTGGGTTTAGGCACATCTTTATATTCTGTGTCCCAATGCCATTTTGATGGCTTGTAAATTCATACAGTGGTGCCTTACGCCTTCACGTGAAGTTTCATGGCAAGACGACTCGTTCTCTATTTTTCACGATTTTTGAAACTTTTTACGGTTCGGGATTTTTTAAAATTTTTTCGAAAGGAGTTTTGGCCCCAAACTTGGTACACGTGATCCTTGTATTTTTGTTGTCATGCACAAAAACATTTCAGCTAAAAACTCAAAATGTACAAGATTTTGTGACCATTTGAAAAAAGTGTCCCCATTTCAGACACTTTAATGGCTACTGGCAGCAAACCTATAAAATCTCAAATGCTCTTTAACGGGGTGTGAGTTTTCGACGTTTGATGAGGGATAGGGGGCCAATATAAGGGCCAAGTACCAGCACCCATCGCACATCATGTGCGCACACCCCCCGGCCCCCCCGATCGCCGGAACCATAATGTCGCCGGTCAGGTTCTCCGGTGATGCTCCGACGATGGTGCCCCGGCGAAGAAAAATACAGCACCAGCACATGCCCGAGCCTAGCATGTGCTGTCTTAACCCTCGGTCCAGTCTGATCTTAGACTGAGAACAAACTCCGTATGCTTAGATTGGGAATGAACTCTGTATGCCTAAGTCAACTCACAAAACGAGTGTGCAGGCGCTCAGCAGGCCAGAGGGGTGGGATACGCAAGCCAGGGATCGGCCAGGTCCCCATCTATGTGCTGTTGATCTTGCTGCCATAACCCTCGGTCTGGTCTGATCTTAGACTGGGAATGAACTCCGTATGCCTAAGCCAACCGATGAAACGAGCAGGCGGGCGGGCGGGTGGGCACAATGTCGGCCAGAGAGACTGGATGCACAAGCTGTGGATCGATAGGGTGGTAGGTGGGTTTAGGCACATCTTCATATTTCTGTGTGCCAATGCCATTTTTATGGCTTGTAAATTCATACAATGGTCCCTTAAGCCTTCACATGAAGTTTCGTGGCAAGACGACTCGTTTTCTATTTTTCATGATTTTGGAAACTTTTTACGGTTCGGGATTTTTTAAAATTTTTTCGGAAGGAGTTTTGGCCCCAAACTTGGTAGACGTGATCCTTGTATTTTTTTTGGCATGCACAAAAACCTTCAGCTTAAAACTCAAAGTGTACAAGATTTTGTGAACATTTGAAAAAAGTGTCCCCATTTCAGACACTTTAATGGCTACTGGTAGCAAACCTGTAAAATCTCAAATGCTCTTTAAGGGGGTGTGAGTTCTCGAGGTTTGATAAGGGATAGGGGGCCAATATAAGGGCAAGTACCAGAACCAATCGCACATCATGTGTGCACACCCCCCGGCCCCCCCGATCGTCGGAACCCCAATGCCGTCGATCAGGTTCTCCGGCGATGCTCCGACGATGGTGCCTCAGTGAAGAAAAATGTGGCACCAACACTTGCCTGAGCCCAGTATGTGCTGCCGTAACCCTCGGTCCGATCCGATCTTAGACTGGGAATGAACTTCGTATGGTTAGACTGGGAATGAACTCCGAATGCCTAACTCAACCCACGAAACAAGCGTACATGCGTGCTGTCGATCCTGCTAATGCAACCCTCGGTTCGCTTTCGATCTTAAATTGGGAATGAACTCTGTATGCCTAAGCCAACAGATGAAACGGGCGGGCAGGCGGGCGGGCACTACGTCGGCCATAGAGACGGGATACGCTAGCCGTGGATCAATAGGGTGCTAGGTGGGTTTAAGCACATCTTCATATTTCTGTATGCCAATGCCATTTTTATTGCTTGTAAATTCAAACAATGGTCCCTTAAGCCTTCACGTGAAGTTTCATGGCAAGATGACTCGTTTTCTATTTTTCAAGATTTTCAAAACTTTTTTTGGTTCGGGATTTTTAAAAATTTTTTCAAAACGAGTTTTGGCCCCAAACTTGGTAGATGTGATCCTTGTATATTTGTTGGCATGCACAATAAAATTCAGGTAAAAACTCGAAGTGTACAAGATTTTGTGACCATTTGAAAAAAGTGTCCCCATTTCAGACACTTTAATGGCTACTGGCAGCAAACCTGTAAAATCTCAAATGCTCTTTAAGGAGGTGTGAGTTCTCGAGGTTTGATGAGGGATAGGGGGCCAATATAAGGGCCAAGTACCAGCACCCATCACACATTATGTGCGCACACCCCCTCGGCCCCCCGATCGCCGGAACCCCAATGCCGCCTGTCAGATTCTCCGACGATGCTCCGATGATGGTGCCCCGGTGAAGAAAAATACGGCACAAGCACATGCCCGAGCCCAGCATTTGCTGCCGCAACCCTCTATCTAGTCCGATCTTAGACTGGGAATGAGCTCCGTATATTTAGACAGGGAATGAACTTCGTATACCTAAGTCAACCCACGAAATGAGCATGCGGGTGCTCAGCTGACCAGAAGGGCTAGATGCGTAAGTCGGGGATTGGCCGGGTCCTTCTCTGTGTGCTACCGATCCTACTACCACAACCCTTGGCCCGGTCGAATCTTAGACTGGGAATGAACTCCATATGCCTGAGCCAATCGACGAAACGAGCGGCAGGCAGGCACTACGCCGGCAAGAGAGACGAGATGCAAACCCGTGGATCGATAGGGTGGTAGGTGGGTTTAGGCACATCTTCATATTTTTACGTGCCAATGCCATTTTTATGGCTTGTAAATTCATACAATGGTCCCTTAAGCCTTGACGTGAAGTTTCATGACAGGACGAATCGTTTTCTATTTTTGATGATTTTGAAAACTTTTTACGGTCCGAGATTTTTTAAAATTTTTTCGGAAAGAGTTTTGGCCCCAAACTTGGTAGACATGATCCTTGTATTTTTGTTGGCATGCACAAAAAAATTCAGCTAAAAAATTCAGGTTCTCTGACGATGCTCTAGTGATGGTGCCCCGGTGAAGAAAAATGCGGCACCAGCACATGCCCGAGCCCAGCATGTGCTGCCGTAACCCTCGGTCTAGTTCAATCTTAGACTGGGAATGAACTCCGTATGCTTAGACTGGGAATGAACTCCGCATGCCTAAGTCAACCCACGGAACGAGCGTGCGGGCGTTGAGCCGACCAGAAGGGCAGGATGCATAAGCCGGGGAGCGACCGGGTCTACCTCTGCATGCTGTCGATCCTGCTGCCGCAACCCTCGGTCTGGTCTGATCTTAGATTGGGAATGAACTAGGTATGCCTAAGCCAACTGACGAAAACGAGCGGGAGGGCGGGCGGGCGGGCGCTACGCCAGCCAAAGAGACGGGATGCGTAAGCCGTGGATCAATAGGGTGGTAGGTGGGTTTAGGCACATCTTCATATTTCTGTGTGCCAATGCCATTTTATGGCTTGTAAATTCATACAATGGTCCCTTAAGCCTTCACGTGAAGTTTCATGGCAAGATGACTCGTTTTCTATTTTTCATGATTTTTGAAACTTTTTACGGTTCGGGATTTTTTAAAATTTTTTAGGAAGGATTTTTGGCGCCAAACTTGGTAGATGTGATCCTTGTATTTTTTTTGGCATGCACAAAAAAATTCAGCTAAAAACTCGAAGTGTACAAGACTTTGTGACCATTTGAAAAAAATGTCCCCATTTCAGACACTTTAATGGCTACTGGCAGCAAACCTGTAAAATCTCAAATGCTTTTTAAGGGAGTGTGAGTTCTCGAGGTTTGATGAGGATAGGGGGACAATATAAGGGCCAAGTACTAGCACCCATCGCACATCATGTGCGCAACCCCCCGGCCCCCCCGATCGTCGGAACCCCAATGCCGTCGGTTAGGTTCTCAGGCGATGCTCCAGCGATGGTGCCCCGACGAAGAAAAATGCGGCACCAGCACATGCCCGAGCCCAGCATGTGCTGCCGCAACCCTCAGTTTGGTCCGATCTTAGACTGGGAATGAACTCCGTAAGCTTAGACTGGCAATGAAATCCGTATGCCTAAGTCAACTCACGAAATGAGCGTACGGGCGCTTAGCCGGCCAGAGGGGCGAGATGCGCAAGTCAGAGATCAGCTAGGCCCCACTCTGTGTGCTACCGATCTTGCTACCACAACCCTCAATCCGGTCTGATCTTAGACTGGGAATGAACTCCGTATGCCTAAGCCAACCGATGAAACGAGCGGGCGGGCGGGCGAGCGGGCACTATGTCGGCCAGAGAGACGGGATGCGCAAGCCGTGGATCGATGGGGTGGTAGGTGGGTTTAGGCACATCTTCATATTTCTGCATGACAATGCCATTTTTATGGCTTGTAAATTCATACAATGGTCCTTTAAGCCTTCACGTGAAGTTTCAAGGCAAGACGACCAATTTTCTATTTTTCACAATTTTTTAAACTTTTTACGGTTCCAGATTTTTTAAAATTTTTTCGGAAGAAGTTTTGGCCCCGAACTGGGTAGAGGTGATCCTTGTATTTTTTTTGGCATGCACAAAAAAATTCAGCTAAAAACTCGAAGTGTAGAAGATTTTGTGACCATTTGAAAAAAGTGTCCCCATTTCAGACACTTTAATGGCTACTGGTAGCAAACCTGTGAAATCTTAAATGCTTTTTAAGCGGGTGTGAGTTCTCGAGGTTTGATGAGTGATAGGGGGCCAATATGAGGGCCAAGTACCAGCACCCATCGCACAACATGTGCGCACACCTCCCGGCCCCCCGATCACCGAAACCCTAATGTCGTCGGTCAGGTTCTCCGACGATGCTCCGACGATGGTGCCCCGGCGAAGAAAAATTCGACACCAGTGCATGCCTGAGCCCAGCATGCACTGCCGCAACCCTCGGTCTGATCTGATTTTAGACTGGGAATGAACTTCGTATGCATAAGTCAACCCACGAAACGAGCGTGCACACACCCCCCCGGCCCCCCGATCACCGGAACCCTAACGCCGTCAGTCAGGTTCTCTGGCAATGCTCTGGTGATTGTGCCACGACGAAGAAAAAAGTGGCACCAACACATGCCCGAGCCCAGCATATACTGTCGTAACCCTCGATCCAGTTCGATCCTACTGCCGATCCTGCTGCCACAACCTTCGGTCCAGTCCGATCTTAGACTAGGAATGAACTCCATATGCCTAAGCCAACCGACAGAACGAGCGGGCGGGCGGGCGGGCTGGCACTACGTCGTCCAGAGAGACGGGATGCGCAAGCCGTGGATCGATGGGGTGGCAGCTGGGTTTAGACACATCTTCATATTTCTGCATGAAAATGCCATTTTTATGGCTTGTAAATTCATACAATGGTCCCTTAAGCCTTCACGTGAAGTTTCAAGGCAAGACGACTCATTTTCTATTTTTCATAATTTTTCAAACTTTTTACAGTTTGAGATTTTTTAAAATTTTTTTGGAAGGAGTTTTGGCCCCAAACTTGGTAGACGTGATCATTGTATTTTTGTCGGCATGCACAAAAAAATTCAGCTAAAAACTCGAAGTGTACAAGATTTTGTGACCATTTGAAAAAAATGTCCCCATTCCAGACACTTTAATAACTACTGGCAGCAAACCTATAAAATCTCAAATGCTCTTTAAGGTGGTGTGAGTTCTCGAGATTTGATGAGGGATAGGGGGCCAATATAAGGGCCAAGTACCTGCACCCATCGCACATCATGTGCGCACACCCCCCCGGCCCCCCCGATCGTCGGAACCCAAATGCCACCGGTCAGGTTCTCGGGCGATAGTGCCCCGGTGAAGAAAAATGTGGCACTAGCACATGCCCGAGCCCAGCATGTGCTGCCGCAAACCTCGGTCCAGTTCGATCTTAGACTGGGAATGAACTCCGTATGCTTAGACTAGGAATGAACTCCGTATGCATAAGTCAACCCACGAAACGAGTGTGCGGGCGCTCAGCCGGCCAGAGGAGCGGGATGCATAAGCCGGGGATCGGTCGGGTCCCCCTCTGCCTGCTGCCGATCCTGCTGCCGCAATAATCGATTTGGTCCAATCTTAGACTGGGAATGAACTCTGTATGCCTAAGCCAACTGACGAAACAAGCGGACTGGCAGGCGGGCACAATGCCGACCAGAGAGACGTGATGCGCAATCCGTAGATCAATAGGGTGGTAGGTGGGTTTAGGTACATCTTCATATTTCTGTGTGCCAATGCCAAATTTATGGCTTGTGAATTCATACAATGGTCCCTTATGCCTTCACGTGAAGTTTCATGGCAAGACGACTAGTTTTTTATTTTTCACGATTTTTGATCCTTTTTACGGTTCGGGATATTTTAAAATTTTTTCGGAAGGAGTTTTGGCCCCAAACTTGGTAGACGTGATCCTTGTATTGTTATTGGCATGCACAAAATAATTCAGCTAAAAACTCGAAGTGTACAAGATTTTGTGACCATTTGAAAAAAGTGTCCCCATTTCAAACACTTTAATGCCTACTGGTTGAAAACCTGTAAAATCTCAAATGCTCTTTAAGAGGTGTGAGTTCTCGAGGTTTGATGAGGGATAGGGGGCCAATATAAGGGCCAAGTACCAGCACCCATCGCACAACATGTGCGCACACCCCCCCCGGCCCCCCTGATCACCGAAACCCTAATGCCGTCGGTCAGGTTCTCCGATGATGCTCCGATGATGGTGTCCCGATGAAGAAAAATACGATACTAGCACATGCCCAAGCCCAGCATGCGCTGTCGCAACCCTCGATCCGATCCAATCTTAGACTGGAATGAACTCCGTATGCTTAGACTGGGAATGAACTCCATATACCTAAGTCAACCCATGAAACGAGCGTGCGGGCGCTAAACCGGTCAGAGGGGCGGGATGCGCAAGTTGGGGATCGACCGGGTCCCCCTCTGCATGCTGGCAATCTTGCTGTTGCAATCCTCAGTTCGGTCCGATCTTAGATTGGGAATGAAATCTGAATGCCGAAGCCAACCGACGAAACGAACGGGCGGGCAGGCGGAAGGGCACTACACCAGCCAGAGAGACGGGATGCGCAAGCCGTGGATCGATAGGGTGGTAGGTGGGTTTAGGCATATCTTCATATTTCTGCGTGCCAATCCCATTTTTATGGCTTGTAAATTCATACAATGGTCCCTTAAGCCTTCACGTGAAGTTTCATGGCAAGACGACTCGTTTTCTATTTTTCACGAATTTTGAAACTTTTTATGGTTCGAGATTTTTTAAAATTTTTTTGGAAGGAGTTTTGGTCCAAAACTTGGTAGACGTCATCCTTGTATTTTTTTTGGCATGCACAAAAAAATTCAGCTAAAAACTCGAAGTCTACAAGATTTTGTGACCATTTGAAAAAAGTGTCCCCATTTCAGACACTTTAATGGCTACTGGCAGCAAACCTGTAAAATCTCAAATCCTCTTTAAGGGGGTGTGAGTTCTCGAGGTTTGATGAGGGATAGGGGGCAATATAAGGGCCAAGTACCAGCACCCATCGCACATCATGTGCGCACACCTCCCCGGCCCCCCCGATTGCCGGAACCCCAATGCCATCGGTCAGGTTCTTCGGTGATGCTCCGATGATTGTGCCCTGGCGAAGAAAAATGCACCATCAGCACATGCCCGAGCCCAGCATGTGCTACCGTAACCCTCGGTCTGGTCCGATCTTAGACTGGGAATGAACTCTGTATGCCTAAGTCAACCCACGAAACGAGCGTACGGGTGCTCAACCAGCCAGAGGGGTAGGATGCGCAAGTCGGGGATCGATCGGGTCCCTCTCGGCGGGCTGTCGATCCTGCTGCCACAACCCTTGGTCCGATCAGATCTTAGACTGGGAATGAACTCCGTATGCCTAAGCCAACCAACAAAACGAGCGGGCGGGCGGGCGGGCACTATGCCGACCAGAGAGGCGGGATGCGTAAGCCGTGGATCGATAGGGTGGTAAGTGTGTTTCTGTACATCTTCATATTTCTGCATGCCAATGCCATTTTTATACCTTGTTAATTTGTACAAATGGTACCTTAAGCCTTCACGTGAAGTTTCTTGGCAAGAGGACTCATTTTCTATTTTTCACGATTTTTGAAACTTTTTGCGGTTCAGGATTTTTTTAAATTTTTTCGAAAGGAGTTTTAGCCCCAAACTTGGTAGACGTGATCCTTTTATTTTTGTTGGCAAGCACAAAAAAATTCAGCTAAAAACTAGAAGTGTATAAGATTTTGTGACAATTCGAAAAAAGTGTCCCCATTTCAGACACTTTAATGGCTACTGGCAGCAAACCTGTAAAATCTCAAATGCTCTTTAAGGGGTGTGAGTTCTTGAGGTTTGATGAGGGATAGAGGGCCAATATAAGGGCCAAGTACTAGCACCCATCACACATCATGTGCGCACACCCCCCGGCCACCCATCATCGGAACCCTAATACGCCGGTCAAGTTCTCTGGCGATGCTCCAGCGATGGTGCCCTGGCGAAGAAAAATGCGGCACCAGCACATGCTAGAGCGCCGCATGTGCTGCCACAACACTCGGTCTGGTCCGAACTTAGATTGGGAATGAACTCCGTATGCTTAGACTGGGAATGAACTCCGTATGCCTAAGTCAACCCACGAAACGAGCGTGCGGGTGCTCAGTCGGCCAGAGGGGTGGGATGCGTAAGTCAGAGATCAACCGGGTCCCCCTCTACGTGCTACCGATCCTACTACCGCAACCCTCAATTCAGTCTGATCTTAGACTGGGAATGAACTCCGTATGCCTAAGCCAACCGACGAAATGAGCGGGCGAGCGGGCACTACGTCGGCCAGATAGGTGGGATGCGCAAGCCGTGGATCGATAGGGTGGTTGGTGGGTTTAGACACATCTTCATATTTCTACATGCCAAAGCCATTTTTATCACTTGTAAATTCATACAATGGTCCCTTAAGCCTTCACGTGAAGTTTCATGGCAAGACGACCCATTTTCTATTTTTCATGATTTTTGAAACTTTTTACAGTTCGGGATTTTTTAAAATTTTTTCGGAAGGAGTTTTGGCCCCGAACAAGGTAGACGTGATCCTTGTATTTTTGTTGGTAGGCACAAAAAAATTCAGCTAAAAACTCGAAGTGTACAAGATTTTGTGACCATTTGAAAAAAGTATCCCCATTTCAGACACTTTAATGGCTACTGGCAGCAAACCAGTAAAATCTCAAATGCTCTTTAAGGGGGTGTGAGTTCTCGAGGTTTGATGAGGGATAGGGGGCCAATATAAGGGCCAAGTACCAGCACCCACCGGACATCATGTGCGCCACCCCCCGGCCCCCCCGATCGTCGGAACCCCAACGCCGTCGGTTAGGTTCTCCGGCGATGCTTCAGTGATGGTGCCCCGACGAAGAAAAATGTGGCACTAGCACATGCCCGAGCCCAGCATGTGCTGCCGCAACCCTCGGTTCGATCCAATCTTAGACTGGGAATGAACTCATGAAATGAGCATACGGGCGCTCAATCGGCCAGAGGGGCGGGATGCACAAGCCAGGGATCAACCGGGTCACCCTCTGCGTGTTCCCGATCCTACTGCCACAACCCTCAATCTAGTCCAATCTTAGACTGGGAATGAACTCCGTATGCCTAAGCCAACCGACGAAACGAGCGAGCGGGCGGGCTGGCGGGCACTAAGTCGGCTAGAGAGACGGGATGCGCAGGCCGTGGATCGATAGGGTGGTAGGTGGCTTTAGGCACATCTTCATATTTCTGCATGCCAATGCCATTTTTATGGCTTGTAAATTCATACAATGGTCCCTTAAGCCTTCACGTGATGTTTAATGGCAAGACGACTCGTTTTCTTTTTTTCATGATTTTTGAAAATTTTTATGGTACGGGATTTTTTAAAATTTTTTCGGTAGCAGTTTTAGGCCCAAACTTGGTAGACGTGATCCTTGTATATTTCTTGGCATGCATAAAAAAATTCAGGTAAAAGCTCGAAGTGTACAAGATTTTGTGACCATTTGAAAAAAGTGTCCCCATTTCAGACACTTTAATGGCTATGCCAGCAAACCTATAAAATCTCAAATGCTCTTTAAGGGGGTGTGAGTTCTTGAGGTTTGATGAGGGATAGGGGGCCAATATAAGGGCCAAGTACCAGCACCCATCGCACATCATGTGCGCACACCCCCTGGCCCCCCCGATCGCTGGAACCCCAATGCTGTCGGTCAGGTTCTCCGACGATGCTCCGACGATGGTGCCCCAGCGAAGAAAAATGTGGCACCAGCACATGCCTGAGCCTAGCAGGTGCTGTCGCAACCCTCAGTTCAGTCTGATCTTAGACTGGGAATGAACTCCGTATGCCTAAGTCAACCCATGAAACGAGCGTGCAGGTGCTCAGCTGGCCAGAGGGGCGGGATGTGCAAGCCAAGGATCAGTCGGGTCCCCCTCTACGTGCTGCCGATCCTGCTACCGCAACCCTTA
The DNA here is from genome assembly GCF_047325235.1 of Durio zibethinus. Taxonomy (NCBI): domain Eukaryota; kingdom Viridiplantae; phylum Streptophyta; class Magnoliopsida; order Malvales; family Malvaceae; genus Durio; species Durio zibethinus. The sequence continues at coordinate 13,703,267 of NC_143177.1, forward strand.
GTCTGGTCTGATCTTAGACTGGGAATGAACTCTGTATGCCTACGCCAAATGATGAAACGAACGGTCGGGCAGGCGGTCGGGCACTACTCTGGCCAGAGAGACAGGATGCACAAGATGTGGATTGGTAGGGTGGTAGGTGGGTTTAGGCACATCTTCATATTTCTGTGTGCCAATGCCATTTTTATGGCTTGTAAATTCATACAATGGTCCCTTAAGCCTTCACGTGAAGTTTCATGGCAAGACGACTCATTTTCTATTTTTCACGATTTTTAAAACTTTTTTCGGTTCAGGATTTTTTAAAATTTTTTTAGAAGGAGTTTTGGTCCCAAGATTGGCTGATGTGATCCTTGTATTTTTGTTGGCATGCACAAAAAAATTCGGCTAAAAACTCGAAGTGTACAAGATTTTGTGACAATTTAAAAAAAGTGTCCCCATTTCAGACACTTTAATTGCTACTGGCAGCAAACCTGTAAAATCTCAAATGCTCTTTAAGGGGGTGGGAGTTCTCGAGGTTTGATGAGGGATAGGGGGCCAATATAAGGGCCAAGTACCAGCACCATCCCACATCATGTGCGCACACCCCCCGGCCCACCCGATCGTCGGAACCCCAATGCCGCCGGTCAGGTTCTCCGGCGATGCTCCGGTGATGGTGCCCCGACGAAGAAAAATGCGGCCCCAGCACATGCCTGAGTCCAGCATGTGCTGCTGCAACCATTGGTCCAGTCCGATCTTAGACTGGGAATGAACTCCGTATGCTTAGACTGGGAATGAACTCCGTATCCTAATTCAACCCATGAAATGAGCGTGCGGGCACTCGGCCGGCCAGAGGGGCGGGATGCGCAAGCCAGGGATCGATCGGGTCCCCGTCTGTGTGCTGTCGATCCTGCTGCCGCAACCCTCAGTCCGGTCTGATCTTAGACTGGGAATGGACTCCGTATGCCTAGGCCAACCGATGAAACTAGCGGGCTGGCGGGCGGGCGGGCACTACGTTGGCCAGAGGGACGGGATGCGCAAGCCGTGGATCAATAGGGTGGTAGGTGGGTTTAGGCACATCTTTATATTTCTGCGTGCCAATGCCATTTTTATGGCTTGTAAATTCATACAATGGACACTTAAGCCTTCACGTGAAGTTTCATGGCAAGAGGACTCGTTTTCTATTTTTCATGATTTTTGAAACTTTTTGCGGTTTGAGATTTTTTAAAATTTTTTCAAAAGGAGTTTTGGCCCCAAACTTGGTAACATGATCCTTGTATTTTTATTGGCATGCATAAAAAAATTCAGCTAAAAACTCGAAGTGTACAGAATTTTGTGGCAATTTGAAAAAGGTGTCCCCATTTCAGACACTTTAATGGCTACTGGCAGCAAACCTGTAAAATCTCAAATGCTCTTTAAGGGAGGGTGAGTTCACGAGGTTTGATGAGGGATAGAGGTCCAATATAAGGGCCAAGTACCAGCACCCATCGCACATCATGTGTGCACACCCCTCCGGCCCCCCTGATCGTCGGAACCCCAATGCCGCCGGTCAGGTTCTCCGACGATGCTCCGACGATGGTGCCTTGGCGATGCAAAATGCGGCACCAGCACATGCCCAAGCACAGCATGTGCAGCCACGACCCTCGGTCTGGTCTGATCTTAGACTGGGAATGAACTCCGTATGCTTAGATTGGGAATGAACTCCGTATGCTTAGACTGGAAATGAACTCCGTATGCCTAAGTTAACCCATGGAACGAGCGTACGGGCGCTCAGTCGGCCAGAAGGGCAGAATGCACAAGCCGGGGATCGATCGGGTCTCCCTCTGTGTGCTGTTGATCCTGCTGCCGCAACCCTCGGTCCGGTCCAATCTTAGTCTGGGAATGAACTCCGTATGCCTAAGCCAATCGATGAAATGAGCGGACGGGCGGGCGGGCACTATGCCAGCCAGAGAGACGGGATGCGCAAGCCGTGGATCGATAGGGTGGTAGGTGGGTTTAGGCACATCTTCATATTTCTACGTGTCAATGCCATTTTTATGGCTTGTAAATTCATACAACAGTCCCTTAAGCCTTCACGTGAAGTTTCATGGCAAGACGACTCGTTTTCTATTTTTCATGATTTTTGAAACAATTTACAGTTCAGGATTTTTTAAAATTTTTTAGGAAGGAGTTTTGGCCCCAAACTTGGTAGACATGGTCCTCGTATTTTTGTTGGCATGCACAAAAAAATTCAGCTAAAAACTTGAATTGTACAAGATTTTGTGACCAGTAAAATCTCAAATGCTCTTTAAGGGGGTGTGAATTCTCGAGGTTTGATGAGGGATAGGTGGCCAAATAAGGGCCAAGTACCAGCACCCATCGCACATCATGTGTGCACACCCCCCGACCCCCCGATCACCAAAACCCCAATGTCACCGGTCAGGTTCTCCGACGATGCTCCGACGATGCTCCGACGATGGTGCCCCGATGAAGAAAAATACAGCACCAGCACATGCCCGAGCCCAGCATGTGCTGCCGCAACCCTCGGTCTGGTCTGATCTTAGACTCGGAATAAACTCCATGTGCTTAGACTGGGAATGAACTCCGTATGCCTAAGTCAACCCATGAAATGAGCGTGCGGACGCTCAGCTAGCCAGAAGGGTGGGACGCGCAAGCCGGGGATCGGTCTGATCTTAGAATGGGAATGAACTCCATATGCCAACACCGGTCAGAGAGACGAGATACGCAAGCTGTGGATCGATAGGGTGGTAGGTAGGTTTAGGCACATCTTCATATTTCTAAGTGCCAATGCCATTTTTATGGCTTGTAAATTCATACAATGGTCCTTTAAGCCTTCACGTGAAGTTTCATGGCAAGACGACTCGTTTTCTATTTTTCACGATTTTTGAAACTTTTTTCGGTTCGAGATTTTTTAAAATTTTTTCGAAAGGAGTTTTGGCCCCAAACTTGGTAGACATGATTCTTGTATTTTTGTTGGCATGCACAAAAAAATTCAGCTAAACACTCCAAGTGTACAAGATTTTGTGACCATTTGAAAAAAGTGTCCCCATTTCAGACACTTTAATGGCTACTGGCAGCAAACCTGTAAAATCTCAAATGCTCTTTAAGGGGGTGTGAGTTCTCGAGGTTTGATGAGGGATAAGGGGCCAATATAAGGGCCAAGTACTCGTACCCTTCGCACATCATGTGCGCACACCCCCCGGCCCCCCTATCGTCGGAACCCCAATGTCGCCGGTCAGGTTCTCCGGCGACGCTCCAACGATGGTGCCCCGGTGAAGAAAAATGTAGCACCAGCACATGCCCGAGCCCAGCATGTGCTACCGTAAACCTTGGTCTAGTTCGATCTTAGACTGGGAATGGACTCCGTATGCTTAGACTAGGAATGAACTTCGTATGCCTAAGTCAACCCACGAAACGAGCGTGTGGGCGCCCAGCTGGCCAGAGGGGCGGGATGTGCAAGTCGGGGATCGGTCGCGTCCCCCTCTGTGTGCTGCTGATCCTGCTATCGTAACCATCGGTCCGGTCTGATCTTAGACTAGGAATGAACTCCGTATGCCTAAGCCAACCGATGAAATGAGCGGACGGGCGGACGGGTGGGCACTACGCCGGCCAGAGAGACGGGATACGCAAGCTGTGGATCGATAGGGTGGTAGGTGGCTTTAGGCACATCTTCATATTTCTGCGTGACAATGCCATTTTTATGGCTTGTAAGTTTATACAATGGTCTCTTAAGCCTTCACGTGAAGTTTCATGGCAAGACGACTCGTTTTCTATTTTTCAGGATTTTCGAAACTTTTTACGGTTCAAGATTTTTTAAAATTTTTTCGGAAGGAGTTTTGGCCCCAAACTTGGTAGATGTGATACTTGTATTTTTTTTGGCATGCATAAAAAAATTCACCCAAAAACTCAAAGTGTACAAGATTTTTTGACCATTTGAAAAAAGTGTCCCCATTTCAGACACTTTAATGGCTATTAGCAGCAAACCTGTAAAATCTCAAATGCTTTTTAAGGGGTTGTGAGTTCTCGAGGTTTGATGAGGGATAGGGGGCCAATATAAGGGCCAAGTACCAGCACCCATCGCACATCATGTACGCACATGCCCCCGACCCCCCCGATCATCGGAACCCCAACGTCGCCGATCAGGTTCTCTGGCGATGCTCCGATGATGCTCCGGGATGTTGCCCCGACGAAGAAAAATGTGGCACCAGCACTTGCTCAAGCCCAGCATGTACTGCTACAACCCTTGGCTCAGTCCGATCTTAGACTAGGAATGAACTCCATATGCCTAAGTCAACCCACGAATCGAGCATGCGGGCGCTCAGCCTGCCAGAGCGACTGGATGCGCAAGTCGGGGATCGGTCGGGTCCCCCTCTACGTGCTACCAATCCTGCTACCGCAACCCTCAGTCTGGTCTGATCTTAGACTGGGAATGAACTCCATATGCCTAAGCCAACCGATGAAATGAGCGGGCAGGTGGGCGGGCACTACGCCGGCCAGAGAGATGGGATGCGCAAGCCGTGGATCGACAGGGTGGTAGGTGGGTTTAGGAACATCTTCATATTTCTGAGTGCCAATGCCATTTTTATGGCTTGTAAATTCATACAATGGTCCCTTAAGCCTTTACGTGAAGTTTCATGGCAAGACGACTCGTTTTTTATTTTTCACAATTTTCAAAAATTTTTGTGGTTCGGGATGTTTTAAAATTTTTTCGAAAGGAGTTTTGGCCCCAAACTTGGTACACGTGATCCTTGTATTTTTTTTGCCATGCACAAAAAAATTCATCTAAAAACTCGAAGTGGACAAGATTTTGGGACCATTTGAAAAAAGTCTCCCCATTTTAGACACTTTAATGGCTACTGGAAGCAAACCTGTAAAATCTCAAATGCTCTTTAAGGGGGTGTGAGTTCTCAAGATTTGATGAGGGATAGGGGGCCAATATAAGGGCCAAGTACCAGCTCCCATCGCACATCATGTGTGCACACCCCCCCGGCCCCCCGGATCACCGAAACCCCAATGCCGTTGGTCAGGTTCTCCGGTGATGCTCCGGTGATGGTGCCCTGACGAAGAAAAATGTGGCACCAGCACATGCCCTAGCCTAAAACTGCCACCGTAATCCTTAGTCTAGTCTGATCGTAGACTGGGAATGAACTCTATATGCTTAGACTGGGAATGAACTCTGTATGCCTAAGTCCCACGAAATGAGCGTGCGGGCGCTCAGCCGGCCAGAGGGGTGGAATGCGCAAGCCTGGGATCGGCCGGATCCCCCTCTATGTGCTGCCGATCCGACTGCCACAACCCTCTGTTTGGTCTGATCTTAGACTGGGAATGAACTCCGTTTGCCTAAGCTAACCGACGAAACGAGCGGGCGAGAGGGCGAACGGGCACTACGCCGGCCAGAAAGATGGGATGCGCAAGTCGTGGATCGATAGGGCGGTAGGTGGGTTTAGGCACATCTTCATATTTCTGCATGCCAATGCCATTTTTATGGCTTGTAAATTCATACAATGGTCCCTTAAGCCTTCACGTGAAGTTTCATGGCAAGACGACTCGTTTTCTATTTTTCATGATTTTTGAAACTTTTTACGGTTCGGGATTTTTTAAAATTTTTTCGGCAAGAGTTTTAGCCCCAAACTTGGTAGACATGATCCTTTTATTTTTGTTTCTTGTACAAAAAAAATCAGCTAAAAACTCGAAGTGTACGAGATTTTGTTACCATTTGAAAAAAGTGTCCCCATTTCAGACACTTTAATTGCTACTGGCAACAAACCTGTAAAATCTCAAATGCTCTTTAAGGGGGTGTGAGTTCTCAAGGTTTGATGAGGGACAGGGGGCCAATATAAGGGCCAAGTACCAGCACCCATCACACATCTTGTGTGCACACCCCCTGGCCCCCCTGATCGTCGGAAGCCCAATGCCACCGGTCAGGTTCTCTAGCGATGCTCCGACGATGGTGCCCCGACAAAGAAAAATGCAGTACCAGCACATGCTCGAGCCCAGCATGTGCTACCGCAGCTCTCTGTCCGGTCTGATCTTAGACTGGGAATGATCTTCGTATGCTTAGACTAGGAATTAACCCCGTATGCCTAAGTCAACCCATGAAATGAGCGTGCGGGCACTCAGCCGGCTAGAGGGGCGATGCGCAAGCCAGGGATCGGCCGGGTCCCCCACTGAGTGCTGCCGATCCTTCTGCCGCAACCCTCAATCCGGTCCTATCTTAGACTGGGAATGAACTCCGTATGCCTAAGCCAACCGACGAAACGAGCGGACGGGCGGGCACTACGCCGGCCAGAGAGACGGGATGCGCAAGCCGTGGATCGATAGGGTGGTAGGTGGGTTAGGTACATCTTCATATTTCTGTGTGCCAATGCCATTTTTATGGCTTGTAAATTCATACAATGGTCCCTTAAGCCTTCACGTGAGGTTTCATGCCAAGACGACTCATTTTCTATTTTTCACGATTTTTGAAACTTTTTACGGTTCAAGATTTTTTAAAATTTTTTCGGCAGGAGTTTTGGCCCCAAACTTGGTAGACGTGATCCTTGTATTTTTGTTGGCATGCACAAAAAAATTCAGCTGGAAACACAAAGTGTATAAGATTTTGTGACCATTTCAAAAAAGTGTCCCCATTTCAGACACTTTAATAGCTACTGGCAGCAAGCTTGTAAAATCTCAAATGCTCTTTAAGGGGGTGCGAGTTCTCGAGGTTTGATGAGGGATAGGGGACCAATATAAGGGCCAAGTACCAGCACCCATCACACATCATGTGCAAACACCCCCCGACCCCCCCAATCGCTGGAACGCCAATGCCGCCGGTCAGGTTCTCCGGCGATGGTGCCTTGGTGAAGAAAAATGCGGCACCAGCACATGCCCGAGCCCAGCAAGTGCTGTCGCAACTCTCGATCCGGTCCGATCTTAAACTGGGAATGAACTTTGTATGCTTAGAATGGAAATGAACTCCGTATGCTTAAGTCAACCCACGAAACGAGCGTGCAGGCGTTCAGCCGAGCAGAGGGAAGGGATGCGTAAGCCGGGGATAGGCCGGATCCCCTTCTACGTGCTGCCCATCCTGCTACCGCAACCCTCAGCCTGGTCCTATCTTAGACTGGGAATGAACTCCGTATGCCAAAGCCAACTGATGAAACAAGTGGGCGGGCGGGCACTACGCCGGCCAGAGAGATGGGATGCGCAAGCCATGGATCGATAGGGCGGTAGATGGGTTTAGACGACTCGTTTTCTATTTTTTGTGATTTTTGAAACTTTTTACGGTTCAGGATTTTTTAAAATTTTTTTGGCAGGAGTTTTGGCCCCAAACTTGGTAGACGTGATCCTTTTAGTTTTTTTGGCTTGTACAAAAAAAATCAGCTAAAAACTCGAAGTGTACAAGATTTTGTTACCATTTGAAAAAAGTGTCCCAATTTCAGACACTTTAATGGCTACTGGCAACAAACCTGTAAAATCTCAAATGCTCTTTAAGGGGGTGTGAGTTCTCAAGGTTTGATGAGGGATAGGGGGCCAATATAAGGGCCAAGCACCAGCACCCATCACACATCATGTGTGCACACCCCCCCGACCCCCCCGATCGTCGGAAGCCCAATGCCATCGGTCAGGTTCTCTGGCGATGCTCCGATGATGGTGCCCCGGCGAAGAAAAATGCAGCACCAGCACATGCTCGAGCCCAGCATGTGCTGCCACAACCTCGATCTGGTCCGATCTTAGACTGGAAATGATCTCCGTATCCTTAGACTGGGAATTAACCCCGCATGCCTAAGTCAACCCACGAAACGAGCGTGCGGGCGTTCAGCAGGCCAGAGGGGTGGGATGCGCAAGTCGGGGATCGGCCGGGTCCCCCTCTGAGTGCTGCCAATCCTACTGCTGCAACCCTTGATCCGGTCCTATCTTAGACTGGGAATGAACTCCGTATGCCTAAAACAACCGGTGAAACGAGCGGGCGGGCGGGCACTACGTCGGCCAGAGAGACGGGATGCGCAAGCCGTGGATCGATAGGGTGGTAGGTGGGTTTAGGTACATCTTCATATTTCTGTGTGCCAATGCCATTTTTATGGCTTGTAAATTCATACAATGGTCCCTTAAGCCTTCACGTGAAGTTTCATGCCAAGACAATCCATTTTCTATTTTTCACGATTTTTGAAACTTTTTGCGGTTCAAGATTTTTTAAAATTTTTTTAGAAGGAGTTTTGGCCCCAAACTTGGTAGACGTGATCCTTGTATTTTTGTTGGCATGCACAAAAAACTTCAGCTAGAAACACGAAGTGTATAAGATTTTGTGACCATTTCAAAAAAGTGTCCCCATTTCAGACACTTTAATAACTACTGGCGACAAGCCTGTAAAATCTTAAATGCCCTTTAAGGGGGTGCGAGTTCTTGAGGTTTGATGAGGGATAGGGGGCCAATATAAGGGCCAAGTACCAGCATCCATCGCACATCATGTGCGCACACCCCCCGGCCCCCCCAATCGCTGAAACGCCAATACCGCTGGTCAGGTTCTCCGGTGATGGTGCCCCGGTGAAGAAAAATACGGCACCAGCACATGCCCGAGCCCAGCAAGTGCTGCCGCAACCCACGGTCCGGTCTGATCTTAGACTGGGTATGAACTTTGTATGCTTCGAATGGAAATGAACTCCGTATGCTTAAGTCAACCCATGAAACGAGCGTGCGGGCGCTCAGCCGGCCAGAGGGCCGGGATGCGTAAGCCGGGGATAGGCCGGCTCCCCCTCTGCGTGCTGCTGATCCTGCTACCGCAACCCTCGGTCTGGTCTGATCTTAGACTGGGAATGAACTCCGTATGCCTAAGCCAACCAACGAAACGAACGGGCGGGCGGGCGGGTGGGCACTACGCCGGCCAGAGACACAGGATGCGCAAGCCATGGATCGATAGGGTGGTAGGTGGGTTTTGGAACATCTTCATATTTCTACGTGCCAATGCCATTTTATGGCTTGTAAATTCATACAATGGTCCCTTAAGCCTTCAGGTGAAGTTTCATGGCAAGTTGACTCGTTTTCTATTTTTCATGATTTTCGAAACTTTTTATGGTTCGAGATTTTTTAGAATTTTTTCGGATGGAGTTTTGGCCCCAAACTTGGTAGACGAGATCCTTGTATTTTTGTCGGCATGCACAAAAACATTCAGCTAAAAACTTGAACTGTACAAGATTTTGTTACCATTTGAAAAAAGTGTCCCCATTTCTGACACTTTAATGGCTACTGGCAGCAAACCTATAAAATCTCAAATGCTCTTTAAGGGGGTGTGAGTTCGCGAGGTTTGATGAGGGGTAGGGGGCCAATATAAGGGCCAAGTACCAGCACCCATCACACAACATGTGCGCACACCCCCCCGGCCCCCCCGATTGTCGGAACCTCAATGTCACCGGTTAGGTTCTCTGGCGTTGCTCCGACGATGGTGCCCTGACGAAGAAAAGTGCGGTACCAGCACATTCCCGAGCCCAGCATGTGCTGCCGTAACCCTCGGTCCAGTTCGATCTTAGACTGGGAATGAACTCCTTATGCTTAGACTGGGAATGAACTCCGTATGCCTAATCAACCCACAAAACGAGCGTGCGGACGCTCAGCCGGTTAGAGGGGCGGGATGCGCAAGTCGGGGATCGACCAGGTCCCCCTCTGCGTGCTGCCGGTCCTGCTACGACAACCTCGATCCAGTCCAATCTTAGATTAGGAATGAACTCCATATGCCTAAGCCAACAATGAAAACGAGCGAGCGGGCGGACGGGCACTACGCCGACCAGAGAGACGGGATACGTAAGGCGTGGATCGATAGGGTGGTAGGTGGGTTTATGCATATGTTCATATTTCTATGTGCCAATGCCATTTTTATGGCTTGTAAATTCATACAATGGTCCCTTAAGCCTTCACGTGAAGTTTCATGGCAAGACGACTTGTTTTCTATTTTTCATAATTTTCGAAACTTTTTACGGTTCGAGATTTTTTAAAATTTTTTCGGATGGAGTTTTGGTCCCAAACTTGGCAGATATGATCCTTGTATTTTTGTTGGCATGCACAAAAACATTCAGCTAAAAACTCGAAGTGTACAAGATTTTGTGACCATTTGAAAAAAGTGTCCCCATTTCAGACACTTTAATGGCTACTGGCATGTGTGCGCACCCCCCGGCCCCCCCGATCACCGAAAGCCTAATGCCGTCGGTCAGGTTCTCCGACGATGCTCCGACGATGGTGCCCCGATGAAGAAAAATATGGCGCCAGCGTATGCCCGTGCCCAACATGTGCTACCGCAACCCTCGGTCCAATCCGATCTTAGACTGGGAGTGAACTTCGTATGCTTAGACTGGGAATGAACTCTGTATGCCTAAGTCAACCCACGAAACGAGAGTGCGGGAGCTCAGCCGGCCAGAGGGGTGGGATGCTTAAGTCGGGGATCGGCCAGGTCCCCCTCTGTGTACTGCTGATCCTGCTACCGTAACCCTTGGTCCAGTCTGATCTTAGACTAGGAATGAACTCCGTATGCCTAAGACAACCGACGAAACGAGCGGGTAGGGTGGCGGGCGGGCACTACGTCGGTCAGTGAGACGGGTTGCGCAAGTCGTGGATCGATAGGGTGGTAGGTGGGTTTAGGCACATCTTCATATTTCTGTGTGCCAATGCTAGTTTTATGGCTTGTAAATTCATACAATGGTCCCTTAAGTCTTCACGTGAAGTTTCATTGCAAGATGATATTCGAAAATTTTTTGCGGTTCAAGATTTTTTAAAATTTTTTTGAAAGGAGTTTTGGACCCAAACTTGGTAGACGTGATCCTTGTATTAATGCAAAAAAAATTCAGCTAAAAACTCGAAGTGTACAAGATTTTGTGATCATTTGAAAAAAGTGTCCCAATTTTAGACACTTTAATGGCTACTGGCAGCAAACCTGTAAAATCTCAAATGCTCTTTAAAGGGGTGTGAGTTCTAGAGGTTTGATGAGGGATAGGGGGCCAACATAAGGGCCAAGTACCAGCACCCATTGCACATCATGTGCGCAAACCCCCCGGCCCCCCCAATCACTGGAACCCCAATGCCGCCGGTCAGGTTCTCCGACGATGGTGCCCCGACGAAGAAAAATGTGGCACCAGCACATGCTCGAGCCCAGAATGTGCTACCGTAATCCTCGGTCCAGTCCGATCTTAGACTGGGAATGAACTCCGTATGGTTAGACTGGGAATGAACTTCATATGCCTAAAGAAACCCACGAAATGAGCGTGCGGGCGCTCAGTCAACCAGAGGGGCGAGATGCGTAAGTCGGGTCCCCCTCTGCATGCTGCCGATCCTGCTACCGTAACCCTCGGTCCGATCTAATCTTAGACTAGGAATGAACTCCATATGCCTAAGCCAATCGACGAAACGAGCGGGCGGGCGGCCGAGCGGGCACTACGCCGACCAGAGAGACGGGATGCGCAAGCCGTGGATCGATAGGTTGGTAGGTGGGTTTAGGCACATCATCATATTTCTGCTTGCCAATGCCATTTTTATGGCTTGTAAATTCATACAATGGTCCCTTAAGCCTTCACGTGAAGTTTCATGGCAAGACAACTCGTTTTCTATTTTTCATGATTTTCAAAACTTTTTGCGGTTCGGGATTTTTTAAAATTTTTTCGGATGGTGTTTTGGCCTCAAACTTGGTAGACGTGATCCTTTGTATTTTTGTTGGCATGCACAAAAAAATTCAGCTAAAAACTCAAAGTGTACAAGATTTTGTGACCATTTGAAAAAAGTGTCCCCATTTTTGACACTTAATGGCTACTGGCAGCAAACCTGTAAAATCTCAAATGCTCTTTAAGGGGCTGTGAGTCCTCAAGGTTTGATGAGGGACAGGGGGCCAATATAAGGGCCAAGTACCAGCACCCATCACACCTCATGTGTGCACACCCCCCGGCCCCCCCAATCATCGGAACCCCAATGCTGCCGATCAGGTTCTCCGGCGATGCTCTGGCGATGGTGCCCTGGCGAAGAAAAATGTGGCACAAGCACATGCCCGAGCCCAGCATGTGCTACCGTAACCCTCGGTCCAGTCCAATCTTAGACGGGGAATGAACTCCGTATGCCTAAGCCTACCGATGAAACGAGCGGGCGGGTGAGCACTGCACTGGCCAGAGAGACGGGATGCGCAAGTCATGGATCGATAGGGTGGTAGGTGGGTTTAGGCACATCTTCCTATTTCTGCCTGCCAATGCCATTTTTATGGCTTGTAAATTCATACAATGGTCCCTTAAGCCTTCACGTAAATTCATACAACTTTTTACGGTTCGAAATTTTTCAAAATTTTTTCGGAATAAGTTTTGGCCCCATACTTGGTAGAAGTGATCCTTGTATTTTTGTTGGCATGCACAAAAATGATCATCTAAAAACTTGAAGTGTACAAGATTTTGTGACCATTTGAAAAAAGTGTCCCATTTCAGACACTTTAATGGCTACTGGTAGCAAACCTGTAAAATCTCAAATGCTCTTTAAGGGGGTGTGAGTTTTCGAGGTTTGATAAGGGATAGGGAGCCAATATAAGGGCCAAGTACCAGCACCCATCGCACATCATGTGCGCACACCCCACCCGGCCCCCCCGATCACCGGAACCCCAATGCCGTCGGTCAGGTTCTCCGACGATGGTGCCCCTACGAAGAAAAATGTGGCACCAGTACATGCCCGAGCCCAGCATATGCTGCCGTAACCTCGGTTTGGGCCGATCTTAGACTGGGAATGAACTCCATATGGTTAGACTGGGAATGAACTTTGTATGCCTAAGTCAACCCATGAAACGAGCGTGCGGGCGCTCAACGGGTCAGAAAGGTGGGATGCGCAAGCCGGGGATCGGTCAGGTCCCTCTCTGCGTGCTACCGATCCTGCTATCGCAACCCTCAGTTCGAACTAATCTTAGACTAGAATGAACTCCGTATGCCTAAGCCAACCGACGAAACGAGCGTGCGGGTGGGCACTACGTCGGCCAAAGAGACGGGACGCGCAAGTTATGGATCGATAGGGTGGTAGGTGGGTTTAGGCACATCTTCATATTTCTGCATGCCAATGCCATTTTTATGGCTTGTAAAATCATACAATGGTCCTTTAAGCCTTCACGTGAAGTTTCATGGCAAGACGACTCGTTTTCTATTTTTCACGATTTTCGAAGCTTTCTGTAGTTCGAGATTTTTTAAAATTTTTTTGGATGGAGTTTTGGCCCCAAACTTGGTAGACGTAATCCTTGTATTTTTTTTGGTGTACACAAAAAAATTCAGCTAAAAACTCAAAGTGTACAAGATTTTGTGATCATTTGAAAAAAGTATCCCCATTTCAGACGCTTTAATGACTATTGGCAGCAAACCTGTAAAATCTCAAATGCTTTTTAAGGGGGTGTGAGTTCTCGAGGTTTGATGAGGGATAGGGGGCCAATATAAGGGCCAAGTACCAGCACCCATCGCACATCATGTGCTCACACCCCCCGGCCCCCTGATCGTCGGAACCCTAATACCATCGGTCAGGTTCTCCGACGATGCTCCGACGATGGTGCCCCGATGAAGAAAATTGCAACACCAGCACATGCCCGAGCCAAGCATGTGCTGCTGCAACCCTCGGTCCGGTCTGATCTTAGACTGGGAATGAACTTCGTATGCCTAAGCCAACCGATTAAACGAGCGGGCGGACGGGCGGGCGGGCACTACGCTGGCCAGAGAGATAGGATGCGCAAGCCGTGGATCGATAGGGTGGTAGGTGGGTTTAGGCACATCTTCATATTTCTGCATGCCAATGCCATTTTTATGGCTTGCAAATTCATACAATGGTCCTTTAAGCCTTCACGTGAAGTTTCTTGGCAAGACGACTCGTTTTTTATTTTTCACGATTTTCGAAACTTTTAACAGTTGAAGATTTTTTAAAATTTTTTCGAAAGGAGTTTTGACCCCAAGCTAGGTAGATGTGATCCTTGTATTTTTGTTGGCATGCAAAAAAAAATCAGCCAAAAACTCGAAGTGTACAAGATTTTGTGACCATTTGAAAAAAGTGTCCCCATTTTCAGACACTTTAATGGCTACTGGTAGCGAACCTGTAAAATCTCAAATGCTCTTTAAGGGGGTGTGAGTTCTCGAGGTTTGATGAGGGATAGGGGGCCAATATAAGGGCCAAGTACCAGCACCCATCGCACATCATGTGCGCACACCCCACCCGGCCCCCCCGATCACCGGAACCCCAATGCCGTCGGTCAGGTTCTCCAGTGATGGTGCCCCGACGAAGAAAAATACGGCACAAGCACATGCCCGAGCCCAGCATGTGCCCCCGTAACCCTCGGTATGGTCTGATCTTAGACTTGAAATGAAGTCCGTATGCCTAAGCCAAGCGACGAAATGAGCGGGCAGGCAGTCGGGCGGGCGGGCGAGCACTACGTCAGCCAGAGAGACGGGATGCGCAAGTTGTGGATCGATAGGGTGGTAGGTGGGTTTAGGTACATCTTCATATTTCTGCATGGAAATGCAATTTTTATTGCTTGTAAATTCATACAATCGTCCCTTAAGCCTTCACACGAAGTTTCATGGCAAGACGACTCGTTTTCTATTTTTCATGATTTTTGAAACTTTTTGCGGTTCAGGATTTTTTAAAATTTTTTCAGAAGGATTTTTCGCCCCAAACTTGGCAGACGTGATCGTTGCATTTTTTTTTGCATGCACAAAAAAATTCAGCTAAAAACTCGATGTGTACAAGATTTTGTGACCATTTGAAAAAAGTGTCCCCATTTCAGACACTTTAATGGCTACTGGCAGCAAACCTGTAAAATCTCAAATGCTCTTTAAGGGGGTGTGAGTTCTCAAGGTTTGATGAGGGATAGGGGGCCAATATAGGGGCTTAGTACCAGCAGCCATCGCACATCATGTGCGCACACCCCCCCGACCCCCCGATCATCGAAACCCCAATGTCATCGATTAGGTTCTCCGACATTGCTCCGGCGATGGTGCCCCGGCGAAGAAAAATGCGGCACCAGCACATGCCCAAGCCCAGCATGTGCTGCCGTAACCCTCGGTCCGGTCCTATCTTAGACTCGAAATGAACTCCATAGCTTAGACTGGGAATGAACTCTGTATGCCTAAGTCAACCCACGAGACGAGCATGCGGGGGCTCAGCCGGCCAGAGGGGCGGGATGCGCAAGCCGGGGATCGACCGGGCCCCCCTCTGCGTGCTGCCGATCCTGCTGCCCCAACCCTCAGTCTGGTCTGATCTTAGACTGGAATGAACTCTGTATGCCTAAGCCAACCGACGAAATGAGCGAGTGGGCGGGCGGGTGGGCACTACGCCGGCCAGAAAGACGGGATGCGCAAGCCATGGATCGATAGGGTGGTAGGTGGGTTTATACACATCTTCATATTTCTGCGTGCCAATGCCATTGTTATGGCTTGTAAATTCATACAATGGTCCCTTAAGCCTTCACGTGAAGTTTCATGGCAAGACGACTCGTTTTTTATTTTTCACGATTTTTGAAACTTTTTACGGTTCGAGATTTTTTAAAATTTTTTCGGAACGGGTTTGGCCCCAAACTTGGTAAACATTATCCTTGTATTTTTGTTGGCAAGCACAAAAAAATTCAGCTAAAAACTCGAAGTGTACAAGATTTTGTGACCATTTGAAAAAAGTGTCCCCATTTCAGACACTTTAATTGCTACTGGCAGCAAACCTGTAAAATCTCAAATGCTCTTTAAGGGGGTGTGAGTTCTTGAGGTTTAATGAGGGATAGGAGGCCAATATAAGGGCCAAGTACCAGCACCCATCGCACATCATGTGCGCACACCCCCTGGCCCCCTCGATCGCCGGAACCCCAATACCGCCGATCAGGTTCTCTGGCGATTCTCCGGCGATGGTGCCCCGACGAAGAAAAATGTGGCACCAGCACATGCTCGAGCCTAGCATGTGCTGCCGTAACCCTCGATCCGATCTAATCTTCGACTGGGAATGAACTCCGTATGCTTAGACTGGGAATGAACTCCGCATGCCTCAGTCAACCCACGAAACGAGCGTGCGGGCGCTCAGCCGGCTAGAAGGGCGGGATGCGCAAGCCGGGGATTGGCCGGGTCCCCCACTGCATGCTATCGATCCTCCTACCACAACCCTTGGTCCGGTCGGATCTTAGACTAGCAATGAACTACGTATGCCTAAGCCAACGGACGAAATGAGCGGACGGGCGGGCGGGCGGGCATTACGCCAGCCAGAAAGACGAGATGCGCAAGCCGTGGATCGATAGGGTGGTAGGTGGGTGGCTCGTAAATTCATACAATGGTCCCTTAAGCCTTCACGTGAAGTTTCATGGCAAGACAACTCATTTGAAAAAAGTGCCCCCATTTCAGACACTTTAATGGCTACTGGCAGCAAACCTGTAAAATCTCAAATGCTCTTTAAGGGGGTGTGAGTTCTCAAGGTTTGATGAGGGATAGGGGGCCAATATAAGGGCCAAGTACCAGCACCCATCGCACATCATGTGCGCACACCCCCCGCCCCCCCCGGATCGTCGGCACCCCAATCCCATCGATTAGGTTCTGCGGCAATGGTGCCTCGACGAAGAAAAATACGGCACCAGCACATGCCCGAGCCCAGCATGTGCTGCCGCAACCCTCTATCCAGTCCGATCTTAGACTGGGAATGAACTTCGTATGCTTAGACTGAGAATGAACTCCGTATGCCTAAGTCAACCAACAAAATGAGCGTGCAGGCGCTCAGCCGACCAGAGGTGAGGGATGCGCAAGTCAGGGATCGACCGGGTACCCCTCTGCGTGCTGTCGATCCTGCTGCCGCAACCCTCAGTCCGGTCTGATCTTAGACTAGGAATGAACTCCGTATGCCTAAGCCAACCGACGAAACGAGCAGGTGGCCAGGCGGGCGGGCAATACTTCGGCCAGAGAGACGGGATGCGCAAGCCGTGGATCGATAAGGTGCTAGGTGGGTTTAGCAACATCTTCATATTTCTGTGTGCCAATGCCATTTTTATGGCTTGTAAATTCATACAATGGTCCCTTAAGCCTTCATGTGAAGTTTCATGGCAACACGACTCGTTTTCTATTTTTCAAGATTTTTTAAACTTTTTGTGACTTGGGATTTTTTAAAATTTTTTTGGAAGGATTTTTGGCCCCAAACTTGGTAGACGCGATCCTTGTATTTTCGTTGGGATGCACAAAAAAATTCAGCTAAAAACTGGAAGTGTACAAAATTTTGTGACCATTTGAAAAAAGTGTTCCCATTTTCAGACACTTTATTGGCTACTGGCAGCAAACCTGTAAAATCTTAAATGCTCTTTAAGGGGGTGTGAGTTCTCGAGGTTTGATGACGGATAGCAGGCCAGTATAAGGGCCAATTACCAGCACCCATCACAATCATGTGCGCACACCACCCCCGGCCCCCCGATCACCGAAACCCTAATGCTATCGGTCAGGTTCTCCGGTGATGCTCCGGTGATGGTGCCCCGACGAAGAAAAATGCGGCACCAGCTCATGCCGAGCCCAGCATGTGCTGCTGCAACCCTCGGTTCGGTTCGATCTTAGATTGGGAATGAACTCCGTATGCTTAGATTGGGAATGAACTCCGTATGCCTAAGTCAACCCATGAAACGAGTGTGCAGGCGCTTAGCCGGCCAGAGGGGCGGGATGCGCAAGCCAGGGATCGATCGGGTCCCCTTCTACGTGCTGCCGATCCTCCTACCACAACCCTTGGTCCGGTCCGATCTTAGACTGGAAATGAACTCCGTATGCCTAAGCCGACCGATGAAATGAGCGGGCAGGCGGGCGGGCACTACGCCGGCCAGAGAGACGGGATGCGCAAGCCGTGGATCGATACGGTTGTAGGTGGGTTTAGGGACATCTTCATATTTCTGTGTGCCAATGCCATTTTTATGGCTTGTAAATTCATACAATGGTCGCTTAAGCCTTCACGTGAAGTTTTTCATGGCAAGACGACTCGTTTTCTATATTTCATGATTTTTGAAACTTTTTATGGTTCAAGATTTTTTTAAATTTTTTTGGAAGGAGTTTTCACCCCAAACTTATTAGACATGATCCTTGTATTTTTGTTGGCATGCACAAAAAAATTCAGCTAAAAACTCGAAGTGTACAAGATTTTGTGACCATCTGAAAAAAGTGTCCCCATTTCAGACACTTTAATGGCTACTGGCCGCAAACCTATAAAATCTCAAATGCTCTTTAAGGGGTTTGAGTTCTTGAGGTTTGATGAGGGATAGGAGGCCAATATAAGGGCCAAGTACCAACACCCATCGCACATCATTTGCGCACACCCCCCCCGATCGTCGAAACCACAATGCCGCCAGTCAGGTTCTCCGGCGATGGTGTCCCGGTAAAGAAAAATGCGGCACCAGCACATGCACGAGCCCAGCATCTGCTGCCACAACCCTCGGTCTGGTCCGATCTTAGACTGGGAATGAACTCTGTATGCTTAGACTGGGAATGAACTCCGTATGACTAAGTCAACCGGCGAAATGAGCGTGCTGGTGGGTTTAGGCAGATCTTCGTATTTCTACATGTCAATGCCATTTTTATGGCTTCCAAATTCATGCAATGGTCCCTTAAGCCTTCACATTAAGTTTCATGGCAAGACAACTTGTTTTCTATTTTTCATGGTTTTTGAAACTTTTTACGGTTTGGGATTTTTCAAATCTTTTTGGGAAGGAGTTTTGGCCCCAAACTTGGTAGACGTGATCCTTTTATTTTTGTTGGCATGTACAAAAAATTTCAGCTAAAAACTAGAAGTGTACAAGATTTTGTGACCATTTGGAAAAAGTGTCCCCATTTCAGACACTTTAATGGCTACTGGCAGCAAACCTGTAAAATCTCAAATGCTCTTTAAGGCGGTATGAGTTCTAGTGGTTTGATGAGGGATAGGGGGCCAATATAAGGGCCAAGTACCAGCATCGATCGCACATCATGTGTGCACACCCCCCCGGCCCCACCAATCTTCGGAACCCCAATACCGTCGATCAGGTTCTCTAGCGATGTTCCGGTGATGGAGCCCCGACGAAGAAAAATATGGCACCAGCACATGTCCAAGCCCAGCATGTGCTGCCATAACCCTCAATCCGGTCCGATCTTAGACTGGGAATGAACTCTGTATGCCTAAGTCAACCCATGAAACGAGCCTGCGGGCACTCAACCGGCCAGAGGGGCGGGATGTGCAAGCCGGGGATCGACCGGGTCCCCCGTGCTGCCGATCTTGCTATCGCAACCCTCGATCCTGTCCACTCTTAGACTGAGAATGAACTCCGTATGCCTAAGCCAACCGACGAAACCAGCGGGCGGTCGGGCACTACACCGACCGAAGAGACGAGATGCACAAGACGTGGATTGATAGGGTGATAGGTGGGTTTAGGAACATCTTCATATTTCTACATGCCAATGCCATTTTTATGGCTTGTAAATTCATACAATGGTCCCTTAAGCCTTCACGTGAAGGTTCATGGCAAGACGACTCGTTTTCTATTTTTCACGATTTTTGAAACTTTTTGCGGTTCGGGATTTTTTAAAATTTTTTCGGAAGGAGTTTTGGCCCAAACTTTGTAGACGTCATCCTTGTATTTTTGTTGGCATGCACAAAACAATTCAGCTAAAAACTCGAAGTGTACAAGATTTTGAGACCATGTGAAAAAAGTGTCCCCATTTCAGACACTTTAATGGCTACTGGCAGCAAACCTGTAAAATCTCAAATGCTATTTAAAGGGGTGTGAGTTCTCAAGGTTTGATGAGGGATAGGGGGCCAATATAAGGGCCAAGTACCAGCACCCATCGCACATCATGTGCGAACACCCCCCCGGCCCCCCCGATTGCCGGAACCCCAATGCCATCGGTCAGGTTCTTCGACGATGCTCCGACAATAGTGCCCCGGTGAAGAAAAATGTGGCACCAGCACATGCCCGAGTCCAACAGGTGCTGTCGTAACCCTCGGTCTGATCAGATCTTAGACTGTGAATGAACTCCGTATGCTTAGACTGGGAATGAACTCCGTATGCTTAAACTGGGAATGAACTCCGTATGCCTAAGTGAACCCACGAAACAAGCGTTCGGGCGCTCAGTCGGCCAGAGGGGCGGGATGCGCAAGTCGGGGATAGTCGTGTCCCCCTTTATGTGCTGCCGGTCCTGCTACTGCAACCCTCGATCCAGTCTGATCTTAGACTGGGAATGAACTCCGTATGCCTAAGCCAACCAATGAAACGAGCGGGCGGGCGGGCAGTCGGGCACTATGCCGGCCAGAGATACGGGATGCACAAGATGTTGATTGATAGGATGGCAGGTGGGTTTAGGCACATCTTCATATTTCTACGTGCCAATGCCATTTTTATGGCTTGTAAATTCATACAATGGTCCCTTAAGCCTTCACGTGAAGTTTCATGGCAAGACGACTCGTTTTCTCTTTTTCACGATTTTTGAAACTTTTTGGGGTTCAGGATTTTTTAAAATTTTTTCGTAAGCAGTTTTGGCCCAAAACTTCATAGACGTGATCCTTGTATATTTGTTGGCATGCATAAAAAAATTCAGGTAAAAGCTCAAAGTGTACAAGATTTTGTGACCATTTGAAAAAAGTGTCCCCATTTCAGACACTTTAATGGCTATGGCAGCCAACCTATAAAATCTCAAATGCTCTCAAGGTTTGATGAGGGATAGGGGGCCAATATAAGGGTCAAGTACTAGCACCCATCGCACATCATGTGCGCACACCCCCCGACCCCCCCGATCGTCGGAACCCCAGTGCCGTCGGTCAGGTTCTCCGGTGATGCTTCGACGATGGTGCCCCAGCGAACAAAAATGTGACACCAGCACATGCCTGACCCCAACATGTGATGCCGCAACCGTCGGTCTAGTCTGACCTTAGACTGGGAATGAACTCCGTATGCTTAGACTTGGAATGAACTCCATATGCCTAAGTCAACCCATGAAACGAGCATACAGGTGCTCAGCCAGCCAGAAGGGTGGGATGAGCAAGTCGGGGATCAACCGGGTCCCCCTCTGTGTGCTACCGATCCTGCTGCTGCAACCCTCGGTCCGGTCCGATCTTAGACTGGGAATGAACTCCGTATGCCTAAGCCAACTGATGAAACGAGCGGACGGGTGGGTGGGCACTACGCCGGCCGGAGAGACGGGATACGAAAGCCGTGGATCAATAGGGTGGTTGGGGGGTTTAGGCACATCTTCATATTTCTACATGCCAATGCCATTTTTATGGCTTGTAAATTCATACAATGGTCCCTTAAGCCTTCACGTGAAGTTTCATCACAAGATGACTCGTTTTCTATTTTTCATGATTTTTGAAACTTTTTACGGTTCAGGATTTTTAAAAATTTTTCGAAATAAGTTTTGGCCCCAAACTTGGTAGACGTGATCCTTGTATTTTTGTTGGCATGCAAAAAAAAAATTCAAGTAAAAACTCAAAGTGTACAAGATTTTGTGACCATTTGAAGAAAGTGTCCCCATTTCAGACACTTTAATGGCTACTGGCAGCAAACCTGTAAAATCTCAAATACTTTTTAAGGGGGTGTGAGTTCTGGAGGTTTGATGAGGGATAGGGGGCCAATATAAGGGCCAAGTACCAGCACCCATCGCACATCATGTGCGCACACCCCTTCGGCCCCCCGATCGCCGGAACCTCATTGTCGCCGGTCAGGTTCTCATGTAATGCTCTAGCGATGGTGCCCCGACGAAGAAAAATATGGCACTAGCACATGCTCGAGCCCACGAAATGAGGGTGCGGGTACTCAGCCAGCCAGAGGGGCGAGATGCGCAAGCCGAGGATCGACCGGGTCCCCTTCTGTGTGCTGTTGATCTGCTACTGCAACCCTCAGTCCGATCCAATCTAAGACTGGGAATCAACTCCGTACGCCTAAGCCAATCGACGAAACCAGCGGGCGAGCGGGCACTACGCCGACCAGAGAGACAGGATGTGCAAGCCACGAATCGATATGGTGGTAGGTGGGTTTAGGCTCATCTTCATATTTCTGCATGCCAATGCCATTTTTATGGCTTGTAAATTCATACAATGGTCCCTTAAGCCTTCACGTGAAGTTTCATGGCAAGACGACTCGTTTTCTATTTTTCACGATTTTCAAAACTTTTTTCATTTCAAGATTTTTTAAAATTTTTTTGGAAGGAGTTTTGGCTCCAAACTTGGTAGACATGATCCTTTTATTTTTGTTGGCATGCAAAAAAAAATTCAGCTAAAAACACGAAGTGTACAAGATTTTGTGACCATTTGAAAAAAGTATCCCCATTTTAGACACTTTAATGGCTACTGGCAGCAAACCTGTAAAATCTTAAATGCTCTTTAAGGGGGTGTGAGTTCTCGAGGTTTGATGAGGGATAAGGGGCCAATGTGCGCACACCCCCCCGGCCCCCCCAATCGTCGGAACCCTAATGCCGTCGAACAGATTCTCCGGTGATGCTCCGACGATGGTGCCCTGACGAAGAAAAATGCGGCACCAGCACATGCCTGAGCCTAGCATGTGCTGCCACAACCCTCGGTCCGGTCTGATCTTAGACTGGGAAAGAACTGCATATGCTTAGACTGGGAATTAACTACGTATGCCTAAGTCAACCAATGAAATGAGCGTGCGGGCGCTCAGTCGGCCAGAGGGGCAGGATGCGCAAGCCGGGCATCAGTTGGGTCCCCCTCTACGTGCTATCGATCCTACTACCGCAACCCTCGGTCTGATCCGATCTTAGATTGGGAATGAACTCCGTATGCCTAAGCCAACCAATGAAACGAGCGGGCGAGCGGGCGGGTGGGAACTGTGTCGGCCAGAGAGATGGGATGCGCAAGTCACGGATCGATAGGGTGGTAGGTGGGTTTAGGCACATCTTCATATTTCTTCATGCCAATGCCATTTTTATGGGTTGTAAATTCATACAATGGTCCCTTAAGCCTTCACATGAAGTTTCATGGCAAGACGACTCATTTTCTATTTCTCATGATTTTCAAAACTTTTTGTAGTTCGGGATTTTTTAAAATTGTTTCGAAAGGAGTTTTGGCCCCAAACTTGGTAGACGTGATCCTTATTTTTTTGTGTGGCATGCACAAAAAAATTCAGCTAAAAACACAAAGTGTACAAGATTTTGTGACCATTTGAAAAAAGTGTCCCCATTTCAGACACTTTAATGGCTACTGGCAGCAAACTTGTAAAATCTCAAATGCTCTTTAAGGGGGTGTGAGTTCTTGAGGTGTGATGAGGGTTAAGGGGCCAATATAAGGGCCAAGTACCAGCACCCATCGCACATCATGTGCGCACACCCCCCCGGCCCCCCTACCATCAGAACCCCAATGCCGTCGGTCAGGTTCTCCGATGATGCTCCGGCCATGGTGCCCCGGCAAAGAAAAATACGGCACCAGCACATGCCTGAGCCCAGCTTGTGCTGCCACAACCCTCGGTCCGGTCCGATCTTGGACTGGGAATGAACTCTGTATGCCTAAGCCAACCGACGAAACGAGCGGGCGGGCACTACATCGGCCAGAGAGACGGGATGCGTAAGCTGTGGATCGATAGGGTGGTAGGTGGGTTTAGGCACATCTTCATATTTCTGCATCCCATTGCCATTTTTATGGCTTTTAAATTCATATAATGGTCCCTTAAGCCTTCGCGTCATGTTGCATGGCAAGACGAGTCGTTTTTTATTTTTCACGATTTTTGAAACTTTTTGCGGTTCAGGATTTTTCAAAATTTTTTCGGAAGGCGTTTTGGCCCCAAACTTAGTAGACGTGATCCTTGTATTTTTGTTGGCATGTACAAAAAAAATCAGGTAAAAACTCGAAGTGTACAAGATTTTGTGACCATTTGAAGAAAGTGTCCCCATTTCAGACACTTTAATGGCTACTGGCAGCAAACCTGTAAAATCTCAAATGCTCTTTAAGGGGTGTGAGTTCTCGAGGTTTGATGAGGGATAGGGGGCCAATATAAGGGCCAAGTACCAGCACCCATCTCACATCATGTGTGCACACCCCCTCCGACCCCCCCGATCACCGGAACCCCAATGCCGTCAGTCAGGTTCTCTGACAATGCTTCGGCGATGGTGCCCCGACGAAGAAAAATGCGGTAGTAGCACATGCCCGAGCCCAGCAAGTGCTGCTGCAACCCTCGGTCTGGCCCGATCTTAGACTAGGAATGAACTCCATATGCTGGGATTGGGAATGAACTCCATATGCTGGGATTGGGAATGAACTCCATATGCCTAAGTCTACCCACGAAACGAGCGTGCGGGCACTCAGTCGGCCAGAGGGGTGGGATGCGCAAGCCGGGGATCGGCCGGGTGCCCCTCTGCATGCTATCGCAACCCTCTATTTGATCTGATCTGAGACTTTGAATGAACTCTTTATGCCTAAGCCAACTGACGAAACGAGCAAGCGGGCGGTCGGACGAGTACTACGTCAGCCAGAGAGACGGGATGCGCAAGCTGTGGATCAATAGGGTGGTAGGTGGGTTTAGGCACATCTTCATATTGCTGCATGCCAATGGCATTTTTATGGCTTGTAAATTCATACAGTGGTCGCTTAAGCCTTCACGTGAAGTTTCATGGCAAGACGACTCGTTTTCTATTTTTCATGATTTTTAAAACTTTTTAGGGTTCAAGATTTTTTTAAATTTTTTTGGAAGGAGTTTTGGACCCAAACTTGGTAGACGTGATCCTTGTATTTTTTTTGGCATGCACAAAAAAATTCAGCTAAAAACTCGTAGTGTACAAGATTTTGTGACCATTTGAAAAAAATGTCCCCATTTCAGACACTTTAATGGCTATTGGCAGCAAACCTGTAAAATCTCAAATGCTCTTCAAGGGAGTGTGAGTTCTTGAGGTTTGATGAGGGATAGGGGGCCAATATAAGGGCCAAGTACCAGCACCCATCGCACATCATGTGCGCACACCCCCCGGCCCCCCTGATCATCGGAACCCCAATGCCATCGGACAGGTTCTCCGACTATGCTCCGACGATGGTGCCCCGGTGAAGAAAAATGCGGCACCAGCACATGCCCGAGCCCAGCATGTGCTGCCGCAACCCTCGGTCTGGTCCGATCTTAGACTGGGAATGAACTTCGTATGCTTAGACTAGGAATGAATTTCGTATGCCTAAGTCCACCCACGAAATGAGCGTGCGGGCACTCAGCCGGCCAAAGGGACGGGATACGCATGCCGGGGATCGGTCGGGTCCCCCTCTGCGTGCTCCAATCCTGCAGCCACAACCGTCGGGTCGGTCCGATCTTAGATTGGGAATGAACTCCTTATGCCTAAGTCAACCCACGAAACGAGCGTGCGGGCGCTCAGTCGGGCAGAGGGGCAGGATGCGTAAGTCGGGGATCGATCGGGTCCCCTCTGAGTGCTGCCGATCCTGCTGCAGCAACCCTTGGTCTGGTCTGATCTTAGACTGGGAATGAACTCCGTATGCCTAAGCTAACCGACGAAACGAGCGGGCGGGCGGGTGGGCGGGCAGGCACTACGTCGGCCAGAGAGATGGGATGTGCAAGCCATGGATCGATACGGTGGTAGGTTGGTTAAGTCACATCTTCATATTTCTACGTACCAATGCCATTTTTATGGATTGTAAATTCATACAATGGTCCCTTAAGCCTTCACGCGATGTTTCATGGCAAGACGACTCATTTTCTATTTTTCATGATTTTTGAAACTTTTTGCGGTTCGACATTTTTTAAAATTTTTTTGGAAGGAGTTTTCCCTGTAAACTTGGATGACGTGATCCTTGTATTCTTGTTGGCATGCACAAAAAAATTCAGCTAAAAACTCGAAGTGTAAAAGATTTTGTGACCATTTGAAAAAAGTGTCCCCATTTTAGACACTTTAATGGCTACTGGTAGCAAACCTGTAAAATCTCAAATGCTCTTTAAGGGGGTGTGAGTTCTCGAGGTTTGATGAATGATATGGGGCCAATATAAGGGCCAAGTACCAGCACCCATCACACATGATGTGCGCACACCCCCTCGGCCCCCCCGATCGTCGGAATGCCAATACCGCTGGTCAGGTTCTCCGTCGATGCTCCGATGAAGAAAAATGTGGTACCAGCAAATGCCCAAGCCCAGCATGTGCTGCCGCAACCCTCGATCCGATCCGATCTTAGACTGGGAATGAACTGCATATGCTTAGACTGGGAATGAACTCCGTATGCCTAAGTCAACCCATGAAACAAGCGTGCGGGCGCTCAACCGGTCAGAGGGGTGGGATGCGCAAGTCGGGGATCGATCGGGTCCCCTTCTGTGTGCTACCGCAACCCTCGGTCCAGTTCGATCTTAGACTGGGAATGACCTCCGTATGCTTAGATTGGGAATGAACTTCGTATGCCTAAGTCAACCCACGAAATGAGCATGTGGGCTCTTAACCAGCCAGAGGGGTGGGATGCGCAAGTCGGGGATCGATCGGGTCCCCCTCTGTGTGCTACCACAACCCTCGGTCCGGTCCAATCTTATACTAGGAATACACTTCGTACGCTTAGACTAAGAATGAACTCAGTATGCCTAAGTCATCACACGAAACGAGCGGCGGGCGCTCAGCCGGACAGAGGGGCGGGATGCGCAAGCCGGGGATCGATTAGGTCCCCCTCTATGTGCTACCGATCTTGCTGCAACTACCCTCAGTTCGGTCCGATCTTAGACTACCACAACCCACGAAACGAGCGGGCGGGCGGGCACTATGCCGGCTAGAGAGACGGGATGCGCAAGCCGTGGATCGATAGGGTGGTCGGTGGGTTTAGGCACATCTTTATATTTCTGCATGCCAATGCCATTTTTATGGCTTGTAAATTCATACAATGGTCCCTTAAGCCTTCACGTGAAGTTTCATGGCAAGACGACTCGTTTTCTATTTTTCATGATTTTCAAAAATTTTTACGGATCGAGATTTTTTCAAATTTTTTTGAAAGGAGTTTTGGCCTCGAACGTGGTAGACCTGATCCTTGTATTTTTTTCACACGCACAAAAAAAATTAGCTAAAAACTCGAAGTGTACAAGATTTTGTGACCATTTGAAAAAAGTGTCCCCATTTCAGACACTTTAATGGCTACTGGCAGCAAACCTATAAAATCTCAAATGCTCTTTAAGGGGGTGTGAGTTCTCGAGGTTTGATGAGGGATAGGGGGCCAATATAAGGGCCAAGTACTAGCACCCATCGCACATCATGAGCGCACACCCACCCCGATCGCCGGAACGCCAATGCCGCCGGTCAGGTTCTCCAGCAATGCTCTGGCGATGGTGCCCCGACGAAGAAAAATGCAACAACCCTCGGCCCGATCCGATCTTAGACTGGGAATGAACTCCGTATGCCTAAGCCAATCGACAAAACCAGCGTGCGAGCACTCAACCGGCCAGAGGGGCGGGATGCGTAAGTCAGGGATCGGTCGTGTCCCCCTCTACGTGCTGTCGATCCTGCTGCCACAACCCTCAGTCTAGTTCGATCTTAGACTGGGAATGAACTTCGTATGCCTAAGCCAACCGACGAAATGAGCGGGCGGGCGGGCGGGCAGTACCAGAGAGACAGGATGAAAAAGCCGTGGATTAATAGGGTGGTAGGTTGGTTTAGTCACATCTTCATATTTCTGCATGCCAATGCCATTTTTATGGCTTGTAAATTCATACAATGGTCCTTTAAGCCTTCACGTGAAGTTTCATGGCAAGATGACTCATTTTCTATTTTTCACGATTTTTGAAACTTTTTACGGTTTGGGATTTTTCAAAATTTTTTTGGAAGGAGTTTTGGCCCCAAAGATATTAGACGTGATCCTTGTATTTTTGTTGGCATGCACAAATAAATTCAGCTAAAAAGTCGAAGTGTACAAGATTTTGTGACCATTTGAAAAAAGTATCCCCATTTCAGACACTTTAATGGCTACTGGTAGCAAACCTGTAAAACCAGCACCCATCGCACATCATGTACGCACACCCCCCGGCCCCCCCGATCATCGAAACCCTAATGCCGCCGATCAGGTTCTCCGGCGATGCTCCGGTGATGGTGCCCCAGTGAAGAAAAATTCGGCACCAGCACATGCCCGACCCCAGCATGTGCTACCGCAACCCTTGGTCTGGTCTGATCTTAGACTGGGAATGAACTCCGTATGCCTAAGCCAACCGATAAAACGAGCGAGCGAACGGGCGGGCACTACGCCGGCCAGAGAGACGGGATGCGTAAGCCGTGGATCGATTGGGTGGTAGGTGGGTTTAGGCACATCTTCATATTTTTACTTGCCAATGCCATTTTTATGGTTTGTAAATTCATACAATCGTCCCTTAAGCCTTCAAGTGAAGTTTTATGGCAAGACGACTCATTTTCTATTTTTCATGATTTTTGAAACTTTTTATGGTTCGAGATTTTTTAAAACTTTTTCAGAAGGAGTTTTGGCCCCAAACTTGGTAGACGTGATCCTTGTATTTTTGTTGGCATGCACAAAAGCAATCAGCTAAAAACTCGAAGTGTACAAGATTTTGTGTCCATTTGAAAAAAGTGTCCCCATTTCAGACAATTTAATGGCTACTGGCAGCAAACCTATAAAATCTCAAATGCTTTTTAAGGGGGTGTGAGTTCTTGAGTTTTGATGAGGGATAGGGGGCCAATATAAGGGCCAAGTACCAGCACTCACCGCACATCATGTGCGCACACCCCCCCGGCCCCCCCGATCACTGGAACCCCGATGCCGTCGGTCATGTTCTCTGGCGACGCTCCGGTGATGGTGCCCCGACGAAGAAAAATGCGGCCCCAGCACATGCCGGAGCCCAGCATGTGCTGCCACAACCCTCGGTCTGGTCCGATCTTAGACTGGGAATGAACTCCGTATGCTTAGACTGGGAATGAACTTCGTATGCCTAAGTCAACCCACGAAACGAGCGTGCGGGCGCTCAGGCAGCCATAAGGGCGGGATGTGCAAGCTGGGGATTGGCTGGGTCCCCCTCTGCGTGCTGCCGATCTTGCTACCGCAACCCTCGGTCCGGTCTGATCTTCGGCTAGGAATGAACTCCGTATGCCTAAGCCAACCGACGGAACGAGTAGGCGGGTGGGCGGGCGGGCACTACGCCGGCCAGAGAGACGGGATGCGCAAGCTGTGGATCGATAGGGTGGTAGGTGGGTGTAGACACCCAATTTGGTCCAGGCCCGGATCAATTGGGCCTGGTCCAAATGGGTAGGTCCAATTTTATCTTTGTCATTTTTATTTTTATTTTATTTTGTGTTTTATGTATATCCTATGTATTTATTATTTATTATTAATAATATATGTTTTTTATTTTATTTATTTTTCTATTTTTATTTATTTAATTATATATTTTTATTTTTATTTTTTTATCCTATAATAATTTTTTTATTATCTTTTCTAATTATCTATTATTTTTTTATTTATTTGATTTTTATTTTGGAGGGCTGAGAGTGAAGGGTGAAGAATCCTACTGAGAATGGGGATTCAATCAAAAGAGTCCAGATCAGATTCAAAGATTGAATCCCCGTCCAAAGAGGAATTGGGATTGATCAGAATCTCCTGATCAATCCTTATAAAAGGGACCCTCTGGAACTGATGCAACGGAAGAAAACAGTAAGCAAAGGCTATTGATTTAAGGGAAAAGTGACGTATAGAAGGCTAAGAAAAGGTGTAGAAGGGTTCTGGGAATTAGAAGAAATTTTTTGAAGATTTTTGGCGTTTTTTTTTTCTGGGAATTTCTGAAAAATTTCAGATTCCGGTGAAAATTTTGGGCAACCTTGAAGTTTTCAATGACTTGCCCAGTTTTCGACAAAGAATCACA
Organism: Durio zibethinus; assembly: GCF_047325235.1. Lineage (NCBI taxonomy): Eukaryota > Viridiplantae > Streptophyta > Magnoliopsida > Malvales > Malvaceae > Durio > Durio zibethinus. The sequence continues at coordinate 13,732,989 of NC_143177.1, forward strand.
GAAATCGATGATCTTTCGGTGAACTTTCGACAAAAAAACCTAGATTTCGGTGACAAAACCCAGAATCTGATGAATCTTCAACCGGAGTTCTTTGACCTTTTAGAGAGAAGAGAGAGGAAAAAGGAAGAAGAGAGAGAGAGAAAAGGAGCTTTCTGTCGAAAAACAGAGGGAAGGGCCTTAAATACCCTACCAAAATGACGTCGTTTTGACCTTAAGTAACGCAGAGGATCCACGCGTTTTACCGAGATCCGACCCGACCCGAGCGTCGACCCGCATCCTGACCCGCGCGTGCCTCCCTCCTCCTAGCCAAGCCGAGCCAAGCCGAGCTTCCCAAGCCACACTCCGAGCCGTTTTCTCTTTCTTGAGTCGAGCCGCACTCCGAGCCACTCCAGGTTTTTTTTTTTAATTTTTTTATTTATTTGTTTATTTTATTTGTTTATTTTATTTGTTTTTATATTTATTAGATTAGGTTTTATTTAATATTTTTTTATCTTTATCTTATTTTTATTTTTGTTTTACTTTTCTTTATTTTTATTTTTATTTATTTTCACTTTTATTTTTTTTTATTATTCTATTTTCTTTAAATAAAAATCAAAAGTTCCAAAAAAAATATTTTTGGGGAAAAGTTGAAAGTATCAATCTTCCTTGAAAATCAAAATTTCTGAAAAATATTTTTAGGGAAAAGTTGAAAGTATCCATTTTCCTTGAAAATAAATTTTCAAAAAAAAAAAAAGGGATTTTTGAGGAAAAGTTGAAAGTATCAATTTTCCTTTGAAATAAATTTTCAAAAAAAATATTTTTGGGGAAAAGTTGAAAGTATCAATTTTCCTAAAAAATAAATTTCAAAAAAATATTTTTAGGGAAAAGTTGAAAGTATCAATTTTCCCTACACAAGAACAATCATCCTTTCCTTTCTTTTTATTTTTATTTTGATTTTGATTTTTCTTTAACTAATCCGACGACGGAACCTCTGCAAGTAAAATAGTAGTTTTTTCTTGCATACTCTTAAGGTGAGGGAATTTTCTCAATTTTTTGCTAAAAGTATTAGAGTCAATTGAGAAAAATTTCCAATAATTAATTACTTGGTAAAATTTTAAGGCTTTTGGATAACACAAATTTAAGCTGCTACCATCTTTTGATGGGCGTTGTGAGGGTGCTATAGCCTTCCTCACATGTAACCGAACTCCCGAACCATGTTCTGGTTAGCAGACCTGAACCTATTCTTTTAAGGACCCTTAAACTTAGGTGTCCCCTGAAAGGACTGATTCTTTAGGTGGCCAATCGCACCTAGATAAAAAAATTGGTGGCGACTCCCTAAAGTCAATGTCTAGCGATAGATCCTCGGATCTAGACATTATGACAGCTTGGCGACTCCATTGGGGACTTTGAGAGTCAGGCCAAAAAATAATTTGTGTTATCCAAAAGCCTAATAAAATTGAACCTTTTTGTATATATGTGTTATTATTCATTCATGTTTATTTACCTTGTTAATCATGTCATTCATATGCATGTGCATAGCATGAGCTCTATACCCGAGCTCCGTCCCTCTAAGAGGGAGTAAAGTACCTATTGCTTTCGTGAGGTCTAATGCCTCTGTAGTGGCTAGCGAAATACTCCCACTCAAATTGAACCTTTTCCACTTGTAACCTGTAATGGGTGAGGATTAGGGTGCCTTACTAGTCTGTGATGGACAAGGATGTAAGGAACAATTTGAGGACCTTTAGACTTTGACCCTTAAAACCACATATAGTGAACCTTAAGAGTGCCTAAACCTAGGATAGAGCCCTTTCTACCCAATGATAGATATACCCTGAAATTAAGACACAAAAAAGGTGTTTATCTAATCATTTTGATTGTTTAACTTTGTGCATCATTTTCATTATCATATGTAACATTATGCATCAGCATCACTTTCATTTCATCCATGGAACTAACTATGTTGTTTGTCTGATTGTATGCATCTGCATTATTTTTATGATCATGTTTTAACACAATCATTTACATCCATTTCATACTAGATTTCATTTAGGAAAATGTACATTCCATTCGTGCATCAAAGCATCATACACAAAGCGTAGCATAACATTTCTAATCATAAGTATGGTGCTCAAGGTCCAAGGATAGCTCCATCTAGCGAAAACCCTACTCATCCATACAACACAAGATCCAGAGTAAGGCAAATAGAGGAGGAAAGTTCCCATAGATTTGAAAAGATAGAAAAAGCCTAGGAGAAGATCGAAAGTGAACTAAGCAAGACTCTGGAGGCTCTTAATAACAGGAGTAAAGGAAAACAAGTTGAAGAAAATGCAAGCCAACAAGTTCCCTCACTGCAAGAAGTGGCTGACCCTTTATATCCTCCAGGTTTTGGCCCACCTCAAGTCCAGTCTACTCAAGAGGTCCCGCCACAACACTTCACATATCCAACATATCCTAGAATGCCATCAACTTTTAACCCAAGGCAGTATAACAGCTATGTAAATCCTATCTTCATTGAAAAAGCCGCAGAACCAATTCCTGATCTAGATGATTTAAAAGAGAAGGAGAAAGAAAAGATAAGAGTGGAAGTTCAGGAAAGCTCCAAGATTAGTATGCTAGAGCAAAGGTTACGGGCTGTGGAAGGATTTAGCTTTTATGGGTCAGTTGATGCTGCTGGGCTCTGCCTAGTCCCTGATGTGGTTATTCCTCATAAGTTCAAAGTACCAAAATTTGAAAAATATGATGGTACAAAGTGCCCTAAAACTCACATCACAATGTATTGTCAAAAAATGACAGCTCATGCTCATGATGAAAAACTCTTGATGCATGTCTTTCAAGATAGCCTTACAGGCTTAGCGGCCAGGTGGTATGTTCAGCTGGACAGAACCCGCATTCGTTCTTAGAGTGATATGGCACATGACTTCATCGATCAGTATCGACATATTATCGATTTGGCCCCTGATCGTTTATCTTTACAGAATCTGGAGAAAAAGGCAAACGAGTCTTTTAAAGAGTATGCCCAGACGTGGAGAGATGTTGCTTCTCAAGTACAACCTCTTTTGACTGAGAAAGAAACTACAGTGTTATTTGTCAGCACTTTAAAGTCTCCCTATTATGAAAAGATGATAGGAAATGCAACAAAGAATTTCGCTGACATGGTAATCTCTGGAGAAATTATTGAAAGTGCCATAAAAAATGGCAAGTTAAGAGGAGGAGAAACCAAGAAGACATCAGAAAAGAAAGAAGCTCAAGCTCAAGCTGTGAGCTTTGATAGACAACAATTTAGGGGTTATCAACCCTATCCATCTCAAGGTTACTATTCATACTATTCTACTGTGAATAATGCCTCATCCTACCCATACCAACTAGTTCCACAACCACCTTATTCATCCACACACCAATCAATTTTTAGCCCCCAAGATCTTACATATAGCCTTAACATTCAAGCTCTTGCAAGAAACCAAATTAGCCCTATTTACCTAGCAAGTGGTTCACGAGAACAACAAACTACTCGAGAAAAACCTGTATTTGATCCAATCCCTATGACTTATATAGAGTTATATCGAGAACTCTATAATAGCCATTTGATTGCCCCTAGCCATGTAGAGCCGCTTAAACCACCTTATCCAAAGTGGTATGATCCTACAGCCCATTGTGACTACCACTATGGAATTACTGGCCATTCTACTAAAAATTATACTGCTTTAAAGTATAAGGTGCAACGGCTGATCAATGATGGAATGGTAAGTTTTGATAAAGGGAAAGCAACAACACCTAATGTTAGCATTTTGAGTGAAAGTCAAGAACAGAAAGGGTCCGGAGAGTCACAATAACTTAAGGGGCAAGATGTCAATAGAGATTCTTCACCTGATCGCATAAGGGGACAATTTTAAAGAATGGAGATAAGGTTGGTTGAAGGTTTCTTTTGTCATGTTAGGATTTCTTTTCGAATGATTGTTGGATTTCTTTTTGCAATATGATTTCACTTGTTATCATCTTAATAAGGGCAAGTCAATGCATTTCATTACATTTTCTCTTTCACTCGACCATTATTCCATGCCCTGTTACCTTTCATAACTTCACATTCCCATTCTCAAATTTTGGATGATGAATATTTAGACAATGATAACAATAATTCTGGAATTTAATTTTGAAAACTCATCCACATTAATATAAGAAGATCATTTGAGTAAAAAAGTAAGCTGTTATCGGAGGTGAAATAGATATATGTCTTGAAGATGTACAATCTTTTATACAGATTCATGAGCTTTGTTTAATAGATGATGTTCAAGAAAGGTATTCACAATTGAGATGAAAAATGGCCATCTTTCTTTTACCATTCAAAAAACCATTTATTGCTACCCCTTTGAGCCTATTATGATTTCTTTTTCTAAAGAACCCCAACCAAGGATCATCCTCTACACTAGAGGGCAATTTTTGAAAGAAAAAAAACCCACAAAAAGAAAGAGAAAGAAAAGTAAAAGAACATTAAATGCCACAAATGATTTGAGGCAAAGTAATGAGGATCCTTTGTGTGAAGAAAGAAAAAATAGTGAAATGATGTGAGGGCAAAATGCCAAGTTGTGTCAATTGATCCTTTGGTTTTGAACCTTTTTAATACATGTTTTGAGCCTATTGTATCCATTTTTTTTATGACCCCTCACCTTGACCTACATTAAACCTTGAAAAGCCCATTTGGATCAAGTGTGAATGCTTAACTTGAATGATCATATGTTGAGCAAAGGCATGCTCATGATGAAGCAATGGAATCATGCTACATTACTCTAAAGTTTGATGTATGAAAGATATCAACAATGGATGAAAAATGAGAAAAAAAAATGAGAAGATGATGAAAAAAAATGAGAAAAAAAAAAGAGAAGATGATGAAAAAAATGAGAAAATGAAAAAAAGAGATTCAAATTGAAAACCTGAAAATGTGATTCTGGTAGAAAAAGATCCAGGTCAAATGGCTCACATGAATGGAAGATCAAAGACATCTGAAGATCCCTCAAAGACTGGGGCAAAGTTTGCCAAGCTCAAGATGACTTCAACAGTAAATGGAATGAGTTTTTGAAAGAATCCTAGATTAATATTGAGAATTGTCTGAATATTCATCATTTGGACATACCATTCATCCCAATGACATGTATCCAATTTATTTTCTTTCCCATTTGTTTTGTACCAAAATAGATCTTCATTGATTATCTTTACCATAATTCACCTTGTGTTCTCTTATTGTTTCACCCTAGAATGAATTGAGAAAACGCTTGATTGCATTGTATTTGTCAAGAATTGAAATGATAATGAATGAATGAATATGTGCTTAAAAGAGTCTTGCATTCATTTGAAAGAAAATCTAAGATGATGGTGGTAACAAAATGAAGAAATAGTAGAAACCTAAAAGAGATGATTTGGAAGGATATATGATGTGACCAAATGGAGAATATAATGGGGCAAATTTTGAAAAATGGTATAACCAAGTGATGAATACAAAGATGAATTGGTCGATATGACTTGCAAGTTATGATTGAATGATGAAAGCAATCAGTGGACAAAGTTTGTTTTGGAATGGTTAATGCTGAGACACTTATGAGTAATGACTCAGTGATGGTGGGTAAAACTTGTTCTAAAATTTTTAGTGCTGAGAAGTCTATGAACAGTGGTCAAGTGATGATTGATTGATGAAACTTGTTTCAAAATATGGAGAAAATGAACAAGGAAGACATGCGAAATGGTGGAGTTTTGAGAGCCATATCACCATAATTATTTAGAATTTTGTTGCCTAGACATTTGCATTACATGCATCATGGTGGCACCGTCGCTTGGATAGTACATGCACATGATTTGATTGGACATGCATGGCACTATGAGAATATAGGTTGCCACATTTGCATCATTAATAAAGCATTTGCATCTTTGGTCATAACATTTATTCATGCAAAATTTTGAGTCACTTGAAAAAGAAATTGTGAATGTTTTGATGAGAATTTTTGAGAACTCAAATGAGAATCTTTGAATTTCAAAATGAGAATCTTTGAGGAGTGAAACCCTAAAGTTCATCGAATGTGAATTTTTGAACAAATGAAAAGTTTTGAACTTTTGGATGTGGATCTCCAAAATACAAAACTTCAACCTTTTGGATATGAATTTCCAATGTTTTAAATGAGAGCCTTTGAACTTAGATGTGAAACTCTAAGTTTTATTGCATGTAAGCCTTTGAACTCAAATGAAAAGCTTTGAATTTTTGGATGTGAATTTCCAAAATTCAAATGAAAAGCTTTAGATTTTTGGATATGAATTCCAAGTTTGCCAAATAAGAACCTTTAACTTTTGGATGTGAGCCTCCAAAATTCAAATGAGGATCTTTCATGCGAGTCTTACAAGTTGCAAATGCAAATCTTGAGATCTTGAAAATTCGAGAAGAAATTTGTCAGGTAAGTTCCTAATCCTTGAAATAGGATGTCTTGTGGTATCAGGATTGATTTATAAGACCTTTGGGCATAATCTCCTGAAACTCTTTCAAACACAATTTTCAACTCCTTTGGACATGATTGTCAGGGAGCAATTTACTTTCCAAAAGTTGTGGTGCCTCTGTTTAGAGGAGCAATTTACTTTCCAAAGTTGTGTTGCCTCTATTTAGAGGGGAAAGTCGTGGTGCCTCTGTTTGGAGGAGCAATTTACTTTTTAAAAGTCGTGGTGCCTCTGTTTAGAGGAGCAATTTACTTTCCAAAGTCATGGTGCCTCTGTTTAAAGGAGCAATTTACTTTTCCAAAGTCGTGGTGCCTCTGTTTAGAGGAGCAATTTACTTTCTAAAAGTCGTGGTGCCTCTGTTTAGAGGAGCAATTTACTTTCCAAAGTCGTCGAGCCTCTGTTTAGAGGAGCTTTTAAAAAAAAACAAAAAAAAAACAAAAAAGTTGCCTCTATTTAGAGGAGCTTCATTTATGTTTCTCAAAGTCATTGAGCCTTTGCTTAGAGGAGCTTTGATCATTTAAAAAAAAAAAACAAAAAAAAATTACCTCTATTTAGAGGAGCTTTGTTTATGTTTCTCAAAGTCATTGAACCTCTGCTTAGAGGAGCTTTGATCAATTTAAAAAAAAAAAAACAAAAAAAGTAAAAAAATGAAAAAAAGTTACCTCATTTAGAGGAGCTTTATTTATGTTTCTCAAAGTCGTTGAGCCTTTGTTTAAAGGAGCTTTGGTAAAAAAAAAAAACAAAAAAAAATAAAAACGTTGAGTTGAGTCTTGATTGGGTGTCTACGTCTTTGCGCAATTTCTGTTTCATAGAAAATGTGCAAAGAGGGGCAGCTGTAGACACCCAATTTGGTCCAGGCCCGAATCAGTTGGGCCTGGTCCAAATGGGTAGGTCCAATTTTATCTTTGTCATTTTTATTTTTATTTTATTTTATATTTTATGTATATCCTATGTATTTATTATTTATTTATTATTAATAATATATATTTTTATTATTTTTTGTTTTATTTATTTTTGTATTTTTATTTATTTAATTATATATTATTATTTTTTTTATCCTATAATATTTTTTTTATTATCTTCTCTAATTATCTATTATTTTATTTATTTATTTGATTTTTATTTTGGAAGGCTGAGATTGAAGGGTGAAAAATCCTACTGGGAATGGGGATTCAATCAAAAGAGTCCAGATCGAATTCAAAGATTGAATCCCCGTCCAAAGAGGAATTGGGATTGATCAGAAACTCCTGATCAATCCCTATAAAAGGGACCCTCTGGAACAGATGCAACGAAAGAAAACAGTAAGCAAAGGCTACTGATTTAAAGGAAAAGAGACGTGTAGAAGGCTAAGAAAAGGTGTAGAAGGATTCTGGGAATTAGAAGAAATTTTTTGAAGATTTTTGGCGTTTTTTTTTCTGGGAATTTATGGAAAATTCTAGATTCCAGTGAATTTTCTGACGAAGTTTGAATTTTTTAGTGAAAATTTCAACCAACCTTGAAGTTTTCGGCGACCTGCCCAATTTTCGGTAAAGAATCCCAGAAACCGGTGATCTTTCGGTGAACTTTCGGTGAAAAAACCCAGATTCCGGTGACAAAACCCAGAATCCGATGAATCTTCAACCGGAGTTCTTCAACCTTTTAGAGAGAAGGGAGAGGAAAAAGGAAGAAGAGAGAGAGAGAAGAGCAGCTTTCTACCGAAAAACAGAGGGAAGGGCTTTAAATACCCTCCCAAAACGACGTCGTTTTGACCTTAAGTAAACCAGAGGATCCGCGCATTTTGTCGAGATCCGACCCGACCCGAACGTCGACCCGCGTCCTAACCCGCGCGTGCCTCCCCCCTCCGAGCCAAGCCGAGCTGAGCCGAACTTCCCAAGCCGCCCTCCGAGCCGTTTCTCTTCCTTGAGTCGAGCCGCACTCCGAGCCGCTCCAGGTTTTTTTATTTATTTATTTGTTTATTTATTTTTTATTTTATTTGTTTTTATATTTATTACATTAGGTTTTATTTAATATTTTTTATCTTTATCTTATTTTTATTTTTGTTTTACTTTTCTTTATTTTTATTTTTATTTATTTTCACTTTTATTTTTTTATTATTCTATTTTCTTTCAATAAAAATCAAAAGTTCCAAAAAAAATATTTTTGGGGAAAAGTTGAAAGTATCAATCTTTCTTGAAAATCAAAATTTTCGAAAAATATTTTTAGGGAAAAGTTGAAAGTATCCATTTTCCTTAAAAATAAATTTTCAAAAAAAAAAAAGGGATTTTTGAGGAAAAGTTAAAAGTATCAATTTTCCTTTGAAATAAATTTTCAAAAAAAATATTTTTGGGGAAAAGTTGAACGTATCAATTTTCCTTAAAAATAAATTTCCAAAAAATATTTTTAGGGAAAAGTTGAAAGTATCAATTTTCCTTGAAAATCAAAATTTCCAAAAAAATATTCACAAGAACAATCATCCTTTCCTTTCTTTTTATTTTGATTTTGATTTTGATTTTTCTTTAACTAATCCGACGACGAAGCCTCTGCAAGTGAAATAGTTTTTTCTTGCATACTTTTGAGGTGAGGGAATTTTCTCAATTTTCTGCTAAAAGTATTAGAGTCAATTGAGAAAAATTTCTAATAATTAATTACTTGGTAAAATTTTAAGGCTTTTGGATAACACAAATTTAAGCTGCTACCATCTTTTGATGGGCGTTGTGAGGGTGCTATAACCTTCCTCACACGTAACCGAACTCCCGAACCCTATTCTGGTTAGCAGACCTGAACCTATTCTTTGAAGGACCCTTAAACTTAGGTGTCCCCTGAAAAGACTGATACTTTAGGTGGCCAATCGCACCTAGATAAAAAAGATTGGTGGCAACTCCCTAAAGTCAATGTCTAGCGATAGATCCCCGAATCTAGACGTTATGACAGTGGGTTTAGGCACATCTTCATATTTCTGCATGCCAATGCCATTTTTATGGCTTTTAAATTCATACAATGGTCCCTTAAGCCTTCACGTGAAGTTTCATGGCAAGACGACTCGTTTTCTATTTTTCATGATTTTTAAAACTTTTTGTGGTTCGGGATTTTTTAAAATTTTTTCGGAAGGAGTTTTGGCCCCAAACTTGGTAGACGTGATCCTTGTATTTTTGTTGGCATGCACAAAAAAAATCAGCTAAAAACTCAAAGTGTACAAGATTTTGTGACCATTTGAAAAAAGTGTCCCCATTTTAGACACTGTAATGGCTACTAGTAGCAAACCTGTAAAATCTCAAATGCTCTTTAAGGGGGTGTGAGTTCTCGAGGTTTGATGAGGGATAGGGGGCCAATATAAGGGCCAAGAATTGGCACCCATCGCACATCATGTGCGGACACCCCCCCCGGCCCCCCCGATCGTTGGAACCCTAATGTTGCCGATTAGGTTCTCCGACGATACTCCGATGATGGTGCCCCGGTGAAGAAAATTACGGCACCAGCACATGGCCGAGCCCAGCATGTGGTGCCATAACCCTCCGTCCGGTCCGATCTTAGACTGGGAATGAACTCCGTATGCTTAGATTGGAAATGAACTCCGTATGCCTAAGTCAACGCACGAAACGAGCGTGCAGGCGCTTAGCCAACCAGAGGGGCGGGATGCGCAAGCCGGGGATCGCCAGGGTCCCCCTCTGTGTGCTGCCGATCCTGCAGCCGCAATCCTCAGTCCGATCCAATCTTAGACTAGGAATCAACTCCGTATGCCTAAGCCAACCGATGAAAGGTGCGGGCGGACGGGCGGGCACTATGACGGCCAGAGAGATGGGATACGCAAGTCGTGGATCGATAGGGTGGTAGGTGGGTTTAGGTACATCTTCAAATTTCTATGAGCGAATGCCATTTTTATGGCTTGTAAATTCATACAATGGTCCCCTAAGCCTTCACATGAAGTTTCATGGCAAGACGACTCGTTTTCTATTTTTCACGATTTTTGCAACTTATTGGCGTTCGGGATTTTTAAAAATTTTTTCAGAACGAGGTTTGGCCCCAAACTTGGTAGACATGATTCCTGTATTTTTGTTGGCATGCACAAAAAACTTCAGCTAAAAACTCGAAGTGTACAAGATTTTGTGGCCATTTGAAAAAAGTGTCCCCATTTCAGATACTTTAATGACTACTAACAGCAAACATATAAAATCTCAAATGCTCTTTAAGGGGGTGCGAGTTCTTAAGGTTTGATGAGGGATAGGGGGCCAATATAAGGGCCAAGTACCAGCAGCCATCGCACATCATGTAAGCACACCCCGCCCGGCCCCCCCGATCGCCAGAACCCCAATGCCGCCAGTTAGGTTCTCCGGCGATGGTGCCTCGACGAAGAAAAATGCGGCACCAGCACATGCCCGAGCCCAGCATGTGCTGCCACAACCCTCGGTCCGGTCCGATTTTAGACTGGGAATGAACTCCGTATGCCTAAGCTAACCGACGAAACGAGCGGGCGGGTGGGCGGGCACTACGCCGGCCAGAGAGACGGGATGCGCAAGCCGTGGATCGATAGGGTGGTAGGTGGGTTTAGGCACATCTTCATATTTCTGGCTACCAATGCCAAATTTGTGGCTTGTTAATTCATACAATGGTCCCTTAAGCCTTCACGTGAAGTTTCATGGCAAGACGACTCGTTTTCTATTTTTCATGATTTTTCAAACTTTTTACGGTTAGGGATTTTTGAAAATTTTTTTGGAAGGAGTTTCAGCCCCAAACTTGGTAGACGTGATCCTTGTATTTTTTTTGGCATGCCCAAAAAAAATTAGCTAAAAAATTAAAGTGTACAAGATTTTGTGACCATTTGGAAAAAGTGTCCCCATTTCAAACACTTTAATGGCTACTGGCAGCAAACCTATAAAATCTCAAATGCTCTTTAAGGGGGTGTGAGTTCTCGAGGTTTGATGAGGGATAGGGGGCAATATAAGGGCCAAGTACCAGCACCCATCACACATCATGAGCGCACACCCTCCCCGACCCCCGATCACCGCAACCCCAATGCCGTCGGTCAGGTTTTTCGACGATGGTGCCCCGGTGAAGAAAAATACGGCACCAGCACATGCCCGAGCCTAGCATGTGCTGCCGCAGCCCTCAGTCCAGTCTGATCTTAGGCTGGGAATGAACTTCGTATGCTTAGACTAGGAATGAACTCTATATGCCTAAGTCAACCCACGAAACGAGCGTGCAGGCGCTCAGTCGGCCAGAGGGGCGGGATGCGCAAGCAAGGGATTGGCTGGGTCCCCCTCTGTGTGCTGCTGATCCTGCTGCCGTAACCCTCAGTCTAGTTCGATCTTAGACTACGAATGAACTCCGTATGCCTAAGCCAACCGATGAAACGAGCGAGCAGGCGGGCACTACGTCGGCCAGAGAGACGGGATGCGCAAGCCGTGGATCGATAGGGTGGTAGGTGGGTTTAGGCACATCTTCATATTTCTGCGTGGCAATGCCATTTTTATGGCTTGTAAATTCATACAATGGTCCCTTAAGCCCTCACGTGAAGTTTCATGGCAAGACGACTCGTTTTCTATTTTTCATGATTTTTGAAACTTTTTACGGTTCAAGATTTTTTAAAATTTTTTTGGAAGGATTTTTGGCCCCAAACTTTGTAGAAGTGATCCCTGTATTTTTTTTGGCATGCACAAAAAAAATCAGCTAAAAACTCAAAGTGTACAAGACTTTGTGACCATTTGAAAATAGTGTCCCATTTCAGACACCTTAATGGCTACTGGAAGCAAACCTGTAAAATCTCAAATGCTCTTTAAGGGGGTGTGAGTTCTCAAGGTTTGATGAGGGATAGGGGGCCAATATAGGGGCCAAGTACCAGCACCCATCGCACATCATGTGCGCACACCCCCCGGCCACCTCGATCGTCAAAACCCTAATATCGCAGGTCAGGTTCTTCGGTGATGCTCTGACGATGGATCCCCGACGAAGAGAAATGCGGCACCAGCACATGCCTGAGCCCAGGATGTGCTGCTGCAACCCTTGGTCCAGTCCGATCTTAGACTGGAATGAACTCCGTATGCTTAGACTGGGAATGAACTCCGTATGCCTAAGCCAACCCACAAAACGAGCGTGCGGGCGCTCAGCTGGCCAGAGGGGCGGGATGCGCAAGCCAGGGATCGATCGGCTCCCCCTCTACGTGCTACCGATCTTGCTACCACAACCCTCGGTCTGGTCCGATCTTAGACTGGGGAACTCCGTATGCCTAAGCCAACCGACAAAACGAGTGGGCGGGCGGGCACTACGCCGGCCAAAGAGACGGGATGCGCAAGCCGTGGATCGATAGGGTGGTAGGTTGGTTTAGGCACATCTTCATATTTGTGCATGCCAATGCCATTTTTATGGCTTATAAATTCACACAATGGTCCCTTAAGCCTTCACGTGAAGTTTCATGGCAAGACGACTCATTTTTTATATTTCACGATTTTGGAAACTTTTTACTGTTTGGGATTTTTTACAACTTTTTCAGAAGGAGTTTTAGCCCCAAACTTGGTAGACGTGATCCTTGTATTTCTTTTGGCATGCACAAAAAAAGTCAGCTAAAAACTCGAAGTGTACAAGATTTTGTGACCATTTGAAAAAAGTATCCCCATTTCAGACACTTTAATGGCTACTGGCAGCAAACCTGTAAAATCTCAAATGCTCTTTAAGGGGCTGTGAGTCCTCGAGGTTTGATGAGGGATAGGGGGTGAATATAAGGGCCAAGTACCAGCACCCATCGCACATCATGTGTGCACACCCCTCGGCCCCCCCGATCATCGGAACCCCAATGCTGCCGATCAGGTTCTCCGGCGATGCTCTGGCGATGGTACCCTGGCGAAGAAAAATACGGCACCAGCACATGCCCGAGCCCAGCACGTGCTACTGAAACCCTCGGTCCAGTCCAATCGTAGACTGGGAATGAACTTCGTATGCCTAAGCCAACCGACGAAACGAGCGGGCGGGCGGGCACTGCGTCGGCCAGAGAGACAGGATGCACAAGCCGTGGATCGATAGGGTGGTAGGTGGGTTTAGGCACATCTTCCTATTTCTGCCTGCCAATGCCATTTTTATGGCTTGTAAATTCATACAATGGTCCCTTAAGCCTTCATGTGAAGTTTCATGGCAAGACGACTCGTTTTCTATTTTTCACGATTTTTGAAGCTTTTTGCAGTTCGAGATTTTTTAAAATTTTTTCGGACGGAGTTTTGGCCCCAAACTTGGTAGACATGATCCTTGTATTTTGTTGGCATGCACAAAAAGATTCAGCTAAAAACTCGAAGTGTACAAGATTTTGTGACCATTTGAAAAAAGTGTCCCCATTTCAGACACTTTAATGGCTACTGGCAGCAAAACCTGTAAAATCTCAAATGCCCTTTAAGGGGGTGTGAGTTCTCAAGGTCTGATGAGGGATAGGGGACCAATATAAGGGCCAAGTACCAGCACCCATCGCACATCATGTGTGAACACCCCCCGGCCCCCCCGATCGCTAGAACCCCAATGCCGTCGGTCAGGTTCTCTGACGACGGTGCCCCGGTGAAGAAAAATGCGACACCAGCACATGCCCGAGCCCAGCATCTGCTACCGTAACCCTCGGTCCGGTCCGATCTTAGACTGATAATGAACTCCGTATGCTTAGATTGGGAATGAACTTTGTATGCCTAAGTCAACCCACGAAACGAGCATGCGGGTGCTCAGCCGGCTAGAGGGGCGGGATGCGCAAACCGACGATCGATCGAGTCCCCCTCTGTGTGCTACCAATCCTGCTGCTGCACCCCTCAGTCTGGTCTGATCTTAGACTGGGAATGAACTCCATATGCCTAAGCCAACAGACGAAACGAGCGAGTGGACGGGCGAGCGGGCACTACGCCAGCCAAAGAGACAGGATGCGCAAGCTGTGGATCGGTAGGGTGGTAGGTGGGTTTAGGCACATCCTCATATTTTTGTGTGCCAGTGCCATTTTTATGGCTTGTAAATTCATACAATGGTCCTTTAAGCCTTCACGTGAAGTTTCATGGCAAGACAACTCGTTCTCTATTTTTCATGATTTTCATGATTTTCAAAACTTTTTATGGTTCGGGAATTTTTAAAATTTTTTTGGAAAGATTTTTAGCCCCAAACTTGGTAGACGTGATCCTTGTTTTTGTTGGCATGCACAAAAAAATTCAGCAAAAAACTCAAAGTGTACAAGATTTTGTGACCATTTCAAAAAAGTGTCCCCATTCCAGACACTTTAATGGCTACTGGCAGCAAACCTATAAAATGTCAAATGCTCTTTAAGGAGGTGTGAGTTCTTGAGGTTTGATGAGTGATAAGGGGCCAATATAAAGGCCAAGTACCAGCACCCATCGTACATCATTTGCGCACACCTCCCTGGCCCCCCCAATCGTAGGAACCCTAATGTCGTTGGTTAAGTTCTTCGGTAATGTTCCGGCGATAGTCCGACGATAGTGCCCTAGCGAAGAAAAATGTGGCACCAGCACATGCCCGAGCCCAACATGTACTGCCGCAACCCTCGGTCTGATCCGATCTTAGGCTGGGAATGAACTACGTATGCTCAGACTGGGAATGAATTTCGTATGCCCAAGTCAACTCACGATACGAGCATGCGGGCGCTCAGCCGGCAAGAGGGGCGGGATGCACAAGCCGGGGATCGGCCGGGTCCCCCTCTGCGTGCTGTCGATCTGGCTACTGCAATCCTCAGTTCGGTCTGATCTTAGACTAGGAATGAACTCCGTCTGCCTAAGACAACCAACGAAACGTGCGGGCAGGCAGGCGGGTACTACGCCAGCTAGAGAGGCGGGATGCGGAAGTCGTGGATCGATAAGGTGGTAGGTGGGTTTAAGCACATCTTCATATTTTTGCATGCCAATGCCATTTTTATGGCTTGGAAATTCATACAATGGTCCCTTAAGCCATCACGTGAAGTTTCATGGCAAGACGACTCGTTTTCTATTTTTCACAATTTTTGAAACTTTTTACAGCTCGGGATTTTTTAAAATTTTTTCGAAAGGAGTATTGGCACCAAACTTGGTAGACGTGATCCTTGTATTTTTCTTGGCATGCAAAAAATAATTCAGCTAAAAACTCGAAGTGTATAAGATTTTGTGACCATTTGAAAAAAGTGTCCCCATTTCAGACACTTTAATGGCTACAGGCAGCAAACCTTCAAAATCTCAAATGCTCTTTAAGGGGGTGTGAGTTCTCGAGGTTTGATGAGGGATAGGGGGCCAATATAAGGGCCAAGTACCAGCACCCATCGCACATCATGTGCGCACACCACCCCGACCCCCCCGATCGCCGGAACCCCAATGCTGTCGGTTAGGTTCTCCGGCGATGCTCCGGCGATGGTGCCCCGATGAAGAAAAATACGACACCAGCACATGCCCGAGCCCAGCATGTGCTGCCTAAACCCTCGGTCCAGTCTGATCTTAGACTGAGAATGAACTCTGTATGCTTAGACTGGGAATGAACTCCGTATGCCTAAGTCAACCCACGAAACGAGCGTACGGGCGCTCGTCCGGTTAGAGAGGCGGGATGCACAAGCCGGGGATCGGTCGGGTCCCCCTCTATGTGCTGCCAATCCTACTACCACAGCCCTTGATCCGGTCCAATCTTAGACTGGGAATGAACTCCGTATGCCTAAGCCAACCGACGAAACGGGCGGGCGGGCACTACGTCGGCCAGAGAGACGGGATGCGCAAGCCGTGGATCGATAGGGTGGTAGGTGGGTTTAGTCATATCTTCATATTTCAGCATGCCAATACCATTTTTATGGCTTGTAAATTCATACAATGGTCCCTGAAGCTTTCACGTGAAGTTTCATGGCAAGATGGCTCATTCTCTATTTTTCATGACTTTTGAAACTTTTTACGGTTCGGGATTTTTTAAAATTTTTTTGGAAAGAGTTTTGGCCCAAAACTTGGTAAACGTGATCCTTGTATTTTTGTTGGCATGCACAAAAGAATTCAGCTAAAAACTCGAAGTGTACAAGATTTTGTGACCATTTGAAAAAAGTATCCCCATTTCGAACATTTTAATGGCTACTGGCAGCAAACCTGTAAAATCTCAAATGCTCTTTAAGGGGGTGTGAGTTCTCAAGGTTTGATGAGGGATAGGGGGCCAATATAAGGGCCAAGTACCAACATCCATCGCACATCATGTGCGCACACCCCCCCGATCGCCGGAACCCCAATGCCGCCGGTCAGGTTCTCCGGTGATGCTCCGACGAAGAAAAATGCGACACTAGCACATGCCCGAGCCCAGCATGTGCTGCTGCAACCCTCGGTCTAGTCCGATCTTAGACTGGGAATGAACTCCGTATGCTTAGACTAGGAATGAACTCCGTATGCCTAAGTCAACACACGAAACGAGCGTGCGGGCACTCAGTTGGCCAGAGGGGCGTGATGCGCAAGCCGGGGATCGGTCGGGTCCCCCTCTGCGTGCTGCTGATCCTGCTATCGCAACCGTCAGTTTGGTCCGATCTTAAACTGGGAATGAACTCCGTATGCCTAAGCCAACCAACGAAAAGAGCGGGCAAGCGGGCGGGCAGACGGGCGGGCACTACGCGGGCCAGAGAGACGGGATGCACAAGCCATGGATCGATAGGGTGGTAGGTGGGTTTAGGCACATCTTCATATTTCTGTGTGCCAATGCCATTTTTATGGCTTGTAAATTCATACAATGGTCCCTTAAGCCTTCACATGAAGTTGCATAGCAAGACGACTCGTTTTCCATTTTTTTAGAAAGGTTTTGGCCCCAAACTTTGTAGACGTGATCCTTGTATTTTTGTTGGCATGCACAAAAAAATTCAGCAAAAAACTTGAAGTGTACAAGATTTTGTGACCATTTGAAAAAAAGTGTCCCCATTTCAAACACTTTAATGGCTACTGGTAGCAAACCCGTAAAATCTCAAATGCTCTTTAAGGGGGTGTGAGTTCTGGAGGTTTGATGAGGGATAGGGGGCCAATATAAGGGCCAAGTACCAGCACCCATCACACATCATGTGCGCACACCCCCCGATCACTGGAACCCCAATGCTGCCGGTCAGGTTCTCCGATGATGCTCCGACAATGGTGCCCCGACGAAGAAAAATACGGCACCAGCACATGCCCAAGCCCAGCATGTGTTGCCGCAACCCTCAGTTTGATCCAATCTTAGACTGGGAATGAACTCCGTATGCTCAAACTGGGAATGAACTCCGTATGCCTAAATCAACCCACGAAACGAGCGTGCGGGCACTCAGCCGGCCAGAGGGGCAGGATGCGTAAGTCTGGGATCGACTGGGCCCCCCTCTACGTGCTACTGATTCTACTGCCGTAACCCTCAACCCGATTCGATCATAGACTAGGAATGAACTCCGTATGCCTAAGCCAACCAATGAAACGAGCGAGCGAGCAGGCGGATGGGCACTACGCCGGCCAGAAAGATGGGATGCGCAAGCCGTGGATCGATAGGGTGGTAGGTGGGTTTAGGCACATCTTCATATTTTTGCATGCCAATGCCATTTTTTTGGCTTGTAAATTCATACAATGGTCCCTTAAGTCTTCACGTGAAGTTTCAGGGCAAGATGACTCGTTTTTTATTTTTCATGATTTTCAAAACTTTTTACGGTTTAGGATTTTTTAAAATTTTTTTGGAAGGTTTTTTGGCCCTAAACTTGGTACATTTGATCCTTATATTTTTTTTGGCATGCACAAAAAAATTCAGCTAAAAACTCGAAGTGTACAAGATTTTGTGACCATTTGAAAAAAGTGTCCCCATTCTAGACACTTTAATGGCTACTGGCAGCAAACCTGTAAAATCTAAAATGCAGTTTAAGGGGGTGTGAGTTCTCAAGGTTTGATGAGGGATAGGGGGCCAATATAAGGGCCAAGTACCAGCACCCATCGCACATCATGTGCGCACACCCCCCGGCCCCCCTATCGTCGGAAGCCCAACGTTGTCGGTCAGGTTCTCCGACGATTCTCCAGCGAAGGTGCCCCGACGAAGAAAAATGTGGCACCAACCCATGCCCGAGCCCAGCAGGGGCTGCCACAACCCTCGGTCTGGTACGATCTTAGACTGGGAATGAACTCCGTATGCCTAAGCCAACCGACGAAATGAGCGGGCGAGCGGGCACTACGCCGGCCAGAGAGACGGGATGTGCAAGCCGTGGATCGATAGGGTGCTAGGTGGGTTTAACCACATCTTCATATTTCTGAATGCCAATGCCATTTTTATGGCTTGTAAATTCATACAATGGTCCCTTAAGCCTTCACGTGAAGTTTCATGGCAAGACGACTCATTTTCTATTTTTCACGATTTTTGAAACTTTTTACGGTTCGAGATTGTTTAAAATTTTTTTGGAAGGAGTTTTGGCCCCAAATTTGGCAGACGTGAGCCTAGTACTTTTGTTGGCATGCATAAAAACATTCAGCTAAAAACTCGAAGTGTACAAGATTTTGTTACCATTTGAAAAAAGTGTCCCCATTTTAGACACTTTAATGGCTACTGGCAATAAACCTGTAAAATCTCAAATGCTCTTTAAGGGGGTGTGAGTTCTTGAGGTTTAATGAGGGATAGGGGGCCAATATAAGGGCCAAGTACCAGCACCCATTGCACATCATGTGCGCACACCCCCCCGGCACCCCCGATCGTCGGAACCCCAATGCCGTCGGTCAGGTTCTCCAGTGATGCTCCGGCGATGGTGCCTCGACGAGGAAAAATGTAGCACCAGCACATTCCCGAGCCTAGCATGTGCTGTCGCAACCCTCGATCCGATCTGATCTTGGACTGGGAATGAACTCCATATGCTTAGACTGGGAATGAAGTCCGTATGCTTAGACTGGGAATGAAGTCTGTGCTTAGACAGGGAATGAACCCCCGATCGTCGGAAGCCTAACGCCGTCGGTCAGGTTCTCCGATGATGCTCTGGTAAAGGTGCCTCGACGAATAAAAATGCAGCACCAGCCCATGCTTGAGCCCAACATGTGCTGTCACAACCCTCGGTCCAGTCCGATCTTAGACTAGGAATGAACTCTGTATGCCTAAGCCAACCGACAAAACGAGCGGGTGGGCGGCGAGCGGGCACTACGTCTGCTAGAGAGATGGGATGCGCAAGCCGTGGATCGATATGGTGGTAGGTGGGTTTAGCCACATCTTCATATTTCTGAATGCCAATACCATTTTCATGGCTTGTAAATTCATACAATGGTCCCTTCAGCCTTCACGTGAAGTTTCATGGCAAGATGACTCGTTTTCTATTTTTCACGATTTTCAAAACTTTTTACTGTTCGGGATTTTTTAAAATTTCTTGGAAGGTGTTTTGGCCCCAAACTTGATAACATGATCCTTGTACTTTTGTTCGCATGCACAAAAAAATTTAGCTAAAAACTCGAAGTGTACAAGATTTTGTGACCATTTGAAAAAAGTGTCCCCATTTCAGACACTTTAATGGCTACTGGCAGCAAACCTGTAAAATCTCAAATGCTCTTTAAGGGGGTGTGAGTTCTCGAGGTTTGATGAGGGATAAGGGGCCAATATAAGGGCCAAGTACCAGCACCAATCGCACATCATGTGCGCACACCCCCCTGGGACCCCCGATCATCGGAACCCCAATGCCGCCGGTCAGGTTCTCCGGTGATGCTCCGGCGATGCTCCGGCGATGGTGCCTCGACGAAGAAAAATGCAGCACCAGCACATGCCCGAGCCTAGCATTTGCTGCCGCAACCCTCAATCCGATCCGATCTTGGACTGGGAATGAAGTCCGTATGCTTAGACTGGGAATGAAGTCCGTATGCTTAGACTGGGAATGAACCCTCGATCACCGGAAGCCCAACGCCGTCGGTCAAGTTCTCCGACGATGCTCCGGTGACGGTGGCCCGGTGAAGAAAAATACGGCACCAGCCCATGCCTGAGCCCAGCATGTGCTGCCGCAACCCTCGGTCCAGTCTGATCTTAGGCTGGGAATGAACTCTATATGCCTAAGCCAATCGACGAAACGAGCGGGCGGGCGGGCGAGCGGGCACTACGTCGGCTAGAGAGACGGGATGCGCAAGCCGTGGATCGATAGGGTGGTAGGTGGGTTTAGCCACATCTTCATATTTCTGCATGCCAATGCCATTTTTATGGCTTGTAAATTCATACAATGGTCCCTTAGGCCTTCACGTGAAGTTTCATGGCAAGACGACTCGTTTTCTATTTTTCATGATTTTCAAAACTTTTTGCGGTTTGGGATTTTTTAAAAATTTTTTGGAAGGATTTTTGGCTCCAAACTTGGTAGACGTGATCCTTGTACTTTTGTTGGCATGCACAAAAAAATTCAGCTAAAAAGTAGAAGTGTACAAGATTTTGTGACCATTTGAAAAAAGTGTCCCCATTTCAAACACTTTAATGGCTACTGGTAGCAAACCTGTAAAATCTCAAATGCTCTTTAAGGGGGTGTGAGTTGTTGAGGTTTGATGGGGGATAGGGGGCAATATAAGGGCCAAGTACCAGCACCCATCTCACATCATGTGCGCACACCCCCGGCCCCCCCGATCGTCGGAACCCCAAAGCCGCCGGTCAGGTTCTCCGGTGATGCATCGGTGATGGTGCCCCGGTGAAGAAAAATGCGGCACCAGCACATGGCCAAGCCCAGCATGTGCTACCGCAACCCTCGGTCCGACCCAATCTTAGACTGGGAATGAACTCCGTATGCTTAGATCGGGAACAAACTCCGTATGCCTAAGTCAACCCATGAAACGAGCGTCTGAGCGCTCAGTCGGCCAGAGGGGCGGGATACGCAAGCTAGGGATCGACTGGGTCCCCCTCTACGTGCTGTCACAACCCCTGGTCTGGTCCGATCTTAGACTGGGAATGAATTCTGTATGCCTAACCCAACCGATGAAACGAGCGAGCAGACGGGTGGGCGGGTAATACGCCAGCCAGACAGATGGGATGCGCAAGCCGTGGATCGATAGGGTGGTAGGTGGGTTTAGGCACATCTTCATATTTTTGCATGCCAATGCCACTTTTTATGGCTTGTAAATTCATACAATGGTCCCATAAGCCTTCACGTGCAGTTTCATGGCAAGATGACTCATTTTCTACTTTTCATGATTTTACAAACTTTTGCGGTTCGGGATTTTTTAAAATTTTTTCAAAAGGATTTTTTGCTCCAAACTTGGTAGACGTGATCCTTGTATTTTTGTTGGCAAGCAAAAAAAAAATCAGCTAAAAACTCGAAGTGTACAAGATTTTGTGACCATTTGAAAAAAGTGTCGCCATTTCAGACACTTAATGGCTACTGGCAGCAAACCTGTAAAATCTCAAATGCTCTTTAAGGGGGTGTGAGTTCTCGAGGATTGATGAGGGATAGGGGGCCAATATAAGGGCCAAGTGCCAGCACCCATCGCACATCATTTGTGCACACCCCCCGACCCCCCCGATCGTCGGAACCCCAATGCTGTCGGTCAAGTTCTCCGACGATCGTGCCTCGGCGAAGAAAAATGCGGCACCAGCACATGCCTGAGCCCAGCATGTGCTGCCGCAACCCTCAGTCCGGTTTGATCTTAGACTGGGAATGAACACTGTATACTTAGACTGGGAAAGAACTCCGTATGCTTAGACTGGGAATAAACTCCGTATGCCTAAGTCAACCCACGAAACGAGCGTGCGGGTGCTCAGCCGGCCAGAGGGGTGGGATGCGCAAGTCTGGGATCGGCCAGCTCCCCCTCTGTGTGCTGCTGATCCTACTGTGGTAACCCTCGATCCGGTCTGATCTTATACTGGGAATGAACTCCGTATGCCTAAGCCAACCGACGAAACGAGTAGGCGGGCGGGCGGGCGGGCACTACGTCAACCAGAGAGATGGGATGCGCAAGCCGTGGATCGATAGGGTGGACGGTGGGTTTAGGCACACCTTCATTTTACTGCATGCCAATGCCGTTTTTATGGCTTGTAAATTCATACAATGGTCCCTTAAGCCTTCACATGAAGTTTCATGGCAAGACGACTCATTTTCTATTTTTCACAATTTTTGAAACTTTTTGCGGTTCAGGATTTTTTTAAAATTTTTTCGGAAGGAGTTTTCACCCCAAACTTGGTAGATGTGATCCTTGCATTTTTTTGGCATGCATAAAAAAATTCAACTAAAAACTCGAAGTGTACAAGATTTTGTGACCATTTGAAAAAAGTGTCACCATTTCAGACACTTGATGGCTACTGGCAGCAAACCTGTAAAATCTCAAATGCTCTTTAAGGGGGTGTGAGTTCTCGAGGATTGATGAGGGATAGGGGGCCAATATAAGGGCCAAGTGCCAGCACCCATCGCACATCATTTGTGCACACCCCCCGACCCCCCCGATCGTCGGAACCCCAATGCTGTCGGTCAAGTTCTCCGGCGATCGTGCCTCGACGAAGAAAAATGCGGCACCAGCACATGCCTGAGCCCAGCATGTGCTGCCGTAACCCTCAGTCCGGTTTGATCTTAGACTGGGAATGAACACTGTATACTTAGACTGGGAAAGAACTCCGTATGCTTAGACTGGGAATAAACTCCGTATGCCTAAGTCAACCCACGAAACGAGCGTGCGGGTGCTCAGTCGGCCAGAGGGGTGGGATGCGCAAGTCTGGGATCGGCCAGCTCCCCCTCTGTGTGTTGCTGATCCTACTGTGGTAACCCTCAATCCGGTCTGATCTTATACTGGGAATGAACTCCGTATGCCTAAGCCAACCGACGAAACGAGTAGGCGGGCGGGCGGGCGGGCACTACGTCGACCAGAGAGATGGGATGCGCAAGCCGTGGATCGATAGGGTGGATGGTGGGTTTAGGCACACCTTCATTTTTCTGCATGCCAATGCCGTTTTTATGGCTTGTAAATTCATACAATGGTCCCTTAAGCCTTCACATGAAGTTTCATGGCAAGACGACTCATTTTCTATTTTTCACAATTTTTGAAACTTTTTGCGGTTCAGGATTTTTTAAAATTTTTTCGGAAGGAGTTTTCACCCCAAACTTGGTAGATGTGATCCTTGCATTTTTTTGGCATGCATAAAAAAATTCAACTAGAAACTCGAAGTGTACAAGATTTTGTGACCATTTGAAAAATGTGTCCCCATTTCAGACACTTTAATGGCTACTGGCAGCAAACCTGTAAAATCTCAAATGCTCTTTAAGGGGGTGTGAGTTCTCGAGGTTTGATGAGGGATAGGGGGCCAATATAAGGGCCAAGTACCAGCACCAATCGCACATCATGTGCGCACACCCCCCCCGAAACCCCCGATCGTCGGAAACCCAATGCCGCCGGTCAGGTTCTCCGGCGATGCTCCGATGATGCTCCGACGATGCTCCGACGATGGTGCCTCGATGAAGAAAAATGCAGCACCAGCACATGCCCGAGCCTAGCATGTGCTGCCGTAACCCTCGATCCGGTTTGATCTTGGACTGGGAACGAAGTCTGTATGCTTAGACTAGGAATGAAGTCCGTATGCTTAGACTGGGAATGAACCCCCGATCGTTGGAAGCCCAACGCCGTCGGTCAAGTTCTCTGACGATGCTCCGACGAAGGTGGCCCGATGAAGAAAAATACGGCACCAGCCTATGTCTGAGCCCAGCATGTGCTGCCGCAACCCTCGGTCCGGTCTGATCTTAGATTGGGAATGAACTCCGTATGCCTAAGCCAATCGACGAAACGAGCAGGCAGGCGGGCGAGGGGGCACTACGTCGGCTAGAGAGACGGGATGCACAAGCCGTGGATCGATAGGGTGGTAGGTGGGTTTAGCCACATCTTCATATTTCTGCATGCCAATGCCATTTTTATGTCTTGTAAATTCATACAATGTTCCCTTAGGCCTTCACGTGAAGTTTCATGCCAAGACGACTCGTTTTCTATCTTTCATGATTTTCGAAACTTTTTACGTTTCGAGATTTTTTAAAAATTTTTTGGAAGGAGTTTTGGCTCCAAACTTGGTAGACGTGATCCTTGTACTTTTTTTGGCATGCACAAAAAAATTCAGCTAAAAACTAGAAGTGTACAAGATTTTGTGACCATTTGAAAAAAGTGTCCCCATTTCAGACACTTTAATGGCTACTGGTAGCAAACCTATAAAATCTCAAATGCTCTTTACGGGGGTGTGAGTTCTTGAGGTTTGATGGGGGATAGGGGGCCAATATAAGGGCCAAGTACCAGCACCCATCTCACATCATGTGCGCACACCCCCCGGCCCCCCCGATCGTCAGAACCCTAAAGCCGCCGGTCAGGTTCTCCGGCGATGTATCGACGATGGTGCCTCGACGAAGAAAAATGTGGCACCAGCACATGGCTGAGCCCAGCATGTGCTATCGCAACCCTCGGTCTGATCCAATCTTAGACTGGGAAAGAACTCCGTATGCTTAGACCGGGAACGAACTCCGTATACCTAAGTCAACCCATGAAACGAGCATCTGAGCGCTCAGTTGGCCAGAGAGGCGAGATGCGCAAGCTAGGGATCGACCGGGTCCCCCTCTACGTACTGCCGATCCTACTGCCGCAACCTCTGGTCTGGTCTGATCTTAGACTGGGAATGAATTCTGTGTGCCTAAGCCAACCGACGAAACGAGCGAGCAAGCGGGTGGGCGGGCAATATGCCGGCTAGAGAGACGGGATGCGCAAGCCGTGGATCGATAGGGTGGTAGGTGGGTTTAGGCACATCTTCATATTTTTGCATGCCAATGCCACTTTTTATGGCTTGTAAATTCATACAATGGTCCCTTAAGCCTTCACGTGCAGTTTCATGGCAAGATGACTCATTCTCTATTTTTCATGATTTTACAAACTTTTTGCGGTTCGGGATTTTTTAAAATTTTTTCAAAAGGTGTTTTCGCTCCAAACATGGTAGACATGATCCTTGTATTTTTGTTGGCATGGACAAAAAAATTCAGCTAAAAACTTGAAGTGTACAAGATTTTGTGACCATTTGAAAAAAGTGTCGCCATTTTAGACACTTTAATGGCTACTGGCAGCAAACCTGTAAAATCTCAAATTCTCTTTAAGGGGGTGAGAGTTCTCGAGGTTTCATTAGGGATAGGGGGCCAATATAAGGGCCAAGTGCCAGCACCCATCGCACATCATTTGTGCACACCCCCCGGCCCCCCCGATCGCCGGAACCCCAATGCTGTCGGTCAAGTTCTCCGACGATGATGCCCTGGCGAAGAAAAATGCGGCACTAGCACATGCCCGAGCCCAGCATGTGCTGTCGCAACCCTCAGTTTGGTTCGATCTTAGACTGGGAATGAACTCTGTATGCTTAGACTGGGAATGAACTCCGTATGCTTAGACTGGGAATGAACTCCGTATGCTTAAGTCAACCCACGAAACGAGCGTGCGGGTGCTCAGCAGGCCAGAGGGGCGGGATGCGCAAGTCTGGGATCAGCCAGCTCCCCCTCTGTGTGCTGCTGATCCTGCTGTGGTAGCCCTCGATCCGGTCTGATCTTATACTGGGAATGAACTTCGTATGCCTAAGCCAACCGACGAAACGAGCAAGCGGGCGGGCAATATGTCGACCAGAGAGACGGGATGCGCAAGCCGTGGATCGATAGGGTGGTAGGTGGCTTTAGCCACATCTTCATATTTCTGAATGCCAAAGCCATTTTCATGGCTTGCAAATTCATACAATGGTCCCTTAAGCCTTCACATGAAGTTTCATGGCAAGACGACTCGTTTTCTATTTTTCATGATTTTCAAAACTTTTTACTGTTCAGGATTTTTTAAAATTTTTTGGAAGGAGTTTTGGCCCCAAACCTGATAGACGTGATCCTTGTACTTTTGTTGGCATGCACAAAAAACTTTAGCTAAAAACTCGAAGTGTACAAGATTTTGTGACCATTTGAAAAAAGTGTCCCCATTTCAGACACTTTAATGGCTACTGGCAGCAAAACTGTAAAATCTCAAATGCTCTTTAAGGGGGTGTGAGTTCTCGAGGTTTGATTAGGGATAGGGGGCCAATATAAGGGCCAAGTACCAGCACCAATCGCACATCATGTGCGCACACCCCCGCGGGACCCCCGATCGTCGGAACCCCAATGCCGCCGGTCAAGTTCTCCGGTGATGCTCCGACGATGCTCCGACGATGGTGCCTCGAGGAAGAAAAATGCAGCACCAGCACATGCCCGAGCCTAGCATGTGCTGTCGCAACCCTCGATCCAGTCCGATCTTGGACTGGGAATGAAGTCCGTATGCTTAGACTGGGAATGAAGTCCGTATGCTTAGATTGGGAATGAACCCCCGATCGCCGGAAGCCCAACGCTGTCGGTCAAGTTCTCCGACGATGCTCCGACGAAGGTGGCCCAGTGAAGAAAAATATGACACCAGCCCATGCCTGAGCCCAGCATGTGCTGTCGCAACCCTCGGTCCGGTCTGATCTTAGACTGGGAATGAACTCTGTATGCCTAAGCCAATCGACGAAACGAGCGAGCGGGCGGGCGAGCGGGCACTACGTCGGCTAGAGAGACGGGATGCGCAAGCCGTGGATCGATAGGGTGGTAGGTAGGTTTAGCCACATCTTCATATTTCTGCATGCCAATGCCATTTTTATGGCTTGTAAATTCATACAATGGTCCCTTAGGCCTTCACGTGAAGTTTCATGGCAAGACGACTCGTTTTCTATTTTTCATGATTTTTGAAACTTTTTGCGGTTCGGGATTTTTTAAAAAATTTTTGGAATGCGTTTTGGCTCCAAACTTGGTAGACGTGATCCTTGTACTTTTTTTGGTATGCACAAAAAAATTCAGCTAAAAACTAGAAGTGTACAAGATTTTGTGACCATTTGAAAAAAGTGTCCCCATTTCAGACACTTTATTGGCTACTGGTAGCAAACCTGTAAAATCTCAAACACTCTTTAAGGGGGTGTGAGTTCTTGAGGTTTGATGGGGGATAGGGGGCCAATATAAAGGCCAAGTACCAGCACCCATCTCACATCATGTGCGCACACCCCTCGGCCCACCCGATCGTCGGAACCCCAAAGCCGTCGATCAGGTTCTCCGACGACGCATCGACGATGGTGCCCCGGTGAAGAAAAATGCGCCACCAGCGCATGGTCGAGCCCAGCATGTGCTACCACAACCCTCGGTCTGATCCAATCTTAGACTGGGAATGAACTCCGTATGCTTAGACCGAGAACGAACTCCGTATGCCTAAGTCAACCCATTAAACGAGCGTGTGAGCGCTCAGTCGGCCAGAGGGGCGGGATGCGCAAGCTAGGGATCGACCGGGTCCCCCTCTACGTGCTGCCGATCCTGCTACCGCAACCCCCGGTCTGGTCTGATCTTAGACTGGGAATGAATTCTGTATGCCTAACCCAACCAACGAAACGAGCGAGCAGGCGGGTGGGCAGGCAATACGTCGGCCAGAGAGACGGGATGCGCAAGTCGTGGATCGATAGGGTGGTAGGTGGGTTTAGGCACATCTTCATATTTTTGCATGCCAATGCCACTTTTTATGGCTTGTAAATTCATACAATTGTCCCTTAAGCCTTCACGTACAGTTTCATGGCGAGATGACTCATTTTTTATTTTTCATGATTTTACAAACTTTTTGAGGTTCGGGATTTTTAAAAAATTTTTCAAAAGGATTTTTCACTCCAAACTTGGTAGAGGTGATCCTTGTATTTATGTTGGCGTGCACAAAAATATTCAGCTAAAAACTCGAAGTGTACAAGATTTTGTGACCATTTGAAAAAAGTGTCGCCATTTTAGACACTTTAATGGCTACTGGCAGCAAACCTGTAAAATCTCAAATGCTCTTTAAGGGGGTGTGAGTTCTCGAGGTTTGATGAGGGATAGGGGGCCAATATAAGGGCCAAGTGCCAGCACCCATGGCACATCATTTGTGCACACCCCCCTGGCCCCCCCGATCGCCGGAACCCCAATGCTGTCGGTCAAGTTCTACGGCGATGGTACCCCGGCGAAGAAAAATATGGCACCAGCACATGCCCTAGCCCAGCATGTGCTGCCGCAACCCTCAGTCTGGTTCGATCTTAGACTGGGAATGAACTCTGTATGCTTAGACTGGGAATGAACTCCGTATGCTTAGACTGGGAATGAACTCCGTATGCCTAAGTCAACCCACGAAACGAGCGTGCGGGTGCTCAGCCGGCCAGAGGGGCGGGATGCGCAAGTTTGGGATCGGCCAGCTCCCCCTCTGTGTGATGCTGATCTTGCTATGGTAACCCTCGATCCGGTCTGATCTTATACTGGGAATGAACTCCGTATGCCTAAGCGAACCGACGAAACGAGCAGGCGGGTGGGCGGGCGGGCACTACGTCGACTAGAGAGATGGGATGCGCAAGCCGTGGATCGATAGGGTGGTAGGTGGGTTTAGGCACACCTTCATATTTCTGCATGCCAATGCCATTTTTATGGCTTGTAAATTCATACAATGATCCCTTAAGCCTTCACATGAAGTTTCATGGCAGGACGACTCGTTTTCTATTTTTCACGATTTTTGAAACTTTTTACGGTTCAGGATTTTTTAAAATTTTTTCGGAAGGAGTTTTCACCCCAAACTTGGTAGATGTGATCCTTGCATTTTTTTGGCATGCATAAAAAAATTCAACTAAAAACTCGAAGTGTACAAGATGTTGTGACCATTTGAAAAAAGTGTCCCCATTTCAGACACTTTAATGGCTACTGGCAGCAAACCTGTAAAATCTCAAATGCTCTTTAAGGGTGTGTGAGTTCTCGAGGTTTGATGAGGGATAGGGTGCCAATATAAGGGCCAAGTACCAGCACCCATCGCACATCATGTGCGCACACCCCCACTGGCCCCCCCGATCGCCGGAACCCCAAAGTTGCCGGTCAGCTTCTCCGGCGACGCTCCAGCGATGGTGCCCTGATAAAGAAAAATATGGCACCAGCACATGCCCCAGCCCAGCATGTGCTATTGCAACCCTTGGCCCCGTCTGATCTGAGACTGGAAATGAACTCCGTATGCTTAGACTGGGAATGAACTCTGTACGCCTAAGTCAACCCACGAAACGAAAGTGCGGGCGCTCAACCGACTAGAGGGGCATGATGCGTAAGCCGGGGATCGGTCGGGTCCCCCTCTGCGTGCTGCCGATTATGCTACCACAACCCTCGGTCCGGTCTGATCTTAGACTGGGAATGAACTCCGTATGCCTA
Organism: Durio zibethinus; assembly: GCF_047325235.1. NCBI lineage: Eukaryota > Viridiplantae > Streptophyta > Magnoliopsida > Malvales > Malvaceae > Durio > Durio zibethinus. The sequence goes on from NC_143177.1 coordinate 13,762,528, forward strand.
AGCCAACTGACGAAATGAGCGGGCAGGCGGGCGGGTACAACGTCGGCCAGAGTGACGGGATGCACAAGTCGAGGATCGATAGGGTGGTAGGTGGGTTTAGGCACATCATCATATTTATGTTTGCCAATGCCATTTTTATGGCTTGTAAATTCATACAATGGTCCCTTGAGCCTTCACGTGAAGTTTCAAGGTAAGACGACTCGTTTTCTATTTTTCACAATTCTTGAAACTTTTTACGGTTCTGAATTTTTTAAAATTTTTTCGGAAGGAGTTGTCACCCCAAACTTGGTAGACGTGATCCTTGTATTTTAGTTGGCATGCACAAAAAAATTCAGCTAAAAACTCAAAGTGTACAAGATTTTGTGACCATTTGAAAAAAGTGTCCCCATTTCAGACACTATAATGGCTACTAGTAGCAAACCTGTAAAATCTCACATGCTCTTTAAGGGGGTGTGAGTTCTTGAAATTTGATGAGGGATTGGGGGCCAATATAAGGGCCAAAGACCAGCACCCATTGCACATCATTTGCGCACACCCCCCCGGACCCCCCGATCGTCGGAACCCTATTGCCGCCGGTCAGGTTCTCCGACGATGCTCCAGCGATGGTGCCCTGACGAAGAAAAATGCGACACCAGCACATGCCTGAGCCCAGCATGTGCTGTCGTAATCCTCGATCCAGTCAGATCTTAGACTGGGAATGAGCTCCGTATGCTTAGACTGGGAATGAACTCTGTATGCCTAAGTCAACCCACGAAACGAACGTGCGGACGCTCAGCCGGCCAGAGGGGCGGGATGCACAAGCCGGGGATCGACTGGGTCTCCTCTACGTGCTGCCAATCCTGCTGCCGCAACCCTCGATCTGGTCCAATCTTAGATTGGGAATGAACTTCGTATGCCTAAGCCAACAGACGAAACGAGCGGGCCGGCGGGCGAGAGGGCACTACGCCGGCCAGGGAGGCGGGATGCGCAAGCCGTGGGTCGAAAGGGTGGTAGGTGCGTTTGGGCACATCTTCATATTTCTACATGCCAGTGCCATTTTTCTGGCTTGTAAATTCATACAATGGTCCCTTAAGCCTTCACGTGAAGTTTCATGGCAAGATGACTCGTTTTCTATTTTTCACGATTTTTAAAACTTTTTACGTTTCAAGATTTTTTAAAAATTTTTTGGAAGGAGTTTTGACCCCAGACTTGGTAGTCGTGATCCTTGTATTTTTTTTGGCATGCACAAAAAAAATCAGCCAAAAACTTGAAGTGTACAAGATTTTGTGACCATTTGAAAAAGTGTCCCCATTTCAGACACTTTAATGGCTACTGGCTCAATCCTATAAAATATTAAATGCTCATTAAGTGGGTGTGAGTTCTCGAGGTTTGATGAGGGATAGGTGGCCAATATAAGGGCCAAGTACCAGCACCCATCGCACATCATGTGCGCACACCCCCATGGCCCCCCGATCGTTGGAACCTTAATACCGTCGGTCAGGTTCTCTGGTGATGCTCCGGCGATGGTGTTCGACGAAGAAAAATGCGGCACCAGCACATGCTCGAGCCCAGCATGTGCTGCCGCAACCCTCGGTCAGGTCTGATCTTAGACTGGAATGAACTCCGTATGCTTAGACTGGCAATGAACTCCGTATGCCTAAGTCAACCCACGAAACGAGCGTGCGGCGCTCAGCCTGCCAGAGGGGCAAGATGCGTAAGCCGGGGATCGACCGGGTCACCCTCTGTGTGTTGTCGATCCTGTTGTCACAACCCTCGGCCCAGTTTGATATTAGACTGGGAATGAACTCCGTATGCCTAAGCCAACTGACGAAACAAGTGGGCGGGCGGGCGGGCACTACGCCGGCCAGAGAGACGGGATGCGCAAGTCGTGGATCGATAGGGTGGTAGGTGGGTTTAGGCACATCTTCATATTTCTATGTGCCAAGGCCATTTTTATGGCCTGTAAATTCATACAATGGTCCCTTAAGCCTTCACGTGAAGTTTCATGGAATGACGACTTGTTTTCTATTTTTCATGATTTTCCAAACGTTTTGCGGTTCAGGATTTTTTAAACTTTTTTTCGAAGGAGTTTTGGCCCCAAACTTGGTAGTCATAATCCTTTTATTTTTGTTGGCACGCAAAAAAAAAATTCAGCTAAAAACTCGTAGTGTACAAGATTTTGTGACCATTTGAAAAAAGTGTCCCCATTCTAGACACTTTAATGGCTACTGGCAGCAAACTTGTAAAATCTCAAAAGCTCTTTAGGGGGGTGTGAGTTCTCGAGGTTTGATGTGGGATAGGGGGCCAATATAAGGGCCAAGTACCAGCACCCATCGCACATCATGTACGCACACCCCCCCTCGCGCCCCCAATCGCTAGAACCCCAATGCTGCCGGTCAGGTTCTCCAGTTATGCTCCGTGATGGTGCCCCGGCAAAGAAAAATGCGGCACCAGCACATGCCCGAGCCCAGCATGTGCTGCCGTAACCCTAAGTCCGATCCGATCTTTGACTGGGAATGAACTCTGTATGCCTAAGTCAACCCACGAAACGAGCGTGCGGGCACTCAGCCGGCCAGAGGGGCGGTATACGAAAGCTGGGGATCAGTCGGGTCCCCCTCTGTGTGTTATCGATCCTGCTGCCGCAACCCTTGATCCGGTCCGATCTTAGACTGGGAATGAACTCTGTATGCCTAATCCAACCGACGAAACGAGCGGGCGGGCGGGCAGGCGGGTGCGCACTACGTCGACCAGAGAGACAGGATGCGCAAGCCGTGGACCGATAGGCTGGTAGGTGGGTTTAGGCACATCTTCATATTTATGTGTGCCAATGCCATTTTTATGGCTTGTAAATTCATACAATGGTCCCTTAAGCCTTCACATGAAGTTTCATGGCAAGACGACTCGTTTTCTATTTTTCACGATTTTTGAAACTTTTTATGGTTCGGGATTTTTTAAAATTTTTTTGGAAGGAGTTTTGGTCCCAAAATTGGTAGACATAATCCTTGTATTTTTGTTGGCATGCACAAAATATTTCAGCTAAAAACCCAATGTGTACAAGATTTTGTGACCATTTGAAAAAAGTGTCCCCATTTCAGACACTTTAATGGCTACTGGCAGCAAACCTATAAAATCTCAAATGCTCTTTAAGGGGGTGTGAGTTCTCGAGGTTTGATGAGGGATAGGGGGCCAATATAAGGGCCAAGTACCAGCACCCATCGCACATCATGTGTGCACACCCCCCCGACCCCCCCGATTGCCGGAACCCCAATGCCGTCGATTAGGTTCTCTGGCGATGGTGCCCTGGTGAAGAAAAATGTGGCACCTACACATGCCCGAGCCCAACATGTGCAGCCGTAACCCTCGGTCCGGTCTAATCTTAAACTGGGAATGAACTCAGTATGCTTAGATTGGGAATGAACTCCGTATGCCTAAGTCAACCCATGAAACGAGCATGCGGGCGCTCAGCCAGCCAGAGGGGCGGGATGCGCAAGCCGGGGATCAGTCGGGTCCCCTTCTATGTGCTGCCGATCCTACTGTCGCAACCCTTGGTCTGGTTTGATCTTAGACTGGGAATGAACTCCGCATGCCTAAGTCAACCGACAAAATGAGCGTTCGGGCGGGTGGGCGGGCATTACGTCGGCCAGAGAGACGGGATGCGCAAGCCGTGAATCGATAAGGTGGTATGTGGGTTTGGGCACATGTTCATATTTCTGCCTGCTATTGCCATTTTTATGGCTTGTAAATTCATACAATGGTCCTTTAAGCCTTGACGTGAAGTTTCATGGCAAGACGACTTGTTTTTTTTTTTTCATGATTTTTGAAACTTTTTGTGGTTCGGGATTTTTTAAAATTTTTTCGGAAAGAGTTTTGCCCCAAACTTGGTAGACGTGATCCTTGTATTTTTGTTGGCATGCACAAAAAAATTCAACTAAAAACTCGATGTGTACAAGATTTTGTGACCATTTGCCTCAGAAGGAGTTTTGGCCCCAAACTTGGTAGTCGTGATCCTTGTATTTTTGTTGGCATGCACCAAAAAACTCGAAGTGTACAAGATTTTGTGACCATTTCAAAAAAGTGTCCCCATTTCAGACACTTTCATGGCTACTGGCAGCAAACTTGTAAAATCTTAAATGCCCTTTAAGGCGGTGTGAGTTCTCGAGGTTTGATGAGGGATAGGAGGACAATATAAGGGCCAAGTACCAGCACCCATCACACATCATGTGCGCAGACCCGCCCGGCCCCTCAGATCACTGGCACCCCAATGCCACCGGTCAGGTTCTCCGACGATGCTCCGGTGATGGTGGCCTGACGAAGAAAAATGCAGCACCAGCACATAGCCGAGCCTAACATGTGCTACCGCAACCCTCGGTCCGATTTGATCTTAGACTGGGAATGAACTCCGTATGCTTAGACTGGGAATGAACTCCGTATGCCTAAGTCAACCCACCAAACGAGGGTGCAGGCGTTCAGCCGGCCAAAGGGGCGGGATGCAAGCCGAGGATCGATCGGGTCCCCCTCTGCGTGCTGTCGATCTTACTGCCGCAACCCTCAGTCCAGTCTGATCTTAGACTGGGAATGAACTCTATATGCCTAAGCCAACCGACGAAACAAGCGGGCGGGCGAGCAGGCGGGCACTACGTCGGCCAGAGAGACGGGATGCGTAAGCTGTGGATCGATAGGGTGGTAAGTGGGTTTAGGCACTTCTTAATATTTCTGCATGCCAAAGCCATTTTTATGGCTTCTAAATTCATACAATGGTCCCTTAAGCCTTGACGTGAAGTTTCATGGCAAGAAGACTCGTTTTTTATTTTTCATGATTTTTTAAACTTTTTACGGTTCGAGATTTTTTAAAATTTTTTCGGAAGGAGTTTTGGTCCCAAACTTGGTAGACGTGATCCTTGCATTTTTTTTGGCATGCATAAAAAAATTCAACTAAAAATTCGAAGTGTACAAGATTTTGTGACCATTTGAAAAAAGTGTCCCCTTTTTAAACACTTTAATGGCTACTGGCAGCAAACCTGTAAAATCTCAAATGCTCTTTAAGGGGGTGTGAGCTCTTGAGGTTTGATGAGGGATAGGGGGCCAATATAAGGGCCAAGTATCAGTACCCATCGCACATCATGTGCGCACACCCCTCCCGGCCCCCCCAATCGTCGGAACCCCGATGCCGTCGATCAGGTTCTCAAGGATGGTGCCCCGGTGAAGAAACATACGGCACCAGCACATGCTCGAGCCCAACATGTGCTGCCACAACCCTCAGTCCGGTCTGATCTTAGACTGGGACTGAGCTCCGTATGCTTAGACTGGGAATGAACTCCGTATGCTTAGACTGGGAATGAACTCCGTATGCCTAAGTCAACCCACGAAACGAGCGTGCGGGCGCTCAGTCGGTCAGAGGGGCGGGATGCGCAAGCTGGGGATCGACCGAGTCCCCCTCTGCGTGCTGCTGATCCTACTATCGCAACCCTCGGTCCAGTCCAATCTTAGACTGGGAATGAACTCCGTATGCCTAAGCCAACCAACGAAACGAGTGGACGGGTGGGCGGACGGGCACTAAGCCAGCCAGAGAGGCGGGATGTGCATGCCGTGGATTGATAGGGTGGTAGGTGGGTTTAGGCACATCGTCATATTTCTACGTGCCAATGAAATTTTTATGGCTTGTAAATTCGTACAATGGTCCCTTAAGCATTCACGTGAAGTTTCATGGCACGACGACTCGTTTCTATTTTTCAAGATTTTTAAAACTTTTTACGATTTGAGATTTTTAAAAAATTTTTCGAAAGAAGTTTTGGCGCCAAACTTGGTAGACGTGATACTTGTATTTTTTTGGCATGCACAAAAAAATTCAGGTAAAAACTCAAAGTGTACAAGATTTTGTGTCCATTTGAAAAAAGTGTCCCCATTTCAGACACTTTAATGGCTACTGGCAGCAAACCTGTAAAATCTCAAATGCTCTTTAAGGGGGTGTGGGTTCTCAAGGTTTGATGAGGGATAGGGGGGCAATATAAGGGCCAAGTACCAGCACCCATTGCACATCATGTGCGTACACCCCCTGGTCGCCCCGATCGTCTGAACCCCAATGTCGCCGGTCAAGTTCTCTGACGATGCTCCGACGATGGTGCCCCAGCGAAGAAAAATACGGCACCAGCACATGCTCGAGCCCAGCATGTGCTGCCGCAACCCTCGGTCCGGTCCGATCTTAGACTGGGAATGAACTCCGTATGCCTAAGCCAACCGACGAAACAAGCGGGCAGGCGGGCGGGCGGGTAGCCATAGAGACGGGATGTGTAAGCCGTGGATTGATAGGGTGGTAGGTGGGTTTAGGCACATCTTCATATTTCTGCATGCCAATGCCATTTTTATGGCTTGTAAATTCATACAATGGTCCCTTAAGTCTTCTCGTGAAGTTTCATGGCAAGACGACTCGTTTTTTATTTTTCTTGATTTTTGAAACTTTTTACGTTTCAAGATATTTTAAATTTTTTTGAAAGGAGTTTTGGCCCCAAACTTGGTAGATGTGATCCTCGTATTTTTGTTGGCATGCACAAAAAAAGTCAGCTAAAAACTCGAAGTGTACAAGATTTTTTGAACATTTGAAAAAAGTGTCCCCATTTCAGATACTTTAATGGCTACTGGCAGCAAACCTGTAAAATCTCAAATGCTCTTTAACGGGGTGTGAGTTCTCAAGGTTTGATGAGGGATAGGTGGCCAATAGAAGGGCCAAGCAGCAGCACCAATCGCACATCATGTGCGCACACCCCCGGCCCCCCGATCGTCAGAACCCCAATGCCGTCGGTCAGGTTCTTCAGGGATGCTCCGGTGATGGTTCCCCGGTGAAGAAAAATACGGCACCAGCACGTGCCGAAGCCCAGCATGTGCTGCTGCAACCCTCAGTCCGATCCGATCTTAGATCGGGAATGAACTCCGTATGCCTAAGTCAACCAACAAAATGAGCATACAGGTGGGATGCGCAAGCCGGGGATCAATTGGGTCCCCTTTTACATGCTGGCGATCCTGCTGCCGCAACCCTCAGTTCAGTCTAATCTTAGATTGGGAATAAACTCCATATGCCTAAGCCAACCGACGAAACGAGCGGGCAGGCGGGCAGGCGGGCACTACGTCGGCCAGAGAGACGAGATGTGCAAGCCGTGAGTCGATAGGGTGGTAGGTGGGTTTAGGCTCATCTTCATATTTCTACATGCCAATGCCATTTTTACGGCTTGTAAATTCATACAATGGTCCCTTAAGCCTTCACGTGAAGTTTCATCGCAAGACGACTCGTTTTCTACTTTTCATTATTTTTGAAACTTTTTACGATTCGAGATTTTTAAAAATTTTTTCAGAAGGAGTTTTTCGCCCGAACTTGGTAGACGTGATCCTTGTATTTTTGTTGGAATGCACAAAAAAATTCAGTTAAAAACTCGAAGTGTACAAGATTTTGTGAACATTTGAAAAAAGTGTCCCCATTTCAGACACTTTAATGGCTACTGGCAGCAAACCTGTAAAATCTCAAAAGCTCTTTAAGGGGGTGTGAGTTCTTGAGGTTTGATGAGGGATAGGGGGCCAATATAAGGGCCAAGTACCAGCACCCATCGCACATCATGTGCCCACATCCCCCAGCCCCCCCGATCGCCAGAACCCCATTGCCATCAGTCAGGTTCTCCAACGATGCTCTAGCGATGGTGCCCTGAAGAAGAAAATTACGACACCAGCACATGCCCAAGCCTAGCATGTGCTGCCACAACCCTCACTCCGATCTGATCTTAGACTGGGAATGAACTCCGTATGCCTATGTCAACCCACGAAACGAACGTGCGGGGGCTCAGCTGGCCAGAGAGGCGGGATGCGAAAGTAGTGGATTGGCCGAGTCCCCTTCTGCGTGCTGTTGATCCTACTGCTACAACCCTCGGTCTGGTCTGATCTTAGACTTGGAATGAACTCCATATGCCTAAGCCAAGGGACGAAACGAGCGTGCAGGCGCTCAGCCGGCCAGAGTGGCGGGATGCACAAGCTGGGGAACGACCGGGTCCCCTTCTGCGTGCTGTCGATCCTACTGTCGTAACCCTTGGTCCCGTTCGATCTTAGATAGGGAATGAACTCTGTATGCCTAAGCCAACCGACAAAATGAGCGGGCGGGCAGGCGGACGGGCACTACACCAGCCAGAGAGACAGGATACGCAAGCCGTGGATCGATAGGGTGGTAGGTGGGTTTAGGCACATCTTCATATTTCTGTGTGCCAATGCCATTTGTATGGCTTGTAAATTCATACAATGGTCCCTTAAGCCTTCACGTGAAGTTTCATGGCAAGACGACTCGTTTTCTATTTTTCACGATTTTCAAAACTTTTTACAGTTCGGGATTTTTTAAAATTTTTTCGGAAGGATTTTTGGTGCCAAACTTGGTAGACATGAGCCTTGTATTTTTTTTGGCATGCACAAAAAAAATTTCAGCTAAAAACTCGAAGTGTACAAGATTTTGTGACCATTTGAAAAAAGTGTCCCCATTTCAGACACTTTAATGGCTACTGGCAGCAAACCTGTAAAATTTCAAATGCTCTTTAAGGGGGTGTGAGTTCTCGAGGTTTGATGAGGGATAGGGGGCCAATATAAGGGCAAGTACCAGCACCCATCGCATATCATGTGCGCACACCCCCCGGCCCCCCCGATCGCAGGAACCCCAATGCCGACGGTTAGGTTCTCCGATGATGCTCCGGCGATGGTGCCCCAGCAAAGAAAAATGCGGCACCAGCACATGCTCGAACCCAGCATGTGCTGTCATAACCCTCGGTCTGGTCCAATCTTAGACTGGGAATGAACTCCGTATGTTTAAACTGGGAATGAACTCCGTTTGCCTAAGTCAATCCACGAAACGAGCGTGCGGGCACTCAGCCGGCTAGAGGGGCAGGATGCGCAAGTCAGGGATCGGTTGGGTCCCCTATGCATGCTGTCGATTCTACTACCGTGACCCTCGGTTCGGTCCTATCATAGACTGGGAATGAACTCCGTATGCCTCAGCCAGCCGATGAAACGAGCGAGCGGGCGGGCGGACGGGCGGACGGGCACTACGCCAGCCAGAGAGACGGGATGCGCAAGCCGTGGATCGATAAGATGGTATGTGGGTTTATGCACATCTTCATATTTCTGCATGCCATTGCCATTTTTATGGCTTGTAAATTCATACAATGGTACCTTAAGACTTGACGTGAAGTTTCATGGCAAGACGACTTGTTTTCTATTTTTCATGATTTTTGAAACTTTTTGTGGTTCAGGATTTTTTAAAATTTTTTCCGAAAGAGTTTTGGCCCCAAACTTGGTAGACGTGATCCTTGTATTTTTGTTGGCATGCACAAAAAAATTCAACTAAAAACTCGAAGTGTACAAGATTTTGTGACCATTTACCTCGGAAGGAGTTTTGGCCCCAAACTTGGTAGTCGTGATCCTTGTATTTTTGTTGGCATGCACCAAAAAACACGAAGTGTACAAGATTTTGTGACCATTTGAAAAAAGTGTCCCCATTTCAGACACTTTAATGGCTACTGGCAGCAATCCTGTAACATTTCAAATTACCTTTAAAGGGGTGTGAGTTCTCAAGGTTTGATGAGGGATAGGGGGCCAATATAAGGGCCAAGTACCAGCACCCATCGCACATCATGTGCACAGACCCCCCGACCCCTCCGATCGTCGGAACCCCATTGCCATCGGTCAGGTTCTCCGATGATGCTCTGACGATGGTACCCCGGCGAAGAAAAATATGGCACCAACAAATGCTCGAGCGCAGCATGTGCTGCCGCAACCCTCGATCCGATCAAATCTTAGATTGGGAATGAACTCCGTATGCCTAAGTCAACCCACGAAATGACTGTGCGGCCACTCAGCCAGCCAGAGGGGCGAGATGCGTAAGTCGAAGATCGACTGGGTCCCTCACAGCATGCTGTCGATCCTACTGTTGTGACCCTCGATCTGATCCGATCATAGACTGGGAATGAACTCTGTATGACTAAGCCAAACGATGAAACGAGCGGGCGGGTAGGCAGACGGGCACTACGTCGGCCAGAGAGGCAGGATGCGCAAGCCGTGGATCGATAGGGTGGTAGGTGGGTTTAGGCACATCTTCATATTGCTGCATGCCAATGCCATTTTTGTGGCTTATAAATTCATACAATGGTCCCTTAAGCCTTCACGTGAAGTTTCAGGGCAAGACGACTCGTTTTCTATTTTTCACGATTTTTGAAACTTTTTAGGGTTCAGGATTTTTGAAAATTTTTTTGGAAGGAGTTTTGGCCCAAAACTTTTTAGACGTGATCCTTGTATTTTTGTTGGCATGCACAAAAAAATTCAGCTAAAAACTCGAAGTGTCTAAGATTTTGTGAGCATTTGAAAAAAGTGTCCCCATTTTAGACACTTTAATGGCTACTGGCAGCAAACCTGTAAAATCTCAAATGCTCTTCAAGGGGGTGTGAGTTCTCGAGGTTTCATGAGGGATAGGGGGCCAATGTAAGGGCCAAGCACCAGCACCCATCGCACATCATGCGCGCACACCTCCCCCCGGCCCCCCCGATCGTCGGAACCCCAATGCCACCGGACAGGTTCTCCGGCAATGCTCCGACGATGGTGCCCCGATGAAGAAAAATGCGACACTAGCTCATGCCCGAGCCCAGCATGTGCTATCGCAACCTTCGGTCCAGTCCGATCTTAGACTGGAAATGAACTCCGTATGCTTAGACTAGGAATGAACTCCGTATGCCTTAGTCAACCCACGGAACGAGCATGCGGGCGCTTAGCTGGCCAGAGGGGCGGGATGCCCAAGCTGGGGATCGGGTGGGTCTTCATATGCGTGCTGCCGATCCTGCTGCCACAACCCTCAGTCCAGTCTAATCTTAGACTGGGAATGAACTCCGTATGCCTAAGCCTACCGACGAAATGAGTGGGCGAGCGGGCGAGCGGGCACTACGTTGGCCAGAGAGACGGGATGTGCAAGCCGTGGATCGATAGGGTGGTATGTGGGTTTAGCCACATATTCATATTTCTGCATGCCAATGCCATTTTTATGGCTTGTAAATTCATACAATGGTCCCTTAAGCCTTCACGTGAAGTTTCATGGCAAGACGACTCGTTTTCTATTTTTCATGATTTTTGAAACTTTTTACGGTTCGGGATTTTTTAAAATTTTTTTGGAAGGTGTTTTGGCCCCAAACTTGGTAGACGTGATCCTTGTATTTTTGCTGGCATGCAAAAAAAAATTTAGCTAAAAACTCGAAATGTAAAATATTTTGTGACCATTTGAAAAAAGTGTCCCCATTCTAGACACTTTAATGGCTACTGGCAGTAAACCTGTAAAATCTCAAATGCTCTTTAAGAGGGTGTGAGCTCTCGAGGTTTGATGAGGGATAGGGTGCCAATATAAGGGCCAAGTACTAGCACCCATCGAACATCAAGTGCGCACACCCCCCGGCCCACCCGATTGCCGGAACCCCAATGCCGCCGATCAGGTTCTTCGGTGATGCTCCGACGGTGGTGCCGCGGTGAAGAAAAATGAGGCACCAGCACATGTTCGAGCCCAGCATGTGCTGCCGCAACCCTTGGTCCGGTCCGATCTTAGACTGGGAATGAACTCCATATGCTTAGACTGGGATTGAACTCCGTATCCCTAAGTCAACCCACGAAACGAGCCTGCGGGCGCTCAACTGGCTGAAAGGGCGGGATGAGCAAGCCGAGGATCAGTCGGGTCCCCCTCTACGTGATTCTGTAACCCTCAGTCTGATCTGATCTTAGACTGGGAATGAACTCCGTATACCTAAGCCAACCGACGAAACGAGCGAGCGGGCAGGCGGGCGGGCAGGCTCTACGCCGGCCAGAGAGGCAAGATGCGTAAGCCGTGGATCGATAGGGTGGTAGGTGGGTTTAGGCACATCTTCATATTTTTGCGTGCCAATGTCATTTTTATGGCTTGTGAATTCGTACAATGGTCCCTTAAGCCTTCACGTGAAGTTTCATGGCAAGACGACTCGTTTTCTATTTTTCAAGATTTTTGAAACCTTTTGCGGTTTGAGATTTTTTAAAATCTTTTCGGAGGGATTTTTGGCCCCAAACTTGGTAGACATGATCCTTGTATTTTTTTTGGCATGCACAAAAAAATTCAGCTAAAAAATCAAAGTGTACAAGATTTTGTGACCATTTGAAAAAAGTGTCTGCATTTCAGACACTTTAATGGCTACTGGCAGCAAACCTGAAAATCTCAATTGCTCTTTATGGGGGTGTGAGTTCTCAAGGTTTGATAAGGCATAGGGGGCCAATATAAGGGCCAAGTACCAGCACCCATCGCACATCATGTGCGCACACCCCCCCGGCCCCCCCGATTGCCGGAACCCTAATGCCGCCGGTCAGGTTCTCCGACGATGCTCTGACGATGGAGCCCCGACGTAGAAAAATACGGCACCAGCACAGGCCCTAGCCCAGCATGTGCTGCCGTAACCCTCGATCCAGTCTGATCTTAGACTGGGAATGAACTCTATATGCTTGGACTGGGAATGAACTCCGTATGCCTAAGTCAACCCACGAAATGAGTGTGCGGACGCTCAGCCTGCCAGAGGGGCGGGATGCGCAAGCTGGGGATCGATCGGGTCCCCCTCTACGTGTTGTTGATCCTGCTATGGCAACCCTCAGTCCGGTCTGATCTTAGACTGGGAATTAACTTCGTATGCCTAAGCCAACCGACGAAACGAACGGTCGGGCGGGCACTAGCCAGCCAGAGAGACGGGATGCGCAAACTTGGTAGACGTGATCCTTGTTTTTTTTTTGGCATGCACAAAAAAATTCAGCTAAAAACTCGAAGTGTGCAACATTTTGTGACATTTGAAAAAAGTGTCCCCATTTTAGACACTTTAATCGCTACTGGCAGCAAACCTGTAAAATCGCAAATGCTTTTTAAGGGTGTGTGAGTTCTCAAGGTTTGATGAGGGATAGGGGGCCAATATAAGGGCCAAGTACCAGCACCCATCGCACATCATCTGCGCACACCCTTACCCGGCCCCCCCGATCGCTGGAACCTCAATGCCACCGGTCAGGTTCCTCGGTGATGTTCCGACGATGGTGCCCCGGTGAAGAGAAATGCGGCGCCAGCACATGCCCGAGCCTAGCATGTGCTGTCGCAACCCTCGGGCCGATCCGATCTTAGACTGGGAATGAACTCCGTACGCCTAAGCCAACTGACGAAACGAGCGGACGGGTGGGCACTACGCCGGCCACAGAGACGGGATGCGCAAGCCGTGGATCAATAGGGTGGTAGGTGGGTTTAGGCACATCTTCATATTTTTGCATGCCAATGCCATTTTTATGGCTTGTAAATTCATACAACGGGCCCTTAAGCCTTCACGTGAAGTTTCATGGCAAGACGACTCGTTTTCTATTTTTCACGATTTTCAAAACTTTTTGAGGTTCGGATTTTTTTAAATTTTTTCGAAAGAAGTTTTGGCCCCAAACTTGGTAGACGTGATCCTTGTATTTTTGTTGGCATGCATAAAACAATTCAGCTGAAAACTCGGAGTGTACAAGATTTTGTGACCATTTGAAAAAAGTGTCTCCATTTCAGACACTTTAATGGCTACTGGTGGTAAACCTGTAAAATCTCAAATGTTCTTTAAGGGGGTGTGAGTTCTCGAGGTTTGATGAGGGATAGAGGGCCAATATAAGGGCCAAGTGCCAACAGCCATCGTACATCATGTGCACACACCCCCCTGACCCCCCCAATCGTTGGAACCCCAATACCGCCGGTCAGGTTCTCCGGTGATCCCTCTGCATGCTGTCGATCCTGTTGCCGCAACCCTCGGTCCGGTCCAATCTTAGACTGGGAATGAACTCCATATGCCTAAGCCAACCGACAAAATGAGCGGATGGGCGGGCGAGCGCTATGTCGGCCATAGAGACGGGATACGCAAGCCATGGATTGCCAAATGCGGCACCAGCACATACCTGAGCCCAGCATGTGCTGTCGCAACCCTTGGTCGGATCCAATCTTAGACTAGGAATGAACTCCGTATGCTTAGACTGGGAATGAACTCCATATGCCTAAGTCAACCCACGAAACGAGCGTACGGGGGCTCAGCCGGCCAGAGGGGTGGGATGCGAAAGCCGAGGATCGACCGGGTCCCCCTCTATGTGCTGCCGATCTTGCTGTCGCAACCCTCAGTCCGATCCGATCTTAGACTGGGAATGGACTCCGTATGCCTAAGCCAACTGACGAAACGAGCGGGCTGGTGGGCGGGCGGGCACTACGCCGGCCAGAAGGACGGGATGCGCAAGCCGTGGATCGATAGGGTGGTAGGTGGGTTTAGGCATATCTTCATATTTATCTGTGCCAATGCCATTTTTATCACTTATAAATTCAAACAACGGACACATAAGCCTTCACGTGAAGTTTCATGGCAAGACACTCATTTTTTATTTTTCACGATTTTTGAAACTTTTAACGGTTCGGGATTTTTTAAAATTTTTTCGGAAGGAGTTTTGGCCCCAAACTTGGTAGACATGATCCTTGTATTTTTATTGGCATGGACAAAAAAATTCAGCTAAAAACTCGAAGTATACAAGATTTTGTGACCATTTGAAAAAAGTGTCCCCATTTCAGACACTTTAATGGCTATTGGCAGCAAACCTTTAAATCTCAAATGCTCTTTAAGGGGGTGTGAGTTCATGAGGTTTGATGAGGGATAGGGGTCCAATATAAGGGCCAAGTACCAGCACCTATCCCACATCAGGTGCACAAACCCCCCGACCCCCCCAATCGCCGGAACCCCAATGCCGCCGGTCAGGTTCTCTGGCGATCCCTCTGCGTGCTGTCGATCCTGTTGCCGCAACCCTCAGTCCGGTCCAATCCTAGACTGGGAATGAACTCCATATGCCTAAGCCAACCGACGAAATGAGCGGACGGGCGGGCGGGCACTATGCCGGCCAGAGAGACGGGATGCGCAAGCCGTGGATCGATAGGGTGGTAGGTGAGTTTAGGCACATCTTCATATTTCTGCGTGCCAATGCCATTTTTATGGCTTGTAAATTCATACAACGGTCCCTTAAGCCTTCACGTGAAGTTTAATGGCAAGACGACTCGTTTTCTATTTTTCATGATTTTTGAAACTTTTTACGGTTCGGGGTTTTTTTAAATTTTTTCGGAAGGAGTTTTGCCCCAAACTTGGTAGACATGGTCCTTGTATTTTTGTTGGCATGCACAAAAAAATTCAGCTAAAAACTCGTAGTGTACAAGATTTTGTGACCATTCGAAAAAAGTGTCCCCATTTCAGACACTTTAATTGCTACTAGCAGCAAACCTGTAAAATCTTAAATGCTCTTTAAGGGGGTGTGAGTTCTCGAGGTTTGATGAGGGAGAGGGGGCCAACATAAGGGCCAAGTACCAGCACCCATCGCACATCATGTTCGCACACCCCCCGGCCCCCTCGATCGCCAAAACCCCAATCCCACCGATCAGGTTCTCCAGCGATGGTGCCCTGGCGAAGAAAAATGTGGCACCAGCACATGCTCGAGCCCAGCATGTGCTGTCGCAACCCTCGGTCCGGTCTGATCTTAGACTGGGAATGAACTCCGTGTGCTTAGACTAGGAATGGACTCCGTATGCCTAAGTAAACCCACGAAACGAGCGTGCGGACGCTTAACTGGCTAGAAGGGTGGGATGCGCAAGATGGGGATCAGTCGGGTCCCCCTCTGCATGCTACCAATCTTGCTACCACAACCCTTGGATTGGTCTGATCTTAGAATGGGAATGAACTCCATATGCCTAAGCCAACCGACGAAACGAACGGGCAGGCGGACGGGCGGGTACTACATCGGCCAGAGAGATGAGATACGTAAGCTGTGGATCGATAGGGTGGTAGGTGGGTTTAGGCACATCTTCATATTTCCATGTGCCAATGCCATTTTTATGACTTGTAAATTCATACAATGGTCCCTTAAGCCTTCACGTGAAGTTTCATGGCAAGACGACTCGTTTTCTATTTTTCACGATTTTTGAAACTTTTTTCGGTTCGAGACTTTTTAAATTTTTTCAGAAGGCATTTTGGCCCCAAACTTGGTAGACGTGATTCTTGTATTTTTGTTGGCATGCACAAAAAAATTCAGCTGAACACTCTAAGTGTACAAGATTTTGTGACCATTTGAAAAAAGTGTGCCCATTTCAGACACTTTAATGGCTACTGGCAGCAAACCTTTAAATCTCAAATGCTCTTTAAGGGGGTGTGAGTTCATGAGGTTTGATGAGCGATAGGGGTCCAATATAAGGGCCAAATACCAGCACCCATTGCACATCATATGCGTACACCCCCCTGGCCCCCCAATCGTCGGAACCCCAATGCCGCCGGTCAGGTTTTCCGACGATGCTCCGGTGATGGTGCCTCGACGAAGAAAAATACAGCACCAGCACATGCTCGAGCACAGCATGTGCTGCCGCAACCCTCGGTCCAATCCGATCTTAGATTGGGAATGAACTCTGTATGCCTAAGTTAACCCATGAAACGAGCATACGGGCGCTCAGTAGGCCAGAAGGGCGAGATGCGCAAGCCGGGGATCGACCGGGTCTCCCTCTGCGTGCTGTCGATCCTGCTACCGCAACCCTCAGTTCGGTCCTATCTTAGATTGGGAATGAACTCCGTATGCCTAAGTCAACAAACGAAATGAGCATGCGGGCGCTCAGCACCCATCGCACATCATGTACGCACACCCCCTGGCCCCCCGATCGACGGAACCCCAATGCCGTCGGTCAGGTTCTCCGGTGATGCACCAGTGATGGTGCCCCGACGAAAAAAATGTAGCCCCAGCACATGCTCGAGCCCAACATGTGCTGCCGTAACCCTTGCTCCGGTTTGATCTTAGACTGGGAATGGACTCCTTATGATTAGACTAGGAATGAACTCCGTATGCCTAAGTCGAGCCACGAAACGAGCATGCGGGCACCCAGCTGGCCAGAGGGGCGGGATGTGCAAGCCGGGGATCGGCCGCATCCCCCTCTGTGTGCTGTCGATCCTGCTACCGTAACCCTCGGTCCGGTCTGATCTTAGACTGGGAATAAACTCCGTATGCCTAAGCCAACTGACGAAACGAGCGGATGGGCAGACGGGTGGGCACTATGTCAGCCAGGGAGATGGGATACGCAAGCTGTGGATCGACAGGGTGGTAGATGGCTTTAGGCACATCTTCATATTTCTACGTCCCAATGCCATTTTTATGGCTTGTAAGTTCATACAATGGTCCCTTAAGCCTTCACGTGAAGTTTCATGGCAAGACGACTCGTTTTTTATTTGTCACGATTTTTGAAACTTTTTGCGGTTCAAGATTTTTTAAAATTTTTTTGAAAGGAGTTTTGGCCCTAAACTTGGTAGACATAATCCTTGTATTTCTGTTGGCATGTACAAAAAAATTCAGCTAAACACTCGAAGTGTACAAGATTTTGTGACCATTTGAAAAAAGTGTCCCCATTTCAGACACTTTAATGGCTACTGGCAGCAAACCTGTAAAATCTCAAATGCTCTTTAAGGGGGTGTGAGTTTTCAAGGTTTGATGAGGAATAGAGGGCCAATATAAGGGCCAAGTACCGGCACCCATCGCACATCATGTGCGCATAACCCCCCCTCGACCCCCCTGATCGTTGAAACCCCAATGCCGTCGGTCAGGTTCTCTGACGATGCTCCGGCGATGGTGCCCCGATGAAGAAGAATGCGGCACCAGCACATGCCTGAGCCCAGCATGTGCTGTCGTAACCCTTGGTTTGGTCTGATCTTAGACTGGGAATGAACTTTGTATGCTTAGACTGGGAATGAACTCCGTATGCCTAAGCCAACCGACGAAACGAGCGGGCAGGTGGGCACTAGCCAGCTAGAGAGACGGGATGCGCAAGCCGTGGATCGATAGGGTGGTAGGTGGGTTTGGGCACATCTTCATATTTCTGTGTGCCAATGCCATTTTTATGGCTTGTAAATTCATACAATGGTCCCTTAAGTCTTCACGTGAAGTTTCATGGCAAGATGTCTCGTTTTCTATTTTTCATGATTTTCAAAACTTTTTGCGGTTTGAGCTTTTTTAAACTTTTTTCGGAAGGATTTTTGGCCCCAAACTTGGTAGACATGATCCTTGTATTTTTTTTGGCATGCACAAAAAAATTCAGCTAAAAACTGGAAGTGTACAAGATTTTGTGACCATTTGAATAAAGTGTCCCCATTTCAGACACTTTAATGGCTACTAGCAGCAAACCTGTAAAATCTCAAATGCTCTTTAAGGGGGTGTGAGTTCTCGAGGTTTGATGAGGGATAGGGACCAATATAAGGGCCAAGTACCAGCACCCATCGCACATTATGTGCGCACACCCCCCGGCCCCCCCGATCATCGGAACCCCAATGCCGCCGGTCAAGTTCTCCGGTGATGCTACGATGATGGTGCCCCAGCGAAGAAAAATGCGGCACCAGCACATGCTCGAGCCTAGCATGTGCTGCTGCAACCCTCGGTCCGATCAAATCTTAGACTAGGAATGAACTCCGTATGCTTAGACTGGGAATGAACTCCATATGCCTAAGTCAACCCATGAAACGAGCGTCCGGGCGCTCAGTCAGCCAGAGGGGCGGGATGCGCAAGCTGAGGGTCGATCGGGTCCCCCTCTGTGTGCTGTCGATCCTGCTGTTGCAACCGTCCATCCAGTCCGATCTTATACTAGGAAAGAACTCTGTATGCCTAAGCCAACCGACGAAACGAGCGGGCGGGCGGGCGGGCACTATACCGACCAGAGAGACGGGATGCGCAAGCCGTGGTTCGATAGGGTGGTAGGTGGGCTTAGGCACATCTTCATATTTCTGCATGCCAATGCCATTTTAATGGCTTGTAAATTCATACAACGGTCCCTTAACCCTTCACGTGAAGTTTCATGGCAAGACAACTCGTTTTCTATTTTTCACGATTTTCAAAACTTTTTACGGTTCAAGATTTTTTAAAATTTTTTCGGAAGGAGTTTTGGCCTGAAACTTGGTAGTCATTATCGTATTTTTTTTTTGGCATGCACAAAAAAATTCAGCTAAAAACTCGAAGTGTACAATATTTTGTGACCATTTGAAAAAGTGTCCCCATTTCAGACACGTTAATGGCTACTGGCAGCAAACCTGTAAAATCTCAAATTCTCTTTAAAGGGGTGTGAGTTCTCGAGGTTTGATGGGGGATAGGGGGCCAATCTAAGGGCCAAGTACCAACACCTATCGCACATCATGTGCGCAGACCCCCCCGATCGTCGGAACCCCAATGCCTTCATTCAGGTTCTACGGTGATGGTGCCCTGACGAAGAAAAATGCGGCACCTGCAAATGCCTGAGGCTTGCATTTACTACCGCAACCCTCGGTCTGGTCTGATCTTAGACTGGGAATGAACTCTGTATGCCTAAGTCAACCCATGAAACGAGCGTACCGACGTTCAGCCGGCCAGAGGGGTGGGACGCATAAGCCGGGGATCGGTCGGGTCCCCCTTTGCGTGCTGCCAATCCTGCAGCTGCAACCATCTGTCCGGTCTGATCTTAGATTGGGAATGAACTTCGTATACCTAAGACAACCGACGAAATGAACGGACGGGCGGGCAGGCGGGCACTACGCCTGCCAGAGAGAAGGGATGCGTAAGCCGTGGATCGATAGGACAGTACGTGGGTTTAGTCACATCTTCATATTTCTGCGTGCCAATGCCATTTTTATGGCTTGTAAATTCGTACAATGGTCCCTTAAGCCTTCACGTGAAGTTTCATGGCAAGACGACTCATTTTCTATTTTTCACGATTTTTGAAACTTTTTGTGGTTCTGGATTTTTTTAAATTTTTTCGAAAGGAGTTTTGGCCCCAAACTTGGTAGACGTGATCCTTGTATTTTTTTTGGCATGCACAAAAAAATTCAGCTAAAAACTCAAAGTGTACAACATTTTGTGACCATTTGAAAAAAGTGTGCCCATTTCAGACACTTTAATGGCTACTGGCAGCAAACCTGTAAAATCTCAAATGCTCTTTAAGGGGGTGTGAGTTCTTGAGGTTTGATGAGGGATAGGGTGCCAATATAAGGGCCAAGTACCAGTGCCCATCGGACATCATGTGCGCACAGCCCCCGGCCCCCCCGATCGCCAGAACCCCAATGCCGCCAGTAAGGTTCTCCAGCGATCCTCCGACGATGCTGCCCTGGCGAAGAAAAATATGGCACCAGCACATGCCTGAGCCCAGGATGTGCTGCTGTAACCCTCAATCTGGTCTGATCTTAGACTGGGAATGAACTCCGTATGCCTAGGTCAACCCACAAAAGGAGCATGCAGGTGCTCAGCCGACCAGAGGGGTGAGATGTGCAAGCCGGGGATCGACCGGGTCCCCCTCTGTGTGGTGCCGATCCTGCTGCTGCAACCCTCAGTCTGGTCCAATCTTAGACTAGGAATGAACTCCGTATGCCTAAGCCAATCGACAAAACAAGAGGGTGGGCAGGCGGGTGGGCACTACGCCAGCTTGAGAGACGGGATGTGCAAGCCCTGGATCGATAGTGTGGTAGGTGGGTTTAGGCACATCTTCATATTTCTGCTTGCCAATGCCATTTTTATGGCTTTTAAATTAATACAGTGGTCCCTTAAGCCTTCACGTGAAGTTTCATGGCAAGACGACTCGTTTTCTATTTTTCACGATTTTTGAAACTTTCTGTGGTTCGAGATTTTTTAAAATTTTTTCAGAAGGAGTTTTGGACCCAACTTGGTAGACGTGATCCTTGTATTTTTGTTGGCATGCACAAAAAACTTCAGCTAAAAACTCGAAGTGTACAAGATTTTGTGACCTTTTCAAAAAAGTGTCCCCATTTCAGACACTTTAATGGCTACTGGCAAGAAACTTGTAAAATCTCGAATGCGCTGCCGCAACCCTCGGTCTGGTCTGATCTTAGACTGGGAAAGAACTCTGTATGCTTACACTAGGAATGAACTCCGTATGCCTAAGTCAACCTACGAAACGAGCGGGTGGGTGCTCAGCCGGTCAGAGGGGTGAGATGCGTAAGTCGGGGATCGATCACGTCCCCCTCTGCATGCTACCGATCTTGCTGCTACAACCCTCGGTCTGGTCCGATCTTAGACTGGGAATGAACGCCGTATGCCTAAGCCAACCAGTGAAATGAGCGGGCGGGCAGGCGGGCACTACATCGGCCAGAGAGACGGGATGCGCAAGCCGTGGATCGATGGGGTGGTAAGTGGGTTTAGGCACATCTTCATATTTCTGCATGCCAATGCCATTTTTTTGGCTTGTAAATTCATACAATGGTCCCTCAAGCCTTCACGTGAAGTTTCATGGCAAGACGACTCGTTTTCTATTTTTTACTATTTTCAAAACTTTTTTCGGTTCTGGATTTTTTTAAATTTTTTCAGAAGGATTTTTGGCCCCAAACTTTGTAGGCATGATCCTTGTACTTTTGTTGGCATGCATAAAAAAATTTAGCTAAAAACTCGAAGTGTACAAGATTTTGTGACCATTTGAAAAAAGTGTCCCCATTTCAAACACTTTAATGGCTACTGGCAGCAAACCTATAAAATCTGAAATGCTCTTTAAGTGGTGTGAGTTCTAGTGGTTTGATGAGGGATAAGGGGCCAATATAAAGGCCAAGTACCGGCACCCATCGCACATCATGTGCGCACACCCCCCGGCCCCCCAGTCGTCGGAACCCCAATGCCGCCGGTCAGGTTCTCCGGCGATGCTCCGACGATGGTGCCCCAGCGAAGAAAAATGCGGCACCAGCACATGCCCTAGCCCAGCATGTGCTGCCGCATCCCTTGGTCTGGTCCGATCTTAGACTGGGAATGAACTCCATATGCTTAGACTGGGAATGAACTCCGTATGCCTATGTCAACCCACGAAATGAGCTCGCGGGCGCTCAGCCGGCCAGAGGGGCGGGTTGCGCAAGCCGGGGATCGATCGGGTCCCCCTTTGCATGCTACCGATCCTACTGCCACAACCCTTGGTCCGGTCTGATTTTAGACTGGGAATGAACTCTGTATACCTAAGCCAACTGATGAAACGAGCAAGCAGGCGGGCGGGCGAGCACTACGCCGGCTAGAGAGACTGGATGCGCAAGCCGTGGATCGATAAGGTGGTAGGTGGGTTTAGGCACATCTTCATAATTCTGCATGCCAATGGCATTTTTATGGCTTGTAAATTCATACAATGGTCCCTTAAGCCTTCACGTGAAGTTTCATGCCAAGACGACTCGTTTTCTATTTTTCATGATTTTTGAAACTTTTTACGGTTTGGGATTTTTTAAAATTTTTTCAGAAAGAGTTTTGGCCCCAAACTTGGTAGACATGATCCTTGTATTTTTCTTGGCATGCACGAAAAAATTCAGCTAAAAACTCGAAGTGTACAAGATTTTGTGACCATTTGAAAAAAGTGTCCCCATTTTCGACACTTTAATGGCTACTAGCAGCAAACCTATAAAATCTCAAATGCTCATTAAGGGGGTGTGAGTTCTCGAGGTTTGATGAGGGATAGGGGGCCAATAGAAGGGCCAAGTACCAGCACACATCGCACATCATGCGCGCACACCCCCCCGACCCCCCCGATCGTCGAAACCCCAATGCCGTCGGTCAGGTTCTCCGGTGATGCTCCGACGATGGTGCCCCACCAAAGAAAAATGCGGCACCAGCACATGCCCGAGCCTAGCATGGGCTGCTGCAACCCTCGATCTGGTCCGATTTTAGATTGGGGATGAACTCCGTATGCTTAGACTAGGAATGAACTCCGTATGCCTAAGTCAACACACAAAACGAGCGTGCGGGCCCTCAGCCGACCAGAGGGGCGGGATGCGTAAGCCGGGGATCAGCTAGGTCCCTCTCTGTGTGCTGTCGATCTTGCTGCTGCAACCCTCAATCTGGTCTGATCTTAGACTGGGAATGAACTCCATATGCCTATGCCAACCGACGAAACGAACGAGCTGGCGGGCGGGTGGGCACTACGCCGGCCAGAGAGACGGGATGCGCAAGTCGTGGATCGATAGTGCAGTAGGTGGGTTTAGGTACATCTTCATATTTCTTCATGCCAATGCCATTTTTATGGCTTGTAAATTCATACAATGGTCCCTGAAGCCTTCACGTAAAGTTTCATGGCAAGACGACTCGTTTTCTATTTTTCATGATTTTTGAAACTTTCTACGGTTCGGGATTTTTAAAATATTTCGGAAGGAGTTTTGGCCCCAAACTTTTTAGACATGATCCTTGTATTTTTGTTGGCATGCATAAAAAAATTCAGCTAAAAAGTTGAAGTGTACAAGATTTTGTGACCATATGAAAAAAGTGTCACCATTTCAGACACATTAATGGCTACTGGCAGCAAACCTGTAAAATCGCAAATGCTCTTTGAGGGGGTGTGAGTTCTCGAGGATCGATGAGGGATAGGGGGCGAATATAAGGGCCAAGTACCAGCACCCATCACACATCATGTGCGCACACCCCTCGGCCCCCCCGATTGCTGGAACCCCAATGCCACCGGTTAGGTTCTCCGGCGATGCTTCGACGATGGTGCCCCGATGAAGAAAAATGAGGCACCAGCATATGCCCGAGCCTAGCATGTGCTGTCACAACCCTCCGTTCGGTCCGATCTTGGACTGCGAATGAACTCCATATGCTTAGACTGGGAATGAACTCCGTATGCTTAAGTCAACCCACAAAACGAGCGTGTGGGCGCTCAGCCGGCCAGAGGGGCGAGATGTGCAAGCCGGGGATCGACTGGGTCCCCCTCTGCGTGCTACCAATCCTGCTACCACAACCCTCAGTCTGGTCTAGTCTTAGACTGCGAATGAACTCCGTACACCTAAGCCAACCGATGAAACGATCGGGCGGTCAGACGGGCGGGCGGGAACTATGTCGGCCAGAGAGACGGGATGCGCAAGCCGTGGATCGATAGGGTGGTAGGTGGGTTTAGGCACATCTTCATATTTCTACATGGCAATGCCATTTTTATGTCTTGCAAATTCATACAATGGTCCCTTAAGCCTTCACGTGAAGTTTCATGGCAAGACGACTTGTTTTCTATTTTTTACGATTTTTGAAACTTTTTAGGTTTGGGATTTTTTTAAATTTTTTAAGAAGGATTTTTGGCCCCAAACTTGGTAGACGTGATCCTTGTACTTTTTTTGGCTTGCACAAAAAAATTCAACTAAAAACTCGAAGTGTAAAAGATTTTGTGACCATTTGAAAAAAGTGTCCCCATTTCAAACACTTTAATAGCTACTGGCAGCAAATCCGTAAAATCTCAAATGCTATTTAAGGGGGTGTGAGTTCTCGAGGTTTGATGAGGGATAGGGGGCCAATATAAGGGCCACGTATTAGCACCCATCGCACATCATGTGCGCACACCCCTCCGGCCCCCCGATCGTCAGAACCCGAATGCCGTCGGTCAGGTTCTCTGACGATGCTCCGACGATGGTGCCCCGGTGAAGAAAAATACTGCACCAGCACATGCCTGGGCTCAGCATGTGCTGCCGCAACCCTCAGTCCGATCTGATCTTAGACTGGGAATGAACTACGTATGCCTAAGCCAACCCACGAAACTAGCGTGCGGGTGCTCAGCCGACCAGAAGGGCGAGATGCGCAAGCCGGGGATGGGTCGGGTCCCCCTCTGTGTGCTGCCGATCCTGCTACAGTAACCCTCGGTCTGATCCGATCTTAGACTGGGAATGAACTCCATATGCCTATGGCAACCGATCAAACGAGCGGGCGGACGGGTGGGCGGGCACTACGTCGGCCAGAGAGATGGGATGCGCAAGCTGTGGATCGATAGGGTGGTAGGTGGGTTTAGGCATATCTTCATATTTGTGCATGCCAATGCAATTTTTATGGCTTGTAAATTCATACAATGGTCCCTTAAGCCTTCACGTGAAGTTTCATGGCAAGATGACTCGTTTTTTATTTTTAACAATTTTTCAAACTTTTTACGGTTCAGGATTTTTTAAAATTTTTTCAGAAGGAGTTTTCACCCCAAACTTGGTAGACATGATCCTTGTATTTTTTTCTGCATGCACAAAAAAATTCAGCTAAAAACTCGAAGTGTACAAGATTTTGTGACCATTTGAAAAAAGTGTCCCCATTTCAGACACTTTAATGGCTACTGGTAGCAAACCTGTAAAATCTCAAATGCTCCTTAAGGGGTGTGAGTTCTCGAAGTTTGATGAGGGATAGGGGGCCAATATAAGGGCCAAGTACCAGCACCCATGGCACATCAAGTGCACAGACCCCCCCGGCCCCCCCGATCACCGGAACCCCATTGTCGCCGGTCAGGTTCTCTGGCGATGCTCCGATGATGCTGCTACCGCAACCCTCCACCCGATCCGATCTTAGACTAGGAATGAGCTCCGTATGCCTAAGCCAACCGATGAAACGAGCGGGTGGACGGGTAGGCACTACGTCGGCCAGAGAGACGGGATGTGCAAACCGTGGATCGATAGGGTGGTAGGTGGGTTTAGGCACATCTTCATATTTCTTTGTGCCAAAGCCATTTTTATGGCTTGTAAATTCATACAATGGTCCCTTAAGCCTTCACGTGAAGTTTCATGAAAAGACGACTCGTTTCTATTTTTCACGATTTTTGAAACTTTTTATAGTTCGAGATTTTTTAAAATTTTTTTCGAAAGGAGTTTTGGCCCCAAACTTGGTAGACGTGATCCTTTTAATTTTTTTGGCATGGAAAAAAATTAAGCTAAAAACTCGAAGTGTAAAAGATTTTGTGAGCATTTGAAAAAAGTGTCCCCATTTCAGACACTTTAATGGCTACTGGCAGCAAACCTATAAAATCTCAAATGCTCTTTAAGGGGGTGTGAGTTCTCGAGGTTTGATGAGGGATAGAGGGCCAATATAAGGGCCAAGTACTAGCACCCATCGGAAATCATGTGTGCGCACCCCCCAGCCCCCCCGATCGCCGGAACCCCAATGCCATCGGTCGGGTTCTCCGACGATGCTCTGACGATAGTGCCCCAACGAAGAAAAATACGGCACCAGCACATGCCCGAGCCCAGCATGTGCTACCGTAACCCTCGGTCCGGTCTGATCTTAGACTGGGAATGAACTCCGTATGCCTAAGCCAACCGACAAATGAATGGGCGGGCGGGTGGGTGGGCACTACGCCTGCTAGAGAGACGTGATGCGCAAGTCGTGGATCGATAGGATGGTAGGTGGGTTTAGGCACATCTTCATATTTCTGTGTGCCAATGCCATTTTTATGGCTTGTAAATTCATACAATGGTCCCTTAAGCCTTCACGTGAAGTTTCGTGGCAAGACGACTCGTTTTCTATTTTTCATGATTTTTGAAACTTTTTGCAGTTCGAAATTTTTTAAAATTTTTTCAGAAGGAGTTTTGGCCCCAAACTTGGTAGACGTGATCCTTGTATTTTTGTTGGCATGCACAAAAAAATTCAGCTAAAAACTCGAGGTGTACAAGATTTTGTGACCATTTGAAAAAAGTGTCCCCATTTCAGACACTTTAATGGCTACTGGCAGCAAACCTGTAAAATATCAAATGCTCTTTAAGGGTGTGTGAGTTCTCAAGTTTGATGAGGGATAGGGGGCCAATATAAGGGCCAAGTACCAGCACCCATCGCACATCATTTGCGCACACCCCCACCCGGCCCCCTATCGCCGGAACCTCAATGTCGTCGGTCAGGTTCTTCGGTGATGTTCCGACGATGGTGCCCTGGCAAAAAAAAATGTGGCACCAGCACATGCCCGAGCCCAGCATGTGCTGTCGCAACCCTCGGGCCATTCCGATCTTAGACAGGGAATGAACTCCGTACGCCTAAGCCAACCGACGAAACGAGCGGGCGGGTGGGCACTACGTCGGCCAGAGAGACGGGACGCCCAAGCCGTGGATCGATAGGGTGGTAGGTGGGTTTAGGTACATCTTCATATTTCTGCATTCCAATGACATTTTTATGGCTTGTAAATTCATACAATGGTCCCTTAAGCCTTCACGTGAAGTTTCATGGCAAGACGACTCGTTTTCTATTTTTCACGATTTTTAAAACTTTTTTGTGATTTGGGATTTTTTAAAATTTTTTTGGAAAGAGTTTGAGCCCCAAAGTTGGTAGACGTGATCCTTGTGTTTTTTTGGCATGCACAAAAAAATTCAGCTAAAAACTCAAAGTGTACAAGATTTTGTGACCATTTGAAAAAAGTGTCCCCATTTCAGACACTTTAATGGGTAATGGAAGCAAACCTGTAAAATCTCAAATGCTCTTTAAGGGGGTGTGAGTTCTCATGGTTTGATGAGGGATAGGAGGCCAATATAAGGGCCAAGTACCAGCAGCCACCGTACATCATGTGCGTACACCCCCCCGGCCCCCCCGATCGCCGGAACCCCAATGCCGCTGATCAAGTTCTCCGATGATGCTCTGACGATGGTGCCCCGATGAAGAAAAACGCATCAACAGCAGATGCCGGAGCCCAGCATGTGCTGCCACAACCCTCAGTCCGATCTGATCATAGACTGGGAATGAACTCCGTATGCTTAGTCTGGGAATGAACACTATATGCCTAAGCCAACCGACGAAACGAGCGGGTGGGCGGGCGGGCACTACACCGGCCAGAGAGACGGGATGCGCAAGCCATGGATCGATAGGGTGGTAGGTGGGTTTAGGCACATCTTCATATTTTTACATTCCAATGCCATTTCAATCTCTTGTAAATTCGTACAATGTTTCCTTAAGCCTTCACGTGAAGTTTCATGGCAAGACGACTCATTTTTTATTTTTCACGATTTTTGAAACTTTTTACAGTTCGAGATTTTTTAAAATTTTTTCGGAAGGAGTTTGGGCCCCAAACTTGGTAGACGTGATCCTTGTATTTTTGTTGGCATGCACAAAACAATTCAGCTAAAAACTCGAAGTGTACAAGATTTTGTGACCATTTGGAAGACACTTCAATGGCTACTGGCAGCAAACCTGTAAAATCTCAAATGCTCTTTAAGGGGGTGTGATTTCTCGAGGTTTGATGAGGGATAGGGGGCCAATATAAGGGCCAAGTACCAGCACCCATCGCACATCATGTGCGCACACCCCCTGACCCCCCCGATCATCGGAACCCCAATGTCGTCGGTCAGGTTCTCCGGCGATGCTCCGACGATGTGCCCCGACGAAGAAAAATATGGCACCAGCAGATGCCCGAGCCTAGCATGTGGTGTCGCAACCCTCGGTCCGATCCAATCTTAGACTAGGAATGAACTCTGTATGCCTAAGTCAACCCACGAAATGATCGTCCGGGCGTTCAGCCAGCCAGAGGGGCGGGATGTGCAAGCCAGGGATTGGTCGGGTCCCCCTCTGCATGCTGTCGATCTCGCTTCCGCAACCCTCGATCTGATTTGATCCTAGACTGGGAATGAACTCCGTATGCCTAAGCCAACCGACGAAACGAACGGGCAGGCGGGCAGGCACTAAGCCAGCCGGCCAGAGAGACGAGATGCGCAAGCCGTGGATCGATAGGTTGGTAGGTGGGTTTAGGCACATCCTCACATTTCATACAATGGTCCCCTAAGCCTTCACGTGAAGTTTCATGGCAAGACGACTCGTTTTTTATTTTTCATGATTTTTGAAACTTTTTGCCATTCGGGATTCATACAATGATCCTTGTATTTTTGTTGGCATGCACAAAAAAATTCAGCTAAAAACTCGAAGTGTACAAGATTTTGTTGCCATTTGAAAAAAATGTCTCCATTTCAGACACTTTAATGGCTACTGGCAGCAAACCTGTAAAATCTCAAATGCTCTTTAAGGGGCTGTGAGTTCTCGAGGTTTGATGAGGGATAGGGGGCCAATATAAGGGCCAAGTACTAGCACCCATCGCACATCATGTGTGCACACCCCTCCGACCCCCCGATCACCGAAACCCTAATGCCGCCGGTCAGGTTTTTCGACGATGCTCCGGTGATGGTGCCCCTACAAAGAAAAATGCAGCACCAGCACATGCTCGAGCCCAGCATGTGCTGCCGTAACCCTCGGTCCGGTCCGATCTTAGACTGGAAATGAACTTCATATGCCTAAGCAAACTGACGAAATGAGCCAGCGGGCGGGCGTACGGGCAGTACGTCGGCTAGAGAGACGGGATGCACAAGCTGTGGATTGATAGGGTGGTAGGTGGGTTTCGGCACATCTTCATAGTTCTGCATGCCAATGCCATTTTTATGGCTTGTAAATTCATACAATGCTCCCTTAAGCCTTCACGTGAAGTTTCATGGCAAGACGACTCATTTTCTATTTTTCACGATTTTTGAAACTTTTTACGGTTCGGGATTTTTTAAAATTTTTTCGGAAGGTGTTTTGGCCCCAAACTTGGTAGACGTGATTCTTGTATTTTTTTTGTCATGCAAAAAATTAAATCAGCTAAAAACTCGAAGTGTAAAAGATTTTGTGACCATTTCAAAAAAGTGCCCCCATTTCAGACACTTTAATGGCTACTGGCAGCAAACCTGTAAAATCTCAAATACTCTTTAAGGGTATGTGAGTTCTAGAGGTTTGATAAGGGATAGGGGGCCAATATAAGGGCCATGTACCAGCACCCATCGCACATCATGTGCGCACCCCCCCGCCCCGCCTAATCGTCGGAACCCCAATGTCGTTGGTCAAGTTCTCCGGCAATGCTCCGACGATGGTGCCCCGGTGATGAAAAATGCGGCTCCAGCACATGCCCGAGCCCAGCATGTGCTACCATAACCCTCGGTCCGGTCTGATCTTAGACTAGGAATGAACTCCGTATGGTTAGACTGGGAATGAACTCCATATGCCTAAGTCAACCCACGAAACGAGCGTGCGGGCACTCAACCGACTAGAGGGGCGGGATGCGTAAGTCGGGGCTCGGTCGATCCCCTTCTGTGTGCTATCAATCCTGCTACTACAACCCTCAGTCGGGTTTGATCTTAGACTGGGAATGAACTCCGTATGCCTAAGCTAACCGACGAAACGAGTGGGCGGGCGGGCGGGTGGGCACTACGCCGACCAGAAAGATGGGATGCGCAAATCGTGGATCGATAGGGTGGTTGGTGGGTTTAGGCACATCTGCATATTTTTGCATGCCAATGCCATTTTTATGGCTTCTAAATTCATACAATGGTCCCTTAAACCTTCACGTGAATTTTCATGGCAAGACGACTCGTTTTCTATGTTTCACGATTTTTGAAACTTTTTACGGTTCAGGATTTTTTAAAATTTTTTCAAATCAATTTTTGGCACCAAAGTTGGTCGACGTGATCCTTGTATTTTTTTTGGCATGTTAAAAAAAATCAGCTAAAAACTCGAAGTGTACAAGATTTTGTGACCATTTTAAAAAACTGTCCCCATTTCAGACACTTTAATTGCTACTGGCAGCAAACTTGTAAAATCTCAAACGCTCTTTAAGGGGTGTGAGTTCTCGAGGTTTGATGAGGGATAAGGGGCCAATATAAGGGCCAAGTACCAGCACCCACCGCACATCATGTGCGCACACCCCCCGGCCCCCCATCGTCAGAACCCAAATGCCACTGGTCAGGTTCTCCGGTGATGATCCGGCGATGGTGCCCCATCGAAGAAAAATGTGGCACCAGCACATGATCGAGCCCAGCATGTTCTGCCGTAACCCTCGGTCCGGTCTGATCTTAGACTGGGAATGAACTTCGTACGCTTAGACTGGGAATGAACTCCGTATGCCTAAGTCAACCCACGAAACGAGCGTGCGGGCGCTCGTCCAGCCAGAGGGGCGGGATGCGCCAGTCGGGGATCAACCGGGTCCCCCTCTGCATGCTGTCAATCTTGCTGCCACATCCCTTGGTTCGATCCAATCTTAGACTGGGAATGAACTCCGTATGCCTAAGCCAACCGATGAAACGAGCGGGTGGGCGGTCGTGGGGGCACTACGCTGGCCAGTGAGACAGGATGCGCAAGTCATGGATCGATAGGGTGGTAGGTCGGTTTAGGTACATCTTCATATTTCTGCATGCCAATGCCATTTTTATGGCTTGTAAATTCATACAATGGTCCCTTAAGCCTTCACGTGAAGTTTCATGGCAAGGCGGCTCGTTTTCTATTTTTCACGATTTTTGAAACTTTTTGCGGCTCGAGATTTTTTTAAATTTTTTTGAAAGGAGTTTTGGCCACAAACTTGGTAGACATGATCCTTGTATTTTTGTTGGCATGCACAAAAAAATTCAGCTAAAAACTCGAAGTGTACAAGATTTTGTGACCATTTTAAAAAAGTGTCCCCATTTCAGACACTTTAATGGATTCTGGCAGCAAACCTGTAAAATCTCAAATGCTCTTTAAGGGGGTGTGAGTGGTTTGATGAAGGATAAGGGGCCAATATAAGGGCCAAGTTCCAGCACCCATCACACATCATGTGCGCACACCCCCCGGCCCCCCCGATCGCTAGAACCCTAATGCCATTCGGTCAGGTTCTCCGGTGATGCTCCGGTGATGGTGACCCGGCAAAGAAAAATGTGGCACCAGGACAAGCCTGAGCCCAGTATGTGCTGCTGCAACGCTCGGTCTGGTTTGATCTTAGACTGGGAATGAACTCCGTATGCTTAGACTGGGAATGAACTCCGTATGCCTAAGTCAACCCAGGAAACGAGCGCGCAGGCACTCAGCCGGCCAGAGGGGCGGGATGCGCAAGCCAGGGATGGGCCAGGTCCTCATCTGCGTGCTGCCGATCCTACTGCCACAACCCTTGGTTCGGTCTAATCCTAGACTGGGAATGAACTCCGTATGCCTAAGCCAACTCTTTAAGGGGGTGTGAGTTCTCAAGGTTTGATGAGGGATAGGGAGCCAATAGAAGGGCCAAGTACCAGCACCCATTGCACATCTAGTGCGCACACCCCCCCGACCCCCCCGATGGTCGGAACCCCAATGCCGTCGGTCAGGTTCCCAGCGATGCTCCGGCGATGGTGCCCCGACGAAGAAAAATGCGGCACTAGCATATGCCCGAGCCCAGCATGTGCTGCCGTAACCCTCGGTCCGGTCAGATGTTAGACTGGGAATGAACTCCGTATGCTTAGACAAGGAATGAATTCCAAATGCCTAAGTCAACCCACGAAACGAGCGTGCGGGCGCTCAAGCCGCCACAGGGGCGAAATGCGCAAGCTAGGGATCGGTCGGGTCCCCCTCTACGTGCTGCCGATCCTACTGTCGTAACCCTCGGTCTGATCTGATCTTAGACTGGGAGCGAACTCCGTGTGCCTAAGCCAACCGACGAAACGAGCGGGTGGGCGTGCGAGCGGGCACTATGCCAGCCAGAGAGACAGGATGCGCAAGCCGTGGATCGATAAGGTGGTAGGTGGGTTTAGGCACATCTTCATATTTTTGCGTGCCAATGCCATTTTTATGGCTTGTAAATTCATACAATGGTCCCTTAAGCCTTCACGTGAAGTTTCATGGCAAGAAGACTCATTTTCTATTTTTTACTATTTTCCAAACCTTTTACGGTTTGGGATTTTTAAAAATTTTTCGAACGGAGTTTTGGCCCCAAACATGGTAGACGTGATCCTTGTATTTTTCTTGGCATGCACAAAAAAATTCAACTAAAAACTCAAATTGTACAAGATTTTGTAACCATTTGAAAAAAGTGTCCCAATTTCAGACAGTTTAATGGCTACTGGCAGCAAACCTGTAAAATCTCAAATGCCCTTTAAAGGGGTTTGAGTTCTCGAGGTTTGATGAGGGATAGGGGTCAATATAAGGGCCAAGTTCCAGCACCCATCACACATCATGTGCGCACGCCCCCCGGCCCCCCGATCGCCGGAACCTCAATGCCGTCGGTCAGGTTCCCCGACGATGCTCCGCCGATGGTGCCCTGACGAAGAAAAATGTGGC
Organism: Durio zibethinus; assembly: GCF_047325235.1. NCBI lineage: Eukaryota > Viridiplantae > Streptophyta > Magnoliopsida > Malvales > Malvaceae > Durio > Durio zibethinus. The sequence continues at coordinate 13,795,357 of NC_143177.1, forward strand.
ACCAGCACATGCTCGAGCCAAACATGTGCTGTCGCAACCCTTGGTTTGGTCTGATCTTAGATTGGGAATCAACTCCGTATGCCTAAGCCAACCGACGAAACCAGCAGTTGGGCGGGCAGACAGGCGGGCGGGCACTACGTCGGCCAAAAAAAAGGGTTACGCAAGCCGTGGATCGATAGGGTGGTAGGTGGGTTTATGTACATCTTCATATTTCTGCATGCCAATGCCATTTTTATGGCTTGTAAATTCATACAATGGTCCCTTAAGCCTTCACATGAAGTTTCATGGCAAGACGACTCGTTTTCTATTTTTCACGATTTTTAAAACTTTTTACGGTTCGGGATTTTTTAAAATTTTTTCGGAAGGAGTTTTGGCCCCAAACTTGGTAGATGTGATCCTTGTATTTTTGTTGGCATGCACAAAAACATTCAGCTAAAAACTCGAAATGGACAAGATTTTGTGACCATTTGAAAAAAGTGTCCCCATTTCAGACACTTTAATGGCTACTGGCAGCAAACCTGTAAAATCTCAAATGCTCTTTAAGGGGTTGTGAGTTCATGAGGTTTAATGTGGGATAGGGGGCCAATATAAGGGCCAAGTACCAGCACCCATCGCACATCATGTGCGCACACCCCCCGACCCCCCGATCGCCGGAACCCCAATGCCGTCGGTCAGGTTCTCTGGCGATGCTCCGGCGATGGTGCCTCGACAAAGAAAAATATGGCACCAGCACATGCCCAAGCCCAACATGTGCTGCTGCAACCCTAGGTCCAGTCCGATCTCAGACTGGGAATGAAATCCGTATCCTTAGACTGGGAATGAACTCTGTTTGCCTAAGTCAACCCACGAAACGAGCAAACGGGCACTCAACCGGCCAGAGGGTCAGGATGCGCAAGTCGGGGATCGACCAGGTCCCCCTCTGCATGCTGCCTATCCTGCTGTCATAACCCTCGGTCTGGATCAATCCGATCTTAGATTGGGAATGAACTCCGTGTGCCAAAGCCAACCGACGAAACGAGCGGGCGGGTAGGCGGGCGGGCAGTACGTCGACCAAAGATACGGGATGCGTAAGCCGTGGATCGATAGGGTGGTAGGTGGGTTTAGGCACATTTTCATATTTCTACGTGCCAATGCCATTTTTATGGCTTGTAAATTCATACAATGGCCCCTTAAGCCTTCACGTTAAGTTTCATGGCAAGACGACTCGTTTTCTATTTCTCACGATTTTCAAAACTTTTTATGGTTCGGGATTTTTTAAAATTTTTTCGGAAGGAGTTTTGGCCCCAAACTTGGTAGACGTGATCCTTGTATTTTTGTTGGCATGCACAAAAACATTCAGCTAAAAACTCGAAATGTACAAGATTTTGTGACCATTTGAAAAAAGTGTTCCCATTTCAGACACTTTAATGGCCACTGGCAGCAAACCTGTAAAATCTCAAATGCTCTTTAAGGGGGTGTGAGTTCTTGAGGCTTGATGAGGGATAGGGGGCCAATATACGGGCCAAGTACCAGCACCCACCGCACATCATGTGCGCACACCCCCTCGGCCCGCCCGATTATCGAAACCCCAATACCGTCGGTCAGGTTCTCCGACGATGCTCTGACGATGGTGCCCCGACGAAGAAAATTACGGCACCAGCTCATGCCCGAGCTCAGTATGTACTGCCGCAACCCTCGGTCCAGTCCGATTTTAGACTGGGAATGAACTTCGTATGCTTAGACTGGGAATGAACTCCGTATGCCTAAGTCAACCCATGAAACGAGCGTGCGGGCGCTCAGCCGGCCAGAGGGGCAGGATGTGCAAGCCGGGGGTAGGTCGGGTCCCTCTCTATGAGCTGTCGATCCTACTGCCGCAACCCTCGATCCGGTCTGATCTTAGACTGGGAATGAACTCCGTATGCCTAAGCCAACCGATGAGTCGAGCGGGTTGGCGGGCGGGCACTACGCCGGCCAAAGGGACGGGATGCGAAAGCCGTGGATCAATAGGGTGGTAGGTGGGTTTAGGCACATCTTCATATTTCTACATGCCAATGCGATTTTTATTGCTTGTAAATTCATACAATGGTCCCTTAAGCCTTCATGTGAAGTTTCATGGCAAGACAAATCGTTTTCTATTTTTCATGATTTTCAAAACATTTTATGGTTTGGGATTTTTTAAAATTTTTTTGGAAGGATTTTTGGCCCCAAACTAGGTAGATGTAATCCTTGTATTTTTTTTGGCATGCACAAAAAAATCAGCTAAAAACTCGAAGTGTACAAGATTTTGTGAGCATTTAAAAAAGTGTCCCCATTTTAGACACTTTAATGGCGACTAGCAGCAAACCTGTAAAATCTCAAATGCTCTTTAAGGGGTGTGAGTTCTCGAGGTTTGAAGAGGGATACGGGGCTAATATAAGGGCCAAGTACTAGCACCCACCGCACATCATGTGTGCACACCCCCCCACCCGGCCTCCCCGATTACCGGAACACCAATGCCACCGGTCAGGTTCTCCAGTGATGCTCCGGCGATGGTGCCTCGGTGAAGAAAAATACTGCACCAGCACATGCTCGAGCTCAGCATGTGTTACCGTAACCCTTGATCTGGTCCATTCTTAGACTGGGAATGAACTCCGTATGCTTAGACTGAGAATGAACTCCGTATGCCTAAGTCAACCCACGAAACGAGCGTGCGGGTGCTCAACCGGCCAGAGGGGTAGGATGCACAAGCTGGGGATCGGTAAGGTCCCCCTCTGCATGCTGCTGATCCTGCTGCCGCAACCCTCGGTCTAGTCTGATCTTAGACTGGGAATGAGCTTCGTATGCCTAAGCCAACTGAGGAAACGAGCGGGCAAGCGGGCGGGCGGACGTGAACTACGTCGGCCAGAGAGACGGGCTACGCAAGCCGTGGATCGATAGGGTGGTAGGTGGGTTTAGGCACATCTTCTTATTTCTACGTGCCAATGCCATTTTTATGGCTTGTAAATTGATACAATGGTCCCTTAAGCCTTCACGTGAAGTTTCATGGCAAGACGACTCGTTTTCTATTTTTCACGATTTTTGAAACTTTTTGCAGTTCGGGATTTTTTAAAATATTTTTGGAAGGAGTTTTGGCCCCAAACTTTTTAGACATGATCCTTGTATTTTTGTTGGCATGCACAAAAAAATTCAGCTAAAAACTCGAAGCGTACAAATTTTGTGACCATTTGAAAAAAGTGTCTCCAATTCAGACACTTTAATGGCTATTAGCAGCAAACCTGTAAAATCTCAAATGCTCTTTAAGGGGGTGTGAGTTCTCGAGGTTCGATGAGGGATAGGGGGCCAATATAAGGGCCAAGTGCCAGCACCCATCACACATCATGTGCGCACACCCCCCCGACCCCCTCAATCGCTAGAACCCTAATGCCGTCGGTCAGGTTCTCTGGCGATGCTCCGACGATGGTGCCTTGGTGAAGAAAAATGCGGCACCAGCACATGCCCAAGCCCAACATGTGCTGCCGCAACCCTCGGTCTGGTCTGATCTTAGACTAGGAATGAACTACGCATGCTTAGACTAGGAATGAACTCCGTATGCCTAAGTCAACCCACGAAACGAGCGTGCGGACGCTCAGCAGACCAGAGGGACGGGATGCGCAAGCCAGGGATCGACCGGGTCCCCCACTGCGTGCTGTCGATCTTGCTGCCACAACCCTCGGTCCAATTCAATCTTAGACTGGGAATGAACTCCGTATGCCTAAGCCAACCGACGAAACGAGCGGGCAGGCTGACGGACGGGCAGGAACTACGTTGGCCAGAGAGACGGGATACGCATGCCGTGGATCGATCGGGTGGTAGGTGGGTTTAGGCACATCTTCATATTTCTACGTGCCAATGCCATTTTTATGGCTTGTAAATTCATACAATGGTCCCTTAAGCCTTCACGTGAAGTTTCATGGCAGGACGACTCGTTTTCTCTTTTTCACGATTTTCGAAACTTTTTACGGTTCAAGATTTTTTAAAATTTTTTCGGAAGGGTCCTTTGGTTCCAAACTTGTTAGACATGATCCTTGTATTTTTATTGTCATGCACAAAACAATTCAGCTAAAAACTCGAAGTGTACAAGATTTTGTGACCATTTGAAAAAAGTGTCCCTATTTAAGACACTTCAATGGCTATTGGCAACAAACCTGTAAAATCTCAAATGCTCTTTAAGGGGGTGTGAGTTCTTGAGGTTTGATTAGGGATAGGGGGCCAATATAAGGGTCAAGTACCAGCACCCATCGCACAACATGTGCGCACACCCCCCCGACCCCCTCAATCACCAGAACCCTAATGCCGCCGGTCAGGTTCTCCGGTGATGCTCTGACGATGGTGCATCGACAAAGAAAAATACGGCACCAGTACATGCCCGAGCCCAGCATGTGCTGTCGCAACTCACGGTCCGGTCTGATCTTAGACTGGGAATGAACTCCATATGCTTCGACGGGGAATGAACTCCGTATGCGTAAGTCAACCCATGAAATGAGCGTGCGGGCGCTCAACTGGCCAGAGGGGAGGGATGCGCAAGCCGAGGATCGGTCGGGTCCCCCTCTGGGTGCTATCGATCCTGCTGCCACAACCCTTAGTCTGATCCGATCTTAGACAGGGAATGAACTCTGTATGCCTAAGCCAACCAATGAAACGAGCGGGCGGGCGGGCGGGCGGGCAATACGCTGACCAGAGAGGCGGGATGCGCAAGCCGTGGATCGATAGGGTGGTAGGTGGGTTTAGGCACATCTTCATATTTTTGCATGCCAATGCCATTTTTATGGCTTGTAAATTCATACAATGGTCTCTTAAGCCTTCACGTGAAGTTTCATGGCAAGACGACTCGTTTTCTATTTTTCATGATTTTCAAAACTTTTTATGGTTCAGGATTTTTTAAAATTTTTTTTGGAAGGATTTTTGGCCCCAAACTTGGTAGACGTGATCCTTGTATTTTTGTTGGCATGCACAAAAAAATTCAGCTAAAAACTCAAAGTGTACAAGATTTTGTGACAATTTGAAAAAAGTGTCCCAATTTCAAACACTTTAATGGCTACTGGCAGCAAACCTGTAAAATCTCAAATGCTCTTTAAGGGGGTGTGAGTTCTTGAGGTTTGATGAGGGATAGGGGGCCAATATAAGGGCCAAGTACCAGCACCCATCGCACATCATGTGCGCACACCCCCCCGGCCCCCTCGATCATCGAAACCCCAATGCCGTCGGTCAGGTTCTCCGTGATATTGCCCCGATGAAGAAAAATGCGGCACCAGCACATGCCCGAGCCCAGTATCTGCTGCCGCAACCCTCGGTCTCATCCGATCTTAGACCGAGAATGAACTCCATATGCTTAGACTGGGAATGAACTCCGTATGCCTAAGTCAACCCACAAAATAATCGTGCGGGAGCTCAGCCGGCCAGAGGGGCGGGATGCATAAGCCGGGGATTGGCCGGGTCTCCCTCTGTGTGCTACCGATCCTACTGCGACATCCCTCGGTCCGGTTTGATCTTAGACTGGGAATGAATTTCGTATGCCTAAGCCAACCGACGAAACGAGCGGGCGCGCGAGCGGGCACTACGCCAGCCAGAGAGACGGGATGCGCAAGCCGTGGATCGATAGGGTGGTAGGTGGGTTTGGGTACATCTTTGTATTTTTGTGTGCCAATGCAATTTTTATGGCTTGTAAATTCATACAATGGTCCCTTAAGCCTTCACGTGAAGTTTCATGGCAAGACGACTCATTTTCTATTTTTCACGATTTTCAAAATTTTTTACAGTTCGGGATTTTTTAAAATTTTTTCGGATGGAGTTTTGGCCCCAAACATGGTAGACATGATCTTTTATTTTTGTTGGCATGCACAAAAAAATTCAGCAAAAAACTCAAAGTGTACAAGATTTTGTGACCATTTGAAAAAAGTGTCCTCATTTTAGACACTTTAATGGTTACTGGTAGCAAACCTGTAAAATCTCAAACGCTCTTTAAGGGGGTGTGAGTTCTGGAGGTTTGATGAGGGATAGGGGGCCAATATAAGGGCCAAGTACCAGCACCCATCGCACATCATGTGCGCACACCCCCCCGGCCCACCCAATCGTCGGAACCCCAATGCCGCCGGTCAGGTTCTTCGACGATGCTCCGGCGATGGTGCCCCGACGAGGAAAAATGCGGCACCAGCACATGCCCGAGCCCTGCATGTGCTGCCGTAACCTTCGGTCCGGTCCAATCTTAGACTGGGAATGAACTCCATATGCTTAGACTGGGAATGAACTCCGTATGCCTAAGTCCACCCATGAAATTAGCGTGCGGGCGCTCAGCTGGCCAGAAGGGCGGGATGCGCAAGCTGGGGATCGGCAGGGTCCCCCTCTGCGTGCTGCCGATCCTGTTGTCACAACCCTCAGTCCAATCTGAACTTAGACTGGGAATGAACTCCGTATGCCTAAGCCAACCAACGAAACGAGCGTGCAGGCGAGCACTACACCGGCCAGAGAGATGGGATGCGCAAGCCATGTATCGATAGGGTGGTAGGTGGGTCTAGGCACATCTTCATATTTCTACGTTCCAGTGCCATTTTTATGGCTTGTAAACTCATACAATGGTCCCTTAAGCCTTCACATGAAGTTTTATGGCAAGACGACTCGTTTTTTAATTTTCGCAATATTTGAAACTTTTTGCGGTTTGAGATTTTTTAAATTTTTTTCGAAAGGAGTTTTGGTCCCAAACTTGGTGGACGTGACCCCTGTATTTTTTTTGGCATGCACAAAAAAATTCACCTAAAAACTCGAAGTGTACAAGATTTTGTGACCATTTGAATAAAGTGTCCCCATTTCAAACACTTTAATGGCTAGTAGCAGCAGACCTAAAAAATCTCAAATGCTCTCTAAGGGGGTGTGAGTTCTCGAAGTTTGATGAGGGATAGGGGGCCAATATAAGGGCCAAGTACCAGCACCCATCGCACAACATGTGCGCACACCCCCTGGCCCCCCCGATCGTCTGAACCCCAATGCCACTAGTCAGGTTCTTCGGTGATGCTCCGGCGATGGTGCCTCGGCGAAGAAAAAAGTGACACCAGCACATTCCCAAGCTCATCTTGTGCTGCTGCAACCCTCGATCCGATCTGATCTTAGACTAGGAATGAACTCCACATGCCTAAGCCAACCGACGAAACGAGCGGGCGGGCGGACGAGCACTACGTCGGCCAGAGAGATGGGATGCGCAAGCCATGGATCGATAGGGTCGTAGGTGGGATTGGGCACATCTTCATATTTCTGCATGCCAATGCCATTTTTATGGCTTGTAAATTCATACAATGGTCCCTTAAGCCTTCACGTGAAGTTTCATGGCAAGACGACTCGTTTTCTATTTTTCATGATTTTCAAAACTTTTTACAGTTCGGGATTTTTTAAAATTTTTTCGGAAGGAGTTTTGGTACCAAACCTGGTAGACGTGATCCTTGTATTTTTGTTGGCATGCAAAAAAAAATTCAGCTAAAAAATCGAAGTGTACAAGATTTTGTGGCCATTTGAAAAAAGTCTCCCCATTTCAGAAACTTTAATGGCTACTGGCAGCAAACTTGTAAAATCTCAAATGCTCTTTAAGGGGTTGTGAGTTCTCAAGGTTTGATGAGGGATAGAGGGCCAATATAAGGGCCAAGTACCAGAACCCATCGTACATCATGTACGCACCCCCCCGGCCCCCCCGATCGTCGGGACCGCAATGCCGTCGGTCAGGTTCTCCGGTGATGCTCCGGTGATGGTGCCCCGGAGATGAAAAATGTGGCACCAGCACATGCCCGAGCCTAGCATGTGCTGCCGCAACCCTTGGTCCGGTCCGATCTTAGATTGGGAATGAACTTCGTATGCCTAAGTCAACCCATGAAACAAGCGTACGGGCGTTTAGCCGGCCAGAGGGGCGGGATGCGCAAGCCGGGGATCGGCCGGGTCCCCCTCTGCGTGCTGCCGATCCTGCTGCCACAATCCTCAGTCTGGTCTGATCTAAGACTGGGAATGAACACCGTATGCCTAAACCAACCGACAAAACGAGCGGGCGGGCGGGCGAGCGGGCACTACGCGGGCCAGAGAGACGGGATACGCAAGTCATGGATCGATAGGGTGGTAGGTGGGTTTAGGCACATCTTCATATTTCTGCATGCCAATGCCATTTTTATGGCTTGTAAATTCATACACTGGTCCCTTAAGCCTTCACATGCAGTTTCATGGCAAGACGACTCATTTTCTATTTTTCACGATTTTCAAAACTTTTTGCGGTTCGAGATTTTTTAAAATTTTTTTTGGAAGGAGTTTTAGCGCCAAACTTGGTAGACGTGATCCTTGTATTTTTGTTGGCATGCACAAAAAAATTCAACTAAAAACTCGACGTGTACAAGATTTTGTGACCATTTGAAAAAAGTCTCTCCATTTCAGAAACTTTAATGGCTACTAGCAGCAAACCTGTAAAATCTCAATTGCTCTTTAAGGGGGTGTGAGTTTTCAAGGTTTGATGAGGGATAGGGGGCCAATATAAGGGCCAAGTACCAGCACCCATCCCACATCATGTGCACACCCCTCGGCCCCCCCGATCGCCAGAACCGTAAAGCCGCCAGTCAGGTTCTGCGGTGATGCTCCGGTGATGGTACTAGCACAAGCCTGAGCCCAGCATGTGCTGTCGCAACCCTCGGTCTGGTCCGATCTTAGACTGGGAATGAATTCCGTATGCCTAAGTCAACCTACGAAATGAGCATGCGGGCGCTCAACAGGCCAGAGGGGCGGGATGCGTAAGTCGGGGATCAGTCGGGTTCCCCTCCACGTGCCAGCGATCCTACTGCTGCAACCCTCGGTCCAGTCCAATTTTAGACTGAGAATGAACTTCGTATGCCTAAGCCAACCGACGAAACGAGCGGGCGGGCGGGCGGGCACTATGCCGACCAGAGAAACTGGATGCACAAGCCATGGATCGATAGGGTGGTAGGTGGGTTTAGGCACATCTTCATATTTCTATGTGCCAATGCCATTTTTATGGCTTGTAAATTCATATAATGGCCCTTTAAGCCTTCACGTGAAGTTTCATGGCAAGATGACTCGTTTTCTATTTTTTATAATTTTTGAAACGTTTTGCGGTTCGGGATTTTTTAAACTTTTTTTGGAAGGAGTTTTGGCCCCAAACATGGTAGATGTGATCCTTGTATTTTTGTTGGGATGCACAAAAAAATTCAGCTAAAAACTCGAAGTGTACAAGATTTTGTGACCATTTGAAAAAAGTGTCCCATTTCAGACACTTTAATGGCTACTGGTAGCAAACCTATAAAATCTCAAATGCTCTTTAAAGGGGTGTGAGTTCTCGAGGTTTGATGAGGGATAGGGGGCCAATATAGGGGCCAAGTACCAGCACCCATCGCACATCATGTGCGCACACCCCCCCGACCCACACGATCGTCGAAACCACAATGCTGCCAGTTAGGTTCTCCGACGATGCTCTGGCGATGGTGCCCTAGCGAAGAAAAATACGACACAAGTACGAGCTCGAGCCCAGCATTTGTTGCTGCAACCCTCTGTCCGATCTGATCTTAGACTGAAAATGAACTCCGTATGCTTAGACTGGGAATGAACTCCGTACGCTTAAGTCAAACCATTAAACAAGCGTGTGGGCGTTCAGCCTGCCAGAGGGGCGGGATGTGCAAGTCGGGGATCGATAGGGTCCCACTCTGCTTGCTGTCGATCCTGCTGCTGTAACCCTCAGTCTGGTCTGATCTTAGACTGGGAATGAACTTTGTATGCCTAAGCCAACCGACGAAACGAGTGGGTGGGTGGGCACTACGCCGGCCAGAGAGACGGGATGCGAAAGCTGTGGATCGATAGGGTGGTAGGTGGGTTTAGGCACATCTTCATATTTCTACATGCCAATACCATTTTTATGGCTTGTAAATTCATACAATGGTCCCTTAAGCCTTCATGTGAAGTTTCATGGCAAGACGACTCGTTTTCTATTTTTCATGATTTTTGAAACTTTTTACCGTTTGGGATTTTTTAAAATTTTTTCGGAAGGAGTTTTGGCTCCAAACATGGTAGACGTGATCCTTGTATTTTTGTTGGGATGCATAAAAAATTCAGCTACAAACTCGAAGTGTACAAGATTTTGTGACCATTTGAAAAAAGTGTCCCCATTTCAAACACTTTAATGGCTACTGGTAGCAAATCTATAAAATCTCAAATGCTCTTTAAGGGGGTGTGAGTTCTCAAGGTTTGATGAGGGATAGGGGGCCAATATAAGGGCAAGTACCAGCACCCATCGCACATCATGTGCGCACACCCCCCCGGCCCCCCCGATCGTCAGAACTCCAATGACGCCGGTCAGGTTGTCCGGTGATGCTCCGACGATGGTGCCCCGGTGAAGAAAAATACGGCACCAGCACATGCCCGAGCCCAGCATTTGCTGTCGCAACCCTCTGTCCGATCCGATCTTAGACTGGGAATGAACTCTGTATGCTTAGACTGTGAATGAACTCCTTACACCTAAGTCAAACCATGAAACGAACGTACAGGCGCTCAGCCGGCCAGAGGGGCGGGATGCGTAAGCTGGTGATCGATCGGGTCCCCCTCTGCGTGCTATCGATCTTGCTGCCACAACCCTAGGTCCGGTCCTCTCTTAGACTGGGAATGAACTCCGTATGCCTAAGCCAACCGACGAAACGAGCGAGCGGGCGGGCATTACGCCGGCCAGAGAGACGGGATGTGCAAGCCATGGATCGATAGGGTGGTTGGTGGGTTTAGGCACATCTTCATATTTCTGCGTGCCAATACCATTTTTATGGCTTGTAAATTCATACAATGGTCCCTTAAGCCTTCACGTGAAGTTTCATGGCAAGACGGCTCGTTTTCTATTTTTCACGATTTTTAAAACTTTTTGCCGTTCCAGATTTTTTAAAATTTTTCAGAAGAAGTTTTGGCCCCAAACTTGGTAGACGTGATCCTTGTATTTTTGTTGGTATGCACAAAACAATTCAGCTAAAAACTCGAAGTATACAAGATTTTGTGACCATTTGAAAAAGTGTCCCCATTTCAGACACTTTAACGGCTACTGGTAGCAAACCTGTAAAATCTCAAATTCTCTTTAAGGGGGTGTGAGTTCTCGAGGTTTGATGAGGGATAGGGGGCCAATATAAGGGCAAAGCACCAGCACCCATCGCACATCATATACTCACACTCCCCGGCCCCCACGATCGTCGGAACCCCAATACCGTCGGTCAGGTTCTCCGACGATGCTCCGGTGATGGTACCCCGACAAAGAAAAATGCGGCACCAGCACATGCCCGAGCCCAGCATGTGTTGCCGCAGCCCTCAGTCCAGTCCAATCTTAGATTTGGAATGAACTCCGTATGCTTAGACTGGGAATGAACTAGGTATGCCTAAGTCAACCCATGAAACAAGCGTGCGAGCACTCAACCGGCCAGAGGGGCGGGATGCGCAAGCCGGGGATCGGTCGGGTCCCACTCTACGTGCTGCAGATCCTGCTACCGTAACCCTCGATTCGGTCTGATCTTAGACTAGGAATGAACTCCGTATGCCTAAGCCAACCGACGAAACGAGCGGGCGGGCGGGCGGGCGGTCACTACGCCGGCCAGAGAGACGGGATGCGTAAGCCGTGGATCGATAGGGTGGTAGGTGGGTTTAGGCACATCTTCATATTTTTCCATGCCAATGCCATTTTTATGGCTTGTAAATTCATACAATGGTCCCTTAAGCCTTCACGTGAAGTGTCAAGACCATTTGAAAAAAGTGTCCCCATTTCAGACACCTTAATGGCTATTGGCAGCAAACCTGTAAAATCTCAAATGGTCTTTCAGGGGGTGTGAGTTCTCGAGGTTTGATGAGGGACAGGGGGCCAATATAAGGGCCAAGTACCAGCACCCATCGCACATTATGTGCGTACACCCCCCCAGCCCCTCTGATCGTCGGAACCACAATGCCACCGGTCAAGTTCTCCAGCGATGCTCAGGCGATGGTGCCCCGGCGAAGAAAAATGTGGCACCAGCACATGCCCAAGCCCAGCATGTGCTGCCGCAACCCTTGGTCCGGTCAGATCTTAGATTGGAAATGAACTCCATATGCTTAGACTGGGAATGAACTCCGTATGCCTAAGTCAACCCACAAAACGAGCATGCAGGCGCTCAACCGACCAAAGGGGCGGGATGCGCAAGCCGGGGATCGGCCGAGTCCCCCTTTGCGTGCTGCATATCTTGCTATCGTAACCCTTGGTTTGATCCGATCTTAGACTGGGAGTGAACTCCGTATCCTAAGCCAATCGACGAAACGAGCGGGCGGGCAGGCGGGCACTGCGCCGGCCAGTGAGACGAGATGCGCAAGCCATGGATCGATAGGGTGGTAGGTGGGATTAGGCACATCTTCATATTTCTGCATGCCAATGCCATTTTTATCACTCGTAAATTCATACAATGGTCCCTTAAGCATTCACGTGAAGTTTCATGGCAAGATGACTCGTTTTCTATTTTTTATGATTTTTGAAACTTTCTGCGGTTCAAGATTTTTTAAAATTTTTTCGGAAGGAGTTTTTACACCAAACATGGTAGACATGATCCTTGTGTTTTTGTTGGCATGCACAAAAAAAATCAGCTAAAAGCTCAAAGTGTACAAGATTTTGTGACCATTTGAAAAAAGTGTCCCCATTTCAAACACTTTAATGGCTACTAGCAGCAAACCTATAAAATCTCAAATGCTCTTTAAGGGATAGTGAGTTCTTGAGGTTTGATATGGGATAGGGGACCAATAATAGGGCCAAGTACCAGCACCCATCACACATCATGTGCACACACCCCCCGGCCCCCCCGATCGTCGGTGATGGTGCCCCAATGAAGAAAAATGCAGCACCAGCACATGCCCGAGCCCAGCATGTGCTGCCGCAACCCTCGATGTGGTCTGATCTTAATTAGGAATGAACTCCGTATGCTTAGACTGGGAATGAACTTCGTATGCCTAAGTCAACCAACGAAACGAGCGTGCGGGGCGCTCAGTCGGCCAGAGGGGCGGGATGCGCAAGCCGGGGATCGGTCGGGTCCCCATTTGCGTGCTGTCAATCCGGCTGCTGCAACCTTCAGCCTGGTCTGATCTTAGACTGGGCATGAACTCCATATGCCTATGCCAACCGATTAAATGAGTGGGCGGACGGGCGGGCGAGCATTACGTCGGCCAGAGAGACGGGATGCGCAAGCCATTGATCGATAGGGTGGTAGGTGGGTTTAGGCACATCTTCATATTTCTACGTGCCAATGAAATTTTTATGGCTTGTAAATTCATACAATGGCCCCTTAAGCCTTCACGTGAAGTTTCATGGCAAGACGACTCGTTTTCTATTTTTCACGATTTTTAAAACTTTTTACGGTTTGGGATTTTTTTAAATTTTTCTGAAAATATTTTTTGCCCCAAACTTGGTATACGTGATCCCTGTATTTTTGTTGGCATGCACAAAAAAATTCAGCTAAAAACTCAAAGTGTACAAGATTTTGTGACCATTTGAAAAAAGTGTCCCCATTTTAGACACTTTAATGGCTACTAGCAGCAAACCTGTAAAATCTCAAATGCTCTTTAAGGGGGTGTGTGTTCTTGAGGTTTGATGACAGATAAGGGGCCAATATAAGGGCCAAGTACCAGCACCCATCGCACATCATGAGCGTACACCTCCCTCGGCCCCCCCGATCGCCGGAACCTCAATACCGTCGGTTAGGTTCTCCAGCAATGCTCCGACGATGGTGCCCCGACGAAGAAAAATGTGGCACCAGCACATGCCTGAGCCCAGCATGAGCTGTCGTAACCCTCAGTCTGGTCTGATCTTAGACTGGGAATGAACTTCGTATGCCTCAGCCAACCGACGAAACGAGCGGGCGGGCGGCGGGCAGGCACTACGTCTGCCAGAGAGATGGGATGCGCAAGCCGTGGATCGATAGGGTGGTAGGTGGGTTTAGGCACATCATCATATTTCTGTGTGCCAATGCCATTTTTATCTATTGTAAATTCATACAATGGTCCAAGCCTTCACGTGAAGTTTAATGGCAAGACGACTCATTTTCTACTTTTCACGATTTTTGAAACTTTTTGCGGTTCGGAGTTTTTTAAAATTTTTTCAGTAGGATTTTTGGCCCCAAACTTGGAAGATGTGATCCTTGTATTTTTTTTGGTATGCTCTAAAAAATTCAGCTAAAAACTTGAACTGTACAAGATTTTGTGACCATTTGAAAAAAGTGTCCCCATTTCAGACACTTTAATGGCTACTGGCGGCAAACCTGTAAAATCTCAAATGCTCTTTAAGGGGGTGTGAGTTCTCGAGGTTTGATGAGGGATAGGGGGCCAATATAAGGGCCAAGTACCAGCACCCATCGCACATCATGTGCGCACACCCCCCGATTGCCGGAACCCCAATGCCACCGGTCAGGTTCTCCGACGATGCTCCGACGATGGTACCCCGATGAAGAAAAATACGACACCAGCACATGCTCGAGCCCAGCATGTGCTACCGCAACCCTCGATTCGATCTGATCTTAGATTGGGAATGAACTCTGTATGCTTAGACTGGGAATGAACTCCGTATGCCTAAGTCAACCCATGAAACGAGCGTAAGGGCGCTCAACCGGCCAGAGGGGGGATGCGTAAGCCGGGGATCAACCGGGTCACCCTCTGCGTGCTACTGATCCTGCTGCCACAACACTTGGTCTAGTCTGATCTTAGACTGGGAATGAACTCCATATGCCTAAGCCAACCGACGAAATGAGCAGGCAAACAGGTGGGCGGGCACTAGGTCGGCCAGAGAGACGGGAAGCGCAAGCCGTGGATCGATAGGGTGATAGGTGGGTTTAGGCACATCTTCATATTTTTGCATGAAAATGCCATTTTTATGGCTTGTAAATTCGTACAATGGTCCCTTAAGCCTTCACGTGAAGTTTCAGGGCAAGACGACTCGTTTTCTATTTTTCATAATTTTTGAAACTTTTTAGGATTCGGAATTTTTTAAAATTTTTTCGAAAGGAGTTTTGGCCCCAAACTTTGTAGACATGATCCTTGTATTTTTGTTGCCATGCATAAAAAAATTCAGCCGAAAACTCGAAGTGTACAAGATTTTGTGACCATTTGAAAAAAGTGTCCCCATTTCAGACACTTTAATGGCTACTGGCAGCAAACTTGTAAAATCTCAAATGCTCTTTAAGGGGGTGTGAGTTCTCGAGGTTTGATGAGGGATAGGAGGCCAATATAAGGGCCAAGTACCAGCACCCATCGCACATCATGTGCGCACACCCCCCACGGCCCCCACGATCGTCGGAACCCCAATGCTACCGGTCAGGTTCTCCGACGATGCTCCGATGATGGTGCCCCGGTGAAGAAAAATGTGGCACCAGCACATGCCCAAGCCCAGCATGTGCTGCTGCAACCCTCGATCCGATCCGATCTTAGACTGGGAATGAACTCCGCATGCTTCGACCGGAATGAACTTCGTATGCCTAAGTCAACCCACGAAACAAGCGTGTGGGCACTCAGCCGGCTAGAGGGGCGAGATGCACAAGCCGGGGATCGACTGGGTCCCCCTCTGCGTGCTGCCAATTCTGCTGCTGTAACCCTCAGTTCGGTCTGATCTTAGACTAGGAATGAACTCCATATGCCTAAGCCAACCGACGAAAAGAACGGGCGGGCGGGCGGACTCTACGCCGGCCAGAGAGACGGGATGCGCAAGCCGTGGATCGATAGAATGGTCGGTGGGTTTAGGCACATCTTCATATTTCTGCGTACCAATGCCATTTTTATGGCTTGTAAATTCATACATTGGTCCCTTAAGCCTTCACGTGAAGTTTCATGGCAAGATGACTCGTTTTCTATTTTTCATGATTTTTAAAACTTTTTCCGGTTTGGGATTTTTTAAAATTTTTTTGGAAGGCGTTTTGGCCCCAAACTTGGTAGATGTCATCGTTGTATTTTTTTTGGCATGCACAAAAAAATTCAGCTAAAAACTTGAAGTGTACAAGATTTTGTGACCATTTGAAAAAAGTGTCCCCATTTCAGACACTTTAATGGCTACTGGTAGCAAACCTGTAAAATCTCAAATGCTCTTTAAGGGGGTGTGAGTTCTCGAGTTTGATGAGGGATAGGGGCCAATATAAGGGCCAAGTACCAGCACCCATCGCACATCATGTGCGCACACCCCCCAACCCCCCGATTGCCGAAACCCCAATGCCGCCGGTCAGGTTCTTGGGCAATGCTCCGGCGATGCTGCCTCGGTGAAGAAAAATGCGGCACCAGCACATGCTTGAGCCCAGCATGTGCTGCCGCAACCCATTGGACATCATGTGTGCACACCCCCCGGCCCCCCGATCGCCGGAACCCCATTGCCGTCGGTCAGGTTCTCCGATGATGCTCCGGCGATGGTGCCCCGACGAAGAAAAATACGGCACCAGCACATGTCTGAGCCCAGCATGTGCTGCCATAACCCTCGGTGCGATCCGATCTTAGACTGGGAAAGAACTCCGTATGCTTAGACTGGGAATGAACTTCGTATGCCTAAGTCAACCTATGAAATGAGCGTGCGGGCGCTCAGTAGGCCAGAGGGGCGGGACGTGCAAGCCGTGGATCGGTTGGGTCCCCCTCTATGTGTTGCAAATCTTGCTGCCGCAACCCTCGGTTCGGTCAGATCTTAGACTGGGAATGAACTTCGTATGCCTAAGCCAACCGACGAAACGAGCGGGCGGGCGGGCGGGCACCACATCGGCCAGAGAGACAGGATGGGCAAGCCGTGGATCGATAGGGTGGTAGGTGGGTTTGGGCACACCTTCATATTTCTACGTGCCAATGCCATTTTTATGGCCTGTAAATTCATACAATGGTCCCTTAAGCCTTCACGTGAAGTTTCATGGCAAGATGACTCGTTTTCTATTTTTCATGATTTTCAAAACGTTTTGTGGTTCGTGATTTCTTAAAATTTTTTCGAAAGGATTTTTGGCCCCAAACTTGGTAGTCGTGATCCTTGTATTTTTGTTGGCATGCAAAAAAAATTCAGCTAAAAACTCAAAGTGTACAAGATTTTGTGACCATTTGAAAAAAGTATCCCCATTTCAGACACTTTAATGGCTATTGGCAGCAAACCTATAAAATCTCAAATGCTCTTTAAAGGGGTGTGAGTTCTTGAGGTTTGATGAGGGATAGGGGGCCAATATAAGGGCCAAGTACCAGTACCCATCGCGCATCATGTGTGCTGGAACCCAAATGTCGCCGGTCAAGTTCTCCAGCGATGCTCCAGCAATGGCGCCTCGATAAAGAAAAATACGGCACCAGAACATGCCCGAGCCCAGCATGTGCTGCCGTAACCCTCGGTCCAATCTTTGACTGGGAATGACCTCCGTATGCTTAGACTGGGAATGAACTCCGTATGCCTAAGTCAACTCACAAAACGAGCGTGCGGGCGCTCAGCCGGCCAGAGGGACGGGATGCGCAAGCCGAGGATCGGTCGGGTCCCCTTCTGTGAGCTGTCGATCCTACTGTCGTAACCCTCGGTATGGTCTGATCTTAGACTAGGAATGAACTCCGTATGCCTAAGCCAAACAACGAAACGAACGGGCGGGCGGGCGGGCGGGCACTACGCCGACCAGAGAGACGGGATGCGCAAATCGTGAATCGATAAAGTGGTATGTGGGTTTACGCACATCTTTATAATTCTGCGTGCCAATGCCATTTTTGTGCCTTGTAAATTCATACAATGCTCCCTTAAGCCTTGACGTGAAGTTTCTTGGCAAGAGGACTTGTTTTCTATTTTTCATGATTTTTAAAACTTTTTTTGGTTCGGGATTTTTAAAAAAAATTTCGAAAAGAGTTTTAGCCCCAAACTTGGTAGACGTGATCCTTGTATTTTTATTGGCATACACAAAAAAATTTAACTAAAAACTCGAAGTGTACAAGATTTTGTTACCATTTGCCTCGGAAGGAGTTTTGGCCCCAAACTTAGTAGTCGTGATCCTTGTATTTTTGTTGGCATGCATAAAAAAACTCGAAGTGTACAAGATTTTGTGACCATTTGAAAAGGGTGTCCCCATTTCAGACACTTTCATGGCTACTGGCAGCAAACTTGTAAAATCTCAAATGCCCTTTAAGGGGGTGTGGGTTCTCGAGGTTCGATGAGGGATGGGGGGCCAATATAAGGGCCAAGTACCAGCACCCGTCGCACATCATGTACACACACCCACCCAGCCCCCCCGATCACTGGAACCCCAATGCCGCAGGTCAAGTTCTCCGGTGATGCTCCGACGATGGTGCCCCGACAAAGAAAAATATGGCACCAGCACACAGCCGAGCCTAGCATGTGCTATCACAACGCTCGATCCGATTTGATCTTAGACTGGCAATGAACTCCGTATGCTTAGACTGGGAATGAACTCCGTATGCCTAAGTCAACCCACGAAACGAGGGTGTGGGTGCTCAGTCGACCAGAGGGGCAGGATGCCCAAGCCGGGGATCGGCCGGGTCCCCGTCTGCGTGCTGTCGATCCAATTGCCGCAACCCTCGGTCCAGTCCGATCTTAGACTGGGAATGAACTCCGTATGCCTAAGCCAACCGACGAAACGAGCGGACGAGCGGGCTGGCGGGCACTACGTCGGCCAGTGAGACGGGATGCGCAAGCCGTGGATCGATAGAGTGGTAGGTGGGTTTAGGCACATCTTCATATTTCTGCGTGCCAATGCCATTTTATGGCTTGTAAATTCATACAATGGTCCCTTAAGCCTTGACATGAAGTTTCATGGCAAGACGACTCGTTTTCTATTTGTCATGATTTTTTAAACTTTTTACGGTTCGGGATTTTTTAAAATTTTTTCAGAAGGAGTTTTGGCCCCAAACTTGGTAGACATGATCCTTGTATTTTTGTTGGCATGCACAAAACAATTCAGCTAAAAACTCAAAGTGTACAAGATTTTGTGACCATTTGAAAAAAGTGTCCCCATTTCAGACACTTTAATGGCTACTGGCAGCAAACCTGTAAAATCTCAAATGCTCTTTAAGGGGGTGTGAGTTCTTGAGGTTTGATGAGGGATAGGGGGCCAATATAAGGGCTAAGTACCAGCACCCATCGCACATCATGTGCGCACACCCCCCCGATCGTCAGAACCCCAATATCAACGGTCAGGTTCTCCGGCGATGCTCTGATGATGGTGCCTCGACGAAGAAAAATGCGGCACCAGCACATGCCCAAGCCCAGCATGTGCTGCCGTAACCCTCGGTCCGGTCCGGTCCGAACTTAGACTGGGAATGAACTTCGTATGCCTAAGTCAACCAATGAAACGAGCGTGCGAGCGCTCAGTCGCCCAAAGGGGCGGGATGCGCAAGCCATGGATCGGTCGGGTCCCCCTCTACATGCTGCCAATCCTGCTGTCGCAACCCTTGGTCTGGTCTGATCTTAGACTGGGAATGAACTCTGTATGCCTAAGCCAACAAACAAAACGAGCGAACAAGCGGGCGGGCGGGCACTACGCCAGCCAGAGAGACGGGATACGCAAGCGGTGGATCGATAGGGTGGAAGGTGGGTTTAGGCACATCTTCATATTTCTATGTGCCAATGCCATTTTTATGGCTTGTAAATTCATACAATGGTCCCTTAAGCCTTCACATGAAGTTTCATGGTAAGAGGACTCATTTTCTATTTTTCATGATTTTTGAAACTTTTTGCGGTTCGGGATTTTTTAAAATTTTTTTAGAAGGATTTTTGGCCCCAAACTTGGTAGACGTGATCCTTGTATTTTTGTTGGCATGCACAAAAACACTCAGCTAAAAACCCAAAGTGTATAAGATTTTGTGACCATTTGAAAAAAGTGTCCCCATTTTAGACACTTTAATGGCTACTAGCAGCAAACCTGTAAAATCTCACATGCTCTCTAAGGGGGCGTGCGTTCTTGAAATTTGATGAGGGATTGGGGGCCAGTATAAGGGCCAAGTACCAGCACCCATCGCACAGCATGTGTGCACACCCCCTGCCCCTCGATCGCCGGAACCCCATTGCCGCCGGTCAGGTTCTCCGACGATGCTCCGGCAATGGTGCCTCGACGAAGAAAAATGCGGCACCAGCACATGCCTGAGCCCAGCATGTGCTGCCATAACCCTCGGTCCGGTCTGATCTTAGACTGGGAATGAACTCCGTATGCTTAGGCTGGGAATGAACTCTGTATGCCTAAGTCAACCCACAAAACGAACGTGCGGGCGCTCAGCCAGCCAGAAGGGCGAGATGCACAAGCCGGGGATCGACCAGGTCCCCTCTGCGTGCTGTCAATCCGGCTACCGTAACCCTCAGTCCGGTCTGATCTTAGACTGGGAATGAACTCCGTATGTCTAAGCCAACCGACGAAACGAGTGAGCGGGCGGGCGGGAGCGCACTACGCCGGCCAGAGAGGCGGGATGCGCAAGCCGTGGATCGATAGGGTGGTAGGTGCGTTTGGGCACATCTTCATATTTCTATATGCCAATGCCATTTTTATGGCTTGTAAATTCATACAATGGTCCCTTAAGCCTTCACGTGAAGTTTCATGGCAAGATGACTCGTTTTCTATTTTTCACGATTTTTGAAACTTTTTACGGTTCGGGATTTTTTAAAATTTTTTTGGAAGGATTTTTGGCCCTGAACTTGGTAGTCGTGATCCTTGTATTTTTGTTGGCATGCACAAAAAAATTCAGCCAAAAACTCGAAGTTTACAAGATTTTGTGACCATTTGAAAAAAGTGTCCCCATTTCAGACACTTTAATGGGTACTATCAGCAAACCTGTAAAATCTAAAATGCTCTTTAAGGGGGTGTGAGTTCTCAAGGTTTGATGAGGGATAGGGGGCCAATATAAGGGCCAAGTACCAGCACCCATTGCACATCATGTGCGCACACCCCCCTGGCCCCCCAGATCGTCAGAACCCCAATACCACCGGTCAGGTTCTCCGACGATGCTCCGACGATGGTGCCCCGACGAAGAAAAATACGGCACCAGCACATGCCTGAGCCTGGAATGTGCTGCCGCAACCCTCGGTTCAGTCAGATCTTAGACTGGGAATGAACTTCGTATGCCTAAGCCAACCGACGAAATGAGCGGGCGCGCGGGCGGGCACTACGCCGGCCAAAGAGACGGGATGCCCAAGCCATGGACCGATAGGGTGGTAGGTTGGTTTAGGCAAATCTTCATATTTCTGCATGCCAATGCCATTTTTATGTCTTGTAAATTCATACAATGGTCCCTTAAGCCTTCATGTGAAGTTTCATGGCAAGACGACTCGTTTTCTATTTTTCACGATTTT
Source organism: Durio zibethinus (assembly GCF_047325235.1). Classification (NCBI taxonomy): domain Eukaryota; kingdom Viridiplantae; phylum Streptophyta; class Magnoliopsida; order Malvales; family Malvaceae; genus Durio; species Durio zibethinus. The sequence goes on from NC_143177.1 coordinate 13,816,631, forward strand.
CAAAACTTTTTATGGTTTAGGATTTTTTAAAATTTTTTCAGAAGGGGTTTTGGCCCCAAACTTAATAGACGTGATCCTTGTATTTTTTTTGGCATGCCCAAAAAAATTCAGCTAAAAACTCGAAGTGTACAAGATTTTGTGACCATTTGAAAGAAGTGTCCCCATTTCAGACACTTTAATGGCTACTGGCACCAAACCTGTAAAATCTCAAATGCACTTTAAGGGGGTGTGAGTTCTCAAGGTTTGATGAGGGATAGGGGAACAATATAAGGGCCAACTACCAGCACCCATCGCATATCATGTGCGCACACCCCCCGATCGCAGGAACCCCCATGTCGTTAGTCAGGTTCTCCGACGATGCTCCAGCGATGGTGGCCTGACGAAGAAAAATGCAGCACCAGCACATGCCCGAGCCCAGCATGTCCTGTCGTAACCCTCAGTCCGGTCCGATCTTAGACTTGGAATGAACTCGTATGCTTGACTGGGAATGAACTCCGTATGCCTAAGTCAACCCACGAAACAAGCGTGTAGGCGCCCAGCCGGCCAGAGGGGCGGGATGCACAAGCTGGGGATCGATCGGCTCCCCCTCTGCATGCTGCCGATCCTGTTGTCGCAACCCTCAGTCCGGTCTGATCTTAGACTGGGAATGAACTCCATATGACTAAGCCGACCGACGAAATGAGTGGGCGGGCGGGTGGGCGGGCACCACGTCGGCCAGAGAGACGGGATGCGCAAGCCATGGATCGATAGGGTGGTAGGTGGGTTTAGGCACATCCTCATATTTCAGAGTGCCAATGCCATTTTTATGGCTTGTAAATTCATAAAATGGTCCCTTATGCCTTCACGTGAAGTTTCATGGCGAGACGACTCGTTTTCTATTTTTCAAGATTTTTAAAACTTTCTGCGGTTCGGGATTTTTTACAATTTTTTCAAAAGGGGTTTTGGCCCCAAACTTAATAGACGTGATCCTTGTATTTTTGTTGGCATGCCCAAAAAAATTCAGCTAAAAACTCGAAGTGTACAAGATTTTGTGACCATTTGAAAGAAGTGTCCCCATTTCAGACACTTTAATGGCTACTGGCACCAAACCTGTAAAATCTCAAATGCTCTTTAAGGGGGTGTGAGTTCTGGAGGTTTGATGAGGGATAGGGGGCCAATATAAGGGCCAAGTACCAGCACCCACCGCACATCATGTGCGCACACCCCCCCGGCCCCCCGGATCATCGGAACCCCAATGCCGCCGATCAGGTTCTCTGGCGATGCTCCGACGATGGTGCCCCGACGAAGAAAAATGCGGCACCAGCACATGCCTGAGCCCAGCAAGTGCTACCGCAACCCTTGGTTCGGTCTGATCTTAGACTGGGAATGAACTCCGTAAGCTTAGACTGGGAATGAACTCCGTATGCCTAAGTCAACCCACGAAACAAGCGTGTAGGCGCTCAACCAGCCAGAGGGGTGGGATGCACTAGCTGGGGATCGACCGGGTCCCCCTCTACGTGCTGCCGATCTTGCTGCCATAACCCTCGGTCTGATCTGATCTTAGACTAGGAATGAACTCCGTATGCCTAAGCCAATCCACGAAACAAGCGGGCGGACGGGCCGGCGGGCACTACGCCAGCGAGAGAGAAGGGATGCGTAAGCCGTGGATGGATAGGGTGGTAGTTGGTTTTAGGCACATCTTCATATTTCTACGTGCCAATGCCATTTTTATGGCTTGAAAATTCATACAATTGTCTCTTAAGCCTTCACGCGAAGTTTCACAGGAAGACGACTCGTTTTCTATTTTTCACGATTTTCAAAACTTTTTATGGTTCGGGATTTTTTTTAATTTTTTCATAAGGAGTTTTATCCCCAAACTTGGCAGACGTGATCCTTGTTTTTTTTTTGGCATGCACAAAAAACTTCAGCTAAAAACTCGAAGTGTACAAGATTTTGTGACCATTTGAAAAAAGTGTCCCCATTTCGAACACTTTAATGGCTAGTGGCAGCAAACTTGTAAAATCTCAAATGCTCTTTAAGGGGGTGTGAGTTCTCGAGGTTTGATGAGGGATAGGGGGTGAATATAAGGGTCAAGTACCAGCACCCATCGCACATCATGTGCGCACACCCACCCGGACCCCCCGATCGTCGGAACCCTAATGTCAGGTTCTCCGGTGATGCTCCGGTGATGCTGCCTCGGCAAAGAAAAATGTGGCACCAGTACATGCCCAAGCCCAGCATGTGCTGCCGTAACCCTCAGTCCGGTCCAATCTTAGACTGGGAATGAACTCCATATGCTTAGACTGGGAATGAACTCCGTATGCCCAAGTCAACCCACGGAACGAGCGTGCGGGCGCTCAGTCGGCCAGAGGGGCAGGATGCGCAAGCCAGGGATCGGTCGGGTCTCCCTCTGCGTGCTGCCGATCCTGCTGCCGCAACCCTTGGTCTGATCCAATCTTAGACTGGCAATGAACTCCATATGCTTAGACTAGGAATGAACTCCGTTTACCTAAGTCAACACACGAGACGAGTGTGCAGGCGCTCAGCCAGTTAGAAGAGCAAGATGCGTAAGCTGGGGATCGATCGGGTCCCCCTCTGCGTGCTGCTGATCCTGCTACCACAACCCTTGGTCTGGTCCGATCTTAGACTGGGAATGAACTCTGTATGCCTAAGCCAACCGACGAAACGAGCGGGCGAGCACTACGCCGGCCAGAGAGACGGGATGCGCAAGCCGTGGATCAATAGGGTGGTAGGTGGCTTTAGGTACATCTTCATATTTCTGCTTGCCAATACCATTTTTATGGCTTATAAATTCATACAGTGGTCCCTTAAGCCTTCATGTGAACTTTCATGGCAAGACGACCCATTTTCTATTTTTCACGATTTTTGAAACTTTTTACGGTTCGGGATTTTTTAAAATTTTTTTGGAAGGAGTTTTGGCCCCAAACTTGGTAGTGTGATCCTTGTATTTTTATTGCCATGCACAAAAACATTTAGCTCAAAACTCGAAGTGTACAACATTTTGTGACCATTTGAAAAAAGTGTCCCCATTTTAGACACTTTAATTGCTACTGGCAGCAAACCTGTAAGGGATAGTGGGCCAATATAAGGGCCAAGAACCAGCACCCATTGCACATCATGTGCGCACACCCCCCGCCCCCCCTCGATCGCTGGAACCCCAATGCAGCCAGTCAGGTTCTTCAGTGATGATCCGACGATGGTGCCCCGACGAAGAAAAATATGGTACCAGGACAAGCACGAGCCCAGCATGAGCTGTCGTAACCCTCGATCCGGTCCGATATTAGACTGGGAATGAACTCTGTTTGCTTAGACTGGGAATGATCTCTGTATGCCTAAGTCAACCCACGTAACGAGCGTGCGGGCGCCTAGCCGACCAGAGGGTCGGGATGCGTAAGCCGAGGATCGGCGGGGTCCCCCTCTGCGTGCTGCCGATCCTGCTACCGCAACCCTCAGTCTGGTCCAATCTTAGACTGGGAATGAACTCCGTATGCCTAAGCCAACCGATGAAACGAGCGGGCGGGCGGGCACTACGCCGGCTAGAGAGACCGGATGCGTAAGCCGTGTATCGATAGGGTGGTTGGTGGGTTTAGGCACATCTTCATATTTCTACGTTCCAATGCCATTTTTATGGCTTGTAAATTCATACAATGGACCCTTAAGCCTTCACGTGAAGTTTCATGGCAAGACGACTCATCTTCTATTTTTCATGATTTTTGAAACTTTCTACGGTTCAGGATTTTTTAAAATTTTTTCGGAAGGAGTTTTGGCCCCAAACTTGGTAGACGTGATCCTTGTATTTTTTTTGGCATACATAAAAAAATTCAGGTAAAAACTCGAAGTGTACAAGATTTTGTGACCATTTGAAAAAAGTGTCCACATTTTAGACACTTTAATGGCTACTGGCAGCAAACCTGTAAAATCTCAAATGCTCTTTAAGGCGGTGTGAGCTCTCGAGGTTTTATGAGGGATAGGGGGCAAATATAAGGGCCAAGTGCCAGCACCCATCGCACATCATGTGCGCACTCCCCCCCCGACCCCCCCGATCGTCGGAACCCTAATGCCACCGGTCAGGTTCTCCGGCAATGCTCCGACGATTTTGCCCCGGTGAAGAAAAATGCGGCACCAGCACATGCCCTAGCCCAGCATGTGCAGCCGCAACCCTTGGTCTGGTCCGATCTTAGACTGGGAATGAACTCCATATGCTTAGACTGGGAATGAACTCCGTATGCCTAAGTCAACCCACGAAACGAGCGTGCGGGCGCTCAGCCGGCCAAAGGGGCGGGATGCGCAAGCCGGGGATCGGTCGGGTTCCCCTCTGCGTGCTACTGATCCCGCTGCTGCAACCCTTGGTCTGGTTTGATCTTAGACTGGGAATGAACTCCGTATGCCTAAGCCAACCGATGAAACGAGCGGGCGGGCGGGCGGGCGAGCACTACGTCAGCCAGAGAGACGGGATGCGCAAGCCGTGGATCTATAGGGTGGTAGGTGGGTTTAGGCACATCTTCATATTTTTTTGTGCCAATGCCATTTTTATGGCTTGTAAATTCATACAATGGTGCCTTAAGCCTTCACATGAAGTTTCATGGCAAGACGACTCGTTTTCTATTGTTCAAAATTTTCCAAACTTTTTGTGGTTCAGGATTTTTTAAAATTTTTTCGGAAGGAGTTTTGGCCCCAAACTTGGTAGATGTGATCCTTGTATCTTTGTTGGCGTGCACAAAAAAATTTAGCTAAAAACTCAAAGTGTACAAGATTTTGTGACCGTATGAAAAAAGTGTCCTTATTTCGAACACTTTAATGGCTACTGGCAGCAAACCTGTAAAATCTCAAATGCTCTTTAAGGGGGTGTGAGTTCTCGAGGTTTGATGAGGGATAGGGGGCCAATATAAGGGCCAAGTACCAGCACCCATTGTACATCACGTGCGTACACCCCCCTCGGCTCCCCCGATCATCGGAACCCCAATACCGTCGGTCAGGTTCTCTGGCGATGCTCCGACGATGGTGCCCCGACGAAGAAAAATGTAGCACCAGCACATGCCCGTGCCCAGCATATGCTGCAGCAACCCTCGGTCCGATCCAATCTTAGACTGGGAATGAACTCCATAAGCTTAGACTGGGAATGAACTCCAAATGCCTAAGTCAACCCACGAAACAAGCGTGCGGGCGCTCAGCAGGCCAGAGGGGCGGGATGCGCAAGCTAGGGATCGACCGGGTCCCCCATTGCGTGCTGCCGATCTTGCTGCCACAACGTTCGGTCTGGTCCAATCTTACACTGGGAATGAACTCCATTGAATAAGCCAACCGAGAAAACGAGCTGGCGGGTGGGCGGGTGGGCACTACGCCAGCCAGAGAGATGGGGTGCGCAAGCCGTGGATGATAGGGTGGTAGGTGGGTTTAGGCACATCTTCATATTTCTGCATGTCAATGCCATTTTTATGCCTTGTAAATTCATACGATGGTCCCTTAAGCCTTCACGTGAAGTTTCATGGTAAGACGACTCATTTTCTATTTTTCACGATTTTTGAAACTTTTTGCAGTTAAGGATTTTTTAAAATTTTTTTGGAAGGAGTTTTGGACCCAAAAGTACAAGATTTTGTGACCATTTGAAAAAAGTGTCTCGATTTCAGACACCTTAATGGCTACTGGTAGCAAACCTGTAAAATCTCAAATGCTCTTTAAGGGGGTGTGAGTTCTCGAGGTTTGATGAGGGATAGGGGGCCAATATAAGGGCCAAGTACTAGCACCCATCGCACATCATGTGCGCAAACCTCCCCGGCCCCCCCGATCGTCGGAACCCCAGTGCCGTCGGTCAGGTTCTCTGGGATGCTCTGGCGATGGTGCCCCGACGAAGAAAAATGTGGCACCAGCACATGCCCGAGCCCAGCATGTGCACTTGTAACCCTCGGTCCGGTCCGATCTCAGACTGGGAATGAACTCCGTATGCTTAGACTGCGAATGAACTCCGTACGCCTACGTCAACCCAAAAAATGAGCGTGTGGGCACTCAGTCGACTAGAGGGGTGGGATGCGCAAGTCGGGGATCAATCGGGTCCCCCTCTACGTGCTGTCGATCTTACTGCCGCAACCCTCGGTTCGATGAGATTGTAGACTGGGAAAGAACTCCGTATGCCTAGGCCAACCGACAAAACGAGCTGGCGGGCGGGCGGGCAGACGGTAACTACGACGGCCAGAGAGATGGGAGCGCAAGCCGTGGATCGATAGGGTGGTAGGTGGGTTTAGGCACATCTTCATATTTCTGCGTGCCAATGCCAATCCCTTAAGCATTCACGTGAAGTTCCATGGCAAGACGACTCATTTTCTATTTTTCACAATTTTTGAAAATTTTTGCGGTTCAGGATTTTTTAAAATTTTTTTGGAAGGAGTTTTGGACCCAAACTTGTTAGCCGTGATCCTTGTATTTTTGTTGGCATGCACAAAAAAACTCAGCTAAAAACTCGAAGTGTACAAGATTTTGTGACCATTTGAAAAAAGTGTCCCCATTTCAGACACTTTAATGACTACTGGCAGCAAACCTGTAAAATCTCAAATGCTCTTTAAGGGGGTGAGAGTTCTCGAGGTTTGATGAGGGATAGGGGGCCAATATAAGGGCCAATTACCAGCACCCATCGCACATCATGTGCGCACACCCCCTGGCCCCCCCGATCACCGTAATCCAAATGTCGTCAGTCAGGTTCTCCGGTGATGCTCCGATAATGGTGCCCCAGGGAAGAAAAATACGACACCAGCACATGCCCGAGCCTAGCATGTGCTACCACAACCCTTGGTCTGGTCCAATCTTAGATTGGGAATGAACTCCATCTGCTTAGACTGGGAATGAACTCCGTATGCCTAAGTGAACCCACGAAACAAACGTGCGGGCGCTCGACCGGTCAGAGGGGCGGGATGCGTAAGCCGGGAATCGGCCAGGTCCCCCTCTGCATGCTACCAATCCTGCTATCACAACCCTCGGACCGATCTGATCTTAGACTGGGAATGAACTCCGTATGCCTAAGCCAACTGACGAAACGAGCGGGCAGGAGGGCGGGCAGGCACTACGTCGGCCAGAGAGACGGGATGCGCAAGCCGTGGATCGATAGGATGGTAGGTGGGTTTAGGCACATCTTCATATTTTTGCATGCCAATGCCATTTTTATGGCTTGTAAATTCATACAATGGTCCCTTAAGCCTTCACGTGAAGTTTCATGGCAAGACGACTCGTTTTCTATTTTTCACGATTCTCAAAACTTTTTGCGGTTCGGGATTTTTTAAAATTTTTTGGAAGCAGTTTTGGCCCCAAACTTGGTAGACGTGATCCTTGTATTTTTGTTGTCATGCACAAAAAAATTCAGCTAAAACCTCGAAGTGTACAAGATTTTGTGACCATTTGAAAAAAACGTCCCCATTCCAGACACTTTAACAGCTACTGGCAGCGAACCTGTAAAATCTCAAATGCTCTTTAAAGGGGTGTGAGTTCTCGAGGTTTGATGAGGGATAGGGGGCCAATATAAGGGCCAAGTACCAGCACCCATCACACATCATGTGCGCACACCCCCCCGGCCCCCCCAATGGCCGGAACCCCAATGCCGCCGGTCAGGTTCTCCGACGATGCTCCGGCGATTGTGCCCTGGCGAAGAAAAATATGACACCAGCACATGCCCGAGCCTAGAATGTGCTATCACAACCCTCGATCTAGTCTGATCTTAGACTGGGAATGAATTCCGTATGCCTAAGTCAACCCACAAAACGAGCGTGCGGGCGCTCAGCCGGCCAGAGGGGCGGGATTGGCAAGCCGTAGATCGATAGGGTGGTAGGTGAGTTTAGGCACATCTTCATATTTCTGCATGCGAATGCCATTTTTATGGCTTGTAAATTCATACAATGGTCCCGTAAGCCTTCACGTGAAGTTTCATGGCAAGACGACTCGTTTTCTATTTTTCATAATTTTTGAAACTTTTTGCGGTTTGGGATTTTTTAAAATTTTTTCGAAAGGATTTTTAAGCCCAAACTTGGTAGACGTGATCCTTGTATTTTTTTTGGCATGCACAAAAAAATTCAGCTAAAAAATCGAAGTGTACAAGATTTTGTGATCATTTGAAAAAAGTGTCCCCATTTCAGACACTTTAATGGCTACTGGCAACAAACCTGTAAAATCTCAAATACTCTTTAAGGGGGTGTGGGTTCTCGAGGTTTGATGAGGGATAGGGGGCCAATATAAGGGCCAAGTACCAGCACCCATCGCACATCATGTGCGCACACCCCCCGCCCCCCCGATCACCGAAAACCCAATGCAGCCGGTCAGGTTCTCCGACGATGCTCCGGTGATGGTGCCCCGGTGAAGAAAATTACGGCACCAGTACAAGCTCGAGCCCAGCATTTGCTGCCGCAACCCTCGGTATGGTCGGATCTTAGATTGGGAATGAACTCCATATGCCTAAGCCAACCGACGAAACGAGCAGGCGGGCGGGTGGGCGGGCATTACGCCGGCCAGAGAGACGGGATGCGCAAGCCGTGCATCGATAGGGTGGTAGGTGGGTTTAGGCACACCTTCATGTTTTTGTGTGCTAATGCCATTTTTATGGCTTGTAAATTCATACAATGGTCCCTTAAGCTCGAGCCCAGCATTTGCTGTCGTAACCCTCGATTCGATTCGATCTTAGACTGGGAATGAACTCCGTATGCTTAGACTGGGAATGAACTCCGTATGCCTATGTCGACCCACGAAACAAGCGTGCGACTGCTCAACCAGCCAGAGGAGTAGGATGTGCAAGCTGGGGTTCGATCGGGTCCCCTTCTACGTGTTGCCGATCCTGCTGCAGCAACCCTCGATCGATCCAATCTTAGACTAGGAATGAACTCCGTATGCCTACGCCAACCGATGAAACGAGCAGGCGGACGGGTGGACGGGCACTATGCCGGCCAGAGAGACGGGATGCGTAAGTCATGGATCGATAGGGTGATAGGTGGGTTTAGGTACATCTTCATTTTTTTGCGTGCCAATGCCTTTTTTATGGCTTGTAAATTTATACAATGGTCCCTGAATCCTTCACGTGAAGTTTCATGGCAAGATGTCTCATTTTCTATTTTTCACGATTTTTGAAACTTTTTACGGTTCAGGATTTTTTAAAATTTTTTCGGAAGGAGTTTTGGCCCCAAACTTGGTAGACATGATCCTTGTATTTTTGTTGGAATGCACAAAAACCTTTAGCTAAAAACTTGAAGTGTACAAGATTTTGTGACCATTTGAAAAAAGTGTACCCATTTGAGACACTTTAATGGCTACTGGCAGCAAACCTGTAAAATCTCAAATGCTCTTTAAGGGGGTGTGAGTTCTCTAGGTTTGATGAGGGATAGGGGCCCAATATAAGGGCCAAGTACCAGCACCCATCGCACATCATGTACGCACACCCCCACCGGCTGCCCCGATCGTCGAAACCCCAATCTCGTCCGGTGATGGTGCCCCAAACTTGTTAGACTTCATCGTTGTATTTTCGTTGGCATGCACAAAAAAATTCAGGTAAAAACTTGAAGTGTACAAGATTTTGTGACCATTTGAAAAAAGTGACCCCATTTTAGACATTTTAATGGCTACTGACAGCAAACCTGTAAAATCTCAAATGCACTTTAAGGGGGTGTGAGTTCTCGAGGTTTGTTGAGGGATAGGGGGCCAATATAAGGGCCAAGTACCAGCACCCACCGCACATCATGAGCGGACACCCCCCCCGGCCCCTCCGATCGTTGGAACCCTAATGCCGCCGGTCAAGTTCTTCGGCGATGCTCCGGCGATGGTGCCCCGACAAAGAAAAATACGGCACCAGCACATGCCAGAGCCCAGCATGTGCTGCCGTAACCTTTGGTCCAGTCCGATCTTAGACTGGGAATGAACTCCGTATGCCTAGGTCAACCAATGAAACGAGCGTGCAGGCGCTCAACCGCCAGAGGGGCGGGATGCGCAAGTCGGGGGTCGATCGGGTCCCCCTCTACTTGCTGGTGATCCTGCTACCGCATCCCTCGGTCCAGTCCAAACTTAGGCTGGGTATGAACTCCGTATGCCTAAGCCAACCGATGAAACGAGCGGGCAAGAGGGCTAGCACTACGACGGCCAGAGAGACGGGATGCGTAAGCCGTGGATCGATAGGGTGGTAGGTGGGTTTAGGCACATCTTCATCTTTCTTTGTGCCAATGCCATTTTTATGGCTTGTAAATTCGTACAATGGTCCCTTAAGCCTTCACGTGAAGTTTCATGGCAAGACGACTCGTTTTTTATTTTTCACGATTTTGGAAACTTTTTACGGTTCGGGATTTTTTAAAATTTTTTCAGAAGGAGTTTTGACCCCAAACTTAGTAGACATGATCCTTGTATTTTTTTTTGGCATGCACAAAAAATTTCAGTTAAAAACTCGAAGTGTACAAGATTTTGTGACTATTTGAAAACAGTGTCCGCATTTCAAACACTTTAATGGCTATTGGCAGCAAACCTGTAAAATCTCAAATGCTCTTTACGGGGGTGTGAGTTCTCAAGGTTTGACGAGGGATAGGGGGCCAATATAAGCGCCAACTACCAGCACCCATCGCACATCATGTGTGCACACCCCCCGGCCCCCCCGATCATCGGAACCCCAATGTCGTCCGATGATGGTGCCCCGACGAAGAAAAATGTGGCACCAGCACATGCCTGAGCCCAGCATGTGCTGCCGCAACCCTCGGTCCGATCTGATCTTAGACTGGGAATGAACTCCATATGCTTAAGTCAACCCACGAAACGAGTGTGCGGGCGCTCAGCCGACCAGAAGGGCGAGATGCACAAGCCGGGATCGGTCGGGTGGCCCTCTGCGTGCTGCTGATCCTGCTGCTACAACCCTCGGTCTTGTCCCATCTTAGACTGGGAATGAACTCCGTATGCCTAAGTCAACCGACGAAACGAGCGGGCAGGCGGGCACTACGCCGGCCAGAGAGACGAGATGCGCAAGCCGTGGATCGATAGGGTGGTAGGTGGGTTTAGGCACATCTTCATATTTCTATGTGACAATGCCATTTTTATGGCTTGTAAATTCACAAAATGGTCCCTTAAGCCTTCACGTGAAGTTTCATGGCAAGACAACTCGTTTTCTATTTTTCACGATTTTCGAAACTTTTTGCGGTTCGGGATTTTTTACAATTTTTTTAGAAAGAGTTTTGACCCCAAACTTGGTAGACTTGATCTTTGTATTTTTTTTGGCATGCACAAAAACATTCAGTTAAAAACTCGAAGTGTACAAGATTTTGTGACTATTTGAAAAAAGTGTCCCCATTTAATGGCTACTGGCAGCAAACCTGTAAAATCTCAAATGCTTTTTACGGGGGTGTGAGTTCTCAAGGTTTGATGAGGGATAGGGGGCCAATATAAGGGCCAAGTACCAGCACCCATCGCAGATCATGTGCGCACACCCCCACTGGCCGCCCCAATCGCCGAAACCCCAATGTAATCCGGCGATGGTGCCCCGACTAAGAAAAATGTGGCACCAGCAGATGTTCGAGCCCAACATGTGCTGTTGCAACCCTCAATCTGATCCAATCTTAGACTAAGAATTAACTCCGTATGCTTAGACTGGGAATGAACTCCGTATGCCTAAGTCAACCCATGAAACGAGCGTGCGGGCGCTCAACCGACGAGAGGGGTGGGATGCATAAGTCGGGGATCGATCGGGTCCCCCTCTGTGTGCTACCGATCCTGGGGTCGTAACCCTCGGTTCGGTCCGATCTTAGACTAGGAATGAACTACGTATGCCTAAGCCAACCGACGAAAGGATCGGGCAACCGGACGGGCGGGCACTACGTCGGCCAGAAAGACGAGATGAGCGAGCCATGGATCGATAGGGTGGTAGGTGGGTTTAGGCACATCTTTATATTTGTGCATGCCAATGCCATTTTTATTACTTGCAAATTCATGCAATGGTCCCTTAAGCCTTCACGTGAAGTTTCATGGCAAGACAACTCGTTTTTTATTTTTCATGATTTTCAAAACTTTTTGAGGTTCGGGATTTTTTAAAATTTTTTCGGAAGGAGTTTTGGCCCCAAACTTGGTAGATGTAATCCTTGTATTTTTGTTGGCATGCACAAAAAAATTCAGCTAAACACTCGAAGTGTACAAGATTTTGTGACCATTTGAAAAAAGTGTACCCATTTCAGACAGTTTAATGGTTACTGGCAGCAAACCTGTAAAATCCCAACTGCTCTTTAAGGGAGTGTAAGTTCTCGAGGTTTGATGAGGGATAAGGGGCCAATATAAGGGCCAAGTACCAGCACCCATCGCACATCATGTGTGTACACCCCCCAACCCCCCCGATCGTCGGAACCCCAATGTCGCCGGTCAGATTCTTCGGCGATGCTCCAGCGATGGTGCCCCGACGAAGAAAAATGCGGGACCAGCACATGCCCGAGCCCAGCATGTGCTGCCGCAACCCTCGGTCCGGTCCAATCTTAGACTGGGAATGAACTTCATATGCTTAGACTGGGAATGAACTTCGTATGGCTAAGTCAACCCACGGAACGAGCGTGCGGGCGCTCAGCCGGCCAGAGGGGCGGGATGCACAAGTCGGGGATCGGTTGGGTCCCCCTTTGCGTGCTGCTGATCCTGCTGCCGCAACCCTTGGTGTGGTCCGATCTTAGACTAGGAATGAACTCTGTATGCCTAAGCCAATCGACGAAACGAGCAAGCGGGCGAGCGGACGGGCACGACGCCGTCCAGAGAGACGGGATGCGCAAGCCGTGCATTGATAGGGTGGTAGGTTGGTTTAGGAAAATCTTCATATTTCTGCATGCCAATGCCATTTTTATGGCTTGTAAATTCATACAATGGGCCCTTAAGCCTTCACGTGAAGTTTCATGGCAAGACAACTCGTTTTCTATTTTTCATGATTTTCAAAACTTTTTGAGGTTCGGGATTTTTTTAAATTTTTTCGGAAGGAGTTTTAGTACCAAACTTGGTAGATGTAATCCTTGTATTTTTGTTGGCATGCACAAAAAATTTCAGCTAAACACTCGAAGTCTACAAGATTTTGTGACCACTTGAAAAATGTGTCCCCATTTCAGACACTTTAATGGCTACTGGCAGCAAACCTGTAAAATCTCAAATGCTCTTTAAGGGGGTGTGAGTTCTCGAGGTTTGATGATGGATAAGGGGCCAATATAAGGGCCAAGTACCAGCACCCAATGCACATCATGTGCGCACACCCCCCGGCCCCCCGATCGTCGGAACCCCAATGTCGTCAGTCGGGTTCTCCAGTGATGCTCCGGCGATGGTGCCCCGACGAAGAAAAATGCAACACTAGCACATGCCCGAGCCCAGCATGTACTGTCGTAACCCTCGGTCCGGTCCGATCTTAGACTGGGAATGAACTCTGCATGCTTAGACTGGGAATGAACTCCATATGCCTCAGTCAACCCACGAAATGAGTGTGCGGGCGCTCAGTTGGCCATAGGGGTGGGATGCGCAAGCCGGAGATCGGCTGGGTCCCCCTCTCTGTGCTGCCACAACCCTCAGTCCAATTTGATCTTAGGCTAGGAATGAACTCCGTATGCCTATGCCAACCAACGAAACGAGCGGGCGGGTAGGCGGGCACTATGTCGGTCAGAAAGACGGGATGCGCAAGCCATGGATCGATAGGGTGGTAGGTAGGTTTAGGCACATCTTCATATTTCTGCATGCCAATGCCATTTTTATTTCTTGTAAATTCATACAATGGTCCCTTAAGCCTTCACGTGAGGTTTCATGGCAAGACGACTCGTTTTCTATTTTTCACGATTTTTGAAACTTTTTGCGGTTCGGGATTTTTTTTAAATTTTTTCGGTAGGCGTTTTGGCCCCAAACTTGGTAGACGTGATCCTTGTATTGTTGTTGGCATGCATAAAAAAATTCAGCTAAAAACTCAAAGTGTGTAAGATTTTGTGACAATTTGAAAAAAGTGTCTTCATTTCAGACACTTTAATGGCTACTGGCAGCAAACCTATAAAATCTCAAATGCTCTTTAAGGGGGTGTGAGTTCTCAAGGTTTGATGAGGGATAGGGGCCAATATAAGGGCCAAGTACCAGCACCCATCGCACATCATGTGCGCACACTCCCTCGGCCCCCCCGATCGTCGGAACCCCAATGTCGTCGGTCAGGTTCTCCGACGATGCTTCGGCGATCGTACCAGGGCAAAGAAAAATGCGGCACCAGCACATGCCCGAGCCTAGCATGTGCTGTCACAACCCTCGGACTGGTTCGATCATAGACTGGGAATGAACTCCGTATGCTTGACTGGGAATGAACTCCGTACGCTTAAGTCAACTCATGAAACGAGTGTTCGGGCGCTCAGCCTGCCATAGGGGCGGGATGCGTAAGCCGGGGATCGGTCGAGTCCTCCTCTACATGCTGTCGATCCTGTTACCACAACCCTCAGTTCGGTCCAATCTTAGACTGGGAATGAACTCCGTATGCCTAAGCCAACCGACGAAACAAGCGGGCGGGCGAGCGGGCGAGCACTACGTCGGCCAGAGAGACTGGATGTGCAAGCCGTGGATCGATAGGGTGGTAGGTGGGTTTAGGCACATCTTCATATTTCTGTGTGCCAATGCCATTTTTATGGCTTGTAAATTCATACAATGGTCCTTTAAGCCTTCATGTGAAGTTTTAGTGCAAGACGACTCGTTTTCTATTTTTCAAAACTTTTTACGGTTCGGGATTTCTTAAAATTTTTTCGGAAGGAGTTTTGGCCCCAAACTTGGTAGACATGATCCTTGTATTTTTGTTGGCATGCACAAAAAAATTTAGCTAAAAACTCGAAGTGTACAAGATTTTGTGACCATTTGAAAAAAGTGTCCCTATTTCAGACACTTTAATGTTTACTGGCAGCAAACATGTAAAATCTCGAATGCTCTTTAAGGGGGTGTGAGTTCTCGAGGTTTGATGAGGGATAGGGGGCCAATATATGGGCCAAGTACCAGCACCCATTGCACATCTTGTGCGCACACTCCCCCGACCCCCCTATCATCGGAACCCCAATGCCGTCGGTCAAGTTCTCCGACGATGGTGCCCCGGTGAAGAAAAATGTGGCACCAGCACATGCCCAAGCCCGGCATGTGCTGTCGTAACCCTCGGTCTGGTCTGATCTTAGACTGGGAATGAACTCCGTATGCTTAGATTGGGAATGAACTCCGTATGGCTAAGTCAACTCATGAAACGAGTGTGCGGGCGCTCAGCCGGCCAGAGGCACGGGATGCGCAAGTCGAGGATCGACTGGGTCCCCCTCTGCATGCTGCCGATCTTGCTGCCGCAAGCCTTGGTCCAATCTGATCTTAGACAGGGAATGAACTTCGTATGCCTAAGCCAACCGATGGAATGAGCAGGCTGGCGGTGGGCGGGCACTACGCCGGCCAGAGAGGCAGGATGTGCAAGCCGTGGATCGATAGGGTGGTAGGTGAGTTTTGGCACATCTTCATATTTCTGCATGCCAATGCCATTTTTGTGGCTTGTAAATTCATACAATGGTCCCTTAAGCCCTCACGTGAAGTTTCATGGCGAGACGACTCGTTTTCTATTTTTCATGATTTTTGAAATTTTTACGGTTCGAGATTTTTTTAATTTTTTTTGAAAGAAGTTTAGCCCTAAACTTTGTAGACGTGATCCTTGTATTTTTTTTGGCATGCACAAAAAAATTCAGTTAAAAACTCAAAGTGTAGAAGATTTTGTGACCATTTCAAAAAACTGTCCCCATTTCAGACACTTTAATGGTTACTGCTGCAAACCTATAAAATCTCAAATGCTCTTTAAGGGGCTGTGAGTTCTTAAGGTTTGATGAGGGATAGGGGGCCAATATAAGGGACAAGTACCAGCACCCATCGCACATCATGTGCGCACGCCCCCCGGCCCACCCGATCGCAGGAACCCCAATGCCGCCGGTCAAGGTCCCTGGCGATGATTCGGCGATTGTGCCCCGGCGAAGAAAAATGCGGCACCAGCACATGCCCTAGCCCAGCATGTGCTATCACAACCCTCGGTCCGGTCTGATCTTAGACTGGGAATGAACTCCGTATGCTTAGACTGGGAATGAACTCTGTATGCCTAAGTCAACCCACGAAACGAGTATGCGAGCGCTCAGCTAGCCAGAAGGGCGGGATGCGCAAGCTAGGGATCGGCTAGGTCCCACTCTGCGTGCTGCCGATCCTGCTACCGTAACCCTCGGTCCGATCTGATCTTGGACTGGGAATGAACTCTGTATGCCTAAGCCAATTGATGAAACAAGCGGGCGGGCGGACGGGCGGGCATTACGCTGGCCAGAGAAACGAGATGCGCAAGCTGTGGATCGATAGGGTGGTAGGTGGGTTTAGGTACATCTTCATATTTCTATGGGCCAATGCCATTTTTATGGCTTGTAAATTCATACAATGGTCCCTTAAGCCTTCACATGAAGTTTCATGGCAAGACGACTTGTTTTTTGTTTTTCATGATTTTCAAAATTTTTGCGGTTCGAGATTTTTTAAAATTTTTTCGGAAGGAGTTTTGGCTCGAAACTTGGTAGACGTGATCCTTGTATTTTTGTTGGCATACACAAAAAAAATTCAGCTAAAAACTCGAAGTGTACAAGATTTTGTGACCATTTGAAAAAAATGTCCCGATTTCAGACACTTTAATGGCTACTGGCAGCAAACCTGTAAAATCTCAAATGCTCTTGAAGGGGGTGTGAGTTCTCAAGGTTTGATGAGGGATAGGGGGCCAATATAAGGGCCAAGTACCAGCACCCATCGCACATCATGTGCGCACACCCCCCAGCCCCCTATCGCCGGAACCCCAATGCCGCTGGTCAGGTTCTCCGGCGATGGTGCTCGGTGAAGAAAAATATGGCACCAGCACAGGCCTGAGCCCAGCATGTGCTGTTGCAACCCTCGGTCCGGTCCGATCATAGACTTGGAATGAACTTCGTAAGCCTATGTCAACCCACGAAACAAGCGTGCGGGCGCTCAGCCGGTCAGAAGGGCGGGATGCGCAAGCCAGGTATCGGCCAAGTCCCGCTCTGCGTGCTACTGATCCTGCTGTCCCAACCCTCAGTCTGGTCCGATCTTAGACTGGGAATGAACTCCGTATGCCTAAGCCAATTAACGAAACGAGCGGGCGGACGAACACTACGTCGGCCAGAGAGACAGGATGCGTAAGTCGTGGATCGATAGGGTGGTTGGTTGGTTTAGGCACATCTTCATATTTCTGTAGGCCAATGCCATTTTTATGGCTTGTCAATTTATAGAATGGCTCCTTAAGCCTTCATGTGAATTTTCATGGCAAGACGACTCGTTTTCTATTTTTCACGATTTTCAAAACTTTTTGCAGTTCGGGATTTTTTAAAATTTTTTTTAAAAGTTTTTTGGTCCCAAACTTGGTAGACATGGTCCTTGTATTTTTGTTGGCATGCACAAAAAATTTCAGTTAAAAACTCGAAGTGTACAAGATTTTGTGGCCATTTGAAAAAAGTGTCCCTATTTCAGACACTTTAATGGCTACTGGCAGCAAACCTGTAAAATCTCAAATGCTCTTTATGGGGTGTGAGTTCTCGAGGTTTGATGAGGGATCGGGGGCCAATATAAGGGCCAAGTACCTGCAGCCATCGCACATCATGTGCGCACACCCCCCGCCCCCCCGATCGCCAGAACCCTAATGCCGTCGGTCAAGTTCTCCGACGATGCTCCGATGATGGTGCCCCGACGAAGAAAAATGTGGCACCAGCACATGCCCGAGCCCAGCATGTGCTGCTGTAACCCTCGGTCTGATCCAATCTTAGACTGGGAATGAACTTCGTATGCCTAAGTCAATCCATGAAACGAGCGTACGGGTGTTCAGCCGGCCAGAGGGGTGGGATGCGCAAGCTGGGGATCGGTCGGGTCCCCCTCTACGTGCTATCGATCCTGCTACTGCAACCCTTGGTCCGGTCCAATCTTAGACTGGGAATGAACTTCGTATGCCTAAGCAAATTAACGAAACGAGCGGGCGGATGGGCGGGCGGGCGCTACGTAGGCCAGAGAGATGGGATTTGTAAGTCGTGGATCAATAGGGTGGTAGGTGGGTTTAGGCACATCTTCATATTTTTGCATTCCAATGCCATTTTTATGGCTTGTAAATTCATACAATGGTCCATTAAGCCTTCACATGAAGTTTCATGGCAGGACGACTCGTTTTTTATTTTTCATGATTTTTGAAACTTTTTATGGTTCGGGATTTTTTAAAATTTTTTCGGAATGAGTTTTGGTCCCAAACTTGGTAGACGTGATCCTTGTATTTTTGTTGGCATGCACAAAAAAATTCAGCTAAAAAATCGAAGTGTACAAGATTTTGTCACCATTTGAAAAAAATGTCCCTATTTCAGACACTTTAATTGTACTGGCAGGAAACCTGTAAAATCTCAAATGCTCTTTAAGGGGTGTGAGTTCTCGAGGTTTGATGAGGGATAGGAGGCCAATATAAGGGCCAAGTACCAGCACCATTGCACATCATGTGCGTACACACCCTCGGCCCCCCCGATCGTCGAAACCCCAATGCTGTCGGTCAGGTTTTTTCGCGATGGTGCCCCGACGTAGAAAAATGTGACACCAGCACTTGCCCAAGCAAAGCATGTGCTGCCGCAACCCTCGGTCCGGTCCGATCTTAGACTGGAAATGAACTCCGTATGCTTAGACTGGGAATGAACTCTGTATGCCTAAGTCAACCTAAGAAACGAGCGTGCGGGTGCTCAGCCGGCCAGAAGGGCGGGATGCGCAAGCCGGGGATCGATCGGGTCCCCCTCTGTGTGCTGCTAATCCTGCTACTGCAACTCCCGTTCTGGTTCAATCTTAGACTGGGAATGAACTCCGTATGCCTAAGCCAACCGACAAAACGAGCGGACGGGTGGGGGGTGGGTACTACGCCGGCCAGAGAGACGGGATGTGTAAGCCATGAATCGATAGGGTGGCAGGTGGGTTTAGGCACATCTTCATATTTTTGCATGCCAATGCCATTTTTATGGCTTGTAAATTCATACAATGGTCCCTTAAGCCTTCACGTGAAGTTTCATGGCAAGACGACTCATTTTCTATTTTTCATGATTTTTGAAACTTTTTGCGGTTCGGGATTTTTTAAAATTTTTTCGAAAGGAGTTTTGGCCCCAAACTGGGTAGACGTGATCCTTATATTTTTTTTGGCATGCAAAAAAAAAATTCAGCTAAAAACTCGAAGTGTACAAGATTTTGTGACCATTTGAAAAAAGTGTCCCCATTTCAGACACTTTAATGGCTACTGGCAGCAAACCTGTAAAATCTGAAATGCCCTTTAAAGGGGTTTGAGTTCTCGAGGTTTGATGAGGGATAGGGGGCCAATATAAGGGCCAAGTACCAGCACCCATCGCACATCATGTGTGTACACCTGCCTCGGCCCCTCCGATCGTCGAAACCCCAATGGCGCTGGTCAGGTTCTCCAGCGATGCTGCGACGATGGTGCCCCGACGAAGAAAAATGTGGCACCAGCACTTGTCCGAGCCCAGCATGTGCTGTCAGAACCCTTGGTCCGGTCCAATCTTAGATTGGGAATGAACTTCATATGCCTAAGTCAACACACAAAATGAGCGTGCGAGCGCTCAACCGGTCAGAGGGGCAGGATGAGCAAGCCGGGGTTCGATCGGGTCCCCTCTGTGTGCTGTCGATCCTGCTGTCGCAACCTTCAGTCTGATCCGATCTTAGACGAGGAATGAACTCTGTATGCTTAAGCCAACCGATTAAACGATCTGGCGGGCGGGCAGGCGGGGACTACGCTGGCCAGAGAGACGAGATGCGCAAGCCATGGATCGATAAGGTGGTAGGTTGGTTTAGGTACATCTTTATATTTCTGCGTGCCAATGCCATTTTTATGCCTTGTAAATTCATACAATGGTCGCTTAAGCCTTCACGTGAAGTTTCATGGCAAGACGACTCGTTTTTTATTTTCCACAATTTTTGAAACTTTTTGATGTTCAGGATTTTTTAAATGTTTTTCGGAAGGAGTTTTGGCCCCAAACTTGGTAGACGTGATCCTTGTATTTTTGTTGGCATTCATAAAAAAATTCAACTAAAAACTCGAAGTGTACACGATTTTGTGACCATTTGAAAAAAGAGTCCCCATTTCAGACACTTTAATGGCTACTGGCAGCAAACCTGTAAAATCTCAAATGCTCTTTAAGGGGGTGTGAGTTCTTGAGGTTTGATGAGGGATAGGGGGCCAATATAAGGGCCAAGTACCAGCACCCATCGCACATCATGTGCGCACACCCCCCCGGCCACCCCGATCGTCGGAACCCCAATGCTGTCGGTCAGGTTCTTCAGCGATGCTCCGACGATGGTGCCCCGACGAAGAAAAGTGCAGCACCAGCACATGCCCGAGCCCAGCATGTGCTATCGCAACCCTCGGTTCGGTCCGATCTTAGACTGGGAATGAACTCCATATGTCTAAGTCAACCCACGAAACGAGCGTGCAGACGCTCAACAAGCCAGTGGGGTGGGATGGGCAAGCCGGGGATCGGCCGGCTCCCCCTCTGCGTGCTGTTAATCCTGCTGCCACAACCCTCGGTCCGGTCTGATCTTACACTGGGAATGAACTCCGTATGCCCAAGCCAACCGACAAAACGGGCGGGCGGGCGGCAGGCACTATGCCAGCTAGAGAGACGGGATGCGCAAGCCGTGGATCGATAGGGTGGTAGGTGTGTTTAATCTCATCTTCATATTTCTATGTGCCAATGCCATTTTTATGGCTTGCAAATTCATAAAATGGTCCCTTAAGCCTTCACGTGAAGTTTCATGGCAAGATGACTCGTTTTCTATTTTTCACAATTTTTGAAACTTTTTGCGGTTTGGGATTTTTTAAAATTTTTTGGGAAAGATTTTTGGCCCCAAAATTGGTAGACGTGATCCTTGTCTTTTTGTTGGCATGCATAAAAAAATTCAGCTAAAAAATCAATGTGTACAAGATTTTGTGACCATTTGAAAAAAGTGTCCACATTTCAGACACTTTAATGGCTACTGGCAGCAAACCTGTAAAATCTCAAATGCTCTTTAAGGGGTTGTGAGTTCTCAAGGTTTGATGAGGGATAGGGGGCCAATATAAGGGCCAAGTACCAGCACCCATCGCACATCATGTGCGCACACCCCCCTGACCCCCTGATCATCGGAACCCCAATGCCGTTGGTCAAGTTCTCTGGCGATGCTCCGACGATGGTGCCCCGGCGAAGAAAAATGTGGTACCAGCACATGCTCGAGCCCAGCATTTGCTGCCGCATCTCTCGGTCCGATCCGATCTTAAACTGGGAATGAACTCCATATGCTTAGATCGGGAATGAACTCTGTATGCCTAAGTCAACCCACGAAATGAGCGTACGACGCTCAGTCGGCCAGAGGGGCGAGATGCGCAAGCCGGGTCCCCCTTTGTGTGCTGTCGATCCTGCTGTCACAACCCTCAGTCCGATACGATCTTAGACTGGGAATGAACTCAATATGCCTAAGCCAACCGACGAAACGAGCGAGCGAGCGGTCGCGCAAGCACTGCGCCGGCCAGAGAGACGGGATGCGCAAGCCGTGGATTGATAGGGTGGTTGGTGGGTTTAGGCACATCTTCAGATTTCTACATGCCAATGCGATTTTTATGGCTTGTAAATTCATACAATGGTCCCTTAAGCCTTAACGTGAAGTTTCATGGCAAGACGACTCGTTTTCTATTTTTCACGATTTTCAAAACTTTTTGCGGTTCGAGATTTTTTAAAATTTTTTTTGAAGGAGTTTTGGACCCAAACTTGATAGACTTGATCCTTGTATTTTTGTTGGCATGCACAAAATAATTTCGCTAAAAACTCGAAGTGTACAAGATTTTGTGATCATTAGAAAAAAGTGACCCCATTTCAAACACTTTAATAGGTACTGGCAGCAAACCTGTAAAATCTCAAATTCTCTTTAAGGGGGTGTGTGTTCTAGAGGTTTGATGAGGGTAGGGGGCCAATATAAGGGCCAAGTACCAGCACCCATCACAAATCATGTGTACAAGATTTTGTGACCATTTGAAAAAAGTGTCCCCATTTCAGACTCTTTAATGGCTACTGGCAGCAAACCTGTAAAATCTCAAATGCTCTTTAAGGGGGTGTGAGTTCTTGAAGTTTGATGAGGGATATGGGGCCAATATAAGAGCCAAGTACCAGCACCCATCACACATCATGTGCGTACACCCCCCGGCCCCCCCGATCGTCGGAACCCCAATGCCGTCGGTCAGGTTCTCCGATGATGCTTCGGTGATGGTGCCTCGACGAAGAAAAATACGGCACCAACACATGCCCGAGCCCAGCATGTGCTGCTGCAACCCTCGGTCTGGTCCGATCTTAGACTGGGAATTAACTCCGTATGCTTAGACTAGGAATGAACTCCGTATGCCTAAGTCAACCCACGAAACGAGCGTGCGGGTGCTCAGCCAACCAGCGGGGCAGGATGCGCAAGCCGAGGATCGATCGGGTCCCCTTCTGCATGTTGTCGATCTTGCTACTGCAACCCTCGATCCAGTCTGATCTTAGACTGGGAATGAACTCCGTATACCTAAGCCAACCGACGAAACGAACGGGCGGGCACTACATCGGCCAGAGAGACGGGATGCGCAAGCCGTGGATCAATAGAGTAGTAGGTGGGTTTAGGCACATCTTCATATTTTTGCATGCCAATGCCATTTTTATGGCTTCTAAATTCATACAATGGTCCCTTAAGCCTTCACGTGAAGTTTCATGACAAGACGACTTGTTTTCTATTTTTCACGATTTTTGAAACCTTTTGCTTGTCAGGATTTTTTAAAATTTTTTCATAAGGAGTTTTGGCCCCAAGCTTGGTAGACGTGATCCTTGTATTTTTGTTGGCATGCAAAAAAAAATTCAGCTAAAAACTCAAAGTGTACAAGATTTTGTGACCCTTTGAAAAAAGTGTCCCCATTTCAGACACTTTAATAGCTATTGGCAGCAAACTTGTAAAATCTCAAATGCTCTTCAAGGGGTGTGAGTTCTCAAGGTTTGATGAGGGATAGGGGGCCAATATAAGGGCCAAGTACTAGCACCCATCGTACATCATGTGAGCACACCCCCTGGCCCCCTCGATCACCGGAACCCCAATGCCGTGGGTCAGGTTCTCCGACGATGCTCCGACGATGGTGCCCCAACGAAGAAATATGCAACACCAACACATGCCCGAGCCTAGCATGTGCTGTCGCAACCCTCGGTCCGATTCGATCTTAGACTGGGAATGAACTCTGTATGCTTAGACTGGGAATGAACTCCGTATGCCTAAGTCAACCCACGAAACGAATGTGCGGGTGCTCAGCCGGCCGGAGGGGCGGGATGCGCAAGCTAATGATTAGCCGGGTCCCCCTCTGCATGCTGCCGATCCTGTTGCCACAACCCTTGATCCAGTCTGATCTTAGATTGGGAATGAACTCCGTATGCCTAAGCCAACCCACGAAACGAGCGGGCGGGCGGGCAGGCGGGCGGGCACTACGTTGGCCAGAGAGACGAGATGCGTAAGCCGTGGATCGATAGGTTGGTAGGTGGGTTTAGGCACATCTTCATATTTCTATGTGCAATGCCATTTTTATGGCTTGTAAATTCATACAATGGTCCCTTAAGCCTTCACGTGAAGTTTAATGGCAAGACGACTCGTTTTCTATTTTTCATGATTTTTGAAACTTTTTGTGGTTCGGGATTTTTTAAAATTTTTTTGGAAGGAGTTTTTTCCCCAAACTTGGTAGACGTGATCCTTGTATTTTTATTGGCATGCACAAAAAAATTCAGCTAAAACTCGAAGTGTACAAGATTTTGTGACCATTTGAAAAAAGTGTCCCCATTTCAGACACTTTAATGGCTACTGGTAGCAAACCTGTAAAATCTCAAATGCTCTTTAAGGGGGTGTGAGTTCTCGAGGTTTGATGAGGGATAAGGGTCCAATATAAGGGCCAAGTACCAGAACCCATCGCACATCATGTGTGCACGCCCCCCCAACCCCCCGATCGTCGGAACCCCAATGCCTCCGATCAGGTTCACCGATGATGCTCCGACGATGGTGCCCCGGCGAAGAAAAATACAGCACCAACACAAGCCCGAGCCTAGCATGTGCTCCCGCAACCCTCGGCCTGGTCCGATCTTGGACTGGGAATGAACTTCTTATGCTTAGACTGGGAATGAACTCCGTATGCCTAAGTCAACCCACGAAACGAGCCTGCGGGTGCTCAACCGGCCAGAGGGGCGGGTTGCACAAGCCAGGGATAGACCGAGTCCCCCTCTATGTGTTACTGATCCTGTTGTCGCAACCCTTGGTCCGATCCGATCTTAGACTGGGAATGAACTCCTATTCCTAAGCCAACCGACGAAACGAGCGGGTAGGTGGGCGGGCGAGCACTACGTCGGCCAAAGAGATGGGATGCGTAAGCCGTGGATTGATAGGGTGGTAGGTGGGTTTAGGCACATCTTCATACAATGGTCCCTTAAGCCTTCACGTGAAGTTTCATGGCAAGACGACTCGTTTTCTTTTTTTCATGATTTTTGAAACTTTTTGCGGTTCGAGATTTTTTAAAATTTTTTCGGAAGGAGTTTTGGCCCCAAACTTGGTAGACGTGATCCTTGTATTTTTGTTGGCATGCACAAAAAAATTCAGCTAAAAACTCGAAGTGTACAAGATTTTGTGACCATTTGAAAAAAGTGCCCCCATTTCAAACACTTTAATGGCTACTGGCAGCAAACCTGTAAAATCTCAAATGCTCTTTAAGGGGGTGTGAGTTCTCGAGGTTTGATGAGGGATAGGGGGCCAATATAAGGGCCAAGTACCAGCACCCATCACACATCATGTGCGCACACCCCTCGGCCCCCCGATCGTCGAAACCCCAATGTCGTCGATTAGGTTAACCGATGATGCTCCGACGATGGTGCCCCAACAAAGAAAAATGCAGCACCAACACATGCCTGAGCCCAGCATGTGCTGTCGCAACCCTTGGTCCGGTCCGATCTTAGACTGGGAATGAACTCCGTGTGCCTAAGTCAACCCACGAAACGAGCGTGCGGGCATTCAATCGGCCAGAGGGGCAGGATGCGCAAGCCGAGGATCGATCGGGTCCCCCTTTGTGTGCTGCCAATCCTACTGTCGCAACACTTGGTCCAGTCTGATCTTAGACTGGGAATAAACTCCGTATGCCTAATCCAATCGACGAAACGAGCGGGCGGGTGACCACTACACCGGCGAGAGAGACGGGATGCGTAAGCCGTAGATCGATAGGCTGGTAGGTGGGTTTAATCACATCTTCATATTTCTACGTGCCAATGCCATTTTTATGGCTTCTAAATTCATACAATGGTCCCTTAAGCCTTCACGTGAAGTTTCATGGCAAGACGAATCATTTTCTATTTTTTACGATTTTTGAAACTTTTTATGGTTCGAGATTTTTGAAAATTTTTTCGGAAGGAGTTTTGGCCCTAAATTTGGTAAACGTGATCCTTGTATTTTTGTTGGCATGCACAAAAACATTCAGCTAAAAACTCGAAGTGTACAAGATTTTGTGATCATTTGAAAAAAGTGTCCCCATTTCAAACACTTTAATGGCTACTGGCAGCAAACCTGTAAAATCTCAAATTCTCTTTAAGGGGTGTGAGTTCTCGAGGTTTGATGAGGGATAGCGGGCCAATATAAGGGCCAAGTACCAGCACCCATCGCACATCATGTGTGCACACCCCCTGGCCCCCCGATCATCGGAACCCCAATGCCGCTGGTCAAGTTCTCCGATGATGCTCCGATGATGGTGCCCCAGCGAAGAAAAATACGGCACCAAGACATGCCCGAGCCTAGCATGTGCTGTCGTAACCCTCGGTCCGGTTCGATTTTAGACTGGGAATGAACTCCGTATGCCTAAGTTAACCCACGAAACGAGCGTGCGGGTGCTCAGCCGGCCAGAGGGGCGGGATGTGCAAGCCGATGATTAGCCGGGTCCCCTTCTGTGTGCTGCCGATCCTTTTGCCATAACCCTCGGTCCAGTCTGATCTTAGACTGGGAATGAACTTCGTATGCCGAAGCCAACCCACGAAACGAGCAGACGGGTAGGCGGGCGGGCGGGAACTACACTGGCCAGAGAGACGGGATGCGGAAGTCGTCGATCGATAGGGTGGTAGGTGGGTTTAGGCACATCTTCATATTTTTGCATGCCAATGCCATTTTTATGGCTTGTAAATTCATACAATGGTCAATTAAACCTTCACATGAAGTTTTATGGCAAGACGACTCGTTTTCTATATTTCATGATTTTTGAAACTTTTTGCGGTTCGGGATTTTTTAAAATTTTTTTGGAAGGGATTTAGTCCCCAAACTTGGTAGACGTGATCCTTTTATTTTTATTAGCATGCACAAAAAAATTCAGCTAAAAACTCGAAGTGTACAAGATTTTGTGACCATTTGAAAAAAGTGTCCCCATTTCAGACACTTTAATGGCTACTGGCAGCAAACCTGTAAAATCTCAAATGCTCTTTAAGGGGGTGTGAGTTCTCGAGGTTTGATGAGGGATAGGGGGCCAATATAAGGGCCAAGTTCCAGCACCCATCGCACATCATGTGCACACACCCCCAGCCCCCCCGATCGTCGGAACCCCAATGCCGTCGGTCAGGTTCTCCGGGGTTGGTGCCTCGACGAAGAAAAATACGGCACCAACACATGCCCGAGCCTAGCATGTGCTCCCACAACCCTCGGTCTGGTCTGATCTTGGACTGGGAATGAACTCCGTATACTTAGACTGGGAATGAACTCCGTATGCCTAAGTCAACCCATGAAACTAGCGTGCAGGTGCTCAGCTGACGAGAGGGGCAGGATGCGCAAGCCGGGGATCCGCCTGGTCCCCCTCTGCGTGCTACCGATCCTGCTGCCACAACCCTTAGTCCGGTCTGATCTTAGACTGGCAATGAACTCCATATGCCTAAGCCAACCGACGAAACGAGTGGGCGGGCGGGCAGGGATTACGCCGGCCAAAGAGACGGGATGCGCAAGCCGTGGACCGATAGGGTGGTAGGTGGGTTTAGGCACATCTTCATATTTCTATGTGCCAATGCCATTTTTATGGCTTGTAAACTCATACAATGGTCCCCCAAGCCTTCACGTGAAGTTTCATGGCAAGACGACTCGTTTTCTATTTTTCTCGATTTTTGAAACTTTTTACGGTTCAGGATTTTTTTAAATTTTTTTGGAAGGAGTTTTGCCTCAAAACCTGGTAGACATGATCCTTGTATTTTTGTTGGCATGCACAAAAAAATTCAGCTAAAAAGCTCAAAGTGTACAAGATTTTGTGACCATTTGAAAAAAGTGTCCCATTTCAGGCACTTTAATGGCTACTGGCAGCAAACCTGTAAAATCTCAAATGCTTTTTAAGGGGGTGTGAGTTCTCAAGGTTTGATGAGGGATAGAGGGCCAATATAAGGGCAAAGTATCAGCACCCATCGCACATCACGTGCGCACACCCCCCCGACCCCCCGATCGTCGAAACCCCAATGCCGCCGGTCAGGTTCTCCGACGATGCTCCGGTGATGGTGCAACAACGAAGAAAAGTACGACACCAACACATGCTTGAGCCCAGCATGTGCTGTCGTAACCCTCGGTCCGGTCCGATCTTCGTCTAGGAATGAACTCTGTATGCTTAAACTGGGAATGAAGTCCGTATGCCTAAGTCAACCCACGAAACGAACATGCGGGTGCTCAACCCGCCAGAGGGGCGGGATGCGCAAGTCAGGGATGGTCGGGTCCCCCTCTATGTGCTGTCAATCCTTCTGCCGCAACCCTCCATCCGATCCGATCTTAGACTGGCAATGAACTCCGTATGACTAAGCCAACCGACGAAACGAGCAAGCGGGCGCGCGGGCGGGCGGGCACTACGTCGGCCAGAGAGACGAGATGCGCAAGTCATGGATCGATAGGGTGGTAGGTGGGTTTAGGCACATCTTAATATTTCTGTGTGCCAATGCCATTTTTATGGCTTGTAAATTCATACAATGGTCCCTTAAGCCTTCACGTGAAGTTTCATGGCAAGACGACTCGTTTTCTATTTTTCACTATTTTTGAAACTTTTTGTGGTTTGGGATTTTTTAAAATTTTTTTGGAAGGAGTTTTGGCTCCAAACTTGGTAGACGTGATCTTTATATTTTTGTTGGCATGCACAAAAAAATTGATCTAAAAACTCGAAGTGTACAAGATTTTGTGACCATGTGAAAAAAATGTCCCCATTTCAAACACTTTAATGGCTACTGGCATCAAACCTGTAAAATCTCAAATGCTCTTTAAAGGGGTGTGATTTCTCAAGGTTTGATGAGGGATAGGGGGCCAATATAAGGGCCAAGTACCAGTACCCATCACACATCATGTGTGCACACCCCCCCGGCCCCTCCGATCACCGGAACCAAAATGCCGCCGGTCAGGTTCTCCGGTAATGCTCCGACGATGGGGCCCCAACGAAGAGAAATGCGGCACCATTGCAAGCCCAAGCCCAGCATGTGCTGCTGCAACCCTCGGTCCGGTCTGCTCTTGACTGGGAATGAACTCCGTATGCTTAGACTAGGAATGAACTCCGTATGCTTAGACTGCGAATGAACTCCATGTTCCTAAGTCAACCTAAGAAATGAGCGAGTGGGCGCTCAACCGACCAGAAGGGCGGGATCCATAAGCCAGGGATCTGGATGCTACCAATCCTACTGCTGTAACCCTCGATCCGGTCCGATCTTAAACTGGGAATGAACTCTGTATGCCTAAGCCAACTGACGAAATGAAAGGGCGGGCAGGCGGGCACTACGCCGGCCTGAGAGACTGGATGCGCAAGCCGTGGATCGATAGGGTGGTAGGTGGGTTTAGGCACATCTTTATATTTCTACGTGCCAATGCCATTTTATGGCTTGTAAATTCATACAATGGTCCCTTAAGCCTTCACGTGAAGTTTCATCGCACGACAACTCGTTTTTTATTTTTCACGATTTTTGAAACTTTTTGCGGTTCGGGATTTTTTAAAATTTTTTCGGATGGAGTTTTGGCCCCAAACATGGCAGACATGATCTTTTGAAAAAAGATTTTGTGACCATTTGAAAAAAGATTTTGTGACCAATTGAAAAAAGTGTCCCTATTTCAAACACTTTAATGGCTACTGGCAGTAAACCTGTAAAATCTCAAATGCTCTTTAAGGGGGTGTGAGTTCTCGAGGTTTGCTGAGGGATAGGGGGCCAATATGAGCACCAAGTACCAGCACCCATCGCGCATCATGTACGCACAGCCCCCCCGACCTCCCTGATCGTCAGAACCCAATACCCAGTCAGGTTCTCCGACGATGCTCTGACGATGGTGCCTCGACGAAGAAAAATGTGGCACCAACACATGCCCGAGCCCAGCATGTGCTGCTGCAACCCTCGGTCCGGTCCGATCTTAGACAAGGAATGAACTCGTATGCTTAGACTGGGAATGAACTCCATATGCCTCGGTCAACCCATGAAACGAGTGTGCAGGTGCTCTGCCGGCCAGAGGGGCGGGATGCGTAAGCCGGGGATCGGTCAGGTCCCCCTCTGCGTGCTGTCGATCCTGCTACCACAACTCTCAGTTTGGTACAATCTTAGACTGGGAATGAACTCCGACGAAACGAGCGGGCGGGCATTACGCCGGCCAGAGAGACGGGATGCGCAAGTCGTGGATCGATAGGGTGGTAGGTGGGTTTAGGCACATCTTCATATTTCCCCATGCCAATGCCATTTTTATGGCTTGTAAATTCATACAATGGTCCCTTAAGCCTGCACGTGAAGTTTCATGGCAAGACGACTCGTTTTTTATTTTTAATGATTTTTGAAAATTTTTACGGTTCGGGATTTTTTAAACTTTTTTCGGAAGGATTTTTGGCCCCAAACTTGGTAGACGTGATCCTTGTATTTTTGTTGGCATGCACAAAAAAATTCAGCTAAAAAATCGAAGTGTACAAGATTTTGTGACCATTTGAAAAAAGTGTCCCTATTTCAGACAGTTTAATGGCTACTGGCAGCAAACCTGTAAAATCTCAAACGCTCTTTAAGGGGGTGTGAGTTCTCG
Source organism: Durio zibethinus (assembly GCF_047325235.1). NCBI lineage: Eukaryota > Viridiplantae > Streptophyta > Magnoliopsida > Malvales > Malvaceae > Durio > Durio zibethinus. The sequence goes on from NC_143177.1 coordinate 13,846,730, forward strand.
AGGTTTGATGAGAGATAGGGGGCCAATATAAGGGCCAAGTACCAGCACATGCCCGAGCCCAGCATTTGCTACCGCAACCCCCGGTCCAGTCCGATCTTAGACTGGGAATGAACTCCGTATGCCTAAGTCAACCCATGAATTGAGCGTGCGGGTGCTCAGTCGGCCAGAGCGATAGGATGCGCAAGCCAGGGATCGGTCGGGTCCCCCTTAGCGTGCTGCCGATCCTACTGTCGCAACCCTCGATCCAGTCCGATCTGAGACTAGGAATGAACTCCGTATGCCTAAGCCAACCGACGAAACGAGCGGGCGGGCGGGCGGGCACTACGTTGGCCAGAGAGAGGGGATTCGCAAGCTGTGGATCGATAGGGTAGTAGGTTGGTTTAGGCAGATCTTCATATTTCTGAAAGCCAATACCATTTTTATGGCTTGTAAATTCATACAATGGTCCCTTAAGCCATCTCGTGAAGTTTCATGGCAAGGCGATTCGTTTTCTATTTTTCATGATTTTTGAATCTTAGACTGGGAATGAACTCTGCATGCTTAGACTGGGAATGAACTCCGTATGCCTAAGTTAACCCATGAAACGAGCGTACGGGTGCTCAGCCAGCCAGAGGGGTGGGATGCGAAAGCCGGGGATCGGTCGGGTCCCCCTCTGCGTGCTGCCAATCTTGCTGCCGCAACCCTCGGTTTGGTCTGATCTTAGATTGGGATTGAACTCTGTATGCATAAGCCAACCAACGAAATGAGCAGACGAGCGGGCGGGCACTGCGCCGACCAGAGAGACAGGATGCGCAAGCCGTGGATCGATAGGGTGGTAGGTGGGTTTAGGCACATCTTCATATTTTTGCATGCCAATGCCATTTTTATGGCTTGTAAATTCATACAATGGTCCCTTAAGCCTTCACGTGAAGTATCATGGCAAGATGACTCGTTCTCTATTTTTCATAATTTTTGAAACTTTTTGCAGTTCGGGATTTTTTAAAAATTTTTTCGAGGGAGTTTTGGCCCAAAACTTGGTAGACATGATCCTTGTATTTTTTTTGGCATGCACAAAAAAATTCAGCTAAAAACTCAAAGTGTACAAGATTTTGTGATCATTTGAAAACAGTGTCCCCATTTCAAACACTTTAATGGCCACTGGCAGCCAACCTGTAAAATCTCAAATGCTCTTTAAGAGGGAGTGAGTTCTTGAGGTTTGATGAGGGATAGGGGGCCAATATAAGGGCCAAGTACCAGCACCCATCGCACATCACGTGCGCACACCCCCCAGCCCCCCCGATCGCCGGAACCCCAATGCCATCGGTCAGGTTTTCCGGTGATGGTGCCCCAACGAAGAAAAATATGGCACCAGCACATGCCCGAGCCCAGCATGTGCTGCCGCAACCCTCGGTTTGGTCCGATCTTAGACTGGGAATGAACTCTGTATGCTTAGACTGGGAATGAACTTTGTATGCCTAAGTCAACCCACGAAACGAGCGTACGGGCGCTCAGTCGGCCAGAGGGGCGGGATGCGCAAGCCGGGATCGGCCAGGTCCCCCTCTACGTGCTGTCAATCCTACTGCTGCAACCCTGGGTCCGGTCCAATCTTAGATTGGGAATGAGCTCCATATACCGACGAAACGAGCGAGCGGGCGGGCGAGCACTACGTCGGCCAGAGAGACGAGGTGCGCAAGTCGAGGATCGATAGGGTGGCAGGTGGGTTTAGGCACATCTTCATATTTCTATGTGCCAATGCCATTTTTCTGGCTTGTAAATTCATACAATGGTCCCTTAAGCCTTCACGTCAAGTTTCATGGCAAGACGACTCGTTTTCTATTTTTCACGATTTTTGAAACTTTTTACTGTTTGGGATTTTTTAAAATTTTTTCGGAAGGCGTTTTCTCCCCAAACTTGGTATACATGATCCTTGTATTTTTTTTGGCACGCACAAAAAATTTCAGCTAAAAATTCGATGTGTACAAGATTTTGTGACAATTTGAAAAAAATGTCCTCATTTTAGACACTTTAATTGCTACTGGCAGTAAACCTGTAAAATCTCAAATGCTCTTTAAGGGGGTGTGAGTTCTCGATGTTTGATGAGGGATATGGGGCCAATATAAGGGCCAAGTGCCAGCACCCATCGCACATCATTGCGCACAAACCCCAGCCCCCCCGATCGTCGGAACCCCAATGCTGCCGGTCAGGTTCTTCGACGATGGTGCCCCGACAAAGAAAAATGTGGCACCAACACATGCCCGAGCCTAGCATGTGCTGCTTCAACCCTCGGTCCGGTCCGATCTTACTCTGGGAATGAACTCCCTATGCTTAGACTGGGAATGAACTCCGTATGCCTAAGTCAACCCACGAAACAAGCGTGCGGGTGCTCAGCCAGCTAGAGGGGTGGAATGCGCAAGCCGGGGATCGACCGGTTCCCCCTCTGCATGCTACCGATCCTCCTGTCGCAACCCTCGGTCCAGTCTTATCTTAGACTGGGAATGAACTCTATATGCCTAAGCCAACTGACGAAATGAGCGGACGGGCGGGTGGGCGGGCACTATGCCGGCCAGATAGACAGGATGCGCAAGCCGTGGATCGATAGGGTGGTAGGTGGGTTTTGGCACATCTTCATATTGCTGCATTCCAATGCCATTTTTATGGCTTGTAAATTCATACAATGGTCCCTTAAGCCTTCACGTGAAGTTTCATAGCAAGACGACTCGTTTTTCTATTTTTCACGATTTTCCAAACTTTTTGCAGTTCGGGATTTTTGAAAATTTTTTCGAAAGGAGTTTTGACCCCAAACTTGGTAGACGTGATCCTTGTATTGTTGTTGGCATGCAAAAAAAAATTCAGCTAAAAAGTCAGAGTGTACAAGATTTTACGACCATTTGAATAAAGTGTCCCCATTTCAGACACTTTAATGGCTACTGGCAGCAAACCTGTAAAATCTCAAATGCTCTTTAAGGGGTGTGAGTTCTTGAGGAATGACGAGAGATAGGGGGCCAATATAAGGGCCAAATACAAGCCCCCATCACACATCATGTGCGCACACCCCCCGACCCCCCCGATCGTCAGAACCCAAATGCCGCCGATCAGGTTCTTCTCGATGCTCTAGCGATGGTGCCCTGGCGAAGAAAAATGTTACACCAACACATACCGAGCCCAGCATGTGCTGTCGTAACCCTCGGTCCGGTCTGATCTTAGACTGGGAATGAACTCCGTATGCCTAAGTCAACCCACGAAACAAGCGTGCGGGTGCTAAGCCGACCAGAGGGGCGGGATGCGTAAGTCAGGGATCGGTCAGGTCCCCCTGTGCGTGCTGCCGATCCTACTACCACAACCCTCAGTCCGGTCTGATCTTAGAGTGGGAATGAACTCTGTATGCCTAAGCCAACCAACGAAACGAGCGGGCGAGCGGGCAGGCGGGTGGGCAGGCACTACGCCGGCCAGAGAGACGGGATGCACAAGCCGTGTATCGATAGGGTGGTAGGTGGGTTTAGGCACATCTTCATATTTCTGCATGCCAATGCCATTTTTATGGCTTGTAAATTCATACAATGGTCCCTTAAGCCTTCACGTGAAGTTTCATGGCAAGACGACTCGTTTTCTATTTTTCATGATTTTTGAAACTTTTTATGGTTCGGGATTTCTGAAAATTTTTTCGGAAGGATTTTTGGCCCCAAACTTGGTAGACATGATCCTTGTCTTTTTGTTGGCATGCACAAATAAATTCAGCTAAAAACTCGAAGTGTACAAGATTTTGTGACCATTTGAAAAAAGTGTCCTCAATTCGGACACTTTAATGGCTACTGGCAGCAAACCTGTAAAATCTCAAATGCTCTTTAAGGGGGTGTGAGTTCTTGAGGTTTGATGAGGGATATGGGGCCAATATAAGGGCCAAGTACCAGCACCAATCACACATCATGTGCGCACACCCCCCGGCCCCCTCGATCGTCGAAACCCCAATGCTGTCGGTCAGGTTCTACGGCGATGCTCCGACGATGGTGCCCCGGCGAAGAAAAATGTGGCACCAGCACATGCCTGAGCCCAGCATGTGCTGCCACAACCCTCGGTCTAGTCCAATCTTAGAATGGGAATGAACTCCGTATGCTTAGACTGGGAATGAACTCCGTATGCCTAAGTCAACCCACGAAACGAGCATGCGAGCGCTCAGCGGCCAGAGGGGCGGAATGCACAAGCCGGGGATCAATCGGGTCCCCCTCTATGTGCTATCGATCCTGCTACTGCAACCCTCAATCTGATTTGATCTTAGACTGGGAATGAACTCCATATGCCTAAGCTAACCGACGAAACGAGCGGGCGGGCAGGCGGGCACTACGTCGGCCAGAGAGATGGGATGCACAAGCCGTAGATCGATAAGGTGGTAGGTTGGTTTAGGGATATCTTCATATTTCTGCACTCCAATGCCATTTTTATGGCTTCTAAGTTCATACAATGGTCCCTTAAGCCTTCACGTGAAGTTTCATGGCAAGATGACTCGTTTTCTATTTTTCATGATTTTTGAAACTTTTTGCGGTACGGGATTTTGTAAAATTATTTCGAAAGGAGTTTTGGCCCCAAACTTGGTGGACGTCATCCTTGTATTTTTGTTGGCATGAACAAAAAAATTTAGCTAAAGAGTCGAAGTGTACAAGGTTTTGTGACCATTTGAAAAAAGTGTCCCCATTTTAGACACTTTAATGGCTACTGGCAGCAAACCTGTAAATTCTCAAATGCTTTTTAAGGGGGTGTGAGTTCTCGAGGATTATGAAGGATAGGGGGCCAATATAAGGGCCAAGTACCAGCACCCATCGCACATCATGTGCGCACACCCCTCCGGCCCCCTCGATCGCCAGAACCCCAATGCCGTCGGACAGGTTCTCTGACGATGCTCCGGCGATGGTGCCCCGACGAAGAAAAAAGTCACACCAGCACATGCCTGAGCCCAGCATGTACTGCTGGAACCCTCGATCTGGTCTGATCTTAGACTTGGAATGAACTTTATATGCCTAAGTCAACCCACGAAACAAGCGTGCGGGCACTCAGTAGGCCAAAGGGGTGGGATGCGCAAGCTGGGGATCGGTCGGGTCCCCTTCTTCCTGCTGCCTGCTGCCGATCCTGCTATCGCAACCCTTGGTCCAGCTCTATCTTAGACTGGGAATGAACTCCGTATGCCTAAGCCAACCGATGAAACGAGCGGGCGGGCGGGCACTACGCGGGCCAGAGAGATGGGATTCGTAAGCCGTGGATCGATAGGGTGCTAGGTGGGTTTAGGCACATCTTCAAATTTCTGTGTGCCAATGCCATTTTTGTGGCTTGTAAATTCACACAATGGTCCCTTAAGCCTTCACGTGAAGTTTCATGGCAAGACGACTCGTTTTCTGTTTTTCATGATTTTTGAAACTTTTTACAGTTCGTGATTTTTTAAAATTTTTTGGCAAAGAGTTTTGGCCCCAAACTTGGTAGACGTGATCCTTGTATTTTTGTTGGCTTGCACAAAACAATTCAGCTAAAAACTCGAAGTGTACAAGATTTTGTGACCATTTGAAAAAAGTGTCCCCATTTCAGACACTTTAATGGCTACTTGGAGCAAACCTGTAAAATCTCAAATGCTCTTTAAGGGGGTGTTAGTTCTCGAGGTTTGATGAGGGATAGGGGGCCAATATAAGGGCCAATTACCAGCACCAATCACACATCATGTGCGCACACCCCCCGGCCCCCCCGATCGCCGAAACCCCAATGCTGCCAGTCAGGTTCTCCGGCGATGCTCCGACGATGGTGCCCCGGTGAAGAAAAATGTGGCACCAGCACATGCCCGAGCCCAGCATGTGCTGCCGCAACCCTCGGTCTGGTCCGATCTTAGACTGGGAATGAACTCCGCATGTTTAGACTGGGAATGAACTCCGTATGCCTAAGTCAACCCACGAAATGAGCGTACGGGCACTCAACCGGCTAGAGGGGTGGGATGCGCAAGTCGGGGATCGACCGGGTCCCCCTCTTTGTGCTGCTGATCCTAGTACCGTAACCCTCACTCCGGTCTGATCTTAGACTAGGAATGAACTCCGTATGCCTAAGCCAACCGACGAAACAAGCGGACGGGCAGGAAGGCGAGCACTACGCCAGCCAGAGAGATGGGATGCGCAAGCCGTAGATCGATAGGGTGGTAGGTTGGTTTAGGCACATCTTCATATATCTGCATGCCAATGCCATTTTTATGGCTTCTAAATTCATACAATGGTCCCTTAAGCCTTCACGTGAAGTTTCATGGCAAGATGACTCGTTTTCTATTTTTCATGATTTTTGAAACTTTTTGTGGTTCAGGATTTTGTAAAATTATTTCGAAAGGAGTTTTGGCCCCAAACTTGGTGGACGTCATCCTTGTATTTTTTTTGGCATGCACAAAAAATTTAGCTAAAAACTCGAAGTGTACAAGATTTTGTGACCATTTCAAAAAAGTGTCCCCATTTCAGGCACTTTAATGGCTACTTGCAGCAAACCTGTAAATTCTCAAATACTCTTAAAGGGGGTATGAGTTCTCGAGGTTTGATGAAGGATAGGGGGCCAATATAAGGGCCAAGTACCAGCACCTATCACACATCATGTATGCACACCCCCCGGCCCCTCCAATCGTCGGAATCCCAATGCAGCCGGTCAGGTTCTCCGACGATGCTCCGATGATGGTGCCCCGGCGAAGAAAAATGTGGCACCAGCACATGCCCGAGCCCAGCATGTGCTGCATCAACCCTCGATCTTGTCCGATCTTTGAATGGGAATGAACTCCGTTTGCTTAGACTGGGAATGAACTCTGTATGCCTAAGTCAACCCATGAAACGAGCATGCGGGAGCTCAGTGGCCAGAGGGGCGGGATGCACAAGTCGGGGATCAATCGGGTCCCCCTCTATGTGCTGTCGATCCTGCTACCACAACCCGCAGTCCGATCTGATCTTAGACTGGGAATGAACTCTGTAGGCCTAAGCCAACCGACGAAACGAGCGGGCTGACGGGCATACGCCTGCTAGAGAGACGAGATGTGCAAGCCGTGGATCGATAGGGTGGTAGGTGGGTTTAGGGACATCTTGATATTTTTGCGTGCCAATGCCATGTGCGCACACGCCCCCGACCCTATCGATCGTCGAAACCCCAATACCACCGGTCAGGTTCTCTGGCGATGCTCCGATAATGGTACCCCGACAAAGAAAAATATGGCACAAGCACATGCCCGAGCCCAGCATTTGCTACCGCAACCGTCGATCCTGTCCGATCTTAGACTGGGAATGAACTCTATATGGTTAGACTGGGAATGAACTCCGCATGCCTAAGTCAACCCACGAAACGAGCGTGCGGGCGCTCAGCCGACCGAGGGGCAGGATGCGCAAGCCAGGGATCAGTCGGGTCTCCCTCTGCGTGCTACCGATCCTGCTACCGTAACACTCGGTTCGGTTCGATCTTAGACTGGGAATGGACTCTGTATGCCTAAGCGAACCGATGAAACGAGCGGGCGGGCGGGCCGGCACTATCCTGGCCAAAGAGACGGGATGCGCAAGTCGTGGCTCGATAGGGTGGTAGGTGGGTTTTGGCACATCCTCATATTTCTACGTGCCAATGCCATTTTTATGGCTTGTAAATTCATACAATGGTCCCTTAAGCCTTCACGTGAAGTTTCATGGCAAGACGACTCGTTTTCTATTTTTCATGATTTTCAAAACTTTTTGTGGTTCGGGATTTTTTAAAATTTTTTCGGAAGGATTTTTGGCCCCAAAATTTTTAGATGTGATCCTTGTATTTTTTTTGGCATGCACAAAAACATTCAGCTAAAAACTCGAAGTGTACAAGATTTTGTGAGCATTTGAAAAAAGTGTCCCTATTTCAGACACTTTAATGGCCACTGGCAGCAAACCTGTAAAATCTCAAATGTTTTTTAAGGGAGTGTGAGTTCTCCAGGTTTGATGAGGGATAGGGAGACATCATGTGCACACACCCCCCCGACGCCCCCGATCGTCGGAACCCCAATGCCGCCGGTCAGGTTCTCCGACGATACATCGCGATGGTGCCCCGACGAAGAAAAATACGGCAGCAACACAGGCTCGAGCCCAGCATGTGCTGCTGTAACCCTCGGTCCAGTTCGATCTTAGATTGGGAATGAACTCCGTACGCTTAGACTGGGTATGAACTCCGTATGCCTAAGTTAACCCACGAAACGAGCGTGCAGGTGCTCAGTCGGCCAGAGGGGCGGGATACGCAAGTCGAGGATCGATCGGGTCCCCCTCTGTGTGTTGTCGATTCTACTGTCGTAACCTTCGATCTGGTTCGATCTTACACTGGGAATGAACTTCGTATGCCTAATCCAACCGATGAAACGAGCGAGTGGGCGAGCAGGCGGGCAGGCAGTACGTCGGCCAGAGAGACGGGATGCGCAAGCCGTGGATTGATAGGGTGGCAGGTGGGTTTAGGCACATCTTCATATTTCTCCATGCCAATGCCATTTTTATGGCTTGTAAATTCATACAATGGTCCCTTAAGCCTTCACGTGAAGTTTCATGGCAAGATGACTCGTTTTCTATTTTTCACGATTTTTGAAACTTTTTACGGTTTGGGATTTTTGAAAATTTTTTCGGAAGGAGCTTTAGCCCCAAACTTGTTAGATGTTATCCTTGTATTTTTGTTGGCATGCACAAAAAAATTTAGCTAAAAACTCGAAGTGTACAAGATTTTGTGACCATTTGAAAAAAGTGACCCCATTTCATACACTTTAATGGCTACTGGCAGCAAACCTGTAAAATCTCAAATGCTCTTTAAGGAGATGTGAGTTCTCAAGGTTTGATGAGGGATAGGGGGCCAATATAAGGGCCAAGTACCAGCACCCATCACACATCATGTGTGCACACCCCCCCGGCCCCCCGATCACCGGAACCCCAATGCCACCGGTCAGGTTTTTCGACGATGCTCCGACGATGGTGCCCTTACGAAGAAAAATGCAGCACCAACACATGCCTGAGCCTAGCATGTTCTGCCGCAACCCTCGGTCCAATCCGATCTTAGATTGGGAATGAACTCCGTATGGGTGCTCAGTCGGCAAGAGGGGCAGGATGCACAAGCCAGGGATCGATCGGGTCCCCCTCTACGTGCTGCTGATCCTGCTGCTGCAACCCTCGGTCTGGTCCGATCTTAGACTGGGAATGACTTCGTATGCCTCAGCCAATCGACGAAATGAGCGGGCGGGCGGGCGGGCTGGCACTACGTCGGCCAGAGAGACGGGATGCGCCAGCCGTGGATCGATAGGGTGGTAGGTGGGTTTAGGTACATCTTCATACTTTTGCATGCCAATGCCATTTTTATGGCTTGTAAATTCATACTATCATCCCTTAAGCCTTCACATGAAGTTTCATGGCAAGACGACTCGTTTTTCTATTTTTCATGATTTTTGAAACTTTTTGCGGTTTGGGATTTTTTAAAATTTTTTCGAAAGGAGTTTTGGCACCAAACTTGGTATACGTGATCCTTGTATGTTTGTTGGCTTGCACAAAAACATTCAGCTAAAAACTCAAAGTGTACAAGATTTTGTGACCATTTGAAAAAAGTGTCCCCATTTCAGACACTTTAATGGCTACTGCAGCAAACCTGTAAAATCTCAAATGCTCTTTAAGGGGGTGTGAGTTCTCGAGGTTTGATGAGGGATAGGGGGCCAATATAGGGGCCAAGTACCGGCACCCATTGCACATCATGTGCGCACACCCCCCGGCCCCCCCGATCGTCGGAACCCTAATGTCGCCAGTAAGGTTCTCCGGCGATGCTTCGGTGATGGTGCTCCGATGAAGAAAAATACGACACTAACGCATGCCCGAGCCCAGCATGTGCTGCCACAACCATTGGTCTGGTCCGATCTTAGACTGGGAATGAACTCTGTATGCTTAGACTGAGAATGAACTCTGTATGTCTAAGTCAACCAACAAAATGAGCGTGCGGGTGCTCAGCCGGCCAGAGGGGCGGGATGCGCAAGCCAGGGATCGACTGGGTCCCCTTCTGTATGTTGCCGATCCTCCTGCTGCAACTCTCGGTCTGGTCCGATCTTAGACTGGGAATGAACTTTGTATGCCTAAGCCAACCAATGAAACGAGTGGGCGGGCGGGCAGTACGCCGGCCAGAGAGATGGGATGCACACATCGTGGATCGATAGGGTGGTAGGTGGGTTTAGGCACATCTTCATATTTCTGTGTGCCAATGCCATTTTTATGGCTGGCAAATTCATACAATGGTCCCTTAAGCCTTCACATGAAGTTTCATGGCAAGACGACTCGTTCTCTATTTTTTATGATTTTTTAAACTTTTTGTGGTTCGGGATTTTTTTAAAATTTTTTCGGAAGGAGTTCTGGGCCCAAACTTGGTAGACATGATCCTTGTATTTTTGTTGGCATGCACAAAAAAATTCAGCCAAAAACTCGAAGTGTACAAGATTTTGTGATCATTTGAAAAAAGTGTCCCTATTTCAGACACTTTAATGGCTACTGGCAGCAAACCTGTAAAATCTCAAATGCTCTTTAAGGGGGGGTGAGTTCTCGAGATTTGATGAGGGATAGGGGGCCAATATAAGGGACAAGTACCAGCACCCATCGCACATCATGTGCGCACACCCCCCGGCCCCCCCGATCACCGAAACCCTAATGCCTTTGGTCAGGTTCTCAGGCGATGCTCCGACGATGGTGCCCCGGTGAAGAAAAATGCGACAGCAACACATGCCCGAGCCCACCATGTGCTGCCGCAACCCTCGGTCTGGTCCAATCTTAGACTGGAAATGAACTCCGTATGCTTAGACTGGGAATGAACTCGATATGCTTAAGTCAACCCACGGAACGAGCATGCAGGCGCTCAGCCGACTAGAGGGACAGAATGCGCAAGCCGAGGATCGGTCGGGTCCTCCTCTACGTGCTATCAATCCTGCGATCGTATCCCTCAGTTCAGTTCAATCTTAGACTGGGAATGAACTCCGTATGCCTAAGCCGACCGACAAAATGAGCGGGCGGGCGGGCGGACGGGCGAGCACCACGCCGGCCAGAGAGGCGGGATGCGCAAGCCGTGGATCGATTGTGTGGTAGGTGGGTTTAGGTACATCTTCGTATTTCTACATGCCAATGCCATTTTTATGGGTTGTAAATTCATACAATGGTCCTTTAAGCCTTCACGTGAAGTTTCATGGCAAGACGACTCGTTTTCTATTTTTCACGATTTTCAAAAATTTTTACGGTTTGGGATTTTTTAAAATTTTTTTCAAAGGAGTTTTGGCCCCAAACTTGGTAGATATGATCCTTGTATTTTTTTTTGGCATGCACAAAAAAATTCAGCTAAAAACTCGAAGTGTACAAGATTTTGTGACCATTTGAAAAAAGTGTCCCCATTTCAAACACTTTAGTGGCTACTGGCAGCAAACCTGTAAAATCTCAAAAGCTCTTTAAGGGGGTGTGAGTTCTCGAGGTTTGATGAGGGATAGGGGCCAATATAAGGGCCAAGTACCAGCACCCATCGTACATCATGTACGCACACCCCCCCCAACCCCCCCGATCGCTGGAACCCCAATACCGCCAGTTAGGTTCTCCGACGATGCTCCGACGATGGTGCCTCAGCGAAGAAAAATGCGGCACCATCACAAGCTCGAGCCTAGCATGTGCTGCCACAACCCTCGGTCCGATCTGATCTTGACCGGGAATGAATACCGTATGCTTAGACTAGGAATGAACTCTGTATGCCTAAGTCAACCCACGAAACAAGTGTACGGGCGCTCAGCAAGCCAGAGGGGCGCGATGCACAAGCCGGGGATCGGCTGGGACCCCCTCTGCGTGCTGTTAATCGTACTGCCCCAACCGTCGGTCTGGTTCGATCTTAGACTGGGAATGAACTCCGTATGCTTAAGCCAACTGGTGAAACGAGCGTGAGGGCGGGCGGGCACTACGCCGGCCAGAGAGACGGGATGCGCAAGCTGTGGATCGATAGGGTGATAGGTGGGTTTAGGCACATCTTCATATTTCTACGTGCCAATGCCATTTTTATGGCTTGCAAATTCATACAATGGTCCCTTAAGCCTTCACGTAAAGTTTCATGGCAAGATGACTCGTTTTCTATTTTTCATGATTTTTGAAACTTTTTGTGATTCAGGATTTTTTAAAATTATTCCAGAATTATTTTTGGCTCCAAACTTGGTAGACGTGATCCTTGTATTTTTCTTGGCATGCACAAAAAGATTTAGCTAAAAACTCGAAGTGTACAAGATTTTGTGACCATTTGAAAAAAATGTCCCCATTTTAGACACTTTAATGGCTACTGGCAGCAAACTTGTAAAATCTCAAATTCTCTTTAAGGGGGTGTGAGTTCTCAAGGTTTGATGAGGGATAGGGGGCCAATATAAGGGCCAAGTACCAGCACCCATCGCACATCAGGTGCGCACACCCCCAGCCCCCCGATCCCCGGAACCCCAATGTCGCCGGTCAAGTTCTCCGGCGATGGTACCAAGGCGAAGAAAAATACGGCACCAGCACATGCTCGAGCCCAGCATGTGCTACCGCAACCCTCGGTCTGGTCCGATCTCAGACTGGGAATGAACTCCGTATGCCTAAGTCAACCCACGAAATGAGCGTGCAGGCGCTCAACCGACTAGAGGGGCGGGATGCGTAAGCCGGGGATCGATCGGGTCCCCTTCTGTGTGCTGCCTATCCTACTACTGCAACCCTCAGTCCGGTCCAATCTTAGACTGGGAATGAACTCTGTACGCCTAAGCCAATCGACGAAACAGCGGGCAGGCGGGCGGGCACTACGCCAGCCAGAGAGATGGGATAAGGAAGCCGTGGATCGATAGGGTGGTAGGTGGGTTTAGGCACATCTTTATATTTCTGTGTGCCAATGCCATTTTTATGGCTTGTAAATTCTTACCATGGTCCCTTAAACCTTTACGTGAAGTTTCGTGGTAGGACAACTCGTTTTCTATTTTTCACGATTTTTGAAACTTTTTACGATTTGGGATTTTTTTAAATTTTTTCGAAAGGAGTTTTGGCCCCCAACTTGGTAGACGTCATCCTTGTATTTTTGTTGGCATGCACAAAAAGATTCAGCAAAAAATTCAAAGTGTTCAAGATTTTGTGACCATTGGAAAAAGGTGTCCCCATTTCAGACACTTTAATGGCTACCGGTCAGGTTCTCCGACGATGCTCCGGCGATGGTTCCCCGACAAAGAAAAATGTGGCACGAGCACATGCCCGAGCCTAGCATGTGCTACCGCAACCCTCGGTCTAGTTCGATCTGAGACTGGGAATGAACTCTGTATGCTTAGATTGGGAATGAACTCCGTATGCCTAAGTCAACCCATGAAACGAGCGTGCGGGCCCTCAGTCGGCCAGAAGGGCGGGATGCGTAAGCCGAGGATCGGCCTGGTCCCCCTCTGCGTGCTATCGATCCTGCTACCGCAACCTTCAATCTAGTCCAATCTTAGACTGCGAATGAACTCTGTATGCCTAAGCCAATCAACGAAACGTGCGGGCAGACGGGCGGGAGGGCACTACACCGGCCAGAGAGACGGGATGCGCAAGCTGTGGATCCATAGGGTGGTAGGTGGGTTTAGGCACATCTTCATATTTCTGCATGTCAATGCCATTTTTATGGCTTGTCAATTCATACAGTGGTCCCTTAAGCCTTCACGTGAAGTTTCATGCCTGAGCCTAGCATGTGCTGCTGCAACCCTCGGTCCGATCCGATCTTAGACTAGGAATGAATTCCATATGGTTAGACTGGGAATGAACCCCGTATGCCTAAGTCAAACCACAAAACGAGCGTGCGGGCGCTCAGCCAGCCAGAGGGGCGGGATGCGCAAGTCGAGGATCAGTCGGGTCCCCCTCTGCGTGCTGCCAATCCTGCTGTTGCAACCCTTGGTCTGATCTGATCTTAGACTGGGAATGTACTCCGTATGCCTAAGCCAATTGATGAAACGAGCGGTCGGGCGGGCACTATGCCGGCCAGAGAGACAGGATCCGTAAGCCATAGATCGATAGGGTGGTAAGTGGGTTTAGGCACATCTTCATATTTCTATGTGCCAATGCCATTTTTACGGCTTGTAAATTCATACAATGGTCCCATAAGCCTTCACGTAAAGTTTCATGGCAAGATGACTCGTTTTCTATTTTTTCGTAATTTTTCAAACTTTTTACGGTTCGAGATTTTTTAAAATTTTTACGGAAGGAGTTTTGGCCCCAAACTTGGTAGACGTCATACTTGTATTTTTATTGGCATGCACAAAAAAATTCAGCTAAAAGCTCGAAGTGTATAAGATTTTGTAACCATTTGAAAAAACTGTCCCCATTTCAGACACTTTAATGGCTACTGGCAGCAAACCTGTAAAATCTCAAATGCTCTTTAAGGGGCTTGAGTTCTCAAGGTTTGATGAGGGATAGGGGGCCAATATAAGGGCCAAGTACCAGCACCCTTCGCACATCATATGCGCACACCCCCCCCGGCCCCCCCGATCGACGGAACCCCAATGCCGTCGATCAGGTTCTCCGACGATGCTCTGACGATGGTGCTCCGGTGAAGAAAAATACGGCACCAGCACATGCCCGACCCAATATGTGCTGTCGCATCCCTTGGTCCGATCCGATCTTAGACTGGGAATGAACTCCGTATGCTTAGACTGCTAATGAACTCCGTATGCCTAAGTCAACCCATGAAACGAACGTGCGGGTGCTCAGCCGGCCAGAGGGGCGGGATGCGCAAGTCGAGGATCGGCTGGGTCCCCCTCTGCGTGCTACCGATCCTGCTGCCACAAACTTGGTAGACGTCATACTTGTATTTTTATTGGCATGCACAAAAAAATTCAGCTAAAAGCTCGAAGTGTACAAGATTTTGTGACCATTTGAAAAAACTGTCCCCATTTCAGACACTTTAATGGCTACTGGCAGCAAACCTGTAAAATCTCAAATGCTCTTTAAGGGGGTTGAGTTCTCAAGGTTTGATGAGGGATAGGGGGCCAATATAAGGGCCAAGTACCAGCACCCTTCGCACATCATATGCGCACACCCCCCCGGCCCCCCCGATCGACGGAACCCCAATGCCGCCGATCAGGTTCTCCTGCGATGCTCCGACGATGGTGCTCCGGTGAAGAAAAATGCGACACCAGCATGTGCTGTCGCATCCCTTGGTCCGGTCCGATCTTAGACTGGGAATGAACTCCGTATGCTTAGACTGGTAATGAACTCCGTATGCCTAAGTCAACCCATGAAACGAACGTGCGGGCGCTCAGCCGGCCAGAGGGGCGGGATGCGCAAGTCGGGGATCGGTCGAGTCCCCCTCTGCGTGCTACTGATCCTGCTGCCACAAACTTGGTAGACGTCATACTTGTATTTTTATTGGCATGCACAAAAAAATTCAGCTAAAAGCTCGAAGTGTACAAGATTTTGTGACCATTTGAAAAAATTGTCCCCATTTCAGACACTTTAATGGCTACTGGCAGCAAACCTGTAAAATCTCAAATGCCCTTTAAGGGGGTGTGAGTTCTTAAGGTTTGATGAGGGATAGGGGGCCAATATATGGGCCAAGTACTAGCATCCATCACACATCATGTGCGCACACCCCCTGGCCCTCCCGATCGTCGGAACCCCAATGCCGCCGGTAAGGTTCTCCGACGATGCTCCGGTGATGGTGCCCCGGCGAAGAAAAATATGGCACCAGCACATGCTCGAGCCCAGTATTTGCTGTTGAAACCCTCGATCCAATCTGATCTTAGACTGGCAATGAACTCCGTATGCTTAGACTGGGAGTGAACTCCGTATGCCTAAGTCAACCCATGAAACGAGCGTGCGGGCGCTCAGCCAGCTAGAGGGGCGGGATGCGCAAGCCGAGGATCGACTGGGTCCCCCTCTACGTGCTGCCGATCCTGCTGCCACAACCCTCGGTCGAGTCTGATCTTAGACTGGGAATGAACTCCGTATGCCTAAGCCAACCGACGAAACAAGCGGGCTGGCGGGCGGGTCGGCACTACATCGGCCAGAGAGACGGGATGCACAAGCCGTGGATCGATAGGGTGGTAGGTGGGTTTAGGCACATCTTCATATTTCTGCATGCCAATGCCATTTTTATGGCTTGTAAATTCATACAATGGTCCCTTAAACCTTCATGTGAAGTTTCCTGGCAACACGACTCGATTTCTATTTTTCATGATTTTTGAAACTTTTTACGGTTCGAGATGTTTTAAAATTTTTTCGAAAGGATTTTTGGCCCCAAACTTGGTAGACATGATCCTTGTATTTTTTTTGGTATGCACAAAAAAATTCAGCTAAAAACTCGAAGTGTACAAGATTTTGTGACCATTTGAAGAAAGTATCCCCATTTTAGACACTTTAATGGCTACTGGCAGCAAACCTGTAAAATCTCAAATGCTCTTTAAGGGAGTGTGAGTTCTAGAGGTTTGATTAGGGATAGGAGGCCAATATAAGGCCCAAGTACCAGCACCCATCACATATCATGTGCGTACACCCCCCCGGCCCCCTCGATCGCTGGAATCCCAATACCGCCGGTCACGTTCTCGGGCGATGCTCCGACGATGGTGCCCCGGACAAGAAAAATATGACACCAGCACATACCCGAGCCCAGCATGTGTTGCTGAAACCCTTGGTCCAGTTTGATCTTAGACTGGGAATGAACTTCGTATGCCTAAGTCAACCCACGAAACGAGCCTTTTTTAGCTGAATTTTTCAAAATTTTGTCAGAAGGAGTTTTGGAAAAAAGTGTCCCCATTTCAGACACTTTAAAGGCTACTGGTAGCAAACCTGTAAAATCTCAAATGCCCTTTAAGGGGGTGTGAGTTCTCGAGGTTTGATGAGGGATAGGGGGCCAATATAAGGGCCAAGTACCAGCACCCATCGCACATCATTTGCGCACACAACTCCGGCCCCCCCGATCGTCGAAACCCCAATGCCGCTGGTCAGGTTCTCCGGCGATGCGCCGGCGATGGTGCCCCGATGAAGAAAAATGTGGCACCAGCACATGCCCAAGCCCAGCATGTGCTACCGTAACCCTCGGTCTGGTCCGATCTTAGACTGGGAAAGAACTCTATATGCTTAGACTGGGAATGAACTCCGTATGCCTAAGTCAACCCACGAAATGAGCGTGCGGGCGCTCAACCGGCCAGAGGGGCGGGATGCGCAAGCTGGGGATCGGTCGGGTCCCCCTCTGCGTGTTACCGATCCTACTACCACAACCCTCGATCCGGTCCGATCTTAGACTGGGAATGAACTCTGTATGCCTAAGCCAACTGACGAAACGAGTGATCGGGCGGGTGGGCGGGCACTACGTTGCCAGAGAGACGGGATGCGCAAGCCGTGGATCGATAGGGTGGTAGGTGGGTTTAGGCACATATTCATATTTCTGCATGCCAATGCCTTTTTTATGGCCTGTAAATTCATACAATGGTCCCTTAAGCCATGACGTGAAGTTTCATGGCAAGACGACTCGTTTTCTATTTTTCACGATTTTCAAAACTTTTTGCGATTCGAGATTTTTTAAAATTTTTTCGGAAGGAGTTTTGCCCTTAACTTGGTAGACACGATCGTTGTATTTTTGTTGGCATGCACTAAAAACTTCAGCTAAAATCTCGAAGTGTACAAGATTTTGTGATCATTTGAAAAAAGTGTCCCCATTTCAGACACTTTAATGGCTACTGGCAGCAAACCTATAAAATCTCAAATGCCCTTTAAGGGGGTGTGAGTTCTTGAGGTTTGATGAGGGATAGGGGGCCAATATATGGGCCAAGTACTAGCATCCATTATACATCATGTGCGTACACCCCCTCTGGCCCCCCCGATCGTTGGAACCCCAATGCCGCCGGTAAGGTTCTCCAACGATGCTTCGGTGATGGTGCCCCGACGAAGAAAAATACGGCACCAGCACATGCCCGAGGCCAGTATTTGCTGTTGCAACCCTCAGTCTGATCCGATCTTAGACTGGCAATGAACTCCGTATGCCTAAGTCAACTCATGAAACGAGCCTGCGGGCGCTCAGCCGGCTAGAGGGGCGGGATGCGCAAGCCAGAGATTGACTCGGTCCCCCTCTACGTGCTGTCGATCCTGCTACCACAGCCCTCGGTCCGGTCAGATCTTAGACTTGGAATGAACTCCATATGCCTAAGCCAACCGACGAAACGAGCGGGCGGGCACTACGTTGGCCAGAGAGACGGGATGCGCAAGCCGTGGATCGATAGGGTGGTAGGTGGGTTTAGGCACATATTCATATTTCTGCATGCCAATGCCATTTTTATGGCTTGTAAATTCATACAATGGTCCCCTAAGCCTTCACGTGAAGTTTCATGGCAAGATGACTTGTTTTCTATTTTTCATGATTTTTGAAACTTTTTGCGGTTTGAGATTTTTTAAAATTTTTTTGGAAGGAGTTTTGGCCCCAAATTTGGTAGACATGATCCTTGTATTTTTATTGGCATGCACAAAAAAATTCAGCTAAAAAATCAAAGTGTACAAGATTTTGTGAGCATTTGAAAAAAGTGTCCCCAGTTCAGACACTTTAATGGCTATTGGCAGCAAACCTGTAAAATCTCAAATGCTCTTTAAGGGTGGGTGTGAGTTCTCGAGGTTTGATGGGGGATAGGGAGCCAATATAAGGGCCAAGTACCAACACCCATCACACATCATGTGCGCACACCCCCCTGGCCCCCCGATCATCGGAACCCCAATGCCGCCGGTTAGGTTCTCCGGAGATGCTCCGACGATGGTGCCCCGACGAAGAAAAATGCGGCACCAGCACATGCCCGAGCCCAACATGTGCTACCGCAACCCTCAGTCTGGTTCGATCTTAGACTGTTACAAATGAGGGTGGAGCAGCCCTCTATTTATAGTTGAGGCTCCAGCTACAACTTAATGGCATATCCCTAGAATAAAGGCTAAAATCATGGGATTATAATCAATCAAGATGCTGGCTCCTGATTTTCAGGGTCAACCAAATCTGCCAGGATGCTGATGCTGATCCTGCCTGGTTCCAGAAGCTTCCCTTGTGTATCCAGCACCTTGGGCCCTTCTGGATGTGGTGCGGGTAGCTTGTATGACAGGCCTTGGTCTCATGGGCTGGCCTGCAAGTCGGGCAGGCGTTCTAAGCTTGTTTGCTAGGCTTTGCATACTGATACCCACCAGCACACCTGGTCTATGGGCCTCAGCCTCTGGCTCGCCTGCTGGTCTGCCTGATGTGCCTGGCACGCCCGTCCAGGGTGTAACATTCTCCCCCACCTGATTGCGCAATGCCCTCATTGCGTCTTCTGCATGGTACTGCCTGATCTGGTCCCCAAACTGCCATAAGTCCTCTGTCGGTTCCCAGCTCACCTCACTGTTTGGAAGTCCCTTCTAGCGCACCAAGTACTCATGTCTTGGTTGATAGTTCTTCCATCTCACCTCTCGATCAGCTATGATGCTGTAGACCTCCTTCTCATATGAGGCCCTTGCTTTCAATGGCGCACGCTTCGACTCTACCCGTCCTGGATCTCCCTCATCCTCATGGAATGGCTTGAGCATGCTCACATGGAACACCAGGTGTACCCTCGACTTGGGTGGCATATCCAGCTTGTAGGCAACCTTGCCTACCCTCTTGACTACTCGAAAAGGTCCCTCATACCTTTGGACTAGGCCTTTGTGCAGCCCCCTGTGGCACATAATGGGATGCAACTTCACCAATACCAAGTCTCCAACCTGGAACTGCACATCCCGCCTATGCTGGTCTGCCCACTTCTTCGACCTCTTGGCCGTCTTATGTAGACAAACTCTGGCCAAGTCAGTTTGCTCCTGCCATGCCTTGGCAAACTTGTATGCTGCTGGATTCGACCCTGTATAACTTGCAGCAATCGAACTGGGTGTTAGTGGTTATTGCCCTGTCACAACCTCAAATGGGCTCTAGTTCGTTGCCTCGCTCCTTTACAAGTTGTAGGAAAGCTGCGCAATATCCAGTAGCTTTGGCCAGTCCCTTTGTGTGGCACTCACATAGTGCCTGAGGTAGACCTCCAGTAGTCCGTTCACACGCTCTATCTGCCCATCAGTCTACAGATGCATGCTGGTGGAAAAGTTCAAGTCTGACCCCAATAGCTTGAACAACTCAGTCCAGAACCTGCCCGTGAACCACCCGTCCCGATCACTAACAATGGTCTTCGGCACTCCCCAGTACTTAACCATGTTCTTCAGGAACAATCAAGCTGCCTCTTCGGCTGGGCACTCCTTGGTTATTGGAATGAAGATTCCATACTTGGAAAACTTGTCCACCACTACCATGATGCTTCCAAACCCCTCTGTCTTGGGTAGACCAACTATAAAGTCCAGAGAAACACTCTCCCATGGTCGCTCTGGCACTGGCAATGGCTCCAAGAGACCCCCTGGTTTTTTGAGCTCCACCTTGTCCTGTTGGCACACAAGACAAGTCTTCACATAGGCCTCCACATCGTCCCTCATGTGCGGCCAGTAGTACCGGTCATCAATCAGTGCCAAGGTACGGCTCACTCCTGGGTGTCCAGCCCACCTTGAATCATGACACTCTTGCAAAACTTCCTTGCGGAGCTTCCCGTGCTGCGGTACAAACAGCCTACTGCCCCTGGTGTACAACAAACCATCCTGCAACCAAAACCACCTAGTCTTACCTTGCTAGGCGTATTCCATCAAAGCCTTGGCTGTAGGATCATACGCAAGTCCCTCCTTGATGCGTGGCACCAGTGACCCCTCTGGTTGGCTAATGGCAGCAAGGTTAGCATTCCTGCTCAGGGCGTCTGCCACTAGGTTCGCCCACCCTGGCTTGTACTCCATCTGAAAGTCAAATTCCATAAGAAAATCTTGCCATCTTGCCTGTTTGGGGGATAGCTTCTTCTGCGTTTGGAAGTAGCTGGTCGCCACATTGTTTGTCCTTACCACGAACCTCGACCCCAATAGGTAATGGCGCCAAGTGCGCAAGCAGTGCACCATTGTAGTCATCTCCTTCTCTTGGACCGTGTACTTGCGTTCAGTCTCGTTCAGCTTCTTGCTCTCAAAGGCGACTGGACATCCCTCTTGCATCAACATGCCCCCTATGGCAAAGTCTGATGCATCCGTATGCACCTCATATGGTTTGGCATGGTCTGGCAAGGCCAAGACTGGCTCCTCGGTCACAGCCCGTTTCAACCTATCAAAGGCTTCCTGGCACCCTGCACTCCACTCCTATGCTCTCCCTTTCTTGAGCAAGTCAGTCAATGGCGTGGCTATTGCTGAATGACCCTTGATGAAGCACCTGTAGTAGTTAACCAGCCCAAGGAACAATCTCAACTCAGTGACCTTGGCTGGCGGTTGCCACTCCAAGATGGCTTGTATCTTGCCTTCATCCATGCGTATCCTGCCACCTCCCACTATGTGGCCAAGGAACGGGATCTCCTGCTGGGCGAATGAGCACTTCTCCCTCTTGACAAACAGCTTGTGTGCCCGCAACACCTCGAACATCTGTCTCAAGTGGTCTACATGCTCTCCCAAAGTCTGGCTGTAGATCACAATGTCATCCAAATAAACCATAACAAATCAATCAAGGAATGACTGAAGTACCTTGTTCATAAGGGTGCAGAATGTTGCTGGGGCATTCGTGAGTCCGAAAGGCATCACCAAGAACTCATACGAACCATACCGAGTGACACATGCTCTCTTTTGCTCATCTCCCTCCGTGATCCTGACTTGATAGTAGCCCGACCTCAAATCCAACTTGGTGAACCACCTTGCGCTTCCAAGTTGATCGAACAAGTCCGCAATGAGTGGGATGGGGTACTTGTTCTTGATGGTCAACTTGTTCAAAGCCCAGTAGTTTATGCACAGTCGCAACGACCCATCATGCTTGCGCTGGAATAGAACCGGTGCACCATAGGGTGCTTTCGATGGCCTGATGAACCCAGCATCAACTAACTCCTTGAGCTGCTTCCTCAACTCCTCCAACTCTGGTAGAGACATTCGGTAAGGGGCTCTGGCTGGTGGCTTGGCCTCGGACACCAGCTCGATCTTGTGGTCCACCTTCCTCTTAGGTGGTAGCTTGCTAGGTAGCTTTGCGGGCATCACATCACTAAAGGTCTTCAGCACCTTTAGCACCTCCAAGGGTGACTCGGTCTCCTTCTCCCTTGGCTCATCATATTTTAGGGCTGCCAAGAAGGTGTCTTCTTATCTTCTTACCGCCTTGGCAAATTGGATGGCTGACACGACCCGTGACCCAACTCTAGACCCTCTCCTCAATGGCACTAGGCATTGGCACCGTGCATCCAAGATGCAAACACAATCGGCAAAAGGCACAAGGAAGGTGTTAATCCGAACAAGGAAATCTAACCCAATCACAAACTCATAGTCGTCAAGGGGTATTACCTCAATGGTCTTCTTGCCTTTCCAGTCTCCAAGCTGCAATTCCACTCCCCGTGCTACTCTAATGGCTGGAACTTCCTTCGAGTTCACCATTTTAATGGTACCAATCCCTTTCTGTACCTTTAGTTTGAGCTTTCGGGCTCCATCACCTGAAATAAAAAGATGTGAGGCACCTGTGTCCACCAGTGCGCTCACCTTCTGACCCGCAACCATCAGATCCGCAAACATCAAGCCCTTTGGCTTACGGCTCCCTTTACTCTGGACAGCATTGAACACCAACGACCCAAGCTTTGCTGCCCCTGACTCTGGCTCCTCGTTAGACTCCTTGTCTACAGCAGCCAGCTTGCCCATCTACGGGCAATTGCATGCTATGTGGCTCCCTCCACATAGGTAGCATGCTAGTGGCTCTCGGTCCTCCTTTGCTTTCCACTTGCCTGCTGATGGCTTCCTCTCGCCATCCTTGGTTGAACGATCTCGATCTCCATCCTTGGACTCTCGATCACGGTTTTTCCCATTGGACTGCTTCTTCCGATCCCTATCATCCCTGCCCTTACCCTTGGGCTTGGTAGACTCGAACTTGTTCAGAGGCTTGAACTCTATCAAGGCCTCGGTAGTAGTCATGGCTTTAGCCAAGTCATGACTCCTATCCTTTGTAGCTCATGCTTCACCCACGGCTTCAGCCCATCCATGAAAGCAAAGAATGCGTCCTTCTCGCCTAGATCCGAGATCTGTAGCATTAGTTCAGAGAATTTTTGAACATACTCTCTTATGTTCCCTTGCTGGCTCAACCTGCGCAACTTTGCCCGTGCCTCATCATCGACATACTCCAGGTAAAATTGTTCTCTAAACTCCTTTTGGAACTCTGCCCATGTTCCAATCTTGGCGTTCCCACGCCTGACATCATCACACCTGTGCCTCCACCACAATAAGGCTACATCTGTGAGATACATAGCAGCGGTGCTTACCTTTATCACCTCGTCTTGCATGCCCATGGCCTGGAAGTACTGCTCCATACCCCAAAGGTAGTTGTCTACTTCCTTAGCCGCCCTAGTCCCCTTGAACTCTTTAGGCTTGGGGACATCCAATCTGGATCTGGACACTTCAGCAAACATGCCATTCCCAATGGTAGTCTTGCAAGTAACGAGCTCACTGGTAAGCTCCTCCATCCGCTGGCGCATGGCCTCCATGCCATCTCACAAAGTCAGCACTTCCGCTTCCAAGGATTCATTCTTTTGGGTGATCACATCTAGGCCATTGTTGAGAGCAGCTGCTAGCTCACTTTGGATCTCCTCCCCCATGAAGTCTAGCGATGCAATGTGAGTCTCTACTTCCTCCAGCTTTTCCCCCATGTCGCCTATGGTCATCTTCACCTTGGCCAGCCTACCGTCCATGGTAGACCAGATATCTCTAGAACTGGCTTTCTTGCCTCTTCCTCGCCTATGCTCCTGGGCCTCTGGTTGTTGGCTAGCAACGTCACTTTGGGATGCCATCTCCTCAATCACGATCTAACCTGCACAACACAAACACGCATAATCAAACTTGCTCTGATACCAACTGTCACGGGCTCTGACCTTAGACTCAGAATCCATGCGGCCTTAGGCTTGAAATCTCCTCTTTTATGCCTAAGTCAGCCTAAGACACAAGCGTGCGGGCACTAGAATAATGGGAAGGGCTGATTACGCAAGTTAAAGAGAAACAGGACAGGAAGACAGAATTCTGGAAATGCTCTTGTATTGCTTAGACTAGGAATGAACTCCGTATGCCTAAGTCAACCCATGAAACGAGCGTACAGGTGCTTAGCCGGCCAGAGGGGCGAGATGCGCAAGCTGGGGATCGACCAGGTCACCCTCTGTGTCCTACCGATCCTACTGCCACAACCCTCGATTCGGTCTGATCTTAGACTGGGAATGAACTCCGTATGCCTAAGTCAACCCATGAAACGAGCGTACGGGTGCTTAGCCGGCCAGAGGGGCGGGATGCGCAAGCTGGGGATCGACCAGGTCACCCTCTGTGTCCTACCGATCCTGCTGCCACAATCCTCGATTCGGTCTGATCTTAGACTGGGAATGAACTCCGTATGCCTAAGCCAACCGACAAAATGAGCGGGCGGGCAGGCACTACGCCGGCCAGAGAGACGGGATGCGCAAGTCGTGGATCGATAGGGTGGTAGGTGGGTTTAGGCACATCTTCATATTTCTGCATGCCAATACCATTTTTATGGCATGTAAATTCATAAAATGGTCCCTTAAGCCTTCACGTGAAGTTTCATGGCAAGACGACTTGTTTCCTATTTTTCACGATTTTTGAAACTTTTTGCAGTTTGAGATTTTTAAAAAGTTTTTTAGAAGGAGTTTTGCCCCCAAATTTGGTAGATGTGATCCCTGTACTTTTATTGGCATGAACAAAAAAATTCAGCTAAAAACTTGACGTCTACAAGATTTTGTGACCATTTGAAAAAAATGTCCCCATTTCAGACACTTTTTTCAAATGCTACTGGCAGCAAACCTGTAAAATCTCAAATGCTCTTTAAGGGGGAGTGAGTTCTCGAGGTTTGATGAGGGATAGGGGGCCAATATAAGGGCCAAGTACCAGCACCCATCGCACATCATATGTGCACACCCCCCGGCCCCTCCAATCATCGGAACCCTAATGCTGCCGATCAGGTTATCCGGTGATGCTCCGGCAATGGTGCCCCGACGAAGAAAAATACGGCACCAACACATGCCCGAGCCAAGAATGTGTTACCGTAAACCTCGATCCGATCTGATATTAGACTGGGAATGAACTCCGTATGCCTAAGTCAACCCACGAAACGAGCGCGCAGGCGAACGGGCGGGCACTACGCCGGCCAGAGAGACGGGATGTGTAAGCCGTCGATCGATAGGGTGGTAGGTGGGTTTAGGCACGTCTTCATATGTCTACGTGCCAATGCCATTTTTATGGCTTGTAAATTCATACAATGGTCCCTTAAGCCTTCACGTGAACTTTCATGGCAAGACAACTCGTTTTCTATTTTTCATGATTTTCAAAACTTTTTACGGTTCGGGATTTTTTAAAATTTTTTCGAAAGGAGTTTTGGCCCTAAACTTGGTAGACGTGATCCTTGTATTTTTGTTGGTATGCACAAAAAAATTCAACTAAAAACTCAAAGTGTACAAGATTTTGTGACCATTTGAAAAGAGTGTCCCCATTTCAGACACTTTAATGGCTACTGGCAGCAAACCTGTAAAATCTCAAATGCTCTTTCAGAGGGTGTGAGTTCTCGAGGTTCGATGAGTGATAGGGGCCAATATAAGGGCCAAGTACCAGCACCCACCGCACATCATGTGCGCACACCCCACCGGCCCCCCCGATCGTCGGAACCCTAATGTCGTCGGTCAGGTTCTCCGGTGATGCTCCGACGATGGTGCCCCGACGAAGAAAAATGTGGCTCCAGCACATGGCCAAGCCCAGCATGTGCTGCCGTAACCCTCGGTTTGGTCCGATCTTAGATTGGGAATGAACTCCGTATGCTTAGACTGGGAATGAACTCCGTATGCCTAAGTCAACCCACGAAACTAGCGTGCGGGTGCTCATCCGGCAAGAGGAGTGGGATGCGCAAGCCGGGGATCGGTTGGGTCCCCCTCTGCGTGCTGTCGATCCTACAACCGCAACCTTCGGTCCAATCTAATCTTAGACTGGGAAGGAACTCCGTATGCCCAAGTCGATCGACGAAACGAGCGGGCGGGCGGGCGTGCGAGCACTACGCCGGCCAGAGAGACGGGATGCGCAAGCCTTCGATCGATAGGGTGGAAGGTGGGTTTAGGCACATCTTCATATTTCTACGTGCCAATGCCATTTTTATGGCTTGTAAATTCATACAATGGTCCCTTAAGCCTTCACGTGAAGTTTCATGGCAAGACGACTCGTTTTCTATTTTTCATGATTTTAAAAACTTTTTGCGATCCGGGATTTTTTAAAATTTTTTCGGAAGGAGTTTTGGCCCCAAACTTGGTAGACGTGATCCTTGTATTTTGGTTGGCATGCACAGAAAATTCAGCTAAAAACTCAAAGTGTACAAGATTTTGTGACCATTTCAAAAAAGTGTCCCCATGTTAGACACTTTAATGGCTGTTGGCAGCAAACCTGTAAAATCTCAAATGCTCTTTAAGGGGGTGTGAGTTCTCGAGATTTAATGAGGGATAGGGGGCCAATATAGGGGCCAAGTACCAGCACCCATCGCACATCATGTGCGCACACACCCCCCGGCCCCTCGATCACTAGAATCCCAATGCCGCCGGTCAGGTTCTCCGACGATGCTCCGGCGATGGTGCCCCGGTGAAGAAAAATGTGGCACCAGCACATTCTCGAGCCCAGGATGTGCTGCTGCAACCCTCGGTCTGATCTGATCTTAGACTGGGAATGAACTCCGTATGCTTAGACTGGGAATGAACTCTGTATGCCTAAGTCAACCCAAGAAATGAGCGTGCGTGCGCTCAGCTGGCCAGAGGGGCGGGATGAGCAACCGGGGATTGATCGGGTCCCCCTCTACGTGCTGCCGATCCTACTATCACAACCCTCAGTCTGGTCCGATCTTAGACTGGGAATGAACTCTGTATCCTAAGCCAACCGATGAAACGAGCGGGCGGGCGAGCACTACGCCGGCCAATGAGACGAGATGCGTAAGCCGTGGATCGATAGGGTGGTAGGTGGGTTCAGTCACATCTTCATATTTCTGTGTGCCACTACCATTTTTATGGCTTGTAAATTCATACAATGGTCCCTTAAGCCTTCACGTGAAGTTTCATGGCAAGACGACTCGTTTTCTATTTTCACAATTTTTGAAACTTTTTACAGTTCGGGATTTTTCAAAATTTTTTTCAAAGGATTTTTGGCCCCAAACTTGGTAGACGTGATCCTTGTATTTTATTAGCATGCATAAAAAAATTTAGCTACAAACTCGAAGTGTACAAGATTTTGTGACCATTTGAAAAAAGTGTCCCCATTGGAGACACTTTAATGACTACTGGCAGCAAACCTGAAAAATCTCAAATGCTCTTTAAGGGGGTGTGAGTTCTCGAGGTTAGATGAGGGATAGGGGGCCAATATAAGGGCCAAGTACCAGCACCCATCGCACATCATGTGCCCACACCACCCGACCCCCCCGATCGTCGGAACCCCAGTGACGTCGGTTAGGTTCTCCGACGATGCTCCGACGATGGTGCCCCGGTGAAGAAAAATGCGGAACCAGTACTTGCCCGAGCCTAGCATGTGCTGCCACAACCCTCGATCCAATTCGATCTTAGACTGGGCATGAGCTCCATATGCTTAGACTGGGAATGAACTCCGTATGCCTAAGTCAACCCACGAAACGAGCGTGCGGGTGCTCAGCTAACCAGAGGGGCGGGATGCACAAGCCAGGGATCAACCGGGTCCCTATCTGCATATTACCAATCCTGCTGCCGTAACCCTCAGTTCAGTCTGATCATAGACTGGGAATGAACTCCGTATGCCTAAGCCAACCGACGAAACGAGAGGACGGACGGGCGGGCGGGCAGGCGGGCACTACGCCGGCCAGAAAGACGGGATGCGCAAGCCGTGGATCGATAGGGTGGTAGGTGGGTTTAGACATATCTTCATATTTCTACGTGCCAATGCCATTTTTATGGCTTGTAAATTCATACAATGGTCCCTTAAGCCTTCACGTGAAGTTTCATGGCAAGGCAACTCGTTTTCTATTTTTTTTTATTTTTGAAACTTTTTGCGGTTCGGGATTTTTTAAAATTTTTTCGAAAGGCGTTTTGGCCCCAAACCTAGTAGACATGATCCTTGTATTTTTATTGGCATGCATAAAAAAATTCAGCTAAAAACTCGAAGTGTACAAGATTTTGTGACCATTTGAAAAAAGTGTCCCCATTTCAGACACTTTAATGGCTACTGGTAGCAAACCTGTAAACTCTCAAATGCTCTTTAAGGGGGTGTGAGTTCTCAAGGTTTGATGAGGGATAGGGGGCCAATGTAAAGGCCAAGTACCAGCACCCATCGGACATCATGTGTGCACACCCCCCGCCCCCCGATCGTCGGAACCCCAATGCCGTCGGTCAGGTTCTCCGGCGATGCTACGGTGATGGTGCCCAGGCGAAGAAAAATGCGACACCAGCACATGCCCGAGCCCAGCATGTGCTACTGCAACCCTCGGTCCGATCTGATTTTAGACTGGGAATGAACTCCGTATGCTTAGACCGCGAATAAACTCCGTATGCCTAAGTCAACCCACGAAACGAGCGTGCGGGCGCTCATCCGGCCAGAGGGGCGGGATGCGCAAGTCGAGGTTGATCGGGTCCCCTTTTGTGTGCTATCGATCCTACTACTGTAACCCTCGGTCCAGTCTGATCTTAGACTGGGAATGAACTTCGTATGCCTAAGCAAACAGACGAAACGAGTGGGCGGATGGGCACTATGCCGGCCAGAGAGACGGGATGCGCAAGTCGTGGATCGATAGGGTGGTAGGTGGGTTTAGGCACATCTTCATATTTCTGCATG
The DNA here is from genome assembly GCF_047325235.1 of Durio zibethinus. Taxonomy (NCBI): domain Eukaryota; kingdom Viridiplantae; phylum Streptophyta; class Magnoliopsida; order Malvales; family Malvaceae; genus Durio; species Durio zibethinus. Next base: position 13,875,601 of record NC_143177.1, read on the forward strand.
CCAATGCTATTTTTATGGCTTGTAAATTCATACAATGGTCCCTTAAGCCTTCACGTGAAGTTTCATGGCAAGACGACTCGTTTTCTATTTTCACGATTTTCGAAACTTTTTACAGTTCGGGATTTTTTAAAATTTTTTTCAAAGGAGTTTTGGCCCCAAACTTGGTAGATGTGATCCTTGTATTTTATTGGCATGCACAAAAAAATTTAGCTACAAACTCGAAGTGTAAAGATTTTGTGACCATATGAAAAAAGTGTCCCCATTGGAGACACTTTAATGGCTACTGGCAGCAAACCTGAAAAATCTCAAGTTCTCTTTAAGGGGGTGTGAGTTCTCGAGGTTTGATGAGGGATAGGGGGCCAATATAAGGGCCAAGTACCAGCACCCATCGTACATCATGTGCCCACACCCCCCGACCCCCCCGATCGTCGAAACCTCAATGCCGTCGATTAGGCTCTCCGACGATGCTCTGACGATGGTGCCCCGGCGAAGAAAAATGCGAAACCAGTACTTGCCCGAGCCCAGCATGTGCTGTCGCAACCCTCGGTCCAATCCGATCTTAGACTGGGCATGAACTCCATTTGCTTAGACTGGGAATGAACTCCGTATGCCTAAGTCAACCCACGAAACGAGCGTGTGGGTGCTCAGCCAACGAAAGGGCCGGGATGCATAAGTCGGGGATCGATCGGGTCCCTATCTGCATACTGCCGATCCTACTGCCGTAACCTTCAGTCTGGTCTGATCTTAGACTGGGAATGAACTCCGTATGCCTAAGCCAACGGACGAAATGAGCGGGCGGGCGGGCACTATACCGGCCAGAGAGACAGGATGCGCAAGTAATGGATCGATAGGGTGGTAGGAGGGTTTAGGCACATCTTCATATTTCTGCATGCCAATGCTATTTTTATGGCTTGTAAATTCATACAATGGTCCCTTAAGCCTTCACGTGAAGTTTCATGGCAAGACGACTCATTTTCTATTTTTCACAATTTTTGAAACTTTTTGCAGTTCGGGAATTTTTAAAATTTTTTTGGAAGGTGTTTTGGCCCCAAACTTGTTAGACATGATCCTTGTATTTTTGCTGGCATGCATAAAAAAATTCAGCTAAAAACTCGAAGTGTACAAGATTTTGTGACCATTTGAAAAAAGTGTAAACATTTCAGACACTTTAATTGCTATTGGCAGCAAACCTGCAAAATCTCAAATGCTCTTTAAGGGGCTATGAGTTCTCGAGGTTTCATGAGGGATAGGGGGCCAATATAAGGGCCAAGTACAAGCACCCATCACACATCATGTGCGCACACCCCCCGGCCCCCCCGATCACTGGAACCCCAATACCGTCGGTCAGGTTCTCCGACGATGCTCCGACGATGGTGCCCCGGTGAAGAAAAATGCGACACCAGCACATGCCCGAGCCTAGCATGTTCTACCGCAACCATCATTCTGATCCGATCTTAGACTGAGAATCAACTCTGTATGCTTAGACTGGGAATGAACTCCGTATGCCTAAGTCAACCCACGAAACGAGTGTGCGGGCACTCAGCCGCCCAGAAGGGTGGGATGTGCAAGCCGGGGATCGACCGGGTGTCCCTCTACGTGCTGTCGATCCTACTGCCGCAACCCTCGGTTTGGTCTGATCTTAGACTGGGAATGAACTTCGTATGCCTAAGCCAACCGACGAAACGAGCGGGCGGGCGAGCCGACGGGCACTACACTGACCAGAGAGAGGGGATACGCAAGCCGTGGATAGATAGGGTGGTAGGTGGGTTTAGGAACATCTTCATATTTCTATGTGCTAATGCCATTTTTATGGCTTGTAAATTCATACAATGCTCCCTTAAGCCTTCACATGAAGTTTCATGGCAAGACGACTCGTTTTTTATTTTTCATGATTTTTGAAACTTTTTGCGGTTCGGGATTTTTTAAAATTTTTTTGGAAGGAGTTTTGGCCCCAAACTTGGTAGATGTTATCCTTGTATTTTTGTTGGCATGCACAAAAAAATTCAGCTAAAAACTCGAAGTGTACAAGATTTTGTGACCATTTGAAAAAAGTGTCCCCATGTTAGACACTTTAATGCTACTGGCAGCAAACCTGTAAAATCTCAAATACTCTTTAAGGGGGTGTGAGTTCTCAAGGTTTGATGAGGGATAGGGGGCCAATATAAGGGCCAAGTACCAGCACCCATCAAACATCATGTGCGCACACCCCTCGATCGTCGGAACCCCAATACCGTCAGTCAGGTTCTCCGGCGATGCTCCGATGATGGTGCCCTGGTTAAGAAAAATACGGCACCAGCACATGCCTGAGCCCAGCATGTTCTGCAGTAACCCTCAGTCCGGTCTGATCCTAGACTGGGAAAGAACTCCATATGCTTCGACTGGGAATGAACTCTGTATGCCTAAGTCAACCCATGAAACGAGCGAGCGGGGGCTCAGCCGGCCAGAGGGGCGGGATGTGCAAGCCGGGGATCAGCTGGGTCCCCCTCTGTGTGCTGCCGTAACCCTTGGTCTGATCCAATTTTAGACTGGGAATGAACTCCGTATGCGTAAGCCAACCGACGAAATGAAACGGCGGGCGAGCCGGCGGGCACTACGTCGGCCAGAGAAAGGAGATACGCAAGCCGTGGATAGTTAGGGTGGTAGGTGGGTTTAGGAACATCTTCATATTTCTACGTGCCAATGGCTTTTTTATGGCTTGTAAATTCATACAATGCTCCCTTAAGCCTTCACATGAAGTTTCATGGCAAAATGACTCGTTTTTTATTTTTCACAATTTTCAAAACTTTTTGCGGTTCGAGATTTTTGGAAGGAGTTTTGGCCCCAAACTTGGTAGATGTGATCCTTGTATTTTTTTTGGCATGCACAAAAAAATTCAGCTAAAAACTCAAAGTGTACAAGATTTTGTGACCATTTGAAAAAAGTGTCCCCATTTCAGACACTTTAATTGCTACTGGCAGCAAACCTATAAAATCTCAAATAGTCTTTAAGGGGGTGTGAGTTCTCGAGGTTTGATGAGGGATAGGGGGCCAATATAAGGGCCAAGTACCAGCATCCATCGCACATCATGTGCGTACACCCCCTGATCGTCGGAACCCCAATGCCGTCGGTCAGGTTCTCCAGCGATGCTCCAATGATGGTGCCCCGGTGAAGAAAAATGCGGCACCAGCACATGCCGAAGCCCAGCATGTGCTGTTGCAACCCTCAGTCTGGTCCGATCTTAGACTGGGAATGAACTCCGTATGCTTAGACTGGGAATGAACTCCATATGCCTAAGTCAACCCACGAAACGAGCGTTCGGGGTGCTCAGCCGGCCAGAGAGGCGGGATACGCAAGCCGAGGATCGATCGCGTCCCCCTCTGTGCGCTGCCAATCCTGCTGCCGCAACCCTCAATCTGGTCCAATCTTAGACTGGGAATGAACTCCGTATGCCTAAGCCAACTGACAAAACAAGCGGGCGGACGAGCGGGTGGGCACTACACCGGCCAGAGAGAGGGGATACGCAAGCCGTGGATCGATAGGGTGGTAGGTGGGTTTAGGCACATCTTCATATTTTTGTGTGCCAATGCCATTTTTATGGCTTGTAAATTCATGCAATGGTCCCTTAAGCCTTCATGTGAAGTTTCATGGCAAGACGACTTGTTTTCTATTTTTCATGATTTTTGAAAACTTTTTGCAGTTCGAGATTTTTTAAAATGTTTTCAGAAGGAGTTTTGGACCCAAACTTGGTAGACGTGATCCTTGTATTTTTTTGGCATGCAAAAAAAAAATTCAGCTAAAAACTCTAAGTGTACAAGATTTTGTGATCATTTGAAAATAGTGTCCCCATTTCATACACTTTAATGGCTACTAGCAGCAAACCTGTAAAATCTCAAATGCTCTTGAAGGGGGAGTGAGTTCTCGAGGTTTGATGAGGGATAGGGGGCCATTATAAGGGCCAAGTGCCAGCAACCATTGCACATCATTTGCGCACACCCCCCCGGACCCCCCAATCGCCGGAACCCCAATGCCGCCAATCAGGTTCTCTGGTGATGCTTCGGTGATGGTGCCCCGGCGAAGAAAAATGCGGCACCAGCGCATGCCCGAGCCCAACATGTGCTGTCGTAACCCTCGATCCGATCCGATTTTAGATCGAGAAAGAACTCCGTATGCTTAGACTGGGAATGAACTCCATATGCCTAAGTCAACCCACATAATGAGCGTGAGGGCGCTCAGCCGGCCAGAGGGGCAGGATGCACAAGCCGAGGATCGACTGGGTCCCCCTCTGTGTGCTGTCGATTCTGCTACTGCAACCCTCAATCTGGTCGGATCTTAGACTGGGAATGAACTCCGTGTGCCTAAGCCAACCGACGAAACAAGTGGGCGGGCGGGCGAGTGGGCACTACGTCGGCCAGAGAGACGGGACGCATAAGCCATGGATCGATAGGGTGGTAGGTGGGTTTATGCACATCTTCACATTTCTGCATGCCAATGCCATTTTTATGGCTTGTAAATTCATACAATGGTCCCTTAAGCCTTCACTTGAAGTTTCATGGCAAGACGACTCGTTTTCTATTTTTCATGATTTTTGAAACTTTTTCCAGTTTGGAATTTTTAAAATTTATTCGGAAGGAGTTTTGGCCCCAAACTTGGTAGACGTGATCCTTTTATTTTTCTTGGCATGCATAAAAAAATTCAGCTAAAAACTCGAAGTGTACAAGATTTTGTGACTATTTGAAAAAAGTGTCCCCATTTCAGACACTTTTTTCAAATGCTACTGGTAGCAAACCTGTAAAATCTCAAATGCTCTTTAAGGGGGTGTGAGTTCTTGAGGTTTGATGAGGGATAGGGGGCCAATATAAGGGCCAAGTACCAGCACCCATAGCACATCATGTGCGGACACCCCCCGGCCCCCCCGATCGTCGGAACCCCAATGCCGTCGGTCAGGTTCTCCGACGATGCTCCAGCGATGGTGCCTCGGGGAAGAAAAATGTGGCACCAGCACAATCCCAAGCCCAACATGTGCTCCTGTAACCCTCGGTCTGGGCCGATCTTAGACTGGGAATGAAGTCCGTATGCTTAGACTGGGAATGAACTTCGTATGCCTGAGTCAACCCACAAAACGAGCGTACGGGCGCTCAGCCGGCCAGAGGGGCAGGCTACGCAAGCCGGGGATCGTCGGGTCCCCCTCTACGTGCTGCTGATCCTGCTGCCGCAACCCTCAATCCGATCTGATCTTAGCTCGAAATGAACTCCGTATGCCTAAGCCAACTAACGAAACGAGCGGGCGGGCGGGCGGGCACTACGTCGTCCAGAGAGACGGGATGCGCAAGCCGTGGATCGATAAGGTGGTAGGTGGGTTTAGGCACATCTTCATATGTCTATGTGCCAACACCATTTTTATGGCTTGTAAACTCATGCAATGGTCCCTTAAGCCTTCACGTGAAGTTTCTTGGCAAGATGACTCATTTTCTATTTTTTACGATTTTTGAAACTTTTTACGGTTCGAGATTTTTTAAAAGTTTTTCAGAAGGAGTTTTGGCCCCAAACTTGGTAGACGTGATCCTTGTATCTTTGTTGGCATACACATAAAAATTCAGCTAAAAACTCGAAGTGTACAAGATTTTGTGACCATTTGAAAAAAGTGTCCCCATTTCAGAAACTTTAATGGCTACTGGCAGCAAACCTGTAAAATCTCAAATGCTCTTTAAGGGGGTGTGAGTTCTTGAGGTTTGATGAGGGATAGAGGGCCAATATAAGGGCCAAGTACCAGCACCCACCGCACATCATGTGCGCACACCCCCCCGACCCCCCTGATCGTTGGAACCCCAATGCCGCCAGTCAGGTTCTCCGACGATGGTGCCCCGACGAAGAAAAATGCGGCACCAGCACCTGCTCGAGCACAACATGTGCTACTGTAACCCTCGGTCCGGTCCAATCTTAGACTGGGAATGAACTCCGTATGCTTAGACTGGGAATGAACTTGTATGCCTGAGTCAACCCACGAAACGAGCGTGCGGGTGCTCAGCCGGCCGGAGGGGTGCGCTGTGCAAGCCGAAGATCGGTCGGGTCCCCCTCTGTGTGCTGCCGATCCTGCTGCCACAACCCTCAGGCCGGTCCGATCTTAGCTGGGAATGAACTTTGTATGCCTAAGCCAACCGAAGAAACGAGCGGACGGGCGGGCGGGCGGGCCATATGCTAGGCCAGAGCGACGGGATGTGCAAGCCGTGGATCGATAGGGTGGTAGGTGGGTTTAGGCACATCTTCATATTTCTATGTGCCAATGCCATTTTTATGGCTTGTAAATTCATACAATGGTCCCTTAACCTTCACGTGAAGTTTCATGGTAAGACGACTCGTTTTCTATTTTTCACGATTTTTGAAACTTTTTTTGGTTCGAGATTTCTTAAAATTTTTTCGAAAGGAGTTTTGGCTCCAAACTTGGTAGACGTGATCCTTGTATTTTTGTTGGCATGCATAAAAAAATTCAGCTAAAAAATCAGACTGTCCAAAATTTTGTGACCATTAGAAAAAAGTGTCCCCATTTCAGACACTTTAATGGCTACTGGCAGCAAACCTGTAAAATCTCAAATGCTCTTTAAGGGGGTGTGAGTTCTCAAGGTTTGATGAGGGATAGGGGGCCAATATAAGGGCAAAGTACCAGCACGCATCGCACATCATGTGCGCACACCCCCCCAGCCCCCCGATCGTCGGAACCCCAATGCCGTCGATCAGGTTCTCCGACGATGCTCCGATGATGGTGCCCCGACGAAGAAAAATGTGACACCAGCACATGCCCGAGCCCAACATGTGCTACCACATCCCTCGGTCTGGTTCAATCTTAGACTGGGAATGAACTCCATATGCTTAGACTGGTAATGAACTCCATATGCCTAAGTCAAGCCATGAAAGGAGCGTACGGGCGCTCAGCCGGCCAGAGGGGCGGGATGCACAAGCCGAGGATCGGTCGAGTCCCCTTCTGCGTGCTGCCAATCCTGCTGCCGCAACCCTTGGTCTGGTTCGATCATAGACTGGGAATGAACTCCGTATGCCTAAGCCAACCAACGAAACGAACGGGCGGGCGGGCAGGCGGGCACTACGTCGGCCAGAGAGACGGGATGCGCAAGCCGTGGATCGATAGGGTGGTAGGTGGGTTTAGGCACTGCTTCATATTTCTGCGTGCCAATGCCATTTTTATGGCTTGTAAATTCATAAAATGGTCCCTTAAGCCTTCATGTGAAGTTTCATGGCAAGACGACTCGTTTTCTATTTTTCACGATTTTTGAAACTTTTTACGGTTCGAGATTTTTTAAAATGTTTTGAAAGGAGTTTTGGCCCCAAACTTGGTAGACGTGATCCTTGTATTTTTACTGGCTTGCACAAAAAAATTCAGCTAAAAACTTGAACCGTACAACATTTTGCGACCATTAGAAAAAAGTGTCCCCATTTCAGACACTTTAATGGCTACTGGCAGCAAACCTGTAAAATCTCAAATGCTCTTTAAGGGGGTGTGAGTTCTCAAGGTTTGATGAGGGATAGGGGGCCAATAAAAGGGCCAAGTAGCAGCACCCATCGTACATCATGTGCGCACACCCCCCAGCCCCCCCGATCGTCGGAACCCCAATGCCGTCGGTCAGGTTCTCCGACAATGCTCCGGCGATGGTGCCCCGACAAAGAAAAATGGGGCAGCAGCACATGCCCGAGCCCAGCATGTGCTGCCGCAACCCTCGGTCTGGTTCAATCTTAGACTGGGAATGAACTCCGTATGCTTAGACTGGTAATGAACTCCATATGCCTAAGTCAAGCCACGAAACGAGCGTGCGGGCGCTCAGCCGGCCAGAGGGGCGGGATGCATAAGTCGGGGATCGGTCGGGTCCCCTTCTGCGTGCTGCCAATCCTACTGTCGCAACCCTTGGTCTGGCTCAATCATAGACTGGGAATGAACTCCGTATGCCTAAGCCAACCAACGAAACGAGCGGGCGGGTGGGCAGGCGGGCACTACGTCGGCCAGAGAGACGGGATGCGCAAGCCGTGGATCGATAGGGTGGTAGGTGGGTTTAGGCAGAGCTTCATATTTCTACGTGCCAATGCCATTTTTATGGCTTGTAAATTCATAAAATGGTCCCTTAAGCCTTCATGCGAAGTTTCATGGCAAGATGACTCGTTTTCTATTTTTCACGATTTTTGAAACTTTTTGCGGTTCGAGATTTTTTAAAATGTTTTGAAAGGAGTTTTGGCCCCAAACTTGGTAGACGTGATCCTTGTATTTTTCTTGGCCGGCACAAAGAAATTCAGCTAAAAACTCAAAGTGTACACCATTTTGTGACCATTTGAAAAAAGTGTCCCCATTTTAGACACTTTAATGGCTACTGGCAGCAAACCTGTAAAATCTCAAATGCTCTTTAAGGGGGTGTGAGTTCTCAAGGTTTGATTAGGGATAGCGGGCCAATATAAGGGCCGAGTAACAGCACCCATCACACATCATGTGCGCACACCACCCTGACCCCCCGATCGTCGGAACCCTAATCCCATCGGTCAGGTTCTCTGACGATGCTGGCGCCTCGACGAAGAAAAATACGACACCAGCACATGCCCGAGCCCAGCATGTGCTGCCACAACCATCGGTCCGGTCCGATCTTAGACAGGGAATGAACTCCGTATACTTAGACTGGGAATGAACTCTGTATGCTTAGACTGGGAATGAACTCCGTATGCCTATGTCAACCCATGAAACGAGCGTGCGGGCGCTCAGCCGGCCAGAGGGGAGGGATGCACAAATCGGGGATCGATCGGGTCCCCCTCTGCGTGCTACCAATCCTACTGCTGCAACCCTTAGTCCAGTCCGATCTTAGACTGGGAATGAACTCCCTATAATTAAGCCAACCAACAAAACGAGCAGGCAGGCGGGCACTATGCCAGCCAAAGAGATGAGATGCGCAAGTCGTGGATCGATAGGGTGGTAGGTGGGTTTAGGCACATCTTCATCTTTCTGCATGCCAATGCCATTTTTATGGCTTGTAAATTCATACAGTGGTCCGTTAAGCCTTCACGCGAAGTTTCATGGAAAGGTGACTCGTTTTCTATTTTTCATGATTTTTGAAACTTTTTACGGTTCGGGATTTTTTAAAATTTTTTTGGAAGGATTTTTGGCCCCAAACTTGGTAGACATGATCCTTGTATTTTTGTTGGCATGCACAAAACAATTCAGCTAAAAACTAGAAGTGTACAAGATTTGGTGACCATTTGAAAAAAGTGTCCCCATTTCAGACACTTTAATGGCTAATGGTAGCAAACCTGTAAAATCTCAAATGCTCTTCAAGCGGGTGTGAGTTCTCGAGGTTTGATGAGGGATAGGGGGCCTATATAAGGGCCAAGTACCAGCACCCATCACATATCATTTGCGCACAGCCCCCCTCGGCCCCCCGATCGTCGGAACCCTAATGTCGCCGGTTAGGTTCTCCAGCGATGCTCCGACGATGGTGCCTCGACGAAGAAAAATGCGGCATCAGCATATGCCCGAGCCTAGCATGTGCTGCCGCAACCCTCTGTCTGGTCCAATCTTAGACTGGGAACGAACTCCGTATGCTTAGACTGGGAATGAACTTCGTATGCCTAAGTCAACCTACGAAACGACCGAGCAGGCACTTAGTCAGCCAGAGGGGTGGCATGCGCAAGTCAGGGATCGATCGGGTCCCCCTCTACATGCTGCCGATCCTACTACCGTAACCCTTGGTCCGGTCAGATCTTAGACTAGGAATGAACTCCATATGCGTAAGCCAACCGATGAAATGAGCTAGCGGGTGGGCGGGCGAGAACTACGCCGGCCAAAAAGACGGGATGCGCAAGCCGTGGATCGATAGGGTGGTTGGTGGGTTTAGGCACATCTTCATATTTCTGTGTGCCAATGCCATTTTATGGCTTGTAAATTCATACAATGGTCCCTTAAGCCTTCACGTGAAGTTTCATAGCAAGACGACTCGTTTTCTATTTTTCATGATTTTTGAAACTTTTTACGGTTCGGGATTTTTTAAAATTTTTTCGGATGGAGTTTTGGCCCCAAACTTGATAGACGTGATCCTTGTATTTTTTTTGGCATGCACAAAACAATTCAGCTAAAAAGTCGAAGTGTACAAGATTTTGTGACCAATAGAAAAAAGTGTCCCCATTTCAAACACTTTAATGGCTACTGGCAGCAAACCTGTAAAATCTCAAATGCTCTTTAAGGGGGTGTGAGTTCTCGAGGTTTGATGAGGGATAGGGGGCAAATATAAGGGCCAAGTACCAGCACCCATCACACCTCTTATGCGCACACCCCCCCCGGCCCCCCGATCACCGGAACCCCGATGCCGCTGGTCAGGTTCTCCGGCGTTGGTTCCCTGACGAAGAAAAATGTGGCCCCAGCACATGCCCGAGCCCAGCATGTGCTGCCGTAACCCTCGGTCCGATTCGATCTTAGACTGGGAATGAACTCCATATGCTTAGACTGGGAACAAACTCCGTATGCCTAAGTTAACCCATGAAACGAGCGTGCGGGTGCTCAGTCGGCCAGAGGGGCGGGATGCACAAGCCGAGGATCGGTTGGGTCCCCCTCTACATGCTGTAGATCCTGCTGCCACAACCCTCAATCTGATCTGATCTTAGACTGGGAATGAACTCCGTATGCCTAAGCCAATCGACGAAACGAGCGGGTGGGCGGGCACTGCCCCGACCAGAGAGACGGGATGCACAAGCCGTGGATCAATGGGGTGGTGGGTGGGGTTAGGAAGATCTTTATATTTCTATGTGCCAATGCCATTTTTATGGCCTGTAAATTCATACAATGGTCCCATAAGCCTTCACGTGACGCTTCATGGCAAGACGACTTGTTTTTTATTTTTCATCACTTTCAAAACTTTTTGCGGTTCGGGATTTTTTAAAATTTTTTCGAAAGAAGTTTTGGCCCCAAGCATGGTAGATGTGATCCTTGTATTTTTGTTGGCGTGCATAAAAAAATTCAGCTAAAAACTCGAAGTGTACAAGATTTTGTGACCATTTGAAAAAAGTGTCCCCATTTTAGACACTTTAATGGCTACTGGCAACAAACCTGTAAAATCTCAAATGCTCTTTAAGGGGGTGCGAGTTCTTGAGGTATGATGAGGGATGGGGGGCCAATATAAGTGCCAAATACCAGCACCCATCGCACATCATGTGCGCACACCCCCCCGTCCACCCCGATCGTCAGAACCCAAATGCCGCTGGTCAGGTTCTCTGGCGATGCTCCGGTGATGGTGCCCCGGTGAAGAAAAATACGGCACCAGCACATGCTCGAGCCCAGCATGTGCTGCCACAAGCCTCGATCCGGTCTAAGCCAAGCCAACCGACGAAACGAGCCGGTGAGTGGTCGGGCGGGCACTACACCGGCCAGAGAGACGGGATGCTAAGCCGTGGATTGATAGGGTGGTAGGTGGGTTTAGGCACATCTTCATATTTCTGTGTGCCGATGCCATTTTTATGGCTTGTAAATTCATACAATGGTCCCTTAAGCCTTCACGTGAAGTTTCATGGCAAGACGACTCTTTTTCTCTTTTTCATGATTTTCAAAACTTTTTACGATTGGGGATTTTTTAAAATTTTTTCGGAAGGAGTTTTGGCTTCGAACTTGGTAGACATGATCCTTGTATTTTTATTGGCATGCATAAAAACATTTAGCTAAAAACTCAAAATCTACAAGATTTTGTGACCATTTGAAAAAAGTGTCCCCATTTCAAACACTTTAATGGCTACTGGCAGCAAACCTGTAAAATCTCAAATGCTCTTTAAGCGGGTGTGAGTTCTTGAGGTTTAATGAGGGATAGGGGGCCTATATAAGGGCCAAGTACTAGCACCCATCACATATCATTTGCGCACAGCCCTCCTCGGCCCCCTCGATCATCGGAACCCCAATGTCGCCGGTCAGGTTCTCCAACGATGCTCTGGCGATGGTGCCCCGACGAAGAAAAATGTGGCACTGGCACATGCTCGAGCCCCGCATGTGCTGTCGCAACCCTCAGTCTGGTCTGATCTTAGACTGGGAATTAACTCCGTATGCTTAGACTGGGAATGAACTCCGTATGCCTAAGTCAACCCACGAAATGAGCGTGCGGGCGCTCAGCCGGCCAGAGTGGCGGGATGTGCAAGCCGGGGATCGACCGGGTCCCCCTCTGCATGCTACCGATCCTGCTACCGCAACCTCAATTTGGTCTGATCTTAGACTAGGAATGAACTCCGTATGCCTAAGCAAATCGATGAAACGAACGGGCCGGCGAGTGGGCGGGCACTACGCCAGCTGGAGAGACAGGATGCACAAGCCGTGCATTGATAGGGTGGTAGGTGGGTTTAAGCACATCTTCATATTTCTGCATGCCAATGCCATTTTTATGGCTTGTAAATTCATACAATGGTCCCTTAAGCCTTCACGTGAAGTTTAATGGCAAGACGATTCGTTTTCTATTTTTCACAATTTTTGACACTTTTTATAGTTCGGGATTTTTGAAAATTTTTTTGGAAGGAGTTTTGGTCCCAAACTTGGTAGACGTGATCCTTGTATTTTTTTTGGCATGCACAAAAAAATTCAGCTAAAAACTCAAGGTGTACAAGATTTTGTGACCATTTGAAAAAAGTGTCCCCATTTCAGACACTTTAATGGCTACTCGCAGCAAACCTTTAAAATCTCAAATGCTCTTTAAGGGGGTGTGAGTTCTCAAGGTTTGATGAGGGATAGGGGGCCAATATAAGGGCCAAGTACCAGCACCCATCCCACATCATGTGTGCACACCCCCCAGCCCCCCGATTGCAGGAACACCAATACTGTCGGTCAGGTTCTCCGACGATGCTCCAACGATGGTGCCCCAGCGAAGAAAAATGCAGCACCAGCACATGCCCGAGCCTAGCATGTGCTGCCACAACCCTCGGTCTGATCCGATCTTAGACTGAGAATGAACTCCGTATGCTTAGACTGGGAATGAACTCCGTATGCCTAAGTCAACCCATGAAACGAGCGTGCGGGCACTCAGTCGGCCAGAGGGGTGGGATGCGCAAGCCGGGGATCGATCGGGTCCCCCTCTGTATGCTGCCGCAACCCTCAGTCCGGTTCGATCTTAGACTGGGAATGAACTCCGTATGCCTAAACCAACCGACGAAACGAGTGGGCGGGCGGGCGGGCACTACGCCGGCCAGAGAGACGGGATGCACAAGCCGTGGATCGATAGGGTGGTAGGTAGGTTTAGGCACATCTTCATATTTCTGCACGCCAATGCCATTTTTATGGCTTGTAAATTCATACAATGGTCCCTTAAGCCTTCACGTGAAGTTTCATGGCAAGACGACTCATTTTCTATTTTTCAAGATTTTTGAAACTTTTTCTGGTTCGGGATTTTTTAAAATTTTTCGGAAGGAGTTTTGGCCCCAAACTAGGTAGACAAGATCCTTGTATTTTTTTTGGCATGCATAAAAAAATTCAGCTAAAACTCAAAGTGTATAAGATTTTGTGACCATTTGAAAAAAGTGTCCCCATTTCAGACACTTTAATGGCTACTGGCAGTAATCCTGTAAAATCTCAAATGCTCTGTAAGGGGGTGTGAATTCTTGAGGTTTGATGAGGGATAGGGGCCCAATATAAGGGCCAAGTACCAGCACCCATCACACATCATGTAAGCACCCCCCGGCCCCCTCGATCTTCGGAACCCTAATGCCGCCGGTTAGGTTCTCCGACGATACTCCGGCGATGGTGCCCCGGCGAAGAAAATACGGCACCAGCACATGCTTGAGCCCAGTATGTGCTGCTGTAACCCTCGGTCTGATCCGATCTTAGATTGGGAATGAACTCCGTATGCTTAGACTGGGAATGAACTCCGTATGCCTAAGTCAACCCACGGAATGAGCGTGCGGGTGCTCAGCCGGCCAGAGGGGCGGGATGCACAAGCTGGGGATCGGCCTGGTCCCCCTCTACGTGCTGCCGATCCTGCTGCCACAACCGTCGGTCTGGTCTGATCTTAGACTGAGAATGAACTCCGTATGCCTAAGCCAACCAACGAAACGAGCGGGCGGGAGGGGGCAGGCACTATGTCGGCCAGAGAGGCGGGATGCGCAAGCCGTGGATCGATAGGGTGGTAGGTGAGTTTAGGCACATCTTTATATTTCTGCATGCCAATGCTATTGTTATGGCTTGTAAATTCATACAATGGTCCCTTAAGCCTTCACGTGAAGTTTCATGGCAAGACGACTCGTTTTCTATTTTTCATGATCTTCGAAACTTTTTGTGGTTCGGGATTTTTTAAAATTTTTTCGGATGGATTTTTGGCCCCAAACTTGGTAGACGTGATCCTTGTATTTTTGTTGGCATGCACAAAAAAATTCAGCTAAAAACTCGAAGTGTACAAGATTTTGTGACCATTTGAAAAAAGTGTCCCCATTTCAGACACTTTAATGGCTACTGGCAGCAAATTTGTAAAATCTCAAATGCTCTTTAAGGGGGTGTGAGTTCGTGAGGTTTGATGAGGGATAGGGGGCCAATATAAGGGCCAAGTACCAGTACCCATCGCACATCATGTGCGCACACCCCCCCAGCCACCCCGATCATCAGAACCCCAATGCCGCCGATCAGGTTCTTCGGCGATGTTCTAACGATGGTGCCCCGACGAAGAAAAGTGCGGCACCAGCACATGCCCAAGCCCAGCATGTGCTGCCGCAACCCTCGGTCTGGTCCGATCTTAGATTGGGAATGAACTCTGCCTTTCTAAGTCAACCCACGAAACGAGTGTGCGGACGCTCAGTCGGCCAGAGGGGCGAGATGCGCAAGCTAGGGATCGGTCGGGTCCCCCTCTGCGTGTTGCCGATCCTGCTGCCACAACCCTCGATCCGGTCTGATCTTACACTGGGAATGAACTCCGTATGCCCAAGCCAATCGATAAAACGAGCGGGCGGGCGGGCACTACGCTAGCCAGAGAGACGGGATGCGCAAGCCGTGGATCGATAGGGTGGTAGGTGGGTTTAATCACATCTGCATATTTCTATGTGCCAATGCCATTTTTATGGCTTGTAAATTCATACAATGGTCCCTGAAGCCTTCACGTGAATTTTCATGGCAAGATGACTCGTTTTCTATTTTTCATGATTTTTGAAACTTTTTGCAGTTCGGGATTTTTTAAAATTTTTTGGGAAAGAGTTTTGGTCCCAAACTTGGTAGACGTGATCCTTGTCTTTTTGTAGGCATGCACAAAAAAATTCAGCTAAAAAATCGAAGTGTACAAGATTTTGTGACCATTTGAAAAAAGTGTCCCCATTTCAGACACTTTAATTGCTACTGACAGCAAACCTGTAAAATCTCAAATGCTCTTTAAGGGGGTGTGAGTTCTCAAGGTTTGATGAGGGATAGCGGTCCAATATAAGGGCCAAGTACCAGCACCCATCACACATTATGTCCGCACACCCCCCCAATCATCGGAACCCCAACGCCGCCGGTCAGGTTCTCTGGCGATGCTTCGACGATGGTGCCCCGGTGAAGAAAAATGCGGCACCAGCACATGCCCGAGCCCAGTCTGCTGTCGCATCTCTCGGTTTGATCCGATCTTAAATTGGGATGAACTCCGTATGCCTAAGTCAACCCACGAAACGAGCGTACGACCAGCTAGATGGGTGGGATGCTTAAGCCGGGGATCAGTCGGGTCCCCCTCTACGTACTATCGATCCTGCTATCGCAACCCTCAATTCGGTCTGATCTTAGACTAAGAATGAACTAGGTATGCCTAAGACAACTGATGAAACGAGCGGGTAGGTGGCAGGCAGGCGATACGTCGGCCAGAGAGATGGGTTGCGCAAGCCGTGGATCAATAGGGTGGTAGGTGGGTTTAGGCACATCCTCATATTTCTGCATGCCAATGCCATTTTTATGGCTTGTAAATTCATATGATGGTCCCTTAAGCCTTCACGTGAAGTTTCATGGCAAGACAAATCGTTTTCTATTTTTCACGATTTTTGAAACTTTTTACGGTTTTAGATTTTTTAAAATTTTTTCGGAGGGAGTTTTGGACCCAAACTTCGTAGACGGGATCCTTGTAATTTTTGTGATCATTTGAAAACAGTGTCCATATTTCAGACACTTTAATGGCTACTGGCAGCAAACCTGTAAAATCTCAAATGCTCCTTAAGGGGGTGTGAGTTCTAGAGGTTTGATGAGGGATAGGGGGCCAATATAAGGGCCAAGTACCAGCACCCATCGCACATCATGTGTGCAAACCCCCCCGCCCCCCCGGTCACCGGAACCCCAATGCCGTAGGTCAGGTTCTCCGACGATGGTGCCCCGACAAAGAGAAATGTGGCACCAGCACATGCCTGAGCCCAGAATGTGCTGCCGCAACCCTCGGTCCGATCCGATCTTAGACTGGGAATGAACTCCGTATGCTTAGACTGGGAATGAACTCCGTATGCCTAAGTCAAACCATGAAACGAGCGTGCGGGCGCTCAACCGGCCAGAGGGGCAGGATGCGCAAGACGGGGATTGACCGGGTTCCCCTCTGCGTGCTATCGATGTTGCTATCGTAACCCTTGGTCTGGTCCAATCTTAGACTGAGAATGAACTCTGTATTCCTAAGCCAACTGACGAAACGAGTGGGCAGGCGGGCGGGCGGGCGGGCACTACGCCGGCCAAAAAGACGGGATGAGTAAGCCTTGGATCGATAGGGTGGTAGGTGGGTTTAGGCACATCTTCATATTTCTGCATGCCAATGCCATTTTTATGGCTTGTAAATTCATACAATGGTCCCTTAAGCCTTCACGTGAAGTTTCATGGCAAGACGACTCGTTTTCTATTTTTCACGATTTTCAAAACTTTTAGCGGTTTAGGATTTTTTAAAATTTTTTCGGAAGGAGTTTTGGATCCAAACTTGGTAGACGTGATCCTTGTATTTTTTTTTGGTATGCACAAAAAAATTCAGCTAAAAACTCGAAGTGTACAAGCTTTTGTGATCATTTGAAAAAAGTGTCCCCATTTCAGACACTTTAATGGCTGCTGGCAGCAAACCTGTAAAATCTCAAATGCTATTTAAGGGGGTGTGAGTTCTACAGGTTTGATAAGGGATAGGAGGCTAATATAAGGGCCAAGTACCAGCACCCATCGCACATCATGTGCGCAAACCCCCCCGGCCCCCCGATCGTCAGAACCCCAATGTCGTCGGTCAGGTTCTCCGGCGATGGTGCCCCGACAAAGAAAAATGTGGCACCAGCACATGCCCAAGCCCAGAATGTACTGCCGTAACCCTCGGTCCGGTCCAATCTTAGACTGGGAATGAACTCCATATGCTTTGACCGGGAATGAACTCCGTATGCCTAAGCCAACCCACGAAACGAGCGTGTAGGCGCTCAGTCGGCCAGAGGGGCGAGATGCGCAAGCCGAGTCCCCCTCTACGTGCTATCGATCCTGCTGCCACAACCCTCGGTCCGGTCTGATCTTAGACTGGGAATGAATTCCATATGCCTAAGCCAACCGACGAAACGAGCGGGTGGGCAGGCAGGCACTGTGCCGGCCAGAGAGACGGGATGCGCAAGCCGTGGATCGATAGGGTGGTCGATGGGTTTAGGCACATCTTCAGATTTCTGCATGCCAATGCCATTTTTATGGCTTGTAAATTCATACAATGGTCCCTTAAGCCTTCACGTGAAGTTTCATGGCAAGACGACATGTTTTCTATTTTTCACGATTTTTAAAACTTTTTACGGTTCGGGATTTTTTAAAATATTTTTGGAAGGAGTTTTGGACCCAAACTTCGTAGACATGATCCTTGTATTTTTGTTGGCATGCACAAAACAATTCCGCTAAAAACCCGAAGTGTACAAGATTTTGTGATCATTAGAAAAAAGTGTCCCCATTTCAAACACTTTAATGGCTACTGGCAGCAAACTTGTAAAATCTCAAATGCTCTTTAAGGGGGTGTGTGTTCTAGAGGTTTGATGAGGGGTAAGGGGGCCAATATAAGGGCCAAGTACCAGCACCCATCGCAAATCATGTGTACAAGATTTTGTGACCATTTGAAAAAAGTGTCCCCATTTCGAACTCTTTAATGGCTACTAGCCGCAAACCTGTAAAATCTCAAATGCTCTTTAAGGGGGTGTGAGTTCTCGAGGTTTGATGAGGGATAGGGGGCCAATATAAGGGCCAAGTACTAGCACCCATCGCACATCATGTGCGCACACCCCCTCGACCCCCCGATCGTCGGAACCCCAATGCCGCCGGTCAGGTTCTTCGGTGATGCTCCGACGATGGTGCCCCGATGAAGAAAAATGTGGCACCAACACATGCCCGAGCCCAGCATGTGCTGTCGCAACCCTCGGTCTGGTCCGATCTTAGACTGGGAATTAACTCCGTATGCTTAGACTAGGAATGAACTCCGTATGCCTAAGTCAACTCACGAAATGAGCGTGCGGGTGCTCAACCGGCCAGAGAGACGGGATGCACAAGATGTGGATTGATAGGGTGGTAGGTGGGTTTAGGCACATCTTCATATTTCTGCATGCCAATGCCATTTTCATGGCTTGTAAATTCATACAATGGTCCCTTAAGCATTCACGTGAAGTTTCATGGCAAGACGACTCGTTTTCTATTTTTCACAATTTTCAAAAATTTTTACGGGTCAGGATTTTTTTAAATTTTTTCGTAAGGAATTTTTGCCCCAAGCTAGGTAGACGTGATCCTTGTATTTTTAGTGGCATGCAAAAAACAATTTAGCTAAAAACTAGAAGTGTACATGATTTTGTGACCCTTTGAAAAAAGTGTCCCCATTTCAGACACTTTAATGGCTACTGGCAGCAAACCTGTAAAATCTCAAATGCTCTTTAAGGGGGTGTGAGTTCTCGAGGTTTGATGAGGGATAGGGGGCCAATATAAGGGCCAAGTACCAGCACCCATTGCACATCATGTGCACAAACCCCCCGACAATGGTGCCCCGGCGAAGAGAAATGTGGCACCAGCAGATGCCCGAGCCCAGAATGTGCTGCCACAACCCTCGGTCCGGTCCGATCTTAGACCGGGAATGAACTCCATATGCTTAGACTGGGAATGAACTTTGTATGCCTAAGTCAACCCATGAAACGAGCGTGCGGGCGCTCAGCCGGCCAGAGGGGCAGGATGCGCAAGCCGGGGATCGATCGGGTCCCCCTCTGCATGCTACCGATCTTGCTACCGTAATCCTTGGTCCAGTCCAATCTTAGACTGAGAATGAACTCCGTATGCCTAAGCCAATTGACGAAACGAGTGGGCGTGTGGGCGGGCGGGCACTACGCCGGCCAGGGAGGTGGGATGAGCAAGCCTTGGATCGATAGGGTGGTAGGTGGGTTTAGGCACATCTTCGTATTTTTGCATGCCAATGCCATTTTTATGGCTTGTAAATTCATACAATAGTCCCTTAAGCCTTCACGTGAAGTTTCATGGCAAGATGACTCGTTTTCTATTTTTCATGATTTTCAAACCTTTTTGCGGTTCAGGATTTTTTAAAATTTTTTCGGAAGGAGTTTTGGACCCAAACCTGGTAGACGTGATCTTTGTATTTTTTTTGGCGTGCAAAAAAAAATTCAGCTAAAAACTCGAAGTGTACATGATTTTGTGACACTTTGAAAAAGGTGTCCCCATTTTGAGACACTTTAATGGCTACTGGCAGCAAACCTGTAAAATCTCAAATGCTCTTTAAGGGGGTGTGAGTTCTCGAGGTTTGATGAGGGATAGAGGGCCAATATAAGGGCCAAGTACTAGCACCCGTCATACATCATGTGCACACACCCCCCCGGCCCCCCCGATCACCGGAACCCCAACGCCACCGGTTAGGCTCTCTGGCAATGCTTTGGCGATGATGCCCAGGCGAAGAAAAATGCAGCACCAACACATGCTCGAGCCCAGAATGTGCTGCCACTATCCTCGGTCTGGTTCGATCTTAGACTGGGAATGAACTCGGTATGCTTAGACTGGGAATGAACTCCGTATTTCTAAGTCAACCCACGGAACGAGAGTGCGGGTGCTCAACCGGCCAAAGGGGCGGGATGTGCAAGCCGGGGATCGACCGGGTCCCCCTCTGCGTGCTGCCGATCCTGCTACCATAACCCTCGATCTGGTCTAATCTTAGACTAGGAATGAACTCCATATGCCTAAGCCAACTCACGAAATGAGCGGACGGGCGGGCTGGCGGGCGGGCACTACGCCGGCCAGAGAGACGGGATGCGCAAGCCGTGGATCGATAGGGTGGTAGGTGGGTTTAGGCACATCTTCATATTTCTACATGCCAATGCCATTTTTATGGCTTGTAAATTCATACAATGGTCCCTTAAGCCTTCACGTGACGTTTCATGGCTAGACGACTCGTTTTCTATTTTTCATAATTTTTGAAACTTTTTGCGGTTCGAGATTTTTTAAAATTTTTTCAGAAGAATTTTTGGGCCCAAATTTGGTAGACGTGATCCTTGTATTTTTGTTGGCATGCACAAAAAAATTTAGCTTAAAACTCGAAGTGTACAAGATTTTGTGACCATTTGAAAAAAGTGTCCCCATTTCAGACACTTTAATGGCTATTGGCAGCAAACCTATAAAATCTCAAATGCTCTTTAAAGGGGTGTGAGTTCCTGAGGTTTGATGAGGGATAGGGGGGCAAAATAAGGGCCAAGTAACTGCACCCATCGCACATCATGTGTGCACACCCTCCGATGACAATGCCCCGGTGAAGAAAAATGTGTCACAAACACATGCCCGAGCCCAGCATGTGCTGCCGTAACCCTCGGTCCGATCCGATCTTAGACTTGGAATTAACTCCATATGCTTAGACTGGGAATGAACTCTGTATGCCTAAGTCAACCCACGAAATGAGCGTACAGGTGCTCAGCCGACCAGAGGGGCAGGATGCGTAAGCCAGGGATCGGTCGGGTCCCCCTCTACGTGCTGCTGAGCTTGCTACGACAACCCTTAGTCCAGTTTGATCTTAGACTGGGAATGAACTCCGTATGCCTAAGCCAACCGATGAAAGGAGCAGGCGGGCACTACGCCAGCCAGAGAGATGGGATGCGTAAGCCGTGGACCGATAGGGTGGTAGGTGGGTTTAGGCACATTTTCATATTTCTGTGTGCCAACGCCATTTTTATGGCTTGTAAATTCATACAATGGTCCCTTAAGCCTTCACGTGAAGTTTCATGGCAAGACGACTCGTTTTCTATTTTTCACAATTTTAGAAACTTTTTGCGGGTCAAGATTTTTTTAAATTTTTTCATAATTAGTTTTGGCCCCAGGCTTGGTAGACGTGATCCTTGTATTTTTATTGGCATGCACAAAAAAATTCAGTTAAAAACTCGAAGTGTACAAGATTTTGTGACCCTTTGAAAAAAGTGTCCTCATTTCAGACACTTTAATGGCTACTGGCAGCAAACCTATAAAATCTCAAATGCTCTTTAAGGGGGTGTGAGTTCTTGAGGTTTGATGAGGGATAGGGGGCCAATATAAGGGCCAAGTACCAGCACCCATCGTACATCATGTGAGCAAACCCCCCGGCCCCCCCGATCGTTGGAACCCCAATGCTGCCGGTCAGGTTCTCCGGTGATGGTGCCCCAACGAGGAACAATGTGGCACCAACACATGCCCGAGCCCAGCATGTGCTGCCGTAACCCTCGGTCCGGTCTGATCTTAGACTTGGAAT
The DNA here is from genome assembly GCF_047325235.1 of Durio zibethinus. Lineage (NCBI taxonomy): Eukaryota > Viridiplantae > Streptophyta > Magnoliopsida > Malvales > Malvaceae > Durio > Durio zibethinus. Next base: position 13,897,254 of record NC_143177.1, read on the forward strand.
CAACTTCGTATGCTTAGATTGGGAATGAACTCCGTATGCCTAGGCCAACCGATGAAACGATTAAACGGGCAGGCGGACGGGCACTATGCCGGCCAGAGAGACGGGATGCGCAAGCCGTGGATCGATAGGGTGGTAGGTGGGTTTAGGTGCATCTTCATATTTCTGCATGCCAATGCCATTTTTATTGCTTGTAAATTCATACAATGGTCCCTTAAGCCTTCATGTGAAGTCTCATGGCAAGACGACTCATTTTCTATTTTTAATGATTTTTGAAACTTTTTACGGTTCGGTATTTTTTAAAATCTTTTTGGAAGGATTTTTGGCCCCAAACTTGGTAGACGTGATCCTTGTATTTTTGTTGGCATGGACAAAAAAATTCAGCTAAAAAATCGAAGAGTACAAGATTTTGTGACCATTTGAAAAAAGTGTCCCCATTTCATACACTTTAATGGCTACTGGCAGCAAACCTGTAAAATCTCAAATGCGCTTTAAGGGGGTGTGAGTTCTCAGGGTTTGATGAGGGATAGGGGCCAATATAAGGGCCAAGTACTAGCACCCATCGTACATCATGTGCGCGCACACCCCCCGCCCCCCCGATTGCCGGAACCCCAATGCCACTGGTCAGGTTCTCCGGCTATGCTCCGACGATGGTGCCCCGACGAAGAAAAATACGACACCGACACATGCCCGAGCCTAACACGTGCTGTAGCAACCCTCGGTTCAGTCCGATCTTAGACTGGGAATGAACTCCGTATGCTTAGACTGGGGATGAACTCCGTATGCCTAAGTCAACCTACAAAACGAGCGTGGGGGTGCTCAATCGGCCAGAGGGATGGGATGCGCTAGCCAGGGATCAGTCGAGTCCCCTTTTTTTGCGCTGTCGATCCAGCTACCAAAACCCTCGGTCCGGTCTGATCTTAGACTGGGAATGAACTCCGCATGCCTAAGCCAACCGACGAAATGAGTGGGCGGGCACTACGTCGGCCAGAGAGACGGGATGCGCAAGCCGTGGATCGATAGGGTGGTAGGTGGGTTTAGGCACATCTTCATATTTCTGCATTCCAATACCATTTTTATGGCTTGTAAATTCATACAATGGTCCCTTGAGCCTTCAGGTGAAGATTCATGGCAAGACGACTCGTTTTCTATTTTTCACGATTTTTGAAACTATTTGCGGGTCGGGATTTTTTAAAATTTTTTCAGAAGGAGTTTTGCCCCAAGCTTGGTACACATGATCCTTGTATTTTTGTTGGCATGCACAAAAAAATTCAGCTAAAAACTCAAAGTGTACAAGATTTTGTGACCATTTGAAAAAAGTGTCCCCATTTCAGACACTTTAATGGCTACTGGCAACAAACCTGTAAAATCTCAAATGCTCTTTAAGGGGGTGTGAGTTCTCGAGGTTTGATGAGGGATAGGGGGCCAATATAAGGGCCAAGTTCCAGCACCCATCACCCATCATGTGCGCAAACCTTCCCCGGCCCCCCCGATCGTCAGAACCCCAATGCTGCCGGTCAGGTTCTCCGGCGATGCTCCGGTGATGGTGCCCGACGAAGAAAAATTCGGCACCAACACATGCCCCAGCCCAGCATGTGCTGCCGCAACCCTCGGTTTGGTCCGATCTTAGACTGGGAATGAACTCTATATGCTTAGACTGAGAATGAACTCCATATGCCTAAGTCAACCAACGAAACGAACGTGCTGGTGCTCAGCCGGCCAGAGGGGTGGGATGCGCAAGCTAGGGATCGGTCGGGACCCCCTCTACGTGCTGCCGATCCTGCTGCCACAACACTCAGTCTAGTCTGATCTTAGACTAGGAATGAACTCCGTATGCCTAAGCCAACCGACAAAACGAGCGGACGGGCGGGCGGGCATTGCGCCGGCCAGAGAGACGGGATGCGCAAGCCATGGATCGATAGGGTGGTAGGTGGGTTTAGGCACATCTTCATATTTCTGTGTGCCAATGCCATTTTTATGGCTTGTAAATTCATACAATGGTCCCTTAAGCCTTCACGTGAAGTTTCATGCCAAGACGACTCGTTTTCTATTTTTCATGATTTTCAAAACATTTTACGGTTCGGGATTTGTAACAATTTTTTCGAAATGAGTTTTGGCCCCAAACTTGGTAGATGTGTTCCTTGTATTTTTGTTCGCATGCATAAAAAAATTCAGGTAAAAACTCAAAGTGTACAAGATTTTGTGATCATTTGAAAAAAGTGTCCCCATTCGAGACACTTTAATGGCTACTGGCAGCAAACCTATAAAATCTAGAATGCTCTTTAAAGGGTGTGAGTTCTCGAGGTTTGATGAGGGATAGGGGGACAATATATGGGCCAAGTACCAGGACCCCTCGCACATCATGTGCGCACACCCCCCAACCCCACCGATTGTCGGAACCCCAATGCCGCTGGTCAGGTTATCCGACGATGCTCCGATGATGGTGCCCCGACGAAGAAAAATGCGGCACCAACACATGCCCAAGCCCAGCATGTGCTGCCGCAACCCTCAATCCGGTCTTATCTTAGACTGGGAATGAACTCTGTAAGCTTAGACTGGGAATGAACTCCGTATGCCTAAGTCAACCAATGAAACAAGCGTGCGGGTGCTCAACCGGCTAGAGGGGCGGGATGCGGAAGCCAGGGATCGGCCGGGTCCCCCTCTACGTGCTGCCAATCCTACTGCCTCAACCCTCAGCCCGGTCCAATCTTAGACTGGGAATGAACTCCGTATGCCTAAAACATCGATGAAACGAGCGGGCGGGCGGGCGGGCACTACGCCGGCCAGAGAGACGGGATGTGCAAGCCGTGGATCGATAGGGTGGTAGGTGGTTTTAGGCACATCTTCATATTTCTGCATGCCAATGCCATTTTTATGGCTTCTAAATTCATACAATGGTCCCTTAAGCCTTCACGTGAAGTTTCATGGCCAGATGACTTGTTTTCTATTTTTCATAATTTTTGAAACTTTTTATGGTTCGGGATTTTTTAAAATTTTTTTGAAAGGAGTTTTGGACCCAAATTTGGTAGCCGTGATCCTTGTATTTTTGTTGGCATGCACAAAAACATTCAGCTAAAAACTCGAAGTGTACAAGATTTTGTGACCATTTGAAAAAAATGTCCCCATTTCAGATACTTTAATGGCTACTGGCAGCAAACCTATAAAATCTCAAATGCTCTTTAAAGGGGTGTGAGTTCTCGAGGTTTGATGTGGGATAGGGGGCCAATATAAGGGCCAAGTAACTGCACCCATCGCACATCATGTGCGCACACCCCCCGGCCCCCCCGATCGTCGGAACCCCAATGTTGCCGGTCAGGTTCTCCGACGATGCTCCAGCGATGGTGCCCCGGTGAAGAAAAATGTGGCACCAACACATGCCCGAGACCAGCATGTGCTGCCGTAACCCTTGGTCCGAGCCGAGATGGGATGCGCAAGCCATGGATCGATAGGGTGGTAGGTTGGTTTAGGCACATCTTCATATTTCTATGTGCCAATGCCCTTTTTATGGCTTGTAAATTCATACAATGGTCCCTTAAGCCTTCACGTGAAGTTTCATGACAAGACGACTCGTTTTCTATTTTTCTTGATTTCGAAACTTTTTGCTGTTCTGGATTTTTTAAAATTTTTTTGGAAAGAGTTTGGGCCCCAAACTTGGTAGACGTGATCCTTGTATTTTTTTTAGCATGCACAAAAAAATTCAACTAAAAACTCGAAACGTACAAGATTTTGTGACCATTTGAAAAAAGTGTCCCCATTTTAGACACTTTAATGGCTACTGGGAGCAAACCTGTAAAATCTCAAATGCTCTTTAAGGGGGTGTGAGTTCTCAAGGTTTGATGAGGGATAGGGGGCCAATATAGGGGCCAAGTACTAGCACCCATCGCACATCGTGTGCGTACACCCCCCCGGCCCCCGATCATCGGAACCCCAATACCGTCGGTCAGGTTCTACGGTGATGCTTCGGCGATGGTGCCCTGACGAAGAAAAATGCGGCATCAATACCGTATGCTTAGATTGGGAATGAACTCCATATGCCTAAGTCAACCCACAAAACGAGCGTGTGGGTGCTTAGTCGAGCAGAGGGGTGGGATGCGCATGCCAAGGATCAACCGGGTCCACCTCTGCGTGCTGTTGATCCTGCTGTCGCAACCCTCAGTCTGGTCCAATCTTAGACTGGAAATGAACATCGTATACCTAAGCCAATCGACGAAACGAGTGGGCAAGTGGGAGGGCGGGCACTACGCCGGCCAGAGTGACGGGATGCGCAAGCCGTGGATCGATAGGGTGGTAGGTGGGTTGAGGCACATCTTCGTATTTCTGCATGCCAATGCCATTTTTATGGCTTGTAAATTCATAGAATGGTCCCTTAAGCCTTCACGTGAAGTTTCAGGGCAAGACGACTCGTTTTCTAATTTTCACGATTTTTGAAACTTTTTACGGTTCAGGATTTTTTAAAATTTTTTTGGAAGGAGTTTTGGCCCCAAACTTGGTAGACACGATCCTTTTACTTTTGTTGGCATGCACAAAAAAATTCAGCTAAAAAATCGAAGTGTACAAGATTTTGTGACCATTTGAAAAAAGTGTCCCCATTTCAGACACTTTAATTGCTACTGGCAGCAAACCTGTAAAATCTCAAATGCTCTTTAAGGGGGTGTGAGTTCTGGATGTTTTATGAGGGATATGGGGCCAATATAAAGGCAAAGTACCAGCACCCATCACCTATCATGTGCGCACACCCCTTCGGCCCCCCGATCGTCGAAGCCCTAATGCCGCCGGTCAGGTACTCCGACGATGCTCTAGCAATGGTGCCCCGACGAAGAAAAATGCGGCACCAACACATGCTTGAGCCCAGCATTTGCTGTCGTAACCCTCAGTCTGGTCTGATCTTCGACTGGGAATGAACTTCGTATGCTTAGACTAGGAATGAAGTCCGTATGCCTAAGTCAACCCGTGAAATGAGTGTGCGGGTGCTCAGCCGACCAAAGGGGGAAGATGCGCAAGCCGGGGATGGCCGGGTCCCCCTCTGCGTGCTGTCGATCCTATTCCCACAACCCTCCCTCCGGTCTGATCTTAGACTGGGAATGAACTCCGTATGCCTAAGCCAACCGGCGAAATGAGCAGACGGGCGGGCGGGCAGGCACTACACCGGCCAGAGAGACAGGATGCGCAAGCCGTAGATCGATAGTCTGGTAGGTGGGTTTAGGCACATCTTCATATTTCTGTGTGCCAATGCCATTCTTATGGCTTGTAAATTCATACAATGGTCCCTTAAGCCTTCACGTGAAGTTTCATGGCAAGACGACTCATTTTCTATTTTTCATGATTTTCAAAACTTTCTACGGTTCAGGATTTTTTAAAATTTTTTCGGGAGGAGTTTTGGCCCCAAACTTGGTAGACGTGATCCTTGTATTTTTGTTGGCATGCACAAAAAAATTCAGCTAAAGGCTCGAAGTGTACAAGATTTTGTGACCATTTGAAAAAAGTGTCCCCATTTCAGACACTTTAATTGCTACTGGCAGCAAACCTGTAAAATCTCAAATGCTCTTTAAGGGGGTGTGAGTTCTCAAGGTTTAATGAGGGATAGGGGGCCAATATAAGTGCCAAGTACCAGCACCCATCGCACATCATGTGCGCACACCCCCCGGCCCCCCGATCGTCGGAACCCAATGCCGCCGGTCAGGTTCTCCGACGATGCTCCGACGATGGTGCCTCGATGAAGAAAAATACGGCACCGACACATGCCCGAGCCCAGCATGTGCTGCCGAAACCCTCGGTTCGGTTCGATCTTAGACTGGGAATGAACTCCGTATGCCTAAGTCAACCCATGAAACGAGCGTGCAGGTGTTCAGCCGGCCGGAGGGGCGGGATGCGCAAGCCGGGGATCGACCGGGTCCCCCTCTGTATGCTGCTAATCCGACTGCCACAACCTTCTGTCCGGTCTGATCTTAGACTGGGAATGAACTCCGTATGCCTAAGCCAACCGACGAAGTGAGCGGGCGGGCGGGCGGGCACTACGCCGGCCAGAGAGACGGGATGCACAAGCCGTGGATCGATAGGGTGGTAGGTGGGTTTAGGCACATCTTCATATTTCTGCGTGCCAATGCCATTTTTATGGCTTGTAAATTTATACAATGGTCCCTTAAGCCTTCACGTGAAGTTTCATGGCAAGACGTCTCGTTTTCTATTTTTCACGATTTTTGAAACTTTTTACAGTTTGGGATTTTTTTAAAATTTTTTCGGAAGGAGTTTAGCCCCAAACTTGGTAGACGTGATCCTTGTATTTTTGTTGCCATGCAAAACAAAATTCAGCTAAAAACTCAAAGTGTACAAGATTTTGTGACCATTTGAAAAAAGTGTCCCCATTTTAGACACTTTAATGGCTACTCGCAGCAAACCTGTAAAATCTCAAGTGCTCTTTAAGGGGATGTGAGTTCTCGAGGTTTGATGAGGGATAGGGGGCCAATATAAGGGCCAAGTACCAGCACCCATCGCACATCATGTGCGCACACCCCCCCAACCCCCCCAATCACTGGAACCCCAACGTCGTCGGTCAGGTTCTCCGACGATGCTCCGGTGATGGTGCCCTGACGAAGAAAAATGCGGCACCACCACATGCCCGAGCCCAGCATGTGCTGCCGCAACCCTCGGTCTGGTCCAATCTTAGACTGGGAATGAACTCCTATGACTAAGCCAATCGACGAAACGAGTGGGTGGGCGGGCGGGCACTACGTCAGCCAGAGACACGGGATGCACAAGCCGTGGATCAATAGGGTGGTAGGTGGGTTTAGGTACATCTTCATATTTCTATATGCCAATGCCATTTTTATGGCTTGTAAATTCATACAATGCTCTCTTAAGCCTTCACGTGAAGTTTCATGGCAAGACAACTTGTTTTCTATTTTTCACGATTTTCAAAACTTTTTGTGGTTCGAGATTTTTAAAATTTTTTCGGAAGGAGTTTTGGCCCCAAACTTGGTAGACATGATCCTTGTTTTTTTGTTGGCATGCATCAAAAAATTCAGGTAAAAACTCGAAGTGTACAAGATTTTGTGACCATTTGAAAAAAGTGTCCCCATTTCATACACTTTAATGGCTACTGGCAGCAAACCTATAAAATCTCAAATACTCTTTAAGGGGGTGTGAGTTCTCAAGGTTTGATGAGGGATTGGGGGCCCATATAAGGGCCATGTACCAGCACCCATCGCACATCATGTGCGCACACCCACCCGGCCCCTCCAATCGCCGGAACCCCAATGCCGTCGGTGAGGTTCATCGGCGATGCTCCGGCGATGGCGCCCCGGCGAAGAAAAATACGGCACCAGTACCTGCCCGAGCCCAGCATGTGCTGGCGTAACCCTCGGTCTGGTCCAATCTTAGACTGAGAATGAACTCCGTATGCCTATGTCGACCCACGAATGAGCGTGCGAGCGCTCAGTCGGCCAGAAGGGCAGGATGCGCAAGCCGAGGATCGGTCAGGTCCCCTTCTACGTGCTGTCTATCCTGCTGTCGCTACCCTCTTTCCGGTTCGATCTTATACTGGGAATGAACTTCGTATGCCTAAGCCAACCGACGAAATGAGCGGACGGGCGGGCGGGCACTACATCGGCCAGAGAGACGAGATGCGCAAGCCGTGGATCGATAAGGTGGTAGATGGGTTTAGGCACATCTTCATATTTTTGCGGGCCAATGCCATTTTTATGGCTTGTAAATTCATAAAATGGTCCCTTAAGCCTTCCCGTGAAGCTTCATGGGAAGATGACTCGTTTTCTATTTTTCACGATTTTCAAAACTTTTTACGGTTCAAGATTTTTTAAAATTTTTTCGGAAGGGTTTTTGGCCCCAAATTTGGTAGATGTGATCTTGTATTTTTTTTTGGCATGCATAAAAAAATTCAGCTAAAAACTCAAAGTGAACAATATTTTGTGACCATTTGAAAAAAGTGTCCCCATTTCAAACACTTTAATAGCTACTGGCAGCAAACCTGTAAAATCTCATATGCTCTTTAAGGGGGTGTGAGTTCTTAAGGTTTGATGAGGGATAGGGGACCAATATAAGGGCCAAGTACCAGCACCCATCGCATATCATATGCGCACACCCCCCCCCCCCCCGGCCCCCCCGATCGCCAAAACCCCAATGCCGCCGGTCAGGTTCCCCGACGATGCTCCGGTGATGGTGCCCCGAAGAAGAAAAATACAGCACCAGCACATGCCCGAGCCCAGCATGTGCTACCGTAACCCTCGATCTGGTCTGATCTTAGACTGGGAATGAACTCCATATGCTTAGATCGGGAATGAACTCCGTATGCCTAAGTCAACCCACGAAACGGGTGTGCGGGCGCTCAACTGGTCAGAGGGGCGAGATGCACAAGCCGGGGATCGGCCGAGTCCCCCTCTATGTGCTGTCGATCCTGCTATTGCAACCCTCGGTCCAGTCCAATCTTAGATTGGGAATGAACTCCGTATGCCTAAGCCAACCGACGAAACGAACGGGCGGGCAGGCGGGCAGGCACTACACCGGCCAGAGAGACGGATGCGCAAGCTGTGGATCGATAGGGTGGTAGGTGGATTTAGGCACATCTTCATATTTCTGCGTACCAATGCCATTTTTATGGTTTGTAAATTCATACAATGGTCCCTTAAGCGTTCACGTGAAGTTTCATGGCGAGACGACTCGTTTTCTATTTTTCACGATTTTAAAAACTTTTTACGGTTTAGGATTTTTTAAAATTTTTTTGAAAGGAGTTTTGGCCCCAAACTTGGTAGACGTGATCCTTGTATTTCTGTTGGCATGCACAAAACAATTCAGCTAAAAACTCAAAGTGTGCAAGATTTTGTGACAATTTGAAAAAAGTGTCCCCATTTCAAACACTTTAATGGCTACTGGCAGCAAACCTGTAAAATCTCAAATGCTCTTCAAAGGGGTGTGAGTTCTCAAAGTTTGATGAGGGATAGGGGGCCAATAAAAGGGCCAAGTACCAGCACCCATCGCACATCATGTGCGTACACCCCCCCGACCCCCCCGATCGTCGGAACCCCAATACCGTCGGTCAGGTTCTCTGACGATGGTGCCCCGATGAAGAAAAATACGGCACCAGGACATGCCTGAGCCCATCATGTGCTGCCGTAACCCTCGGTCTGGTCCGATCTTAGACTGGGAATGAACTCCGTATTCTTAGACTGTGAATGAACTCCGTATGCCTAAGTCAACTCATGAAACACGCGTGCAGGCACTCAGTCGACCAGAGGGGCGGGATGCGCAAGCCAGGGATCGGCCGGGTCCCCTTCTACGTGTTGCTGCAACCCTCGGTCTGGTTCAATCTTAGACTGGGAATGAACTCTGTATGCCTAAGCCAACCGTCGAAATGAGCGGGCGGGCGGGCGGGTACTACGTTGGCCAGAGAGACGAGATGTGCAAGCCGTGGATCCATAGGGTGGTAGGTGGTTTTAGGCACATCTTCATATTTCTGCATGCCAATGCCATTTTTATGGCTTGTAAATTCATACAATGGTCCCTTAAGCCTTCACGTGAAGTTTCATGGCAAGACGACTTGTTTTCTACTTTTCACTATTTTTGAAACTTTTTGCGGTTCGGGATTTTTCAAAATTTTTTCAGAAGGATTTTTGGCCCCAAACATGGTAGATGTGATCCTTCTATTTTTGTTAGCGTGCACAAAAAAATTCAGCTAAAAACTCGAAGTGAACAAGATTTTGTGACCGTTTGGAAAAAGTGTCCCCATTTCAGATACTTTAATGTCTACTGGCAGCAAACATGTAAAATCTCAAATGCTCTTTAAGGGGGTGTGAGCTCTCGAGGTTTGATGAGGGATAGGGGGCCAATATAAGGGCCAAGTACCAGCACCCATCGCACATCATGTGCGCATACCCCCCGGCCCCCCCGATCGTTAGAACCCTAATACCGCCGATCAGGTTCTTCGGTGATGGTGCCTCGGGGAAGAAAAATGCGGCACCAACACATGCCCGAGCCCAGCATGTGCTGTCGCAACCCTTGGTTCGGTCCGATCTTAGACTGTGAATCAACTCCGTATGCCTAAGTCAAACCATGAAACGAGCGTGCGGGTGCTCAGCCGGCCAGAGGGGCGGGATGCACAAGTCGGGGATCGATCGGGTCCCCCTCTGTGTACTGACAATCCTGTTGTGGCAACCCTCGGTCTGGTCCGATCTTAGACTGGGAATGAACTCTGTATGCCTAAGCCAACCGACGAAATGAGCGAGCAGACGGGCAGGCGGGCACTACATCGACCAGAGAGACGGGATGCACAAGCCGTGGATCGATAGGGTGGTCGGTGGGTTTAGGCACATCTTCATATTTCTACATGCAATGCCATTTTTATGGCTTGTAAATTCATACAATGGTCCCTTAAGCCTTCACGTGAAGTTCATGGTAAGACGACGCCTTTTCTATTTTTCACGATTTTTGAAACTTTTTGCGGTTCAGGATTTTTTTAAAATTTTTTCGGAAGGAGTTTTGGCCCCAAACTTGGTAGACGTGACCATTGTATTTTTGTTGGTGTGCATAAAAAAATTCAGCTAAAAACTCGAAGTGTACAAGATTTTGTGACCATTTGAAAAAATTGTCCTCATTTTAGACACTTTAATGGCTACTGGTAGCAAACCTGTAAAATCTCAAATGCTCTTTAAGGGCGTGTGAGTTCTCAAGGTTTGATGAGGGATAAGGGGCCAATATAAGGGCCAAGTACCAGTACCCATCGCACATCATGTGCGCACACCCCCCGGCCCCCCCGACCGTCGGAACCCCAATGCCGCCGGTCAGGTTCTCCAGCGATGCTCCGACAATGGTGCCCCGGTGAAGAAAAATTCATCACCAACACATGCCCGAGCCCAGCATTTGCTGCTGCAACCCTTGGTTCAGTCCAATCTTAGACTGAGAATGGACTCCGTATGCTTAGACTGGGAATGAACTCCGTATGCCTAAGTCAACCCACGAAACGAGCGTGCGGGTGCCCAGCTGGCCAGAAGTGCGGGATGCGCAAATCGGGGATCGGTCGGGTCCCCCACTGCGTGCTGCCAATCCTGCTGCTGCAACCCTCAGTCTGGTCCGATCTTAGACTGGGAATGAACTCCATATGCCTAAGCCAACCGATGAAACGAGCGGATGGGCGGGCGGGCACTACGTTGGCCAGAGAGACCGGATGCGCAAGCTGTGGATCGATAGGGTGGTAGGTGGGTTTAGGCACATCTTCATATTTCTGCATGCCAATGCCATTTTTATGGCTTGTAAAGTCATACAATGGTCCCTTAAGCGTTCACGTGAAGTTTCATGGCAAGACGACTCGTTTTCTATTTTTCACGATTTTTGAAAATTTTTGAGGTTCGGGATTTTTTAAAATTTTTTTGGAAGGAGTTTTGGCCCCAAATTTGGTAGACATGATCCTTGCATTTTTGTTGGCTTGCACAAAAAAATTCAGCTAAAAACTCGAAGTGTACAAGATTTTGTGACCATTTGAAAAAAGTGTCCCCATTTTAGACACTTTAATGGCTACTGGCAGCAAACGTGTAAATTCTAAAATTCTCTTTAAGGGGGTGAGAGTTCTCAAGGTTTGATGAGGGATAAGGGGCCAATATAAGGGCCTAGTACCAGCACCTATCGCACATCATTTGCGCACACCCCCTGGCCCCCCAATCGTTAGAACCCCAATGCCGTCGATCAGGTTCTTCGGTGATGGTGCCCCGGGAAAGAAAAATATGGCACCAACACATGCCCGAGCCCAGCATGTGCTGTTGAAACCCTCAATTTGGTATGATCTTATGCTGGGAATGAACTTCGTATGCCTAAGTCAACACACGAAACGAGCGTGCGGGTGCTCAGCTGGCCAGAGTGACGGGATGCGCAAGCCGGGGATTGATCGGGTCCCCCTCTACGTGCTGTCGATCCTGTTGCCGCAACCCTCGACCTGGTCTAATCTTAGATTGGGAATGAACTCTGTATGCCTAAGCCAACCGACGAAATGAGCGGGCGGATGGGCGGGCGGGCACTATGCCGGCCAGAGAGACGGGATGCACAAGCCGTGGATCGATAGGGTGGTAGGTGGGTTTAGGCACATCTTCATATTTCTGCATGACAATGCCATTTTTATGGCTTGTAAATTCATACCATGGTCCCTTAAGCCTTCACGTGAAGTTTCATGGCAAGACGACTCGTTTTCTATTTTTCATGATTTTCAAAACTTTTTGTGGTTCGGGATTTTTTAAAATTTTTTTAGAAGGAGTTTTGGCCCCAAACTTGGTAGATGTGATCCTTGTATTTTTGTTGGTGTGCATAAAAAAATTCAACTAAAAACTGGAAGTGTACAAGATTTTGTGACCATTTGAAAAAAGTGTCCCCATTTTAGACACTTTAATAGCTACTGGCAGCAAACCTATAAAATCTCAAATGCTCTTTAAGGGGGTGTGAGTTCTCGAGGTTTGATGAGGGATAAGGGGCCAATATAAGGGCCAAGTACCAGCACCCATCACACATCATGTGCGCACACCCCCCGGCCCCCCGATCGCCGGATCTCGAATGTCGTCGGTCAGGTTCTCTAGTGATGCTCTTACGATGGTGCCTCGGTGAAGAAAAATGTAGCACCAACACATGGCTGAGCCCAGCATGTGCTGTCGTAACCCTTGGTCCGGTTTGATGTTAGACTGGGGATGTGCATGCCGGGGATGGGTGGGATGTGCATGCCGAGGATGGCCCCAAACTTGGTAGATGTGATCCTTGTATTTTTGTTGGCATGCACAAAAAAATTCAGCTAAAAACTGGAAGTGTACAAGATTTTGTGACCATTTGAAAAAAGTGTCCCCATTTCAGACACTTTAATGGCTCCTGGCAGCAAACCTGTAAAATCTCAAATGCTCTTTAATGGGGTGTGAGTTCTCGATGTTTGATGAGGGATAGGGGGCCAATATAAGGGCCAAGTACCAGCACCCATCGCACATCATGTACGCACACCCCCTCGGACCCCCCGATCGTCGGAACCCCAATGCCGTCGGTCAGGTTCTCCGGCAATGCTGCCCCGACGAAGAAAAATACGGCACCAGCACATGCTCGAGCCCAGCATGTGCTGCCGTAACCCTCGATCCAGTCTGATCTTAGATTAGGAATGAACTTCATATGCCTAAGTCAACCCATAAAATGAGCGTGCAGGCGCTCAGCCGACCAGAGGGGTGGGATGCGAAAGGCGGGGATCGGTCGGGTCCCCCTCTGTGCGCTACCGATCTTGCTATCGTAACCCTTGATCTGATCCGATCTTAGACTGGGAATGAACTTCGTATGCGTAAGCCAACCGAGGAAACAAGCGGGCAGGCAGGCGGGCGGGTGGGCACTACATCGGCCTGAGAGACGTGCTGCGCGAGCCATTGATTGATAGGGTGGTAGGTGGGTTTAGGCACATCTTCATATTTATGTGTGCCAATGCCATTTTTATGGCTCGTAAATTCAAACAATGGTCCCTTAAGCCTTCACGTGAAGTTTCATGGCAAGATGACTCATTTTCTATTTTTCACGATTTTCAAACTTTTTACGGTTTGAGTTTTCTAAAATGTTTTTTGAACTAAGTTTTGGCACCAAACTTGGTAGACGTGATCCTTGTATTTTTGTTGGCATGCACAAAAGAATTCAGCTAAAAACTCGAAGTGTACAAGATTTTGTGACCATTTGAAAAAAGTGTCCCCATTTCAGACACTTTAATGGCTACTGGTAGCAAACCTGTAAAATCTCAAATGCTCTTTAAGGGGGTGTGAGTTCTTGAGGTTTGATGAGGGATAGGGGGACAATATAAGGGCCAAGTGCCAGCACCCATCGCACATCATGTCCGCACACCCCCCGACCCCCCGGATCGTCGGAACCCCAATGCCTCCGATCAGGTTCTCCGGAGATGCTCTAGCGATGGTGCCCCGGTGAAGAAAAATACGGCACCAACATATGTCCGAGCCCAGCATGTGCTGCTGCAACCCTCGATTCGATCCGATCTTAGACTGAGATTGAACTCCATATGCTTAGACTGGGAATGAACTCCGTATGCCTAAGTCCACTCATGAAACGAGCGTATGGGCGCTCAGCCGGCCAGAGGGGCGGGATGCGCAAGCTGAGGAACGATCAGGTCCCCCTCTGCGTGCTGTCGATCCTGCTACCGCAACCCTCGGTCTAGTCCGATCTTAGACTGGGAATGAACTCCGTATGCCTAAGCCAACCGACGAAACGAGTGGGCGGGCGGGCACTACGTCGACCAGAGAGACGGGATGCGCAAGCCGTGGATCGATAGGGTGGCAGGTGGGTTTAGGCACATCTTCATATTTCTATGTACCAATGCCATTTTTATGGCTTATAAATTCATACAATGGACCCTTAAGCCTTCACGTGAAGTTTCATGGCAAGACGACTCTTTTTCAATTTTTCACGATTTTTAAAACTTTTTACGGATCAAGATTTTTTAAAATTTTTTCGAAAGGCGTTTTGGCCCCAAACTTGGTAGACGTGATCCTTGTATTTTTGTTGGCATGCATAAAAAAATTTAGCTAAAAACTCGAAGTGTACAAGATTTGGTGACCGTTTGAAAAAAGTGTCCCCATTTTAAACACTTTAAAGGCTACTGGCAGCAAACCTGTAAAATCTCAAATGCTCTTTAAGGGGGTGTGAGTTCTCGAGGTTTGATGAAGGATAGGGGGCCATTATAAGGGTGAAGTACCAGCACCCATCGCACATCATGTGCGCACACCCCCCGACCCCCCCGATCGTCGGAACCCCAATGCCGCCAATCAGGTTCGCCGGGGATGGTGCCCCGGTGAAGAAAAATATGGCCCTAGCACATGCCCGAGCCTAGCATGTGCTACAGAAACCCTCGGTCCGGTCTGATCTTACACTGGGAATGAACTCCGTATGCCCAAGTCAACCTACGAAACGAGCGTGCGGGTGCTCAGTCGGCCAGATAGGTAGGATGCGTAAGGCGGGGATCGATCGGGTCCCCCTCTGCGTGCTGCCAATCCTGCTGTCGCAACCTCGATCCAATTTAATCTTAGACTGGGAATGAACTCTGTATGCCTAAGCCAACCGACGAAACGAGCGGCCGAGCGGGCGGGCGGGCACTATGCCGACGTGACAGACGGGATGCGCAAGCCTTGGATCGATAGGGTGGTAGGTGGGTTTAGGCACATCTTCATATTTCTATGTACCAATGCCATTTTTATGGCTTATAAATTCATACAATGGACCCTTAAGCCTTCACGTGAAGTTTCATGGCAAGACGACTCCTTTTCAATTTTTCATAATTTTTGAAACTTTTTGCGGTTCAGGATTTTTTTTAATTTTTTCAGAAGGCGTTTTGGCCCCAAACTTGGTAGACGTGATCCTTGTATTTTTGTTGGCATGCACAAAAAAATTCAGCTAAAAACTCGAAGTTTACAAGATTTGGTGACCATTTGAAAAAAGTGTCCCCATTTCAGACACTTTAATGGCTACTGGCAGCAAACCTGTAAAATCTCAAATGCTCTTTAAGGGGGTGTGAGTTCTCTAGGTTTGATGAGGGATAGGGGGCCAATATAAGGGCCAAGTACCAGCACCCATCGCACATCATGTGCGTACACCCCTTCCGGTGCACCGATTGCCGGAACCCTAATGTCACCGGTCAGGTTCTCCCGACGATGGTGCCCCGACGAAGAAAAATGCGGCACCAGCACATGCCTGAGCCCAGCATGTGCTATTGAAACCTTCCATCCGATCCGATCTTAGACTGGGAATGAACTCCGTATCCCTAAGCCAACCGACGAAACGAACGGGTGGGCGGGCAGGCGGGCACTACGTCAGTTAGAGAGGCGGGATGCGCAAGCCGTGGATCGACAGGGTGGTAGGTGGGTTTAAGCACATCTTCATATTTCTGCGTGCCAATGCCATTTTTATGGCTTGTAAATTCATACAATGGTCCCTTAAGCCTTCACGTGAAGTTTCATGGCAAGACGACTCATTTTTTATTTTTCACAATTTTTAAAACTTTTTGCGGTTCGGGATTTTTTAAAATTTTTTCGGATGGAGTTTTGGATCCAAACTAGGTAGACGTGATCCTTGTATTTTTGTTGGCATGCACAAAAAAATTCAGCTAAAAACTCGAAGTGTACAAGATTTTGTGACCATTTGAAAAAAGTGTCCCCATTTCAGACACTTTAAAGGCTACTGGCAGCAAACCTGTAAAATCTCAAATGCTCTTTAAGGGGGTGTGAGTTCTCAAGGTTTGATGAGGGATAGGGGGCCATTATAAGGGCCAAGTACCAGCACCCATTGCACATCATGTGCGCACACCCCCTGGCCCCCCCAATCGTCGGAACCCCAATGCCGCCAGTTAGGTTCTTCGGGGATGTTGCCCCGGTGAAGAAAAATGTGGCACCAGCACATGCACGAGCCCAGCATGTGCTACCGCAACCCTCGGTCTGGTCTGATCTTAAACTGGGAATGAACTCCGAATGCCTAAGTCAACCCACGAAACGAGCGTGTGGGCGTTCAATCGGCCAGAGAGGCAAGACGCGCAAGCCAGGGATCGACCGGGTCCCCCTCTGCGTGCTGCTGATCCTGTGTGGCAACCCTCGATCCATTATGATCTTAGACTAGGAATGAACTCTGTATGCCTAAGCCAACTGTCGAAATGAGCGGTCGGACGGGCGGGCGGGCACTACGCCGGCCAGAGAGACGGGATGCGCAAGCCTTGGATCGATAGGGTGATAGGTGGGTTTATGCACATCTTCATATTTCTACATGCCAATGCCATTTTTAAGGCTTGTAAATTCATAGAATGGTCCCTTAAGCCTTCACGTGAAGTTTCATGGCAAGACAACTCGTTTTCTATTTTTCACGATTTTTGAAACTTTTTACGGTTCGAGATTTTTGAAATTTTTTTCGGAAGGAGTTTTGGCCCCAAACTTGGTAGATGTGATCCTTGTATTTTTGTTGGCATGCACAAAAAAATTTTGCTAAAAACTCGAAGTGTACAAGATTTTGTGATCATTTGAAAAAAGTGTTCCCATTTCAGACATTTTAATGGCTACTGGCAGCAAACCTGTAAAATCTCAAATGCTCTTTAAGGGGGTGTGAGTTCTCGAGGTTTGACGAGGGATAGGGGCCAATATAATAGCCCAGTAGCAGCACCCATCGCACATTATGTGCGAACACCCCCCCGATCATCGGAACCTCAATGCCGTCAGTCAGGTTCCCCGATGATGCTTCGATGATGGTGCCCTGACGAAGTAAAATGCGATACCAGCACATGCTCGAGCCCAGCATGTGCTGTGCCACCCTCGGTCCGGTCTGATCTTGGACTGGGAATGAACTCCTTATGCTTAGACTGGGAATGAACTGCGTATGCCTAAGTCAACCCACAAAACGAGCGTGCGGGCGCTCAGTTGGCCAGAGGGGCGGGATGCGCAAGCCAGGAATCGACCGGGTCCCCCTCTACGTGCTGTCGATCCTGCTGTCGCAACTCTCAGTCTGATCCGATGTTACACTGGGAATGAACTCCGTATCCCTAAGCCAACCGACGAAACGAGCGGGCGGGCGAACGGGTGTGCACCACGCCGGCCAGAGAAACGGGATGCGCAAGCCACGGATCGATAGGGTGGTAGGTGGGTTTAGGCACATCTTCATATTTCTATGTGCCAATGCCATTTTTATGGCTTGTAAATTCATACAATGGTCCCTTAAGGCTTCACGTGAAGTTTCATGCCAAGACGACTCGTTTTCTATTTTTCATGATTTTTGAAACATTTTGCGTTTCAGGATTTTTTAAAATTTTTTCGGATGGAGTTTTGGCCTCAAACATGCTAGACGTGATCCTCCTATTTTTGTTGGCATACACAAAAAACTTCAGCTAAAAACTCGAAGTGTACAAGATTTTATGACCATTTGAAAAAAGTGTCCCAATTTCAGACACTTTAATGGCTACTGGCAGCAAACCTGTAAAATCTTAAATGCTCTTTAAGGGGGTGTGAGTTCTCGAGGTTTGATGAGGGATAGGGGGCCAATATAAGGGCCAAGTACCAGCACCCATCACACATCATGTGCGCACACCCCCCCGGCCCCCCCGATCGTCAGAACCCCAATGCTGTCGATCAGGTTCTCTGACAATGCTCCGACAATGGTGCCCCGACGAAGAAAAATGCGGCACCAACACATGCCCGAGCCCAGCATGTGCTGCCGCAACCGTCGGTCCGATCTGATCTTTGACTGGGAATGAACTCCGTATGCTTAGACTGGGAATGATCTCCATATGCCTAAGTCAACCCATGAAACAAGCGTGCGGGCGCTCAGCGGCCAGATGGGTGGGATGCGCAAGCCGGGGATCGGCCGAGTTCTTTCTCTGCGTGCTGCTGATCCTATTGCTGCAACCTTCGATCTGGTCCGATCTTAGAATGGGAATGAAATGCGTATGCCTAAGCCAACCGACGAAACAAACGGGCGGGCGGGCGGGCACTACGTCGGCCAGAGAGACGGGATGCGCAAGTCGTGGATCGATAGGGTGGTAGGTGGGTTTAGGCACATCTTCATTTTTCTATGTGCCAATGCCATTTTTATGGCTTGTAAATTCATACAATGGTCCCTTAAGCCTTCACGTGAGGTTTCATAGCAAGACGACTCCTTTTCTATTTTTCATGATTTTTGAAACTTTTTACGGTTGGAGATTTTTTAAAATTTTTTCGGAAGGAGTTTTGGCCCCAAACTTGGTAGACATGATCCTTGTATTTTTGTTGGCATGCACAAAAGAATTCAGCTAAAAACTCGAAGTGTACAAGATTTTGTGACCATTTGAAAAAAGTGTCCCCATTTCAGACACTTTAATAGCTACTGGCAGCAAACCTGTAAAGTCTCAAATGCTCTTTAAGGGGGTGTGAGTTCTCGAGGTTTGATGAGGGATTGGGGGCCAATATAAGGGCCAAGTACCAGCACCCATTGCACATCATGTGCGCACACCCCTCCCGGCCCCCCCGATCGCCGAAACCCAATGCCGTCGGTCAGGTTCTCCGACGATGCTCTGACGATGGTGCCTCGGTGAAGAAAAATGTGGCACCAGCACATGCTCGAGCCCAGCATGTGTTGCCAAAGCCCTCGGTCCGGTCTGATCTTAGATTGGGATTGAACTCCGTATCCCTAAGCCAACCGACGGAACAAGCGGGTGGGCAGGCAGGCGGGCACTACGTCAGCTAGAGAGGTGGGATGCGCAAGCCGTGGATCGATAGGGTGGCAGGTGGGTTTAGGTACATCTTCATATTTCTGCATGCCAATGCCTTTTTTATGGCTTGTAAATTCATACAATGGTCCCTTAAGCCTTCACGTGAAGTTTCATGGCAAGACGACTCGTTTTCTATTTTTCATGATTTTTGAAACTTTTTTCGTTTCGGGATTTTTTAAAATTTTTTCATAAGGAGTTTTGGCCCCAAACTTGGTAGACGTGATCCTTGTATTTTTGTTGGCATGCACAAAAAAATTCAGCTAAAAACTCGAAGTGTACAAGATTTTGTGACCATTTGAAAAAAATGTCCCTATTTCAGACATTTTAATGGCTACTGGCAGCAAACCTGTAAAATCTCAAATGCTCTTTAAGAGGGAGTGAGTTCTCGAGGTTTGATTAGGGATAGGGGGCCAATAAAAGGGCCAAGTACCAGGACCCATTGCACATCATGTGCGCACACCCCACCGACCCCCCAGATCGTCGGAACCCCAATGCCTTCGTTCAGGTTCTCCGGCGATGCCCCGACGAAGAAAAATGCGGCACCAGCACATGCTTGAGCCCAGCATGTGTTGCCGCAACCCTCGGTCCAGTCCGATCTTAGACTGGGAATGAACTCTGTATGCTTAGACTGGGAATGAACTCTGTATGCCTAAGTCAACCCATGAAACGAGCGGGCGGGCGCTCAGCCGGCCAGAGGGGCGGGATGCATAAGCCGGGGATCGGTCGGGTGCCCCTCTATCTACTGTCGATCCTGCTGCCATAACCCTCGGTCTGATTTGATCTTAGACTGGGAATGAACTCCATATGCCTAAGCCAACCAACGAAACGAGTAGGCGGACGGGCCGACGGGCCCTACGCCGGCCAGAGACACGGGATGCGCAAGCCGTGGATCGATAGGGTGGTAGGTGGGTTTAGGCACTTCTTCATATTTTTGCATGCCAATGGCATTTTTGTGGCTTGCAAATTCATACAATGGTCCCTTAAGCTTTCACATGAAGTTTCATGGCAAGACAACTCGTTTTCTATTTTTCATGATTTTTGAAACTTTTTGTGGTTCAGGATTTTTTAAAATTTTTTCGGAAAGATTTTTGGCCCTAAACTTGGTAGATGTGATCCTTGTATTTTTATTGGCTTGCACAAAAAAATTCAGCTAAAAATTCGAAGTGTACAAGATTTTGTGCCATTTGAAAAAAGTGTCCCTATTTTAGACACTTTAATGGCTACTGGCAGCAAACCTGTAAAATCTCAAATGCTCTTTAAGGGGGTGTGAGTTCTCGAGCTTTGATGAGGGATAGGGGGCCAATATAAGGGCCAAGTACCAGCACCCATCGCACACCATGTGTGCTCACACCCGCCGGCCCCCCCGATCGCCGGTACCCCAATACCGTCGGACAGGTTCTCCGGTAATGCTCCGACGATGGTGCCCCGACGAAGAAAAATGTGGTACCAGCACAAGCACAAGCCCGAGCCCAGCATGTGCTACCGCAACCCTCGGTCCGATCCGATCTTAGACTGAGAATGAACTCTGTATGCTTAGACTGGGAAAAAACTCAGTATGCCTAAGTCAACCCACAAAACGAGCGTGCGGGCACTCAGTCGGCCAGAAGGGTGGGATGCGCAAGCCGGGGATCGGTTGGATCCCCTTTTACATGCTACCGCAACCCTCAATCCAGTACGATCTTAGACTGGGAATGAACTCTGTATGCCTAAGCCAACCGAGAAAACGAACGGGTGGGCGGGCGGGCAGGCACTACGTCGGCCAGAGAGACGGGATGCGAAAGCCGTGAATCGATAGGGTGGTTGGTGGGATTAGGCAAATCTTCATATTTCTACGTGCCAATGCCATTTTTGTGGCTTCTAAATTCATACAATGGTCCCTTAAGCCTTCTCATGAGGTTTCATGGCAAGACGACTCGTTTTCTATTTTTCATGATTTTTGAAACTTTTTACGGTTCGGAATTTTTTAAAATTTTTTCGGAAGGAGTTTTGGCCCCAAACTTGGTTGACGTGATCCTTGTATTTTTGTTGGCATGCACTAAAAAATTCAGCTAAAAACTCAAAGTGTACAAGATTTTGTGACCATTTGAAAAAAGTGTCCCCATTTCAGACACTCTAATCGCTACTGGCAGCAAACCTATAAAATCTCAAATGCTCTTTAAGGGGGTGTGAGTTCTCGAGGTTTGATGAGGGATAGGGGGCCAATATAAGGGCCAACTACCAGCACCCATCGCACATCATGTGCGCACACCCCCCCGGCCCCCCCGATCGTCGGAACCCCAATGCCGCCGGTCAAGTTCTCCGGCGATTCTCCGGCGATGGCGCCCCGACGAAGAAAAATACGGCACCAGCACTTGCTCGAGCCCAACATGTGCTGCCACAACCCTCGGTCCGATCCAATCTTAGACTGGGAATGAACTCCGTATGCTTAGACTGGGAATGAACTCCATATGCCTAAGTCAACCCACGAAACGAGTGTGCGGGCGCTCAGCCGGCCAGAGGGGTGGGATGCGCAAGCCGGGGATCGATCGGGTCCCCCTCTATGTGCTATTGATCCTGCTGCCGTAACCCTCAGTCTGGTCCGATCTAAGACTAGGAATGAACTCCGTATGCCTAAGCCAACCGACGAAGCGGGCGGGCGGGCGGGCAGGCGGGCACTACGCCGGCCAGAGAGACGGGATGCGCAAGCCGTAGATCGATAGGGTGGTAGGTGGATTTAGGCACATCTTCATATTTCTACGTGCCAATGCCATTTTTATGGCTTGTAAATTCATACAATGGTCCCTTAAGCCTTCACGTGAAGTTTCAAGGCAAGATGAGTCGTTTTCTATTTTTTTTTATTTTTGAAACTTTTTACGGTTCAGGGATTTGTTAAAATTTTTTGGAAGTTGTTTTGGCCCCAAACTTGGTAGATGTGATCCTTGTATTTTTGTTGGCAAGCACAAAAAAATTCAGCTAAAAACTCGAAGTGTACAAGATTTTGTGACCATTTTAAAAAAGTGCCCCCATTTCAGACACTTTAATGGCTACTGGCAGTAAACCTGTAAAATCTCAAATGCTCTTTAAGGGGGTGTAAGTTCTCAAGGTCTGATAAGGGATAGGTGGCCAATATAAGGGCCAAGTACCAGCACCCATTGCACATCATGTGCGCACACCCCCCGGCCCCCCCGACCAACGGAACCCCAATGCCGCCGGTCAAGTTCTCCGGCGATGGTGCCCAGACGAAGAAAAATGCGGCACTAGCACATGCCCAAGCCCAGCATGTGCTGCCAGAACCCTCGGTCTGATCCTATCTTAGACTGGGAATGAACTCCGTATGCTTAGATTGGGAATGAACTCCGCATGCCTAAGTCAACCCACGAAACGAGTGTGCGGGCGCTCAGCCGGCCAGAGGGGCGGGACGCGCAAGTCGGGGATTGATCGGGTCCCCCTCTGTGTGCTGCCGATCCTACTACCGCAACCCTCGATCTAGTTCAATCTTAGATTGGGAATGAACTCCGTATGCCTAAGCCAACTGAAGAAATGAGCGTGCGGGTGGGCAGGCGGGCACTACGCCGGCCAGAGAGACGGGATGCGCAAGCCGTGGATCGATAGGGTGGTAGGTGGGTTGAGGCACATCTTTATATTTTTGTGTGCCAATGAAATTTTTATGGTTTGTAAATTCATACAATGGTCCCTTAAGCCTTCACGTAAAGTTTCATGGCAAGACGACTCGTTTTCTATTTTTCACGATTTTTGAAACTTTTTACAGTATGAGATTTTTTAAAATTTTTTCGGAAGGAGTTTTCGCCATAAACCTGGCAGACGTGATCCTTGTATTTTTGTTGGCACGCACAAAACAATTCAGCTAAAAACTTGAAGTGTACAAAATTTTGTGACCATTTGAAAAAAATGTCCCCATTTCAGACACTTTAATGGCTACTGGCAGCAAACCTGTAAAATCTCAAATGCTCTTTAAGGAGGTGTGAGTTTTGAGGTTTGATGAGGGATAGGGGGCCAATATAAGGGCCAAGTACCAGCACCCATCGCACATCATGTGCGGACACCCCCCCGGCCCCCCCGATCATCGGGACCCTAATGTCGCCGAACAGGTTCTCCGGCGATGCTCCAACAATGGTGCCCCGACGAAGAAAAATGCTGCACCAACACGTGCCCGAGCCCAGCATGTGCTGCCGCAACCCTCGGTCCGGTCCGATCTTAGACTGGGAATGAACTCCGTATGCTTAGACTGAGAATGAACTCCGTATGCCTAAGTCAACCCACGAAACGAACGTGCGAGTGTTCAGCCGGCCAGAGGGGCAGGATGCGTAAGTCAGGGATTGGTCGGGTCCCCCTCTGCCTGCTGCCACAGCCCTCAGTCCGATCCGATCTTATACTGGGAATGAACTTCGTATGCCTAAGCCAACCGATGAAATGAGCGGACGGGTGGGCAGGCACTACGCCGGCCAGAGAGACGGGATGCACAAGCCATAGATCGATAGGGTGGTAGGTGGGTTTAGGCTCGTCTTCATATTTCTGTGTGCCAATGCCATTTTTATTTCTAGAAAATTCATACAATGGTCCCTTAAGCCTTCACGTGAAGTTTTATGGCAAGACGACTCATTTTCTATTTTTCACGATTTTTGAAACTTTTTACGATTCGGGATTTGTGAAAATATTTTCGAAAGGAGTTTTGGCCCCAAACTTGGTAGACGTGATCCTTGTAATTTTGTTGGCATGCACAAAACAATTCAGCTAAAAACTCGAAGTGTACAAGATTTTATGACCATTTGAAAAAATTGTCCCCATTTCAGAGACTTTAATGGCTATTGGTAGCAAACCTGTAAAATCTCAAATGCTCTCTAAGGGGGTGTGAGTTCTCGAGGTTTGATGAGGGATAGGGGGCCAATATAAGGGCCAAGTACCAGCACCCATCACACATCAGTGCGCACACCCCCCCTCGGCCCCCCCGATCGCCGACACCCCAATGCCGCCGGTCAGGTTCTCCAACGATGGCACCCCGACAAAGAAAAATGCGACACCAGCACATGCCCGAGCCAAGCTTGTGCTACCGCAACCTCGGTTCAGTTCGATCTTAGACTGGGAATGAACTCCGTATGCTTAGACTGGGAATGAACTCCGTATGCCTAAGTCAACCCACGAAACGAGCGTACGGGTGCTCAACCGGCCAGAGGGGCGAGATGCGTAAGTCGGGGCTCGACTGGGCCCCCTCTACGTACTATCAATCTTGCTGCCGCAACCCTCGGTCCGGTCTGATCTTACACTAGAAATGAACTCCATATGCCTAAGCCAACCGACGAAACGAGCGGACGGGCGGGCAGGCACTACGTCGACCAGAGAGACGGGATGCGCAAGTCATAGATCGATAAGGTGGTAGGTGAGTTTAGGCACATCTTCATATTTTTGCGTGCCAATGCCATTTTTATGGCTTGTAAATTCAAACAATGGTCCCTTAAGCCTTCACGTGAAGTTTAATGGCAAGACGACTCATTTTCTATTTTTCACATTTTGCAAAACTTTTTACGGTTCAAGATTTTTGAAAATTGTTTCGGAAGGAGTTTTGGCCCCAAACTTGGTAGACGTGATCCTAGTATTTTTGTTGGCATGGACAAAAACATTCAGCTAAACACTCGAAATGTACAAGATTTTGTGACCATTTGAAAAAAGTGTCCCCATTTCAGACACTTTAATGGCTACTGGCAGCAAACCTGTAAAATCTCAAATGCTCTTTAAGGGGGTGTGAGTTCTAGAGGTTTGTTGAGGGATAGGGGGCCAATATAAGGGCCAGGTACCAGCACCATTCACACATCATGTGCGCACACCCCCCCGGCCCCCCCGAACGTCGGAACCCCAATGCCGTCGGTCAGGTTCTTCGACGATGCTCTGGTGATGGTGCCCCAGTGAAGAAAAATGCGAGACCAGCACATGCCCGAGCCCAACATGTGCTGCCACAACCCTCGGTCCAGTCTGATCTTAGACTGGGAATGAACTTCGTAAGCTTAGATTGGGAATGAACTCCGTATGCCTAAGTCAACCCACGAAACGAGCGTTCGGGCGCTCAGCCGGCCAGAGGGGCGGGTTGCACAAGTCGGGGATCGGTCGGGGCCCTCTTTACGTGCTGTCGATCCTGCTGTCGCAACCCTCGGTCCGGTCCGATCTTAGACTAGGAATGAACTCTGTATGCCTAAGCCAATCAACGAAACGAGCGAGCGGGCGAGCGGGCAGGCGAACGGGCAGGCGGGCGGGCACTATGTCAGCCAGAGAGGTTGGGTCACCCTCTGCGTGCTACCAATCCTGTTGCTGTAACCCTCGATCTTATTCGATCTTAGACTGGGAGTGAACTCTATATGCCTAAGCCAACCGATGAAATGAGCGTGCGGGCGGGCGGGTAGGCGGGCGAGCACTACATCGACCAGAGAGGCGGGATGCGCAAGTCGTGGATCGATAGGGTGGTAGGTGGGTTTAGGCACATCTTCATATTTCTACGTGCAAATGCCATTTTTATGGCTTGTAAATTCATACAATGGTCCTTTAAGCATTCACGTGAAGTTTCATGCCAAGATGACTCATTTTCTATTTTTCATGATTTTCGAAACTTTTGGCGATTCGAGATTTTTTATAATTTTTTCGGAAGGAGTTTTGGCCCCAAACTTGGAAGACGTGATCCTTGTATTTTTTTTTGCATGCACAAAAACATTCAGCTAAAAACTCGAAGTGAACAAGATTTTGTGACCATTTGAAAAAAGTGTCCCCATTTCAGATACTTTAATGGCTACTGGCAGCAAACCTGTAAAATCTCAAATGCTCTTTAAGGGGGTGTGAGTTCTCGAGGTTTGATGAAAGATAGGGGCCTAATATAAGCCCCAAGTACCAGCACCCATCGCACATCATGTGCGCACACCCCCCGGTACCCTCGATCGTCGAAACCCCAATGCCGTCGATCAGGTTCTCCGACGATGGTGCCTCGACGAAGAAAAATGTGACACCAGCACATTCTCGAGCCCAGCATGTGCTGCCGCAACCCTTGGTCCGATCCGATCTTGGACTGGGAATGAACTCTGTATGCTTAGACTGGGAATGAACTTCGTATGCCTAAGTCAACCCACGAAACGAGCGTACGGGTGCTCAACCGGCCAGAGGGGCGGGATGCGCAAGCTAGGGATCGGTCGGGTGCTCTTCTGCGTGCTGCCTATCCTGCTGCTGCACCCTTCGGTTCGGTCCAATCTTAGAGTGGGAATGAACTCCGTATACATATGCCAACCGACGAAACGAGCAGGCGGGCGGGCGGGCGGGCACTATGCCGACCAGAGAAGCGAGATGCACAAGCCGTGGATCGATAGGGTGGTAGGTGTGTTAAGGCACATCTTCATATTTCTACATGCCAATGCCATTTTCATGGCTTGTAAATTCATACAATGGTCCCTTAAGCCTTCACGTGAAGTTTCATGGCAAGACGACTCGTTTTCTATTTTTGATGATTTTCAAACTTTTTACGGTTCAGGATTTTTTAAAATTTTTTCAAAAGGAGTTTTGGCCCCAAACTTGGTAGACGTGATCCTTGTATTTTTTTTTGGTATGCACAAAAAAATGCAGCTAAAAACTCGAAGTGTACAAGATTTTGTAACCATTTGAAAAAGGTGTCCCCATTTCAGACACTTTAACGGCTACTGGTAGCAAACCTGTAAAATCTCAAATGCTCTTTAAGGGGGTGTGAGTTCTTGAGGTTTGATGAGGGTTAGGGGGCCAATATAAGGGCCAAGTACCAGCACCCATTGCACATCATTTGTGCACAGCCCCCCGGCCCCCCCGATCGTCGGAACCCTAATGCCGCTGGTTAGATTCTCCGGAGATGCTCCGGCGACGGTGCCCCGACAAAGAAAAATGTGGCACCAGCACATGCCCGAGCCCAGCATGTGCTGTCGCAACCCTTGGTCCAGTCCGGTCTTAGACTGGGAATGAATTCCATATACTTAGACTGGGAATGAACTCCGTATGCCTAAGTCAACCCACGAAACGAGTGTGCGGGCGCTCAACCGGCCAGAGGGGCGGGATGCGCAAGTCGGGGATCGATCGGGTCCCCCTCTATGTGCTGTCAATCCTGTTGCTGCAACCCTTGGTCTAGTCCAATCTTATACAGGGAATGAACTCCGTATGCCTAAGCCAACCGACGAAACGAGCGGGTGGGCAGGCGGGCGGGCACTACTCCAGCTAGAGAGGCGGGATGCACAAGCCGTGGATCGATAGGGTGGTAGGTGGGTTTAGGCACATCCTCATATTTTTGCATACCAATGCCATTTTTATGGCTTGTAAATTCATACAATGGTCCCTTAAGCCGTCACGTTAAGTTTCATGGCAAGACTACTCATTTTCTATTTTTCATGATTTTTGAAATTTTTGCGGTCTGAGATTTTTTAAAATTTTTTCGGATGGTGTTTTGGTCCCAAACTTGGTAGACGTGATCCTTCTATTTTTGTTGGCAAGCACAAAAAAATTCAGCTAAAAACTCGAAGTGTACAGGATTTTGTGACCATTTGAAAAAAGTGTCCCCATTTTAGACACTTTAATGGCTATTGGCAGCAAACATGTAAAATCACAAATGCTCTTTAAGGGCCAATATAAGGGCCAAGTACCAGCACCCATCACACATCATGTGCACACACCCCCCTGGCCTCCCCGATCATCGAAACCCCAATATCGTCGATCAGGTTCTCCGACGATGCTCTGGCGAAGAAAAATGTGGCACCAGCACATGCCTGAGCCCAGCATGTGCTGCCGCATCCCTCGGTCCGGTCCGATCATAGACTAGGAATGAACTCCGTATGCTTAGACTGGGAATGAACTCCGTATGCCTAAGTCAACCCATGAAACGAGCCTGCGGGTGCTCAGCCGGCCAGGGGGACAGGATGCGCAAGTCGGGGATCGACCGGGTCCCCCTCTGTGTGCTGCCGATCTTGCTACTGTAACCCTCGGTCCAGTTCGATCTTAGACTGGGAATGAACTTTGTATGCCTAAGCCAACCGATGAAACGAGCGGGCGGGCGGGCAGGCGGGCAGGCGGGCAGTACGCCGGCCAGAGAGGAAGGATGCACAAGCCGTGGATCGATAGGGTGGTAGGTGAGTTTAGGCACATCTTCATATTTTTGTGTGCCAATGCCATTTTTATGGCTTGTAAATTCATACAATGGTCCCTTAAGCCTTCACGTCAAGTTTCATGGCAAGATGACTCGTTTTCTATTTTTCATGATTTTTAAAACTTTTTACGGTTCGGGATTTTCTAAAATTTTTTCAGGAGTTTTGACCCCAAACTTGGTAGACGTGATCCTTGTATTTTTGTTGGCATGCACAAAAACTTTCAGCTAAAAACTCAAAGTGTACAAGATTTTGTGACCATTTGAAAAAAGTGTCTCCATTTTAGATACTTTAATGGCTACTGGCAGCAAACCTGTAAAATCTCAAATGCTCTTTAAGGGGGTGTGAGTTCTCAAGGTTTGATGAGGGATAGGGGGACAATATAAGGGTCAAGTACCAGCACCCATTGCACATCATGTGCGCACAGCCCCCGGCCCCCACGATCCCCTAAACCCCAATGCCGCCGGTCAGGTTCTCCGATGATGCTCCGGTAATGGTGCCCCAGTGAAGAAAAATGAGGCACCAGCACATGCTCGAGCCTAGAATGTGCTGTCATAACCCTTGGTCTGGTCTGATCTTAGACTGGGAATGAACTCTGTATGCCTACGTCATCCCACAAAACAAGTGTATGGGCGCTCAGCGGCCAGAGGGGCGGGATGCGCAAGTCAGGGATCAGTTGGGTCCCCCTCTACGTGCTGCCAATCCTGCTGTTGCAACCCTCGGTCTGGTCTGATCTTAGACTGGGAATGAACTCCGTATGCCTAAGCTAACTGATGAATCGAGCGGGCGGGTGGGTGGGCGGGCACTACGTCAGCCAGAGAGGCGGGATGCGCAAGCCGTGGATCGATAGGGTGATAGGTGGGTTTAGGCACATCTTTATATTTCTACGTGCCAATGCCATTTTCATGGCTTGTAAATTCATACAATGGCCCCTTAAGCCTTCACGTAAAGTTTCATGACAAGATGACTCGTTTTCTATTTTTCACGAT
This sequence comes from Durio zibethinus, assembly GCF_047325235.1. NCBI lineage: Eukaryota > Viridiplantae > Streptophyta > Magnoliopsida > Malvales > Malvaceae > Durio > Durio zibethinus. The sequence continues at coordinate 13,926,593 of NC_143177.1, forward strand.
TTTTGAAACTTTTTGTGGTTCGGGATTTTTTAAAATTCTTTCAGAAGGAGTTTTGGCCCCAAAATTGGTAGACGTGATCCTTGTATTTTTCTTGGCATGTGCAAAAAAATTTAGCTAAAAACTCAAAGTTTACAAGATTTTGTGACCATTTGAAAAAAGTGTGCCCATTTAAGACACTTTAATGGCTACTGGCCGCAAACCTGTAAAATCTGAAATGCTCTTTAAGGGGGTGTGAGTTCTCGAGGTTTGATGAGGGATAGGGGGCCAATATAAGGGCCAAGTACCAGCACTCATTGCACATCATGTGCGCACACCCCCCCGGCCCCCAGATCGTCGGAACCCCAATGCCGCCGGTCAGGTTCTCCAGCGATGGTGCCCCGACGAAGAAAAATACGGCACCAACACATGTTGGAGCCCAGCATGTGCTGCCGCAACCCTCGGTCCGATCCGATCTTACACTAGGAATGAACTCCATATGCTTAGATTGGAATGAACTCCGTATGCCTAAGTCAACCCACGAAACGAGCGTGCGGGCGCTCAACCGGCCAGAGGGGCGGGATCCCAAGGTGGGTTTAGGCACTTCTTCATATTCTTGCGTGCCAATGCCATTTTTATGGCTTGTAAATTCATACAATGGTCCCTTAAGCCTTCACCTGAGGTTTTATGGCAAGACGACTCATTTTCTATTTTTTATGATTTTTGAAAGTTTTTGCGGTTTGGGATTTTTTTAAATTTTTTCGAAAAGGGTTTCAACCCAAACTTTGTAGACACAATCCCTGTATTTTTGCTGGCATACACAAAAAAATTCAGCTAAAAACTCGAAGTGTACAAGATTTTGTGACCATTTGAAAAAAGTGTCCCCATTTCAGACACTTTAATAGCTACTGGCAGCAAACCTGTAAAATCTCAAATGCTCTTTAAGGGGGTGTGAGTTCTCGAGGTTTGATGCAGGATAGGGGGCCAATATAAGGGCCAAGTACGAGCACCCATCGCACATCATGTGTGCACACCCCCCAGCCCCCCCGGTCGCCGGAACCCCAATGCCGCCGGTCAAGTTCTACGGCGATGCTCCTGCAATGGTGCCCCGTCGAAGAAAAATGCGGCACCAACACACGCTCGAGCCCAGCATGTGCTGGCACAACCCTCGGTCCGGTCCGATCTTAGACTGGGAATGAACTCCGTATGCTTAGACTAGGAATGAACTCCGTATGCCTAAGTCAACCCACGAAACGAGCGTACGGGTGCTCAGTCGGCCAGAGGGACAGGATGCGCAAGCCGGGGATCGGTTGGGTCCTCCTCTGCATTTTGTCGATCCTGCTACCACAACCCTCGGTCTGGTCTCATCTTAGACTAGGAATGAACTCCGTATGCCTAACCCAACCGATGAAATTAGCGGGCAGGCACTACGCCGGCCAGAGAGACGGGATGCGCAAGCCGTGGATCGTTAGGGTGGTAGGTGGGTTTAGGCACATCTTCATATTTTTGCATGCCACTGCCATTTTTATGGCTTGTAAATTCATACAATGGTCCCTTAAGCCTTCGCGTGAAGTTTCATGGCAAGACGACTCGTTTTCTATTTTTCACGATTTTTAAAACTTTTTACGGTTCAGGATTTTTTAAAATTTTTTTGGAAGGATTTTTGGCCGCAAACTTGGCAGACATGATCCTTGTATTTTTGTTGGCATGCATAAAAAAATTCAGCTAAAAACTCGAAGTGTACAAGATTTTGTGACCATTTGAAAAAAATGTCCCATTTCAGACACTTTAATGGCTACTAGCAGCAAACCTATAAAATCTCAAATTCTCTGTAAGGGGGTGTGAGTTCTCGAGGTTTGATGAGTGATAGGGGGCCAATATAAGGGCCAAGTACCAGCACCCATCACACATCATGTGCGCACACCCCCACGGTCCCCCCGATCGTCGGAACCCCAATGCCGCCGGACAGGTTCTTTGGCGATGGTGCCCTGACGAAGAAAAATACGACACCAACACATGCCGGAGCCCAGCATGTGCTGCCGCAACCCTCGGTCTGATCCGATCTTAGACTAGGAATGAACTCTGTGTGCTTAGATTGGGAATGAACTCCGTATGCCTAAGTCAACCCACGAAACGAGCGTGCGGGTGCTCAGCCGGCCAGAGGGAAGGGATGCGCAAGCCGGGGATCGGCCGGGTCCCCCTCTGCATGCTGCCGATCCTGCTGCCGCAACCCTCGATTTGGTCTGATCTTAGACTGGGAATGAACTCTGTACGCCGAAGCCAACCGACGAAACGAGCGGGCGGGCACTACGCCGGCCAGAGAGACGGGATGCGTAAGCCGTGGATCGATAGGGTGGTAGGTGGGTTTAGGCACATCATCATATTTCTGCATGCCAGTACCATTTTTATGGCTTGTAAATTCATACAATGGTCCCTTAAGCCTTCACGTCAAGTTTCATGGCAAGACGACTCGTTTTCTATTTTTCACGATTTTTAAAACTTTTTACGGTTCAGGATTTTTTAAAATTTTTTCAGAAGGAGTTTTGGCCCCAAACTTTGTAGTCGTGATCCTTGTATTTTTGTTGGCATGCTCAAAAAAATTCAGCTAAAAACTCGAAGTGTACAAGATTTTGTGACCATTTGAAAAAAGTGTCCCATTTCAAACACTTTAATGGCTACTACCAGCAAACCTATAAAATCTCAAATTCTCTATAAGAGGTGTGAGTTCTCGAGGTTTGATGAGTGATAGGGGGCCAATATAAGGGCCAAGTACCAGCACCCATCGCACATCATGTGCGCACACCCCTACGGTCCCCCCGATCGTCAGAACCCCAATGCCGCCGATCAGGTTCTCCGGCGATGGTGCCCCGACGAAGAAAAATGCGACACCAACACATGCCTGAGCTCAGCATGTGCTGCTGTAACCCTCGATTCGGTTCGATCTTAGACTAGGAATGAACTTTGTATGCTTAGACTGGGAATGAACTCTGTATTTCTAAGTCAACCCACGAAACGACCGTGCGGGCGCTCAGCCAGCTAGAGGGGCGGGATGCGTAAGCTAGGGATCGGTCGGGTTACGCTCTGCGTGCTACCGATCCTGCTGCCATAACCCTTAGTCCGGTCCAATCTTAGACTGGGAATGAACTCCGTATGCCAAAGCCAACCAACGAAACGAGCGAGTGGGCAGGCGGGCAGGCACTACGTCGACCAGAGAGATGGGATGCGCAAGCCGTGAATCAATAGGGTGGTAGGTGGGTTCAGGCACATCTTCATATTTCTGCATGTCAATGCCATTTTTATGGCTTGTAAATTCATACAATGGTCCCTTAAGCCTTCACGTGAAGTTTCATGGCAAGACGACTCGTTTTCTATTTTTCACGATTTTTGAAACTTTTTGTGGTCGAGATTTTTTAAGATTTTTTCGGAAGGGGTTTTGGCACCAAACTTGGTAGACGTGATCCTTGTATTTTTGTTGGCATGCACAAAAAAATTCAGCTAAAAACTCGAAGTGTACAAGATTTTGTGACCATTTGAAAAAAGTGTCCCCATTTCAGACACTTTAATGGCTGCTGGTAGGAAACCTGTAAAATCTCCAGTGCTCTTTAAGGGGTGTGAGTTTTCAAGGTTTGATGAGGGATAGGGGGCCAATATAAGGGCCAAGTACCAGCACCCATCGCACATCATGTGCGCACACCCCCCCCGGCCCCCTCGATCACCGGAACCCCAATGCCACCCGTCAGGTTCTCCGGTGATGCTCCGACGATGGTGCCCCGACGAAGAAAAATGCGGCACCAGCAGATGCCTGAGTTGAGCATGTGCTACCGTAACCCTCGGTCCAGTCCGATCTTAGATTGGGAATGAACTCCATATGCTTAGACTGGAATGAACTTCATATGCCTAAGTCAAACCTTTTTGCGGTTTGGGATTTTTTAAAATTTTTTTGAAAGAAGTTTTGGCCCCAAACTTGGTAAATGTGATCCTTGTAATTTTTGTTGGCATGCACAAAAAATTCAGCTAGAAACTTGAAGTATACATGATTTTGTGACCATTTGAAAAAAGTATCACCATTTCAGACACTTTAAAGGCTACTAGCAACAAACCTATAAAATCTCAAATGCTCTTTAATGAGGTGTGAGTTCTGAAGGTTTGATGAGGGATAAGGGGCCAATATAAGGGCCAAGTACCAGCACCCATCGCACATCATGTGCACACACCCCCCCGACCACACTGATTGTCGAAACCCCGATGCCGTCGGTCAGGTTCTCCAACTATGCTCCGGTGATGGTGCCCCGGTGAAGAAAAATGCAGCACCAGCACATGCCCGAGCCCAGCATGTGCTGCCACAACCCTTGGTCTGGTTCGATCTTAGACTGGGAATAAACTCCGTATGCCTAAGTCAACCACGAAACGAGCGTGCGGCCATTCAACCGGGCAAAGGGGCGGGATACGCAAGTCGGGGATCGACTAGGTCCCCCTCTGCGTGCTGCCAATCTTGCTACCGCAACCCTCAATCTGGTCTGATCTTAGACTGGGAATTAACTTCGTATGCCTAAGCCAACCGACGAAAAGAGCAGGCGGGTGGGCGGACGAGCACTACACCGGCCAGAGAGATGGGATGCGCAAGCCGTGGATCGATAGGGTAGTAGGTGGGTTTAGACACATCTTTATATTTCTGCATGCCAATGCCATTTTTATGGTTTGTAAATTCATACAATGGTCCCTTAAGCCTTCAGGTGAAGTTTCATGGCAAGACGACTCGTTTTTTATTTTTCATGATTTTTGAAACTTTTTGCACTTCAGGATCTTTTAAAATTTTTTCGGAAAGAGTTTTGGCCCCAAACTTGGTAGACGTGATCCTTGTTTTTTTGTTGGCATGCACAAAATAATTCAGCTAAGAACTCAAAGTGTACAAGATTTTGTGACCATTTTAAAAAAGTGTCCCCATTTCAGACACCTTAATGGCTACTGGCAGCAAACCTATAAAATCTCAAATGCTCTTTAAGGGGGTGTGAGTTCTCGAGGTTTGATGAGGGATAGGGGGCCAATATAAGGGCCAAGTACCAGCACCCATTGCACATCATGTGCGCACACCCCCCGGCCCCCCCATCGTCGGAACCCCAATGCTGCTGGTCAGGTTCTCCGGCGATGCTCCTACGATGGTGCCCCGACGAAGAAAAATACGGCACAAGGACATGCCCGAGGCCAGCATGTGCTCCCACAACCCTCGGTCTGGTCCGTTCCTAGACTGGGAATGAACTCCGTATGCTTAGATGGGGAATGAACTCAATATGCCTAAGTCAACCCACGAAACGGGCGTGCGGGCGCTCAGCCGACCAGAGGGGTGGGATGCACAAGTCGGGGATCGACCGGGTCCACCTCTTCGTGCTGCCGATCCTGCTGCCACAACCCTCAGTCCGATCTGATCTTAGACTGTGAATGAACTCCGTATGCCTAAGCCAACCGACAAAATGAACGGGTGGGCGGGCAGGCAGGCACTACGTCGACCAGAGAGATGGGATGCACAAGCCGTGGATCGATAGGGTGGTAGGTGGGTTTAGGCACATCTTCATATTTCTGCAAGCCAATGCCATTTTTATGGCATGTAAATTCATACAATGGTCCCTTAAGCCTTCACGTGAAGTTTCATGGCAAGACGACTCGTTTTCTATTTTTCATGATTTTTGAAACTTTTTGCGGTTCAAGATTTTTTAAAATTTTGTCGGAAGGAGTTTTGGCCCCAAACTTGGTAGACGTGATCCTTGTATTTTTTTTGGCAAGCACAAAAAAAATCAGCTAGAAACTCAAAGTGTACAAGATTTTGTGACCATTTGAAAAAAGTGTCCCCATTTCAGACACTTTAATGGCTATTGGCAGCAAACCTGTAAAATCTCAAATGCTCTTTAAGGGGGTGTGAGTTCTTGAGGTTTGATGAAGGATAAGGGGCCAATATAAAGGCCAAGTACCAGCACCTATCGCACATCATGTGCGGACACCCCCCGGCCTCCCCGATCGTCGAAACCCCAATGCTGTCGGTTAGGTTCTCCGGCGATGCTCCGGCGATGGTACCCCAGCGAAGAAAAATACGGCACCAGCACATGCCCTAGCCCAGCATGTGCTGTCGCAACCGTCAGTCGGATCTGATCTTAGACTGGGAATGAACTCCGTATGCCTAAGTCGACCCACGAAACGAGCGTGCGGGTGCTCAGCCGACCAGAGGGGTGGGATACGCAAGTCGGGGATCGGCCAGGTCACCCTTTGTGTGCTATCGATCCTGCTACTGCAACCTGTGGTCCAGTCTAATCTTAAACTGGAATGAACTCCGTATGCCTAAGCCAACTGATGAAACGAGCGAGCGGGTGGGCGGGCGGGCACTATGCCGGCCAGAGAGACGGGACGCGCAAGCTGTGGATCGATAGGGTGGTAGTTGGGTTTAGGCACATTTTCATATTTCTACATGCCAATGCCATTTTTATGGCTTGTAAATTCATACAATGGTCCATTAAGCCTTCACTTGAAGTTTCATGGCAAGATGACTCGTTTTCCATTTTTCACGATTTTTGAAACTTTTTATGGTTCAGGATTTTTTAAAATTTTTTCGGAAGGAGTTTTGGCCCCAAATGGTAGACGTGATCCTTGTATTTTGTTTGCATGCACAAAAAAATTCAGCTAAAAATTCAAAGTGTACAAGATTTTGTGACCATTTGAAAAAAGTGTCCCCATTTCAGACACTTTAATGGCTACTGGCAGCAAACCTATAAAATCTCAAATGCTCTTTAAGGGGGTGTGAGTTCTCAAGGTTTGATGAGGGATAGGGGGCCAATATAAGGGCCAAGTACCATCACCCATTGCACATCATGTGCACACACCCCCCCGGCCCCCCGATCACTGGAACCCTAATGCCGTCGGTCAGGTTCTCCGATGATGCTCATGTGCTGTCGCAACTCTCGGTCCGATCCGATCTTAGACTGGTAATGAACTCCGCATGCTTAGACTGGGAATGAACTCCGTATGCCTAAGTCAACCCACGAAACGAGCGTACGGGTGCTCAGCCAGCCAGCCAGACGGGCGGGATGCGCAAGCAGAGGATTGACCGGGTCCCCCTCTGCGTGCTGTCGATCCTGCTGCTGCAACCCTCGGTCTAGTCCAATCTTAGACTGGGAATGAACTCCGTATGCCTAAGCCAACCGACGAAATGAGCGGACGGGCAGGCGGGCAGGCACTATGCCAGCCAGAGAGACGGGATGCGCAAGCCGTGGATCGATAGGGTGGTAGGTGGGTTTAGGCACATCTTCATATTTCTATGTGCCAATGCCATTTTTATGGCTTTTAAATTCATACAATGGGCCCTTAGGCCTTCACGTGAAGTTTCATGGTAAGACGACTCATTTTCTATTTTTTACGATTTTTCAAACTTTTTACGGTTCGAGATTTTTTAAAATTTTTTCAGAAGGAGTATTGGTCCCAAACTTGGTAGACGTGATCCTTGTATTTTTTTTGGCATGCACAAAAACATTCAGCTAAAAACTCGAAGTGTACAAGATTTTGTGACCATTTGAAAAAAGTGTCCCCATTTTAGACACTTTAATGGCTACTGACAGCAAACCTGTAAAATCTCAAATGCTCTTTAAGGGGGTGTGACTTCTTGAGGTTTGATGAGGGATAGGGGGCCAATATAAGGGCGAAATACCAGCACCCATCGCACGTCATGTGCGCACACCCCCCCAGCTCCTCTGATCGTCGGAACCCCAATGCCATCGGTCAGGTTCTTCGGCGATGCTCCGGCGATGGTGCCTCGATGAAGAAAAATGCGGCACCAGCACATGCTCGAGCCCAGCCTGTGCTGTCGTAACCCTCGGTCCGTTCCGATCATAGATTGGGAATGAACTCCGTATGCTTAGACTGGGAATGAACTCCGTATACCTAAGTCAACCCATGAAACGAGCGTACGGGCGCTCAGTCGGCCAGAGGGGTGGGATGCGCATGCCGGGGATTGGCCGGTCCACCTCTACATGCTGTCAATCCTGCTACTGTAACCCTCAAACGGATCTAATCTTAGAATGGGAATGAACTTCGTATGCCTAAGCTAATCGACGAAACGAGCAGGCGGGCGGGCGGGCGAGCATTATGCTGGCCAGAGAGACGGGATGCGCAAGCCGTGGATCGATAGGGTGGTAGGTGGGTTTAGGCACATCTTCATATTTCTATGTGGCAATGCCATTTTTATGGCTTGTAAATTCATACAATGGTCCCTTAAGCCTTCACGTGAAGTTTCATGGCAAGACGACTCGTTTTCTATTTTTCACGATTTTCCAAACTTTTTACGGTTCGAGATTTTTTAAAATTTTTTTGGAAGGAGTTTTGGCCCCAATATAAGGGCCAAGTACCTGCACTCATTGCACATCATGTGCACACACCCCCTCCGCCCCCTTGATCATCGGAACCCCAATACTGCCAGTCAGGTTCTCCGACGATGTAGCCCCGGTGAAGAAAAATGTGGCACCAACACATGCCCGAGCCCAGCATGTGCTGCTGCAACCCTCGATCCGATCCGATCTTAGACTGGGAATGAACTCCATATGCTTAGGCTGTGAATGAACTCCGTATGCCTAAGTCAACCCACGAAACGAGCGTGAGGGTGCTCAGTTAGCCAAAGGGGCGGGATGCGCAAGCCGGGGATCGGTCGGGTCCCCCTCTGTATGCTGTCGATCCTCCTGCCACAACCCTCGGTTCGATCTGATCTTAGACTAGGAATGAACTCCGTATGCCTAAGCCAGCCGATGAAACGAGCAGGTGGGCGGGTGGGCAGGCACTATTCCGGCCAGAAAGACGAGATGCACATGCCGTGGATCGATAGGGTGGTAGGTGGGTTTAGGCACATCTTCATATTGCTGTGTGCCAATGCCATTTTTATGGCTTCTAAATTCATACAATGGTCCCTTCAACCTTCACGTGAAGTTTCATGGCAAGACGACTCGTTTTCTATTTTTCACTATTTTCCCAACTTTTAACGGTTCGGGATTTTTTAAAATTTTTTCGGAAGAAGTTTTGGCCCCAAACTTGGTTGACGTGATCCTTGTATTGTTGTTTGCATGCATAAAAAAGTTCAGCTAAAAACTCGGAGTGTACAAGATTTTGTGACCATTTGAATAAATTGTCCCCATTTCAGACACTTTAATGCTACTGGCAGCAAACCTATAAAATCTCAAATGCTCTTTAAGGGGGTGTGAGTTCTTGAGGTTTGATGAGGGATAGGGGGCCAATATAAGGGCCAAGTACCAGCACCCATCACACATCATGTGCGCACACCCCCCAGCCCCTCAGATCGTTGGAACCCCAACGCCACCGATCAGGTTCTCTGGCGATGCTCTGACGATGATGCCCCGGCGAAGAAAAATACGACACCAGCACATGCGTAAGCCCAGCATGTGCTGCTACAACTCTTGATCTGGTCTGATCTTAGACTGGGAATGATCTCCGTATGCTTAGACTGGGAAAGAACTCCGTATGCCAAAGTCAACCTACGAAACGAAGGTACGGGCGCTCAGCCGACCAGAGGGGCGGGATGCACAAGTCGGGGATCCGTCAGGTCCCCCTCTGTGTGCTGCCGATCCTGCTGCCACAACCCTTGATCTGGTCTGATCTCAGACTGGGAATGAACTCCGTATGCCTAACCCAACCGACGAAATGAGCGGGTGGGCGGGCATTACATCGGCAAGAGAGACTGGATGCGCAAGCCGTGGATTGATAGGGTGGTAGGTGAGTTTAGGCACATCTTCATATTTCTACGTGCCTATTCCATTTTAATGGCTTGTAAATTCATAAAATGGTCCCTTAAGCCTTCACGTGAAGTTTCATGGCAAGACGACTCGTTTTCTATTTTCCATGATTTTTGAAACCTTTTACGGTTCAAGATTTTTTAAAATTTTTTCGGAAGGATTTTTGGCCCCAATTTCATGATCCTTGTATTTTTGTTCGTATGCACAAAAAAATTTAGCTAAAAACTCCAAGTGTACAATATTTTGTGACCATTTGAAAAAAGTGTCCCCAGTTCAAACACTTTAATGGCTACTGGCAACAAACCTGTAAAATCTCAAATGCTTTTTAAGGGGGTGTGAGTTCTCGAGGTTTGATGAGGGATAGGGGGGCCAATATAAGGGCCAAGTACCAGCACCCACGGCACATCATGTGCGCACACCCCCCGGCCCCCCCGATCATCGGAACCCAAATGTCGTCGGTCAAGTTCTCCGACGATGCTCTGACGATGGTGCCCCGGTGAAGAAAAATATGGCACCAACATATGCCTGAGCCCAGCATGTGCGGTCCAGTCCGATCTTAGACTAGGAATGAACTCCGTATGCTTAGACTGGGAATGAACTCCATATGCCTAAGTCAACCAACGAAACTACCGTGCGGGTGTTCAGCCGGCCAGAGGGGCGGGATACGTAAGCCGGGGATCGGCTGGGTCCCCCTCTACATGCTTCCGATCCTACTATCACAACCCTTAGTCTGGTTCAATCTTAGACTGGGAATGAACTCCGTATGCCTAAGCCAACTGACGAAACGAGCGGGCGGGAGGGCACTACGCCAGCCAGAGAGACAGGATGCGCACGTCATCGATCGATAGGGTGGTAGGGGGTTTAGGCACATCTTCATATTTCTGTGTGCCAATGCCATTTTTATGGCTCTAAAATTCATACAATGGTCCTTTAAGCCTTCACGTGAAGTTTCATGGCAAGACGACTCGTTTTCTATTTTTCACAATTTTTGAAACTTTCTGTGTTTCGAGATTTTTAGAAATTTTTTTGAAAGGAGTTTTGGCCCCAAACTTGTTAGACATGATCCTTGTATTTTTGTTGGCATTCACAAAAATATTTAGCTAAAAACTCGAAGTGTACAAGATTTTGTGACCATTTGAAAAAAGTGTCCCTATTTCAGACACTTTAATGGCTACTGGCAGCAAACCTGTAAAATCTCAAATGCTCTTTAAGGGGGTGTGAGTTCTCGAGGTTTGAAAAGGGATAGGGGGCCAATATAAGGGCCAAGTACCAGCACCCATCGTACATCATGTGTGCACACCCCCAATGCTGGAACCCCAATGCCGCCGATCAGGTTCTCCGGCGATGCTCCGACGATGGTGCCCCGGTGAAGAAAAATACAGCACCAACACATGCCCGAGCCCAGCATGTGCTGGCACAACCCTTGGTCCAGTCCGATCTTAGACTGGGAATGAACTCCGTATGCTTAGACTGGGAATGAACTCCGTATGCCTAAGTCAACCAATGAAACTAGCGTACGGGTGCTCAGCCGGCCAAAGGGGCGGGATGCGCAAGATGGGGATCGGCCGGGTCCCCCTCTATGTGTTGTCGATCCTGCTATCACAACCCTCATTCTAGTTCGATCTTAGACTGGGAATGAACTTCGTATGCCTAAGCCAACCGATGAAACGAACGGGCGGTAGGGCACTACGCCGACCAGAGAGACGGGATGCGCAAGCCGTGGGTCGATAGGGTGGTAGGTGGGTTTAGGCACATCTTCATATTTCTGCATGCCAATGCCATTTTTATGGCTTGTAAATTCATACAATGGTCCCTTAAGCCTTCACGTGAAGTTTCATGGCAAGACAACTCGTTTTCTATTTTTCAGGATTTTTAAAACTTTTTGCGGTTCAGGATTTTTTAAAATTTTTTCAGAAAGAGTTTTGGCCCCAAACCTGGTAGACGTGATCCTTGTATTTTTTTTGGCATGCACAAAAAAATTCAGCTAAAAACTCAAAGTGTACAAGATTTTGTGACCATTTGAAAAAAGTCTCCCCATTCCGAACACTTTGAGTTCTCGAGGTTTGATAAGGGATAGGGGGCCAATATAAGGGCCAAGTACCAGCACCCATCACACATCATGTGCACACACCCCCCAGCCCCCCCGATCACCGGAACCTCAATGCCACCGGTCAGGTTCTCCGATGATGTTGCCCCGATGAAGAAAAATACGGCACCAACACATGCCCGAGCCCAGCATTTGCTGCCACAACCCTCGATCCGATCCGATCTTAGACTGGGAATGAACTCTGTATGCTTAGATTGGGAATGAACTCCGTATGCCTAAGTCAACCAACGAAACAAGCGTACGGGTGCTCAGCCGGCCATACGGGGCGAGATGCACAAGCCGGGGATCGACCGGGTCCCCCTCTGCGTGCTACCGATCCTGCTGCTGCAACCCTTGGTCCAGTCTGATCTTAGACTGGGAATGAATTCCGTATGCCTAAGCCAACCAATGAAACAAGCGGGCGGGCGGGCGGGCACTACGCCCGCCAGAGAGACGGGATGCGCAAGCCGTGGATCGATAGGGTGGTAGGTGGGTTTAGGCACATCTTCATATTTCTACGTGCCAATGCCATTTTTATTGCTTGTAAATTCATACAATGATCCCTTAATCCTTCACGTGAAGTTTCATGGCAAGACGACTCATTTTCTATTTTTCACGATTTTTGAAACTTTTTGAGGTTCAGGATTTTTTAAAATTTTTTCGGAAGGAGTTTTGGCCCCAAACTTGGTAGATGTGATCCTTGTATTTTTGTTGGCATGCACAAAAAAATTCAGCTAAAAACTGGAAGTGCACAAGATTTTGTGACCATTTTAAAAAAGTGTCCCCATTTCAGACACTTTAATGGCTACTAGCAGTAAACCTGTAAAATCTCAAATGCTCTTTAAGGGGGTGTGAGTTCTCGAGGTTTGATGAGAGATAGGGGGCCAATATAAGGGCCAAGTACCAGCACCCATCGCACATCATGTGCGCACACCCCCCGGCCCCCTCGATCACCGGAACCCCAAAGCCGCCGGTCAGGTTCTCCGACGATGCTCCGGCGATGGTGGCCTATCTCTCAAGCCCCCTATCTCTCCGAAGATGCTCCGGCAATGGTGCCCTATCTTTCAAGCATCACGTACACCATCGCGGGCGGGCAGGCACTACGTCGACCAGAGAGACGGGATGCGCAAGCCGTAGATCGATAGGGTGGTAGGTGGGTTTAGGCACATCTTCATATTTCTGTGTTCCAATGCCATTTGTATGGCTTGTAAATTCATACAATGGTCCTTAAGCCTTCACGTGAAATTTCATGGCAAGACGACTCGTTTTCTATTTTTCACGATTTTTGAAACTTTTTACGGTTCGAGATTTTTTAAAATTTTTTTGGATGGAGTTTTGGCCCCTAACTTGGTAGACGTGATCCTTGTATTTTTGTTGGCATGCACAAAAAAATTCAGCTAAAAAATGGAAGTGTACAAGATTTTGTGACCATTTGAAAAAAGTGTCCCCATTTGAGACACTTTAATGGCTACTGGCAGCAACCTGTAAAATCTCAAATTGTCTTTAAGGGGGTGTGAGTTCTCGAGGTTTGATGAGGGATACGAGGCCAATATAAGGGCCAAGTACCAGCAAACATCGCACATCATGTGCGCACACCCCCCGGCCCCCCTGATCGCCGGAACCCCAATGTCGCCGGTCAGGTTCTCTGGCGATGCTCCGACGATGGTGCCCCGACGAAGAAAAATGCGGCACCAACACATGCCCGAGCCCAGCATGTGCTGTCGAAACCCTCGGTCTGATCCGATCTTAGACTGGGAATTAACTTCGTATGCTTAAACTGAGAATGAACTCCGTATGCCTAAGTCAACCCATGAAACGAGCGTGCGGGTGCTCAACCGGCCAGAGGGGCGGGATGCGCAAGCCGAGGATCAACCAGGTCCCCCTCTACATGCTGTCGATCCTACTACCATAACCTTCGGCCCGATACGATCTTAGACTGGGAATCAACTCCATATGCCTAAGCCAACTGATGAAACAAGAGCCAGAGAGACGGGAAGCGCAAGCTGTGGATCGATAGGGTGGTAGGTGGGTTTAGGCCCATCTTCATATTTCTGCATGTCAACGCCATTTTTATGGCTTGTAAATTCATACAATGGTCCCTTAAGCCTTCACGTGAAGTTTCATGGCAAGAAGACTCGTTTTCTATTTTTGACGATTTTCAAAACTTTTTGCGGTTCAGGATTTTTTAAAATTTTTTTGGAAGGATTTTTGGCACAAACTTGGTAGACGTGATCCTTGTATTTTTGTTGGCATGCACAAAAAAATTCAGCCAAAAACTCGAAGTGTACAAGATTTTGTGATCATTTGAAAAAGTGTCCCCATTTCAGACACTTTAATGGCTACTGGCAACAAACCTGTAAAATCTCAAATGCTCTTTAAGGCGGTGTGAGTTCTCGGGGTTTGATGAGGGATAGGGGATCAATACAAGGGCCAAGTACCAGCACCCATCGCACATCATGTACGCACACCTCCCTGACCCCCCTGATCGCCAGAACCCCAATGCCGTCGATCAGGTTCTCCGGTGATGCTCTGGTGATGGTGCCCCGACGAAGAAAAATACGACACAAACACATGCCCGAGCCCAGCATGTGCTGCCGCAACCCTCGGTCTGGTCCGATCTTAGACTGGGAATGAACTCCATATGCTTAGACTGGGAATGAACTCCATATGCTTAGACTGGGAATGAACTCCGTATGCCTAAGTCAACCCATGAAACGAGCGTGTGGGTGCTCAACCGGCCAGAGGGGCGGGATGCGTAACCGAGGATCGATCGGGTCCCCCTCTGCATGCTATTGATCTTGCTGCTGCAACCCTCGGTCTGGTCTGATCTTAGACTGGGATTGAACTCTATATGCCTAAGCTAACCAACAAAATGAGCGGGCGGGCGGGCACTACACCGGTCACAGACACGAGATGCGCAAGCCGTGGATCGATAGGGTGGTAGGTGGGTTTAGGCACATCCTCATATTTCTGCATGCCAATGCCATTTTTATGGCTTGTAAATTCATACAATGGTCCCTTAAGCCTTCATGTGAAGTATTATGGTAAGATGACTCATTTTCTATTTTTCACTATTTTTGAAACTTTTTGCGGTTCAGGATTTTTTAAAATTTTTTCGAAACGATTTTTGGTCCCAATCTTGGGAGACGTGATCCTTGTATTTTTGTTGGCATGCACAAAAAAATTCAGCCAAAAACACAAAGTGTACAAGATTTTGTGATCATTTGAAAAAAGTGTCCTCATTTTAGACACTTTAATGGCTACTGGCAGCAAACCTGTAAAATCTCTAATGTTCTTTAAGGGGATTTGAGTTCTCGAGGTTTGATGAGGGATAGGGGGCCAATATAAGTGCCAAGTACCAGCACCCATCGCACATCATGTGTGCAAACCCCCCGGCCCCCGCAAACGCCATAACCCCAATGTCACCGGTCTGGTTCTCCGGCGATGCTCCAACAATGGTGCCCCGACGAAGAAAAATACAGCACCAACACACGCCTGAGCCCAGCATGTACTGCCGCTACCCTCGGTCTGATCCGATCTTAGACTGGGAATGAACTCCATATGCTTAGACTAGGAATGAACTCCGTATGCCTAAGTCAACCCAAGAAATGAGCGTGCGGGTGCTCAGCCGGCCAGAGGGGAAGGATGCGCAACCAGGGATCGGTCGGGTCCCCCACTGCATGCTACCGATCCTGCTACTGCAACCCTCAGTCTGGTTCAATCTTAGACTGGAATGAACTCTGTTTGCCTAAGCCAACCAACGAAAGAGTAGGCAGGCAGGCGGGTGGGCATTACATCGGCCAGAGAGACGGGATGCACAAGTCATGGATCGATAGGGTGGTAGGTGGGTTTAGGCACATCTTTATATTTCTGCATGCCAATGCCATTTTTATGGCTTGTAAATTCATACAATAGTCCCTTAAGCCTTCACGTGAAGTTTCATGGCAAGATGACTCGTTTTCTATTTTTCACAAATTTTGAAACTTTTTGCAGTTCGAGAATTTTTAAAATTTTTTTGAAGGATTTTTGGCCCCAAACTTGTTAGTTGTGATCCTTGTATTTTTGTTGGCGTGCAGACACTTTAATGGCCACTGGCAGCAAACCTGTAAAATCTGAAATACTCTTTAAGGGGTGTGAGTTCTTGGGGTTTGACGAGGGGTAGGGGGCCAATATAGGGGCCAATATAAGGGCCAAGTACCGGCACCCATCGCACATCATGTGCGCACACCCCCCGACCCCCTCGATCATCGAAACCCCAATGCCGTCGGTCAGGTTCTTCGACGATACACCGACGATGGTACACCGACGAGGAAAAATACGGCACCAACACATGCCCGAGCCCAGCATGTGCTGCCGCAACCCTCGGTCTAGTCCGATCTTAGACTGGGAATGAACTCCGTATGCTTCGACTAGGAATGAACTCCGTATGCCTAAGTCAACACATGAAACAAGCATGCGGGTGCTCAGCCGGCCAGAGCGGCAAGATGCACAAGCCGGGGATCGGCTGGGTCTCCTTCTACGTGTTGTCGATCCTGCTACCGCTACCCTCAGTCTAGTCTGATCTTAGATTGGGAATGAACTCCGTATGCCTAAGCCAACCGACGAAACGAGAGGGCGGGCGGGTGGGCGGGCACTACGTAGGCGAGAGAGACGGGATGCGCAAGCCGTGGATCGATAGGGTGGTAGGTGGGTTTAGGCGCATCTTCATATTTTTGCATGCCAATGCCATTTTTATGGCCTGTAAATTCATACAATGGTCCCTTAAGCCTTCACGTGAAGTTTCATGGCAAGACGACTCGTTTTCTATTTTTTAGGATTTTCGAAACTTTTTTTGGTTCGGGATTTTTTAAAATTTTTTCGGAAGGATTTTTGGCCCCAAACATGGTAGACATGATCCTTGTATTTTTTTTGGCATGCACAAAAAAATTCAGCTAAAAACTCAAAGTGTACAAGATTTTGTGACCAATTGAAAAAAGTGACCCCAATTCAGACACTTTAATCGCTACTGGCAGCAAACCTATAAAATCTCAAAAGCTCTTTAAGGGGGTGTGAGATCTCGAGGTTTGATGAGGGATAGGGGGCCAATATAAGGGCCAAGTACTAGAACCCATCGCACATTATGTGCGCACACCCCCTCGACCCCCCCGATCGTCGGAACCCCAATGCCGCCGGTCAGGTTCTTCGCCGGTGCTCAAGCGATGGTGCCCCGGCGAAGAAAAATGTGACACCAACACATGCCCGAGCCCAGCATGTGCTGTCGTAACCCTCGGTCCGGTCCAATCTTAGATTGGGAATGAACTCCGTATGCTTACACTGTGAATGAACTTCGTATGCCTAAGTCAACCCATAAAACAAGCGTGTGGGTGCTCAGTCGGCCAGAGGGGCGGAATGCGCAAGCCGGGGATCGGTCGGGTCCCCCTATGCGTGCTGTCGATCCTGCTGCCACAACCTTCGGTTCGGTCTGATCTTAGACTGGGAATAAACTCCGTATGCCTAAGCTAACTGACGAAACGAACGGGTGGGCGGTTGGACGGGTGGGCGGGCACTACGCCGGCCAGAGAGACGGGAAGCGCAAGCCGTGAATCGATAGGGTGGTAGGTGGGTTTAGGCTCATCATCATATTTCTGCACGCCAATGCCATTTTTATGGCTTGTAAATTCATACAATGGTCCCTTAAGCCTTCACGTGAAGTTTCATGGCAAGACGACTCGTTTTCTATTTTTCAAGATTTTCGAAACTTTTTGTGGTTCGGGATTTTCTAAAATATTTTTGAAAGGATTTTTGACCCTAAACTTGGTTGACGTGATCCTTGTACTTTTTTTGGCATGCACAAAAAAATTCAGCTAAAAACTCGAAGTGTACAAGATTTTGTGACCAACTGAAAAAAGTGTCCCCAATTCAGACACTTTAATAGCTACTGGCTGCAAACCTGTAAAATCTCAAATGCTCTTTAAGGGGGTGTGAGATCTCGAGGTTTGATGAGGGATAGGGGGCTAATATAAGGGCCAAGTACTAGAACCCATCGCACATTATGTGCGCACACCCCCTGGCCCCCCCGATCGTCGGAACCCCAATGCCGTCGGTCAGGTTCTTCGTCGATGCTCCGACGATGGTGCCCCGGCGAAGAAAAATGTGACACCAACACATGCCCGAGCCCAGCATGTGCAGTCACAACCCTCGGTTTGATCCGATCTTAGACTGGGAATGAACTCTGTATGTTTAGACTAGGAATGAACTCTATATGCCTAAGTCAACCCACGAAATGAGCGTGCTGGTGCTCAGCCAGCCAGAGGGGTAGGATGCGCAAGCTGGGGATCGGTCAGGTCCCCCTATGCGTGCTGCCGATCCTGCTACCGCAACCTTCGGTTCGGTCTGATCTTAGACTGGGAATAAACTCCGTATGCCTAAGCCAACTGACGAAACGAACGGGTGGGCGGGTGGACGGGCGGGCGGGCACTAGTCGGCCAGAGAGACGGAAAGCGCAAGCCGTGGATCAATAGCGTGGTAGGTGGGTTTAGGCACATCTTCATATTTCTGCATGCCAATGCCATTTTTATGGCTTGTAAATTCATACAATGGTCCCTTAAGCCTTCACGTCAAGTTTCATGGCAAGATGACTCGTTTTTTATTTTTCACAAATTTTGAAACTTTTTGCGGTTCGAGATTTTTTAAAATCTTTTCGGAAGGATTTTTGGCCCCAAACTTGTTAGTTGTGATCCTTGTATTTTTGTTGGCATGCACAAAAAAATTCAGCTTAAAACTCGAAGTGTACAAGATTTTGTGACCATTTGAAAAAAGTGTCCCCATTTCAGACACTTTAATGGCTACTGGCAGCAAACCTGTAAAATCTCAAATGCTCTTTAAGGGAGTGTGAGTTCTTGAGGTTTGATGAGGGACAGGGGGCCAATATAAGGGCCAAGTGACAGCATCCATCACACATCATGTGCACACACCCCCTCGGCCCGTCCAATCGTCAGAACCCCAACGCCGGTGGTCAAGTTCTTTGACGATGCTCCGGCGATGGTGCCCCGATGAAGAAAAATACGGCACCAACACATGCCTGAGCCCAGCATGTGCTGCCGCAACCCTTGGTCCAGTCTGATCTTAGATTGGGAATGAACTCCATATGCCTAAATCAACCCACGAAACGAGCGTGCGGGTGCTCAACCGGCCAGAGGGGTGGGATACGTAAGCCGGGGATCAACCGGGTTTACCTCTGCGTGCTACCGATCCTGCTGTCGCAACTCTCTGTCCGGTCTGATCTTAGACTGGGAATGAACTTCGTATGCCTAAGCCAACAGATGAAACGAGCAGGCGGGTGGGCAGGCGGGCACTACACCAGCCAGATAGACGAGATCCGCAAGCCGTGGATCGATAGGGTGGTAGGTGGGTTTAGGCACATCTTAATATTTCTGCATGCCAATGACATTTTTGTAGCCTGTAAATTCAGACAATGGTCCCTTAAGCCTTCACGTGAAGTTTCATGGCAAGACAACTCGTTTTCTATTTTTCATGATTTTCAAAACTTTATACGGCTCAGGATTTTTTAAAATTTTTTCAGAAGGATTTTTGGCCCAAAACTTGGTAGACATGATCGTTGTATTTTTTTTGGCATGCACAAAAAAATTCAGCTAAAAACTCGAAGTGTACAAGATTTTGTGACCATTTGAAAAAAGTGTCCCCATTTCAGACACTTTAATGGGTACTGGCAGCAAACCTATAAAATCTCGAATGCTCTTTAAGGGGGTGTGAGTTCTCGAGGTTTGATGAGGGATAGGGGGCCAATATAAGAGCCAAGTACCAGCACCCATCGCACATCATGTGCACACACCCCCCGGCTCTCCCGAACGCCGGAACCCCAATGCCGTCAGTCAGGTTCTCCGACGATGCTCCGACGATGGTGCCCTGGCGAAGAAAAATGCGGCACCAACACATGCCCGAGCCCGGCATGTGCTGCCACAATCCTCGGTCCGGTAAGATCTTAGACTGGGAATGAACTCCTTACGGTTAGACTGGGAATCAACGCCGTATGCCTAAGTCAACCCACGAAACGAGCGTGCAGGTGCTCAGTCGGCCAGAGGGGCGGGATACGCAAGCCGGGGATCGACTGGGTCCCCCTCTGCGTGTTGCCCATCCTGTTGCTGCAACCCTCCATCTAGTCCGATCTTAGACTAGGAATGAACTCCGTATGCCTAAGCCAACCGACGAAACGAGCGGGCGGGCACTACATTGACTAGAGAGACGGGATGCGCAAGCCGTGGATCGATAGGGTGGTAGGTGGGTTTAGGCACATGTTCATATTTCTGCATGCCAATGCCATTTTTAGGGCTTGTAAATTCATACAATGGTCCCTTAAGCCTTCACGTGAAGTTTCATGGCAAGACGACTAGTTTTCTATTTTTCACAATTTTTGAAACTTTTTGCGGTTCGGGATTTTTTAAAATTTTTTTGGAAGGAGTTTTGCCCCCAATCTTGGTAGAAGTGATCCTTGTATTTTTCTTGGCTTGCACAAAAAAATTCAGCTAAAAACTCAAAGTGTACAAGATTTTGTGACCATTTGAAAAAAGTGTCCCTATTTAGACACTTTAATGGCTATTGGCAGCAAACCTATAAAATCTCAAATGCTCTTTAAGGGGGTGTGAGTTCTCGAGGTTTGATGAGGGATAGGGGGCCAATATAAGGGCCAAGTACCAGATCCCATCGCACATCATGTGCGCACACCCCCCGGCCCCCCGACCGCCGGAATCCCAAAGCTGCCGGTCAGGTTCTCCGACGATGCTCCGATGATGGTGCCTCGACGAAGAAAAATGCGGCACCAACACATGCCAAAGCCCAGCATGTGCTGCTGTAACCCATGGTCCAGTCCGATCTTAGACTGGGAATGAACTCCGTACGCCTAGTCAACCCACCAAACGAGCGTGCGGGTGCTCAGCCGGCCAAAGGGCGGGTTGTGTAAGCCGAGGATCGATCGGGTCCCCCTCTACGTGCTGCCGATCCTGCTGCCGCAACCCTTGGTCCGGTCCAATCTTAGACTGGGAATGAACTCCGTATGCCTAAACCAATCGATGAAACGAGCGGGTGGGCGTGCGGGCACTTCGCCGGCCAGAGAGACGAGATGCGCAAGCCGTGGATCGATAGAGTGATAGGTGGGTTTTGGTACATCATCATATTTCTGCATGCCAATGCCATTTTTATGGCTTGTAAATTCTTACAATGGTGCCTTAATTCTTGACGTGAAGTTTCATGGCAAGACAACTCGTTTTCTATTTTTCACGATTTTCAAAACTTTTTTTGGTTCAGGATTTTTTTAAATTTTTTCGGAAGGAGTTTTGGCCCCAAACTTGGTAGATGTGGTCCTTGTATTTTTGTTGGCATGCACAAAAAAATTCAGCTAAAAACTCGAAGTGTACAAGATTTTGTGACCATTTGAAAAAAGTGTCCTCATTTCGAACACTTTAATGGCTACTGGCAGCAAACCTGTAAAATCTCAAATGCTCTTTAAGGGGTGTGAGTTCTCAAGGTTTGATGAGGGATAGGGGGCCAATATAAGAGCCAAGTACCAGCACCCATCACACACCATGTGCACACACCCCCCAGGCCCCCCCGATCGTCGGAACCCTAATGCTGCCAGTCAGGTTCTTCGACGATGGTGCCCCAGCGAAGAAAAATGCAGCACCAACACATGCCCGAGCCCAGCATGTGCTGCCGTAACCCTCGGTCCAGTCTGATCTTAGACTGGGAATGAACTCCATATGCTTAGACTGGGAATGAACTCCGTATGCCTAAGTCAACCCATGAAACGAGCGTGCGGGTTCTCAGCCGACCAGAGGGGCGGGATGCGCAAGTCGGGGATCGGTTGAGTCCTCTTCTATGTGCTGTCGATACTGCTACCGCAACCTTCAGTCCAGTCCGATCTTAGACTGGGAATGAACTCCGTATGTCTAAGCCAACTGACAAAACGAGCGGGCAGGTGGATGGGCGGGCACTACGCTGGCCAGAGAGACGGGATGCGCAAGCCGTAGATCGATAGCATGGTAGGTGGGTTTAGGCACATCTTTATATTTCTGCATGCCAATGCCATTTTTCTGGCTTGTAAATTCGTACAATGGTCCCTTAAACCTTCTCGTGAAGTTTCAGGGCAAGACGACTCGTTTTCTATTTTTCATAATTTTTGAAACTTTTTGCCGTTCAGGATTTTTTAAAATTTTTTCGGAAGGACTTTTGGCCCCAAACTTGGTAGCTGTGATCCTTGTATTTTTGTTGGCATGCATAAAAAAATTCAGCTAAAAACTCGAAGTGTACAAGATTTTATGACCATTTCAAAAAAAATGTCCCCATTTCAGACACTTTAATTGCTACTGGCAGCAAACCTGTTAAATCTCAAATGCTCTTTAAGGGGGTGTGAGTTCTCGAGGTTTGATGAGGGATAGGGGGCAAATATAAGGGCCAAGTACAAGCACCCATCGTACATCATTTGCGCACACCCCCCACCCCCCGATCGATGAAACCCCAATGCTGCCAGTCAGGTTCTTCGACGTTGCTCCGGCGATGGTGCCTCGACGAAGAAAAATGCGACAAGAACACATGCCCGAGCCCTACATGTTCTGCCGCAACCCTCGATCATGTTCGATCTTAGACTGGGAATGAACTCCGTATGCCTAAGTCAACCCATGAAACGAGCATGTTGGTGCTCAGCCAGTTAGAGGGGCGAGATGCGCAAGCCGGGGATCGGCCGGGTCCCCCGCTGCATGCTGTCATAAGCCTCAGTCCGGTCTGATCTTAGACTAGGAATGAACTCCGTATGCCTACGCCAACCGAAGAAATGAGTGGGCGGGCGGGCGGGCACTACGTAGGCCAGAGAGACGGGATGCGCAAGCCGTGGATCGATAGGGTGGTAGGTGGGTTTAGGCACATCTTTATATTTTTATGTGCCAATGCCATTTTTATGGCTTGTAAATTCATACAATGGTCCCTTAAGCCTTCACGTGAAGTTACATGGCAAGACGACTAGTTTTCTATTTTTCATGATTTTCAAAACTTTTTGCAGTTCGGGATTTTTTAAAATTTTTTGGAAAGGAGTTTTGGCCCCAAACTTGGTAGATGTGATCCTTGTATTTTTGTTCGCATGCACAAGAAAATTCAGCTAAAAACTCAAAGTGTACAATATTTTGTGACCATTTGAAAAAAGTGTCCTCATTTCAGACACTTTAATGGCTACTTGCAGCAAACCTGTAAAATCTCAAATGCTCTTTAATGGGTGTGAGTTCTCAAGGTTTGATGAGGGATGGGGGGCCAATATAAGGGCCAAGTAGCAGCACCCATCACACATCATGTGCGCACACCCCCCGGCCCCCCCGATCGCCGGAAACCCAATGCCACCGGTCAGGTTCTCCAGCGTTGCTCCGACGATGGTGCCCCGACGAAGAAAAATGCGGCATGAATACATGCCTAAGCCTAGCATGTGCTGCTACAACCCTCGGTCATGTCCGATCTTAGACTGGGAATGAACTCCGTAAGCTTAGAATGGGAATGAACTCCGTATCCCAAGTCGACCCACGAAACGAGCGTGCGGGTGCTCAGCCGACCAGAGGGGTGAGATGCGCAAGTCGAGGATCGGTTGGGTCCCCCTCTGCATGCTGCCGTAACCCTCGGTCCGGTCTGATCTTAGACTAGGAATGAACTCCGTATGCCTACACCAACTGACGAAACTAGTGGGCGGGCAGGCGAGCAGGCGGGCACTACGCCGGTCAGAGAGGTGAGATGCGCAAGCCGTGGATCGATAGGGTGGTAGGTGGGTTCAGGCACATCTTCATATTTCTGCATGCCGATGCCATTTTTATGGCTTATAAATTCATACAATGGTCCCTTAAGCCTTCACGTGAAGTTTCATGGCAAGACGACTCGTTTTCTATTTTTCTCGCTTTTTGAAACATTTTGCTGTTCGGGATTTTTTAAAATTTTTTGGAAAGGAGTTTTGGCCCCAACCTTGGCATACGAGATCCTCGTATTTTTATTGGCATGCACAAAAAAATTCAACAAAAAACTCAAAGTGTACCAGATTTTGTGACCATTTGAAAAAAGTGTCCCCATTTCAGACACTTTAATGGCTACTGGCAGCAAACCTGTAAAATCTCAAATGGTCTTCAAGGGGGTGTGAGTTCTTGAGGTTTGATGAGGGATAGGGGCCAATATAAGGGCCAAGTACCAGCACCCATTGCACATCATGTGCACACACCCCCCCCGGCCCCGTCGATCGTCGAAACCCCAATGCCGCCGGTCAGGTTCTCCGGTAATGCTCCGGTGATGGTGCCCCGACAAAGAAAAATACGGCACCAACACATGCCCGAGCCCAGCATGTGCTGCCACAACCCGCGGTCCGGTCCAATCTTAGACTAGGAATGAACTCCGTATGCTTAGACTGGGAATGAACTCCGTATGCCGAAGTCAACCCACAAAACAAACGTGCGGGTGCTCAACCGACCAAAGGGGCGAGATGCGTAAGTCTGGGATCGGTCGGGTCCCCGTCTACGTGCTACCGATCCTGCTACCACAACCCTCGGCTCGGTCCGATCTTAGAATGGGAATGAACTCCGTATGCCTAAGCCAACCGACGAATCAAGCGGGCGGGCGGACTGGCGGGCACAACACCGGCCAGAGAGACGAGATGCGTAAGCCGTGGATCGATAGGGTGGTAGGTGGGTTTAGGCACATCTTCATATTTATATGTGCCAATGCCATTTTTATATCTTGTAAATTCATACAATGGTCCCTTAAGCCTTCACGTGAAGTTTCATGGCAAGATGACTCATTTTCTATTTTTCACGATTTTTGAAACTTTTTGCGGTTCGAGTTTTTTAAAATTTTTTCGGAAGGAGTTTTGGCCCCAAACTTGGTAGACATGATGCTTGTATTTTTGTTGGCATGCACAAAAACATTCAGCTAAAAATTCGAATTGCACAAGATTTTGTGACCATTTGAAAAAAGTGTCCCCATTTTAGACACTTTAATGGCTACTGGCAGCAAACCTGTAAAATCTCAAATGCTCTTTAAGGGGGTGTGAGTTCTCGAGGTTTGATGAGGGATAGGGGGCCAATATAAGGGCAAGTACCACACCCACCACACATCATGTGCGCACACCCCCCTCGGCCCCCCGATCGTCGAAACACCAATGCCGCCGATCAGGTTCCCTGGCGAGGCTCCTACGATGGTGCCCCGACGAAGAAAAATACGGCACCAACACACGCCCGAGCCCAGCATGTGCTGCCGCAACCCTCGGTCCGGTCTGATCTTAGACTGGGAATGAACTTCGTATGCTTAAACTGGGAATGAACTCCGTATGCCTAAGTCAATCCACAAAACGAGCGTTTGGGTGCTCAGCCGGCCAAAGGGGCGGGATGCATAAGCCGGGGATCGGCCAGGTCCCCCTCTACGTGCTGTCGATCCTGCTACTACAACCGTCTATCCGGTTCAACCTTAGACTGGGAATGAACTCTGTATGCGTAAGTCAACCGACGAAACGAACGGGCGGGCGGGCGGGCGGGTGGGTACTACGCCGGCCAGAGAGATGGGATGCGCTAGCCGTGGATCGATAGGGTGGTAGGTGGGTTTAGGCACATCTTCATATTTCTACATGCCAATGCCATTTTTATGGCTTGTAAATTCATACAATGGTCCTTTAAGCCTTCACGTGAAGGTTCTTGGCAAGACGACTCATTTTCTATTTTTCACGATTTTCAAAAATTTTTACAGTTCGAGATTTTTGAAAATTTTTTCGAAAGGATTTTTGGCCCCAAACTTGGTAGACGTGATCCTTGTATTTTTTTTGGCATGCACAAAACAATTCAGCTAAAAACTCGAAGTGTACAAGATTTTCTGACCATTTGAAAAAAACGTCCCCATTTCAGACACTTTAATGGCTACTGGCAGCAAACCTGTAAAATCTCAAATGGTCTTTAAGGGGGTGTGAGTTCTTGAGGTTTGATGAGGGATAGGGGGCCAATATAAGGGCCAAGTACCAGCACCCATCGCACATCATGTGCGAACACCCCCCGGCCCCCTCGATCGTCGAAACCCCAATGCCGCCGGTCAGGTTCTTTGACGATGGTGCCCCGACGAAGAAAAATGCGGCACCAACACATGCCCTAGCCCAGCATGTGCTACCGGTTTTCAAGTTCAACCTTTTTGGGACTTAAAATAATACCGTGAAAAATAAATTCTTGAGCAATGAGATTCAGCTGTTTCCTGTGCTCATCTAAAGTATTAGAAAATATTAAAATATCATCAATATATACACAGCAAAATTGTTTATGTTTGCTAAAAATAGTATCCATCCAACGCTGAAATATTTGAGGTGCGTTGCATAGACCGAAAGGCATAATAGTCCATTGGTAATGGCCTGTTGGTGCACTGAAGGCAGTGAGGGGTTTAAAGGTTTCATTAAGCATGATTTGCTAAAAACCTGACTTACAATCAAATTTAGAAAAGTATTTAGCATTTTTTGCTAAATTAATTAAAACATCTTTTCGAGGGATAAAATAGCCATCAAAAACAAGATTTTGGTTTAATTTCTTGTAATTAATAACCATACGGGGTTTACCTCGTTTAATCTCATAATGGTTTCTTACCAAAAATGCTGGACTGGAATGTGGACTGGTAGTAGTTCTATCAGACCTTTGTCGAGCAATTCTAAAATTTGAACTTCAAATTCATCTATATCCTGTTTGGTATAGATCATTGGTTTTACTCGAATAATATTTTTTGGAGATTGAAGAGTAAGTTCACAGTATCTTGGACTGCGCTTCCAAAGCTTCAATGGGTCTTCACTAAAGTTTTCCTGTAAAATTCTATAAAGCCAATGTTTTTCATTAATAGCTTTAACTTCAGAAATATGTGTTATTTCCGGTTGAAAACCATTATCACAAACATGATTGTGCTTGGATAATAAAGGAACATCTATTGATTTTTTATCAATAGTAAAAACAAGATAATCAGAAAAAACTAAAAAGGGTAAATATTTATGTATGAAATTATTTCCTAATAACATGTCTCCATGCATATTGGGAAAACATAATATTTCAGGTATAATAAACTTTTTATCATTTAAGGCAATAGGTATATTTTTTTGCCTTTAGGTTAACAATGGTTTCTTTACCATCGATACCGACTATTATTATAGGATGCTTCATAGGTTGCCATTTGGTTGACGGCAAAGCATTAGGGCGACAGCTAGAGATTGTTGCTCCTGTGTCAATCAAAATATTTAAACTATAGGGTTTATAGTTTTGAAAATAAAAAGAACCCTCAATATAAGTATAATATCTTACTTTGTTAGCAAAAGATATTATTTCTTTAGAGATGCGAAAATTATTTATAGAATGAAACATTTTAATATCTTCAGTTCTAGGTTTTCTAGAAGAAGAAGTGTGTGAATTAATCACAGAGTTAACAGAATGATAATGGGTTTGATTATCAACTGTACCTTACTGAGATGGATTATCTCCGGCAAAAATAAGAATTTGAACAGATTTTGTATTACTTGATTAGCGCATACTATTTGCTCGTCGTAGGGTTTCTGTACTGTTGGTACCATGAAATCCTGAAAAAGAACTTCGATATGGAGTACAAAAAGATTGGTTACTAGTTATACTCTCATTATCATCATCTGTTTGATGTTAAAAAATATTTACTGGGGGTAAAACCAGGTTTGGATTAAAACTGGTTGATTCATTTGGATTTTTAAAGTAAAGATTTTTTCCGGATGAGAAAAATTCTAAACTTGGAACTTTCTGTTTTTCAGAAGTACTAGTAAGATCTTCGAGACACCATCGTTTTGGGATTGATAAATCTGTGAGATATACTAATCTAGGTTTAATTTCTGAATCAAAAGAGTTTGGTTCAAAAATTTCAATAATATTAGAATCTATCAGTTTGATAGAAGTATTAGTAGTATTTGTAAATTCATAAACTGCTGACTAGTTGATTGAAAGATCATGCGATGTTGATTCGAAATCAGAATTGAGTATTTTGATTCGAAGACATAAACATTTTTCAATGTTTTCATCAAAAATAGAAATAAAATAGTTTGGTTTAACTTTAAATAAAACAACTCCTGCTGTTAAATTGGATTGGATTCCTCCGATTACAGCATTAGTAGGGTTTTGAAAACGGTGGTCCATTAAAACAGCTATGATAGGAATATCCTTTGTGGATAAAAATAGTGGTTTAATGGTGATCAAAATCATACCGATATGGATGTAATTGACCTTTGGATACTTAGAAAGAAAATTGTTTATTTTCTTTTTAGTAAAAAGAGAAATTTCTACTGAGCCTTGTTTAGTGTCAATAGCGACAGTATCACCAGATAGTTTTTCTATATGGCGTTTAGACCAAGGTTGGAACTTTTTAAACCAACTTGTCTTATAAATCTCATCTAGTTTGATGAGTTGTAATTCTTTAATTTTTTCATCAGAAATCAAATGAGATTTTCTCATAATATTCTTAAGTTTTACCATACCTTCTTCTTTGGTAGTGGTTGTACCTGTAGAAGAGGAAACTGAAACATTATCTATGTTAGATTCAGTATTTAGCATAAAAATAAAGTGAGATTCATCATCAGAAGAACTATAATCAGTTTCAGAGAAAACTTCATAATAAATTTCTTCATCAGATAATTCATCAGCAAAACAAATTTGAAGAAAACTTTCATCAAGTTTTTTGATCATTTTCTTTCCACTTTTTCCTTTGTTAGGACAAGTGTTTGCATAGTGACCTTCTTGATCACAAAGAAAACATTTACAAGTTGTTTTAGAAGAGGGTTTTTTCTTCTTTTTAACAACAAATTTACCTTTTTTAGGTTTAAAAGTTGTAGGTTTCCATTTTTTCCAAAAATATTTTCGTTTTTTCTTAAAACGGGTTTTCTTTGAAAAAGATGGTTTGTTACAACCAAATTCAAATTCATTTTCCAAAATCTTTGTACATTGTTTATACGAAAGTTTGGATTTTGCCTGTTTTGCAGTTTTTTACTTCAAACAGTATTCTGTTACCTGTGTTTGAACGTAGTGTATTCTACATCCAAGAGTATCATAAAGTTCTATACTGGGATTTGCAACATGAACAGTTTTGAGTTTTAACTCAAGGTAAATAGGGTAATTTTGAGAACTTAATTCATCCCATGGTGAGGGTAGTTTAAGAAAATATTGTTGTAACCAAAAGTTGGAATGTTTTTCATCCAATTTTTGATATTCAAAAAGATATTTTTTAGAAAATTCATCTAAAAACTTTATATCACATAATTTTAATTTAGATAAAATAAATTGAGCTTCTTGAGTAGGATCCAGGGATTCTGTATTGCCATAAAACTCATTTTTTTTAAGATTTGGGTTAAATCTTTCAAAAGTTGAGGGATATTACCGACAGTTAACAGAGAGGCTTTCTGCTGTTCTCCGAGGGTTGTTGTTTCCCATTTCTTTAGAAATTGTAGGACATCACCTTGCCATGTGCCACAGAAGTAGTTGAGGAATCTTTCTCGTCCCCATGTATCCTTGTAATTTGTGACTACAATAGACATAGATTGTGCCCAATCATCTATGGTTTTTCCATAGTTTTGAAGAGGGACTTTGGTTAATTCTAAATATGTACATCCTTGAAAAACCGTTCGTTTGTTTAACGAATCGATAAAAAGGATTTCTTGCTGAACCTGACTTGTTTGGCCAGAATCAGAAGTTTGTTTTATCTCATCTTTGATCTCATCCTTGTTTAGGTGAGCATATTTTTCCTTAAGATGAGGAAAATGTTGATCCATTATATCAGGATCTAGTAAATATGGAAATTGCCTTATATCATCAATATCTGGGTTAGATATTGCTTCAACTTTTCTCTTCCCACTCGCCTCTGGTTGAGGGGTTGGAATTTCTTTTGGTTTTGGATCTGTTTGATCATCAGAACTATCTTCTTCATCAGATGTGGTTTCATCGGATGAAGGTGGTTCATCATTGACTACTGGGTTAGTAGCAAGAATTTCAAAATTATCTTCTACAATATCACTAGCCTCTTCACTACTGATACTGGTTGTACCATAGTTGAGCATATAATGATATTTGTATTTAAGAAACAGATCTTTATGTTCTTCATAAAGTGTTTCTATAGCATTAAGGTAATCAATCCGTTGTTGCGGATCATTACAATCCTCAATTTTTGATTTAAAATTTTCAATAAGATATTTATAAGAGTCGAAATCAAGTTGTTCTTGTTTCACCTTTGCAGAGGTAGAAGATGAGGGTTTGTCATCATTCATCATAATATTGCCATAGTAAAGTGGTCCAAAATCAGTAGATGTTTCAGAGGGAACATGCTTTTGGTCCATCTTTTCTACAAGCATATCAACTTTATCTTCTATATTATCAATTTTTACAAAAAGTTTATGAAAGAAAGAAGAAGTTAAATCTATTAAACCATTTACAGTTCTACTTATGCTAATATTACTAGATTCATACTTAGGATCTATATGCAAGTCATGATTATAAGACTTATCCTGACAGATACAAGAATTTTCTTCATAAGTTTCCATGTTTCTAGTGCTTAAAACCGTTGTGCTGTTCTGAAACGCTAGCAACAAAAGGCAACTCAGGCCACAAAAGCCAGCTATCAACTCAGATATGCACGTATGAGCTTTGAAATAAAGAGCTTATGTAGAAGATGCAAGTAAGAGTAAAGAAAATCTTACAAGATGAATAACAAGTAGATCTTTATTGTAGAACCAGCAATACAAGCTTTTAGCAAACCTTTATACAAGACTAAGCTCTGATACCATTTACAGGGGGTGCGAAAAGGATCTATGTATAAAAGATTACAAAAGCTATATCTATATATATATGGATTATTAGACAAAAGATTAGAGAGAGGAAGTAAGAGAAAGGATGTGTGAGAATTGGGTTGCTTGAAGTTCTTCCTAAAGCTTTACAATGAACTTCTTTAAATAGAAAAATTATATCCTATGAACAGTAATTTGTACAATTGCCCGCTACAGTGTACAGTATAATTTTATCTACAGTACCACTACAGTGACTTGCTACAGTGTCTTTCGTAGTAGGTCTCTGTCTTTTTCTGCTACAGTGATTGCTACAGTTATAATTTTAAAGAAATAGCTTTCCAAAGTCTTTTATCAGCAAATCTGCTAAAACAACAAGATATTGATTTCTTTGTTTTGGAAGAAAACCAGTACAGTCTTCAAGAGATAAACAATTTCTTGAATTTATGTGAATATTTTGAGAAAGATAATTTTATTTCTTCTAAGCTAAACAAGCTTAAAAGAATTCTTCTCTTTGAAAAAGCTGCGGTGTTCTTAACCCCAGAACTATTCCAGCAAATTAACTCTTCTATTTTACAGTCAACAGAAACACTGTTGGTTGAAAAATTTTCAGAGTATTATACCTCTACTTATATGTATAGTACATCTTTTGGTGAGTACATACCTAAACTAAAGTTTCGACTTGACCACGAAAGTTTTGATATAAAAAGTATTGAACTTGGTTTAGTTAGACAAATAACTGTACAAAATTATTCTTTTCACCTTTTAAAAGATTTTCCAACTTTTATTAAGCAATGCTTTTTTGAATGTATTAAATGGTCAAAACACCTTTTTTACGTTCATTTTACTATATACAATTTTTTGCGTACCTTTCAACGAGAAAGATTTTACCAACCCTATCAAATATGGGAATTTGATATCGTATCCGGTGGACACTTTCTTCAACCTTATGATATACTTGATCCACCCATAGATCACATCGAATTCTCTGATGATTTAAACAAAATCATCTCTAAATATACCAAACCAAACTCCTATCATTTCCAAAAATATTTTCATTTTTTCTTAAAACGGGTTTTCTTTGAAAAAGATGGTTTGTTACAACCAAATTCAAATTCATTTTCCAAAATCTTTGTATATTGTTTATACGAAAGTTTGGATTTTACCTTTTTGCAGCTTTTTGCTTCAAACAGTATTCTGTTACCTGTGTTTGAACGTAGCGTATTCTACATCCAAGAGTATCATAAAGTTCTATACTGGGATTTGCAGCATGAACAATTTTGAGTTTTAACTAAAGGTAAACAGGGTAAGTTTGAGAACTTAATTCATCCCATGGTGAGGGTAGTTTAAGAAAATATTGTTGTAACCAAAAGTTGGAATGTTTTTCATCCAATTTTTGATATTCAGAAAGATATTTTTTAGAAAATTCATCTAAAAACTTTATATCACATAATTTTAATTTAGATAAAATAAATTGAGCTTCTTGAGTATGCGCCAATCAGGTAATACAGAATCTGTTCAAATTCCTATTTTTGCCGGAGATAATCCATCTCAGCAAGGTACAATTGATAATCAAACCCATTATCATTCTGTTAACTCTGTGATTAATTCACACACTTCTTCTTCTAGAAAACCTAGAACTGAAGATATTAAAATGTTTCATTCTATAAATAATTTTCGCATCTCTAAAGAAATAATATCTTTTGCTAACAAAGTAAGATATTATACTTATATTGAAGGTTATTTTTATTTTCAAAACTATAAACCCTATAGTTTAAATATTTTGATTGACACAGGAGCAACAATCTCTAGCTGTCGCCTTAATGCTTTGCCGTCAACCAAATGGCAACCTATGAAGCATCCTATAATAATAGTCGGTATCGATGGTAAAGAAACCATTGTTAACCTAAAGGCAAAAAAATACCCATTGCCTTAAATGATAAAAAAGTTTATTATACCTAAAATATTATGTTTTCCCAATATGCATGGAGACATGTTATTAGGAAATAATTTCATACATAAATATTTACCCTTTTTAGTTTTTTCTGATTCTGAGATCAAAGATGAGATAAAACAAACTTCTGATTCTAGCCAAACAAGTCAGGTTCAGCAAGAAATCCTTTTTATCGATTCGTTAAACAAACGAACGGTTTCTCAAGGAGGTACATATTTAGACTTAACCAAAGTCCCTCTTCAAAACTATGGAAAAACCATAGATGATTGGGCACAATCTATGTCTATTGTAGTCACAAATTACAAGGATACATGGGGACGAGAAAGATTCCTCAACTACTTCTGTGGCACATGGCAAGGTGATGTCCTACAATTTGTAAAGAAATGGGAAACAACAACCCTCGGAGAACAGCAGAAAGCCTCTCTGTTAGCTGTCGATAATATCCCTCAACTTTTGAAAGATTTAACCCAAATCTTAAAAAATGAGTTTTGTGGTAGTACAGAATCCCTGGATCCTACTCAAGAAGCTCAATTTATTTTATCTAAATTAAAATTATGTGATATAAAGTTTTTAGATGAATTTTCTAAAAAATATCTTTCTGAATATCAAAAATTGGATGAAAAACATTCCAACTTTTGGTTACAACAATATTTTCTTAAACTACCTTCACCATGGGATGAATTAAGTTCTCAAAATTACCCTGTTTACCTTGAGTTAAAACTCAAAACTGTTCATGCTGCAAATCCTAGTATAGAACTTTATGATACTCTTGGATGTAGAATACATTACGTTCAAACACAGGTAACAGAATACTGTTTGAAGCAAAAAGCTGCAAAACAGGTAAAATCCAAACTTTCGTATAAACAATGTACAAAGATTTTGGAAAATGAATTTGAATTTGGTTGTAACAAACCATCTTTTTCAAAGAAAACCCGTTTTAAGAAAAAACGAAAATATTTTTGGAAAAAATGGAAACCTACAACTTTTAAACCTAAAAAAGGTAAATTTTTTTATCCGTATGCTTAAGTGAACTCACGAAACGAGCGTGCGGGTGCTCAGTCGGCCAGAGGGGTGGGATGCACAAGCCGGGGATCGACCGGGTCCCCCTCTGAATGCTATCGATCCTGTTGCCGTAACCCTCGATTCGGTCTGATCTTAGATTGGGAATGAACTCCGTATGCCTAAGCCAACCGATGAAACGAGCGGGTGGGCAGGTGAGCACTACGCCGGCCAGAGAGACGGGATGCGCAAGCCGTGGATCGATAGGATGGTAGGTGGGTTTAGGCACATCTTCATATTTTTACGTGCCAATGCCATTTTTATGGCTTGTAAATTCATACAATGGTCCCTTAAGCCTTCACCTGAAGTTTCATGGCAAGACGACTCGTTTTCTATTTTTCACGATTTTTGAAACCTTTTACGGTTCGGGATTTTTTTAAATTTTTTCGGAAGGAGTTTTGCCCAAAACTTGGTAGACGTGATCCTCGTATTTTTTTTGGCATGCACAAAATAATTCAACTAAAAACTCGAAGTGTACAAGATTTTGTGACCATTTGAAAAAAGTGTCCCCATTTCAGACACTTTAATGGCTACTGGCAGCAAACTTGTAAAATCTCAAATGCTCTTTAAGGGGTGTGAGTTCCCTAGGTTTGATGAGGCATAGGGGGCCAATATAAGGGCCAAGTACCAGCACCCATTGCACATCATGTGCGCACACCCCCCGGCCCCTCTGATAGCCGGAATCCCAATGCCGTCGATTAGATTCTCCGATGATGCTCCGGCGATGGTGCCCCGATGAAGAAAAATACGGCACCAACACATGCCCGAGCCTAGCATGTGCTGCCGCAACCCTCGATTCGGTTTGATCTTAGACTAGGAATGAACTTCGTATGCTTAGACTGGGAATGAACTCCGTATGCCTAAGTCAACCCATGAAACAAGCGTGCGGGTGCTCAGTCAACCAGAAGGGCGGGATGCGTAAGCCGGGGATCGATCGAGTTCCCCTCTGCGTGCTACCGGTCCTGCTGCCGCAACCCTCGGTTCGATCTGATCTTAGATTGGGAATGCACTCCGTATGCCTAAGCCAACCGACGAAACGAGCGGGCCGACAGGCGGGCGGGCACTACGCCGCCGAAGAGACGGGATGTGCCAGCCGTGGATCGATAGGGTGGTAGGTGGGTTTGGGCACATCTTCATATTTCTGCATGCCAATGCCAATTTTATGGCTTGTAAATTCATACAATGGTCCCTTAAGCCTTCACGTGAAGTTTCATGGCACGACGACTCGTTTTTTATTTTTCATGATTTTTAAAGCATTTTACGGTTTGAGATTTTTTAAAATTTTTTCAAAAGGAGTTTTGGCCCCAAACTTGGTAGATGTTATCCTTGTATTTTTGTAGGCATGCACAAAGCAATTCAGCTAAAAACTCGAAGTGTACGAGATTTTGTGATCATTTGAAAAAAGTGTCCCCATTTCAGACACTTTAATGGCTATTGGAAGCAAACCTGTAAAATCTCAAATGCTCTTTAAGGGAGTGTGAGTTCTCAAGGTTTGATGAGGGATAGAGGGCCAATATAAGGGCCAAGTGCCAGCACCCATCACACATGATGTGCACACACCCCTCTCGGCCCCCCCGATCACCGGAACCCCAATGCCACCGGTCAGGTTCTTCGGCAATGCTCTGACAAAGGTGCCCCGACGAAAAAAAATGCGACACAACACATGCCCGAGCCCAGCATGTGCTGCCGTAACCCTCGGTCCAGTCCGATCTTAGATTGGAAATGAACTCTGTATGCTTAGACTGGGAATGAACTCCGTATGCCTAAGTCAACCCACGAAACGAGCGTGTGGGTGCTCAGCCGTCCAAAGGGATGGGATGCGTAAGCCAAGGATCGGTCGGGTCCCCCTCTACAAGCTACCGATCCTACTGCCACAACCCTCGATCCGGTCTGATCTTAGACTAGGAATGAACTCCATATGCCTGAGCCAACCGACGAAACGAGCGGGCGGGCAGGCACCACGCTGGCCAAAGAGACGGGATGCGCAAGCCGTGGATCGATAAGGGGTAGGTGGGTTTAGGCACATATTTATATTTTTGCATGCCAATGCCATTTTTATGGCTTGTAAATTTGTACAATGGTCCCTTAATCCTTCTTGTGAAGTTTCATGGCAAGATGACTCGTTTTCTATTTTTCATGATTTTCGAAACTTTTTGCGATTCAAGATTTTTTAAAATTTCTTCAGAAAGATTTTTAGCTCCAAACTTGGTAGACATGATCCTTGTATTTTTTTTGGCATGCAAAAAAAAATTCAGCTAAAAACTCAAACTGTACAAGATTTTGTGACCATTTGAAAAAAATGTCCCCATTTCAGACACTTTAATGGCTACTGGCAGCAAACCTGTAAAATCTCAAATTCTCTTTAAAGGGGTGTGAGTTCTCGAGGTTTGATGAGGGATAGAGGGCCAATATAAGGGCTAAGTAACAGCACCCATCGCACATCATGTGCACACACCCCTCCCGGCCCCCCCGATCGTCGGGACCCCAATGCCGCTAGTCAAGTTCTCCGGTGATGCTCCTGTAATGCCTCCCCGACGAAGAAAAATATGACACCAACAATGCTCGAGCCCAGCTTGTGTTGCCGCAACCCTCGGTCCGGTCTGATCTTAGACTGGGAATGAACTCCGTATGCTTAGACTGGGAATGAACTCCGTAAGCCTAAGTCAGCCCAAGAAACGAGCGTGCGGGTGCTCAGTCAGCCAGAGGGGCGGGATGCGCAAGCTGCGGATCGGCCGGGTCCCCCTTTGCATGCTGCCAATCCTACTGCCACAACCCTTGGTTTGCTCTAATCTTAGACTGGGAATGAACTCCGTATGCCTAAGCCAACCGACGAAACGAGCGGGCGGGCGGGCACTACGCCGGCCAGAGAGATGGGCACTACGCTGACCAGAGAGACGGGATGCACAAGCCGTGGATCGATAGGGTGGTAAGTGGGTTTAGGCACATCTTCATATTTCTGTTTGCCAATGCCATGTTTATGGCTTGTAAATTCATACAATGGTCCCTTAAGGCTTCACGTGAAGTTTCATGGCAAGACGACTCATTTTCTATTTTTCATGATTTTTGAAACTTTTTACGGTTCATGATTTTTTAAAATTTTTTTAGAAGGAGTTTTGGCCCCAAACATCGTAGACATGATCCTTGTATTTTTTTTGGCATGCACATAAAAATTCAGCTAAAAACTTGAAGTGTACAAGATTTTGTGACCATTTGAAAAAAGTGGCCCCATTTAAGACACTTTAATGGCTACTGGCAGCAAACCTGTAAAATCTCAAATGCTCTTTAAGGGGGAGGTTTGATGAGGGATAAGGGGCCAATATAAGGGTCAAGTGCCAGCAGCCATCGCACATCATGTGCGCACACCCCTCGACCCCTCCGGCCCCCCGATCACTGGTACCCCAATGCCATCGGTCAGGTTATCTGACGATGGTGCCCCGACTAAGAAAAATGCAACACCAGCACATGCCCGAGCCTAGCATGTGCTGCCACAACCCTCGATCTAGTTCCATCCTAGACTGGGAATGAACTCCGTATGCTTAGACTACAAATGAACTCCGTATGCATAAGTCAACTCACGAAACAAGCGTGTGGGCGCTCAACCGGCCAGAGGGGCAAGATGCGGAAGCTAAAGATTGGTCGGGTCCCTCTCTACGTGCTACCGATCCTACTGCCACAACCCTCGGTCTGGTCTGATCTTAGACTGGGAATGAACTCCGCATGCCTAAGCCAACCGATGAAACAAGCGGGCAGGCGGGCGGGCAGGCACTACGTCGGCCAGAGAGATGGGATGCGCAATCCGTGGATCGATAGGGTGGTAGGTGGATTTAGGCACATCTTCATATTTCTATGTGCCAATGCCATTTTTATGGCTTGTAAATTCATACAATGGTCCCTTAAGCCTTCACGTGAAGTTTCATGGCAAGACGACTCGTTTTCTATTTTTCACGATTTTTCAAACTTTTTACGGTTCGGGATTTTTTAAAATTTTTTTGGAAGGATTTTTGGCCCCAAACTTGGTAGACAAGATCCTTGTATTTTTGTTGGCTTGCACAAAAAAATTCAGCTAAAAACTCGAAGTGACCATTTGAAAAAAGTGTCCCCATTTCAGACACTTTAATAGTTACTAGCAGCAAAGCTGTAAAATCTCAAATGCTCTTTAAGGGGGTGTGAGTTCTTGAGGTTTGATGAGGGATAGGGGGCAATATAAGGGCCAAGTACCAGCACCCAGCACACATCATGTGCGCACACCCCCCGGCCCCCCCGATCGCCTGAACCCCAATGCCGCCGGTCAGGTTCTTCGGTGATGCTCTGGTGATGGTACCCCGGTGAAGAAAAATGCGGCACCAGCACATGCCCTAGCCCAGCATGTGCTGCCACAACCCTCGGTCTGGTCTGATCTTAGACTGCAAATGAACTCTGTATGCTTAGACTGGGAATGAACTCCGTATGCCTAAGTCAAGCCACGAAACGAGCGTGCGAGCGCTCAACCGACCAGAGGGGGTGGGATGCGCAAGCCGGGGATCGGCCAGGTCCCCCTTTATGTGCTACCGATCCTGCTGCCGCAACCCTTGGTCCGATCTGATCTTAGACTGGAAAAGAACTCTATATGCGTAAGCCAATCGACGAAACAAACAGGCGGCGGGCGGGCGGCACTACGCCGGCCAGAGAGACGGGATACGCAAGCCCTGGATCGATAGGGTGGTAGGTGGGTTTAGGCGCTTCTTCATATTTCTACATGTCAATCCCATTTTTATGGCTTGTAAATTCATACAATGGTCCCTTAAGCCTTCACGTGAAGTGTCATGGCAAGACGACTCGTTTTCTATTTTTCACTATTTTGGAAACTTTCTGCGGTTCGGGATTTTTTAAAATTTTTTCAGATGGAGCTTTGGCCCCAAACTTGGTAGACATGACCCTTGTATTTTTGTTGGCATGCACAAAAAAATTCAGCTAAAAACTCAAACTGTACAAGATTTTGTGACCATTTGAAAAAAGTGTCCCCATTTCAAACACTTTAATGGCTACTGGTAGCAAACCTGTAAAATCTCAAATGCTCTTTAAGGGGTGGTGAGTTCTTGAGGTTTGATGAGGGATATGGGGCCAATATAAGGGCCAAGTACGAGCCCCAAAATCACATCATGTGCGCACACCATCCCCGGCCCCCCCGATCGTCGGAACCCTAATGCCACCGGTCAGGTTCTCCGACGATGCTCCGGCGATGGTGCCCCGGCGAAGAAAAATGTGGCACCAGCACATGCCCGAGCCCAGCATGTGCTACCGCAACCCTTGGTCGAGCACTACGCCGGCCAGAGACATGGGATGTGTAAGCCATGAGTCGATAGGGTGATAGGTGGGTTTAGGCACATTTTCATATTTCTGCATGCCAATGCCATTTTTATGGCTTGTAAATTCATACAATGGTCCCTTAAGCCTTCACGTGAAGTTTCATGGCAGGACAACCCATTTTCTATTTTTCACAATTTTTGAAACTTTTTATGGTTCAGGATTTTTAAAATGTTTTCAAAAGGACTTTTGCCCCCAAACTTGGTAGGCGTCATCCTTGTATTTTTGTTGGCATGCACAAAAAAATTAAGCAAAAAACTTGAAGTGTACAAGATTTTGTGACCATTTGAAAAAGGTGTCCCCATTTCAGACACCTTAATGGCTACTGGCAACAAACCTGTAAAATCTCAAATGCTCTTTAAGGGGGTGTGAGTTCTCGAGGTTTGATAAGGGATAAGGGGCGAATATAAGGGCCAAGTACCAGTATCCATCGCACATCATGTGCACACACCCTCCGGCCCCCCCGATCGTTGGAACCCCAATGCCGTCGATCAGGTTCTCGGGCGATGCTCCGACGAAGAAAAATGTGGCACTAGCATACGTCCGAGCCTAGCATGTGCTGCCACAACCCTCGGTCCGGTCCGATCTTAGACTGGGAATGAACTCCGTATGCTTAGACTAGGAATGAACTCCGTATGCCTAAGTCAACCCATGAAACGAGCGTGCGGGCGTTCAGCCAGCCAGAGGGATGGGATGCGTAAGCTGGGATCGATCGGGTCCCCCTCTGTGTGCTGCCGATCCTGCTACCGCAACGCTCGGTCCAGTCCGATCTTAGACTGGGAATGAACTCCATATGCCTAAGGCAACCGACGGGCACTACGTCGGCCAGAGAAACGGAATGCACAAGGCATGGATCGATAGGGTGGTAGGTGGGTTTAGGCACATCTTCATATTTTTTACTGCAATTCCCATTTTTATGGCTTGTAAATTCATACAATGGTCCCTTAAGCCTTCACGTGAAGTTTCATGGCAAGACGACTCGTTTTCTATTTTTCATGATTTTTGAAACTTTTTACGGTTCAGGATTTTTTAAAATTTTTTAGGAGGGAGTTTTGGCCCCAAACTTGGTAGACGTGATCCTTGTATTTTTGTTGGCATGCAGAAAAAACATTAGCTAAAAACTCAAAGTGTACAAGATTTTGTGACAATTTGAAAAAATTGTCCCCATTTCAGACAGTTTAATGGCTACTGGCAGCAAACCTGTAAAATCTCAAATGCTCATTAAGGGGGTGTGAGTTCTGGAGGTTTGATGAAAGATAGGGGCAATACAAGGGCCAAGTACCAGCACCCAACACACATCATGTGCGCACACCCCCTCCGGCCCCCTCGATCGCCTAAACCCCAATGCCGCCGATCAGGTTCTCCGACAATGCTCCGACGATGGTGCCCCGGTGAAGAAAAATGCGCCACCAGGACATGCTCGAGGCAAGCATGTGCTGTCGCAACCCTCGGTCCGGTCTGATCTTAGACTGGGAATGAACTCCGTATGCTTAGACTGGGAATGAACTCCGTATGCCTACGTCAACCCACGAAACGAGCGTGCGGGCTCTCAGTCGACCAGAGGGGCAGGATGCGCAAGTCGGGGATCGGTCGGGTCCCCATCTACATGTTGCTGATCTTGGTACCGCAACCCTTGGTCTGGTCCGATCTTAGACTGGGAAACAACTCTGTTTGCGTAAGCCAACCGACGAACCGAGCGGGCGGGCGGGCGGGCGTGCGACACTACGCCGGCCAGAGAGACGGGGTGCGCAAGCCCTGGATCGATAGGGTGGTAGGTGGGTTTATGTACTTCTTCATATTTTTGCATGCCAATGCCATTTTTATGGTTTGTAAATTCATACAATGGTCCCTTAAGCCTTCACGTGAAGTTTCTTGGCAAGACGACTCGTTTTCTCTTTTTCACGATTTTGGAAACTTTCTACGATTCGGGATTTTTTAAAATTTTTTTGGAAGGAGTTTTGGCCCCAAACTTAGTAGACCTGATCCTTGTATTTTTGTTGGCATGCACAAAAAAATTCAGCTAAAAACTCGAACTGTACAAGATTTTGTGACCATTTGAAAAAAGTGTCCCCATTTCAGACATTTTAATGGCTACTGGCAGCAAACCTGTAAAATCTCAAATGCTCTTTAAAGAGGTGTGAGTTCTTGAGGTTTGATGAGGGATAGGGGGCCAATATAAGGGCCAAGTACCAGCACCCATTGCACAACATGTGCGCACACATGCCCCCCGGACCCCTCGATCGTCAGAACCCCAATTCCGTCGGCCAGGTTCTCCGACGATGCTCCGGTGATGGTGCCCCGACGAAGAAAAACATGGCACAAGCACATGCCCAAGCCCAGCATGTGCTGCCACAACCCTCACTCTAGTCTGATCTTAGACTGTGAATGGACTCCGTATGCTTAGACTGGGAATGAACTCCGTATGCCTAAGTCAACCCACGAAATGAACGTGCGGGCGATCAGCCGGCCAGAGGGGTGGGATGCGTAAACCGGGGATCGGCTGGGTCCCCCTCTACGTGCTACCGATCTTGCTACCACAACCCTCAGTCCAATCTGATCTTAGTCTGGGAATGAACTCTGTATGCCTAAGCCAACCGATGAAACGAGCAGGCGGGCAGGCGAGCAGGCGGGCAGACACTACGTCGGCCAGAGAGACAGGATGCGTGAGCCGTGGATCGATAGTGTGGTAGGTGGGTCTAGGCACATCTTCATATTTCTGCATGCCAATGCCATTTTATGGCTTGTAAGCTCATACAATGGTCCCTTAAGCCTTCACGTGAAGTTTCATGGCAAGATGACTCATTTTCTATTTTTCACGATTTTCAAAGCTTTTTGCGGTTTCAGATTTTTTAAAATTTTTTTAGAAGGAGTTTTGGCCCCAAAGTTGGTAGATGTGATCCTTGTATTTTTTTTTTGCATGCACAAAACAATTCAGCTAAAAACTCAAAGTGTACAAGATTTTGAGACCATTTGATAAAAGTGTCCCCATTTCAGACACTTTAATGGCTACTGGAAGCAAACCTGTAAAATCTCAAATGTTTTTAAGGGGGTGTGAGTTCTCGAGGTTTGATTAGGGATAGGGGGCCAATATAAAGGCCACGTTCCAGCACCCATCGCACATCATGTGCACACACCAACCGGCCCCCCGATCACCGGAACCCCAATGCCACCGGTCAGGTTCTCCGGCAATGGTCCGACGATAGTGCCCCGATGAAGAAAAATGTGGCACCAGCACATGCCCGAGCCCAACATGTGCTGCCGTAACCCTCGGTCCAATCCGATCTTAGACTGGGAATGAACTCCGCATGCTTAGACTGGGAATGAACTCTGTATGCCTAAGTCAACCCACAAAACGAGCGTACGGGCGCTCAGGTGGCCAGAGGGGCGGGATGTGCAAGCCGGGGATCGGTCGGGTCCCCCTATGCATGATGCCAATCCTACTACTGCAACCCTCGATCCGATCTGATCTTAGACTGGGAATGAACTCCATATGCCTAAGCCAACCGCCGAAACAAGCGGGCGGGCAGGATGGCGGGCGCGCACTACGCCAGCAAGAGAGACGAGATGCGCAAGCCGTGGATCGATAGGGTGGTAGGTGGGTTTAGGCACATCTTCATATTTCTGCATGCCAATGCCATTTTTATGGCCTGTAAATTCATACAATGGTCCCTTAAGCCTTCACGTGAAGTTTCATGGCAAGAAGACTCGTTTTCTATTTTTTGACAATTTTTGAAACTTTTTACGGTTTGGGATTTTTTAAAATTTTTTCGGTAGGATTTTTGGCTGCAAACTTGGTAGACGTGATCCTTGTATTTTTGGTGGCAAGCACAAAAACATTCAGCTAAAAACTTGAAGTGTACAAGATTTTGTGACCATTTGAAAAAAGTGTCCCCATTTCGGACATTTTAATGGCTACTGGAAGCAAACCTGTAAAATCTCAAATGCTCTTTAAGGGGGTGTGAGTTCTCGAGGTTTGATGAGGGATAGGGGGCCAATATAAGGGCCAAGACCCAGCACCCATCGCACATCTTGTGCGCACACCCCCCTCGACCCCCCCGATCGCCAGAACCCCAATGCCGCCGATCAAGTTCTTCGGCGATGCTCTGGCGATGCTACCCCGGTTAAGAAAAATGCAGCACCAGCACATGCCCCCCCAGCCCCCCCAATCGTCGGAACCCTAATTCCGTCGGCCAGGTTCTTCGATGATGCTCTGGTGATGGTGCCCCAATGAAGAAAAATACGGCACAAGCACATGCCCAAGCCCAGCATGTGCTGTCACAACCCTCGGTCTGGTTTGATCTTAGACTGGGAATGAACTCCGTATGCTTAGATTGGGAATGAACTCCATATGCCTAAGTCAACCCACGAAACGAGTGTGCGGGTGCTCAGCCAGCCAGAGGGGCGGGATGCGCAAGCCAAGGATCGGCCGGGTCCCCCTCTGCGTGCTACCGCTCCTGCTACCGCAACCTTCGGTCTGGTCTGATCTTAGACTGGGAATGAACTCTATATGCCTAAGCCAATCGATGAAACAAGCGGATGGGCAGGCGGGCGAGCGGGCGGGCACTACGCTGACCAGAGAGACGGGATGCGCAAGCCGTTGATCGATAGGGTGGTAGGTGGGTTTAGGCACATCTTCATATTTCTCTGTGCCAATGCCATTTTTATGGCTTGTAAATTCATACAATGGTCCCTTAAGCCTTCACGTGAAGTTTCATGGCAAGAATACTCATTTTTTATTTTTCATGATTTTTGAAACATCTTACGGTTCGGGATTTTTTAAAATTTGTTCAGAAGGAGTTTTGGTCCCAAAGCTGGTAAACGTGATCCGTGTATTTTTGTTGGCATGCACAAAAAAATTCAGCAAAAAACTCGAAGTGTACAAGATTTTGTGACCATTTGATAAAGGTGTCCCCATTTCAGACACTTTAATAGCTACTGGTAGCAAACCTGTAAAATCTCAAATGCTCTTTAAGGGGGTGTGAGCTCTTGAGGTTTGATGAGGGATAGGGGGCCAATATAAGGGCCAAGTGCCAGCACCCATCGTACATCATGTGCACACACCCCCCGGCCC
Source organism: Durio zibethinus (assembly GCF_047325235.1). Lineage (NCBI taxonomy): Eukaryota > Viridiplantae > Streptophyta > Magnoliopsida > Malvales > Malvaceae > Durio > Durio zibethinus. Next base: position 13,970,663 of record NC_143177.1, read on the forward strand.
CTCGATCGTCGAAACCCCAATGTCGCGATAAGGTTCTCTGGCGATGCTCCGGTGATGGTGCCCCGACGAAGAAAAATGCGGCACCAACACATGTCTGAGCCCAGCATGTGCTGTTGCAAACCTCAGTCTGGTCCGATCTTAGACTGAGAATGAACTAAATATGCTTAGACTAGGAATGAACTCCGTTTGCCTAAGTCAACCCACGAAACGAGCGTGCGGGCGCTCAGTCGGCCAGAGGAGCAGGATGCGCAAGCTGGGGATCGGTCGAGTCCCCCACAGCGCCTTGTCGATCCTGCTGCCACAACCCTCGGTCTGGTCTGACCTTAGACTGGGAATGAACTCCGTATGCCTAAGCCGACTGACGAAATGAGCGGGCGGGCGGGCAGGTACTACGCCAACCAGAGAGCCGGGATGCGCAAGTCGTGGATCGATAGGGTGGTAGGTGGGTTTAGGCACATCTTCATATTTCTATGTGCCAATGCCATTTTTTTGGCCTGTAAATTCATACAATGGTCCCTTAAGCCTTCACGTGAAGTTTCATGGCAAGACGGCTCGTTTTCTATTTTTTACGATTTTAGAAACTTTTTGCTGTTCGGGATTTTTTCAAATTTTTTCGAAAGGAGTTTTGGCTTCCAAACTTGGTAGACGTGGTCCTTGTATTTTTGTTGGCATGTAAAAAAAGATTCAGCAAAAAACTCGAAGTGTACAAGATTTTGTGACCATTTGAAAAAAGTGTCCCCATTTCAGACACTTTAATAGCTACTGGTAGCAAACCTATAAAATCTCAAATGTTCTTTAAGGGGGTGAGAGTTCTCGAGGTTTGATGAGGGATAGGGGGCCAATATAAGGGCCAAGTACCAGCACCCAACGCACATCATCTGCGCACACCCCCCCGGCCCCCTCGATCGTCGAAACCTCAATGCCGTTGGTCAGGTTCTCCGGCGATGCTCCGACGATGGTGCCCCGACAAAGAAAAATGCGGCACCAGCACATGCTCGAGCCCAGCATGTGCTACCACAACCCTCGATCTGATCTGATCTTAGACTGGGAATGAACTCCGTATGCTTAAACTGGGAATGAAGTCCGTATGCCTAAGTCAACCCACGAAACGAGCGTGTGGGCGCTCAGCCGACCAGAGGGGCGGGATGTGCAAGCCGGGGGTCGGTCGGGTCCCCTTCTGTGTGCTGCTGATCCAACTACCACAACCCTCGGTCTGATCTGTTCTTAGATTGGGAATGAACTCCGTATGCCTAAGCCAACAGATGAAACGAGGGGGCAGGCGGGCACTATACCGGCCAAAGAGACGGGATGCGCAAGCCGTTGATCGATAGGGTGGTAGGTGGATTTAGGCACATCTTCATATTTCTACATGCCAATGCCATTTTTATGGCTTGTAAATTCATACAATGGTCCCTTAAGCCTTCAAGTGAAGTTTCATCACAAAGACTCGTTTCCTCTTTTTCATGATTTTTGAAACTTTTTACGGTTCGGGATTTTTCAAAATTTTTTTGGAAAGAGTTTTGGCCCCAAACTTGGTAGACGTGATCCTTGTATTTTTGTTGGCTTGCACAAAAAAATTCAGCTAAAAACTCGAAGTGTGCAAGATTTTGTGACCATTTGAAAAAGGTGTCCCCATTTTAGACACTTTAATGGCTACTGGAAGCAAACCTATAAAATCTCAAATGCTCTTTAAGGGGGTGTGAGTTCTCAAGGTTTGATGAGGGATAGGGGGTCAATATAAGGGCCAAGTACCAGCACCCATCGCACATCATGTTCGCACACCCCCCCGGCCCCCCCGATCGTCGGAACCCCAATGCGGCCGGTCAGGTTCTCCAGTGATGCTCCGATAATAGTGCCCCGACGAAGAAAAATGTGGCACCAGCACATGCTTGAGCCTAGCATGTGCTGCCGCAACCCTCGGTCCGGTCTGATCTTAGACTGGGAATGAACTTCGTATGCTTAGACTGGGAATGAACTCCATATGCCTAAGTCAACCCATGAAACGAGCGTGCGAGTGCTCAACTGGCCAGAGGGGTGGAATGCGCAAGCTGAGGATCAGCTAGGTCCCCCTTTATGTCTTGTCGATCTTGCTATCGCAACCCTTGGTCTGGTCAGATCTTAGACTGGAAATGAACTCCATATGCGTAAGCCAACCGACGAAACGAGTAGGCGGGCGGCCAGGCGGGCACTATGCCGGCCAGAGAGACGGGATGTGCAAGCCGTGGATCGATAGGGTGGTAGGTGGGTTTAGGCACATTTTCATATTTTTGTGTGCCAATGCCATTTTTATGGCTTTTAAATTCATACAATGGTCCCTTAAGCCTTCACGTGAAGTTTGATGGCAAGATGACTCGTTTTCTATTTTTCACGATTTTTGAAACCTTTTGCGGTTCGAGATTTTTTAAAATTTTTTTGAAAGGCGTTTTGGCCCCAAACTTGGTAAATGTGATCCTTGTATTTTTGTTGGCATGCAAAAAAATTCAGCTAAAAACTTGAAGTGTACAATATTTTCTGACCATTTGAAAAAAGTGTCCCCATTTCAGACACTTTAATTGCTACTGGCAGCAAACCTGTAAAATCTCAAATGCTCTTTAAGGGGGTGTGAGTTCTCAATGTTTGATGAGTGATAGGGGGCCAATATAAGGGCTAAGTACCAGCACCCATCGCACATCATGTCCACACACCCCCCGATCGTCGAAACCGTAATCCCGTCAGTCAGGCTCTTCGACAATGATGCCCCGATGAAGAAAAATGCGGCACCAGCACATGCTCGAGCCCAGCATGTGCTGTCGCAACCCTCGGTCTGGTCCGATCTTAGACTGGGAATGAACTCCGTATGCTTAGACTGGGAATGAACTCCGTATGCCTAAGTCAACCCATGAAACGAGCGTACGGGTGCTCAGCCGGCCAGAGGGGCGGGATGCGTAAGCCAGGGATCGGTCGGGACCACCTCTGCGTGCTGCCGATCCTGCTGTCGCAACCCTTGGTTTGGTCCAATCTTAGAATGGGAATGAACTCCGTATGCCTAAGCCAACCGATGAAACGAGCGGGCGGGCGGGCGGACGGGCACTACGCCGGCCAGAGAGACGGGATGTGCAAGCCGTGGATCGATAGGGTGGTGGGTGGGTTTAGGCACATCTTCATATTTCTACGTGCCAATGCCATTTTTATGGCTTGTAAATTCATACAATGCTCCCTTAAGCCTTCACGTGAAGTTTCATGGCAAGATGACTCGTTTTCTATTTTTCACGATTTTTAAAACTTTTTACGGCTTGGGATTTTTTTAAATTTTTTCGGAAAGAGTTTTGGCCCCAAACTTTGTAGACGTGATCCTTGTATTTTTGTTGGGATGCACAAAAAAATTTAGCTAAAAAGTCATAGTGTACAAAATTTTGTGACCATTTGAAAAAAGTGTCTCCATTTCAGAAACTTTAATGGCTACTGGCAGTAAACCTGTAAAATCTCAAATGCTCTTTAAGGGGCTGTGAGTTCTCAAGGTTTGATGAGTGATAGGGGGCCAATATAAGGGCCAAGTACCAGCACCCATCGCACATCATGTCCGCACACCCCCCCGATCGCCAGAACCCCAATGCCGTTAGTCAGGTTCTCCGACAATGGTGCCCCGACGAAGAAAAATATGGCACCAGCACATGCCCGAGCTTAGTAAGTGCTGCCGCAACCCTCGGTCTGGTCCAATCTTAGACTGGGAATGAACTCTGTATGCTTAGACTGGGAATAAACTTCGCATGCCTAAGTCAACCCATGGAACGAGCGTACGGGTGCTCAGCCAGCCAGAGGGGCGGGATGCGCAAGCCGGGGATCGGCCGGGTCCCCCTCTGCGTGCTGCCGATCCTGCTCCCACAACCCTCAGTCTGGTCTGATCTTAGACTGGGAATGAACTCCATATGCCTAAGCTAATCGATGAAATGAGCGGACGGACGGGCGGGCGGGCACTACGCCGGCCAAAGAGATGGGATGCACAAGCCGTGGATCGATATAGTGGTAGGTGGGTTTAGGCACATCTTCATTTTTCTGCATGCCAATGCCATTTTTATGGCTTGTAAATTCATACAATGGTCCCTTAAGCCTTCACGTGAAGTTTCATGGCAAGATGACTCATTTTGTATTTTTCATGATTTTTGAAACTTTTTGCGGTTCGGGATTTTTAAAAATTTTTTCGGATGGAGTTTTGGCCCCAAACTTGGTAGACGTGATCCTTGTATTTTGGTTGGCATGCACAAAAAAATTCAGCTAAAAACTCGAAGTGTACAAGATTTTGTGACCATTTGAAAGAAGTGTCCCCATTTCAAACACTTTAATGGCTACTGACAACAAACCTGTAAAATCTCAAATGCTCTTTAAGGGGATGTGAGTTCTCAAGGTTTGATGAGGGATAGGGGGCATATATAAGGGCCAAGTACCAGCACCCATCACACATCATGTGCGCACACCCCCCCGGCCCCTCCGATCGTCGGGACCCCAATGTCGCCGGTCAAGTTCTCCGGCGATGCTTTGGCGATGGTGCCCTGGCGAAGAAAAATGCGGCACCAGCACATGCCCGAGCCCAGCATGTGCTGCCGTAACCCTCGATCTAGTCTGATCTTAGACTGGGAATGAACTCCGTATGCTTAGACTGGGAATGAACTCCATATGCCTAAGTCAACCCACGAAATGAACGTGTGGGCGCTCAGCCAACCAGAGGGGCGGGATGCGCAAGTCGGGGTTCGGCCAGGTCCCCCTCTGTGTGCTGCCGATCCTGCTGTCACAACCCTTGGTTTGGTATGATCTTAGACTGGGAATGAACTCTGTATGCCTAGGCCAACCGATGAAACGAGCGGTCGGGCGGGCGGGCACTAAGCCGGCCAAAGAGACGGGATGCGTAAGCCGTGGATCGATAGGGTGGTAGGTGGGTTTAGGCACATCTTTATATTTTTGCATGCCAATGCCATTTTTATGGCTTGTAAATTCATACAATGGTCCCTTAAGCCTTGACGTGAAGTTTCATGGCAAGACGACTCGTTTTCTATTTTTCACGATTTTTGAAACTTTTTGCCGTTCGGGATTTTTTAAAATTTTTTCAGAGAGAGTTTTGCCCCAAACTTGGTAGACATGATCCTTGTATTTTTGTTGGCATGCACAAAAAAATTCAGCTAAAAACACTAAGTGTACAAGATTTTGTGACCATTTGAAAAAAGTGTCCCCATTTCAGACACTTTAATAGGTACTGGCAGCAAACCTGTAAAATCTCAAATGCTCTTTAAGAGGGTGTGAGTTCTAGAGGTTTGATGAGAGACAGGGGCCCAATATAAGGGCCAAGTACCAGCACCCATCGCACATCATGTGCACACCCCCCCGGCCCCCCCGATCACTGAAACCCCAATGCCACCGGTCAGCTTCTCCGACGATGCTCCGACGATGGTGCCCCGGCGAAGAAAAATGTAGCACCAACAAATACGCGAGCCCAGCATGTGCTGTCGTAACCCTCAGTCCGATTCGATCTTAGACTGGGAATGAACTTCATATGCTTAAACTGGGAATGAACTCCGTATGCCTAGGTTAACCCACGAAATGAGCGTGCGGGTGCTCAACCGAGCAGAGGGGCGGGATGTGCAAGCCGGGGATCACCGGGGTCCCCCTATACGTGCTGCCGATCCTGCTACCGTAACCCTCAGTCTGGTCCGATCTTAGACTGGGAATGAACTCCGTATGCCTAAGCCAACCGACAAAATGAGCGGGTGGGTGGGCAGGCGGGCACTACGCCAACCAGAGAGACGGGATGCGCAAGCCTTGGATCGATAGGGTGGTAGGTGGGTTTAGGCACATCTTCATATTTTTGCATGCCAATGCCATTTTTATGGCTTGTAAATTGATACAATGGTCCCTTAAGCCTTCACGTGAAGTTTCATGGCAAGACGACTCGTTTTCTATTTTTCAGCCCAGCATGTGCTGTTGCAACCCTCGATCTGGTCTGATCTTAGACAGGGAATGAACTTTGTATGCTTAGACTGGGAATGAACTCCATATGCTTAAGTCAACCCATGAAAAAAGCATGCGGGTGCTCAGCCGGCCAGAGGGGCGGGATGCACAAGCCGGGGATCGATCGAGTCCCCCTTTGCATGCTGCTGATCCTACTGTCGCAACCCTCGGTTCGATCTGATCTTAGACAGGGAATGAACTCCGTATGCCTAAGCCAACTGACAAAATGAGCGGGTGGATGGGTGGGCAGGCACTACCCCGGCCAGAGAGATGGGATGCACAAGCCGTAGATCGATAGGGTGGTAGGTGGGTTTAGGCACATCGTCATATTTCTTCATGCCAATGCCATTTTTATGGCTTGTAAATTCATACAATGGTCCCTTAAGCCTTCACGTGAAGTTTCATGGCAAGATGACTCGTTTTCTATTTTTCACAATTTTTGAAACTTTTTACAGTTCAGGATTTTTTTAAATTTTTTTGGAAGTAGTTTTGGCCCCAAACTTGGTAGACGTGGTCCTTGTATTTTTTTTTTGCCATGCACAAAAAAATTCAGCTAAAAACTTGAAATGTACAAGATTTTATGACCATTTGAAAAAACTGTCCCTATTTCGGACACTTTAATGGGTACTGGCAGCAAACCTATAAAATCTCAAATGCTCTTTAAGAGGGTGTGAGTTCTTGAGGTTTGATGAGGGATAGGGGGCCAATATAAGGGCCAAGTACCAGCACCCATCGCACATCATGTGCGCACAGCCCCCCGGCCCCCCCGATCGTCGGAACCTCAATGTCGCAGGTCAGGTTCCCCGGCGATGGTGCCCCGGCCAAGAAAAATGCGGCACCAACACATGCTCGAGCCCAGCTTGTGCTGTCGCAACCCTCGGTCTGGTCCGATCTTAGACTGGGAATGAACTCCGTAAGCTTAGACTGGGAATGAACTCCATATGCCTAAGTCAACACACGAAATGAGCGTGCGGGTGCTCAACTGGCCACAGGGGCGGGACGCGTAAGCCGAGGATCGGTTGGGTCCCCTTCTGCGTGCTACCGATACTACTGCCGCAACCCTCAGTCTGGTCCGATCTTAGACTGAGAATGAACTCCGTATACCTAAGCCAACCGTAAAACGAACGGAAGGGCGGGCGAGCACTACGTCAGCCAGAGAGACGGGATGCGCAAGCCGTGGATCGATAGGGTGGTAGGTGGGTTTAGGCACATCTTCATATTTCTGCATGCCAATGCCATTTTTATGGCTTGTAAATTCATACAATGGTCACTTAAGCCTTCACGCAAAGTTTCATTTCAAGACGACTCGTTTTCTATTTTTTCGCCCAGCATGTGCTGTCGCAACCCTCGATCCGATCCGATCTTAGACAGGGAATGAACTCCGTATGCTTACACTGGGAATGAACTCCGTATGGCTAAGTCAACCCATGAAACGAGCGGACGGGTGCTCAGCCGGCAAAAGGGGCAGGATGCGCAAGCCGGGGATCTATCGGGTCCCCCTCTGTGTGCTAACAATCCTACTGCCATATACCTCAGTCTGGTCTGATCTTAGACTGGGAATGAACTCCATATGCCTAAGCCAACCGATGAAACGAGCGAACGAGCGGGTGGGCGGGCACTATGCCGGCCAGAGAGACGGGATGCGCAAGCCATGTATCGATAGGGTGGTAGGTAGGTTTAGGCACATCTTCTGATTTTCGTGTTCCAATGCCATTTTTATGGCTTGTAAATTCATACAATGGTCCCTTAAGCCTTCACGTGAAGTTTCATGGCAAGGCATCCCGTTTTCTATTTTTCACGATTTTTAAAACTTTTTACGGTTCGAGATTTTTTAAAATTTTTTCGGAAGGAGTTTTACCCCAAACTTGGTAGACGTGATCCTTTTATTTTTGTTGGCATCCACAAAAAAATTCAGCTAAAAACTCAAAGTGTACAAGATTTTGTGACCATTTGAAAAAAGTGTCCCCATTTTAGACACTTTAGTGGCTACTGGCAGCAAACATGTAAAATCTCAAAGGCTCTTTAAGGGGGTGTGAGTTCTCAAGGTTTGATGAGGGATAGGGGGCCAATATAAGGTCCAAGTACCAGCACCCATTGCACATCATGTGCGCACACCCCCCGGCCCCCCCCCCCCCGATCGTCGGAAACTCAATGCCGTCGGTCAGGTTCTCCGGCGATGCTCCGACGATGGTGCCCCGACGAAGAAAAAGGCGGCACCAACACATGCTCGAGCCCAGCATGTGCTGTCTCAACCCTCGGTCCGGTCTGATCTTAGACTGGGAATGAACTCCGTATGCTTAGATTAGGAATGAACTCCGTATGCCTAAGTCAACCCACGACACGAACGTGCGGGTGCTCTACCGGCCAGAGTTACGGGATGCGCAAGCCGGGGATCAACCAAGTCCCCCTCTGCGTGCTACCGATCCTGCAACCACAACCCTTAGTCCAGTCCGGTCTTAGACTGGGAATGAACTCCGTATGCCTAAGCCAACCGACGAAACGAGCGGGCGGACGGGCGGGCACTACGCTGGCCAGAGAGACGGGATGCGCAAGCCATGGATCGATAGGGTGGTAGGTGGGTTTAGGCACATCTTCATATTTCTGCATGCCAATGCCTTTTTTATGGCTTACAAATCCATACAATGGTACCTTAAGGCTTCACGTGAAGTTTCATGGCAAGGCGACTCGTTTTCTATTTTTCATGATTTTTGAAACTTTTTGCGGTTTAGGATTGTTTAAAATTTTTTTGGAAGGAGTTTTGGCCCTAAACTTGGTAGACGTGATCCTTGTATTTTTGTTGGCATGCACAAAAAAATTCAGCTAAAAACTCGAAGTGTACAAGATTTTGTGACCATTTGAAAAAAATGTGCCCATTTCAAACACTTTAATGGCTACTGGCAGCAAACCTGTAAAATCTGAAATGCTCTTTAAGGGGGTGTGAGTTCTTGAGGTTTGATGAGGGATAGGAGGCCAATATAAGGGCCAAGTACCAGCGCCCATCGCACATCATGTGCGCACACCCCTCCAGCCACCCCGATTGTCGAAACCCCAATGCCGCTGGTCAGGTTCTCCGACGATGCTCCGGTGATGGTGCCCCGACGAAGAAAAATGCAGCACCAGCACATGCTCGAGCCCTGCATGTGCTGCCACAACCCTCGGTCTGATCCTAGACTGGGAATGAACTCCGTATGCCTAAGCCACCCGACGAAACGAGCGGGCGGGCGGACGGGCGGGCACTACGCCAGCCTGAGAGACGGGATGCACAAGCAGTGGATCGATAGGGTGGTAGGTGGGTTTAGGCACAACTTCATATTTCTATGTGCGAATGCCATTTTTATGGCTTGTAAATTCATACAATGGTCTCATAAGCCTTCACGTGAAGTTTCATGGCAATACGACTCGTTTTCTATTTTTCACGATTTTTGAAACTTTTTACGGTTCAGGATTTTTTAAAATTTTTTCGGAAGGAGTTTTGGCCACACTTGGTAGATGTGACCCTTGTAGTTTTGTTGACATGCACAAAAAAATTCAGCTAAAAACTCGAAGTCTACAAGATTTTGTGACCATTTGAAAAAAGTGTCCCCATTTCAGACACTTTAATGGCTACTGGCAGCAAACCTGTAAAATCTCAAATGCTCTTTAAGGGGGTGTGAGTTCTCAAGGTTTGATGAGGGATAGGGGGCCAATATAGGGGCCAAGTACCAGCACCCATCACACATCATGTGCGCACACCCCCCCGGCCCCCCGATTGTCGGAACCCCAATGCCGTCAGTCAGGTTCTCCGACGATGCTCTGGCGATGGTGCCCCGACGAAGAAAAATGTGGCACTAGCACATGCCCGAGCCCAGCATGTGCTGCCCCAACCCTCAGTCTGGTCTGATCTTAGACTGGGAATGAACTCCGTATGCTTAGACTCGGAATGAACTCCATATGCCTAAGTCAACCCACGAAACGAGCATGCGGGGGCTCAGCCGGGCAGAGGGGCGGGATGCGCAAGCCGGGGATCGACGGGGTCCTCCACTGCGTGCTATCGATCCTGCTGCTGCAGCCCTCGGTTCGATTCGATCTTAAACTGGGAGTGGACTCCGTATGCCTAAACCAACCGATGAAACGAACGGGCGGGCGGGCACTACGCAGGCCTGAGAGACGGGATGCGTACGCCATGGATCGATAGGGTGGTAGGTGGGTTTAGGCACATCTTCATATTTTTGTGTGGCATTGCTATTTTTATGGCTTGTAAATTCATGCAATGGTCCCTTAAGCCTTCACGTGAAGTTTCATGGCAAGACGAATCGTTTTCTATTTTTCATGATTTTTGAAACTTTTTACGGTTCGAGATATTTTAAAATTTTTTCGAAAGGAGTTATGGCCCCACACTTGGTAGACGTGATCCTTGCAATTTTGTTGGTATGCACAAAAAAATTCAGCTAAAAAGTCAAAGTGTACAAGATTTTGTGAGCATTTGAAAAAAGTGTCCCCATTTCAGACACTTTAATGGCTACTGGCAGCACACCTGTAAAATCTCAAATGCTCTTTAAGGGGGTTTGAGTTCTCGAGGTTTGATGAGGGAGAGGGGGCCAATATAAGGGCCAAGTACCAGCACCCATCGCACATCGTGTGCGCACACCCCCCGACCCCCCCGATCACCGGAACCCCAAAGCCACCGGTCAGGTTCTCCGGCGATGCTCCGACGATGGTGCCCCGGTGAAGAAAAATGCGGCACCAGCACATGCCTGAGCCCAGCATGTGCTGTCGCAACCCTTCGTCAGGTCTGATCTTAGACTGGGAATGAACTTCGTATGAAACGAGCGTGCGGGTGCTCAACCGGCAAAAGGGGCAGGATGCGGAAGCCGGGGATCGATCGGGTCCCCCTCTACGTGCTACCGATCCTGCTGCCATATACCTCAATCTGGTCTGATCTTAGACTGGGAATGAACTCCATATGCCTAAGCCAACCGATGAAACGAGCGGGCGGGCGGGCGGGCACTGTGCCGGCCTGAGAGACGGAATGCGCAAGCCATGGATCGATAGGGTGGTAGGTGGGTTTCGGCACATCTTCATATTTTTGCATGCCAATGCCATTTTTATGGCTTGTAAATTCATACAATGGTTCCTTAAGCCTTCACGTGATGTTTCATGGCAAGACGACTTCTTTTCTATTTTTCACGATTTTTGAAACTTTTTACGGTTCGAGATGTTTTAAAAATTTTTCAGAAGGAGTTTTGGCCCCAAACTTGGTAGACGTTATCCTTGTATTTTTGTTGGCAAGCACAAAAAAATTCAGCTAAAAACTCGAAGTGAAGGGATAGGGGATCCGTCGAGTCCCCCTCTGCGTGCTATCGATCCTGCTGTCGCAACCCTCAGTCCAGTTCGATCTTAGACTGGGAATGATCTCCGAATGCCTAAGCCAACCGACGAAACAAGCGGGCGGACGGGCGGGCGGGCACTACGTCGGCTAGAGAGGCGGGATGCGTAAGCCATGGATCGATAGGTTGGTAGGTGGGTTTAGGCACATCTTCTTATTTTTGTGTGCCAATGCCATTTTTATGGCTTGTAAATTCGTACAATGGTCCCTTAAGCCTTCACGTGAAGTTTCATGGCAAGACCACTCGTTTTCTATTTTTCACGACTTTCAAAACTTTTTGCGGTTCTGGACTTTTTAAAATTTTTTCAGAAGGATTTTTGGCCCCAAACTTGGTAGGCGCGATCCTTGTATTTTTTTTGGCATGCAAAAAAAATTCAGCTAAAAACTCGAAGTGTAAAAGATTTTGTGACCATTTGAAAAAAGTGTCCCCATTTCAGACACTTTAATGGCTACTGGCAGCAAACCTATAAAATCTCAAATGCTCTTTAAGGGGGTATGAGTTCTCGAGGTTTGATGAGGGATAGGGGGCCAATATAAGGGCCAAGTACCAGCACTGATCATACATCATGTGCACACACCCACCCAGCCCCCTCGATCGTCAGAACCCCATTGCTGTCGGTCAGGTTCTCCGACGATGCTCCGGCAATGGTGCCCCGATGAAGAAAAATGCAGCACCAGCACATGCCCGAGTGCAACATGTGCTGCCGCAACCCTCGGTCTGGTCTGATCTTAGACTGAGAATGAACTCCGTATGCCTAAGTCAACCCACGAAACGAGCGTGCGGGCGCTCAGTCGGCTAGAGGGGCGGGATGCGCAAGCCGGGGATCGATCGGGTCCCCCTCTGCATGATGCCGATACTGCTGCCACAACCCTCGGTCTAGTCTGACCTTAGACTTGGAATGAACTCCGTATGCCTAAGCCAACCGACGAAACGAATGGGAGGGCGGGTGAGCGGGCGGGCGGGCACTACGTCAGCCAGAGAGACGGGATGCACAAGCCGTGGATCGATAGGGTGGCAGGTGGGTTTAGGCACATCTTCATATTTTTGCATGCCAATGTGATTTTTATGGCTTGTAAATTCATAAAACGGTCCCTTGAGTCTTCACGTGAAGTTTCATGGCGAGACGACTCGTTTTCTATTTCTCACAATTTTTGAAACTTTTTGCGGTTCGAGATTTTTTAAAATTTTTTCAGAAAACGTTTTGGCCCCAAACTTTGTAGACGTGATCCTTGCATTTTTGTTGGCATGCACAAAAAAATTCAGCCAAAAAGTCGAAGTGTACAAGATTTTGTGACCATTTGAAAAAAGTGTCCCCATTTCAAACACTTTAATGGCTACTGGCAGCAAACCTGTAAAATCTCAAATGCTTTTTAAGGGGGTGTGAGTTCTCGAGGTTTGATGAGGGATAGGGGGCCAAAATAAGGGCCAAGTACCAGCACCCATTGCACATCATGTGAGCACAACCCCCGGACCCCCCGATCGTCGGAACCCCAATGCCACCGGTCAGGTTCCCCGACGATGCTCCGACGATGGTGCCCCGATGAAGAAAAATACGGCACCAGCACATGCCCGAGCCCAGCATGTGCTACCGTAACCCTCGGTCTGGTCCGATCTTACACTGGGAATGAACTCCGTATGCCTAAGTCCACCCACGAAATGAGCATGCATGCGCTCAGCCGACCAGAGTGGTGGGATGCGCAACCCGGGGATCGATCGGGTCCCCCTCTGCGTGCTGCTGATCCTGCCACCACAACCCTCGGTCCTGTCCGATCTTAGACAGGGAATGAACTTCGTATGCCTAAGCCAACCGATGAAACGAGCAGGCGGGCGGGCGGGCGGGCACTACGTCGGTTAGAGAGGCGAGATGCGCAAGCCGTGGATCAATAGGGTGGTAGGTGGGTTTAGGCACATCTTCATATTTTTGCATGCCAATGCCATTTTTATGGCTTGTAAATTCATACAATGGTCCCTTAAGCCTTCACGTGAAGTTTCATGGCAAGACGACTCGTTTTTTATTTTTTACGACTTTCAAAACTTTTTACGGTTCAGGATTTTTTAAAACTTTTTCGGAAGGATTTTTTGCCCCAAATTTCGTAGACATGATCGTTGTATTTTTGTTGGCATGCACAAAAAAATTCAGCTAAAAACTCGAAGTGTACAACATTTTGTGACCATTTGAAAAAATTGTGCCCATTTCAAACACTTTAATAGCTACTGGCAGCAAACCTGTAAAATCTCAAATGCTCTTTAAGGGGGGTGTGAGTTCTCGAGGTTTGGTGAGGGATAGGGGGCCAATATAAGGGCCAAGTACCAGCACACATCGCACATCATGTGCGCACACCCCCCCGTCCCCCCCGATTGCTGGAACCCCAATACTGCCGGTCAGGTTCTCCGGCGATGGTACCTCGACGAAGAAAAATACGGTAGCAACACATGCTCGAGCCCAGTATGTGCTGCTGCAACCCTCGGTCTGGTCCAATCTTAGACTGGGAATGAATTCCATATGCTTAGACTGGGAATGAATTCCGTATGCCTAAGTCAACCCATGAAACGAGTGTACGGGTGCTCAGCCGACCAGAGGGGCGGAATGCGCTAGCCGGGGATCGGTTGGGTCCCCCTCTACGTGCTGCCGATCCTGCTACTGTAACCCTCAGTCTGGTCTGATCTTAGACTGGGAATGAACTCTGTATGCCTAAGCCAAACGACGAAATGAGCGGCGGGCGGGCGGGCGGTCGGGCGGGCGGGCGGGCACTACGTCGACCAGAGAGACGGGATGCGCAAGCCGTGGATCGATAGGGTGGTAGGTGTGTTTAGGCACATCTTCATATTTCTGCGTGCCATTTTTATGGCTTGTAAATTCATACAATGGTCCCTTCAGCCTTCACGTTAAGTTTCATGGCAAGACGACTCGTTTTCCATTTTTCATGATTTTTGAAACTTTTTACGGTTTGGGATTTTTTGAAATTTTTTCAGAAGGATTTTTGGCCCCAAACTTGGTAGACATGATCCTTGTATTTTTTTTGGTATGCACAAAAAAATTCAGCTAAAAACTCAAAGTGTACAAGATTTTGTGACCATTTGAAAAAAGTGTTCCCATTCCAGACACTTTAATGGCTACTGGCAGCAAACGTGTAAAATCTCAAATGCTCTTTAAGGGGGTGTGAGTTCTCAAGGTTTTATGAGGAATAGGGGACCAATATAAGGGCCAAGTACCAGCACCCATCGCACGTCATGTGCGCACACCCCCCGGCCCCCCGATCGTCGGAACCCCAACGCCGTCGATCAGGTTCTCCGACGATGCTCCGGTGATGGTGCCCTAACGAAGAAAAATGCGGCACCAGGACATGCCCAAGCCCAACATGTGCTGCCGTAACCCTCGGTCTGGTCCGATCTTAGACTGGGAATGAACTCCATATGCTTAGACTGGGAATGAACTCCGTATGCATAAGTCAACCGACGAAAGGAGCGTGCGGGCGCTCAGCCAGCCAGAGGGGTGGGATGCGCAAGCCGGGGATCGGTCGGGTCCCGCTCTGCGTGCTGTTGATCCTGCTCGGTCTGGTCTGATCTTAGACTAGGAATGAACTCCACATGCTTGACTATGATTGAACTCCGTATGCCTAAGTCAACCCACGAAACGAGTGTGCGGGCGTTCAACCGGCCAGAGGGGCGGGATGCGCAAGTCGGGGATCGGCTGGATGCCCCTCTGCATGCTGTCGATTTGCTACCGCAACCCTCAATCTGATCTGATCTAAGACTGGGAATGAACTCCGTATGCCTAAGCCAACCGATGAAATGAGTAAGCGGGCGGGCAGACGGGCACTACGTCGGCCAGAGAGACGGGATGCACAAGCCGTGGATCAATAGGGTGGTAGGTGGGTTTAGACACATCTTCATATTACTGCATGCCAATGCCATTTTTATGGCTTGTAAATTCATACAACGGTCCCTTAAGCCTTCATGTGTGCTACCGCGGTGAAGAAAAATACGGCACCAGCACATGCCCGAGCCCAACATGTGCTGCCGCAACTCTCGGTCCGATTCGATCTTAGACTGGGAATGAACTCCGTATGCCTAAGTCCACCCATGAAACAAGCGTGCGGGCGCTCGGCCGGCCAGAGGGGCGGGATACGCAAGTCGAGGATCGATCGGGTCCCCTTCTGCGTGCCGTCGATCCTGCTACCGCAACCCTCGGTCCCGTTCGATTTTAGACTGGGAATAAAGTCCGTATGCCTAAGCCAACCGACGAAACGAGCGGGCGGTCGGGCGAGCGGGCACTACACCCGCCAGAGAGACGGGATGTGCAAGCCGTGGATCGATAGGGTGGCAGGTGGGTTTAGGTACATCTTCATATTTCTGCATGCCAATGCAATTTTTATGGCCTGTAAATTCATACAATGGTCCTTTAAGCCTTCACGTGAAGTTTCATGGCAAGACGACTCATTATTTATTTTTCACGATTTCCAAAACTTTTTACGGTTCAGGATATTTTAAAATTTTTTTGAAAGGAGTTTTGGCCCCAAACTTGGTAGACGTGATCATTGTATTTTTGTTGGCATGCACAAAAAAATTCAACTAAAAACTCAAAGTGTACAAGATTTTCTGACCATTTGAAAAAAGTGTCCCCATTTCAAACACTTTAATAGCTACTCGCAGCAAACCTATAAAATCTCAAATGCTCTTTAAGAGGGTGTGAGTTCTCGAGGTTTGATGAGGGATAGGGGGCCAATATAAGGGCCAAGTACCAGCACCAATCGCACATCATGTGCGCACACCCCCTCCGACCCCCGATCACCGGAACCCCTATGCCGCCGGTCAGGTTCTCCGATGATGCTCCAGCGATGGTGCCCTGACGAAGAGAAATGCGGCACTAGAACATGCTAGAGCCAAGCATGTGCTGCGGCAACCCTCGATCTGGCCTGATCTTAGACTAGGAATGAACTCCGTATGCTTAGACTGGGAATGAACTCCGTATGCCTAAGTCTACCCATGAAACGAGTGTACGGGCACTCTACCGGCCAGAGGGGCGGGATGCGCAAGCTGGGGATCGACTGGGTGCCCCTATGCATGCTGTCGATCCTACTGCCGCAACCCTCAGTCCGGTCTAATTTGAGACTGGGAATGGACTCCGTATGCCTAAGCCAACCGACGAAACGAGCAAGCGGGCTGGCGGACATGCACTACGCCAGCCAGAGACGGGATGCGCAAGCCGTGGATCAATAGGGTGGTAGGTGGGATTAGACAAATCTTCATATTGCTGCGTGCCAATGCCATTTTTATGGCTTGTAAATTCATACAATGGTCCCTTAAGCCTTCACGTGAAGTTTCATGGCAAGACGACTCGTTTTCTATTTTTCATGATTTTTGAAACTTTTTAGGGTTTGAGATTTTTTAAAATTTTTTTTGAAGGAGTTTTAGCCCCAAACTTGGAAGACGTGATCCTTGTATTTTTGTTGGCATGCACAAAAAAATTCAGCTAAAAACTCAAAGTGTACAAGATTTTGTGACCATTTGAATAAAGTGTCCCCATTTCAGACACTTTAATGGCTACTGGTAGCAAACCAGTAAAATTTCAAATGCTCTTCAAGGGCGTGTGAGTTCTCAAGGTTTGATGAGGGATAGGGGGCCAATATAACGGTCAAGTACCAGCACCTATCACGCACCATGCGCGCACACCCCCCCGGCCCCCCCAATCGTCGGAACCCCAATGCCGTCGGACAGGTTCTCTGGCGATGCTCCGACGATGGTGCCCCGGTGAAGAAAAATGCGGCACCAGCACATGCCTGAGCCTAGCATGTGCTATCGCAACCCTTGGTCCAATCCAATCTTAGATTGGGAATGAACTCCGTATGCCTAAGTCAACCCACGAAATGAACGTGCGGGCGCTCAGCCGGCCAAAGGGGCTGGATGAGTATGCTGGGGATCGGTCGGGTCCCCCTCTGTGTGCTGCCGATCCTGCAGCCACAACCATCAGTTTGTTCTGATCTTATATTGGGAATGAACTCCGTATGCCTAAGCCAACCGACGAAAAGAGCGGGCGGGCAGGCGGGCACGCACTTCACGGGCCAGAGAGGCGGGATACGCAAGCCGTGGATCGATAGGGTGGTAGGTGGGTTTAGGCACATCTCCATATTTCTGTGTGCCAATGCCATTTCTATGGCTTGTAAATTCATACAATGGTCCCTTAAGCCTTCACGTGAAGTTTCATGGCAAGATGACTCGTTTTCTATTTTTCATGATTTTCCAAACTTTTTGTGGTTCGGGATTTTTTAATATTTTTTCGGAAGGGTTTTGGCCCCAAACTTGGTAGATGTGATCCTTGTATTTTTGTTGGCATGCATAAAAAAATTCAGTTAAAACTCGAAGTGTACAAGATTTTGTGACCATTTGAAAAAAATGTCTCCATTTCAGACACTTTAATAGCTACTAGCAGCAAACCTGTAAAATCTCAAATGCTCTTTAAGGGGGTGTGAGTTCTCGAGGTTTGATGAGGGATAGGGGGCCAATATAAGAGCCAAGTACCAGCACCCGTCGCACATCATGTGCGCACACCCCCTGGCCCCTCCGATCGCTGGAACCCCAATGCCGTCGGTTAGGTTCTCTGACGATGCTCCGGCGATGGTGCCCCGACGAAGAAAAATGTGGCACCAGCACATGCTCGAGCCCAGCATGTGCTGCTGCAACCCTCAGTTCGGTCCGATCTTAGACTGGGAATGAACTCCGTATGCCTAACTCAAGCCACGAAACGAACGTGCAGGCGCTCAGGCTGCCAGAGGGGCGGGATGCGCAAGCCGGGGATCGGTCGAGTCCCCCTCTGCGTGCTGCTGATCTTGCTACCGCAACCCTCAGTCTGGTCTGGTCTTAGACTGGGAATGAACTCTGTATGCCAAAGCCAACCGACGAAACGAGCAGACGGGCGGGCACTACGCGGGCTAGCGAGGTGGGATGCCGAAGGCGTGGATCGATAGGGTGGTAAGTGGGTTTAGGCACATCTTCATATTTCTGTGTGCCAATGCCATTCTTATGGCTTGTAAATTCATACAATGGTCCCTTAAGCCTTCACCTGAAGTTTTTTGGAAGAAGTTTTGGCCCAAAACTTGGTAGACGTGATCCTTGTATTTTTGTTGGCATGTACAAAAAAATTCAGCTAAAAACTCGTAGTGTACAAGATTTTGTGACCATTTGAAAAAAGTGTCCCCATTTCAGACACTTTAAAGGCTACTGGCAGCAAACTTGTAAAATCTCAAATGCTCTTTAAGGGGGTGGGAGTTCTCGAGGTTTGATGAGGGATAGGGGGCCAATATCAGGGCCAAGTACCAGCACCCATCGCACATCATGTGCGCACACCCCACCCCCAGCCCCCTCGATCGTCAGAACCCCAATGCCATCGATCAGGATCTCCGGTGATGCTCTGATGCTGGTGCCCTGATGAAGAAAAATGCAGCACCAGCACATGCCCGAGCCCAGCATGTGCTGCTACAACCCTCGGTTCGGTCTGATCTTAGACTGGGAATGAACTCCGTATGCTTAGACTAGGAATGAACTCCATATGCCTAAGTCAACCCATGAAACGAGCGTGCGGGCGCTCACCCGGCCAGAGGGGGGGATGCGCAAGTCGAGGATTGGCCGAGTCCCCCTCTGCGTGCTGTCGATCCTGCTACCGCAACCCTCGGTCTGGTCCAATCTTAGACTGGGAATGAACTCTGTATGCCTAAGCCAACCGACGAAATGAGCGGGCGGGCGGGCGGACGGGCACTACGCTGACAGAGAGACGAGATGTGCAAGCCGTGGATAGATAGGGTGGTAGGTGTGTTTAGGCACATCATCATATTTATACGTGCCAATGCCATTTTTTTGTGTTGTAAATTCATACAATGGTCCCTTAAGCCTTCACATGAAGTTTCATGGCAAGACGACTCGTTTTCTATTTTTCACGATTTGCAAAACTTTTTGCGGTTCGGGATTTTTTAAAATTTCTTCGGAAGGAGTTTTGGCCCCAAACTTGGTACACATGATCCTTCTATTTTTATTGGCATGCACAAAAAAATTCAGCTAAAAACTCGAAGTGTACAAGATTTTGTGACCATTTGAAAAAAGTGTCCCCATTTCAGACTCTTTAATGGCTAGTGGCAGCAAACCTGTAAAATCTCAAATGCTCTTTAAAGGGGTGTGAGTTCTCGAGGTTTGATGAGGGATAGGGGGCCAATATAAGGGCCAAGTACCAGCACCCATCGCACATCATGTGCGCACACCCTCCCCGGCCCCCCCGATCGTCGGAACCCCAAAGCTGCCGGTCAGGTTCTTCCGCGATGCTCCGACGATGGTGCCCCTGTGAAGAAAAATGCGGCACCAGCACATGCCCGAGCCCAGCATGTGATGTTGCAACCCTTGGTCCGGTCCGATCTTAGATTGGGAATGAACTCCGTACACTTAGACTGGGAATGAACTCTGTATGCTTAGACTGGGAATGAACTCTGTATGCCTAAGTTGACCCACGAAATGAGCGTGCGGGCACTCATGCGGCCAGAGGGGTGGGATGCACAAGCCAAGGATCAATCGGGTCCCCCTCTACGTGCTGTCAATCTTGCTGCCGCAAGCCTCGATCCGGTCCGATCTTAGGCTGAGAATGAACTTCGTATGCCTAAGCCAACTGATGAAATGAGCAGGTGCGCGGGCGAGCACTACGCCGGCCAGAGAGACGGGATGCGCAAGCCGTGAATCAATAGGGTGGTAGGTGGGTTTAGGCACATCTTTAAATTTCTGCATGCTAATGTCATTTTTATGGCTTGTAAATTCATACAATGGTCCCTTAAGCCTTCACGTGAAGTTTCATGGCAAGACGACTCATTTTCTATTTTTCATGATTTTTGAAACTTTTTGCGGTTTGGGATTTTTTAAAATTTTTTCGGAAGGATTTTTAGCCCTAAACTTGGTAGACGTTATCCTTGTATTTTCATTGGCATGCAAAAAAAAATTTGGCTAAAAACTCGAAGTGTACAAGATTTTGTGACCTTTTGAAAAAAGTGTCCCCATTTCAGACACTTTAATGGCTACTGGCAGCAAACCTGTAAAATCTCAAATGCTCTTTAAGGTGGTGTGAGTTCTCATGGTTTGATGAGGGATAGGGGGCCAATATAAGGGCTAAGTACCTGTACCTATCGCACATCATGTGCGCACACCCCCCGGCCCCCCGATTGTCGGAACCCCAATGCCGTCAGTCAGGTTCTCTGACGATGCTTCGACGATGGTGCCCTGATGAAGAAAAATACGGCACCAGCACATGCCCAAGCCCAGCATGTGCTGCCGCAACCCTCGATCCAGTCCGATCTTAGACTGGGAATGAACTCCGTATGCCTAAGTCAACCCACGAAACGAGCATGCGGGCGCTCAGCCAGCCAGAGGGGCGGGATGCGCAAGTCGGGGATCGGCTGGGTCCCCCTCTGCATGCTACTGATCCTGCTACCGCAACCCTAGGTGCGGTTCGATCTTAGACTGGGAATGAACTCTGTATGCCTAAGCCAATCGATGAAACGAGCGGGCGGGCAGACAACCGGGTGGGAACTACGCCGGTCAGAGAGACGTGATGCGCAAGTGGTGGATCGATAGGGTTGTAGGTGGGTTTAGGCACATCTTCATATTTGTATGTGCCAATGCCATTTTTATGGCTTGTAAATTCATACAATGGTCCCTTAAGCCTTCACATGAAGTTTCATGGCAAGACAGCTCGTTTTCTATTTTTCATAATTTTTGAAATTTTTACGGTTCGGGATTTTTTAAAATTTTTTCGAAAAGAGTTTTGGCCCCAAACTTGGTAGACGTGATCCTTGTTTTTTTTTTGGCATGCACAAAACAATTCAACTAAAAACTCAAAGTGTACAAGATTTTGTGACCATTTGAATAAAGTGTCCCCATTTCAGACACTTTAATGGCTACTGGTAGCAAACCAGTAAAATTTCAAATGCTCTTCAAGGGCGTGTGAGTTCTCAAGGTTTGATGAGGGATAGGGGGCCAATATAAGGGTCAAGTACCAGCACCTATCACGCACCATGCGCGCACACCCCCCCGGCCCCCCCAATCGTCGGAACCCCAATGCCGTCGGACAGGTTCTCTGGCGATGCTCCGACGATGGTGCCCCGGTGAAGAAAAATGCGGCACCAGCACATGCCTGAGCCTAGCATGTGCTATCGCAACCCTTGGTCCAATCCAATCTTAGATTGGGAATGAACTCCGTATGCCTAAGTCAACCCACGAAATGAACGTGCGGGCGCTCAGCCGGCCAAAGGGGCTGGATGAGTATGCTGGGGATCGATCGGGTCCCCCTCTGTGTGCTGCCGATCCTGCAGCCACAACCATCAGTTTGTTCTGATCTTATATTGGGAATGAACTCCGTATGCCTAAGCCAACCGACGAAAAGAGCGGGCGGGCAGGCGGGCACGCACTTCACGGGCCAGAGAGGAGGGATACGCAAGCCGTGGATCGATAGGGTGGTAGGTGGGTTTAGGCACATCTCCATATTTCTGTGTGCCAATGCCATTTCTATGGCTTGTAAATTCATACAATGGTCCCTTAAGCCTTCACGTGAAGTTTCATGGCAAGATGACTCGTTTTCTATTTTTCATGATTTTCCAAACTTTTTGTGGTTCGGGATTTTTTAATATTTTTTCGGAAGGGTTTTGGCCCCAAACTTGGTAGACGTGATCCTTGTATTTTTGTTGGCATGCATAAAAAAATTCAGTTAAAACTCGAAGTGTACAAGATTTTGTGACCATTTGAAAAAAATGTCTCCATTTCAGACACTTTAATAGCTACTAGCAGCAAACCTGTAAAATCTCAAATGCTCTTTAAGGGGGTGTGAGTTCTCGAGGTTTGATGAGGGATAGGGGGCCAATATAAGAGCCAAGTACCAGCACCCGTCGCACATCATGTGCGCACACCCCCTGGCCCCTCCGATCGCTGGAACCCCAATGCCGTCGGTTAGGTTCTCTGATGATGCTCCGGCGATGGTGCCCCGACGAAGAAAAATGTGGCACCAGCACATGCTCGAGCCCAGCATGTGCTGCTGCAACCCTCAGTTCGGTCCGATCTTAGACTGGGAATGAACTCCGTATGCCTAACTCAAGCCACGAAACGAACGTGCAGGCGCTCAGGCTGCCAGAGGGGCGGGATGCGCAAGCCGGGGATCGGTCGAGTCCCCCTCTGCGTGCTGCTGATCTTGCTACCGCAACCCTCAGTCTGGTCTGGTCTTAGACTGGGAATGAACTCTGTATGCCAAAGCCAACCGACGAAACGAGCAGACGGGCGGGCACTACGCGGGCTAGCGAGGTGGGATGCCGAAGGCGTGGATCGATAGGGTGGTAAGTGGGTTTAGGCACATCTTCATATTTCTGTGTGCCAATGCCATTCTTATGGCTTGTAAATTCATACAATGGTCCCTTAAGCCTTCACCTGAAGTTTTTTGGAAGAAGTTTTGGCCCAAAACTTGGTAGACGTGATCCTTGTATTTTTGTTGGCATGTACAAAAAAATTCAGCTAAAAACTCGTAGTGTACAAGATTTTGTGACCATTTGAAAAAAGTGTCCCCATTTCAGACACTTTAAAGGCTACTGGCAGCAAACTTGTAAAATCTCAAATGCTCTTTAAGGGGGTGGGAGTTCTCGAGGTTTGATGAGGGATAGGGGGCCAATATCAGGGCCAAGTACCAGCACCCATCGCACATCATGTGCGCACACCCCACCCCCAGCCCCCTCGATCGTCAGAACCCCAATGCCATCGATCAGGATCTCCGGTGATGCTCTGATGCTGGTGCCCTGATGAAGAAAAATGCAGCACCAGCACATGCCCGAGCCCAGCATGTGCTGCTACAACCCTCGGTTCGGTCTGATCTTAGACTGGGAATGAACTCCGTATGCTTAGACTAGGAATGAACTCCGTATGCCTAAGTCAACCCATGAAACGAGCGTGCGGGCGCTCACCCGGTCAGAGGGGGGGATGCGCAAGTCGAGGATTGGCCGAGTCCCCCTCTGCGTGCTGTCGATCCTGCTACCGCAACCCTCGGTCTGGTCCAATCTTAGACTGGGAATGAACTCTGTATGCCTAAGCCAACCGACGAAATGAGCGGGCGGGCGGGCGGACGGGCACTACGCTGACAGAGAGACGGGATGTGCAAGCCGTGGATAGATAGGGTGGTAGGTGGGTTTAGGCACATCATCATATTTATACGTGCCAATGCCATTTTTTTGTGTTGTAAATTCATATAATGGTCCCTTAAGCCTTCACATGAAGTTTCATGGCAAGGTGACTCGTTTTCTATTTTTCACGATTTGCAAAACTTTTTGCGGTTCGGGATTTTTTAAAATTTCTTCGGAAGGAGTTTTGGCCCCAAACTTGGTACACATGATCCTTCTATTTTTATTGGCATGCACAAAAAAATTCAGCTAAAAACTCGAAGTGTACAAGATTTTGTGACCATTTGAAAAAAGTGTCCCCATTTCAGACTCTTTAATGGCTAGTGGCAGCAAACCTGTAAAATCTCAAATGCTCTTTAAAGGGGTGTGAGTTCTCGAGGTTTGATGAGGGATAGGGGGCCAATATAAGGGCCAAGTACCAGCACCCATCGCACATCATGTGCGCACACCCTCCCCGGCCCCCCCGATCGTCGGAACCCCAAAGCTGCCGGTCAGGTTCTTCCGCGATGCTCCGACGATGGTGCCCCTGTGAAGAAAAATGCGGCACCAGCACATGCCCGAGCCCAGCATGTGATGTTGCAACCCTTGGTCCGGTCCGATCTTAGATTGGGAATGAACTCCGTACACTTAGACTGGGAATGAACTCTGTATGCTTAGACTGGGAATGAACTCTGTATGCCTAAGTTGACCCACGAAATGAGCGTGCGGGCACTCATGCGGCCAGAGGGGTGGGATGCACAAGCCAAGGATCAATCGGGTCCCCCTCTACGTGCTGTCAATCTTGCTGCCGCAAGCCTCGATCCGGTCCGATCTTAGGCTGAGAATGAACTTCGTATGCCTAAGCCAACTGATGAAATGAGCAGGTGCGCGGGCGAGCACTACGCCGGCCAGAGAGACGGGATGCGCAAGCCGTGAATCAATAGGGTGGTAGGTGGGTTTAGGCACATCTTTAAATTTCTGCATGCTAATGCCATTTTTATGGCTTGTAAATTCATACAATGGTCCCTTAAGCCTTCACGTGAAGTTTCATGGCAAGACGACTCATTTTCTATTTTTCATGATTTTTGAAACTTTTTGCGGTTTGGGATTTTTTAAAATTTTTTCGGAAGGATTTTTAGCCCTAAACTTGGTAGACGTTATCCTTGTATTTTCATTGGCATTCAAAAAAAAATTTGGCTAAAAACTCGAAGTGTACAAGATTTTGTGACCTTTTGAAAAAAGTGTCCCCATTTCAGACACTTTAATGGCTACTGGCAGCAAACCTGTAAAATCTCAAATGCTCTTTAAGGTGGTGTGAGTTCTCATGGTTTGATGAGGGATAGGGGGCCAATATAAGGGCCAAGTACCTGTACCTATCGCACATCATGTGCGCACACCCCCCGGCCCCCCGATTGTCGGAACCCCAATGCCGTCAGTCAGGTTCTCTGACGATGCTTCGACGATGGTGCCCTAATGAAGAAAAATACGGCACCAGCACATGCCCAAGCCCAGCATGTGCTGCCGCAACCCTCGATCCAGTCCGATCTTAGACTGGGAATGAACTCCGTATGCCTAAGTCAACCCACGAAATGAGCATGCGGGCGCTCAGCCAGCCAGAGGGGCGGGATGCGCAAGTCGGGGATCGACTGGGTCCCCCTCTGCATGCTACTGATCCTGCTACCGCAACCCTAGGTGCGGTTCGATCTTAGACTGGGAATGAACTCTGTATGCCTAAGCCAATCGATGAAACGAGCGGGCGGGCAGACAACCGGGTGGGAACTACGCCGGTCAGAGAGACGTGATGCGCAAGTGGTGGATCGATAGGGTTGTAGGTGGGTTTAGGCACATCTTCATATTTGTATGTGCCAATGCCATTTTTATGGCTTGTAAATTCATACAATGGTCCCTTAAGCCTTCACATGAAGTTTCATGGCAAGACAGCTCGTTTTCTATTTTTCATAATTTTTGAAATTTTTACGGTTCGGGATTTTTTAAAATTTTTTCGAAAAGAGTTTTGGCCCCAAACTTGGTAGACGTGATCCTTGTTTTTTTTTTGGCATGCACAAAACAATTCAACTAAAAACTCAAAGTGTACAAGATTTTGTGACCATTTGAAAAAAGTGTCCCCATTTCAGACACTTTAATGGCTATTGGCAGCAAACCTGTAAAATATCAAATGCTCTTTAAGGGGGTGTGAGTTCTCGAGGTTTGATGAGGGATAGGGGGCCAATATAAGGGCCAAGTACCAGCACCCATTGCACATCATGTACGCACACCCCCCCGACCCCCTGATCACCGGAACCCCAAAGCCGCTGGTCAGGTTCTCTAACGATGCTCCGGTGATGGTGCCCCGGTGAAGAAAAATACGGCACCAGCACATGCCTGAGCCCAGAATGTGCTGCCGCAACCCTCGGTTTGATCCGATCTTAGACTGGGAATGAACTCCGTATGCCTAAGTCAACCCACGAAACGAGCATATAGGCGCTCAGCCGACTAGAGGGGCGGGATACGCAAGCCGGGGATCGATCGGGTCCCCCTCTGTGTGCTGTCGATCCTGCTGTCGCAACCCTCGGTCCGATCTAATCTAAGACTGGGAATGAACTCTGTATGCCTAAGCCAACCGACGAAACGAGCGGGCGGGCGGGCGGGCAGGCACTATGTCGACCAGAGAGACGAGATGCGCAAGCCGTGGATCGATAGGGTGGTAGGTGGGTTTAGGCACATCTTCATATTTCTGCGTGCCAATGCCATTTTTATGGCTTGTAAATTTATAAAATGGTCCCTTCAGCCTTCACGTGAAGTTTCATTGCAAGACGACTCGTTTTCTATTTTTCACGATTTTTGAAACTTTTTACGGTTCGGGATTTTTTAAAATTTTTTCGGAAGGAGTTTTGGCCCCAAACTTGGTAGACGTGATCCTTGTATTTTTTTTGGCATGCACAATAACATTCAACTAAAAACTGGAAGTGTATAAGATTTTGTGACCATTTTGGAAAAAGTGTCCCTATTTCAAACACTTTAATGGCTACTGGCAGTGAACCTGTAAAATCTCAAAGGCTCTTTAAGGGGGTGTGAGTTCTCGAGGTTTGATTAGGGATAGGGGGCCAATATATGGGCCAAGTACCAGCACCCATCGCACATCATGTGCGCACACCCCCCGGCCCCACCGATCGTCGGAACCCCAATGCCGTCGGTTAGGTTCTCCGGTGATACTTTGGCGATGGTGCTTCGACGAAGAAAAATGCGGCACCAGCACATGCCCGAGCTCAGCATGTGCTATCGCAACCCTTGATCTGGTTTGATCTTAGACTAGGAATGAACTCCGTATGCTTAAATTGGGAATGAACTCCATATGCCTAAGTCAACCAACGGTACAATCGTGTGGGCGCTCAGTCGACCAAAGGGGTGGGATACGCAAGCCGGGGATTAGCCGGGTCCCCCTCTATGTGCTACCGGTCCGATCTTAGACTGGGAATGAACTCTGTATGCCTAAGCCAACCGACGAAACGAGTGGGCGGGCGGGCACTATGCCGGCCAGAGAGACGGGATGCGCAAGCCGTGGATCGATAGGGTGGTAGGTGGGTTTAGGCACATCTTCATATTTATGCATGCCAATGCCATTTTTATGGCTTGTAAATTCATACAGTGGTCCCCTAAGCCTTCACGTGAAGTTTCATGGCAAGATGAGTCATTTTATATTTTTCATGATTTTTGAAACTTTTTGCGGTTCGAGATTTTTTAAAATTTTTTTGAAAGGTGTTTTGGCCCAAAACTTGGTAGATATGATCCTTGTATTTTTGTTGGCATGCATAAAAAATCAGTTAAAAACTCGAAGTGTACAAGATTTTGTGACCATTTGAAAAAAGTGTCCCCAAATCAAACACTTTAATGGCTACTAGCAACAAGCCTATAAAATCTCAAATGCTCTTTAAGGGGGTGTGAGTTCTCGAGGTTTGATAAGGGATAGGAGGCCAATATAAGGGCCAAGTACCAGCACCCATCGCACATCATGTGCGCACACCCCCCCGGCCCCCCCGATTGTCAGAACCCTAATGTCACCGGTCAAGTTCTCCGACGATGCTCTGGCAATGGTGCCCCGGGGAAGAAAAATGAGGCACCAGCACATGCCCGAGCCCAGCATGTGCTGTCGCAACCCTCGGTCAAATCCGATCTTAGACTGGGAATGAACTTCATATGCTTAGACTGGGAATGAACTCCGTATCCCTAAGTCAACCCATGAAATGAGCGTGCGGGCGGGATGTGCAAGCCGGAGATCGGTCGGGTCCCCCTCTGCGTGTTGCCGATTCTACTGCCGCAACGCTCGGTTTGATCCGATCTTAGACTGTGAATGAACTCCGTATGCCTAAGCCAACCGACGAAACGAGCGGGTGGGTGGGCGAGCGGGCACTACGCCGGCCAGATAGACGGGATGCGCAAGCCGTGGATCAATAGAGTGGTAGGTGAGTTTAGGCACATCTTCATATTTCTACGTGCCAATGCCATTTTTATGGCTTGTAAATTCATACAATGGTCCCTTAAGCCTTCACGTGAAGTTTCATGGCAAGACGACTCGTTTTCTATTTTTCACGATTTTCAAAACTTTTTACGGTTCGGGATTTTTTAAAATTGTTTCGAAAGGAGTTTTGGCCCCAAACTTGGTAGACATAATCCTTGTATTTTTGTTGGCATGCACAAAAAAGTTTAGCTAAAAACTCGAAGTGTTCAAGATTTCGTGACCATTTGAAAAAAGTGTCCCCATTTCAGACACTTTAATGGCTACTGGCAGCAAACCTGTAAAATCACAAATGCTCTTTAAGGGGGTGTGAGTTCTCAAGGTTTGATGAGGGATAGGGGGCCAATATAAGGGCCATGTACCAACACCCATCACACATCATTTGCGCACACCCCCTCAGGCCCCCTCGATCGCCGGAACACCAATACCGTCGGTCAGGTTCTCTGGTGATGCTCCGGCGATGGTGCCCTGACGAAGAAAAATACGGCACCAGCACAAGCGCGAGCATAGCATGTGCTACCGTAACCCTCATCCTGGTCCGATCTTAGACTGGAAATGAACTCCGTATGCTTAGACTGGGAATGAACTTCGTATGCCTAAGTCAACCCACGAAATGAGCGTGCGGGCGCTCAACCGGCCAGAGGGGTGGGATGCATGAGCCGAGGATGGACCGGGTCCCCCTCTACGTGCTGCCGATCCTACTGTCGTAACCCTCAATCCGATTCGATCTTAGACTAGGAATAAACTCGGTATGCCTAAGCCAACCGACGGAACAAGCGGGCACTACGCTGGCCAGATAGACGGGATGCGCAAGCCGTGGATCGATAGGGTGGTAGGTGGGTTTAGGCACATCTTCATATTTCTGCATTCCAATGCCATTTTTTTGGCTTGTAAATTCATACAATGGTCCCTTAAGCCTTCACGTGAAGTTTCATGGCAAGACGACACGTTTTCTATTTTTCACGATTTTGAAAACTTTTTGTGGTTTGGGATTTTTCAAAATTTTTTTGGAAGGAGTTTTGGCCCCAAACTTGGTAGACGTGATCGTTGTATTTTTATTGGCATGCACAAAAAAATTTCAGCTAAAAACTCGAAGTGTACAAGATTTTGTGACCATTTGAAAAAAGTGTCCCCATTTCAAACACTTTAATTGCTACTGGCAGCAAACCTGTAAAATCTCAAATGCTCTTTAAGGGGGTGTGAGTTCTCGAGGTTTGATGAGGGATAGGGGGCCAATATAAGGGCCCAAGTACCAGCACCCATCGTACATCATGTGTGCACACCCCCCGGCCCCCCCGATCGCCAAACCCCAATGCCACCGTTTAGGTTCTCCGGTGATGCTCCGACGATGGTGCCCCGGTGAAGAAAAATGCGGCACCAGCACATGCTCGAGCCCAGCATGTGCTGTCGTAACCCTCGGTCCATTCTGATCTTAGACTGGGAATGAACTCCGTATGCCTAAGTCAAGCCATGAAAAGAACGTGCGGGTGCTCAGTCGGCCAGAGGGGTGGGTGCACAAGCCGGGGATCATCTGGGTCCCCTTTTGCGTGCTGCCAATCCTGATGCCACTACCCTCGGTCCGGTCCAATCTTAGACTGGGAATGAACTTCGTATGCCTAAGCCAACCGATGAAATGAGCGGGCGGGCGGGCGGGCACTTCGCCGGCCAGAGAGACGGGATGTGCAAGCCATGGATCAATAGGGTGGTAGGTGGGTTTAGGCACATCTTCATATTTTTGCATGCCAATGCCATTTTTATGGCTTGTAAATTCATACAATGGTCCCTTAAGCCTTCACGTGAAGTTTCATGGCAAGACAACTTGTTTTCTATTTTTCATGATTTTCAAAACTTTTTACGGTTCGGGATTTCTTAAAATTTTTTCGGAACTAGTTTTGGCCCCAAACTTGGTAGATATGATCCTTCTATTTTTCTTTGCATGCACAAAAAAATTCAGCTAAAAAATTGAAGTGTACAAGATTTTGTGACCATTTGAAAAAAGTGCCCCCATTTCAGACACTTTAATAACTACTAGCAGCAAACCTGTAAAATCTCAAATGCTCTTTAAGGGGGCGTGAGTTCTCGAGGTTTGATGAGGGATAGGGGGCCAATATAAGGGCCATGTACCAGCACCCATTGCACATCATGTGCGCACACCCCCTGACCCCGCCGATCACCGGAACCCCAATGCCACCGGTCAGGTTCTCTGATGATGCTCCGACGATGGTTCCCCGACAAAGAAAAATGCGGCACCAGCACATGCACGAGCCCAGCATGTGCTCCAGAAACCCTTGGTCCGGTCGGATCTTAGACTGGGAATGAACTCCGTATGCTTAGACTGGGAATGAACTCCGTATGCCTAAGTCAACCCACGAAACGAGCGTGCGGGCGCTCAGTCGGCCAAAGGGGCGAGATGCGCAAGTCGGGTATCGGTCGGGTCCCCCTCTGCGTGCTGCCGATCCTGCTGCAACAACCCTCAATTCGGTCTGATCTTAGACTGGGAATGAACTCCGTATGCCTAGGTCAACCGACGGAACGAGCGGGCGGGCGGGCGGGCGGGCACTACGCCGGCCAGATAGACGGGATGCGCAAGCCGTGGATCGATAGGGTGGTAGGTGAGTTTAGGCACATCTTCATATTTCTGCATGCCAATGCCATTTTTATGGCTTGTAAATTCATACAACGGTCCCTTAAGCCTTCACGTGAAGTTTCATGGCAAGACGACTCGTTTTTTATTTTTCATGATTTTTGATCCTTTTTTCGGTATGGGATTTTTTAAAATTTTTTCGCAAGGAGTTTTGCCCCCAAACTCGGAAGACATGATCCATCTATTTTTTTTGGCATGCACAAAAACATTCAGCTAAAAACTCGAACTGTACAAGATTTTGTGACCATTTGAAAAAAGTGTCCCCATTTCAGACACTTTAATGGCTACTGGCAGAAAACCTGTAAAATCTCAAATGCCCTTTCACGGTTGTGAGTTCTCGAGGTTTGATGAGGGATAGGGGGCCAATATAAGGGCCAAGTACTAGCACCCATCGCACATCATGTGCGCACACCCCCCGGCCCCCGTGATCGCCAGAACCCCAACGCCACCAGTCAGGTTCTTCGGTGATGCTCTAGCGATGGTGCCACGACGAAGAAAAATGCGGCACCAGCACATGCCCGAGCCCACATGTGCTGCCGCAACCCTCGGTCTGGTCCGATCTTAGAGTGGGAATGAACTTCGTATGCCTAAGTCAACCCACGGAACGAGCGTGCGGGTGCTCAGCCTGCCTGAGGAGCGAGATGCGCATGTCGGGGATCGATCGGGTCCCCCTCTACGTGCTGCCAATCCTACTGTCGCAACCCTCGGCCCGGTCTGATCTTAGACTGGGAATGAACTCCGTATAACTAAGCCAACCGACGAAACGAGAGGGCAGGCGGGCGGGCGGGCACTACGTTGGCTAGAGAGATGGGATACGCAAACCGTGAATCGATAAGGTGGTAGGTGGGTTTAGGCACATCTTCATATTTCTATGTGCCAATGCCATTTTTATGGCTTGTAAATTCATACAACGGTACCTTAAGCCTTCACGTGAAGTTTCATGGCAAGACGACTCGTTTTCTATTTTTCACGATTTTTGAAACATTTGACGGTTCCGGATTTTTAAAAATTTTTTCGAATGGAGTTTTGGCCCCAAACTTGGTAGACGTGATCCTTGTATTTTTGTTGGTATGCACAAAAACATTCAGCTAAAAACTCAAAGTGTACAAGATTTTGTGACCATTTGAAAAAAGTGTCCCTATTTCAGACACTTTAATTGCTATTGGCAGCAAACCTGTAAAATCTCAAATGCTCTTTAAGGTGGTGTGAGTTTTCGAGGTTTGATGAGGGATAGGGGGCCAATATAAGGGCCAAGTACCAGCACCCATCGCACATCATGTGCGCAAACCCCCCCCCCCCGACCCCCCCGATCACCGGAAACCTAATGCCGCCGGTCAAGTTCTCCGATGATGCTCCGGTGATGGAGCACCGGTGAAGAAAAATGTGGCACCAGCACTTGCCCGAGCCCAGCATGTGCTGCTGCAACCCTCGGTCCGGTCCGATCTTAGACTGGGAATGAACTCCGTATGCTTAGACTGGGAATGAATTCCGTATGCCTAAGTCAACCCACGAAACGAGCGTGCCGGCAGGCACTATGCCGGCCAGAGAGACGGGATGCGCAAGCCGTGGATCGATAGGGTGGTAGGTGGGTTTAGGCAGATCTTCATATTTCTGCATGCCAATGCCATTTTTATGGCTTGTAAATTCCTACAATGGTCCCTTAAGCCTTCACGTGAAGTTCCATGGTAAGAAGACTCATTTTTTATTTTTCACGATTTTCAAAACTTTTTGCGGTTCAGGATTTTTTAAAATTTTTTCGAAAGGATTTTTGGCCCCAAACTTGGTAGACATGATCCTTGTATTTTTATTGGCATGCAAAAAAAATTCAGCTAAAAAATCGATGTGTACAAGATTTTGTGACCATTTGAAAAAAGTGTCCCCATTTCAGACACTTTAATGGCTACTGGCAGCACCCCTATAAAATCTCAAATGCTCTTTAAGGGGGTATGAGTTCTTGAGGTTTGATGAGGGATAGGGGGCCAATATGAGGGCTAAGTACCAGCACCCATCGCACATCATGTGCGCACAACCCCCACGGCTGCCCCGATCGCCGGAACCCCAATGTCGCCGGTCAGGTTCTCCGGTGATGCACCGATGATGGTGCCCCGACGAAGAAAAATGCGGCTCCAGCACATGCCTGAGCCCAGCATGTGCTGTCGTAACCTTCGGTTCGGTCCGATCTTAGACTGGGAATGAACTCCGTATGCTTAGACTAGGAATGAACTCTGTATGCGTAAGTCAACCCATGAAACGAGCGTGAGGGCGCTCAGCCGGCCAGAGGGGTGGGATCGGACGGGTCCCCCTCTGCATGCTACTGATCTTGCTGCTGCAACCCTCAGTCCTATCCAATCTTAGACTGGGAATGAACTCCGTATGCGTAAGCCAACCGATGAACCAAGCGGGCGGGCACAACACTGGCCAGAGAGACGGGATGCGTAAGCCATGGATCGATAGGGTGGTAGGTGGGTTTAGGCACATCTTCATATTTCTGCGTGCCAATTCCATTTTCATGGCTTGTAAATTCATACAATGGTCCCTTAAGCCTTCACATGAAGTTTCATGGCAAGACGACTTGTTTTTTATTTTTCACGATTTTTTATCCTTTTTCCAGTTCGGGATTTTGTAAAATTTTTTCGCAAGGAGTTTTGGCCCCAAACTTGGTAGACATGATCCATGTATTTTTGTTGGCATGCACAAAAACATTCAGCTAAAAACTCGAACAGTAAAAGATTTTGTGACCATTTAAAAAAGTGTCCCCATTTCAGACACTTTAATGGCTACTGGCAGAAAAAACCTGTAAAATCTCAAATGCTCTTTAAGGGGTGAGAGTTCTCGAGGTTTGATGAGGGATAGGGGGCCAATATAAGGGCCAAGTACCAGCACCCATCGCACATCATGTGCGCACACCCCCCCGGCCCCTCGATCGCCGGAACCCTAATAGCACCAGTTAGGTTCTCCGGTGATGCTCCAGCGATGGTGCCCCGACGAAGAAAAATACGACACCAGCACATGCTCGAGCCCATCATGTGCTACCGTAACCCTCGGTCCAGTCCGATCTTAGACTGGGAATGAACTCCATATGCCTAAGTCAACCCACGAAACGAGTGTGTGGGTGCTCAGCTTGCCTGAGGGGTGAGATGTGCATGTCGGGGATCGGCTGGGTCCCCCTCTGCGTGCTGCCGATCCTGCTGTCACAACCCTCTACCCGGTCCGATCTTAGACTGGGAATGAACTCCGTATGCCTAAGCCAACCGATGAAACAAGCGGGTAGGCGGGCGGGCGGGCACTACGCTGGCCAGAGAGATGGGATACGTAAGTCGTGAATCGATAGGGTGGTAGGTGGGTTTAGGCACATCGTCATATTTCTACATGCTAATGCCATTTTTATGGCTTGTAAATTCATACAATGGTCCCTTAAGCCTTCACGTGAAGTTTCATGGCAAGACGACTCGTTTTCTATTTTTCACGATTTTTGAAACATTTTACGGTTCAGGATTTTTTAAAGTTTTATCGAATGGAGTTTTGGCCCAAACTTGGTAGACGTGATCCTTGTATTTTTGTTGGTATGCATAAAAAAATTCAGCTAAAAACTCGAAGTGTACAAGATTTTGTGACCAGCTGAAAAAAGTGTCCCCATTCCGAACACTTTAATTGCTACTGGCAGCAAACCTGTAAAATCTAAAATGCTCTTTAAAGAGGTGTGAGTTCTTGAGGTTTGATGAGGGATAGGGGGCCAATATAAGGACCAAGGACCACCACCCATCGCACATCATGTGCGCACACCCTCCCCGGCCCCCCCGATCACCGAAAACCTAATGCCGTCGGTCAGGTTCTCCGACGATGCTCCGACGATGGAGCCCCGATGAAGAAAAATGCGGCACCAGCACTTGCCCGGGCCCAGCATGTGCTCTTGCAACCCTTGGTTCGGTCTGATCTTAGACTGGGAATGAACTCCGTATGCTTAGACTGGGAATGAACTCCGTATGCCTAAGTCAACCCACGAAACGAGCTTGCGGGCGCTCAGCCGGCAAGAGGGGCGAGATGCGCAAGCCGGGGATCGACTGGGTCCCCCTCTGCGTGCTACCGATCCTGCTGGCGCAACCCTCGGTCCGGTCCAATCTTAGACTGGGAATGAACTCCGTATGCCTAAGCCAATCGATGAAACGAGCGGGTGGGCGGATGGACGGGCACTATGCTGGCAAGAGAGACGGGATGTGCAAGCCGTGGATCGAAAGGGTGGTAGGTTGGTTTAGGCATATCTTCATATTTCTACGTGCCAATGCCATTTTTATGGATTGTAAATCCATACGATGGTCCCTTAAGCCTTCACGTTAAGTTTCATGGCAAGACGACTCGTTTTCTATTTTTCACGATTTTCAAAACTTTTTACGGTTCAAGATTTTTTAAAATTTTTTCAGAAGGAGTATTGGCACCAAACTTGGTAGACAAGATCCTTGTATTTTTGTTGGCATGCACAAACAAATTCAGCTAAAAACTCAAAGTGTACAAGATTTTACGACCATTTGAAAAAAGTGTCCCCATTTCAGACACTTTTATGGCCACTGGTAGCAAACCTGTAAAATCTCAAATGCTCTTTAAGGGGGTGTGAGTTCTCAAGGTTTGATGAGGGATAGGGGCCAATATAAGGGCCAAGTACCAGCACCCATCGCACATCATGTGCGCACACCCCCCCCGGCCCCCCGATCGTCAGAACCCCAATGCCGTCGGTAAGGTTCTCCGATGATGCTCCAGCGATGGTGCCCCGACGAAGAAAAATACGGCACCAGCACATGCCCGAACCCAGCATGTGCTGTCGCAACCCTCAGTCTGGTCCGATCTTAGACTGGGAATGAACTCCGTATGCTTAGACTGGGAATAAACTACGTATGCCTAAGTCAACCCATGAAAAGAGCGTGCGGGCGCTCAGCCGGCCAAAGGGGTGGGATGCGTAAGTCGAGGATCGATCGGGTCCCCCTCTATGAGCTGCTGATCCTACAACCGTAACCCTTGATCCGGTCCGATCCTAGATTGGGAATGAACTTCGTATGCCCGAGCCAACCGACGAAACGAGCGGGCGGGCGAGCGGGCACTGCGTCGGCCAGAGAGACGGGATGCGCAAGCTGTGGATCGATAGGGTGGTAGGTGGGTTTAGGCACATCTTCATATTTCTACATGCCAATGCAAATTTTATGGCTTGTAAATTCATACAATGGTCCCTTAAGCCTTCACGTGAAGTTTCATGGCAAGATGACTCGTTTTCTATTTTTCACGATTTTCAAAACTTTTTACGGTTTGGGATTTTTTAAAATTTTTTCGGGAGGTGTTTTGGCCCTAAACATGGTAGACGTGATCCTTGTATTTTTGTTGGCATGGATAAAAAAATTCAGCTAAAAACTCGAAGTGTACAAGATTTTGTGACCATTTGAAAAAAGTGTCCCCATTTCAGACACTTTAACGGCTACTGGTAGCAAACCTGTAAAATCTCAAATGCTCTTTAAGGGGGTGTGAGTTCTCGAGGTTTGATGAGGGATAGGGGTCCAATATAAGGGCCAAGTACCAGCACCAATCGCACATCATGTGCGAACACCCCCCGGCCCCCCGATCGTCGGAACCCAATGCCGTCGGTCAGGTTCTCCGACGATGCTCTGGCGAGGGTCCCCGACGAAGAAAAATGTGGCACCAGCACATTCTCGAGCCCAGCATGTGCTGCCACAACCCTCGGTCTAGTCCGATCTTAGACTGGGAATGAACTCCGTATGCCTAAGTCAACCCACGAAATGAGCGTACGGGCGCTCAGTTGGCCAGAGGGGCGGGATGCGCAAGCCGGGGATCGGCCGAGTCCCCCTCTATGTGCTACTGATCCTGCTGCCACAACCCTCGGTCTGGTCTGATCTTAGAATACGAATGAACTCCATATGCCTAAGCCAGCCGACAAAACGAGCGGGCGGGAGGGCGGGCACTATGCCAGCCAGAGACACGGGATGCGCAAGCCGTGGATCGATAGGGTGGTAGGTGGGTTTAGGCACATCTTCATACTTCTACGAGCCAAAGCCATTTTTATGGCTTGTAAATTCCTAAAATGGTCCCTTAAGCCTTGACGTGAAGTTTAATGGCAAGACGACACCTTTTCTATTTTTCACAATTATTGAAACTTTTTGCGGTTCGAGATTTTTTAAAATTTTTTCGGAAGGAGTTTTGGCCCCAAACTTGGTAGACCTGATCCTTGTATTTTTTTTGGCATGCAAAAAAAGATTC
The DNA here is from genome assembly GCF_047325235.1 of Durio zibethinus. Classification (NCBI taxonomy): domain Eukaryota; kingdom Viridiplantae; phylum Streptophyta; class Magnoliopsida; order Malvales; family Malvaceae; genus Durio; species Durio zibethinus. The sequence continues at coordinate 14,007,578 of NC_143177.1, forward strand.
AGCTAAAAACTCGAAGTGTACAAGATTTTGTGACCATTGGAAAAAAGTGTCCCCATTTCAGACACTTTAATTGCTACTGGCAGCAAACCTATAAAATCTCAAATGCTCTTTAAGGGGGTGTGAGTTCTCGAGGTTTGATAAGGGATAGGGGGACAATATAAGGGCTAAGTACCAGCACCCATCGCACATCATGTGCGCACACCCCCCCGGCCCCCCGATCGTCGAAACCCCATTGCTGTCGATCAGGTTCTCTGGTGATGCTCCGACGATGGTGCCCCTGCGAAAAAAAATGCGACACCAGCACATGCCCGAGCCCAGCATGTGCTGCCGCAACTCTCAGTCTGGTCTGATCTTAGACTGGGAATGAAGTCCGTATGCTTAGTCTGGGAATGAACTCCGTATGCCTAAGTTAACCCACGAAACGAGCATGCATCCCGGGGATCAGTCGGGTCCCTCTCTGCATGCTGTCGATCCTACTACCGTAACCCTCAGTCTGATCCGATCTTAGACTGGGAATGAACTCCATATGCCTAAGCCAACCGACGAAATGAGCGGGTGGGCTGGCGGGCAAGCGGGCAGGCACTATGCCGGCCAGGGAGACGGGATGTGCGCACACCCCCCCGGCCCCCCGATCGTCAGAACCCCAATGCCATCGGTAAGGTTCTCCGGCGATGCTCCGGCGATGGTGCCCCGACGAAGAAAAATACGACACCAAAACACGCCCGAGCCCAGCATGTGCTGCCGCAACCCTCGGTCCGGTCCGATCTTAGACTGGGAATGAACTCCGCATGCTTAGACTGGGAATTAACTTCGTATGCCTAAATCAACCCGCGAAACGACCGTGCGGTCGCTCAGCCAGCCAGAGGGGCGGGATGTGCAAGCCAGGGATAGGCCGGGTCCCCCTCTACGTGCTGCCGATCCTACTGCCGCAACACTCGGTCTGGTCTGATCTTAGACTGGGAATGAACTCCGTATGCCTAAGCCAATTGATGAAACGAGCGGGCGGGTGGGCGGGCACTACTCTGGCCAGAGAGACGGGATGTGCAAGCCGTGGATCTATAGGGTGGTAGGTGGGTTTAGGCACATCTTCTTATTTTTGTGTGCCAATGCCATTTTTATGCCTTGTAAATTCATACAATGGTCCCTTAAGCCTTCACGTGAAGTTTCATGGCAAGATGACTCGTTTTTCATTTTTCATGATTTTTAAAACTTTTTAAGGTTCAGGATTTTTAAAAATTTTTTGGAAGGTTTTTTCGGCCAAAACTAGGTAGACATGATCCTTGTATTTTTGTTGGTATGCACAAAAAAATTCAGCTAAAAACTCGAAGTGTACAAGATTTTGTGACCATTTGAAAAAAGTGTCCCCATTTCAGATACTGGCTACTGGCAGCAAACCTGTAAAATATCAAATGCTCTTTAAGGGGGTTTGAGTTCTCAAGGTTTGATGAGGGATAGGGGGCCAATATAAGGGCCAAGTACCAGCACCCATCGCACATCATGTGTGCACACCCCCCGGCCTCCTGATCGCCGGAACACCAATGCAGTCGGTCAGGTTCTCTGACGATGCTCCGACGATGGTGCCCCGGCGAAGAAAAATCAGGCACCAGCACATGCCCGAGCCCAGCATGTGCAGCCACAACCCTCGGTCCGGTCCAATCTTAGACTGGGAATGAACTCCGTATGCCTAGGTCAACCCACGAAACGAGCGTGCGGGCGCACAGTCGGCCAGAGGGGTGGGATGCGCAAGCCGGGGATCAATCGGTTCCCCCTCTGTGTGTTGCCGATCCTCCTACCACAACCCTCGATCCGGTCCAATCTTAGACTGGGAATGAATTCCGTATGCCTAAGCCAACCGACGAAACGAGCGGACGGGTAGGCGGGCAGCACTACGCCGGCCAGAGAGATGGGATGCGCAAGCCGTGCATCGATAGGGTGGCAGCTAGGTTTAGGTACATCTTCATATTTCTACGTGCCAATGCCATTTTTATGGCTTGTAAATTCATACAATGGTCCCTTAAGCCTTCACGTGAAGTTTCATGGCAAGACGACTCGTTTTCTATTTTTCATGATTTTTGAAACTTTTTACGGTTCAGAATTTTTTAAAATTTTTTCGGAAGGAGTTTTGGCACCAAACTTCGTAGGTGATCCTTGTATTTTTGTTGGCAAGCACAAAAAAATTCAGCTAAAAACTCGAAGTGTACAAGATTTTGTGACCATTTGAAAAAAGTGTCCCCATTTCAGACACTTTAATGGCTAAAATCTCAAATGCTCTTTAAGGGGTTGTGAATTCTCAAGGTTTGATGAGAGATAGGGGGCCAATATAAGGGCCAAGTACCAGCACCCATCAGACATCATGTGCGCATACCCCCCTGGCCCCCCCGATCGTCGGAACCCCAATGCCGTCGGTCAGGTTCTCCGACGATGCTCCGGCGATGGTGCCCCGAAGAAGAAAAATGCAACACCAGCACATGCCCGAGCCCATCATGTGCTGTCACAACCCTCGATCTGATCCAATCTTAGACTGTGAATGAACTTCGTATGCTTAGACTGGGAATGATCTACGTATGCCTAAGTCAACCCATGAAACGAGCTTGCGGGCGCTCAGCCGACCAGAGGGGTGGGATGCGCAAGCCAGGGATCGATCGGGTCCCCCTCTGCGTACTGTCGATCCTGCTGTCGATCTTGCTACCGCAACCCTCGGTTCCTTCCGATCTTAGACTGGGAATGAATTCTGTATGCCTAAGCCAACCGACGAAACGAACAGGCGGGTGGGAGGGCGGGCACTACGCCTGTCAGAGAGACGGGATGCGCAAGCCGTGGATCGATAGGGTGGTAGGTGGGTTTAGGCACATCTTCATATTTCTGCATGCCAATACCATTTTTATGGCTTGTAAATTCATACAATGGTCTCTTAAGCCTTCACGTGAAGTTTCATGGCAAGATGACTCGTTTTCTATTTTTCACAATTTTCAAAACTTTTTAAGGATCAGGATTTTTTAAACTTTTTTTGAAGAGAGTTTTGGCCCCAAAATTGGTAGACGTGATCCTTGTATTTTTGTTGGCTTGCACATAAACATTCTGCTAAAAACTCGAAGTGTACAAGATTTTGTGACCATTTGAAAAAAGTGTCCCCATTTCAGACACTTTAATGGCTACTGGCAGTAAACCTGTAAAATCTGAAATGCTCCTTAAGGGGGTGTGAGTTCTTGAGGTTTGATGAGGGATAGGGGGCCAATATAAGGGCCAAGTACCTGTACCCACGCACATCATGTGCACACACCCCCCAGCCCCCCGATCATCGGAACCCCAATGTTGCCGGTCAGGTTCTCTGGCGATGCTCCGACGATGGTGCCCCAGCGAAGAAAAATGCGGCACCAGCACATGCCCGAGCCCAGCATGTGCTGCCGTAACCCTTGGTTTGGTCCGATCTTAGACTGGGAATGAACTCCGTATGCTTAGACTGGGAATGAACTCCGTATACCTAAGTCAACCCACGAAACGAGCGTGCGGGCGCTCAGCCGACCAGAGGGGCGGGATACGCAATCCAGGGATCGGTCAGGTCCCCCCTGCGTTTTGCCGATCTTGCTGCCCTAACCCTCGGTCCGGTCTGATCTTAGACTGGGAATGAACTCCATATGCCTAAGCCAATCGATGAAACGAGCGGGCGGGCGGGCGGGCACTACGCTGGCCAGAGAGACGGGATGCGCAAGCCGTGGATCGATAGGGTGGTAGGTGGGTTTAGGCACATCTTCATATTTATGTGTGCCAATACCATTTTTATGGCTTGTAAATTCACACAATGGTCCCTTAAGCCTTCTCGTGAAGTTTCATGGCAAGACGACTCGTTTTCTATTTTTCACGATTCTAGAACCTTTTTATGGTTCGTGATTTTTTAAAATATTTTCGGAAGGAGTTTTAGGCCCAAACTTAGTAGACGTGATCCTTGTATTTTTTTTGGCATGCACAAAACAATTCAGCTAAAAACTCGAAGTGTACAAGATTTTGTGACCATTTCAAAAAAGTGTCCCCATTTCAGACACTTTAATGGCTACTGGCAGCAAACCTGTAAAATCTCAAATGCTCTTTAATGGGGTGTGAGTTCTCGAGGTTTGATGAGGGATAGGGGGCCAATATAAGGGCCAAGTACCAGCACCCATCGCATATCATGTGCTCACAGCCCTCCGGCCCCCTCGATCACCGGAACCCCAAGGCCTCCAGTCAGGCTCTCTGGTAATGCTCCGACGATGGTGCCCCGAAGAAGAAAAATGCGGCACCAGCACATGCCCAAGCCCAGCATGTGCTGCCGCAACCCTCGGTCTGGTCCGATCTTAGACTGGGAATGAACTCCGTATGTCTAGGTCAACCCACGAAATGAGTGTCCGGGCGCTCAGTCGGCCAGAGGGGCGAGATGCGCAAATCGGGGATCGATCGGGTCCCCCTCTACGTGCTGTCAATCCTACTGCCACAACCCTAGGTCCAGTCCGATCTTAGACTGGGAATAAACTCCGTATGCCTAAGCCAACCGAAGAAACGAGCGGGCGGGCGGGAGGACACTATGTCGGCCAGAGAGATGGGTTGCGCAAGCCGTGGATCGATAGGGTGGTAATTGGGTTTAGGCATATCTTTATATTTCTACGTGCCAATGCCATTTTTAAGGCTTGTAAATTCATAAAATGGTCCCTTAAGCCTTCACGTGAAGTTTCATGGCAAGATGACTCGTTTTCTATTTTTCACGATTTTTAAAACTTTTTTAAAATTTTTTCAGAAGGAGTTTTGGCCCCAAACCTGGTAGACGTGATCCTTGTATTTTTGTTGGCATGCATAAAAAAATTCAGCTAAAAACTCGAAGTGTACAAGATTTTGTGACCATTTGAAAAAAGTGTCCCCATTTTAGACACTTTAATGGCTACTGGCAGCAAACCTGTAAAATCTTAAATGCTCTTTAAGGGGGTGTGAGTTCTCGAGATTTGATGAGGGATAGGGGGCCAATATAAGGGCCAAGTACGAGCACCCATCACACATCATGTGCGCACACCCCCCGACCCCCCCGATCGCTGGAACCCCAATGCTGTCGGTCAAGTTCTCCGGTGATGCTACGATGGTGCCCCGGTGATGAAAAATACGACACCAGCACATGCCCGAGCCCAGCATGTGCTGCCGCAACCCTCGGTCCGGTCTGATCTTAGACTGGGAATGAACTCTGTCTGCTAAGACTCGGAATGAACTACGTATGCCTAAGTCAACCCACGGAACGAGCATACGAGTGCTCAGCCAACCAGATGGACGGGATGCGCAAGCCAGGGATTGACTAGGTCCCCCTCTACGTGCTGCCGATCTTGCTATCGCAACCCTCGGTCCAGTCCGATCATAGACTGGGAATGAACTCCATATGCCTAAGCCAACCAACGAAATGAGCGGGCGGACGGGCAGGCGGGCACTACGCCGGCCAGAGAGACGGGATGCGCAAGCCATGGATTGATAGGGTGGTAGGTGGGTTTGGGCACATCTTCATATTTTTTCATGCCAATGCCATTTTTATGGCTTGTAAATTCATACAATTGTCCCTTAAGCCTTCACCTGAAGTTTCATGGCAAGGCGACTCATTTTCTATTTTTCACGATTTTTGAACCTTTTTAGGGTTTGGGATTTTTTAAAATTTTTTTGAAGTGATTTTTGGCCCCAAACTTGGTAGACATGATCCTTGTATTTTTGTTGGCATGCACAAAAAAATTCAGCTAAAAACTTGAAGTGTACAAGATTTTGTGACCATTTGAAAAAAGTGTCCCCATTTCAGACACTTTAATGGGTACTGGCAGCAAACCTGTAAAATCTCAAATGCTCTTTAAGGGGTGTGAGTTCTCGAGGTTTGATGAGGGATAGCCGGCCAATATAAGGCCCGAGTACCAGCACCCATCGCACATCATGTGCGCACACCCCCTGACCCCCCGTCGGTCAGGTTCTTCAGCTATGCTCCGGCAATGGTGCCTCGGCGAAGAAAAATGCGGCACCAGCACATGCCCGAGCCCAGCATGTGCTGTCGTAACCCTCGGTCCGATCCAATCTTGGACTGGGAATGTACTCCGTATGCTTAGACTGCGAATGAACTCCGTATGCCTAAGTCAACCCATGAAATGAGCGTGCGGGCACTCAGCCGACTACAGGGGCGGGATGCGTAAGCCGAGGATCGGCCGGATACCCCTCAGCATGCCATCAATCCTCCTATTGCAACCCTCTGTCCGGTCCAATCTTAGACTGGGATTGAACTCCGTATGCCTAAGCCAACCGACGAAACGAGCAAGCGGGCGGGCAGGCGAGCACTACGTCGGCCAGAGAGACAGGATGCACAAGCCGTGGATCGATAGGGTGGTAGGTGGGTTTAGGCACATCTTCATATTTCTGCATGCCAATGCCATTTTTATGGCTTGTAAATTCATACAATGGTCCCTTAAGCCTTCACGTGAAGTTTCATGCCAAGATTACTTGTTTTCTATTTTTCACGAATTTTGAAACTTTTTACAGTTCGAGATTTTTTAAAATTTTTTTGGAAGGCGTTTTGGACCCAAACTTGGTAGACGTGATCCTTGTATTTTGTTGGCATGCACAAAAAAATTCAGCTAAAAACTCGAAGTGTACAAGATTTTGTGACCATTTGAAAAAAGTGTCCCCATTTCAGACACATTAATGGCTACTGGCAGCAAACCTGTAAAATCTGAAATACTCTTTAAGGGGGTGTGAGTTCTCGACGTTTGATGAGGGATAGGGGGCCAATAGAAGGGCCAAATACCAGCACCCATCGGACATCATGTGCGCACACCCTTCCCCAGCCCCCCCGATCGCCGGAATCACAATGTCGCCAGTCAGGTTCTTCAGTGATGCTCCGGCGATGGTGCCCCGATGAAGAAAAATACGGTACCAGTAAATGCCCGAACGCAGCATGTGCTACCGTAACCCTCGGTCTGGTCCAATCTTAGACTGGGAATGACCTTCGTATGCTTAGACCGGGAATGAACTCCGTATGCCTAAGTGAACCCATGAAACGAGCGTACGGGCGCTCAGCCGGGCAGTGGGGCAGGATGCATAAGTCGGGGATCGGTCGAGTCCCCCTCTACATGCTGTCGATCCTGCTTTCGTAACCCTTGGTTCGGTCTGATCTTAGACTAGGAGTGAACTCCGTATGCCTAAACCAACCGACGAAACGAGCGGACGGGCGGACGGGCACAACATCGGCCAGAGAGACGGGATGCGCAAGCCATGGATGGATAGGGTGGTAGGTGGGTTTAGGCACATCTTCATATTTCTATGTGCCAATGCCATTTTTATGGCTTGTAAATTCATACAATGGTCCCTTAAGCCTTCACGTGGAGTTTCATGGCAAGACGACTCGTTTTTTATTTTTCATGATTTTCAAAACTTTTTGCGGTTTGGGATTTTTTAAAATTTTTTTGGAAGGATTTTTTGCCCCAAACAAGGCAGACATGATCCTTGTATTTTTGTCGTCATGCATAAAAAATTCAGCTAAAAACTCGAAGTGTACAAGATTTTGTGACCATTTGAAAAAAGTGTCCCCATTTCAGACACTTTAATTGCTACTGGCAGCAAACCTATAAAATCTCAAATGCTCTTTAAGGGGGTGTGAGTTCTCGAGGTTTGATGAGGGATAGGGGGCCAATATAAGGGCCAAGTACCAGTAGCCATCGCACATCATGTGCGCACACCCCCCAGCCCCCCGATCGTCAGAACCGCAATGCCGCCAATCAGGTTCTCCGACGATGATCCGACGATGGTGCCCCGATAAAGAAAAATGCGACACCAGCACATGTCCGAGCCCAGCATGTGCTGCCACAACCCTCGGTCTGGTTCGATCTTAGACAGGGAATGAACTCCGTATGCTTATACTGGGAATGAACTTCGTATGCCTAAGTCAACCCACGAAACGAGCATACGGGCGCTTATCCGCCAGAGGGGCGGGGTGCGCAAGCTGAGGATCGGTCGGGTCCCCCTTTGCGTGCTGCCCATCTTGCTGCCGCAACCTCTGGTCCGGTCTGATCTTAGACTGGGAATGAACTCCGTATGCCTAAGCCAATCGACGAAACGAACGGGCGGACGGGCGGGCGGGCACTACGTCGGCCAGAGAGATGGAATGCGCAAGCCGTGGATCGATAGGGTGGTAAGTGGGTTTAGGCACATCTTCATATTTCTATGTGCCAATACCATTTTTATGGCTTGTAAATTCATTCAATGGTCCCTTAAAATTTTTTACGGTTCAAGATTTTTTAAAATTTTTTTGGAAGGCGTTTTGGACCCAAACTTGGTAGACGTGATCCTTGTATTTTGTTGGCATGCACAAAAAAATTCAGCTAAAAACTCGAAGTGTACAAGATTTTGTGACCATTTGAAAAAAGTGTCCCCATTGTAGACACATTAATGGCTACTGGCAGCAAACCTGTAAAATCTGAAATGCTCTTTAAGGGGGTGTGAGTTCTCGACGTTTGATGAGGGATAGGGGGCCAATATAAGGGCCAAGTACCAGCACCCATCGCACATCATGTGCGCACACCCTTCCCCGGCCCCCCCGATCGCCGAAAACCCAATGTCACCGGTCAGGTTCTCCGACGATGCTCCGGTGATGGTACCCCAGTGAAGAAAAATGTTGTACCAGCACATGCCCGAGCCCAGCATGTGCTGCCGCAACCCTCAGAGCAGTCCAATCTTAGACTGGGAATGAACTCCGTATGCTTAGACAGGGAATGAACTCCGTATGCCAAGTTAACCTACGAAACGAGCGTGCAGGCGCTCAGCCGGACAAAGGGGCGGGATACGCAAGTCGAGGATCGATCGGGTCCCCCTCTACGTGCTGCCAATCCTACTACCGTAACCCTTGGTCCAGTCCGATCTTAGACTGGGAATGAACTCCGTATGCCTAAGCCAACCGACGAAACGAGCGGGTGGGCGGGCGGGCGGGCACTACACCGGCCAGAGAGATGGGATGCGCAAGCCGTTGATCGATATGGTGGTAGGTGGGTTTAGGCACATCTTCATATTTCTACGTGTCGATGCCATTTTTATGGCTTGTAAATTCACACAATGGTCCCTTAAGCCTTCACATGAAGTTTCATGGCAAGATGACTCGTTTTCTATTTTCCACGATTTTCAAAACTTTTTACGGTTCGGGATTTTCTAAAATTTTTTCGAAAGCAGTTTTGGCCCCAAATTTGGTAGACATGATCCTTGTATTCTTGTTGGCATGCACAAAAAAATTCAGCTAAAAACTCGAAGTGTACAAGATTTTGTGGCCATTTGAAAAAAAGTGTCCCTATTTCAGACACTTTAATGGCTACTGGCAGCAAACCTGTAAAATCTCAAATGCTCTTTAAGGGGTGTGAGTTCTCGAGGTTTGATGAGGGATAGGGGGCCAATATAAGGGCCAAGTACCAGCACCCATCGCACATCATGTGCGCACACCACCCCTCGGCCCCCCCGATCGCCGGAACCCCAATGCCACTGGTTAGGTTCTCCGATGATGGTCCGACGATGGTGCCCCGGCATTGAAAAATGTGGCACCAGCACATGCCCAAGCCCAACATGTGCTGCCAAAACCCTCGATCCTGTCCGATCTTAGATTGGGAATGAACTCTGTATGCTTGACTGGGAATGAAGTCTGTATGCGTAAACCCACGGAATGAGCGTACGGGCGCTCAGTTGGCCAGAGGGGCGGGATGTGCAAGCCGGGGATCAACCGGGTCCCCCTTTGCATGCTACCAATCCTACTGCCGTAACCCTCAATCTGGTCCAATCTTAGACTGGGAATGAACTCCGTATGCCTAAGCCAACCGATGAAACGAGCGAGAGGGCGGGCGGACGGGCACCACGTCGGCCAAAGAGACGGGATGCGCAAGCCGTGGATCGATAGGGTGGTAGGTGGGTTTAACCACATCTTCATATTTCTATTTGCCAATGCCATTTTTATGGCTTGTAAATTCATACAACGATCCGTTAAGCCTTCACGTGAAGTTTCATGGCAAGACGACTCGTTTTCTATTTTTCACAATTTTTGAAACATTTTGCGATTCGGGATTTTTTAAAATTTTTTCGAATGGAGTTTTGTCCCTAAACTTGGTAGACATGATTCTTGTATTTTTATTGGCATGCACAAAAAAATTCAGCTAAAAACTCGAAGTGTACAAGATTTTGTGACCATTTGAAAAAAGTGTCCCCATTTCAGACACTTTAATGGCTATTGGTAGCAAACCTGTAAAATCTCAAATGCTCTTTAAGGGGGTGTGATTTCTCGAGGTTTGATGAGGGATAGGGGGTCAATATAAGGGCCAAGTACCAGCACCCATCGCACATCATGTGGGCACAATCCCCCGGCCCCCCCGACCACCGGAACCTCAATGCCATCGGTCAGGTTCTCCGGTGATGCTCCAGCGATGGCGCCCCGACAAAGAAAAATGCGGCACCAGCACATGCCCGAGCCCAGCATGTGCTGCCGTAAACCTCTGTCCGGTCTGATCTTAGACTAGGAATGAACTCCGTATGGCTAAGTCAACCCATGAAATGAGCGTGCGTACGCTCAGTCGGCCAGAGGGGCCGGATGCGCAAATCGAGGATCGATCGGGTCCCCCTCTACGTGCTGTCGATCCTACTACTGCAACCCTCGGTCCGATCCGATCGTAGACTGGGAATGAACTCCGTATGCCTATGCCAACCGACGAAACAAGCGGGCGGGCGGGCACTATGTCGGCCAGAGAGACGAGATGCGTAAGCCGTGGATCGATAGAGTGGTAGGTGGGTTTAGGAACATCTTCATATTTCTACGTTCCAATGCCATTTTTATGGCTTGTAAATTCATACAATGGTCCCTTAAGCCTTCACATGAAGTTTCATGGCAAGACGACTCGTTTTTTATTTTTCACGATTTTTAAAACTTTTTATGGTTCGGGATTTTTTAAAATTTTTTTGGAAGGGGTTTTGGCCCCAAACCTTTTAGATGTGATCGTTGTATTTTTGTTGGCATGCACAAAAAAATTCAGCTAAAAACTCAAAGTGTACAAGATTTTGTGACCATTTGAAAAAAGTGTCCCCATTTTAGACACTTTAATGGCTACTGGCAGCAAACCTGTAAAATCTCAAATGCTCTTTAAGGGGGTGTGAGTTCTCGAGGTTTGATAAGGGATAGGGGGCCAATATGAGGGCCAAGTACTAGGCCCACCGCACATAACTTGCGCACACCCCCCCGGCCCCCCCGATCACCGAAAACTCAATGCCGTCGGTCAGGTTCTCCGATGATGCTCCGACGATGGTGCCCTGGCGAAGAAAAATACGGTACCAGCACATGCCCGAGCCCAGCATGTGCAACCGCAACCCTCGATCCGGTTTGATCTTAGACTGGTAATGAACTCCATATGCTTAGACTAGGAATGAACTTTGTATGCCTAAATCAACCCATGAAACGAAAGTGCGAGCGCTCAGTCGGCCAGAGGGGCGAGATGCCCAAGCCGGGGATCGGCCGAGTCCCCCTCTGCGTGCTACCGATCCTGCTGCCGCAACCCTCGGTCCAGTCTGATCTTAGACTAGGAATGAACTCCGTATGCCTAAGCCAACCGATGAAACGAGCGAGCGGGCGGGCGGGCGGACACTACGTCGGCCAGAAAGACGGGATGCGTAAGCCGTGGATCGGTAGGGGGTAGGTGGGTTTACGTACATCTTCATATTTCTGTGTGCCAATGCCATTTTTATGGCTTGTAAATTCATAGAATGGTCCCTTAAGCCTTCACATGAAGTTTCATGGCAAGACGACTCATTTTCTATTTTTCACGATTTTTGAAACTTTTTACGATTCTAGATTTTTTAAAATTTTTTCGGAAGGATTTTTGGCCCCAAACTTGGTAGACGTGATCCTTGTATTTTTTTTGGCAAGCACAAAAAAATTCAGCTAAAAACTCGAAGTGTACAAGATTTTGTGACCATTTGAAAAAAGTGTCCCCATTTCAGACACTTTAATGGCTACTGGTAGCAAACCTGTAAAATCTCAAATGCTCTTTAAGGGGGTGTGAGTTCTTGAGGTTTGCTGAGGGATAGGGGGCCAATATAAGGGCCAAGTACCAGCACCCATCGCACATCATGTGCGCACACCCCCCCGGCCCCCTAGATAGTCGGAACCCCAATGCCGTCGATCAGGTTCTCCGGTGATGCTCCGACGATGGTGCCCTGGCAAAGAAAAATGTGGCACCAGCACATGCCCGAGCCCCACATGTGCTGCCACAACCCGTGGTCTGGTCCGATCTTAGACTGGGAATGAACTCCATATGCTTAGACTGGGAACGAACTCCGTATGCCTAAGTCAACCCACGAAACGAAAGTGCGGGCGCTCAGCCGGCCAGAGGGGCGAGATGCGCAAGTCGGGGATCAGTCGGGTCCCCCTCAACGTGTTCCCAATCCTTCTACCACAACCCTTGGTCCCATCTGATCTTAGACTGGGAATGAACTCCGTATGCTTAAGCCAACCGATAGAAACAAGCGAGCGGGCGGGCAGGCGGGCACTACGCTGGCCAGAATGACGGGATGCGCAAGCCGAGGATCGATAGGGTGGTAGGTGGGTTTACGCACATCTTCATATTTCTGCATGCCAATGCCATTTTTATGGCTTGTAAATTCATACAATGGTCCCTTAAGCCTTCACGTGAAGTTTCATGGCAAGACGACTCGTTTTCTATTTTTCCCGATTTTTGAAACTTTTTAAGGTTTAGGATTTTTTAAAATTTTTTTGGAACGACTTTTGGCCAAAACTTGGTAGACGTGATACTTGTATTTTTGTTGGCATGCACCAAAAAATTCAGCTAAAAACTCAAAGTGTACAAGATTTTGTGACCATTTGAAAAAAATGTCCCCATGTTAAACACTTTAATGGCTACTGGCAGCAAACCTGTAAAATCTCAAATGCTCTTTAAGGGGGTGTGAGTTCTCGAGGTTTGATGAGGGATAGGGGGCCAATATAAGGGCCAAGTACCAGCACAAATTGGACATCATGTGCGCACACCCCCGGCCCCCTTGATCGTCGAAACCCCAATAACGTCGATCAGGTTCTCCGGTGATGCTCCGACGATGGTGCCCCGACGAAGAAAAATACGGCACCAGCACATGCCCGAGCCTAGCATGTGCTGCCGCAACCCTTGGTCCGGTCTGATCTTAGACTAGGAATGAACTCCGTATGCTTAGACTGGGAATGAACTTCGTATGCCTAAGTCAACCCACGAAATGAGCGTACGGGCGCTCAGCTGGCCAGAGGGGCTAGATGCGTAAGCCGAGGATTGGCCGGGTCCCCCTCTGCATGCTGTCAATCTTGCTGTTGCAACCCTTAGTTTGGTCCGATCTTAGATTGGGAATGATCTCCGTCTGCCAAAGCCAACTGACGAAACGAACGGGCGGGTGGGCGGCCGGGAACTACGCCGGCTAGAGAGACGGGATGCGCAAGCCGTTGATCAATAGGGTGGTTGGTGGGTTTAGGAACATCTTCATATTTCTGCATGCCAATGCAATTTTTATGGCTTCTAAATTCATACAATGGTCCCTTAAGCCTTCACGTGAAGTTTCATGGCAACACGACTCGTTTTCTATTTTTCACAATTTTTGAAACTTTTTACGGTTCGGGATTTTTTAAAAATTTTTCGAAAGGAGTTTTGGCCCCAACCTTGGTAGACGTCATCCTTGTATTTTTGTTGGCATGCACAAAAAAATTCAGGTAAAAACTCGAAGTGTACAAGATTCTGTGACCATTTGAAAAAAGTGTCCCCATTTTAGACACTTTAATGGCTATTGGCAGCAAACCTGTAAAATCTCAAATGCTCTTTAAGGGGGTGTGAGTTCTCGAGGTTTGATGAGAGATAGGGGGCCAATATAAGGGCCAAGTACCAGCACCCATCGCACATTATGTGCGCACACCCCCTCGGCCCCCCCGATCGCCGGAACCCCAATGCCACCGTTCAGGTTCTCCGGTGATGCTCTAGCGATGGTGCCCCGGCGAAGAAAAATGCGGCACCAGCACATGCCTGAGCCCAGCATGTGCTCCCACAACCCTCGGTCCGGTCTACTCTTAGAGTGGGAATGAACTCTGTATGCTTAGACTGGGAATGAACTCCGTATGCCTCAGTCAACCCACGAAACGAGCGTGCAAGCGCTCAGCCGGACAGAGAGGCGGGATGTGCAAGCTGGGGATCGACTGGGTCCCCCTCTGTGTGCTGCCAATCCTACTGCCGCAACCCTCGGTCTGGTCTAATCTTAGACTGGGAATGAACTCTGTATGCTTAAGCCAACCGACGAAACCAGAGGGCGGGCACTACGCTGGCCAGAGAGACGGGATGTGCAAGCCGTGGATCGATAGGGTGGTAGGTGGGTTTAGGCACATCTTCATATTTCTACATGCCAATGCCGTTTTGATGGCTTGTAAATTCATACAATGGTCCCTTAAGCCTTCACGTGAAGTTTCATGGCAAGACGACTCGTTTTCTATTTTTCACGATTTTCGAAACTTTTTACGATTCGGGATTTTTTAAAATTTTTTCGGAAGGGTTTTGGCCCCAAACTTGGTAGAAGTCATCCTTGTATTTTTGTTGGCATGCACATAATAATTCAGGTAAAAACTCGAAGTGTACAAGATTCTATGACCATTTGGAAAAAGTGTCCCCATTTCAGACACTTTAATTGCTACTGGCAGCAAACCTGTAAAATCCCAAATGCTCTTTAAGGGGGTGTGAGTTCTCGAGGTTTGATGAGGGATAGGGGGCCAATATATGGGCCAAGTACCAGCACCCATCACACATCATGTGCGCACACCGACGATGGTGCCCCGGTGAAGAAAAATACGGCACCAGCACATGCCCGAGCCTAGCATGTGCTGTTGCAACCCTCGTTCCGATCCGATCTTAGACTGGAAATGAACTCCGTATGCCTCAGTCAACCCACGAAACGAGCGTGCGGGCGCTCAACCGGCCAGAGGGGCGGGATGCGCAAGCCAGGGATCAGCCGGGTCCTCCTCTGTGTGTTGCCGATCTTGGTGCCGCAACCCTTGGTCCGCTCCAATCATAGACTGGGAATGAACTTCGTATGCCTAAGCCAACCATCGAAACGAGTGGGCGGGTAGGCGGGCGGGCACTACACCGGCCAGAGAGACGGGATGTGCAAGCCGTGGATCGATAGGCTAGTAGGTGGGTTTAGGCACATCTTCATATTTCTGTGTGCCAATGCCATTTTTATGGCTTGTAAATTCAGACAATGGTCCCTTAAGCCTTCACGTGAAGTTTCATGGCAAGATGACTCGTTTTTTATTTTTCATGATTTTTGAAACTTTTTACGGTTTGAGACTTTCTAAAATTTTTTCGGAAGGGGTTTTGGCCCCAAACTTGGTAGACGTCGTCCTCGTATTTTTGTTGCCATGCACAAAACAATTCAAGTAAAAACTCAAAGTGTACAAGATTTTGTGACCATTTGAAAAAGGTGTCCCCATTTCAGACACTTTAATGGCTACTGGCAGCAAACCTGTAAAATCTCAAATGCTCCTTAAGGGGGTGTGAGTTCTCGAGGTTTGATGAGGGATAGGGGGCCAATATAAGGGCCAAGTACCACCACCCATCACACATAATGTGCACACACCCCCCGGCCCCCCCGATCGTCGGAACCCCAATGTCGCTGGTCAGGTTCTCTGATGATGGTGCCCCAGTGAAGAAAAATACGGTACCAGCACATGCTCGAGCCTAGCATGTGCTATCGCAACCCTCGGTCTGGTCCGATCCTAGACTGGGAATGAACTCCGTATGCCTCAGTCAACCCACGAAACGAGCGTGCGACTGCTCAATCGGCTAAAGGGGCAGGATGCGTAAGCCAAGGATCGATCGGGTCCCCCTCTATTTGTTGTCGATCCTACTACCGCAACCCTCGGTCTGGTCTGATCATAGACTGGGAATGAACTTCGTATGCCTAAGCCAACTGATGAAACGAACGGGTGGGCGGGCGGGCGGACACTACGCCGACCAGAGAGATGAGATGCGCAAGCCGTGGATTGATAGGGTGGTAGGTGGGTTTAGGCACATCTTCATATTTCTACGTGCCAATGCCATTTTTATGGCTTGTAAATTCATACAATGGTCCCTTAAGCCTTCACGTGAAGTTTCATGGCAAAACGACTCATTTTCTATTTTTCACGATTTTTAAAACTTTTGACGGTTCAGGATTTTTTAAAATCTTTTCGGAAGTGTACAAGATTTTGTGACCATTTGAAAAAGTGTCCAAATTTCAGACACTTTAATGGCTGTTGGCAGCAAACCTATAAAATCTCAAATGCTCTTTAAGGGGGAGTGAGTTCTTGAGGTTTGATGAGGGATAAGGGGCCAATATAAGGGCCAAGTACCAGCAGCCATCGCACATCATGTGCGCACATCCCCCCGGCCCCTCGATCGTCGGAACCCCAGTGCCATCGATCAGGTTCTCCGATGATGCTCTGGTGATGGTAACCCTCGGTCCGGTCAGATCTTAGACTGGGAATGACTCCGTATTCTTAGACTGGGAATGAACTCCGTATGCCTAAGTCAACCCACGAACGAGCGTGCGGGCGCTCAGCCGGCCAAAGGGGCGGGATGCGCAGGCCGCGGATCGATCGGGTCCCCCTTTACGTGCTGCCGATCTTGCTGCCGTAACCCTCGGTCCGATCCAATCTTAGACTGGGAATGAACTCCGTATGCCTAAGCCAACCGACGAATAAGCGGGCGGGCGGGCACTACGCTGGCCAGAGAGACGGGATGCGCAAGCCGTGGATCGATAGGGTGGTAGGTGGGTTTAGATACATCTTCATATTTCTACGTGCCAATGCCATTTTTATGGCTTGTAAATTCATAAAATGGTCCCCTAAGCCTTCACGTGAAGCTTCATGGCAAGACAACTTGTTTTCTATTTTTCACGATTTTAGAAAAGTTTTGCAGTTCACGATTTTTTAAAATTTTTTCAAAAATTGTTTTGGCCCCAAACTTGGTAGACATGATCCTTGTATTTTTGTTGGCATGCACAAAAAAATTTAGCTAAAAACTCGAAGTGTACAAGATTTTGTGACCTTTTGAAAAAAGTGTCCCCATTTCAGACACTTTAATCGCTACTGGCAGCAAGCTTGTAAAATCTCAAATGCTCTTTAAGGGGTGTGAGTTCTCGAGGTTTGATGAGCGATAGGAGGCCAATATAAGGGCCAAGTACCAGCACCCATCGCACATCATGTGCGCACACCCCCCGGCCCCCCGATCGTCGGATCCCTAATGCTATTGGTCAAGTTCTCCGGTGATGCTCTGACGATGGTGCCCCGGTGAGGAAAAATGCGGCACCAGAACATGCCCAAGCCCAGCATGTGCTACCATAACCCTCGGTCTGGTCTGATCTTAGACTGTGAATGAACTTCGTATGCTTAGGCTGGGAATGAACTCCGTATGCCTAAGTCAACCCACGAAATGAGCGTGCGGGCGCTCAGCCGGCCAAAGGGGCGGGATGTGCAAGCCGCGGATCGGCCGGGTCCCCCTCTATGTGCTGCCAATCCTACTGCTGCAACCCTCAATCTGGTCCTATCTTAGACTGGGAATGAACTCCGAATGCCTAATCCAACCAACGAAACAAGCGGGCGGGCGGGCACTACGCCAGCCACAGAGATGGGATGAGCAAGCCGTGGATCGATAGGGTGGTAGGTGGGTTTAGGCACATCTTCATATTTCTGTGTGCCAATGCCATTTTTATGGCTTGTAAATTCATACAATGGTCCCTTAAGCCTTCACGTGAAGTTTCATGGCAAGACGACTCGTTTTCTATTTTTCACGATTTTTAAAACTTTTTACAGTTGGAGATTTTTTAAAATTTTTCAGAATGAGTTTTGGCCCCAAACCTGGTAGACGTGATCCTTGTATTTTTGTTGGCATGCACAAAAAAATTCAGCTAAAAACTCGAAGTGTACAAGATTTTGTGACCATTTGAAAAAAGTGTCCCCATTTCAAACACTTTAATGGCTACTGGCAGCAAACCTGAAAAATCCCAAATGCTCTTTAAGGGGGTGTGAGTTCTCGAGGTTTGATGAGGAATAGGGGGCCAATATAAGGGCCAAGTACCAGCACCCATCGCACATCATGTGCTCACACCCCCCGGCCCCCCCAATCGTCGGAGCCCCAATGTCGCCAGTCAGGTTCTTCGACGACGGGCCCCAACGAAGAAAAATACGACACCAGCACATGCTCGAGCCCAGCATGTGCTACCGTAACCCTTAATCCGGTCTGATCTTAGACTGGGATGAACTCAGTATGCTTAGACTGGGAATGAACTCTGTATGCCTAAGTCAACCCAAGAAACGAGCGTGCGGGCGCTCAGCGAGTAGAGAGGCGGGATGCGTAAGCCGCGGATCGGTCGGGTCCCCCTCTATGTGCTATCGATTTTGTGGCCGCAACCCTCGGTCTGGTCCGATCTTAGACTAGGAATGAACTCCGTATGCCTAAACCAACCGACGAAACGAGCGGTCGGGTGTGCGAGCGGGCACTACACCGGCCAGAGAGACGAGATGCACAAGCCGTGGATCGATAGGGTGGTAAGTGGGTTTAGGCACATCTTTATATTTCTATATGCCAATGCCATTTTCATGGCTTGTAAATTCATACAATGGTCCCTTAAGCCTTCACGTGAAGTTTCATGGCAAGATGACTCATTTTCTATTTTTCATGATTTTTGAAACTTTTTACGGTTTGGGATTTTTTAAACTTTTTTCAGAAGGAGTTTTGGCCCCAAACTTAGTAGACATGATCCTTGTATATTTGTTTGCAAGCACAAAAAAATTCAGCTAAAAACTCGAAGTGTACAAGATTTTGTGACCATTTGAAAAAATTGTCCCGATTTTAGACATTTTAATGGCTACTGGCAGCAAACCTGTAAAATCTCAAATGCTCTTTAAGGGGGTGTGAGTTCTCGAGGTTTGATGAGAGATAGGGGGCCAATATAAGGGCCAAGTACCTGCACCCACCACACATCATGTGCACACCCCGACCCCCCCAATCGCTGGAACCCCAATGCCGTCGGTCAGGTTCTCCGACGATGCTCCGGCGATGGTGCCCCGACGAAGAAAAATGTGGCACCAACACATGCCCGAGCCCAGCATATGCTGTCGCAACCCTTGGTCCAGTCTAATCTTAGACTGGGAATGAACTCTGTATGCTTAGACTGGGAATGAACTCTATATGCCTAAGTCAACCCACGAAACGAGCGTGCGGGCGCTCAACCTGCCAGAGGGGTGGGATGCACAAGCCGGGGGTCGACCGGGTCCCCCTCTATGTGCTGCTGATCTTGCTACCGCAACCCTCGGTCTGGTCCGATCTTAGACTGGGAATGAACTCCGTATGCCTAAGCCAACCGACGAAACGAGCAAGCGGGCAGGCGGGCGGGCACTACGTCGGCCAAAGAGAGGGGATGCGCAAGCCGTGAATAGATAGGGTGGTAGGTGGGTTTAGGAACATCTTCATATTTCTGCGAGCCAATGCCATTTTTATGGCTTGTAAATTCATACAATGCTCCCTTAAGCCTTCACGTGAAGTTTCATGGCAAGACGACTCGTTTTCTATTTTTCATGATTTTCAAACCTTTTTGCTGTTCGGGATTTTTTAAAATTTTTTCGGAAGGAGTTTTCACCCCAAACTTATTAGACGTGATCCTTGTATTTTTGTTGGCACACACAAAAAAATTCAGCTAAAAACTCGAAGTGTACAAGATTTTGTGACCATTTGAAACAAGTGTCCCCATTTCAGACACTTTAATGGCTACTGGCAGCAAACCAGTATAATCTCAAAAACTCTTTAAGGGGGTGTGAGTTCTCAAGGTTTGATGAGGGATAGGGGGCCAATATAAGGGCCAAGTACCCGCACCCATCGTACATCATGTGCGCACCCCCCGGCCCCCCCGATCGTCAGAACCCCAATGTCGTCGGTCAGGTTCTCTGACGATGCTCCGGTGATGGTGCCCCGATGAAGAAAAATGTAGCACCAGCACATGCCCGAGCCCAGCATGTGTTGTCGCAACCTTCGATCCAGTCTAATCTTAGACTGGGAATGAACTCCGTATGCTTAGACTGGGAATGAACTCTGTCTGCCTAAGTCAACCCACGAAACGAGCGTGCGGGCGCTCAACCGGCCAGAGGGGTGGGATGCACAAGCCGGGGATTGACCGGGTCCCCCTCTATGTGCTGCTGATCCTGCTACCGCAACCCTCGGTCTGGTCCAATCTTAGACTAGGAATGAACTCTGTATGCCTAAGCCAACCGACGAAACAAGCGAGCGGGCAGGCAGGCGGGCACTACCTCGGCCAGAGAGACGAGATGCGCAAGCCGTGGATCGATAGGTTGGTAGGTGGGTTTACGCACATCTTCATATTTCTGCATGCCAATGCCATTTTTATGGTTTGTAAATTCATACAATTGTCCCTTAAGCCTTCACGTGAAGTTTCATGGCAAGATGACTCGTTTTCTATTTTTCATGATTTTTGAAACTTTTTGCGGTTCGGGATTTTTAAAATTTTTTTTGGAAGGAGTTTTGTCTCCAAACTTGGTAGACATGATCCTTGTATTTTTTTTTGGCATGCACAAAAAAATTCAGCTACAAACTCGAAGTGTACAAGATTTTGTGACCATTTGAAAAAAGTGTCCCCATTTCAGACACATTAATGGCTACTGGCAGCAAACCTGTAAAATCGCAAATGCTCTTTTAGGGGGTGTGAGTTCTCGAGGTTTGATGAGGGATAGGGGGCCAATATAAAGGCCAACTACTAGCACCCATCGAACATCATGTGTGCACACCCCTCGGCACCCCCAATCGCCGGAACCCCAATGCCCTCGATAAGGTTCTCCGGCGATGCTCCGGTGGTGGTGCCCCGACGAAGAAAAATGCGGCACCAGCACATGCTCGAGCCCAGCATGTGCTACCGCAACCCTCAATCTGGTCCTATCTTAGACTGGGAAGGAACTCCGTATGCTTAGACTAGGAATGAACTCCGTATGCCTAAGTCAACCCATGAAACGAGCGTGCGGACGCTCAACCGGCTAGAGGGGCGGGATGCGCAGGCCAGGGATTGACTGGGTCCCCCTCTACATGCTATCGATCCTACTGCCACAACCCTTGGTCCGGTCCGATCTTAGACCGGGAATGAACTTCGTATGCCTAAGCCAACCGACAAAACGAGTGGGCGGGCGGGCACTACGCCGGCTAGAGAGACGGGAAGCACAAGCCGTAGATCGATAGCGTGGTAGGTGGGTTTAGGCACTTTTTCATATTTTTGCATGCCAATGCCATTTTTATGGCTTGTAAATTCATACAATGGTCCCTTAAGCCTTCATGTGAAGTTTCATGGCAAGACGACTCGTTTTCTATTTTTCAAGATTTTTGAAACATTTTATGGTCCGGGATTTTTTAAAATTTTTTTCAGAAAGAGTTTTGGCCCCAAACTTTGTAGACATGATCCTTGTATTTTTGTTGGCGTGCACAAAAAAATTCAGCTAAAAACTCAAAGTGTACAAGATTTTGGGACTATTTGAAAAAAGTGTCCCCATTTTAGACACTTTAATGGCTACTGGCAGCAAACCTGTAAAATCTCAAATGCTCTTTAAGGGGGTGTGAGTTCTTGAGGTTTGATGAGGGATCGGGGGCCAATATAAGGGCCAAGTACCAGCACCCATCGCACATCATGTGCGCCCACCCCCCCGACCCCCCCGATCGTCGGAACCCCAATGCCGCTTGTCAGGTTCTCCGATGATGCTCCGACGATGGTGCCCCGGTGAAGAAAAATGCGACACCAGCACATGCATGAGCCCAGCATGTGCTGCTGCATCCCTCGATCCAATCCGATTTTAGACTGGGAAAGAACTTCATATGCTTAGACTGGGAATGAACTCCGTATGCCTAAGTCAACCCACGAAACGAGCTTACGGGCGCTCAGTCGGCCAGAGGGACGGGATGCGCAAGCCGGGGATCGGTCGGGTCCCCCTCTACGTGTTGTCGATCTTGCTACCACAACCCTCAGTCCAATCTGATCTTAGACTGGGAATGAACTCCGTATGCCTAAGCCAACCGACGAAACAAGCGGGCGGGCGGGTGGGAAAGCACTACGCCGACCAGAGAGACGGGATGCGCAAGCCGTGGATCGATAGGGTGGTAGGGGGGTTTAGGTGCATCTTCATATTTCTGCATGCCGATGCCATTTTTATGGCTTGTAAATTCATACAATGGTCCCTTAAGCTTTCACGTGAAGTTTCATGGCAAGACGACTCGTTTTTTATTTTTCATAATTTTTGAAACCTTTTACGGTTCGGGATTTTTTAAAATTTTTTCGGACGGAGTTTTGGCCCCAAACTTAGTAGATGTGATCCTTGTATTTTTGTTGGCATGCACAAAAAATTCAGCTAAAAACTCGAAGTGTACAAGATTTTGTGACCATTTGAAAAAAGTGTCCCCATTTCAGACACTTTAATGGCTACTGGCAGCAAACCTGTAAAATCTCAAATGCTCTTTAAGGGCGTGTGAGTTCTCGAGGTTTGATGAGGGATAGGGGGCCAATATAAGGGCCAATAACCAGCACCCATCACACATCATGTGTGCACACCTCCCGGCCCCGCCGATCGCCGGAACCCCAATGCCGCCAGTCAGGTTCTCCGACGATGCTCCGGCGATGGTGCCCCGGTGAAGAAAAATGCCGCACCAACACATGCCTGAGCCCAGTATGTGCTGCTGTAACCCTCGGTCCAGTCCGATCTTAGATTGGGAATGAACTCCGTATGCCTAAGTCAATCTACGAAATTAACGTGCGGGCGCTCAGCTGGCCAAAGGAGCGGGATGCACAAGCCAGGGATCGACCGAGTCCCCCTCTGCATGCTGTCGATCCTACTATCGCAACCCTTGGTTTGGTCCGATCTTAGACTGGGAATGAACTCCGTATGCCTAAGCCAACCGACGAAACAAGCAGGCGGGCGGGCGGGCGGGCGGGCGGGCAGTACGCCGGCCAGAGAGACGGTATGCGCAAGCCGTGGATCGATAGGGTGGGAGGTCGGCTTAGGCACATCTTCATATTTGTGCATGCCAATGCCGTTTTTATGGCTTGTAAATTCATACAATGGTCCGTTAAGCCTTCACGTGAAGTTTCATGGCAAGACGACTCATTTTGTATTTTTCATGATTTTTGAAACTTTTTACGGTTCGGGATTTTTTAAAATTTTTTCGGAAGGAGTTTTGGCCCCAAACTTGGTATACATAATCCTTGTATTTTTGTTGGGATGCACAAAAAAATTCACCTAAAAACTTGAAGTGTACAAGATTTTGTGACCATTTGAAAAAAGTGTCCCCATTACAGACATTTTAATGGCTATTGGCAGCAAACCTGTAAAATCTCAAATGCTCTTTAAGGGGGTGTGAGTTCTCGAGGTTTGATGAGAGATAGGGGGACAATATAAGGGCCAAGTACCAGCACCCATCGCACTACATGTGCGCACACCCCCCCGGCCCCCCCGATCGACGGAACCCCAATGCCGCCGGTCAGGTTCTCCGGTGATGGTGCCCCGACGAAGAAAAATGTGGCACCAACACATGCCCGAGCCCAGCATGTGCTGCCGCAACCCTCGATCCTATCCGATCTTAGACTGGGAATGAACTTCGTATGCTTAGACTAGGAATGAACTCCGTATGCCTAAGTCAGCCCACAGAACGAGCGTGCGGGCGCTCAGCCGGCCAGAGGGGCGAGATGCGCAAACCGGGGATCAGCTGGGTCCCCCTCTACATGCTGCCGATCCTGCTGTCGTAACCCTTGATCTGGTCTGATCTTAGACTGAGAATGAACTCCGTATGTCTAAGCCAACCGACGAAACGAGCGGGCGGGCGGGCGGGCACTACGCCAGTTAGAGAGACGGGATGCGCAAGCCGTGGATCGATAGGGTGGTAGGTGGGTTTAGGCACATCTTCATATTTGTGTGTGCCAATGTCATTTTTATGGCTTGTAAATTCATACAATTGTCCGTTAAGCCTTCACGTGAAGTTTCATGGCAAGACGACTCATTTTTTATTTTTCACAATTTGTGAAACTTTTTGTGGTTCTGGATTTTTTAAAATTGTTTTAAAAGGAGGTTTGGCCCCAAACTTGGTAGACATGATCCTTGTATTTTTATTGGCATGCACAAAAAATTCAGCTAAAACCCTAAAGTGTACAAGATTTTGTGACCATTTGAAAAAAGCATCCAAATTTCAGACACTTTAATGGCTACTGGCAGCAAACCTGTAAAATCTCAAATGCTCTTTAAGGGGGTGTGAGTTCTCAAGGTTTGATTAGGGATTGGGGGCCAATATAAGGGCCAAGTAACAGCACCCATCGCACATCATGTGCGAACACTTCCCCCGGCTCCCCCGATCGCCGGAACCCCAATGCCACCAGTCAGGTTCTCCGGCGATGCTCCGGTGATGGAGCCCCGACGAAGAAAAATGCGGCACCAGCACATGCCCGAGCCCAGCACGTGCTGCCGTAACCCTCAGTCTGGTCCGATCTTAGACTGGGAATGAACTCCGTATGCTTAGACTGGGAATGAACTCCGTATGCCTAAGTCAACCCACGAAACGAGCGTGCGGGCGCTCAGTCGGCCAGAGGGGCGGGATGCGCAAGCCAGGGATCAACCGGGTCCCCCTCTGCGTGCTGCCGATCCTACTATCACAACCTTCAGTCCAGTAAGATCTTAGACTAGGAATGAACTCCGTATGCCTAAGCCAACCGATGAAACGAGCGGGAGGGCGGGTGGGCACTACGTCGGCCAGAGAGACGAGATGCGCAAGCCGTGGATCGATAAGGTGGTAGGTGGGTTTATGTACATCTTCATATTTCTGCATGCCAATGCCATTTTTGTGGCTTGTGAATTCATACAATGGTCCCTTAAGCCTTCATGTGAACTTTCATGGCAAGACGACTCGTTTTCTATTTTTCACGATTTTTGAAACTTTTTGGGGTTTGCGATTTTTTAAAATTTTTCGAAAGGAGTTTTGGCCTCAAACTTGGTAGACATGATCCTTGTATTTTTGTTGGCATGCACAAAAAAATTCAGCTAAAAACTAGAACTGTACATGATTTAGTGACCATTTGAAAAAGGTGTCCCCATTTCAGACACTTTAATGGCTATTGCAGCAAACCTGTAAAATCTCAAATGCTCTTTAAGGGGGTGTGAGTTCTCCAGGTTTGATGAGAAATAGGGGGCCAATATAAGGTCCAAGTTCTAGCACCCATCGCACATCATGTGCGCACACCAGCCCGGCCCCCCCGATTGCCGGAGCCCCAATAGCATCGGTTAGGTTCTCTGACGATGCTCCGACGATCGTGCCCCGATGAAGAAAAATGTGGCACCAACACCAGCCCGAGCCCAGCATGTGCTGTCGCAACCCTCGGTCCGGTTCGATCTTAGACTGTGAATGAACTCCGTATGCTTAGACTGGGAATGAACTCCGTATGCTTAGACTGGGAATGAACTCCGTATGCCTAAGTCAACCCACGAAACGAGCGTGTGGGCGCTCAGTCGGCCAGGGGGCGAGATTCGCAAGTCGGGGATCGATCGAGTCCCCTTCTACGTGCTACCGATCTTGCGACCATAACCCTCGGTCTGGTCTGATCTTAGACTGAGAATGAACTCCGTATGCCTAAGCCAACCGACGAAACAAGCGGGCAGGCGGGTGGGTACTACGTCAGCCAAAGAGACGGGATACACAAGCTATGGATCGATAGGGTGGTAGGTGGGTTTAGGCACATCTTCATATTTCTGCCTGCGAATTCCATTTTTATGGCTTGTAAATTCATACAATGGTCCCTTAAGCCATCACATGAAGTTTCATGGCAAGATGACCCATTTTCTATTTTTCACGATGTTTGAAACTTTTTACGGTTCGAGATTTTTTAAAATTTTTTCAGAAGGATTTTTGGCCCCAAACTTGGTAGTCATGATACTTGTATTTTTGTTGGCATGCACAAAAAAATTCAGCTAAAAAGTCGAAGTGTACAAGATTTTGTGACCATTTGAAAAAAGTGTCCCCATTTCAGACACTTTAATGGCTATTGGCAGCAAACTTGTAAAATCTCAAATGCTCTTTAAGGGGGTGTGAGTTCTTGTGGTTTGATGAGGGATAGGGGGCGAATATAAGGGCCAAGTACCAGCACCCATCGCACATCACGTGTGCACACCCCCCAGGTCCCCCCGATCACCGAAACCCCAATGCCGTCGGTCAGGTTCTCCGACGATGCTCTGGCGATGCTCGGACGATGGTGCCCCGATGAAGAAAAATTCGGCACGACCACATGCCCGAGCCCAGCATGTGCTGCCACAACCCTCGGTCTGATCCGATCTTAGACTGGGAATAAACTCTGTATGCTTAGACTGGGAATGAACTCCGTATGCCTAAGTCAACCCACGAAACGAGCGTGTGGGCATTCAGCTGGCCAGAGGGGCGGGATGCGCAAGCAGGGGATCGACTGGGTCCCCTTCTGTGTGTTGTCGATCCTACTACTGAAACCCTCAATCTGATCTGATCTTAGACTGGGAATCAACTCTGTATGCCTAAGCAACCGACGAAACGAGCGGACGGGCAGGCACTAAGCCGGCCAAAGAGACGGGATGCGAAAGCCGTAGATCGATAGGGGGTAGGAGGGTTTAGGCACATCTTCATATTTCTGCATGCCAATGCCATTTTTCTACCTTGTAAATTCATACAATGGTCCGTTAAGCTTTCACGTGAAGTTTCATGGCAAGACGACTCGTTTTCTATTTTTCACGATTTTAGAAACCTTTTACGGTTTGGGATTTTTTAAAATTTTTTTGGAAGGAGTTTTGGCCCCAAACTTGGAAGACGTGATCCTTGTATTTTTGTTGGCATGCACAAAAACATTCAGGCAAAAACTCAAAGTGTAAAAGATTTTGTGACCATTTCAAAAAAGTGTCCCCATTTCAGACACCATAATGGCTACTGGAAGCAAACCTGTAAATTCTCAAATGCTCTTTAAAGGGGTGTGAGTTCTCGAGGTTTGATGAGGGATAGGGGGCCAATATAAGGGCCAAGTACCAGCACCCATCACACATCATGTGCACACCCCCCCGGCCCCCCTGAACGCCGAAACCCCAATGCCGCCGGTCAGGTTCTCCGACGATACTCTGACGATGGTGCCCCGATGAAGCAAAATGCGGCACCAGCACATGCCCGAGCCCAGCATGTGCTGCCACAACTCTCGGTCCGGTCCGATCTTAGACTGGGAATGAACTCCATATGCCTAAGCCAACCGACAAAACGAGCGGGTGGGCGGGCGGGCGGGCACTACGCCGGCCAGAAAGACGGGCTGCACAAGCCGTGAATCGATAGGGTGTTAGGTGGGTTTAGGCACATCTTCATATTTTTGTGTGCCAATGCCATTTTTATGGCTTATAAATTCAAACAATGGTCCCTTAAGCGTTCACGTGGAGTTTCATGGCAAGACGACCCGTTTTCTATTTCTCACGATTTTTGAAGCATTTTGAGGTTCGAGATTTTTTAAAATTTTTTCGGAAGGATTTTTGTCCCCAAACTTGGTAGACGTGATGCTTGTAGTTTTGTTGGCACGCACAAAAATATTAAGCTAAAAACTCGAAGTGTACAAGATTTTGTGACCATTTGAAAAAAGTGTCCCCATTCCATACACTTTAATGGCTACTGGCAACAAACCTGTAAAATCTCAAATACTCTTTAAGGTGGTGTGAGTTCTCGAGGTTTGATAAGGGATAGGGGGCCAATATAAGGGCCAAGTACCAGCACCCATCGCACATCATGTGCGCACACCCCCCGGCCCCCCTGAACGCCAGAACCCCAATGCCGCCGGTCAGGTTCTCCGACGATGCTCCGATGATGGTGCCTCGATGAAGCAAAATACGTCACCAGCACATGCTCGAGCCCAGCATGTGCTGCCATAACCCTCGGTTTGGTCCGATCTTAGACTGGGAATGAACTCCATATGCCTAAGCCAACCGACAAAACGAACGGGCGGGCGGGCACTACACCGGCCAGAGAGATGGGATGCGCAAGCCGTGAATCGATAGGGTGTTAGGTGGGTTTAGGCACATCGTCATATTTCTGCATGCCAATACCATTTTTATGGCTTGTAAATTCATACAATGGTCCCTTAAGCCTTCACGTGAAGTTTCATGGCAATACGACTCGTTTTCTATTTTTCACGATTTTCAAAAGTTTTTATGGTTCGGGATTTTTTAAAATTTTTTCAAAAGGAGTTTTGGCTGCAAACCTGGTAGACGTGATCCTTGTATTTTTGTTGGCATGCACAAAAAAATTCAGCTAAAAAATTGAAGTGTACAAGATTTTGTGACCATTTGAAAAAAGTGTTCCCATTTCAGACACTTTAATGGCTACTGGCAGCAAACCTATAAAATCTCAAATTCTCTTTAAGAGGGTGTGAGTTCTCGAGGTTTGATGAGGGATAGGGGGCCGGGGGATCGATCGGGTCTACCTCTACGTGCTGTCGATCCTGCTACCGCAACCCTCGGTCCGGTCTGATCTTAGACTGGGAATGACCTTCGTATGCTTAAGCCAACCGACGAAACGAGCGGGCGGGCGGGTGCTACGCCGGCCAGAGTGACGGGATGCGCAAGCCATGGATCGATAGGGTGGTAAGTGGGTTTAGGCACATCTTCATATTTCTGCATGCCAATGCCATTTTTATGGCTTGTAAATTCATACAATGGTCCCTTAAGCCTTCACGTGAAGTTTCATGGCAATACGACTCGTTTTCTATTTTTCACGGTTTTCAAAAGTTTTTGCAGTTCAAGATTTTTAAAAATTTTTTTGAAAGGAGTTTTGGCTGCAAACCTGGTAGACGTGATCTTTGTATTTTTGTTGGCATGCACAAAAAAATTCAGCTAAAAAATTGAAGTGTACAAGATTTTGTGACCATTTGAAAAAAGTGTCCCCGTTTCAGACACTTTAATGGATACTGGCAGCTAACCTATAAAATCTCAAATGCTCTTTAAGGGGGTGTGAGTTCTTGAGGTTTGATGAGGGATACGGGTCCAATATAAGGGCCAAGTACCAGCACCCATCGAACATCATTTGCACACACCCCCCGCCCCCACCGATCATCGGAACCCCAATGCCGCCGGTCAGGTTCTCCGACGATGCTCCGGTGATGGCGCCCCGACGAAGAAAAATGCAGCGCCAGCACATTCCTGAGCCCCGCATGTGCTGCCGCAAACTTCAGTCCGGTCCGATCTTAGACTGGGAATGAACTCCGAATGCTTAGACTGGGAATAAACTCCGTATGCCTAAGTCAACCCACGAAACGAGCGTGCGGGCGCTCAACCGGCCAGAGGGGCGGGATGCGCGAGTCGAGGATCAACCGGGTCCGGCTCTACATGCTGTCGATCCTATTGCCGCAACCCTCGGTCTGGTCAAATCTTAGACTGGGAATGAACTTCGTATGCCTAAGCCAACCGATGAAACGAACGGGCGGGCGGGCGGGCAGGCACTACGTCGGAGAGAGAGATGGGATGTGCAAGCCATGGATCGATAGGGTGGTAGGTGGGTTTAGGCACATCTTCATATTTCTACGTGCCAATACCATTTTTATGGGTTGTAAATTCATACAATTGTCCCTTAAGCCTTCACGCGAAGTTTCATGGCAAGACGACTCGTTTTCTATTTTTCACAATTTTCAAAACTTTTTGCGGTTCGGGATTTTTTAAAATTTTTTTGGAAGGGGTTTTCGCCCCAAACTTGGTAGACGTGATCCTTGTACTTTTGTTGGCATGCACAAAAAAATTCAGCTAAAAACTCGAAGTGTACAAGATTTTGTGACCATTTGAAAAAAGTGTCCCCATTTCAGACACTTTAATGGCTACTGCCAGCAAACCTGTAAAATCTCAAATGCTCTTTAAGGGGGTGAGTTTTCAAGGTTTTATGAGGGATAGGGGGCCAATATAAGGGCCAAGTACTAGCAGCCACCGTACATCATGTCCGGACACCCCCCTCGGCCCCCCGATCGTCGAAACCCCAATACCGTCGGTTAGGTTCTCCGGAGATGGTGCCCTGGCAAAGAAAAATACGGCACCAGCACATGCCTGAGCCCAGCATGTGCTGTCACAACCCTCGGTCTGGTCCGATCTTAGACTGGGAATGAACTCCGTATGCCTAAGCCAACCGACGAAACGAGCGAGCGGGCGGGCGGGGGGGCGGGCACTACGCCGACCAGAGAGACGGGATGCGTAAGCCGTGGATCGATAGGATGGTAGGTGGGTTTAGGCACATCTTCATATTTCTGCATGCCAATGCCATTTTTATGGCTTGTAAATTCATACAATGGTCCCTTAAGGCTTCACGTGAAGTTTCACGGCAAGACGACTCGTTTTCTTATTTTTACGATTTTTGAAACTTTGTACGGTTCGGGTTTTTTTTTAATTTTTTCAGAAGGAGTTTTGGCCCCAAACTTGGTAGACATTTTCCATGTATTTTTTTTGGCATGCAAAAAAAAATTCAACTAAAAACTCGAAGTGTACAAGATTTTGTGACCATTTGAAAAAAGTGTCCCCATTTCAGACACTTTAATGGCTACTGGCAGCAATCCTTTAAAATCTCAAATGCTCTTTAAGGGGGTGTGAGTTCTGGAGGTTTGATGAGGGTTAGGGGGCCAATATAAGGGCCAAGTACCAGCACCCATCGCAAATCATGTGTGCACTCCCCCCCGCCCCCCCCGATCGTCGGAACCCCAATGTCGCCGGTCAGGTTCTCCGGCGATGCTCCGGCGATGGTACCCAGTGAAGAAAAATATGACACCAGCACATGCCAGAGCCCAGCATGTGCTACCGCAACCCTCGGTCTGATTCAATCCTAGACTGGGAATGAACTCCGTATGCTTAGACTGGGAATGAACTCTGTATGCCTAAGTCAACCCACGGAACGAGCGTGCAGGCGCTCAGCTGGCTAGAGGGGCAGGATGCGCAAGCCGAGGATCGATCGGGTCCCCCTCTGCATGCTGCCAATCCTGTTGCCACAACCCTCAGTCCGGTTCGTTCTTAGACTGGGAATGAACTTCGTATGCCTAAGCTAACCGACGAAACGAATGGGTGGGTGGGCGGGCGGGCACTGCTCCGGCCAGAGAGACGGGATACGCAAGCCGTGGATCGATAGGGTGGTAGGTGGGCTTAGGCACATCTTCATATTTATACGTGCCAATGCCATTTTTATGGCTTGCAAATTCATACAATGGTCCCTTAAGCCTTCACGTGAAGTTTCATGGCAAGACGACTCTTTTTCTATTTTTCACGATTTTTGAAACTTTTTGCTGTACGGGATTTTTTAAAATTTTTTCGGAAGGAGTTTTGGCCCCAAACTTCGTAGACATGATCCTTGTATTTTTTTTGGCATACACAAAAAAATTCAGCTAAAAACTCGAAGTGTACAAGATTTTGTGACCATTTGAAAAAAGTGTCCCCATTTCAGACACTTTAATGGCTACTGGCAGCAAACCTGTAAAATCTCAAATGCTCTTTAAGGGGGTGTGAGTTCTCGAGGTTTGATGAGGGATAGGGGGCTAATATAAGGGTCGAGTACCAGCACCCATCGCACATCTTGTGCGCACACCCCCCGGCCCCCTCCATCGTTGGAACCCCAATGCCACCGGTCAGGTTCTCCGACGATGCTCCGACGATGGTGCCCCGGTGAAGAAAAATACGACACCAGCATATGCCCGAGCCCAGCATGAGCTATCGCAACCGTTGGTCCGGTCCGATCTTAGACTGGGAATGAACTCCGTATGCCTAAGCCAACCGACGAAACGAGCAGGCGGGCGGGCGGGCAGGCACTACACCGGCGAGAGAGACGGGATGCGGAAGCCGCAGATCGATAGGGTGGTAGGTCGGTTTAGGCACATCTCCATATTTCTGTGTGCCAATGCCATTTCTATGGCTTGTAAATTCATACAATGGTCCCTTAAGCCTTCACGTGAAGTTTTTTGGCAAGAGACTCATTTTTTTATTTTTCACGATTTTTAAAACTTTTTACGGTTCAGGATTTTTAAAATTTTTTCGGAAGGAGTTTTGGCCCCAAACCTTGTAGACGTAATCCTTTCATTTTTGTTGGCATGCACAAAAAAATTCAGCTAAAAACGTGTAGTGTACAAGATTTTATGACCATTGAAAAAAGTGTCCCCATTTCAGACACTTTAATGGCTACTGGCAGCAAACCTGTAAAATCTCAAATGCTCTTTAAGGGGTTGTGAGTTGTCGAGGTTTGATGAGGGATAGGGGGCCAATATAAGGGCCAAGTACCAGCACCCATCGCACATCATGTGCGCACACCCCCCGACCCCCCGATCGCCGGAACCCCAATGCCGCCAGTCAGGTTCTCTGGCGATGGTGCCCCGGTGAAGAAAAATGCGGTACCAGCACATGCCCGAACCCAGCATGTGCTGCCACAACCCTCGGTCTGGTCCGATCTTAGACTGGGAATGAACTCGTATGCCTAAGCCAACCGACAAAATGAGCGGGCGAGCGGGCACTACGCCGGCCAGAGAGACGGGATGCGCAAGCCGTGGATCGATAGGGTGGTAGGTGGGTTTAGGCACATCTTCATATTTCTGCATGCCAATGCCATTTTTATGGCTTGTAAATTCATACAATAGTCCCTTAAGCCTTCACGTGAAGTTGCATGGCAAGACGACTCGTTTTCTATTTTTCACAATTTTTGAAACTTTTTACGGTTCGGGATTTTTTAAAATTTTTTCGGAAGCGGTTTTGGCCCCAAACTTGGTAGACGTGATCCTTGTATTTTTGTTGGCATGCATAAAAAAATCAGCTAAAAATTGGAAGTGTACAAGATTTTGTGAGAATTTGAAAAAAGTGTCCCCATTTCAGACACTTTAATGGCTACTGGCAGCAAACCTGTAAAATCTCAAATGTTCCTTACGGGGGTGTGAGTTGTCGAGGTTTGATGAGGGATAGGGGGCCAATATAAGGGCCAAGTACTACCACCCATTGCACATCATGTGCGCACAACCCGCCCTGGCCCCCCCGATCGCCAGAACCCCAATGCCGTCGGTCAGGTTCTCCGACGATGCTCCGACGATGGTGCCCCGGTGAAGAAAAATGCGGCACTAGCACATGCTTGAGCCTAGCATGTGCTACAGAAACCTTCGATCTAATCCGATCTTAGACGGGAATGAACTCCGTATGCCTAAGCCAACCGGCAAAACGAACGGGCGGGCGGGCGGGCAAACGGGCAGGCACTACGCCGGCCAGAGAGACAGGATGCGCAAGCCATGGATCGATAGGGTGGTAGGTGGATTTAGGCACATCTTCATATTTCTGTGTGCCAATGCCATTTTTATGGCTTGTAAATTCATACAATGGTCCCTTAAGCGTTCACGTGAAGTTGCATGGCAAGACGACTCGTTTTCTATTTTTCACGATTTTTGAAACTTTTTATGGTTCGAGATTTTTTAAAATTTTGTCGGAAGGGTTTTTGGCCCGAAACTTGGTAGACGTTATCGTTGTATTTTTGTTGGCATGCACAAAAAAAATCAGCTAAAAACTCGAAGTGTACAAGATTTTGTAACCATTTGAAAAAAGTGTCCCCATTTCAGACACTTTAATGGCTACTGGCAGCAAACTTGAAAAATCTAAAATGCTCTTTAGGGGGGTGTGTGTTTTCGAGGTTTGATGAGGGATAGGGGGCCAATATAAGGGCCAAGTACCAGCAGCCATCGCACATCATGTGCGCACAGCCCCTCCGGCCCCTTCGATTGTCGAAAACCCAATGCCGTCGATCAAGTTCTCCGACGATGGTGCACCTGGGGAAGAAAAATGTGGCACTAGCACATGCCCGAGCCCAGCATGTGCTGCCGTAACCCTCGATCCGGGCTGATCTTAGACTGGGAATGAACTTTGTATGCTTAGACTGGGAATGAACTTCGTATGCCTAGGTCAACCCACGGAACGAGCGTGTGGGCGCTCAACCGACCAGAAGGGTAGGATGCGCAAGTCGGGGATGGACTTTGTATGCTTAGACTAGAATAAACTCCGTATGCCTAAGCCAACTGACGAAACGAGCGGGCAGGCGGGCTGGCATGCGGGCAGGCACTATGTCAGCCAGAGAGACGGGATGCGTAAGTTCTGGATCGATGGAGTGGTAGGTGGGTTTAGGCACATCTTTATATTTCTGCAAGCCAATGCCATTTTTATGGCTTGTAAATTCATACAATGGTCCCTTAAGCCTTCACGTGAAGTTTCATGGCAAGACGACTCATTTTCTATTTTTCACGATTTTTGAAACTTTTTGCAGTTCGAGATTTTTTAAAATTTTTTCAAAAAAATTTTTGGCCCCAAACTTGGTAGACCTGATCATTGTATTTTTGTTGGCATGCACAAAAACATTCAGCTAAAAAATCGAAGTGTACAAGATTTTGTGACCATTCGAAAAAAGCGTCCCCATTTCAAACACTTTAATGGCTACTGGCAGCAAACCTGTAAAATCTCAAATGCTCTTTAAGAGGGTGTGAGTTCTCAAGGTTTGATGAGGGATAAGGGGCCAATATAAGGGCCAAGTACCAGCACCCATCGCACATCATGTGCGCACACCCCCCAGCCCCTCGATCGCCAAAACCCCAATGTCGTCGGTTAGGTTCTCTAGTGATGCTCCGGTGATGGTGCCCCGAAGAAGAAAAATGCGGCACTAGACATGCCTGAGCCCAGCATGTGCTATTATAACCCTCGGTCCGGTCTGATCTTAGACTGGGAATGAACTCCATATGCCTAAGTCGACCGACGAAACAAGCGGGCGGGCGGACGGGTGAGCGCTACGCTGGCCAGAGAGACGGGATGCACAAGCCGTGGATCGATAGGGTGGTAGGTGGGTTTAGAAACAACTTCATAAATCTACATGCCAATGCCATTTTTATGGCTTGTAAATTCATACAATGGCCCCTTAAGCCTTCACGTGAAGTTTCATGGCAAGACGACTCGATTTCTATTTTTCATGATTTTTGAAACTTTTTGCAGTTCGAGATTTTTTAAAATTTTTTCAAAA
The DNA here is from genome assembly GCF_047325235.1 of Durio zibethinus. NCBI lineage: Eukaryota > Viridiplantae > Streptophyta > Magnoliopsida > Malvales > Malvaceae > Durio > Durio zibethinus. The sequence goes on from NC_143177.1 coordinate 14,042,692, forward strand.
AAATTTTTGGCCCCAAACTTGGTAGACCTGATCATTGTATTTTTGTTGGCATGCACAAAAAAATTCAGCTAAAAAATCGAAGTGTACAAGATTTTGTGGCCATTTGAAAAAAGCGTCCCCATTTCAGACACTTTAATGGCTATTGGCAGCAAACCTGTAAAATCTCAAATGCTCTTTAAGAGGGTGTGAGTTCTCAAGGTTTGATGAGGGATAAGGGGCCAATATAAGGGCCAAGTACCAGCACCCATCGCACATCATGTGCGCACACCCCCAGCCCCCCCGATCGCCAGAACCCCAATGTCGTCGGTTAGGTTCTCTAGTGATGCTCCGGTGATGGTGCCCCGGCGAAGAAAAATGCGGCACCAGACATGCCTGAGCCCAGCATGTGTTACTATAACCCTCTGTCCGGTCTGATCTTAGACTGGGAATGACCTCCGTATGCCTAAGCCAACCGATGAAACGAGCGGGCGGGCGGGCGGGCGGGCACTATGCTGGCCAGAGAGACGGGATGCACAAGCCGTGGATCAATAGGGTGGTAGGTGGGTTTAGGTACATCTTCATATTTTTGCATGCCAATGCCATTTTTATGGCTTGTAAATTCATACAATGGTCCCTTAAGCCTTCACGTGAAGTTTCATGGCAAGACGACTCGATTTTTATTTTTCATGATTTTTGAAACTTTTTGCGGTTCGGGATTTTTTAAACTTTTTTTGGAAGGAGTTTTGGTGCCAAACTTGGTCAACGTGATCCTTGTATTTTTGTTGGCATGCACAAAAAAATTCAGCAAAAAGCTCGAAGTGTACAAGATTTTGTGACCATTTGAAAAAAGTGTCCCCATTCTAGACACTTTAATGGCTACTGGCAGCAAACCTGTAAAATCTCAAATGCTCTTTAAGGGAGCGTGAGTTCTCGAGGTTTGATGAGGGATAGAGGGCCAATATAAGGGCCAAGTACCAGCACCCATCGCACATCATGTGCGCACACCCCCCCGTGCCCCCCAGATCGTTGGAACCCCAATGCCATCGGCCAGGTTCTCCTGTGATGCTCCGACGATGCTGCCCTAGCAAAGAAAAATGCGGCACCAGCACATGCCCAAGCCCAGCATGTGTTGTCATAACCCTCGGTCTGGTCTGATTTTAGATTGGGATTGAACTCCTTATGCTTAGACTAGGAATGAACTCCGTATGCCTAAGTCCACCAACGAAACAAGCGTACAGACGCTCAGCCGGCCAGAGGGGCGGGATGCGCAAGTCGGGGATCGGCCGAGTACCCCTCTACATGCTATCGATCGTACTACTGTAACCCTCGGTCCCATCCAATCTTAGACTGAGAATGAACTCCGTATGCCTAAGCCAACCGACAAAACGAGCGGGCGGGCGCTACACCGGCCAGAGAAACGGTATGTGCAAGCCGTGGATCAATAGGGTGGTAGGTGGGTTTAGGCACATCTTCATATTTTGGCGTGCCATTGCCATTTTTATGGCTTGTCAATTCATACAATGGTCCCTTAAGCCTTCACGTGAATTTTCATGGCAAGACGACTCGTTTTCTATTTTTCACAACTTTCAAAACATTTTACGGTTCGAAATATTTTAAAATTTTTTCGGAAGGATTTTTGGCCCCAAACTTGGTAGACGTGATCCTTATATTTTTTTGGCATGCTCAAAAAAATTCAGCTAAAAACTCGAAATGTACAAGATTTTGGGACCATTTGAAAAAAGTGTCCCCATTTCAAACACTTTATTGGCTACTGGCAGCAAACCTGTAAAATCTCAAATGCTCTTTAAGGGAGTGTCAGTTCTCAAGGTTTGGTGAGGGATAGGGGGTCAATATAAGGGCCAAGCACCAGCACCTATCGCACATCATGTGCGCACACCCCCTGGCCCCCCCGATCGCCAGAACCCCAATGCCGTCGATCAGGTTCTCCGGTGATGCTCCGGTGATGGTGCCCCGGTGAAGAAAAATGTGGCACCAGCACATGCCCAAGCCCAGCATGTGCTGCCGCAACCCTCGGTCTGGTCCGATCATAGACTGGGAATGAACTCCGTATGCTTAGACTGGGAATAAACTCCGTATGCTTCAGTCAACCAACGAAACGAGCGTACGGGTGCTCAGCCGACCAGAGGGGCAGGATGCGCAAGCCGTGGATCGATCGGGTCCCCCTCTACGTGCTGCCAATCCTGCTGTCGCAACCCTCAGTCCCGTCTGATCTTAGACTGGGAATGAAGTCCGTATGCCTAAGCCAACCATCGAAACGAGCGGGCGGGCGGGCATTACGCCGGCCAGAGGGGCGGGATGTGCAAGTCGGGGATCGGTCGGGTCCCCCTCTACGCGTTGCCGATCCTGCTATCGCAACCTTCAGTCTTGTCTGATCTTAGACTAAGAATGAACTCCGTATGCCTAAGCCAATCGACGAAATGAGCAGGCGGGCTGGCGGGCGGGCGGGCGGGCACTACACCGGCCAGAGAGACGGATGCGCAAGCCGTCGATCGATGGGTGGTAGGTGGGTTTAGGCACATCTTCATATTTTGGCATGCCAATGCCATTTTTATGGCTTGTAAATTCATACAATGGTCCCTTAAGCCTTGACGTGAAGTTTCATGGCAAGACAACTCGTTTTCTACTTTTCACGTTTTTCAAAACTTTTTACGGTTCGGAATTTTTTAAAATTTTTTCGGAAGGAGTTTTGGCCCAAAACTTGGTAGACGTGATCCTTATATTTTTGTTGGCGTGCACAAAAAAATTCAGCTAAAAACACGAAGTGTACATGATTTTGTGACCATTTGAAAAAAGTGTCCCCATTTTAAACACTTTAATGGCTACTGGCAACAAACCTGTAAAATCTCAAATGCTCTTTAAGGGGGTGTGAGTTCTTGAGGTTTGATGAGGGATAGGGGGCCAATATAAGGGCCAAGTACCAGCACCCATCGCACAACATGGCGCACACCCCCCGGCCCCCCCGATCGTCAGAACCCCAATGCCGTTGGTCAGGTTCTCCGATGATGCTCTGACGGTGGTGCCCCGACGAAGAAAAATGCAGCACCAGCCCATGCTCGAACCCAGCATGTGCTGCAGAAACTCTCGGTCTGATCTGATCTTAGATTGGGAATGAACTCCGTATGCTTAGACTGGGAATGAACTCCGTATGCCTAAGTCAACTCACGGAATGAGCGTGCGGGCGCTCAGCCGGCTAGAGGGGCGGGATGCGCAAGCTGGGGATCAACCGGGTCCCCCTCTGCAAGCTCTCGATCCTGCTGCCACAACCCTCGATCCGATCTGATCTTAGACTGGGAATGAACTCCGTATGCCTAAGCCAACCGACGAAAAGAGCGGGCGAGCAGGCGGGCAGGCACTACACTTACCAGAGAGACGGGATGTGTAAGCCGTGGATCGATAGGGTGGTAGGTGGGTTTAGGTACATCTTCATATTTCTACATGCCAATGCCATTTTTATAGCTTGTAAATTCATACAATGGTCCCTTAAGCCTTCACGTGAAGTTTCATGGCAAGAAGACTCATTTTCTATTTTTCATGATTTTTGAAACTTTTCACAGTTCAGGATTTTTTAATATTTTTTCGGAAGGAGTTTTGGCTCCAAACTTGGCAGATGTGATCCTTGTATTTTTGTTGGCATGCATAAAAAAATTCAGCAAAAAAATCGAAGTGTACAAGATTTTGTGAGCATTTGAAAAAAGTTTCCCCATTTCAGACACTTTAATGGCTACTGGCAGCAAACCTGTAAAATCTCAAATGCTCTTTACGGGGGTGTGAGTTCTCAAGGTTTGATGAGGGATAAGGGGCCAATATAAGGGCCAAGTACCAGCACCCATCGCACATCATGTGCGCACACCCCCCCGGCCCCCCTGATCGCTGGAACCCCAATGTCGCTAGTCAGGTTCTGCGACGATGGTGCCCCGATGAAGAAAAATGCGTTACCAGCACATGCCCGAGCCCAGCATGTGCTGCCGCAACCCTTGGTCCAGTTTGATCTTAGATTGGGAATGAACTTCGTATGCCTAAGTCAACCCACGAAATTAGCGTGCGGGCGCTTAGTCGGCCAGAGGGGCGGGATGCGCAAGCCGAGTTCCCCTCTACATGCTGTCGATCCTGCTACCGTAACCCTTCGTCTGGTCTGATCTTAGACTGGGAATGAACTCCATATGCCTAAGCCAACCGACGAAACGAGCGAGCTGGCAGGCGGGCGGACGGACGGGCGGGCACTAGGTCGGCAAGAGAGACGGGATCCGCAAGCCGTGGATCGATAGAGTGGTAGGTGGGTTTAGGCACATCTTCATATTTCTGCATGCCAATGCCATTTTTATGGCTTGTAAATTCATACAACGGTCCCTTAAGACTTCACGTAAAGTTTCATGGCAAGACGACTTGTTTTTTATTTTTCATGATTTTTGAAACTTTTTACGGTTTGAGATTTTTTTAAATTTTTTCGGAAGGAGTTTTGGCCCAAACTGGGTAGCCGTGATCCTTGTATTTTGTTTGGCATGCACAAAAAAATTCAGCTAAAAACTTGAAGTATACAAGATTTTGTGGCCATTTGAAAAAGTGTCCCCATTCCAAACACTTTAATGGCTACTAGCAGCAAACCTGTAAAATCTCAAGGGGGTGTGAGTTCTCGAGGTTTGATGAAGGATAGGGGGCCAATATAAGGGCCAAGCACCAGCACCCATCGCACATCATGTGCGCACACCCCCTCGGGCTCCCCGATCATCGGAACCCCAATGCCGCCGGTCAGGTTCTCTGGTGATGCTCCGACGATGGTGCCCCGACGAAGAAAAATGTGGCACCAGCACGTGCCCAAGCCCAGCATGTCCTGTCGCAACCCTCGGTCCGGTCCAATCTTAGACTGGGAATGAACTCCATATGCTTATACTGGGAATGAACTCCATATGCTTAGACTGGGAATGAACTCCGTATGCCTAAATCAACCCACGAAACGAGCGTGCGGGCGCTCAACCGGCCAGAGGGGCGGGATGCACAAGTCGGAGATCAGCCGGGTCCCCCTCTGCGTGCTGTCGATCCTGCTGTCGCAACTCGGTTTGGTCTGATCTTAGACTGGGAATGAACTCCGTATGGCTAAGCCAATCGACGAAACGAGCGGGCGGGTGGGCGGGCACTACGCCGGCCAAAGAGGCGGGATGCGCAAGCCGTGGATTGATAGGATGGTTGGTGGGTTTAGGCACATCTTCATATTTCTACGTGCCAATGCCATTTTTATGGCTTGTAAATTCATACAATGGTCTCGTAACCCTTCATGTGCAGTTTCATGGCAAGATGACTCGTTTTCTATTTTTCATGATTTTTGAAACTTTTTGCGGTTCGGGATTTTTTAAACTTTTTTTGGAAGGAGTTTTGGTGCCAAACTTGGTAGACGTGATCCTTGTATTTTTGTTGGCATGCACAAAAAAATTCAGCTACAAACTTGAAGTGTACAAGATTTTGTGGCCATTTGAAAAAAGTGTCCCCATTCAAGACACTTTAATGGCTACAGGCAACAAACCTGTAAAATCTCAAATGCTCTTTAAGGGAGCGTGTGTTCTCGAGGTTTGATGAGGGATAGGGGCCCAATATAAGGGTCAAGTACCAGCACCCATTGTACATCATGTGCGCACAGCCCCCCCGGCCCCCCAGATCGTCGGAACCCTAATATCGCCAGCCAGGTTCTCCGGTGATGCTCCAACGATGGTGCCCCAGCAAAGAAAAATACGACACTAGCACATGCCTGAGCCCAGCATGTGCTGCCGCAACCCTCGATCTGGTCCAATCTTAGACTGGGAATTAACTCCGTATGCTTAGACTGGGAATGAACTCTATATGCCTAAGTCAAGCAACGAAACGAGCGTGCGGGCGCTCAGTCGGCCAGAGGGGCAGGATCCGCAAGCCGTGCAACGGTCGGGTCCCCCTCTATGTGCTGTCGATCCTACCGCCGCAACCCTCAATCCGGTCTGATCTTAGACTGGGAATGAACTCCGTATGCCTAAGCCAACCGTCGAAACGAGTGGGCGGGCGGGCGGACGGGCGGGCACTACGCCAGCCAGAGAGACGGGAAACGTAAGCCGTGGATCGATAGGGTGGTAGGTGGGTTTAGGAACATCTTCATATTTCTATGTGCCAATGCCAGTTTTATGGCTTGGAAATTCATGCAATGGTTCGTTAAGCCTTCACGTGAAGTTTCATGGCAAGACGACTCGTTTTTTATTTTTCATGATTTTCAAAACTTTTTACGGTTCGAGATTTTTTAAAATTTTTTCAGAAGGACTTTTCACCCCAAACATGGTAGACATGATCCTTGTATTTTTGTTGGCATGCACAAAAAATTTCAACTAAAAACTCGAAGTGTACAAGATTTTGTGACCATTTGAAAAAAGTGTCCCCATTTCAAACACTTTAATGGCTATGGCCAGCAAACCTGTAAAATCTCAAATGCTCTTTAAGGGGGTGTGAGTTCTCGAGGTTTGATGAGGGATAGGGGGCCAATATAAGGGCCAAGCACCAGCACCCACTGCACATCATGTGCGCACACCCCCTGGCCCCCTCGATCGTCGGAACCCCAATACCGTCGGCCAGGTTCTCCGGCGATGCTCCGACGATGGTGCCCCGATGAAGAAAAATGGGGCACCAGCACATTCCCGAGCCCAACATGTGCTGCCGTAACCCTGGGTTCGATCCGATCTTAGATTGGGAATGAACTCCTTATGCCTAAGTCAACCCATGTAACGAGCGTGCGGGCACTCAGCCGGCCAGAGGGGCAGGATGCTCAAGTCGGGGATCGGCCGGGTGCCCCTCTATGTGCTGCCGATCCTGCTTTTGTGACCCTCAATCTAGTTCGATCTGAGACTTGGAATGAACTCCGTATGCCTAAGCCAACCGACGAAACGAGCGAGCGGGCGGACGGACCGGCACTACGCCGGCCAGAGAGACGGGATGCGCAAGCCGTGGATCGATAGGGTGGTAGGTGGGTTTAGGTACATCTTCATATTGCTGTGTGCCAATGCCATTTCTATGGCTTGAAAATTCATACAACGGTCCCCTAAGCCTTCACGTGAAGTTTCATGGCAAGACGACTCGTTTTCTATTTTTCACGATTTTTGAAACTTTTTAGGGTTCGAGATTTTTTAAAATTTTTTTGGAAGGAGTTATGGCCCCAAACTTGGCAGACGTGATGCTTATATTTTTTTTGGCATTCACAAAAAATTCAGCTAAAACCTCGAAGTGTACAAGATTTTGTGACCATTTGAAAAAAGTGTCCCCATTTTAGACACTTTAATGGATACTGGCAGCAAACCTGTAAAATCTCAAATGCTCTTCTAGCGGGTGTGAGTTCTCGAGGTTTGATGTGGGATAGGGGGCCAATATAAGGGCCAAGTACCAGCACCCATCGCACATCATGTGCGTACACCCCCCGGCCCCCCCGATCGCCGGAACCCCAATGTCGTCGGTCAGGTTCTCCGATGATGCTCCGGCGATGGTGCCCCGACGAAGAAAAATACGGCACCAGCACATTGTAGAGCCTAGCATGTGCTGTCGCAACCCTCGGTCTGGTCCGATCTTAGACTGGGAATGAACTCCGTATGCTTAGACTGGGAGTGAACTCCGTATGCCTAAGTCAACACATGAAATGAGCGTGCGGGCGCTCAGCCGCCCAGAGGGGCGGGATGCGCAAGCCAGGGATCGGCCGGGTCCACCTCTACATGCTATCGAACTTGCTGCCGCAACCCTTGGTCTAGTATGATCTTAGACTGGGAATAAACTCCGTATGCCTAAGCCAACCAACGGAACGAGTGGGCGGGCGGGTACTACGCTGGCCAGAGAGATGGGATGCGCAAGCCGTGGATTGATAGGGTGGTTGGTGGGTTTAGGCACATCTTCATATTTCTGCATGCCAATGCCATTTTTATGGCTTGTAAATTCATACAATTGTCCCTTAAGCCTTCACGTGAAGTTTCATGGCAAGACGACTCGTTTTTTATTTTTCATGATTTTTGGAACTTTTTACGGTTTGGGATTTGTTAAAATTTTTTCGAAAGGAGTTTTGGACCCCAACTTGGCAGACGTGATCCTTGTATTTTTTTTGGCATGCACAAAAAAATTCAGCTAAAAACTCAAAGTGTACAAGATTTTGTGACCATTTGAAAAAAATGTCCCCATTTAAGACACTTTAATGGCGACTGGCAGCAAACCTGTAAAATCTCAAATGCTCTTTAAGGGGGTGTGAGTTCTTGAGGTTTGATGAAGGATAGGGGGCCAATATAAGGGACAAGTACCCGCACCCATCGGACATCATGTGCCCACACCCCCCTCGGCCCCCCTGATCGTCGGGACCCTAAGACCGCCGGACAGGTTCTCCGGCGACGCTCCGATGATGGTGCCCCGGTGAAGAAAAATGTGGCACCAACACATGCCCAACCCCAGCAAGTGCTGTCGCAACCCTCGGTCCGGTTCGATCTTAGACTGGGAATGAACTCCGTATGCTTAGACTGGGAATGAACTCCGTATGCCCAAGTCAAGCCACGAAATGAGCATACGGGCGTTCGGCTGGCCAGAGGGGCGGGATGCGTAAGCTGGGGATCAATCGGGTGCCCCTCTGTGTGCTGCCAATCCTGCTTTCTCAACTCGATTTAGTTCGATCTTAGACTGGGAATGAACTCTGTATACCTATGCCAACTTACGAAATGAGCGGGTAGGCGGGCTGGCACTACACTGGCCAGAGAGACGGGATGCGTAAGCTGTGGATCGATAGGGTGGTAGGTGGGTTTAGGAACATCTTCATATTTCTGTGTAACAATGCCATTTTTCTGGCTTGTTAATTCATACAATGGTCCCTTAAGCCTTCACGTGAAGTTTCATGGCAAGACGACTCGTTTTCTATTTTTCACGATTTTTGAAACTTTTTACGGTTCGGGATTTTTTAAAATTCTTTCGGAAGGAGTTTTGGCCCGAAACATGGCAGACATGATCCTCTTATTTTTGTTGGCATGCACAAAAAAATTCAGCTAAAAACTCGAAGTGTATAAGATTTTCTGACCATTTAAAAAAAGTGTCCCCATTTCAAACACTTTAATGGCTACTGGATGCAAACCTGTAGAATCTCAAATGCTCTTTAAGGGGGTGTGAGTTCTTGAGGTTTGATGAGGGATAGCAGGCCAATATGAGGGCCAAGTACCAGCACCCATCACAAATCATGTGCGCGCACCCCCTGGCCCCCTCGATCGCCAGAACCCCAATGCCGCCGGTCAGGTTCTCCGACAATGCTCCGGTGATGCTGCCCCGACGAAGAAAAATGCGGCACCAGCACATGCCCGAGCCCAGAATGTGCTGCCACAACCCTCGGTCTCGTCCGATCTTAGACTGGGAATGAACTCCGTATACCTAAGTCAACCGATGAAACGAGTGGGCAGGCGGGCACTACGCTGGCCAGAGAGACGGGATGCACAAGCCGTGGATCGATAGGGTGGTAGGTGGGTTTAGGTACATCTTCATATTTTTGTGTGCCAATGCCATTTTTAATGCTTGTAAATTCATACAATGGTCCCTTAAGCCTTCACGTGAAGTTTCATGGCAAGACGACTCGTTTTCAATTTTTCACGATTTTTGAAACTTTTTACGGTTCAAGATTTTTTAAAATGTTTTCGGAAGGAGTTTTGCCCCAAACTTGGTAGACATGATCCTTGTAATTTTGTTGGCATGCACAAAAAAATTCAGCTAAAAACTCAAAGTGTACAAGATTTTTTGACCATTTGAGAAAAGTGTCCCCATTTCAGACACTTTAGTGGCTACTGGCAGCAAACCTGTAAAATCTCAAAAGCTCTTTAAGGGGGTGTGAGTTCTTGAGGTTTGATGAGGGATAGGGGGCCAATATAAGGGCCAAGTACGAGCACCCATCGCACATCATGTGCGCACACCCCCCCGGCCCCCCCGATCGCTGGAACCCCAATGCCGTCGGTCAGGTTCTCTGGCAGTGCTTCGGCAATGGTGCGTGACGAAGAAAATTACGGTACCAGCACATGCCTGAGCCCAGCATGTGCTGCCGCAACCCTCGGTCCGTTCCGATCTTAGACTGGATTGAACTCCGTATGCCTAAGCCAATCGAAGAAACGAGCGGGCGGGCGGGCGGATGGGCACTACGTCGGCCATAGAGATGGGATGCGCAAGCCGTTGATCGATAGGGTGGTAGGTGGGTTTAGGCACATATTCATATTTTTGCGTGCCAATACCATTTTTATTGCTTTTAAAATCATACAATGGTCCCTTAAGCCTTCACGTGAAGTTTCATGGCAAGACGACTCGTTTTCTATTTTTCACAATTTTTGAAACTTTTTACGGTTCGAGATTTTTTAAAATTTTTTCAGAAGGAGTTTTGGCCCCAAACTAGGTAGATGTGATCCTTGTATTTTTGTTGGCATGCTCAAAAACATTCAGCTAAAAACTCGAAGTGTACAAGATTTTGTGACCATTTAAAAAAGTGTCCCCATTTCAGACACTTTAATGGGTACTGGCAGCAAGCCTGTAAAATCTCAAATGCTCTTTAAGGGGTGTGAGTTCTCGAGGTCTGATGAGGGATAGGGGGCCAATATAAGGGCCAAGTACCAGCACCCATCGCATATCATGTGCGACACCCCCTGGCCCCCCCGATCGTCGAAACCGTAATGCCGTCAGTAAGGTTTTTCGACGATGCTCCGACGATGGTGCACCGACAAGATAAATGCTGCACCAGCACATGCCTGAGCCCAGCATGTGCTATCGCAACCCTTGGTCCAGTGCGATCATAGACTGGGAATGAACTCCATATGCTTAGACTGGGAATGAACTCCGTATGCCTAAGTCATCCCATGAAACGAGAGTGCGAGCGCTCAGTCGGCCAGAAGGGTGGGATGCACAACCCGGGGATCGGCCGGGTCCCCCTCTACATGCTACCGATCCTAATGCCGCAGCCCTCAGTCTGATGCGATCTTAGACTGGGAATGAACTCCGTATGCCTAAGCCAACCGACGAAATGAGCGGGCGGGTGGGCACTATACCGGCCGGAGAGAAGGGATGCGCAAGCCGTGGATCGATAGGGTGGTAGGTGGGTTTAGGCACATCTTCATATTTCTATGTGCCAATGCCATTTTTATGGTTTGTAAATTCATACAATGGTCCCTTAAGCGTTCACGTTAAGTTTCATGGCAAGACGACTCGTTTTCTATTTATCACGATTTTTGAAACTTTTTACGGTTCGAGATTTTTTAAAATTTTTTCGAAAGGAGTATTGGCCCCAAACTTGGTAGACGTGATCCTTGTATTTTTGTTGGCATGCACAAAAAAATTCAGGTAAAACTCAAAGTGTACAAGATTTTTTTACCATTTGAAAAAAATGTCCCCATTTCAGACACTTTAGTGGCTACTGGCAGCAAACCTGTAAAATCTGAAATGCTCTTTAAGGGGGTGTGAGTTCTTGAGGTTTGATGAAGGATAAGAGGCCATTATAAGAGCCAAGTACCAGCACCCATCACACATCATGTGCGCACACCCCTCCGACCGCCCCGATCGCCGGAACCCCAATGCCGCCGATCAGGTTCTCTGGCGATGCTCCGGTGATGGTGGCCCAGCGAAGAAAAATGCGACAGCAGCACATGCCCAAGCCCAGCATGTGCTGCCACAACCCTTGGTCCGGTCCGATCTTAGATTGGGAATGAACTCCGTATGCTTAGACTGGGAATGAACTCCGTATCCTAAAGTCAACCCACGAAATGAGTATGCGGGCACTCAACCGACCAGAGGGACGGGACGCGTAAGCCGAGGATCGGCCAGTTAGGTTCTCCGACGATGCTCCGGTGAAGAAAAATGCGACACCAGCACACGCTCGAGCCCAGCATGTGCTGCCGCAACCCTTGCTCCGGTCCGATCTTAGACTGGGAATGAACTCCGTATGCTTAGACTGGGAATGAACTCCATATCCCTAAGTCAGCCCATGAAATGAGCGTGCGGGCGCTCAGTCGACCAGAGGGGTGGGACGCGTAAGTCAAGGATCGGTCGGGTCACCCTCTGTGTGCTGCTGATCTTGCTACCGCAACCTTCAGTCTGGTCTGATCTTAGACTGGGAATGAACTCTGTATGCCTAAGCCAACCGACGAAACGAGCAGGCGAGCGGGCGGGCACTATGCCGGCCAGAGAGACGGGATGCGCAAGCTGTGGATCGATAGGGTGGTAGGGGGTTTAGGCCCATCTTCATATTTCTACGTGCCAATGCCATTTTTATGGCTTCTAAATTCATACAATGGTCCTTGAAGCCTTAACATGAAGTTTCATGGCAAGACGACTCGTTTTTTATTTTTCATGATTTTTGAAACTTTTTGCGGTTCGAGATTTTTTAAAATTTTTTTGAAGGTGTTTTGGCCCCAAACTTGGTAGACATGATCCTTTTATTTTTGTTGGCATTCACAAAAAAATTCAGCTAAAAACTCGAAGTGTACAAGATTTTGTGACCATTTGAAAAAGTGTCCCCATTTCAGACACTTTAATGGCTACTGGCAGCAAACCTATAAAATCTCAAATGCTCTTTAAGGGGGTGTGAGTTCTCAAGGTTTGATGAGGGATAGGGGGCCAATATATGGGCCAAGTACCAGCACCCATCGCACATTATGTGCGCACACCCCCCGGCCCCCCCGATCCTCGGAACCCCAATGCCGTCAGTCAGGTTCTCCAGTGATGCTCCGGCAAAGAAAAATGTGGCACCAGCACATGCTTGAGCCCAGCATGTGCTGTCACAACTGTTCATCCGGTCCGATCTTAGACTGGGAATGAACTCCATATGCTTAGACTGGGAATGAACTCCGTATCCCTAAGTCAACCAACGAAACGAGCGTACAGGCACTCAGTCGGCTAGAGGGGCGGGACGCGCAAGCCGGGGATCGACCTGGTGCCCCTCTACATACTGCCGATCCTACTGCCACAACCTTCGGTCCAGTCTAATCTTAGATTGGGAATGAAATTTGTATGCCTAAGCCAACCGACGAAACGCGCGGACGGGCGGGCAGGCGGGCACTACGCTGACCAGAAAGACGGGATGTGCAAGCCGTGGATCGATAGGGTGGTAGGTGAGTTTAGGCACATCTTCATATTTCTGCATGCCAATGCCATTTTTATGGCTTGTAAATTCATACAATGGTCCTTTAAGCCTTCACATGAAGTTTCATGGCGAGACGACTCATTTTCTATTTTTCATGATTTTTGAAACTTTTTGCGGTTTGGGATTTTTTAAAATTCTTTCGGAAGGAGTTTTGTCCCCAAACTAGGTAGACGTGCTCATTGTATTTTTTTGGCATGCACAAAAAAATTCAACTAAAAACTCGTAGTGTACAAGATTTTGTGACCATTTCAAAAAAGTGTCCCCATTCAAGACACTTTAATGGCTACTGGTAGCAAACCTGTAAAATCTCAAATGCTCTTTAAGAGGGTGTGAGATCTCGAGGTTTGATGAGAGATAAGGGGCCAATATAAGGGCCAAGTACCAGCATTCATCGCACATCATGTGTGCACACCCCCCTCGACCTCCCGATCGCCGGAACCCCAATGTCGTCGGTCAGGTTCTCCGACTATGGTGCCCCGATGAAGAAAAATGCGGCACCATCACATGCCTGAGCCCATCATGTGCTGCCGCAACCCTCGGTCCGGTCCTATCTTACACTGGGAATGAACTACGTATGCTTAGACTGGGAATGAACTCCGTATGCCTAAGTCAACCCACGAAATGAGCGTACGAGCGCTCAGTCGGCCAGAGGGGTGGGATGCGTAAGCCAAGGATCGGTCGGGTCCCCCTCTGCGTGCTGTTGATCCTGTTGCCACAACTCAGTTTGGTCTGATCTTAGACTGGGAATGAACTCCGTATGCCTAAGCCAACCAACGAAACGAACGTGCCGACGGGCGGGCAGGCACTATGCTGGCCAGAGAGGCGGGATACGCAAGCCGTGGATCGATAGGGTGGTAGGTGGGTTTAGAAACATCTTCATATTTCTGTGTGCCAATGCCATTTTTATGGCTTGTAAATTCATACAATGGTCTCTTAAGCCTTCACGTGAAGTTTCATGGCAAGACGACTTGTTTTCTATTTTTCATGATTTTTAAAACTTTTTACGGTTCGAGATTTTTTTAAATTTTTTTGAAAGGATTTTTGGCCCCAAACTTGGTAGACATGATCCTTGTATTTTTGTTGGCATGCACAAAAAAATTCATCTAAAAAATCAAAGTGTACAAGATTTTGTGTCCATTTGAAAAAAGTGTCCCCATTTCAGACACTTTAATTGCTACTGGCAGCAAATCTGTAAAATCTCAAATGCTCTCTAAGGGGGTGTGAGTTCTCGAGGTTTGATAAGGGATAGGGGGCCGATATAAGGGCCAAGTACCAGCACCTATCGCACATCATGTGTGCACACCCCCCCGGCCCCCCTGATTGTCAGAACCCCAATGCCGTCGGTCAGGTTCTCCGGCGATGCTCCGGCGAAGAAAAATGTGGCACCAGCACATGCTTGAGCCCAGCATGTGTTGCAGCAACCCTTGGTCTGGTCCGATCTTAGACTGGGAATGTACTCCGTATCCCTAAGTCAACCCATTAAACGAGCGTACGGGCGCTCTGTCGGCCAGAGGGAAGGGACGCGCAAGTCGGGGATCGGTCGGGTCGCCCTCTGTGTGCTGCCGATCCTGCTGCTGTAACCCTTGGTCTGGTCTGATGTTAGACTGGGAATGAATTCCCGTATGCCTAAGCCAACCAACGAAACGAGCGGGCGGGCGGGCGGGCACTACGCCGGCCAGAAAGACGGGATGCGTAAGCTGTGGATCGATAGGGTGGTAGGTGGGTTTAGGTACATATTCATATTTCTACGTGCCAATGCCATTTTTATGGCTTGTAAATTCATACAATGGTCCTTTAAGCCTTCACATGAAGTTTCATGGCAAGACGACCCGTTTTCTATTTTTCATGATTTTTGAAACTTTTTACGGTTTGGGATTTTTTTAAATTATTTCGGAAGGAGTTTTGGCCCCAAACTAGGTAGACTTGCTCATTGTATTTTTGTTGGCATGCACAAAAAAATTCAGCTAAAAACTCGCAGTGTACAAGATTTTGTGACCATTTCAAAAAAGTGTCCCCATTCAAGACACTTTAATGGCTACTGGCAGCAAACCTGTAAAATCTCAAATGCTCTTTAAGGGGGTGTGAGATCTCGAGGTTTGATGAGGGATAAGGGGCCAATATAACGGCCAAGTACCAGCACCCATCACACATCATGTGCGCACACCCCCCAGCCCCCCCGATCGTCGTAACCCTAACGTCGTCGGTCAGGTTCTCCGGCGATGCTCCGACGATGGTGCCTCGACGAAGAAAAATGTAGCGCTAGCACATGCCTGTGCCCAGCATGTGCTGCCACAACCCTCGGTCTGGTCTGATCTTAGACTGGGAATGAACTCCGTATGCTTAGACTGGGAGTGAACTCCGTATGCCCAAGTCAACCCATGAAATGAGCGTGCGGGCGTTCAGCCGGCCAGAGGGGTGGGATGCGCAAGGCAGGGATCGGCCGGGTCCCCCTCTGTGTGCTGCCGATCCTGCTACACAACCCTCAATCTGGTCTGATCTTAGATAGGGAATGAACTCCATATGCCTAAGCCAACTGACAAAACGAACGGACGAGCAGGCGGGCACTATGTCGACCAGAGAGACGGGATGCGCAAGCCGTGGATCGAAAGGGTTGTAGGTGGGTTTAGGCACATCTTCATATTTCTACGTGCCAATGCCATTTTTATGGCTTGTAAATTTGTACAATGGTCCCTTAAGCCTTCACATGAAGTTTTCTATGGTCCATTTTCATGGCAAGTCGACTCGTTTTCTATTTTTCACGATTTTTGAAACTATTTACGGTTCATGATTTTTTAAAATTTTTTTGGAAGGAGTTTTGGCCCCAAACTTGGTAGACTTGATCCTTGTATTTTTCTTGGCATGCATAAAACAATTCAGCTAAAAACTCGAAGTGTACAAGATTTTGTGACCATTTGAAAAAAGTGTCCCCATTTCAGACATTTTAATGGCCACTGGCAACAAACCTGTAAAATCTCAAATGCTCTTTAAGGGGGCGTGAGTTTTCGAGGTTTGATGTGGGATAGGGGGTCGATATAAGGGCCAAGTACCAGCACACATCGCACATCATGTGCGCACACCCCCCGATCGCCGGAACCCCAATGCCACTGGTCAGGTTCTCCGACGAAGAAAAATGAAACATTAGCACATGGCCGAGCCCAGCATGTGCGGCCGCAACCCTCGATCCGATCCAATCTTAGACTGGGAATGAACTCTGTATGCTTAGATTGGTAATGAACTTCGTATGCCTAAGTCAACCCATGAAACGAGCATGCGGGCGCTCAGCCGGCCAGAGGGGCGTGATACGCAAGTCGGGGATCGACTGGGTCCCCCTCTGCGTGCTGCCGATCCTGCTACCGTAACCCTCGGTCTGGTCCAATCTTAGACTAGGAATGAACTTCGTATGCCTAACCTTACCGACGAAATGAGTGGGCGGGTGGGTAGGCGGGCACTACGTCGGCCAGAGAGACGGGATGCGCAAGCTATGGATCGATAGGGTGGTAGGTGGGTTTAGGCACATTTACATATTTCTGCATGCCAATGCCATTTTATGGCTTGTAAATTCATACAATGGTCCCTTAAGCCTTGACGTGAAGTTTAATGGCAACACGACTCGTTTTCTATTTTCCATGATTTTTAAAACTTTTTATGGTTTGGGATTTTTTAAAATTTTTTTCGAAAGAGTTTTTGGCCTAAACTTGGTAGACGTGATCCTTGTATATTTTTTGGCATGCACAAAAAAATTCACCCAAAAACTCGAAGTGTACAAGATTTTGTGACCATTTGAAAAATGTGTCCCCATTTCAAACACTTTAATGGCTACTGGCAGCAAACCTGTAAAATCTCAAATGCTCTTTAACGGGGTGAGAGTTCTCAAGGTTTGATGAGGGATAGGGGGCCAATATAAGGGCCAAGTACCAGCACTCATTGCACATCATGTGTACACACCCCCGTCGGCCCCCCCGATCGTCGAAACCCTAATGCCGCCGGTCAGGTTCTCTGGCGATGCTCCGACGATGGTGCCTCGATGAAGAAAAATACGGCACCAGCAAATGCCCGAGCCCAGCATGTGCTGCCCCAACCCTCAGTCCAGTCCGATCTTAGACTGGGAACGAACTCCGTATGCCTAAGCCAACCGACGAAATGAGCGGGCGGGCGGGCACTACGCCGGCCAGACAGACAGGATGCGCAAGCCGTGGATCAGTAGGGTGGTAGGTGGGTTTAGGCACATCTACATATTTCTACGTGCCAATGCCATTTTTATGGCTTGTAAATTCATACAATGGTCTCTTAAGCCTTCACGTGAAGTTTTAATGGCAAGACGACTCGTTTGCTATTTTTCACGATTTTCAAAACTTTTTGCGGTTCGAGATTTTATAAAAATTTTTTGGAAGGAGTTTTGGCCCCAAACTTGGTAGGTGTGATCCTTGTATTTTTTTTGGCATGCTCAAAAAAATTCAGCTAAAAATTTGAAGGGTACAAGATTTTGTGACCATTTGAAAAAAGTGTCCCCATTTCAGACACTTTAATGGCTACTGGCAGCAAACCTGTAAAATCTCAAATGCTCCTTAAGGGGGTGTGAGTTCTCGAGGTTTGATGAGGGATAGGGGGCCAATATAAGGGCCAAGTACCAGCACCCATCGCACATCATGTGCGCACACCCCCCGGCCCCCCAGATCGCCGGAACCCCAATGCCGTCGGTCAGGTTTTTCGACGATGGTGCCCCGACGAAGAAAAATGCGCCACCAGCACATGCCCGAGCCCAGCATGTGCTGTCGCAACCCTTGGTCCGATCTGATCTTAGACTGGGAATGAACTCCGTATGCTTAGATTGGGAATGAACTCCGTATGCCTAAGTCAACCCAAGAAACGAGCGTGCGGGCGCTCAGCCGGCCAGAGGGGCGGGATGCGCAAGCTGGTCCCCCTCTGCGTGCTGTCGATCCTGCTACTGTAACCCCTGGTCTGGTTCGATCTTAGACTAGCAATGAACTCCATATGCCTAAGCCAACCGACAAAACGAGCGGGCGGGCGGGCATTACGTTGGCCAGAGAGACGGGATGCGCAAGCCGTGGATCGATAGGGTGGTAGGTGGGTTTAGGCACATCTTCCTATTTCTGCATGCCAATGCCTTTTTTATGGCTTGTAAATTCATACAATGGTCCCTTAAGCCTTAACCTGAAGTTTCATGGCAAGACGACTCATTTTCTATTTTTCACGATTTTTAAAACTTTTTACGGTTCAGGATTTTTTAAAATTTTTCGGAAGGAGTTTTGGTGCCAAACATGGTAGACCTGATCCTTGTACTTTTGTTGGCATGCATAAAAAAGTTAGCTAAAAACTCAAAGTGTACAAGATTTGGTGACCATTTGAAAAAAGTGTCCCCATTCCAGACACTTTAATGGCTACTGGCAGCAAACCTGTAAAATCTCAAATGCTTTGTAAGCAAGCGTGAGTTCTCGAGGTTTGATGAGGGATAGAGGGCCAATATAAGGGCCAAGTACCAGAACTCATCGCACATCATGTGCGCACACCCCCCGGCCCCCTCGATGCTCCGACGATGGTGCCCCGGTGAAGAAAAATACGGCACCAACACATGCCCGAGCCCAGCATGTGCTACTGCAACCCTCGATTCAATCTGATCTTAGACTTGGAATGAACTCCGTATTCTTAGACTGGGAATGAACTCTGTATGCCTAAGTCAACCCACGAAACGAGCGTGCAGGCGTTCAGCCGACTAGAGAGATGGGAATCGCAAGTCGGGGATCGATCGAGCCCCATCTGCGTGCTGCCAATCCTGCTACCGTAACCCTCGATCCGGTCCGATCTTAGACTGGGAATGAACTCCGTATGCTTAGACTGGGAATGAACTTCGTATGCCTAGGTCAACCCACGAAACAAGCGTGCGGGTGCTCTGCCGGCCAGAGGGATGGGATGTGCAAGCTGAGGATCGGCCCAGTCCCCCTCTACGTGCTGCCGATCTTGTTGCCGTAACCCTCAATCCGATCTAATCTTAGACTAGGAATGAACTTCGTATGCCTCAGCCAATCGACGAAACGAGCGGGGGGACGGGCGGGCAAGCACTATGCCGGCCAGAGAGACGGGATGCGCAAGCCATGGATCGATAGGGTGGTAGGTGGGTTTAGGCACATCTTCATATTTCTGCGTACCAATGCCATTTTTATGGCTTGTAAATTCATACAATGGTCCCTTAAGCCTTCACGTGAAGTGTCACGGGAAGATGACTCGTTTTTTATTTTTCATGACTTTCGAAACTTTTTACGGTTCAGGATTTTTTAAAATTTTTTTGGAAGGATTTTTGGTCCCAAACTTGGTAGATATGATCCCTGTATTTTTTTTGGCATGCAAAAAAAAATTCAGCTAAAAACTCGAAGTGTACAAGATTTTGTGACCATTTGAAAAAAGTGTCCCCATTTCAGACACTTTAATGGCTACTGGCAGCAAACCTGTAAAATCTCAAATGCTCTTTAAGGGGGTGTGAGTTCTCAAGGTTTGATGAGGGATAGGGGGCCAATATAAGGGCCAAGTACCAGCATCCATCGCACACCATGTGCGCACAACCCCCCCGGCCCCCCCGATCGCAGGAACGCCAATGCCGCCGGTCAGGTTCTCCGGCGATGGTGCCCCACGAAGAAAAATGCGGCACCAGCACATGCCTGAGCCTAGCATGTGCTGTCGCAACCCTCGGTCCGATCTGATCTTAGACTGGGAATGAACTCCGTTTGCTTAGACTGGGAATGAACTCCGTATGCCTAAGTCAACCCGCGAAACAGGCGTGCGGGTGCTCAACCGGCCAGAGGGGCGAGAAGCGCAAGCTGCGGATCGGTCGGGTCCCCCTCTACGTGCTACTGATCTTATTGCCGCAACCCTCGGTCCGGTTCGATCTTAGACTGGGAATAAACTCTGTATGCCTAAGCCAACCGACGAAACGAGCGGGCGGGCAGGCACTACGTCGGCCAGAAAGGCGGGATGCGCAAGCCGTGGATCGATAGGGTGGTAGGTGGGTTTAGGCACATCTTCATATTTCTGCCTGCCAATGCCATTTTTATGGCTTGTAAATTCATACAATGGTCCCTTAAGACTTCACCTAAAGTTTCATGGCAAGACGACTCGTTTTCTTTTTTTCATGATTTTTGAAACTTTTTACGGTTTGGGATTTTTTAAAATTTTTTCAGAAGGAGTTTTAGCCCTGAACTTGGTAGATGTGATCCTTGTATTTTTGTTGGCATGCACAAAAAAATTCAGCTAAAAACTCGATGTGTACAAGATTTTGTGACCATTTGAAAAAAGTGTCCCCATTTCAAACACATTGATGGCTACTGGCAGCAAACCTGTAAAATCTCAAATGCTCTTTAAGGTGGTGTGAGTTCTCGAGGTTTGATGAGGGATAGGGGGCCAATAAAAGGGCCAAGTACTAGCACCGACCGTACATCATCTGCGCACACCCCCCCGACCCCCCCGATCGTCGAAACACCAATACCGCCGGTCAGATTCTCCGGCGATGGTGCCTCGACGAAGAAAAATGTGGCACCAGCACATGCTCGAGCCCAGCATGCGCTGCCGTAACCCTCAGTCCGGTCCGATCTTAGACTGGGAATGAACTTCGTTTGCTTAGACTGGGAATGAACTCCGTATACCTAAGTCAACCCACGGAACGAGTGTGTGGTTGCTCAATCGGCCAGAGGGGTGGGATGCGCAAGTCGGGGATCGATCGGGTCCCCCTCTGTGTGCTGCCGATCCTACTACCACAACTCGATTCGGTCTGATCTTAGACTGGGAATGAACTCCGTATGCTTAAGCCAACCGACGAAACGAGCTGACGGGCGGGCGGGCACTACGTCGGCTAGAGAGGCGGGATGCGCAAGCCGTGGATCGATAGGGTGGTAGCTGGGGTTAGGCACACATTCATATTTTTACATGCCAATGCCATTTTTATGGCTTGTAAATTCATACAATGGTCCCTTAAGCCTTCACCTGAAGTTTCATGGCAAGACGACTCGTTTTCTATTTTTCACGATTTTTGAAACTTTTTACGGTTCGAGATTTTTTAAAATTTTTTCGAAAGGAGTTTTGGCATCAAACTTGGCAGACCTGATCCTTGTACTTTTGTTGGCATGCACAAAAAATTCAGCTAAAAACTCAAAGTGTACAAGATTTTGTAACCATTTGAAAAATGTGTCCCCATTCTAGACACTTTAATGGCTACTGGCAGCAAACCTGTAAAATCTCAAATGCTCTTTAAGGGAGCATGAGTTTTCAAGGTTTGATGAGGGATAGGGGGCCAATATAAGGGCCAAGTACCAGCACCCATCGCACATCATGTGGGCACACCCCCCGGCCCCCCCGATCGTCGGAACCCCAATGTTGCCAGTTAGGTTCTCTGGCGATGCTCCGGCGATGTTTTCCCGTCTAAGAAAAATGCGGCGCGAGCACATGCCCAAGCCCAACATGTGCTGTCGCAACCCTCGGTCCGGTCTGATATTAGACTGGGAATGAACTCCGTCTGCTTAGACTAGAAATGAACTCCGTTTGCCTAAATCCACCCACAAAACGAGCATACGGGCGCTCAGTCGGCCAGAAGGGCGGGATGCAGAAGTTAGGGATTGGCCGAGTCCCCCTCTACGTGCTGTCGATCTTGCTACCGCAACCCTCAGTCTGATCCAATCTTAGACTGGGAATGAACTCTGTATGCCTAAGCCAACCGACGAAACGAACGGACGGGTGGGCGGGCGGGCACTACACCAGCCAGAGAGACGGGATGCGCAAGCCGTGGATCGATAGGGTGGTAGGTGGATTTAGGCACATCTTCATATTTCTGCATGCCAATGCCATTTTTATGGCTTGTAAATTCATACAATGGTCCCTTAAGCCTTCACGTGAAGTTTCATGGCAAGACGACTCATTTTTTATTTTTCATGATTTTTGAAACTTTTTACGGTTCGAGATTTTTCATAATTTTTTTGGAAGGGGTTTTGGCCCCAAACCTGGTAGACGTGATCCTTGTATTTTTGTTGGTATGCACAAGAAAATTCAGCTAAAAACTCAAAGTGTACAAGATTTTGTGACCATTTCAAAAAAATGTCCCCATTTCAAACACTTTAATGGGGTGTGAGTTCTCGAGGTTTGATGAGGGATAAGGGGCCAATATAAGGGCCAAGTACTAGCACCCATCACACATCATGTGCGTACACCCCCCTCCGACCCCTCCGATCACCCGAACCTCGATGCCGCCGGTCAGGTTCTTCGATGATGCTCCGATGATGGTGCCCCAGCAAAGAAAAATGCATAAGCCGGAGAGTGGGCGGGCAGTCGGGCACTACGCCAGCCAGAGAGACAGGATGCGCAAGCCATGGATCGATAGGGTGGCAGGTAGGTTTAGCCACATCTTCATATTTTTTCATGCCAATGCCATTTTTACGGCTTCTAAATTCATAAAATCGTCCCTTAAGCTTTCACATGAAGTTTCATGGCAAGACGACTCGTTTTCTATTTTTTACGATTTTTGAAACTTTTTATGATTTGAGGTTTTTTAAAATTTTTTCGGAAGATTTTTGGCCCCAAACTTGGTAGACGTGATCCTTGTATTTTTGTTGCCATGCACAAAAAAATTCAGCTAAAAACTCGAAGTGTACAAGATTTTGTGACCATTTGAAAAAAGTGTCCCCATTTCAGACACTTTAATGGCTACTAGCAGCAAACCTGTGAAATCTCAAATACTCTTTAAGGGGTGTGAGTTCCCGAGGTTCGATGAGGGATAGGGGGCCAATATAACGGCCAAGTACCAGCACCCATCGCACATCATGTGCGCACACCCCCCGGCCCCTCCGATCGTCGGAACCGCCGGTCAGGTTGTCTGGCGATGCTCCGACGATGGTGCCCCGGTGAAGAAAAATATGGCACCAACACATTTTCGAGCCTAGCATGTGCTGCCGCAACCCTCGGTCCGGTCCGATCTTAGACTGGGAATGAACTCCGTATGCCTAAGTCAACCCACGAAACGAGTGTGCGGGCGCTTAGCTAGCCAGAGGGGCGAGATGCGCAAGTCGGGGATCGATCGGGTCCCCCTCTATGTGCTACTGATCCTGTTGCCGCAACCCTCCATCTGGTTTGATCTTAGACTGGGAATGAACTATGTATGCCTGAGCCAAACGACAAAATGAGCGGGCGTGCGAGCGGGCACTACACCGGCCAGGGAGACGAGATGCGCAAGCCGTGGATCGATAGGGTGGTAGGTGGGTTTAGGCACATCTTCATATTTCTGTGCACCAATGCCATTTTTATGGCTTGTAAATTCATACAATGGTCCCTTAAGCCTTCACGTGAAGTTTAATGGCAAGACGACTCATTTTCTATTTTTCATGATTTTTTAAACTTTTTGCAGTTCGGGATTTTTTAAAATTTTTTCCGCATGATTTTTGGCCCCAAACTTGGTAGACATGATCCTTGTATTTTTGTTGGCTTGCACAAAAAAATTCAGCTAAAAACTCGAAGTGTACAAGATTTTGTGACCATTTGAAAAAAGTGTCCCCATTTCGAACACTTTAATGGCTACTGGCAGCAAACTTGTAAAATCTCAAATGCTCTTTAAGGGGCTGTGAATTCTCGAGGTTTGATGAGGGATAGGGGGCCAAAATAAGGGCCAAGTACTAGCACCCACCATACATCATGTGCCCACACCCTCCCCCCGAAACCCCCGATCGTCGGAACCCCGATGCCGTCGGTCAGGTTCCTTGACGATGCTCTGGCGATGGTGCCCCGGTAAAGAAAAATGCGACACCAGCAGATGCCTGAGCCTAGCATGTGCTGCCGCAACCCTCGGTCTGCTCCGATCTTAGACTGGGAATGAACTCCGTATGCCTAAGTCAACCCACAAAACGAGCGTACGGGTGCTCAGCAGCCAACGGGGCGGGATGCGCAATCCGGGGATTGATCGGGGCCCCCTCTACGTACGGCCAATCCTTCTGCCGCAACCCTCAGTTCAGTCCAACCTTAGACTAGGAATGAACTCCGTATGCCTAAGCCAACCGACGAAACGAGCGGGCGGGCGGGCGGGCGGGCGGGAGGGCACTACGCCGACCAGAGAGACGGGATGCGCAAGCCGTGGATCGATAAGGTGGTAGGTGGGGTTAGGCACAACTTCATATTTCTGCGTGTCAATGCCATTTTTATGGCTTGTAAATTCATACAATGGTCCCTTAAGCCTTCACGTGAAGTTTCATGGCAAGACGACTCATTTTCTATTTTTCATGATTTTCAAAATTTTTGTGGTTCAGGATTTTTTAAAATTTTTTTGGAAGGATTTTTGGCCCCAAACTTGGTAGATGTGATCCCTGTATTTTTTTTGGCATGCATAAAAAAATTCAGCTAAAAACTCAAAGTGTACAAGATTTTGTGACCATTTGAAAAAAGTGTCCCCATTTTAGACACTTTAATGGCTACTGGCAGCAAACCTGTAAAATCTCTAATGCTCTTTAAGGGGGTGTGAGTTCTCGAGGTTTGATGAGGGATAGGGGGCCAATATAAGGGCCAAGTACTAGCACCCATCCCACATCATGTGCCCACACCCTCCCCCCGGCCCCCCGATCGTCAGAACCCCGATGCTGTCTGTCAGGTTCTTCGACGATGCTCCGACAATGGTGCCTCGGCAAAGAAAAATACGGCACGAGCACATGCCCAAGCCCAGCATGTGCTGCCGTAATGCTCGGTCCGGTCTGATCTTAGACTAGGAATGAACTCCGTATGCCTAAGTCAACCCACGAAACGAGCGTACGGGCGCTCAGCCGGCCGGAGGGGCCCCCTCTGCGTGCGGCCGATCCTGCTGCTGTAACCCTCAGTTCAGTCCCATCTTAGACTGGGAATGAAATCCATATGCCTAAGCCAACCGACGAATCGAGCAGGCGGGCGGGAGGGCGGGCGGGCACAACGCCGGCCAGAGAGACGGGATGCGCAAGCCATGGATCGATAGGGTGGTAGGTGGGATTAGGCACATATTTCTACATGCCGATGCCATTTTTATGGCCTGTAAATTCATACAATGGTCCCTTAAGCCTTCACGTGAAGTTTCATGGCAAGATGACTCGTTTTTTATTTTTCATGATTTTCGAAACTTTTTGTGGTTCGGGATTTTTTAAAATTTTTTTGAAAAGTGTTTTGGGTCCAAACTTAGTAGACATGATCATTGTATTTTTTTTGGCATGCACAAAAAAATTCAGCTAAAAACACAAAGTGTACAAGATTTTGTGACCATTTGAACAAAGTACCCCCATTTCAGACACTTTAATGGCTACTGGCAGCAAACCTGTAAAATCTCAAATGCTCTTTAAGGGGATGTGAGTTCTTGAGGTTTGATAACGGCCAAGTACCAGCACCCATCCCACATCATGTGCGCACACCCCCCCGGACCCCTCGATCTTCGGAACCCCAATGTCGTCGGTCAAGTTCTCCGACGATGCTCCGGCGATGGTGCCCCGACGAAGAAAAATACGGCACCAGCACATGCCCGAGCCCAGCATGTGCTACCGCAACCCTCAATCCAGTTTGATCTTAGACTGGGAATGAACTCCGTATGCTTAGACTGGGAATGAACTCCGTATGCCTAAGTCAACCCACGAAACGAGCGTGCGGGTGCTCAACCAGCCAGAGGGGCGGGGTGTGCAAGCCGGGGATCAGTCGGGTCCCCCTCTGCGTGCTGTCGATCCTGTTAATGTAGCCCTCATTCCAATCTGATCTTAGATTGGGATTGAACTCGATATGCCTAAGCCAACCGACGAAACGAGCGGATGGGCGGGCGGGCGGGCACTACGCTGGCCAGAGAGAAGGGATGCGTAAGCCGTGGATTGATAGGGTGATAGGTGGGTTTAGGCACATCTTCATATTTTTGTGTGCCAATGCCATTTTTATGGCTTGTAAATTCATACAAAGGTCCCTTAAGCCTTCATGTGAAGTTTCATGGCATGACGACTCATTTTCTATTTTTCATGATTTTTGAAACTTTTTATGGTTCGAGATTTTTTAAAATTTTTTCGGAAGGAGTTTTTGCCCCAAACTTGGTAGACATGATCCTTGTATTTTTGTTGGCATGCACAAAAAAATTCAGCTAAAAACTCGAAATGTACAAGATTTTGTGACCATTTGAAAAAAGTGTCCCCATTTTAGACACTTTAATGGCTACTGGCAGCAAACCTGTAAAATCTCAAATGCTCTTTATGGGGGTGTGAGTTCTCGAGGTTTGATGAGGGATAGGGGGCCAATATAAGGGCCAAGGGCGAGCACCCATCGCACATCATGTGCGAACACCCCCCCGACCCCCCCGATCGTCGGAACCCCAATTCCGCCGGTCAGGTTCTCCGACGATGCTCCGGTGATGGTGCCCCGACGAAGAAAAATGCGGCACCAGCACATGCCCGAGCCCAGCATGTGCTGCCGTAACCCTCGGTCCGGTCCAATCTTAGACTAGGAATGAACTCCATATGCTTAGACTGGGAATGAACTCCGTATGCTTAGACTGGAAATGAACTCTGTATGCCTAAGTCAACCCACGAAATGAGCGTGCGGGCGCACAGCCGGCCAGAGGGGCGGGATGCGCAAGCCGAGGATTGGCCGGGTCCCCCTCTGCGTGCTGTCGATCCTACTACCGTAGCCCTCATTCCTGTCTAATCTTAGACTGGGAATGAACTCCGTATGCCTAAGCCAACCGACGAAACGAACGGGCGGGCGGGCGGGCGGGCACTACGCTGGCCAGAGAGACGGGATGCGCAAGTCATGGATCGATAGGATGGTAGGTTGGTTTGGGCACATCTTCATATTTCTACATGCCAATGCCATTTTTATGGCTTGTAAATTCATACAATGCTCCCTTAAGCCTTCACGTGAAGTTTCATGGCAAGACGACTCGTTTTCTATTTTTCACGATTTTTGAAACTTTTTTCGGTTTGGGATCTTTTAAAATTTTTTCGAAAGGTGTTTTGGCCCTGAACTTGGTAGACGTGATCCTTGTATTTTTATTGGCATGCACAAAAAAATTAAGCTAAAAAATCGAAGTGTACAAGATTTTGTGACCATTTGAAAAAAATGTCCCCATTTCAGACACTTTAATGGCTATTGGCAGCAAACCTGTAAAATCTCAAATGCTCTTTAAGGGGGTGTGAGTTCTCGAGGTTTGATGAGGGATAGGGGGCCAATATAAGGGCCAAGTACCAGCACCCATCGCACATCATGTGCGCACACCCATGACCCCCCGATAGTCGAAACCCCAAAGCCGTCGGTCAGGTTCTCCGACGATGCTCCGGCAATGGTGCCCAGGCCCCCCCGATCGTCGGAACCCCAATGCCGCCGGTCAGGTTCTCCGATGATGGTGCCTCAGCAAAGAAAAATGTGGCACCAGCGCATGCCCGAGCCTAGCATGCTGCCGCAACCCTCAGTCCGGTCCGATCTTAGACTGGGAAAAAACTTCGTATGCCTAAGCCAATCGACGAAACGAGCGGGCTGGCAGGCGGGCGGGCACTGCGCCGACCAAAGAGACGGGATACACAAGCTGTGGATCGATAGGGTGGTAGGTGGGTTTAGTCACATCTTCATATTTCTGCATGCCAATGCCATTTTTATGGCTTGTAAATTCATAGAATGGTCCCTTGAGCCTTCACGTCAAGTTTCATGGCAAGACGACCCGTTTTCTATTTTTCACGATTTTTAAAACTTTTTATGGTTCGGGATTTTTTAAAATTTTTTTGAAAGGAGTTTTGGGCCCAAACTTATTGGATGGATCCTTGTATTTTTTTTGGCATGCACAAAAAAATTTAGCTAAAAACTCCAAGTGTACAAGATTTTGTGACTATTTGAAAAAAGTGTTCCCCTTTCAGACACTTTAATGGCTACTAGTAGCAAACCTGTAAAATTTCAAATGCTCTTTAAGGGGGTGTGAGTTCTCGAGGTTTGATGAGGGATAGGGGGCCAATATAAGGGCCAAGTACCAGCACCCATCGCACATCATGTGCGCACACCCCCCGGCCCCCCGATCTTCGGAACCCCAATTCCATTGGTTAGGTTCTCTGGCGATGCTCCGGTGATGGTGCCCCGACGAAGAAAAATGTGGCACCAGCACATGCCCGAGCCCAGCATGTGCTGCCGCAACCCTCGGTCCAATCGGATCTTAGATTGGGAATAAACTCCGCATGCCTAACTTAACCCACGAAACGAGCGTACGGGCATTCAACCGACCAAAGGGGCGGGATGCCCAAGCTGAGGATTGAACGGGTCCCCCTCTACGTGCTGCCGATCCTCCTGCCGTAACCCTCGGCCTGGTCCAATCTTAGACTGGGAATGAACTCCGTATGCCTAAGCCAACTAATGAAACAAGCGGGCGGGCGTGCGGGCGGGCACCACACCGGCCAGAGACACGGGATGCGCAAGCTGTGGATCGAAAGGGTGGTAGGTGGGTTTAGGCACATCTTCATATTTTTGCATGCCAATTCCATTTTTATGGCTTGTAAATTCATACAACGGTCCCTTAAGCCTTCACGTGAAGTTTCATGGCAAGACGACTCGTTTTCTATTATTCATGATTTTCAAAACTTTTTACGGTTCGAGATTTTTTAAAATTTTTTGGAAGGAGTTTTGGCCCCAAAACTTGGTAGACGTGATCCTTGTATTTTTGTTGGCATGCACAAAAAAATTCAGCTAAAAACTTCAAGTGTACAAGATTTTGTGACCATTTGAAAAAAGTGTCCCCATTTCAAACACTTTAATGGCTACTGGCAGCAAACCTATAAAATCTCAAATGCTCTTTAAGGGGGTGTGAGTTCTCGAGGTTTGATGAATGATAGAGGGCCAATATAAGGGCCAAGTACCAGCACCCATCGCATATCATGTGCACACACCGCCCCGGCCCCCCTGATTATCGAAACGCCAATGCCGTCGGTCAGGTTCTTCGATGATGCTCCGGTGATGGTGCCCCGGCAAAGAAAAATACGGTACCAGCACATGCCCAACCCCAGCATGTGCGACCGTAACCCTCGGTCTGATCCGATCTTCGACTGGGAAAGAACTCCGTATGCTTAGACTGGGAATGAACTCCGTATGCCTAAGTCAACCCACGAAATGAGCGTGCGGATGCTCAGCCAGCCAGAGGGGCGGGATACGCAAACAAGGGATCGACCGGGTCCCCCTCTGTGTGCTATCGATCCTGCTACTGGAAACCTCTTGGTATGGTCTGATCTTAGACTGGGAATGAACTCCGTATGCCTAAGCCAACCGATGAAACGAGCGGGCGGGCAGGTGGGCAGGCACTACGTCGGCCAGAGAGACGGGATGCACAAGTCGTGGATCGATAGGGTGGTAGCTGGGTTTAGGCACATCTTCATATTTTTATGAGCCAATGCCATTTTTATGGCCTGTAAATTCATACAATGGTCCCTTAAACCTTTACATGAAGTTTCATGGCAAGACGACTTGTTTTTTATTTTTCACGATTTTTGAAACTTTTTACGGTTCAAGATTTTTTAAAATTTTTTCGGAAGCAGTTTTGGCCCCAAACTTGGTAGATGTGATCCTTGTATTTTTGTTGGCATGCATAAAAAATTCTGCTAAAAACTCGAAGTGTACAAGATTTTGTGACCATTTGAAAAAAATGTCCCCATTTCAGACACTTTAATGGCTACTGGCAACAAACCTGTAAAATCTCAAATGCTTTTTAAGGGGATGTGAGTTCTCAAGGTTTGATGAGGGATAGGGGGCCAATATAAGGGCCAAGTACCAGCACCCATCGCACATCATGTGTGCACACCACCCCCCGGCCCCCCCGATCGTCAGAACCCCAATCCCACCTGTCAGGTTCTCCGACGATGCTCTGGTGATGGTGCCCTGACGAAGAAAAAGGCGGTACCAACACATGCCCGAGCCCAGCATGTGCTGCCGTAACCCTCAGTCCGATTCGATCTTAGACTGGGAATGAACTCCGTATGCTTAGACTGGGAATGAACTCCGTATGCCCAAGTCAACACATGAAACGAGCGTGCGGGTGCTCAGCCAGCCAGAGGGGCGGGGTGCGCAAGCCAGGGATCGACTGGGTCCTTCTCTGCGTGCTGCCGATCCTACTACCGCAACCCTCAGTCTGGTCCAATCTTAGACTGGGAATTAACTTCGTATGCCTAAGCCAACCGACGAAACGAGCGGGTGGGCGGGCGGGCGGGCACTACGCCGGCCAGAGAGACGGGATGCACAAGCCGTGGATCGATAGGGTGATAGGTGCGTTTAGGCACATCTTCATATTTCTGCGTACCAATGCCATTTTTATGGCTTGTAAATTCATACAAAGGTCCCTTAAGCCTTCACGTGAAGTTTCATGGCATGACGACTCGTTTTCTATTTTTCACAATTTTTGAAACTTTTTGCGGTTCGGGATTTTTTAAAATTTTTTCGGAAGCAGTTTTGGCCCTAAACTTGGTAGATGTGATCCTTGTATTTTTTGTTGGCATGCACAAAAAAATTCAGCTAAAAACTCGAAGTGTACAAGATTTTGTGACCATTTGAAAAAAGTGTCCCCATTTCAAACACTTTAATGGCTACTGGCAGCAAACCTGTAAAATCTCAAATGCTTTTTAAGGGGGTGTGAGTTGTCGAGGTTTGATGAGGGATAGGGGGCCAATATAAGGGTGAAGTACCAGCACCCATCGCACAACATGTGCGCACAGCCCCCCCGGCCCCCCCGATCGTCGAAACACCAATGCCACCGATCAGGTTCTCCGACGATGCTCCGGTGGTGGTGCCCCGACGAAGAAAAATGCGGCACCAGCACATGCCCGAGCCTAGCATGTGCTACCACAATCCTCGATCCAGTCCGATCTTAGACTGGGAATGAACTCCGTATGCTTAGACTGGGAATGAACTCCGTATGCCTAAGTCAACCCATGAAATGAGCGTGCGGGCGCTCAGCTGGCCAAAGGGGCGGGATGAGCAAGCCGGGGATCGATCGGGTCCTCTTCTGCGTCCTACCGATCCTACTACCGTAAGCCTTGGTTCGGTCTGATCTTAGACTGGGAATCAACTCCGTCTGCCTAAGCCAATTGACAAAACGAACGGCGGACGGGTGGGCGGGCACTACGCTAGCCAGAGAGACGGGATGCGCAAGCCGTGTATCGATAGGGTGGTAGGTGGGTTTAGGCACATATTCATATTTCTGTGTGCTAATGCCATTTTTATGGCTTGTAAATTCATACAATGGTCCCTTAAGCCTTCACGTGAAGTTTCATGGCAAGATGACTCGTTTTCTATTTTTGAAGATTTTTGAAACTTTTTACGGTTCGGGATTTTTTAAAATTTTTTCAGAAGGAGTTTTGACCCCAAACTTGGTGGAAATGATCCTTGTATTTTTATTGGAATGCACAAAAAAAATCAGCTAAAAATTCGAAGTCTACAAGATTTTGTGACCATTTGAAAAAAGTATGCCCATTTCAAACACTTTAATGGCTACTGATAGAAAACCTGTAAAATCTCACATGCTCTTTAAGGGCGTGTGAGTTCTTGAGGTTTAATAAGGGATAGGGGGCCAATATTAGGGCCAAGTACCAGCACTCATCGTACATCATGTGCGCACACCCCCTGGCCCCCCCGATCGTTGGAACCCCAATGCCACCGGTCGGGTTCTCGGACGATGCTCCGACGATGGTGCCCCGGTGAAGAAAAATATGGCACCAGCACATGCCCGAGCCCAGCATGTGCTACTGCAACCCTCGGTCTGGTCCGATCTTAGACTGGGAATGAACTCCATATGCTTAGACTGGGAATGAACTCCGTATGCTTAGACTGAGAATGAACTCCGTATGCTGAGACTGGGAATGAACTCCGTATGCCTAAGTCAACCCACGAAGCGAGCGTGTGGGCACTCAGCCGGCCAGAGGGGTAGAATGCGCAAGCCGGGGATCGACCAGGTCCCTCTCTACGTGCTGCCGATCCTGTTGCCGTAACCCTCGGTCTGGTCTGATCTTAGACTGGGAATAAACTCCGTAGGCCTAAGCCAACTGACGAAACGAATGGGCGGGCAGGCAGGCACTACCCCGACCAGAGAGACGGGATGCTCAAGCCGTGGATCGATAGGGTGGTAGGTTGGTTTAGGCACATCTTCATATTTCTACGTGCCAATACCGTTTTTATGGATTGTAAATTCATACAATGGTCCCTTAAGCCTTCACGCGAAGTTTCATGGCAAGACGACTCGTTTTCTATTTTTCACGATTTTTGAAACCATTTACAATTCGGCATTTTTTCAAATTTTTTTAGAAGGAGTTTTGGCTGCAAACTTGGTAGACATGATCCTTGTATTTTTGTTGGCATGCACAAAAAAAATTCAGCTAAAAACTCGAAGTGTACAAGATTTTGTGACCATTTGAAAAAAATGTCTCCATTTCAGACACTTTAATGGCTATTAGCAGCAAACCTGTAAAATCTCAAATGCACTTTAAGGGGGTGTGAGTTCTCGAGGTTTGATGAGGGATACGGGCCCAATATATGGGCCAAGTACCAGCACCCATCGCACATCACGTGCGCACACCCATCCCGACCCCTCCGATTGTCGGAACCTCAATGCCGTTGGTCAGGTTCTCTGACGATGCTTCGGCAATGGTGCCCTGGCGAAGAAAAATGCGGCACCAACACATGCCTGAGCCTAGCATGTGCTACCGCAACCTTCGGTCCGGTCCGATCTTAGACTGGGAATGAACTCCATATGCTTAGACTGGGAATGAACTCCGTATGCCTAAGTCAACCCATAAAACGAGTGTGTGGACGCTTAGCCGGCCAGAGAGGCAGAATGCGCAAGCCGGGGATCGACCAGGTCCCCCTCTGTGTGCTGTCGATCCTATTGCCGCAACCCTCGATCCGATCTGATCTTAGGCTGGGAATGAACTCCGTATGCCTATGCCAATCGACGAAACGAGCGGACGGGTCGGCGGGCAGGCACTACGTCGGCCAGAGAGACGGGATGCGCAAGCCGTGGATAGATCGGGTGGTAGGTGGGTTTAGGCACATCTTCATATTTTTGCACGCCAATGCCATTTTTATGGATTGTGAATTCATACAATGGTCCCTTAAGCCTTCACGCGAAGTTTTAATGGCAAGACGACTCGTTTTCTATTTTTCATGATTTTTGAAACTTTTTACGATTCGGCATTTTCTAACATCTTTTCTGAAGGAGTTTTGGCTGGAAACTTGGTACACGTGATCCTTGTATTTTTGTTGGCATGCACAAAAAAATTCAGCTAAAAACTCGAAGTGTACAAGATTTTGTGACCATTTGAAAAAAGTGTCCCAATTTCAGACACTTTAATGGAATGGCAACTGGCAGCAAACCTGTAAAATCTCAAATGCTCTTTAAGAGGGTGTGAGTTCTCGAGGTTTGATCAGGGATAGGGGCCCAATATATGGGCCAAGTACCAGCACCCATCGCACATCATGTGCACACACCCCCCTGGCCCCTCCGATCGTCGGAACGCCAAAGCCGTCGGTCAGGTTCTTCGACGATGCTTTGGTAATGGTGCCCCGGTGAAGAAAAATGTGGCACCAGCACAGGCCCGAGCCTAGCATGTGCTACCACAACCTTCGGTCTGGTCTGATCTTTGACTAGGAATGAACTTTGTATGCTAAGATTGGGAATGAACTACGTATGCTGAGACTGTATGCCTAAGTCAACCCACGAAATGAGCGTGTGGGAGCTCAGTCGGCCAAAGGGGTAGAATGCGCAAGCCAGGGATCGATAGGACAGGCACTACGCAAGCCATAGAGAGGGGATGCGCAAGCCATGGATCAATAGGGTGGTAGGTGGGTTTAGGCACATCTTCATATTTCTGTGTGCCAATGCCATTTTGATGGCTTGTAAATTCATACAATGCTCCCTTAAGCCTTCACGTGAAGTTTCATGGCAAGACGACTCATTTTCTATTTTTCATGATTTTGGAAACCTTTTACGGTTTGAGATTTTTGAAAATTTTTTCGGAAGAAGTTTTGGCCCCAAACTTGGTAGAGGTAATCCTTGTATTTTTTTTGGCATGCAAAAAAAAATTCAGCTAAAAACTCGAAGTGTACAAGATTTTGTGACCATTTGAAAAAAGTATCCCCATTTCTGACACTTTAGTGGCTACTGGCAGTAAACCTGTAAAATCTCAAATGCTCTTTAAGGTGGTGTGAGTTCTCGAGGTTTTGATGAGGGATAGGGGCCAATGTAAGGGCCAAGTACCAGCACCCAACACACATCATGCGTGCACACCCCCCCGTCCCCCCGATCGTTGGAACCCCAATGCCGTCGGTTAGGTTCTCCGACGATACTCCGACGATGGTGCCCCGACAAAGAAAAATGCGGCACCAGCACATGCTCGAGCCCAGCATGTGCTGTCGCAACCCTCGATCCTATCCAATCTTAGACTGGGAATGAACTCTGTATGCTTAGACTGGGAATGAACTCCGTAAGCCTAAGTGAACCCACGAAACGAGTGTGTGGGCGCTCAGCCGACCAGAGGGGAAGGATGCGCAAGCCAGGGATTGGTTGGGTCCCCCTCTGCGTGCTGCCGATCCTGCTACCGCAACCCTCGGTCTGATCCAATCTTAGACTGGGAATGAACTCCATATGCCTAAGCCAACCGACGAAACGAGCGAGCGTGCGGGCGGGCGGGCACTACGTCGGCCAGAGAGACGGGATGCGCAAGCCGGGGATCGATAGGGTGGTAGGTGGGTTTAGGCATATCTTCATATTTCTAAGTGTCAATGCCATTTTTGTGGCTTGTAAATTCGTACAATGGTCCCTTAAGCCTTCACGTGAAGTTTCATGGCAAGACGACTCGTTTTCTATTTTTCATGATTTTTAAAACTTTTTGCGGTTTGAGATTTTTTAAAATTTTTTTGGAAGGATTTTTGGCCCCAAACATGGTAGTCATGATCCTTGTATTTTTTTTGGCTTGCACAAAAAAATTTAGCTAAAAACTCGAAGTGTACAAGATTTTGTGACCATTTGAAAAAAGTGTCCCCATTTCAGACACTTTAATGGCTACTGGCAGCAAACCTGTAAAATCTCAAATGCTCTTTAAGGGGGTGTGAGTTCTTGAGGTTTGATGAGGGATAAGGGGCCAATATAAGGGCCATGCACCGGCACCCATCGCACATCATGTGCGCACACCCCCCAGCCCCCCCGATCGTCGGAACCCCAATGCCGCCGGTTAGGTTCGCCGGTGATGGTGCCTCGACATTGAAAAATGTGGCACCAGCACATGCTCGAAACGAGCATGTGCTGCCGTAACCCTCAGACTGGTTTGATCTTAGACTGGGAATGAACTCCGTATGCTTAGACTAGGAATGAACTCCGTATGCCTAAGTCAACCCATGAAATGAGAGCGCGGGCGCTCAGCCGGCCAGAGGGGTGGGATGCGCAAGCCGGGTATCGGTCAGGTCCCTCTCTACGTGCTGTCGATCCTGTTACCACAACCCTCGGTCCAGTCTAATCTTAGACTGGGAATGAACTCCGTATGCCTAAGCCAACCGACGAAACAAGCGGGCAGACGGGCGGGCGGGCACTACACCGGCCAGAGAGACGGGATGCGCAAGCTGTGGATCGATAGGGTGGTAGTTGGGTTTGGGCACATCTTCATATTTCTGCTTGCCAATGCCATTTTTATGGCTTGTAAATTCATACAACGGTCCCTTAAGCCTTCCCGTGAAGTTTCATGGCAAGACGACTCGTTTTCTATTTTTCACGATTTTTGAAACTTTTTACGGTTCGAGATTTTTTAAAATTTTTTCAGAAGGAGTTTTGGCCCCAAACTTGGTAGACTTGATCCTTGTATTTTTGTTGGTATGCACAAACAAATTCAACTAAAAACTCGAAGTGTTTAAGATTTTGAGACCATTTGAAAAAAGTGTCCCTATTTTAGACACTTTAATGGCTAGTAGCAGCAAACCTGTAAAATCTCAAATGCTCTTTAAGGGGGTGTGAGTTCTTGAGGGTTGATGAGGGATAGGGGGCCAATATAAGGGCCAACTCCCAGCACCCATCGCACATCATGTGCGGACAACCCCCTGACCCCCCCGATCTCCGGAACCCCAATGCTGCCAGTCAGGTTCTCTGGCAATGCTCCAACGATGGTGCCCCGACGAAGAAAAATGCGACACTAGCAAATGCCCGAGCCCAGCATGTGCTGTCGCAACCCTCGGTCCGGTCTGATCTTAGACTGAGAATGAACTCCGTATGCCTAAGTCAACCCACGAAATGAGCGTGCGGGCACTTAGCCGCAAGAGGGGCGGGATGAGCAAGCGGGGGATCGGTCGGGTCCCCCTCTGTGTGCTGCCGATCCTGCTACCGCAACCCTCGGTCTAGTCCAATCTTAGACTGGGAGTGAACTTCGTATGCCTAAGCCAACCGACGAAACGAACGGGCGGGCGGACGAGCGGGCACTATGCTAGCCAGAAAGGTGGGATGCGCAAGCCGTGGATCGATAGGGTGGTAGGTGGGTTTAGGCACATCTTCATATTTCTACATGCCAATGCCATTTTTATGGCTTGTAAATTCATCCAATGGTCCCTTAAGCCTTCACGTGAAGTTTCGTGGCAAGACGACACGTTTTCTATTTTTCACGATTTTTTAAACTTTTTTCGACTCGGGATTTTTTAAAATTTTTTCGAATGGCGTTTTGGGCCTGAACTTGGTAGATACGATCCTTGTATTTTTTTTGGCATGCACAAAACAATTTGGCTAAAAACTCGAAGTGTACAAGATTTTGTGACCATTTGAAAAAAGTGTCCCCATTTCAAACACTTTAATGGCTACTGGCAGCAAACCTGTAAAATCTCAAATGCTCTTTGAGGGGGTGTGAGTTCTTGAGGTTTGATGAGGGATAGGGGCCAATATAAGGGCTAAGTACCAGCACCCATCGCACATCATGTGCGCACAGCCCCCGGCCCCCACGATCATCGAAACCCTAATACCGTCGGTCAGGTTCTCCGATGATGGTTCCCCGACGAAGAAAAATATGGCACCAGCACATGCTCGAGCCCAGCATGTGCTACCGCAACCCTCTTTTCGGTCTGATCTTAGACTGGGAATGAACTCCGTATGCTTAGACTAGGAATGAACTCCGTATGCCTAAGTCAACCCACGAAACGAGCGTGCGGGCACTCAGCTGGCCAGAGGGGCTGGATGCGCAAGTCGGGGATCGAAAGAGTCCCCCTCTGCGTGCTACCGATCCTGCTGCTACAACCCTCGGTCTGATTTGATCTTAGACTGGGAATAAACTCACTATGCCTAAGCCAACCAACGAAGTGAGCGGGCGGGTGGGTGGGCATTATGTCGGCCAGAGAGACGGGATGCGCAAGTCGTGGATCGATAGGGTGGTAGATGGGTTTAGGCACATCTTCATATTTCTATGTGCCAATGCCATTTTTATGGCTTGTAAATTCATCCAATGGTCCCTTAAGCCTTCACGTGAAGTTTCATGGCAAGATGACTCGTTTTCTATTTTTCACGATTTTCGAAACATTTTACGGTTCGGGATTTTTTAAAATTTTTTTGAAAGGAGTTTTGGGCCCAAATTGGTAGACTTGATCCTTGTATTTTTGTTGGCATGCACAAAAAAATTCAACTAAAAACTTGAAGTGTACAAGATTTTGTGACCTTTTGAAAAAAGTATCCCCATTTTAGACACTTTAATGGCTACTGGCAGCAAACCTGTAAAATCTCAAATGCTCTTTAAGGGGGTGTGAGTTCTCGAGGGTTGATGAGGGATAGGGGGCCAATATAAGGGCCAAGTCCCAACACCCACCGCACATCATGTGCGCACACGCCCCCCGAGCCCCCGATCTCCGAAACCCCAATGCCGCCGGTCAGGTTCTCCGGCGATGCTCTGGCAATGGTGCCCCGAAGAGGAAAAATGAGGCACAGCACATGCCCGAGCCCAGCATTTGCTGCCACAACCCTTGGTCCGATCTGATCTTAGACTGGGAATGAACTCCGTACGCTCAGACTGGGAATGAACTCCGTATGCTTAAGTCAACCCATGAAATGAGCGTGCGGCCGCTCAGCCGGCCAAAGGGGCGGGATGTGCAAGCCAGGGATCGATCGGGTCCCCCTCTACATGCTGCCGATCTTGCTGCTGCAACCATCATTCTGATCTGATCTTCAACTGGGAATGAACTCCGTATGCCTAAGCCAATCGACGAAACGAGTGGGCGGGCACTACGCCGGCCAGAGAGACGGGATGCGTAAGCCGTGGATCGATAGGGTGGTAGGTGGGATTGGGGACATCTTTATATTTCTGCATGCCAATGCCATTTTTATGGCTTCTAAATTCATACAATGCTCCCTTAAGCCTTCACGTGAAGTTTCATGGCAAGATGACTTGTTTTCTATTTTTCACGATATTTGAAACTTTTTATGATTCGGGATTTTTTAAAATTTTTTCAGAACGACTTTTGGCCCTGAACATGGTAGATACGATCCTTGTATTTTTGTTGGCATGCACAAAACAATTCGACTAAAAACTCGAAGTGTACAAGATTTTGTGACCATTTGAAAAAAGTGTCCCCATTTCAGACACTTTAATGGCTACTGGCAGCAAACCTGTAAAATCTCAATTGCTCTTTAAAGGGGTGTGAGTCCTCGAGGGTTGATGAGGGATAGGGGGTCAATATAAGGGCCAAGTCCCAACACCCATCGCACTTCATGTGCGCACACGCCCCTTGAGCCCCCGATCTCCGGAACCCCAATGCCGCCGGTCAGGTTCTCCGGTGATGCTCCGGCGATGGTGCCCCGACAAAGAAAAATGTGGCACCAGCACATGCTCGAGCCTAGCATGTGCTGCCACAACCCTCAGTCCGGTCCGATCTTAGACTGGGAATGAACTCCGTACGCTTAGACTGGGAATGAACTCTGTATGCCTAAGTCAACCCACGAAATAAGCGTGCGGGCGCTCAACCGGCCAGAGGGGTGGGATGCGTAAGCCAAGGATCGATCGGGTCCCCCTCTGCGTGCTACCGATCTTGCTACCAGAACCATCGTTCTGGTCCAATCTTAGACTGGGAATGAACTCCGTATGCCTAAGCCAACAGACGAAACATGCGGGCGGGCGGACGGGCGGACGGGCGGGCTGGCACTACGCCGGCCAGAGAGACAGGATGCGCAAGCCGTGGATCGATAGGGTGGTAGGTGGGATTGGGCACATCTTCATATTTCTGCATGCCAATGCCATTTTTATGGCTTGTAAATTTATACAATGCTCCCTTAAGCCTTCACGTGAAGTTTCATAGCAAGACGACTCATTTTCTATTTTTTACGATTTTCAAAACTTTTTTTGATTTGGGATTTTTTAAAATTTTTTCAGAAGGCGTTTTGGCCCCAAACTTGGTAGACGTGATCCTTGTATTTTTATTGGCATGCAAAAAAAATTCAGCAAAAAAATCGAAGTGTACAAGATTTTGTGACCATTTGAAAAAAGTGTCCCCATTTCAGACACTTTAATGGCTATTGCAGCAAACCTGTAAAATCTCAAATGCTCATTAAGGGGGTGTGAGTTCTCGAGGTTTGATGAGGGATAGGGGGCCAATATAAGGGCCAAGTACCAGCACCCATTGCACATCATGTGCGCACACCCCCCAGCCCCCCCGATCGCCGGAACCCCAAAATGCCGTATGCCCGCATGTTCTCCGACGATGGTGCCCCAGTGAAGAAAAATGCGGCACCAGCACATGCCTGAGCCCAGCATGTGCTGCCACAACCCTCGGTCCGATCTGATCTTAGACCGAGAATGAACTCCTATGCTTAGACTGGGAATGAACTCTCTATGCCTAAGTCAACCCACGAAACAAGCTTACGGGCGCTCAGCCGGCCAAAGGGGCGCGATGCGTAAGCCGGGGATCAGTCGGGTCCCCCTCTACGTGCTGCCAATCCTGTTGCCACAACCCTCGATCCAGTCTGATCTTAGACTGGGAATGAACTCCGTATGCCTAGGCCAACAGACGAAACGAACGCGCAGGCAGGTGGGCAGGCAGGTGGGCAGGCACTATGCCGGCCAGAGAGACGGGATGCGCAAGTCGTGGATCGATATGGTGGTAGGTGGGTTTAGGCACATCTTCATATTACAGCATGCCAATGCCATTTTTATGGCTTGTAAATTCATACAATGGTCCCTTGAGCCTTCACGTGAAGTTTCATGGCAAGACGACTTGTTTTCTATTTTTCAGGATTTTTGAAACTTTTTGCGGTTCGAGATTTTTTAAACTTTTTTTGAAAGGCATTTTGGCCCCAAACTTGGAAGACGTGATCCTTGTATTTTTCTTGGCATGCGAAAAAAATTTCAGCTAAAAAATCGAAGTGTACAAGATTTTGTGACCATTTGAAAAAAGTGTCCCCATTTCAAACACTTTAATGGCTACTGGCAGCAAACCTGTAAAATCTCAAGTGTTCTATAAGGGGGTGTGAGTTCTTGAGGTTTGATGAGGGATAGGGGGCCAATATAAGGGCCAAGTACCAGCACCCATCGCACATCGTGTGCGCACACCCCCCGGCCCCCCCAATCGTCGAAACCCCAATGCCGTCGGTCAGGTTCTCCGATGATGCTCCGGTGATGGTGCCCCGACAAAGAAAAATGTGGCACCAGCACATGCTCGAGCCCAAGATTTGCTGCCACAACCCTCGGTCTGATCCGATCTTAGACTGGGAATGAACTTTGTATGCCTATGTCAACCCATGAAACAAACGTGCGGGCGCTCAAACGGCCAAAGGGGCGGGATGCACAAGTCGGGGATCGGTCGGGTCCCCCTCCGCATGCCGCCTGCTGCAACAACCCTCGATCCAGTCTGATCTTAAACTGGGAATGAACTCCGTATGCCTAAGCCCACCGACGAAACGTGCGGGCGGACGGGTGGGCATTATGTCAGCCAGAGAAATGAGATGCGCAAGCCATGGATCGATGGGGTGGTAGGTGGGTTTAGGCACATCTTCATATTCTTGCATGGTAATGCCATTTTTATGGCTTGTAAATTCATACAATGGTCCCTTAACCCTTCATGTGAAGTTTCAAGGCAAGACGACTCGTTTTCTATTTTTCATGATTTTTGAAACGTTTTGCGGTTCAGGATTTTTTAAAATTTTTTCGGATGGTATTTTGGTCCCAAACTTGGTAGACATAATCCTTGTATTTTTTTTGGCATGCACACCAAAAATCAGCTAAAAACTCAAAGTGTACAAGATTTTGTGACCATTTGAAAAAAGTGTCCCCATTTCAGACACTTTAATGGCTACTGGCAGCAAACCTGTAAAATCTCAAAAGCTCTTTAAGGGGGTGTGAGTTCTCAAGGTTTGATGAGGGGTAGGGGGCCAATATAATGGCCAAGTACCAGCACCCATCGCACATCATGTGTGCACACCCCCCGACCCCCCGATCGCTGGAACACCAATGCCGTCGGTCAGGTTCTCCGACGATGCTTCGGAGATGGTGCCCTGACGAAGAAAAATGCGGCAACAGCACATGCCCGACCCTAGCATGTGCTGCCGCAACCCTCGGTCAGGTCCGATCTTAGACTGGGAATGAACTCCGTCTGCTTAGACTGGGAATGAACTCCGTATGCCTAAATCAACCCACGAAACGAGCGTGTGGTCGCTCAACCGGCCAGAAGGGCGGGATGCACAAGCCGGGGATCGGCTGGGTCCCCCTCTACGGGTTGTCGATCCTGCTGCTGCAACCCTCGATCCGATCCAATCTTACTCTGGGAATGAACTCCGTATGCCAAAGCCAATCGACGAAACGAGAAGGCGGGCGGGCGGGCACTACGTTGGCTAGAGAGACGGGATATGCAAGCCGTTGATCGATAGGGTGGTACGTGGGTTTAGGCACATCTTCATATTTCTACATGGCTTGTAAATTCATACAATGGTCCCTTACGCCTTCACGTGAAGCTTTATGGCAAGACAACTCATTTTCTATTTTTCCTGATTTTTGAAATTTTTACGATTCGAGATTTTTTAAAATTTTTTCGGAAGGAGTTTTGGTCCCAAACTTGGTAGACGTGATCCTTGTATTTTTGTTGGCACGTAAAAAACAAAATTAGCTAAAAACTCAAAGTGTACAAGATTTGTTCACCATTTGAAAAAAGTGTCCCCATTTAAGACACTTTAATGGCTACTAGCAGCAAACCTGTAAAATCTCAAATGCTCTTTAAGGGGGTGTGAGTTCTCGAGGTTTGATGAGGGATAGGGGGCCAGTATAAGGGCCAAGTACCCACACCCATCGCACATCATGTGCGCACACCCCCTGACCCCCCCAATAGTCGGAACCCCAATGTCGTCGGTCAGGTTCTCTGGCGATGGTGCCCCAGCGAAGAAAAATACGGCACCAACAAATGCCCGAGCCCAGAATGTGCTGTCGCAACCCTTGGTCCGGTCCGATCTTAGACTGGGAATGAACTCAGTATGCTTAGACTGGGAATGAACTCCATATGCCTAAGTCAACCCATGAAACGAGCGTGCGGATGCTCAGCCGGCCAGAGGGGGGAGAGGCGCAAGCCGGGGATCGATCGGGTCCCCCTCTACGTGCTACCAATCCTGCTATCGTAACCCTCAGTTTGGTCCAATCTTAGACTGGGAATGAACTCCGTATGCCTAAGCCAACCGCCGAAACGAGCGGGCAGGCATTACGTCCACCAGAGCGACGGGATGCGCAAGTCGTGTATCGATAGGGTGGTAGGTGGGTTTAGGCACATCTTCATATTTCTACGTGCCAATGCCATTTTTATGGCTTGTAAATTCATACAATGGGCCCTTAAGCCTTCACGTGAAGTTTCATGGCAAGATGACTCGTTTTCTATTTTTCACGATTTTTAAAACTTTTTACGGTTCAGGACTTTTTAAAACTTTTTCGGAAGGAGT
Source organism: Durio zibethinus (assembly GCF_047325235.1). Taxonomy (NCBI): domain Eukaryota; kingdom Viridiplantae; phylum Streptophyta; class Magnoliopsida; order Malvales; family Malvaceae; genus Durio; species Durio zibethinus. Next base: position 14,085,720 of record NC_143177.1, read on the forward strand.
TTTGGCCCTAAACTTGGTAAACGTGATCCTTGTATTTTTGTTGGCATGTACAAAAAATTCAGTTAAAAAATCAAAGTGTACAAGATTTTGTGACCATTTGAAAAAAGTGTCCCCATTTCAAATACTTTAATGGCTACTGGCAGCAAACCTGTAAAATCTCAAATGCCCTTTAAGGGGGTGTGAGTTCTCGAGGTTTGATGAGAGATAGGAGGCCAATATAAGGGCCAAGTACCAGCACCCATCGCACATCATGTGCACACACCCCCCGGCCCCCCCGATCATCGGAACCCCAATGCCGCCAGTCAGGTTCTCCGGCGATGCTCCGACGATGGTGCCCTGACGAAGAAAATTATGGCACCAGTACATGAGCGAGCCCTGCATGTGCTGCCACAACCCTTGGTCCTGTCTGGTCATAGACTGGGAATGAAGTTCGTATGCCCAAGCCAACCGATTAAATAAGCGGACGGGCAGGCGGACGGGTGGGCATTATAACAGCCAGAGAGATGGGATGCGCGAGTCATGGATCGATAGGGTGGTACGTGGGTTTAGGCACATCTTCATATTTCTGTGTGCCAATTCCATTTTTATGGCTTGTAAATTCATACAATGGTCCCTTAAGCCTTCACGTGAAGTTTCATGGCAAGACGACTCGTTTTCTATTTTTCACAATTTTCAAAACTTTTTGCGGTTCGGGATTTTTTCAAATTTTTTCGAAAGGATTTTTGGCCCCAAACGTGGTAGACCTGATCCTTGTATTTTTTTAGCATGCACAAAAAAATTTAGCTAAAAACTCGAAGTGTACAAGATTTTGTGACCATTTGAAAAAAGTGTCCCCATTTCAGACACTTTAATGGCTACTGGCAGCAAACCTGTAAAATCTCAAATGCTCTTTAAGGGGGTGTGAGTTCTCGAGGTTTGATTAGGGATAGGGGGCCAATATAAGGGCCAAGTACCAGCACCCATCGCACATCATGTGTGCACACCCACCCCGATCGCCGGAACCCCAATGCCGTCGGTCAAGTTCTCCAGCAATGCTCTGGCGATGGTGCCCCGGTGAAGAAAAAAGCGGCACCAGCACATGCCCGAGCCCAGCATGTGCTGCCCCAACCCTCAGCCTGATCTGATCTTAGACTGGGAATGAACTCCGTATGCCTAAGCCAACTGACAAAATAAGCGGGCGGGCTGGCGGGCAAACACTTCACCGGGCAGAGAGATGTGATGCGGAAGTCGTGGATCGATAGGGTGGTAGGTGGGTTTTTGGCACATCTTCAGATTTTTGCATGCCAATGCCATTTTTATGGCTTGTAAATTCATACAATGGTCCCTTAAGCCTTCACGTGAAGTTTCAAGGCAAGACGACTCGTTTTCTATTTTTCACGATTTTCAAAACTTTTTGCAGTTCGAGATTTTTTAAAATTTTTTCAGAAGGATTTTTGGCCCCAAACTTGGTAGACGTGATCCTTGTATTTTTGTTGGCATGTACAAAACAATTCAGCTAAAAACTCAAAGTGTACAGGATTTTGTGATCATTTGAAAAAAGTTTCCCCATTTTAGACACTTTAATGGCTACTGGCAGCAAACCTGTAAAATCTCAAATGCTCTATAAGGGGATGTGAGTTCTCGAGGGTTGATGGGGAATAGGGGGCCAATATAAGAATGAAGTACCAGCACCCATCGCACATCATGTGTGCACACCCCCTGGCCCCCCCGATCATCGAAACCCCAATGCCGTCGGTCAGGTTCTCCGGCCATGCTCCGGTGAAGGTGCCCCGACGAAGAAAATTACGGCACCAGCACATGCCTGAGCCCATTATGTGCTACCGTAGCCCTTAATCCGGTCCTAACTTAGACGGAGAATGAACTCCATATGCTTAGACTGGGAATGAACTCTGTATTCCTAAGTCAACCCACAAAACGAGCGTGCGGGCGCTCAGCCAGCCAGAGGGGCGGGATACGCAAGTCAGGGATCGAAAGGGTCCCCCTCTGCGTGCTTTCGATCCTACTGCTACAACCTTCGGTCCGGTCCAATCTTAGACTAGGAATGAACTCCGTATGCCTAAGCCAACCGATGAAACGAGTGAGCGGACGGGCATTACGCCGGCTAGAGAGACGAGATGCACAAGCCGTGGATCGATAGGATGGTAGGTGGGTTTAGGCACATCTTCATATTTCAAAACTTTTTTCGGCTCGGAATGTTTTAAAATTTTTTCGGAAGGAGTTTTGGCCCCAAACTTGGTAGAGGTGATCCTTGTATTTTTGTTGGCATGCACAAAAAAAATCAGCTAAAAACTCAAAGTGTACAAGATTTTGTGATCATTTGAAAAGAGTGTCCCCATTTCAGACACTTTAATGGCTACTGGCAGCAAACCTATAAAATTTCAAATGCTCTTTAAGGGGGTTTGAGTTCTCGAGGTTTGATGAGGGATAGGGGGCCAATATAAGTGCCAAGTACCAGCACCCATCGCACATCATGTGCGCACACCCCCACGATCCCCCTGATCGCCGGAACCCCAATTCCGCCTGTCAGGTTCTCCTGCGATACTCCGACGATGGTGCCCCGACAAAGAAAAATGCAGCACCAGCACATGCTCGAACCCAGCCTGTGCTGATGCAACCCTCGGTCTGGTCCGATCTTAGACTGAGAATGAACTCTGTATGCTTAGACTGGGAATGAACTCCGTATGCCTAAGTCAACCCACGAAATGAACGTGCAGGCACTCAGCCGGCTAGAGGGGTGGGATGCGTAAGCCAAGGATCGATCGGGTCCCCCTCTGCGTGGTGTCGATCTTGCTGTCGCAATCCTCAGTCTGGTTTGATCCTAGACTGGGAATGAACTTCGTATGCCTAAGCCAACCGACGAAACGAGCAGGCGGACGGGCGGGCGGGCACTACGTCGGCCCGAGAGACGGGATGAGCAAGCCGTGGATCGATAGGGTGGTAGGTGGGTTTAGGCACATCTTCATATTTCTACGTGCCAATGCCATTTTTATGGTTTGTAAATTCATACAATGGTCCCTTAAGCCTTCACGTGAAGTTTTATGGCAAGACGACTCGTTTTCTATTTTTCACGATTTTCAAAACTTTTTATGGTTCGAGATTTTTTAAAATTTTTATGGAAATAGTTTTGGCCCCAAACATGGTAGACGTGATCCTTCTATTTTTGTTGGCATGCACAAAAAAAATCAGCTAAAAACTCAAAGTGTACAAGATTTTGCAATCATTTGAAAAGAGTGTCCCCATTTCAGACACTTTAATAGCTACTGGCAGCAAACCTGTAAAATCTCAAATGCTCTTTAAGGGGGTTTGAGTTCTGGAGGTTTGATGATGGATAGGGGGCCAATATAAGGGCCAAGTACCAGCACCCATCGCACATCATGTGCGCACACCCCCCCTCGACCCCCTTGATCGTTGTAACCCCAATGCCGCCGATCAGGTTCTCCGGTGATTCTCCGATGATGGTGCCCCGGCAAAGAAAAATATGGCACCAGCACATGCTCGAACCCAGCATGTGCTACTGCAACCCTTGGTCCGGTCCGATCTTAGACTGGGGATGAATTCCGTATGCCTAAGTCAACCCGCGAAACGAGCGTGCGGGCGCTCAACCGACCAGAGGGGCAGGATGCGCAAGCCGGGGATCGGTCGGGTCCCTCTCTACGTGCTGTCGATCCTGCTGCCCCAACCCTCAGTCCAGTCCAATCTTAGACTGGGAATGAACTCCGTATGCCTAAGCCAATCGATGATACGAGCGGGCGGACGGGCGGGCAGTACGCCAACCAGAGAGTCGAGATGCGCAAGCCGTGGATCGATAGGGTGGTAGGTTGGTTTAGGCACATCTTCATATTTCTGCATGCCAATGCCATTTTTATGGCTTGTAAATTCATACAGTGGTCCCTTAAGCCTTCACGTGTAGTTTCATGGCAAGACGACTCGTTTTCTTTTTTTCATGATTTTTGAAACTTTTTGCAGTTTGAAATTTTTTAAAATTTTTTCGGAGAATGTTTTGGCCCCAAACTTGGTAGACATGATCCTTTTATTTTTGTTGGCATGCATAAAACAAATCAGCTAAAAACTCGAAGTGTACAAGATTTTGTGACCATTTGAAAAAAGTGTCCCTATTTTAGAGATTTTAATGGCTACTGGCAGCAAACCTGTAAAATCTCAAATGCTCTTTAAGGGGGTGTGAGTTCTCAAGGTTTGATAAGGGATAGGGGGCCAATATAAGGGCCAAGTACCAGCACCCATCACACATCATGTGCACGCACCCCCCGGCCCCCTTGATCGTCGGAACCCCAATGCCGCCGGTCAGGTTCTCCGACGATGCTCCAATGATGGTGCCCCGGCGAAGAGAAATGCGGGACCAGCACATGCCCAAGCCCAGCATGTGCTACCGCAACCCCCGGTCTGATCCGATCTTAGACTGGGAATGAACTCCATATGCCTAGACTGGGAATGAACTCCGTATGCCTAAGTCAACCCACGAAAAGAGCGTACGGGCGCTCAGTCGGCCAGAGGTGTGGGATACGCAAGCTGGGGATCGGTCGGGTCCTCCTCTGCGTGTTGCCGATCTTACTACCATAACCTTTGGTCCGGTCTGATCTTAGACTGGGAATGAACTCCGTATGCCAAAGCCGACCGACGAAACGAGCGGGCAGGCGGGGGGGCACTACGCCGGCCAGAGAGACAGGATGCCCAAGCCGTGGATTGATAGGGTGGTAGGTGGGTTTAGGCACACCTTCATATTTCTGCTTGCCAATTACATTTTTATGGCTTGTAAATTCATACAACGGTCCCTTAAGCCTTCGCGTGACGTTTCAAGGCAAGACGACTCGTTTTCTATTTTTCACGATTTTTAAAACTTTTTACGGTTCAGGATTTTTTAAAAGTTTTTTTGGAAGGAGTTTTGACCCCAAACTTGGTAGACGTGATCCTTGTATTTTTCTTGGCATGGAAAAAAAATTCAGCTAAAAACTCAAAGTGTACAAGATTTTGTGACCATTTGAAAAAAGTGTCCCCATTTCAGACACTTTAATGGCTACTGGCAGCAAACCTGTAAAATCTCAAATGCTCTTTAAGGGGGTGTGAGTTCTCAAGGTTTGATGAGGGATAGGGGGCCAATATAAGGGCCAAGTACAAGCACCCATCGCACATTATGTGCGCACACCCCCTCAGTCCCCCCGAACGCTGGAACCCCAATGCCGTCGGTCAGGTTCTCCGGCGATGCTCTGACGATGGCACCTCGATGAAGAAAAATGCGGCACCAGCACATGCTCGAACCCAGCATGTGCTGCCACAACCCTCAGTCCGGTCCGCTCTTAGACTGGGAATGAACTCCGTATGCTTAAGTCAACCCGCGAAACGAGCGTGCAGGCGCTCAACCGGCCAGAGGGGCGGGATACGCAAGCCGAGGATCGATCGGGTCCCCCTCTACGTGCTGCTGATGCTGCTGCCATATACCTCAGTCCGGTCCGATCTTTGATTGGGAATGAACTCCGTATACCTAAGCCAACCAACGAAACGAGCGGGCGGGCACTACGCCGGCCAGAGAGACGCGACGCGCAAGCCGTGGATCGATTGGGTGGTAGGTGGGTTTCAGCACTTCTTCATATTTTTGCATGCCAATGCCATTTTTATGGCTTGTAAATTTATACAATGGTCCCTTAAGCCTTCACGTGAAGTTTCATGGCAAGATGACTTGTTTTCTATTTTTCATGATTTTTGAAACTTTTTACAGTTCGAGATTTTTTAAAATTTTTTCAGAAGGAGTTTCGACCCCAAACTTGGTAGATGTGATCCTTGTATTTTTATTGGCATGCACAAAAACATTCAGCTAAAAACTCGAAGTGTACAAGATTTTGTGACCATTTGAATAAAGTGTCCCCATTTCAGGCACTTTAATGGCTACTGGCAGCAAACCTTTAAAATCTCAAATGCTCTTTAAGGGGGTGTGAGTTCTCGAGGTTAGATGAGGGACAGGGGGCCAATATAAGGGCCAAGTACCAGCACTCATCGCACATCATGTGCGCACACCCCCTCAGACCCCCGATCGCCAGAACCCCAATACCGCCGATCAGGTTCTCCGACGATGCTCCGGCGATGGTGCCCCAGTGAAGAAAAATACGGCACCAGCACATGCCCGAGCCCAGCATGTGCTACCACAACCCTCGGTCTGGTCTGACCTTAGACTAGGAATGAACTCCGTATGCCTAAGCCAACCGACGAAACGAGCGGACGGGCGGGCGGGCACCACGTCGGCCAGAGAGACGGGATGCGCAAGCCGTGGATCGATAGGGTGGTAGGTGGTTTTAGGCACATCTTCATATTTCTACGTGCCAATGCCATTTTTATGGTTTGTAAATTCATACAATGGTCCCTTAAGCCTTCACGTGAAGTTTTATGGCAAGACGACTCGTTTTCTATTTTTCATGATTTTTGAAACTTTTTATGGTTCGAGATTTTTTAAAATTTTTTCAAGAGTTTTGGCTCCAAACATGGTAGACGTGATCCTTATATTTTTGTTGGCATTCACAAAATCAATCAGCTAAAAACTCGAAGTGTACAAGATTTTGTATCCATTTGAAAAAAGTGTCCGCATTTCAGACACTTTAATGGCTACTGGCAGCAAACCTATAAAATCTCAAATGCTCTTTAAGGGGGTTTGAGTTCTCGAGTTTTGATGAGGGATATGGGGCCAATATAAGGGCCAAGTACCAGCACCCACCGCACATCTTGTGCGCACACACCCCGGCCCCCCCGATCGTCGGAACCCTGATGCCGTCGATCATGTTCTCTGGTGACGCTCCGATGATGGTGCCCTGACGAAGAAAAATGCGGCACCAGCACATGCCAGAGCCCAGCATGTGCTGCCGCAACCCTCGGTCCAGTCCGATCTTAGACTGGGAATGAACTCCGTATGCTTAGACTGGGAATGAACTCTGTATGCCTAAGTCAACCCACGAAACGAGCGTGCGGGCGTCCAGCCAGCAAGAGGGGCGGGATGCGCAAGCCGGGGATCGGCTGGGTCCCCCTCTGCGTGCTGTCGATCCTGCTACCGCAACCCTCGATCCAGTCTGATCTTCGACTATGAATGAACTCTGTATGCCTAAGCCAACCGACGGAACGAGCAGACAGGCGGATGGGCGGGCACTAAGCCGACCAGAGAGACGGGATGCGCAAGCCGTGGATCGATAGGGTGGTAGGTGGGTGTAGACACCCAATTTGGTCCAGGCCCGGATCAATTGGACCTGGTCCAAATGGGTAGGTCCAATTTTATCTTTGTCATTTTTATTTTTATTTTTATTTTATTTTATATTTTATGTATATCCTATGTATTTATTATTTATTTATTATTAATAATATATATATTTTTTATTTTTTATTTTATTTATTTTTGTATTTTTATTTATTTAATTATATATTTTTATTTTTATTTTTTTATTCTATAATATTTTTTTTATTATCTTTTCTAATTATCTATTTTTTTTTATTTATTTGATTTTTATTTTGGAGGGCTGAGATTGAAGGGTGAAGAATCCTACTGGGAATGGGGATTCAATCAAAAGAGTCCAGATCGGATTCAAAGATTGAATCCCCGTCCAAAGAAGAATTGGGATTGATTAGAAACTCCTAATCAATCCCTATAAAAGGGACCCTCTGAAACTGATGCAACGGAAGAAAATAGTAAGCAAAGGCTACTGATTTAAGGGAAAAGAGACGTATAGAAGGCTAAGAAAAGGTGTAGAAGGGTTCTGGGAATTAGAAGAAATTTTTTGAAGATTTTTGGCATTTTTTTTCTGGGAATTTTTGGAAAATTCCAGATTTCGGTGAATTTTCCGACGAAGTTTGAATTTTTCGGTGAAAATTCCAGCCAACCTTGAAGTTTTCGGTGACTTGCCCAGTTTCTGACAAAGAATCCCAGAAATCAATGATCTTCCGGTGAACTTCCGACGAAAAAACCTAGATTTCGACGACAAAACCCAGAATCCGATGAATCTTCAATCAGAGTTCTTCGACCTTTTAGAGAGAAAAGAGAGGAAAAAAGAAGAAGAGAGAGAGAGAAGAGCAGCTTTCTGCCGAAAAACAGAGGGAAGGGCCTTAAATACCCTCCTAAAATGACGTCGTTTTGACCTTAAGTAACCTATAGGATCCGCGCATTTTGTCGAGATCCGACCCGACCCGAGCGTCGACCCATGTCCTGACCTGCGCGTGCCTCACCCCTCCGAGCCAAGCCGAGCCGAGTCGAGCTTCTCAAGCCGCCCTCCAAGCCATTTTCTCTTCTTTGAGCCGAGCCACACCCCGAGCCGCTTCAGGTTTTTTTTTTTTTTTTAATTTTTTTTTATTTGTTTATTTTATTTGTTTTTATATTTATTAGATTAGGTTTTATTTAATATTTTTTATCTTTATCTTATTTTTATTTTTGTTTTCCTTTTCTTTATTTTTATTTTTATTTATTTTCACTTTTATTTTTTTTATTATTCTATTTTCTTTAAATAAAAATCAAAAGTTCCAAAAAAACTATTTTTGGGGAAAAGTTGAAAGTATCAATCTTCCTTGAAAATCAAAATTTTTGAAAAATATTTTTAGGGAAAAGTTGAAAGTATCCATTTTCCTTAAAAATAAATTTTCAAAAAAAAAAAAAAGGGATTTTTGAGGAAAAGTTGAAAGTATCAATTTTCCTTTGAAATAAATTTTCAAAAAAAATATTTTTGGGGAAAAGTTGAAAGTATCAATTTTCCTTGAAAATAAATTTCCAAAAAATATTTTTAGGGAAAAGTTGAAAGTATCAATTTTCCTTGAAAATCAAAATTTCCAAAAAAATATTTTTGGGGAAAAGTTGAAAGTATCAATTTTCCTTAAAAATAAATTTCAAAAAAATATTTTTAAGGAAAAGTTGAAACTATCAATTTTCTCTACACAAGAACAATCATCCTTTCCTTTCTTTTTATTTTGATTTTGATTTTGATTTTTCTTTAACTAATCCGACGACGGAACCTCTGCAAGTGAAACGGTAGTTTTTCTTGCATACTCTTGAGGTGAGGGAATTTTCTCAATTTTCTGCTAAAAGTATTAGAGTCAATTGAGAAAAATTTCCAATAATTAATTACTTGGTAGAATTTTAAGGCTTTTGGATAACACAAATTTAAGCTGCTACCATCTTTTGATGGGCGTTGTGAGGGTGCTATAACCTTCCACACACGTAACCGAACTCCCAAACCCTGTTCTAGTTAGCAGACCTGAACCTATTCTTTTAGGGACCCTTAAACTTAGGTGTCCCCTGAAAGGACTGATTCTTTAGGTGGCCAATCGCACCTAGATAAAAAAGATTGGTGGCGACTCCCTAAAGTCAATGTCTAGCGATAGATCCCCGGATTTAGACGTTATGACAGCTTGGCGACTCCACTGGGGACTTTGAGAGTCAGGCCAGCAAATAATTTGTGTTATCCAAAAGCCTAATAAAATTGAACCTTTTTGTATATATGTGTTATTATTCATTCATGTTTATTTACCTTGTTAAGCATGTCATTCATATGCATGTGCATAACATGAGCTCTATACCCGAGCTCCGTCCCTCTAGGAGGGAGTAAAGTACCTATTGCTTTCGTGAGGTCTAATGCCTCCGTAGTGGTTAGCGAAATACTCCCACTCAAATTGAACTTTTTCCACTTGTAACCTGTAATGGGTGAGGATTAGGGTGCCTTACTAGTTTGTGATGGACAAGGATGTAAGGAACAATTTGAGGACCTTTAGACTTTGACCCTTAAAATCGCATATAGTGAACCTTAAGAGTGCCTAAACCTAGGATAGAGCCCTTTCTACCCAATGATAGATATACCCTGAAATTAAGACACAAAAAAGGTGTTTATCTAATCATTTTAATTGTTTAACTTTGTGCATCATTTTCATTATCATATGTAACATTATGCATCAGCATCACTTTCATTTCATCCATGGAACTAACTATGTTGTTTGTCGGATTGTATGCATCTGCATTATTTTTATGATCATGTTTTAACACAATCATTTACATCCATTTCATACTAGATTTCATTTAGGAAAATGTACATTCCATTCGTGCATCAAAGCATCATACACAAAGCGTAGCATAACATTTCTAATCATAAGTATGGTGCTCACGGTCCAAGGATAGCTTCGTCTAGTGAAAACCCTACTCATCCATATAACACAAGATCCAGAGCAAGGCAAATGGAGGAGGAAAGTTCCCATAGATTTGAAAAGATAGAAAAAGCCTAGGAGAAGATCGAAAGTGAACTAAGCAAGATTCTGGAGGCTCTTAATAACATGAATAAAGGAAAAAAAGTTGAAGAAAATGCAAGCCAACAAGTTCTTTCGCTGCAAGAAGTGGCTGACCCTTTATATCCTCCAAGTTTTGGCCCACCTCAAGTCCAGTCTACTCAAGAGGTCCCGCCACAACACTTCGCATATCCAACATATCCTAGAATGCCATCAACTTTTAACCCAGGGCAGTATAATAGCTATGTAAATCCTATCTTCACTGAAAAAGCCGCAGAACCAATTCCTGATCTAGATGATTTAAAAGAGAAGGAGAAAGAAAAGATAAAAGTGGAAGTTCAGGAAAGCTCCAAGATTAGTATGCTAGAGCAAAGGTTACGGGCTGTGGAAGGATTTAGTTTTTATGGGTCAGTTGATGCTGCTGGGCTCTGCCTAGTCCCTGATGTGGTTATTCCTCATAAGTTCAAAGTACCAAAATTTGAAAAATATGATGGTACAAAGTGCCCTAAAACTCACATCACAATGTATTGTCGAAAAATGGTAGCTCATGCTTATGATGAAAAACTCTTGATGCATGTCTTTCAGGATAGCCTTATAGGCTCAGCGACCAGGTGGTATGTTCAGCTGGACAGAACCCGCATTCGTTCTTGGAGCGATATGGCACATGACTTCATCGATCAGTATCGACATAGTATCGATTTGGCCCTTGATCGTTTGTCTTTACAGAATTTGGAGAAAAGGCAAACGAGTCTTTTAAAGAGTATGCCCAGAGGTGGAGAGATATTGCTTCTCAAGTACAACCTCCTTTGACTGAGAAAAAAACTACAGTGTTATTTGTTAGCACTTTGAAGTCTCCTTATTATGAAAAGATGATAGGAAATGCAACAAAGAATTTTGCTGACATGGTAATCTCTGGAGAAATTATTGAAAGTGCCATAAAAAATGGCAAGTTAAGAGGAGGAAAAACCAAGAAGACATCAGAAAAGAAAGAAGCTCAAGCTCAAGCTATGAGCTTTGATAGACAACAACTCAGGGGTTATCAACCTTATCCATCTCAAGGTTACTCTTCATACTATTCTACTATGAATAATGCATCATCCTACCCATACCAACTAGTTCCACAACCACCTTATTCATCCACATACCAATCAATTTTTAGCCCCCAAGATCTTACATATAGCCTTAACATTCAAGCTCCTGCAAGAAACCAAATTCGCCCTATTTACCCAGCAAGTGGTTCACAAGAACAACGAACTACTCGAGAAAAACCTGTATTTGATCCAATCCCTATGACTTATATAGAGTTATATCGAGAACTCTATAATAGCCATTTGATTGCCTCCAGCCATGTAGAGCCGCTTAAACCACCCTATCCAAAGTGGTATGATCCTACAGCCTACTGCGACTACTATTATGGAATTACTGGCCATTCTACTAAAAATTGTACTGCTTTAAAGTATAAGGTGCAATGGCTGATCAATGATGGAATGGTAAGTTTTGATAAAGGGAAAGCAACAACACCTAATGTTAGCGTTCTGAGTGAAAGTCAAGAACAAAAAGGGTCCGGAGAGTCACAATGACTTGAGGGGCAAGATGTCAATAGAGATTCTTCACCTGATCGCATAAGGGGACAATTTTAAAGAATGGAGATAAGGCTGGTTGAAGGTTTCTTTTGTCATGTTAGGATTTCTTTTCGAATGATTGTTGGATTTCTTTTTGCAATATGATTTCACTTGTTATCATCTTAATAAGGGCAAGTCAATGCATTTCATTACATTTTCTCTTTCACTCGACCATTATTCCATGCCCTGTTACCTTTCATAACTTCACATTCCCATTCTCAAATTTCGGATGATGAATATTTAGACAATGATAACAATAATTCTGGAATTTAATTTTGAAAACTCATCCACATTAATATAAGAAGATCATTTGAGTAAAAAAGTAAGCTGTTATTGGAGGTGAAATAGATATATGTCTTGAAGATGTACAATCTTTTATACAGATTCATGAGCTTTGTTTAATAGATGATGTTCAAGAAAGGTATTCACAATTGAGATGAAAAATGGCCATATTTCTTTTACCATTCGAAAAACCATTTATTGCTACCCCTTTGAGCCTATTATGATTTCTTTTTCTAAAGAACCCCAACCAAGGATCACCCTCTACACTGGAGGGCAATTTTTGAAAGAAAAAAAACCCACAAAAAGAAAGAGAAAGAAAAGTAAAAGAACATTAAATGCCACAAATGATTTGAGGCAAAGTAATGAGGATCCTTTGTGTGAAGAAAGAAAAAATAGTGAAATGATGTGGGGGCAAAATGCCAAGTTGTGTCAATTGATCTTTTGGTTTTGAACCTTTTTAATACATGTTTTGAGCCTATTGTATCCATTTTTTTTATGACCCCTTACCTTGACCTACATTACAACCTTGAAAAGCCCATTTGGATCAAGTGTGAATGCTTAACTTGAATGATCATATGTTAAGCGAAGGCATGCTCATGATGAAGCAATGGAATCATGCTACATTACTTTAAAGTTTGATGTATGAAAGATATCAACAATGGATGAAATATGAGAAAAAAAAAAGAAAAAAATGAGAAAAAAAGAAAAAAATGAGAAAATGAAAAAAAAAGATTCAAATTGAAAACCTGAAAATGTGATTCTGGTAGAAAAAGATCCAGGTCAAATGGCTTACATGAATGGAAGATCAAAGACATCTGAAAATCCCTCAAAGACTGGGGTAAAGTTCACCAAGCTCAAGATGACTTCAACAGTAAATGGAATGAGTTTTTGAAAGAATCCTAGATTAATATTGAGAATTGTCTGAATATTCATCATTTGGACATACCATTCATCCCAATGACATGTATCCAATTTATTTCCTTTCCTATTTGTTTTGTACCAAAATAAATCTTCATTGATTATCTTTACCATAATTCACCTTGTGTTCTCTTATTGTTTCACCCCTAGAATGAATTGAGAAAACGCTTGATTGCATTGTATTTGTCAAGAATTGAAATGATAATGAATGAATGAATATGTGCTTAAAAGAGTCTTGCATTCATTTGAAAGAAAATCTAAGATGATGGTGGTAACAAAATGAAGAAATGGTAGAAACCTAAAAGAGATGATTTGGAAGGATATATGATGTGACCAAATGGAGAATATAATGGGGCAAATTTTGAAAAATGGTATAACCAAGTGATGAATACAAAGATGAATTGGTCGATATGACTTGCAAGTTATGATTGAATAATGAAAGCAATCATTGGACAAAGTTTGTTTTGGAATGGTTAATGCTGAGACACTTATGAGTAATGACTCAGTGATGGTGGGTGAAACTTGTTCTGAAATTTTTAGTGCTGAAAAGTCTATGAACAGTGGTCAAGTGATGATTGATTGATGAAACTTGTTTCAAAATATGGAGAAACTGAACAAGGAAGACATGCGAAATGGTGCAGTTTTGAGAGCCATATCACCATAATTATTTAGAATTTTGTTGCATAGACATTTGCATTACATGCATCATGGTGGCATCGTCGCTTGGATAGTACATGCACATGATTTGATTGGATATGCATGGCACTATGAGAATATAGGTTGCCACATTTGCATCATTAAGAAAGCATTTGCATCTTTGGTCATAACATTCATTCATGCAAAATTTTGAGTCACTTGAAAAAGAAATTGTGAATGTTTTGATGAGAATTTTTGAGAACTCAAATGAGAATCTTTGAATTTCAAAATGAGAATCTTTGAGGAGTGAAACCCTAAAGTTCATCGAATGTGAATTTTTGAACAAATGAAAAGTTTTGAACTTTTGGATGTGGATCTCCAAAATACAAAACTTCAACCTTTTGGATATGAATTTCCAATGTTTTAAATGAGAGCCTTTGAACTTAGATGTGAAACTCTAAGTTTTATTGCATGTGAGCCTTTGAACTCAAATGAAAAGCTTTGAATTTTTGGATGTGAATTTCCAAAATTCAAATGAAAAGCTTTAGATTTTTGGATATGAATTCCAAGTTTGCCAAATAAGAACCTTTAACTTTTGGATGTGAGCCTCCAAAATTCAAATGAGGATCTTTCATGCAAGTCTTACAAGTTGCAAATGCAAATCTTGAGATCTTGCAAATTCGAGAAGAAATTTGTCAGGTAAGTTCCTAATCCTTGAAATAGGATGTCTTGTGGTATCAGGATTGATTTATAAGACCTTTGGGCATAACCTCCTGAAACTCCTTCAAACACAATTTTCAACTCCTTTGGACATGATTGTCAGGGACCAATTTACTTTCCAAAAGTCGTGGTGCCTCTGTTTAGAGGAGCAATTTACTTTCCAAAGTCGTGGTGACTCTATTTAGAGGGGAAAGTCGTGGTGCCTCTGTTTAGAGGAGCAATTTACTTTCCAAAGTCGTGGTGCCTCTATTTAGAGGGGAACGTCGTGGTGCCTCTGTTTAGAGGAGCAATTTACTTTTTAAAAGTCGTGGTACCTCTATTTAGAGGAGCAATTTACTTTCTCAAAGTTGTGGTGCCTCTGTTTAAAGGTGCAATTTACTTTTCCAAAGTTGTGGTGCCTCTGTTTAGAGGAGCAATTTACTTTCCAAAGTCGTGGTGCCTTTGTTTAGAGGAGCAATTTACTTTTCCAAAGTCATGGTGCCTCTGTTTAGAAGAGCAATTTACTTTTTAAAGTCGTGGTGCCTCTGTTTAGAGGAGCAATTTACTTTCCAAAGTCGTCGAGCCTCTGTTTAGAGGAGCTTTAAAAAAAAACAAAAAAAATAGAAAAAAAAAACAAAAAAGTTGCCTCTATTTAGAGGAGCTTCATTTATGTTTCTCAAAGTCATTGAGCCTCTGCTTAGAGGAGCTTTGATCATTTAAAAAAAAAAAAAAAAAATGCCTCTATTTAGAGGAGCTTTGTTTATGTTTCTCAAAGTCATTGAACCTCTGCTTAGAGGAGCTTTGATCAATTTAAAAAAAAAAAGCAAAAAAAAACAAAAAAAGCAAAAAAAATGAAAAAAAATTACCTCTATTTAGAGGAGCTTTATTTATGTTTCTCAAAGTCGTTGAGCCTCTGTTTAAAGGAGCTTTGGTAAAACAAAAAACAAAAAAAAATGAAAATGTTGAGTTGAGTCTTGATTGGGTGTCTACGTCTTTGCGTAATTTCTATTTCACAGAAAATGTGCAAAGAGGGGCAGCTGTAGACACCCAATTTGGTCCAGGCCCGGATCATTGGGCCTGGTCCAAATGGGTAGGTCCAATTTTATCTTTGTCGTTTCTTTTTATTTTTATTTTATTTTGTATTTTATGTATATCCTATGTATTTATTATTTATTTATTATTAATAATATATATATTTATTATTTTTGTTTTATTTATTTATTTATTTATACTTATTTAATTATATATTATTATTATTATTTTTATCCTATAATATTTTTTTATTATCTTCTCTAATTATCTATTATTTTTTTTACTTATTTGATTTTTATTTTGGAGGGCTGAGATTGAAGGGTGAAGAATCCTACTGGGAATGGGGATTCAATCAAAAAAGTCTAGATCGAATTCAAAGATTGAATCCCCGTCCAAAGAGGAATTGGGATTGATAAGAAACTCCTGATCAATCCCTATAAAAGGGACCCTCTGGAACAGATGCAACGGAAGAAAACAGTAAGCAAAGGCTACTGATTTAAGGGAAAAGAGACGTATAGAAGGCTGAGAAAAGGTGTAGAAGGGTTCTGGGAATTAGAAGAAATTTTTTGAAGATTTTTGGTGTTTTTTTTTTTTGGGAATTTCTGGAAAATTTCAGATTCCGGTGAATTTTTCGGAGAAGTTTGAATTTTTCGACGAAAATTTCGCCAACCTTGAAGTTTTCGGTGACCTGCCCAATTTTCGGCAAAGAATCCCAGAAACTGGTGATCTTCTAGCGAACTTCCAGTGAAAAAACCCAGATTCCGATGACAAAACCCAAAATCTGATGAATCTTCAACCGGAGTTCTTCGGCCTTTTAGAGAGAAGGGAAAGGAAAAAAGAAGAAGAGAGAGAGAGAAGAGCAGCTTTCTACCAAAAAACAGAGGGAAGGGCCTTAAATACCCTCCCAAAACGACGTCGTTTTGACCTAAAGTAACCCAGAGGATCCGCGCGTTTTGTCGAGATCCGACCCGACCCAAACATCGACCCGCATCCTGACCCGTGCATGCCTCCCCCCTCCGAGCCAAGCCGAGCTTCCCAAGCCGCCCTCCAAGCCGTTTTCTCTTCCTTGAGCCGAGTCGCACTCCGAGCCGCTTCAGGTTTTTTTTTTATTTATTTCTTTATTTATTTTTTATTTTATTTGTTTTTATATTTATTAGATTAGGTTTTATTTAATATTTTTTTATCTTTATCTTATTTTTATTTTTGTTTTACTTTTCTTTATTTTTATTTTTATTTATTTTCACTTTTATTTTTTTTATTATTCTATTTTCTTTAAATAAAAATCAAAAGTTCCAAAAAAAATATTTTTGGGAAAAAGTTGAAAGTATCAATCTTCCTTGAAAATCAAAATTTCTGAAAAATATTTTTAGGAAAAAGTTGAAAGTATCCATTTTCCTTAAAAATAAATTTTCAAAAAAAAAAAGGGATTTTTGAGGAAAAGTTGAAAGTATCAATTTTCCTTTGCAATAAATTTTCAAAAAAAATATTTTTGGGGAAAAGTTGAAAGTATCAATTTTCCTTAAAAATAAATTTTCAAAAAAATATTTTTAGGGAAAAGTTGAAAGTATCAATTTTCCCTACACAAGAACAATCATCCTTTCCTTTCTTTTTATTTTGATTTTGATTTTGATTTTTCTTTAACTAATCCGACGATGGAGCCTCTACAAGTGAAACAGTAGTTTTTTCTTGCATACTCTTGAGGTGAGGGAATTTTCTCAATTTTCTGCTAAAAGTATTAGAGTCAATTGAGAAAAATTTCCAATAATTAATTACTTGGTAAAATTTTAAGGCTTTTGGATAACACAAATTTAAGCTGCTACCATCTTTTGATGGGCGTTGTGAGGGTCCTATAACCTTCCTCACACGTGATCGAACTCCCGAACCATGTTCTGGTTAGCCTAGATAAAAAAGATTGGTGGCAACTCCCTAAAGTCAATGTCTAGCGATAGATCCCCGGATCTAGACATTATGACAGTGGGTTTAGGCACATCTTCATATTTCTGTGTACCAATGCCATTTTTATGGCTTGTAAATTCACACAATGGTCCCTTAAGCCTTCACGTAAAGTTTCATGGCAAGACGACCCGTTTTCTATTTTTCATGATTTTTGAAACTCTTTACGGTTTGGGATTTTTTTTAAATTTTTTCAGAAGGATTTTTGGCCCCAAACTTAGTAGACATGATCCTTGTATTTTTTTTTGCATGCACAAAAAAATTCAGCTAAAAACTTGAAGTGTACAAGATTTTGTGACCATTTGAAAAAAGTGTCCCCATTTTAGACACTTTAATGGCTACTGGCAGCAAACCTGTAAAATCTCAAATGCTCTTTAAGGGGGTGTGAGTTCTCGAGGTTTGATGAGGGATAGGGGGCCAATATAAGGGCCAAATATAAGCACCCATCGCACATCATGTGCGCACACCCCCTCGGCCCCCCCGATCGTTGGAACCCCAATGCCGTCGGTCAGGTTCTCCGACGATGCTCCGACGATGGCACCCCGACGAAGGATAGGGAGCCAATATAAGGGCCAAGTACCAGCACCAATTGCACATCATGTATGCACACCCCTTCGGCCCACCCGATCGTCGGAACCCCATTGCCGTTGGTCATGTTCTCCAGCGATGGTGCCCCGACGAAGAAAAATATGGCACCAGCACATGCCTGAGCCCAGCATGTGCTACCGCAACCCTCAGTCCGGTCCGATCTTAGAGTGGGAATGAACTCTGTATGCCTAAGCCAACCGATGAAACGAGTGAGCGGGCGGGCGGACGGGCATTACGTCGGCCAGAGAGATGGGATGCGCAAGCCGTGGATCGATAGGGTGGTAGGTGGGTTTAGGCACATCTTCATATTTTTGCGTGCCAATGCCATTTTTGTGGCTTGTAAATTCATACAATGGTCCCTTAAGCCTTCACGTGAACTTTCATGGCAAGACGACTCGTTTTCTATTTTTCAGGATTTTCGAAACATTTTGCGGTTCGAGATTTTTTAAAACTTTTTTCAATGGAGTTTTGGCCCTAAACTTGGTAGACGTGATCCCTGTATTTTTGTTTGCATGCACAAAAAAATTCAGCTAAAAACTCGAAGTGTACAAGATTTTGTGACCATTTGAAAAACGTGTCCCCATTACAGACACTTTAATGGCTACTGGCAGTAAACCTGTAAAATCTCAAATGCTCTTTAAGGGGGTGTGAGTTTTCAAGGTTTGATGAGGGATAGGGGGCCAATATAAGAGCCAGGTACCAGCACCCATCGCACATCATGTACGCACACCCCCCGGCCCCCCCGATCGTCGGAATCCCAATGCCGTCGGTCAGGTTCTCCGGTGATGGTGTCCTGATGAAGAAAAATCTGACACCAGCACATGTTCGAGCCTAGCATGTGCTACCGCAACCCTCGGTCTGGTTCGATCTTATACTAGGAATGAACTCCGTATGCTTAGACTGGGAATGAACTCTGTATGCCTATGTTAACCCACGAAACGAGTGTGCGGGCGCTCAGTCGGCCAAAGGGACGGGATGCGCAAGTCGGGGATCAGCCAGGTCCCTCTCTGTGTGCTGTTGATCCTGCTACTGCAACCCTCGATCCGGTCTGATCTTAGATTGGGAATTAACTCCGTATGCCGAAGCCAACTGACGAAACGAGCGGGTGGGCGGGCGGACGGGCACTACGTCGGCCAGAGAGACGGGATGCGCAAGTCGTGATCGATAGGGTGGTAGGTGGGTTTAGGTACATCTTCATATTTCTGCGTGCCAATGCCATTTTTATGGCCTATAAATTCATACAATGGTCCCTTAAGCCTTCACGTGAAGTTTCATGGCAAGACGACTCGTTTTTTATTTTTCATGATTTTTGAAACTTTTTGCCTTTCGAGATTTTTTAAAGTTTTTTCAGAAGGAGTTTTGGCCCCAAACTCGGTAGACATGATCCTTGTATTTTTGTTGGCATGCACAAAAAAATACCGTAAAAAAATCGAAGTGTACAAGATTTTGTGACCATTTGAAAAAAGTGTTCCCATTTCAGACACTTTAATGGCTACAGGCAGCAAACCTGTAAAATCTCAAATGTGCTTTAAGGGGCTGTGAGTTCTCGAGATTTGATGAGGGATAGGGGGCCAATATAGGGGCCAAGTACCAGCACCCATCGCACATCATGTGCGCACACCCCTCGGCCCCCCATCGTCGGTACTCCAATGCTACCGGTCAGGTTCTCCGGTGATGCTCCGACGATTGTGCCTCGACGAAGAAAAATGCGGCACCAGCACATGCCCAAGCCCAGCATGTGCTATCGCAACCCTCGATCCAGTCTAATCTTAGACTGGGAATGAACTCTGCATGCTTAGACTGGAAATGAACTCCGTATGCCCAAGTCAACCAATGAAACAAGCGTGCGGGCGCTGAGCCGACTAGAGAGGCGGGATGGGCAAGCCGGGGATCGGTCGGGTCCCCCTCTATGTGCTGCCGATCCTGCTGCCGCAACCCTCAGTCCGATCCGATCTTAGACTGGGAATGAACTCTGTATGCCTAAGCCAACCGACGAAACGAGCGGGCGGGCAGGAGGGCGGGCACTACGCCGGCCCGAGAGACGGGATACGCAAGCCGTGGATCGATAGGGTGGTAGGTGGCTTTAGGTGCATCTTCATATTTCTATGTGCCAATACCATTTTTATGGCTTGTAAATTCATACAATGGTCCCTTAAGCCTTCACATGAAGTTTCATGGCAAGATGACTCGTTTTCTATTTTTCACGATTTTTGAAACTTTTTGCGGTTTTGGATTTTTTAAAATTTTTTCGGAAAGAGTTTTGGCCCCAAACTTGGTAGACGCGATCCTTGTATTTTATTGGCATGCACAAAAAAATTCAGCTAAAAACTCGAAGTGTACAAGATTTTGTGACCATTTGAAAAAAGTGTCCCCATTTCAGACACTTTAATGGCTACTGGCAGCAAACCTGTAAAATCTCAAATGCTCTTTAAGGGGGTGTGAGTTCTCAAGGTTTGATGAGGGATAGGGGGCCAATATAGGGGCCAAGTGCCAGCACCCATCGCACATCATGTGCGCACACCCCCCCGGCCCCCCCGATCGCTGAAACCCCAATGTCGCCGGTCAGGTTCTCCGACGATGGTGCCCTGGTGAAGAAAAATGTGGCACCAGCACATGCCCGAGTCCAGCATGTGCTGCTGCAACCCTCGGTCCGATCCGATCTTAGACTGGAAATGAACTCCGTATGCCTAAGTCAACCCGCGAAACGACCGTGCGGGCGCTCAGCAGGCCAGAGGGGTGGGATTCGCAAGTCGGGGATCGGCTGGGTCACCCTCTGCGTGCTGTTGATCCTACAGCCATAACCCTCCGTCCGGTCTGATCTTAGACTGGGAATGAACTCCGTATGCCTATGCCAACTGACGAAAGGAGCGGGCGAGCGGGCGAGCACTACGTCGCCCAGAGAGACGAGATGCGCAAGCCGTGGATCGATGGGAGGTAGGTGAGTTTAGGCACATCTTCATATTTCTACGTACCAATGCCATTTTATGGGTTGTAAATTCATACAATGGTCCCTTAAGCATTCACATGAAGTTTCATGGCAAGACGACTCATTTTCTATTTTTCACGATTTTTGAAACTTTTTGCAGTTCGACATTTTTTTAAAATTTTTTCGGAAGGAGTTTTGGCCCCAAACTTCGTAGACATGATCCTTGTATTTTTGTTGGCATGAATAAAAAAATTCAGCTAAAAACTCAAAGTGTACAAGATTTTGTGACCATTTGAAAAAAGTGTCCCCATTACAGACACTTTAATGGCTACTGGCAGTAAACCTGTAAAATCTCAAATTCTCTTTAAGGGGGTGTGAGTTTTCAAGGTTTGATAAGGGATAGGAGGCCAATATATGGGCCAAGTACCAGCACCCATCGCACATCATGTGTGCACACCCACGCCTCGGCCCACTCGATCGTCGGAACCCCAATGTGGCCGGTCAGGTTCTCTGACGATGCTCCAATGATGGTGACGCAGCGAAGAAAAATGCAGCACCAGCACATGCCCGAGCCCAGCATGTGCTGCCGCAACCCTCGATCCGATCTGATTTTAGACTGGGAATGAACTCCGCATGCTTAGACTGGAAATGAACTCTGTATGCCTAAGTTAACCCACAGAACGAGCGTGCAAGCGCTCAACCGGCCATAAGGGCGGGATGCGCAAGCCGGGGATCGGTGCCCCTCTACGTGTTGTTGATCTTCGGACTGGTCTGATCTTAGACTGGGAACGAACTCCGTATGCCTAAGCCAACCGACGAAATGAGCGGGAGGGCGGACGGGCGGGCAGGCACTACGTCGGCCAAAGAGACGAGATGCGCAAGCCGTGGATCGATAGGGTGGTAGGTGGGTTTAGGCACATCTTCATATTTCTGTGTGCCAATGCCATTTTTGTTTCTTGTAAATTCATACAATGGTCCCTTAAGCCTTCACGTGAAGTTTCAAGGCAAGATGACTCGTTTTCTATTTTTCACGATTTTTGAAACTTTTTACGGTTCGAGATTTTTTAAAATTTTTTCGCAACGAGTTTTGGCCCCAAACTTGGTAGATATGATCCTTGTATTTTTGTTGGCATTCACACAAAAATTCAGCTAAAAACTGGAAGTGTACAAGATTTTGTGACCATTTGAAAAAAGTGTCCCCATTTCAGACACTTTAATGGCTACTGGCTGCAAACCTGTAAAATCTCAATTGCTCTTTAAGGGGGTGTGACTTCTCGAGGTTTGATGAGGGATAGGGGGCCAATATAAGGGCCAAGTACCAGCACCCATCGCACGTCATGTGCGCACACCCCCCTCGGCCCCCCCAATCGTCGGAACCCCAATGCCGCCGGTCAGGTTCTCCAACGATGCTCCGACGATGGTGCCACGGCGAAGAAAAATGTGGCTCCAGCACCTACCCGAACTCAGCATGGGCTGCCACAACCCTCAGTCCGATCCGATCTTAGACTCGGAATGAACTTCGTATGCCTAAGTCAACCCATTAAAATGAGCGTGCCTGCACTCAGCCGGCCAGAGGGGCGGGATGCGCAAGTCGAGGATCAGTCAGGTCCCCCTTGCGTGCTGCCATTCTTGCTGCCGCATCCCTCGATCCAATTTGATGTTAGACTGGGAATAAACTCCGTATGCCTAAGCCAACCGATGAAATGAGCGGGCGGGCGGGCACTACGTCAGCCAGAGAGACGGAATGCGCAAGCCGTGGACCGATAGGGTGGTCGGTGGGTTTAGTCACATCATCATATTTCTGCATGCCAATGCCATTTTTATGGCTTGTAAATTCAAACAATGGTCCCTTAAGCCTTCACGTGAAGTTTCATGGCAAGACGACTCGTTTTCTATGTTTCACGATTTTCAAAAATTTTTACGGTTCGGGATTTTTTAAAATTTTTTCAGAAATCGTTTTGGCCCCAAGCTTGGTAGACGTGATCCTTGTATTTTTGTTGGCATGCACAAAAAAATTCAGCTAAAAACTCGAAGTGTACAACATTTTGTGACCATTTGAAAAAAGTGTCCCCATTTTAGACACTTTAATGGCTTCTGGCAGCAAACCTGTAAAATCTCAAATGCTTTTTAAGGGAGTGTGAGTTCTCGAGGTTTGATGAGGGATAGGTGGCCAATATAAGGGCCAAGTACCAGCACCCATCGCACATCATGTGCGCACACCCCCCTCGACCCCCCCGATCGCCGTAACCCTAATGTCGTCGGTCAGTTTCTCCGACAATGCTCCGACGATGGTGCCCCGGCCAAGAAAAATACACCACCAGCACATGCCTGAGCCCAGCATGTGCTGCCGCAACCCTCGGTCTGGTTCGATCTTAGACTGAGAATGAACTCCGTATGCTTAGACTGGGAATGAACTCCGTATGCCTAAGTCAACCCACGAAAAGAGCGTGTGGGTGCTCAGTCGGCCAGAGGGGCAGGATACGCAAGCCAGGGATCAGCCGAGTCCCCCTCTGCATGCTATCGATCCTGCTGCCACAACCCTCGGTCCGGTCTGATCTTAGACTGGGAATGAACTCCGTATGCCTAAGCCAACCGACGAAACGAGTGGGCGGGAGGGCGGGCGGGCACTACGCCAGCCAGAGAGGCGGGATGCGCAAGCCGTGGATCGATAGGGTGGTAGGTGGGTTTAGGCACATCTTCATATTTTTCCATGACAATGCCATTTTTATGGCTTGTAAATTGATACAATGGTCCCTTAAGTCTTCACGTGAAGTTTCATGGCAAGATGACTCGTTTTCTATTTTTCACAATTTTCAAAACTTTTTGCGGTTCGAGATTTTTTTTAATTTTTTTGAATGGAGTTTTGGCTCCAACCTTGGTAGACGTGATCCTAGTATTTTTTTTGGCATGCACAAAAAAATTCAGCCAAAAACTCGAAGTGTACAAGATTTTGTGACCATTTGAAAAAAGTGTCCCCATTTCAGACACTTTAATGGCTACTGGCAGCAGACCTGTACAATCTCAAATGCTCTTTAAGGGGGTGTGCATTTTTGAGGTTTGATGAGGGATAGGGGGCCAATATAAGGGCCAAGTACCGGCACCCATCGTACATCATGTACGCATACCCCCCCTCGGCCCCCTCGATCATCGAAACCCCAATACCGCCGGTCAGGTTCTCCGACGATGCTCCGGCGATGGTGCCCGGACGAAGAAGAATGTGGCACTAGCACATGCCCGAGCCCAGCATGTGCTGCCGTAACCCTCGGTCCGGTCCGATCTTAGACTGGGAATGAACTTTGTATGCTTAGACTGGGAATGAACTCCGTATGCCTAAGTCAACCCATGGAACGAGCATGCGGACGCATAGCCGTCTAGAGAGACGGGATGCGCAAGCCGTGGATCGATAGGGTGGTAGGTGGGTTTAGGCACATCTTCATATTTCTATGTGCCAATGCCATTTTTATGGCTTGTAAATTCATACAACGGTCCCATAAGCCTTCACGTGAAGTTTCATGGCAAGACAACTTGTTTTCTATTTTTCATGATTTTTGAAACTTTTTACGGTTCAGGATTTTTTAAATTTTTTCGGAAGGAGTTTTGGCCCAAAACTTGGTAGACATGGTCCTTGTATTTTTCTTGGCATGCACAAAAAAATTCAGCTAAAAACTCGAAGTGTACAAGATTTTGTGACCATTTGAAAAAAGTGTCCCCATTTCAGACGCTTTAATTGCTACTGGCACCAAACCTGTAAAATCTCAAATGCTCTTTAAGGGGGTGTGAGTTCTCGAGGTTTGATGAGGGATAGGGGGTCAATATAAGGGCCAAGTACCAGCACCCATCACACATCATGTGGGCACACCCCCCCCGACACCCCCGATCACCGAAACACCAATGCCGCCAGTTAGGTTTTCCGACGATGCTCCGACGATGGTGCCCTGGCAAAGAAAAATGTGGCACCAGCACATGCCCGAGCCCAGCATGTGCTGCCGCAACCCTCCGTCCGATCCGATTTTAGATCGGGAATGAACTCCGTATGCCTAAGCCAACCGACGAAATGAGCGGGCGGGAGGGCACTACGGCGGCCAGAGAGACAGGATGCACAAGTCGTGGATCGATAGGGTGGTAGGTGGGTTTAGGCACATCTTCATATTTCTACGTGCCAATGCCATTTTTATTTCCTGTAAATTCATACAGTGGTCCCTTAAGCCTTCACGTGAAGTTTCATGGCAAGCTGATTTTTGAAACTTTTTTGCGGTTCAGGATTTTTTAAAATTTTTTCGGAAGGAGTTTTGGACCCAAACTTGGAAGACGTGATCCTTGTATTAATGCACAAAAAATTTCAGCTAAAAACTCGAAGTATACAAGATTTTGTGATCATTTCAAAAAAGTTTCCCAATTTCAGATACTTTAATGGCTACTGGCAGCAAACCTGTAAAATCTCAAATGCTCTTTAAGGGGGTGTGAGTTTTAGAGGTTTGATGAGGGATAGGGGGCCAATTTAAGGGCCAAGTACCAGCACCCATTGCACATCATGTGCGCAAACCCCCCCGACCCCCCCAATCACCGGAACCGCAATGCCGTCGGTCAGGTTCTCCGACGATAATGCCCCGGCGAAGAAAAATGTGGCACCAACACATGCTCGAGCCCAGAATGTGCTGTCGCAACCCTCGGTCCAGTCCGATCTTAGACTGGGAATCAACTCCGTATGCTTAGACTAGGAATGAACTCCGTATGCCTAAGGCAACCCACGAAGCAAGCGTACGGGCCCTCAGTCGACCAGAGGGGCGGGACGCGTAAATCGGGTCCAACTCTGCGTGCTGCCGATCCTGCTATCGCAACCCTCGGTCTGGTCTGATCTTACACTGGGAATGAACTCCGTATGCCTAAGCCAACCGACGGGCGGGCGGGCGGGCACTACGTCGGCCAGAGAGAAGGGATGCGCAAGCCGTGGATCGATAGGGTGGTAGGTGGGTTTAGGCACATCTTCATATTTCTGCGTGCCAATGATATTTTTATGGCTTGTAAATTCATACAATGGTCCCTTAAGCCTTCACGTGAAGTTTCATGGCAAGACGACTCGTTTTCTATTTTTCATGATTTTTGAAACTTTTTGCGGTTCGAGATTTTTTAAAATTTTTTCGGATGGATTTTTGGCCCCAAACTTGGTAGACGTGATCCTTGTATTTTTGTTGGCATGCACAAAAAAAGTCAGCTAAAAACTCGAAGTGTACAAGATTTTGTGACCATTTGAAAAAAGTGTCCCCATTTCTAACACTTAATGGCTACTTGCAGCAAACCTGTAAAATCTCAAATGCTCTTTAAGAGGGTGTGAGATCTAGAGGTTTGATGAGGGATAGGGGGCCAATATAAGGGCCAAGTACCAGCACCCATTGCACATCATGTGCGCATACCCCCCGGCACCCCCGATCACCGGAACCCCATGTCATCGATCAGGTTCTCCGACGATGCTCCGACGATGCGCAAGCTAGAGGGGCGGGATGCGCAAGCCGGGGATCGATCGGGTCCCCCTCTGCATGGTGCCGATCCCACTACCGTAACCCACTATCCAGTCCGATCTTAGACTGGGAATGAACTGCGTATGCCTAAGCCAACCGACGAAACGAGCAGGCGGGCGGGCACTACGTCGGCCAAAGAGAAGGGATGCGCAAGCCGTGGATCGATAGGGTGGTAGGTGGGTTTAGGCACATCTTCATATTTCCACATGCCAATGCCAGTTTTATTTCTTGTAAATTCATACAATGGTCCCTTAAGCCTTCACGTGAAGTTTCATGGCAAGACGACTCGTTTTCTATTTTTCATGATTTTCAAAACTTTTTGGGGTTCAGGATTTTTTAAAATTTTTTCCAAAGGAGATTTACCCCCAAAATTGGTAGACGTGATCCTTGTATTTTTGTTGGCATGCACAAAAAAATTCAGCTAAAAACTTGAAGTGAACAAGATTTTGTGACCATTTGAAAAAAGTGTCCCCAATTCAGACACTTTAATGGCTACTGGCAGCAAACCTGTAAAATCTCAAATGCTCTTTAAGGGGGTGTGAGTTCTTGAGGTTTGATGAGGGATAGGGGGCCAACATAAGGGCCAACTACCAGCACCCATCGCACATCATGTGCGCACACCCCCCGACCCCCCCGATCGCCGAAACCCCAATGCCGCCGATTAGGTTCTCCGGCGATGCTCCGGTGATGGTGCCCCGGTGAAGAAAAATACGGCACCAGCACATGCCCGAGCCCAGTATGTGCTGTCGCAACCCTCCATCCGGTTTGATCTTAGACCGGGAATGAACTCCGTATGCCTAAGTCAACCCACGAAACGAGCGTGATGGCGCTCAACCGGCCAGAGGGGCGGGATACGGAAGCCGGGGATCGACCGAGTCCCCCTCTATGTGCTGCTGATCCTACTACCACAACCCTCTATCTGATCTGATCTTAGACTGGGAATGAACTCCATATGCCTAAGCCAACCGATGAAACGAGCGGGCGGGCGGGCACTACGGCGGCCAGAGAGACGGAATGCGCAAGCCGGGGATCGATAGTGTGGTAGGTGGGTTTAGGCACATCTTCATATTTCTACATGCCAATGCCATTTTTATGGCTTGTAAATTCATACAATGGTCCCTTAAGCCTTCACATGAAGTTTCATGGCAAGACGACTCGTTTTCTATTTTCCACGATTTTCAAAACTTTTTGCGGTTCGAGATTTTTTCAAATTTTTTCGGAAGGAGTTTTGGCCCAAAACTTGGTAGACGTGATCCCTATGTTTTTTTTTTTGCCATGCATAAAAAAATTCAGCTAAAAACTTGAAGTGTACGAGATTTTGTGACCATTTGAAAAAAGTGTCCATTTCAGACACTTTAATGGCTACTGGCAGCAAACCTGTAAAATCTCAAATGCTCTTTAAGGGGGTGTGAGTTCTTAAGGTTTGATGAGGGATAGGGGGCCAATAGAAGGGCCAAGTATCAGCACCTATCGCACATCATGTGCGCACACCGCCCCCGGCCCCCCCGATCGTCGGAACCCTAATTTCATCGGTCAGGTTCTCCGGCCCCCCGACCCCCCCGATCGTCGGGATTTTTTAAAATTTTTTCGAAAGGAGTTTTGGCCCCAAACTTGGTAGATGGGAACCTTGTATTTTTATTGGCATGCACAAAAAAATTCAGCTAAAAACTCGAAGTGTACAATTTTTTGTGACATTTTGAAAAAAGTGTCCCCATTTCAGACACTTTAATGGCTACTGGCAGCAAACCTGTAAAATCTCAAATGCTCTTTAAGGGGGTGTGAGTTCTTGAGGTTTGATGAGGGATAGGTGGCCAATATAAGGGCCAAGTACCAGCATCCATCGCACATCATGTGTGCCCACCCCCCGGCCCCTCCGATCGCCGGAACCCTAATGCCGCCGGTCAAGTTCTCCGGCGATGCTCCGATGATGGTGCCCCAGTGAAGAAAAATGAGGCACCAGCACATGCCCGAGCCCAGCATGTGCTGCTGTAACCATCGGTTTGGTCCGATCTTAGACTGGGAATGAACTCCATATGCTTAGACTGGGAATGAACTCCGTATGCCTAAGTCAACCCACGAAACGAGCGTGCGGGCGCTCAGCCGGCTAGAGGGGCAGGATGCACAAGCCGAGGATCAGTCGGGTCCCCCTCTGCATGCTGTTGATCCTGCTACCTCAACCCTCGGTCCGGTCCAATCTTAGACTGGGAATTAATTTCGTATGCCTAAGCCAACCGACGAAATGAGCGGGCGGGCGGGCGGGCACTACGTCGGCCAGAGAGACGGGATGCGCAAGCCGTGGATCGATAGGGTGGTAGGTGGGTTTAGGCACATCTTCATATTTCTATGTGCCAATGCCATTTTTATGGCTTGTAAATTCATACAATGGCCCCTTAAGCCTTCACCTGAAGTTTCATGGCAAGATGACTCGTTTTCTATTTTCCACGATTTTCAAAACTTTTTGCGGTTTGAGATTTTTTCAAATTTTTTCGGAAGGAGTTTTGGCCCAAAACTTGGTAGACGTGATCCCTCTGTTTTTTTTTTTCCATGCATAAAAAAATTCAGCTAAAAACTTGAAGTGTACGAGATTTTGTGACCATTTGAAAAAAGTGTCCATTTCAGACACTTTAATGGCTACTGGCAGCAAACCTGTAAAATCTCAAATGCTCTTTAAGGGGGTGTGAGTTCTTAAGGTTTGATGAGGGATAGGGGGCCAATAGAAGGGCCAAGTACCAGCACCTATCGCACATCATGTGCGCACACCCCCCCCGGCCCCCCCGATCGTCGGAACCCTAATTTCATCGGTCAGGTTCTCCGGCGGTGCTTCGGCGATGGTGCCCCGGCAAAGAAAAATGCAGCACCAGCATATGCCCAAACCCGGCATTAGCTTCCACAACCCTCGGTCCAGTCCAATCTTAGAGTTGGAATGAACTCCGTATGCTTAGACTGGAAATGAACTCCGTATGCCTAAGGCAACCCACGAAACGAGCGTGCGGGCGCTCAGCCGGCCAGAGGGGTGGGATGCGCAAGCCGGGGATCGGTTGAGTCCCCCTCTGCGTGCTTCCAATCTTATTGCCGTAACCCTCGGTCCGATCCTATCTTAGACTGGGAATGAACTCCATATGCCTAAGCCAACCGACGAAATGAGCGGGTGGGCGGGCGGGCACTACGCCGGCCAGAGAGACGAGAAGCGCAAGCCGTGGATCGATAGGGTGGTAGGTGCGCTTAGGCACATCTTCATATTTCTACGTGCCAATGCCATTTTTATGGCTTGTAAATTCATACAATGGCCCCTTACGCCTTCACGTGAAGCTTCATGGCAAGATGATCGGTTTTCTATTTTTTATGATTTTCAAAACTTTTTGCGGTTTGAGAGTTTTTAAAATTTTTTCAGAAGGAGTTTTGGCCCCAAACTTGGTAGATGTCATCCCTGTATTTTTTTTCGCATGCATAAAAAAATTCAGCTAAAAACTCAAAGTGTACAAGGTTTTGTGACCATTTGAAAAAAGTGTCCCCATTTCAGACACTTTAATGGCTACTGACAGCAAACCTATAAAATCTCAAATGCTCTTTAAGGGGGTGTGATTTCTTGAGGTTTGATGAGGGATAGGGGGCCAATAGAAGGGCCAAGTACCAGCACCCATCCCACATCATGTGCGCACCCCCCCGACCCCACCAATTGCTGGAACCCCAATTCCATCGGTCAAGTTGTCCGGTGATGCTACGCCGATGGTGCCCTGACGAAGAAAAATGTGGCACCAGCGTATGCTCGAGCCCAGCATGAGCTATCGTAACCATCGGTCCAGTCCGATCTTGGACTGGGAATGAACTCCGTATGCCTAAGGCAACCCATGAAACAAGCGTGCGGGTGCTCAGCCGGCCAGAGGGGCAGGATGCACAAGCCGGGGATCGACTGGGTCCCCCTCTGCGTGCTGCCAATCCTGCTACCGCAACCCTCGGTCTGGTCCTATCTTAGACTAGGAATGAACTTCGTATGACTAAGCCAACCGACGAAATGAGTGGGTGGGCGGGCGGGCAGGCACTATGCCGGCCAGAGAGACGGAAAGCGCAAGCCGTGGATCGATAGGGTGGTAGGTGGCTTTAGGCACATCTTCATATTTCTGCATGCCAATGCCATTTTTATGGCTTGTAAATTCATACAATGGCCTCTTAAGCCTTCACGTGGAGTTTCATGGCAAGACGACTCGTTTTCTATTTTTCACGATTTTTAAAACTTTTTACGGTTCCAGATTTTTAAAATTTTTTTGGAAGAAGTTTTGGCCCCAAACTTGGTAGATGTGATCCCCGTATTGTTTTTGGCATGAACAAAAAAATTCAGCTAAAAACTCGAAGTGTACAAGATTTTGTGACCATTTGAAAAAAGTGTTTCCATTTCAGACACTTTAATGGCTACTGGCAGCAAACCTGTAAAATCTCAAATGCTCTTTAAGGGGATGTGAGTTCTTGAGGTTTGATGAGGGATAGAGGGCCAATAGAAGGGCCAAGTACCAGCACCCATCGCACATCCTGTGCGCACACCCCCCCGGCCCCCCCGATCACCAGAACCCCAATGCCGTCAGTCAGGTTCTCCGACGATGCTCCGGCGATGGTGCCCCGATGAAGAAAAATACGGCACCAACATATGCCCGAGCCCAGGATGAGCTACCGTAACACTCGGTCCGGTCCGATCTTAGACTGGGAATGAACTCCGTATGCCTAAGTGAACCCATGAAACGAGCGTGGGGGCGCTCAGCCGGCCAGAGGGGCGGGATATGGAAGCTGGGGATCGGTTGGGTCCCCTCGTGCTGCCAATCCTGCTGCGGCAACCCTCCATCCGGTCCTATCTTAGACTAGGAAGGAACTCCGTATGCCTAAGCCAACCGACGAAACGAGCGGGTGGGCGGGTCGGCAGGCACTACGCCGACCAGAGAGACGGGATGCGCAAGCCGTGGATCGATAGGGTGGTGGGTGGGTTTAGGTACATCTTCATATTTCTACATGCCAATGCCATTTTTATGGCTTGTAAATTCATACAATGGTTCCTTAAGCCTTCACATGAAGTTTCATGGCAAGACGACTCGTTTTCTATTTTTCATGATTTTTGAAACTTTCTATGATTCGAGATTTTTTAAAATTTTTTCGGAAGGAGTTTTGGCCCCAAACTTGGTAGACATGATCCTTGTATTTTTGTTGGCATGGATAAAAACATTCAGCTAAAAACTCGAAGTGTACAAGTTTTTGTGACCATTTGAAAAAAGTGTTTCCATTTCAGACACTTTAATGGCAACTGGCAGCAAACCTGTAAACTCTCAAATGCTCTTTAAGGGGGTGTGAGTTCTTGAGGTTTCATGAGGGATAGGGGGCCAATATAAGGGCCAAGTACCAGCACCCATCGCACATCATGTGCGAACACCCCCCGGCCCCCCGATCGTCAGACCCCCTATGCCACCGGTCAGGTTCTCCGACGATGCTCTGGCCATGGTGCCCCGACGAAGAAAAATACGGCAGCAGCACATGCCCGAGCCCAGCATGTGCTGCCGTCACCCTCAGTCCGATCCGATCTTAGACTGGGAATGAACTTCGTATGCCTAAGTCAACCCACGAAACGAGCGTATGGGCGCTCAACCGGCCAGAGGGGTGTGGTACGCAGGCCAGGGATCGGTCGGGTCCCCCTTTGCGTGCTGCTGATCCTGCTACCACAACCCTTAGTCCAGTCCAATCTTAGACTGGGAATGAACTCCGTATGCCTAAGCCAATCGACGAAACGAGCGGGCAGGTGGGCGGGCGGGAACTACATCGGCCAGAGGGATGGGATACGCAAGCCGTGGATCGATAGGGTGGTAGGTGGGTTTAGGCACATCTTTATATTTCTGTGTGCCAATGCCATTTTTATGGCTTGTAAATTCATAGAATGGTCCCCTAAGCCTTCACGTGAAGTTTCATGGCAAGACGACTCGTTTTCTATTTTTCACGATTTTTGAAACTTTTTCCAGTTCGAGATTTTTTAAAATTTTTTGAATGGAGTTTTGGCCCCAAACTTGGTAGATGTGATCCTTGTATTTTTCTTGGCATGCACAAAATCATTCAGCTAAAAACTTGAAGTGTACAAGATTTTGTGACCATTTGAAAAAAGTGTCACTATTTTAGACACTTTACTCGCTACTGGCAGCAAACCTGTAAAATCTCAAATGCTCTTTAAGGGGTGTGAGTTCTCGAGGTTTGATGAGGTATAGGGGGCCAATATAAGGGCCAAGTACCAGCACCCATCGCACATCATGTGCGCACACCCCGCCGATCATCGAAACCCTAATGACGCGTGTCAGGTTCTCCGACGATTCTTCGATGATGGTGCCCCGACGAAGAAAAATGCAGCACCAGCACTTGCCCGAGCCCAGCATGTGCTGCTGCAACCTTCGGTCTGATCTGATCTTAGACTAGGAATGAACTCCATATGCTTAGACTGGGAATGAACTCCATATGCCTAAGTCAACCCACGAAACGAGCGTGCGGGCGCTTAGTCGGCCAGAGGGGCGGGATGCGCAAGCCGGGTCCCCTTCTTTGTGCTGCTATTCCTGTTGTCCCAACCCTCGATCTGGTTCGATGTCAGACTGGGAATGAACTCCGTATGCCTATGCCAACTGACGAAACGAGCGGGCGGGCACTACGTCGGCCAGAGAGATAGGATGCGCAAGCCGTGGATCGATAGGGTGGTAGGTGGGTTTAGGCACATCTTCATATTTTTGCATGGCAATGCCATTTTTATGGCTTGTAAATTCATACAATGGTCCCTTAA
Source organism: Durio zibethinus (assembly GCF_047325235.1). NCBI lineage: Eukaryota > Viridiplantae > Streptophyta > Magnoliopsida > Malvales > Malvaceae > Durio > Durio zibethinus. The sequence goes on from NC_143177.1 coordinate 14,118,930, forward strand.
GCGATCACGCGAAGTTTCATGGCAAGACGACTCATTTTCTATTTTTCACGATTTTTGAAACTTTTTACGGTTCGGGATTTTTTAAAATTTTTTCGGAAGGAGTTTTGGCCCCAAACTTGGTAGACGTGATCTTTGTATTTTTTTTGGCTTGCACAAACAAATTCAGCTAAAAACTCAAACTGTACAAGATTTTGTGACCATTTGAAAAAAGTGTCCCCATTTCAGACACTTTAATGGCTACTGGCAACAAACCTATAAAATCTCAAATGCACTTTAAGAGGGTGTGAGTTCTCGAGGTTTGATGGGGGATAGGGGACCAATATAAGGGTCAAGTACCAGCACCTATTGCACATCATGGGCGTACAACCCCCGGCCCCCCGATCGCCGGAACCCCAATGCCGCTGATCAGGTTCTCCGACGATGCTCCGACGATGGTGCCCTGACGAAAAAAAATGTAGCACCAACACATTCCCAAGCCCAGCATGTGCTGCCGCAACCCCTGGTCCGGTCCGATCCTAGACTGGGAATGAACTCCGCATGCTTAGACTGGGAATGAACTCCGTATGCCTAAGTCAACTCACGAAATGAGCGTGCGGGTGCTCAGCCGGCCAGAGGGGCGGGATGCATAAGCCGAGAATCGGTTGGGTCCCCCTCTGTATGGTACTGATCCTGCTACCGCAACCATCGGTCTGGTCCAATCTTAGACTGGGAATGAACTCCGTATGCCTAAGCCAACTGACGAAACGAGCGTGCGGGCGGGCGGGCGGGCACTACGCCGGCCAGAGAGACGGGAAACGCAAGCCGTGGATCGATAGGGTGGTAGGTGGGTTTAGGCACATCTTTATATTTTTGTGTGCCAATGCCATTTTTATGGCTTGTAAATTCATACAATGGTCCCTTAAGCCTTCACGTGAAGTTTCATGGCAAGACGACTCGTTTTCTATTTTTCACGATTTTCAAAACTTTTTGTGGTTGGGGATCTTTTAAAAATTTTTTGGGAGGAGTTTCGACACCAAACTTGGTAGAGGTGATCCTTGTATTTTTGATGGTATTCCCAAAAAAATTCAGCTAAAAACTCGAAGTGTACAAGATTTTGTGACCATTTGAAAAAAGTGTCCTCATTTTATACACATTAATGGCTACTGGCAGCAAACCTATAAAATCTCAAATGCTCTTGAAGGAGGTGTGAGTTCTCGAGGTTTGATGAGGGATAGGGGACCAATATAAGGGCCAAGTACCAGCACCCATCGCACATCATGTGCGCACACCCCCCCGGCCCCCCGATCGCCGGAACCCCAATGCCGCCGATCAGGTTCTCCGACGATGCTCCGACGATGGTGCCTCGACAAAAAGAAATGCAGCACCAACACATTCTCGAGCCCAGCATGTGCTGCCGTAACCCTTGGTCCATTCTGATCCTAGACTGGGAATGAACTCCGCATGCTTAGACTGGGAATGAACTCTGTATGCCTCAGTCAACCCACGAAACGAGCGTGCGGGCGCTCAGCCGGCCAGAGGGGTGGGATGCGCAAGCCGGGGATCGGTCGGGTCCCCCTCTGCATGCTATCGATCCTGCTGCTGCAACCCTCAGTCTGGTCTGATGTTAGACTGGGAATAACTCCGTATGCCTAAGCCAACCGACGAAACGAACGGGCGGGCGGGCACCACGCCGGCCAGAAAGACGGGATGCGTAAGCCGTGGATCGATAGGGTGGTAGGTGGGTTTAGGCACATCTTCATAATTCTGCGTGACAATGCCATTTTTATGGCTTGTAAATTCATACAATGGTCCCTTAAGCCTTCACGTGAAGTTTCATGGCAAGACGCCTCGTTTTCTATTTTTCATGATTTTTGAAACTTTTTGCAGTTCAGGATTTTTTGAAATTTTTTCGGAAAGAGTTTTGGCCCCAAACTTGGTAGACGTGATCCTTGTATTTTTGTTGGCATGCACAAAAAACTTCAGCTAAAAACTCGAAGTGTACAAGATTTTGTGACCATTTGAAAAAAGTGTCCCCATTTCAGACACTTTAATGGCTACTGGCAGCAAACCCGTAAAATCTCACATGCTCTTTAAGGGGGTGTGAGTTCTTGAGGTTTGATGAGGGATAGGGGGCCAATATAAGGGCCAAGTACCAGCACCCATCACACATCATGTGCGTACACCCCCTCGGCCCGCCCAATCGTCGGAACCGCAATGCCATCGTTCAGGTTCTTCGGTGATGCTCCGATGATGGTGCCCCGACGAAGAAAAATGTGGCACCAGCACATGCCCAGCCCAGCATGTGCTACCGCAACCCTCGGTCTAATCCGATCTTAGACTGGGAATGAACTTCGTATGTTTAGACTGGGAATGAACTCCGTATGGCTCAGTTAACCCATGAAACGTGCGTGCGGGCACTCAACTGGCCAGAGGGGTGAGATGCGCAAGCCGGGGATCGGTCGGGTCCCTCTCTGCGTGTTGTCGATCCTACTACCGAAACCCTCGATCTGGTCAGATCTTAGACTGGGAATGAACTCCGTATGCCTAAGCCAACTGACGAAACGAGCATGCGGGTGGGCGGGCGGGCACTACGCCGACCAGAGAGACGGGAAACGCAAGCCGTGGATCGATAGGGTGGTAGGTGGGTTTAGGCACATCTTCATATTTTTGCGTGCCAATGCCATTTTTATGGCTTGTAAATTCATACAATTGTCCCTTAAGCCTTCACGTGAAGTTTCATGGCAAGACGACTCGTTTTCTATTTTTCACGATTTTCAAAACTTTTTGTGGTTCGGGATCTTTTAAAAATTTTTTGGAAGGAGTTTCTGCACCAAACTTGGTAGAGGTGATCCTTGTATTTTTGATGGCATTCCCAAAAAAATTCAGCTAAAAACTCAAAGTGTACAAGATTTTGTGACCATTTGAAAAAAGTGTCCTCATTTCATACACATTAATGGCTACTGGCAGCAAACTTGTAAAATCTCAAATGCTCTTGAAGGAGGTGTGAGTTCTCAAGGTTTGATGAGTGATAGGGGACCAATATAAGGGCCAAGTACCAGCACCCATCGTACATCATGTGCACACACCCCCCCGGCCCCCCGATCGTCGGAACCCTAATGCCGCCGATCAGGTTCTCCGACGATGCTCCGACGATGGTGCCTCGACAAAAAGAAATGCAGCACCAACACATTCTCGAGCCCAGCATGTGCTGCCGTAACCCTTGGTCCAATCCGATCCTAGACTGGGAATGAACTCCGCATGCTTAGACTGGGAATGAACTCCGTATGCCTAAGTCAACCCACGAAACGAGCGTGCGGGCGCTCAGCCGGCCAGAGGGGTGGCATGCGCAAGTCAGGGATCGGTCGGGTCCCCCTCTGCATGCTGTCGATCCTGCTACTGCAACCCTCAGTCTCGTCTGATGTTAGACTGGGAATGAACTCCGTATGCCTAAGCCAACCAACGACACGAGCGGGCGGGCGGGCACCATGCCGGCCAGAGAGACGGGATGCGCAAGCCGTGGATCGATAGGGTGGTAGGTGGGTTTAAGCACATCTTCATAATTCTGCATGAAAATGCCATTTTTATGGCTTGTAAATTCATACAATGGTCCCTTAAGCCTTCACGTGAAGTTTCATGGCAAGACGCCTCGTTTTCTATTTTTCTTGATTTTTGAAACTTTTTGCAGTTCAGGATTTTTTGAAATTTTTTCGGAAAGAGTTTTGGCCCCAAACTTGGTAGACGTGATCCTTGTATTTTTGTTGGCATGCACAAAAAACTTCAGCTAAAAACTCGAAGTGTACAAGATTTTGTGACCATTTGAAAAAAGTGTCCCCATTTCAGACACTTTAATGGCTACTGGCAGCAAACCCGTAAAATCTCACATGCTCTTTAAGGGGGTGTGAGTTCTTGAGGTTTGATGAGGGATAGGGGGCCAATATAAGGGCCAAGTACCAGCACCCATCACACATCATGTGCGTACACCCCCTCGGCCTGCCCAATCGTCGGAACCGCAATGCCATCGTTCAGGTTCTTCGGCGATGCTTCGACGATGGTGCCCCGACGAAGAAAAAAGGGACACTAGCACATGCCCAGCCCAGCATGTGCTACCGCAACCCTCGGTCTAATCCGATCTTAGACTGGGAATGAACTTCGTATGTTTAGACTGGGAATGAACTCCGTATGGCTCAGTTAACCCATGGAACGTGCGTGCGGGCACTCAACTGGCCAGAGGGGTGAGATGCGCAAGCCGAGGATCGGTCGGGTCCCTCTCTGCGTGCTGTCGATCCTGCTACCGAAACCCTCAATCTGGTCAGATCTTAGACTGGGAATGAACTCTGTATGCCTTAGGCAACCAACGAGACGAACGGGCGGGCGGGCACTACGCCGGCCAGAGAGACGGGATGCGTAAGCCGTGGATCGATAGGGTGGTAGGTGTGTTTAGGCACATCTTCATATTTCTGCATGCCAATACCATTTTTATGGCTTGTAAATTCATACAATGGTCCCTTAAGCCTTCACGTGAAGTTTCATGGCAAGACGACTCGTTTTCTATTTTTCATGATTTTTGAAACTTTTTACGGTTCGGGATTTTTTGAAATTTTTTTAGAAGGGGTTTTGGCCCCAAACTTCGTAGACGTGATCCTTGTATTTTTGTTGGCATGCACAAAAAACTTCAGCTAAAACCTCGAAGTGTACAAGATTTTGTTACCATTTGAAAAAAATGTCCCCATTTCAGACACTTTAATGGCTACTGGCAGCAAACCTGTAAAATCTCAAATGCTTTTTAAAGGGGTGTGAGTTCTTGAGGTTTGATGAGGGATAGGGGGCCAATATAAGGGCCAACTACCAGCACCCAATACACATCATGTGCGCACACCCCCCCGGCCCCCCCGATCGCTGGAACCCCAACGCCGTCGGTCAGGTTCTCCGACGATGCTCCGATGATGGTGCCCCGGTGAAGAAAAATGTGGCACCAGCGCATGCCCGAGCCCAGCATGTGCTGTTGCAACCCTCATGCCAGTTCGATCTTAGACTGGGAATGAACTTCGTATGCCTAAGTCACCCTACGAAACGAGCGTGCGGGCACTCAACCGGCCAGAGGGGTGGGATGTGCAAGCCGGGGATCGGTCGGGTCCACCTCTGCGTGCTACTGATCCTGCTACCTCAACCTTCTGTTTGGTCCGATCTTAGACTGGGAATGAACTCCATATGCCTAAGACAACCGACAAAACCAGCGGGCGGGCGGGCACTACATCGGTCAGAGGGACGGGATGCGCAAGCCGTGGATCTTCATATTTCTGTGTGCCAATGCCATTTTTATGGCTCGTAAATTCATACAACGGTCCCTTAAGCCTTCACGTGAAGTTTCATGGCAAGACGACTCGTTTTCTATTTTTAATGATTTTCAAAACTTTTTACGGTTCAGGATTTTTTTAAATTTTTTCGAAAGAAGTTTTGGCTCGAAACTTGGTAGACGCGATCCTTGTATTTTTGTTGGCATGCACAAAACAAATCAGCTAAAAACCCAAAGTGTACAAGATTTTGTGACCATTTCAAAAAAAAGTGTCCCGATTTTAGACACTTTAATGGCTACTAGCAGCAAACCTGTAAAATCTCAAATGCTCTTTAAGTGGGTGTGAGTTCTCGAGGTTTGATGAGGGATAGGGGGCCAGTATAAAGGCCAAGTACAGCACCCATCGCATATCATGTGCGCACACCCCCTGGCCCCCCCGATCATCGGAACCCCAATGTCGTCGATCAGGTTCTCCAATGATGGTGCGCCAGCGAAGAAAAATGCGGCACCAGCACTTGCCCGAGCCTTGCATGTGCTGTCGCAACCCTCAATCCGGTTCGATCTTAGACTGAGAATAAACCCCGTATGCTTAGACTGGGAATAAACTCCGTATGCCTAAGTCAACCCACGACATTAGTGTACGGGCACTCAGCCGGCCGAGGGGTGGGAAGCGCAAGCCGACGATCGATCGGGTCCCCCTCTACGTGTTGTTGATCCTGCTACCGCAACCCTCGATTTGGTCTGATCTTAGACTGGGAATGAACTCCGTATGCCTAAGCTAACCGACGAAATGAGCAGGCGGCCAGGCAGCCGGGCATTACGTCGGCCAGAGAGACGGGATGCGCAAGTCGTGGATCGATAGGGTAGTAGGTGGGTTTCAGTAGATCTTCATATTTCTACATGCCAATGCCATTTTTATGGCTTGTAAATTCATACAATGGTCCCTTAAGCCTTTATGTGAAGTTTCATGGCAAGACGACTCGTTTTTTATTTTTCACGATTTTCAAAACTTTTTACGGTTCGGGATTTTTTAAAATTTTTTCGGAAGGCATTTTAGTGCCAAACTTGGTAGATGTGATCCTTGTATTTTTCTTGGCATGTACAAAAAAATTCAGATAAAAACTCGAAGTGTACAAGATTTTGTGACTATTTGAAAAAAGTGTCCCCATTTAAGACACTTTAATGGCTACTGGCGCAAACCTGTAAAATCTCAAATGCTCTTTAAGGGGGTGTGAGTTCTTGAGGTTTGATGAGGGATAGGGGGCCAATATAAGGGCCAAGTACCAGCACCCATCGCACATCATGTGCACACACCCCCCCGACCGGTCAGGTTCTCCGACGATGCTTCGGCGATGGTGCCCCAGCGAAGAAAAATGTGGCACCAGCACAAGCTCGAGCGTAGCATGTGCTGCTGTAAACCTCGGTCCAGTCTGATCTTAGACTGAGAATGAACTCCGTATGCTTAGGCTGGGAATGAACTCTGTATCCTAAGTCAACCCACAAAACAAGCGTGCGGGCGCTCAGCCGACCAGAAGGGCGGGATGCGTAAGTCGAGGATCGATTGGGTCCCCCTTTACGTGCTGCCAATCCTACTGTCATAACCCTCAGTTCGGTCTGATCTCAGAATGGTAATGAACTCCGTTTGCCTAAGCCAATAGATGAAACGAGCGGGCGGGCTGGCAGGCGGGTGGGCACTACGTCAGCCAGAGAGACGGGATGCGCAAGCGGTGGATCGATAGGGTTGTAGGTGGGTTTAGGCACATCTTCATATTTCTGCATGCCAATTCCATTTTTATGGCTTGTAAATTCATACAATGGTCCCTTAAGCCTTCACGTGAAGTTTCATGGCAAGATGACTCATTTTCTATTTTTCACGATTTTTGAAACTTTTTGTGGTTCGGGATTTTTAAAATTTTTTCGAAAGAAGTTTTGGCCCAAAACTTGGTAGACGTGATCCTTGTATTTTTTTTTGCATGCACAAAAAATATTCAGCTAAAAACTCGAAGTGTACCAGATTTTGTGACCTTTTGAAAAAAATGTCCCCATTTCAGGCACTTTAATGGCTACTGGCAGCAAACCTGTAAAATCTCAAATGCTCTTTAAGGGGGTGTGAGTTTTCAAGGTTTGATGAGGGATAGGGGGCCAATATAAGGTTCAAGTACCAGCACCCATCGCACATCATGTGCGCACACCCCTTGCCCCTCTTGATCGTCGGAACCCTAATGCCATCGGTCAACTTCTCCGGCGATGCTCCGACGATGGTGCCCCGGGGAAGAAAATTGCGGCACCAGCACATGCTCGAGCCCAGCATGTGCTGCTGCAACCCTCGGTCCTATTCGATCCTAGACTGGGAATGAACTACGTATGCTGAGACTGGGAATGAACTCCGTATGCCTAAGTCAACCCTTGAAACGTGCGTGCGGGCGCTCAGCCGGCCAGAGGGGCGTGATGTGCAAGCTAGGGATCGATCGGGTCCCCCTCTGCGTGCTGCCGATCTTGCTGCCGCAACCCTCGATTTGGTCCAATCTTAGATTGGGAATGAACTCCGTATGCCTAAGCCAACCAACGAAACGAGCGAGCGGGTGGGCGGGCACTACGCCGGCCAGAGAGACGGGATGCACAAGCCGTGGATCGATAGTGTGGTAGGTGGGTTTGGGCACATCTTCATATTTCTATGTGCCAATGCCATTTTTATGGCTTGTAAATTCATACAATGGTCCCTTAAGCCTTCACGTGAAGTTTCATGGCAAGATCAATCGTTTTCTATTTTTCATGATTTTCAAAACTTTTTACGGTTCAGGATTTTTTTAAATGTTTTCGGAAGGATTTTTGGCCCCAAACCTGGTAGACGTGATCCCTATATTTTTGTTGGCATGCACAAAAAAATTCAGCTAAAAGCTAGAAGTGTACAAGATTTTGTGACCATTTGAAAAAAGTGTCCCCATTTCAGACACTTTAATGCCTACTGGCAGCAAACCTGTAAAATCTCAAATGCTTTTTAAGGGGGTGTGAGTTCTCGAGGTTTGATGAGGGATAGGGGGCCAATATCAGGGCCAAGTGCCAGCACCATCGCATATCATGTGCGCACACCCACCCCGGCCCCCCCGATCGCCGGAACCCCAATGCCGCCGGTCAGGTTCTCCGGTGATGCTCTGATGATGGTGCCCCGACGAAGAAAAATGCGGCACCAGCACATGCCCGAGCCCAACATGTGCTGCCGCAGCCATCGATCCGATTTGATCTTAGACTGGGAATGAACTCCGTATGCCTAAGTCAACCCACGAAACGAGCGTACGGGTGCTCAGCCGACCAGAGGGGCAGGATGCGCAAGTCGGGGATCGGCCAAGTCCCCCTCTACGTGCTGTTGATCCTGCTGCCACAACCCTCAGTCCGGTCCGATCTTATATTGGGAATGAAATCCGTAAGCCTAAGCCAACCGACGAAATGAGAGGGCGGGCGGGCACTACTTCGGCCAGAGAGACGGGATGCGCAAGCTGTGGATCGATAAGGTGGTCGGTGGGTTTAGGCATATCTTCATATTTCTACGTACCAATGCCATTTTTATGGCTTGTAAAATCATACAATGGTCCCTTAAGCCTTCACGTGAAGTTTCATGGCAAGACGACTCGTTTTCTATTTTTCATGATTTTTAAAACTTTTTACGGCTCGGGATTTTTTAAAATTTTTTCGGAAGGAGTGTTGGCCCCAAACTTGGTAGACATGATGCTTGTATTTTTGTTGGCATGCACAAAAAAAATCAGCTAAAAACTCAAAGTGTACAAGATTTTGTGACCATTTGAAAAAAGTGTCCCCATTTCAGACACCGTAATGGCTACTGGCAGTAAACCTGTAAAATCTCAAATGCTCTTTAAGGAGGTTTGAGTTCTCAAGGTTTGATGAGGGATAGGGGGCCAATATAAGGGCCACGTACCAGCACCCATCACACATCATGTGCGCACACCCCCCCCCGGCCTCCCCGATCATCGGAACCTTAATGCTGTCGGTTAGGTTCTCTGATGATGCTCCGGCGATGGTGCCCTGGTGAATAAAATTGCTTCACCAGCACATGCCCGAGCCCAGCATGTGGTGCCGTAACCCTCCGTCCGATCCAATCTTATGCTGGGAATGAACTCCGTATGCTTAGATAGGAAATGAACTCCGTATGCCTAAGTCAATGCACGAAATAAGCGTGCAGGCGCTCAACCGGCCAGAGGGGCGGGATGCGCAAGCCGGGGATCGCCAGGGTCCCCCTCTACGTGCTGCCGATCTTGTAGCCACAACCCTCAGTCCGGTCCAATCTTAGACTGGGAATGAACTCTGTATCCCTAAGCCAACCAACGAAACATGCGGGCAGGCGGGCAGGCACTACGCCGACCAGAGAAATGGGATGCGCAAGTCGTGGATCGATAGGGTGGTAGGTCGGTTTAGGCACATCTTCATATTTCTGTGAGCCAATGCCATTTTTATGGCTTGTTAATTCATACAATGGTCCCCTAAGCCTTCACGTGAAGTTTCATGGCAAGACACTCGTTTTCTATTTTTCAAGATTTTTGAAACTTCTTGGCGTTCGGGATTTTTTAAAATTTTTTCAGAAGGAGTTTTGGTCCAAACTTGGTAGCCGTGATCCTTGTATTTTTGTTGGCATGCACGAAAAAATTCAGCTAAAAACTCGAAGTGTACAAGATTTTGTGACCATTTGAAAAAAGTGTCCCCATTTCAGACACTTTAATGACTACTAGCAACAAACATATAAAATCTCAAATGCTCTTTAAGGGGGTGTTAGTTCTCAAGGTTTGATGAGGGATAGGGGGCCAATATAAGGGCCAAGTACCCGCAGCCATCGCACATCATGTAACCACACCCTGCCCGGCCCCCCCGATCGTCGGAACCTCAATGCCGACAGTCAGGTTCTCCGGTGATGCTCCGACGATGGTGCCCCAGCGAAAAAAATGTGGCACCAGCACATGCCCGAGCCTAGCATGTGCTGCCACAAGCCTCGGTCCGATCCGATCTTAGACTGGGAATGAACTCCGTATGCCTAAGCTAACCGACGAAACGAGGGAGCGGGCATTACGCCGGCCAAAGAGACAGGATGCGCAAGCCATGGATCGATAGGGTGGTAGGTGGGTTTAGGCACATCTTCATATTTCTGTGTGCCAATGCCAAATTTATGGCTTGTTAATTCATACAATGGTCCCTTAAGCCTTCACATGAAGTTTCATGGCAAGACGACTCGTTTTCTATTTTTCACGATTTTTGAAACTTTTTGCGGTTTGGGATTTTTTAAAATTTTTTTGGAAGGAGTTTTGGCCCCAAACTTGGTAGACGTGATCCTTGTATTTTTTTTGGCATGCACAAAAAAATTCAGCTAAAAACTCGAATTGTACAAGATTTTGTGACCATTTGAAAAAAGTGTCCCCATTTCAGACACTTTAATGGCTACTGGCAGCAAACCTATACAATCTCAAATGCTCTTTAAGGGGGAGTGAGTTCTCGAGGTTTGATGAGGGATAGGGGCCAATATAAGGGCCAAGTACCAGCACCCATCTCACATCATGTGCGCACACCCCTCGGCCCCCTCGATCGCCGGAACCCCAATGCCGCCGGTCAGATTCTCTGACGATGCTTCGACGATGGTGCCTCGGTGAAGAAAAATGCGGCACCAGCACATGCCCGAGCCCAAGATGTGCTACCGCAACCCTTGGTCCGGTTCGATCTTAGACTGGGAATAAACTCCGTATGCTTAGACTGGTAATGAACTCCGTATGCCGAAGTCAACCCACAAAATGAGCGTGTGGGCGCTCAGCCGGCCAGAGGGGCAGGATGCACAAGCCGGGGATCGATCAGGTCCCCCTCTACGTGCTACCGATCCTCCTGCCACAACCCTCAGTCCTGTCTGATCTTAGATTGTGAATGAACTCCATATGCCTAAGCCAACCGATGAAACGAGCGAGCGGGGGGGCGAGCGGGCGGGCACTACGTCGGCCAGAGAGACGGGATGCACAAGCCATGGATCAATAGGGTGGTAGGTGGGTTTAGGCACATCTTCATATTTCTACGTGCCAATGCCATTTTTATGGCTTGTAAATTCATACAATGGTCCCTTAAGCCTTCACGTGAAGTTTCATCGCACATGCTTAAGCCAACCGATGAAATGAGCGGACGAGCAGGCGGGCACTACGCCAGCCAGAGAGAGGGGATGTGCAAGCCGTGGATTGATAGGGTGGTAGGTGGGTTTAGGCACATCTTCATATTTTTGCATGCTAATGCCATTTTTATGGCTTGCAAATTCATACAATGGTCCCTTAAGCCTTCACGTGAAGTTTCATGGCAAGACGAATCATTTTCTATTTTTCACGATTTTTGAAATTCTTGTGGTTTGCGATTTCTTAAAATTTTTCCAAAAGGATTTTTGACCCTAAACTTGGTAGACGTGATCCTTGTATTTTTGTTGGCATGCACGAAAGAATTCAGCTAAAAACTCGAAGTGTACAAGATTTTGTGACCATTTGAGAAAACTGTCCCCATTTTAGACGCTTTAATGGCTACTGGCAGCAAACCTGTAAAATCTCAAATCCTGTTCAAGGGGGTGTTAGTTCTCAAGGTTTGATGAGGGATAGGGGGCCAATATAAAGGCCAAGTACCAGCACCCATCGCACATCATGTGCGACACCCCCCGGCCCCCCGATCATCGGAACCCCAATGCCGTCGGTTAGGTTCTCCGACGATGCTCCGACGATGGTGCCTTGGTGAAGAAAAATATGGCCCCAGCACATGCCCGAGCCCAGCATGTGCTACCGCAACCCTCGATCCGATCCGATCTTAGACTGGGAATGAACTCCGTATGCCTAAGCCAACAGACGAAACGAGCGGATGGGCGGGCGGGCGGGCACTGCGTCGGCCAGAGAGATGGGATGCGCAAGCCGTGGATCGATAGGGTGGTAGGTGGTTTAGGTACATCTTCCTATTTCTGCCTGCCAATGCCATTTTTATGTCTTGTAAATTCATACAACGGTCCCTTAAGCCTTCACGTGAAGTTTCATGGCAAGACGACTCGTTTTCTATTTTTTGCGATTTTCAAAACTTTGTACAATTTGGGATTTTTTAAACTTTTTTTGGAAGGATTTTTGGCCCCAAACTTGGTAGACGTGATCCTTGTACTTTTGTTGGCATGCCCAAAAAAATCCAGCTAAAAACTCGAACTGTACAAGATTTTGTGACCATTTGAAAAAAGTGTCCCCATTTCAGACACTTTAATGGCTACTGGCAGCAAACCTGTAAAATCTCAAATGCTCTTTAAGGGGCAGTGAGTTCTCGAGGTTTGATGAGGGATAGGGGGCCAATATAGGGGCCAAGTACCAGCACCCATCGCACATCATCTGCGCACACCCCCCGGCACCCTCGATCGTCGGAACCCCAATGTCGTCGGTCAGATTCTCCGGTGATGCTCCGATGATGGTGCCCCGACGAAGAAAAATACAGCACCAGCACATGCCCGAGCCTAGCATTTGCTGCCGCAACCCTCAATTTGATCCGATCTTAGACTGGAATGAAGTTCATATGCTTAGACTGGGAATGAAGTCCGTATGCTTAGACTGGGAATGAAGTCCGTATGCTTAGACTAGGAATGAAGCCCCGATCGTCGGAAGCCCAATGCCGTCGGTCAGGTTCTCTGACGATGCTCCGATGAAGGTGCCCCAACGAACAAAAATGCAGCACCAGCCCATGCCCAAGCCCAGTATGTGCTACCGTAACCCTTGGTTCGGTCCGATCTTAGACTGGGAATGAACTCCGTATGCCTAAGCCAACCAACGAAACGAGCGGGCGAGCGGGTGGGCGGGCGAGCGGGCACTACGCCGGCCAGAGAGACGGGATGCGCAAGCCATGGATCGATAGGGTGGTAGGTGGGTTTAGCCACATCTTCATATTTCTGCATGCCAATGCCATTTTTATGGCTTGTAGATTCATACAATGGTCCCTTAAGGCTTCACGTGAAGTTTCATGGAAAGACAACTCGTTTTCTATTTTTCATCATTTTTGAAACTTTTTGCGGCTCGAGATTTTTTAAAATTTTTTTGGAAGGAGTTTTGGCCCTAAACTTGGTAGACATGATCCTTGTACTTTTGTTCGCATGCACAAAAAAATTCAGCTACAAAACTCGAAGTGTACAAGATTTTGTGACCATTTGAAAAAAGTGTCCCCTTTTCAGACAGTTTAATGGCTACTGGGAGCAAACCGGTAAAATCTCAAATGCTCTTTAAGGGGGTGTGAGTTCTCGAGGTTTGATGAGGGATAGGGGGCCAATATAAGGGCCAAGTACCAGCACCCATCACACATCATGTGTGCACACCCCCCCCGACACCCCCGATCGTCGGAACCCCAATGCCGTAGGTCAGGTTCTCCGACGATGGTGCCCCAATGAAGAAAAATGCGGCACCAGCACATGCCCGAGCCTAGGATGTCCTGCCGCAACCCTCGATCCAGTCCGATCTTGGACTGGGAATGAACTCCGTATGCTTAGACTGGGAATGAACTTCGTATGCTTAGACTGGGAATGAACTCCATATGCTTAGACTGGGAATGAACTCCGTATGCCTAAGTCAACCCACGAAACGAGCGTGCAGGCGCTCAGCCGGCCAGAGGGGCGGGATACGCAAGCCAGGGATCGATCGGGAACCCCTCTGCGTGATGCTGATCCTACTGCCACAAGCCTCAGTCTGGTCTGATCTTAGACTGGGAATGAACTCCATATGCCTAAACCAACCGACGAAACGAACGGGCGGGCGGGCGTAAGCATACTACGTCGGCCAGAGAGACGGGATTCGCAAGCCGTGGATCGATAGGGTGGTAGGTGGGTTTAGGCACATCTTCATATTTTTGCATGCCAATGCCATTTTTATGGCTTCTAAATTCATACAATGGTCCCTTAAGCCTTCACGTGAAGTTTCATGGCAAGACGACTCATTTTCTATTTTTCACGATTTTTGAAACTTTTTACGCTTAGAGATTTTTTAAAATGTTTTTGGAACGAGTTTTGGCACCAAACTTGGTAGACGTGATCCTTGTATTTTTTTTGGCATGCACAAAAAAATTTAGCTAAAAACTCGAAATGTACAAGATTTGTGACCATTTGAAAAAAGTGTCCCCATTTTAGACACATTAATGGCTACTGGCAGCAAACCAGTAAAATCTCAAATGCTCTTTAAGGGGGTGTGAGTTCTCAAGGTTTGATGAGGGATAGGGGGCCAATATAAGGGCCAAGTACCAGCACCCATCGCACATCATGCACGCACACCCCCCAGCCCCCCCGATCGCCGGAGCGCCAATGCCGCCGGTTAGGTTCTCCGGTGATGCTCCAGCGATGGTGCCCCGGTGAAGAAAATTGTAGCACTAGCACATGCCCGAGCCCAGCATGTGCCACCGCAACCCTCGGTCCGGTCTGATCTTATACTGGTAATTAACTCCGCATGCCTAACCCAACCGACGAAACGAGCGGGCGGACAGGCGAGCGGGCATTATGCCGGCCAGAGAGACGGGATGCGAAAGCCGTGGATCGATAGGGTGGTAGGTGGGTTTAGGAACATCTTCATATTTCTGCATGCCAATACCATTTTTATGGTTTGTAAATTCATACAATGGTCCCTTAAGCCTTCACGTGAAGTTTCATGGCAAGACGACTCGTTTTCTATTTTTCATGATTTTCGAAACTTTTTACGATTTGGGAGTTTTTCAAATTTTTTTGGAAGGAGTTTTGGCCCCAAACTTGGTAGACGTGATCCTTGTACTTCTGTTGGCATGCACAAAAAAATTCAGCTAAAAACTAGAAGTGTACAAGATTTTGTGACCATTTGAAAAAAGTGTCCCCATTTCAGACACTTTAATGGCTACTGGTAGCAAACCTGTAAAATCTCAAATGCTCTTTAAGGGGGTGTGAGTTCTCGAGGTTTGATGGTGGATAGGGGGCCAATATAAGGGCCAAGTTCCAGCACCCATCTCACATCATGTGCGCACACCCCCCGGCCCCCCCGATCGTCGAAACCCTAATGCCGCTGATCAGGTTCTCCGACGATACACCGACAATGGTGCCCCGATGAAGAAAAATGCGGCACCAGTACATGGCCGAGCCCAGCATGTGCTACCACAACCCTCGGTCCATTCCAATCCTACACTAGGAATGAACTCCGTATGCTTAGACCGGGAACGAACTCCGTATGCCTAAGTCAACCCATGAAACGAGCGTGTGAGCGCTCAGTCGACCAGAGGGGCGGGAAGCGCAAGCTGGGGATCGGCCGGGTCCCCCTCTACGTGCTGCCGATCCTGCTACCGCAACCCTCGGTCTGGTCCAATCTTAGATTGGGAATGAATTCCGTATGCCTAAGCCAACCGAGGAAACGAGCGAGCAGACGGGCAGGCGGGCATTACGCCGGCCAGAGAGACGGGATGCGCAAGCCATGGATCGATAGGGTGGTAGGTGGGTTTAAGAATATCTTCATATTTTTGCATGGAAATGCCATTTTTATGGCTTGTAAATTCATAGAATTGTCCCTTAAGCCTTCACGTGCAGTTTCATGGCAAGACGACTCATTTTCTATTTTTCATGATTTTACAAACTTTTTATGGTTCGGGATTTTTTAAAATTTTTTCAAAAGGATTTTTCACTCCAAACTTGGTAGACGTGATCCTTGTATTTTTTTTGGCATGCACAAAAAAATTCAGCTAAAAACTCGAAGTGTACAAGATTTTGTGACCATTTCAAAAAAGTGTCGCCATTTCAGACACTTTAATGGCTACTGGCAGCAAACCTGTAAAATTTCAAATGCTATTTAAGGGGGTGTGAGTTCTCGAGGTTTGATGAGGGATAGGGGGCCAATATAAGGGCCAAGTGCCAGCACCTATCGCACATCATTTGTGCACAACCGCCGGCCCCTCCGATCGTCGGAACCCCAATGTTGTCGGTCAAGTTCTTCGGTGATGGTACCCCGGCGAAGAAAAATACGGCATCATCACATGCCCGAGCCGAGCATGTGCTGTCACAACCCTCAGTCTGATCTGATCTTAGACTGGGAATGAACTCCGTATGCTTAGACTGGGAATGAACTCCGTATGCTTAGACTGGGAAGAAACTCCATATGCCTAAGTCAACCCACGAAACGAGCGTACGGGCGCTCAGCCGGCCAGAGGGGCGGGATGCGTAAGGCTGGGATCGGCTAGCTCCCCCTCTACGTGCTACTTATCCTACTATCGTAACCCTCGATCTGGTCTGATCTTATACTAGAATGAACTCCGTATGCCTAAGCCAACCGACGAAACGAGTGGACGGGCGGGGGGGCACTACGCCGGCCAGAGAGATGGGATGCGCAAGCTGTGGATCGATAGGGTGGCTGGTGGGTGTAGGCACACCTTCATATTTCTGCATGCCAATGCCATTTTTATGGCTTGTAAATTCATACAATGGTCCCTTAAGCCTTCACATGAAGTTTCATGGCAAGACGACTCGTTTTCTATTTTTCATGATTTTTGAAACTTTTTGCGGTTCGGGATATTTTAAAATTTTTTGGGAAGGAGTTTTCACCCCAAAATTGGTAGACGTGATCCTTGCATTTTTATTGGTATGCACAAAAAAATTCAGCTAAAAACTCGAAGTGTACAAGATTTCTGACTATTTGAAAAAAGTGTCCCCATTTCAGACACTTTAATGGCTACTGGCAACAAACCTGTAAAATCTCAAATGCTCTTTAAGGGGGTGTGAGTTCTTGAGGCTTGATGAGGGATAGGTGGCCAATATAAGGGCCAAGTACCAGCACCCATTGCACATCATGTGCGCACACCCCCCCTGGCACCCCCGATTGCCGGAACCCCAATGCCGTCGGTCAGGTTCTTCGACGATACTCCGACGATGGTGCCTCGGTGAAGAAAAATGTGGCACCAGCACATGCCCAAGCCCAGCATGTGCTACCGCAACCCTCGGTCCGGTCCGATCTTAGACTGGGAATGAACACCATATGCTTAGACTAGGAATGAACACCGTATGCGCAAGCCACGGTTCATGATTTTTTAAATTTTTTTTGGATGGAGTTTTGGCCCCAAACTTGGTACACATGATCCTTGTATTTTTTTTGGCATGCACAAAAAAATTCAGCTAAAAAATTGAAGTGTACAAGATTTTCTGACCATTTGAAAAAAGTGTCCCTATTTCAGTCACTTTAATGGCTACTGGCAGCAAACTTGTAAAATCTCAAATGCTCTTTAAGTGGGTGTGAGTTCTTGAGGTTTGATGAGGGATAGGGGGCCAATATAAGGGCCAAGTACCAGCACCCATCACACATCATGTGTGCACACCCCCCGGTCCCCCCGATCGTCGGAACCCTAATGCCACCGGCGATCGTGCCTCGACGAAGAAAAATGTGGCACCAGCACATGCCCGAGCCTAGCATGTGCTGCCGCAACCCTCGGTCTGGTCCGATCTTAGACTGGGAATGAACTACGTATGCTTAGACTAGGAATGATCTCTGTATGCCTAAGTCAACCCATGAAATGAGAGTACGGGCATTCAGCCAGCCAGAGGGGTGGGATGTGCAAGCCGGGGGTCGACCGGGTCCCCCTCTATGTGCTGCAGATCCTGCTGCCGCAACTCTCGGTCTGGTCCAATTTTAGACTGGGAATGAACTCTGTATGCCTAAGCCAACTGATGAAACGAGCGGGCGAATGGGCGGGAGGGCACTACGCCGGCCAGAGAGACGAGATGCGCAAGCCGTGGATCGATAGGGTGGTAGGTGGGTTTAGGCACATCTTCATATTTCTACATGCTAATGCCATTTTTATGGCTTGTAAATAAATACAATGGTCCCTTAAGCCTTCACTTGAAGTTTCATGGCAAGATGACTCGTTCTCTATTTTTCAGGATTTTTGAAACTTTTTGTGGTTCTGGATTTTTAAAAATTTTTTCAGAATGGTTTTTGGCCCCAAACTTGGTAGTTGTGATCCCTGTATTTTTGTTGGCATGCACAAAAAAATTCAGCTAAAAAGTCGCAGTGTACATGATTTTGTGACCATTTGAAAAAAGTGTCCCCATTTCAGACACTTTAATGGCTACTGGGAGCAAACCTATAAAATCTCAAATGCTCTTTATGGGGGTGTGAGTTCTAGAGGTTTGATGAGAGATAGAAGGGGCCAATATAAGGGCCAAGTACCAGCACCCATCACACATCATCTGCGCACACCCCCTTCGGCCCCCCCGATCGTCGGAACCCTAATGCCACTGGTCAGGTTCTCCGGTGATGCTCCGACGATGGTGCCTCGATGAAGAAAAATGCGGCACCAGCACATGCCCGAGCCCAGCATGTCCTGCCACAACCCTCAGTCTGATTCGATCTTAGACTAGGAATGAACTCTGTATGCTTAGAATGGGAATAAACTCCGTAAACCTAAGTCAACCCACGAAACGAGTGTACGAGCGCTTAGCTGGCCAGTGGGGTGGGATGCACAAGCCAGGGATCAGTCAGGTTCTGCTCTACGTGCTGTCGATCCTACAGCCACAACCCTTGGTTTGGTCTGATCTTAGACTGGGAATGAACTCCGTATGCCTAAGCCAACCGACAAAACGAGCGAATGGGCGGGCGGGCACTACGTCGGCTAGAGAGACGGGATGCGCAAGTCGTGGATCGATAGGGTGGTAGGTGGGTTTAGGCACATCTTCATATTTCTGCGTGCCAATGCCATTTTTATGGCTTGTAAATTCATACAATGGTCCCTTGTTTCATGGCAAGATGACTCGTTTTCTATTTTTCATGATTTTCAAAACTTTTTACGTTCAAGATTTTTTAAAATTTTTTCGGAAGGATTTTTGGCCCCAAACTCAGTAGACATGATCCTTTTATTTTTTTTGGCATGCACAAAAAAATTCAGGTAAAAAATCGAAGTGTACAAGATTTTGTGACCATTTGAAAAAAGTGTCCCCATTTTAGACACTTTAATGGCTACTGGCAGCAAACCTGTAAAATCTCAAATGCTTTTTAAGGGGGTGTGAGTTCTCGAGGTTTGATGAGGGATAGGGGGCCAATATATGGGCCAAATACCAGCACCCATCGCACATCATGTGCGCACACCCCCCGGCCCCCCCGATCATCGAAACCCCAATGCCGCCGGTTAGGTTCTCTGGCGATGCTCCGATGATGGTGCTACGACGAAGAAAAATGAGGCACCAGCACATGCCCGAGCCCAGAATGTGCTGCTGCAACCCTCGGTCTGGTTCGATCTTAGACTGGGAATGAACACCGTATGCCTAAGTCAACCGACGAAATAAGCGTGCAGCCGGGCGGGCACTGCGCCGGCCAGAGAGACGGGATGCGTAAGTCGTGGATCGATAGGGTGGTAGGTGGGTTTAGGCACATCTTCATATTTCTGCATGCCAATGCCATTTTTATGGCTTGTAAATTCATACAATGGTCCCTTAAGCCTTCACGTGAAGTTTCATGGCAAGACGACTCATTTTCTATTTTTCACGATTTTCAAAACTTTTTACGGTTCAAGATTTTTTAAGATTTTTTTGAAAGGAGTTTTGGTCCCAAACTTGGTAGACGTGATCCTTATATTTTTGTTGGCATGCACAAAAAAATTCAGCTAAAAACTCGAAGTGTACAAGATTTTGTGACCATTTGAAAAAAGTGTCCCCATTTCAGACACTTTAGTGGATACTGGCAGCAAACCTATAAAATCTCAAATGCTCTTTAAGGGGGTGTGAGTTCTTGAGGTTTGATGACGGATAGGGGGCCAATATAAGGGTTAAGTACCAACACCCATCACACATCATGTGCGCACACCCCCTCAGCCCCCCGATCGTCGAAACCCCAATGCCGCTTGTCAGGTTCTCCGACGATGCTCTGGCGATGGTGCCCCGACGAAGAAAAATACGGCACCAGCACATGCCCGAGCCTGGCATGTGCTGACGCAACCCTCGATCTGGTCCGATCTTAGGCTAGGAAAGAACTCCATATGCTTAGACTAGGAATGAACTTCGTATACCTAAGTCAACCCACGAAACGAGCGTGCGGGCGTTCAGTCGGCCAGAGGAGAGGGATGCACAAGCCGGGGACCGGTCAGGTCCACCTCTGCATGCTGCCGATCCTACTGCCTTAACCCTCGGTCTGGTCCAATCTTAGACTGGGAATGAACTCAGTATGCCTAAGCCAACCGAGGAAACGAGCAGGTAGACGGGCAGGCGGTTACTATGTCGGCCAGAGAGACGGGATGCGCAAGCCGTGGATCGATAGGGTGGTAGGTGGGTTTAGGCTCATCTTCATATTTCTGCATGCCAATGCCATTTTTATATCTTGTAAATTCATACAATGGTCCCTTAAGCCTTCACGTGAAGTTTCATGGCAAGACGACTCATTTTCTATTTTTCACGATTTTCAAAACTTTTTATGGTTCGAGATTTTTTAAAATTTTTTCAAAAAGAGTTTTTACCCTGAACTTGGTAGATGTGATCCAAGTGTACAAGATTTTGTGACCATTTGAAAAAAGTTTCCCAATTTTAGACACTTTAATGGCTACTGGCAGCAAACCTGTAAAATGTCAAATGCTCTTTAACAGGGTATGAGTTCTCGAGGTTTGATGAGGGATAGGTGGCCAATAGAAGGGCCAAGCACCAGCACCCATCGCACATCATGTGCGCACACCCCCTGGCCCCCCGATCGCCGGAACCCCAATGCCATCGGTCAGGTTCTTCGACGATACTCCGACGTTGGTTCCTCGGTGAAGAAAAATATGGCACCAGCACATGCCTGACCCTAGCATGTGCTGCCGCGACCCTCGGTCTGGTCCGATCTTAGACTGGGAATGAACTCCATAGGCTTAGACTGGGAATGAACTCCGTATGTCTAAGTCAACCAACGAAACGAGCGTACGGGTGCTCAGCCAGCCAGAGGGGTGGGATGCGCAAGTCGGGGATCAATCGGGTCCCCTTCTACGTGCTGGTGATCCTACTACCGCAACCTTCAGTTTGGACTGATCTTAGACTGGGAATGAACTCAGTATGCCTAAGCCAACCGACGAAACGAGCAGGCAGGCGGGCACTACGTCGACCAGAGAGACGGGATGCACAAGCTGTGGATTGATAGGGTGGTAGGTGGGTTTAGGCTCATCTTTATATTTCTGAATGCCAATGCCATTTTTATGGCTTGTAAATTCATACAATGGTCCCTTAAGCCTTCACGTGAAGTTTCATGACAAGAAGACTCGTTTTCTATTTTTCACGATTTTTGAAACTTTTTATGGTTCGAGATTTTTTAAAATTTTTTCAAAAAGATTTTTTGCCCCGAACTTGGTAGACGTGATCCTTGTATTTTTTTTGGCATGCACAAAAAAATTCAGCTAAAAGCTTGAAGTGTACAAGATTTTGTGAGCATTTGAAAAAAGTGTCCCCATTTCAGACACTTTAATGGCTACTGGCAGCAAACCTGTAAAATTTCAAATGCTCTTTAAGGGGGTGTGAGTTCTCGAGGTTTGATGAGGGATAGGGGGCTAATATATGGGCCAAATACCAGCACCCATCGCATATCATGTGCGCACATCCCCCGGCCCCCCCGATCGTCGAAACCCCAATGCCGCAAGTTAGGTTCTCCGGCGATACTCCGATGATGGTGCTACAACGAAGAAAAATGTGGCACCAGCACATGCCCGAGCCCAGCATGTGCTGCCATAACCCTCGGTCTGATCCGATCTTAGACTGGGAATGAACAGCGTATGCCTAAGCCAACCGACGAAATGAGCGAGCAGTCGGGCGGGCACTGCGTCGGCCAGAGAGACGGGATGCGTAAGTCGTGGATCGATAGGGTGGTAGGTGGGTTTAGGCATATCTTCATATTTCTGCATGCCAATGCCATTTTTATGGCTTGTAAATTCATACAATGGTCCCTTAAGCCTTCACGTGAAGTTTCATGGCAAGACGACTCGTACTCTATTTTTCATGATTTTGCAAAACCTTTTATAGTTCGAGATTTTTTAAAATTTTTTCAAAAGGAGTTTTTGCCCCGAACTTGGTAGACGTGATCCTTGTATTTTTGTTGGCATGCGCAAAAAAGTTCAGCTAAAAACTCAAAGTGTACAAGATTTTGTGACCATTTGAAAAAAGTGTCCCCATTTGAGACACTTTAATGGCTACTGGCAGCAAACCTGTAAAATTTCAAATGCTCTTTAAGGGGGTGTGAGTTCTCGAGGTTTGATGAGGGATAGGGGGCCAATATAAGGGCCAAGTACCAGCACCCATCGCACATCATGTGAGCACACCCATCCCGACCCCCCCGATCGCTAGAACTCCAATGCCACCGATCAGGTTCTCCGGCGATGCTCCGACGATGGTGCCCCGACAAAGAAAAATGCGGCACCAGCATATGCTTGAGCCCAGCATGTGCTGCCGCAACCCTCGGTCCGGTCTGATCTTAGACTGGGAATGAACTCTGTTTGCCTAAGCCGACCGATGAAACGAGCGGGCAGGCGGGCATGCGGGCACTACGCCGGCCAGAGAGGCGGGATGCGCAAGCCGTGGATCGATAGGGTGGTAGGTGGGTTTAGGCACATCTTCATATTTGTGCGTGCCAATGACATTTTTATGGCTTGTAAATTCATACAATGGTCCCTTAATCCTTCACGTGAAGTTTCATGGCAAGACAACTCGTTTTCTATTTTTTACGATTTTCAAAACGTTTTGTGGTTTGAGATTTTTTAAAATTTTTTCGGAATGAGTTTTGGCATCAAACTTGGTAGACATGATCCTTGTAGATTTGTTGGCATGCACAAAAAAATTCAGCTAAAAACTAGAAGTGTACAAGATTCTGTAACCATTTGAAAAAAGTGTCCCCATTTCAGACACTTTAATGGCTATTGGCAGCAAACCTGTAAAATCTCAAATGATCTTTAAGGGGGTGTGAGTTCTTTAGGTTTGATGAGGGATAGTGGGCCAATACAAGGGCCAAGTACTAGCACCCATCGCACATCATGTGTGCACACCCCCCCGGCCCCCCGATCATCGGAACCCCAATGCCGTCGACCAGGTTCTCCGACGATGGTGCCCCGACGAAGAAAAATACGGCACCAGCACATGCCTGAGCCCAGCATGTGCTATCGGAACCCTCGGTCTGATCTTATCTTTGACTGGGAATGAACTCCGTATGCTTAGACTGGGAGTGATCTCCGTATGCCTAAGTCAACCCATAAAACAAGCGTATGGGCGCTCAGCCGGCCAGAGGGGCGGGATGTGCAACCCGTGGACCGGCTGGGTCCCCCTCTGTGTGCTACCAATCCCAATACCACAACCCTCACTCTGGTCCAATCTTAGACTAGGAATGAACTCTGTATTCCTAAGCCAACTGACGAAACGAGCGGGCGGGCGGGCGGGCACTACGCCGGTCAAAGAGACGGGATACGCAAGCCGTGGATCGATTGGGTGGTAGGTGGGTTTAGGCACATCTTCATATTTCTGCATGCCAATTCCATTTTATGGCTTGTAAATTCATACAATGGTCCTTAGGCCTTCACGTGAAGTTTCATGGCAAGGCAACTTGTTTTCTATTTTTGACGATTTTCAAAACTTTTTGCGGTTCAAGATTTTTTGGAATTTTTTTGGAAGGAGTTTTGGCCCCAAACTTGGTAGACGTAATCTTTGTATTTTTGTTGGCTTGCACAGAAACATTTAGCTAAACACACAAAGTGTACAAGATTTTGTGACCATTTGAAAAAAGTGTCCCCATTTCAGACACTTTAATGGCTACTGGCAACAAACCTGTAAAATCTCAAATGCTCTTTAAGGGGGTGTGAGTTCTCGAGGTTTGATGAGGGATAGGGGCCCAATATAAGGGCCAAGTACCAGCACCAATCGCACATCATTTGTGCACACCCCTCGGGCCCCCCGATCCTTGGAACCCCAACGCCGCCGGTCAGGTTCTCTGGCGATGAGCCGGCGATGGTGCCCCGAGGAAGAAAAATGCAGCACCAGCACATGCCTGAGCCCTGCATGTGCTGCCGCAACCCTCGGTCCCGTCCGATCTTAGATTGGGAATGAACTTCGTATGCTTAGACTACGAATGAACTTCGTATGCCTAAGTCAACCCACGAAACGAGCGTGCGGGCGCTCAGTCGACCAGAGGGGCGGGATGCACAAGCCAGGGATCGATCGGGTCCCCCTCAACGTGCTATCGATCCTGCTGTGGTAACCCTCGGTCCGGTCCAATCTTAGACTGGGAATGAACTCCGTATGCCTAAGCCAATCGACGAAACGAGCGGGCGGGTGGGCGGGCGGGCACTACGCTGGCCAGAGAGACGAGATGCGCAAACCGTGGATCGATAGGGTAGTAGGTGGGTTTAGGCACATCTTCATATTACTGCATGCCAATGCCATTTTTATGGCTTGTAAATTCATACAATGGTCCCTTAAGCCTTCACATGAAGTTTCATGTCAAGACGACTCGTTTTCTGTTTTTGACAATTTTTGAAACTTTTTACAGTTCGGGATTTTTTAAATTTTTTTCGGAAAGAATTTTTTCCCCAAACTTGGTAGACATGATCCTTGTATTTTTGTTGGCATGCACAAACAAATTCAGCCAAAAACTCGAAGTGTACAAGATTTTGTGACCATTTGAAAAAAGTGTCCCCACTTTAAACACTTTAATGGCTACTGGCAGCAAACCTGTAAAATCTCAAATCCTCTTTAAGGGGGTGTGAGTTCTGGAGGTTTGATGAGGGATAGGGGGCCAATATAAGTGCCAAGTACCAGCACCCATCGCGCATCATGTGCGCACACCCCCCCGACCCCCCGATTGCCGAAACCCCAATGCCGACAATCAGGTTCTCCGGCGATGCTCTGATGATGGTGCCTCAGGGAAGAAAAATGCAGCACCAGCACATGCCTGAGCCTAGCATGTGCTGCCTCAACCCTCGATCCAGTTCGATCTTAGACTGGGAATGAACACTGTATGCTTAGACTGGGAATGAACTCCGTATGCCTAAGTCAACCCACGAAACGAGCATGCGGGCACTCAGCCGGCCAGAGTGGCGGGATGCGCAAGTCAGGGATTGACCGGGTCCCTCTCTACGTGCTGTCGATCTTGCTATTGTAACCCTCGGTCCTGTCCAATCTTGGACTGGGAATGAACTCCGCATGCCTAAGTCGATCGACGAAACGAGTGGGCAGGCGGGCGGGCAGGCACTACGCCGGCCAGAGAGACGAGATCCGTAAGCCGTGGATCGATAGGGTGGTAAGTGGGTTTAGACACATCTTCATATTTCTACGTGCCAATGCCATTTTTATGGCTTGTAAATTCATACAATGGTCCCTTAAGCCTTCACATGAAGTTTCATGTCAAGACGACTCGTTTTCTATTTTTGACGATTTTTGAAACTTTTAATGGTTCAGGATTTTTTAAAATTTTTTCAGAAGGAATTTTTGCCTCGAACTTGGTAGACATGATCCTTGTATTTTTGTTGGCATGCACAAAACAATTCAGCTAAAAACTCGAAGTGTACAAGATTTTGTGACCATTTGAAAAAAGTGTCCCCATTTTAGACACTTTAATGGCTACTGGTAGCAAACCTGTAAAATCTTAAATGCTCTTTAAGTGGGTGTGAATTCATGAGGTTTGATGAGGGATAGGGGGCCAATATAAGGGCCAAGTACCAGCACCCATCGGACATCATGTGCACAGACCCCTCGGCCCCCCCGATCGCCAGAACCCCAATGCCGTCGGTTAGGTTCTCCGACGATGCTCCGATGATGGTGCCCCAGCGAAGAAAAATGCGGCACCAGCACATGCCCGAGCCCAGTATGTGCTACTGCAACCCTCGGTTCGGTCCGATCTTAGACTGGGAATGAACTCCCTATGCTTAGGCTGGGAATGAACTCTGTATGCCTAAGTCAACCCACGAAAAGAGCGTGCGGGTGCTTAGCCGTCCAGAGGGGCGGGATGCGCAAGCCGGGGATCGGTCGGGTCCCTCTCTACATGCTACCGATCCTGCTATCGCAACCCTTGGTCTGGTCCGATCTTAGACTGAGAATGAATTCCGTATGCCTAAGCCAACCGACGAAACGAGCGAGCAGGCGGGCGGGCGAGCACTACGCCGGCCAAAGAGGCGGGATGCGCAAGCCGTGGATCGATAGGGTGGTAGGTGGGTTTAGGCACATCTTCATATTTCTGCATTCCAATGCCATTTTTATGGCTTGTAAATTCATACAATGGTCCCTTAAGCCTTCACGTGAAGTTTCATGGCAAGACGACTCATTTTTTATTTTTTATGATTTTCAAAACTTTTTACGGTTCGGGGATTTTTTAAAATTTTTTCGGATGGAGTTTTGGCCCCAAACTTGGTAGTCATGATCCTTTGATTTTTGTTGGCATGCACAAAAAAATTCAGCTAAAAACTCAAAGTCTACAAGATTTTGTGACCATTCGAAAAAAGTGTCCCCATTTCAGACACTTTAATGACTACTGGCAGCAAACCTGTAAAATTTAAAATGCTCTTTAAGGGGGTGTGAATTCGTGACGTTTCATGAGGGATAGGGGGCCAATATAAGGGCCAAGTACCAGCACCCATCGCACATCATGTGCACACACCCCCCGGCCCCCCGATCGCCGGAACCCCAATGCCGTCGGTCAGGTTCTCCGACGATGCTCCGACGATGGTGCCCCTACGAAGAAAAGTGCGGCACCAGCACATGCCCGAGCCCAGCATGTGCTGTCGCAACCCTCGGTCTGATCTGATCTTAGACTGGGAATGAACTCCATATGCTTAGACTGGTAATGAACTCCGTATGCCTAAGTCAACCCACGAAACGAGTGTGCGAACGCTCAGCCGGTCAGAGGGGCGAGATGCGCAAGCCGGGGATCGGTCAGGTGCCCCTCTGTGTGCTCTCGATCCTGTTGCTGCCACAACCCTCTATCTAGGCCAATCTTAGAGTGGGAATGTACTCCGCATGCCTAAGCCAACTGACGAAACGAGCGGGCGGGAGGGCGGGCACTACGTCGGCCAGAGAGACAAGATGCGCAAGCCGTGGATCGATAGGGTGGTAGGCGGGTTTAGGCACATCTTCATATTTCTGCATGCCAATGCCATTTTTATGGCTTGTAAATTCATACAATGGTCCCTTAAGGCTTCACGTGAAGTTTCATGGCAAGACGACTCGTTTTTTATTTTTCATGATTTTTGAAACTTTTTACGGTTCTGGATTTTTTAAAATTTTTTCGAAAGGAGTTTTGGCCCCAAACATGGTAGACATGATCCTTGTATTTTTTTTGGCATGCACAAAAAAATTCAGCTAAAAACTCGAAGTGTACAAGATTTTGTGACCATTTGAAAAAAGTGTCCCCATTTTAGACACTTTAATGGCTACTGGCAGCAAACCTGTAAAATCTCAAATGCTCTTTAAGTGGGTGTGAATTCATGAGGTTTGATGAGGGATAGGGGGCCAATATAAGGGCCAAGTACCAGCACCCATCGCACATCATGTGCACACACCCCTCGGCCCCCCCGATCGCCAGAACCCCAATGCCGTCGGTTAGGTTCTCCGACGATGCTCCGACGATGGTGCCCCGACGAAGAAAAATGCGGCACCAGCACATGCCCGAGCCCAGCATATGCTGCCACAACCCTCAATCTGGTCTGATCTTAGACTGGGAATGAACTCCGTATGCTTAGACTGGGAATGAACTCTATATGCCAAAGTTAATCCACGAAATGAGCGCTCAGCCAACCAGAGGGGTGGGATGCGCAAGCCGGGGATCGGTCAGGCACATTCTGCGTGCCGCCAATCCTACTACTGTAACCCTTCACCCGATCCGATCTTAGACTGGGAATGAGCTCCGTATACCTAAGCCAACCGATGAAACAAGCGGGCGGGCAGGTAGGCACTACGCTGGCCAGAGAGACGAGATGCGCAAGCCATGGATCGATAAGGTGGTAGTTGGGTTTAGGCACATCTTCATATTTCTGTGTGCCAGAGCCATTTTTATGGCTTGTAAATTCATACAGTGGTCCCTTAAGCCTTCACGTGAAGTTTCATGGCGAGGCGACTCGTTTTTTATTTTTCATAATTTTTGAAACTTTTTACGGTTTGAGATTTTTTAAAATTTTTTCGAAAGGAGTTTTGGCCCCAAACTTGGTAGACATGATCCTTGTATTTTGTTTGGCATGGAAAAAAATTGAGCTAAAAACTCGAAGTGTAAAAGATTTTGTGAGCATTTGAAAAAAGTGTCCCCATTTCAGACACTTTAATGGCTACTGGCAGCAAACCTGTAAAATCTCAAATGCTCTTTAAGGGGGTGTGAGTTCTCAAGGTTTGATGAGGGATAGGGGGCCAATATAAGGGCCAAGTACCAGCACCCATCGCAAATCATGTGCGCACACCCCCAGCCCCCCCAATCGTCGGAACCCCAATGCCGCCGATCAGGTTCTCCGACGATGCTCCGGCGATAGTGCCGTGACGAAGAAAAATACGGCACCAGCACATGCTCGAGCCCAGCATGTGCTGCCGTAACCCTCGGTCCAGTCCGATCTTAGACTGGGAATGAACTCCGTATGCCTAATCCAACCGACGAAATAAGCGGGCGGGCAGGCAGGCGGGCACTACGTTGGCCAAAGAGACTTGATGCGCAAGCCGTGGATCAATAGGATGGTAGGTGGGTTTAGGCACATCTTCATATTTTTGCGTGCCAATGCCATTTTTATGGCTTGTAAATTCAAACAATGGTCGCTTAAGCCTTCACGTGAAGTTTCGTGGCAAGATGATTCGTTTTCTATTTTTCATGATTTTTAAAACTTTTTGCGGTTCGGGATTTTTAAAAATTTTTTTGGAAGGATTTTTAGCCCCAAACTTGGTAGACGTGATCCTTGTATTTTTGTTGGCATGCATAAAAAAATTCAGCTGAAAACTCGAAGTGTACAAGATTTTGTGACCATTTGAAAAAAGTGTCCCCATTTTAGACACTTTAATGGCTACTGGCAGCAAACCTGTAAAATCTCAAATGTTCTTTAAGGGGGTGTGAGTTCTCGAGGTTTCATGAGGGATACGGGGCCAATATAAGGGCCAAGTCCCAGCACCCATCGCACATCATGTGCGCACAACCCCCCGGCCCCCCGATCGCTAGAACCCCAATGCCGCCGATCAGGTTCTCCGGCTATGCTTCGGCGATGGTGCCCCGACGAAGAAAAATGAGGCACCAGCACATGCCCGAGCCCAGCATGTGCTGCGACAACCCTCGGTCCGGTCCGATCTGAGACTGGGAATGAACTCCGTATGCCTAATCCAACCGACGAAATAAGCGGGCGGGCAGGCGGGCGGGTACTACGTCGGCCAGAGAGACGGGATGCGCAAGCTGTGTATCGATAGGGTGGCAGGTGGGCTTAGGCACATCTTCATATTTCTATGTGCCAATGCCATTTTTATGGTTTGTAAATCCATACAATGGTCCCTTAAGCCTTCACGTGAAGTTTCATGGCAAGACGACTCGTTTTCTATTTTTCACGATTTTTGAAACTTTTTGCCGTTCGAGATTTTTTAAAATTTTTTCGGAAGGAGTTTTGGCCCTAAACTTGGTAGACGTGGTCCTTGTATTTTTGTTGGCATGCACAAAAAAATTCAGCTAAAAACTCGAAATGTACAAGATTTTGTGACCATTTGAAAAAAGTATCCCCATTTCAGACACTTTAATGGCTACTGGCAGCAAACTTTAAAATCTCAAATGCTCTTTAAGGTGGTGTGAGTTCTCAAGGTTTGATGAGGGATAGGGGGCCAATATAAGGGCCAAGTACCAGCACCCATCGGACATCATGTGCGCACACCCCCTCGGCCCCCTCGATCGCCGGAACCCCAATGCCATCGGTCAGGTTCTCCATCGATGCTCCGGTGATTGTGGCCCGACAAAGAAAAATGGGGCACCAGCACATGCCCGAGCCCAGCATGTGCTGCCGAAACCCTTGGTCTGGTCTGATCTTAGACTGGGAATGAACTTCGTATGCTTAGACTGGGAATGAACTCCGCATGCCTAAGTCAACCCATGAAACGAGCGTGCGGGTGCTCAGCCGGCCAGAGAGGCGGGATGCGCAAGCCGGGGATCGACCAGGTCCCCCTCTATGTGTTGCTGATCCTCCTATTGCAAGCCTTGATCTGGTCTGATCTTAGACTGGGAATGAACTCCGTATGCCTGAGCCAACCGATGAGATGAACGGATGGGCGGGCGGGTGGGCACTACGTCGACCAGAGAGATGGGATGCGCAAGCTGTGGATCGATAGGGTGGTAGGTGGGTTTAGGCACATCTTCATATTTCTATGTGCCAATGCCATTTTTATTGTTTGCAAATCCATACAATGGTCCCTTAAGCCTTCACGTGAAGTTTCATGGCAAGACGACTCGTTTTCTATTTTTCACGATTTTTGAAACTTTTTATGGTTCGGGTTTTTTGAAAATTTTTTTGGAAGGGGTTTTGGCCCCAAACTTGGTAGACGTGGTCCTTGTATTTTTGTTGGCATGCACAAAAAGATTCAGCTAAAAACTCGAAATGTACAAGATTTTGTGACCATTTGAAAAAAGTGTCCCCATTTCAGACACTTTAATGGCTACTGGCAGCAAACTGTAAAATCTCAAATGCTCTTTAAGGGGGTGTGAGTTCTCAAGGTTTGATGAGGGATAGGGGGCCAATATAAGGGCCATGTACCAGCACCCATCGCACATCATGTGCGCACACCCCCTCGGCCCCCTCGATCGTCGGAACCCCAATGCCGTCGGTCAGGTTCTCCGACGATGCTCCGACGGTGGTGCCCCGGCGAAGAAAAATGCGGCACCAGCACATGCCCGAGCCCAGCATGTTCTACTGGAACCCTCAGTCCAGTCCGATCTTAGACTGGGAATGAACTCCGTATGCTTAGACTGGGAATGAACTCCGTATGCCTAAGTCAACCCACGAAATGAGTGTACGGGTGCTCAACCGGCCAGAAGGGCGAGATGCGCATGCCGGGGATCGATCGGGTCCCCCTCTGCATGCTGCCAATCCTGCTGCCGCTACCCTTGGTCTAGTCTGATCTTAGACTGGGAATGAACTCCGTATGCCTAAGCCAACTAACGAAACGAGCGGGCGGGCAGGCGGGCACTACGTCGCCCAGAGAGACGGGATGCGCGAGCCGTGGATCGATAGGGTGGTAGGTGGGTTTAGGCACATCTTCATATTTCTGTATGCCAATGCCATTTTTATGGCTTGTAAATTCATACAATGCTCCCTTAAGCCTTCACGTGAAGTTTCATGGCAAGACGACTCGTTTTCTATTTTTCACGATTTTTAAAACTTTTTTGTGATTTGGGATTTTTTAAAATTTTTTTGGAAAGAGTTTGAGCCCTAAACTTGGTAGACATGATCCTTGTGTTTTTTTTGGCAAGCACAAAAAAATTCAGCCAAAAACTCGAAGTGTACCAGATTTTGTGACCATTTGAAAAAAGTGTCCCCATTTCGGACATTTTAATGGCTACTGGCAGCAAACCTGTAAAATCTCAAATGCTCTTTAAGGGGGTGTGAGTTCTTGAGGTTTGATGAGGGATAGGGGGCCAATATAAGGGCCAAGTACCAGCACCCATCGCACATCATGTGCGCACACCCCCCGGCCCCCCGATCGCCGGAACCCTAATGCCGTCGGTCAGGTTCTCCAACGATGCTCCGACGATGGTGCCCCGACGAAGAAAAATGGGGCACCAGCACATGCCCGAGCCTAGCATGTGCTGCCAGAACCCTCGGTCTGGTCTGATCTTAGACTGGGAATGAACTTCGTATGCTTAGACTGGGAATGAACTCCGCATGCCTAAGTCAACCAATGAAACGAGCGTGCGGGCGCTCAGTCGGCCAGAGAGGCGGGATGCGCAAGCTGGGGATCGATCGGGTACCCCTCTACGTGCTGCCGATCCTCCTGTTGCAAGCCTTGGTCCGGTCTGATCTTAGACTGGGAAGGAACTCCGTATGCCTGATCCAACCGACGAGATGAATGGACGGGCGGGTGGGTGGGCACTACGTCGACCAGAGAGACGGGATGCGCAAGCCGTGGATCGATAGGGTGGTAGGTGGGTTTAGGTACATCTTCATATTTCTACGTGCCAATGCCATTTTTATCGTTTGTAAATCCATACAATGGTCCCTTAAGCCTTCACATGAAGTTTCATGGCAAGACGACTCATTTTCTATTTTTCATGATTTTTAAAACTTTTTACGGTTCGGGTTTTTTGAAAATTTTTTTGGAAGGGGTTTTGGCCCCAAACTTGGTAGACGTGATCCTTGTATTTTTTTTGGCATGCACAAAAAGATTCAGCTAAAAACTCGAAGTGTACAAGATTTTGTGACCATTTGAAAAAAGTGACCCCATTTCAGATACTTTAATGGCTACTGGCAGCAAACCTGTAAAATCTCAAATGCTCTTTAAGGGGGTGTGAGTTCTTGAGGTTTGATGGGGGATAGGGGGCCAATATAAGGGCCAAGTACCAACACCCATCGCACATCATGTGCGCACACCCCCTGCCCCCCGATCACCAGCGATGCTCCGACGATGGTGCCCCGACGAAGAAAAATGCAGCACCAACACATGCCGCAACCTTCCGTCCGGTCCGATCTTAGACTAGGAATGAACTCCGTATGCTTAGACTGGGAATGAACTCCATATGCGTAAGTCAACCAACGAAACGAGCGTGCGGGCACTCAGCCGGCCATAGGGGCGGGATGCGCAAGCCGGGGATCGGTCGGGTCCCCCTCTGGTGCTGCCGATCCTGCTGTCGCAACCCTCGGTCTGGTCCGATCTTAGACTGGGAATGAACTCCGTATGCCTAAGCCAATCGATGAAACGAGCGGGCGGGCAGACGGGCGAGCACTACGTCAGCCAGAGAGACGGGATGCGCAAGCCGTGGATCGATAGGGTGGTAGGTGTGTTTAGGCACATCTTCATATTTCTACGTGCCAATGCCATTTTTATGGCATGTAAATTCATACAATGGGCCCTTAAGCCTTCACGTGATGTTTCATGGTAAGACGATTCGTTTTCTATTTTTCATGAATTTTGAAACTTTTTGCGGTTTGGGATTTTCTAAAATTTTTTTGGAAGGAATTTTGGCCCCAGACTTGGTAGACGTGATCCTTGTATTTTTGTTGGCATGCACAAAAATATTCAGGTAAAAACTCGAAGGGTACAAGATTTTGTGACCATTTGAAAATAGTGTCCCCATTTCAGACACTTTAATTGCTACTGGCAGCAAACCTATAAAATCTCAAATGCTCTTTAAGGGGGTGTGAGTTCTTGAGGTTTGATGAGGGATAAGGGGCCAATATAAGGGCCAAGTACCAGCACCCATCGCACATCATGTCCGCACACCCCCCGGCCCCCCCGATCGCCGGAACCCGAATGCCGCCGGAACCCGAATGCCGCCGGTCATATTCTCCGGTGATACTCCGACGATGGTGCCCCGGTGAAGAAAAATACGACACTAGCACATGGCTGAGCCCAGCATTTGCTGTCGCAACCCTCGGTCTGGTCTGATCTTAGACTGGGAATGAACTCCGTATGCTTAGACTGGGAATGAACTCCGTATGCCTAAGTCAATGCACGAAACGAGCGTGCGGGCGCTCTACCGGCCAGAGGGGCGAGATGCGAAAGCTGGGGATCGTTCGGGTCCCCCTCTGCGTGCTGTCGATCCTGCTGCTGCAACCCTTGGTCTGATCTGATCTTAGACTGGGAATGAACTCTGTATTTCGAAGCCAACCAACGAAATAAGTGAGCGGGAGGGCGGGCGGGCACTACGCCGGCCAGATAGACGGGATGGGCAAGTCGTGGATCGATAGGGTGGTAGGTTGGTTTAGGCACATCTTCATATTTCTGTGTGCCAATGCCATTTTTATGGCTTGTAAATTCATACAATGGTCCCTTAAGCCTTCTCGTGAAGTTTCATGGCAAGACGACTCGTTTTCTATTTTTCATGATTTTTGAAACTTTTTGCCGTTCGAGATTTTTTAAAATTTTTTCGGAAGGAGTTTTGGCCCCAAACTTGGTAGACGTGATCATTGTATTTTTTTTTTGCATGCACAAAGGAATTCAGCTAAAAACTCGAAGTGTACAAGATTTTGTGACCATTTGAAAAAAGTGTCCCCATTTTAGACACTTTAATGGCTACTGGCAGCAAACCTGTAAAATCTCAAATGCTCTTTAAGGGGGAGTGAGTTCTCGAGGTATGATGAGGGATAGGGGGCCAATATAAGGGCCAAGTACCAGCACCCATCGCACATCATGTGCGCACACCCCCCCCGGCCCCCCCGATCAACAGAACCCCATTGCTGCCAGTCAGGTTCTCCTGCAATGTTGCCCAGCCGAAGAAAAATGAGACACCAGCACATGCCTGAGCCCAGCATGTGCTGTCGCACCCCTTGGTCTGGTCCGATCTTAGACTGGGAATGAACTCCATATGCTTCGACTGGGAATGAACTCCGTATGCCTAAGTGAACCCACGAAACGAGCTTGAGGGCGCTCAGTTGGCCAGAGGGGCGGGAAATGCAAGGCGGGGATCGGCTGGGTCCCCCTCTGCGTGCTGTCGATCCTGCTACTGCACCCCTCAGTTCGGTCTGATCTTAGACTGGAAATGAACTCCGTATGCCTGAGCCAACCGACAAGACGAGCGGATGGGCGGGCGGGTGGGCACTACGTCGACCAGAGAGACGGGATGCGCAAGCCGTGGATCGATAGGGTGGTAGGTGGGTTTAGGTACATCTTCATATTTCTACATGCCAATGCCATTTTTATGGTTTGTAAATCCATACAATGGTCCCATAAGACTTCACGTGAAGTTTCATGGCAAGACGACTCGTTTTTCTATTTTTCACAATTTTTGAAACTTTTTGCGGTTTCAGTTTTTTGATAATTTTTTTGGAAGGGGTTTTGGCCCCAAACTTGGTAGACATGATCCTTGTATTTTTGTTGGCATGCACAAAAAAATTCAGCTAAAAACTCGAAGTGTACAAGATTTTGTGACCATTTGAAAAAAGTGTCCCCATTTCAGATACTTTAATGGCTGCTGGCAGCAAACTTGTAAAATCTCAAATGCTCTTTAAGGGGGTGTGAGTTCTCGAGGTTTGATGAGGGATAGGGGGCCAATATAAGGGCCAAGTACCAGCACCCATCGTACATCATGTGCGCACACCCCCCGGCCCCCCCGATCGCCTAAACCCCAATGCCGTCGGTCAGGTTCTCCGGTGATGCTCCGACGATGGTGCCCCGGCGAAGAAAAATGCGGCACTAGCACATGGCTGAGCCCAGCATGTGCTGTCGTAGACTGGGAATGAACTCTGTATGCTTATACTGGGAATGAACTCCGTATGCCTAAGTTAATGCACGGAACGATCGTGCGGGCGCTCTATCGGCCAGAGGGGCGGGATGCGAAAGCTGGGGATCGGTCGGGTCCCCCTCTGCGTGCTGTCGATCCTGCTACTGTAACCCTCGGTCTGATCTGATCTTAGACTGGGAATGAACTCCGTATTTCGAAGCCAACGAACGAAAGTGAGCGGGCGGGCGGGCGGGCACTACGCCAGCCAGAGAGACGGGATGCGCAAGTCGTGGATCGATAGGGTGGTAGGTGGGTTTAGGCACATCTTCATATTTCTGCTTGCCAATGCCATTTTTATGGCTTGTAAATTCATACAGTGGTCCCTTAAGCCTTCACGTGAAGTTTCATGGCAAGATGACTCGTTTTCTATTTTTCATGATTTTTGAAACTTTTTTCCGTTCGAGATTTTTTAAAATTTTTTCGGAAGGAGTTTTGGCCCCAAACTTGGTAGACGTGATCATTGTATTTTTGTTGGCATGCACAAAGTAATTCAGCTAAAAACTCGAAGTGTACAAGATTTTGTGACCATTTGAAAAAAGTGTCCCCATTTTAGACATTTTAATGGCTACTGGCAGCAAACCTGTAAAATCTCAAATGCTCTTTAAGGGCGTGCGAGTTCTCGAGGTTTGATGAGGGAAAAGGGGCCAATATAAGGGCCAAGTACCAGCACCCATCGTACACATGGGCGCACACCCCCACGGCCCTCCCGATCATCGCAACCCGATTGCTACCAGTCAGGTTCTCCTGCAACGGTGCCCAGGCGAAGAAAAATGAAACACCAGCACATGCCTGAGCCCAGCATGTGCTGCCGCAACCCTCGGTCTGGTCCGATCTTAGACTGGGAATGAACTCCGTATGCTTCGACTAGGAATGAACTTTGTATGCCTAAGTGAACCCACGAAACGAGCGTGCGGGTGCTCAGTCAGCCCGAGGGGCGGGAAACGCAAGGCGGGGATCGGCTGTGTCCGCCTCTGCATGCTGCCGATCCTGCTGCCACAACCCTCGATCCGGTCCAATCTTAGACTGGGTATGAACTCTGTATGCCTAAGCCAACCGACGAAACGAGCGGGCAGGCGGGCGGGCGGGCACTATGTCTGCCAAAGAGACGGGATGCACAAGCCGTGGATCAAAAGGGTGGATGGTGGGTTTAGGCAGATCTTCATATTTCTACATGCCAATGCCATTTTTATGGCTTGTAAATTCATACAATGGTCCCTTAAGCCTTCACGTGAAGTTTCATGGCAAGAAGAATCGTTTTCTATTTTTCACAATTTTGGAAACTTTTTACGGTCCGAGATTTTTTAAAATTTTTTCGAAAGCATTTTTGGCCCCAAACTTGGTAGACGTGATCCTTGTATTTTTGTTGGCATGCACAAAAACATGCAGCAAAAAACTCGAAGTGTACAAGATTTTTTGAAAAAAATTAAGCGCATTTCAGACACTTTAATGGCTACTGGCAGCAAACCTGTAAAATCTCAAATGCTCTTTAAGGAGGTGTGAGTTCTCAAGGTTTGATGAGGGATAGGGGGCCAATATAAGGGCCAAGTACCAGCACCCATTCCACATTATGTGCGCACACCCCCCTGGCCCCCCCGATTGTCGGAACACCAATGCCGCTGGTCAGGTTCTCCGGCGATGCTCCGACGATGGCGCCCCGACGAAGAAAAATGCAGCACCAGCACATGCACGAGCCCAGCATGTGCTATCGTAACCCTCGATCCGGTGCGATCTTAGATTGGGAATGAACCCCGTATGCTTAGACTGGGAATGAACTGTGAATGCCTAGGTCAACCCATGAAATGACCGTACGGGTGCCCCTCTGCGTGTTGCCGATCCTGCTATCGCAACCCTCCATCTGGTTCGATCTTAGACTGGGAATGAACTCCGTATGCCTAAGCCAACCAACAAAATGAGCGGGCGGACGGGCTGGCGGGCAGTACGCGGGCCAGAGAGGCGGGATGCGCAAGCCGTGGATCGATAGGGTGGTAGGTGGGTTTAGGCACATCTTCATATTTCTAGGTGCCAATGCCATTTTTATGGCTTGTAAATTCATACAATGGTCCCTTAAGCCTTCACGTGAAGTTTCATGGCAAGACGACTCGTTTTCTATTTTTCACGATTTTGGAAACTTTTTGCGGTTTGGGATTTTTTAAAAGTTTTTCGAAAGGAGTTTTGGCACAAACTTGGTTGACGCAATCCTTGTAATTTGTTCACAGGCACAAAAAAATTCAGCTAAAAACTCGAAGTGTACAAGATTTTGTGACCATTTGAAAAAAGTGTCCCTATTTCAGACATTTTAATGGCTACTAGCAGCAACCTGTAAAATCTCAAATGCTCTTTAAGGGGGTGTGAGTTCTCGAGGTTTGATAAGGGATAGGGGGCCAATATAAGGGCCAAGGACCAGCACCCATAGCACATCATGTGCGCACACCCCCCCGGCCCCCCCGATCGTCAGAACCCCAATGTCGCCGGTCAGGTTCTCCGGCGATGCTCTGGCGATAGTGCCCCGACGAACAAAAATGCGGCACCAACACATGCCTGAGCCCAGGATTTGCTGCCGCAACCTTCGGTCCGGTCTGATCTTAGTCTGGGAATGAACTTCGTAAGCCTAAGTCAACTCACGAAATGAGCGTGCGGGCACTTAGTCGGCCAGAGGGGCGGGATGCGCAAGCCGGGGATCGGTCGAGTCCCCCTCTACGTGCTACCGATCCTGCTACCGCAACCCTCAGTCCGATCTGATCTTAGATTGGGAATGAACTCCGTATACCTAAGCCAACCGACGAAATGAGCGGGCGGGCGGGCAATGCGCCGGCCAAAGAGATGGGATGCGCAAGTCGTGAATCGATAGGGTGGTATGTGGGTTTAGGCACATCTTCATATTTCTATGTGCCAATGCCATTTTTATGGCTTGTAAATTCATACAATGGTCCCTTAAGGCTTCACGTGAAGTTTCATGGCAAGACGACTCGTTTTCTATTTTTCATGATTTTTGAAACTTTTTGTGGTTCGGGATTTTTTAAAATTTTTTCGGAAGGGATTTTGGCCCCAAACTTGGTAGAGTGATCCCTATATTTTTCTTGGCATGCACAAAAAAACTCAGCTAAAAACTTGAAGTGTACAAGATTTTGTGACCATTTGAAAAAAGTGTCCCCATTTCAGACACTTTAATGGCTATAGGCAGCAAACCTGTGAAATCTCAAATGCTCTTTGAGGGGGTTTGAGTTCTCAAGGTTTTACAAGGGATAGGGGGCCAATATAAGGGCTAAGTACCAGCACCTATTGTACATCATGTGCGCACACCCACCCGGCCCCCCCGATCACCAGAACCCCAATGCCGTCGATTAGGTTCTCCGGAGATGCTCCGGCGATGGTGCCCCGGTGAAGAAAAATAATGTACCAGCACATGCCCGAGCCCAACATGTGCTACTACAACCCTTGGTCCGGTCCGATCTTAGACTGGGAATGAACTTTGTATGCTTAGACTGGGAATGAACTCCGTATGCCTAAGTCAACCCACGAAATGAGCGTACGGGCGCTCAGCCGGTCGAGGGGCGGGATGCACAATCCAGGGATCGATCGGGTCCCCCTCTGCATGCCGCCAATCCTGCTACCGCAACCCTCAGTTTGGTCCAATCTTAGAATGGGAATGAACTCTGTAAGCATAAGCCAACCGACGAAATGAGCTGACGGACGGGCGGGCGAGCACTACGCCGACCAGAGAGACAAGATGCGCAAGCTGTGGATCGATAGGGCGGTAGGTGTGTTTAGGCACATCTTCACATTTCTGCGTGCCAATGCCATTTTTATGGCTTGTAAATTCATACAATGGTCCCTTAAGCCTTCACGTGAAGTTTCATGGCAAGACGACTCGTTTTCTATTTTTCATGATTTTTGAAACTTTTTGCGGTTTGGGATTTTTTAAAATTTTTTCGGAAGGATTTTTGGCCCCAAACTTCGTAGACGTGATCCTTGTATTTTTGTTGGCATGGACAAAAAAATTCAGCTAAAAACTCGAAGTGTACAAGATTTTGTGACCATTTCAAAAAGTGTCCCCATTTCAGACACTTTAATGGCTACAGGCAGCAAACCTATAAAATCTCAAATGCTCTTTAAGGGGGTGTGAGTTCTCGAGGTTTGATGAGGGATAGGGGGCCAATATAAGGGCCAAGTACCAGCACCCTGCGCACATCATGTGCGCACACCGCCCCCCCGGCCCCCCCGATCGCCGTAACCCCAATGCCGCCGGTCAGGTTCTCCGGCGATGGTCCTTCGACGAAGAAAAATGCGGCACCAGCACATGCCCGAGCCCAGCATGTGCTGCCATAACCCTCGGTCCAGTCCGATCTTAGACTGGGAATGAACTCCGTATGCTTAGACTGGGAATGAACTCCGTATGCCTAAGTCAACCCATGAAACGAGCGTATGGGCGCTCAGTCGGCCAGAGGGGCGGGATGCGCAAGTCGGGGATCAACCGGGTCCCCCTATGCATGCTGCTGATCTTGCTGCTGCAACTCTCGGTCCGGTCCCATCTTAGACTGGGAATGAACTCCGTATGCCTAAGCCAACCGACGAAACGAGCGGGCGGGCGGGCGAGCGGGCACTACACCGGCCAGAGAGATGGGATGCGCAAGCCGTGGATCGATAGGGTGGTAGGTGGGTTTAGGAACATCTTCATATTTCTGTGTGCCAATGCCACTCTTATGGCTTGTAAATTCAGACAATAGTCCCTTAAGCCTTCACGTGAAGTTTCATTGCAGGACGACTCGTTTTCTATTTTTCATGATTTTCAAAAGTTTTTAAGGTTCGGGATTTTTTAAAATTTTTTTGGAAGGTGTTTTGGTCCCAAACTTGGTAGACTTGATCCTTGAATTTTTTTTGGCATGCACAAAAAAATTCAACTAAAAACTCGAAGTGTAGAAGATTTTGTGACCATTTGAAAAAAGTGTCCCCATTTTAGACACTTTAATGGCTACTGGCAGCAAACCTGTAGAATCTGAAATGCTCTTTAAGGGGGTGTGAGTTCTCGAGGTTTGATGAGGGATAGGGGGCCAATATAAGGGCCAAGTACCAGCACCCATCGCACATCATGTGAGCACACCGCCCCTCGGCCCCTTCGATCGTCGTAACCCCAATGCCGCCAGTCAGGTTCTCCGACGATGCTCCAGTGATGCTGCTCCAACGAAGAAAAATGCAGCACCAGCACATGATCGAGCCCAGCATGTGCTGCCACAACCCTCGGTCCTGTCTGATCTTAGACTGGGAATGAACTCTGTATGCTTAGACTGGGAATGAACTTCGTATGCCTAAGTCAACCCATGAAACGGGCATTCGGGCGCTCAGCCGGCCAGAGGGGCG
Source organism: Durio zibethinus (assembly GCF_047325235.1). NCBI lineage: Eukaryota > Viridiplantae > Streptophyta > Magnoliopsida > Malvales > Malvaceae > Durio > Durio zibethinus. The sequence goes on from NC_143177.1 coordinate 14,159,937, forward strand.
CGATGTGCAAGTCGAGGATCGACTAGGTCCCCCTACGCGTGCTGTCGATCTTGCTGTCGCAACTCTCGGTCCGGTCCAATCTTAGACTGGGAATGAACTCCGTATGCCTAAGCCAACCGACGAAACGAACGGGCAGGCAGGCGAGCGAGCACTACGTCGGCCAGAGAGGCGGGATGCGCAAGCTGTGGATCGATAGGGTGGTAGGTGGGTTTAGGCACATCTGCATATTTCTGTGTGCCAATGCCTTTTTTATGGCTTGTAAATCCATACAATGGTCCCTTAAGCCTTCACATGAAGTTTCATGGCAAGACGACTCGTTTTCTATTTTTCATGATTTTTGAAACTTTTTACGGTTCGGGATTTTTTTAAATTTTTTCGGAAGGAGTTTTGGCCCCAAACTTGGTAGACGTGATCACTGTATTTTTGTTGGCGTGCACAAAGTAATTCAGCTAAAAACTCGAAGTGTACAAGATTTTGTGACCATTTGAAAAAAGTGTCCCCATTTTAGACACTTTAATGGCTACTGGCAGCAAACCTGTAAAATTTCAAATGCTCTTTAAGGGGGTGTGAGTTCTCGAGGTATGATGAGGGATAGGGGGCCAATATAAGGGCCAAGTACCAGCACCCATCGCACATCATGTGTGCACACCCCCCGGCCCCCCCGATCATCAGAACCCCATTGCTGCTAGTCAGGTTCTCCTACAATGGTGCCAAGGCGAAGAAAAATGAGACACTAGCACATGCCTGAGCCTAGCATGTGCTGTCGCAACCCTCGGTCTGGTCCGATCTTAGACTGGGAATGAACTCCGTATGCTTTGACTGGGAATGAACTCGGTATGCCTAAGTGAACCAACGAAACAAGCGTGCCGGCGCTCAGTCGGCCAGAGGGACGGGAAATGCAAGGCGGGGATCGGCTGGGTCCCCCTCTGCGTGCTGCCAATCCTGCTACCACAACCCTCGATCCGGTCCAATCTTAGAGTGGGAATGAACTCTATATGCCTAAGCCAACCGACAAAACGAGCGGGCAGACGGGCGGGCGGGCACTATGTCAGCCAGAGAGACGGGATGTGCAAGCCGTAGATCGATAGGGTGGATGGTGGGTTTAGGCAGATCTTCATATTTTTGCATGCCAATGCCATTTTTATGGCTTGTAAATTCATACAATGGTCCCTTAAGCCTTCACGTGAAGTTTTATGGCAAGAAGAATCGTTTTCTATTTTTCACAATTTTGGAAACTTTTTACGGTCTGAAATTTTTTAAAATTTTTTCGAAAGCATTTTTGGCCCCAAACTTGGTAGACGCGATCCTTGTATTTTTGTTGGCATGCACAAAAACATGCAGCTAAAAACTCGAAGTGTACAAGATTTTGTGACCATTTAAAAAAATTAAGCGCATTTCAGACACTTTAATGGCTACTGGCAGCAAACCTATAAAATCTCAAATGCTCTTTAAGGAGGTGTGAGTTCTCGAGGTTTGATAAGGGATAGGGGGCCAATATAAGGGCCAAGTACCAGCACCCATTCCACATCATGTGCGCACACCCCCCCGGCCCCCCCTATCATCGGAACACCAATGCCGCTGGTCAGGTTCTCCGGCGATGCTCCGACGATGGTGCCCCGACGAAGAAAAATGCGGCACCAGCACATGCTCGAGCCCAGCATGTGCTACTGCAACCCTCGATCCGGTGCGATCTTAGATTGGGACTGAACCCCGTATGCATAGACTGGGAATAAATTGCGAATGCCTAGGTCAACCCATGAAATGACCGTACGGGTGCCCATCTGCGTGCTGCCGATCCTGCTATTGAAACCCTCGGTCTGGTTCAATCTTAGACTGGGAATGAACTCCGTATGCCTAAGGCAACCAACGAAATGAGCGGGCGGACGGGCGGGCGGGCAGTACGCCGGCTAGAGAGGCGGGATGCGCAAGCCGTGGATCGATGGGTGGTAGGTGGGTTTAGGCACAACTTCATATTTCTAGGTGCCAATGCCATTTTTATGGCTTGTAAATTCATACAATGGTCCCTTAAGCCTTCACGTGAAGTTTCATGGCAAGACGACTCGTTTTCTATTTTTCATGATTTTGGAAACTTTTTACGGTTTGGGATTTTTTAAAATTTTTTCGAAAGGTGTTTTGGCACAAGCTTGGTTGACGCGATCCTTCTATTTTTGTTCACAGGCACAAAAAAATTCAGCTAAAAACTCGAAGTGTAAAAGATTTTGTGACAATTTGAAAAAAGTGTCCCTATTTCAGACACTTTAATGGCTACTGGCAGTAAACCTTTAAAATCTCAAATGCTCTTTAAGGGGGTGTGAGTTCTCGAGGTTTGATAAGGGATAGGGGGCCAGTATAAGGGCCAAGTACCAGCACCCATAGCAGATCATGTGCGCACACCCCCCCCGGCCCCCTCGATCGTCAGAACCCCAATGCCGTCGGTCAAGTTCTCTGACGATGCTCTGGCGATAGTGCCCCAGTGAACAAAAATGTGGCACCAGCACATGCCTGAGCCCAGGATTTGCTGCCGCAACCTTCGGTCTGGTCTGATCTTAGTCTGGGAATGAACTCCGTATGCTTAGACTGGGAATGAACTTCGTAAGCCTAAGTCAACTCACGAAATGAGCGTGCGGGCACTTAGTCTGCCAGAGGGGCGGGAGGCGCAAGCTGGAGATCGGCTGAGTCCCCCTCTACGTGCTACCGATCCTGTTACCGCAACCCTCAGTTTGGTCTGATCTTAGATTGGGAATGAACTCCGTATACCTAAGCCAACCAAAGAAATGAGCGGGCGGGCGGGCAATGCGCCGGCCAAAGAGACGGGATGCGCAAGCCGTGGATCGATAGGGTGGTATGTGGGTTTAGACACATCTTCATATTTCTATGTGCCAATGCCATTTTTATGGCTTGTAAATTCATACAATGGTCCCTTAAGCCTTCACGTGAAGTTTCATGGCAAGACGACTCGTTTTCTATTTTTCACGATTTTTGAAACTTTTTGTGGTTCGGGATTTTTTAAACTTTTTTCGGAAGGGATTTTGGCCCCAAACTTGGTAGACGTGATCCCTATATTTTTGTTGGCATGCACAAAAAAACTCAGCTAAAAACTTGAAGTGTACAAGATTTTGTGACCATTTGAAAAAAGTGTTCCCATTTCAGACACTTTAATGGCTACAGGCAGCAAACCTGTAAAATCTCAAATGCTCTTTAAGGGGGTTTGAGTTCTCAAGGTTTTACGAGGGATAGTGGGCAATATAAGGGCCAAGTACCAGCACCCATTGTACATCATGTGCGCACACCCACCCGGCTCCCCCGATCACCAGAACCTCAATGCCGTCGATTAGGTTCCCCGAAGATGCTCCGGTGATGGTGCCCCGGTGAACAAAAATATGGTACCAGCACATGCCCGAGCCCAACATGTGCTACTACAACCCTCGGTCTGGTCCGATCTTAGACTGGGAATGAACTCCGTATGCCTAAGTCAACCCATGAAACGAGCGTACGAGCGCTCAGCCGGCCGAGGGGCAAGATGCACAATCTGGGGATCGATCGGGTCCCCCTCTGCGTGCCGCCAATCCTGCTACCGCAACCCTCAGTTTGGTCCAATCTTAGAATGGGAATGAACTCTGTATGCATAAGCCAATCGACGAAACGAGCTGACGGACGGGCGGTCGAGCACTACGCCGACCCGAGAGACGGGATGCGCAAGCCGTGGATCGATAGGGTGGTAGGTGTGTTTAGGCACATCTTCATATTTCTGCATGCCAATGCCATTTTTATGGCTTGTAAATTCATACAATGGTCCCTTAAGCCTTCACATGAAGTTTCATGGCAAGACGACTCGTTTTCTATTTTTCATGATTTTTGAAACTTTTTGCGGTTTGGGATTTTTTAAAATTTTTTTGGAAGGAGTTTTGGCCCCAAACTTCGTAGACGTGATCCTTGTATTTTTGTTGGCATGGATAAAAAAATTCAGCTAAAAACTCGAAGTGTACAAGATTTTGTGACCATTTGAAAAAGTGTCCCCATTCCAGACACTTTAATGGCTACAGGCAGCAAACCTGTAAAATCTCAAATGCTCTTTAAGGGGGTGTGAGTTCTCGAGGTTTGATGAGGGATAGGGGGCCAATATAAGGGCCAAGTACCAGCACCCTGCGCACATCATGTGCGCACACCGCCCCCTGGCCCCCCGATCGTCGTAACCCCAATGTCGCCGGTCAGGTTCTCCGACGATGGTGCTTCGACGAAGAAAAATGCGGCACCAGCACATGCCCGAGCCCAGCATGTGCTGCCGTAACCCTCGGTCCAGTCTGATCTTAGACTGGGAATGAACTCCGTATGCTTAGACCGGGAATGAACTCCGTATGCCTAAGTCAACCCATGAAACGAGCGTATGGGCGCTCAGTCGGCCAGAGGGGCGGGATGCGCAAGTCGGGGATCGGTCGGGTCCCCCTATGCATGCTGTCGATCTTGCTGCCGCAACCCTCGGTTCGGTCCAATCTTAGACTGGGAATGAACTCTGTATGCCTAAGCCAACCGATGAAACGAGCGGGCGGGCGGGCGAGCGGGCACTACGCCGACTAGAGAGACGGGATGAGCAAGCCGTGGATCGATAGGGTGGTAAGTGGGTTTAGGCACATCTTCATATTTCTGTGTGCCAATGCCATTCTTATAGCTTGTAAATTCATACAATAGTCCCTTAAGCCTTCACGTGAAGTTTCATTGCAGGACGACTCGTTTTCTATTTTTCACGATTTTTGAAACTTTTTAAGGTTCGGGATTTTTTAAAATTTTTTCGGAAGGTGTTTTGGCTCCAAACTTGGTAGACATGATCCTTTTATTTTTGTTGGCATGCACAAAAAAATTCAACTAAAAACTGGAAGTGTAGAAGATTTTGTGACCAATTGAAAAAAGTGTCCCCATTTCAGACACTTTAATGGCTACTGGCAGCAAACCTGTAGAATCTGAAATGCTCTTTAAGGGGGTGTGAGTTCTCGAGGTTTGATGAGGGATAGGGGGCCAATATACGGGCCAAGTACCAGCACCCATCGCACATCATGTGCGCACACCGCCCCCCCGGCCCCCTCGATCGCCGTAACCCCAATGTCGCCAGTCAGGTTCTCCGACGATGCTCTGGCGATGGTGCTCCAACGAAGAAAAATGCAGCACCAGCACATGATTGAGCCCAGCATGTGCTGCCACAACCCTCGGTCCTGTCTGATCTTAGACTGGGAATGAACTCTGTATGCTTAGACTGGGAATGAACTTCGTATGCCTAAGTCAACCCATGAAACGGGCGCTCGGGCGCTCAGCCGGTCGGAGGGGTGGGATGCGTAAGTCGAGGATCAACTGGGACCCCCTATGCGTGCTATCGATCTTGCTGTCGCAACCCTCGGTCCAGTCCAATCTTAGACTGGGAATGAACTCCGTATGCCTAAGCCAACCGATGAAACCAACGGGCAGGCGGGCGAGCGGGCACTACGTCGATCGGAGAGACGGGATGCGTAAGCCGTGGATCGATAGGGTGGTAGGTGGGTTTAGGCACATCTGCATATTTCTGTGTGCCAATGCATTTTTTATGGCTTATAAATCCATACAATGGTCCCTTAAGCCTTCACGTGAAGTTTAATGGCAAGACGACTCGTTTTCTATTTTTCATGATTTTTGAAACTTGTTGCGGTTCGGGATTTTTTAAAATTTTTTTGGAAGGATTTTTGGCCCCAAACTTGGTAGACGTGATCCTGGTATTTTTGTTGGCATGCACAAAAAAATTCAGCTAAAAACTCGAAGTGTAGAAGATTTTGTGACCATTTGAAAAAAGTGTCCCCATTTCAAACACTTTAATGGCTACTGGCAGCAAACCTGTAAAATCTCAAATGCTCTTTAAGGGGGTGTGAGTTCTTGAGGTTTGATGAGGGATAGGGGGCCAATATAAGGGCCAAGTACCAGCACCCATTCCACATCATGTGCGCACACCCCCCGGCCCCCCCGATCACCGGAACCCCAATGCCGCCAGTTAGGTTCTCCGACGATGCTCCGGCGATGGTGCTCCGGTGAAGAAAAATGCGGCACCCACACATGCTCGAGCCAGCATGTGCTGCTGTAACCCTCGGTCCAGTCTGATCTTAGGCTGGGAATGAACTCCGTATGCTTCGACTGGGAATGAACTCCGTACGCCTAAGTCAACCCATGAAACGAGCATGCGGGCGCTCGGCCGGCCAGGGTGCGGGATGCGCAACTGGGGGATTGGCTGGGTCCCCCTATGCGTGCTACCGATCTTGCTACCACAACCCTCGGTTTGGTCCAATCTTAGACTGGGAATGAACTCCGTATGCTTAAGCCAACCGACGAAACGAACGGGCGGGCGGGCGAGCGGGCACTACGTCGACCAGAGAGACGGGATGCGCAAGCCGTGGATCGATAGGGTGGTAGGTGGGTTTAGGCACATCTTCATATTTTTGTGTGCCAATGCCATTTTTATGGCTTGTAAATTCATACAATGGTCCCTTAAGCCTTCACGTGAAGTTTCATGGCAAGACGACTCGTTTTCTATTTTTCACGTTTTTTGAAACTTCTTGAGGTTCAGGAATTTTTAAAATTTTTTTGGAAAGAGTTTTGGCCCCAAACTTGGTAGACGTGATCCTTGTATTTTTGTTGGCATGTACAAAAAAATTCAGCTAAAAACTTGAAGTGTACAAGATTTTCTGACCATTTGAAAAAAGTATCCCCATTTCAGACACTTTAATGGCTACTGGCAGCAAACCTGTAAAATCTCAAATGCTCTTTAAGGGGGTGTGAGTTCTTGAGGTTTGATGAGGGATAGGGGGCCAATATAAGGGCCAAGTACCAGCACCCATTCCACATCATGTGCGCACACCCCCCGGCCCCCCCGATCACCGGAACCCCAATGCCGCCAGTTAGGTTCTCCGACGATGCTCCGGCGATGGTGCCCCGACGAAGAAAAATGTGGCACCAGCACATGCCCGAGCCTAGCATGTGCTATCGAAACCTTTGGTCCGGTCTGATCTTACACTGGGAATCAACTCCGTACGCTTAGACTGGGAATGAACTTCGTATGCCTAAGTCAACTCACGGAACGAGCGTGCGGCCGCTTAGCCAGCTAGAGGGGTGGGATGCACAAGCCGGGGATCGGCCGGTTCCCCCTCTGTGTGCTACCGATCCTGCTACTGTAATCCTCTGTATCTCGTTCTGGTTCGATCTTAGACTGGGAATGAACTCTGTATGCCTAAGCCAACCGACGAAATGAGCGGGCGGCCAGGCAGGCGGGCACTACGTCGGCCAGAGAGACGGGATGCACAAGCCGTGGATCGATAGGGTGGTAGGTGGGTTTAGGCACATCTTCAAATTTCAGTGTGGCAATGCCATTTTTATGGCTTGTCAATTCAAACAATGGTCGCTTGAGCCTTCACGTGAAGTTTCATGGCAAGACGACGCATTTTCTATTTTTCATGATTTTTGAAACTTTTTACGGTTCAGGATTTTTTAAAATTTTTTCAAAAGGAGTTTTGGCACCAAAATTGGTCGACGTGATCCTTGTATTTTTTTTGGCATGCAAAAAAAAATTCAGCTAAAAACTCAAAGTGTACAAGATTTTGTGACCATTTGAAAAAAGTGTCCCCATTTTAGACACTTTAATGGCTAATGGCAGCAAACCTGTAAAATCTCAAATGCTCTTTAAAGGGGTGTGAGTTCTCAAGGTTTGATGAGGGATAGGGGGCCAATATAAGGGCCAAGTACCAGCACCAATCGCACATCATGTGCGCACACCACCCCCGGCCCCCCCGATCGTCGGAACCCCAATGCCGTCAGTCAGGTTCTCCGACGATGGTGCCCCGACGAAGAAAAATGCGGCACCAGCACATGCCCGAGTCTAGCTTGTGCTGTCGCAACCCTCGGTCCGGTCCAATCTTAGACTGGGAATGAACTTCATATGCTTAGACTGGGAATGAACTCCGTATGCCTAAGTCAACCCACAAAACGAGCGTGCGGGCGCTTAGTCGGCCAGAGGGGCGGGATGCGCAAGCCGGGGATCGACCGGGTCCCCCTCTGCGTGCTACCGATACTACTGCCGTGACCCTCGATCTGGTCTGATCTTAGACTGGGAATGAACTCTGTATGCCTAAGCCAACCGACGAAACGAACGGGCGGGCGGACAGGCGGGCACTACGCCGGCCAGAGAGGCGGGATGCGTAAGTCGTGGATCGATAGGGTGGTAGGTGGGTTTAGGCACATCTTCATATTGCTGCATGCCAATGCCATTTTTATGGCTTGTAAATTCATACAATGGTCCCTTAAGCATTCACGTGAAGTTTCATGGCAAGACAACTCGTTTTCTATTTTTCACGATTTTCAAAACTTTTTATGGTTCGTGATTTTTTAAAATTTTTTCGGATGGAGTTATGGCCCCAAACCTGGTAGACGTGATCCTTGTATTTTTGTTGGCGTGCACAAAAAAATTCAGCCAAAAACTCGAAGTGTACAAGATTTTGTGACCATTTGAAAAAAGTGTCCCCATTTTAGACGCTTTAATGGCTATGGTAGCAAACCTATAAAATCTCAAATGCTCTTTAAGGGGGTTTGAGTGCTCGAGGTTTGATGAGGGATAGGGGGCCAATATAAGGGCCAAGTACCAGCACCCATCGCACATCAAGTGCGCACACCACCCCCGGCCCCCCCGATCGTCGGAACCCCAATATCGTCGGTTAGGTTCTCCGGCGATGGTGCCCCGACGAAGAAAAATGCGGCACCAGCACATGCCCGAGTCTAGCATGTGCTGTCGGAACCCTCGGTCCGGTCCAATCTTAGACTGGGAATGAACTTCATATGCTTAGACTGGAAATGAACTCCGTATGCCTAAGTCAACCGACAAAACGAGCGTGCGGGCGCTCGTCGACCAGAGGGGCGGGATGCGCAAGCTGGGGATCAACCGGTCCCCCTCTGCGTGCTGCCGATACTACTGCCGTGACCCTCGGTCTGGTCTGATCTTAGACTGGGAATGAACTCTGTATGCCTAAGCCAACCGACGAAACGAACGGGCGGGCGGACAGGCGGGCACTACGCCGGCCAGAGAGGCGGGATGCGCAAGCCGTGGATCGATAGGGTGGTAGGTGGGTTTAGGCACATCTTCATATTGCTGCATGCCAGTGCCATTTTTATGGCTTGTAAATTCATACAATGGTCCCTTAAGCATTCACGTGAAGTTTCATGGCAAGACAACTTGTTTTCTATTTTTCATGATTTTCAAAACTTTTTATGGTTCGTGATTTTTTAAAATTTTTTCGGATGGAGTTTTGGCCCCAAACCTGGTAGACATGATCCTTGTATTTTTGTTGGCGTGCACAAAAAAATTCAGCCAAAAACTCGAAGTGTACAAGATTTTGTGACCATTTGAAAAAAGTGTCCCCATTTTAGACGCTTTAATGGCTATGGTAGCAAACCTGTAAAATCTCAAATGCTCTTTAAGGGGGTGTGAGTTCTCGAGGTTTGATGAGGGATAGGGGGCCAATATACGGGCCAAGTACCAGCACCCATCGCACATCATGTGCGCACACCGCCCCCCCGGCCCCCTCGATCGCCGTAACCCCAATGTCGCCAGTCAGGTTCTCCGACGATGCTCTGGCGATGGTGCTCCAACGAAGAAAAATGCAGCACCAGCACATGATTGAGCCCAGCATGTGCTGCCACAACCCTCGGTCCTGTCTGATCTTAGACTGGGAATGAACTCTGTATGCTTAGACTGGGAATGAACTTCGTATGCCTAAGTCAACCCATGAAACGGGCGCTCGGGCGCTCAGCCGGTCGGAGGGGTGGGATGCGTAAGTCGAGGATCAACTGGGACCCCCTATGCGTGCTATCGATCTTGCTGTCGCAACCCTCGGTCCAGTCCAATCTTAGACTGGGAATGAACTCCGTATGCCTAAGCCAACCGATGAAACCAACGGGCAGGCGGGCGAGCGGGCACTACGTCGACCGGAGAGACGGGATGCGTAAGCCGTGGATCGATAGGGTGGTAGGTGGGTTTAGGCACATCTGCATATTTCTGTGTGCCAATGCATTTTTTATGGCTTATAAATCCATACAATGGTCCCTTAAGCCTTCACGTGAAGTTTAATGGCAAGACGACTCGTTTTCTATTTTTCATGATTTTTGAAACTTGTTGCGGTTCGGGATTTTTTAAAATTTTTTTGGAAGGATTTTTGGCCCCAAACTTGGTAGACGTGATCCTGGTATTTTTGTTGGCATGCACAAAAAAATTCAGCTAAAAACTCGAAGTGTAGAAGATTTTGTGACCATTTGAAAAAAGTGTCCCCATTTCAAACACTTTAATGGCTACTGGCAGCAAACCTGTAAAATCTCAAATGCTCTTTAAGGGGGTGTGAGTTCTTGAGGTTTGATGAGGGATAGGGGGCCAATATAAGGGCCAAGTACCAGCACCCATTCCACATCATGTGCGCACACCCCCCGGCCCCCCCGATCACCGGAACCCCAATGCCGCCAGTTAGGTTCTCCGACGATGCTCCGGCGATGGTGCTCCGGTGAAGAAAAATGCGGCACCCACACATGCTCGAGCCAGCATGTGCTGCTGTAACCCTCGGTCCAGTCTGATCTTAGGCTGGGAATGAACTCCGTATGCTTCGACTGGGAATGAACTCCGTACGCCTAAGTCAACCCATGAAACGAGCATGCGGGCGCTCGGCCGGCCAGGGTGCGGGATGCGCAACTGGGGGATTGGCTGGGTCCCCCTATGCGTGCTACCGATCTTGCTACCACAACCCTCGGTTTGGTCCAATCTTAGACTGGGAATGAACTCCGTATGCTTAAGCCAACCGACGAAACGAACGGGCGGGCGGGCGAGCGGGCACTACGTCGACCAGAGAGACGGGATGCGCAAGCCGTGGATCGATAGGGTGGTAGGTGGGTTTAGGCACATCTTCATATTTTTGTGTGCCAATGCCATTTTTATGGCTTGTAAATTCATACAATGGTCCCTTAAGCCTTCACGTGAAGTTTCATGGCAAGACGACTCGTTTTCTATTTTTCACGTTTTTTGAAACTTCTTGAGGTTCAGGAATTTTTAAAATTTTTTTGGAAAGAGTTTTGGCCCCAAACTTGGTAGACGTGATCCTTGTATTTTTGTTGGCATGCACAAAAAAATTCAGCTAAAAACTTGAAGTGTACAAGATTTTCTGACCATTTGAAAAAAGTATCCCCATTTCAGACACTTTAATGGCTACTGGCAGCAAACCTGTAAAATCTCAAATGCTCTTTAAGGGGGTGTGAGTTCTTGAGGTTTGATGAGGGATAGGGGGCCAATATAAGGGCCAAGTACCAGCACCCATTCCACATCATGTGCGCACACCCCCCGGCCCCCCCGATCACCGGAACCCCAATGCCGCCAGTTAGGTTCTCCGACGATGCTCCGGCGATGGTGCCCCGACGAAGAAAAATGTGGCACCAGCACATGCCCGAGCCTAGCATGTGCTATCGAAACCTTTGGTCCGGTCTGATCTTACACTGGGAATCAACTCCGTACGCTTAGACTGGGAATGAACTTCGTATGCCTAAGTCAACTCACGGAACGAGCGTGCGGCCGCTTAGCCAGCTAGAGGGGTGGGATGCACAAGCCGGGGATCGGCCGGTTCCCCCTCTGTGTGCTACCGATCCTGCTACTGTAATCCTCTGTATCTCGTTCTGGTTCGATCTTAGACTGGGAATGAACTCTGTATGCCTAAGCCAACCGACGAAATGAGCGGGCGGCCAGGCAGGCGGGCACTACGTCGGCCAGAGAGACGGGATGCACAAGCCGTGGATCGATAGGGTGGTAGGTGGGTTTAGGCACATCTTCAAATTTCAGTGTGGCAATGCCATTTTTATGGCTTGTCAATTCAAACAATGGTCGCTTGAGCCTTCACGTGAAGTTTCATGGCAAGACGACGCATTTTCTATTTTTCATGATTTTTGAAACTTTTTACGGTTCAGGATTTTTTAAAATTTTTTCAAAAGGAGTTTTGGCACCAAAATTGGTCGACGTGATCCTTGTATTTTTTTTGGCATGCAAAAAAAAATTCAGCTAAAAACTCAAAGTGTACAAGATTTTGTGACCATTTGAAAAAAGTGTCCCCATTTTAGACACTTTAATGGCTAATGGCAGCAAACCTGTAAAATCTCAAATGCTCTTTAAAGGGGTGTGAGTTCTCAAGGTTTGATGAGGGATAGGGGGCCAATATAAGGGCCAAGTACCAGCACCAATCGCACATCATGTGCGCACACCACCCCCGGCCCCCCCGATCGTCGGAACCCCAATGCCGTCAGTCAGGTTCTCCGACGATGGTGCCCCGACGAAGAAAAATGCGGCACCAGCACATGCCCGAGTCTAGCTTGTGCTGTCGCAACCCTCGGTCCGGTCCAATCTTAGACTGGGAATGAACTTCATATGCTTAGACTGGGAATGAACTCCGTATGCCTAAGTCAACCCACAAAATGAGCGTGCGGGCGCTTAGTCGGCCAGAGGGGCGGGATGCGCAAGCCGGGGATCGACCGGGTCCCCCTCTGCGTGCTACCGATACTACTGCCGTGACCCTCGATCTGGTCTGATCTTAGACTGGGAATGAACTCTGTATGCCTAAGCCAACCGACGAAACGAACGGGCGGGCGGACAGGCGGGCACTACGCCGGCCAGAGAGGCGGGATGCGTAAGTCGTGGATCGATAGGGTGGTAGGTGGGTTTAGGCACATCTTCATATTGCTGCATGCCAATGCCATTTTTATGGCTTGTAAATTCATACAATGGTCCCTTAAGCATTCACGTGAAGTTTCATGGCAAGACAACTCGTTTTCTATTTTTCACGATTTTCAAAACTTTTTATGGTTCGTGATTTTTTAAAATTTTTTCGGATGGAGTTATGGCCCCAAACCTGGTAGACGTGATCCTTGTATTTTTGTTGGCGTGCACAAAAAAATTCAGCCAAAAACTCGAAGTGTACAAGATTTTGTGACCATTTGAAAAAAGTGTCCCCATTTTAGACGCTTTAATGGCTATGGTAGCAAACCTATAAAATCTCAAATGCTCTTTAAGGGGGTTTGAGTGCTCGAGGTTTGATGAGGGATAGGGGGCCAATATAAGGGCCAAGTACCAGCACCCATCGCACATCAAGTGCGCACACCACCCCCGGCCCCCCCGATCGTCGGAACCCCAATATCGTCGGTTAGGTTCTCCGGCGATGGTGCCCCGACGAAGAAAAATGCGGCACCAGCACATGCCCGAGTCTAGCATGTGCTGTCGGAACCCTCGGTCCGGTCCAATCTTAGACTGGGAATGAACTTCATATGCTTAGACTGGAAATGAACTCCGTATGCCTAAGTCAACCGACAAAACGAGCGTGCGGGCGCTCGTCGACCAGAGGGGCGGGATGCGCAAGCTGGGGATCAACCGGTCCCCCTCTGCGTGCTGCCGATACTACTGCCGTGACCCTCGGTCTGGTCTGATCTTAGACTGGGAATGAACTCTGTATGCCTAAGCCAACCGACGAAACGAACGGGCGGGCGGACAGGCGGGCACTACGCCGGCCAGAGAGGCGGGATGCGCAAGCCGTGGATCGATAGGGTGGTAGGTGGGTTTAGGCACATCTTCATATTGCTGCATGCCAGTGCCATTTTTATGGCTTGTAAATTCATACAATGGTCCCTTAAGCATTCACGTGAAGTTTCATGGCAAGACAACTTGTTTTCTATTTTTCATGATTTTCAAAACTTTTTATGGTTCGTGATTTTTTAAAATTTTTTCGGATGGAGTTTTGGCCCCAAACCTGGTAGACATGATCCTTGTATTTTTGTTGGCGTGCACAAAAAAATTCAGCCAAAAACTCGAAGTGTACAAGATTTTGTGACCATTTGAAAAAAGTGTCCCCATTTTAGACGCTTTAATGGCTATGGTAGCAAACCTGTAAAATCTCAAATGCTCTTTAAGGGGGTGTGAGTGCTCGAGGTTTGATGAGGGATAGGGGGCCAATATAAGGGCCAAGTACCAGCACCCATCGCACATCATGTACGCACACCCCCTCGACTCCCTCGATCGTCGAAACTCTAATGCCGCCAGTCAGGTTCACCGATGATGCTCCAGTGATGGTGCCTCGACGAAGAAAAATGTGACACCAGCACATGCCTGAGCCCAGCATGTTCTGCCACAACCCTCGGTCCGGTCCAATCTTAGACTGGGAATGAACTCTGTATGCTTATACTAGGAATGAACTCTGTATCCTAAGTCAACCCACAAAACGAGTGTGCGGGCGCTCAGTCGGCCAGAGGGCCGGGATGCGTAAGCCGGGGATCGACTGGGTCCCCCTCTACATACTGCCAATCCTGCTGTTGCAACCCTCGGTCCGGTCTGATCTTAGACTGGGAATGAACTCCGTATGCCTAAGCCAACCGACGAAACGAGTGGGCGGGCACCACGCCGACCAGAGAGACGGTATACGTAAGCTGTGAATCGATAGAATGGTAGGTGGGTTTAGGCACATCTTCATGTTTCTACATGCCAATGCCATTTTTATGGCTGGTAAATTCGTACAATGGTCGCTTAAGCCTTCACGTGAAGTTTCATGGCAAGACGACTCGTTTTCTATTTTTCATGATTTTTGAAACTTTTTACAGTTCAGGATTTTTTAAAATTCTTTCAGAAGGAGTTTTGGCCCCAAACATGGTAGACGTGATCCTCGTATTCTTGTTGGCATGCACAAAAAAATTCAACTAAAAACTCAAAGTGTACAAGATTTTGTGACGATTTGAAAAAAGTGTCCCCATTTCAGACACTTTAATGGCTACTGGCAACAAACCTGTAAAATCTCAAATGCTCTTTAAGGGGGTGTGAGTTCTCGAGGTTTGATGAGGGATAAGGGGCCAATATAAGGGCCAAGTACCAGCACCCATTGCACATCATATGCGCACAACCCCTCGGCCCCCCCGATAGCTAGAACCCCAATGCCGTCGGTCAGGTTCTCCGACGATTATGCCCCGACGAAGAAAAATATGGCACCGGCACATGCCAGAGCCCAGCATGTGCTGCCGCAACCCTCGGTCCGGTCCAATCTTAGACTGGGAATGAAGTCCGCATGCTTAGACTGGGAATGAACTCCGTATGCCTAAGTCAACCCATGAAATGAGCGTGCGGGCGCTCAGCCGACCAAAAGGGCGGGATGCGTAAGCCGAGGATCGACCAGGTCACCCTCTGCGTGCTACCGATCCTGCAGTCGCAACCCTTGGTCTGATCCAATCTTAGACTGAAAATGAACTCCGTATGCCTAAGCCAACTGATTAAACAAGCAGGCGGGCGGCAGGCACTACGTCGACCAGAGAGACGGGATGTCTAAGCCGTGGATCGATAGGGCAGTAGGTGGGTTTAGGCACATCTTCATATTTCTGTGTGCCAATGCCATTTTTATGGCTTGTAAGTTGATACAATGGTCTCTTAAGCCTTCACGTGAAGTTTCATGGCAAGACGACTTGTTTTTTATTTTTCACGATTTTCAAAACTTTTTACGGTTCAGGATTTTTTAAAATTTTTTTTGAAGGAGTTTTGGCCCCAAACTTCGTAGACATGATCCTTGTATTTTTGTTGGCGTGCACAAAAAAATTCAGCTAAAAACTCAAAATGTACAAGATTTTGTGACCATTTGCAAAAAGTATCCCCATTTCAGACAGTTTAATGGCCACTGGCAGCAAACTTGTAAAATCTCAAATGCTCTTTAAGGGGTGTGAGTTCTCAAGGTTTGATGAGGGATAGGGGGCCAATATAAGGGCCAAGTACCAGCACCCATCGCACATCGTGTGCGCACACCCCCTGATCGCCGGAACCCCAATACCATCGGTCAGGTTCTTCGACGATGCTCCGGTGATAGTGCCTCGACGAAGAAAAATGTCGCACCAGCACATGCCTGAGCCCAGCATGTGCTGCTGCAATCCTTGGTCTGGTCCGATCGTAGACTGGGAATGAACTCCGTATGCCTAAGTCAACCCACGAAATGAGCGTGCAGGCGCTCAGCCAGCCAGAGCGGCGGGATGACCAAGCCGGGGATCGATCGGGTCCCTCTCTGCGTGCTACCAATCCTGCTACCGCAATTCTTGGTCCGGTCCGATCTTAGACTAAACTCTGTATGCTTAGACTGGGAATGAACTCCCTATGCCTAAGTCAACCATGAAACGAGCATGCGGGTGCTCAGCCGGCCAGAAGGGCGGGATGAGCAAGCCGGTGATCGATCGGGTCTCCCTCTGCGTGCTACCGATCCTGCTACCACAACCCTCTGTCCGGTCCAATTTTAGATAGGGAATGAACTCCGTATGCCTAAGCCAACTGATGAAACGAGCAGGAGGGCGGGTGGGCGGGCACTACGTCGGCCAGAGAAATGGGATGCGCAAGCCGTGGATCGATTGAGTGGTAGGTGGGTTTAGGCACATCTTTATATTTCTGCGTGCCAGTGTCATTTTTATGTCCTGTAAATTCATACAATGGTCCCTTAAGCCTTCACGTGAAGTTTAATGGCAAGACGACTTGTTTTCTATTTTTCACGATTTTTGAAACTTTTTATGGTTCGAGATTTTTTGAAATTTTTTCGGAAGGAGTTTTGGCCCCAAACTTGATAGATGTGATCCTTTTATTTTTCTTGGCATGCACAAAAAAATTCAGCTAAAAACTCGAAGTGTACAAGATTTTGTGACCATTTGAAAAAAGTGTCCCCATTTCAGACACTTTAATGGCTACTGGCAGCAAACCTGTAAAATCTCAAATGCTCTTTAAAGGGGTGTGAGATCTCAAGGTTTGATGAGGGATAGGGGGCCAATATAAGGGTGAAGTACCAGCACCCATCGCACATCATGCGTGCACACCCCCCGGCCACCCCGATCACCGGAACCCTAATGCCGTCGATCAAGTTCTTCGGTGATGCTCCGGTGATGGTGCCCCAACGAAGAAAAATGTCGCACCAGCACATGCCCAAGCCCAGCATCTACTGCTGCAACCCTTGGTCTGGTCTGATCGTAGACTGGGAATGAACTCCGTATGCCTAAGTCAACCCATGAAACGAGCATGCGGGCGCTCAGCCTGCCAGAGGGGCGGGATGAGCAAGCCTGGGATCGATCGGGTCCCCTTTTGCGTGCTACCAATCGTACTGCTGCAACCCTCGGTCCGGTTTGATCTTAGATTGGGAATGAACTCCGTATGCCTAAGCCAACCGATGAAACGAGCGGGAGGGCGGGCGTGCAGGCACTACGTCAGCCAGAGAGACGGGATGCGCAAGCCATGGATCAATATGGTGGTAGGTGGGTTTAGGTGCATCATCATATTTCTGCATGCCAATGCCATTTTTATGGCTTGTAAATTCATACAATGGTCCCTTAAGCCTTCACGTGAAGTTTAATGGCAAGACGACTCGTTTACTATTTTTCACAATTTTTGAAACTTTTTGCGGTTCAGGATTTTTTAAAATTTTTTCAAAAGGATTTTTGGCCCCAAACTTGGTAGACATGATCCTTGTATTTTTCTTGGCATGCGTAAAAAAATTCAGCTAAAAACTGAAAGTGTACAAGATTTTGTGACCATTTGAAAAAAGTGTCCCCATTTCAGACACTTTAATGGCTACTGGCAGCAAACCTGTAAAATCTCAAATGCTCTTTAAGGGGGTATGAGTTCTCGAGGTTTGATGAGGGATAGGGGGCCAATATAAGGGCCAAGTACCAGCACCCATCGCACATCATGTGCGCACACCCCCCGACCCCCCCGATCGTCAGAACCCCAATGCCGTCGGTCAGGTTCTCCGGTGATGTTCTGGCGATGGTGCCCCGACGAAGAAAAATGTGACGCCAACACATGCCTGAGCCCAGCATGGGTTGCCACAACCCTCGGTCCGGTTCGATCTTAGACTGGGAAAGAACTCTGTATGCTTAGACTGGGAATGAACTCCGTATGCCTAAGTCAACCCACGAAACGAGTGTGCGAGCGCTCAGCCGGCCAGAGGGGCGAGATGCGCAAGCCAGGGATCAGCCGGGTCCCCTTCGATGTGCTGCCGATCCTACTACCGCAACCCTCGATCCGATCCGATCTTAGACTGGGAATGGACTCCGTATGGCTACGCCAACCGAAGAAACGAGCGGGCGGGCGAGCGGGCGGGCACTATGCTAGTCAGAGAGACGGGATGCGCAAGCCATGGATCGAAAGGGTGGTAGGTGGGTTTAGGTGCATCTTCATATTTCTACATGCCAATACCATTTTTATGGCTTCTAAATTCATACAATGGTACCTTAAGCCTTCACGTGAAGTTTCATGGCAAGACGACTCGTTTTCTATTTTTCACGATTTTTGAAACTTTTTAAGGTTTGAGATTTTTTAAAATTTTTTTGGAAGGAGTTTTGGCTCCAAATTTGGTAGACATGATCCTTGTATTTTTATTCACATGCATAAAAAAATTCAGTTAAAAATTCGAAGTGTACAAGATTTTGTGACCATTTGAAAAAACTATCCCCATTTGAGACACTTTAATGGCTACTGGTAGCAAACCTATAAAATCTCAAATGCTCTTTAAGGGGGTACGAGTTCTCGAGGTTTGTTGAGGTATAGGGGGCCAATATAAGGGCCAAGTACCAGCACCCATCGCACATCATGTGCGCACACCCCCCCGACCCCCCCGATCACCGGAACCCCAATGTTGCCGGTCAGGTTCTCCGGTGATGCTCCGACGATGGTGCCTCGACGAAGAAAAATGCGGCACCAGCACATGCCCAGCCCAGCATGTGCTGCCGCAACCCTCGGTCCGGTCTGATCTTAGATTGGGAATGAACTTCGTATGCTTAGACTGGGAATGAACTTCGTATGCCTAAGTCAACCCACGAAACGAACGTGCGGGCGCTCTGTCAGCCAGAGGGGCGGGATGCGCAAGCCAAGGATTGGCCGAGTCCCACTCTGCGTGCTGCCGACCCTGCTGCCGCAACCCTCAATTCGGTCAGATCTTAGACTGGGAATGAACTCCGTACGCCTAAGCCAACCGACGAAACGAGCGGGCGGGCACTACGCCGGCCAGAGAGACGGAATGCGCAAGCCATGGATCGATAGGGTGGTAGGTGGGTTTAGGCACATCTCCATATTTCTATGTGCCAATACCATTTTTATGGCTTCTAAATTCACACAATGGTCCCTTAAGCCTTAACGTGAAGTTTCATGGCAAGACAACTCGTTTTCTATTTTTCATGATTTTCGAATCCTTTTGCGGTTCGAGATTTTTTTGAAAATTTTTTCAGAAGGAGTTTTGGATCCAAACTTGGTAGAAATGATCCTTGTATTTTTTTGGCTTGCACAAAAAAAATCAGCTAAAAACTCGAAGTGTACAAGATTTTGTGACCATTTGAAAAAAGTCTCCCCATTTCAGACTCTTTAATGGCTACTGGCAGCAAACCTGTAAAATCCCAAATGCCCTTTAAGGGGGGGTGAGTTCTCGAGGTTTGATGAGGGATAGGGGGCCAATATAAGGGCCAAGTACCAGCACCCATCGCACATCATGTTCGCACACCCCCCCGGCCCCCCCGATCGTTGGAACCCCACTGCCGTCGGTTAGGTTCTCTGACGATGCTCCAATGATGGTGCCCTAGCGAAGAAAAATGTGGCACCAGCACATGCCCGAGCCCAGCATGTGCTGCCGTAACCCTCGATCCGATTCGATCTTAGACTGGGAATGAACTCTGTATACTTAGACTGGGAATGAACTCCGTATGCTGCAGTTAACCCACGAAATGAGCGTGCGGACGCTCAGCCAGCCAGAGGGGCGAGATGCGCAAGCCAGGGATCAGTTGGGTCTTTCTCTATGTGCTACCAATCCTACTGCCGCAACCCTCGGTCTGGTCTGATCTTAGACTGGGAATGAACTCCGTATGCCTAAGCCGTTTGAGCAAACGAGCGGGCAGGCGGGCACTACATCAGTCAAAGAGACGGGATGCGTAAGCCGTGGATCGATAGGGTGGTAGGTGGGTTTAGGCACATCTTCGTATTTCTGCATGCCAATGCCATTTTTATGGCTTGTAAATTCATACACTGGTCCCTTAAGCCTACACGTGAAGTTTCATGGCAAGACGACTCGTTTTCTATTTTTCATGATTTTCAAAACTTTTACGGTTCGGGATTTTTTAAAATTTTTTTGAAAGGAGTTTTTGTTAGCAGGCACAAAAAATTTCAGCTAAAAACTCGAAGTGTACAAGATTTTGTGACCATTTGAAATACGTGTTCCCATTTCAGACACTTTAATGGCTACTAGCAGCAAACCTGTAAAATCTCAAATACTCTTTAAGGGGGTGTGAGTTCTCGAGGTTTGATGAGGGGTAGGGGGCCAATATAAGGGCCAAGTACCAGCACCCTTTGCACATCATGTGCGTACACCCCCCTGGCCCCCCCGATCGCTGAAACCCCAATACCGATGGTCAGGTTCTCCGATAATGCTCCGACGATGGTGTCCTGATGAAGAAAAATGCAGCACCAGTGCATGATCGAGCCCAGCATGTGCTGCCGCAACCCTCGGTCCGATCCGATCTTAGATTGGGAATGAACTGCATATGCTTAGACTGGGAATGAACTCCGTTTGCGTAAGTCAACCCACGAAATGAGCGTGCGAGCGCTCAACCGGCCAGAGGGGCGGGATGAGCAAGCCAGGGATCAGTCGGGTCCCCCTCTAGGTGCTACCAATCCTACTATCGCAACCCTCGATCCGATCCGATCTTAGACTGGTAACGAACTCCGTATGCCTAAGCCAACCGACGAAACGAACGGGCGGGCGGGCACTACGTCGGCCAGAGAGACGGAATGCGCAAGCCATGGATCGATAGGGTGGTAGGTGGGTTTAGGCACATCTTCATATTTCTACATGCCAATACCATTTTTATGGCTTGTAAATTCACACAATGGTCCCTTAAGCCTTAACGTGAAGATTCATGGCAAGACGACTCGTTTTCAATTTTTCATGATTTTTGAAACCTTTTGCGGTTTGAGATTTTTTTAAAATTTTTTCGGAATGAGTTTTGGCCCCAAACTTGGTAGACATGATCCTTGTATTTTCTTTGGCTTGCACAAAAAAAATCAGCCAAAAACTCGAAGTGTACAAGATTTTGTGACCATTTGAAAAAAGTGTCCCCATTTCAGACTCTTTAATGGCTACTGGCAGCAAACCTGTAAAATCTCAAATGCTCTTTAAGGGGGGGGTGAGTTCTCGAGGTTTGATGAGGGATAGGGGGCCAATATAAGGACCAAGTACCAGCACCCATCGCACATCATGTGCGCACACCTCCCCGGCCCCCCGGCCCCCCCGATCATCGGAACCCCAATGCCGCCGGTCAGGTTCTCTGGTGATGCTCCGACGATGGTGCCCCGACGAAGAAAAATGCGGCACCAGCAAATGCCCGAGCCCACCATGTGCTGTCATAACACTCGGTCTGATCTGATCTTAGACTGGGAATGAACTCCGTATGCTTAGACTGGGAATGAACTCCGTATGACTAACTCAAGACATGAAACGAGCGTGCGGGCGCTCAGTCAGCCAGAGGGGTGGGATGCATAAGCTGAGGAT
The DNA here is from genome assembly GCF_047325235.1 of Durio zibethinus. Lineage (NCBI taxonomy): Eukaryota > Viridiplantae > Streptophyta > Magnoliopsida > Malvales > Malvaceae > Durio > Durio zibethinus. Next base: position 14,181,539 of record NC_143177.1, read on the forward strand.
CGTTCGAATCCCCTTCTGCGTGCTGTCGATCTTACTGCTACAACCCTCGATCTAGTCCAATCTTAGATTGGGAATGAATTCCGTATGCCTAAGCCAACCGACGAAATGAGCGAACGGGCGGGCGGGCACTATGCCGGCCAGAGAGACGGGATGCGCAAGCCGTGGATCGATAGGGTGGTAGGTGGGTTTAGGTACATCTTCATATTTCGGCATGCCAATGCTATTTTTATGGCTTGTAAATTCATACAATGGTCCCTTAAGCCTTCACGTGAAGTTTCATGGCAACACTCGTTTTCTATTTTCAATGATTTTTAGAACTTTTTAAGGTTCGAGATTTTTGAAAATTTTTTCGGAAGGAGTTTTGGTCCCAAACTTGGTAGATGTTATCCCTGTATTTTTGTTGGCATGCACAAAAAAAATAAGCTAAAAACTCGAAGTGTACAAGATTTTGTGACCATTTGAAAAAAGTGTCCCCATTTCAGATACTTTAATGCTACTGGCAGCAAACCTGTAAAATCTCAAATGCTCTTTAAGGGGGTGTGAGTTCTTGAGGTTTGATGAGGGATAGGGGCCAATATAAGGGCCAAGTAGCAGCACCCATCGCACATCATGTGCGCACACCCCCCGACCCCCCCGATCATCGAAATCCCAATGCCGTCTATCAGGTTCTCCGGCGATGCTCTGGCGATGGTGCCCCGATGAAGAAAAATGCAGCACCAGCACATGCCCGAGCCCAGCATATGCCGTCGTAACCCTCGGTCTGATCCAATCTTAGACTGGGAATGAACTCCGTATGCCTAAGCCAACCGATGAAATGAGCGGGTGGGCGGGCGGGCACTACGTCGGCCAGAGAGACGGGATGCGCAAGCCGTGGATCGATAGGATGGTAGGTGGGCTTAGGCACATCTTCATATTTTTGCATGCCAATGCCATTTTTATGGCTTGTAAATTCATACAATGGTCCCTTAAGCCTTCACGTGAAGTTTCATGGTAAGACGACTCGTTTTCTATTTTTCACGATTTTCAAAACTTTTTACTGTTCGGGATTTTTTAAAATTTTTTCGGAAGGAGTTTTGGCCCCAAACTTGGTAGACGTGATCCTTGTATTTTTGTTGGCTTGCAAAAAAACAATCAGTTAAAAACTCAAAGTGTACAAGATTTTGTGACCATTTGAAAAAAGTGTCCCCATTTCGGACACTTTAATGGCTACTGGCAGGAAACCTGTAAAATCTCAAATGCTCTTTAAGGGGGTGTGAGTTCTCGAGGTTTGATGAAGGATAGGGGGCCAATATAAGGGACAAGTACCAACACCCATCGCACAGCATTTGCGCACACCCCCCTGGCGCCCCCGATCACTGGAACCCTAATGCTGTCGGTCAGGTTCTCTGGTGATGCTCCGGCAATGGTGCCCCGACGAAGAAAAGTAAGGCACCAGCACATACTCGAGGCCAGCAAGTGCTGTCCCAACCCTCGGTCCGATCTAATGTTAGACTGGGAATGAACTCCGTATTCTTAGACTCGGAATGAACTCCGTATGCCTAAGTCAACCCATGAAACGAGTGTGCGGGCGCTCAGCTAGCCAGAGGGGCGCAACGCGTAAGTCGAGGATCGATCGGGTCCCCCACTACGTGACACCGATCCTGCTGCCGCAACCCTTGATCCGGTCTGATCTTAGACTGGGAATGAACTCCATATGCCTAAGCCAACCGACGAAACGAGCGGGCGGGTGGGCGGGCGGGCACTACGCCGGCCAGAGAGACGGGATGCGCAAGCCATGGATCGATAGGGTGGTAGGTGGGTTTAGGCACATCTTCATATTTCTGCGTGCCAATGCCATTTTTATGGCTTGTAAATTCATACAATGGTCCCTTAAGCCTTCAGGTGAAGTTTCATGGTGAGACTACTCGTTTTCTATTTTTCATGATTTTTGAAACTTTTTGAGGTTCGAGATTTTTGAAAATTTTTTCGGAAGGAGTTTTGGCCCCAAACATGGTAGACGTGATCCTTGTATTATTGTTGGCATGCCCAAAAAAATTCAGCTAAAAACTCGAAGTGTACAAGATTTTGTGACCATTTGAAAAAAGTGTCCCCATTCTAGACACTTTAATGGCTACTAGCACCAAACCTGTAAAACCTCAAATGCTCTTTCAGGGGGTGTGGGTTCTCAAGGTTTGATGAGGGATAGGGGGCCAATATAAGGGCCAAGTACCAGCACCCATCGCACATCATGCGCGCACACCCCCCGGCCCCTCCGATCGCCGGAACCCCAACGCCGCAGGTCAGGTTCTCCGACGATGCTCCGACGATGGTGCCCCGACGAAGAAAAATGCGGCACCAGCACAAGCCCGAGCCCAGTATGTGCTACCGTAACCCTCGGTCTGGTCTGATCTTAGATTGGGAATGAACTCTGTATGCTTAGACTGGGAATGAACTCCGTATGCCTAAGCCAACCGATGAAACGAGCGGGTGGGCGGGCACTACGCCGGCCAGAGAGACGGGATGCGCAAGCCGTGGATCGATAGGGTGGTAGGTGGGTTTAGGCACATCTTCATATTTCTACGTTCCAATGCCATTTTTATGGCTTGTAAATTCATACAATGGTCCCTTAAGCCTTCACGTGAAGTTTCATGGCGAGACTACTCGTTTTCTATTTTTCACGATTTTTGAAACTTTTTGAGGTTCGAGATTTTTGAAAATTTTTTCGGAAGGAGTTTTGGCCCCAAACATGGTAGACGTGATCCTTGTATTGTTGTTGGCATGCACAAAAAAATTCAACTAAAAACTCAAAGTGTACAAGATTTTGTGACCATTTGAAAAAAGTGTCCCCATTCTAGACACTTTAATGGCTACTGGCACCAAACCTGTAAAACCTCAAATGCTCTTTCAGGGGGTGTGAGTTCTCAAGGTTTGATAAGGGATAGGGGGCCAATATAAGGGCCAAGTACCAGCACCCATCGCACATCATGTGCGCACACCCCCCGGCCCCTCCGATCGCCGGAACCCCAACGCCGCAGGTCAGGTTCTCCGACGATCCTATGACGATGGTGCCCCGACGAAGAATAATACGGCACCAGCACAAGCCCGAGCCCAGCATGTGCTACCGTAATCCTCGGTCCGGTCTGATCTTAGATTGGGAATGAATTCTGTATGCTTAGACTGGGAATGAACCCGTATGCCTAAGCCAACCGACGAAACGAGCGGGCGGGCGGGCGGGTGGGCACTACGCTGGCCAGAGAGACGGGATGCGCAAGCTGTGGATCGATAGGGTGGTAGGTGGGTTTAGGATCTTCATATATCTACGTGCCAATGCCATTTTTATGGCTTGTAAATTCATACAATGGTCCCTTAAGCCTTCACGTGAAGTTTCATGGTGAGACGACTCGTTTTCTATTTTTCAAAAATTTTGAAACTTTTTGAGGTTCGGGATTTTTTAAAATTTTTTTGGAAGGAGTTTTGGCCAGAAACATGGTAGACGTGATCCTTGTATTGTTGTTGGCAAGCACAAAAAAATTCAGCTAAAAACTCGAAGTGTACAAGATGTTTTTGACCATTTCAAAAAAGTGTCCCCATTTCAGACACTTTAATGGCTACTGGCAGCAAACCTGTAAAATCTCAAAAGCTTTTTAAGGGGGTGTGAGTTCTCAAGGTTTGATGAGGGATAGGGGGCCAATATAAGGCCCAAGCACCAGCACCCATCGCACATTATGTGTGCACACCCCTCCGGTCCCCCCGATCGTCGGAACCCCAATGCTACCGGTCAGGTTCTCCAGCGATGCTCCGACGATGGTGCCCCGACGAAGAAAAATGTGGCACCAGCACATGCCTGAGCCCAGCATGTGCTGGCACAACCCTTTGTCTGGTCCAATCTTAGATTGGGAATGAACTCCGCATGCTTAGACTGGGAATGAACTCCGCATGCTTAGACTGGGAATGAACTCCGTATGCCTAAGTCAACCCACGAAACGAGCATACGAGCGCTCAACCGGCCAGAGGGGCGAGATGCGCAGGTCGAGGATCGGTCGGGTCCCCCTCTGCGTGCTGCCAATTTTGTTGCCGCAACCCTCGGTCTGATCTGATCTTAGACTTTGAATGAACTCCGTATGCCTAAGCCAACCGACGAAACGAGCGGACGGACGGGCGGGCACTACACCAGCCAGAGAGACGGGATGCGCAAGCCGTGGATCGATAGGGTGGTAGGTGGGTTTAGGGACATCTTCATATTTCTGCATGCCAATGCCATTTTTACGGCTTGTAAATTCATACAATGGTCCTTTAAGCCTTCACGTGAAGTTTCATGGCAAGACGACTCGTTTTCTCTTTTTCACGATTTTTGAAACTTTTTACGGTTCGGGATTTTTGAAAAATTTTTTCGAAGGAGTTTTGGCCCCAAACTTGGTAGACGTGATCCTTGTATTTTTGTTGGCATGCACAAAACAATTCAGCTAAAAACTCGAAGTGTACAAGATTTTGTGACCATTTGAAAAAAGTGTCCCCATTTCAGACACTTTAATGGCTATTGGCAGCAAACCTGTAAAATCTCAAATGCTCTTTAAGGGGGTGTGAGTTCTCGAGGTTTGATGAGGGATAGGGGGCCAATATAAGGGCCAAGTACCAGCACCCATCGTGCATCATGTGCGCACACCTCCCCGGCCCCCCCGATCGTCGGAACCCCAATACCGCTGGTCAGGTTCTCCGACGATGCTCCGACGATGATGCCCCGACGAAGAAAAATGTGACACCAACACATGCCTGAGCCCAGTATCTACTGCCGCAACCCTCGGTCCGGTCCGATCTTAGACTAGGAATGAACTCTGCATGCTTAGACTGGGATTGAACTCCATATGCCTAAGTCAACCCACGAAACGAGCGTGTGGGCACTCAGTCGGCCAGTGGGGCGGGATGCGCAGGCCGGGGATAGGCTGGGTCCCCCTCTCCGTGCTCCAATCATGCTGTGTAACCCTTGGTCCGATCTGATCTTAGACTGGGAATTAACTCCGTATGGCTAAGCCAACCGTCGAAACGAGCGGGCGGGCGGGCGAGCGAGCGGGCACTACGCCGGCCAGAGAGACGGGATGCGCAAGCAATGGATCGATAGGGTGGTAGGTGGGTTTAGGCACATCTTCATATTTCTACGTGCCAATGACATTTTTATGGCTTGTAGATTCATACAATGGTCTCTTAAGCCTTCACGTGAAGTTTCATGGCAAGGCGACTCGTTTTCTATTTTTGACGATTTTCGAAACTTTTTACGGTTCGAGATTTTTTAAAATTTTTTTGGAATGAGTTTTGGCCCAAAACTTTATAGACATGATCCTTGTATTTTTGTTGGCATGCACTAAAAACTTGAAGTGTACAAGATTTTGTGACCATTTGAAAAAGTGTCCCCATTTCAGACACTTTAATGGCTACTGGCAGCAAACCTATAAAATCTCAAATGCTCTTTAAGGGGGTGTGAGTTCTCGAGGATTGATGAGGGATAGGGGGCCAATATAAGGGCCAAGTACCAGCACCCATCGCACATCATGTGCGCACACCCCCCCTCGGCCCCCCCGATCGTCGGAACCCCTATGCCGCCGGTCAGGTTCTCAGACGATGCTCCGAGGATGGTGCCCCGATGAAGAAAAATGTGACACCAACACATGTTCGAGCCCAGTATGTGCTGCTGCAACCCTCGGTCCTGTCTGATCATAGACTGGGAATGAACTTCGTATGCTTAGACTGGGAATGAACTCCGTATGCCTAAGTCAAACCACGAAATGAGCGTGCGGGCGCTTAGCCGGCCAGAGGGGCAGGATGCGTAACCGCGGATCGGGCGGGTCCCCCTCTGCTTACTGCCGATCTTGGTACCGCAACCCTTGATCTGGTCAAATCTTAGACTGGGAATGAACTTCGTATGCCTAAGCCAACCGATGAAATGAGCGGGCGGGCGGGCACTATGCTGGCTAGAGCGACGGGATGCGCAAGCCGTGGATCGATAGGGTGGTAGGTGGTTTAAGGTACATCTTCATATTTCTGCATGCCAATGCCATTTTTATGGCCTGTAAATTCATACAATGGTCCCTTAAGCCTTCACGTGAAGTTTCATGGCAAGACGACTCGTTTTCTATTTTTCATGATTTTCGAAACTTATTGCGGTTCGGGATTTTTAAAATTTTTTCGGAAGGAGTTTTGGCCCCAAACTTGGTGGACGTGATCCTTGTGTTTTTGTTGGCATGCACAAAAAAAATCAGCTAAAAACTCAAAGTGTACAAGATTTTGTGACCATTTGAAAAAAGTGTCCCCATTTGAGACACTTTAATGGCTACTGGCAGCAAACCTGTAAAATCTTAAATGCTGCTTAAGGGGGTGTGAGTTCTCAAGGCTTGATGAGGGATAGGGGGCCAATATAAGAGCCAAGTACCAGCACCCATCGCACATCATGTGCGCACACCCCCGCCGACCCCCCAGATCGCTAGAACCCCAATGCCGCCGGTCAGGTTCTCTGGCGATGCTCCGGCGATGGTGCCCCAACGAAGAAAAATGTGGCACTAGCACATGCCCGAGCCTAGCATGTGCTACTGCAAGCCTCGGTCTGGTCCGATCTTAGACTGGGAATGAACTCCGTATGCTTTGACTGGGAATGAACTCCATATGCCTAAGTCAACCCACGAAACGAGCGTGCAGGCGCTCAGCCATCCAGAGGGGTGGGATGTGCAAGTCAGGGATTGGTCGGGTCCCCCTTTGCGTACTACCAATCCTGCTGCCATAACCCTCAGTTTGATCCAATCATAGACAGGGAATGAACTCTGTATGCCTAAGCCAACCGACAAAACGAGCGGGCGGGCAGGCTGACGGGCACTACGCCGGCCAGAGAGACGGGACGCGCAACCCGTGGATCGATAGGGTGGTAGGTGGGTTTAGGCACATCTTCATATTTCTGCATGCCAATGCCATTTTTATGGCTTGTAAATTCATACAATGGTCCTTTAAGCCTTCACGTGAAGTTTGATGGCAAGACGACTCGTTTTCTCTTTTTCACGATTTTCGAAACTTTTTACGGTTCGGGATTTTTTAAAATTTTTTCGGAAGGAGTTTTGGCCCGAAGCTTGGTAGGCATGATCCTTGTATTTTTTTTGGCATGTACAAAAAAATTCAGCTAAAAACTCGAAGTGTACAAGATTTTGTGACCATTTGAAAAAAGTGTCCCCATTTCAGACACTTTATTGGCTACTGGCAGCAAACCTGTAAAATCTCAAATGCTCTTTAAGGGGGTGTGAGTTCTCGAGGTTTGATGAGGGATAGGTGGCCAATATAAGGGCCAAGTACCAGCACCCATCGCACATCAAATGCGCACACCCCCCGGCCCCCCCGATCGTCGGAACCCTAATGTCGTTGGTCAGGTTCTCCGGTGATACTCCGACGATGGTGCCCCGACGAAGAAAAAAGTGACACCAGCACATGCCCGAGCCTAGCATGTGCTGCCACAACCCTTGGTCCGATCCGATCTTAGACTGGGAATGAACACCGTATGCTTAGACTGGGAATGAACTCCATATGCCTAATTCAACCCATGAAACGAGCGTGTGTGCGCTCAACCGGCCAGAGGGGCGGGATGCGCAACTGGGGATCGATTGGGTCCCCCTCTCCGTGCTGCCAATCCTGCTGCCATAACCCTCGGTCCGGTCTGATCTTAGACTGGGAATGAACTCCGTATGCCTAAGCCAACCGACGAAACGAGCTAGCGGGCGGACGGGTGGGCACTACACCGGCCAGAGAGACTGGATGCGCAAGCCGTGGATCGATCGGCTGGTTGGTGGGTTTAGGCACATCATATTATTTCTGCGCGCCAATGTCATTTTTATGACTTCTAAATTCATACAATGGTCCCTTAAGCCTTCACGTGAAGTTTCGTGACAAGACGACTCGTTTTTTATTTTTCACGATTTTTGAAATTTTTTAAGGTTTGGGATTTTTTAAAATTTTTTCGAAAAGATTTTTGGCCCCAAACTTGGTAGACGTGATCCTTGTATCTTTTTTGGCATGCACAAAAAAATTCAGCTAAAAACTCGAAGTGTACAAGATTTTGTGACCATTTGAGAAAAGTGTCCCCATTTTATACACTTTAATGGCTACTGGTAGCAAACCTGTAAAATCTCAAATGCTCTTTAAGGGGGGGTGTGTTCTCGAGGTTTGATGAGGTATAGGTGGCCAATATAAGGGCGAAGTACCAGCACCCATCGCACATCATGTGCGCACACCCCCGCCAGCCGCCCCGATCGCTAGAACCCCAATACCGTCGGTCAGGTTCTCCGGCAATGCTCCGATGATGGTGCCCCGACGAAGAAAAATGTGACACCAGCACATGCCATAGCCCAGCATGAGCTATGGCAACCCTCGGTCTGGTACGATGTTAGACTGAGAATGAACTCTGTATGCCTAAGCCCACCGACGAAACGAGTGGGCGGGTGGGCGGGTGGGCACTACGCCGACCTGAGAGATGGGATGCGCAAGCCGTGGATCGATAGGGTGGTAGGTGGGTTTAGGCACATCTTCATATTTCTGCATGCCAATGTCATTTTTATGGCTTGTAAATTCATACAATGGTCCCTTAAGCCTTCACGTGAAGTTTCATGGCAAGACGACTCGTTTTCTATTTTGCACGATTTTTGAAACTTTTTGCGATTTGGGATTTTTTAAAATTTTTTCGGAAAGAGTTTTGGCCCCAAACTTGGTAGACGTGATCCTTGTATTTTTGTTGGCATGCACAAAACAATTCAGCTAAAAACTCGAAGTGTACAAGATTTTGTGATCATTTTAAAAAAATGTCCTCATTTCGGACACTTTAATGGCTACTGGCAGCAAACCTGTAAAATCTCAAATGCTCTTTAAGGGGGTGTGTGTTCTCGAGGTTTGATGAGGGATAGGGGGCCAATATAAGGAACAAGTACCAGCACCCATCGCACATCATGTGCGCACACCCCCCGGCCCCCCCGATCGCTGGAACCCCAATGCCGTCGGTCAGGTTCTCCGGCGATGCTCCGGTGATGGTCCCCCGGTGAAGAAAAATGTGGCACCAGCACATGCCCGAGCCCAATATGTGCTACCATAACCCTTGGTCCAGTCTTAGACTGGGAATGAACTCAGTATGCCTAGACTGGGAATGAACTCAGTATGCCTAGACTGGGAATGAACTCCGTATGCCTAGACTGGGAATGAACTCCGTCTGCCTAGGTCAACCCACGGAACGAGCGTGGGGGCGCTCAATCGACCAGAGGGGCGAGATGCGCAACCCGGGGATCGACTGGGTCCCCCTCTGTGTGCTGCCGATCCTGCTGTCGCAACCTTCAGCCTGATCTGATCTTAGACCGTGAATGAACTCCGTATGCCTAAGCCAACCGACGAAACGAGCGGGCGGGCAGGCGAGCACTACGTCAGCTAGAGAGACGGGATGCGCAAGCCATGGATCGATAGGGTGGTAGGTGGGTTTAGGCACATCTTCCTATTTCTGCATGCCAATACCATTTTTATGGGTTGTAAATTCATACAATGGTCCCTTCAGCCTTCACGTGAAGTTTCATGGCAAGACGACTAGTTTTCTATTGTTCATGATTTTTGAAACTTTTTACGGTTCGGGATTTTTTAAAATTTTTTCGAAAAGAGTTTTTGCCCTAAACTTGGTAGATGTGATCCCTGTATTTTTTTTGGCGTGCAGGAAAAAATTCAGCTAAAAAATCGAAGCATACAAGATTTTGTGACCATTTGAAAAAAGTGTCCCCATGTCAGACACTTTAATGGCTACTGACAGCAAACCTGTAAAAACTCAAATGCTCTTTAAAGGGGTGTGTGTTCTCGAGGTTTGATGGGGGATAGGGGGCTAATATAAGGGCCAAGTACCAGCACCCATCATACATCATGTGTGTACACCCCCTGGCCCCCCCGATCGCCGGAACCCCAATACCGTCGGTTAGGTTCTCCGGCAATGATCCGACGATGGTGCCCCGATGAAGAAAAATGTGGCACCAGCACATGCTCGAGCCCAGCATGAGCTGTTGTAACCCCCAGTCTGGTCCGATCTTAGACTGGGAATGAACTCCGTATGCCTAAGCCAACCGACAAAACGAGCAGGCGGGCGGGCGGGCAAGCACTATGCCAGCCAGAGAGACGGGATGCGTAACCCGTGGATCGATAGGATGATCGGTGGGTTTAGGCACATCATCATATTTCTGTGTGCCAATGCCATTTTTATCTGTTGTAAATTCATACAATGGTCCCTTAAGCCTTCACGTGAAGTTTAACGGCAAGACGACTCATTTTCTAATTTTCACGATTTTTGAAACTTTTTGCGGTTCGGAATTTTTTAAAATTTTTTCAGAAGGACTGTTGGCCCCAAACTTGGTAGATGTGATCCTTGTATTTTTGTTGGCTTGCACTAAAAAATTCAGCTAAAAACTTGAAGTGTACAAGATTTTGTGACCATTTGAAAAAAGTGTCCCCATTTCAGACACTTTAATGGCTACTGGCAGCAAACCTGTAAAATCTCAAATGCTCTTTAAGGGGGTGTGAGTTCTTCAGGTACGATGAGGGATAGGGGGCCAATATAAGGGCCAATACCAGCACCCATTGCACATAATGTGCACACACCCCCTGCTCCCTCGATCACCGGAACACCAATGCCGCCGGTTAGGTTCTCCGGGGATGTTTCGGTGTTAGTGCCCTGGCAAAGAAAACTACGGCACCAGCACATGCCCGAGCCCAGCATGTGCTGCCGCAACCCTCGGTCCGGTCCGATCTTAGACTGGGAATGAACTCCGTATGCCTAAGTCAACCCACGACACGAGCGGGCGGGCGGGCGAGCGAGTGGGCACTACGCCATCCAGAGAGACGGGATGCACAAGCCGTGGATCGATAGGGTGGTAGGTGGGTTTAGGCACATCTTCATATTTTTGCATGCCAATGCCATTTTTATGGCTTGTAAATTCATACAACGGTCCCTTAAGTCTTCACGGGAAGTTTTATGGCAAGACGACCCGTTTTCTATGTTTCACAATTTTTAAAACTTTTTGCGGTTCGGGATTTTTTAAAATTTTTTTGGAAGGTGTTTTGGACCCAAACTTGGTAGACGCCATCGTTGTATTTTTTTTGGCATGGACAAAAAAAATTCAGCTAAAAACTCAAAGTGTACAAGATTTTGTGACCATTTGAAAAAAGTGTCCCCATTTCAGACACTTTAATGGCTACTGGCAGCAAACCTGTAAAATCTCAAATGCTCTTTAAGGGGGTGTGAGCTCTCGAGGTTTGACGAGGGATAGGGGGCAATATAAGGGCCAAGTACCAGCACCCATCACACATCATGTGCGTACACCCCCACGGCCCCCCCGATCGTCGAAACCCCAATGCTACCGGTCAGGTTCTCCGACAATGCTTTGAAGATGGTGCCCCGGTGAAGAAAAATGCGGCACCAGCACATGCCTGAGCCCAGCATGTGCTGCTGTAACCCTCAGTCTGGTCTGATCTTAGACTGGGAATGAACTCCGTATGCTTAGACTGGGAATGAACTCCGTATGCCTAAGTCAACCCATAAAACAAGTGTACGGGCACTCAGCCGGCCAGAGGGGCGGGATGCGCATGCCGGAGATCGATCGGGTCCCCCTCTACGTGCTACCGATTTTGCTGCTGTAACCCTCAGTTCGATCTGATCTTAGATGGGGAATGAACTCCATATGCCTAAGCCAACCGACGACAAGAGTGGGCAGGCGGGTGGGCTCTACGTCGGCCAGAGAGACGGGATGCGCAAGCCGTGGATCGATAGGGTGGTAGGTGGGTTTAGGCACATCTTCATATTTCTGCATGCCAATACCATTTTTCTGCATGTCAATCCTACTGCTGCAACCCTCGATCCGGTCTGATCTTAGATTGGGAATGAACTCCGTATGCCTAAGCCAACCAACGAAACGAGCGGGCGGGCAGGCACTACGTCGGCCAGAGAGATGGGATGCGCAAGCCGTGGATCGATATGGTGGTAGGTGGGTTTAGGCACATCTTCATATTTCTGCATGCCAATACCATTTTTTTGGCTTGCAAATTCATACAATGGTCCCTTAAGCCTTCATATGAAGTTTCATGGCAAGATGACTCGTTTTCTATTTTTCCCAATTTTTGAAACTTTTTACGGTTTGAGATTTTTTAAAATTTTTTCGGAAGGATTTTTTTTCCCAAACTTGGTACACGCGATCTTTTTATTTTTGTTGGCATGCACCAAAAAATTCAGCTAAAAACTCGAAGTGTACAAGATTTTGTGACCATTTGAAAAAAGTGTCCCCATTTCAGACACTTTAATAGCTATTGGCAGCAAACCTGTAAAATCTCAAATGCTCTTTAAGGGGGTGTTAGTTCTCGAGGTTTGATGAGGGATAGGGGGCCAATATAAGGGCCAAGTGCCAGCACCCATCGCACATCACGTGCGCACACCCCCTGGCCCCCCTGATCCGTCGGTCCGGTTCTCTGACGATGCTCCGGCGATGGTGCCCCGACGAATAAAAATGCGGCACCAGCACATGCCCGAGCCTAGCATCTGCTGCCGCAACCCTCGGTCCGGTCTGATCTTAGACTGGGAATGAACTCCGTATGCTTAGACTGGGAATGAACTCTGAATGCCTAAGTCAACCCATGAAACGACCGTGCGGGTGCTCAACCGGCCAGAGGGGCGGGATACGCAAGCCAGGGATCGATCGGGTCCCCCTTTGCGTGCTGCCGATCCTGCTGCTGTAACCCTCGGTCTGGCCCAATCTTAGACTGGGAATGAACTCCATATGCCTAAGCCAACCGACGAAATGAGCAGGCAGGTAGGCTTGCACTACGCCGGCCAGAGAGACGTGATGCGCAAGCCGTGGATCGATAGGGTGGTAGGTTGGTTTAGGCACATCTTCATATTTTTTAGTGCCAATGCCATTTTTATGGCTTGCAAATTCATACAATGGTCCCTTAACCTTCACGTGAAGTTTCATGGCAAGACAACTCGTTTTTTATTTTTTATGATTTTCAAAACTTTTTGCGGTTCGGGATTTTTTAAAATTTTTTTGGAAGGAGTTTTGGCCCCAAACTTGGTAGACGTGATCCTTGTATTTTTGTTGGCATGCATAAAACAATTCAGCCAAAAACTCGAAGTGTACAAGATTTTGTGACCATTTGAAAAAAGTGTCCCCATTTCAGACACTTTAATGGCTACTGGCAGCAAACCTGTAAAATCTCAAATAGTCTTTAAGCGGGTGTGAGTTCTAGAGGTTTGATGAGGGATAGGGGGCCAATATAACGGCCAAGTACCAGCACCCATCGCACATCATGTGCGCACACCCCCGGCCCCCCTGATCGTTGGAACCCCAACGTAACCGATCTGGTTCTCCAATGATGCTCTGGCGATGGTGCCCCGATGAAGAAAAATGCGGCACCAGCACATGACCGAGGCCAGCATGTGCTGCCGCAACCCTCGGTCTGGTCTGATCTTAGACTAGGAATGAACTCCGTATGCCTAAGTCAACCCACGAAACAAGCGTGCGGGTGCTCAGCCTGCCATAAGGGCGGGATGCGCAAGTCAGGGATCGGCTGAGTCCCTCTCTATGTGCTACCGATCCTGCCGCCACAACCCTTGGTCTGATCCCACTACCGCAACCCTCGATCTGATCCAATCTTAGATTGGGAATGAATTCCGTATGCCTAAACCAATCGACGAAACGAGCGGGCGGACGGGCGGGCACTACATCGACCAGAGAGATGGGATGCACAAGCCATGGATCGATAGGGTGGTAGGTGGGTTTAGGCACATCTTAGACGTGATCCTTGTATTTTTGTTCGCATGCACAAAAAAATTCAGCTAAAAACTCGAAGTGTACAAGATTTTGTGACCATTTGAGAAAAGTGTCCCCATTTCAGACACTTTAATGGCTACTGGCAGTAAACCTGTAAAATCTCAAATGCTCTTTAAGGGGGTGTGAGTTATCGAGGTTTGATGAGGGATAGGGGGCCAATATAAGGGCCAAGTACCAGCACCCATCGCACATCATGTGCGCACACCACCCGGCCCCCCCGATCACCAGAACCCTAATGCCGCTAGTCAGGTTCTCCGACGATGCTCTGATGATGGTGCCCCGACGAAGAAAAATTTGGCACCAGCATATGCCCGAGCCTAGCATGTGCTGCCGCAACCCTCGATCAGGTCCGATCTTAGACTGGGAATGAACTCCGTATGCTTAGACTGGGAATAAACTCCGTACACCTAAGTCAACCCACGAAACAAGCGTGCAGGCGCTCAACTGGCCAGAGGGGCGGGATGTGCAAGCCGGGGATTGGTCGGGTCCCCCTTTGTGTGCTATCGATCTTGCTATCGTAACCCTCGGTCTGGTCTGATCTTAGACTAGGAATGAACTCCGTATACCTAAGCCAACCGACAAAACGAGCGGGTGAGCAGGCGGGCGGGCTCTACGTCGGCCAGAGAGACGGGATGCGCATGACGTGGATCGATAGGGTGGTAGGTTGGTTTAGGCACATCTTCATATTTCTGCCTGTCAATGCCATTTTTATGGCTTTTAAATTCATACAATGGTCTCTTAAGCCTTCACGTGAAGTTTCATGGCAAGATTACTCGTTTTCTATTTTTCATGAATTTTAAAACTTTTTGCGGTTCGGGATTTTTTAAAATTTTTTTGGAAGGAGTTTTGGCCCCAAACTTGGTAGACGTGATCCTTGTATCTTTGTTGGCATGCACAAAAGAATTCAGCTAAAAACTCAAAGTGTACAAGATTTTGTGACCATTTGAAAAAAGTGCCCCCATTTCAGACACTTTATTGGCTACTGGCAGCAAACCTGTAAAATCACAAATGCTCTTTAAGGGGGTGTGAGCTCTCAAGGTTTGATGAGGGTTAGGGGGCCAATATATGGACAAAGTACCAGCACCCATTGCACATCATGTGCGCACACCTCCCCTGCCCCCCCCGATCGTAGAAACCCCAATGCCGTCGGTCAGGTTCTCCGGCTATGCTCCGACAATGGTGCCTCGGTGAAGAAAAATGCGGCACTAGCACAAGCCTGAGCCCAGCATGTGCTACCGTAACCCTCGGTCTGGTTCGACCTTAGACTGAGAATAAACTCTGTATGCTTAGACTGGGAATGAACTCCGTATGCCTAAGTCAACCCATGAAACGAGCGTGCGGCGCTCAGCCTGCCAGAGGGGCATGATGCACAATCCGGGGATCGGTCGGGTCCCCCTCTGCGTGCTGCCGATCTTGCTGCCATAACCCTCAGTCCGGTCTGATCTTAGACTGGCAATGAACTCCGTATACCTAAGCCTACCGACGAAACGAGCGGGCGGGCGAGCGGGCGGGCACTGTGCCGGCCAGAGAGATGGGATGCGCAAGCCGTGGATCGATAGGGTGGTAGGTGGCTTTAGGGACTTCTTCCTATTTCTGCCTGCCAATGCCATTTTTATGGCTTGTAAATTCATACAATGGTCCTTTAACCTTCACGTGAAGTTTCATGGCAAGACGACTCGTTTTTTATTTTTCATGATTTTCAAAACTTTTTACGGTTCGAGATTTTTTAAAATTTTTTTGGAAGGAGTTTTCCCCCCAAACTTGGTAGACGTGATCCTTGTATCTTTGTTGGCATGCATAAAACAATTCAGCCAAAAACTCAAAGTGTACAAGATTTTGTGACCATTTGAAAAAAGTGTCCCCATTTCAGACACTTTAATGGCTACTGGCAACAAACCTGTAAAATCTCAAATACTCTTTAAGCGGGTGTGAGTTCTCGAGGTTTGATGAGGGATAGGGGGCCAATATAATGGCCAAGTACCAGCAGCCATCGCACATCATGTGCGCACACCCCTGGCCCCCCTGATCGTTGGAACCCCAACGTCGCCGATCTAGTTCTCCGATGATGCTCTGGCGATGGTGCCCTAATGAAGAAAAATGTGGCACCAGCACATGCCCGAGCCCAACATGCGCTGCCGTAACCCTTGGTCTGGTCCGATCTTAGACTAGGAATGAACTCCGTATGCCTAAGTCAACCCACGAAATGAGCGTGCGGGTGCTCAGCCTGCCATAGGGGCGGGATGCGCAAGTCGGGGATCGGCCGAGTCCCCGTTTACGTGCTACCGATCCTGCTGCCACAACCCTTGGTCTGATCCCACTACCGCAACCCTCGATCTGATCTGATCTTAGATTGGGAATGAACTCCGTATGCCTAAGCCAATCGACGAAACGAGCGGACGGGCGGGCGGGTGGGCGGGCACTACATCAGCCAGAGAGACGGGATGCACAAGCCGTGGATCGATAGGGTGGTAGGTGGGTTTAGGCACATCTTAGACGTGATCCTTGTATTTTTGTTGGCATGCACAAAAAAATTCAGCTAAAAACTCGAAGTGTACAAGATTTTGTGACCATTTGAAAAAAGTGTCCCCATTTCAGACACTTTAATTGCTACTGGCAGCAAACCTGTAAAATCTCAAATGCTCTTTAAGGGGGTGTGAGTTCTCGAGGTTTGATGAGGGATAGGGGGCCAATATAAGGGCCAAGTACCAACACCCATCGTACATCATGTGCACACACCGCCCGGCCCCCCCGATCGCTAAACCCTAATGCCGCCAGTCAGGTTCTCCGACGATGCTTCGATGTTGGTGCCCTGACGAAGAAAAATTTGGCACCAGCACATGCCCGAGCCTAGCATGTGCTGCCGCAACCCTCGGTTAGGTTTGATCTTAGACTGGGAATGAACTCCGTATGCTTAGACTGGGAATAAACTCCATACGGCTAAGTCAACCCACGAAACGAGCGTGCAGGCGCTCAACCGGCCAGAGGGGTGGGATGTGCAAGCCGGGGATTGGTCGGGTCCCCCTTTACGTGCTATCGATCTTGCTATCGTAACCCTTGGTCTGGTTCGATCTTAGACTAGGAATGAATTCCGTATGCCTAAGCCAACTGACAAAACGAGCGGGCGAGCAGGCGGGCGGGCACTACGTTGGCCAGAGAGACGGGATGCGATGACGTGGATCGATAGGGTGGTAGGTTGGTTTAGGCACATCTTCATATTTCTGCCTACCAATGCCATTTTTATGGCTTTTAAATTCATACAATGGTCCCTTAAGCCTTCACGTGAAGTTTAATGGCAAGATGACTCGTTTTCTATTTTTCATGAATTTGAAACTTTTTACAATTCGGGATTTTTTAAAATTTTTTTGGAAGGAGTTTTGGCCCCAAACTTGGTAGACGTGATCCTTGTATTTTTGTTGGCATGCACAAAAAAAATCAGCTAAAAACTGGAAGTGTACAAGATTTTGTGACCATTTGAAAAAAGTGTCCCCATTTCAGACAATTTATTGGCTACTGGCAGCAAACCTGTAAAATCACAAATGCTCTTTAAGGGGGTGTGAGCTCTCAAGGTTTGATGAAGGTTAGGGGGCCAATATATGGACAAAGTACCAGCACCCATTGCACATCATGTGCGCACAACTCCCCGCCCCCCCCGATCGTCGGAACCCCAATGCCGTCGGTCAGGTTCTCCGGCTATGCTCCGACGATGGTGCCTCGATGAAGAAAAATGCAGCACCAGCACATGCCCGAGCCCAGCATGTGCTACCGCAACCCTCAGTCTGGTTCAATCTTAGACTGAGAATACACTCCGTATGCTTAGACTGGGAATGAACTTCGTATGCCTAAGTCAACCCATGAAACGAGCGTGCGGGCGCTCAGCCTGCCAGAGGGGCATGATGCACAATCCGGGGATCGGTCGGGTCCCCCTCTGCATGCTGTCGATCCTGCTACCGCAACCCTCAGTCCGGTCTGATCTTAGACTGGGAATGAACTCCGTATGCCTAAGCCAACCGACGAAACGAGCGGGCGGGTGGGCACTATGCCGGCCAGAGAGACAGGATGCGCAAGCCGTGGATCGATAGGGTGGTAGGTGGCTTTAGGCACATCTTCCTATTTCTGCCTGCCAATGCCATTTTTATGGCTTGTAAATTCATACAATTTTCCCTTAAGCCTTCACGTGAAGTTTCATGGCTAGACGACTCATTTTCTATTTTTCACGATTTTTGAAACCTTTTACAGTTCAAGATTTTTTAAAATTTTTTCAGAAGGAGTTTTGGCCCCAAACTTGGTAGACGTGATCCTTGTATTTTTGTTGGCATGCACAAACAAATTCAGCTAAAAACTCGAAGTGTACAAGATTTTGTGACCATTTGAAAAAAGTGTCCCCATTTCAGACACTTTAATAGCTACTGGCAGCAAACCTGTAAAATCTCAAATGCTGTTTAAGGGGGTGTGAGTTCTCAAGGTTTGATGAGGGATAAGGGGCCAATATAAGGGCCAAGTACCAGCACCCATCGCACATCATGTGCGCACACCCCCCCGGCCCCCCGATCGTCGGAACCCCAATGCCACCGGTCAGGTTCTTCGATGATGCTCCGGTGATGGTGCCCCGGTGAAAGAAAATGCGACACCAGCACCTACCCGAGCCCAGCATGGGCTGCCACAACCCTTGGTCCAGTCCGATCTTAGACTCGAAATGAACTTTGTATGCTTAGACTGGGAATGAACTCCGTATGCCTAAGTCAACCCATCAAACGAGCGTGCGGGCGCTCAGCCAGCCAGATGGGCTGGATGCGCAAGTCGGGGATCGATCGGATCCCCCTCTGTGTGCTGCTGATCCTACTGCTGCAACCCTCGATCCGGTCCGATCTTAGACTGGGAATGAACTCCGTATGCCTAAGCCAATCGACGAAATGAGCGGACGGGTGGGCGGGCGGGCACTATGTCGCCCAGAGAGGTAGGATGCGCAAGCCGTGGATAGATAGGGTGGTAGTTGGGTTTAGGCACATCTTCATATTTCTGCATGCCAATGCCATTTTTATGGCTTGTAAATTCATACAATGGTCCCTTAAGCCTTCACGTGAAGTTTCATGGCAAGATGACTTGTGTTCTATTTTTCACGATTTTTGAAACTTTTTATGGTTCAAGATTTTTTAAAATTTTTTTGAAAAGAGTTTTGGTCCCGAACTTGGTAGACGTGATCCTTGTATTTTTTTTGGTGTGAACAAAAAAATTCAGCTAAAAACTCGAAGTGTACAAGATTTGTGACCATTTGAAAAAAGTGTCCCCATTTCAGACACTTTAACGGCTACTGGTAGCAAACCTGTAAAATCTCAAATGCTCTTTAAGGGGGTGTGAGTTCTCGAGGTTTGATGAAGGATAGGGGGTCAATATAAGGGCTGAGTAGCAGCACCCATCGCACATCATGTGCGCACACCCCCCGGCCCCCCGATCGTCGGAACCCTAATGCTGTCGGCCAGGTTCTCCGGCAATGCTCTGGCGATGGTGCCTCGACGAAGAAAAATGCGGCACCAACACAAGCCTTAGCCCAACACGTGCTGCCGTAACCCTCGGTCCGGTCTGATCTTAGACTGGGAATGAACTTCGTATGCTTAGACTGGGAATGTACTCCGTAAGCCTAAGTCAACCCACGAAATGAGCGTCCGGCCGCTCAGCCGGCTAGAGGGGTGGGATGCGCAAGCCGGGGATCGGTCGTGTCCCCCTCTATGTGCTGCCGATCCTGCTACCGCAACCCTCAATTAAGTCTGATCTTAGACTGGGAATGAACTTCGTATGCCTAAGCCAACTGACGGAATGAGTGGGCGGGCAGGCGGGAGGGCACTACGTCGGCCAGAGATACGGGATGCGCAAGCCGTGGATCGATAGGGTGATAGGTGGGTTTAGGCACATCTTCATATTTCTATGTGCCAATACCATTTTTATGGCTCGTAAATTCATACAATGGTCCCTTAAGCCTTCACGTGAAGTTTCATGGCAAGACGATTCATTTTTTATTTTTCACGATTTTTGAAACTTTTTTCGGTTTGCGATTTTTTTAAATTTTTTTGGAAGGAGTTGTGGCCCCAAACTTGGTAGACGTGATCCTTGTATTTTTTTTGGCATGCATAAAAAAATTCAGCTAAAAATTCGAAGCGTACAAGATTTTGCAACCATTTGAAAAAAGTGTCCCCATTTCAGACACTTTAATGGCTACTGGCAGCAAACTTGTAAAATCTAAAATGCTCTTTAATGGGGTGTGAGTTCTCGAGGTTTGATGAGGGATAGGGGGCCAATATAAAGGCCAAGTACCAGCACCCATCGCACATCATGTGCGCACACCCCCCTCGCCCCCTCGATCGTCGGAACCCCAATGCCGTCGGTCAGGTTCTCCGGTGATGCTCTGGTGATGGTGCCTCGACGAAGAAAAATGTGGCACCAGCACATGCCCGAGCCCAGCATGTGCTGCTGCAACCCTCGGTCTGGTCCGATCTTAGACTAGGAATGAACTCCGTATGCTTCGACTGGGAATGAACTTCGTATGCCTAAGTCAACCGATGAAACGAGCGTGCGGGCGCTCAGTCGGCCAGAGGGGCAGGATGCGCAAGCCAGGGATCAGCTAGTTTCCCTTCCGCATGCTGCCGATCCTGTTGCTGTAACCCTCAGTCCAGTCCGATCTTAGACTGGGAATGAACTCCGTATGCCTAAGCCAACCGACGAAACGAGCGAGCGGGCGGGTGAGCGCTACGCCGACCAGAGAAACGGGATGCGCAAGCCGTGGATCGATAGGGTGGCAGGTGGGTTTAGGCACATCTTCATATTTCTATGTGCCAATGCCATTTTTATGGCTTGTAAATTCATACAATGGTCCCTTAAGCCTTCACGTGAAGTTTCATGGTAAGACGACTCGTTTTCTATTTTTCATAATTTTTGAAACTTTTTGCGGTTCGGGATTTTTTAAAATTTTTTCTTAAGGAGTTTTGGCCCCAAAAATGGTAGACGTGATCCTTGTTTTTTTGTTGGCATGCACAAAAAAATTCAGCTAAAAACTCAAAGTGTACAATATTTTGTGTCCATTTGAAAAAAGTGTCCCCATTTCAGACACTTTAATGGCTACTGGCAGCAAACCTGTAAAATCTCAAATGCTCTTTAAGGGGGTGTGAGTTCTCGAGGTTTGATGAGGGATAAGGGGAAAATATAAGGGCCAAGTACCAGCACCCATCGCTCATCATGTGCGCACACCCCCCCCGCCACCCCGATCGTCGGAACCCTAATGCCGCCGGTCAGGTTCTCCGACGATGCTCCGACGATGGTGCCCCGACGAAGAAAAATGCAGCACCAGCACATGCTCAAACCCAGCATGTGCTATCGAAACCCTCGATCCGACTCGATCTTAGACTGGGAATGTACTCTGTATGGTTAGACTGGGAATGAACTCTATTTGCCTAAGTCAACCCACGAAATGAGCATGCGGGCACTCAACCGACCAGAGGGGTGAGATGCCCAAGCCGGGGATCGACCAGGTCCCCCTCTACGTGCTGCCGATCCTGCTGCCACAACCCACGGTCCGGTCTGATCTTAGACTTGGAATGAACTCCGTACGCCTAAGCCAACCGACGAAATGAGCGGGCGGACGGGCGGACGGGCGGGTGGGCACTATGCCGGCCAGAGAGACGGGATAAGCAAGCCATGGATTGATAGGGTTGTAGGTGGGTTTAGGCACATCTTCATATTTCTACGTGCCAATGCCATTTTTATTTCTTGTAAATTCATACAATGGTCTCTTAAGCCTTCACGTGAAGTTTCATGGCAAGACGACTCGTTTTCTATTTTTCATGATTTTTGAAACTTTTTACGGTTCAGGATTTTTTAAAATTTTTTCAGAAGGAGTTTTGGCCCCAAACTTGGTAGACGTTATCCTTGTATTTTTGTTGTCATGCACAAAAAAATTCAGCTAAAGACTCGAAGTGTACAAGATTTTGTGACCATTTGAAAAAAGTGTCCCCATTTCAGACACTTTAATGGCTACTGGCAGCAAACCTGTAAAATCTCAAATGCTCTTTAAGGGGGTGTGAGTATTGAGGTTTGATGAGGGATAGGGGGCCAATATAAGGGCCAAGTACCAGCACCCCTCGCACATCATGTGCGCACACCCCTCCCGACCCCCCCGATCGTCGGAACCCCAATGCCGTCTGTCAGGTTCTCCGGTGATGCTCCGGCGATGGTGCCCAGACGAAGAAAAATGCGGCACCAGCACATGCCCAAGCCCAGCATGTGCTACCGCAACCCTCGGTTCGGTCCGATCTTAGACTGGGAATGAACTTCGTATGCTTAGACTGGGAATGAACTCCGTATGCCTAAGCCAACCCACGAAACGAGTGTACAGGTGCTCAACCGGCCAGAGGGGCGGGATGCAAAAATCAGGGATCGACCGGGTCTCGCTCTGCGTGCTGCCAATCTTGCTGCTGCAACCCTCGATCTGATTCGATCTTAGACTGGGAATGAACTCCGTATGCCTAAGCCAACTGAGGACACGAGCGGGCGGGCAGGCGGGCATTATGCCATTTTTATGGCTTGTAAATTTATACAATGGTCCCTTAAAACTTCACGTGAAGTTTCATGGCAAGATGACTCGTTTTCTATTTTTCATGATTTTCAAAACTTTTTACGGTTCGGGATTTTTTAAAATTTTTTTGGAGGGAGTTTTGGCTCCAAACTTGGTAGACGTGATCCTTGTATTTTTGTTGGCCTGCATACAAAAATTCAGCTAAAAACTCGAAGTGTACAAGATTTTGTGACCATTTGAAAAAAGTGTCCCTATTTCAGACACTTTAATGGCTACTGGCACCTAACCTGTAAAATCTCAAATGCTCTTTAAGAGGGTGTCAGTTCTTGAGGTTTGATGAGGGATAGGGGGCCAATATAAGGGCCAAGTACCAGCACCCATCGCACATCATGTGCGCACACCCCCCCGGCCCCCCCGATCGCCGGAACCCCAATGCTGTTGGTCAGGTTCTACGACGATACTCCAACGATGGTGCCCCGACGAAGAAAAATGCGACACCAGCACATGCTCGAGCCCAACATGTGTTGCCGCAAACCTTGATCCGGTCCAATCTTAGACTGGGAATGAACTCCGTGTGCTTAGACTGGGAATGAACTCCGTATGCCTAAGTCAACCCATGAAATGAGCATACAGGCACTCAGCCGGCCAGAGGGGCGGGATGCGCAAGCCGAGGATCGGTCGGGTCCCCTTCTATGTGCTACCGATGCTACTGTCACAACCCTCGGTCTGGTCCGATCTTAGACTGGGAATGAACTTTGTATACCTAAGCCAACCGATGAAACGAGCGGGCGGGCGGGCGGGCACTATGCCAGCCAAAGAGACGGGATGCACGAACCGTGGATCGATAGGGTGGTAAGTGGGTTTAGGTACATCTTAATATTTCTGCATGCTAATGCCATTTTTATGGCTTGTAAATTCATACAATGGTCCCTTAGGCCTTCACATGCAGTTTCATGGCAAGATGACTCATTTTCTATTTTTCACGATTTTTGAAACTTTTTGCAGTTCGGGAATTTTTAAAATTTTTTTAGAAGGAGTTTTGGCCCAAAAATTGGTAAACATGATCCTTGTATTTTTTTTGGCATGTACAAAAAAATTCAACTAAAAACTCGAAGTGTACAAGATTTTGTGACCATTTGCAAAAAGCGTCCCCATTTCAGACACTTTAATGGCTACTGACAGCAAACTTGTAAAATCTCAAATGCTCTTTATGTGGGTGTGAGTTCTCTAGGTTTGATGAGGCATAGGGAGCCAATATAAGGGCCAAGTACCAGCACCCACCGCACATCATGTGCGCACACCCGATCGCTAGAACCCTATTACCGCCGGTCAAGTTCTTCGATGATGCTGCCATAACCCTCGGTCTGGTCTGATCTCAGACTGGGTATGAACTCCGTATGCTTAGACTGGGAATGAACTCCGTATGCCTAAGTCAACCCACGAAACGAGCGTGCGGGCGCTCAGCCGGCCAGAGGGATGGGATGCGCAAGCCGGGGATCGACCGGGTCCCCTTCTGCAACTGATCCTGCTACCGCAACCCTCAGTCCAGTCTGATCTTAGATTGGGAATGAACTCTGTATGCCTAAGCCAACCGATGAAATGAGTGGGCGGCCGAGCACTATGCCAGCCGGAGAGACGGGATGCGCAAGCCGTGGATCGATAGGGTGGTAGGTGGGTTTAGGCACATCTTCATATTTCTGCTTGCTAATGCCATTCTTATGGCTTGTAAATTCATACAATTGTCCCTTAAGCCTTCACGTGAAGTTTCATGGCAAGATGACTCATTTTCTATTTGTCACGATTTTTGAAACTTTTTGCAGTTCAAGATTTTTTAAAATTTTTTTGGAAGGAGTTTTGCCCCCAAACTTGGTAGATGTGATCCTTGTATTTTTGTTGGCATGCACAAAAAATTCAGCTCAAAACTCGAAGTGTACAACATTTTGTGACCATTTGAAAAAACTGTCCCCATTTCAGACATTTTAATGGCTACTGGTAGCAAACCTGTAAAATCTCAAATGCTATTTAAGGGGGTGTGAGTTCTCGAGGTTTGATAAGGGATAGGGGCCAATATAAGGGCCAAGTACCAGCACCCATCGCACATCATGTGCGCACCCCCCGACCCCCCTGATCGCCGGAACCCCAATGCCACCAATTAAGTTCTCCGGTGATGCTCCGACGATGGTGCCCTGGCGAAGAAAAACACGGCACCAGCACATGCCCGAGCCCAGCATGTGCTGCCGTAACCCTCGGTCTGGTCAAATCTTAGACTGGGAACGAACTCCGTATGCCTAAGTCAACCCACGAAACAAGCGTGCGGGCACTCAGCCGGCCAGAGGGGTGGGATACGCAAGTCGCAGATCGGTTGGGTCCCCCTCTGCATGCTGCCGATCCTGCTGCCACAACCCTTGGTCTGGACCAATCTTAGACTGGGAATGAACCCCGTATGCCTAAGCCAACTGACGAAACGAGCGGGCGGGCAGGTAGGCACTACGTCGGCGAGAGAGACGGGATGCGCAAGTCGTGGATCAATAGGGTGGTAGGTGTGTTTAGGCACATCTTCATATTTCTGTGTGCCAATGCCATTTTTATGGCTTGTAAATTCATACAATGGTCCCTTAAGCCTTCACGTGAAGTTTCATGGCAAGACAACTCATTTTCTATTTTTCATGATTTTTGAAACTTTTTGCGGTTCGAGATTTTTTAAAATTTTTTCGAAAGGAGTTTTGGCCCCAAACTTGGTAGACGTGATCCTTGTATTTTTTTTGGCATGCATAAAAAATTTAGTTAAAAACTCAAAGTGTACAAGATTTTGTGACCATTTGAAAAAAGTGTCCCCATTTCAGATACTTTAATGGCGACTGGCAGCAAACCTGTAAAATCTCAAATGCTTTTTAAGGGGGTGTGAGTTCTCGAGGTTTGATGATAGGGGGCCAATATAAGGGCCAAGTACCAGCACCCAGCGCACATCATGTGCGCACACCCCCCTCGGCCCCCCCGATTGCCGTAACCCCAATGCCGTCGGTCAGGTTCTCCGGTGATGCTCCGACGATGCTGCCCTGGTGAAGAAAAATGTGGCACCAGTACATTCTCGAGCCCAACATGTGCTGTCGTAACCCTCAGTCCGGTCTGATCTTAAACTGGGAATGAACTCCGTATGCTTAGACTGGGAATGAACTCCGTATGCCTAAGTCAACCCATGAAACGAGTGTGCGGGCGCTCAGCCGACCAGAGGGGCGGAATGCGCAAGTCGGGGATCGGTCGGGTCCCCCTCTACGTGTTGTCGTTCCTGCTGCCACAACACTCGATCCGGTCTGATCTTAGACTGGGAATGAACTCCGTATGCCTAAGCCAACCGAGAAAAATCAGCGGGCGGATGGGCGGGCACAACGCCGGCCAAAGAGACGGGATGCGCAAGTCGTGGGTCGATAGGGTGGTAGGTGGGTTTAAGCACATCTTCATATTTCTGCATGCCAATGCCATTTTTATGGCTTGTAAATGCATACAATGGCCCCTTAAGCCTTCACGTGAAGTTTCATGGCAAGACGACTCATTTTTTATTTTTCACGATCTTTGAAACTTTTTACGGTTCGAGATTTTTTTAAAATTATTTTGGAAGGGGTTTTGGCCCCAAACTTGGTAGTCGTGATCCTTGTATTTTTGTTGGCATGCATAAAAAATTCAGCTAAAAGCTCGAAGTGTACAAGATTTTGTGACCATTTGAAAAAAATGTCCCCATTTCAGACATTTTAATGGCTACTGGCAGCAAACCTGTAAAATCTCAAATGCTCTTTAAGGGGGTGTGAGTTCTCGAGGTTTGATGAGGGATAGGGGGCCAATATAAGGGTCAAGTACCAGCACCCATCGCACATCATGTGCGCATACCCCCTGGCCCCCCCGATCGTCGAAACCACAATGCTGCCGATCAGGTTCTCCAACGATGGTGCCCCGACGAAGAAAAATACGGCACAGCACATGCTCGAGCCGAATATGTGCTGTCGCAACCCTCGGTCCGGTCTGATCTTAGACTGGAAATGAACTCCGTATGCTTAGACTGGGAATGAACTCCATATGCCTAAGTCGACCCACGAAACGAGTGTGCAGGTGCTCAACAGGCCAGAGGGGTGAGATGCGCAAGCCGGGGATTGGTCGGGTCCCCGTCTGTGTGGTGCCAATCCTGCTACTGCAACCCTCAGTCTAGTCTGATCTTAGACTAGGAATGAACTCCGTATGCCTAAGCCAACCGACGAAAAGAACGGGCGGGCGGACAGGCGGGCATTACGTCGGCCAAAAGGACGGGATACGCAAGTCGTCGATCGATAGGGTGGTAGGTGGGTTTAGTACATCTTCATATTTCTACATGCCAATGCCATTTTTATGGCTTGTAAATTTATACAATGGTCCCTTAAGCCTTCACGTGAAGTTTCATGGCAAGACGACTTGTTTTCTATTTTTCACGATTTTTGAAATTTTTACAGTTCGAGATTTTTTAAAAGTTTTTTGGAAGGAGTTTTGACCCCAAACTTGGTAGACGTGATCCTTGTATTTATGTTGGCATGCACAAAAAAATTCAGCTAAAAACTCGAAGTGTACAAGATTTTGTGACCATTTGAAAAATGTGTCCCCATTTTAGACACTTTAATGGCTACTGGCAGCAAACCTGTAAAATCTCAAATGCTCTTTAAGGGGGTGTGAATTCTCGAGGTTTGACGAGGGATAGGGGGCCAATATAAGGGCCAAGTACCAGCACCCATCGCACATCATGTGCGCACACCCCCTCGACCCCCCGATCGCCGGAACCCGGATGCCGCCGTTCAGGTTCTCCGGTGATGCTCCGACGATGGTGCCCGGCGAAGAAAAATGCGACACCAGCACATGCACGAGCCCAGCATGTGCTGCCACAACCCTCAATCCGGTCTGATCTTAGACTGGGAATGAACTCTGTATGCTTAGACTGGGAATGAACTCTGTATGCCTAAGTCAACCCATGAAACGAGCGTACGGGTGCTCAGCCGGCCAGAGGGGCAGGATGCGCAAGCAGGGGATCGATCGGGTCCCCCTCTGCGTGCTGCCGATCCTACTTCAATAACCCTCAATCCAGTCCGATCTTAGACTGGGAATGAACTCCGTATGCCTAAGCTAACCGATGAAACGAGCGGACGGGCGGGCGGGCACTAGGCCGGTGAGAGAGGCGGGATGCGCAAGTCGTGGATCGATAGGGTGGTATGTGGGTTTAGGCACATCTTCATATTTCTACATGCCAATGCCATTTTTCTGGCTTGTAGATTCATACAATGGTCCCTTAAGCCTCCATGTGAAATTTCATCGCAAGATGACTCGTTTTTTATTTTTCATGATTTTTGAAACTTTTTGCAGTTTGGAATTTTTGAAACTTTTTAGAGTTCATCGATTTTTGAAACTTTTTACAGTTCGGGATTTTTAAAATTTTTTCGAAAGGAGTTTTAGCCCAAAACTTGGTAGACGTGATCCTTGTATTTTTGTTGGGATGCACAAAAAAAATCAGCTAAAAACTCGAAGTGTATAAGATTTTGTGACCATTTGAAAAAAGTGTCCCCATTTCAGACACTTTAATGGCTACTGGCAGCAAACCTGTAAAATCTCAAATGTTTTTTAAGGGGGTATGAGTTCTCGAGGTTTGATGAGGTCTAGGGGCCAATATAAGGGCCAAATACTAGCCCCCATCGCACATCATGTGCGCACACGCCCCCGGCCCCCCGATCGCCGGAACCCCAATGCCGCTGGTCGGGTTCTCCGGTGATGCTCCAGCGATGGTGACTCGACGAAGAAAAATGTGGCACCAGCACATGCCCGAGCCCAGCATGTGCTGCCGTAACCCTCGATCTAGTCTGATCTTAGACTGGGAATGAACTCCGTATGCTTAGGCTGGGAATGAACTCCGTATGCCAACGTCAACCCAGGAAACGAGTGTGCGGGCACTCAGTCGGCCAGAGGGGCGAGATGCACAAGCCGGGGATCGGCCAGGTCCCCCTCTGTGCGCTGTTGATCCTGCTGCCGCAACCCTGCATCTAGTCTTATCTTAGATTGGCAATGAACTCCATATGCGTAAGCCAACCGACAAAACGAGCGGGCAGACGGGCGGACGGGCGGGCACTACGTCAGCCAGAGAGACGGGATGCGCAAGCCATGGATCGATAGGGTGGTAGGTGGGTTTAGTGACATCTTCATATTTCTACGTGCCAATGCCATTTTTATGGCTTGTAAATTTATACAATGGTCCCTTAAGCCTTCACGTGAAGTTTAATGGCAAGACGACTTGTTTTCAATTTTTCAGGATTTTTGAAATTTTTATAGTTCGGGATTTTTTTAAAGTTTTTTGGAAGGAGTTTTGACCCCAAACTTGGTAGACATGATCCTTGTATTTATGTTGGCATGCACAAAAAAATTCAGCTAAAAACTCGAAGTGTACAAGATTTTGTGACCATTTGAAAAATGTGTCCCCATTTGAGACACTTTAATGGCTACTGGCACCAAACCTGTAAAATCTCAAATGCTCTTTAAGGGGGTGTGAGTTCTCGAGGTTTGATGAGGGATAGGGAGCCAATATAAGGGCCAAGTACCAGCACCCATCGCACATCATGTGCACACACCCCCCCGACCCCCCGATCACCCGAACCCAAATGCCGCCGTTCAGGTTCTCCGGTGATGCTCCGACGATGGTACCCGGCAAAGAAAAATGCGACACCAGCACATGCACGAGCCCAGCATGTGCTGCCACAACCCTAGGTCCGGTCTGATCTTAGACTGGGAATGAACTCTGTATGCTTAGACTCAGAATGAACTCCGATGCCTAAGTCAACCCACGAAACGAGCGTCCGGGTGCTCAGCCGGCCAGAGGGGCAGGATGCGCAAGCAGGGGATCGGCCGGGTCCCCCTCTACGTGCTGTCGATTCTACTTCTACAACCCTCAATCCAGTCTGATCTTAGACTGGGAATGAACTCCGTATGCCTAAGCCAACCGATGAAACGAGCGGGCGGGCGGGCGGGCACTAGGCTGGTGAGAGAGACAGGATGCGCAAGCCGTGGATCGATAGGGTTGTAGGTGGGTTTAGGCACATCTTCATATTTCTACATGCCAATGCCATTTTTATGGCTTGTAGATTCATACAATGGTCCCTTAAGCCTCCATGTGAAGTTTCATGGCAAGACGACTCGTTTTTTATTTTTCACGATTTTTGAAACTTTTTGCAGTTCGGAATTTTTGAAACTTTTTACAGTTCATCGATTTTTGAAACTTTTTGCAATTCGGGATTTTTAAAATTTTTTCAGAAGGAGTTTTAGCCCAAAACTTGGTAGACGTGATCCTTGTATTTTTGTTGGGATGCAAAAAAAAAAAATCAGCTAAAAACTCAAAGTGTACAAGATTTTGTGACCATTTGAAAAAAGTGTCCCCATTTCAGACACTTTAATGGCTACTAGCAGCAAACCTGTAAAATCTCAAATGCTTTTTAAGGGGGTGTGAGTTCTCGAGGTTTGATGAGGGATAGGGGCCAACATAAGGGCCAAGTACCAGCCCCCATCGCACATCATGTGCGCACACGCCCCCGGCCCCCCCGATCACCGGAACCCTAATGCCGCTGGTCAGGTTCTCCGGTGATGCTCCAACGATGGTGACCCGACGAAGAAAAATGCAGCACCAGCACATGCCCGAGCCCAACATGTGCTGCCGTAACCCTCGGTCTAGTCTGATCTTAGACTGGGAATAAACTCCATATGCTTATGCTGGGAATGAACTCTGTATGCCAACGTCAACCCACGAAACGAGTGTGCGGGCACTCAGTCGGCCAGAGGGGCGAGATGCGCAAGCCAGAGATCGGCCAGGTCCCCCTCTGTGTGCTGCCGATCCTGCTGCCATAACCCTTCATCCAGTCTGATCTTAGACTGGGAATGAACTCCGTATGCGTAAGCAAAAAGGCAAAACGAGCGGGTGGACGGGCAGACGGGCGGGCACTACGTCGGCCAGAGAGACGGGAAGGGCAAGCCGTGGATCGATAGGGTGGTAGGTGGGTTTAGGGACAGCTTCATATTTGTACGTGGCAATGCCATTTTTATGGCTAGTAAATACATACAATGGTCCCTTAAGCCTTCACGTGAAGTTTCATGGCAAGACCAGTCGTTTTCTATTTTTCACGATTTTTGAAATTTTTTATGGTTCGAGATTTTTTAAAATTTTTCGGAAGGAGTTTTGGCCCCAAACTTGGTAGACGTGATCCTAATATTTTTGTTGGCAGGAACAAAAAAATTCAGCTAAAAACTCAAAGTGTACAAGATTTTGTGACCATTTGAAAAAAGTGTCCCCATTTCAGACACTTTAATGGCTACTGGCAGCAAACCTGTAAAATCTCAAATGCTCTTTAAGGAGGTGTGAGTTCCCGAGGTTTGATAAGGGATAGGGGGCCAATATAAGGGCCAAGTACTAGCACCCATCGCACATCATGTGCGCACACCCCCCGGCCCCCCGGATCGTCGGAACCCCAAAGCTGTCGGTCAGGTTCTCCGGCGATGCTGCCTCGATGAAGAAAAATGCGGCACCAGCACATGCCCGAGCCCAGCATGTGCGGCCGCAACCCTTGGTCCAGTCCAATCTTAGACTGAGAATGAACTCCGTATGCTTAGACTGGGAATGAACTCCGTACGCCTAAGTCAACCCACGAAACGAGTGTGCGGGCGCTCAGTCGGCCAGAGGGGCGGGATGCGCAAGCCGGGGATCGATCAGGTCCCCCTCTTCGTGCTGCTGATCCTGCTACCACAACCCTCGGTCCAGTCTGATCTTACATTGGGAATGAACTCCGTATGCCTAAGCCAACCGACGGAATGAGCGGACGGGCGAGGGGGGCAGGCACTACGCCGGCCAGAGAGACGGGATGCGCAAGTTGTGGATCGATAGGGTGGTAGGTGGGTTTAGGCAAATCTTCATATTTCTATTTGCCAATGCCATTTTTATGGCTTGTAAATTCATACAATGGTCCCTTAAGCCTTTACGTGAAGTTTCATGGCAAGGCGACTCGTTTTCTATTTTTCACGATTTTCGAAACTTTTTACGGTTTGGGATTTTTTAAAATTTTTTCGGAAGGCATTTTGGCCCCAAACCTAGTAGACGTGATCCTTGTATTTTTGTTGGCATGCACAAAAAAGTTCAGCTAAAAACTCAAAGTGTACAAGATTTTGTGACCATTTGAAAAAAGTGTCCCCATTTCAGACACTTTAATGGCTACTGGCAGCAAACATGTAAAATCTCAAATGCTCTTTAAGGGGGCGTGAGTTCTTGAGGTTTTAATGAGGGATAGGGGGCCAATATAAGGGCCAAGTACCAGCACCATCGCACATCATGTGTGCACACCCCCCGGCCCCCTGGATCGTCGGGACCCCAATGCCGTCGATCAGGTTCTCCGATGATGCTCCGACGATGGTGCCCCGACGAAGAAAAATACGGCACCAGCACATGCCCGAGCCTAGCATGTGCTATCGCAACCCTCAGTCTGGTCCGATCTTAGACTGGGAATGAACTCTGTATGCTTAAACTGGGAATGAACTCCGTATGCCTAAGTCAACCCACGAAACGAGCGTGCGGGTGCTCAACCGGCCAGAGGGGCGGGATGCATAAGCCGGGGATCGACTGGGTCCCCCTATGCGTGCTATTGATCCTACTACCACAACCCTCAGTCCGGTCTAATCTTAGACTTGGAATGAACTCCGTATGCCTAAGCCAATCGACGAAACGAGCGGACGGGCAGACAGGTGGGCAGGCAATACATCGGCCTGAGAGACAGGATGCGCAAGCCATGGATCGATAGGGTGGTAGGTGGGTTTAGGCACATCGTCATATTTCTTCAGCTAAAAAATCGAAGTGTACAAGATTTTGTGAGCATTTGAAAAAAGTGTCCCCATTTCAGACACTTTAGTGGCTACTGGCAGCAAACCTATAAAATCTCAAATGCTCTTTAAGGGGGTGTGAGTTCTCAAGGTTTGATGAGGGATAGGGGGTGAATATAAGGGCCAAGTACCAGCACCCATCGCACATCATGTGCGCACACCCACCCGGACCCCCCATCGTCGGAACCCTAATGCCGTCGGTCAGGTTCTCCATTGATGCTCTGGTGATGGTGCCCTGGCGAAGAAAAATGCAGCACTAGCACATGCCCAAGCCCAGCATGTGCTGCCGCAACGCTCGGTCTGGTCTAATCTTAGACTGGGAATGAACTCCGTATGCCTAAGTCAACCCACAAAACGAGCGTGCGGGCGCTCAGCCGGCCAAAAGGGGGATGTCCAGGTCGGGAATCGATCGGGTCCCCCTCTACATGCTGCCGATTCTTCTGCTGCAACCCTCAGTTTGCTCCAATCTTAGATAGGGAATGAACTCCGTATGCCTAAGCCAACCGATGAAAAGAGCGAGCGGACGGGCGGGCACTATGCCGATCAGAGAGACGGGATGTGCAAGCCATGGATCGATAGGGTGGTAGGTGGGTTTAGGCACATCTTCATATTTCTACGTGCCAATGCCATTTTTATGGCTTGTAAATTCATACAATGGTCCCTTAAGCCTTCACGTGAAGTTTCATGGCAAGACGACTCGTTTTCTATTTTTCAAGATTTTCGAAACTTTTTGGGGTCGGGATGTTTTAAAATTTTTTTGAAAGGAGTTTTGCGCCCATACTTGGTAGACGTGATCCTTGTACTTTTCTTGGCATGCACAAAAAAAATCAGGTAAAAACTCAAAGTGTACAAGATTTTGTGACCATTTGAAAAATGTGTCCCCATTTCAAACACTTTAATGGCTACTGGCAGCAAACCTGTAAAATCTCAAATGCTCTTTAAGGGGGTGTGAGTTCGTGAGGTTTGATGAGGGATAGGGAACCAATATAAGGGCCAAGAACCAGCACCCATCGCACATCATGTGCGTACACCCCCTGGCCCCCCGATTGTCGGAACCCCAATGCCGCTGATCAGGTTCTCCGACGATGCTCCGACGATGGTGCCTCGACAGAGAAAAATGCAGCAACAGCACATGCTCGAGCCCAGCATGTGCTGCAGCAACCCTTGGTCCGATCTGATCTTAGACTGGGAATGAACTCCGTATGCTTAGACTGGGAATCAACTCCGTATGCCTAAGTCAACCCACGAAACGAGCGTGCGGGCGCTCAGTCGGCCAGAGGCGCGAGATGCGCAAGCTGGGGATCGACCGGGTCCACATCTGTGTGCTATCGATCCTGCTGCCGCAACCCTCCATCCGGTCCGATCTTAGACTGTGAATGAACTCCGTATGCCTAATCCAACAGACGGAACGAGCGGGCGGGCGGCAGGCGGGCGGGCACTACGCCGACCAGAGAGACGGAATGCGCAAGCCGTGGATTGATAGGGTGGTAGGTGGGTTAGGCACATCTTGATATTTCTCCATGCCAATGCGATTTTTATGGCTTGTAAATTCATACAATGGTCCCTTATGCCTTCACGTGAAGTTTCATGGCAAGACGACTCGTTTTTTATTTTTCACGATTTTTAAAACTTTTTGCGATTCGAGATTTTTGAAAATTTTTTCGGAAGGAGTTTTGGCCCCAAACTTGGTAGACGTGATCGTTGTATTTTTTTTCGCATGCCCAAAAACTTTCAGCTAAAAACTCGAAGTGTACAAGATTTTGTGACCATTTGAAAAAAGTGTCCCCATTTCAGACACTTTAATGGCTACTGGCAGCAAACCTATAAAATCTCAAACGCTCTTTAAGGGGGTGTGAGTTCTCAAGGTTTGATGAGGGATAGGGGCCAATATAAGGGCCAAGTACCAGCACCCATCGCACATCATGTGCGCACACCCCCCGGCCCCCCCGATTCTTGGAACCCTAATACCGTCAGTCAGGTTCTCCAGCGATGATCCAACGATGGTGCCCTGACGAAGAAAATTGCGATACCAGCACATGCCCGAGCCCAACATGTGCTACCGTAACCCTCGGTCCGGTCTGATCTTAGCCTGGGAATGAACTCCGTTTGCTTAGACTAGGAACGATCTTCGTATGCCTAAGTCAACCAACGAAATGAACGTGCGGGTGCTCAGCCGGCCAAAGGGGCAGGATGCGCAAGTCGTGGATCGGTCGGGTCCACCTCTGCGTGCTGCCGATCCTGCTGCTGCAACCCTTGGTTTGATCCGATCTTAGACTGGGAATGAACTCCGTATGCCTAAGCCAACCGATGAAATGACCAGGCGGGCGGGCACTACGTCGACCAGAGAGACGGGATGCGCAAGCCGTGGATCGACAGGGTGGTAGGTGAGTTTAGGCACATCTTTATATTTCTACATGCCAATGCCATTTTTATGGCTTGTAAATTCATACAATGGACCCTTAAGCCTTCACGTGAAGTTTCATGGCAAGATGACTCGTCTTCTATTTTTCATGATTTTTGAAACTTTCTGCGGTTCGGGACTTTTTAAAATTTTTTCGGAAGGAGTTATGGCCCCAAACTTCTTAGACGTGATCCTTGTATTTTTTTTGGCATGCAAAAAAAATTCAGCTAAAAACTCAAAGTGTACAAGATTTTGTGACCATTTGAAAAAAGTGTCCACATTTCAGACACTTTAATGGCTACTGGCAGCAAACTTGTAAAATCTCAAATGCTCATTAAGGGGGTGTGAGTTCTTGAGGTTTGATGAGGGATAGGGGCCAAATATAAGAGCCAAGTGCCAGCACCCATCGCACATCATGTGCGCACACGCCCCCCGACCCCCCCGATCACTAGAACCCCAATGCCGTCGGTCAGGTTCTCCGACGATGCTCCGAGGATGGTGCCCCGGTGAAGAAAAATGTGGCACCAGCACATGCCCGAGCCCAGCATTTGCAGCCACAACCCTCGGTCTGGTCTGATATTAGACTGGGAATGAACTTCATAAGCCTAAGCAACCCACGAAACGAGCATGCGGGCACTCAGTCGGCCAGAGGGGCGAGATGCGTAAGCTGGGGATAGGCCGGGTTCCCCTCTGCATGCTACGATCCTACTGCCACAACCCTCGATCCAGCTGATCTTAGACTGGGAATGAACTTCGTATGCCTAAGCCAACCGATTAAACGAGCGGGCGGGCGGGCGGGCACTACGTCGGCCAGAGAGACAGGATGGGCAAGCCGTGGATCGATAGGGTGGTAGGTGGGTTTAGTCACATCTTCATATTTTTGTGTGCCCATGCCATTTTTATGGCTTGTAAATTCATGCAATAGAACCTTAAGCCTTCACATGAAGTTTCATGGCAAGACGACTCGTTTTCTATTTTTCACAATTTTCCAAAATTTTTGTGGTTCAGGATTTTTTAAAATTTTTTCGAAAGGAGTTTTGGCCCCAAACTTGGTAGACGTGATCCTTGTATCTTTTTTGGCATGCATAAAAAAATTTAGCTAAAAACTCGAAGTGTATAAGATTTTCTGACCATTTGAACCCTGTATGCTTAGACTGGGAATGAACTCTATATGCTTAGACTGGGAATGAACACCGTATGCCTAAGTGAACCCACGAAACAAGCATACGGGCGTTCGATCGGCTAGAGGTGCAGGATGCGTAAGCCAGAAATCGGCCGGGTCCCCCTCTGCATGCTACCAATCCTGCTATCGCAACCCTTGGTCCGGTCTGATCTTAGACTGGGAATGAACTCCGTATGCTTAGACTGGGAATGAACTCCGTATGCCTAAGCCAACCGATGAAACGAACGGGCGGGAGGGTGGGCGGGCACTATGCCTACCAGAGAGACGGGATGCGCAAGCCGTGGATCGATAGGATGGTAGGTGGGTTTAGGCACATCTTCATATTTCTGCATGCCAATGCCATTTTTATGGCTTGTAAACTCATACAATGGTCCCTTAAGCCTTCACGTTAAGTTTCAGGGCAAGACGACCCATTTTTTACTTTTCATGATTCTCAAAACCTTTTACGGTTCGAGATTTTTTAAAATTTTTTGGAAGGAGTTTTGGCCCCAAACTTGGTAGACGTGAACCTTGTATTTTTGTTGGCATGCACAAAAAAATACAGCTAAAACCTTGAAGTGTACAAGATTTGGTGACCATTTGAAAAAAGTGTCCCCATTTCAGACACTTTAATAGCTACTGGCAGCAAACCTGTAAAATCTCAAATGCTTTTTAAGGGGGAGTGAGTTCTCGAGGTTTGATGAGGGATAGGGGGTCAATATAAGGCCAAGTACCAGCACCCATCGTACATC
This sequence comes from Durio zibethinus, assembly GCF_047325235.1. Taxonomy (NCBI): domain Eukaryota; kingdom Viridiplantae; phylum Streptophyta; class Magnoliopsida; order Malvales; family Malvaceae; genus Durio; species Durio zibethinus. The sequence continues at coordinate 14,218,164 of NC_143177.1, forward strand.
ATGTGCGCACACCCCCCCCGGCCCTCCCGATTGCCGGAACCCAATAGCCGTCGGTCAGGTTCTCCGACGATGCTCCGGCGATGGTGCCCAGGCAAAGAAAAATACGGCACCAACACATGCGCGAGCCTAGCATGTGCTGCCACAACCCTCGGTCCGACCCGATATTAGACTGGGAATGAACTCTGTATGCTTAGACTGCAAATGAACTCCGTATGCCTAAGTCAACCCATGAAATGAGCGTGCGGGCACTCAACCAGCTAGAGGGGCGGGATGCGCAAGTCGGGGAACGATCGGGTCCCCCTTTGCGTGCTGTCGATCTTGCTCCTTGGTCCGGTCCAATCTTAGATTGGGAATGAACTCCATATGCCTAAGCCAACAGACGAAACGAGCGGGCAGGCGGGCACTACGCCGACCAGAGAGACTGGATGCGCAAGCCGTGGATCGATAGGGTGGTAAGTGGGTTTACGCACATCTTCATATTTCTACATGTCAATGCTATTTTTAAGGCTTGTAAATTCATACAATGGTCCCTTAAGCCTTCACGTGAAGTTTCATGGCAAGACGACTCGTTTTCTATTTTTCATGATTTTTGAAACTTTTTACGGTTCGGGATTTTTTAAAATTTTTTTGGAAGGAGTTTTCACTAAAACCTTGGTAGATGTGATCCTTGTATTTTTGTTGGCATGCACAAAAAAATTCAGCTAAAAACTCGAAGTGTACAAGATTTTGTGACCATTTGAAAAAAGTGTCCCCATTTCAGACACTTTAATGGCTACTAGCAGCAAACCTGTAAAATCTCAAATGGTCTTTAAGGGGGTGTGAGTTCTTGAGGTTTGATGAGGGATAGGGGGCCAATATAAAGGCCAAGTACCAGCACCCATCGCACATCATGTGCGCACACCCCCCGGCCCCCCCGATCGTCGGAACCCCAATTCCACCTATCAGGTTCCCCGACGATGCTCCGGTGATGGTGCCTCGGTGAAGAAAAATGTGGCACCAGCACATGCCCGAGCCCAGCATGTCCTGCCACAACGCTCGGTTTGATCCGATCCCAGACTGGGAATGAACTCTGTATGCTTAGACTGGGAATGAACTCCATATGCCTAAGTCAACCCATGAGACGAGTGTGCGGGCGATCAGTCAGCTAGAGGGGCGGGATGCGGAAGCCGGGGATCGATCGGGTCTCCCTCTACGTGCTGCTGATCCTGCTACTGTAACCCTCGGTTCGGTTTGATCTTAGACTAGGAATGAACTCCGTATGCCTAAGCCAATCGACGAAAAAAGCAGGCGGGTGGGCGGGCGGGCGGGCACTACGTCGGCCAGAGAGATGGGATGCGCAAGCCGTGGATCGATAGGGTGGTAGGTGGGTTTAGGCACATCTTTATATTTCTACATGCCAATGCCATTTTTATGGCTTGTAAATTCAAACAATGGTCCCTTAAGCCTTCACGTGAAGTTTCATGGCAAGACGACTCGTTCTCTATTTTTCACGATTCTCAAAACTTTTTACGGTTCAGGATTTTTTAAATTTTTTGGGAAGGAGTTTTGGCCCCAAACTTGGTAGACGTGATCCTTGTATTTTTATTGTCATGCACAAAAAAATTCAGCTAAAACCTCGAAGTGTACAAGATTTTGTGACCATTTGAAAAAAGTGTCCCCATTTCAGACACTTTAATAGCTACTTGCAGCAAACCTGTAAAATCTCAAATGCTCTTTAAGGGGGTGTGAGTTCTCGAGGTTTGATAAGGGATAGGGGCCCAATATAAGGGCCAAGTACCAGCACCCATCGCACATCATGTGCGCACACCCCCCCGGCCCCCCCGATCACCGGAACACCAATGCCACCGGTCGAGTTCTCCGGTGATGCTCCGGCGATGGTGCCCAGGCGAAGAAAAATGCGGCACCAGCACATGCCCGAGCCTAGCATGTGCTGTCGCAACCCTCGGTCTGGTCCGATATTAGACTGGGAATGAACTTCGTATGCTTAGACTGCGAATGAACTCCATATGCCTAAGTCAACCCACGAAACGAGCGTGCAGGCGCTCAGTCGGCCAGAAGGGCGGGATGCGCAAGTCAGGGATCGGCCGGGTCCCTCTTTGCCTGCTGTCAATCTTGCTGTCGTAACCCTTGGTCCAGTCTGATCTTAGACTGGGAATGAACTCTGTATGCCTATGCTAATGGATGAAATGAGCGGGCAGGCGGGCACTGCGTCGGCCAGAGAGACGGGATGCGCAAGCCGTGGATCGATAGGGTTGTAGGTTGGTTTAGGCACATCTTCCTATTTCTGCACGCCAATGCTATTTTTATGGCTTGTAAATTCATACAATGGCCCCTTAAGCTTTCACGTGAAGTTTCATGGCAAGACGACTCGTTTTCTATTTTTCATGATTTTTAAAACTTTTTGCGGTTCGGGATTTTTTAAAATTTTTTCGGAAGGAGTTTTGGCTAAAACCTAGGTAGACATGATCCTTGTATTTTTGTTGTCATGCACAAAAAAATTCAGCTAAAAACTCGAAGTGTACAAGATTTTGTGACCATTTGAAAAAAGTGTCCCCATTTCAGACACTTTAATGGCTACTGGCAGCAAACCTGTAAAATCTGAAATGCTCTTTAAAGGGGTGTGAGTTCTCGAGGTTTGATGAGAGATAGGGGGCCAATACAAGGGCCAAGTACCAGCACCCATCGCAAATCATGTGCGCACACCCCGCGGCCCCCCCCGAACGCCGAAACCCTAGTGCCGCCGGTCAGGTTCTCCGGCGATGCTCCGGCGATGGTGCCCTGGCGAAGAAAAATGCGACACCAGCACATGCCCAAGCCCAGCATGTGCTACTGCAAACCTCGATTCGGTCCGATCTTACACTAAGAATGAACTCTGTATGCTTAGACTGGGAATGAACTCGGTATGCCTAAGTCAACCCATGAAACGAGCGTGCAGGCGCTCAACCGGCCAGAGGGGCGGGATGTGCAAGCCGGGGATCGGCCGGGTCCCCCTCTACGTGCTACCGATCCTGCTGCCGTAACCCTCAGTTCTGTCTGATCTTAGACTATTAATTAACTCCGTATGCCTAAGCCAACCGACGAAACGAGCGACCAGGCGGACGGGCAGGCACTACGCCGACCAGAGAGACGGGATGCGCAGGCCGTGGATCGATAGGGTTGTAGGTGGGTATAGGCACATCTTTATATTTCTACATGCCAATGCCATTTTTATGGCTTGTAAATTCATACAATGGTCCCCTTAAGCCTTCACGTGAAGTTTCATGGCAAGACGACTCGTTTTCTATTTTTCACGATTTTAGAAACTTTTTGCGGTTCGAGATTTTTTAAAATTTTTTCGGAAGGAGTTTTGGCCGTAAACTTAGTAGACATGATCCTTGTATTTTTGTTGGCAAGCAAAAAAAAAATTCAGCTAGAAACTAGAAGTGAACAAGATTTTGTGACCATTTGAAAAAGTGTCCCGATTTTAGACACTTTAATGGCTATTGGCAGCAAACCTGTAAATTCTCAAATGCTCTTTAAGGGGGTCTGAGTTCTTGATGTTTGATGAGGGATAGGGGCCCAATATGAGGGTCAAGTACCAGCACCCATCGCACATCATGTGCGCACACCCCCCCGACCTCCCCGATTGTCGGATCCCTAATGCCGCCGGTCAAGTTCTCCGACGATGCTCTGACGATGGTTCCCCGGTGAGGAAAAATGCGGCACCAGCACATGCCCGAGCCCAGCATGTGCTGCCGTAACCCTCGGTCTGGTCTGATCTTAGATTAGGAATGAACTCCGTATGGTTAGACTGGGAATGAACTCTGTATGCTTAAGTCAACCTACGAAACGAGCGTGCGGGCTCTCAGCCGACCAGAGGGGCGGGATGGCAAGCCGCGGATCAACTGGGTCCCCCTCTACGTGCTGTCAATCCTGCTGCCACAACCCTTGGTTCGATCTGATCTTAGACTGGGAATGAACTCCGTATGCCTAAGCCAATTGACGAAACAAGCGGGTGGGCGGGCACTACGCCGGCCACAGAGATGGGATGCGCAAGCCATGGATCGATAGGGTGGTAGGTGGGTTTAGGCACATCTTAATATTTCTATGTGCCAATGCCATTTTTATGGCTTGTAAACTCATACAATTGTCCCTTAAGCCTTCAAGTGAAGTTTCATGGCAAGACGACTCATTTTTTATTTTTCACAATTTTTAAAACTTTTTACGGTTCAGGATTTTTTAAAATTTTTTCAAAAAGGGTTTTGGCTCCAAACTTGGCAGACGTGATCCTTGTATTTTTGTTGGCATGCATAAAAAAATTCAGCTAAAAACTCGAAGTGTACAAGATTTTGTGACCATCTGAAAAATGTGTCCCCATTTCAGACACTTTAATGGCTACTGGCAGCAAACCTGCAAAATCTCAAATGCTCTTTAAGGGGGTGTGAGTTCTCGAGGTTTGATGAGGGATGGGGGGCCAATATAAGGGGCAAGTACCAGCTCCCATCGCACATCATTTGCGCACACCCCCCCGGCCCCCCCAATCGTCGAAACCACTATGCCGTCGGTCAGGTTCTCCGATGATGGGCCCCGACGAAGAAAAATGCGACATCAGCACATGCCCGAGCCTAGCATGTGCTACCGTAACCCTCAATCCAATCTGATCTTAGACTGGGAATGAACTCCGTATGCTTAGACTGGGAATGAACTCCATATGCCTAAGTTAACCCACGAAACGAGCATACGGGCACTCAACCGGCCAAAGGGGCGAGATGCGCAAGCCGGGGATCAATCTGGTACCCCTCTGCGTGCTACCGATCCTGCTACCACAACCCTTGGTTCGGTCTGATCTTAGACTGGGAATAAACTCCATACACCTAAGCCAACCGATGAAATGAGTGGTTGGGCGGGCAGGCGGGCACTACGTCGGCTAGAGAGACGGGCTCGTAAGCCATGGATCGATAGGGTGGTACGTGGGTTTAGGCACATCTTTAAATTTCTACATGCCAATGCCATTTTTATGGCTTGTAAATTCATGCAATGGTCCCTTAAGCCTTCACGTGAAGTTTCATGGCAAGACGACTCATTTTTTATTTTTCACGATTTTTGAAACCTTTTACGGTTCAGGATTTTTTAAAGTTTTTTTGGAAGGAGTTTTGGCCCCAAACTTAGTAGGAGGATCCTTGTATTTTTGTTGGCAAGCACAAAAAAATTCAGCAAAAAGCTCGATGTGTACAAGATTTTGTGACCATTTGAAAAAAGTGTCCCGATTTCAAACATTTTAATGGCTACTGGCAGCAAACCTGTAAAATCTCAAATGCTCTTTAAGGGGGTGTGAGTTCTCAAGGTTTGATGAGGGATAGGGGGCCAATATAAGGGCCAAGTACCAGCACCCATCGGACATGATGTGTGCACCCCCCGGCCCCCCCAATCCCTGGAACCCCAATGCCGTCGGTCAAGTTCTCCGACGATGCTCCAGCGATGGTGCCCCGACGAAGAAAAATGCGACACCAGCACAGGCCCAAGCCCAGCATGTGATGCCGCAACCCTCGGCCCGGTCCGATTTTAGACTTTGAATGAACTCCATATGCTTAGACTGGGAATGAACTCCATATGCCTAAGTCAACCCATGAAACGAGCGTGCGGGCGCTCAGCCGGCCAAAGGGGTGGGATGCGCAAGTCGCGGATTGATCGGGTCCCCCTCAGCGTGCTGCCGATCCTACTGCCGCAACCCTCGGTCTGGTCTGATCTTAGACTAGGAATGAACTCCGTATGCCTAAGCCAACCGACGAAAGAAGCGGGCGGGCGGGCACTACGTCGACTAGAGAGACGGGATTTACAAGCCGTGGATCGATAGGTGATAGGTGGGTTTAGGCACATCTTCATATTTCTACGTGCCAATGCCATTTTTATGGCTTGTAAATTCATACAATGGTCACTTAAGCCTTCATGTGAAGTTTCATGGCAAGACGACTCGTTTTTTATTTTTCACAATTTTTGAAAATTTTTGCGGTTCGGGAGTTTTTAAAATTTTTTCGAAAGGTGTTTTGGCCCTAAACCTGGTAGACGTGATCCCTGTATTTTTTTGGGCATATATAAAAAAATTTAGCTAGAAACTCGAAGTGTACAAGATTTTGTGACCATTTGAAAAAAGTGTCCCATTTCAGTCACTTTAATGGCTACTGGCAGCAAACCTGTAAAATGTCAAATGCTCTTTAAAGGGGTGTGAGTTCTTGAGGTTTGATAAGGGATAGGGGGCCAATATAAGGGCCAACTACCAGCACCCATCGCACAACATGTGCGCACCTCCCGGGCCCCCTCGATCGCCGGAACCTCAATGGCGCCGATCAGGTTCTCCGGCGATGCTCCAGTGATGGTGCCCCGGTGAAGAAAAATGCGACACCAGCACATGCCCGAGCCCAGCATGTGCTGTGGCAACCCTCGGTCCAGTCTGATCTTAGACTGGGAATGAATTCTGTATGGTTAGACTGGGAATGAACTCTGTATGCCTAAGTCAACCCACGAAATTAGCGTGCGGGCGCTCATCGGCCAGAGGGGTGGGATGCGCAAGTCGGGGATCAGCCGAGTCCTCCTCTATGTGCTGTCGATCCTGCTACCGCAACCCTCGGTCTAGTCTGATATTAGACTGGGAATGAACTCTGTATGCCTAAGCCAACAGACGAAACGAGCGAGCGGGCAGGCGGGCACTACGTCGGCCAAAGAGAGGGGATGCGCAAGCCGTGGATCGATAGGGTGGTAGGTGGGTTTAGGCACATCTACATATTTCTACGTGCCAATACCATTTTTATGGCTTGTAAATTCATGCAATGGTCCCTTAAGCCTTCACGTGAAGTCTCATGGCAAGACGACTCATTTTCTATTTTTCATGATTTTTGAAACTTTTTGCGGTTCGACATTTTTTAAAATTTTTTCGGAAGGAGTTTTGGACCCAAACATGGTAGAGGTGATCCTTGTATTTTTTTGGCATGCACAAAGAAATTCAGCTAAAAACTCGAAGTGTACAAGATTTTGTGACCATTTGAAAAAAGTGTCCCCATTTCAGACACATTAATGGCTACTGGCGACAAACTTGTAAAATCTCAAATGCTCTTTAAGGGGGGTGAGTTCTCGAGGTTTGATGAGGGATAGGGGGCTAGTATAAGGGCCAAGCCCCAGCACCCAGTACACATCATGTGCACACACCCCCCCGGCACCCTCGATCGCCAGAACCCCAATGCCGCCGGTTAGGTTCTCCAGCGATGCTCCGGCGATGGTGCCCCGGTGAAGCAAAATCCCGCACCAGCACATGCCCGAGCCCAGCATATGCTATCGTAACCCTTTTTTCCGATCCGATCTTAGACTAGGAATGAACTCCATATGCTTAGACTGGGAATGAACTCCGTATGCCCAAGTCAACCCATGAAACGAGCGAGCGGGCGCTCAGCCGGCCAGAGGGGCGGGATGCGCAAGTCAGGGATCGGCCAGGACCCCCTCTGCGTGCTGCCAATCCTGCTGTCAAAACCCTTGACTTGATCCGGTCTTAGACTAGGAATGAATTTCGTATGCCTAAGCCAACCGACGAAACGAGCAGGCGGGCGAGCGGGCAGTACGTCGGGCAGAGAGGCGAGATGCGCAAGCTGTAGATCGATAGGGTGGTAGGTGGGTTTAGGCACATCTTCATATTTCTACGTGCCAATGCCATTTTTATGGCTTGTAAATTCATGCAATCATCCCTTAAGCCTTCACGTGAAGTTTCATGGCAAGATGACTCCTTTTTTATTTTTCATGATTTTTGAAACTTTTTACGGTTCGGGATTTTTTAAAATTTTTTCGAAAGGGTTTTGGCCCTAAACTTGGTAGACGTGATCCTTGTATTTTTGTTGGCATGCACAAAAAAATTCAACTAAAAACTCGAAGTGTACAAGATTTTGTGACCATTTGAAAAAAGTGTCCCCATTTCAGACACTTTGATGGCTACTGGCAGCAAACCAGTACAATCTCAAATGCTCTTTAAGGGGGCGTGAGTTCTCGATGTTTGATGAGGGATAGGAGGCCAATATAATGGCCAAGTACCAGCACCCTTCGCACATCATGTGCGCACACCCACCCGGCCCCCCCGATCGCCGGAACACCAATGCCGTCGGTCAGGTTCTCCGACGATGCTTCGGTGATAGTGCCCCGACGAAGAAAAATACGGCACCAGCACATGCCTGAGCCTAGCATGTACTGCCGCAACCCTCGATCTGGTTCGATCTTAGACTGGCAATGAACTCTGTATGCTTAGACTGGTAATGAACTCCATATGCCTAAGTCAACCCATGAAACGAGCGTGCAGGTGCTCAGTCGGCCAGAGGGGCGGGATGCGCAACCCGGGGATCGGTCAGGTCCCTCTCTGTGTGCTGCTGATCCATCTGCTACAACCCTCGGTCCGATCTGATCTTAGACTAAGAATGAACTCCGTATGCCTAAGCCAACCGACGAAACGAGCGGGCGGGCGGGCAAGCTGGCACTACGTCGGCCAGAGACGGGATGCGAAGCCAAGGATCGATAGAGTGGTAGGTGGGTTTAGGCACATCTTCATATTTTTGCGTGCCAATGCCATTTTTATGGCTTGTAAATTCATACAATGGTCTCTTAAGCCTTCAAGTGAAGTTTCATGGCATGACGACTCGATTTTTTTTTTTCACGATTTTTGAAACTTTTTGCGGTTCTGGATTTTTTAAAATTTTTTCGAAAGGAATTTTGGCCCCAAACTTGGTAGACATGATCCTTGTATTTTTGTTGGCTTGCACAAAATAATTCAGCTAAAAACTCGAAGTGTACAAGATTTTGTGACCATTTGAAAAAATTGTTCCCATTTCAGACACTTTAATGGCTACTGGCAGCAAACCTGTAAAATCTCAAATACTCTTTAAGGGGGTGTGAGTTCTCGAGGTTTGATTAGGGATAGGGGGCCAATATAAGGGCTGGGTACCAGCACCCATCGCACATCATGTGTGCACATCCCCCGACCCCCCCGATCGTCGGAACCCCAATGCCGCCGGTCAGGTTCTCCGACGATGCTCCGACGATGGTGCCCCGGTGAAGAAAAAAGTGGCACCAGCACATGCCCGAGCCCAGTATGTGCTGTCGCAACCCTCAGTCCGATTCGATCTTAGACTGGGAATGAACTCCGTATGCTTCGACTGGGAATGAACTCCGTATGCCTAAGTCAACCCATGAAACAAGCGTGCGGGTGCTCAACCGGCCAGAAGGGTGGGATGCGCAAGTCAGGGATCGACTGGGTCCCCCTTTGCGTGTTGCCAATCCTGCTGCCGCAACCCTTGTTTTGGTCTGATCTTAGACTGGAAATGAACTCCATATGCCTAAGCCAACCGACGAAACGAGCGGGCCAGCGGGCCGACACTACACCGGCCAGAGAGACGGGATGCGCAAGTCGTGCATCGATAGAGTGGTAGGTGGTTTTAGGTACATCTTCATATTTTTGCATGCCAATGCCATTTTTATAGCTTGTAAATTCATACAATGGTCCCTTAAGCCTTCACGTGAAGTTTAATGGCAAGATGACTCATTTTCTATTTTTCATGATTTTTGAAACTTTTTGCGGTTCAGGATTTTTTAAAATTTTTTCAGAAGGAGTTTTGCCCCAAATTTGGTAGATGTGATTCTTGTATTTTTGTAGGCATGCATAAAAAAAATTCAGCTAAAAACTCGAAGTGTACAAATTTTGTGACCATTTGAAAAAAGTGTCCCCATTTCAGACACTTTAATGGCTACTGGTAGCAAACCTGTAAAATCTCAAATGCTCTTTAAGGAGGTGTGAGTTGTAGAGGTTTGATGAAGGATAGAGGGCCAATATAAGGGCCAAGTACCAGCACCCATTGCACATCATGTGCGCACACCCCCCGGTCCCTCCGATCATCGGAACCCCAATACCACCGGTCAGGTTCTCCAACGATGCTCCGACGATCGTGCCCCGATGAAGAAAAATGCGACACCAGCACATGCTCGAGCCCAGCATGTGCTATCTATCGCAACCCTCGGTCTGGTCTGATCTTAGACTGGGAATGAACTCCGTATGCTTAGACTGGGAATGAACTCCGTATGCCTAAGTCAACCCACGAAATGAGCATACGGGCGATCAACCGGCCAGAGGGGTGGGATGCGCAAGCCGAGGATCGATCGGGTCCTCTTTTACATGCTACAGATCCTGCTGCTGCAACACTCGGTCTGGTATGATCTTAGACTTGGAATGAACTCCGTATGCCTTAGCCAACCGACGAAATGAGCGAGCGGGCGGGCGTGTGGGAACTACGTCGACCAGAGAGACGGGATGCGCAAGCCGTGGATCGAGAGGGTGGTAGGTGGGTTTAGGCACATCTTCATATTTCTATGTGTCAATACCATTTTTATGGCTTGTAAATTCATACAATGGTCCCTTAAGCCTTCACGTGAAGTTTCATGGCAAGACGACTCATTTTCTATTTTTCGTAATTTTTGAAACTTTTTACGGTTCGTGATTTTTTAAAATTTTTTTCGAAGGAATTTTGACCCCAAACTTGGTAGACGTGATCCTTGTATTTTTTTTGGCATGCACGAAAAAATTCAGCTAAAAACTCGAAGTGTACAAGTTTTTGTGACCATTTGAAAAAAATCTCAAATACTCTTTAAGGGGGTGTGAGTTCTCGAGGTTTGATGAGGGATAGGGGGCCAATATAAGGGCCAAGTACCAGCACCCATCGCACATGATGTGCGCACACCCCTCCGACCCCCCCGATCGCCCGAACCCCAATGCCGTCGGTCAGGTTCTCCGACGATGCTCTGGCGATGGTGCCCCAACGAAGAAAAATGCCGCACTAGCACCTGCCTGAGCGTAGCATGTGCTGCCGTAACCCTCGGTCTGGTTTGATCTTAGACTGGGAATGAACTTCGTATGCTTAGACTGGGAATGAACTCTGTATGCCTAAGTCAACCCACGACACGAGTGTGCAGGCGCTCAGTCGACCAGAGGGGTAGGATGTGCAAGGCGGGGATCGGTCAGGTCCCCCTCTGTGTGCTGCCGATCTTGCTACCGCAACCATCGGTCCGGTCTGATCTTAGACTGGGAATTAACTTCGTATGCCTAAGCGAACCGACGAAATGAGCGGGCAGGCGGGCGGGCGGGCATTACGTCGACCAGAGAGACGGGATGCGCAAGTTGTGGATCGATAGGGTGGTAGGTGGGCTTAGGCACATCTTCATATTTCTGCATGCCAATGCCATTTTTATGGCTCGTAAATTCATACAATGGTCCCATAAGCCTTCACGTGAAGTTTCATGGCAAGACGACTCATTTTCTATTTTTCGTAATTTTTGAAACTTTTTAAGGTTCGTGATTTTTTAAAATTTTTTTCGAAGGAGTTTTGACCCCAAACTTGGTAGATGTGATCCTTGTATTTTTTTTGGCATGCACGAAAAAATTCAGCTAAAAACTCGAAGTGTACAAGTTTTTGTGACCATTTGAAAAAAATCTCAAATGCTCTTTAAGGGGGTGTGAGTTCTCGAGGTTTGATGAGGGATAGGGGGCCAATATAAGGGCCAAGTACCAGCACCCATCGCACATGATGTGCGCACACCCCTCCGACCCCCCCGATCGCCCGAACCCTAATGCCGCCAGTCAGGTTCTCCGACGATGCTCTGGCGATGGTGCCCCGACGAAGAAAAATGCCGCACTAGCACCTGCCTGAGCGTAGCATGTGCTGCCGTAACCCTCGGTCTGGTTTGATCTTAGACTGGGAATGAACTTCGTATGCTTAGACTGGGACTGAACTCCGTATGCCTAAGTCAACCCACGACACGAGTGTGCAGGCTCTCAGTCGACCAGAGGGGTAGGATGTGCAAAGCGGGGATCGGTCGGGTCCCCCTCTGTGTGCTGCCGATCTTGCTACCGCAACCATCGGTCCGGTCTGATCTTAGACTGGGAATTAACTTCGTATGCCTAAGCCAACCGACGAAATGAGCGGGCGGGCGGGCGGGCGGGCATTACGTCGACCAGAGAGACGGGATGCGCAAGTTGTGGATCGATAGGGTGGTAGGTGGGCTTAGGCACATCTTCATATTTCTGCATGCCAATGCCATTTTTATGGCTTGTAAATTCATACAATGGTCCCTTAAGCCTTCACGTGAAGTTTCATGGCAAGACGACTCATTTTCTATTTTTCATGATTTTCAAAACTTTTTGCGGTTCAGGATTTTTTAAAATTTTTTCGGTAGGAGTTTTGTCCCCAAACTTGGTAGACATGATCCTATTGTTTTTTTATGGCATGCACAAAAAAATTCAGCTAAAAACTCGAAGTGTACAAGATTTTGTGACCATTTGAAAAAAGTGTCCCCATTTCAGACACTTTAATGGCTACGGGGAGGAAACCTGTAAAATCTCAAATGGTCTTTAAGGGGGTGTGAGTTCTCGAGGTTTGACGAGGGATAGGGGGCGAATATAAGGGCCAAGTACCAGCACCCATTGCACATCATGTGCGCACACCCCCCGGCCCCCCGATCGTTGGAACCCCAATGCCGTCGGTCAGGTTCTCCGGCAATGCTCCGGTGTTGGTGCCCCGGCGAAGAAAAATGCGGCACCAACACATGCCCAAGCCCAGCATGTGCTGCCGTAACCCTTGGTCCGGTCTGATCTTACACTGGGAATGAACTCCGTATGCTTAGACTGGGAATGAACTCCGTATGCCTAAGTCAACCCACGAAACGAGCGTGCGGGTGCTCAGCCGGCCAGAGGGGCGGGATGTGCAAGCTGGGGATCGGCTGGGTCCCCCTCTGCATGCTGCCACAACGCTCAGTCCGATTTGATCTTAGACTGGGAATGAACTTCGTATGCCTAAGCCAACCGACGAAACAAGTGGGCGGGCGGGTAAGCGGGTACTATGCTGGCCAGAGAGACGGGATTCGCAAGCCGTGGATCGATAGGGTGGTAGGTGGGTTTAGGCACATCTTCATATTTCTACATGCCAATGCCATTTTTATGGCTTGTAAATTCATACAATGGTCCCTTAAGCCTTCACGTGAAGTTTCTTGACAAGACGACTCGTTTTCTATTTTTCATGATTTTTGAAACTTTTTGCAGTTCGGGATTTTTTAAAATTTTTTGGAAAGGAGTTTTGGCCCCAAACTTGGTAGACGTGATTCTTGTATTTTTGTAGGCATGCACAAAACAATTCAGCTAAAAATTCAAACTGTACAAGATTTTGTGATCATTTGAAAAAAGTGTCCCCATTTCAGACACTTTAATGGCTATTTGTAGCAAACCCGTAAAATCTCAAATGCTCTTTGAGGGGGTGTGAGTTCTCGAGGTTTGATGAGGGATAGAGGGCCAATATAAGGGCCAAGTATCAGCACCCATCACACATCATGTGCGCACACCCCTCCCGGCCCCCCCGATCGTCGGAACCCCAATGCCACCGGTCAGGTTCTCCGGCGATGCTCCGGCAATGTTGCCCCGACGAAGAAAATTGCGGCACAACACATGCCTGAGCCCAGCATGTGCTACCGCAACCCTCGGTCCAGTCCGATCTTAGATTAGGGATGAACTCCATATGCTTAGACTGGGAATGAACTCCGTATGCCTCAGTCAACCCATGAAACGAGCGTGTGGGTGCTCAGCCAGCCAAAGGGGTGGGATGCGCAAGCCGGGGGTCGGCCGGGTCCCTCTCTGCATGCTGCCGATCCTACTACCACAACCCTCAGTCCGATCTGATCTTAGACTAGGAATGAACTCCGTATGCCTAGGCCAACCGATGAAACAAGCGGGCAGGCGGGCACTACGCTGGCCAGAGAGACGGGATGCGTAAGCCATGGATCGATAGGGTGGTAGGTGGGTTTGGGCACATTTTCATATTTCTACATGCCAATGCCTTTTTTATGGCTTGTAAATTCATACAATGGTCCCTTAAGCCTTCACTTGAAGTTTCATGGCAGGACAACTCATTTTCTATTTTTCATGATTTTTGAAACTTTTTGTGGTTCGAGATTTTTTTAAATTTTTTCAGAAGGATTTGTGCCCCAAACATGGTAGGCGTCTTCCTTGTATTTTTGTTGGCATGCATAAAAAGATTCAGCAAAAAACTCGAAGTGTGCAAGATTTTGTGACCATTTGAAAAAAGTGTCCCCATTTCAAACACCTTTAAAATCTCAAATGCTCTTTCAAGGGGTGTGAGTTCTCGAGGTTTGATGAGGGAAAAGGGGCCAATATAAGGGCCAAGTACCAGCACCCATCGTACATCATGTGTGTATACCCCCCGACCCCCCGATCATCGGAACGCTAATGCCGCCGGTCAGGTTCTCTGGCGATGCTCCCACGATGGTGCCCCGATGAAGAAAAATGCTGCACCAACACACGCCCGAGCCCAGCATGTGCTGCCACAACCCTTGGCTGGTCTGATCTTAGATTGGGAATGAACTCCGTATGCTTAGGCTGGGAATGAACTCCGTATGCCTAAGTCAACCCATGAAACGAGCGTACGGGTGCTCAGCCGGACAGAGGCGTGGGATGCGCAAGCTGGGACCGATCGGGTCCCCCTTTGTCTGCTGTCGATCCTGCTACCACAACGCTTGGTCCGGTCTGATCTTAGACTGGGAATGAACTCCATATGCCTAAGCCAACCGACGGGCACTACGTCGGCCAGAAAGACGGAATGCGCAAGCCGTGGATCGATAGGGTGGCAGGTGGGTTTAGGCACATCTTCATATTTCTGAGTGCCAATCCCATTTTTATGGCTTGTAAATTCATACAATGGTCCCTTAAGCCCTCACGTGAAGTTTCATGGCAAGACGACTCGTTTTCTATTTTTCACGATTTTTGAAACTTTTTACGGTTCGGGATTTTTTAAAATTTTTTAGGAAAGAGTTTTGGCCCCAAACTTGGTAGACGTGATCCTTGTATTTTTGTTGGCATGCACAAAAAACCTTTAGCTAAAAACTCGAAGTGTACAAGATTTTGTGACCATTTGAAAAAAGTGTCCCCATTTCAGACACTTTAATGGCTACTGGCAGCAAACCTGTAAAATCTCAAATGCTCTTTAAGGGGGTGTGAGTTCTCGAGGTTTGATGAAGGATAGGGGGCAATATAAGGGCCAAGTACCAGCACCCAACACACATCATGTGTGCACACCCCCTCCGGGCCCTCCGATCGCCTGAACCCTAATGCCGTCGGACAGGTTCTCCGGCAATGCTCCGATGATGGTGCCCCGATGAAGAAAAATGCGACTCCAGCACATGCCCGAACCCAGCATGTGCTGCCGTAACCCTCGGTCTGGTCCGGTCTTAGACTACGAATGAACTCCATATGCTTAGACTGGGAATGAACTCCGTATGCCTAACTCAACGAACGAAACGAGCGTGTGGGCTCTCAGCTGGCCAGAGGGGCGGGATGCGCAAGCCGGGGATCGATTGGGTCCCCCTCTGCGTGCTGCCGATCCTGCTGCCACAACCCTCGATGTGGTCTGATCTTAGACTGAGAATGAACTCCGCATGACTAAGCCAACCGATGAAACGAGCGGGTGGGCGGCCAGGCGGGCACAATGCCGTCCAGAGAGACGGGATGTGCAAGCCGTGGATCGATAGGGTGGTAGGTGGGTTTAGGCACATCTTCATATTTTTGAATGCCAATGCCATTTTTATGGCTTGTAAATTCATACAATGGTCCCTTAAGCCTTCACGTGAAGTTTCATGGCAAGATGACTCGTTTTCTATTTTTCATGATTTTTGAAACTTTTTGGGGTTCGAGATTTTTTAAAATTTTTTTGAAAGGAGTTTTGGCCCCAAACTTGGTAGACATGATCCTTGTATTTTTGTTGGCATGCAGAAAAAATTCAGCTAAAAACTTGAAGTGTATAATATTTTGTGACCATTTGAAAAAAGTGTCCCCATTTCAGACACTTTAATGGCTACTGGCAGCAAACCTATAAAATCTCAAATGCTCTTTCAGGGGGTGTGAGTTCTCGAGGTTTGATGAGGGAAAAGGGGCCAATATAAGGGCCAAGTGCCAGCACCCATCGCACATCATGTGCGCACACCCCCCGACCCCCCGATCGTCGGAACCCTAATGCCGCCGGTCAGGTTCTCCGGTGATGCTCCCACGATGGTGCCCCGATGAAGAAAAATGCGGCACCAGCAAACGCTTGAGCGCAGCATGTGCTGCCACAACCCTCGTCTGGTTCGATATTAGATTGGGAATGAACTTCGTATGCTTAGGCTGGGAATGAACTCCGTATGCCTAAGTCAACCGAGCGTACGGGCGCTCAGTCGGCCAGAGGGGTGGGATGCGCAAGCTGGGACCGATCGGGTCCCCCTCTATCTGCTGTCGATCCTGCTACCACAACCCTTGATCCGGTCCAATCTTACACTGGGAATGAACTCTATATGCCTAAGCCAACCGACGGGCACTATGTCGGCCAGAAAGACGGAATGCGCAAGCTGTGGATCGATAGGGTGGCAGGTGGGTTTAGGCACATCTTCATATTTCTAAGTGCCAATCCCATTTTTATGGCTTGTAAATTCATACAATGGTCCCTTAAGCCTTTACGTGAAGTTTCATGGCAAGACGACTCGTTTTCTATTTTTCATGATTTTTGAAACTTTTTCCGGTTCGGGATTTTTTAAAATTTTTTTGGAAGGAGTTTTGGCCCCAAACATGGTAGACATAATCCTTTTATTTTTGTTGGCATGCACAAAAAAATTCAGCTAAAAACTCGAAGTGTACAAGATTTTGTGACCATTTGAAAAAAATGTACCCATTCCAAACACTTTAATGGCTACTGGCAGCAAACCTGTAAAATCTCAAATGCTCTTTATGCGGGTGTGAGTTCTCGAGGTTTGATGAGGGATAGGGGGCCAATATAAGGGCCAAGTACCAGCACCCATCGCACATTATGTGCCCACACCCCCAGATCATCGGAACTCTAATGCCGCCGGTCAGGTTCTCAGGTGATGCTCCGACGATGGTGCCCCAGCGAAGAAAAATGCGGCACCAACACATGGCCGAGCCCATCATGTGCTGCCGTAACCCTCCGTTCGGTCTGATCTTAGATAGGGAACGAACTCCGTATGCTTAGACTGGGAATGAACTCCGTATGCCTAAGTCAACCCACGAAACGAGCGTGCGGGTGCTCAACCGGCCAGAGGGGCGAGATGCGCAAGCCGGGGATCGGTCGGGTCCCCCACTGCATGCTACCAATCCTGCTGCTGTAACCCTTGGTTTGGTTCAATCTTAGACTGGGAATGAACTCCGTATGCCTAAACCGACTGACAAAACGAGCGAGCAAGCGGACGGGTGGGCACTACAACGACCAGAGAGACGGGATACGCAAGCCGTGGATCGATAAGATGGTAGGTGGGTTTAGGTGCATCTTCATATTTCTGCGTGCCAATGCCATTTTTATGGCTTGTAAATTCATACAACGATCCTTAAGCCTTCACGTGAAGTTTCATGGCAAGACGACTCGTTTTCCATTTTTTACGATTTTTAAAACTTTTTTTGGTTCGGGATTTTTTAAAATTTTTTTGAAAGGAGTTTTGGCCCCAAACTTGGTAGACGTAATCCTTGTATTTTTGTTGGCATGCACAAAAAAATTCAGCTAAAAACTCGAAGTTTACAAGATTTTGTGACCATTTGAAAAAAGTGTCCCCATTCCAAACACTTTAATGCCTACTGGCAACAAACCTGTAAAATCTCAAATGCTCTTTAAGGGGGTGTGAGTTCTTGAGGTTTGATAAGGGAATGAACTCCATATGCTTAGACTGGGAATGAACTCCGTATGCCTAAGTCAACCCACGAAACAAACGTGTGGGTGCTCAGCCGGCTAGAGGGGCGGGATACGCAACCCGAGGATCGACTGGGTCCCCCTCTTCGTGCTACCAATCCCGGTACCGCAACCCTCGGTCTGGTCTGATCTTAGACTATGAATGAACTCCGTATGCCTGAGCCAGCCAACAAAACGAACGGGTGGGTAGGCGGGCAGGCGGGTGGGCGGGCACTACGTCGACCAGAGAGACGGGATGCACAAGCCGTGATCGATAGGGTGGTAGGTGGGTTTAGGCACATCTTCATATTTCTACGTGCCAATGCCATTTTTATGGCTTGTAAATTCATACAATGGTCTCTTAAGCCTTCACCTGAAGTTTCATGGCAAGACCACTCGTTTTCTATTTTTCACGATTTTCGAAACTTTTTACGGTTCAAAATTTTTTAAAATATTTTCAAAAGGAGTTTTGGCCCCAGACTTGGTAGACATGATCCTTGTATTTTTGTTGGCATGCACAAAAAAATTGACCTAAAAACTCGAAGTGTACAAGATTTTGTGACCGGTTGAAAAAAGTGTCCCCATTTCAGACACTTTAATTTCTACTGGCAGCAAACCTGTAAAATCTCAAATGCTCTTTAAGGGGATGTGAGTTCTCGAGGTTTGATGAGGGATAGGGGGCCAATATAAGGGCCAAGTTCCAGCACCCATCGCACATCAAGTGCGCACACCCCCCCCGGCACCCCCGATCACCGAAACCCCAATGCCTCCGGTCAGGTTCTCCGACGATGCTCCGGCGATGGTGCCCCAGCGAAGAAAAATACGGCACCAACACATGCTCGAGCCCAGCATGTGCTGTCGTAACCCTCGGTCCGGTCCGATCTTAGACTAGGATTGAACTCTGTATGCTTGACTAGGAATGAATTTCGTATGCCTAAGTCAACCCACGAAACGAGCGCACGGGTGCTCAGCCGGCCAGAGGGACGGGATACGCCAGCCGGGGATCGACCGGGTCCCCATCTATGTGCTACCGATCCTGCTGCCGTAACCTTTGATCGGGTTCGATCTTAGACTAGGAATGAACTCCGTATGCCTAAGCCAACCGATGAAACGAGTAGACGGGCGGGCGGGCACTAGCTGGCCAGGGAGACGAGATGCACAAGCCGTGGATCGATAGGGTGGTAGGTGGGTTTGGGCACATCTTCATATTTCTGCATGCCAATGGCATTTTTATGGCTTGCAAATTCGTACATTGGCAAGACGACTCGTTTTTTATTTTTCATGATTTTTGAAACTTTTTACGGTTCGGGATTTTTTAAAAATTTTTCGGAAGGAGTTTTGGCAACAAACTTGGCAGACGTGATCCTTGTATTCTTGTTGGCATGACAAAAAAATTCAGCTAAAAACTCGAAGTGTGCAAGATTTTGTGACCATTTAAAAAAAGTGTCCCCATTGCTAACACTTTAATGTCTACTGGCAGCAAACCTGTAAAATCTCAAATGCTCTTTAAGAGGGTGTGAGTTCTCGAGGTTCGATGAAGGATAGGGGGCCAATATAAGGGCCAAGTACCAGCACCCATCGCACATCATGTGCGCACACACCCCCTGGCCCCCCCGATCGTCGGAACCCCAATGCCGCCAGTCAGGTTCTCCGGCGATGCTCCGGTGATGGTGTCCCGACGAACAAAAATGTGACACCAACACATGCCCGAGCCCAGCATGTGCTGTCGTAACCCTTGGTCCAATCTGATCTTAGACTGGGAATGAACTTCGTATGCTTAGATGGGGAATGAACTCCGTATGCCTAAGTCAACCCACGAAACGAGCGTACCGGTGCTCAGCCGACCAGAGGGGCGGGATGCACAAGCCGGTGATCGGTCGGGACCCCCTCTACGTGCTGTCGATCCTGCTGCCACAACCCTCGATCTGGTCTGATTGTAGACTGGGAATGAACTCCGCATGCCTAAGCCAACCAACAAAATAAGTGGGGGGGCGGGCGGGCGGGCACTACGTTGCCCAGAGTGACGGGATGCGCAAGCCGTGGATCGATAGGGTGGCAGGTTGGTTTAGGCACATCTTCATATTTCTGCATGCCAATGCCATTTTGATGGCTTGTAAATTCATACAATGGTCCCTTAAGCCTTCACGTGAAGTTTAATGGCAAGACGACTCGTTTTCTATTTTTCACGATTTCGAAACTTTTTACGGTTCGGGATTTTTTAAAATTTTTTCAGAAGGAGTTTTGGCCCCAAAATTTGTAGACGTGATCCCTGTATTTTTGTTGGCATGCACAAACAAATTCAGCTAAAAACTCGAAGTGTACAAGATTTTGTGGCCATTTGAAAAAAGTGTCCCATTTCAAACACTTTAATGGCTACTGGCAGCAAACCTGTAAAATCTCAAATGCTCTTTAAGGGGGTGTGAGTTTTCAAGGTTTGATGAGGGATAGGGGGCCAATATAAGGGCCAAGTACCAGCACCCATCGCACATCATGTGAGCACACCCCCCCGGACCCCCCGATTGTCGGCCAGAGAGATGGGATGTGAAAGCTATAGATCGATAGGGTGGTAGGAAGGTTTAGGCACATCTTCATATTTCTACGTGCCAATGCCATTTTTATGGCTTGTAAATTCATATAATGGTCACTTAAGCCTTCACATGAAGTTTAATGGCAAGACGACTCGTTTTCTATTTTTCACGATTTTTAAAACCTTTTACGGTTTGAAATTTTTTAAAATATTTTTGGAAGGAGGTTTGGCCCCAGACTTGGTAGACGTGATCCTTGTATTTTTTTTGGTATGTACAAAAAAATTCAGCCAAAAACTCGAAGTGTACAAGATTTTGTGACCATGTGAAAAAAGTGTCCCCATTTCATACACTTTAATTCCTACTGGCAGCAAACTTGTAAAATCTCAAATGCTCTTTAAGGGGGTGTGAGTTCTCGAGGTTTGATGAGGGATAGGGGGCCAATATAAGGGCCAAGTACCAGCACCCATCGTACATCATGTGCGCACACCCCCCCGGCACCCTCGATCACTGGAAACGCAATGCCGCCGATCAGGTTCTCCGGTGATGCTCCGACGATGGTGCCCCGGTGAAGAAAAATACGGCACCAACACATGCCCGAGCCTAGCATGTGCTGCCGCAACCCTCGGTCCAGTCCGATCTTAGACTGGGAATGAACTCCGTATGCTTAGACTGGGAATGATCACTGTATGCCTAAGTCAACCCACGAAACGAGCGTGCGGGTGCTCAGCTGGCCAGAGGGGCGGGATGTGTAAGCCGAGGATCGGCCGAGTGCCCCTCTGCGTGTTGCCGATCCTGCTGTCGCAACCCTCAGTCTGATTCGATCTTAGATTAGGAATGAACTCCGTATGCCTAAACCAACCGATGAAACGAGTGGGCGACCGGGTGGGCGGGCACTATGCCGGTCAGAGAGACGGGATGCGCAAGCCATGGATCGATAGGGTGGTAGGTGGGTTTAGGCACATCTTCATATTTCTGCGTGCCAATGCCATTTTTATTGCTTGTAAATTCATACAGTGTTCCCTTAGGCCTTCACGTGAAGTTTCATGGCAAGACGACTCGTTTTCTATTTTTCACGATTTTTGAAACTTTTTGCTTTTTGGGATTTTTTAAATTTTTTTTGAAAGGAGTTTTGGCCACAAACTTGGTAGATGTGATCCTTGTATTTTTGTTGCCATGCACAAAAAAATTCAGCTAAAAACTCAAACTGTACAAGATTTTGTGACCATTTGAAAAAAGTATCCTCATTCCAGACACTTTAATGGCTACTGGCGGCAAACCTGTAAAATCTCAAATGCTCTTTAAGAGGGTGTGAGCTCTCGAGGTTTGATGAGGGATAGGGGGCCAATATAAGGGCCAAGTACCAGCACCCATCGCACATCATGTGCGCACACCCCCGGCCCCCCCGATTGTCGGAACCCCAATGCCTTCGATCAGGTTCTCCGATGATGGTGCCCCGACGAAGAAAAATGTGGCACCAACACATGCCCGAGCCCAGCATGTGCTGTCGTAACCCTCGGTCCAGTTCGATCTTAGATTGGTATTGAACTCCGTATGCTTAGACTGGGAATGAACTCCATATGCCAAAGTCAACCCATAAAACGAGCGTGCGGGTGCTCAGTCGGCCAGAGGGGCAGGATGCGCAAGCCGGGGATCGGTCGGTTCCCCCTCTGCATGCTGTCGATCCTGCTACCACAACCCTAGGTCCAGTCTGATCTTAGACTGGGAATGAACTCCGTATGCCTAAGCCAACCGACGAAATGATCGGGCAGGCGGGCGGTCAGGCGCTACGCCAGCCAGAGAGATGGGATGCGCAAGCCGTGGATCGATAGGTTGGTGGGTGGGTTTAGTCACATCTTCATATTTTTGCTTGCCAATGCCATTTTTATGGCTTGTAAATTCATACAATGGCCCCTTAAGCCTTCACGTGAAGTTTAATGGCAAGACGACTCGTTTTCTATTTTTCATGATTTTTAAAACTTTTTGCGGTTTGGGATTTTTTAAAATTTTTTTGGAAGGATTTTTGGCCCCAAACTTGGTACATGTGATCCTTGTATTTTTTTTGCCATGCACAAAAAAATTCAGCTAAAAACTCGAACTGTACAAGGTTTTGTTACCATTTGAAAAAAGTGTCCCCATTTCAGACACTTTAATGGCTACTGGCAGCAAACCTGTAAAATCTGAAATACTCTTTAAGGGGGTGTGCGTTCTTGAGGTTTCATGAGGGATAGGGGGCCAATATAAGGGCCAAGTACCAGCACTCATCACACATCATGTGCGCACACCCCCCCCGGCCCCTTGATCGCCGGAACCCCAATGTCGCCGGTCAGGTTCTCCAGCGATGCTCCGGCGATGGTGCCCTGGCAAAGAAAAATGTGGCACCAACACAAGCCCGAGCGCAACATGTGCTACCGCAACCCTTGGTCCAGTCCGATCTTAGACTGGGAATGAACTCCGTATGCTTAGACTGGGAATGAACTCCGTGTGCCTAAGTCAACCCATGAAACGAGCGTGCGGGCGCTCAGCCGGCCAGATGGGCGGGATGCGCAAGCCGAGGATCGGCTGGGTCCCCCTCTGCATGCTACTGATCCTGCTACTGCAACCCTCAGTCTGGTCTAATCTTAGACTGAGAATGAACTCCGTATGCCTAAGCCAACCGACGAAACGAGTGGGCGGGTGGGCACTACGCCCACCAGAGAGATGGGATGCGCAAGCCGTGGATCGATAGGGTGGTAGGTGGGTTTAGGCACATCTTCATATTTTTGTGTGCCATTGCCATTTTTATGGCTTGTTAATTCATACAATGGTCCCTTAAGCCTTCACATGAAGTTTCATGGCAAGACCACTCGTTTTCTATTTTTCATGATTTTTGAAACTTTTTAAGGTTCAGGATTTTGAAAGTTTTTTCGGAAGGAGTTTCGGACCCAAACTTGGTAGGCGTGATCCTTCTATTTTTGTAGGCATGCACAAAAAAATTCAGCTAAAAACTCGAAGTGTACAAGATTTTGTGACCATTTGAAAAAGTGTCCCCATTTCTAACACTTTAATGGCTACTGGCAGCAAACCTGTAAAATCTCAAATGCTCTTTAAGGGGGTGTGAGTTCTTGAGGTTTGATGAGGGATAGGGGGCCAATATAAGGGCCAAGTACCAGCACCCATTGCACATCATGTGCGCACACCCCCCGACCCCCACGATCGTCGGAACCCCAATGTCACCGGTCAGGTTCTCCGGCGATGCTCCGGCGATGTTGCCCCGGGGAAGAAAAATGCGGCACCAACACATGCCCGATCCCAGCATATGCTACCGCAACCCATGGTTCGATCCGATCTTAGACTGAGAATTAACTCCGTATGCTTAGACTGGGAGTGAACTCCGTATGCCTAAGTCAACACACGAAACGAGCGTACGGGTGCTCAGCCGACAAGAGGGGCTGGATGCGCAAGCTGGGGATCGATCGGCTGCCCCTCAGCGTGCTGCCAATCCTGCTGTCACAACCCTCGGTTCAGTCTAATCTTAGACTAGGAATGAACTCCGTATGCCTAAGCCAACCGACGAAACGGACGGACGGACGGGCACTACGTCGACCAGAGAGACAGGATGCGCAAGCCGTGGATCGATAGGGTGGTAGGTGGGTTTAGGTGAATCTTCATATTTCTACGTGCCAATGCCATTTTTATGGCTTGTAAATTCATAGAATGGTCCCTTAAGCCTTCACGTGAAGTTTCATGGGAGGATGACTAGTTTTCTATTTTTCATGATTTTTGAAACTTTTTGAGGTTCGGGATTTTTTAAAATTTTTTTGGATGGAGTTTTGGCCCCAAACTTTGTAGACGTGATCCTTTTATTTTTTTTGGCATGCACAAAAAAATTCAGCTAAAAACTCGAAGTGTACAAGATTTTGTAACCATTTGAAAAAAGTGTCCCCATTTGAGACACTTTAATGCCTACTGGCAGCAAACCTGTAAAATCTCAAATGCTCTTTAAGGGAGTGTGAGTTCTCAAGGTTTAATGAGGGATAGGGGGCTAATATAAGGGGCAAGTACCAGCACCCATCGCACATCATGTGCACACACCCCCCCGGCACCCCCGATCGTCGGAACCCCATTGCCACCGGTCAGGTTCTCCGATGATGCTCCGATGATGGCACCCGACGACGAAAAATGCGGCACCAACACATGCTCGAGCCCAGCATGTGCTGTCGTAACCCTCGGTCTGGTTTGATCTTATACTGGGAATGAACTCCGTATGCTTAGACTGGGAATGAACTCCGTATGCCTAAGTCAACCCATGAAACGAGCGTGCGGGTGCTCAGCCAGCCAGAGGGGTGGGATGCAAAAGCCGGGGATCGGTCGGGTCTCCCTCTGCGTGCTGCCGATCCTGCTGCCACAACCCTCGGTTCGATCTAATCTTAGACTGGGAATGAACTCCGTATGCCTAAGCCAACTGACAAAACGAACGAGCGGGCGAACGGGCGGGCACTACGCTAGCCAGAGAGACGGGATGCGCAAGCCGTGGATCGATAGGGTGGTAGGTGGGTTTAGGCACATCTTCATATTTCTACGTGCCAATACCATTTTTATGGCTTGTAAATTCATACAATGGTTCCTTAAGCCTTCCAGTGAAGTTTCATGGCAAGACAAATCGTTTTCTATTTTTCATTATTTTCAAAACTTTTTGCAGTTCAGGATTTTTTAAAATTTTTTTATAAAGAGTTTTGGCCCTAAACTTGGTAGACGTGATCCTTGTATTTTTGTTGGCATGCACAAAAAAATTTACCTAAAAACTCGAAGTGTACAAGATTTTGTGACCATTTGATAAAAGTGTCCCCATTTCAGACACTTTAACGGCTACTGGCGGCGAACCTATGAAATCTCAAATGCTCTTTAAGGGGGTGTGAGTTCTCCAGGTTTGATGAGGGATAGGGGGCCAATATAAGGGCCAAGTACCAGCACCCATCGCACATCATGGGCGCACACCCCCCGGCCCCCCTGATTGTCGGAACCCCAATGCCGTCGGTCAGGTTGTCCGGTGATGCTAAGGCGATGGTGCCCCGACAAAGAAAAATGTGGCACCAGCACATGCCTGAGCCCAGTATGTGCTGCTGGAACCCTCGGTCTGATTCGATCTTAGACTGGGAATGAACTTCGTATGCTTAGACTGGGAATGAACTCCGTATGCTTAGACTAGGAATGAACTCCATATGCCTAAGTCAACCCATCAAATTAGCGTGCGGGCGCTCAGTCGGCCAGAGAGGTGGGATGCACAAGTCGAGGATCAGTTGGGTCCCCCTCTGCGTGCTGTCGATCCTGCTGCCATAACCCTCGGTCCAGTCTGATCTTAGACTGGGAATGAACTCCGTATGCCTAAGCAAACCGACGAAACGAGCGGATGGGCGGGCGGGCACTACACCGGCCAGAGAGACGGGATGTGCAAGCCGTGGATCGATAGGGTGGTAGGTGGGTTTAGGCACATCTTCATATTTCTTTGTGCCAAAGCCATTTTTATGGCTTGTAAATTCATACAATGGTCCCTTAAGCCTTCACGTGAAGTTTCATGGCAAGACGACTCGTTTTCTATTTTTCTTGATTTTTGAAACTTTTCGCATTTCAGGATTTTTTAAAATTTTTTCCGAAAGAGCTTTGGCCCCAAACTTGGTAGACGTGATCCTTGTATTTTTGTTGGCATGCACAAAAAAATTTAGCTAAAAAGTTGAAGTGTACAAGATTTTGTGACCATTTGAAAAAAGTGTTCCCATTTTAGACACTTTAATGGCTACTGGCAGCAAACGTGTAAAATCTCAAATGCTCTTTAAGGGGGGTGAGTTCTTAAGGTTTGATGAGGGTAGGGGGCCAATAGAATGGCCAAGTACCAGCACCCATCGCACATCATGTGCGCACACCCCCCGGCCCCCTGATCCCCGAAACCCCAATGCCACCGGTCAGGTTCTCCGACGATGCTCCGACGATGGTGCCCCGACGAAGAAAAATGCGGCACCAGCACATGCCCGAGCCCAGTATGTGCTGCCGTGGCCCTTGATTTGGTCTATCTTAGACTGGGAATGAACTCCGTATGCTTAGGCTGGGAATGAACTTCGTATCCCTAAGTCAACCCACGAAACGAGAGTGCGGGCGCTCAGCCGGCCAGAGGGACGGGACGTGTAAGATGGGGATCAACCGGGTCCCCCTCTGTGTGCTGTTGATCCTGCTACCACAACCCTTGATCTGGTCTGATCTTAGACTGGGAATGAACTCCGTATGCCTAAGCCAACCGATGAAACGAGCCGGCGAGCATGCGGGCAGGCGGGCATTACGCCGGCCAGAGAGACGGGATGCGCAAGCCATGTATCGATAGGGTGGTAGGTGGGTTTAGGCACATCTTTATATTTCTGCATGCCAATGCCATTTTTATGGCTTGTAAATTCATACAATGGTCCCTTAAGCCTTCACGTGAAGTTTCATGGCAAGATGACTTGTTTTATATTTTTTACGATTTTTGAAACTTTTTGCGGTTCGGATTTTTTAAAATTTTTTCGAAAGGAGTTTTGCCCCAACCTTGGTAGACGTGATCCTTGTATTTTTGTTGGTATGCACAAAAAAATACAGCTAAAAACTCGAAGTGTAGAAGATTTTGTGACCATTTGAAAAAAGTGTCCCCATTTCAAACACTTTAATGGCTACTGGCAGCAAACCTGTAAAATCTCAAATGCTCTTTAAGGGGGTGTGAGTTCTCGAGGTTTGATGAGGGATAGGGGGCCAATATAAGGGCCAAGTACCAGCACCCATCGCACATCAAGTGTGCACACCCCCCGGCCCCCCCGATCGTCAGAACCCCAATGCCGCCGGTCAGGTTCTCCGGTGATGCTCTAGCGATGGTGCCCCGATGAAGAAAAATGCGACACCAACACGTGCCCGAACCCAGCATGTGGTGCTGCAACCCTCGGTCTAGTCCGATCTTAGACTGGGAATGAACTCCGTATGTCTAAGCCAACTGACGAAACGAGCGAGCGGGCGGGCGAACAGGCAGGCGGGCACTACGTCGGCCAAAGAGACGGGATGCGTAAGCCGTGGATCGATAGGGTGGTAGGTAGGTTTAGGCACATCCTCATATTTCTGCATGCCAATGCCATTTTTATGGCTTGTAAATTCATACAATGGTCCCTTAAGCCTTCACGTGAAGTTTCATGGCAAGACGACTCGTTTTCTATTTCTCACGATTTTCAAACCTTTTTACGGTTCGGGATTTTTTTAAATTTTTTCAGAATGCGTTTTGGCCCCAAACTTGGTAGACGTGATCCTTGTATTTTTGTTGGCATGCACAAAAAAGTCAGCTAAAAACTCGAAGTGTACACGATTTTGTGACCATTTGAAAAAAGTGTCCCCATTTCAGACACTTTAATGGCTACTTGCAGCAAACCTATAAAAACTCAAATGCTCTTTAAGGGGGTGTGAATTCTCGAGGTTTGATGAGGGATAGGGGGCCAATATAAGGGCCGAGTACTAGAACCCATCGCACATCATGTGCGCACACCCCCCCGGCTCTCCCGATAGTCGGAACCCCAATGCCGCCGGTCAGGTTCTCCGATGATGGTGCCCCGATGAAGAAAAATACGACACCAACACATGCCCGAGTCCATCATGTGCTGCCCCAACCCTCAGTCTGGTCTGATCTTAGACTGGGAATGAACTCCATATGCCTACGTCAACCCACGAAGCGAGCGTGCAGGCGCTCAGTCGGCTAGAGGGGCGAGATGCGTAAGTCAGGGATCGATCGGGTCCCCCTATGCGTGCTACCGATCCTGCTGCCACAACCCTCGGTTCAGTTCGATCCTAGACTGGGAATGAACTCCGTATGCCTAAGCCAACCGACGAAACAAGCGGGTGGGCGAGCAGGCGAGCACTATGCCGGCCAAAGAGGTAGGATGTGCAAGCCGTGGATCGATAGGGTGGTAGGTGGGTTTCAGCACATCTTCATATTTCTGCGTGCCAATGCCATTTTGATGGCTTGTAAATTTCCAACAATGGTCTCTTAAGCCTTCACGTGAAGTTTCATGGCAAGACAACTCATTTTCTATTTTTCACGATTTTTGAAACTTTTTACGGTTCAAGATTTTTTAAAATTTTTTCGAAAGGAGTTTTGGCCCCAAGCTTGGTAGACGTGATCCATGTATTTTTGTTGGCATCCACAAAAACATTTAGCTAAAACCTCGAAGTGTACAAGATTTTTTGACCATTTGAAAAAAGTGCCCCCATTTCAGACACTTTAATGGCTACTGGCAGCAAACCTGTAAAATCTCAAATGCTCTTTAAGGGGGTGTGAGTTCTTCAGGTTTGATGAGGGATAGGTGGCCAATATAAGGGCCAAGTACCACCACCCATCGCCCATCTTGTACGCACACCCCCCGGCCCCCCCATCGTCGAAACCCTAATGCACCAGTCAGGTTCTCCGGCGATGCTCCGCGATGGTGCCCTGGCGATGAAAAATGTGGCACCAGCACATGCTCGAGCCCAGCATGTGCTGTCGTAAACCTCGGTTCGGTCCAATCTTAGACTGGGAATGAACTTCGTATGCTTAAACTGGGAATGAACTTCGTATGCCTAAGTGAACCCACGAAACAAGCGTACGGGAACTCAGCCGGCCAGAGGGGCGGGATGCACAAGCTGGGGATAGTCAGGTCCCCATTTGTGTGCTGCCGATCCTGCTGCCACAACCCTCGATCCGGTCTGATCTTAGACTGGGAATGAACTCCGTATGCCTAAGCCAACCGATGAAATGAACGGGCGGGCGGGCGATCGAGCACTACGCCGGCCAGAGATACAAGATGCGCAAGTCGGGGATCGGTCAGTCCCCCTCTGTATGCTGCCGATCTTGCTGCCGAAACCCTTGGTCCGGTCTGATCTTAGACTGGGAATGAACTCTGTATGCCTAAGCCAACCGACAAAATGAGCGGGCGGGCGATCGGGCACTACGCCGACCAGAGAGACAGGATGCACAAGACGTGGATTGATAGGGTGGTAGGTGGGTTTAGGCACATCTTCATATTTCTGCATGCCAATGCCATTTTTATGGCTTGTAAATTCATACAATGGTCCCTTCAGCCTTCACGTGAAGTTTCATGGCAAGACAACTCGTTCTCTATTTTTCATGATTTTTGAAACTTTTTGGGGTTCGGGATTTTTTTAAAATTTTTTCGGAAGGAGTTTTGGCCCCAAACTTGGTAGACGTGATCCTTGTATTTTTGTTGGCATGCACAAAAGAATTTAGCTAAAAACTCGAAGTGTACAAGATTTTGTGACCATTTGAAAAAAGTGTCCCGATTTCAGACACTTTAATCGCTATGATAGCAAACCTATAAAATCTCAAATGCTCTTTAAGGGGTGTCAGTTCTCAAGGTTTGATGAGGGATAGGGGGTCAATATAAGGGCCAAGTACCGGCACCCATCGCACATCATGTGCGCACACCCCCCGGCCCCTCCGATCGTCAAAACCTCAATGCCGCCGGTCAGGTTCTCCGGTGATGCTCCGACGATAGTGCCCCAGTGAAGAAAAATGTGGCACCAGCACATGCCCGAGCCCAGTAGGTGCTATCACAAACCTCGGTCTGGTCCAATCTTAGACTGGGAATGAACTCTGTATGCCTAAGTGAACCCATGAAACAAGCGTACGGGCACTCAGCCGACCAGAGGGGCAGGATGCGCAAACCGGGGATAGTCAGGTGCCCATTTGCGTGCTGCCGATCTTGCTGCTACAACCCTCGATCCAATCTGATCTTAGACTGGGAATGAACTCCGTATGCCTAAGCCAACCGACGAAACGAGCGGGCGGGCGGGCGGTCGGGCACTATGCCTGCCAGAGATACGGGATGCACAAAACGTGGATTGATAGGGTGGCAGGTGGGTTTAGGCACATCCTCATATTTCTACGTGCCAATGCCATTTTTATGGCTTGTAAATTCATACAATGGTCCCTTAAGCCTTCACGTGAAGTTTCATGGAAAGACGACTCGTTTTCTCTTTTTCATGATTTTTGAAACTTTTTGTAGTTCGGGATTTTTTAAAATTTTTTCGAAAGCAATTTTTGCCCCAAACTTCGTAGATGTGATCCTTGTATTTTTGTTGGCATGCATAAAAAAATTCAGGTAAAAGCTCAAAGTGTGCAAGATTTTGTGACCATTTGAAAAAAGTGTCCCCATTTCAGACACTTTAATGGCTATGGCAGCAAACCTATAAAATCTCAAATGCTCTTTAACGAGGTGTGAGTTCTCGAGGTTTGATGAGGGATAGGGGGCCAATATAAGGGCCAACTACCAGCACCCATTGTACATCATGTGCGCACACCCCCCGGCCCCCCCAATCGTCGGAACCCTAATATCGCCGGTCAGGTTCTCCGGTGATGGTGCCCCGACAAAGAAAAATGCGGCTCCAGCACATGCCCGAGCCCAGCATGTGCTGCCGTAACCCTCGGTCTGATATGATCTTAGACTGGGAATGAACTCCGTATGCCTAAGTCAACCCACGAAACGAACGTGCGGGCGCTCAACCGACCAGAAGGGCGGGACGCGCAAGCCGGGGATCGGCCAGGTCCCCCTCTGCGTGCTGCTGATCTTGCTGCCGTAACCCTCAGCCTGGTTTGATCTTAGACTGGGAATGAACTCCGTATGCCTAAGCCAACCGCCGAAACAAGCGGGCGAGCGGGCGGGCAGGCGGGCGGGCACTATGCCGGCCAGAGAGATGGGATGCGTAAGCCATGGATCGATAGGGTGGTAGGTGGGTTTAGGTACAACTTCATATTTCTACGTGCCAATGCCATTTTTATGGCTTTGTAAATTCATACAATGGTCCCTTAAGCCTTCACGTGAAGTTTCATGGCAAGACGACTCATTTTCTATTTTTCAAGATTTTTTAAACTTTTTACGGTTTGAGATTTGTTAAAATTTTTTCAGAAGGAGTTTTGGCCCCAAACCTGGTAGACGTGATCCTTGTATTTTTGTTGGCATGCACAAAAAAATTCAGCTAAAAACTCAAAGTGTACAAGATTTTGTGATAATTTGAAAAAAGTGTCCCCATTTTAGACACTTTAATGGCTACTGGCGGCTAACCTGTAAAATCTGAAATGCTCTTTAAAGGGGTGTGAGTTCTCAAGGTTTGATGAGGGATAAGGGGCCAATATAAGGGTCAAGTACCAGCACCCATCGCACATCACGTGCGCACACCCGCCCGGCCCCCCCGATCGTCGGAACCCCAGTGCCGCCGGTCAGGTTCTCCGATGATGCTCCGGCAATGGTGCCCCGACGAAGAAAAATACGACACCAGCACATGCTCGAGCCCAGCATGTTCTGCCGCAACCCTCGGTCTGGTCCGATCTTAGACTTGGAATGAACTCTGTATGCTTAGACTGGGAATGAACTCCGTATGCCCAACTCAACCCATGAAACGATCGTACGAGCGCTCAATCGGCTAGAAGGGTGGGATACGTTAGCCGGGGATCAGTCGGTTCCCCCTCTACGTGCTGTCGATCTTGCTGTCCTAACCCTCAGTCTGGTCTAATCTTAGACTGGGAATGAACTCCGTATGCCTAAGCCAACCGACGAAACGAGCGGGCGGGCAGGCGAGCACTAGACCGGCCAAAGAGATGGGATGCGCAAGCCGTGGATCGATAGGGTGGTAGGTGGGTCTAGGTACATCTTCATATTTCTACATGCCAATGCCATTTTTGTGGCTTGTAAATTCATACAGTGGTCCCTTAAGCCTTCACGTGATGTTTCATGGCAAGACAACTCGTTTTCTATTTTTGACGATTTTTGAAACTTTTTGCGGTTCGGGATTTTTTAAAATTTTTTTGGAAGGTGTTTCAGGCCAAACTTTGTAGACATGATCCTTGTATTTTTGTTGGCATGCACAAAAAACTTCAACTACAAAATTTAAGTGTACAAGATTTTGTGACCATATGAAATAAGTGTCCCCATTTCAGACACTTTAATGGCTACTGGCAGCAAACATGTAAAATCTCAAATGCTCTTTAAGGAGGCATGAGTTCTCGAGGTTTGATGAGGGACAGGGGGCCAATATAAGGGCCAAGTGCCAGCACCCATCGCACATCATGTGCGCACACCCCCCCGGCCCCCCCGATCGCCGGAACCCTAATGCCGCCGGTGAGGTTCTCCGGCGATGCTCCGGCGATGGTGTCCCGACGAAGAAAAATGCGGCAGCAGCACATGCTCGAGCCCAGCATGTGCTGCTGTAACCCTCGGTCTGGTTCAATCTTAGACTGGGAATGAACTCCGTATGCTTAGACTGGGAATGAACTCCGTTTGCCTAAGTCAACCCATGAAACGAGCGTGTGGACGCTCAGCCAGCCAGAGGGGCGGCATACGCAAGCCAGGGATCGGCCGAGTCCCCCTCTGCGTGCTACCGATCCTACTGTCGAAACCCTCAGTCCAGTCTGATCTTAGACTGGGAATGCACTCCGTATGGCTAAGCCAACCGACGAAATGAACGGGCGGGCGGGCGGGAGGGCACTACGTCGGCTTGAGAGACGAGATACGCAAGCTGTGAATCGATAGGTTGGTAGGTGGGTTTAGGCACATCTTCATATTTCTGCCTGCCAATGCCATTTTTATGGCTTGTAAATTCATACAATGGTCCCTTAAGCCTTCACGTGAAGTTTAATGGCAAGACGACTCGTTTTATATTTTTCACGATTTTTGGTTCGAGATTTTTTAAAATTTTTTTGGAAGGAGTTTTGGCCCCAAACTTGGTCGACGAGATCCTTGTATTTTTTTTTTGGCATGCACAAAATAATTCAGCTAAATGCTCGAAGTGTACAAGATTTTGTGACCATTTGAAAAAAGTGTCCCCATTTCAGACACTTTAATGGCTACTGGCAACAAACCTATAAAATTTTAAATGCTCTTTAAAGGCGTGTGAGTTCTCGAAGTTTGATGAAGGATAGGGGGCCAATATAAGGGCCAAGTACCTGCACCCATCGCACATCATGTGTGCACACCCCCCGGCCCTCTCGATCGTCGAAACCACCGCCGGTCAGGTTCTCCGGCGAAGATCCAACGATGGTGCCCCGGTGAAGAAAAATACGACACCAGCACATGCCCGAGCCCAGCATGTGCTGTCACATCCCTCGGTCCGATCTGATTTTAGACTAGGAATGAACTCCGTATGCTTAGACTGGGAATGAATTCCATATGACTAAGTCAACCCATGAAACAGGCGTGCGAGCGCTCAACCGGCCAGAGGGGCAGGATGCGCAAGCCGAGGATCGGTTGGGTCCCCCTCTGTGTGCTGCCAATCTTGCTGCCACAACCCTCGATCCGGTCTGATCTTAGACTGGGAATTAACTTCGTATGCCTAAGCCAACCGATGAAATGAGCGAACGGGTGGGCGGGCGGGCAGTACGCTGGCCAGAGTGACAAGATGCGCAAGCCGTGGATCGGTAGGGTGGTTGGTGGGTTTAGGCACATCTTCATATTTCTGCATGCCAATGCAATTTTTATGACTTGTAAATTCATACAATGGTCCCTTAAGCATTCACGTGAAGTTTCATGGCAAGACGACTCGTTTTCTATTTTTCATGATTTTCGAAACTTTTTGCAGTTTGAGATTTTTTAAAATTTTTTTGGAAAGAGTTTTGGCATCAAACTCAGTAGACATGATCCTTGCATTTTTTTTGGCATGCACAAAAAAATTCAGCTACAAACTCGAACTGTACATGATTTGGTGACCATTTGAAAAAGGTGTTCCCATTTCAGACATTTTAATGGCTATTGGCAGCAAACCTGTAAAATCTCAAATGCTCTTTAAGGGGGTGTGAGTTCTCCAGGTTTGATGAGGGATAGGGGGCCAATATAAGGGCCAAGTACCAGCACCCATCGCACATCATGTGCGCACACCCCTCGGCCCCCCGATCGTCGGAACCCCAATGGCGTCGGTCAGGTTCTCCGATGATGCTCCGGCGATGGTGCCCCGGCGAAGAAAAATACGGCACTAGCACTAGGCCGAGACCAGCATGTGCTACCGCAACCCTCGGTCTAGTCTAATCTTAGACTGGGATTGAACTCTGTATGCTTAGACTGGGAATGAACTCCGTATGCCTAAGTCAACCCATCAAACGAGCGTACGGGCGCTCAGCCGGCCAGAGGGGCGGTATGCGCAAGCCGGGGATCGGCTGGGTCCCCCTTTGCATGCTACAAATCCTGCTACTGCAACACTCTATCTGATTCAATCTTAGACTGGGAATAACTCCGTATGCCTGAGCTAACCGATGAAAAGAGCGCGCGGGCGGTCGGGCACTACACCGGCCAGAGAGACGGGATGCGCAAGCCATGGATCGATAGGGTTGTAGGTGGGTTTAGGCACATCTTCTTATTTTGCATGCCAATGAAATTTTTATGGCTTGTAAATTCATACAATGGTCCCTTTAGCCTTCACGTGAAGTTTCATGGCAAGATGACTCGTTTTTTATTTTTCACGATTTTTGAAACTTTTTACGGTTCGAGATTTTTTCAAATTTTTGAAAAGAGTTTTGGCATCAAACTTGGTAGACGTGATCCTTGTATTTTTCTTGGCATGCACAAAAAAATTCAGCTAAAAACTCGAAGTGTACAAGATTTTGTGACCATTTGAAAAAAGTGTCCCCATTTTAGACACTTTAATGGCTATTGGCAGCAAAGCTGTAAAATCTCAAATGCTCTTTAAGGGGGTGTGAGTTCTCAAGGTTTGATGTGGGATAGGGGGCCAATATAAGGGCCAAGTACCAGCACCCATCGTACATCATGTGCGCACACCCCCCGGCTCCCCCAATCGTCGAAACCTCAATGCCGTCGGTCAGGTTCTCCGACGATGCTCCGGCGACGGTGCCCCGGTGAAGAAAAATGGGGCACCAGCATATGCCCGAGCCCAGCATGTGCTGTCGCAACCCTCAGTCCGATCCCATCTTACACTGGGAATGAACTCCATACGCTTAGACTGGGAATGAACCCCGTATGCCTACATCAACGCACGAAATGAGCGTGCGGGCACTCAGTCGGCCAGAGGGGCGGGATGCGTAAGCCGGGGATCGGTCGGGTCCCCCTCTGCATGCTACTGATCTTGCTACCGCAACCTTCAGTCCGGCCTGATCTTAGACTGGGAATGAACTCCGTACGCCTAAGCCAACCCACGAAACGAGCGGGTGGGCACTACGTCAGCCAGAGAGATGGGATGCACAAACCGCGGATTGATAGGGTGGTTGGTGGGTTTAGGCACGTCTTCATATTTCTGCATGCCAATGCCATTTTTATTTCTTGTAAATTCATATAGTGGTCCTTTAAGCCTTCACGTGAAGTTTCATGGCAAGACGACTCATTTTCTATTTTTCATGATTTTTAAAACTTTTTACGGTTTGAGATTTTTTAAAATTTTTTCGGAAGGAGTTTTTTCCCTAAACTTTGTAGACGTGATCCTTGCATTTTTGTTGGCATGCAAAAAAAAATTCAGCTACAAATTCAAAGTGTACAAGATTTTCTGACCATTTGAAAAAAGTGCCCCCATTTTAGACACTTTAATGGCCACTAGCAGCAAACCTGTAAAATCTCAAATGCTCTTTAAGGGGGTGTCAGTTCTCGAGGTTTGATGAGGGATAGGGGGCCAAAATAAGGGCCAAGTGGCAGCACCCATCGCACATCATGTGCGCACACCCCCCGACCCCCCGATCGTCGGAACCCCAATGCCGTCGGTCAGGTTCTCCGGTGATGCTCCGACGATGGTGCCCCGACGAAGAAAAATGCGGCACCAGCACATCCTCGAGCCCAGAATGTGCTGCTGTAACCCTCGGTCTGGTCGGCTCTTAGACTGGGAATGAACTCCGTATGCTTAGACTGGGAATGAACTCCGTATGCCTAAGTCAATCGACGAAATGAGCGTGCGGGTGCTCATCCTACCATATGGGCGAGATGTGCAAGCCGGGGATCGGTCGGGTCCCCCTCTACATGTTGCCAATCCTACTGGCACAACCCTCGGTCTGGTCTGATCTTAAACTGGGAATGAACTCCGTATTCCTAAGCTAACCGAAGAAACGAGCGTGCGTGCGAACGGGCGGGCACTACATCGGCCAGAGAGACGGGATACGCAAGCCGTGGATCAATAGGGTGGTAGGAGGGTTTAGGCACATCTTCATATTTCTGCATGCCAATGCCATTTTTATGGCTTGTAAATTCAGACAATGGTCCCTTAAGCCTTCACGTGAAGTTTCATGGCAAGATGACTCGTTTTTTATTTTTCACGATTTTCAAAACTTTTTGCGGTTTGAGATTTTTTAAAATTTTTCGGAAAGAGTTTTGGCATCAAACTTGGTAGACGTGATCCTTGTATTTTTTTTGGCATTCACAAAAAAATTCAGCTAAAAAATAGAAGTGTACAAGATTTTGTGACCATTTGAAAAAAGTGTCCCCATTTCAGACACTTTAATGGCCACTGGCAGCAAACCTGTAAAATCTCAAATGCCCTTTAAGGGGGTGTGGGTGCTCGAGGTTTGTTGAGGGATAAGGGGCCAATATAATAACCAAGTACCACCACCCATCTTACATCATGTGCGCACAACCCCTCCCCTGGGCCTACCGATCGTCGGAACCCCAATACCATCAGTCAGGTTCTCCGACGACGCTCCGACGATGGTGCCTCGGTGAAGAAAAATATGGCACCAGCACATGCTCGAGCCTAGCATGTACTACTGTAACCCTCGATCCGGTCCGATCTTAGACTGGGAATGAACACTGTATCCTTAGACTGGGAATGAACTCCGTATGCCTAAGTTAACCCACGAAACGAGCGTGGAGGCGCTCAACCGGCCAGAGGGGTGGGATGCGCAAGCCGGGGATCGGTCGGGTCCCCCTCTGCGTGCTGTCGATCCTACGACCACAACCCTCAGTTTGGTTCGATCTTAGACTAAGAATTAACTCCGTATGCCTAAGCCAACCGACAAAACGAGCAACCGACAAAACGAGCGGACGGACGGGTGGGCGGGCGTACGGGCACTACACCGGCCAGAGAGGCGGGATGCGCAAGCCGTGGATCGATAGGGTGGTAGGTGGGTTTAGGCACATCTTCATATTTCTGCATGCCAATGCCATTTTTAGGGCTTGTAAATTCATACAACGGTCCCTTAAGCCTTCACGTGAAGT
Source organism: Durio zibethinus (assembly GCF_047325235.1). Taxonomy (NCBI): domain Eukaryota; kingdom Viridiplantae; phylum Streptophyta; class Magnoliopsida; order Malvales; family Malvaceae; genus Durio; species Durio zibethinus. The sequence goes on from NC_143177.1 coordinate 14,255,619, forward strand.
TTCATGGCAAGACTACTCGTTTTCTATTTTAAACAATTTTTTAAACTTTTTGTGGTTCGGGATTTTTTTTAAATTTTTTCAGAAGGATTTTTGGCCCTAAACTTGGTAGACATGATCCTTGTATTTTTGTTGGCATGCACAAAAAAAATCAGCTAAAAACTCAAAGTGTACAAGATTTTGTGACCATTTGAAAAAAGTGTCCCCATTTCAGACACTTTAATGGCTATTGGCAGCAAACCTATAAACTCTCAAATGCTCTTTAAGGGGGTGTGAGTTCTCAAGGTTTGATGTGGGATAGGGGGCCAATATAAGGGCCCAGTACCAGCACCCCATCGCACATCATGTGCGCACACGCCCCCGGCCCCCCCCGATCGCCGAAACCCCAATGCCGTCGGTAAGGTTCTCCGGCGATGCTCCAGCGATGGTGCCCTAACGAAGAAAAATGCGGCACCAGCAAATGCTCGACCCCAGCATGTGCTACCGCAACCCTCGGTCTGGTCCGATCATAGACTAGGAATGAACTCCGTATGGTTAGACTGGGAATGAACTCCGTATGCCTAAGTCAACCCATGAAACGAGCGTGCGGGCGCTTAGCCAGCTAGAGGGGCGGGATGCGCAAGTCGGGTCCCCCTCTACGTGCTGTTGATCCTGCTACCGCAACCCTTGGTTCGATCTGATCTTAGACTGGGAATGAACTTCTTATGCCTCCGCCAACCGACGAAACGAGCGGGCGGGCGGGCGGGCACTACGCCGGCCAGATACACGAGATGCGGAAGCCATGGATCGATAGGGTGGTAGGTGGGTTTAGGCACATCCTCATATTCCTACGTGCCAATGCCATTTTTATGGCTTGTAAATTCATACAATGGCCCTTAACCCTTCACGTGAAGTTTAATGGCAAGATGACTCGTTCTCTATTTTTCATAATTTTTGAAACTTTTTGCAGTTCGAGATTTTTTAAAATTTTTTCGGAAGGCATTTTGGCCCCAAACCTGGTAGACGTGATCCTTGTATTTTTTTTGGCATGCATAAAAAAATTCAACTAAAAACTTGAAGTGTACAAGATTTTGTGACCATTTGAAAAAAGTGTCCCCATTTTAGACACTTTAATGGCTACTAGCAGCAAACATCTAAAATCTCAAATGCTCTTTAAGGGGGTGTGAGTTCTCAAGGTTTGATGAGGGATAGGGGGCCAATATAAGGGCCAAGTACCAGCACCCATCGCACATCATGTGCGCACACCCCCCCGGCACCCTCGATCGTCGAAACCCCAATGCCATCGGTCAGGTTCTTCGGCGATGCTCCGATGATGGTGCCCCGACAAAGAAAAATGCAGCACCAGCACATGTCCGAGCCCAGCATGTGCTGCTGCAACCCTCGGTCCGATCCGATCTTAGAGTAGGAATGAACTCCGTATGCTTAGACTAGGAATAAACTTCGTATGCCTAAGTCAACCCACGAAACGAGCGTGCAGGTGTTCAACCGGCCAGAGGGGCGGGATGCGCAAGCCGAGTCCCCCTTTGCGTGTTGCCGATCCTGCTGCTGCAACCCTCGGTCCAGTCTAATCTTAGACTGGGAATGAACTCCGTATGCCTAAGCCAACCAACGAAACGAGCGGGCGGGCGGGCGGGCACTGCGTCGGCCAGAGAGATGAGATGCGCAAGCCGTGGATCGATAGGGTGGTAGGTGGGTTTAGGCACATCTTCATATTTCTACATGCCAATGCCTTTTTTATGTCTTGTAAATTGATACAATGGTTCCTTAAGCCTTCACATGAAGTTTCATGGCAAGACGACTCGTTTTCTATTTTTCACAATTTTCAAAACTTTTAGCATTTCGAGATTTTTTAAAACTTTTTTGGAAGGAGTTTTGGCCCCAAACTTGGTAGACGTGATCCTTGTATTTTTTTTGGCATGCACAAAAAAATTCAGCTAAAAAATATAAGTGTACAAGATTTTGTGACCATTTGAAAAAAGTGTCCCCATTTCAGACACTTTAATGGCCACTGGCAGCAAACCTGTAAAATCTCAAATGCCCTTTAACGGGGTGTGAGTTCTAGAGGTTTGATGAGGGATAGGGGGCCAATATAAGGGCCAAGTACCAGCACCCATCGCACATCATGTGCGCACACCCCCCGCGCCCCCCCGATCGCCGGAACCCCAATGCCGTCGGTCAGGTTCTCCAACGATGCTCTGGTGATGGTGCCTCAGCGAAGAAAAATACGGCAACAGCACATGCCCAAGCCCACCATGTGCTGCTGTAACCCTCGGTCCAGTCCGATCTTAGACTGGGAATGATCTCCGTACGCTTAGACTGGGAATGAATTTCGTATGCCTAAGTCAACCCACGAAACGAGCGTACGGGCACTCAGCCGGCCAGAGGGGTGGGATGCACAAGCCGGGTCCCCTTTTGCGTGCTGCCAATCCTGCTGTCGCAACCCTCGGTCCAGTCTAATCTTAGATTGGGAATGAACTCCGTATGCCTAAGCCAACTAACTAAACGAGCGGACGGGTGGGCGGGCACTATGTCGGCCAGAGAGACGGGATGTGCAAGCCGTGGATCGATAGGGTGGTAGGTGGGTTTAGGCACATCTTCATATTTCTGCATGCCAATGCCATTTTTATGGCTTGTAAACTCATACAATGGTCCCTTAAGCCTTCACGTGAAGTTTCATGGAAAGATGACTCGTTTTTTATTTTTCACGATTTTCAAAAATTTTTACGGTTTGAGATTTTTTAAAATTTTTTTGGAAGAATTTTTGGCCCCAAACTTGGTAGATGTGATCTTTTTATTTTTTTTGGCATGCATAAAAAAATTCAGCTAAAAACTCGAAGTGTACAAGATTTTGTGACCATTTGAAAAAAGTGTCCCCATTTCAGACACTTTAATGGCTACTGGCAGCAAACCTGTAAAATCTCAAATGCTCTTTAAGGGGTGTGAGTTCTCGTGGTTTGATAAGGGATAGGGGGCCAATAGAAGGGCCAAGTACCAGCACCCATCACACATCATGTGCACACACCCCCCAGCCCCCCGATCGCTAGAACCCCAATGCCGCCGGTCAGGTTCTCTGGTGATGCTCTGACGATGGTGCCCCGACGAAGAAAAATGCTGCACCAGCACAGGCTTGAGCCCAGCATGTGCTGTCATAACCCTCGGTCTGATCCGATCTTAGACTGGGAATGAACTCCGTATGCCTAAGCCAACCAATGAAACAAGCGAGCGGGCGGGCGGGCGGGCACTACGTCGACCAGAGAGACGGGATGCGCAAGCCGTGGATTGATAGGGTGGTAGGTGGGTTTAGGCACATCTTCATATTTCTGCATGCCAATTCCATTTTTATTGCTTGTAAATTCATACAATGGTCTCTTAAGCCTTCACGTGAAGTTTCAAGGCAAGACGACTTGTTTTCTCTTTTTTACGATTTTTGAAACTTTGTGCGGTTCGGGTTTTTTTAAAATTTTTTCGGAAGGAGTTTTGGCCCCAAACTTGGTAGACGTTATCCTTGTATTTTTGTTGGCATGAACAAAACAATTCAGCTAAAAACTCGAAGTGTACAAGATTTTGTGACCATTTGAAAAAAGTGTCCCCATTTCAGACACTTTAATGGCTACTGGCAGCAAACCTTTAAAATCTCAAATGCTCTTTAAGGGGGTGTGAGTTCTCGAGGTTTGATGAGGGATAGGGGGCCAATATAAGGGCGAAGTACCAGCACCCATCGCAAATCATGTGCGTACTCCCCCCCGGCCCCCCCGATCATCGGAATGCCATTACCGCTGGTCGGGTTCTCCAGTGATGGTACCCTAGTGAAGAAAAATATGGCACCAGCACATGCCAGAGCCCAGCATGTGCTGCCACAACCCTCGGTCTGATCCGATCCAAGACTGGGAATGAACTTCGTATAATTAGACTGGGAATGAACTCCATATGCCTAAGTCAACCCACGGAACGAGCGTACGGGTGCTCAACCGGCCAGAGGGGCAGGATGCGCAAGCTGGGGATCGATCGGGTCCCCCTCTGCATGCTGCCGATCCTGCTATCGAACCTTTGGTCTGGTCCAATCTTACACTGGGAATGAACTCCGTATACCTAAGCTAACCGACGAAACGAGCGGGTGGGTGGGCGGGCGAGCACTGCTTCAACCAGAGAGACGGGATGCGCAAGCCGTGAATCGATAGGGTGGTAGGTGAGTTTAGGCACATCTTCATATTTCTACGTGCCAATGCCATTTTTATGGCTTGCAAATTCATACAATGATCCCTTAACCCTTCACGTGAAGTTTAATGGCAAGACGACTCGTTTTCTATTTTTCATGATTTTCAAAACTTTTTGAGGTTCGGGATTTTTTAAAATTTTTTCGGAGGGAGTTTTGGCCCCAAACTTGGTAGACGTGATCCCTGTACTTTTTTTGGCATGTACAAAAAAATTCAGCTAAAAAGTTGAAGTGTACAAGATTTTGTGTCCATTTAAAAAAAGTGTCCCCATTTCAGACACTTTAATGGCTACTGGCAGCAAACCTGTAAAATCTCAAATGCTCTTTAAGGGGGTGTGAATTCTCATGGTTTGATGAGGGATCGGGGGCTATTATAAGGGCCAAGTACCAGCACCCATCGCACATCATGTGCGCACACCCCCCTCTGACCCCCCCGATCGCCGGAACGCCAATGCCGCCGGTCAGGTTCTCCGGTGATGCTCCAGCGATGGTGCCCCGACGAAGAAAAATGCGGCACCAGCACATGCCCGAGCCTAGCATGTGCTGCCACAAACCTCAATCCAGTCCGATCTTAGACTGGGAATGAACTCTGTATGCTTAGACTGGGAATGAACTTTGTATGCCTAAGTCAACCCATGAAATGAGCGTGCAGGCGCTCAGCCAGCCAAAGGGGCGGGATGCGCAAGCTGGGGATCGGCTGGGTCTCCCTCTATGTGCTGCCGATCTTGCTACCGCAACCCTCGGTCCAGTCCGATCTTAGACTGGGAATGAACTCCGTATGCCTAAGCCAACCGACGAAACAAGCGGGTGGGTGGGCGGGCATCTTCATATATATGGGTCGACCAGAGAGACGGGATGCGCAAGTCGTGGATCGATAGGGTGGTAGGTGGGTTTAGCCACATCTTCATATATCTAGGTGCCAATGCCATTTTTATGGCTTGCAAATTCATACAATTGTCCCTTAAGCCTTCACATGAAGTTTCACGACAAGACGACTCGTTTTCTATTTTTCATGATTTTCAAAACTTTTTGCGGTTCGGGATTTTTTAAAATTTTTTCAGCAGGAGTTTTGGCCCCAAACATGGTAGACGTGATCCTTGTATTTTTTTTGGCATGCGCAAAAAAATTCACCTAAAAACTCGAAGTGTACAAGATTTTGTGACCATTTGAAAAAAGTGTCCCCATTTCAGACACTTTAATGGCTACTGGTAGCAAACCTGTAAAATCTCAAACGCTCTTTAAGGGGGTGTGAGTTCTCGAGGTTTGATGAGGGATAAGGGGCCAATATAAGGGCCGAGTACTAGAACCCATCGCACATCATGTGCGCACACCCCCCCCGGCTCTCCCGATAGTCGGAACCCCAATGCCGCCGGTCAGGTTCTCCGATGATGGTGCCCCGACGAAGAAAAATGCGACACCAACACATGCCCGAGTCCAGCATGTGCTGTCGCAACCATCAGTCCGATCTGCTCCGTATGCCTAAGTCAACCCACGAAACGAGCGTGTGGGCGCTCAGTCGACCAGAGGGGCGAGATACGCAAGCCGGGGATTGGTCTGGTCCCCCTCTGTGTGCTGCCGATCCTACTACAAGGACCCTCAGTCTGGTCTGATCTTAGACTGGGAATGGGCTTCGTATGCCTAAGCCAACCGATGAAACGAGCGGGCGGGCAGGCGAAAGGTCACTACGTCGGCCAGAGAGATGGGATGCGCAAGCCGTGGATAGATAGGGTGGTAGGTGGGTTTAGGCACATCTTTATATTGTTGTGTGCCAATGCCCGAGCCCAGCATGTGCTGTCGCAACCCTCGGTTCGGTCTGATCTTAGACTGGGAATGAACTCCATATGCTTAGACTGGGAATGAACTCTGTATGCCTAAGTCAATCCATGAAACGAGCGTGCGGGTGCTCAGCCGACCAGAGGGGCGGGATGCACAAGCCGGGGATCGGTCTGGTCCCCCTCTATGTGCTGCCCATCCTACTACAAGGACCCTCGGTCTGGTCTGATCTTAGACTGGGAATGGGCTTCGTATGCCTAAGCCAACCGACGAAACAAGCGAGCGGGCAGGCGAGCGGGCACTACGTCGGCCAAAGAGACGGGATGCGCAAGCCGTGGATAGATAGGGTGGTAGGTGGGTTTAGGCACATCTTCATATTGTTGCGTGCCAATGCCCGAGCCCAACATGTGCTGTCGCAACCCTCGGTCCGGTCTGATCTTAGACTGGGAATGAACTCCATATGCTAACACTGCGAATGAACTCCGTATGCCTAAGCCAACCCACGAAACGAGCGTACGGGCACTTAGCTGGCCTGAAGGGCGGGAAGCGTAAGTCGGGGATTAGCCGGGTCCCCCTCTGTATGCTGTCGATCCTGCTATCGATCCTTCGGTCTGGTCCGATCTTAGACTGGGAATGAACTCCGTATGCCTAAGCCAACGGACGAAACGAACGGGCGGGCGAGCGGGCGAGCACTACGTCGGCCAGAGAGACGAGATGCGTAAGCCATGGATCGATAGGGTGGTAGGTGGGTTTTGGCACATCTCCATATTTCTATATGGCAAAGCCATTTTTATGGCTTGTAAATTCATACAATGGTCCCTTAAGCCTTCACATGAAGTTTCATGGCATGACGACTCGTTTTCTATTTTTCATAATTTTTGAACCTTTTTATGGTTCGAGATTTTTTAAAATTTTTTTGGATGGAGTTTTGGCCCCAAACTTGGTAAAGCTGATCCTTGTATTTTTGTTGGCATGCACAAAAAAATTCAGCTAAAAACTCGAAGTGTACAAGATGTTGTGACCATTTGAAAAAAGTGTCCCCATTTTAGACACTTTAATGGCTACTGGCAGCAAACCTATAAAATCTCAAATGCTCTTTAAGGGGGTGTGAGTTCTGGAGGTTTGATGAGGGATACGGGTCCAATATAAGGGCCAAGTACCAGCACCCATCACACATCATGTGCGCACACCCCCACAGCCACCCGATCATCGGAACCCCAATGCCATCGGTCAGGTTCTCCGACGATGCTCCGGTGATGGTGCCCCGACGAAGAAATATGCAGCACCAGCACATTCCTAAGCCTAGCATGTCTGCCGCAACCTTCGTTCCAGTCCGATCTGAGACTGGGAATGAACTCCATATGCCTAAGTCAACCCACGAAACGAGTGTGCGGGCGCTCAGCCAGCTAGAGGGGTAAGATGCGCAAGCCGGGGATCGATCGGTTCTCCCTCTGCGTATTGCCGATCCTGCTACCGCAACCCTCGGTCTGGTCTGATCTTAGACTGGAAATAAACTCCGTATGCCTAAGCCAACCGACGAAACAAGCGGGCGGGTGGGCGAGCGGGCATTACGCCGGCCAGAGAGACAGGATGCCCAAGCCGTGGATCGATAGGGTGGTTGGTGGGTTTAGGCACATCTTCATATTTCTGCATGCCAATGCCATTTTTATGGCTTGTAAATTCATACAATGGTCCCTTAAGCCTTCGCGTGAAGTTTCATGGCAAGATGACTCGTTTTCTATTTTTCACGATTTTTGAAACTTTTTACAGTTAAGGATTTTTTAAAATTTTTTCGAAAGAATTTTTGGCCCTAAACCTGGTAGACGTGATCCTTGTATTTTTGTTGGCATGCACAAAAAAATCAGCTAAAAACTGGAAGCGTACAAGATTTTGTGACCATTTTAAAAAAGTGTCCCCATTTCAGACAATTTAATGGCTACTGGCAGCAAACCTGTAAAATCTCAAACGCTCTTTAAGGGGGTGTGAGTTCTCGAGGTTTGATGAGGGATAGGGGGCCAATATAAGGGCCAAGTACCAGCACCCATAGCACATCATGTGCGCACACCCCCCCGACCCCCCCGATCGTCGAAACCCCAATGCCGTCGATCAGGTTCTCCGACGACTCTCCGGCGATGGTGCCCGGGCGAAAAAAATGCGACACCAGCACATGCCCAAGCCCAGCATGTGGTGCCGCAACCCTCGGTCCAGTCCGATCTTAGACTGGGAATGAACTCCATATGCCTAAGTCAATCCATGAAATGAGCGAGTGGGCGTTCAGCAGGCCAGAGGGGCGGGATGTGCAAGCCGGGGATCGACCGGGACCCCCTCTGTGTGCTGCCGATCCTACTGCCACAACACTCGATCCGGTCTGATCTTAGGCTGGGAATGAACTCCGTATGGCTAAGCCAACCGACGAAATGAGCGGGTAGGCACAACGCGGGCCAGAGAGACGGGATTCGCAAGCCATGGATCGATAGGGTGGTAGGTGGGTTTAGGCACATCTTCATATTTCTGCATGCCAATGCCATTTTTATGGCTTGCAAATTCATACAATGGTCCCTTAAGCCTTGACGTGAAGTTTCATGGCAAGACAACTTGTTTTCTATTTTTCAAGATTTTCAAAACTTTTTGCGGTTCGGGATTTTTTAAAATTTTTTTGGGAGGAGTTTTGGCCCCAAACTTGGTAGACGTGATCCTTGTATTTTTGTTGGCATGTACAAAAATATTCAGCTAAAAACTGGAAGTGTACAAGATTTTGTGACCATTTGAAAAAATTGTCCCCATTTTAGATACTTTAATGGCTACTGGTAGCAAACCACTAAAATCTCAAAGGGGGTGTGAGTTCTCGAGGTTTGATGAGGGATAGGGGGCCAATATAAGGGCCGAGTACCAGCACCCATCGCACATCATGTGCGCACACCCCCCCGGCCCCCCCGATCGTCAGAACCCCAATGCCGTCGGTCAGGTTCTCCGACGATGGTGCCCCGACGAAGAAAAATGCGGCAGCAACACATGCCTGAGTCTAGCATGTGCTGTTGTAACCCTCAGTCCGGTCTGATCTTAGACTGGGAATGAACTTCGTATGCTTAGACTGGGAATGAACTCCGTATGCCTAAGTCAACCCACGGAACGAACGTGCGGGTGCTCAGCCGACCAGAGGGGCGAGATGTCAAGCCGGGGATCGGTCGGGTCCCCCTCTGTGTGCTGCCGATCCTACTACAAGGACCCTCGGTCTGGTCTGATCTTAGACTGGGAATGAACTTTGTATGCCTAAGCCAACCGACGAAACGAGCGGGCGGGCGGGCGAGCCGGCACTACGTCGGCTAGAGAGACGGGATGCGCAAGCCATGGATGGATAGGGTGGTAGGTGGGTTTAGGCACATCTTCATATTGCTGCGTGCCAGTGCCCGGGCCCAGCATGTACTGTCGCAACCCTCGGTCCGGTCTGATCTTAGACTGGGAATGAACTCCATATGCTTAGACTGGGAATGAACTTTGTATGCCTAAGTCAACCCACGAAACGAGCGTGTGGCCGCTCAGCTGGCTTGAGGGGGGGATGCGTAAGTCGGGGATTAGTCGGGTCCCCCTCTACATGCTGTCGATCCTGCTACCGAACCTTCGGTCTAGTCCGATCTTAGACTGGGACTGAACTCCGTATGCCTAAGCCAATGGACGAAATGAACGGGCGGGCGAGCGGGCGAGCACTACGTTGGCTAGAGAGATGGGATGCGTAAGCCATGGATCGATAGGGTGGTAGGTGGGTTTAGGCACATCTCCATATTTCTATGTGGCAAAGCAATTTTTATGGCTTTTAAATTCATACAATGGTCCCTTAAGCCTTCACATGAAGTTTCATGGCAAGACGACTCGTTTTCTATTTTTCACGACTTTTGAAACTTTTTACTGTTTGAGATTTTTTAAAATTTTTTCGGATGGAGTTTTGGCCCCAAACTTGGTAGACGTGATCCTTGTATTTTTGTTGGCATGCACAAAACAATTCAGCTAAAAACTCGAAGTGTACAAGATTTTGTGACCATTTGAAAAAAGTGTCCCCATTTCAGACACTTTAATGGCTACTGGCAGCAAACCTATAAAATCTCAAATGCTCTTTAAGGGGGTGTGAGTTCTCGAGGTTTGATGAGGGATAGGGGGCCAATATAAAGGCCAAGTACCAGCACCCATCACACATCATGTGCGCCCACCCCCCACGACCCCCTCGATCGTCGGAACCCCAATGCCGCCGGTCAAGTTCTCCGGCAATGCTCCGACGATGGTGCCCCAACAAAGAAAAATACGGCACCAGGACATGCTCGAGCCTAGAATGTGCTGCCCCAACCCTCGGTCTGGTCCGATCTTAGACTGAGAATGAACTCCGTATGCTTAGACTGGGAATGAACTGCATAGGCCTAAGTCAACCCACGAAACGAACGTACGAGGGCTCAGCCACCCAGAGGGGCGGGATGCGCAAGCCAGGGATCGACCGAGTGCCTCTCTCCGTGCTGTCAATCTTGTTGCTGCAACCCTCAGACCGGTCTGATCTTAGACTAGGAATGAACTCCGTATGCTTAAGCCAACCGACGAAACGAACGGGCGGGCGGGCACTACGTCGGCCAAAGAGACGGGATGCGCAAGCCATGGATCGATAGGGTGGTAGGTGGGCTTAGGCACATCATCATATTTCTACGTGCCAATGCCATTTTTATGGCTTGTAAATTCATACAATGGTCCCTTAAGCCTTCACATGAAGTTTCAAGGCAAGACGACTCGTTTTCTATTTTTGAAACTTTTTACGGTTTGGGATTTTTTAAAATTTTTTCGGAAGGAGTTTTGGCCCCAAACATGGTAGACGTGATCCTTGTATTTTCATTGGCATGCACAAAAAAATTCAGTTAAAAACTCGAAGTGTACAAGATTTTGTGACCATTTGAAAAAAAATGTCCCCATTTCAGACACTTTAATTACAACTGACAGCAAACCTGTAAAATCTCAAATGCCCTTTAAAGGGGTGTGAGTTCTCAAGGTTTGATGAGGGATAGGGTGCCAATATAAGGGCCAAGTACTAGCACCCATCGCACATCATGTGCGCACACCCCCCCGGCCCCCTCGATCGTCGGAAGCCCAATGCCGCCAGTTAGGTTCTCCGACGATGCTCCGGCGATGGTGCCCCGACAAAGAAAAATGCAGCACCAGCACATGCCCTAGCCCAGCATGTGCTGCCACAACCCTCAGTCCAGTCTGATCTTAGACTGGGAATGAACTCCGTATGCTTAGAGTAGGAATGAACTCCGTATGCCTAAGTCAACCCACAAAACGAGTGTGCGGGCGCTCAGCCTGCCAGTGGGGCGGGATACGCAAGCCAGGGATCGGTCGGGTCCCCCTCTGCGTGCTACCGATCCTGCTACCACAATGCTCGGTCTGGTCCAATCTTAGACTGGGAATGAACTCCGTATGCCTAAGCCAACCGACGAAACGAGCTGGCGGGCGGGCGGGTGGGCATTACACCGGCCAGAGAGAAGGGATGCGCAAGCCGTGGATCGATAGGGTGGTAGGTAGGTTTAGGCACATCTCCATATTTCTATGTGGCAAAGCCATTTTTATGGCTTGTAAATTCATACAATGGTCCCTTAAGCCTTCACATGAAGTTTCATGGCAAGACGATTCATTTTCTATTTTTCACGATTTTTGAAACTTTTTACAGTTTGAGATTTTTAAAAATTTTTTCGGATGGAGTTTTGGCCCCAAACTTGGTAGACATGATCTTGTATTTTTATTGGCATGCACAAAAAAAATCAGCTAAAAACTTGAAGTGTACAAGATTTTGTGACCATTTGAAAAAAACGTCCCCATTTTAGACACTTTAAAGGCTACTGGCAGCAAACCTGTAAAATCTCAAATGCTCTTTAAGGGGATGTGGGTTCTCGAGGTTTGATGAGGGATAGGGGGCCAATATAAGGGCCAAGTACCAGCACCAATCGCACATCATGTGCGCACACCCCCCAGCCCCCCCAGTCACCAAAACCCCAATGCTGTCGGTCAGGTTCTCCGACAATGCTCCGGCGATGGTGCCCCGGTGAAGAAAAATCTGGCACCAGCACATGCTCGAGCCCAGCATGTGCTGTCACAACCCTCGGTCTGATTCGATCTTAGACTGGGAAGAACTCCGTATGCCCAAGTCAACCCACGAAACGAGCGTGCGGGCGCTCAGCCGGCCAGAGGGGCAGAATGTGCAAGCCCGGGATCGGTCGGGTCCCCCTCTGCATGCTGTCGATCCTGCTAGGTGGGAGGGTGGTAGGTGGGTTTAGGCACATCTTCATATTTCTGCATGCCAATGCCATTTTTATGGCTTGTAAATTCATACAATGGTCCCATAAGCCTTCACGTGAAGTTTCATGGCGAGGCGACTCGTTTTCTATTTTTCACAATTTTCAAAACTTTTTACGTTTCGAGATTTTTTAAAATTTTTTTAGAAGGAGTTTTGGCCCCAAACTTGGTAGACGTGATCCTTGTATTTTTGTTGGCATGCACAAAACAATTCAGCTAAAAACTCGAAGTGTACAAGATTTTGTGACCATTAGAAAAAAGTGTCCCCATTTTAGACACTTTAAAGGCTACTGGCAGCGAACCTGTAAAATCTCAAATGCTCTTTAAGGGGGTGTGAGTTCTCAAGGTTTGATGAGGGATAGGGGGCCAATATAAGGGCCAAGTACCAGCACCAATCGCACATCATGTGCGCACACCCCCCAGCCCCCCAGTCACCGAAACCCCAATGCTGTCAGTCAGGTTCTCTAACGATGCTCCAAGGATGGTGCCCCGATGAAGAAAAATCTGGCACCAGCACATGCTCGAGCCCAGCATGTGCTGTCACAACCCTCGGTCTAATTCGATCTTAGACTGCGAATGAACTCCGTATGCCTAAGTCAACCCACGAAACGAGCGTGCGGGTGCTCAGCCGGCCAGAGGGGCGGTATGTGCAAGCCCGGGATCGGTCGGGTCCCCCTCTGCATGCTGTCGACCCTACTATCGTAACCCTCAGTCTGGTCCAATCTTAGACTGGGAATGAAGTCCGTATGCCTAAGCCAACTGACGAAACAAGTGGGAGGGTGGGTGGGTGGGCACGACGCTAGCCAGAGAGACGGGATGCCCAAGCCGTGGATCAATAGGGTGGTAGGTGGGTTTAGGCACGTCTTCATATTTCTACATGCCAATGCCATTTTTATGGCTTGTAAATTCATACAATGGTCCCTTAAGCCTTCACGTGAAGTTTCATGGCATGACGACTCGTTTTCTTTTTTTCATGATTTTCAAACCTTTCTGCGGTTCAGGATTTTTTAAAATTTTTTCGCATGGAGTTTTGGCCCCAAACTTCTTAGACGTGATACTTGTATTTTTCTTGGCATGCACAAAACAATTCAGCTAAAACCTCAAAATGTACAAGATTTTGTGACCAACTGAAAAAAGTGTCCCCATTTTAGACACTTTAATTGCGACTGGCAGCAAACCTGTAAAATCTCAAATGCTCTTTAAGGGGGTGTGAGTTCTCGAGGTTTGATGAGGGATAGGGGGCCAATATAAGGGCCAAGTACCAGCACCAATTGCACATCATGTGTGCACACCCCCAACCCCCCGGTCACCAGAACCCCAATGCCGTCGGTCAGGTTCTCCGGCGATGGTGCCCCGACGAAGAAAAATGCGGCACCAGCACATGCTCGAGCCCAGCATGTGCTATCGTAACCCTTGGTCCAGTCCGATCTTAGACTGGGAATGAACTTTGTATGCTTAGACTGGGAATGAACTCCGTATGCCTAAGTCAACCCACGAAACGAGCGTACGGGCCCTCAGCCGACCAAATGGGCGGGATGTGCAAGCCGGGTATCGGTCGGGTCCCACTCTATGTGCTACCAATCCTGTTGCCGTAACCCTCACTCCGATCTGATCTTAGACTGGGAATGAACTCCGTATGCCTAAGCCAACTGACGAAATGAGCGATCGGACGGACGGGCGGGCACTACTCCGGCCAGAGAGACGGGATGCGCAAGCCGTGGATCGATAGGGTGGTAGCTGGGTTTAGGCACATCATCATATTTTTGCATGCCAATGCCATTTTTATGGCTTGTAAATTCATCCAATGGTCCCTTAACCTTCCCGCGAAGTTTCATGGCAAGACGACTCGTTTTCTATTTTTCACGATTTTTGAAACTTTTTACGGTTCGGGATGTTTTAAAATTTTTTCGAAAGGAGTTTTGGCTTCAAACTTGGTAGACGTGATTCTTGTATATTTTGTTGGCATGCACAAAAAAATTCAGCTAAAAACTCGAGTGTACAAGATATTGTGACCATTTGAAAAAAGTGTCCCCATTTGAGACACTTTAATGGCTACTGGCAGCAAACCTGTAAAATCTCAAATGCTCTTTAAGGGGGTGTGAGTTCTCGAGGTTTGATGAGGGATAGGGGGCCAATATAAGGGCCAAGTACCAGCACCCATCGTACATCATGTGCACACACCCCGCAGTCCCCCCGATCGTCGAACCCCAATGCCGTCGGTCAGGTTCTCCGACGATGCTCCAGCGATGGTGCCCCGACGAAGAAAAATACGGCACCAGCAAATGCCCGAGCCAAACATGTGCTGCTGCAAGCCTCTGTCCGGTCCTATCTTAGACTGGGAATGAACTCCATATGCTTAGACTGGGAATGAACTCCGTATGCCTAAGTCAACCCACGAAACGAGCGTGCGGGCGCTCAGTCGGCCAGAGGGACGGGATGCACAAGCCGGGGATCGATCGAGTCACCCTCTACGTGCTGTCGATCCTGCTACTGCAACCTTCGATCCAGTCTAATCTTAGATAGGGAATGAACTCCGTATGCCTAAGCCAACTGATGAAACAAGCGGGCGGGCGGGCACTACACCGGCTAGAGAGACGGGATGCGCAAGCAGTGGATCGATAGGGTGGTAGGTGGGTTTAGTCACATCTTCATATTTCTATGTGCCAATGCTTTTTTTATGGCTTTTAAATTCATACAATGGTCCCTTAAGCCTTCACGTGAAGTTTCATGGCAAGACGACTCGTTTTCTATTTTTCATGATTTTTGAAACTTTTTGGGGTTTAGGATTTTTTAAAATTTTTTCGGAAGGAGTTTTGGTCCCAAACTTGGTAGACGTGATCCTTGTATTTTTTTTGGCATGCACAAAAAAATTCAGCCAAAAACTCAAAGTGTACAAGATTTTGTGACCATTTGAATAAAGTGTCCCCATTACAGACACTTTAATGGCTACTGGCAGCAAACCAGTAAAATGTCAAATGCTCTTTAAGGGGGTGTGAGTTCTCAAGGTTTGATGAGGGATAGGGGGCCAATATAAGGGCCCAGTACCAGCACCCATCGCACATCATGTGCGCACACCCCCCCAGCCCCCCGATCGCCGGAACCCCAATGCCGTCGATCAGGTTCTCCAGCGATGCTACGGCGATGGTGCCCCGGTGAAGAAAAATGCGGCACCAGCACATGCCCGAGGCCAGTATCTGCTGCCGTAACCTGCGGTCCAATCCGGTCTTAGACTGGGAATGAACTTCGTATGCCTAAGTCAACACACGAAACGAGCGTACGGGCGCTCAGCCGGCCAGAGGGGCGGGATGCGCAAGCAAGGGATCGATCGGGTCCCCCTCTGCGTGCTGCGAATCCTTCTGCCGCAACCCTTGGTCTGGTCCAATCTTAGACTGGCAATGAACTCCGTATGCCTAAGCCAACCGACGAAACGAGTGCGCGGGTGGGCGGGCGGGCGGGCACTACGCCAACTAGAGAGACGGGATGCGCAAGTCGTGGATCGATAGGCTAGTAGGTGGGTTTAGGTACATCTTCATATTTCTGCATGCCAATGCCATTTTTATGGCTTGTAAATTCATACAATGGTCCCTTAAGCCTTCACGAGAAGTTTCATGGCAAGACGACTCGTTTTTTATTTTTCACGATTTTCAAAAAATTTTACGGTTCGAGATTTTTTAAATTATTTTCGAAAGGAGTTTTGGCCCCAAACTTGTTAGATGTGATCCTTCTATTTTTGTTGGCGTGCACAAAAAAATTCAGCTAAAAAGTCGAAGTGTACAATATTTTGTGACCATTTAAAAAAAGTGTCCCCATTTCAGATACTTTAATGGCTACTGGCAACAAACCTGTAAAATCTCAAATGCTCTTCAAGGGGGTGTGAGTTCTTGAGGTTTGAGGAGGGATAGGGGGCCATTATAAGGGCCAAGTACCTGTACCCATCGCACATCATGTGCACACACCCCCCCGGCCCCACCGATCGCCGAAACCCCAATGCCGCCGGTCAGGTTCTCCAGCGATGCTCCGGCGATGGGCCCCCGGTGAAGAAAAATGCGGCACTAGCACATGCCCGAGGCCAGCATGTGCTGCCACAACCCTTAGTCCGAGTCGATCTTAGACTGGGAATGAACTCCATATGCTTAGACTGAAAATGAACTCTGTATGCCTAAGTCAACCAACGAAACGAGCGTGCGGGCGCTCAGCTGGCCAGAGGGGCGGGATCCGCAAGTCGGGGATAGGCCGAGTCCCCCTCTGCGTGCTGCCGATCCTACTGCTGCAACCCTCAATCCGATCCGATCTTAGACTGGCAATGAACTCCGTATGCCTAAGCTAACCGACGAAACGAGCGAGTGGGCGGACGGGCGTGCGGGCACTATGCCGGCTAGAGAGACGGGATGCGCAAGCCGTGGATCGGTAGGCTGGTATGTGGGTTTAGGCACATCTTCATATTTCTGCATGCCAATGCTGTTTTTATGGCTTGTAAATTCATACAATGGTCCCTTAAGCCTTCACGAGAAGTTTCATGGCAAGACGACTCGTTTTCTAGTTTTCATGATTTTCAACAATTTTTGCGGCTCGAGATTTTTTAAAATTTTTCGGAAGGAGTTTTGGCTCCAAACTTGCTAGATGTGATCCTTGTATTTTTGTTGGTATGCACAAAGAAAAATCAGCTGAAAACTCGAAGTGTACAAGACTTTGTGACCATTTGAAAAAAGTGTCCCCATTTCAGACACTTTAATGGCTACTGGCAGCAAATCGGTAAAATCTCAAATGCTCTTTAAGGGGGTGTGAGCTCTCGAGGCTTGATGAGGGATAGGGGGCCAATATAAGGGCCAAGTACCAGCACCCATCGCACATCATGTGCGCACACCCCCCGACCCCCCCGATCATCAGAACCCCAATGTCGCTGGTCAGGTTATCCGGTAATGCTCCGACAATGGTGCCCCAACGAAGAAAAATACGGCACTAGCACATGCTCGAGCTCAGATTGTGCTGTCGTAACCCCTGGTCTGATCCGATCTTAGACTGAGAATGAACTCCGTATGCCTAAGTCAACCCATGAAACGAGCGTGTGGATGTTCAGTCGGCCAGAGGGGCAGGATGCGCAAGCGGGGATCGGTCGGGTCCCCCTCTGCATGTTGTCGATCTTGCTGTCGCAACCCTCAGTCTAGTCCAATCTTAGACTGGGAATGAGCTCCGTATGCTTAAGCCAACCGACGAAACGAGCGGGTGGGCAGGCGGGCGAGCACTACGTCGGCCAAAGAGACTGGATGCGCAAGCCGTGGATCGATAGGGTGGTAGTTGGGTTTAGGCACATCTTCATATTTCTACGCGCCAATGCCATTTTTATGGCTTGTAAATTCATACAATGGCCCCTTAAGCTTTCATGGTAAGACGACTGATTATCTACCATGCCTAAGTCAACCCACGAAAATGAGCTTGCGTGTGCTTAACCGACCAGAGGAGCGGGATGTGCAAGCCGCGGATCGACTGGGTCCCCCTCTGCGTGCTGTCGATCCTACTACCATAACCCTCGATCTAATCCAATCTTAGACTGGTAATGAACTCCGTATGCCTAAGCCAACTAACAAAATGAGCGGGCGGGCGGCGGACGGGCACTACGTCGGCCAGAGTGACAGGATGCGCAAGCCGTGGATCGATAGGGTGGTAGGTGGGTTTAGGCACATATTCATATTTCTATGTGCCAATCCCATTTTTATGGCTTGTAAATTCATACAATGGTCCTTTAAGCCTTCACATGAAGTTTCATGGCAAGACGATTCGTTTTCTATTTTTCACGATTTTTGAAACTTTTTGCGGTTCGGGATTTTTTAAAATTTTTTTGGAAGGAGTTTTGGCCCAAGACTTGGTAGACGTGATCCTTGTATTTTTGTTGGCCTGCTCAAAAAAATTCAGCCAAAAACTCGAAGTGTACAAGATTTTGTGACCATTAGAAAAAAGTGTCCCCATTTCAGACACTTTAATGGCTACTGGCAGCAAACCTGTAAAATCTCAAATGCTCTTTAAGTGGGTGTGAGTTCTCGAGGTTTGATGAGGGATAGGGGGCCAATATAAGGTCCAAGTACCAGCACCCATTGCACATCTTGTGCGCACACCCCCCGGCCCCCACGATCACCGGAACCCGAATGTCGCTGGTCAGGTTCTTCGACGATGGTGCCCCGTTGAAGAAAAATGTGGTACCAGCACATGCCCGAGCCCAGCATGTGCTACTGCAACCCTCGGTCCGATCAGATCTTGGACTGGGAATGAACTCCATATCCTTAGACTGGGAATGAACTCTGTATGCCTAAGTCAACCCACGAAACGAGTGTGCGGGCACTCAGTCGGCCAGAGGGGTGGGATGCGCCAGTCGGGGATCGATCGGGTCACCCTTTACGTGCTACCGATCTTAGACTGGGAATGAACTCCGTATGCCTAAGCCAACTGACGGAACGAGCAGGCGGGCGAGCAGGCGGGCACTACGTCGGCCAGAGAGACGGGATGCGCAAGCTGTGGATTGATAGGGTGATAGGTGGATTTAGGCACATTTTCATGTTTCTGCATGCCAATGCCATTTTTATGGCTTGTAAATTCATACAATGGTCCCTTAAGCCTTCACGTGAAGTTTCATGGCAAGACGACTCATTTTCTATTTTTCATGATTTTTGAAACTTTTTGCGGTTTGGGATTTTTTAAAATTTTTTTGGAAGGAGTTTTGGCCCCAAACTTGGTAGAAGTGGTCCTTGTATTTTTGTTGGCATGCACAAAAAAATTCAGCTAAAAACTCGAAGAGTACAGGATTTTGTGACCATTTAAAAAAGTGTCCCCATTTCAGACACTTTAATGGCTACTGGCAGCAAACCTGCAAAATCTCAAATGCTCTTTAAGGGGGTGTGAGTTCTCGAGGTTTGACGAGGGATAGGGGGCCAATATAAGGGCCAAGTACCAGCACCCATCACACATCATGTGCGCACACCTCCCGACCCCTTCATCACCGGAACCCCATTGCCACCAGTCAGGTTCTTCGACGATGCTCTGACGATGGTGCCCCGACGAAGAAAAATGCGGCACCAGCACATGCCCGAGCCCAGCATGTGCTACTACAACCCTCGGTCCGGTCCGATCTTAGACTGGGAATGAACTCCGTATGC
This sequence comes from Durio zibethinus, assembly GCF_047325235.1. NCBI lineage: Eukaryota > Viridiplantae > Streptophyta > Magnoliopsida > Malvales > Malvaceae > Durio > Durio zibethinus. Next base: position 14,275,068 of record NC_143177.1, read on the forward strand.
CTAAGCCAATCGACGAAATGAGCGGGTGGATGGGCAGGAGGGCACTACGCCGGGCAGAGAGACAGGATGCGCAAGTCGTGGATCGATAGGGTGGTAGGTGGGTTTAGGCACATCTTCATATTTCTGCATTCCAGGGCAATTTTTATGGCTTCTAAATTCGTACAATGGTCCCTTAAGCCTTCACGTGAAGTTTCATGGCAAGACGACTCATTTTCTATTTTTCAGGATTTTTGAAACTTTTTGTAGTTCAGGATTTTTCAAAACTTTTTCAGAAGGAGTTTTGGCCCCAAACGTTTTAGATGTGATCCTTGTATTCTTGTTGGCATGCACAAAAAAAATCAGCTAAAAACTCAAAGTGTACAAGATTTTGTGACCATTTGAAAAAAGTGTCCCCATTTTGAGACACTTTAATGGCTACTGGCAGCAAACCTGTAAAATCTTAAATGCTCTTTAAGGGGGTGTGAGTTCTCAAGGTTTGATGAGGGATAGGGGACCAATATAAGGGCCAAGTACCAGCACCCATCGCACATCATGTGCGCACACCCCCTCGGCCCCCCCCGATCACCGGAACCCTAATGCCGCTCGTCAAGTTCTCCGGCGATGCTCCAGTGATGGTGCCCCGGGGAAGAAAATTGCGGCACCAGCACATGCCCGAGCCCAGCATGTGCTGCTAGAACCCTCGGTCTGGTCTGATTTTAGACTGGAATGAACTTCGTATGCCTAAGCCAACCGACGAAACGAGCGGGCGGGTGGGCACTACGTCGGCGAGAGAGACGGGATGCGCAAGCCATAGATCGATAGGGTGGTCGGTGGGTTTAGGCACATCTTCATTTTTTTGCATGCCAATGCCATTTTTATGGCTTGTAAATTCATACAATGGTCCATTAACCTTCACGTGAAATTTCATGGCAAGACGACTCGTTTTCTATTTTTCACGATTTTCAAACTTTTTATAGTTCGAGATTTTTTAAAACTTTTTCGGAAGGAGTTTTGGCCCCAAACTACATGATCCTTGTATTTTTGTTGGCACGCACAAAAAAATCAGCTAAAAACTCGAAGTGTACAAGATTTTGTGACCATTTGAAAAAAGTGTCTCCATTTTTAGACACTTTAATTGCTAATGGCAGTAAACCTGTAAAATCTCAAATGCTCTTTAAGGGGGTGTGACTTCTCAAGGTTTGATGAGGGATAGGGGGCCAATATAAGGGCCAAGTACCAGCACCCATCGCACATCATGTGCGCACACCCCCCGGCCCCCCGATCGTCGGAACCCTAATGCCGCCCGTCAAGTTCCCCGGCGATGGTGCCCCGGGGAAGAAAAATGCGGCACCAGCACATGCCCGAGTCCAGCATGTGTTGCAGCAACCATCGGTCTGGTCTGATTTTAGACTGGGAATGAACTACGTATGCCTAAGCCAACCGACGAAACGAGGGGGCGGGCAGGCGGACTGGCACTACGCCGACCAGAGAGACAGGATGCGCAACCCGTGGATCAATAGAGTGGTACGTGGGTTTAGGCACATCTTCATATTTTTGAATGCCAATGCCATTTTTATGGCTTGTCAATTCATACAATGGTCCCTTAAGCCTTCACGTGAAGTTTCATGGCAAGACGACTCGTTTTCTATTTTTCATGATTTTTGAAACTTTTTGCGATTCGGGATTTTTTAAAATTTTTTCAGAAGGAGTTTTGCCGCAAACTTGGTAGATGTGATCCTTGTATTTTTATTGGCATGCACAAAAAAATTCAGCTAAAAACTTGAAGTGTACAAGATTTTGTGACCATTTGAAAAAAGTGTCCCCATTTCAGACACTTTAATGGCTACTAGCAGCAAACCTGTAAAATCTCAAATGCTCTTTAAGGGGGTGTGAGTTCTTGAGGTTTGATGAGGGATAGGGGGCCAATATAAGGGCCAAGTACCAGCACCCATCACATATCATGTGCGCACACCTACCCCAGCCCCCCCGATCGCCGAAACCCCAATGCCGCCGATCAGGTTCTCTAGCGATGCTCCAATGATGGTGCCCCCGTGAAGAAAAATGCAGCACCAGCACATGCCCGAGCCCAACATCTGCTGTCGCAACCCTCGGTCTGATCCGATCTTAGACTGGGAATGAACTCTGTATGCTTAGACTAGGAATGAACTCCATATGCCAAAGTCAACCCATGAAACGAGCGTGCGGGTGCTCAGCCGGCAAGAGGGACGGGATGCACAAGTCAGGGATCGACCGAGTCCCCCTCTGTGTGCTGCCGATCTTGCTGCCACAACCCTTGGGCTGATCTGATCTTAGATTGGGAATGAACTCCGTATGCCTAAGCCAACCGATGAAATGAGCGAGCGAGCGAGCGGGCACTACTCCGGCCAGAGAGACGGCATGCGCAAGTTGTGGATGGATAGGGTGGTTGGTGGGTTTAGGCACATCTTCATATTGCTGCGTGCAAATGCCATTTTTATGGCTTGTAAATTCATACAATGGTCCCTTAAGCCTTCACATGAAGTTTCATGGCAAGACGACTCGTTTTCTATTTTTCACGATTTTGGAAACTTTTTACGGTTCGTGATTTTTTAAAATTTTTTCGGATGGATTTTTGGCCCCAAACTTGGTAGAGATGATCCTTGTTTTATTTTTGGCATGCACAAAAAAATTCAGCTAAAAACTCGAAGTGTACAAGATTTTGTGACCATTTGAAAAAAGTGTCCCTATTTCAGACACTTTAATGGCTACTGGCAGCAAACCTATAAAATCTCAAATGCTCTTTAAGGGGGTGTGAGTTCTCGAGGTTTGATGAGAGATAGGGGGCCAATATAAGGGCCAGGTACCAACACCCATCGCACATCATGTGCGCACACCCCCCGGCCCCCCCAATCGACGGAACCCCAATGCCGCCGGTCAGGTTCTCCGACGATGCTCGGACGATGGTGCCCGGGTGAAGAAAAATACGGCACCAGCACATGCCCGAGCCCAACATGTGGTGCCGTAACCCTCGGTCTGGTACGATCTTAGACTGGGAATGAACTCCGTATGCTTAGACTGGGAATGAACTCTGTATGCCTAAGTCAACCAACGAAACGAGCGTGCGAGCACTCAGTCGGCTAGAGGGGCGGGATGCGCAAGTCGTGGATCGATCGGGTCCCTCTCTGCGTGCTACCGATCCTGTTGTCACAACCCTCAGTCTGGTCTGATCTTAGACTGAGAATGAACTCCGTATGCCTAAGCCAACCATCGAAACGAGCGACGGGACTATGCCAGCCAGAGACACGGGATGCGTAAGCCGTGGATTGATAGGGTGGTAGGTGGGTTTAGGCACATATTCATATTTCTGCATGCCAATGCCATTTTTATGGCTTGGAAAGTCATACAATGGTCCGTTAAGCCTTCATGTGAAGTTTCATGGCAAGACGACTCGTTTTCTATTGTTCACGATTAATGAAACTTTTTGCAGTTCAAGATTTTTTAAAATTTTTTTGGAAGGTCTTTTGGCCCCAAACTTGGTAGACGTGATCCTTGTATTTTTGTTGGAATGCATAAAAAAATTCAGCTAAAAACTCAAAGTGTACAAGATTTTGTGGCCATTTCAAAAAAGTGTCCCCATTTCAAACACTTTAATGGCTATTGGCAGCAAACCTGTAAAATCTCAAATGCTCTTTAAGGGGGTGTGAGTTCTCGAGGTTTGATGAGGGATAGGGGGCCAATATAAGGGCCAAATACCAACACCCATTGCACATCATGTGCGCACACCCACCTGGCCCCCCCGATCGTCGGAACCCCAATGCCATCGGTCAGGTTCTCCAGCGATGCTCCGACGATGGTGCCCCGACGAAGAAATATGCGGCACCAGCACATGCCCGAGCCCAACATGTGCTGCCACAACCCTCAGTTTGGTCTGAGCTTAGACTGCGAATGAACTTCGTATGCCTAAGTCCACCCACGAAACAAGCGTACGAACACTCAGTCGGCTAGAGGGGCGGGATGTGCAAGTCGGGGATCGATCGGGTACCCCTCTGCATGCTGTTGATCCTGCTGTCACAATCCTCAATCTCGTTCGATCTTAGACTAAGAATGAACTCCGTCTGCCTAAGCCAACCGACGAAACGAGCGGGCGGGCGGGCAGGCGGGCACTACACCGGCCAGAGAGACCGTATGCGCAAGCCGTGGACCGATAGGGTGGTATGTGGGTTTAGGTTCATTTTCATATTTCGGCATGCCAATGCCATTTTTATGCCTTTTCAATTCATACAATGGTCCCTTAAGCCTTCACGTGAAGTTTCATGGCAAGACGACTCGTTTTCTATTTTTCACAATTTTCAAAACATTTTACGGTCTAGAATTTTTTAAAATTTTTTCGAAAGGATTTTGGGCCCCAAACTTGGTAGACGTGATCCTTCTATTTTTTTTGGCATGCAAAAAAAAATTCAGCTAAAAACTCGAAGTGTACAAGATTTTGTGACCATTTGAAAAAAGTGTCCCCATTTCAAACACTTTATTGGCTACTGGCAGCAAACCTGTAAAATCTCAAATGCTTTTTAAGGGGGTGTGAGTTGTCAAGATTTGATGAGGGATAGGGGGCCAATATAAGGGCCAAGTACCAGCACCTATTGCACATCATGTGTGCACATCATGTGTGCACACCCCCCGGCCCCCCCGATCGCCAGAACCCTAATGCCGTCGGTCAGGTTCTCCGACGATGCTCCGGCGATGGTGCCCCGGTGAAGAAAAATGTGGCACCAGCACATGCCCGAGCCCAGCATGTGCTGTCGCAACACTCGGTCTGGTCCGATCATAGACTAGGAATGAACTCCGTATGCTTAGACTGGGAATGAGCGCCGTATGCCTAAGTCAACCAACGAAACGAGCGGGCGGGTGCTCAGCTGACCAGAGGGGCGGGATGCGCAAGCCGTGGATCGGCCGGGTTCCCCTCTACATGCTGCCAATCCTGCTGCTGCAACCCTCAGTCCGGTCCAATCTTAGACTGGGAATGAACTCCATATGCCTAAGCCAACCATCGAAATGAGCGGGCGAGCGGGCACTACGCCGGCCAGAGAGACAGGATGCGTAAGCCGTGGATCGATAGGGTGGTAGGTTGGTTTAGGCACATCTTCATATTTCTGCATGCCAATGCCATTTTTATGGCTTGGAAATTCATACAATGGTCCGTTAAGCCTTCACCTGAAGTTTCATGGCAAGACGACTCGTTTTCTTTTTTTCACGATTTTTGAAACTTTTTGCGGTTCAAGATTTTTTAAAATTTTTTCGGAAGGAGTTTGGCCCCAAACTTGCTAGACGTGATCCTTGTATTTTTGTTGGCATGCACAAAAATATTTAGCTAAAAACTCGAAGTGTACAAGATTTTGTGACCATTTGAAAAAAATGTCCCCATTCCAGACACTTTAATGGCTACTGGCAGCAAACCTGTAAAATCTCAAATGCTCTTTAAGCAAGTGTGAGTTCTCGAGGTTTGATGAGGGATAGGGGGCCAATATAAGGGCCAAGTACTAGCACCCATCACACACCATGTGTGCACACCCCCTCGACCCCCAGATCGCCGGAACCCCAATGCCGTCGGCCAGGTTCTCCGACGATGCTTCGATGATGGTGCCCCAACAAAGAAAAATATGGCACCAGCACATGCCCGAGCCCAGCATGTGCTGCCACAACCCTCAGTCTGGTCTGATCTTAGACTGGGAATGAACTCCGTATGCTTAGACTGGGAATGAACTCCGTATGCCTAAGTCAACCAACAAAACGAGCGTGCGGGCGCTCAGCCGGCCAGAGGGGTGGGATGTGCAAGCCGTGGATCAGTCGGGTCCCCCTCTGTGTGCTACCGATCCTGCTGTCGCAACCCTCAGTCTAGTTCGATCTTAGAATGGGAGTGAACTCCGTATGCCTAAGCCAACCGTCGAAACGAACGGGCGGGCCGACGGTCGGGCACTACGTCGGCCAGAGAGACGGGATGCGTAAGCCGTGGATCGATAGGGTGGTAGGTGGGTTTAGGCACATCATCATATTTCTGCATGCCAATGCCATTTTTATGGCTTGGAAATTCATACAATGGTCCATTAAGCCTTCACGTGAAGTTTCATGGCAAGATGACTCGTTTTCTATTTTTCATGATTTTCGAAACCTTTTACGGTTTGAAATTTTTTTAAATTTTTTTGGAAGGAGTTTGACTCCAAACTTGGTAGACATGATCCTTGTATTTTTGTTGGCATGCACAAAAAAATTCAGCTAAAAACTCGAAGTGTACAAGATTTTGTGACCATGTGAAAAAATTGTCCCCATTTTAGACACTTTAATGGCTACTGGCACCAAACCTGTAAAATCTCAAATGCTCTTTAAGCGAGCGTGAGTTCTAGAGGTTTGATGAGGGATAGGGGGCCAATATAAGGGCCAAGTACCAGCACCCATCGCACAACATGTGCGCACACCCCCCCCGGCCCACCAGATCGTCGGAAGCCTAATACCGCCGACCAGGTTCTCCAGCGACGCTCCGACGATGGTGCCCCAGCAAAGAAAAATACGGCACCAGCACATGCCCGAGCCCAGCATGTGCTGTCGTAACCATCGGTCTGGTCCGATCTTAGACTGGGAATGAACTCCGTATGCTTAAACTGGGAATCAACTCCGTATGCTTAAACTGGGAATGAACTCCGTATACCTAAGTCAACCAACGAAATGAGCATGCGGGCGCTCAGCCTGCCAGAGGGGTGGGATGCGCAAGCCGTGGATCGATCGGGTCCCCCTCTGTATGCTGTTGATCCTGCTGTCGCAACCCTCAATCCGGTCTGATCATAGACTGGGAATGAACTCCGTATGCCTAAGCCAACCGTCAAAACGAGCGGGCGGGCGGGCGGACGGGTGGGCACTACATCGGCCAGAGAAACGGGATGCGTAAGCCGTGGATCGATAGGGTGGTAGGTGGGTTTAGGCACATCTTCATAGTTCTGCATGCCAATGCCATTTTTATGGCTTGTAAATTCATACAATGGTCCCTTAAGCCTTCACGTGAAGTTTCATGGCAAGAAGACTCGTTTTCTATTTTTCACAATTTTTGAAACTTTTTACAGTTCAGGATTTTTTAAACTTTTTTTGGAATGAATTTTGGCACCAAACTTGGTAGATGTGATCCATGTATTTTTGTTGGCATGCACAAAAAAATTCAGCTAAAAAATCGAAGTGTACAAGATTTTGTGACCATTTGAAAAAAGTGTCCCCATTTCGAACACTTTAATGGCTACTGGCAGCAAACCTGTAAAATCTCAAATGCTCTTTAAGGGAGCGTGAGTTCTCAAGGTTTGATGAGGGATAGGGGGCCAATATAAGGGCCAAGTACCAGCACCCATCGCACATCATGTGCGCACACCCCCCCGGCACCCCAGATCACGGAACCCCAATGCCGTCGGCCAAGTTCTCCGTCGATGCTCCGATGATGGTGCCCCAGCAAAGAAAAATGCAGCACCAGCACCGGCCCAAGCCCAACATGTGCTGCCGCAACCCTCGGTTCGGTCTGAACTTAGACTGAGAATGAACTCCGTATGCTTAGACTGGGAATGAACTCAGTATGCCTAAGTCCACCCACGAAACAAGCATACGGACGCTCAGCCGGCCAGAGGGGCGGGATGTGCAAGTTGGGGATCGACCGTGTCCCCCTCTGCGTGCTGTCGATCCTGCTACCGCAACCTTTAGTCCTGTCCAATCTTAGACTGAGAATGAACTCCGTATGCCTAAGCAAACCGACGAAACAAGCGAGTGGGCGGGCGGGCGGGCATTACACCGGCCAGAGAGATGGGATGCGCAAGCCGTGGATCGATAGGATGGTAGGTGGGTTTAGGCACATCTTCATATTTTGGCGTGCCAATGCCATTTTTATGGCTTGTAAATTCATACAATGGTCCCTTAAGCCTTCACGTGAAGTTTCATGGCAAGACGACTCGTATTTTATTTTTCATGATTTTCAAAACTTTTTACGGTTCAGAATTTTTAAAAATTTTTTCAGAAGGAGTTTTGGCCTGAAACTTGGTAGACGTGATCCCTATATTTTTTTTGGAGTGCACAAAAAAATTCAGCCAAAAACTCGAAGTGTACAAGATTTTGTGACCATTTGAAAAAAGTGTCCCCATTTTAAACACTTTAATGGCTACTGGCAGCAAACCTGTAAAATCTCAAATGCTCTTTAAGGGGGTGTGAGTTCTTGAGGTTTGATGAGGGATAGGGGGCCAATATAAGGGCCAAGTACCAGCACCCATCACACATCATGTGCGCACAACCCCCGGCCCCCCCGATCGTCAGAACCCCAATGCCTAAACCAGCACCAGCACATGCCCCGACGAAGAAAAATGCGACACCAGCACATGCCCGAGCCCAGCATGTGCGGTCGTACCCCTCGGTCCAATCCGATCTTAGACTAGGAATGAACTCCGTATGATTAGACTGAGAATGAACTTCGTACGCTTAGACTGGGAATGAACTCCGTATGCCTAAGTCAACCCACGAAATGAGCATGCGGGCGCTCAGCCGGCCAGTGGGGCGGGATGCGCAAGCCGGGGATTGATCAGGTCCCCCTCTACGTGCTGCTGATTTTGCTGCCGCAACCCTCGATCTGGTCTGATCTTAGACTAGGAATGAACTTCGTATGCCTAAGCCAACCGATGAAACGAGCAGGCGGGCGGGCGGGCACTACGTCGGCCAGAGGGACGGGATGCACAAGCCGTGGATCGATAGGGTGGTAGGTGGGTTTAGGCACATCTTCATATTTCTTCATGCCAATGCCATTTTTATGGCTTGTAAATTCATACAATGGTCCCTTAATCCTTCACGTGAAGTTTCATGGCAAGACGACTCCTTTTCTATTTTTCATGATTTTCAAAATTTTGGATGGAGTTTTGGCCCCAAACTTGGTAGATGTGATCCTTGTATTTTTGTTGGCATGCACAAAAAAAGTCAGCTAAAAACTTGAAGTGTACAATATTTTGTGACCATTTGAAAAAAGTGTCCCCATTTTAGACACTTTAATGGCTACTGGCAGCAAACCTATAAAATCTCAAATGCTCTTTAAGGGGGTGTGAGTTCTCGAGGTTTGATGAGGGATAGGGGGCCAATATAAGGGCCAAGTACCAGCACCCATCGCACATCATGTGCGCACACCCCCCGTGGCCCCCCCGATCGTCGGAACCCCAATGTCGCCGATCAGGTTCTTTGGCGATGCTCCGACGATGGTGCCCCGACGAAGAAAAATACGGCACCAGCACAAGCCCAAGCCCAGCATGTGCTGCCGCAACCCTTGGTCTGATCCGATCTTAGACTGGGAATGAACTCCGTATGCCTAAGTCAACCTATGAAATGAGCTTGCGGGCGCTCAGCCGGCCAGAGGGGTAGGAAGCGCAAGTCGGGGATCAACCAGGTCCCCCTCTACTTGCTACCGATCCCGTGCCGCAACCCTCGGTCCACTTCAATCTTAGACTAGGAATGAACTCCGTATACCTAAGCCAACCGACAAAACGAGCGGGCGGGCAGGCGGGCCAGGACTACGTCGGCCAGAGAGACGGGATGCGCAAGCATTGGATCGATAGGGTGGTAGGTGGGTTTAGGCACATCTTCATATTTTTGCATGCCAGTGCCATTTTTATGGCTTGTAAATTCATACAATGGTCCCTGAAGGCTTCACGTGGAGGTTCATGGCAGGACGACTCGTTTTCTATTTTTCATGATTTTTGAAACTTTTTGCAGTTTGGGATTTTTTAAAATTTTTTCGGAAGGAATTTGGGGTCCAAACTTGGTAGACATGATCGCTATATTTTTTTTGGCATGCAAAAAAAAATTCAGCTAAAAAATCAAAGTGTACAAGATTTTGTGACCATTTGAAAAAAGTGTCCCCATTTCAAACACTTTAATGGCTACTAACGGCAAACCTGTAAAATCTCAAATGCTCTTTAAGGGGGTGTGAATTCTTGAGGTTTGATGAGGGATAGGGGGCCAATATAAGGGCCAAGTACCAGCACCCATCGCACATCATGTGTGCACACCCGCGCCGACCCCCCGATCACCGGAACCCCAATGCTGCCAGTCAGGTTCTTCGGCAATGCTCCGACGATGGTGCCCCGACGAAGGAAAATGCGGCACCAGCACATGCCCGAGCCCAGCATGTGCTGTCGCCATCTTAGGTTTGGTCTGATCTTAGACTGGGAATGAACTCCGTATGCATAGACTGGGAATGAACTCCATATGCTTAGACTGGGAATGAACTCCGTATGCCTAAGTCAACCCACGAAACAAGCGTGCCAGCGCTCAGCCGCCCAGAGGGGTGGGATGCGTAAGTCGAGGATCGGCCGGGTCCCCCTCTGTGTGTTGCCGATCCTGCTACCATAACCTTCGGGCCGGTCCGATCTTAGACTAGGAATGAACTTTGTATGCCTAAGCCAACCGATGAAACGAGCGGGCGGACGGACGGGCGGGCACTACACGGCCAGAGAGACGGGATGCGCAAGCCATGGATCGATAGGGTGGTAGGTGGGTTTAGTCACATCATCATATGTGACCATTTGAAAAAAGTGTCCCCATTTCAAACACTTTAATGGCTACTAGTAGCAAACCTGTAAAATCTCAAATGCTCTTTAAGGGGGTGTAAGTTCTTGAGGTTTGATGAGGGATAGGGGGCCAATATAAAGGCCAAGTACTAGTACCCATCGCACATCATGTGCGCACGCACCCCCCTAGCCCCCCCGATCACCGAAACCCCAATGCCGCAGGTTAGGATCTCTAGCGATGCTCCGGCGATGGTGCCCCGATGAAGTAAAATGCGGCACCAGCACATGCCCGAGCTCAGCATGTGCTGTCGTAACCCTCAGTCTGGTCCGATCATAGACTGGGAATGAACTCTGTATGCTTAGACTGGGAATGAACTCCGTATGCCTAAGTCAACCCACGAAATGAGCATGTGGGCGGGCGGGCAGGCACTACGTCGGCCAGAGAGACAGGATGCGTAAGCCGTGGATCGATAGGGTGGTTGGTGTGTTTAGGCACATCTTTATATTTCTACGTGCCAATGCCATTTTTATGGCTTGTAAATTAATACAATGGTCCCTTAAGCCTTCACGTGAAGTTTCATGGCAAGACGACTCGTTTTCTATTTTTCATGATTTTTGAAACTTTTTGCGGTTTGGGATTTTTTAAAATTTTTTCGAAAGGATTTTTGGCCCCAAACTTGATAGACGTGATCCTTGTATTTTTGTTGGCATGCACAAAAAAATTTAGCTAAAAAATCGAACTGTAGAAGATTTTGTGACCATTTGAAAAAAGTGTCCCCATTTCAGACACTTTAATGGCTACTGGCAGCAAACCTGTAAAATCTTAAATGCTTTTTAAAGGGGAGTGAGATCTCAAGGTTTGATGAGGGATAGGGGGCTAATATAAGGGCCAAGTACCAGCACCAATAGCACATCATGTGCGCACACCCTTCCCGGCCCCCCGATCGCCGGAACCCCAATGCCACCGGTCAGGTTCTCCGATGATGCTCTGACAATAGTGCCCCGACGAAGAAAAATGCGACACCAGCACATGCCCGAGCCCAGCATCTGTGGCTGCAACCCTCGGACCGATCCGATCTTAGACTGGGAATGAACTTCGTATGCTTAGACTGGGAATGAACTCCGTATGCCTAAGTCAACCCACGAAACAAGCAAACGGGCGCTCAGTCGGCCAGAGGGGCGGGATGCACAAGCCGAGAATCGGTCGGGTCCCCCTCTGCGTGCTATCGATCCTGCTACTGCAACCCTCGATCCGGTCTGATCTTAGACTGAGAATGAACTTCGTATGCCTAAGCCAACCGACGAAACGAGCAGGCGGGCGAACGGGCGGGCACTACGTCGGCCAGAGAGACGGGATGCGCAGGCCGTGGATCGATAGGGTGGTAGGTGGGTTTAGGCACATCTTCATATTTCTACGTGCCAATGCCATTTTTATGGCTTTTAAATTCATACAATGGTCCCTTAAGCCTTCACGTGAAATTTCATGGCAAGACGACTCATTTTATATTTTTCACGATTTTTGAAACTTTTTGCGGTTCGGGATTTTTTAAACTTTTTTCGAAAGGGGTTTTGGCCCCAAACTTGGTAATCTTGATCCTTGTATTTTTGTTGGCATGCACAAAAAAAATCAGCCAAAAACTCAAAATGTACAAGATTTTGTGACCATTTGAAAAAAGTGTCCCCATTTCAGACACTTTAATGGCTACTGGCAACAAACCTGTAAAATCTCAAATGCTCTTTAAGGGGGTGTGAGTTCTCGAGGTTTGATGAGGGATAGGGGGCCAATATAAGGACCAAGTAACAGCACCCATCACACATTATGTGCGTACACCCCCCCGATCGCCGAAACCCCAATGCCGTCGGTCAGGTTCTCCGGCAATGCTCTGGCAATGGTGCCCCAGCGAAGAAAAATACGGCACCAGCACATGCCCGAGCCTAGCATGTTTTGCCGCAACCCTCGATCTGGGTCGATCTTAGATTGGGAATGATCTCTGTATGCTTAGATTGGGAATGAACTCCGTATGCGGGCTAAGTACCAGTGCCCATCGCACATCATGTACGCACACCCCCGGCCCCCCACAATGGCCAGAACCCCAATCCAGCCAGTCAGGTTCTCCTGCAATGCTCCGGTGATGGCACCCCGAAAAAGAAAAATACTGCACAAACACATGCGTGAGTCGAGCATGTGCTACCACAAACCTCGGTCCGATCCGATCTTAGACTGGGAATGAATTTCGTATGCTTAGACTGGTAATGAACTCCGTATGCCTAAGTCAACCCACGAAACGAGGGTGTGGGTGCTCAGCTGGCAAGAGGGGCGGGATACGCAAGCCGGGGATCGACTGGGTCCCCCTCTACGTGCTGTCGATCCTGCTGCTGCAACCCTCGGTCTGGTCCAATCTAAGACTGGGAATCAACTCCGTACGCCTAAGCCAACCGACGAAACGAGCAGGCGGGTGGGAGGGCATTACGCCGGCTAGAGAGACGGGATGTGTAAGCTGTGGATCGATATGTTGGTAGGTGGGTTTAGGCACATCTTCATATTTCTGCATGCCAATGCCATTTTTATGGCTTGTAAATTCATACAATGGCCCCTTAACCCTTCACGTGAAGTTTAATGGCAAGACGACTTGTTTTCTTTTTCACGATTTTCAAAACTTTTTGCGTTCCAGGATTTTTTAAAATTTTTTCGGAAGGAGTTTTGGCCGCAAACTTGGTAGACTTGATCCTTGTGTTTTTGTTGGCATGCAAAAAAAAATTCAGCTAAAAACTCGAAGTGTACAAGATTTTGTGACCATTTGAAAAAAGTGTCCCCATTACAGACACTTTAATCGCTACTGGCAGCAAACCTGTAAAATCTCAAATGCTCATTAAAGGGGTGTGAGATCTCAAGGTTTGATGAGGGATAGGGGGCCCCCTGATTGCCGGAACCCCAATGCCATCGGTCAAGTTATCCGGTGATGCTCCGACAATGATGCCCCGACGAAGAAAAATACGACACTAGCACATGCCCGAGCCCAGCATCTGTGGCCGCAACCCTCGGTCCGATCCGATCTTAGACTGGGAATGAACTCTGTATGCTTAGACTGGGAATGAACTCCGTATGCCTAAGTCAACCCATGAAACGAGCAAATGGGTGCTCAGCCGGCCAGAGGGGCGGGATGCACAAGCCGGGGATCGGTCGGGTCCCCCTCTGCGTGCTGTTGATCCTGCTATCGCAACCCTCGATCAGGTCCGATCTTAGACTGGGAATGAACTTTGTATGCCTAAGCCGACCGACGAAACGAGCGGGCAGGCGGAAGGGCGGGCACTACGTCGGCCAGAGAGATGGGATGCGCAGGCCGTGGATCGATATAGTGGTTGGTGGGTTTAGGCACATCTTCATATTTCTGCATGTCAATGTCATTTTTATGGCTTGTAAATTCATACAATGGTCCCTTAAGCCTTCACGTGAAGTTTCATGGCAAGACGACTCGTTTTCTATTTTTCACGATTTTCAAAACTTTTTGTGTTTCATAATTTTTTAAAATTTTTTCGGAAGAAGTTTTGGCCCCAAACTTGGTAGACGTGATCTTTGTTTTTTTGTTGGCATGCAAAAAAAAATGCAGCTAAAAACTCGAAGTGTACAAGATTTTGTGACCATTTGAAAAAAGTGTCCCCATTTCAGACACTTTAATGGCTACTGGCAGCAAACTTGAAAAATCTCAAATGCTCTTTAAGGGGTTATGAGTTCTCGAGGTTTGATGAGGGATAGGGGGCCAATATAAGGGCCAAGTACCAGCACCCATTGCACATCATGTGCGCACACCCCCCCGGCCCCCCCGATCGTCGGAACCCCAATGCCGCCGATCAGGTTCTCCGGTGATGCTCCGGTGATGGTGCCCCGATGAAGAAAATTACGGCACCAGCACATGCTTGAGCCTAGCATGTGCTGCCGCAACCCTCGGTCCAGTTCGATATTAGACTGGGAATGAACTCCGTATGCCTAACTCAACCCATGAAATGAGCGTGCGAGCGCTCAGCCGGCCAGAGGGGCGGGATGCGCAAGCCGGGGATCAGCCGGGTCCCCCTCTGCGTGCTATCGATCCTACTGCAGCAACCCTCGATCTGATCCAATCTTAGACTTGGAATGAACTTCGTATGCCTAAGCCAACCAACGAAACGAGCGAGCGGTCGGGCGGGTGGGAACTACGCCAGCCAGAGAGACGGGATGTGCAAGCCGTGGATCGATAGGGTGGTAGGTGGGTTTAGGCACATCTTCATATTTCTTCGTGCCAATGTCATTTTTATGGGTTGTAAATTCATACAATGGTCCCTTAAGCCTTCACATGAAGTTTCATGGCAAGACGACTCGTTTTTTATTTTTCATGATTTTCAAAACTTTTTGCAGTTCGGGATTTTTTAAAATTGTTTCGGAAGGAGTTTTAGCCCCAAACTTGGTAGACGTGATCCTTGTATTTTTGTTGGCATGCAAATCTGTAAAATCTCAAATGCTCTGTAAGGGGGTGTGAGTTCTCGAGGTATGATGAGGGATAGGAGGCCAATATAAGGGCTAAGTACCAGTACCCTTCGCACATCAAGTGCGCACACCCCCGGCCCCCCCGATCGTCGGAACCCCAATGCCGTCGGTCAGGTTCTCCGGTAATGGTTCCCCGGTGAAGAAAAATATGGCACCAGCACATGCCTGAGCCCAGCATGTGCTACCCCAACCCTCTGTCCGATCTAATCTTAGACTGGGAATGAACTCCGTATGGCTAAGCGAATGGATGAAATAATCGGGCGGGCGAGCGGGCTGGCACCACGTCGGCCAGAGAGACGGGATGCGCAAGCCGAGGATCGATAGGGTGGTAGGTGGGTTTAGGCACATCTTCATATTTCTGCATGCCAATGCCATTTTTAATGCTGGTAAATTCATACAATGGTCCCTTAAGCCTTCACGTGAAGATTCATGGCAAGACGACTCGTTTTCAATTTTTCACGATTTTTGAAACATTTTACGGTTCAAGATTTTTTAAAATTTTTTCGGAAGGAGATTTGCACCCAAACTTAGTAGACGTGATCCTTGTATTTTTTTTGGCGTGCACAAAAAAATTCAGTTAAAAACTCGAAGTGTACAAGATTTTGTGACCATTTGAAAAAAGTGTCCCCATTTCGGACACTCTAATGGCTACTGGCAGCAAACCTGTAAAATCTCAAATGTTCTTTAAGAAGGTCTGAGTTCTTGAGGTTTGATGACGGATAGGGGGCCAACATAAGGGCCAAGTACCAGCACCCATCGTACATCATGTGCGCACACCCCCTGGCCCCCCCAATCGCCGGAACCCCAATGCCGCCGGTTAGGTTCTCCGGCGATGCTCCGACGATGGTGTCCCGACGAAGAAAAATGCGGCACCAGCACATGCCCGGGCCCAGTAAGTGCTGCCGCAACCCTCCGTCCGATCTGATCTTAGACTGGGAATGAACTCCGTATGCTTAGACTGGGAATGAACTCCGTATGCCTAAGTCAACCCACGAAACGAGCGTGCGGGTGCTCAGCCGACCAAAGGGGCCGGATGCGCAAGCCGGGGATCGGCCAGGTCACCCTCTGCGTGCTGTCGATCGTACTACCACAACACTCGATCCGGTCCGATCTTAGACTAGGAATGAACTCCATATGTCTAAGCCAACCGACGGAACGAGCGGGCGGGCAGGCACTACACCGGCCAGAGAGACGGGATGCGCAAGCCGTGGATCGATAGGGTGGTAGGTGGGTTTAGGCACATCTTCATATTTCTGCATGAGAATGCCATTTTTATTGCTTGTAAATTCATACAATGGTCCCTTAAGCCTTCACGTGAAGTTTCATGGCAAGATGACTCGTTTTCTATTTTTCATGATTTTCGAAACTTTTTACAGTTTGAGATTTTTTAAATTTTTTCGAAAGGAGTTTTGGCCCCAAACTTGGTAGACATGATCCTTCTATTTTTGTTGGCAAGCCCAAAAAAAAAATCAGCTGAAAAGTCGAAATGTACAAGATTTTGTGACCATTTGAAAAAAATGTCCCCATTCGAGACACTTTAATTGCTACTGGCAGCAAACCTGTAAAATCTCAAATGCTTTTTAAGGGGCTGTGAGTTCTTGAGGTTTGATGAGCGATAGGGGGCCAATATAAGGGCCAAGTACCAGCACCCATCGCACATCATGTGCGCACAACCCCCCCGGCCCCCCGATCGTCGGAACCCCAATGCCGTCGGTCAGGTTCTCCGATGATGCTCCGGCGATGGTGCCCCGACGAAGAAAAATGCGGCATCAGTACATGCCCGAGCCTAGTATGTGCTACCATAACCCTTGGTCTGCTCTGATCTTAGACTGGGAATGAACTCTGTAAGCTTAGACTGGGAATGAACTCTGTATGCCTAAGTCAAGCCACGAAACAAGCGTGCGGGCGCTCAGTCGGCCAGAGGGGCGAGATGCGCAAGCAGTGGATCGGTCGGGACCCCCTCTACGTGCTGTCGATCCTGTTGCCGTAACCCTCGGTCTGGTCCTATCTTAGACTGGGAATGAACTCCGTATGCCTACGCCAACCGATGAAACAAGCGGGCGGGCGGGCGTAGGGCACTACGTCGGCTAGAGAGACGGGATTTGCAAGCCGTGGATCGATAGGGTGGTAGGTGGGTTTAGGCACATCTTCATATTTCTGCATGCCAATGCCATTTTTATAGCTTGTAAATTCATACAATGGTCCCTTAAGCCTTCACGTGAAGTTTCATGGCAAGACAACTCATTTTCTATTTTTCAAGATTTTTAAAATTTTTTACGGTTTGGGATTTTTTAAAATTTTTTTGGATGGAGTTTTGGCCCCAAAATTGGTAGACGTGATCCTCTTAGTTTTGTTGGTATGCACAAAAAAATTCAGCTAAAAACTCGAAGTGTACAAGATTTTGTGACCATTTGAAAAAACTATCCCCATTTCAGACACTTTAATGGCTACTAGCAGCAAACCTGTAAAATCTCAAATGCACTTTAAGGGGTTGTGAGTTCTCGAGGTTTGATGAGGGATAGGGGGCCAATATAAGGGCCAAGCACCAGCACCCATCGCACATCATGTGCGCACACCCCCTCGGCCCCCCCGATCGTCGGAACCCCAATGTCGTCGGTCAGGTTCTCTGGCGATGCCCTGACGATGGTGCCTCGGTGAAGAAAAAAGTGGCACCAGCACATGCCCGAGCCCAGCATGTGCTGCCGCAACCCTCTGTCCCGTCCGATCTTAGACAGGGAATGAACTCCGTATGCTTAGACTGGGAATGAACTTCGTATGCCAAAGTCAACCCATGAAACGAGCGTACGGGCGCTCAGTCGGCCAAAGGGACGGGATGCCAAAGGGATGGGTCCTCCTCTGGGTGCTGCCGATCCTGCTGCTGCAACCCTCAGTCCAGTCTGATCTTAGATTGGGAATGAACTCTGTATGCCTAAGCCAACCGACGAAATGAGTGGACGCCAGGCGGGCACTATGCCGGCCAGAGAGACGGGATGCGCAAGTCGTGGATCGATAGGGTGGTAGGTGGGTTTAGGCACATCTTCATATTGCTGTGTGCCAATGCCATTTTTATGGCTTGTAAATTCATGCAATGGTCCCTTAAGCCTTCACGTGAAGTTTCATGGCAAGACGACTCATTTTATGGTTCAGGATTTTTTAAAATTTTTTCGGAAGGATTTTTGGCCCCAAACTTGGTAGACGTGATCCTTGTATTTTTGTTGGCATGCACAAAAAAATTCAGCCAAAAACTCGAAGTGTACAAGATTTTGTGACCTTTTGAAAAAAAGGTCCCCATTTCAGACACTTTAATGGCTACTGGCAGCAAACCTGTAAAATCTCAAATGCACTTTAAGGGGTTGTGAGTTCTCGAGGTTTGATGCGGCCTAGGGGGCCAATATAAGGGCCAAGTAGCAGCACCCATCTCACATCATGTGCGCACACGCCCCGGCCCCCCCGATCACCGGAACCCCAATGCCGTCGATCAGGTTCTCCGGTGATGCGCCGGTGATGGTGCCCCGGTGAAGAAATATGCGACACCAGCACATGCCCAAGCCCAGCATGTGCTGTCGCAACCCTTGGTCCGGTCTGATCTTAGACTGGGAATGAATTCCTTATGCTTAGACTGGGAAGGAACTCTGTATGCCTAAGTTAACGCACGAAATGAGCGTGCGGGCACTCAGCCGGCCAGAGGGGCAGGATGCGGAAGCCGGGGATTGGTCGGGTCCCCCTCTGCATGCTACCGATCCTGCTACCACAACCCTCAGTTTGGTCTGATCTTAGGCTGGGAATGAACTCCGTATGCCTAAGCCAACCGACAAAACGAGTGGGCGGGCGGGAGGGGGCACCACGCCGGCCAAAGAGACGCGATTCGCAAGCCGTGGATCGATAGGGTGGTAGGTGGGTTTAGGCACATCTTCATATTTCTACGTGCCAATGCCATTTTTATGGCTTGTAAATTCATACAATGGTCCCTTAAGCCTTCACATGAAGTTTCATGCCAAGATGACTCGTTTTCTATTTTCCATGATTTTCAAAACTTTTTGCGGTTTGAGATTTTTTAAAATTTTTTTGGAAGGATTTTTGGCCCCAAACTTGGTAGACGTGATCTTTTATTTTTTTTGGCATGCACAAAAAAATTCAGCTAAAAACTCGAAGTGTACAAGATTTTGTGACCATTTGAAAAAAGTGTCCCCATTTCAGACACTTTAATTGCTACAGGCAGCAAACCTGTAAAATCTCAAATGCTCTTTAAGGGGGTGTGAGTTGTTGAGGTTTGATGGGGGATAGCCGGCCAATATAAGGGCCAAGTACCAGCACCCATTGCACATCATGTGCGCACAACCCCCCCGGCCCCCCGATCGTCGGAACCCCAATGCCGCCAGTCAGGTTCTCCGATGATGCTCTGGCGATGGTGCCTCGACGAAGAAAAATGCGGCACCAGCACATGCCCGAACCCAGCATGTGCTGCCGTAACCCTCGGTCTGGTTCGATCTTAGACTGGGAATGAACTCTGTATGGTTAGATTGGGAATGAACTTCGTATGCCCAATTTAACCCACGAAACGAGGTGCGGGCGCTCAGCCGGCCAGAGGGGCGAGATGTGCAAGCCGGGGACCGGCTGGGTCAACCTCTATGTGCTATCGATCCTACTACCACAACCCTCGGTCCGGTCTGATCTTAGACTGGGAATGAACTCCGTATGCCTAAGCCAACCGATAAAACGAGTAGGCGGGAACTACCCCGGCCAGAGAGACAGGATGCGCAAGCCGAGGATCGATAGGGTGGTAGGTGGGTTTAGGCACATCTTCATATTTCTGCATGTCGATGCCATTTTTATGGCTTGTAAATTCATACAATGGTCCCTTAAGCCTTCACGTGAAGTTTCATGACAAGACGACTCATTTTCTATTTTCCATGATTTTTGAAACTTTTTACGGTTCGGGATTTTTTAAAATTTTTTAGGAAGGTGTTTTGGCCCCAAACTTCTTAGATTTGATCCTTGTATTTTTGTTCCCATGCACAAAAAAATTCAGCTAAAAACTCGAAGTGTACAAGATTTTGTGACCATTTGAAAAAAGTGTCCCCATTTCATACACTTGAATGGCTACTGGCAGCAAACCGATAAATTCTCAAATGCTCTTTAAGGGGGCGTGAGTTCTTGAGGTTTGATGAGGGATAGGGGGCCAATATAAGGGCCAAATACCAGCACCCATCGCACATCATGTGCGAACACCCCCTGGCCCCCCGATCGTCGGAACCCCAATGCCACCGGTCAGGTTCTCCGGTGAAGCTCCGGCGATGGTGCCCCGACGAAGAGAAATGCGACACCAGCACATGCTCGAGCCTAGCATGTGCTGCCGGAACCCACGGTCCAGTTCGATCTTAGACTGGGAATGAACTCCGTATGCTTAGACTGGGTATGAACTCCATATGCCTAAGACAACCCACGAAACGAGCGTGCGGGCGCTCAGTCGGCCAGAAGGGCGGGATGTGCAAGCCAGGGATCGGTTGGGTCCCACTCTGCGTGCTATCGATCCTGCTGCCACAACCCTCGGACCGGTCCGATCGTAGACTTTGAACGAACTCCATATGTCTAAGCCAACTGACAAAACGAGCGAGAAGGCGGGCGGGCGGGCACTACGTCGGCCAAAGAGACGGGATGCACAAGCCGTGGATCGATAGGGTGGTAGGTGGGTTTAGGCACATCTTCTTATTTCAACGTGCCAATGCCATTTTTATGGCTTGTAAATTAATACAATGGTCCCTTAAGCCTTCACGTGAAGTTTCATGGCAAGACGACTTGTTTTCTATTTTCCATGATTTTTGAAACTTTTTACGGTTCGGGAATTTTTAAAATTTTTTCGAAAGTATTTTTGGCCCCAAACTTGGTAGACATCATCCTTGTATTTTGTTGGCATGCACAAAAAAAATCAGGTAAAAACTCGAAGTTTACAAGATTTTGTGACCATTTGGAAAAAGTGTCCCCATTTCAGACACTTTAATGCCTACTGGCAGCAAACTTGTAAAATCTCAAATGCTCTTTAAGGGGGTGTGAGTTCTCAAGGTTTGATGAGGGATAGGGGGCCAATATAAGGGCCAAGTACCAGCACCAATCGCAGATCATGTGTGTACACTCCCCGGCACCCCCGATCGTCGGAACCCTAATGCTGCTGGTCAGGTTCTCCGGTGATGCTTCGGTGATGGTGCCCTGACGAAGAAAAATGCGGCACTAGCACATACCCGAGCCCAGCATGTGCTACTGCAACCCTCGATCTGGTCTGATCTTAGGCTGGGAATGAACTCCGTATGCCTAAGGCAGTCGACGAAACGAGCGGGTGGGCGGGCACTACGCCTGCCAGAGAGACGGGATGTGCAAGCCGTGGATCGATAGGGTGGTAGGTGGGTTTAGGCACATCTTCATATTTTTGCGTGCCAATGCCATTTTTTTAGCTTGTAAATTCATACAATGGTCCATTAAGCCTTCACATGAAGTTTCATGGCATGATGACTCGTCTTCTATTTTTCATGATTTTTGAAACTTTTTATGGTTCAGGATTTTTTAAAATTTTTTCGAGAGTTTTGGCCCCAAACTTGGTAGACATGATCCTTTTATTTTTGTTGGCATGCATAAAATAGTTCAGCTAAAAACTCGAAGTGTACAAGATTTTGTGACTATTTGAAAAAAATGTCCCCATTTCAGACACTTTAATGGCTACTGGCAGCAAACCTATCAAATCTCAAATGCTCTTTAAGGGGGTGTGAGTTCTTGAGGTTCGATGAGGGATAAGGGGCCAATATAAGGGCCAAGTACCAGCACCGATCACACATCATGGGCACACAGCCCCCAGCCCCCCCGATCGCTAAAACCCTAATGCCATCGGTCAGGTTCTCCGGCGATGCTCCGACGATGGTGCCCCGACGAAGAAAAATGCAACACCAACACATGCCTGAGCCCAGCAAGCAGGGGATCGATCTGGTCCCCCTCTGCGTGCTACCGATCCTGCTACTGCAACCCTCTGTCCGTTTCGATCTTAGACTGGGAATGAACTCTGTATGCCTAAGCCAACCAACGAAACGAACGGGCGGACGGGCGGGCAAGCACTACACCGGCCAGAGAGACGGGATGCGTAAGCCATGAAACGATAGGGTGGTAGGTGGGTTTAGGCACATCTTTATATTTCTACGTGCCAATGCCATTTTTATGGCTTGTAAATTCATACAATGGTCCCTTAAGCCTTCACGTGAAGTTTCATGGCAAGACGACTCGTTTTCTATTTTTCACTTTTTTTTAAACTTTTATGGTTCGGGATTTTTTTAAATTTTTTTGGAAGGAGTTTTAGCCCCAAACATGGTAGACGTGATCCTTCTATTTTTATTGGCATGCACAAAAAAATTCAGCAAAAAACTCGAAGAGTACAAGATTTTGTGACCATTTGAAAAAAGTGTCCCCATTTAAGACACTTTAATGGCTACTGGCAGCAAACCTGTAAAATCTCAAATGCTCTTTAAGGGGGGTGAGTTCTCAAGGTTTGATGAGGGATAGGGAGCCAATATAAGGACCAAGTACCAGCACACTTCTCACATCATGTGCGCACACCCCCCGGGCCCCCCGATCGCCGGAACCTTAATGTCATCGGTCAGGTTCTCCGATGATGCTCCGGGGATGGTGTCCCGGTGAAGAAAAATGCGGCACCAGCACATGCCCGAGCCCAGCATGTGCTGCCGCAACCCTTGGTCCGGTCTGATCTTAGACTGGGAATGAACTTCGTATGCTTAGACTGGGAATGAACTCCGCACGCCTAAGTCAACCCACGAAACGAGCATGCGGGCGCTCAGCCGGCCAGAGGGGCGGGATGGGCAAGCCAGGGATCGACCAGGTCCCCCTCTGTGTGCTACCGATCCTGCTACCACAACCCTCGGTCCGGTCTGATCTTAGACTGGGAATGAACTCCGTATGCCTAAGCCAACCGACGAAACGAGCGGACGGGCGGGCACTACGTCGGCCAGAGAGACAGGATGCGCAAGCCGTGGATCGATAGGGTGGTATGTGGGTTTAGGTACATGTTCATCTTTCTACGTGCTAATGCCATTTTTATGGATTGTAAATTCATACAATGGCCCTTTAAGCCTTCACGTGAAGTTTCATGGCAAGACAACTCGTTTTCTATTTTTCACGATTTTCAAAACTTTTTACAGTTCGAGATTTTTTAAAATTTTTTAGAAGGATTTTTGGGCCCAAACTTGGTAGATGGGGTCCTTGTATTTTTGTTGGCATGCACAAAAAAATTCAGCTAAAAACTCGAAGTGTACAAGATTTTGTGATCATTTGAAAAAAGTGTCCCCATTTCAGACACTTTAATGGCTACTGGCAGCAAACCTGTAAAATCTCAAATGCTCTTTAAGGGGGGGTGAGTTTTCAAGGTTCGATGTAGGATAGGGGGTCGATATAAGGGCCAAGTACCAGCACCAATCGCACATCATATGCGCACACCCCCCGGCATCTCCGATCGTCGGAACCCCAATGCCGCTGGTCAGGTTCTCCGGCGATGCTCCGGCGATGGTGACCTGACGAAGAAAAATGTGGCACCAGCACATGCCCCAGCCCAGCACGTGCTGCCGCAACCCTCGGTCCGGTCTGATCTTAGACTGGGAATGAACTCCGTACGCTTAGACTCGGAATGAACTCCGTATGCCTAAGTCAACCCATGAAATGAGCGTGCGGGTGCTCAGCCGGCTAGAGGGACGGGATGTGCAAGCCGGGGATCGGTCGGGTCCCCCTCTGCATGCTACCGATCCTACTACCGCAACCCTCGGTCTGGTCTGATCTTAGACTGGGAATGAACTCCGTATGCCTAAGCCAACCGACGAAATGAGCGAGCGGGCGGGCACTACGCCGGCCAGAGAGACGGGATGCGAAAGTCATGGATCGATACGGTGGTAGGTGGGTTTAGGCACATCTTCATATTTTTACATGCCAATGCCATTTTTATGGCTTGTAAAGCCTTCACGTGAAGTTTCATGGCAAGACGACTCGTTTTCTATTTTTCATGATTTTCGAAACTTTTCGCGGTTCGGGATTTTTTAAAATTTTTTTGGAAGGTGTTTTGTCCCCAAACTTGATAGACATGATCCTTGTATTTTTTTTGGCATGCACAAAACAATTCAGCTAAAAACTCGAAGTGTACAAGATTTTGTGACCATTTGAAAAAAGTGTCCCCATTTCAGACACTTTAATGGCTACTGGCAGCAAACCTGTAAAATCTCAAATGCTCTTTCAGGGGGTGTGAGTTCTCGAGGTTTAACGAGGGATAGGGGGCCAATATAAGGTCCAAGTACCAGCACCCATCGCACATCATGTGCGCACAACCCCCCCGATCGTCAGAACCCTAATGCCGCCGGTCAGGTTTTCCGATGATGCTACGACGTTGGTGCCCCGATGAAGAAAAATGCGGCACCAGCACATGCCCAAGCCCAGCATGTGCTGTCGCAACCCTCGAATCAGTGCGATCTTACACTGGGAATGAACTCTGTATGCCTAAGTCAACCCACGAAACGAGCGTGCAGGCGCTCAGCCGGCCAGAGGGGCTGGATGCGTAAGCCGGGGATCGGTCAAGTCCCCCTCTATGTGCTATCGATCCTGTTGCCGTAACCCTCAGTCCAGTCCGATCTTGGACTGGGAATGAACTTCGTATGCGTAAGCCAACCGACGAAACGAGCGGGTGGACGGGCGGGCAGGCACTACGTCGGCCAAAGAGACGGGATACACAAGCCGTGGATCGATATGGTGGTAGGTGGGTTTAGGCACATCTTCATATTTCTACATGCCAATGCTATTTTTATGGCTTGTAAATTCATACAATGGTCCCTTAAGCCTTCACGTGATGTTTCATGGCAAGACAACTCATTTTCTATTTCTCACGATTTTTTAAACTTTCTGCGGTTCGGGATTTTTAAAAATTTTTTCAGAAGGTGTTTTGGCACCAAAATTGTTAAACATGATCCTTCTATTTTTTTTGGCATGCACAAAAAAATTCAGCTAAAAACTCGAAGTGTACAAGATTTTATGACCATTTGAAAAAAATGTCCCCATTTCAGACACTTTAATGGCTACTGGCAGCAAACTTGTAAAATCTCAAATGCTCTTTAAGGGGGTGTGAGTTCTCGAGGTTTGATGAGGGATAGGGGGCCAATATAAGGGCCAAGTACCAGCACCCATCGCACATCATGTGTGCACACCCCCTCGGCTCCTCCGATCGTCGAAACCCCAATGCCGTCGATCAGGTTCTTTGGTGATGCTCCAGTGTTGGTGCCCTGGCGAAGAAAAATGCATCACCAGCATATGCCCAAGCCCAGCATGTGGTGCCGCAACCCTCGGTCCGATCCGATCTTAGACTGGAATGAACTTCGGACGCTTAGACTGGGAATGAACTCCGTATGCCTAAGTCAACCTACGAAACGAGCGTGCATGCGTTCAGTCGACCAGAGGGGCTGGATGCGCAAGCTGAGGATCGGCGGGGTCCCTCTCTGCGTGCTGCGGATCCTGTTGCTTTGATCTGGTCTGATAGACGTGTTCCTTGTATATTTGTCGGCATGCACAAAATAATTCAGCTAAAAACTCGAAGTGTACAAGATTTTTTGACTATTTGAAAAAAGTGTCCCCATTTCAGACACTTTAATGGCTACTGGCAGCAAACCAGTACCCATCATACATCATGTACGCACGTACCCCCCAGCCCCCACGATCGCTGGAACCCCAATGCCGCCGGTCAGGTTCTCTAGTGATGCTCCGACGATGGTGCCTCAACGAAGAAAAATACGGCACCAGCACATGCCCGAGCTCAGCATGTGCCACCGCAACCCTCGGTCTGGTTCGATCATAGACTGGGAATGAACTCCGTATGCTTAGACTGGGAATGAACTCCGTATGCCTAAGTTAACCCACGAAACGAGCGTGCGGGTGGACGGGCGGGCACTACGTCGGCCAGAGAGACGGGATGCGTAAGCCGTGGATCGATAGGGTGGTTGGTGGGTTTAGGCACATCTTCATATTTTTGCGTGCCAATGCCATTTTTATGGCTTGTAAATTCGTACAATGGTCCCTTAAGCCTTCACATGAAGTTTCACGGCAAGACGACTCGTTTTCTATTTTTCACGATTTTCAAACCTTTTTGCGGTTCAAGATTTTTTAAAATTTTTTTGAAAGGACTTTTGGGCCTAAACCTGGTAGATGTGATCCTTGTATTTTTGTCAGCATGCATAAAAAAATTGAGTTAAAAACTCAAAGTGTACAAGATTTTCTGACCATTTGAAAAAAGTGTCCTCATTTCAGAAACTTTAATTGCTACTAGCAGCAAACTTGTAAAATCTCAAATGCTCTTTAAGGGGGTGTGAGTTCTCGAGGTTTGATGAGGGATAGCGGGCCAATATAAGGGCCAAGTACTAGCACCCATCACACATCATATATGTACACCCCCCGGCCCCCCCGATCGTCGGAACCCTAATACCGACTGTCAGGTTCTTCGACGATGCTCTGACGATGGTGCCCCGATGAAGAAAAATGTGGCACCAGCACATGCCCGAGCCCAGCATGTGCTGTCGCAACCCTCGGTCTGGTCCGATCTTAGACTGGGAATAAACTCTGTATGCTTAGACTGGGAATGAACTCCATATGCCTAAGTCAACCCACAAAACGAGCATGCGGGCGCTCAGTCGGCCAGAGGGTGGGATGCCCAAGCCAGGGATCGGTCGGGTCCCCCTCTACATGCTGCTGATCCAGCTGCCGCAACCCTCGGTCCGGTCTAATCTTAGACTGGGAATGAACTCCGTATGCCTAAGCCAACCGATGAAACGAGCGGGCGGGCGGGCAGGCGGGCACTACGTCGGCCGGAGAGACGAGATGCGCAAGCCGTGGATCGATAAGGTGGTAGGTGGGCTTAGGCACATCTTCATATTTCTACGTGCCAATGCCATTTTTATGGCTTGTAGATTCATACAATGTTCCCTTAAGCCTTCATGTGAAGTTTCATGGCAAGACGACTCGTTTTCTATTTTTCAAGATTTTTGAAATTTTTTTCGGATGGAGTTTTGGCCCCAAACTTGGTAGACGTGATCCTTGTATTTTTGTTGTTATTCAAAAAACAATTCAGCTAAAAACTCGAAGTGTACAAGATTTTGTGACCATTTAAAAAAAGTGTCCCCAGTTCAGACACTTTAAAGGCTACTGCAGCAAACCTGTAAAATCTCAAATGCTCTTTAAGAGGGTGTGAGTTCTCGAGGTTTGATAAGGGATAGGGGGCCAATATAAGGGCCAGGTACCCACATCAATCGTACATCATGTGCACACACCCCCCGACCACCCCGATTGCAAAAACCCCAATGCCGTCGGTCAGGTTCTCCGGCGATGCTCCGGCGATGGTGCCCTGACGAAGAAAAATGTGGCACCAGCACATGCCCGAGCCTAGCATGTGCTGCCGCAACCCTCGGTCTGGTCCGATCTTAGACTGGGAATGAACTCTGTATGCTTAGACTGGGAATGAACTCCGTATGCCTAAGTCAACCCACAAAATGAGCGTGCGGACGCTCAGTCGGACAGAGGGTGGGATGCGCAAGCCAGGGATCGATTGGGTCCCCCTCTGCATGCTGCCGATCTTGCTACCGTAACCCTCGATCCGGTCTGATCTTAGACTGGGAATGAACTCCGTATGCCTAAGCCAACCGACGAAACAAGTGGGTGGGCAGGCAGGCGGGCACTACGTCGGCCTGAGAGACGGGATGCGCAAGCCGTGGATCTATAGGGTGGTAGGTGGGTTTAGGCACGTCTTCATATTTCTACGTGCCAATGCCATTTTTATGGCTTGTAAATTCATACAATGGTCCCTTAACCCTTCACGTGAAGTTTCATGGCAAGATGACTCATTTTCTATTTTTCTCGATTTTCAAACCTTTTTACGGTTCGAGATTTTTTAAAATTTTTTCGGATGGAGTTTTGGCCCCAAACTTTGTAGACGTGATCCTTGTATTTTTGTTGGCATGCACAAAACATTCAGCTAAACACTCGAAGTGTACAAGATTTGGTCACCATTTGAAAAAAGTGTCTCCATTTCAGACACTTTAATCGCTACTGGCAGCAAAGCAGTAAAATCTCAAATGCTCTTTAAGGGGGTGTGAGTTCTCAAGGTTTGATGAGGGATAGGGGGCCAATATAAGGACCAAGTACCAGCACCCGTCGCACATCATGTGCGCACACCCCCCCGACCCCCCCGATCATCGGAACCCCAATGCCGCCGGTCAGGTTCTCCGGCGATGCTCCGACGATGGTGCCCCGGCGATGAAAAATACGGCACCAGCAAATGCCCGAGCCCAGCATGTGCTGCCGTAACCCTCGGTCTGGTCTGGTCTTAGATGGGGAATGAACTCCGTATGCTTAGACTGGGAATGAACTCCGTATGCCTAAGTCAACACACGAAACGAGCGTGTGGGCTCTCAGTCGACCAGAGGGGTGGGATGCACGAGCCAAGGATCGGTCGGGTCCTCCTCTGCATGCAGTCGATCCTGCTGCTGCAACCCTTGATCCAGTTCGATCTTAGACTGGGAATGAACTCCGTATGCCCAAGCCAACCAACGGAACGAGCGAACGGGCGGGCACTGCGTCGGCCAGAGAGACGGGATGCGTAACTTGCAGATCTATAGCGTGGTAGGTGGGTTTAGGCACATCTTCATATTTCAGCATGCCAATGCCATTTTTATGGCTTGTAAATTCATACAATGGTCCCTTAAGACTTCACGTGAAGTTTCATGGCAAGACGACTCGTTTTCTATTTTTCACGAGTTTCAAAACTTTTTGCTGTTCGGCATTTTTTAAAATTTTTTCGGAAGGAGTTTTGGCCCCAAACCTGGTAAACATGATCCTTGTATTTTTGTTGGCATGCATAAAAAAAATCAGCTAAAAACACGAAGTGTACAAGATTTCGTGACCATTTGAAAAAAGTGTCCCCATTTCAGACAGTTTAATGGCTACTGGTAGCAAACCTGTAAAATCTCAAATGCTCTTTAAGGGGGTGTGAGTTGTTTGATGAGGGATAGGGGCCCAATATAAGGGCCAAGCACCAGCACCCATCGCGCATCATGTGCGCACACCCCCCCGGCACCCCCGATCGTCGGAACCCCAATGCCGTCAGTCAGGTTCTTCGGCGATGCTCCGATGATGGTACCCCGACGAAGAAAAATGCGGCACCAGGACATGTTCGAGCCCAGCATGTGCTGCCGCAACCCTCGGTCGGGTCCGATCTTAGACTGGGAATGAACTCCATATGCTTAAACTGGGAATGAACTCCGTATGCCTAAGTCAACCCACGAAACGAGCGTGCAGACGCTCAGCCGGCCAGAGGGGTGGGATGCGCAAGCCGGGGATCGGTCGGGTTCCTCTCTACATGCTGTCGATCTTGTTGCCGCAACCCTTGGTCTGGTCTGATCTTAGATTTGGAATTAACTCCGTCTGCCTAAGCCAACCGACGAAAAGAGCAAGCGAGCGGACGGGCGGGCGGGCACTACGTCGGCCAGAGAGACGGGATTCGAAAGCTATGGATCGATAGGGTGGTCGGTGGTTTTGGCACATCTGCATATTTCTATGTGCCAATGCCATTTTTATTTCTTGTAAATTCATACAATGGTCCCTTAAGCCTTGACGTGAAGTTTCATGGCAAGACGACTCGTTTTCTATTTTTCACGATTTTCAAAATTTTTGCGGTTCGAGATTTTTTAAAATTTTTCGAAAGGAGTTTTGGCCCCAAACTTGGTAGACATGATCCTTGTATTTTTGTTGTTACTCACAAAACAATTCAGCTAAAAACTGGAAGTGTACAAGATTTTGTGACCATTTCAAAAAAGTGTCCCCAGTTCAGACACTTTAAAGGCTACTGTAGCAAACCTGTAAAATCTCAACTGCTCTTTAAGAAGGTGTGAGTTCTCGAGGTTTGATGAGGGATAGGGGGCCAATATAAGGGCCAGGTACCCGCATCAATCATACATCATGTGCACACACCCCCCGGCCACCCCGATCGTAGAAACCCCAATGCCGCCGGTCAGGTTCTTCGGCGATGCTCCGACGATGGTTCCCCGACGAAGAAAAATACGGCACCAGCACATGCCCGAGCCCAGCATGTGCTGTCGCAACCCTCGGTCCGGTCTGATCTTAGACTGGGAATGAACTACGTATGCTTAGACTGGGAATGAACTTCGTATGCCAAAGTCAACCCATGAAACGAGCGTGCGGGCGCTCAGCCGGCACGAGCGGCAGGATGTACAAGCCGGGGATCGATCGGGTCCCCCTCTACGTGCTACCGATCTCGCTATCGGAACCCTCAGTCTGGTCCGATCTTAGATTGAGAATGAACTCCGTATGCCTAAGCCAACCGACGAAACGAGTGGGTGTGCGGGCAAGCTGGCACTACGTCGGCCAGAGAGACGGGATACGCAAGCCGTGGATCGATAGGGTGGTAGGTGGGTTTAGGCACGTCTTCATATTTCTGTGTGCCAATGCCATTTTTATGGCTTGTAAATTCATACAATGGTCCCTTAACCCTTCAGGTGAAGTTTCATGGCAAGACGACTCATTTTCTATTTTTCTTGATTTTCAAACCTTTTTACGGTTCGAGATTTTTTAAAATTTTTTCGGATGGAGTTTTGGCCCCCAACTTCGTAGACGTGATCCTTGTATTTTTGTTCACATGCACAAAACATTCAGCTAAACACTCAAAGTGTACAAGATTTGGTCACCATTTGAAAAAAGTGTCTCCATTTCAGACACTTTAATCGCTACTGGTAGCAAAGCAGTAAAATCTCAAATGCTCTTTAAAGGGGTGTGAGTTCTCAAGGTTCGATGAGGGATAGGGGGCCAATATAAGGACCAAGTACCAGCGCCCACCGCACATCATGTGCGCACACCCCCTGGCACCCCCGATCGCCGAAACCCCAATGCCGTCGGTCAAGTTCTCCGGCGATGCTCCGATGATGGTACCCAGGCGAAGAAAAATGCGGCACCAGGACATGCTCGAGCCCAGCATGTGCTGCCGCAACCCTCGGTCGGGTCCGATCTTAGATTGGGAATGAACTCCATATACTTAAACTGGGAATGAACTCCGTATGCCTAAGTCAACCCACGAAACGAGCATGCAGGCGCTCAGCCAGCCAGAGGGGCGGGATGCGCAAGCCGGGGATCGGCTGGGTCCCTCTCTACGTGCTGCCGATCTTGTTACCGCAACCGTTGGTCTGGTCTGATCTTAGATTTGGAATGAACTCCGTCTGCCTAAGCCAACCGACGAAAAGAGCGGGCGGGCGGATGGACGGGTGGGCACTACGCCGAACAGAGAGACGGGATTCGCAAGCTATGGATCGATAGGGTGGTCGGTGGTTTTGGCACATCTTCATATTTCTGCGTGCCAATGCCATTTTAATTTCTTGCAAATTCATACAATGGTCCCTTAAGCCTTCACGTGAAGTTTAATGGCAAGACGACTCGTTTTCTATTTTTCACGATTTTCAAAATTTTTACGGTTCGGGATTTTTTAAAATTTTTCGAAAGGAGTTTTGGCCCCAAACTTGGTAGATGTGATCCTTGTAATTTTGTTGGCATGCATAAAAAAATTCAGCTAAAAACTCAAAGTGTACAAGATTTTGTGACCATTTGAAAAAAATGTCCCCATTTTAGACACTTTAATGGCTACTGGCAGCAAACCTGTAAAATCTCAAATGCTCTTTAAGGGGGTGTGAGTTCTCGAGGTTTGATGAGGGATAGGGGGCCAATATAAGGGCCAAGTACCAGTATCCATTGCACATCATGTGCACACACCACCCCGGCCCCCCGATCACCGGAACCCTAAAGCCGCAGGTCAGGTTCTCCGGCGATGGTGCCCCGGTGAAGAAAAATGCGGCACCAGCACATGCCCGAGCCCAGCATGTGCTGCTGCAACCCTCGGTCCAGTCTGAACTTAGACTGGGAATGAACTCCGTATGCTTAGACTGGGAATGAACTTCGTATGCCTAAGTCAACCCACGAAACGAGTGTGCGGGCGCTCAGCCGGCCAGAGGGCCAGAATACGCAAGCCTGGAATCGACCAGGTCCCCCTCGGTGTGCTACTGATCCTACTACCTCAACCTTTGGTCCGATCTGATCTTAGATTGGGAATAAACTCCGTATGCATATGCCAACCGATGAAACGGGCGGGCGGGCGGGCGCTCACTACGTCGGCCAGAGAGGCGGGATGCGTAAGCTGTGGATCGATAGGGTGGTAGGTGGGTTTAGGCACATCTTGCGGTTTAATGAGGGATAGGGGGACAATATAAGGGCCAAGTACCAGCACCCATTGCTCATCATGTGCGCACACCCCCCGGCCCCCCAATCGTTAGAACCCCAATGCCGCCAGTTAGGTTCTTCGATGATGCTCCGATGATGGTGCCCCAACAAAGAAAAATACGGCACCAGCACATGCCCGAGCCCAGCATGTGCTGCCGCAACCCTTAGTCCGATCCGATCTTAGACTAGGAATGAACTCCATATGCTTAGACTGGGAATGAACTTCGTATACCTAAGTCAACCCACGAAACAAGTGTGCAGGAGCTCAGCCAGCCAGAGGGGCAGGACGCGCAAGCCTGGGATCGACCGGGTCCCCCTCTGGGTGCTGTCGATCCTGCTGCCACAAACCTCAGTCCGGCCCGATCTTAGACTCAAAATGAACTCCATATGCTTAGACTGGGAATGAACTTCGTATACCTAAGTCAACCCACGAAACGAGTGTACGGGCGCTCAGCCGGCCAGAGGGGCGGGATGTGCAAGCCTGGGATCGGTCGGGTCCCCCTCTGCGTGCTGCCGATCCTGTTGCCACAACCCTCTGTCGGTCCAATCTTAGACTGGGAATGAACTCCGTATGCCAAAGCCAACCGATGAAACGAGCGGGAGGGCAGGCAGGCGGGCACTACGACGGCCAGAGAGACGGGCTGTGCAAGTCGTGGATCGATATGGTGGTAGGTGGGTTTAGGCACATCTTCATATTTCTGCATGCCAATGCCATTTTTATGGCTTGTAAATTCATAGAATGGTCCCTTAAGCCTTCACGTGAAGTTTCATGGGAAGATGACTCGTTTTTTATTTTTCACGACTTTCGAAACTTTTTACAGTTCAGGATTTTTTAAAATTTTTTCGGAAGGAGTTTTGGCCCCAAACTTGGTAGATATGATCCTTGTATTTTTTTGGCATGCACAAAAAAATTCAATTAAAAAGTCGAAGTGTACAACATTTTGTGACCATTTGAAAAAAGTGTCCCGATTTCAGACACTTTAATGGCTACTGGCAGCAAACCTGTAAAACCTCAAATGCTCTTTAAGGGGGTGTGAGTTCTCAAGGTTTGATGAGGGATAGGAGGCCAATATAAGGGCCAAGTACCAGCATCCATCGCACATCATGTACGCACAACCCCCCCGGCCCCCCGATCGTTAGAACGCCAATGCCGCCGGTCAGGTTCTCTGGTGATGCTCCGACGATGGTGCCCCACTAAGAAAAATGCGGCACCAGCACATGCGCGAACCCAGCATGTGCTGCCGCAACCCTCGGTCCGATCCAATCTTAGATTGGAAATGAACTCTGTATGCTTAGATTGGGAATGAACTCCGTATGCCTAAGTCAACCCGCGAAACAGGCATGCGGGCGCTCAGCCGGCCAGAGGGGCGGGAAGCGCAAGCCGGGGATCAGCCGGGTCCCCCTCTGTGTGCTACCGATCCTGTTGCTGCAACCCTTGGTTTGGTCCAATCTTAGATTGAGAATGAACTCTGTATGCCTAAGCCAACTGACGAAACGAGCGGGTGGACGGGCGGGCGGGCACTACGTCGGCCAGAGAGGCGGGATGCGCAAGCCGTGGATCGATAGGGTGGTAGGTGGGTTTAGGCACATCTTCATATTTCTGCGTGCCAATGCCATTTTTATGGCTTGTAAATTCATACAATGGTCCCTTAAGCCTTCACGTGAAGTTTCATGGCAAGACGACTCGTTTTGTATTTTTCATGACTTTCGAAACTTTTTAAGGTTTGGGATTTTTTAAAATTTTTTCAGAAGGAGTTTTGGCCCTGAACTTGGTAGATGTGATCCTTGTATTTTTTTTGGCATGCACAAAAAAATTGCTAAAAACTCGAAGTGTACAAGATTTAGTGACCATTTGAAAAAAGTGTCCCCATTTCAGACACTTTAATGGCTACTGGCAGCAAACCTGTAAAATCTCAAATGCTCTTTAAGGGGGTGTGAGTTCTCAAGGTTTGATGAGGGATAGGGGGCCAATAAAAGGGTGAAGTACCAGCACCCACCGTACATCATCTGCGCACACCCCCCGGCCCCCCCGATCGCCGAAACACCAATGCCGTCGGTCAGGTTCTCCGACGATGGTGCCTCGACGAAGAAAAATGTGGCACCAGCACATGCTCGAGCCCAGCATGTGCTGCCGTAACCCTTGGTCCGGTGTGATCTTAGACTGGGAATGAACTCCGTATGCTTAGACTGGGAATGAAATTCTTATACCTAAGTCAACCCACGAAACGAGTGTGCGGGCGCTCAGCCGACCAGAGGGGCGGGAAGCGCAAGCCGGGGATCAGCCGGGTCCCCCTCTGTGTGCTACCGATCCTGTTGCTGCAACCCTTGGTTTGGTCCGATCTTAGATTGAGAATGAACTCTGTATGCCTAAGCCAACCGATGAAACAAGCAGGCGGGCGGGCGAGCGGGCACTATGCCGGCCAGAGAGACGAAATGCGCAAGCCGTGAATCGATAAGGTGGTAGGTGGGTTTAGGCACAACTTCATATTTCTGCATGTCAATGCCATTTTTATGGCTTGTAAATTCATACAATGGTCCCTTAAGCCTTCACGTGAAGTTTCATGGCAAGACGACTCGTTTTCTATTTTTCATGATTTTCAAAACTTTTTGGGGTTCCGGATTTTTTAAAATTTTTTTGGAAGGATTTTTGGTCCCAAACTTGGTAGATGTGATCCCTATATTTTTGTTGGCATGCATAAAAAAATTCAGCTAAAAAAGAAAAGTGTACAAGATTTTGTGACCATTTGAAAAAAGTGTCCCCATTTCAGACACTTTAATGGCTACTGGCAGCAAACCTGTAAAATCTCTAATGCTCTTTAAGGGGGTGTGAGTTCTCCAGGTTTGATGAGGGATAGAGGGCCAATATAAGGGCCAAGTACGAGCACCCATCGCACATCATGTGCCCACACCCTCCCCCTGGACCCCGATCGTCGGAACCCCGATGCCGTCGGTCAGGTTCTTCGACGATGCTCCGGCGATGGTGCCCCGACAAAGAAGAATTCACCATGAGCACATGCTCGAGCCCAGCATGTGCTACCGTAACCCTCAGTCCGGTCCAATCTTAGACTGTGAACGAACTCTGTATGCCTAAGTCAACCCAAGAAACGAACGTATGGGTGCTCAGCCGACCAGAAGGGCAGGATGCGCAAGCCGAGGATTGACCGGGGCCCCCTCTACGTGCGGCCAATCCTACTGCTGTAACCCTCAGTTCAGTCCCATCTTAGACTAGGAATGAACTCTGTACGCCTAAGCCAACAGACGAAACGAGCAGGCGGGCGGGCAGGCGGGCACTACGTCGGCCAGAGAGACGGGATGCGGAAGCCGTGGATCGATAGGGTGGTAGGTGGGTTTAGGCACACCTTCATATTTCTGCCTGAAAATGCCATTTTTATGGCTTGT
The DNA here is from genome assembly GCF_047325235.1 of Durio zibethinus. Lineage (NCBI taxonomy): Eukaryota > Viridiplantae > Streptophyta > Magnoliopsida > Malvales > Malvaceae > Durio > Durio zibethinus. The sequence continues at coordinate 14,310,855 of NC_143177.1, forward strand.
AAATTCATACAATGGTCCCTTAAGCCTTCACGTGAAGTTTCATAGCAAGACGACTCGTTTTCTATTTTTCACGATTTTTTAAACTTTTTACGGTTCGGGATTTTTCAAAATTTTTTCGGAAGGGGTTTTGGCCCCAAACCTGGTAGACGTGATCCTTGTATTTTTGTTGGCATGCACAAGAAAATTCAGCTAAAAAATTGAAGTGTACAAGATTTTGTGACCATTTGAAAAAAGTGTCCCCATTTCAGACACCTTAATGGCTACTGGCAGCAAACCTGTGAAATCTCAAATGCTATTTAAGGGGGTGTTGTGAGTTCCCGAGGTTTGATGAGGGATAGGGGGCTAATATAAGGGCCAAGTGCCAGCACCCATCGCACATCATGTACGAACACCCCCCGACCCCCCCGATCGTTGGAACCCCAATTCCGCCGGTCAGGTTCTCCGACGATGCTCCGACGATGGTGCCCCGACGAAGAGAAATGCGGGACCAGCACATGCCCAAGCCCAGCATGTGCTGCCGCAACCCTCAGTCTGATCCGATCTTAGACTGGGAATGAACTCCGTATGCTTAGACTGGGAATGAACTCCGTATGCATAAGTCAACCCACGAAAAGAGCGTACAGGCACTCAGTCAGCCAGAGGTGAGAGATGCACAAGCCGGGGATTGACCAGGTCCTCCTCTGTGTGCTGCCGATTCTACTACCACAACCTTCGGTCCGGTCTGATCTTAGACTAGGAATGAACTCCGTATGCCTAAGGCGACTGACGAAACGAGCGGGCGGGCAGGCGGGCGGGCACTAGCCGGCCAGAGAGACAGGATGCGCAAGCTGTGGATTGATAGGGTGGTAGGTGGGTTTAGGCACACCTTCATACTTCTGCATGCTAATTACATTTTTATGGCTTGTAAATTCATACAACGGTCCCTGAAGCCTTCACGTGAAGTTTCAAGGCAAGACGACTCATTTTCTACTTTTCACGTTTTTCAAAACTTTTTACGGTTCGGGATGTTTTAAAATTTTTTTGGAAGGAGTTTTGGTCCCAAACTTGGTAGACGTGATCCTTGTATTTTTGTTGGCATGCAAAAAAAATTCAGCTAAAAACTCGAAGTGTACAAGATTTTGTGACCATTTGCAAAAAGTGTCCCCATTTAAGACACTTTAATTGCTACTGGCAGCAAACCTGTAAAATCTCAAATGCTCTTTAAGGAGGTGTGAGTTCTTGAGGTTTGATGAGGGATAGGGGGCCAATATAAGGGCCAAGTACAAGCACCCATCGCACATCATGTGCGCACACCCCCCGGCCCCCCCGATCGTCGGAACCCCAATGCCGCCGGTCAGGTTCTCCGGCGATGCTCCGATGATGGCGCCCCGACGAAGAGAAATGTGGCACCAGCACATGCTCGAGACCAGCATGTGCTACCGCAACCCTCGGTCTGGTCCAGTCTTAGACTGGGAATGAACTTCGTATGCCTAAGTCAACCCGCGAAACGAGCGTGCGGGCGTTTAGCCGACCAGAAGGGCGAGACGTGCAAGCCGGGGATCGGTCAGGTCCCCCTCTACGTGCTGCTGATCCTGCTGCTGTATACCTCAGTCCGGTCTGATCTTAGATTGGGACTGAACTCCGTATCCCTAAGCCAACCGACGAAACAAGCGGGCGGGTACTACACCGGCCAGAGAGACGCGATGCGCAAGTCGTGGATCGATTGGGTGGTAGGTCGGTTTCGGCACATCTTCATTTTTCTGCATGCTAATGCCATTTTTATGGCTTGTAAATTTATACAATGGTCCCTTAAGCCTTCACGTGAAGTTTCATGGCAAGACGACTCGTTTTTTATTTTTCACGATTTTCAAAACTTTTTACGGTTAGAGATTTTCTAAAATTTTTTCAGAAGGAAGTTCGGCACCAAACTTGGTAGACGTTATCCTTGTATTTTTGTTGGCATGCACAAAAACATTCAGCTAAAAACTTGAAGTGTACAAGATTTTGTGACCATTTGAAAAAAGTGTCCTAATTCAGACACTTTAATGGCTACTGGCAGCAAGCCTTTAAAATCTCAAATGCTCTTTAAGGGGGTGTGAGTTCTTGAGGTTAGATGAGGGATAGAGGGCCAATATAAGGGCCAAGTACCATCACCCATCGCACATCATGTGCGCACATCCCCTCCGGCCCCCTCGATCGCCAGAACCCCAATGTCGTCGATCAGGTTCTCCTGCGATGGTGCCCCAGTGAAGAAAAATACGGCACCAGCACATGCCTGAGCCCAGCATGTGCTACCGTGACCCTCGGTCCGGTCTGATCTTAGACTGGAAATGAACTCGTATGCCTAAGCCAACCGACGAAATGAGCGGGCGGGTGGGCGGACGAGCACTACGACGGCCAGAGAGACGGGATGCGCAAGCCGTGGATCAATAGGGTGGTAGGTGGGTTTAGGCACATCTTCATATTTCTACGTGCCAATGCCATTTTCATGGTTTGTAAATTCATACAATGGTCCCTTAAGCCTTCACGTGAAGTTTTATGGCAAGACGACTCGTTTTCTATTTTTCACGATTTTTGAAACTTTTTATGGTTCGGGATTTTTTAAAAAATTTTCAGAAGGAGTTTTGGCCCCAAACTTGGTAGACGTGATCCTTGTATTTTTGTTGGCATGCACAAAATCAATCAGCTAAAAACTCGAAGTGTACAAGATTTTGTGTCCATTTGAAAAAAGTGTCCCCATTTCAGACACTTTAATGGCTACTGGCAGCAAACTTATAAAATCTCAAATGCTCTTTAAGGGGGTGTGAGTTGTCGAGTTTTGATGAGGGATAGGGGGCCAATATAAGGGCCAAGTACCAGCACCCACTACACATAATGTGCGCACACCCCCCGGCCCCCCTGATTGCCGGAACCCCGATGCCGTCGGTCATGTTCTCTGGCGATGCTCTGGCGATGGTGCCCCGACGAAGAAAAATGAGGCACCAGCACATGCCGGAGCCCAGCATGTGCTGTCACAACCCTCGGTCCGGTCCGATCTTAGACTGGAAATGAACTCCGTATGCTTAGACTGGGAATGAACTTCGTATGCCTAAGTCAACCCACGAAACGAGCGTGCGGGCACTCAGCCAGCCAGAGGGGTGGGATGCGCAAGCCGGGGATCGACTGGGTCCCCTTCTGTGTGCTACCGATCCTACTACTGTAACCCTCAGTCCGATCTTCGACTAGGAATGAACCCCATATGCGTAAGCCAACCGACGGAACGAGCAGGCAGGCGGGCGGGTGGGCACTACGCCGGCCAGAGAGACGGGATGCGCAAGCCGTGGATTGATAGGGTAGTAGGTGGGTGTAGACACCCAATTTGGTCCAGGCCCGGATCAATTGGGCCTGGTCCAAATGGGTAGGTCCAATTTTATCTTTGTCATTTTTATTTTTATTTTTATTTTATTTTATATTTTATGTATATCCTATGTATTTATTATTTATTTATTATTATTAATATATATTTTTTTATTATTTTCTATTTTATTTATTTTTGTATTTTTATTTATTTAATTATATGTTATTGTTTTTATTTTTTTTATCCTATAATATTTTTTTTATTATCTTTTCTAATTATCTAATATTTTTTTATTTATTTGATTTTTATTTTGGAGGGCTGAGATTAAAGGGTGAAGAATCCTATTGGGAATGGGGATTCAATCAAAAGAGTCCAGATCAGATTCAAAGATTGAATCCCCGTCCAAAGAGGAATTGGGATTGATCAGAAACTCCTGATCAATCTCTATAAAAGATCAGATTCAAAGATTGAATCCCCGTCCAAAGAGGAATTGGGATTGATCAGAAACTCCTGATCAATCTCTATAAAAGGGACCCTCTGGAACTGATGCAACGGAAGAAAACAGTAAGCAAAGGCTACTGATTTAAGGGAAAAGAGACATATAGAAGGCTAAGAAAAGGTGTAGAAGGGTTCTGGGAATTAGAAGAAATTTTTTGAAGATTTTTGGCGTTTTTTTTTTTCTGGGAATTTTTGGAAAATTCCAGATTCCGGTGAATTTTTCGATGAAGTTTGAATTTTTCGGCGAAAATTCTGGCCAACCTTGAAGTTTTCGGTGACTTGCCCAGTTTTCGACAAAGAATCCCAGAAATCGATGATCTTTCGACGAACTTCTGACGAAAAAACCTAGATTTCAACGACAAAACCCAGAATCCGATGAATCTTGAACCGGAGTTCTTTGACCTTTTAGAGAGAAGAGAGAGAGAGAGAAGAGGAGCTTTCTGTCGAAAAATAGAGGGAAGGGCCTTAAATACCCTCCCAGAATGACGTCGTTTTAACCTTAAGTAACCCAGAGGATGCGCACGTTTTGCCGAGATCTGACCCAACCCGAGCGTCGACCCGCATCCTGACCCGCGTGTGCCTCCCCCCTCTGAGCCAAGCTGAGCCGAGCCGAGCTTCCCAAGCCGCCCTCTGAGCCGTTTTCTCTTCCTTGAGCCGAGCCGCACTCCCAGCCGCTCCAGGTTTTTTTTTTTTTGAATTTTTTTATTTATTTGTTTATTTATTTTTTATTTTATTTGTTTTTATATTTATTAGATTAGGTTTTATTTAATATTTTTTATCTTTATCTTATTTTTATTTTTGTTTTACTTTTCTTTATTTTTATTTTTATTTTTATTTATTTTCACTTTTATTTTTTTTATTATTCTATTTTCTTTAAATAAAAATCAAAAGTTCCAAAAAAAATATTTTTGGGGAAAAGTTGAAAGTATCAATCTTCCTTGAAAATCAAAATTTCTAAAAAATATTTTTAGGGAAAAGTTGAAAGTATCCATTTTCCTTAAAAATAAATTTTCAAAAAAAAAAAGGGGATTTTTGAGGAAAAGTTGAAAGTATCAATTTTCCTTTGAAATAAATTTTCAAAAAAAATATTTTTAGGGAAAAGTTGAAAGTATCAATTTTCCTTAAAAATAAATTTTCAAAAAATATTTTTAGGGAAAAGTTGAAAGTATCAATTTTCCCTACACAAGAACAATCATCCTTTCCTTTCTTTTTATTTTTATTTTGTTTTGATTTTTCTTTAACTAATCCGACGACGGAACCTCTGCAAGTGAAACAGTAGTTTTTTCTTGCATACTCTTGAGGTGAGGGAATTTTCTCAATTTTTTGCTAAAATTATTGAGTCAATTGAGAAAAATTTCCAATAATTAATTACTTGGTAAAATTTTAAGGCTTTTGGATAACACAAATTTAAGCTGCTACAATCTTTTGATGGGCGTTGTGAGGGTGCTATAGCCTTCCTCACATGTAACCGAACTCCCGAACCCTGTTCTGGTTAGCAGACCTGAACCTATTCTTTTAGGGACCCTTAAACTTAGGTGTCCCCTGAAAGGACTGATTCTTTAGGTGGCCAATCGCACCTAGATAAAAAAGATTGTTGGCGAAAGTCAATGTCTAGCGATAGATCCCCGGATCTAGACGTTATGACAGCTTGGTGACTCCAGTGGGGACTTTGAGAGTCAGGCCAGCAAATAATTTGTGTTATCCAAAAGCCTAATAAAATTGAACCTTTTTGTATATATGTGTTATTATTCATTCATATTTATTTACCTTGTTAATCATGTCATTCATATACATGTGCATAGCATGAGCTCTATACCCGAGCTCCATCCCTCTAGAAGGGAGTAAAGTACCTATTGCTTTCGTGAGGTCTAATGCCTCTGCAGTGGCTAACGAAATACTCCCACTCAAATTGAACCTTTTCCACTTGTAACCTATAATGGGTGAGGATTAGGGTGCCTTACTAGTCTGTGATGGACAAGGATGTAAGGAACAATTTGAGGACCTTTAGACTTTGACCCTTAAAACCGCATATAGTGAACCTTAAGAGTGCCTAAACCTAGGATAGAGCCCTTTCTACCCAATGATAGATATACCCTGAAATTAAGACACAAAAAAGGTGTTTATCTAATCATTTTGATTGTTTAACTTTGTGCATCATTTTCATTATCATATGTAACATTATGCATCAGCATCACTTTCATTTCATCCATGGAACTAACTATGTTGTTTGTCTGATTGTATGCATCTGCATTATTTTTATGATCATGTTTTAACACAATCATTTACATCCATTTCATACTAGATTTCATTTAGGAAAATGTACATTCCATTCGTGCATCAAAGCATCATACACAAAGCATAGCATAACATTTCTAATCATAAGTATGGTGCTCAAGGTCCAAGGATAGCTCCGTTTAGTGAAAACCCTACTCATCCATACAACACAAGATCCAGAGCAAGGCAAATGGAGGAGGAAAGTTCCCATAGATTTGAAAAGATAGAAAAAGCCTAGGAGAAGATCGAAAGTGAACTAAGCAAGATTCTGGAGGCTCTTAATAACATGAATAAAGGAAAAAAAGTTGAAAAAAATGCAAGCCAACAAGTTCCCTTACTGCAAGAAGTGGCTGACCCTTTATATCCTCCAAGTTTTGGCCCACCTCAAGTCTAGTCTACTCAAGAGGTCCCGCCACAACACTTCGCATATCCAACATATCCTAGAATGCCATCAACTTTTAACCCAGGGCAGTATAACAGCTATGTAAATACTATCTTCACTGAAAAAGTCGTAGGACCAATTCCTAATCTAGATGATTTAAAAGAGAAGGAGAAAGAAAAGATAAGAGTGAAAGTTCAGGAAAGCTCCAAGATTAGTATGCTAGAGCAAAAGTTACGGGCTGTGGAAAGATTTAGCTTTTATGGGTCAGTTGATGCTGCTAGGCTCTGCCTAGTCCCTGATGTGGTCATTCCTCATAAGTTCAAAGTACCAAAATTTGAAAAATATGATGGTACAAAGTGCCCCAAAACTCACATCACAATTTATTGTCGAAAAATGGCAGCTCATGCTCATGATGAAAAACTCTTGATGCAAGTCTTTCAGGATAGCCTTACAGGCTCAGCGACCAAGTGGTATGTTTAGCTGGACAGAACCCGCATTCATTCTTGGAGCGATATGGCACATGACTTGGTCGATCAGTATCGACATATTATCGATTTGGCCCCTGATCGTTTGTCTTTATAGAATCTGGAGAAAAAGGCAAACGAGTCTTTTAAAGAGTATGCCCAGAGGTGGAGAGATGTTGCTTCTCAAGTACAACATCCTTTGACAGAGAAAAAAACTACAGTGTTATTTGTCAGCACTTTGAAGTCTCCCTATTATGAAAAGATGATAGGAAATGCAACAAAGAATTTCGCTGACATGGTAATCTCTGGAGAAATTATTGAAAGTGCCATAAAATATGGCAAGTTAAGAGGAGGAGAAACCAAGAAGACATCAGAAAAGAAAGAAGCTCAAACTCAAGCTGTGAGCTTTAATAGACAACAATTTAGGGGTTATCAACCCTATCCATCTCAAGGTTACTCTTCATAGTATTCTACTGTGAATAATGCCTCATCCTACCCATACCAACTAGTTCCACAACCACCTTATTCATCCACACACCAATTAATTTTTAGCCCCCAAGATCTTACATATAGCCTTAACATTCAAGCTCCTGCAAGAAACCAAATTCGCCCTATTTACCCAGCAAGTGGTTCACGAGAACAACGAACTACTCGAGAAAAACCTGTATTTGATCCAATCCCTATGACTTATATAGAGTTATATCGAGAACTCTATAATAGCCATTTGATTGCCCCCAGCCATGTAGAGCCACTTAAACCACCCTATCCAAAGTGGTATGATCCTACAGCCCACTGCGACTACCACTATGGAATTACTGGCCATTTTACTAAAAATTGTACTACTTTAAAGTATAAGGTGCAACGGCTGATCAATGAAGGAATGGTAAGTTTTGATAAAGGGAAAGCAACAACACCTAATGTTAGCGTTTTGAGTGAAAGTCAAGAACAGAAAAGGTCCGAAGAGTCACAATGACTTGAGGGGCAAGATGTCAATAAAGATTCTTCACCTGATCACATAAGGGGACAATTTTAAAGAATGGAGATAAGGCTGGTTGAAGGTTTCTTTTGTCATGTTAGGATTTTTTTTCGAATGATTGTTGGATTTTTTTTTGCAATATGATTTCACTTGTTATCATCTTAATAAGGGCAAGTCAATGCATTTCATTACATTTTCTCTTTCACTCGACCATTATTCCATGCCCTGTTACCTTTCATAACTTCACATTCCCATTCTCAAATTTTGGATGATGAATATTTAGACAATGATAACAATAATTCTGGAATTTGATTTTGAAAACTCATCCACATTAATATAAGAAGATCATTTGAGTAAAAAAGTAAGCTGTTATCGGAGGTGAAATAGATATATGTCTTGAAGATGTACAATCTTTTATACAGATTCATGAGCTTTGTTTAATAGATGATGTTCAAGAAAGGTATTCACAATTGAGATGAAAAATGGCCATCTTTCTTTTACCATTCGAAAAACCATTTATTGCTACCCCTTTGAGCCTATTATGATTTCTTTTTCTAAAGAACCCCAACCAAGGATCACCCTCGACACTGGAGGGCAAATTTTGAAAGAAAAAAAACCCACAAAAAGAAAGAGAAAGAAAAGCAAAAGAACATTAAATGCCACAAATGATTTGAGGCAAAGTAATGAGGATCCTTTGTGTGAAGAAAGAAAAAATAGTGAAATGATGTGGGGGCAAAATGCCAAGTTGTGTCAATTGATCCTTTGGTTTTGAACCTTTTTAATACATGTTTTGAGCCTATTGTATCCATTTTTTTTATGACCCCTCACCTTGACCTACATTACAACCTTGAAAAGCCCATTAGGATCAAGTGTGCATGCTTAACTTGAATGATCATATGTTGAGCGAAGGCATGCTCATGATGAAGCAATGGAATCATGCTACATTACTCTAAAGTTTGATGTATGAAAGATATCAACAATGGATGAAAAATGAGAAAAAAAAAAGAGAAGATGATGAAAAAAAAAAGAAAAAAAATGAGAAAAAAAGAAAAAAATGAGAAAATGAAAAAAAAAGATTCAAATTGAAAACCTAAAAATGTGACTCTGGTAGAAAAAGATCCAGGTCAAATGGCTCACATGAATGGAAGATCAAAGACATCTGAAGATCCCTCAAAGACTTGGGCAAAGTTCGCCAAGCTCAAGATGACTTCAACAGTAAATGGAATGAGTTTTTGAAAGAATCCTAGATTAATATTGAGAATTGTCTGAATATTCATCATTTGGACATACCATTCATCCCAATGACATGTATCCAATTTATTTCCTTTTCCATTTGTTTTGTACCAAAATAGATCTTCATTGATTATCTTTACCATAATTCACCTTGTGTTCTCTTATTGTTTCACCCCTAGAATGAATTGAGAAAACGCTTGATTGCATTGTATTTGTCAAGAATTGAAATGATAATGAATGAATGAATATGTGCTTAAAAGAGTCTTGCATTCATTTGAAAGAAAATCTAAGATGATGGTGGTAACAAAATGAAGAAATGGTAGAAACCTAAAAGAGATGATTTGGAAGGATATATGATGTGACCAAATGGAGAATATAATGGGGCAAATTTTGAAAAATGGTATAACCAAGTGATGAATACAAAGATGAATTGGTTGATATGACTTGCAAGTTATGATTGAATGATGAAAGCAATCAGTGGACAAAGTTTGTTTTGGAATGGTTAATGTTGAGACACTTATGAGTAATGACTCAGTGATGGTGGGTGAAACTTGTTCTGAAATTTTTAGTGCTGAGAAGTCTATGAACAGTGGTCAAGTGATGATTGATTGATGAAACTTGTTTCAAAATATGGAGAAACTGAACAAGGAAGACATGTGAAATGGTGGAGTTTTGAGAGCCATATCACCATAATTATTTAGAATTTTGTTGCATAGACATTTGCATTACATGCATCATGGTGGCATCGTCGCTTGGATAATACATGCACATGATTTGATTGGACATGCATGGCACTATAAGAATATAGGTTGCCACATTTGCATCATTAAGAAAGCATTTGCATCTTTGGTCATAACGTTCATTCATGCAAAATTTTGAGTCACTTGAAAAAGAAATTGTGAATGTTTTGATGAGAATTTTTGAGAACTCAAATGAGAATCTTTGAATTTCAAAATGAGAATCTTTGAGGAGTGAAACCCTAAAGTTCATCGAATGTGAATTTTTGAACAAATGAAAAGTTTTGAACTTTTGGATGTGGATCTCCAAAATACAAAACTTCAACCTTTTGGATATGAATTTCCAATGTTTTAAATGAGAGCCTTTGAACTTAGATGTGAAACTCTAAGTTTTATTGCATGTGAGCCTTTGAACTCAAATGAAAAGCTTTGAATTTTTGGATGTGAATTTCCAAAATTCAAATGAAAAGCTTTAGATTTTTGGATATGAATTCCAAGTTTGCCAAATAAGAACCTTTAACTTTTGGATGTGAGCCTCCAAAATTCAAATGAGGATCTTTTATGCGAGTCTTACAAGTTGCAAATGCAAATATTGAGATCTTGCAAATTTGAGAAGAAATTTGTTAGGTAAGTTCCTAATCCTCGAAATAGAATGTCTTGTGGTATCAGGATTGATTTATAAGACCTTTGGGCATAATCTATTGAAACTCTTTCAAACATAATTTTCAACTCCTTTGGACATGATTGTCAGGGAGCAATTTACTTTCCAAAAGTCATGGTGCCTCTGTTTAGAGGAGCAATTTACTTTCCAAAGTCGTGGTGCCTCTATTTAGAGGGGAAAGTCGTGGTGCCTCTGTTTAGAGGAGCAATTTGGTGCCTCTGTTTAGAGGAGCAATTTACTTTCTCAAAGTCGTGGTGCCTCTGTTTAGAGGAGCAATTTACTTTTCCAAAGTCGTGGTACCTCTATTTAGAAGAGCAATTTATGTTTTAAAAGTCGTGGTGCCTCTGTTTAGAGGAGCAATTTACTTTCCAAAGTCGTCGAGCCTCTATTTAGAGGAGCTTTTAAAAAAAAAACAAAAAAAATAAAAAACAAAAAAAAACAAAAAAGTTGCCTCTATTTAGAGGAGCTTCATTTATGTTTCTCAAAGTCATTGAGCCTCTGCTTAGAGGAGCTTTGATCATTTTAAAAAACAAAAAAAAACAAAAAAAACAAAGAAAAACAAAAAAAAAATTACCTCTATTTAGAGGAGCTTTGTTTATGTTTCTCAAAGTCATTGAACCTCTGCTTAGAGGAGCTTTGATCAATTTAAAAAAGAAAAGCAAAAAAAACAAAAAAAGTAAAAAAATGAAAAAAAGTTACCTCTATTTAGAGGAGCTTTATTTATGTTTCTCAAAGTCGTTGAGCCTCTATTTAAAAGAGCTTCGGTAAAAAAAAAAAACAAAAAAAATGAAAAAAAATGAAAATGTTGAGTTGAGTCTTGATTGGGTGTCTACGTCTTTGCGCAATTTTTGTTTCACAGAAAATGTGCAAAGAGGGGCAGCTGTAGACACCCAATTTGGTCCAGGCCCGGATCAGTTGGGCCTGGTCCAAATGGGTAGGTCCAATTTTATCTTTGTCATTTTTATTTTTATTTTATTTTATATTTTATGTTTATCCTATGTATTTATTATTTATTTATTTATATATTATTATTTTTTTATCCTATAATATTTTTTTATTATCTTCTCTAATTATCTATTATTTTATTTATTTATTTGATTTTTATTTTGGAGGGCTGAGATTGAAGGGTGAAGAATCCTACTGGGAATGGGGATTCAATCAAAAAAGTCCAGATCGAATTCAAAGATTGAATCCCCGTCCAAAGAGGAATTGGGATTGATTAGAAACTCCTGATCAATCCCTATAAAAGGGACCCTCTAGAACAGATGCAACGGAAGAAAACAGTAAGCAAAGGCTACTAATTTAAGGGAAAAGAGACGTATAGAAGGCTAAGAAAAGGTGTAGAAGGGTTCTAAGAATTAGAAGAAATTTTTTGAAGATTTTTGGCATTTTTTTTTCTAGGAATTTCTGGAAAATTCCAGATTTTGGTGAATTTTCCGACGAAGTTTGAATTTTTCGATGAAAATTTCGGCCAACCTTTAAGTTTTCGACGACTTGCCCAATTTTCGGCAAAGAATCCTAGAAACTGGTGATCTTCCGATGAACTTTCGGTAAAAAACCCAGATTTCGATGATGAAACCCAGAATTCGATGAATCTTCAACCGGAGTTCTTCAACCTTTTAAAGATAAGGGAGAGAAAAAAGGAAGAAGAGAGAGAGAGAAGAGCAGCTTTCTGTCGAAAAATAGAGGGAAGCGCCATAAACACCCTCCCAAAACGACGTCGTTTTGACTTTAAGTAACCCAGAGGATCCGCGCGTTTTGCCGAGATTCGACCCGACCCGAACATCGACCCGCGTCCTAACCCGCGCGTGCCTCCCCCCTCCGAGCCAAGCCGAGCTGAGCCGAGCTTCCCAAGCTGCCCTCCGAGCTGTTTCCTCTTCCTTGAGCCGAGCCGCACTCCGAGCTGCTCTAAGTTTTTTTTTATTTATTTTTTATGTTATTTGTCTTTATATTTATTAGATTAGGTTTTATTTAATATTTTTTATCTTGACCTTATTTTTATTTTTTTTTTACTTTTCTTTATTTTTATTTTTATTTATTTTCACTTTTATTTTTTTTATTATTCTATTTTCTTTAAATAAAAATCAAAAGTTCCAAAAAAAATATTTTTGGGGAAAAGTTGAAAGTATCAATCTTCCTTGAAAATCAAAATTTTCGAAAAATATTTTTAGGGAAAAGTTGAAAGTATCCATTTTCCTTAAAAATAAATTTTCAAAAAAAAAAGGGATTTTTGAGGAAATGTTGAAAGTATCAATTTTCCTTTGAAATAAATTTTCCAAAAAAATATTTTTGGGGAAAAGTTGAAAGTATCAATTTTCCTTAAAAATAAATTTCCAAAAAATATTTTTAGGGAAAAGTTGAAAGTATCAATTTTCCTTGAAAATCAAAATTTCCAAAAAAATATTTTTGGGGAAAAGTTGAAAGTATCAATTTTCCTAAAAAATAAATTTCAAAAAAATATTTTTAGGGAAAAGTTGAAGGTATCAATTTTTCCTACACAAGAACAATCATCATTTCCTTTCTTTTTATTTTGATTTTGATTTTGATTTTTCTTTAACTAATCCGACGACGGAGCCTGTGCAAGTGAAACAGTAGTTTTTTCTTGCATACTCTTGAGGTGAGAGAATTTTCTCAATTTTTTGCTAAAAGTATTAGAGTCAATTGAGAAAATTTTCCAATAATTAATTACTTGGTAAAATTTTAAGGCTTTTGGATAACACAAATTTAAGCTGCTACCATCTTTTGATGGGCGTTGTGAGGGTGCTATAACCTTTCTCACACGTAACCGAACTCCTGAACCCTGTTCTGGTTAGCAGACTTGAACCTATTCTTTGAAGGACCCTTAAACTTAGGTGTCCCCTGAAAGGACTGATTCTTTAGGTGGCCAATTTCACCTAGATAAAAAAGATTGGTGGCAACTCCCTAAAGTCAATGTCTAGCGATAGATCCCTGGATCTAGACGTTATGACAGTGGGTTTAGGCACATCTTCATATTTCTGCATGCCAATGCCATTTTTACGGCTTGTAAATTCATACAATGGTCCCTTAACCTTCACATAAAGTTTCATGGCAAGACAACCCGTTTTCTATTTTTCACGATTTTTGAAACTCTTTGGGGTTCGGGATTTTTTAAAATTTTTTCAGAAGGTTTTTTGGCCCCAAACTTAGTAGACATGATCCTTGTATTTATGTTGGCATGCAAAAAGAATTTCAACTAAAAACTCGAAGTGTACAAGATTTTGTGACCATTTGAAAAAAGTGTCCCAATTTTAGACACTTTAATGGCTACTGGCAGCAAACCTGTAAAATCTCAAATGCTCTTTAAGGGGGTGTGAGTTCTCGAGGTTGGATGAAGGATAGGGAGCCAATATAAGGGCCAAGTACTAGCACCAATCGCACATCATGTGCGCACACCCCCTCGGCCCCCCCGATCGTCGGAACCCCAATACCGCCGGTCATGTTCTCCGACGATGGTGCCCCGGTGAAGAAAAATATGGCACCAGCACATGCCCGAGCCTAGCATGTGCTACCGTAACCCTCGGTCTGATCCAATCTTAGAGTGGGAATGAACTCCGTATGCCTAAGCTAACCGATGAAACGAGTGGGCGGGCGGGCAGGCACTACGCCGGCCAGAGAGACGGGATGCGCAAGCCGTGGATCGATAGGGTGGTAGGTGGGTTTAGACACATCTTCATATTTCTACGTGCCAATGCCATTTTTGATCCTTGTAAATTCATACAATGGTCCCTCAAGCCTTCACGTGAACTTTCATGGCAAGATGACTCGTTTTCTATTTTTTAGGATTTTCGAAACTTTTTACGGTTCGGGATTTTTAAAAACAATTTTGGATGGAGTTTTAGCCCTAAACTTCGTAGACGTGATCATTGTATTTTTGTTGGCATGCACAAAAAAATTCAGCTAAAAACTCAAAGTGTACAAGATTTTGTGACCATTTGAAAAAAGTGTCCCATTTCAGACACTTTATTGGCTACTGGCAACAAACCTGTAAAATCTCAAATGCTCTTTAAGGGGGTGTGAGTTCTCGAGGTTTGATGAGGGATAGGGGGCCAATATAAGGGCCAAGTACCAGCATCCATCGCACATCATGTGCGCACACGCCCTCCGGCCCCCCCGATCGCTCGAACCCCAATGCCGTCGGTCAGGTTCTCCGGCGATGCTTCTGCGATGGTGCCCTAGTGAAGAAAAATGTGGCACCAGCACATGCCCGAGCCTAGCATGTACTGCTGTAACCCTCGGTCAGTCTGATCTTAGATTGGGAATAAACTCTGTATGCTTAGACTAGGAATGAACTCTGTATGCCTAAGTCAACCCACGAAACGAGCGTGCGGGCGCTCAGCCGGCCAGAGGGGCGGGATGCGTAAGTCAGGGATCGGCCTGGTCCCCCTCTGCGTGCTACCGATCCCGCTGTTGCAACCCTTGATCTAATCTGATCTTAGACTAGGAATGAACTCCATATGCCTGAGCCAACCGACGAAACAAGCAGGCGGGCGGGCACTACGCCGGCCAGAGAGGCAGGATGTGCAAGCCGTGGATCGATGGAGTGGTAGGTGGGTTTAGGGACATCTTCATATTTCTATGAGCCAATGCCATTTTTATGGCTTGTAAATTCATACAATGGTCCCTTAAGCCTTCACGTGAAGTTTCATGGCAAGACGACTCGTTTTCTATTTTTCACGATTTTCGAAACTTTTTACGGTTCGGGATTTTTTAAAATATTTTTTGGAAGGAGTTTTGGCCACAAACTTGGTAGACGGGATCCTTGTATTTTTATTGGCATGCACAAAAAAATTCAGCTAAAAACTCGATGTGTACAATTTTTTGTGACCATTTGAAAAAAGTGTCCCCATTTCAGACACTTTAATGGCTACTGGCAGCAAACCTGTAAAATCTCAAATGCTCTTTAAGGGGGTGTGAGTTCTTGATGTTTGATGAGGGATAGGGGGCTAATATAAGGGCCAAGTACCAGCATCCATCGCACATCATGTGCGCCCACCCCCCGGCCCCCCGATCGTCGGAAACCCAATGCCGCCGGTTAGGTTCTCCGATGATGCTCCGACGATGGTGCCCCGATAAAGAAAAATACGGCACCAGCACATGCCCGAGCCCAGCATGTGCTGCTGCAACCCTCAGTCCAGTTTGATCTTAGACTGGGAACGAGCTCCGTATGCTTAGACTGGGAATGAACTACGTATGCCTAAGTCAACCCATGAAACGAGCGTGCGGGCGCTCAACCGGCCAGAAGGGCGGGATGGGCAAGCCGGGGATCAATCGGGTCCCCCTCTGCGTGCTGTCGATCCTGCTGCCACAACCCTCGGTCCGGTCTAATCTTAGACTGGGAATGAACTCCGTAAGCCTAGGCCATCCGACATTTTTGCGATTCGGCATTTTTTGAATTTTTTCAGAAAGAGTTTTGGCTGGAAACTTGGTCAACGTGATCCTTGTATTTTTGTTGGCATGCATAAAAAAATTCAGCTAAAAACTCGAAGTGTACAAGATTTTGTGACCATTTGAAAAAAGTGTTCCCATTTCAGATACTTTAATGGCTACTGGCAGCAAACCTGTAAAATCTCAATTGCTTTTTAAGGGGGTGTGAGTTCTCAAGGTTTGATGAGGGATAGGGGGCCAATATAAGGGCCAAGTACTAGCTCCCATCACACATCATGTGTACACACCCCCCCAGCCACCCCGATCGTCGGAACCCCAATGCTACCGGTCAGATTCTCCGATGATACTCCGGTGATTGTGCCCCGACGAAGAAAAATATGGCTCCAGCACCTACCTGAACCCAGCATGGGCTACCACAACCCTTGGTCCGATCTAATCTTAGACTCAGAATGAACTTTGTATGCTTAGACTGGGAATAAACTCCGTGTGCCTAAGTCAACCCATGAAACGAGCGTGTGGGCGCTCAGCCGGCCAGAGGGGTGGGATGCGTAAGCCAAAAATCGATCGGATCCCCCTCTGCATGCTACCAATCCTGCTACTGCAACTCGTGATCCGGTCCAATCTTAGACTTGGAATGAACTCTGTATGCCTAAGCCAACCGACGAAATGAGCGGGCGGGAGGGCGGGCGGGCACTACGTCGGCCAGAGAGGTGGGATGCGCAAGCCGTGGATCGATAGGGTGGTAGGTGGGTTTAGGCACATATTCATATTTCTGTGTGCCAATGCCATTTTTATGTCTTGTAAATTCATACAATGGTCCCTTAAGCCTTCACGTGCAGTTTCATGGCAAGACGACTTGTTTTCTATTTTTCAGGATTTTCAAAACTTTTTGTGGTTCAAGATTGTTTAAAATTTTTTCAGAAGGAGTTTTGGCCCCAAACTTGGTAGACGGGATCCTTGTATTTTTATTGGAATGCACAAAAAAATTCTGCTAAAAACTCGAAGTGTACAATTTTTTGTGACCATTTGAAAAAAGTGTCCCCATTTCAGACACTTTAATGGCTACTGGCAGCAAACCTGTAAAATCTCAAATGCTCTTTAAGGGGGGTGAGTTCTCGAGGTTTGATGAGGGATAGGGGGCCAATATAAGGGCCAAGTACCAGCATCCATCGCACATCATGTGCGCCCACCCACTCGGCCCCCCCGATCGTCGGAACCCCAATGCCGTCGGTCAGGTTCTCCGGCGATGCTCCGACGATGGTGCCCCGATGAAGAAAAATGCGGCACAGCACATGCCTGAACCCAGCATGGGCTGCCACAACCCTTGGTCTGGTCTGATCTTAGACTCGGAATGAACTTTGTATGCTTAGACTGGGAATGAACTCCATATGCCTAAGTCAACCCACGAAAGGAGCGTACGGGTGCTCAGCCGGCCAGAGGGGCGGGATGCGTAAGCTGGGGATCTGCCAGGTCCCCCTCTGCTTGCTACCAATCCTGCTGCTGCAACCCTCGATCCGGTCTGATCTTAGACTGGGAATCAACTCTGTATGCTTAAGCCATCCGACGAAGCGAGCGGGCGGGCGGGCGGGCAATACGCCGGCCAGAGAGGCGAGATGCACAAGCCGTGGATCGATAGAGTGGTAGTTGGGTTTAGGCACATCTTTATATTTCTGCATGCCAATGCCATTTTTATGGTTTGTAAATTGATACAATGGTCCCATAAGCCTTCACGTGAAGTTTCGTGGCAAGACGACTCGTTTTCTATTTTTCGTGATTTTTGAAACTTTTTACGGTTCGAGATTTTTTAAAATTTGTTCGAAAGGAGTTTTGGCCTCAAACTTGGTAGACGTGATCCTTGTATTTTTTTTGGCATGAACAAAAAAATTAGGCTAAAAATTCAAAGTGTACAAGATTTTGTGACCATTTGAATAAAGTGTCCCCATTTCAAACACTTTAATTGCTACTGGCAGCAAACCTGTAAAATCTCAAATGCTCTTTAAGGGGGTGTGAGTTCTCGAGGTTTGATGAGGGATAGGGGGCCAATATAAGGGCCAAGTACCAGCACCCATCGCACATCATGTGAGCACACCCCCCGGCCCCCCGATCGTCGGAACCCTAATGCCGCTGGTCAAGTTCTCCGGCAATGCTCCGACGATGGTGCCTTGGCGATGAAAAATACGGCACCAGCACAAGACCAAGCCCAGCATGTGCTGTCACAACCTTCAGTCCGATCTGATCATATACTAGGAATGAACTTCGTATGCTTAGATTGGGAATGAACTCTGTATGCCAAGTCAAACCACGAAAAGAGCGTGCAGCCGCTCAGCTAGCCAGAGAGGCGGGATGCGCAAGTGGAGGATCAGTCGGGTCCCCCTCTGCATGCTACCAATCTTGCTGCCATAACCCTCAGTTCGGCCCTATCTTAGACTGTGAATGAACTCCGTATGCCTAAGCCAACCGACGAAACGAGTGGGCAGGCGGCCGGGCACTACATCGACCAGAGAGACGGGATGCGCAAGCCGTGGATCGATAGGGTGGTAGGTTGGTTTAGGCACATCTTCATATTTCTGTGTGCCAATGCCATTTTTATGGCTTGTGAATTAATACAATGGTCCCTTAAGCCTTTACGTGAAGTTTCACGGCTAGACGACTCGTTTTCTAATTTTCACGATTTTTGAAACTTTTTGCGGTTCGGGATTTTTTAAAATTTTTTCGGAAGGAGTTTTTGCCACAAACTTGGTAGACGTGATACTTGTATTTTTTTTGGCATGCAAAAAAAAATTCAGCTAAAAACTCAAAGTGTACAAGACTTTGTGACCATTTGAAAAAAGTGTCCCCATTTCAGACACTTTAATGGCTAGTGGCAGCAAACCTGTAAAATCTAAAATGCTCTTTAAAGGGGTGTGAGTTCTCAAGATTTGATGAGGGATAGGGGGCCAATATAAGGGCCAAGTACCAGCACCCATCGCACATCATGTGTGCACACCCGCCCGGCCCCCCCGATCACCGAAACCCCAATGCCGTCGGTCAGGTTCTCCAGCGATGGTGGCCCAGTGAAGAAAAATACGGCACCAGCACATGCCCGAGCCGTGCATGTGCTGCCGCAACCCTCGGTCCGGTCCAATCTTAAACTGGGAATGAACTTCGTATGCCTAAGTCAACCCACGAAATGAGCGTGCGGGCGCTCAGCTGGCCAGAGGGGCGGGATGCGCAAGCCGAGGATCGATCGGATCCCCCTCTGTGTGCTATCGATCCTACTGCCGCAACCCTCAATTTGGTCTGATCTTAGACTTGGAATGACCTCCGTATGACTAAGCCAACTGAGGAAATGAGCAGGCGGACGGGCGGACGGGCACTATGTCGACCAGAGAGACGGGATGCACAAGCCGTTGATCGATAGGGTGGTAGGTGGGTTTCGGCACATCTTCATATTTCTAGGTGCCAATGCCATTTTTATGGCGTGTAAATTCATACAATGGTCCCTTAAGCCTTCACGTGAAGTTTCATGGCAAGACGATTCATTTTCTATTTTTCACGATCTTCAAAACTTTTTACGGTTCGAGATTTTTTAAAATTTTTTCGGAAAGAGTTTTGGCCCCAAACCTGGAAGACGTGATCCTTGTATTTTTTTTGGCATGGAGAAAAAAATTCAGCTAAAAACTCGAAGTGTACAACATTTTGTGACCATTTGAAAAAAGTGTCCCCATTTCAAACACTTTAATGGCTACTGGCAGCAAACCTGTAAAATCTCAAATGCTCTTTAAGGGGGTGTGAGTTCCCAAGGATTGATGAGTGATAGGGGGCCAATATAAGGGCCAAGTACCAGTACCCATCACACATCATGTGCGCACACCCCCCTCAACCCCCCGATCGCCGTAACCTCAATGTCGCCGGTCAGGTTCTCCGACGATGCTCCGACGATGGTGCCCCGGCAAAGAAAAATACAGCACCAGCACATGCCCGAGCCTAGCATGTGCTGCCGCAACCCTTGGTCTGGTCCGATCTTAGACTGGGAATGAACTCCGTATGCTTAGACTGGGAATGAACTCTGTATGCGTAAGTCAACCCATTAAAATGAGCGTGCAGGTGCTCAGTCGGCCAGAGGGGCGGGATAAGCAAGCCGGGGATCGGTCAGGTCCCCCTTGCGTGCTACCGATCTTGCTAATGCAACCCTCAATCTGATCCGATCTTAGATTGGAAATGAACTCCGTATGCCTAAGCCAATCGACGAAACGAGCGGGCAGGCAGGCGGGTGGGCACTAAGCCGGCCAAAGAAACGGAATGTGCAAGCCGTGGATTGATAGGGTGGTCGGTGGGTTTAGGCACATCTTCATATTTTTGCGTGCCAATGCCATTTTTATGGCTTGTAAATCCATACAATGGTCCTTTAAGCCGTCACGTAAAGTTTGATGGCAAGACGACTTGTTTTATATTTTTCATGATTTTTGAAACTTTTTATGGTTCAGGATTTTTTAAATTTTTTTCTGAAGGAGTTTTGGCCCCAAACATGGTAGACGTGATCCTTGTATTTTTATTATCATGCACAAAAAAATTCAGCCAAAAACTCGAAGTGTACAAGATTTTGTGACCATTTGAAAAATGTCTCCACATTTTAGACACTTTAATGGCTACTGGCAACAAACCTATAAAATCTCAAATGCTTTTTAAGGGAGTGTCAGTTCTCGCGGTTTGATGAGGGATAAGGGGTCAATATAAGGGCCAAATACCAGCACCAATCGCACATCATGTGCGCACACCACCCCAGCCCCCCCGATCGCCGGAACCCCAATGCTGCCGGTCAAGTTCTCCAACGATGCTCCAGTGATGGTGCCCCGACGAAGAAAAATGCGGCACCAGCACATGCCCGAGGCCAGCATGTGCTGCCACAACCCTCGGTCCGGTCCGATCTTAGACTGGGAATGAACTTCGTATGCTTAGACTGGGAATAAACTCCGTATGCCTAAGTCAACCCACGAAATGAGCGTACGGGCGCTCATCGGCCAGAGGGGCGGGATGCGCAAGCCGGGGATCGATCGGGTCCCTCTCTACATGCTGCCAATTTTACTGCTGCAACCCTCAGTCCGGTCTGATGTTAGATTGGGAATGAACTTAGTATGCCTAAGCCAACCGGCAAAACGAGTGAGCGGGCGGGCGGGCGGGCACTACGTCGGCCAGAGAGACGGGATGTGCAAGCCATGGATTGATAGGCTGGTAGGTGGGTTTAGGCACATCTTCATATTTCAATGTACCAATGCCATTTTTATGGATTTTAAATTCATACAATGGTCCCTTAAGCCTTCACGTGAAGTTTCATGGCAAGACGACTCGTTTTCTATTTTTCACGATTTTCAAAAAATTTTGTGGTTCGAGATTTTTTAAAATTTTTTTGGAAATCATTTTGGCCCCAAGCTTGGTAGACGTGATCCTTGTATTTTTTTTGGTATGCACAAAAAAAATCAGTTAAAAACTCGAAGTGTACAAGATTTTGTGACCATTTGAAAAAACTGTCCCCATTTCAGACACTTTAATGGCTTCTGGCAGCAAACCTGTAAAATCTCAAATGCTCTTTAAGGGAGTGTGAGTTCTCAAGGTTTGATGAGGGATAGGGGGCCAATATAAGGGCCAAGTACGAGCACCCATCGCACATCATGTGCGCACACCCCCCCTCGACCCCCCCGATCGCCGTAACCTAATGCCGTCGGTCAGGTTCTCCGACGATGCTCTGACGATGGTGCCCCGGCCAAGAAAAATACGACACCAGCACATGCTCGAGCCCAGCATGTGCTGCCGCAACCCTCGGTCTGATCCGATCTTAGACTGGGAATGAACTCTATATGCTTAAACTGGGAAGGAACTCCGTGTGCCTAAGTGAACCCACGAAACGAGCGTATGGGTGCTCAGTCGGCCAGAGGGGCGGGATACGCAAGTCAGGGATCGGTCGGGTCCCCCTCTGCATGCTGTCGATCCTGCTGCCACAACCCTCGGTCTGATCTGATCTTAGACTGGGAATGAACTCCGTATGCCTAGGCCAACCGATGAAACGAGTGGGTGAGAGGGCACTACGCCGGCTAGAGAGACGGGATGCGCAAGCCATGGATCGATAGGGTGGTAGGTGGGTTTAGGCACATCTTCATATTTTTGCATGCCAATGCCATTTTTATGGCTTGTAAATTGATACAATGGTCCCTTAAGCCTTCACGTGAAGTTTCATGGCAAGACGACTTGTTTTCTATTTTTCACGATTTTCAAAACTTTTTACGGTTCGGGATTTTTTCAAATTTTTTCGAAAGGAGTTTTGGATCCAAACTTCGTAGACGTGATCCTAGTATTTTTGTTGGCCTGCATAAAAAAATTTAGCCAAAAACTCGAAGTGTACAAGATTTTGTGACCATTTGAAAAATGTGTCCCCATTTCAGACAATTTAATGGCTACTGGCAGCAAACCTATAAAATCTTAAATGCTCTTTAAGGGGGTGTGAGTTCTCGAGGTTTGATGAGGGATAGGGGGCCAATATAAGGGCCAAGTACCAGCACCCATCGCACATCATGTGCGCAGAGCCCCCCGACCTGCTCGATCACCGGAACCCCAATGCCGCTGGTCAGGTTCTTCGACGATGCTCTGGCGATGGTGCCTCGACGAAGAAAAATGCGGCACCAGCACATGCCCCAGCCCAGCATGTGCTGTCGAAACCCTCGGTCTGGTCCGATCTTAGACTAGGAATGAACTCCATATGCTTAGACTGGGAATGAACTTTGTATGCCTAAGTCAACCCATTAAAATGAGCGTGCGGGCGCTCAGCCGGCCAGAGGGGCGGGATGCGCAAGCCGGGGATCAGTCAGGTCCCCCTTAGGTGCTGCCGATCTTGCTGCAGCAACCCTTGATCCGATCTGATCTTAGACTGGGAATGAACTCCGTATGCCTAAGCCAACCGATAAGACGAGCGGCGGGCGGGCACTACGTCAACCAGAGAGACGGAATGCGCAAGCCATGGATCGATAGGGTGGTCGGTGGGTTTAGGTACATCTTCATATTTCTCTGTGCCAATGCCATTTTTATGGCTTGTAAATTCATACAATGGTCCCTCAAACCTTCACGTGAAGTTTCATGGCAAGATGACTCGATTTCTATTTTTCACGATTTTTGAAACTTTTTGCGGTTCAGGATTTTTTAAAATTTTTTCTGAAGGTGCTTTGGCCCTAAACTTGGTAGACGTGATCCTTGTATTTTTGTTGGCATGCACAAAAAAATTCAGCCAAAAACTCAAAGTGTACAAGATTTTGTGACCATTTGAAAAATGTGTCCCCATTTTAGACACTTTAATGGCTTCTGGCAGCAAACCTGTAAAATCTCAAAAGCTCTTTAAGGGAGTGCGAGTTCTCAAGGTTTGATGAGGGATAGGGGGCCAATATAAGGGCCAAGTACCAGCACCCATCGCACATCATGTGCGCACACCCTCCCTCGACCCCCCCAATCATTGGAACCCCAATGCCGCCAGTCAGGTTCTCCGATGATGCTCCGGCGATGGTGCCCTGACGAAGAAAAATGTGGCACCAGCACATGCCCAAGCCCAGCATGTGCTGCCACAACCCTCGATCTGATCCGATCTTAGACTGGGAATTAACTCCATATGCTTAGACTAGGAATGAACTCCGTATGCCTAAGTCAACCCACGAAATGAGCGCGCGAGCGCTCAGCCGGCCAGAGGGGCGAGATGTGGAAGCTATGGATCGATCGGGTCCCCTCTGCGTGCTGCCGATCCTGCTGCGGCAACCTTTGTTTTGGTCCAATCTTAGACTGGGAATGAACTCCGTATGCCTAAGCCAATTGACGAAACGAGCGGGCGGGCGGGCGGGGAGGCGGGCACTACGTCGGCCAGAGAAATGGGATGCGCAAGCCGTGGATCGATAGGAAGGTAGGTGGGTTTAGGCACATCTTCATATTTCTGTGTGCCAATGCCATTTTGATGGCTTGTAAATTCATACAGCGGTCCCTTATGCCTTCACGTGAAGTTTCATGGCAAGACGACTTGTTCTCTATTTTTCATGATTTTTGAAACTTTTTACGGTTCGAGATTTTTTAAAATTTTTTCGGAAGGAGTTTTGGCCCCAAACTTGGTAGACGTGATCCTTGTATTTTTGTTGTCATGCACAAAAACATTTCAGCTAAAAACTCAAAGTGTACAAGATTTTGTGACCATTTAAAAAAAGTGTCCCCATTTCAGACACATTAATGGCTACTGATAGCAAACCTGTAAAATCTCAAATGCTCTTTAAGGGGGTGTGAGTTCTCAAGGTTTGATGAGGGATAGGGGGCCAATATAAGGGCCAAGTACCAGAACCCATCGCACATCATGTGTGCAGACCCCCCCGGCACCCCCGATCGTCGGAACCCCAATGCCGTCGGTCAGGTTCTCCGACGATGCTTCGACGATGGTGCCCCGGTGAAGAAAAATGTGGCACCAACACTTGCCTGAGCCCAGTATGTGCTGCCGCAACCCTCGGTCTGATCTGATCTTAGACTGGGAATGAACTCTGTATGGTTAGACTGGGAATGAACTCCGAATGCCTAAGTCAACCCATGAAACAAGCGTACGTGCATGCTGTCGATCCTGCTAATGCAACCCTCGGTTCGGTCTGATCTTAAACTGGGAATGAACTCCGTATGCCTAAGCCAACTGATGAAATGAGCGAGCGGGCAGGCGGGCACTACGTCGGCCAATGAGACGGGATGCGCTAGCCGTGGATCGATAGAGTGGTAGGTGGGTTTAGGCACATCTTCATATTTCTGCATGCCAATGCCATTTTTATTTCTTGTAAAATCATACAATGGTCCTTTAAGCCTTCACGTGAAGTTTTATGGCAAGACAACTCGTTTTCTATTTTTCATGATTTTTGAAACATTTTGCGATTTGGGATTTTTTAAAATTTTTTCGAAAGGAATTTTGGCCCCAAACTTGGTAGGCGTGATCCTTGTATTTTTGTTGGCATGCAAAAAAAAAATTCAACTAAAAACTCGAAGTGTACAAGATTTTGTGACCATTTGAAAAAAGTGTCTCCATTTCAGACACTTTAATGGCTACTGGCAGCAAACCTATCAAATCTCAAATGCTCTTTAAGGGGGTGTGAGTTCTCGAGGTTTGATGAGGGATAGGGGGCCAATATAAGGGCCAAGTACCAGGACCCATTGCACATCATGTGCGCACACCCCCCGGCCCCCCCGATAATCAAAAACCCAATTCTGCCGGTCAGGTTCCTCGGCAATGCTCCAGCGCTGGTACCGCGGAGAAGAAAAATGCGGCACCAGCACATGCCTGAGCCCAGCATGTGCTGCCGCAACCCTCGATCTGATCCAATCCTAGATTGGGAAAGAACTCTGTATGCTTAGATTGGGAATGAACTCCATTTGCCTAAGTCAACCCACGAAACGAGCGTGCGGGCGCTCGGTCGGCCAGAGGGGCGAGATGCACAAGCCGAGGATCGATCGGGTCCCCCTCTGCATGCTGTCGATCCTACTATCGCAACCCTCGGTCTGGTCTAATCTTAGACTGGGAATGAACTCCGTATGCCTAAGCCAACCGACGAAACAAGCAGGCGGGCGGGCGGGCGGGTGGGCACTATGTCGGCTAGAGAAACGGGATGCGCAAGCCGTGGATCGATAGGGTGGTAGGTGGGTTTAGGAACATCTTCATATTTCTACCTGCCAATGCCATTTTTATGTCTTGTAAATTCATACAATGGTCCCTTAAGCCTTCACGTGAAGTTTCATGGCAAGACGACTCGTTTTCTATTTTTCAAGATTTTTGAAACTTTTTGAGGTTCGTTATTTTTTAAAATTTTTTCGGAAGGAGTTTTGGCCCTAAAATTGGTAGACGTGATCCTTGTATTTTTGTTGGCATGCACAAAAAATTCAGGTAAAAACTCGAAGTGTACAAGATTTTGTGACCATTTGAAAAAAGTGTCCCCATTTCAGACACTATAATGGCTACTGGCAGCAAACCTGTAAAATCTCAGATGCTCTTTAAGGAGGTGTGAGTTCTCAAGGTTTGATGAGGGATAGGGGGCCAATATAAGGGCCAAGTACCAGCACCCATCGCACATTATGTGTGCACACCCCCTTGGCCCCCCCGATCATCGGAACCCCAATGCCGCTGGTCAGGTTCTCCGGGGATGCTCCGGCGATGGTGCCCCGGCGAAGAAAAATGCAGCACCAGCACATGCCCGAGCCCAGCATTTGCTACCGCAACCCTCGGTCTGGTCTGATCTTAGACTGGGAATGAACTTCGTATACTTAGACAGGGAATGAACTTCGTATGCCTAAGTCAACCCATGAAACGAGCATGCGGGCGCTCAACTGACCAGAGGGGCAGGATGCGCAAGCTGGGGATTGGCCGGGTCCCCCTCTATATGCTGCCGATCCTGCTACTGCAACCCTTGGCCCGGTCGGATCTTAGACTGGGAATGAACTCCATATGCCTGAGCCAACCGATGAAACGAGCGGGTGGGCAGGCACTACACCGACAAGAGAGACGAGATGCACAACCCGTGGATCGATAGGGTGGTAGGTGGGTTTAGGCACATCTTCATATTTTTATGTGCCAATGCTATTTTTATGGCTTGTAAATTCATACAATGGTCCCTTAAGCCTTGACGTGAAGTTTCATGGCAAGACAAATCATTTTCTATTTTTGATGATTTTGAAAACTTTTTGCGGTTCGAGATTTTTTAAAATTTTTTCGAAAAGAGTTTTGGCCCCAAACTTGGTAGACATGATCCTTGTATTTTTGTTGGCATGCACAAAAATTCGGGTCCGATCTTAGGCTGGGAATGAACTCCATGTGCCTAAGTCAACCCACGAAACAAGCGTGCGGGTGCTCAGTCGGCCAAAAGGGCAGGATGCACAAGCCGGGAAGCGATCGGGTCTACCTTTGCGTGCTGTCAATCCTGCTACTGTAACCCTCAGTCTGGTCTGATCTTAGATTGGGAATGAACTACGTATGCCTAAGCCAATTGACGAAATGAGCAGGAGGGTGGGCGGGCGGGCACAACGCCGGCCAGAGAGACGGGATGCGTAAGCCGTGGATCAATAGGGTGGTAGGTGGGCCTAGGCACATCTTTATATTTCTGCATGCCAATGCCATTTTTATGGCTTGTAAATTCATACAATGGTCCCTTAAGCCTTCACGTGAAGTTTCATGGCAAGACGACTCGTTTTCTATTTTTCATGATTTTTGAAACTTTTTGCGGTTCGGGATTTTTTAAAATTTTTTAGGAAGGATTTTTGGGCCCAAACTTGGTAGATGTGATCCTTGTATTTTTGTTGGCATGCACAAAAAAAGTCAGCTAAAAACTCGAAGTGTACAAGACTTTGTGACCATTTGAAAAAAATGTCCCCATTTCAGACACTTTAATGGCTACTGGCAGCAAACCTGTAAAATCTCAAATGCTCTTTAAGAGAGTGTGAGTTCTCGAGGTTTGATGAGGATAGGGGGCCAATATAAGGGCCAAGTACCAGCACCCATCGCACATCATGTGCACAACCCCCCGACCCCCCCGACCGTCGGAACCCCAATGCCGCCGGTTAGATTCTCCGACGATGCTCCAGCGATGGTGCCCCGATGAAGAAAAATGCAGCACCAGCACATGCCCGAGCCCAGCATGTGCTGCCACAACCCTCGGTTCGGTTCGATCTTAGACTGGGAATGAACTCCATAAGCTTAGACTGGCAATGAAATCCGTATGCCTAAGTCAACTCACGAAATGAGCGTACGGGCGCTCAACCGGCCAGAGGGCCAGGATGTGCAAGCCGGAGATCGGCCAGGTCCCACTCTGTGTGCTGCCGATCCTGCTACCACAACCCTCGATCTGGTCCGATCTTAGACTGGGAATGAACTCCGTATGCCTAAGCCAACCGATGAAACCAGCGGACGGGCGGGCGGGCGGGTACTAAGCCGGCCAGAGAGACGGGATGCGCAAGCCGTGGATCGATGGGGTGGTAGATGGGTTTAGACACATCTTCATATTTCTACATGAAAATGCCATTTTTATGGCTTGTAAATTCATACAATGGTCCCTTAAGCCTTCACGTGAAGTTTCAAGGGAAGACAACTCATTTTCTATTTTTCAGAAATTTTCAAACTTTTTAAGGTTCGAGATTTTTTAAATTTTTTTCAGAAGGAGTTTCGGCCCCAAACTTGGTAGACGTGATCCTTGTATTTTTGTTGGCATGCACAAAAAAATTCAGCTAAAAACTCGAATTGTACAAGAATTTGTGACCATTTGAAAAAAATGTCCCCATTCTAGAGACTTTAATAACTACTGGCAGCAAACCTGTAAAATCTCAAATGCTCTTTAAGGTGGTGTGAGTTCTCAAGGTTTGATAAGGGACAGGGGGCCAATATAAGGGCCAAGTACCAGCACCCATCGCACAACATGTGCGCAGACCCCCCCCGGCCCCCCCGATCGTCGAAACCCCAATTCCACCAGTCAGGTTCTCCGATGATGGTGCCCGGCAAAGAAAAATGCAGCAGCAGCATATGCCCGAGCCCAGCATGAGCTGCCACAACCCTCAGTCTGGTCCGATCTTAGATTGGGAATGAACTTCGTACGCCTAAGCCAACCGACGAAACGAGCGGGCGGGCGGGCGGGCACTATACCGGCCAGAGAGACGGGATGCGCAAGCCGTGGATCGATAGGGTGGTAGGTGGGTTTAGGCACATCTTCATATTTCTGCATCCCAATGCCATTTTTATGGCTTGTAAATTCATACAATGGCCCCTTAAGCCTTCACGTCAAGTTTCATGGCAAGACGACTCGTTTTCTATTTTTGACGATTTTCAAAACTTTTTGCGGTTTGAGATTTTTTAAAGTTTTTTCGGAAAGAGTTTTCGCCCAAAACTTGGTAAACGTGATCCCTGTATTTCTTTTTGCCATGCAAAAAAAAATTCAGCTAAAAACTCGAAGTGTACGAGATTTTGTGACCATTTGAAAAAAGTGTCCCCATTTCAGACACTTTAATGGCTACTGGCAGCAAACCTGTAAAATCTCAAATGCTCTTTAAGGGGGTGTGAGTTCTTGAGGTTTGATGAGGGATAGGGGGCCAATAGAAAGGCCAAGTACCAGCACCTATCGCACATCATGTGCGCACACCCCCCGACCCCCTCGATCGTCGGAATCCCAATTCCATCGGTCAGGTTCTCCGGCGATGGTGCCCCGACAAAGAAAAATGCAGCACCAGCATATGCCCGAGCCCAGCATGAGCTGCCACAACCCTCGAACTGGTCTGATCTTAGACTTGGAATTAACTCTGTATGCTTAGACTGGGAATGAACTCCGTATGCCTAAGGCAACCCACAAAACGAGCGTATGGGCGCTCAGTCGGCCAGAGGGGTGTGATACGCATGCTAGGGATCGGTCGGGTCCCCCTTCGCGTGCTGCTGATCCTGCTACCGCTACCCTCAGTCTGGTTCAATCTTAGACTGGGAATGAACTCCGTATGCCTAAGCCAACCGACGAAACAAGCGGGCAGGTGGGCGGGTGGGCACTACGTCGGCCAGAGAGATGGGATACGCAAGTCGTGGATCGATAGGGTGGTAGGTGGGTTTAGGCACATGCCCAAGCCCAGCATGTGCTGTTGCAACCTTCGGTCTGATCCAATCTTAGACTGGGAATGAACTCCATATGCTTAGACTAGGAATGAACTCCATATGCCTAAGTCAACCCACGAAATGAGCGTGCGGGCGCTTAGCCAGCCAAAGGGGCGGGATGCGCAAGTCGGGTCCCCCTCTACGTGCTGCTGATCCTGCTGTTCCAACCCTCAATCTGGTTTGATCTTAGACTGGGAATGAACTCCGTATGCCTAAGCCAACCAACGAAACGAGCGGGCGGGCACTACATCGGTCAGAGAGATAGGATGCGCAAGCCGTGGATCGATAGGGTGGTAGGTGGGTTTAGGGACATCTTTATATTTCTGTGTGGCAATGCCATTTTTATGGCTTGTAAATTCATACAATGGTCCCTTAAGCCATCACGTGAAGTTTCATGGCAAGACGACTTGTTTTCTTTTTTTCACGATTTTCAAAACTTTTTACGGTTCGAGATTTTTTAAAATTTTTTCGGAAGGAGTTTTGGCCCCAAACTTGGTAGACGTGATCTTTGTATTTTTTTTGGCTTGCACAAACAAATTCAGCTAAAAACTCGAACTGTACAAGATTTTGTGACCATTTGAAAAAAGTGACCCCATTTCAGATACTTTAATGGCTACTGGCAGCAAACCTATAAAATCTCAAATGCACTTTAAGGGGGTGTGAGCTCTCCAGGTTTGCTGAGGGATAAGGGGCCAATATAAGGGCCAAGTACCAGCACCCATCGCCCATCATGTGCACACACCCCCCGACCCCCCGATCGTCAGAACCTTAACGCCGTCGGTTAGGTTCTCCGACGATGGTGCACCGACGAAGAAAAATGCAGCACTAGCACATGCCCGAGCCCAGCATGTGCTGCCACAACCCTCGGTCCGGTCTGATCTTAGACTGGGAATTAACTCTGTCTGCTTAGACTGGGAATTAACTCTGTATGCCTAACTCAACCCACAAAACGAGCGTGCGGCCTCTCAACCGGCCAGTGGGGCGAGATGTGCAAGCCGACGGTCGACCGAGTCCCCCTCCGCGTGCTACCGATCATCCTACCGCAACCTTTGGTCCAATCCGATCTTAGACTGGGAATGAACTACGTCGACCAGAGAGACGGGATGCGCAAGTCGTGGATCAATAGGGTGGTAGGTGAGTTTAAGCACATCTTCATATTTGTACGTGCCAATGCCATTTTTATGGCTTGTAAATTCATACAATTGTCCCTTAAGCCTTCACATGAAGTTTCATGGCAAGACGACTCGTTTTCTATTTTTCACAATTTTTGAAACTTTTTACGGTTCGGGATTTTTTAAAATTTTTTCTTAAAGAGTTTTGCCCCAAACATGGTAGACGTGATCCTTGTATTTTTTTTGGCATGCACAAAAAAATTCAGCTAAAAACTCGAAGTGTACAAGATTTTGTGACCATTTGAAAAAAGTGTCACAATTTCAGACACTTTAATGGCTACTGGCAACAAACCTGTAAAATCTCAAATGCTCATTAAGGAGGTGTGAGTTCTCGAGGTTTGATGAGGGATAGGGGGCCAATAGAAGGGCCAAGTACCAGCACCCATCACACATCATGTGCGCACACCCCCTGCCCTCCCGATTGTCAGAACCCAAATGTCGTCGATCAGGTTCTCCGGCAGTGCTCCGGTGATGGTGACCCTACGAAGAAAAATGCAGCACCAGCACATGCTCGAGCCCAGCATGTGCGGTCGCAACCCTTGGTCCGGTCTGATCTTACACTGGGAATGAACTCCTTATGGTTAGACTGGGAATGAACTCCGTATACCTAGGTCAACCCATGAAACAAGCGTGCGGGCACTCAACCGACGAGAGGGGCGGGATGCGCAAGCCGGGGATCGGCCGGGTCCCCCTCTGCATGCTGCCTATCCTGCTACCACAACCCTCGGTCCGGTCTGATCTTAGACTGGGAATGAACTCCGTATGCCTAAGCCAATCGACGAAACGAGCTGGTGGGCTGGTGGGCACTGCACCGGCCAGAGAGACGGGATACGCAAGCCATGGATCGATAGGGTGGTAGGTGGGTTTAGGCACATCTTCATATTTCTGTGTGCCAATGCCATTTTTATTTCTTGTAAATTCATACAATGGTCCCTTAAGCCTTCACGTGAAGTTTCATGGCAAGATGACTCGTTTTCTATTATTCACTATTTTCTAAACTTTTTAGGGTTCAGGATTTTTTAAAAAATTTTTCGGAAGGAGTTTTGGCCCCAAGCTTGGTACAATTGATCCTTGTATTTTTTTTGGCATGCATGAAAAAATTCAGCTAAAAACTTGAAGTGTACAAGATTTTGTGACCGTTTGAAAAAAGTGTCCCCATTTCAGACACTTTAATGGCTACTGGTAGCAAACTTATAAAATCTCAAATGCTCTTTAAGGGGGTGTGAGTTCTGGAGGTTGGATGAGGGATAGGGGGCCAATATAAGGGCCAAGTACCAGCACCGATCGCACATCATGTGCACACACCCCCCCGGCCCCCCTGATTGCCAGAACCCAATGTCACCGGTCAGGTTCTCCGATGATGCTCCGACGATGGTGCCCCGACGAAGAAAAATGTGGCACCAGCAAATGCCCGAGCCTAGTACGTGCTATCGCAACCTTCGGTCCGGTTCGATCTTAGGCTGGGAATAAACTCCGTATGCTTAGAATGGGAATGAACTCCGTACGCCTAAGTCAACCCACGAAACGAGCGTGCGGGCGCTCAGCCGGCTAGAGAGGCGGGATGCACAAGCCGAGGATCGGTCGGGTCCCACTCTATGTGCTATCGATCTTGCTGTCATAACACTCAGTCCGATCTGATCTTAGACTGGGAATGAACTCCGTATACCTAAGCCAACCGACAAAACAAGCGGGCGGGCGGACGGACGGGTACTATGTCGACCAGAGAGATGGGATCGCAAGCCGTGGATCGATAGGGTGGTGGGTGGGTTTAGGCACATCTTAATATTTCTGCATGGCAATTCCATTTTTATGGCTTGTAAAATCATACAATGGTCCCTTAAGCCTTCGCGTGAAGTTTCATGGCAAGACGACTCGTTTTCTATTTTTCATGCTTTTCGAAACTTTTTGAGGTTCAGGATTTTTGAAAATCTTTTTGGAAACTGTTCTGGCCCCAAACTTGGTAGACGTGATCCTTGTATTTTTGTTGGCATGCACAAAAAAAATCAGCTAAAAACTCAAAGTGTACAAGATTTTGAGACCATTTGAAAAAAGTGTCCCCATTTCTGACACTTTAATGGCTACTGGCAGCAAACCTGTAAAATCTCAAATGCTCTTTAAGGGGGTGTGAGTTCTCGAGGTTTGATGAGGGATAGGGGGCCAATATAAGGGCCAAGTACCAGCACCCATCGCACATCATGTGTGCACACCCCCCAGGACCCCCAATCGTCGAAACCCTAATGCCGTCGGTCAGGTTCTCTGGCGATGCTTCGATGATGCTGCCTCGGTGAAGAAAAATGCGGCACCAGCACATGCCCGAGCCCAGCATGTGCTGCCGCAACCCTCGGTCAGATCTGATCCTAGATTGGGAATGAACTCTGTATGCTTAGACTGGGAATGAACTCCGTATGCCTAAGTCAACCCACGAAACGAGCGTGCGGGCGCTCAACCGACCAAAGGGGCGGGATGCGCAAGTCGAGGATTGACCGGGTCCCCTTCTGTGTGCTGTTGATCCTGCTACCGCAACCCTCAGTCTGGCCTGATCTTTGACTAGGAATGAACTCCGTATGCCTAAGCCAACTGACGAAACGAGCGAATGGGCGTACGGGCGGGCACTACGTCGGCCAAAGAGACGGGATGCACAAGCTGTGGGTCGATAGGGTGGTAGCTGGGTTTAGGCACATCTTCATATTTCTATGTTCCAATGAGATTTTTATGGCTTTTAAATTCATACAATGGTCCCTTAAGCCTTCACGTGAAATTTCATGGCAAGACAACTCGTTTTCTATTTTTCATGATTTTCAAAACTTTTTGCGGTTCGGGATTTTTTAAAATTATTTCACATGGATTTTTGGCCCCAAACTTGGTAGACGTGATCCTTGTATTTTTGTTGGCATGCACAAAAAATTTCAGCTAAAAACTCTAAGTGTACAAGATTTGTGACCAATTGAAAAAAGTGTCCCCATTTCAGACACTTTAATTGCTACTGGCTGCAAACCTGTAAAATCTCAAATGCTCTTTAAAGGGGTGTGAGTTCTCCAGGTTTGATGAGGTACAGGGGGCCAATATAAGGGCCAAGTACCAGCACCCATCGTACATCATGTGCGCACACCCCCACGACCCACCCGATCGTCGAAACCCCAATGCCGCCGGTCAGGTTCTCCGGCAATGCTCCTATGATGGTGCCTCGGCGAAGAAAAATGTGACACCAGCACATGCTTAGACTGGAAATGAACTCCGTATGCTTAGACTGGGAATGAACTCCGTATGCCTAAGTCAACCCACGAAACGAGTGTGCGGGCACTCAATTGGCCAGAGGGGCGAGATGCGCAAGTTGGGGATCGGTCGGGTACCCCTTTGCGTGCTGCTGATCCTACTACCGTAACCCTCGATTTGGTCTGATCTTAGGTTGGGAATGAACTCTGTATGCCTAAGCCAACCGACGAAACGAACGGGCGGACAAGCGGGCGGGCACTACGCCGACTAGAGAGACGGGATGTGCAAGCCATGGATTGATAGGGTGGTAGGTGGGTTTAGGCGCATCTTCATATTTCTACGTGCCAATGCCATTTTTATGGCTTGTAAATTCATACAATGGTCCCTTAAGCCTTCACGTGAAGTTTCATGGCAATACGACTCATTTTCTATTTTTCACGATTTTTGAAACTTTTTACGGTTCTAGATTTTTTAAAATTTTTTCAGAAGGAGTTTTGGCCCCAAACCTGGTAGATGCAATCCTTGTATTTTTTTTTGGCATGCACAAAAAATTTCAGCTAAAAACTCGTAGTGTACAAGATTTTGTGACCATTTGAAAAAGTGTCCCCATTTCAGACACTTTAATGGCTACTAGCAGCAAACCTGTAAAATCTCAAATGCTCTTTAAGGGGGTGTGAGTTCTTGAGGTTTGATGAGCGATAGGGGCCAATATAAGGGCCAAGTACCAGCACCCATCACACATCATGTGCGCACACCCCCCCGACCCCCCCGATCGTCGGAACCCCAATGCCACCAGTCAGGTTCTCCGACGATGCTCCGGCGATCGTGCACCGATGAAGAAAAATACGGCACCAGCACATGCCCGATCCCATCATGTGTTGCCACAACCCTCAGTCTGATCCAATCTTAGACTGGGAATGAACTCCGTATGGTTAGACTGGGAATGAACTCCGTATGCGTAAGTCAACCCACAAAATGAGCATGCGGGCGCTCAGTCGGCCAGAGGGGCGGGATGCGTAAGCCGGGGATCGGTCGGGTCCCCCTCTCCATGCTACCGATCCTGCTGCCACAACCCTTGATCTGGTCTGATCTTAGACTGGGAATGAACTCTGTATG
Organism: Durio zibethinus; assembly: GCF_047325235.1. Taxonomy (NCBI): domain Eukaryota; kingdom Viridiplantae; phylum Streptophyta; class Magnoliopsida; order Malvales; family Malvaceae; genus Durio; species Durio zibethinus. The sequence continues at coordinate 14,345,945 of NC_143177.1, forward strand.
CCTAAGCCAACCGATGAAACGAGCAGGCAGGCGGGCGGGCGGGCACTACGCCGGCCAGAGAGACGGGATGTGGAAGCCGTGGATCGATAGGGTGGTAGGTGGGTTTAGGCACATCTTCATATTTCTGCATGCCAATGCCATTTTTATGGCTTGTAAATTCATACAATGGCCCCTTAAGCCTTCACTTGAAGTTTTATGGCAAGATGACTCGTTTTCTTTCTTTTACGATTTTTAAAACTTTTTGTGGTTCGGGATTTTTTATAATTTTTTCAGAAGGAGTTTTGGCCCCAAACTTGGTAGTCACGATCCTTGTATTTTTGTTGGCATGCACAAAAAAATTTAGCAAAAAACTCAAAGTGTAGAAGATTTTGTGACCATTTGAAAAAAGTGTCCCCATTTCAGACATTTTAATGGCTATTGGCAGCAAACTTATAAAATCTCAAATGCTCTTTAAGGGGGTGTGAGTTCTCGAGGTTTGATGAGGGATAGGGGGCCAATATAAGGGCCAAGTACCAGCACCCATTGCACATCATGTGCGTACACCAGCACATGCCTGAGCGTAGCATGTGCTGCTGCAATCCTCTGTGGGAATGAACTCCGCATGCTTAGACTGGGAATGAACTCCGTATGCCTAAGTCAACCCACGAAACGAGCGTGTGGGCGCTCAGCCGGCCAGAGGGGCAGGAAACGCAAGCTGATGATTGGTCGGGTCCCCCTCTGCGTGCTGTCGATCCTACTGCCGCAACCCTCGATCCAATCTGATCATAGACTGGGAATGAACTCCGTATGCCTAAGCCAACCGATGAAACGAACGGGCGGGCGGGCGGGCACTACGTCGACCAGAGAGACGGGATGCGTAAGCCATTGATCGAGAGGGTGGTGGTAGGTGGGTTTGGGCACATCTTCATATTTCTGCATGCCAATGCCATTTTTATGGCTTGTAAATTCCTACAATGGTCCCTAAAGCCTTCACGTGAAGTTTTATGGCAAGACGACTCGTTTTCTATTTTTCACGATTTTTGAAAATTTTTGCGGTTCGGGATTTTTTAAAATTTTTTTGGAAAGGGTTTTAGCCCCGAACTTGGTAGACATGATCCTTGTATTTTTGTTGGCATGCACAAAAAAATTTAGCTAAAAACTCGACGTGTACAAGATTTTGTGACCATTTGAAAAAAGTGTCCCCATTTCAGACACTTTAATGGCTACTGGCAGCAAACCTGTAAAATCTCAAATGCTCTTTAAGGAGGTATGAGTTCTCGAGGTTTGATGAGTTATAGGGGGCCAATATAAGGGCCAATAACTAGCACCCATCGTACATCATGTGCGCACACCCCCCGGCCCTCTCGATCACCGGAACCCCAATGCCGCCGGTCAGATTCTTTGACGACGCTCCGACGATGGTGCCCCAGCAAAGAAAAATACGACACCAGCACATGCCCGAGTCCAGCATGTGCTGCCACAACCTTCGGTCTGGTTCGATCTTAGACTGGGAATGAACTCCGTATGCCTGAGCCAACCGATGAAACAACCGGACAGGTACTACGTCGGCCAGAGAGACGGGATGCGCAAGTCATGGATCGATAGACGAGATGCGTACAGAGACGGGATGCGCAAGTCGTACAAGATTTTGTGACCATTTGAAAAAAGTGTCCCAATTTCAGACACTTTAATGGCTACTAGCAGCAAACCTGTAAAATCTCAAATGCTCTTTAAAGGGGTGTGAGTTCTCGAGGTTTGATGAGGGACAGGGGGCCAATATAGGGGCCAAGTACCAGCACCCATCGCACATCATGTGCGCACAGCCCCCTGGGCCCTCTCAATCGTCGAAACCCCAATGCCGTCGGTCAGGTTCTCCGACGATGCTCCGACGATGGTGCCCCGGTGAATAAAAATACGGCACCAGCACATGCCCGAGCCCAGCATGTGCTGCCGTAACCCTCAGTCCGATCCGATCTGATCTTAGACTGGGAATGAACTCCGTATGCCTAAGTCAACCCACGAAACGAGCCTGTGGGCGCTCAGCCAGTCAGAGGGGTGGGAAACGTAAGTCAGGGATCGGTTGGGTCCCCCTCTAAGTGCTACCGATCCTGCTGTCAGAACCCTCGGTCTGGTCTGATCTTAGACTTGGAATGAACTCTGTATGTCTAAGACAACCGACGAAATGAGCGGGTGGGCGGGCGGGCACTACGCCGGCCAGAGAGAAGGGATGCGCAAGCCGTGGATTGATAGGATGGTACGTGGGTTTAGCCACATCCTCATATTTCTACTTGCCAATGCCATTTTTGTGGCTTGTAAATTCATACAATGGTCCCTTAAGCCTTCACGTGAAGTTTCATGGCAAGACGACTCGTTTTCTATTTTTCACGATTTTTAAAATGTTTTGCAGTTCAGGATTTTTTAAAATTTTTTTGGAAGGCTTTTTGGGCCCAAACTTGGTAGACATGATCCTTGTATCTTTGTTGGCATGAGCAAAAAAATTCAGCTAAAAACTCGAAGTGTACAAGATTTTGTGACCATTCGAAAAAAGTGTCCCCATTTTTACACTTTAATGGCTACTGGTAGCAAACCTGTAAAATCTCAAATACTCTTTAAGGGGGTGTGAGTTCTCGAGGTTTGATGAGGCAAAGGGGGCCAATATAAGGGCCAAGTACCAGCACCCATCGCACATCATGTGCGCACCCCCCTGGCCCCCCCGATCGCCGGAACCCTAATGCCGTCGGTCAAGTTCTCCGACGTTGCTCCAGCAATGGTGCCCCGGGGAAGAAAAATGAGGCACAAGCACATCCCGAGCGCAGCTTGTGCTGTCGCAACCCTTGGTCTGATCCTATCTTAGACTGGGAATGAAATCCGTATGGTTAGACTGGGAATGAACTCCGTATGCCTAAGTCAACCCACAAAACGAGCGTGCGGGAGCTCAGTCGGCTAGAGGGGCGGGATGCACAAACCAGAGATCGGCCGGGTCCCTCTCTCCGTGCTGCCAATCCTACTGCCAGAACCTTCAGTCCGGTCTGATCTTAGACTAGGAATGAACTCCGTATGCCTAAGCTAACCGACGAAACGAGCGGGTGGACGGGCGGGCACTACGCTGGCCAGAGAGACGGGATGTGCAAGTCGTGGATCGATAGGGTGGTAAGTGGGTTTAGGCACATCTTCATATTTCTGCATTCCAATGCCATTTTTATGGCTTGTAAATTCATACAATGGTCCCTTAAGCCTTCATGTGAAGTTTCATGGCAAGACGACTCGTTTTTTATTTTTCATGATTTTTGAAACTTTTTGAGGTTCAGGATTTTTTTAAATTTTTTGAGAAGGACTTTTGGCCCCAAACTTTTTAGATGCGATCCTTGTATTTTTGTTGGCATGCACAAAAAATTCAGCAAAAACTCGAAGTGTACAAGATTTTGTGACCATTTGAAAAAAGTGTCCCCATTTCAGACACTTTAATGGCTACTGGCAGCAAACCTATAAAATCTCAAATGCTCTTTAAGGGGGTGTGAGTTCTCAAGGGTTGATGGGGGATAGGGAGCCAATATAAGGGCCAAGTCCCAGCACCCATCGCACATCATGTGCGCACACCCCCCCGGCCCCCCCGATCTCCGGAACCCTAATTCCGTCGGTCAGGTTCTCCAGCGACGCTCCGGTGATGGTGCCCCGACAAAGAGAAATGTGGCACCAGCACATGCCCGAGCCCAGCATGTGCTGCCATGACCCTCGGTCTGATCCGATCTTAGATCGGGAATGAACTCCGTATGCTTAGACTGGGAATGAACTCCGTATGCCTAAGTTAACTCACGAAATGAGCGTACGGGCGCTCAGTCGGCCAGAAGGGCGGGATGCGCAAGTCGGGGATCGGTCGGGGCCCCCTCTGTGTGCTACCGATCCTGCTGCTGCAACCCTCCTTCTAGTCTAATCTTAGACTGGAAATGAACTCTGTATGCCTAAGCCAACCGACGAAACGAGCGGGCGGGCACTACGTCGGCCAAAGAGACGGGATGCGCAAGCCGTGGATCGGTAGGGTGGTAGGTGGGTTTGGGTACATCTTCGTATTTCTGCATGCCAATGCCATTTTTATGGCTTGTAAATTCATACAATGGTCCCTTAAGCCTTCACGTGAAATTTCATGGCAAGACGACTCGTTTTCTATTTTTCACGATTTTCGAAACTTTTTATAGTTTGGGATTTTTTTGAAACTTTTTCGGAAGGATTTTTGGCCCCAAACTTGGTAGTCATGATCCTTGTATTTATTTTGGTACGCACAAAAAAAATCAGCTAAAAACTCGAAGTGTACAAGATTTTGTGACCATTTGAAGAAAGTGTCCCCATTTTGAGACACATTAATGGCTAGTGGCAGCAAACCTATGAAATCTCAAATGCTCTTTAAGGGGGTGTGAGTTCTCGAGGGTTGATGAGGGATAGGGGGCCAATATAAGGGCCAAGTCCCAGCACCCATCGCACATCATGTGCGCACACCCCCCCGGCCCTCCCTATCTCCGGAACCACAATTCCGTCGGTCAGGTTCTCCAACGATGCTCCGGCGATGGTGCCCCGACAAAGAAAAATACGGCACCAGCACATGCCCGAGCCCAGCATGTGCTGCCACAACCCTCGGTCTGGTTTGATCTTAGATCGAGAATGAACTTCGTATGCTTACACTGGGAATGAACTCCGTATGCCTAAGTTAACCCACGAAATGAGCGTACGGGCGCTCAGCCGGCCAGAGGGACGGGCTGCACAAGTCAGGGATCGATCGGGTCCCCCTCTGCGTGCTACCGATCTTGCTGCTGCAACTCTTCTTCCAGTCTGATCTTAGACTGGGAATGAACTCTGTATGCCTAAACCAACCGACGAAAAAAGCTGACCGGCGGGCGGGCACTACGTCGGCCAAAGAGACGGGATGCACAAGCCGTGGATCGGTAGGGTGGTAGGTGGGTTTGGGTACATCTTCATATTTCTGCATGCCAATGCCATTTTTATGGCTTGTAAATTCATACAATGCTCCCTTAAGCCTTCAAGTGAAGTTTCATGGCAAGACGACTCGTTTTCCATTTTTCACGATTTTGCAAACTTTTTGCGGTTTGGGATTTTTTAAAATTTTTTCGGAAGGTGTTTTGGCCCCAAACTTGGTAGACGTGATCCTTGTATTTTTGTTGGCATGCATAAAAAACTTCAGCTAAAAAATCGAAGTGTACAACATTTTGTGACCATTCGAAAAAAGTGTCCCCATTTCAGACACTTTAATGGCTACTGGTAGCAAACCTATAAAATCTCAAATGCTCTTTAAGGGGGTGTGAGTTCTCGAGGGTTGATCAGGGATAGGGGGCCAATATAAGGGCCAAGTCCCAGCACCCATCGCACATCATGTGCGCACACCCCCCCGGCCCCCCCGATCTCCGGAACCCCAATTCCGTCGGTCATGTTCTCCAGCGATGCTCCGACGATGGTGCCCCGACAAAGAAAAATACGACACCAGCACATGCCCGAGCCCATCATGTGTTGTCGCAACCCTCGGTCTGATATGATCTTAGATCAGGAATGAACTCCGTATGCTTAGAGTGGGAATGAACTCCGTATGCCGAAGTTAACCCACGAAAAGAGCTTGCGGGCGCTCAGCCGGCCAGAGGAGCGAGATGCGCAAGTCGGGGATCGGTCGGGTCCCCCTCTGCGTGCTATCGATCCTGCTACTGCAACCCTCCTTCTAGTTCGATCTTAGACTGGGAATGAACTCTGTATGCCTAAGCCAACCGACGAAATGAACGGGCGGGCGGGCACTACGTCGGCCAAAGAGACGGGGTGCGCAAGCGTGGATCGATAGGGTGGTAGGTGGGTTTGGGTACATCTTCATATTTTTGCATGCCAATGCCATTTTTATGGCTTTTAAATTCATACAATGCTCCCTTAAGCCTTCAAGTGAAGTTTCATGGCAAGACGACTCGTTTTCCATTTTTCACGATTTTGGAAACTTTTTGTGGTTTGGGATTTTTTAAAATTTTTTCGGAGGGTGTTTTGGCCCCAAACTTGGTAGACGTGATCCTTGTATTTTTGTTGGCATGCACAAAAAAATTCAGCTAAAAAATCGAAGTGTACAAGATTTTGTGACCATTTGAAAAAAGTGTCTCCATTTCAGACACTTTAATGGCTACTGGCAGCAAAAATCTCAAATGCTCTTTAAGGGGGTGTGAGTTCTCGAGGTTTGATGAGGGATAGGGGGCCAATATAAGGGCCAAGTACCAGTACCCATCGCACATCATGTGCGCACCCCCCGGCCCCCCCGATCGCTGGAACCCTAATGCCGTCGGTCAAGTTCTCCGACGTTGCTCCAGCAATGGTGCCCCGAGGAAGAAATATGTGGCACAAGCACATCTCGAGCCCAGTTTGTGCTGTCGCAACCCTCGGTCCGGTCCTATCTTAGACTGGGAATGAAGTCCGTATGCTTAGACTGGGAATGAACTCCGTATGCCTAAGTCAACCCACAAAACGAGCGTACGGGAGCTTAGCCGGCCAGAGGGGCGGGATGCGAAAGCCGGGGATCGGTCGGGTCCCTCTCTGCATGCTGTCGATCTTGCTACCACAACCCTCAGTTCGGTCTGATCTTAGATTGGGAATGAACTCCGTATGCCTAAGCCAACCGATGAAACAAGCGGGTGGACGGGCGGGCACTACGCTGGCCAGAGAGACTGGATGCGCAAGCCGTGGATCGATAGGGTGGTAGGTGGGTTTAGGCACATGTTCATATTTCTATGTGCCAATGCCATTTTTATGGCTTGTAAATTCATACAATTGTCCCTTAAGCCTTCACATGAAGTTTTATGGCAAGTCGGGGATCGGTCGGGGTCCCCTCTATGTGCTACCGATCCTGCTGTTGCAACCCTCCTTGTACTCTGATCTTAGACTGGAAATGAACTCTGTATGCCTAAGCCAACCGACGAAATGAGCGGGCGGGCACTACGTCGGCCAAAGAGACGGGATGCGCAAGCCGTGGATCGGTAGGGTGGTAGGTGGGTTTGGGTACATCTTCATATTTCTGCATGCCAATGCCATTTTTATGGCTTGTAAATTCATACAACGGTCCCTTAAGCCTTCACGTGAAGTTTCATGGCAAGATGACTTGTTTTCTATTTTTCATGAATTTTGAAACGTTTTGTGGTTCCAGATTTTTTAAAATTTTTTCAGAAGGAGTTTTGGCCCCAAACTTGGTAGAGGTGATCCTTGTATTTTTGTTGGCAAGCACAAAAAAATTCAGCTAAAAACTCGATGTGTACAAGATTTTGTGACCATTTGAAAAAAGTGTCCCCATTTCGGACACATTAATGGCTACTGGCAGCAAACCTGTAAAATCTCAAATGCCTTTGAAAGGGGTGTGAGTTCTCGAGGTTTGATGGGGGATAGGGGGCCAATATAAGGGCCAAGTACAGCATCCATCACACATCACGTGCGTACACCCCCCGGCCCCTTCGATCGTCGAAACCCCAATGCCGCCGGTCAGGTTCTCCGATGATGCTCGACGATGGTGCCCCAATGAAGAAAAATACGACAGCAGCACATCCCTGAGCCTAGTATGTGCTGCTGCAACCCTCGATCTGGTCCAATCTTAAACTGGGAATGAACTCGGAGAGCCTAAGTCAACCCACGAAACGAGCGTGCGGGTGCTCAGCCGGCCAGAGGGGTGGGATGCGTAAGTTGGGGATCGACCGGTTCCCCCTCTGTGTGCTGTCGATCCTGCTACCGCAACCCTCAGTCTGGTCCAATCTTAGACTGGGAATGACCTCCGTATACCTAAGCCAACCAATGAAACGAGCGGGTAGGCGGGCGCTACGCCGGCCAGAGAGATGGGATGCGCAAGCTGTGGATCGATAGGGTGGTAAGTGGGTTTGGGCACATCTTCATATTTCTACATGCCAATGCCATTTTTATGGCTTGTAAATTCATACAATGGTCCCTTAAGCCTTCACGTGAAGTTTCATGGCAAGATGACTCGTTTTCTATTTTTCATGATTTTTGAAACTTTTTATGGTTCGGGATTTTTTAAAATTTTTTCATAAGGAGTTTTGGGCCCAAACTTGGTAGACGTGATCCTTGTATTTTTACAGGCATGCACCAAAAAAGTGTACAGGATTTTGTGACCATTTGAAAAAAGTGTCCCCATTTCAAACACTTTAATGGCTACTGGCAGCAAACCTATAAAATCTCAAATTCTCTTTAAGGGGATGTGAGTTCTCGAGGTTTGATGAGGGATAGGGGGCCAATGTAAGGGCCAAGTACCAGCACCCATAGCACATCATGTGCGCACACCCCCTCCGGCCCATCCGATCGTCGTAACCCCAATGCTGCCGGTAAGGATCTTCGGCGATGCTCCGACGATGGTGCCCCGACGAAGAAAAATACAGCACCAGCACATGCTCGAGCCCAGCATGCGCTGTCGTAACTGTCGGTCCGATCCGATCTTAGACTGGGAATGAACTCCATATGCTTAGACTGGGAAAGAACTCCGTATGCCTAAGTCAACCTACGAAACGAGCGTGCGGGCGCTCAGCCGCCCAGAGAGGCGGGATGCGAAAGCTGGGGATCGACCGGGTCTGCCTCTACGTGCTATCGATCCTACTGTGGCAACCCTCGGTCCGGTCCAATCTTAGACTGGGAATGACCTCCGTTTGCCGAAGCCAACCGACGAAACGAGCGGGCGGGCGGGCGCTTCGACGGCCAGAGAGACGGGATGTGCAAGCCGTGGATCGATAGGGTGGTAAGTGGGTTTAGGCAAGTCTTCATATTTCTGCATGCCAATGCCATTTTTATGGCTTGTAAATTCATACAATGGTCCCTTAAGCCTTCACGTGAAGTTTCATGGCAATACGACTCGTTTTCTATTTTTCACGATTTTCAAAAGTTTTTATGGTTCGGGATTTTTTAAAATTTTTTCGGAAGGAGTTTTGGCTGCAAACCTGGTAGCCGTGATCCTTGTATTTTTGTTGGCATGCACAAAAAAATTCCGCTAAAAACTCGAAGTGTACAAGATTTTGTGACCATTTGAAAAAAGTGTCCCCATTTCAGACACTTTAATGGCTACTGGCAGCTAACCTATAAAATCTCAAATGCTCTTTAAGGGGGTGTGAGTTCTTAAGGTTTGATGAGGGATACGGGTCCAATATAAGGGCCAGGTACCAGCTCCCATCACATATCATGTGCGCACACCCCCCCGCGCCCCTACCGATCGTCGGAACCCCAATGCCGCTGGTCAGGTTCTCTGACAATGCTCCGGTGATGGTGCCCTTACGAAGAAAAATACAATGCCAGCATATTCCCGAGCCTAGCATGTGCTGCCGTAACCTTTCATCCGATCCGATCTTAGACTGGGAATGAACTCCGTATGCCTAAGTCAACTCACAAAACGAGCGTGCGAGCGGTCAGCCGGCCAGAGGGGCGGGATGTGCAAGACGAGGATCGATCGGGTCCCCCTCTACGTGCTGCCGCAATCCTTGGTCTGGTCTGATCTTAGACTGGGAATGAACTCCGTATGCCTAAGCCAACCGACGAAACGAGTGGGCGGGCGGGCGGTCGAGCACTACGTCGGCCAGAGAGACGGGATGCGCAGGCCGTGGATCAACAGGGTGGTAGGTGGGTTTAGTCACCTCTTCACATTTCTGCGTGCCAATGCCATTTTTATGGCTTGTAAATTCATACAATGGTCCCTTAAGCCTTCACGTGAAGTTTCATGGCAAGACGACTCATTTTTTATTTTTCAAGATTTTTGAAACTTTTTGCGGTTCGAGATTTTTTAAAATTTTTGGAAGGTGTTTTGGCCCCAAACATGGTAGACGCGATCCTTGTATTTTTGTTGGCATGCACAAAAAAATTCAGCTAAAAACTCGAAGTGCACAAGATGTTGTGACCATTTGAAAAAAATGTCCCCATTTCAGACACTTTAATGGCTATTGGCAGCAAACCTGTAAAATCTCAAATGCTCTTTAAGGGGGTGTGAGTTCTTGAGGTTTGATGAGGGATAGGGGGCCAATAAAAGGGCCAAGTACCAGCACCCATCGTACATCATGTGCGCACACCCCCTGGCCCCCCCGATCGTCGAAACCCCAATACCGCCGGTCAGGTTCTCCGGCGATGCTCCGGTGATGGTGCCCCGATGAAGAAAAATATGGCACCAGCAAATGCCCGAGCCCAGCATGTTCTGCCGTAACCCTCTGTCCGATTCAATCTTAGACTGGGAATGAACTCCATATGCTTAGATTGGGAATGTATGCCTAAGTCAACCCACGAAACGAGCGTGCGGGCGTTCTGCTGGCCAGAGGGATGGGATGCGCAAGCTGGGCATCGGTCGGGTCACCCTCTACGTGCTGTCAATCCTGCTACCACAACCCTCAGTCCGATCTGATCTTAGACTGGGAATGAACTCCGTATGCCTAAGCCAACCGACGAAATGAGCGGGTAGGCAGGCACTACGCCGGCTAGAGAGACGGGATGCGTAAGCCGTGGATAGATAGGGTGGTAGGTGGGTTTAGGCACATCTTCATATTTCTATGTGCCAATGCCTTTTTTATGGCTTGTAAATTCATACAATGGTTCCTTAAGCCTTCACGTGAAGTTTCATGGCAAGATGACTCGTTTTTTATTTTTCATGATTTTTGAAACCTTTTGGGGTTCAGGATTTTTTAAAATTTTTTCGGAAAGAGTTTTGGCCCCAAACTTGGTAGATGTGATACTTGTATTTTTGTTGGCATGCAAAAAAAAAATTCAGCCAAAAACTCAAAGTGTACAAGATTTTGTGACCATTTGAAAAAAATGTCCCCATTGTAGACACTTTAATGGCTACTGGCAGCAAACCAGTAAAATCTCAAATGCTCTTTGAGGAGGTGTGAGTTCTCAAGGTTTGATGAGGGATAGGGGGCCAATAGAAGGGCCAAGTACCTGCACCCATCGCACATCATGTGCGCACAGCCCCCCAGCCCCCCGATCGCCGGAACCCCAATGCTGTCGGTCAGGTTCTCCAGCGATGCTCCGATGATGGTGCCCCGGTGAAGAAAAATACGGCACAAGCACATGCCCAAGTCCAGCATGTGCTGTCGCAACCCTCGGACTGATCCAGTCTAAGATTGGGAATAAACTCCGTATGCCTAAGTTAACACATGAAACGAGCGTGCGGGCGCTCAGCCGGCCAGAGGGACGGGATGCGCAAGCCGGGGATCGGTCGGGTCCCCCTCTGCGTGCTGCCGATCCTACTGCCGCAACCCTCGGTCTGGTCTAATCTTAGACTGGCAATGAACTCCGTATGCCTAAGCCAACCGATGAAACGAGCGCACGGGCCGGCGAGGGGGTAGGCACTACGCCGACTAGAGAGACGGGATGCGCAAGCCGTGGATCGATAGGCTAGTAGGTGGGTTTAGGCACATCTTCATATTTCTGCATGCCAATGCCATTTTTATGGCTTGTAAATTCATACAATGGTCCCTTAAGCCTTCACGAGAAGTTTCATGGCAAGATGACTCGTTTTCTATTTTTCACGATTTTCAAAAATTTTTACGGTTCGGGATTTTTTAAAATTTTATCGGAAGGAGTTTTGGCTCCAAACTTGGTAGACGTGATCCTTTTATTTTTGTTGGCATGCACAAAGAAAAATCAGCTGAAAACTCGAAGTGTACAAGATTTTGTGACCATTTGAAAAAAGTGTCCCCATTTCAGACACTTTAATGGCTACTGACAGCAAACCGGTAAAATCTCAAATGCTCTTTAAGGGGGTGTGAGCTCTCAAGGCTTGATGAGGGATAGGGGGCCAATATAAGGGCCAAGTACCAGCGTCCATCGCACATCATTGGCGCACACCCACCCGGCCCCCCCGACTGCCGGAACCCCAATGCCGCCGGTCAAGTTCTCCAACGATGCTCCAGTGATGGTGCCCCAACGAAGAAAAATGCAGCACCAGCACATGCCTGAGCCTAGCATTTGCTGCCGCAACCCTATGTCCGATCCGATCATAGACTGGGAATGAACTCCGTATGCTTAGACTGGGAATGAACTCCGTATGCCTAAGTTAACCCATGAAACGAGCGTACGGGCGCCTAGCCGACCAGAGGGGAGGGATGCGCAAGCCGGGGATCAGCCGGGTCCTCCTCTGTGTGCTGCCGATCCTACTACCGCAACCCTCAATCTGGTATGATCTTAGACTGAGAATGAACTATGTATGCCTAAGCCAACTGACAAAACAAGCTGGCGGGCTGACGTGCGAGCACTACGCCGGCCAAAGAGACGGGATGCGCAAGCCGTGGATCGATAGGGTGGTAGGTGGGTTTAGGCACATCTACATATTTCTGCATGCCAATGCCATTTTTATGGCTTGTAAATTCGTACAATAGTCCCTTAAGCCTTCACGTGAAGTTTCATGGCAAGACGACTCGTTTTCTATTTTTTACGATTTTTAAAACTTTTTACGGTTTGAGATTCTTTTAAATTTTTTCGGAAGGATTTTTTCCCCTAAACTTAGTAGACGTGGTCTTGTATTTTTGTTGGAATGCACAAAAAAATTCAGCTAAAAACCCGAAGTGTACAAGATTTTGTGACCATTTGAAAAAAATGTCCCCATTGCAGACACTTTAATGGCTACTGGCAGCAAACCAGTAAAATCTCAAATGCTCTTTAAGGGGGTGTGAGTCTCAAGGTTTGATCAGGGATAGGGGGCCAATAGAAGGGCCAAGTACCTGCACCCATCGCACATCATGTGCGCATAGCCCCCCAGCCCCCCGATCGTCGGAACCCCAATGCTGTCGGTCAGGTTCTCCAGCAATGCTCCGACGATGGTGCCCCGGTGAAGAAAAATACGGCACAAGCACATGCCCAAGGCCAGCATGTGCTGTCGCAACCCTCGGTCTGATCCAGTCCTAGATTGGGAATAAACTCCGTATGCCTAAGTTAACACACGAAACGAGCGTGCGGGCGCTCAGCCGGCCAGAGGGGCAGGATGCGCAAGCCGGGGATCGGTCGGGTCCCCCTCTGCGTGCTCCCAATCCTACTGCCGCAACCCTCGGTCTGGTCTAATCTTACACTGGCAATGAACTCCGTATGCCTAAGCCAACCGATGAAACGAAAGCGCGGGCCGGCGAGGGGGCGGGCACTACGCCGACTAGAGAGACGGGATGCGCAAGCCGTGGATCGATAGGCTAGTAGGTGGGTTTAGGCACATCTTCATATTTCTGCATGCCAATGGCATTTTTATGGCTTGTAAATTCATACAATGGTCCCTTAAGCCTTCACGAGAAGTTTCATGGCAAGATGACTCGTTTTCTATTTTTCATGATTTTCGAAAATTTTTGCGGTTCGGGATTTTTTAAAATTTTATCGGAAGGAGTTTTGGCTCCAAAATTGGTAGACGTGATCCTTGTATTTTTGTTGGCATGCACAAAGAAAAATCAGTTGAAAACTCGAAGTGTACAAGATTTTGTGACCATTTGAAAAAAGTGTCCCCATTTCAGACACTTTAATGGCTACTGATAGCAAACCGGTAAAATCTCAAATGCTCTTTAAGGGGGTGTGAGCTCTCAAGGCTTGATGAGGGATAGGGGGCCAATATAAGGGCCAAGTACCAGCGTCCATCGCACAACATGGGCGCACACCCCCCGGCCCCCCCGACTGCCGGAACCCCAATGCCGCCGGTCAAGTTCTCCAATGATGCTCCAGCGATGGTGCCCCAACGAAGAAAAATGCAGCACCAGCACATGCCTGAGCCTAGCATTTGCTGCCGTAACCCTATGTCCGATCCGATCATAGACTGGGAATGAACTCCGTATGCTTAGACTAGGAATGAACTCCGTATGCCTAAGTTAACCCACGAAACGAGCGTACGGGCGCCCAGCCGACCAGAGGGGAGGGATGCGCAAGACGGGGATCAGCCGGGTCCTCCTCTGCGTGCTGCCGATCCTACTACCGCAACCCTCAGTCTAGTCTGATCTTAGACTGAGAATGAACTATGTATGCCTAAGCCAACTGACAAAACAAGCTGGCGGGTTGGCGTGCGAGCACTACGCCGGCCAAAGAGACGGGATGCGCAAGCCGTGGATCGATAGGGTGGTAGGTTGGTTTAGGCACATCTACATATTTCTGCATGCCAATGCCATTTTTATGGCTTGTAAATTCATACAATAGTCCCTTAAGCCTTCACGTGAAGTTTCATGGCAAGACGACTCGTTTTCTATTTTTTACGATTTTTGAAACTTTTTACGGTTTGAGATTCTTTTAAATTTTTTCGAAAGGATTTTTTCCCCTAAACTTAGTAGACGTGGTCTTGTATTTTTGTTGGCATGCACAAAAAAATTGAGCTAAAAACTGGAAGTGTACAAGATTTTGTGACCATTTGAAAAAAGTGTCCCCATTGCAGACACTTTAATGGCTACTGGCAGCAAACCAGTAAAATCTCAAATGCTCTTTAAGGGGGTGTGAGTTCTCAAGGTTTGATGAGGGATAGGGGGCCAATAGAAGGGCCAAGTACCTGCACCCATCGCACATCATGTGCGCACAGCCCCCCAGCCCCCTGATCGTCGGAACCCCAATGTTGTCGGTCAGGTTCTCCAGCGATGCTCCGATGATGGTGCCCCGGTGAAGAAAAATACGGCACAAGCACATGCCCAAGGCCAGCATGTGCTGCCGCAACCCTCGGTCTGATCCAGTCTTAGATTGGGAATAAACTTCGTATGCCTAAGTTAACACACGAAACGAGCGTGCGGGCGTTCAGCCGGCCAAAGGGGCGGGATGTGCAAGCCAGGGATCGGTCGGGTCCCCCTCTGCGTGCTGCCGATCCTACTGCCGCAACCCTCAGTCTGGTCTAATCTTAGACTGGCAATGAACTCCGTATGCCTAAGCCAACCGATGAAACGAGCGCGCGGGCCAGCGAGGGGGCGGGCACTACGCCGACTAGAGAGACGGGATGCGCAAGCCGTGGATCGATAGGCTAGTAGGTGGGTTTAGGCACATCTTCATATTTCTGCATGCCAATGCCATTTTTATGGCTTGTAAATTCATACAATGGTCCCTTAAGCCTTCACGTCAAGTTTCATGGCAAGACGACTCGTTCTCTATTTTTTACGATTTTTGAAACTTTTTACGGTTTGAGATTCTTTTAAATTTTTTCGGAAGGATTTTTTCCCCCAAACTTAGTAGACGTGGTCTTGTATTTTTGTTGGCATGCACAAAAAAATTCAGCTAAAAACTCGAAGTGTACAAGATTTTGTGACCATTTGAAAAAAATGTCCCCATTTCAGATACTTTAATGGCTACTGGCAGCAAACCTGTAAAATCTGAAATGCTCTTTAAGGGGGTGTGAGTTCTCGAGGTTTGATGAGGGATAGGGAGCCAATATAAGGGCCAAGTACCAGCATCCATCGAACATCATGTGCGCACACCCCCCGGCCCCCCTATCATCGGAACGCCAATGCCGTCGGTTAGGTTCTCCGACGATGGTGCCTCGGGGATGAAAAATGTGGCACTAGCACATGCCCGAGCCCAGCATGTGCTGCCGCAACCCTTGGTCTGGTCTGATCTTAGACTGGGAAGGAACTCCGTATGCTTAGACTGGGAATGAACTTCGTATGCCTAAGTCAACCCACGAAACGAGCGTGCCAACGCTCAGTCGGCCAGAAGGGCGGGATGCGTAAGCCGGGGATCGGCTGGGTCCCCCTCTGCGCGCTATTGATCCTGTAGCCGCAACCCTCGATCTGGTCTGATCTTAGACTGGGAATGAACTCCGTATACCTAAGCCAACTGACAAAACGAGCGGGCGGGCGGGCGGGCGGGAACTACACCGGCCAGAGAGACGGGATGCGCAAGCCGTGGATCGATAGGGTGGTAGGTGGGTTTAGGCACATCTTCATATGTTTGCATTCCAATGCCATTTTTATGGTTTGTAAATTCGTACAATGGTCCCTTAAGGCTTCACGTGAAGTTTCATGGCAAGACGACTCGTTTTCTATTTTTCGTGCTTTTTGAAACTTTTTATGGTTTGGGATTTTTTAAAATTTTTTCGGAAGGTGTTTTCACCCCAAACTTGGTAGAAGTGATCCTTGTATTTTTGTTGGCATGCATAAAAAAATTCAGCTAAAAACTCAAAGTGTACAAGATTTTGTGACCATTTGAAAAAGTGTCCCCATTTCAAACACTTTAATGGCTACTGTCAGCAAACCTGCAAAATCTCAAATGCTCTTTAAGGGGGTGTGAGTTCTCGAGGTTTGACGAGGGATATGCGGCCAATATAAGGGCCAAGTACCAGCAGCCATCACACATCATGTGCGCACACCCCCCGGCCCCCTGATCAGTGGAACCCCAATGCCGCCGGTCAGGTTCTTTGGCGATGCTCCGATGATGGTGCCCCGATGAAGAAAAATGCGGCACCAGCACATGCCCGAGCCCAGCATGTGCTACTGCAACCCTCGGTCCAGTCTGATCTTAGACTGGGAATGAACTCCGTATGCCTAAACCAACCGACGAAATGAGCGAGCTAGCGGGCAGGCGGGCACTACGCCGGCCAGAGAGACGAGATGCGCAAATCATGAATCGATAGGGTGGTAGGTGGGTTTAGGCACATCTTCATATTTCTGCATTCTAGGGCCATTTTTATGGCTTGTAAATTCATACAATGGTCCCTTAAGCCTTCACGTGAAGTTTGTTGGCAAGACGACTCATTTTCTATTTTTCACGATTTTTGAAACCTTTTGTAGTTCGGGATTTTTTAAAACTTTTTCGGATGGAGTTTTCATCCCAAACTTTTTAGACGCAATCCTTGTATTCTTGTTGGCATGCACACAAAAAATCAGCTAAAAACTCGAAGTGTACAAGATTTTGTGACCATTTGAAAAAAGTGTTCCCATTTTGAGACATTTAAATGGCTACTGGCAGCAAACCTGTAAAATCTTAAATGCTCTTTAAGGAGGTGTGAGTTCTCAAGGTTTGATGACGGATAGGGGGCCAATATAAGGGCCAAGTACCAGCACCCATCGCACATCATGTGCGCACACCCCCCGGCCCCCCCGATCGTCGGAACCCTAATGCCGCTCGTCAAGTTCTTCGACGATGCTCCGACGATGGTGCCCCGAGGAAGAAAAATGTGGCACCAGCACATGCCCGAGCCCAGCATGTGCAGCTGCAACCCTCGGTCTGGTCTGATTTTAGACTGGGAATGAACTTCGTATGCCTAAGCCAACCGACAAAACGAGCGGGCGGACGGCGGGCGGGCACAACGTCGGCCAGAGAGACGGGATACGCAAGCCATGGATCGATAGGGTGGTAGGTGGGTTTAGGCACATCTTCATATTTCTACGTGCCAATGCCATTTTTATGGCTTGTAAATTCATACAATGGTCCCTTAAGCCTTCACGTGAAATTTCATGGCAAGACGACTCGTTTTTTATTTTTCACGATTTTTGAAACTTTTTGTAGTTCGGGATTTTTAAAACTTTTTCGGAAGGGGTTTTGGCCCCAAACTTGGTAGTCATGATCCTTGTATTTTTGTTGGCACGCACAAAAAGAATCAGCTAAAAACTCGAAGTGTACAAGATTTTGTGACCATTTGAAAAAAGTGTCCCCATTTTGAGACACTTTAATGGCTACTGGCAGCAAACCTGTAAAATCTCAAATGCTCTTTAAGGGGTGTGAGTTCTCAAGGTTTGATGAGGAATAGGGGGCCAATATAAGGGCCATGTACCAGCACCCATCGCACATCATGTGCGCACACCCCCTCGGCCCCCCCGATCGCCGGAACCCTAATGTCGCCCGTCAAGTTCTCCGACAATGCTCCGGCGATGGTGCCCTGGGGAAGAAAAATGCAGCACCAGCACATGCCCGAGCCCAGGATGTGCTGCTGCAACCTTCGGTCTGGTCTGATTTTAGACTGGGAATGAACTCCGTATGCCTAAGCCAACCGACGAAACGAGGGGGCGGGCTGGCGGGCACTACGCCGACCAGAGAGACGAGATGCGCAACCCGTGGATCGATAGAGTGGTACGTGGGTTTAGGCACATCTTCATATTTTTGCATGCCAATGCCATTTTTATGGCTTGTAAATTCATACAATGGTCCCTTAAGCCTTCATGTGAAGTTTTATGGCAAGACGACTCGTTTTCTATTTTTCACGATTTTTGAAACTTTTTACGATTCGGGATTTTTTTAAATTTTTTCAGAAGGAGTTTTACCCCAAACTTGGCAGATGTGATCCTTGTATTTTTATTGGCATGCACAAAAAAATTCAGCTAAAAACTTGAAGTGTACAAGATTTTGTGACCATTTCAAAAAAAGTGTCCCCATTTCAGACACTTTAATGGCTACTGGCAGCAAACCTGTAAAATCTCAAATGCTCTTTAAGGGGGTGTGAGTTCTTGAGGTTTGATGAGGGATAGGGGGCCAATAAAAGGGCCAAGTACCAGCACCCATCGCATATCATGTGCGCACACCTACCCCGACCCCCCCGATCACCGGAACCCCAATGCCGCCTGTCAGGTTCTCCGACGATGCTCCGACGATAGTGCCCCGACGAAGAAAAATGCAGCACCAACACATGCCTGAGCCCAACATCTACTGTCACAACCCTCGGTCTGATCCGATCTTAGACTGGGAATGAACTCTATATGCTTAGACTAGGAATGAACTCCGTATGCCTAAGTCAACCCACGAAACGAGCGTGCGGGTGCTCAACCGGCCAAAGGGGCAGGATGTGCAAGCCGGGGATCGATCGGGTCCCCCTCTGTGTGCTGCCGATCTTGCTGCCACAACCCTCGGGTCGGTCTAATCTTAGATTGGGAATGAACTCTGTATGCCTAAGCCAATCGATGAAACGAGCGGGCGGGCGGGCGGGCACTACTCCGGCCTGAGAGACGGCATGCCCAAGTTATGGATGGATAGGGTGGTAGGTGGGTTTAGGCACATCTTCATATTGCTGTGTGCCAATGCCATTTTTATGGCTTGTAAATTCATACAATGGTCCCTTAAGCCTTCACATGAAGTTTCATGGCAAGACGACTCGTTTTCTATTTTTCACGATTTTTTAAACTTTTTATGGTTCATGATTTTTTAAATTTTTTTCGGAAGGATTTTTGGCCCCAAACTTGGTAGACGTGATCCTTGTATTATTTTTGGCATGCACAAAAAAATTCAGCTAAAACCTCGAAGTGTACAAGATTTTGTGACCATTTGAAAAAAGTGTCCCTATTTCAGACACTTTAATGGCTACTGGCAGCAAACCTGTAAAATCTCAAATGCTCTTTAAGGGGGTGTGAGTTCTCAAGGTTTGACGAGGGATAGGGGGCCAATATAAGGGCCAAGTACTAGCACCCATCACACATCATGTGCGCACACCCGCCGGCCCCACCGATATCGTAACCCTAATGCTACCGATCAAGTTCTCCGGCGATGCTCCGACGATTGTGCCCCGAGGAAGAAAAATGTGACACCAGCACATGCCCGAGCCCGGCATGTACTGCCGCAACCCTTGGTCCAGTCCAATCTTAGAATGGGAATGAACTTCGTATGCTTAGACTGGGAATGAACTCCGTATGCCAAAGTCAAGCCACGAAATGAGCGAGCGGGGGCTCAGCCGGCTAGAGGGGCGGGATGCACAAGCCGAGGATCGGCCTGGTCCCCCTCTACGTGCTGCTGATCCTACTCTCAGTCTGGTCTGATCTTAGACTAGGAATGAACTCCGTATGCCTAAGCCAACCGACGAAACGAGCGGGCGGACGGGCAGGTGCGCTTTACGCCGGCCAGAGAGACGAGATGCGCAAGCTGTGGATCAATAGGGTGGTCGGTGGGTTTAGGCACATCTTCATATTTCTGCATGCCAATGCCATTTTTATAGCTTGTAAATTCATACAATACTCCCTTAAGCCTTCACGTGAAGTTTCATGGCAAGACGACTTGTTTTCTATTTTTCACGATTTTTGAAACTTTTTACAGTTGGGGATTTTTAAAATTTTTTTCGGAAGGGGTTTTGGCCCCAAACTTGGTAGACGTGATCCTTGTATTTTTTTTGGCATGCAAAAAAAAATCAGCTAAAAACTCGAAGTGTACAAGATTTTTGTGACCATTTGAAAAAAGTGTCCCCATTTCAGACACTTTAATGGCTACTGGCAGCAAACCTGTAAAATCTGAAATGCTCTTTAAGGGGGGGTGAGTTCTCAAGGTTTGATGAAGGATAGGGGGCCAATATAAGGGCCAAGTACCAGCACCCATCGCACATCATGTGCGAACACACCCCCCGAAACCCTAATGCCGCCGGTCAGGTTCTCCGACGATGCTTCGACGATGGTGCCCCGATGAAGAAAAATATGGCACCAGCACATGCTCGAGCCCTGCATGTGCTGCCGCAACTCTCGGTCCGATCCAATCTTAGACTGGGAATGAACTCCGTATGCTTAGACTGGGAATGAACTCCGTATGCCTAAGTCCACCCACGAAACAAGCGTATGGATGCTCAGCCGGCCAGAGGGGCAGGATGCACCAATCGGGGATCGGTCAGGTCCCCCTCTGCGTGCTACTGATCTTGCTACCGCAACTCGATTTGGTTTGATCTTAGACTGGGAATGAACTCCATATGCCTAAGCGAACCGACGAAACGAGCGGGCACTACACCGGCCAGAGAGACGGGATGCGGAAGCCGTGGATCGATAGGGTGGTTGGTGGGTTTAGGTACATCTTTATATTTCTACATGCCAATGCCATTTTTATAGCTTTTAAATTCATACAATGGTCCCTTAAGACTTCACATGAAGTTTCATGGCAAGACAACTCGTTTTCTATTTTCCACGATTTTTGAAACTTTTTGCGGTTCGGGATTTTTTAAAACTTTTTTTGGAAGGAGTTTTGGAGCCAAACTTGGTAGACGTGATCCTTGTATTTTTGTTGGCATGCACAAAAAAATTTGCCTAAAAACTCGAAGTGTACAAGATTTTGTGACCATTTGAAAAAAGTGTCCCCATTCCGGACACTTTAATAGCTACTGGTAGCAAACCTGTAAAATCTCAAATGCTCTTTAAGGGAGCATGAGTTCTCGAGGTTTGATGAGGGATAGGGGGCCAATATAAGGGCCAAGTACCAGCACCCATCGCACATCATGTGCGCACTCCCCCCCGGCCCCCTAGATCGTCGGAACCTCAATGCCGTCGGCCAGGTTCTCATGCGATGCTTCGACTATGGTGCCCCAGCAAAGAAAAATACGGCACCAACACATGCCCAAGCCCAGCATGTGCTGTCACAACCCTCGGTCTGGTCCGATCTTAGACTGGGAATGAACTCTGTATGCTTAGACTGGGAATGAACTCCGTATGCCTATGTCCACCCACGAAATAAGCATACGGATGCTTAACCGGCCAGAGGGGCGGGATGCGCAAGTCGAGGATCTGTCGGGTACCCCTCTGTATGCTGTCAATCCTGCTGCCACAACCCTCGGTCCCGTCCGATCTTAGACTGAGAATGAACTCCGTATGCCTAAGCCAACCGATGAAACGAGCGAGCGGCGGGCAGGTGGGCACTACACCGGCCAGAGAGACAGTATGCGCAAGCCGTGGATCGATAGGGTGGTAGGTGGGTTTAGGCACATCTTCATATTTTGGCGTGCCAATGCCATTTTTATGGCTTGTCAATTCATACAATGGTCCCTTAAGCCTTCACGTGAAGTTTCATGGCAAGACGACTCGTTTTCTATTTTTCATAATTTTCAAAAATTTTACGGTTCAAAATTTTTTAAAATTTTTTCAGAAGGATTTTTGGCCCCAAACTTGGTAGACGTGATCGTTATATTTTTTTTGGCATGCACAAAAAAATTCAGCTAAAAACTCAAAGTGTACCAGATTTTGTGACCATTTGAAAAAAGTGTCCCCATTTCAAACACTTTATTGGCTACTGGCAGCAAACCTGTAAAATCTCAAATGCTCTTTAAGGGGGTGTGAGTTCTCGAGGTTTGATGAGGGATAGGGGGCCAATATAAGGGCCAAGTACCAGCACCTATCGCACATCATGTGCGCACACCCCCCAGTCCCCCCGATCGCCAGAATCCCAATGCCGTCGGTCAGGTTTTTCGGTAATGCTCCGGCGATGGTGCCCCGGTGAAGAAAAATGTGCCACCAGCACATGCTCGAGCCCAGCATCTGTTGCCACAACTCTCGGTCTAGTCGATCATATACTGGGAATGAACTCCGTATGCTTAGACTGGGAATGAACTCCGTATGCCTAAGTCAACCAACGAAACGATCGTGCGGGCACTCAGCCGACCAGAGGGGTGGGATGCGCAAGCCATGGATCGGCCGGGTCCCCCTGTACGTGCTGCCAATCCTGCTGCCGCAACCCTTAGTCTGGTTTGATCTTAGACTGGGAATGAATTCTGTATGCCTAAGCCAACCGTCGAAAAGAGCGGGCGGGTGGGCATTATGCCAGCCAGAGAGACAGGATGCGTAAGCCGTGGATCGATAGTGTGGAGGTGGGTTTAGGCACATCTTCATATTTCTGCATGCCAATGCCATTTTTATGGCTTGGAAATTCATACAATGGTCTGCTAAGCCTTCACGTGAAGTTTCATGGCAAGACGACTCATTTTCTATTTTTCATGATTTTTGAAACTTTTTGCCGTTAGAGATTTTTTAAAATTTTTTCGTAAGGAGGTTGGCCCAAAACTTGGTAGACGTGATCCTTGTATTTTTGTTGGCATGCATAAAAATATTCAGCTAAAAACTCGAAGTGTACAAGATTTTGTGACCATTTGAAAAAAGTGTCCCCATTCCAGACACTTTAATCGCTACTGGCAGCAAACCTGTAAAATCTCAAATGCTCTTTAAGTGAGCGTGAGTTCTCAAGGTTTGATGAGGGATAGGGGGCCAATATAAGGGCCAAGTACCAGCACCCATCGCACACCATGTGCGCACACCCCCCCAGCCCCCCAAATCACCGGAACCCCAATGCCGTTAGCCAGGTTCTCCGATGATGCTCCGACGATGGTGCCCCAACAAAGAAAAATACGACACCAGCACATGCCCGAGCCCAGCACGTGCTGCCGCAACCCTCGGTCTGGTCTGATCTTAGACTGGGAATGAACTTCGTATGCTTAGACTGGGAATGAACTCCGTATGCCTAAGTCAACCAACGAAATGAGCGTGCGGGTGCTCAGTCGGCCAGAGGGGCAGGATGCGCAAGCCGTGGATCGATCGGGTCCCCCCCTGCATGCTATCGATCCTGCTACCGTAACCCTCAATTCGGTCTGATCTTAGACTGGGAATGAACTACGTATGCCTAAGCCAACCATCGAAACGAGCGGGCGGGCCGACGGGCGGGCACTACGTCGGCCAAAGAGACGGGATGCGTAAGCCGTGGATCGGTAGGGTGGTAGGTGGGTTTGGGCTCATCTTCATATTTCTGCATGCCAATGCCATTTTTATGGCTTGCAAATTCATACAATGGTCCGTTAAGCCTTCACTTGAAGTTTCATGGCAAGACGACTCGTTTTCTATTTTTCATGATTTTTGAAAATTTTTACGGTTTGAGATTTTTTAAAATTTTTTCGGAAGGAGTTTGGCCCCAAACTTGGTAGACGTGATCCTTGTATTTTTGTTGGCATGCACAAAAAAATTCAGCTAAAAACTCGAAGTGTAAAAGATTTTGTGACCATTTGAAAAAAGTGTCCCCATTCTAGACACTTTAATGGCTACTGGCAGCAAACCTGTAAAATCTCAAATGCTCTTTAAGGGAGCGTGTGTTCTCGAGGTTTGATGAGGGATAGGGGGCCAATATAAGGGCCAAGTACCAGCATCCATTGAACATCATGTGCGCACACCCCCCCGACCCCCCAGATCGTTGGAACCCCAATGTCGTCAGCCAGGTTCTCCGACGATGCTTCGACGATGGTGCCCCAACAAAAAAAAATGCGGCACCAGCACATGCCCAAGCCCAGCATGTGCTACCGCAACCCTCGGTCTGGTCTGATCTTAGACTGGGAATGAACTCCGTATGCCTAAGTTAACCAACGAAACGAGCGTGCGGGAGCTCAGCCGGCCAGAGGGGCGGGATGCGCAAGCCGTGGATCGGTCGGGTCCCCTTCTACGTGTTGTCGATCCTGCTACCGCAACCCTCAGTCCAGTCTGATCTTAGACTGGGAATGGACTTCGTATGCCTAAGCCAACCATCGAAACGAGCGGGCGGGCACTACGCCGGCCAGAGAGATGGGAAGCGTAAGCCGTGGATCGATAGGGTGGTAGGTGGGTTTAGGCACATCCTCATATTTTTGTGTGCCAATGCCATTTTTATGGCTTGGAAATTCATACAATGGTCCGTTAAGCCTTCACGTGAAGTTTCATGGCAAGACAACTTGTTTTTTATTTTTCACGATTTTCAAAATTTTTTGCAGTTCGAGATTTTTTAAAAATTTTTTGGAAGGACTTTTGGCCCCAATCTTGGTAGATGTGATCCTTCTATTTTTGTTGGCATGCATAAAAAAATTCAGCTAAAAACTTGAAGTGTACAAGATTTTGTGACCATTTGAAAAAAGTGTCCCCATTTCAAACACTTTAATGGCTATGGCTAGCAAACCTGTAAAATCTCAAATGCTCTTTAAGGGGGTGTGAGTTCTCGAGGTTTGATGAAGGATAGGGTGCCAATATAAGGGCCAACCACCGGCACCCATTGCACATCATGTGCGCACACCCCCCAGCCCCCCCGATCGTCGGAACCCCAATGCCGCCGGTCAGGTTCTCCGGCGATGGTGCCCCGACGAAGAAAAATGCGGCACCAGCACATGCCCGAGCCCAACATGTGCTGCCACAACCCTCGGTTCAGTCCGATCTTAGACTGGGAATGAACTCCGTATGCTTAGACTGGGAGTGAACTTCATATGCCTAAGTCAACCCACGAAATGAGCGTGCGGGCACTCAGCCGCCTAGAGGGACGGGATGCGTAAGCCTAGGATCGACCGGGTGCCCTCTACGTGCTGCCGATCCTGCTTTTGTGACCCTCAATCCGATTCGATCTGAGACTGGGAATGAACTCTGTTTGCCTAAGCCATCCGACGAAACGAGCGGGCGGGCGGACCGACACTATGCCGACCAGAGAGACGGGATGCGCAAGTCGTGGATCGATAGGGTGGTAGGTGGGTTTAGGCACATCTTCATATTGCTATGTGCCAATGCCATTTTTATGGCTTGTAAATTCATACAATGGTCCCCTAAGCCTTCACGTGAAGTTTCATGGCAAGACGACTCATTTTCTATTTTTCACGATTTTTGAAACTTTTTAGGGTTCGGGATTTTTTAAAATTTTTTTGGAAGGAGTTTTGGCCCAAACATGGTAGACGTGATCCTTGTATTTTTGTTGGCGTGCATAAAAAAATTCAGCTAAAAACTCGAAGTGTACAAGATTTGTGACCATTTGAAAAAAGTGTCCCCGTTTCATACACTTTAATGGATATTGGCAGCAAACCTGTAAAATCTCAATTGCTCTTCTAGGGGATGTGAGTTCTCGAGGTTTGATGTGGGAGAGGGGGCCAATATAAGGGCCAAGTACCAGCACCCATCGCACATCATGTGCGCACACCCTCCCCGGCCCCCTATCACCGGATCCCCAATGCCGCCAGTCAGGTTCTCCGATGATGCTCCGGCGATGGTGCCCCAACGAAGAAAAATACGACACCAGTACATTCCAGAGCTCAGCATGTGCTGCCACAACCCTCGATCCGATCTAATCTCAGATTGGGAATGAACTCCGTATGCTTAAACTGGGAGTGAACTCCATATGCCTAAGTCAACCCACGAAACGAGCGTGCGGGCCCTCAACCGGCCAGAGGGACGGGATGCGTAAGCCAGGGATCGGCGGGGTCCCCCTCTGCGTGATACCAATCCTGGTGCCGCAACCCTCGGTCTGGTCTGATCTTAGACTGGGAATGAACTCTGTATGCCTAAGCCAACCGACGGAACGAGTGGGCGGGCGGGCGGGCGGGTACTATGCCGACCAGAGGGACGGGTTGCACAAGCCGTGGATTGATAGGGTGGTAGGTGGGTTTAGGCACATCTTCATATTTCTACGTGCCAATGCCATTTTTATGGCTTGTAAATTCATACAATTGTCCCTTAAGCCTTCACGTGAAGTTTCATGGCAAGACGACTCGTTTTCTATTTTTCACGATTTTTAAAACTTTTTGCGGTTTGGGATTTCTTAAAATTTTTTTGGATGGAGTTTTGGACCCAAACTTGGCAGACGTGATCCTTGAATTTTTGTTGGCATGCACAAAAAAATTCAGCTAAAAACTCGAAATGTACAAGATTTTGTGACCATTTGAAAAAAATGTCCCCATTTAAGACACTTTAATGGCTACTGGCAGCAAACCTGTAAAATCTCAAATGCTCTTTAAGGGGGTGTGAGTTCTTGAGGTTTGATGAGGGATAGGGGGCCAATATAAGGGCCAAGTACCAGCACCCATCAGACATCATGTGCCCACACCCCCTCGGCCCCTCGATCGCCGGAACCCCAATGCCGCCGATCAACCCACGAAACGAGAGTGCGGGCACTCAGCCGGCCAGAGGGGTGGGATGCGCATGCCGGGGATCGGCCTGGTCCCCCTCTGTATGCTGCCGATCCTGCTGCAGCAACCCTCAGTCCGCTGCGATCCTAGACTGGGAATGAACTCTGTATGCCTAAGCCAACCGACGAAATGAGCGGACGGGTGGGCACTATACCGGCCGGAGAGGAGGGATGCGCAAGCCGTGGATCGATAGGGTGGTAGGTGGGTTTTGGCACATCTTCATATTTCTGTGTGCCAATGCCATTTTTATGGTTTGTAAATTCATACAAAGGTCCCTTAAGCCTTCACGTTAAGTTTCATGGCAAGACGACTCATTTTCTATTTTTCACGATTTTTGAAACTTTTTACAGTTCGGGATTTTTTAAAATTTTTTTGAAAGGAGTATTGGTCCCAAACTTGGTAGACGTGATCCTTGTATTTTTGTTGGCTTGCACAACAAAATTCAGCTAAAAACTCAAAGTGTACAAGATTTTTTGACCATTTGAGAAAAGTGTCCCCATTTCAGACACTTTAGTGGCTACTGGCAGCAAACCTGTAAAATCTCAAATGCTCTTTGAGGGGGTGTGAGTTCTCGAGGTTTGATGAAGGATAGGAGGCCATTATAAGAGCCAAGTACCAATACCCATCGCACATCATGTGCGCACACCCCCCCGACCCATGTAACGAGCGTGCGGGCGCTCAATCGGCCAAAGGGGCGGGACGCGCAAGCCGAGGATCAGCCAGTCAAGTTCTCCAACGATGCTCTGATGAAGAAAAATGCAGGCACCAGCACACTCCCGAGCCCAGCATGTGCTGTCGCAACCCTTGGTCCGATCCGATCTTAGACTGGGAATGAACTCTGTATGTTTAGATTGGGAATGAACTCTGTATCCCAAAGTCAACCCATGAAACGAGCGTGTGGGCGCTCAGTCGGCCAGAGGGGCGGGACGCACAAGCCGGGGATCGGCCAGTCAGGTTCTCCGACAATGCTCCGACGAAGAAAAATGAGACACCAGCACACGTCTGAGCCCAGCATGTGCTGCCGCAACCCTTGGCTCGGTCCGATCTTAGACTGGGAATGAACTCCGTATGCTTAGACTGGGAATGAACTTCGTATCCCTAAGTCAGCCCATGAAATGAGCGTGCGGGGGCTCAATCGGCCAGAGGGGTGGGACGCATAAGTCAGGGATCGGTCGGGTCCCCCTCTACGTGCTGTCGATCCTATTGTCGCAACCCTCAGCCTGGTCTGATCTTAGACTGGGAATAAACTCCGTATGCCTAAGCCAACCGATGAAACGAGCAGGCGGGCAGGCGGGCACTATGCCCGCCAGAGAGACGGGATGCGCAAGCTATCGATCGATAGGGTGGTAGGTGGGTTTAGGCACATCTTCATATTTCTGCATGCCAATGCCATTTTTATGGCTTCTAAATTCATACAATGGCCCTTGAAGCCTTCACATGAAGTTTCATGGCAAGACGACTCGTTTTCTATTTTTCATGATTTTTGAAACTTTTTGTGGTTCAGGATTTTTTAAAATTTTTCTCGAAAGGGTTTTGGCCCCAAACTTGGAAGACATGATCCTTGTATTTTTTTTGGCATGCACAAAAAAATTCAGCTAAAAACTCGAAGTGTACAAGATTTGGTGATCATTTGAAAAAAGTGTCCCCATTTCAGACACTTTAAGGGGGTGTGATTTCTCGAGGTTTGATGAGGGATAGGGTGCCAATATAAGGGCCAAGTACCAGCACCCATCGCACATCATGTACGCACACCCCCTCGGCACCCCTAATCATTGGAACCCCAATGCTGTCAGTCAGGTTCTCCGACGATGCTTCGGCAAAGAAAAATGCGACACCAGCACATGCTTGAGCCCAGCATGTGCTGTCGTAACCATTGGTCTGGTCCGATCTTAGACTGGGAATGAACTCCATAGGCTTAGACTGGGAATGAACTCCGTATCCCTAAGTCAACCCACAAAACAAGCGTGCGGGCGCTCAGTCGGCCAGAGGGGCGGGATGCACAAGCCTGGGATCGGCCTGGTCCCCCTCTACGTGCTGCCGATCCTGCTACTGCAACCCTCGATCTGGTCTGATCTTAGACTGGGAATGAACTCCGTATGCGTAAGCCAACCGACGAAATGAGCGGGCGGGCGGGCGGGCACTACGTCGGCCAGAAAGACGGGATGCGTAAGCCGTGGATCAATAGGGTGGTAGGTGGGTTTAGGCACATCTTCATATTTCTGCACGCCAATGCCATTGTTAAGGCTTGTAAATTCATAAAATGGTCCTTTAAGCCTTCACATGAAGTTTCATGGCGAGATGACTTGTTTTCTATTTCTCATGATTTTTGAAACTTTTTCGGTTCGAGATTTTTTAAAATTCTTTCAGAAGGAGTTTTGGCCCCAAACTAGGTAGACGTGCTCACTGTATTTTTGTTGGCATGCAAAAAAAAATTCAACTAAAAACTCGCAGTGTACAAGATTTTGTGACCATTTGAAAAAAGTGTCCCCATTCAAGACACTTTAATGATTACTGGCAGTAAACCTGTAAAATCTCAAATGCTCTTTAAGAGGGTGTGAGATCTTGAGGTTTGATGAGGGATAAGGGGCCAATATAAGGGCCTAGTACCAGCACTCATCACACATCATGTGTGTACACCCCCCTCAGCCCCCCGATCACCAGAACCAAAATGCCGTCCGTCAGGTTCTCCTGCAATGGTGCCCCGACGAAGAAAAACACGGCACCAGCACATGCCTGAGCCTAGCATGTGCTGCCGCAACCCTCAGTCTGGCCTGATCTTGCACTAGGAATGAACTCCGTATGCCTAAGTCAACTCATGAAATGAGCGTAAGAGCACTCAGTCGGCCAGAGGGGTGGGATGCGTAAACCGGGGATCGGTCGGGTCCCCCTCTGCGTGCTGCCGATCCTGTTGCCACAACTCGGTTTGGTCCGATCTTAGACTGGGAATGAACTCTGTATGCCTAAGCCAACCGACAAAACGAGCGGACCGGCGGGCGGGCGGGCACTACGCTGGCCAGAGAGGCAGGATGCGCAAGCCGTGGATCGATAGGGTGGTAGGTGGGTTTAGGCACATCTTCATATTTCTATGTGCCAATGCCATTTTTATGGCGTGTAAACTCATACAATGGTCCCTTAAGCCTTCACGTGAAGTTTCATGGCAAGATGACTCGTTTTCTCTTTTTCATGATTTTTAAAACTTTTTACGGTTTGGGATTTTTTAAAATTTTTTCGGAAGGATTTTTGGCCCCAAACTTGGTAGACATGATCCTTGTATTTTTGTTGGCATGCACAAAAAATTCATCTAAAAATTCAAAGTGTACAAGATTTTGTGACCATTTGAAAAAAGTGTCCCCATTTCAGACACTTTAATTGCTACTGGCAGCAAACCTGTAAAATCTCAAATGCTCTCTAAGGGGGTGTGAGTTCTCGAGGTTTGATAAGGGATAGGGGGCCAATATAAGGGCCAAGTACCAGCACCCATCGCACATCATGTGTGCACAGCCCCCGACCCCCCCGATCGTCGGAACCCCAATGCCGTCAGTCAGGTTCTCCGGTGATGCTCCGACGAAGAAAAATGCGGCACCAGCACATGCTTGAGCCCAGCATGTGCTGCAGTAACCCTTGGTCTGGTTTGATCTTAGACTGGGAATGAACTCCGTATGCTTAGACTGGGAATGAACTCCGTATCCCTAAGTCAACCCACGAAACGAGGGTGTGGGGGCTCAACCGGCCAGAGGGAAAGGACGCGCAAGCCGGGGATTGGCCAGGTCCCCTTCTGCGTGCTACCGATCCTGCTGTCATAACCCTCGATCTGGTCTGATCTTAGACTGGGAATGAACTCCGTATGCCTAAGCCAACCAACGAAACGAGCGGGCGGGCACTACGCCGGCTAGAAAGACGGAATGCGCAAGCTGTGGATCGATAGGGTGGTAGGTGGGTTTACGCACATATTCATATTTCTGCATGCCAATGCCATTTTTATGGCTTCTAAATTCATACAATGGTCCTTTAAGCCTTCACATGAAGTTTCATGGCAAGACGACTCGTTTTCTATTTTTCATTATTTTTGAAACTTTTTGCGGTTTGGGATTTTTTAAAATTCTTTCGGAAGGGGTTTTGGCCCCAAACTAGGTAGACGTGCTCATTGTATTTTTTTTGGCATGCACAAAAAAATTCAGCTAAAAACTCGCAGTGTACAAGATTTTGTGACCATTTGAAAAAAGTGTCCCCATTCAAGACACTTTAATGGCTACTGGCAGCAAACCTGTAAAATCTCAAATGCTCTTTAAGGAGGTGTGAGATCTCGAGGTTTGATGAGGGATAAGGGGCCAATATAAGGGCCAAGTGCCAGCACCCATTGCACATCATGTGCGCACACCCCCCGGCCCCCCCGGTTGCTGTAACCCTAATGCCGTCGGTCAGGTTCTCCGGCGATGCTCTGACGATGGTGCCCCGACGAAGAAAAATGCAGCGGCAGCACATGCCTGAGCCCAGCATGTACTACCTCAACCCTCGGTCTGGTCTGATCTTAGACTGGGAATGAACTCCGTATGCTTAGACTTGGAGTGAACTCCGTATGCCCAAGTCAACCCACGAAACGAGCGTGCCGCAACCCTCAGCCCGGTCTGATCTTAGACTGGGAATAAACTCCGTATGCCTAAGCCAACCGATGAAACGAGCAGGCGGGCGGGCGGGCACTACGCCGGCCAGAGAGACGGGATGCACAAGCTATGGATCGATAGGGTGGTAGGTGGGTTTAGGCACATCTTCATATTTCTGCATGCCAATGCCATTTTTATGGCTTGTAAATTCATACAATGGTCCCTTAATCCTTCACATGAAGTTTCATGGCAAGACAACTCGTTTTTTATTTTTCACGATTTTTAAAACTTTTTGTAGTTCAAAATTTTTTAAAATTTTTTTGGAAGGAGTTTTGGCCCCAAACTTGGTAGATGTGATCCTTGTATTTTTGTTGGCATGCACAAAAAAATTCAGCTAAAAACTTGAAGTGTACAATATTTTGTGACCATTTGAAAAAAGTGTCCCCATTTTAGACACTTTAAAGGCTACTGGCAGCAAACCTATAAAATCTCAAATGCTCTTTAAGGGGGTGTGAGTTCTCGAGGTTTGATGAGGGATAGGGGGCCAATATAAGGGCCAAGTATCAGCACCCATCGCACATCATGTGTGCACACCCCCTAGCCCCCCGGATCGTCGGTACCCCAATGTCGCCGGTCAGGTTCTCTGGCGATGCTTCGACGATGGTGCCCCGACGAAGAAAAATACAACACCAGCACATGCCCGAGCCCAGCATGTGCTGCCACAACCCACGATCTGATCCGATCTTAGACTAGGAATGAACTCTGTATGCCTAAGTCAACCCACGAAACGAGCTTACGAGCGCTCAGCCGGCCAGAGGGGCGGGATGCGCAAGTCGGGGATTGATCGGGTCCCCCTCTGCGTGCTATCGATCCCGTGCCGTAACCCTCGGTCCGCTCTGATCTTAGACTAGGAATGAACTCTGTATGCCTAAGCCAACCGACGAAACGAGCGCGCGGGCAGACGGGTCGGGACTACGCCGGCCAGAGAGACGGGATGCGTAAGTTGTAGATCGATAGGGTGGTAGGTGGGTTTAGGCACATCTTTATATTTTTGCATGCCAGTGCCATTTTTATGGCTTGTAAATTCATACAATGGTCCCTGAAGCCCTCACGTGGAGGTTCATGGCAAAACGACTCGTTTTCTATTTTTAATGATTTTTGAAACTTTTTGCGGTTTGGAATTTTTTTAAATTTTTTCGGAAGGAGTTTGGGCTCCAAACTTGGTAGACGTGATCCTTATATTTTTGTTGGCATGCAAAAAAAAATTCAGCTAAAAACTCATAGTGTACAAGATTTTGTGACCATTTGAAAAAAGTGTCCCAATTTCAAACACTTTAATGGCTACTAGCAGCAAACCTGTAAAATCTCAAATGCTCTTTAAGGGGGTGTGAGTTCTTGAGGTTTGATGAGGGATAGGAGGCCAAAATAAGGGCCAAGTACCAACACCCATCGCACATCATGTGCGCACACCCGCCCCGACCCCCCCGATCACCGGAACCCCAATGCTGCCTGTCAGGTTCTCCGGCAATGCTCCGGCGATGGTGCCCCGGTGAAGAAAAATGCGGCACCAGCACATGCCCGAGCCCAGCATGTGCTGCCGTAACCCTAGGTCTGGTCTGATCTTAGACTGGGAATGAACTTCGTATGCTTAGACAGGAAATGAACTCCGTATGCTTAGACTAGGAATGAACTTTGTATGCCTAAGTCAACCCACGAAACGAGCGTGCGAGCGCTCAGCCGACTAGAGGGGTGGGATGCACAAGCTGGGGATAGGCCGGGTCCCCCTCTGTGTGCTGTCGATCCTGCTGCTACAACCTTCGGTCTGGTCCGATCTTAGACTGGAAATGAACTCCGTATGCCTAAGCCAACCGATGAAACGAACGGGCGAGCGGACGTGTGGGCACTACACCGAGAGATGGCATGCGCAAGCCGTGGATCGATATGGTGGTACGTGGTTTAGTCACATCATCATATGTGACCATTTGAAAAAAGTGTCCCCATTTCAAACACTTTAATGGCTACTAGCAGCAAACTTGTAAAATCTCAAATGCTCTTTAAGGGGGTGTGAGTTCTTGAGGGTTGATGAGGGATAGGGGGCCAATATAAGGGCCAAGTACCAGTACCCATCGCACATCATGTGCGCATGCACCCCCCTGGCCCCCCCGATCACTGGAACCCCAATGCTGCTGATCAGGTTCTCCGACGATGCTCTGGCGATGGTGCCCCGATGAAGAAAAATGCGGCACCAGCACATTCCTGAGCTCAGCATGTGCTGCCACAACCCTCGGTCCGGTCCGATCATAGACTGGGAATGAACTCTGTATGCTTAGACTGGGAATCAACTCCATATGCCAAAGTCAACCCATGAAACGAGCATGCGGGCCGGCGGGCGGGCACTACGTCGGCCAGAGAGACGGGATGCGTAAGCCATGGATCGATAGGGTGGTTGGTGATTTTAGGCACATCTTCATATTTCTGCATGCCAATGCCATTTTTATGGCTTGTAAATTCATACAATGGTCCCTTAAGCCTTCACGTGAAGTTTCATGGCAAGACGACTCGTTTTCTATTTTTCATGATTTTCAAAACTTTTTACGGTTCGGGATTTTTTAAAATTTTTTTGAAAGGATTTTTGGCCCCAAACTTGATAGACATGATCCTTGTATTTTTGTTGGCATGCACAAAAAAAGTTAGCTAAAAAATCGAAGTGTACAAGATTTTGTGACCATTTGAAAAAAGTGTCCCCATTTTAGACACTTTAATGGCTACTGGCAGCAAACTTGTAAAATCTCAAATGCTCTTTAAAGGGGTGTGAGATCTCAAGGTTTGATGAGGGATAGGGGGCCAATATAAGGGCCAAGTACCAGCACCCATCACACATCATGTGCGGACACCCCTCCCGGCCCCCCGATCGCCAGAACCCCAATGCCACCGATCAGGTACTCCGGCGATGCTCCAATAATGGTGCACCGACGAAGAAAAATGCGACACCAGCACATGCCCGAGCCCAGCATCTGTGGCCGCAACCCTCGGTCCGATCCGATCTTAGATTGGGAATGAACTCCATCTGCTTAGACTGGGAATGAACTCCGTATGCCTAAGTCAACCCACGAAACGAGCATACAGGCGCTCAGCCGACCAGAGGGGCGGGATGTGTAAGCCGGGGATCGATCGGGTCCCCCTCTGCGTGCTGCCGATCCTGTTACTGCAACCCTCGGTCTGATCCGATCTTAGACTGGGAATTAACTTCGTATGCCTAAGCTAACCGACAAAACTAGTGGGTGGGCGGCCGGGCGGGCACTACATTGGCCAGAGAGACAGGATGCGCAGGTCGTGGATCGATAGGGTGGTAGGTGGGTTTAGGCACATCTTCATATTTCTGCGTGCCAATGCCATTTTTATGGCTTGTAAATTCATACAATGGTCCTTTAAGCCTTCACATGAAGTTTCATGGCAAGACGACTCATTCTATATTTTTCACGATTTTTGAAACTTTTTACGGTTCGGGATTTTTTAAAATTTTTTTGAAAGGGGTTTTGGCCCCAAACTTGGTAGACGTGATCCTTGTATTTTTTTTGGCATGCATAAAAAAAATCAGCCAAAAACTCGAAATGTACAAGATTTTGTGACCATTTGAAAAAAGTGTCCCCATTTCAAACACTTTATTGGCTACTGGCAACAAACCTGTAAAATCTCAAATGCTCTTTAAGGGGGTGTGAGTTCTCGAGGTTTAATGAGGGATAGGGGGCCAATATAAGGGCCAAGTAACAGCACCCATCGCACATCATGTGCGCACACCGCCCCGACCCCCCTGATCATCGGAACCCCAATGCCATCGGTCAAGTTCTCTGGCAATGCTCTTGCAATGGTGCCCCGATGAAGAAAATTACGGCACCAGCACATGCCTGAGCCCAGTATGTTCTGCCGCAATGCTCGGTCTAGTTTGATCTTAGATTGGGAATGATCTCTATATGCTTAGACTGGGAATGAAATCCGTATGCGGGCCAAGTACCAGCACCCATCGCATAACATGTGTGCACACCCTCGGCCCCCCTGATGGTCGAAACCCCAATCCCACCGGTCAGGTTCTCTTGCGATGCTCCGATGATGGCACCCCAAAAAAGAAAAATATGGTGCTAGCACATGCGCGAGCCGAGCATGTGCTACCGCAAACCTCGGTCTGGTCCGATCTTAGACTAGGAATGAACTCTGTATGCTTAGACTGGCAATGAACTCTGTATGCCTAAGTCAACCCACAAAACGAGGGTGTGGGTGCCCAGTCGGCCAGAGAGGCGAGATGCGCAAGCCAAGGATCGACCGAGTCCCCCTCTGTGTGCTGTCGATCTACTACTGCAACCCTCGGTCTGGTCCAATCTAAGACTGGGAATCAA
This sequence comes from Durio zibethinus, assembly GCF_047325235.1. Classification (NCBI taxonomy): domain Eukaryota; kingdom Viridiplantae; phylum Streptophyta; class Magnoliopsida; order Malvales; family Malvaceae; genus Durio; species Durio zibethinus. The sequence continues at coordinate 14,381,464 of NC_143177.1, forward strand.
CTCCGTATGCCTAAGCCAACCAATGAAACGAGCGGGCGGGCGGGGACTATGCCGGCCAGAGAGACGGGATGTGCAAGCCGCGAATCGATATGGTGGTAGGTGGGTTTAGGCACATCTTCATATTTCTGTATGCCAATGCCATTTTTGTGGCTTGTAAATTCATACAATGGTCCCTTAAGCCTTCACGTCAAGTTTCATGGCAAGACGACTCGTTTTCTATTTCTCACGATTTTCAAAACTTTTTTCGTTTCAAGATTTTTTAAAATTTTTTCGAAAGGAGTTTTGGCCCCAAACTTGGTAGACGTGATCCTTTTATTTTTGTTGGCATGCAGAAAAAAATTCAGCTAAAAACTCGAAGTGTACAAGATTTTGTGACCATTTGAAAAAAGTATCCCCATTTCAGACACTTTAATGGCTACTGGCAGCAAACCTGTAAAATCTCAAATGCTTTTTAAGGGGGTGTGAGTTCTCGAGGTTTGATGAGGGATAGGGGGCCAATATAAGAGCCAAGTACCAGCACCCATCGCACATCATGTGTGCCCACCCCCCGGCCCCCCCGATCGTCGGAACCCCAATGCCGCCGATTAGTTTCTCCGACGATGCTCCGGCGATGGTGCCCCGACGAAGAAAAATGCGGCACCAACACATGCCTGAGCCTAGCATGTGCTGCCGCAACCCTCGGTCCGGTCCGATCTTAGACTGGGAATGAACTGCGTATGCTTAGATTGGGAATTAACTACGTATGCCTAAGTCAACCAATGAAATGAGCGTGCGGGCGCTCAGCCCCCAGAGGGGCGAGATGCGCAAGCCGGGCATCAGCTGGGTCCCCCTCTGCGTGCTACCGATCCTACTACCGTAACCCTCGGTCTGATCTAATCTTAGATTGGGAATGAATTTTGTATGCCTAAGCCAACCAACGAAACGACCGGGCGGGCGGGTGGGAACTATGCCGGCCAGAGAGACGGGATGCGCAAGCCATGGATTGATAGGGTGGTAGGTGGGTTTAGGCACATCTTCATATTTCTTCATGCCAATGCCATTTTTATGGGTTGTAAATTCATACAATGGTCCCTTAAGCCTTCACGTGAAGTTTCGTGGCAAGACGACTCGTTTTCTATTTCTCATGAGGGATAGGGGGCCAATATAAGGGCCAAGTACCAGCACCCATCGCACATCATGTGCGCACACCCCCTTTGACCCCCCCGATCACCGAAACCCTAATGCCGTCGGTTAGGTTCTCTAGCGATGCTTCGAGGATGATGCCCCGATGAAGAAAAATGCGACAGTAGCACATGCTCGAGCCCAGCATGTGCTGCTGCAACCCTCGGTCTGGCCCGATCTTAGACTAGGAATGAACTCCGTATGCTTGGACTGGGAATGAACTCCGTATGCCTAAGTCTACCCATGAAACAAGCGTGCGGGCACTCAACCGGCCAAAGGGGTGGGATGCATAAGCCGGGGATCGATTGGGTGGCCCTTTGCATGCTGTCGATCCTGCTGTCGCAACCCTCTGTTCGGTCTGATCTGAGACTGGGAATGAACTCCATATGCCTAAGCCAACTGATGAAATGAGCAAGCGGACGGGCGGACAGGCACTACGTCGGCCAGAGAGACGGGATTCGCAAGCTGTGGATCAATAGGGTGGTAGGTGGGTTTAGGCACATCTTCATATTGCTGCATGCCAATGCCATTTTTATGGCTTGTAAATTCATACAATGGTCCCTTAAGCCTTCACGTGAAGTTTCTTGGCAAGACGACTCGTTTTCTATTTTTCATGATTTTTGAAACTTTTTAGGGTTCGAGATTTTTAAAATTTTTTTGGAAGGAGTTTTGGCCCCAAACTTGGTAGACGTGATCCTTGTATTTTTGTTGGCATCCATAAAAAAATTCAGCTAAAAACTCAAAGTGTACAAGATTTTGTGGCCATTTGAAAAAAGTGTCCCCATTTCAGACACTTTAATGGCTACTGGCAGCAAACCTGTAAAATCTCAAATGCTTTTCAAGGGCTTGTGAGTTCTCGAGGTTTGATGAGGGATAGGGGGCCAATATAAGGGCCAAGTACCAGCACCCATCGCACATATGTGCGCACACCCCCCAGCCCCCATGATTGTCGGAACCCTAATGCCGCCAGACAGGTTCTCCGGCGATGCTCCGACGATGGTGCCTCGGTGAAGAAAAATGCAGCACCAGCACATGCCCGAGCCCAGCATGTGCTGCCGCAACCTTGGGTCTGGTCCAATCTTAGACTGGGAATGAACTTCGTATGCTTAGACTAGGAATGAACTCCGTATGCCTAAGTCAACCCACGAAATGAGCGTGCGGGCGCTCAGCCGGCCAAAGGGGCGGGATGCGCATGCCGGGGATCGGTTGGGTCCCCCTCTGTGTGCTTCGATCCTGCAGCCACAATCGTCAGTTCGGTCTGATCTGAGACTGGGAATGAACTCCGTATGCCTAAGCCAACCAACGAAAAGAGCGGGCGGGCGGGTGGGCACTACACGGGCCATTTCAGACACTTTAATGGCTACAGGCAACAAACCTGTAAAATCTTAAATGCTCTTTAAGGGGGTGTGAGTTCTCAAGGTTTGATGAGGGATAGAGGGCTAATATAAGGGCCAAGTACCAGCACCCATCGCACATCATGTGCGCACACCCCCCGGCCGCCCCGATAACCGAAACCCCAATGCCATCGATCAGGTTCTCCAGCGATGCTCCGACGATGGTGCCCTAGCGAGTAAAAATGCGACACAAGCACATGCCTGAGCCCAGCATGTGCGGTCGCAACCCTCGGTCCGGTTCGATCTTAGACTGGGAATGAACTCCGTATGCTTAGATTGGGAATGAACTCCGTATGCTTAAGTCAACCCATGAAATGAGCGTGTGGGCGCTCAGCCGACCAGAGGAGCGGGATGCACGAGCCAGGGATCAACCGGGTCCCCCTCTACATGCAGCCGATCCTGCTGCCGCAACCCTCGATCCGGTCTAATCTTAGACTGGGAGTGAACTCCGTATGCCCAAGCCAACCGACAGAACGAGCGGGCGGGCGGGCACTACGTCGGCCAGAGAGACGGGATGCGCAAATCGTGGATCTATAGCGTGGTAGGTGGGTTTAGGCACATCTTCATATTTCAGCGTGCCAATGCCATTTTTATGGCTTCTAAATTCATACAATGGTCCCTTAAGACTTCACATGAAGTTTCATGGCAAGACAACTCGTTTTCTATTTTTCACGAGTTTCAAAACTTTTTACGGTTCGACATTTTTTAAAATTTTTTCGGAAGGAGTTTTGGCCCCAAACTTGGTAGACGTGATCCTTGTATTTTTGTTGGCATGCACAAAAACAATCAGCTAAAAACACAAAGTGTACAAGATTTTCTGACCATTTGAAAAAAGTGTCCCCATTTCAGACACTTTAATGGCTACTGGCAGCAAACCTGTAAAATCTCAAATGCTCTTTAAGGGGGTGTGAGTTCTCAAGGTTTGATGAGGGATAGGGGCCCAAAATAAGGGCCAAGCTCCAGCACACATCACACATCATGTGCGCACACCCCCCCGGCCCCCCGATCGTCGGAACCCCAATGCCGCCGGTCAGGTTCTCCGGTGATGCTCAGACGATGGTGCCCCAGCGAAGAAAAATGCGGCACCAGGACAAGCTCGAGCCTAGCATGTGCCACCGTAACCCTCGGTCGGGTCTGATCTTAGACTGGGAATGAACTCTGTGTGCTTAAACTGGGAATGAACTCCGTATGCCTAAGTCAACCCCCGAAACGAGCGTATGGGTGCTCAGCCGGCCAGAGGGGCGGGATGCGCAAGCAGGGGATCGGCCAGTCCCCCTCTGTGTGCTATCGATCCTGCTGCCGCAACCCCTGGTCTGGTCTGATCTTAGACTAGGAATGAACCGTATGCGTAAGCCAACCGACGAAAGGAGCGGGCGGCCGGACGGACGGGCGGGCACTATTCCGCCTAGAGAGACGGGATTCGCAAGTTGTGGATCGATAGGGTGGTAGGTGGTTTTGGCACATCTTCATATTTCTGCGTGCCGATGCCATTTTTACTTCTTGTAAATTCATACAATGGTCCCTTAAGCCTTCACGTGAAGTTTCATGGCAAGACGACTCGTTTTCTATTTTCACGATTTTCAAAACTTTTTACGGTTCGAGATTTTTTAAAATTTTTCGGAAGGGGTTTTGGCCCCAAACTTGGTAGACATGATCCTTGTATTTTTGTTGGCATGCACAAAAAAATTTAGTTAAAACTCGAAGTGTACAAGATTTTGTGACCATTTGAAAAAAATGTCCCCATTTCAGACACTTTAATGGCTACTGGCAACAAAGCTGTAAAATCTCAAATGCTCTTTAAGGGGGTGTGAGTTCTCAAGGTTTGATAAGGGATAGGGGGCTAATATAAGGGCCAAGTACCAGCACCCATCGCACATCATGTGCGCACACCCCCCGGCCCCCTGATCACCGAAAACCACATGTCGCAGGTCAGGTTCTCCGGCGATGCTCCAACGATGGTGCCCCAGTGAAGAAAATTATGGCACCAGCACATGCCCGAGACCAATATGTGCTGCCGTAACCCTCGGTCCGGTTCGATCTTAGACTGGCAATGAACTCTATATGCTTAGATTGGGAATGAACTCCGTATGCCTAAGTCATCCCACGAAACGAGCGTGCGGGAGCTCAGCCAGCCAGAGGGGTGGGATGCACAAGTCGAGGATCAGCCGGGTCCCCCTTTGCGTACTGTCAATCCTGCTGCCACAACCCTCAGTCTGATCTAATCTTAGACTGGGAATAAACTCCGTATGCCTAAGCCAACCGACGAAACGAGCGGGCGGGCGGGCACAACGTTGGCCAGAGAGACAGGATGCGCAAGCCGTGCATCGATAGGGTGGTAGGTGGGTTTAGGCACATCTTCATATTTCTATGTGCCAATGCCATTTTTATGGCTTGTAAATTCATACAATGGTCCCTTAAGCCTTCACGTGAAGTTTCATGGCAAGACGACTCGTTTTCTATTTTTCATGATTTTTGAAACTTTTTACGGTTCAGGATTTTTTAAAATTCTTTCGACATGATTTTTGGCCCTGAACTTGGTAGACGTGATCCTTGTATTTTTTTTGGCATGCACAAAAAAATTCAGCTAAAAACTTGAAGTGTACAAGATTTTGTGACCATTTGAAAAAAGTGTCCCCATTTCAGACACTTTAATGGCTACTGGCAGCAAACCTGTAAAATCTCAAATGCTCTTTAAGGGGGTGTGAGTTCTGGAGGTTTGATGAGGGATAGGGGGCCAATATAAGGGCCAAGTACCAGCACCAATCGCACATCATGTGCGCACACCCCCCGGCCCCCCGGATCGCTAGAACCCCAATGCCACCGATCAGGTTCTCTGACGATGCTCCGACGATGGTGCCTCGACGAAGAAAAATGCAGCACCAGCACATGCCCGAGCCCAGCATGTGCTACCGCAGCCCTCGGTCTAGTCCGATCTTAGACTGGGAATGAACTCCGTATGGTTCGACTGGGAATTAACTCTGTATGCCTAAGTCAACTCACGAAACGAGCGTGCGGGCACTCAACCGGCCAGAGGGGCGGGATGCGCAAGCCCGGGATCGGTCGGGTCCCTTTCTATGTGCTTTCGATCCTACTGCCACAACCCTCGGTCTGGTCCAATCTTAGACTGGGAATGAACTCCGTATGCGTAAGCCAACCGACAAAATGAACGGACGGGCGGGCAGGCGGGCACTACGTCGGCCAGAAAGACGGGATGCGCAAGCCGTGGATCAATAGGGTGCTAGGTGGGTTTAGGCACATCTTCAAATTTTTGCATGCCAATGCCATTTTTATGGCTTGTACATTCATACAATGGTCCCTTAAGCCTTCACGTGAAGTTTTAATGGCAAGATGACTCGTTTTCTATTTTTCACGATTTTCAAAACTTTTTGCAGTTCGAGATTTTTTAAAATTTTTTTGAAAGGAGTTTTGGCCCCAAACTTGGTAGATGTGATCCTTGTATTTTTTTTGGTATGCTCAAAAAAATTCAGCTAAAAACTCGAAGTGTACAAGATTTTGTGATCATTTGAAAAAAGTGTCCCCATTTCAGACACTTTAATGGCTACTGGCAGCAAACCTGTAAAATCTCAAGTGCTCTTTAAGGGGTGTGAGTTCTCGAGGTCTGATGAGGGATAGGGGGCCAATATAAGGGCCAAGTACCAGCACCCATTGCACATCATGTGCGCACACCCCCCCGGCCCCCCCGATTATCGAAACCGTAATGCTGCCGATAAGGTTCTTCGACGATGCTCCAACGGTGGTGCCCCGACGAAGATAAATGCTGCACCAGCACATGCCTAAGCCCAGCATGTGCTGTCGTAACCCTCGGTCTGATCCAATCATGGACTGGGAATGAACTCCATATGCTTAGACTGGGAATGAACTCGGTATGCTTAAGTCAACCCACGAAATTAGAGTGCGGGCACTCAGCCTGCCAGAGGGGTGGGATACGCAACCCAGGGATCGATCGGGTTCCCCTTTGCGTGCTGCCGATCCTGCTGGCGCAACCCTCAGTCTGATGCAATCTTAGAATGGGAATGAACTCCGTATGCCTAAGCCAACTGATGAAATGAGCGGGCAGGTGGGCACTATACCGACCGTAGAGGAAGGATGCGCAAGCCGTGGATCAATAGGGTGGTAGGTGGGTTTAGGCACATCTTCATATTTTTGTGTGCCAATGCCATTTTTATGGTTTGTAAATTCATACAATGGTCCCTTAAGCCTTCACGTTAAGTTTCATGGCAAGACGACTCGTTTTCTATTTTTCATGATTTTTGAAACTTTTTACGGTTCGAGATTTTTTAAAATTTTTTCGAAAGGAGTATTGGCCCCAAACTTGGTAGACGTTATCATTGTATTTTTGTTGGTAGGCACAAAACAGTTCAGCTAAAAACTCAAAGTGTACAAGATTGTTTGACCATTTGAGAAAAGTGTCCCCATTTCAGACACTTTAGTGGCTACTAGCAGCAAACCTGTAAAATCTCAAATGCTCTTTAAGGGGGTGTGAGTTCTCGAGGTTTAATGAAGGATAGGAGGCCATTATAAGAGCCAAGTACCAGCACCCATCACACATCATGTGCGCACACCCCCCTGACCCATGAAACGAGCGTGCGGGCCCTCAGTCGGCCAGAGGGGCGGGATGCGCAAGCCGAGGACCGACCAGTCAGGTTCTCCAGTGATGCTTCGACGAAGAAAAATGCTGCACCAGCACATGCCCGAGCCCAGCAAGTGCTGCCGCAACCCTTGGTCTGGTCCGATCTTACACTGGGAATGAACTCCATATGATTAGACTGGGAATGAACTCCGTATCCCTAAGTCAGCCCATGAAAAGAGCGTGCTGGCGCTCAGCCGGCCAGAGGGGCGAGACGAGTAAGTAGGGGATCGGTCGGGTCCCCCTCTGCGTGCTGCCGATCTTGCTGCCGCAACCCTCAGCCTGGTCTGATCTTAGACTGGGAATGAACTCCGTATGCCTAAGCCAACCGACGAAACGAGCAGGCGGGCGGGCGGGCACTTCGCCGGCCAGAGAGACAGGATGCGCAAGCTGTGGATCGATAGGGTGGTAGGTGGGTTTGGGAACATCTTCATATTTCTGCATGCCAATGCCATTTTTATGGCTTCTAAATTCATACAATGGTCCTTGAAGCCTTCACATGAAGTTTCATGGCAAGACGACTCGTTTTCTATTTTTCATGATTTTTGAAACTTTTTGCGGTTCGGGATTTTTTAAAATTTTTTTTGAAGGGGTTTTGGCCCCAAACTTGGTAGACATGATCCTTGTATTTTTTTTGGCATGTACAAAAAAATTCAGCCTAAAACTCGAAGTGTACAAGATTTTGTGACCATTTGAAAAAAGTGTCCCCATTTCAGACACTTTAATGGCTACTGGCAGCAAACCTGTAAAATCTCAAAATGCTCTTTAAGGGGGTATGATTTCTCGAGGTTTGATGAGGGATAGGGGGCCAATATAAGGGCCAAGTACCAGCACTCATCTCACATCATGTGCGCACACCCCCCACCCCCTCGATCTCCGGAACCCAATGCCGTCAGTCAGGTTCACCGACGATGCTCCGGCAAAGAAAAATGCGACACCAGCACATGCTTGAGCCCAACATGTGCTGTCGCAACCATTGGTCCGATCAAATCTTAGACTGGGAATGAACTCCATATGCTTAGACTGGGAATGAACTCCGTATCCCTAAGTCAACTCACGAAACAAGCGTGCGGGCGCTCAGTTGGCCAGAAGGGCGGGATGCGCAAGCCGAGGATCGGCCTGGTCCCCCTCTGCATGCTGCCGATCCTGCTGCCGCAACCCTCAGTCTGGTCTGATCTTAGACTAGGAATGAACTCCGTATGCCTAAGCCGACCGATGAAACAAACGGGTGGGCGAGCGGGCGGGCACTATGCCGGCCAGAAAGACGGGATGCGCAAACCGTGGATCGATAGGGTGGTAGGTGGGTTTAGGCACATCTTCATATTTCTACACGCCAATGCCATTTTTAAGGCTTGTAAATTCATACAATGGTCCTTTAAGCCTTCACATGAAGTTTCATGGCGAGACGACTCGTTTTCTATTTTTCTTGATTTTTGAAACTTTTTACGGTTCGAGATTTTTTAAAATTCTTTTGGAAGGAGTTTTAGCCCCAAACTAGGTAGACGTGCTCATTGTATTTTTTTTGGTATGCACAAAAAAATTCAACTAAAAACTCGCAGTGTACAAGATTTTGTGACCATTTGAAAAAAGTGTCCCCATTCAAGACACTTTAATGGCTACTGGCAGCAAACCTGTAAAATCTCAAATGCTCTTTAAGAGGGTGTGAGATCTTGAGGTTTGATGAGGGATAAGGGACCAATATAAGGGCCAAGTACCAGCACCCAATGCCACCGGTCAGGTTCTCCGGTGATGCTCGGGCGATGGTGCCCCGACGAAGAAAAATACGGCACTAGCACATGCCCGAGCCCAGCATGTGCCACCGTAACCCTCGGTCCGGTGTGATCTTAGACTGGGAATGAACTCTGCATGCCTAAGTCAACCCACAAAACGAGCGTGCGGGTGCTCAGTCGGCCAGAGGGGTAGGATGCGTAAGCCGGGGATCGACCGGGTCCCCTCTGAGTGCTGTCGATCCTGCTGCCGCAACCCTTGGTCTGGTCTAATCTTAGTTTGGGAATGAACTGCGTATGCCTAAGCCAACCGATGAAACGAGCGGGCGGGTGGGTGGGCGGGCAGGCACTACGTCGGCCAGAGAGACGGGATGTACAAGCCGTGAATCGATAGGGTGGTAGGTTGGTTAAGGCACATCTTCATATTTCTATGTGGCAATGCCATTTTTATGGATTGTAAATTCATACAATGGTCCCTTAAGCCTTCACGCGACGTTTCATGGCAAGACGACTCGTTTTCTATTTTTCATGATTTTTGAAACTTTTTGCGGTTCGACATTTTTTAAAATTTTTTCGGAAGGATTTTTGCCCGCAAACTTGATTGCCGTGATCCTTGTATTTTTGTTGGCAAGCACAAAAAATTTCAACTAAAAACTCGAAGTGTACAAGATTTTTTGACCATTTGAAAAAAGTGTCCCCATTTCAGACACTTTAATGGCTACTGGCAGCAAACCTGTAAAATCTCAAATGCTCTTTAAGGGGGTGTGAGTTCTCGAGGTTTGATGAATGATAGGGGGCCAATATAAGGGCCAAGTACCAGCACCCATCACACATGATGTGCGCACACCCCCCTCGGCCCCCCCGATCGTCGGAATGCCAATACCGCTGGTCAGGTTCTCTGTCGATGCTCCGGTGATGGTGCACCGATGAAGAAAAATATGGTACCAGCAAATGCCCAAGCCCAGCATGTGCTGCCGCAACCTTCGGTCCAGTCCGATATCAGACTGGGAATGAACTGCGTATGCATAGCCTGGGAATGAACTCCGTATGCCTAAGTCAACCCATGAAACAAGTGTGTGGGCGCTCAGTCGGTCAGAGGGGCGGGTTGCGTAAGCCGGGGATCGATCGGGTCCCCCTCTGCGTGCTGCCGCAACCCTCGGTCCGGTCCAATCTTAGACTGGGAATGAACTCCGTATGCTTAGACTGGGAATGAACTCCGTATGCCTAAGTCAACCAAAGAAACGAGCGTGCGGGCTCTCAGCCGGCCAGAGGGGTGGGATGCGCAAGCCGGGGATCGATCGAGTCCCCCTCTACGTGCTACCACAACCCTCGATCCGGTCCGATCTTAGACTGGGAATACACTTCGTATGCTTAGACTAGGAATGAACTCAGTATGCCTAAGTCAACACACGAAACGAGCGACGGGCCCTCAGCCGGCCAGAGGGGTGGGATGTGCAAGCCGGGTATCGATCGGGTCCCCCTCTTCGTGCTACCAATCCTGCTGCCACAACCCTCAGTTCGGTCCGATCTTAGACTGCTACAACCAACGAAATGAACGGGCGGGCGGGCACTATGCCGGCTAGAGAGACGGGATGCGCAAGCTGTGGATCGATAGGGTGGTCGGTGGGTTTAGGCACATCTTCATATTTCTGCATGCCAATGCCATTTTTATGGCTTGTAAATTCATAGAATGGTCCCTTAAGCCTTCACGTGAAGTTTCATGGCAAGACGACTCGTTTTCTATTTTTCATGATTTTTTAAACTTTTTACGGTTTGACATTTTTTAAAATTTTTTCGAAAGGAGTTTTGGCCCCAAACTTGGTAGACGTAATCCTTGTATTTTTGTTGACATGCACAAAAAAATTCAGCTAAAAACTCAAAGTGTACAAGATTTTGTAACCATTTGAAAAACGTGTCCCTATTTCAGACACTTTAATGGCTACTGGCAGCAAACTTGTAAAATCTCAAATGCTCTTTAAAGGGGTGTGAGTTCTCGAGGTTTGATGAGGGATAGGGGGCCAATATAAGGGCCAAGTACCAGCACCCATCGCACATCATGTGCGCACACCGCCCGGCCCCCTCGATCGTCGAAACCCCAATGCCGTCGGTCAGGTTCTCCAGCGATGCTCCAGCGATGGTGCCCCGACGAAGAAAAATGCGGCACCAATAGATGCCCGAGCCCAGCATGTGCTGTCGCAACCTTCGGTCCGGTCGAATCTTAGACTAGGAATGAACTCCGTATGCTGAGACTGGGAATGAACTCCGTATGCCTAAGTCAACTCACAAAACGAGCGTGTGGGCGCTCAGCCGGCCAGAGGGGCAGAATGCGCAAGCTGGGGATCGATCGGGTCCCCCTCTGCATGCTGCCAATCTTACTGCCGCAACCCTTGGTTTGGTCTGATCTTAGACTGGGAATAAACTCTGTATGCCTAAGCCAACCGACGAAACGAACGGGCGGGCGGGCTGGCAGGCACTACGCCGACCAGAGAGACGGGATGCGTAAGCCGTGGATCGATAGGGTGGTAGGTTGGTTTAGGCACATCTTCATATTTCTATGTGCCAATGCCATTTTTATGGATTGTAAATTCATACAATGGTCCCTTAAGCCTTCACGCAAAGTTTCATAGCAAGACGACTCGTTTTCTATTTTTCATGATTTTCGAAACTTTTTACGATTCGGCATTTTTTAAAATTTTTTCAGAAGGAGTTTTGGCTATAAACTTGGTAGGCGTGATCCTTGTATTTTTTTTGGCATGCATAAAAAAATTCAGCTAAAAACTCAAAGCATACAAGATTTTGTGACCATTTGAAAAAAGTGCCCCCATTTCAGACACTTTAATGGCTACTGGCAGCAAACTTGTAAAATCTCAAATGCTCTTTAAGGGGGTGTGGGTTCTCAAGGTTTGATGAGGGATACGGGCCCAATATAGGGGCCAAGTACCAGCACCCATCGCACATCATGTGCGCACACCCCCAGCCCCTCCGATCGTCGGAACCCCAATGCCGTTGGTCAGGTTCTCCGACGATACTTCGGCAATGGTGCCCCGGTGAAGAAAAATGCGGCACCAGCACATGCCCGAGCCCAACATGTGCTGCCGCAACCTTTGGTCTAGTCCGATCTTAGACTGGGAATGAACTCCGTATGCTTAGACTGCGAATGAACTCCGTATGCCTAAGTCAACCCATGAAACGAGCGTGTGGGCACTCAGTCGGCCAGAGGGGCAGAATGCCCAACCTGGGGATCGACCGGGTCCCCCTCTGTGTGCTGCCGATCCTGTTGCCACAACCTTCGGTCCGGTCTGATATTAGACTGGGAATGAACTCCGTATGCCTAAGCCAATCGACGAATGGAGCGGGCGGGCGGACGGGCAGGCACTACGTCGGCCAGAGAGACGGGATGCGCAAGCCGTGGATAGATCGGGTGGTAGGTGGGTTTAGGCACATCTTCATATTTTTGCATGCCAATGCCATTTTTATGGATTGTAAATTCATACAATGGTCCCTTAAGCCTTCACGCGAAGTTTCATGGCAAGACGACTCGTTTTTTATTTTTCACGATTTTCAAAACTTTTTACGATTCGGCATTTTTCAAATTTTTTTAGAAGGAGTTTTGGCTGCAAACTTGGTAGACGTGATCCTTGTATTTTTGTTGGCATGCACAAAAAAATTCAGCTAAAAACTCGAAGTGTACAAGATTTTGTGACCATTTGAAAAAAGTGTCCCCATTTCAGACACTTTAATGGCTACTGGCAGCAAACCTGTAAAATCTCAAATGCTCTTTAAGGGGGTGTGAGTTCTCAAGGTTTGATGAGGGATAGGGGCCCAATATATGGGCCAAGTACCAGCACCCATCGCACATCATGTGCGCACACCCCCCCGGCCCTTCCGATCGTCGGAACCCCAAAGCCTTCGGTCAGGTTCTCCGACGATGCTTCGGCAATGGTACCCCGACGAAGAAAAATGTGGCAGCAGCACATGCCCGAGCCTAGCATGTGCTACCGCAACCTTCGGTCCGGTCTGATCTTAGACTGGGAATGAACTCTGTATGCTTAGACTGGGAATGAACTCCGTATGCTTAGACTGGGAATGAACTCCGTATGCCTAAGTCAACCCACGAAACGAGCGTGTGGGCGCTCAGTCGGCTAGAGGGGCAGAATATGCAAGCCGGGGATCGACCGGGTCCCTCTCTGCATGTTGCCGATCCTGCTACGGCAACCCTCGATCTGGTCCGATCTTAGACTGGGAATAAACTCCGTATGCCTAAGCCAATCGAACAAACGAGCGGGCGGGCGGGCGGGCAGGCAGGCACTATACCGACCAAAGAGACGGGATCGCAAGTCGTGGATCGATGGGGTGGTAGGTTGGTTTAGGCACATCTTCATATTTCTATGTGCCAATGCCATTTTTATGGATTGTAAATTCATAAAATGGTCCCTTAAGCCTTCACGTGAAGTTTCATGGCAAGACAACTCGTTTTCTATTTTTCACGATTTTCGGAACTTTTTATGATTCGGCATTTTTTAAAATTTTTTCAGAAGGAGTTTTGGCTATAAACTTGGTAGGCGTGATCCTTGTATTTTTGTTGGGATGCATAAAAAAATTCAGCTAAAAACTCGAAGCGTACAAGATTTTGTGACCATTTGAAAAAAGTGCCCCCATTTCAGACACTTTAATGGCTACTAGCAGCAAACTTGTAAAATCTCAAATGCTCTTTAAGGGGGTGTGGGTTCTCGAGGTTTGATGAGGGATACGGGCCCAATATAGGGGCCAAGTACCAGCACCCATCGCACATCATGTGCGCACACCCCCAGCCCCTCCGATCGTCGGAACCCCAATGCCGTTGGTCAGGTTCTCCGACGATACTTCGACAATGGTGCCTCGGTGAAGAAAAATGCGGCACCAGCACATGCCCGAGCCCAACATGTGCTGCCACAACCTTTGGTCTAGTTCGATCTTAGACTGGGAATGAACTCCGTATGCTTAGACTGGGAATGAACTCCGTATGCGTAGACTGCGAATGAACTCCGTATGCCTAAGTCAACCCATAAAACGGGCGTGTGGGCACTCAGTTGGCCAGAGGGGCAGAATGCGCAACCTGGGGATCGACCGGGTCCCCCTCTGTGTGTTGCCGATCCTATTGCCACAACCTTCGGTCCGTTCTGATATTAGACTGGGAATGAACTCCGTATGCCTAAGCCAATCGACGAATGGAGCGGGCGGGCAGGCACTACGTCGGCCAGAGAGACGGGATGCGCAAGCCATGGATAGATCGGGTGGTAGGTGGGTTTAGGGACATCTTCATATTTTTGCATGCCAATGCCATTTTTATGGATTGTAAATTCATACAATGGTCCCTTAAGCCTTCACGCGAAGTTTCATGGCAAGACGACTCGTTTTCTATTTTTCATGATTTTCAAAACTTTTTACGATTTGGCATTTTTTTCAAATTTTTTCAGAAGGAGTTTTGGCTGCAAACTTGGTAGACGTGATCCTTGTATTTTTGTTGGCATGCACAAAAAAATTCAGCTAAAAACTCGAAGTGTACAAGATTTTGTGACCATTTGAAAAAAGTGCCCCCATTTCAGACACTTTAATGGCTACTGGCAGCAAACCTGTAAAATCTCAAATGCTCTTTAAGGGGGTGTGAGTTCTCAAGGTTTGATGAGGGATAGGGGCCCAATATATGGGCCAAGTACCAGCACCCATCGCACATCATGTGCGCACACCCCCCCGGCCCTTCCGATCGTCGAAACCCCAAAGCCGTCGATCAGGTTCTCCGACGATGCTTCGGCAATGGTGCCCCGACGAAGAAAAATGTGGCAGCAGCACATGCCCGAGCCTAGCATGTGCTACCGCAACCTTCGGTCCAGTCTGATCTTAGACTGGGAATGAACTCCGTATGCCTAAGTCAACCCACGAAACGAGCGTATGGGCGCTCAGCCGGCCAGAGGGGCAGAATATGCAAGCCGGGGATCGACCGGGTCCCTCTCTGCGTGTTGCCGATCCTGCTACGGCAACCCTCAGTCTGGTCCGATCTTAGACTGGGAATAAACTTCGTATGCCTAAGCCAACCGAACAAACGAGCGGGCGGGCGGGCGGGCAGGTAGGCACTATGCCGACCAGAGAGACGGGATCGCAAGCCGTGGATCGATGGGGTGGTAGGTTGGTTTAGGCACATCTTCATATTTCTACATGCCAATGCCATTTCTATGGATTGTAAATTCATACAATGGTCCCTTAAGCCTTCACGCGAAGTTTCATGGCAAGACGACTCGTTTTCTATTTTTCACGATTTTTGAAACTTTTTACGATTCGGCATTTTTTAAAATTTTTTCAGAAGGAGTTTTGGCTACAAACTTGGTAGGCATGATCCTTGTATTTTTTTTGGCATGCATAAAAAAATTCAGCTAAAAACTCGAAGCGTACAAGATTTTGTGACCATTTGAAAAAAGTGCCCCCATTTCAGACACTTTAATAGCTACTCGCAGCAAACCTGTAAAATCTCAAATGCTCTTTAAGAGGGTGTGAGTTCTCGAGGTTTGATGAGGGATAGGGGCCCAATATATGGGCCAAGTACCAGCACCCATCGCACATCATGTGCCACACCACCCCGGCCCTCCGATCGTCGGAACCCCAATACCGTCGGTCAGGTTCTCCGATGATGCTTCGACAATGGTGCCCCGACGAAGAAAAATACGGCACGAGCACATGCCCAAGCCCAGCATGTGCTACCGTAACCCTCGGTCTGGTCTGATCTTAGACTGGGAATGAACTCCATATGCCTAAGTCAACCCACGAAACAAGCGTACGGGCGCTCAGCCGGCCAGAGGGGCGGGATGCACAAGTCAGAGATCGATCTGGTCCCCCTCTGCGTGCTGCCGATGCTGCTGCCGTAACCCTCGGTCTGGTTTGAACTTAGACTAGGAATGAACTCTGTATGCCTAAGCAACTGACGAAATGAGCGGGCAGGCGGGCGGGCGGGCAAGCACTACGCCGGCCAGAGAGACGGGATGCGCAAGCCGTGCATAGATCGGGTGGTAGGTGGGTTTAGGTACATGTTCATATTTTTGCATGCCAATGCCATTTTTATGGCTTGTAAATTCATACAATGGTCCCTTAAGCCTTCACGTGAAGTTTCATGGCAAGACGACTCGTTTTCTATTTTTCACGATTTTTGAAACTTTTTGCAGTTGGGGATTTTTGAAAATTTTTTTGGAAGGAGTTTTGGCCCCAAACTTGGTAGACGTGATCCTTTTATTTTTTTTGGCATGGACAAAAAAATCAGTGAAAAACTTGAAGTGTACAAGATTTTGTGACCATTTGAAAAAAGTGTCCCCATTTCAGACACTTTAATGGCTACTGGCAGCAAACCTGTAAAATCTCAAAAGCTCTTTAGGGGGGTGTGAATTCTTGAGGTTTGATGAGGGATAGGGGCCCATTATAAGGGCCAAGTACCAGCACCCATCGCACATCATGTGCGCATACCCCCCGGCCCCTCTGATCGTCGGAATCCCAATGCCACCATTCAGGTTCTCCGACGATGCTCCAGCAATGGTGCCCTGGCGAAGAAAAATACGACACCAGCACATGCCCGAGCCCAGCATGTGCTGTTGCAACCCTCGGTCTGGTCCGATCTTAGACTGGGAAAGAACTCCACATGCCTAAGTCAACCCACGAAACGAGCGTGTGGGCGCTCAGTCGGCCAAAGGGGCGGAATGCACAATCCGAAGATCGGTGGGGTTCCCCTCTGCGTGCTGCCGATGCTGCTGCCGTAACCCTCAGTCTAGTTTGATCTTAGACTGGGAATGAACTCTGTATGCCTAAGCAACTGACGAAATGAGCGGGCGGGTAGGCGGGCGAGCACTACGCCGGCCAGAGAGACGGGATGCGCAAGCCGTGGATAGATCAGGTGGTAGGTGGGTTTAGGCACATCTTCATATTTTTGCATGCCGATGCCATTTTTATGGCTTGTAAATTCATACAATGGTCCCTTAAGCCTTCACGTGAAGTTTCATGGCAAGATGACTCATTTTCTATTTTTCACGATTTTTGAAACTTTTTGCGATTGGGGATTTTTTAAAAATTTTTCGGAAGGAGTTTGGCCCCAAACTTGGTAGACGTGATCCTTGTATTTTTGTTGGCATGCATACAAAAATTCAGCTAAAAACTCGAAGTGTACAAGATTTTGTGACCATTTGAAAAAAGTGTCCCCATTTTAGACACTTTAATCGCTACTGGCAGCAAACTTGTAAAATCTCAAATGCTCTTTTTAAGAGGGTGTGAGTTCTCGAGTTTTGATGAGGGATAGGGGGCCAATATAAGGGCTAAGTACCAGCACCCACCGAACATCATGTGCGCACACCCCCCAGCCCCCCGATCGTCGGAACCCCAATGCTGTCGGTCAGGTTCTCCGGCGATGCTCCGACGTTGGTGCCCCGACGAAGAAAATTGTGGCACCAGCACATGCTTGAGCCCAGTATGTGCTACCGCAACCCTCGGTCCGATCTGATCTTAGACTGGAAATGAACTCCGTATGCTTAGACTGGGAATGAACTCCGTATGCTTAGACTGGGAATGAACTCTGTATGCCTAAGTCAACCCACGAAATGAGTGTGCGGGCGCTCAACCGGCCAGAGGGGCAGGATGTGCAAGTCGGGGATCGATCGGGTACCCCTCTTCGTACTGCCCATCCAGCAGTCGCAACCCTTGATCCGATCTAATCTTAGACTGGGATGAACTCCGTATGCATAAGCCAACTGATGAAACGAACGAGAAGGCAGGCGGGCGAGCGGGCACTACGCCAGCCATAGAGACGGGATGCGCAAGCCATGGATCGATAGGGTGGTAGGTGGGTTTAGGCACATCTTCATATTTCTGCGTGCCAATGCCATTTTTATGGCTTGTAAATTCATACAATGGTTCCTTAAGCCTTCACGTGAAGTTTCATGGCAAGACGACTTGTTTTCTATTTTTCATGATTTTGGAAACTTTTTACGGTTCGGAATTTTTGAAAAATTTTTTGGAATAAGTTTTGGCCCCAAACTTGGTAGACGTAATCCTTGTATTTTTGTTGGCATGCAGAAAAAAATTCAGCTAAAAACTCAAAGTGTACAAGATTTTGTGGCCATTTGAAAAAAATGTCCCCATTTCAAACACTTTAATGGCTACTGGTAGCAAACCTGTAAAATCTCAAATGCTCTTTAAGGGCGTGTGAGTTCTCGAGGTTTGATGAGGGATAGGGGGCCAATATAAGGGCTATGTAACAGCACCCATCGCACATCATGTACGCACACCCCCCGGCCCCCCGATCGTCGGAACCCCAATGCCGTCGGTCAGGTTCTCCGGCGATGCTCCAACGATGGTGCCCCGACGAAGAAAAATGCGGCACCATCACATGCCCCAGCCCAGCATGTGCTATCGCAACCCTCGTTCCAGTTCAATCCTAGACTGGGAATGAACTCCGTATGCTTAGACTGGGAATGAACTCCGTATGACTAAGTCAACCCATGAAACGAGCGTGCGACGCTCAGCCAGCCAGAGGGGCGGGATGCGCAAGCCAGGGATCGGTTGGGTCCCCCTCTACGTGCTGTCGATCCTACTACCACAACCCTCGGTCCAGTTTGATCTTAGACAGGGAATGAACTCCGTATGCCTAAGCCAATCGATGAAACGAGCGGGCGCGCGAGCGGACGGGCACTACGCAGGCCAGAGAGGCGGGATGCGCAAGCCGTGGATCGATAGAGTGGTAGGTGGGTTTAGGCACATCTTCATATTTCTGTGTGCCAATGCCATTTTTATGGCTTGTAAATTCATACAATGGTCCCGTAAGCCTTCACGTGAAGTTTCATGGCAAGATGACTCGTTTTCTATTTTTCATGATTTTTGAAACTTTTTATGGTTTGAGATTTTTTAAAATTTTTTCGGATGGTGTTTTGGCCCCAAACTTGGTAGATGTGATCCCTGTATTTTTATTGGCATGCACAAAAATTTAGCTAAAAACTCGAAGTGTACAAGATTTTGTGACCATTTGAAAAAAGTGTCCCCATTTCTGACACTTTAGTGGCTACTGGCAGCAAACCTGTAAAATCTCAAATGCTCTTTAAGGTGGTGTGAGTTCTCAAGGTTTGATGAGGGATAGGGGGCCAATATAAGGGCCAAGTACCAGCACCCAACACACATCATGCGCACACACCCCCCGTCCCCTCGATCGTTGGAACCCCAATGCTGCCGGTCAGGTTCTCCGGTGATGGTGCCCCAGCAAAGAAAAATTCGGCACCAGCACATGCTCGAGCCCAGCATGTGCTGTTGCAACCCTCAGTTCGGTCTGATCTTAGAGTGGGAATGAACTCTGTATGCTTAGACTGGGAATGAACTCCGTAAGCCTAAGTGAACCCATGAAATGAGTGTGTGGGCGCTCAGCCAACCAGAGGGGAAGGATGTGCAAGCCGGTGATTGGTTGGGTCCCCCTCTGCATGCTGCCGATCCTACTACCACAACCCTCGGTCCAGTCCGATCTTAGACTGGGAATGAACTCCATATGCCTAAACCAACCGACGAAACGAGCAAGCGCACGGGCGTGCGGGCACTACGTCTGCCAGAGAGACGGGATGCGCAAGCCGTGGATTAATAGGGTGGTAGGTGGGTTTAGGCACATCTTCATATTTCTACGTGCCAATGCCATTTTTATGGCTTGTAAATTTGTACAATGGTCCCTTAAGCCTTCACGTGAAGTTTCATGGCAAGACGACTCGTTTTCTATTTTTCACGATTTTGGAAACTTTTTACGGTTCAAGATTTTTTAAAATTTTTTCAGAAGGATTTTTGGCCCGAAACTTAGTAGTCGTGATCCTTGTATTTTTTTTGTCTTGCGCAAAAAAATTCAGCTAAAAAATCGAAGTGTACAACATTTTGTGACCATTTGAAAAAAGTGTCCCCATTTCAGAAACTTTAATGGCTACTGGCAGCAAACCTGTAAAATCTAAAATGCTCTTTAAGGGGGTGTGAGTTCTCGAGGTTTGATGAGGGATAAGGGGTCAATATAAGGGCCAAGTACCGGCACCCATCGCACATCATCTGCGCACACCCCCCGGCCCCCCCGATCGTCGGAACCCCAATGTCGTCGGTTAGGTCCTCTGATGATGGTGCCCCGGTAAAGAAAAATGCGGTACCAGCACATACCCGAGCCCAGCATGTGCTGCCATAACCCTCGGTCTAATTCAATCTTCGACTGGGAATGAACTCTGTATGCTTAGACTAGGAATGAACTCCGTATGCCTAAGTCAACCCACGAAACGAGCGCGCGGGTGTTCAGCCGGCCAGAGGGGCGGGATGCGCAAGCCAGGGATCGGTCGGGTCCCTCTCTACGTGCTGTCGATCTTGCTGCCACAACCCTCGGTCTAGTTTGATCTTATACTGGGAATGAACTCCGTATGCCTAAGCCAACCGATGAAACGAGCAGGCGGACGGGCGGGCGGGCACTACGCCGGCTAGAGAAACGGGATGCGCAAGCTGTGGATCGATAGGGTGGTAGGTGGGTTTAGGCACATCTTCATATTTCTGCCTGCCAATGCCATTTTTATGGCTTGTAAATTCATACAATGGTCCCTTAAGCCTTCACGTTAAGTTTCATGGCAAGACGACTCGTTTTCTATTTTTCACGATTTTTCAAACTTTTTGCGGTTCGGGATTTTTTAAAATTTTTTTGGAAAGAGTTTTGGCCCCAAACTTGGTAGACTTGATCCTTGTATTTTTTTTGGCATGCACAAAAAAATTCAACTAAAAACTCTAAGTGTACAAGATTTTGTGACCATTTGAAAAAAGTGTCCCCATTTTAGACACTTTAATGGCTACTTGTAGCAAACCTATAAAATCTCAAATGCTCTTTGAGGGGGTGTGAGTTCTCGAGGGTTGATGAGGGATAGGGGGCCAATATAAGGGCCAAGTCCCAGCACCCATCGCACATCATGTGTGCACACCCCCCCGACCCCCCCGATTTTCGGAACCCCAATGCCGCCAGTCAGGTTCTCCGGTGATGCTCCAGCGATGGTGCCCCGACGAAGAAAAATGCGACACCAGCACATGCCCGAGCCCAGCATCTGCTGCCATAACCCTCGGTCTGGTCCGATCTTAGACTGGGAATGAACTCCGTATGCCTAAGTCAACCCACGAAAGGAGTGTGCGGGCGCTCAACTGGCCAAAGGGGCGGGATACGCAAGCCGGGGATCGGTCGGGTCCCCCTCTGCATGCTGCCGATCTTGCTATGGCAACCCTCGGTCTGGTCCGATCTTAGACTGGGAATGAACTTCGTATGCCTAAGCCAACTGACGAAACGAGTGGGCAAGCGGACGGGAGGGCACTCTACCGGCCAGAAAGGCGAGATGCGCAAGCCGTGGATCGATAGGGTGGTAGGTGGGTTTAGGCACATCTTCATATTTCTACATGCCAATGCCATTTTTATGGCTTGTAAATTCATCCGATGGTCCCTTAAGCCTTCACGTGAAGTTTCATGGCAAGACGACTCGTTTTCTATTTTTCATGATTTTTGAAACTTTTTACGATTCGGGATTTCTTTAAATTTTTTTGGAAGGAGTTTTGGCCCTGAACTTGGTAGATACGATCCTTGTATTTTTGTTGGGATGCACAAAACAATTCGGCTAAAAACTCAAGGTGTACAAGATTTTGTGACCATTGGAAAAAAGTGTCCCCATTTCAGACACTTTAATGGCTACTAGCAGCAAACCTGTAAAATCTCAAATGCTCTTTGAGGGGGTGTGAGTTCTTGAGGTTTGATGAGGGATAGGGGGCCAATATAAGGGCTCAGGACCAGCACCCATCGCACATCATGTGCGCACACCCCCCGGCCCCCCCGATCGTCGGAACCCTAATGCCGTCGGTCAGGTTCTCCGACGATGGTGCCCCGACGAAGAAAAATATGGCACCAGCACATGCTCGAGCCCAGCATGTGCTACCGCCACCCTCGTTCCAGCCTGATCTTTGACTGGGAATGAACTCCATATGCTTAGACTAGGAATGAACTCCGTATGCCTAAGTCAACCCATGAAACGAGCGTGCGGGCGCTCAGCCGGCCAAAGGGGCGGGATGCGCAAGTCGGGGATCGGAAGGGTCCCCCTCTGCGTGCTGCCGATCTTGTTGCTACAACCCTCGGTCCAGTCCAATCTTAGACTGGGAATGAACTCCATACGCTTAAGCCAACCGACGAAGCGAGCGGGCGGACGGGCGAGCATTACGTCGGCCAGAGAGACAGGATGCGCAAGCCATGGATCGATAGGGTGGTAGGTGGGTTTAGGCACTTCTTCATATTTCTACATGCCAATGCCAGTTTTATGGCCTGTAAATTCATCCAATGGTCCCTTAAGCCTTCACGTGAAGTTTCATGGCAAGATGACTCATTTTCTATTTTTCACGATTTTTGAAACTTTTTATGGTTCGGGATTTTTTAAAATTTTTTCGAAAGGAGTTTTGGGCCCAAACTTGGTAGACTTGATCCTTGTATTTTTTTTGGCATGCACAAAAAAATTCAACTAAAACCTTAAAGTGTACAAGATTTTGTGACCTTTTGAAAAAAGTGTCCCTATTTCAGACACTTTAATGGCTACTGGCAGCAAACCTGTAAAATCTCAAATGCTCTTTAAGGGGGTGTGAGTTCTCGAGGGTTGATGAGGGATAGAGGGCCAATATAAGAGCCAGGTCCCAACACACATCGCACATCATGTGCGCACACGCCCCCGACCCCCCGATCTCCGGAACCCCAATGCCGTCAGTCAAGTTCTCCGGCCATGCTCTGGCGATGGTGCCCCGATGAAGAAAAATGTGGCACCAGCACATGCTTGAGCCCAGCATGTGCTGCCACAACCCTCGGTTTGGTCCGATCTTAGACTGGGAATGAACTCCGTACACTTAGACTGGGAATGAACTCCGTACGCTTAGACTGGGAATGAAATCCGTATACCTAAGTCAACCCACGAAATGAGCGTGCGGGTGCTCAGCCGGCCAGAGGGGCGGGATGCACAAGGTGGGGATCGATCAGGTCTCCGTCTGCGTGCTGCCGATCTTGCTGCCGGAACCATCATTCTAGTCCAATCTCAGACTGGGAATGAACTCCGTATGCCTAACCCAACTGACGAAACGAGCGGGCGGACAGGCGGGCACTACGTCGGCCAGAGAGGCAGGATGCGCAAGCCGTGGATCGATAGGGTGGTAGGTGGGATTCGGCACATCTTCATATTTCTGCATGCCAATACCGTTTTTATGGCTTGTAAATTCATACAATGCTCCCTTAAGCCTTCACGTGAAGTTTCATGGCAAGACGACTCATTTTCTATTCTTCATGATTTTCAAAACTTTTTTCGATTTGGGATTTTTTAAAATTTTTTCGGAAGGTGTTTTGGCTCCAAACTTGGTAGACGTGATCCTTGTATTTTTATTGGCATGCAAAAAAAAATTCAGCTAAAAAATCGAAGTGCACAAGATTTTGTGATCGTTTGAAAAAAGTGTCCTCATTTCAGACACTTTAATGGCTATTGGCAGCAAACCTGTAAAATCTCAAATGCTTTTTAAGGGGGTGAGAGTTCTCGAGGTTTGATGAGGGATAGGGGGCCAATATAAGGGCCAAGTACCAGCACCCATTGCACATCATGTGCGCACACCCCTCGGCCCCCCCGATCGCCGGAACCCCAATGCCGCCGGTCAGGTTCTCCGATGATGGTACCTCGGTGAAGAAAAATGCGGCACCAACACATGCCCGAGCCCAGCATGTGCTGTCGCAACCCTCGGTCCGATCTGATCTTAGACCGGGAATGAACTCCGTATGCTTAGACTAGGAATGAACTCCGTATGCCTAAGTCAACCCACGAAACGAGCTTGCGAGCGCTCAGCCGGCCAGAGGGGCACGATGCGCAAGCCGGGGATCGATCGGGTCCCCCTTTGCGTGCTGCCAATCCTACTGCCACAACCCTCAGTCCAGTCTGATCTTAGACTGGGAATGAACTTCGTATGCCTAAGCCAACAGACGAAACGAGCGGGCGGGCAGGCGGGTGGGCACTGTGCCGGCCAGAGAGACGGGATGCGCAAGCCGTGGATCGATAGAGTGGTAGGTGGGTTTAGGCACATCTTCATATTACAGCGATCCAATGCCATTTTTATGGCTTGTAAATTCATACAATGGTCCCTTGAGCCTTCACGTGAAGTTTCATGGCAAGACGACTCGTTTTCTATTTTTCACGATTTTTGAAACTTTTTGCGGTTCGAGATTTTTTAAACTTTTTTGGAAAGGCATTTTGGCTCCAAACTTGGAAGATGTGATCGTTGTATTTTTCTTGGCATGCACAAAAAAATTCAGCTAAAAACTCGAAGTGTACAAGATTTTGTGACCATTTGAAAAAAGTGTCCCCATTTCATACACTTTAATGGGTACTGGCAGCAAACCTGTAAAATCTCAAATGCTCTTTAAGGGGGTGTGAGTTCTCGAGGTTTGATGAGGGATAGGTGGCCAATATAAGGGCCAAGTACCAGCACCCATCGCACATCATGTGCGCACACCCCCCGGCCCCCTGATCGTCGGAACCCTAATGTCGTCGGTCAGGTTCTCCGACAATGCTCCGACGATAGTGCCCCGACGAAGAAAAATGCGGCACCAGCACATGCCCGAGCCCAGCCTGTGCTACCGCAACCCTGATTCCGGTCGGGTCTTAGACCCAGAATGAACTCTGTATGCTTAGACTGGGAATGAACTCCGTATGCCTAAGTCAACCCACGAAACAAGTGCACGGGCTCTCAACCGGCCAGAGAGGCGGGAACCGCAAGCTGGGGATCGGTCGAGTCCCCCTCTGCGTGCTACCAATCTTACTATCGTAACCCTCGGTCTGGTCTGATCTTAGACTGGGAATGAACTCCGTATGCTTGAGCCAACCAACGAAACGAGCGGGCGGGCACTACGTCGGCCAGAGGGACGGGATGCGCAAGTCGTGGATCGATAGGGTGGTAGGTGGGTTTAGGCACATCTTCATATTTTTGCATGCCAATGCCATTTTTATGGCTTGTAAATTCATACAATGGTCCCTTAAGCTTTCACGTGAAGTTTCATGGCAAGACGACTCGTTTTCTATTATTCACGATTTTTGAAACTTTTTGCGATTCAAGATTTTTTAAAATTTTTCGGAAGGAGTTTTGGCCCCAAACTTGGTAGACGTGATCCTTTTATTTTTGTTGGCATGCATAAAAAAATTCAGCTAAAAACTCGAAGTGTATAAGATTTTGTGACCATTTAAAAAAAGTGTCCTCATTTTAGACACTCTAATGGCTACTGGCAGCAAACCTATAAAATCTCAAATGCTCTTTAAGGTGGTGTGAGTTCTCAAGGCTTGATGAGGGATAAGGGGCCAATATAAGGGCCAAGTACCAGCACCCATCGTACATCGTGTGCGCACACCCCCCCGGCCCCTCCGATCATCGAAACCCCAATGCCGTCGGTTAGGTTCTCCGACGATGCTCCAGTGATGGTGCCCCGACGAAGAAAAATGCGGCACCAGCACATGCTCGAGCCTAGGATTTGGTGCCGCAACCCTCGGTCCAATCCGATCTTAGACTGGGAAGGAACTTCGTATGCCTAAGTCAACCCACGAAACAAGCGTGCGGGCGCTCAACCGGCCAGAGGGGCGGGATGCATAAGCCGGGGATCGGTCGGGTCCCCCTCTGCGTGCCGTCGATCCTACTGCAGCAACCCTTGGTCCAGTCTGATTTTAGACTGGGAATGAACTCCGTATGCCTAAGCGAACCGACGAAACGTACGGACGGGCGGGTGGGCATTATGCCGGCCAAAGAGACGGGATGCGCAAGCCGTGGATCGATAGGGTGGTTGGTGGGTTTAGGCACATCTTCATATTCTTGCATGCCAATGCCATTTTTATGGCTTGTAAATTCATACACTGGTCCCTTAACCCTTCACGTGAAGTTTCAAGGCAAGACGACTCGTTTTTTATTTTTCACGATTTTTGAAACATTTTGCGGTTCAGGATTTTTTAAAATTTTTTCGCAAGGCATTTTGGCTCTAAACTTGGTAGACATGATCCTTGTATTTTTGTTGGCGTGCACAAAAAAAAATCAGCTAAAAACTCAAAGTGTACAAGATTTTGTGACCATTTGAAAAAGGTGTCCCCATTTTAGACACTTTAATGGCTACTGACAGCAAACCTGTAAAATCTCAAAAGCTCTTTAAGGGGGTGTGAGTTCTTGAGGTTTGATGAGGGATAGGGGGCCAATATAAGGGCCAAGAACCAGCACCCATCGCACATCATGTGTGCACACCCCCCCGACCCCCCGATCGTCGGAACCCCAATGCCGTCGATCAGGTTCTCCGACGATGCTACGGAGATGGTGCCCCGACGAAGAAAAATGCGGCACCAGCACATGCTCAAGCCTATCTTATGCTGCCGCAACCCTCGGTCAGGTCTGATCTTAGACTAGGAATGAACTCCATATGCTTAGACTGGGAATGAACTCTGTATGCCTAAGTCAACCCAAGAAACGA
The DNA here is from genome assembly GCF_047325235.1 of Durio zibethinus. Taxonomy (NCBI): domain Eukaryota; kingdom Viridiplantae; phylum Streptophyta; class Magnoliopsida; order Malvales; family Malvaceae; genus Durio; species Durio zibethinus. The sequence continues at coordinate 14,407,939 of NC_143177.1, forward strand.
GCATGTGGTCGCTCAACCGGCCAGAGGGGCGGGATTGTCAAGCTGGGGATCGACTGGGTCCCCCTCTGTGGGCTGCCGATCTTGCTGCCGCAACCCTCGATTTGGTCCGATGTTAGACTGGGAATGAAGTCCATATGCCAAAGCCAACCGACGAAACGGGAAGGCGGGTGGGCGGGCAGGCACTACGCCGGCCAGAGAGACGGGATACGCAAAACGTTGATCGATAGGGTGGTATATGGTTTTATTCACATCTTCATATTTCTGCATGCCAATGCCACTTTTATGGCTTGTAAATTCATACAATGGTCCCTTAAGCCTTCACGTGAAGTTTCATGGCAAGACAACTCATTTTCTATTTTTCACGATTTTTGAAATTTTTGCGGTTCGGGATTTTTTAAAATTTTTTCGAAAGGAGTTTTGGTCCCAAACTTGGTAGACATGATCCTTGTATTTTTTTTGGCACGCAAAAAAAAAGTCAGCTAAAAACTCAAAGTGTACAAGATTTTGTGACCATTTGAAAAAAGTGTCCCCATTTCAGACACTTTAATGGCTACTGGCAGCAAACCTGTAAAATCTCAAATGCTCTTTAAGGGGGTGTGAGTTCTCGAGGTTTGATGAGGGATAGGGGGCCAGTATAAGGGCCAAGTACCCACACCCATCGCACATCATGTGCGCTCACCCCCTCCGACCCCCCCAATCGTCGGAACCCTAATGCCGTCGGTCAGGTTCTCCTGCGATGGTGCCCTGGCAAAGAAAAATGTGGCACCAACAAATGCCCGAGCCCAGAATGTGCTGCCGTAACCCTTGGTCCGGTCCGATCTTAGACTGGGAATGAACTCAGTATGCTTAGACTGGGAATGAACTTCATATGCCTAAGTCAACCCAAGAAACGATCGTGCGGACGCTCAGCCGACCAGAGCGGTGGGATACGCAAGCCGGGGATCGAACAGGTCCCCCTCTGCGTGCTACCAATCTTGCTACTGCAACCCTCAATTTGGTCTGATCTTAGACTGGGAATGAACTCTGTATGCCTAAGCCAACCGACGAAACGAACGGGCGGGCATTTCGTCGGCCAGAGTGACGGGATGCGCAAGTCGTGGATCGATAGGGTGGTAGGTGGGTTTAGGCACATCTTCATATTTTTGCGTGCCAATGCCATTTTTATGGCTTGTAAATTCATACAATGGGCCCTTAAGCCTTCACGTGAAGTTTCATGGCAAGATGACTCGTTTTCTATATGTCATGATTTTCGAAGCTTTTTACGGTTTGGGATTTTTTAAAATTTTTTCAGAAAGAGTTTAGGCCCTAAACTTGGTAGACGTGATCCTTGTATTTTTGTTGGCATGTACAAAAAAATTCAGCTAAAAACTCAAAGTGTACAAGATTTTGTGACCATTTGAAAAAAGTGTCCCCATTTCAAATACTTTAATGGCTACTGGCAGCAAACCTGTAAAATCTCAAATGCCCTTTAAGGGGGTGTGAGTTCTGGAGGTTTGATGAGAGATAGGGGGCCAATATAAGGGCCACGTACCAGCACCCATCGCACATCATGTGCGCACACCCCCGGCCCCCCCGATCATCGGAACCCCAATGCCGCTGGTCAGGTTCCCCGGCGATGCTCCGACGATGGTGCCCCGACGAAGAAAATTGCGGCACCAGCACATGCCCGAGCCTAGCATGTGCTGCCACAACCCTCGGTCCGATCCGATCTTAGACTGGGAATAAAGTCCGTATGCCTAAGCCAACTGACGAAATGAACGGGCGGGCGGGCATTATAACGGCCAGAGAGATGGGATGCGCGAGTCGTGGATCGATAGGGTGGTACATGGGTTTAGGCACATCTTCATATTTCTGCATGCCAATGGCATTTTTATGGCTTGTAAATTCACACAATGGTCCCTTAAGCCTTCACGTGAAGTTTCATGGCAAGATGACTCGTTTTCTATTTTTCATGATTTTCAAAACTTTTTACGGATCGGGATTTTTTCAAATTTTTTCAAAAGGAGTTTGGGCCCCAAACATGGTAGACCTGATCCTTGTATTTTTTTCACACGCACAAAAAAATTTAGCTAAAAACTCAAAGTGTACAAGATTTTGTGACCATTTGAAAAAAGTGTCCCCATTTCAAACACTTTAATGGCTACTGGCAGCAAACCTGTAAAATCTTAAATGCTCTTTAAGGGGGTATGAGTTCTCGAGGTTTGATGAGGGATACGGGGCCAATATAAGGGCCAAGTACTAGCACCCATCGCACATCATGCGCGTACACCCACCTCGATCGTCGGAACGCCAATGCCACCAGTCAGGTTCTCCAGCAATGCTCTGGCGATGGTGCCCCGATGAAGAAAAATACGGCACCAGCACATGCTTGAGCCCAGCATGTGCTGCAGCAAACCTCGGCCCGATCCGATCTTAGATTGGGAATGAACTCCGTATGCCTAAGCCAACCGATGAAACTAGCGTGCGGGCGCTCAACCGGCCAGAGGGGCGGGATGCCCAAGCCGGGGATCGGTCGGGTACCCCTATACGTGCTGTCGATCCTACTACCACAACCCTCAGTCCAGTCTGATTTTAGACTGAGAATGAACTTCGAATGCCTAAGCCAACCGACGAAACGAGCAGGCGGGCGGGCAGGCAGTACGCCGACCAGAGAGACGGGATGCGCAAGCCATGGATCGATAGGGTGGTAGGTTGGTTTAGTCACATCTCCATATTTCTGCATGCCAATGCCATTTTTATGGCTTGTAAATTCATACAATGGTCCCTTAAGCCTTCACGTGAAGTTTCATGGCAAGATGACTCGTTTTCTATTTTTCACGATTTTTGAAACTTTTTACGGTTTGGGATTTTTTAAAATTTTTTTGGAAGGAGTTTTGGCCCCAAAGATATTAGACGTGATCCTTGTATTTTTGTTGGCATGCACAAAAAAATTCAGCTAAAAACTCGAAGTGTACAAGATTTTGTGACCATTTGAAAAAAGTGTCCCCATTTCAGACACTTTAAAGGCTACTGGCAGCAAACCTGTAAAACCAGCACCCATCGCACATCATGTGCGCACACCCCCCGGCCTCCCCCGATCGCTGGAACCCCAATGCCGCCGATCAGGTTCTCTGACGATGCTCCGACGATGGTGCCCCAGTGAAGAAAAATAGGGCACCAGCACATGCCCGAGCCCAGCATGTGCTACCGCAACCCTCGGTCTGGTTTGATCTTAGACTGGGAATGAACTCCGTATGCCTAAGCCAACCAACGAAATGAGCGGGCGGGCGGGCGGGCACTACGCCGACCAGAGAGACGGGAAGCGTAAGCCGTGGATCGATATAGTGGTAGGTGGGTTTAGGCACATCTTCATATTTTTACGTGCCAATGCCATTTTTATGGTTTGTAAATTCATACAATGGTCCCTTAAGCCTTCACGTGAAGTTTTATGGCAAGACGACTCGTTTTCTATTTTTTATGATTTTTGAAACTTTTTATGGTTCGGGATTTTTTTAAATTTTTTCAGAAAGAGTTTTGGCCCCAAACTTGGTAGACGTGATCCTTGTATTTTTGTTGGCATGCACAAAATCAATCAGCTAAAAACTTGAAGTGTACAAGATTTTGTGTCCATTTGAAAAAAGTGTCCCCATTTCAGAAACTTTAATGGCTACTGGCAGCAAACCTATAAAATCTCAAATGCTCTTTAAGGGGGTGTGAGTTCTCGAGTTTTGATGAGGGATAGGGGGCCAATATAAGGGCCAAGTACTAGCACCCACCGCACATCATGTGCGCACACCCCCCCGGCCCCCCCGATCACCAGAACCCCGATCCCGTCCGTCATGTTCTCTGGAGACACTCCGACGATGGTGCCCCGACGAAGAAAAATGCGGCACCAGCACATGCCGGAGCCCAGCATGTGCTGCCACAACCCTCGTTCCGGTCTGATCTTAGACTGGGAATGAACTCCGTATGCTTAGACTGGGAATGAACTCCGTATGCCTAAGTCAACCCACGAAACGAGCGTGCGGGCGCTCAGCCAGCCAGAAGGGCGGGATGCGTAAGCCGGGGATCGGTTGGGTCCCCCTCTGTGTGCTGCCGATCCTGCTACCGCAACCCTCGATCCGGTCTGATCTTCGGCTAGGAATGAACTCCGTATGCCTAAACCAACCGACGGAACGAGCAGGAGGGCGGACGGGCAGGCACTACGCCAGCCAGAGAGACGGGATGCGCAAGCCGTGGATCGATAGGGTGGTAGGTGGGTGTAGACACCCAATTTGGTCCTGACGCGGATCAATTGGGCCTGGTCCAAATGGATAGGTCCAATTTTATCTTTGTCATTTTTATTGTTATTTTATTTTATGTTTTATGTATATCCTATGTATTTATTATTTATTTATTATTAGTAATATATATTTTTTTATTTTATTTATTTTTGTATTTTTATTTATTTAATTATATATTTTTATTTTTATTTTTTTTATCCTATAATATTTTTTTATTATCTTTTCTAATTATCTATTATTTTTTTATTCATTTGATTTTTATTTTGGAAGGCTGAGATTGAAGGGTGAAGAATCCTACTGGGAATGGGGATTCAATCAAAAGAGTCCAGATCCCGTCCAAAGAGGAATTGGGATTGATCAGAAACTCCTGATCAATCCCTATAAAAGGGACCCTCTGGAACTGATGCAACGGAAGAAAACAGTAAGCAAAGGCTACTGATTTAAGGGAAAAGTGACGTATAGAAGGCTAAGAAAAGGTGTAGAAGGGTTCTGGGAATTAGAAGAAATTTTTTGAAGATTTTTGGCATTTTTTTTTTCTGGGAATTTCTGGAAAATTCCAGATTCCGGTGAATTTTTCGACGAAGTTTGAATTTTTTGGTGAAAATTCCGGCCAACCTTGATGTTTTCGGTGACTTGCCCAGTTTTTGACAAAGAATCCCAGAAATCGATGATCTTCCGGTGAACTTCCGATAAAAAAACCTAGATTCTGGTGACAAAACCCAGAATTTGATAAATCTTCAACCGAAGTTCTTCGACCTTTTAGAGAGAAGAGAGAGGAAAAAGGAAGATGAGAGAGAGAGAAGAGGAGCTTTCTGCCGAAAAATAGAGGGAAGGGCCTTAAATACCCTCCTAAAATGACGTCGTTTTGACCTTAAGTAACCAGAGGATCCGCGCGTTTTGCCGAGATCCGACCCGGGCGTGCCTCCCCCCTCCGAGCCAAGTCGAGCCGAGCCGAGCTTCCCAAGCCACCCTCCGAGCTGTTTTCTCTTTCTTGAGCTGAGCCGCACTCCGAGCCGCTCCAGGTTTTTTTTTTTAATTTTTTTATTTATTTGTTTATTTTATTTGTTTTTATATTTATTAGATTAGGTTTTATTTAATATTTTTTATCTTTATCTTATTTTTATTTTTGTTTTACTTTTCTTTATTTTTATATTTATTTATTTTCACTTTTATTTTTTTTATTATTCTATTTTCTTTAAATAAAAATCAAAAGTTCCAAAAAAAATATTTTTGGGAAAAGTTGAAAGTATCAATCTTCCTTGAAAATCAAAATTTCTGAAAAATATTTTTAGAGAAAAGTTGAAAGTATCCATTTTCCTTAAAAATAAATTTTCAAAAAAAAAAAAAAGGGATTTTTGAGGAAAAGTTGAAAGTATCAATTTTCCTTTGAAATAAATTTTCAAAAAAAATATTTTTGGGGAAAAGTTGAAAGTATCAATTTTCCTTAAAAATAAATTTCCAAAAAATATTTTTAGGGAAAAGTTGAAAGTATCAATTTTCCTTGAAAATCAAAATTTCCAAAAAAATATTTTTAGGGAAAAGTTGAAAGTATCAATTTTCCCTACACAAGAACAATCATCCTTTCCTTTCTTTTTATTTTGATTTTGATTTTGATTTTTCTTTAACTAATTCGACGACGGAACCTCTGCAAGTAAAACAGTAGTTTTTTCTTGCATACTCTTGAGGTAAGGGAATTTTCTCAATTTTCTGCTAAAAGTATTAGAGTCAATTGAGAAAAATTTCCAATAATTAATTACTTGGTAAAATTTTAAGGCTTTTGGATAACACAAATTTAAGCTGCTACCATATTTTGATAGGCGTTGTGAGGGTGCTATAGCCTTCCTTACACGTAACCGAACTCCCGAATCCTGTTCTGGTTAGCAAACCTGAACCTATTCTTTTAGGGACCCTTAAACTTAGGTGTCCCTTGAAAGGACTGATTTTTAGGTGACCAATCGCACCTAGATAAAAAAGATTGGGGGCGACTCCCTAAAGTCAATGTCTAGCGATAGATCCCCGGATCTAGATGTTATGATAGCTTGGCGACTGCACTGGGGACTTTGAGAGTCAGGCCAAAAAATAATTTGTGTTATCCAAAAGCCTAATAAAATTGAACCTTTTTGTATATATGTGTTGTTATTCATTCATGTTTATTTACCTTGTTAATCATGTCATTCATATGCATGTGCATAGCATGAGCTCTATACCCGAGCTCCGTCCCTCTAGGAAGGAGTAAAGTACCTATTGCTTTCGTGAGGTCTAATGCCTCTGCAGTGGCTAGCGAAATACTCCCACTCAAATTGAACCTTTTCCGCTTGTAACCTGTAATGGGTGAGGATTAGGGTGCCTTACTAGTCTGTGATGGACAAGGATGTAAGGAACAATTTGAGGACCTTTAGACTTTGACCCTTAAAATCGCATATAATGAACCTTAAGAGTGCCTAAACCTAGGATAGAGCCCTTTCTACCCAATTATAGATATACCCTGAAATTAAGACACAAAAAAGGTGTTTATCTAATCATTTTGATTGTTTAACTTTGTGCATCATTTTCATTATCATATGTAACATTATGCATCAGCATCACTTTCATTTCATCCATGGAACTAACTATGTTGTTTGTTTGATTGTATGCATTTGCATTATTTTTATGATCATGTTTTAACACAATCATTTACATCCATTTCATACTAGATTTCATTTAGGAAAATGTACATTCCATTCGTGCATCAAAGCATCATACACAAAGCGTAGCATAACATTTCTAATCATAAGTATGGTGCTCAAGGTCCAAGGATAGCTCCGTCTAACGAAAACCCTACTCATGCATACAACACAAGATCCAGAGTAAGGCAAATGGAGGAGGAAAGTTCCCATAGATTTGAAAAGATAGAAAAAGCCTAGGAGAAGATCGAAAGTGAACTAAGCAAGATTTTGGAGGCTCTTAATAACATGAGTAAAGGAAAAAAAGTTGAAGAAAATGCAAGCCAACAAGTTCCCTCACTGCAAGAAGTGGCTGACCCTTTATATCCTCCAGGTTTTGGCCCACCTCAAGTCCAATCTACTCAAGAGGTCCCACCACAACACTGTGCTTATCCAACATATCCTAGAATGCTATCAACTTTTAACCAAGGCCAGTATAATAGCTATGTAAATCCTATCTTCACTGAAAAAGCCACAGAACCAATTCCTGATCTAGATGATTTAAAAGAGAAGGAGAAAGAAAAGATAAGAGTGGAAGTTCAGGAAAGCTCCAAGATTAGTATGCTAGAGCAAAGGTTACGGGCTGTGGAAGGATTTAGCTTTTATGGGTCAGTTGATGCTGCTGGGCTCTGCCTAGTCCCTGATGTGGTTATTCCTCATAAGTTCAAAGTACCAAAATTTGAAAAATATGATGGTACAAAGTGCCCCAAAACTCACATCACAATGTATTGTCAAAAAATGGTAGCTCATGCTCATGATGAAAAACTCTTGATGCATGTCTTTCAGGATAGCCTTACAGGCTCAGCGGCCAGGTGGTATGTTCAGCTGGACAGAACCCGCATTCGTTCTTAGAGCGATATGGCACATGACTTCATCGATCAGTATCAACATATTATCGATTTGGCCCTTGGTCGTTTGTCTTTACAGAATCTTGAGAAAAAGGCAAACGAGTCTTTTAAAGAGTATGCCCAGAGGTGGAGAGATGTTGCTTCTCAAGTACAACCTCCTTTGACTGAGAAAGAAACTACAGTGTTATTTGTCAGCACTTTGAAGTCTCCCTATTATGAAAAGATGATAGGAAATGCAACAAAAAATTTCGCTAACATGGTAATCTCTGGAGAAATTATTGAAAGTGCCATAAAAAATGGCAAGTTAAGAGGAGGAGAAACCAAGAAGACATCAGAAAAGAAAGAAGCTCAAGCTCAAGCTGTGAGCTTTGATAGACAACAATTTAGGGGTTATCAACCCTATCCATCTCAAGGTTACTCTTCATACTATTCTACTATGAATAATGCCTCATCCTACCCATACCAACTAGTTCCACAACCACCTTATTCATCCACACACTAATCAATTTTTAGCCCCCAAGATCTTACATATAGCCTTAACATTCAAGCTCCTGCAAGAAACCAAATTCACCCTATTTACCCAGTAAGTGGTTCACGAGAACAACAAACTACTCGAGAAAAACCTATATTTGATCCAATTCCTATGACTTATATAGAGTTATATCGAGAACTCTATAATAGCCATTTGATTGCCCCCAGCCATGCAGAGCCGCTTAAACCACCCTATCCAAAGTGGTATGATCCTACAGCCCACTGTGACTACCACTATGGAATTACTGGCCATTCTACTTAAAATTGTACTGCTTTAAAGTATAAGGTGCAACGGCTAATCAATGATGGAATGGTAAGTTTTGATAAAGGGAAAGCAACAACACCTAATGTTAGTGTTTTGAGTGAAAGTCAAGAACAGAAAGGGTCCGGAGAGTCACAATGACTTAAGGGGCAAGATGTCAATAGAGATTCTTCACCTGATCACATAAGGGGACAATTTTAAAGAATGGAGATAAGGCTGGTTGAAGGTTTCTTTTGTCATGTTAGGATTTCTTTTTGCAATATGATTTCACTTGTTATCATCTTAATAAGGGCAAGTCAATGCATTTCATTACATTTTCTCTTTCACTCAACCATTATTCCATGCCCTATTACCTTTCATAACTTCACATTCCCATTCTCAAATTTTGGATGATGAATATTTAGACAATGATAACAATAATTCTGGAATTTAATTTTGAAAACTCATCCACATTAATATAAGAAGATCATTTGAGTAAAAAAGTAAGCTGTTATCGAAGGTGAAATAGATATATGTCTTGAAGATGTACAATCTTTTATACAGATTCATGAGCTTTGTTTAATAGATGATGTTTAAGAAAGGTATTCACAATTGAGATGAAAAATGGCCATCTTTCTTTTACCATTTGAAAAACCATTTATTGCTACCCCTTTGAGCCTATTATGATTTCTTTTTCTAAAGAACCCCAACCAAGGATCACCCTCTACACTAGAGGGCAATTTTTGAAAGAAAAAAAACCCACAAAAAGAAAGAGAAAGAAAAGCAAAAGAACATTAAATGCCACAAATGATTTGAGGCAAAGTAATGAGGATCCTTTGTGTGAAGAAAGAAAAAATAGTGAAATGATGTGGGGGCAAAATGCCAAGTTGTGTCAATTGATCCTTTGGTTTTGAACCTTTTTAATACATGTTTTGAGCCTATTGTATCCATTTTTTTTATGACCCCTCACCTTAACCTACATTACAACCTTGAAAAGCCCATTTGGATCAAGTGTGAATGCTTAACTTGAATGATCATATGTTGAGCTAATGCATGCTCATGATGAAGCAATGGAATCATGCTACATTACTCTAAAGTTTGATGTATGAAAGATATCAACAATGGATGAAAAATGAGAAAAAAAAAAGAGAAGATGATGAAAAAAAAATGAAAAAAAAAGAAAAAATGAGAAAATGAAAAAAAGAGATTCAAATTGAAAACCTGAAAATGTGATTCTGGTAGAAAAAGATCCAGGTCAAATGTCTCACATGAATGGAAGATCAAAGACATCTGAAGATCCCTCAAAGACTGGGGCAAAGTTCGCCAAGCTCAAGATGACTTCAACAGTAAATGGAATGAGTTTTTGAAAGAATCCTAGATTAATATTGAGAATTGTCTGAATATTCATCATTTGGACATACCATTCATCCCAATGACATGTATCCAATTTATTTTCTTTCCCATTTGTTTTGTACCAAAATAGATCTTCATTGATTATCTTTACCATAATTCACCTTGTGTTCTCTTATTGTTTCACCCCTAGAATGAATTGAGAAAACGCTTGATTGCATTGTATTTGTCAAGAATTGAAATGATAATGAATGAATGAATATGTGCTTAAAAGAGTCTTGCATTCATTTGAAAGAAAATCTAAGATGATGGTGGTAACAAAATGAAGAAATGGTAGAAACCTAAAAGAGATGATTTGGAAGGATATATGATGTGACCAAATGGAGAATATAATGGGGCAAATTTTGAAAAATGGTATAACCAAGTGATGAATACAAAGATGAATTGGTCGATATGACTTGCAAGTTATGATTGAATGATGAAAGCAATCAGTGGACAAAGTTTGTTTTGGAATGGTTAATGCTGAGACACTTATGAGTAATGACTCAGTGATGGTGGGTGAAACTTGTTCTAAAATTTTTAGTGCTGAGAAGTCTATGAACAATGGTCAAGTGATGATTGATTGATGAAACTTGTTTCAAAATATGGAGAAATTGAACAAGGAAGACATGCGAAATGGTGGAGTTTTGAGAGCCATATCACCATAATTATTTAGAATTTTGTTGCATAGACATTTGCATTACATGCATCATGGTGGCATCATCGCTTGGATAGTACATGCACATGATTTGATTAGACATGCATGGCACTATGAGAATATAGGTTGCCACATTTGCATCATTAAGAAAGCATTTGCATCTTTGGTCATAACATTCATTCATGCAAAATTTTGAGTCACTTGAAAAAGAAATTGTGAATGTTTTGATGAGAATTTTTGAGAACTCAAATGAGAATCTTTGAATTTCAAAATGAGAATCTTTGAGGAGTGAAACCCTAAAGTTCATCGAATGTGAATTTTTGAACAAATGAAAATTTTTGAACTTTTGGATGTGGATCTCCAAAATACAAAACTTCAACCTTTTGGATATGAATTTCCAATGTTTTAAATGAGAGCCTTTGAACTTAGATGTGAAACTCTAAGTTTTATTGCATGTGAGCCTTTGAACTCAAATGAAAAGCTTTGAATTTTTGGTTGTGAATTTCCAAAATTCAAATGAAAAGCTTTAGATTTTTGGATATGAATTCCAAGTTTGCCAAATAAGAACCTTTAACTTTTGGATGTGAGCCTCCAAAATTCAAATGAGGATCTTTCATGCGAGTCTTACAAGTTGCAAATGCAAATCTTGAGATCTTGCAAATTCGAGAAGAAATTTGTCAGGTAAGTTCCTAATCCTTGAAATAGGATGTCTTGTGGTATCAGGATTGATTTATAAGACCTTTGGGCATAATCTCCTGAAACTCTTTCAAACACAATTTTCAACTCCTTTGGACATGATTGTCAGGGAGCAATTTACTTTCCAAAAGTCGTGGTGCCTCTGTTTAGAGGAGCAATTTACTTTCCAAAGTTGTGGTGCCTCTATTTAGAGGGGAAAGTCATGGTGCCTCTGTTTAGAGGAGCAATTTACTTTTTAAAAGTCGTGGTGCCTCTGTTTAGAGGAGCAATTTACTTTCCAAAGTCATGGTGCCTCTGTTTAAAGGAGCAATTTACTTTTCCAAAGTCATGGTGCCTCTGTTTAGAGGAGCAATTTACTTTTCCAAAGTCGTGGTGCCTCTGTTTAGAGGAGCAATTTACTTTCCAAAGTCGTCGAGCCTCTGTTTAGAGGAGCTTTTAAAAAAAAAAACAAAAAAAAACAAAAAAGTTGCCTCTATTTAGAGGAGCTTCATTTATGTTTCTCAATGTCATTGAGCCTCTGCTTAGAGGAGCTTTGATCATTTAAAAAAAAATAACAGAAAAATAAAAAAAAAACAAAAAAAATTTGCCTCTATTTAGAGGAGCTTTGTTTATGTTTCTCAAAGTCATTGAACCTCTGCTTAGAGGAGCTTTGATCAATTTAAAAAAAAAACAAAAAAAAACAAAAAAAGCAAAAAAATGAAAAAAAGTTACCTCTATTTAGAGGAGCTTTATTTATGTTTCTCAAAGTCGTTGAGCCTCTGTTTAAAGGAGCTTTGTTAAAAAAAAAAACAAAAAAAAATGAAAATGTTGAGTTGAGTCTTGATTGGGTGTCTACATCTTTGCGCAATTTCTGTTTCACAGAAAATGTGCAAAGAGGGGTAGCTGTAGACACCCAATTTGGTCCAGGCTCGGATCAGTTGGGCCTGGTCCAAATGGGTAGGTCCAATTTTATCTTTGTCATTTTTATTTTTATTTTTATTTTATTTTATATTTTATGTATATCCTATGTATTTATTATTTATTTATTATTAATAATATATATATTTTTATTATTTTTTGTTTTATTTATTTTTGTATTTTTATTTATTTAATTATATATTATTATTATTATTATTTTTATCCTATAATATATTTTTTTATTATCTTCTCTAATTATCTATTATTTTTTTTATTTATTTGATTTTTATTTTGGAGGGCTGAGATTGAAGGGTGAAGAATCCTACTGGGAATGGGGATTCAATCAAAAGAATCCAGATCGAATTCAAATATTGAATCCCCGTCCAAAGAGGAATTGGGATTGATCAGAAACTCCTGATCAATCCCTATAAAAGGGACCCTCTGGAACAGATGCAACGGAAGAAAACAGTAAGCAAAGGCTACTGATTTAAGGGAAAAGAGACGTATAGAAGGCTAAGAAAAGGTGTAGAAGGGTTCTGGGAATTAGAAGAAATTTTTTGAAGATTTTTGGCATTTTTTTTCTGGGAATTTCTGGAAAATTCCAGATTCCGATGAATTTTCTGACGAAGTTTGAATTTTTTTGTGAAAATTTCGGCCAACCTTGAAGTTTTCGATGACCTGCCCAATTTTCGACAAAGAATCCCAGAAATCGGTGATCTTCAGGTGAACTTTCGGTGAAAAAACCCAGATTCCGGTGACAAAACCCAGAATCCGATGAATCTTCAACCGGAGTTCTTCGACCTTTTAGAGAGAAGGGAGAGGAAAAAGGAAGAAGAGAGAGAGAGAAAAGGAGCTTTCTGTCGAAAAATAGAGGGAAGGGCCTTAAATACCCTCCCAAAACGACGTCGTTTTGACCTTAAGTAACCTAGAGTATCCGCACGTTTTGCCGAGATCCGACCCGACCCGAACGTCGACCCGCATCCTAACTCGCACGTGCCTCCCCCCTCCGAGCCAAGCCGAGCTGAGCCGAGCTTTCCAAGCCGCCCTCTAAGCCGTTTTCTCTTCCTTGAGTCGAGCCGCACTCCGAGCCGCTCCAGGTTTTTTTTTATTTATTTGTTTATTTTATTTGTTTTTATATTTATTAGATTAGGTTTTATTTAATATTTTTTATCTTTATCTTATTTTTATTTTTGTTTTACTTTTCTTTATTTTTATTTTTATTTATTTTCACTTTTATTTTTTTATTATTCTATTTTCTTTAAATAAAAATCAAAAGTTCCAAAAAAAATATTTTTGGGGAAAAGTTGAAAGTATCAATCTTCCTTGAAAATCAAAATTTTCAAAAAATATTTTTAGGGAAAAGTTGAAAGTATCCATTTTCCCTAAAAATAAATTTTCAAAAAAAAAAAGGGATTTTTGAGGAAAAGTTGAAAGTATCAATTTTCCTTTGAAATAAATTTTCAAAAAAAATATTTTTGGGGAAAAGTTGAAAGTATCAATTTTCCTTAAAAATAAATTTCCAAAAAATATTTTTAGGGAAAAGTTGAAAGTATCAATTTTCCTTGAAAATCAAAATTTCCAAAAAAATATTTTTGGGGAAAAGTTGAAAGTATCAATTTTCCTAAAAAATAAATTTCAAAAAAATATTTTTAGGGAAAAGTTGAAAGTATCAATTTTCCCTACACAAGAACAATCATCTTTTCCTTTCTTTTTATTTTGATTTTGATTTTGATTTTTCTTTAACTAATCCGACGACGGAGCCTCTGCAAGTGAAACAGTAGTTTTTTCTTGCATACTCTTGAGGTGAGGGAATTTTCTCAATTTTCTGCTAAAAGTATTAGAGTCAATTGAGAAAATTTTCCAATAATTAATTACTTGGTAAAATTTTAAGGCTTTTGGATAACACAAATTTAAGCTGCTACCATCTTTTGATGGGCGTTGTGAGGGTGCTATAACCTTCCTCACATGTAACCGAACTCCCGAACCCTGTTCTGGTTAGCAGACCTAAACCTATTCTTTGAAGGATCCTTAAACTTAGGTGTCCCCTGAAAGGACTGATTCTTTAGGTGGCCAATCGCACCTAGATAAAAAAGATTGGTGGCAACTCCCTAAAGTCAATGTCTAGCGATAAATCCCCGGATCTAGACGTTATGACAGTGGGTTTAGGCACATCTTCATATTTCTGCGTGCCAATACCATTTTTATGGCTTGTAAATTCATACAATGGTTCTTTAAGCCTTCACGTAAAGTTTCATGGCAAGATGACCCGTTTTCTATTTTTCACGATTTTTGAAACTCTTTGCGGTTCGGGATTTTTGAAAATTTTTTCAGAAGGAGTTTTGGCCCCAAACTTAGTATACATGATCCTTGTATTTTGTTGGCATGCACAAAACAATTCAGCTAAAAACTCGAAGTGTACAAGATTTTGTGACCATTTGAAAAAAGTGTCCCCATTTTAGACACTTTAATGGCTACTAGCAGCAAACCTGTAAAATCTCAAATGCTCTTTAAGGGGGTGTGAGTTCTCGAGGTTGGATGAAGGATAGGGGGCCAATATAAGGGCCAAGTACCAGCACCAATCGCACATCATGTGCGCACACCCCCCCGGCCCCTCCGATCATCGAAACCGCAATGCCGTCGGTCATGTTCTCCGACAATGGTGCCTCGATGAAGAAAAATACGGCACTAGCACATGCCTGAGCCCAGCATGTGCTACCGCAACCCTCAGTCCGGTCTGATCTTAGAGTGGGAATGAACTCCGTATGCCTAAGCCAACCGATGAAACAAGTGGGCGGGCGAGCGGGCGGGCACTACGCTGGCCAGAGAGACAGGATGCGCAAGCCGTGGATCGATAGGGTGTTAGGTGGGTTTAGGCACATCTTCGTATTTCTGCATGCCAATGCCATTTTTGTGGCTTGTAAATTCATACAATGGTCCCTCAAGCCTTCACATGAACTTTCATGGCAAGACGACTCATTTTTTATTTTTCAAGATTTTTGAAACTTTTTGCAGTTCGGGATTTTTCAAAATTTTTTTGGATGGAGTTTTGGCCCTAAACTTGGTGGACGTGATCCCTATTTTTGTTGGCATGCACAAAATAATTCAGCTAAAAACTCGAAGTGTACAAGATTTTGTGACCATTTGAAAAAAGTGTCCCCATTTCAGACACTTTAATGGCTACTGGCAGTAAACCTGTAAAATCTCAAATGCTCTTTAAGGGGGTGTGAGTTTTCAAGGTTTGATGAGGGATAGGGGGCCAATATAAGAGCCAGGTACCAGCACCCATCGCACATCATGTACGCACACCCCCCGATCCCCCCGATCACCAGAATCCCAATGCCGCTGGTCAGGTTCTCTGGTGATGCTCCGGTGATGGTGCCCCGGTGAAGAAAAATTTGGCACCAGCACATGCCCGAGCCTAGCATGTGCTACCATAACCCTCGGTCTGGTTCGATCTTAAACTGGGAATGAACTCCGTATGCTTAGACTGGGAATGAACTTCGTATGCCAAAGTCAACCCACGAAACAAGTGTGCGGGCGCTCAGTCGGCCAGAGGGACGGGATGCGCAAGCCGGGGATCAGCCAGGTCCCCCTCTGCGTGTTGCTGATCCTGCTGCCGCAACCCTCGATCTGGTCTCATCTTAGACTGGCAATGAACTCCGTATGCCTAAGCCAACCGATGAAACGAACGGGCAAGCGGGCGGACGGGCACTACGCCGACCAGAGAGACAGGATGTGCAAGCCGTGATAGATAGGGTGGTAGATGGGTTTAGGTACATCTTCATATTTCTGCGTGCCAATGCCATTTTCATGGCCTATAAATTCATACAATTGTCCCTTAAGCCTTCACGTGCAGTTTCATGGCAAGACGACTCGTTTTTTATTTTTCACGATTTTTGAAACTTTTTGCCTTTCGGGATTTTTTTAAGAAGGAGTTTTTGCCCCAAACTTGGTAGACGTGATCCTTGTATTTTTGTTGGCATGCACAAAAAAATACCGTTAAAAAATCTAAGAGTACAAGATTTTGTGACCATTTGAAAAAAGTGTCCCCATTTCAGACACTTTAATGGCTACTGGTAGCAAACCTGTAAAATCTCAAATGCTCTTTAAGGGGGTGTGAGTTCTCGAGGTTTCATGAGGGATAGGGGGCCAATATAGGGGCCAAGTGCCAGAACCCATCGAACATCATGTGCGCACAACCTCCGACCCCTTCGATCGCTGGAACCCCAATACCGTCGGTCAGGTTCTCCGGCGATGGTGCCCCAGTGAAGAAAAATGTGGCACCAGCACATGCCCGAGTCTAGCATGTGCTACCGCAACCCTCAGTCTGATCTGATCTTAGACTAGGAATGAACTCCGTATGCCTAAGTCAACCCACGAAACGAGCGTGCGGGGGCTCAGCCGGCCAGAGGGGTGGGATTCGCAAGTCGGGGATCGACCGGATCCCCCTCTGCGTGCTGCCAATCCTACAGCCGTAACCCTCAGTCCGATCCGATCTTAGATTGGGAATGAACTCCGTATGCCTAAGCCAACCGACGAAATGAGCGGGCGGGCGGGCGGGCAGGCGGGCGGGCACTACGTCTCCCAGAGAGACGAGATGCACAAGCCGTGGATCGATAGGGTGGTAGGTGGGTTTAAGCACATCTTCATATTTCTATGTGCCAATGCCATTTTATGGCTTGTAAATTCATACAATGGTCCCTCAAGCATTCACGTGAAGTTTCATGGCAAAACGACTCATTTTCTATTTTTCACGATTTTTGAAACTTTTTGCGGTTCAGGATTTTTTAAAATTTTTTCGGAAGGTGTTTTGGCCCCAAACTTCACAGACATGATCCTTGTATTTTTGTTGGCATGCACAAAAAAATTCAGCTAAAAACTCAAAGTGTGCAAGATTTTGTGACCATTTGAAAAAAATGTCCCCATTTCAGACATTTTAATTGCTACTGGCAACAAACCTATAAAATCTCAAATGCTCTTTAAAGGGTGTGAGTTCTCGAGGTTTGATGAGGGATAGGGGGCCAATATAAGGGCCAAGTACCAGCACCCATCACACATGATGTGCGCACACCCACCCCCCGACCCACCCGATCGTCGGAACCCCAATGTCGCCGGTCAGGTTCTCCGGCGATGCTCCGGCGATGGTGCCCCGACGAAGAAAAATGCAGCACCAGCACATGCCCGAGCCCAGCATGTGCTGCCGCAACCCTCGGTCCGGTCCAATTTTAGACTGGGAGTGAACTCTGCATGCTTAGATTGGGAATGAACTCCGTATTCCTAAGTTCACCCACGAAACGAGCGTGCGGGCGCTCAGCAGGCCATAGGGGCGAGATGTGCAAGCTGGGGATCGATCAGTGCCCCTCTACGTGTTGTCGATCCTACTGCCACAACCTTCGGTCTGGTCTGATCTTAGACTGGGAATGAACTCCGTATGCCTAAGCCAACCGACGAAACGAGCGGGCGGGCGGGCGGGCGGGCAGGCACTACGCCGGCCAGAGAGACGAGATGCGCAAGCCGTGGATCGATAGGGTGGTAGGTGTGTTTAGGCACATCTTCATATTTCTACGTGCCAATGCCATTTTTGTTTCTTGTAAATTCATACAATGGTCCCTTAGGCCTTCACGTGAAGTTTCAAGGCAAGACGACTCATTTTCTATTTTTCATGATTTTTGAAACTTTTTACGGTTCGAGATTTTTAAAAATTTTTTTGCAACGAGTTTTGGCCCCAAACTTGGTAGATGTGATTCTTGTATTTTTTTTGGCATGCACAAAAACATTCAGCTAAAAACTCGAAGTGTACAAGATTTTTTGACCATTTGAAAAAAGTGTCCCCATTACAGACACTTTAATGGCTACTGGCAGCAAACCTGTAAAATCTCAAATGCTCTTTAAGGGGTTGTGAGTTCCCAAGGTTTGATGAGGGATAAGGGGCCAATATAAGGGCCAAGTAGCAGCACCCATCGCACATCGTGTGCGCACACCCCCCGGCCCCCCCGATCGTCGGAACCTCAATGCCGCCAGTCAGGTTCTTCGGTGATGCTCCGACGATGGTGCCCCGACGAAGAAAAATGCAGCACCAGCACATGCCCGAGCCAAGCATGTGCTGTCGCAACCCTCAGTCTAGTTCGATCTTAGACTGGGAATGAACTTCGTATGCTTAGACTGGGAATGAACTATGTATGCCTAAGTCAACCCACAAAACGAGTATGCGGCTGCTCAGCTGGCCAAAGGGGCGGGATACGCAAGCCGGGGTTCGATCGGGACCACCTCTGCATGCTACCGATCTTGTTGCCACAACCCTCTATCCAGTCCAATCTTACACTGGAAATGAACTCCGTATGCCTAAGCCAACTAACGGAACGAGCGGGCGGGCGGGCACTACGCCGGCCAGAGAGACGGGATGTGCAAGCCGTGGATCGATAGGGTGGTAGGTGGGTTTAGGCATATCTTCATATTTTTGTGTGCCAAAGCCATTTTTATGGCTTGTAAATTTATACAATAGTCCCTTAAGCCTTCACGAGAAGTTTCATGGCAAGACGACTCGTTTTCTATTTTTCACGATTTTCAAAACTTTTTACGGTTCGGGATTTTTTAAAATTTTTTTGGAAGGAGTTTTGGCCCCAAACTTTGTAGACGTGATCGTTGTATAAAAACTCGAAGTGTACAAGATTTTGTGACAATTTGAAAAAAGTGTCCCCATTTCAGACACTTTAAAGGCTACTGGCAGCAAACCTGTAAAATCTCAAATGCTCTTTAAGAGGGTGTGAGTTCTCGAGGTTTGATGAGGGATAGAGGACCAATATAAGGGCCAAGTACCACCACCAATCACACATCATGTGCACACACCCACCGGCCCCCCGATCGTCGGAACCCCAATGCCGCCAGTCAGGTTCTCCGGCGATGCTCTGACGATGGTGCCCCGACGAAGAAAAATGCGGCACCGACACATGCCTGAGCCCAGCATGTGCTATCACAACCCTCGGTCTGATCCGATCTTAGACTGGGAATGAACTCCGTATGCTTGACAGCGAATGAACTTCGTATGCCTAAGTCAACCCACGAAACGAGCGTGCGGGCGCTCAACCGACCAGAGGGGCGGGATGTGCAAGCCGGGGATCGGTCGGGTGCTCCTCTGTGTGCTGTCAATCCTGCTGCCACAACCCTCATTCTGGTTCAATCTTAGACTGGGAATGAACTCCGTATGCCTAAGCCAACCGATGAAACGAGTGGGCGGGCGGGCGGGCACTACACCGACCAAAGTGACGGGATGCGCATGCCGTCGATCAATAGGGTGGTAGGTGGGTTTAGGCACGTCTTCATATCTCTGTGTGCCAATGCCATTTTTATGGCTTGTAAATTCATACAATGGTCCCTTAAGCCTTCACGTGAAGTTTCATGGCAAAGACTCGTTTTCTATTTTTCACGATTTTCAAACCTTTTTGCGGTTCGGGATTTTTTTAAATTTTTTCGGAAGGAGTTTTGGCCCCAAACTTCTTAGACGTGATACTTGTATTTTTGTTGGCATGCATAAAAAACATCAGCTAAAAACTCGAAACGTACAAGATTTTGTGACCATTTGAAAAAAGTGTCCCCACTTTAGACACTTTAATTGCTACTGGTAGCAAACCTGTAAAATCTCAAATGCTCTTTAAGGGGGTGTGAGTTCTCAAGGTTTGATGAGGGATAGGGGGCCAATATAAGGGACAAGTACCAGCACCCATCACACATCATGTGCGCACACCCCTCCCGGCCCCCCCGTTCGTCGGAACCCCAATGCCACCGGTCATGTTCTCCGGTGATGCTCCGGTGATGGTGCCCCGATGAAGAAAAATGCGGCACCAGCACATGCCCGAGCCTAGGATGTGCTGCTGCAACCCTCAGTCTGGTCCGATCTTAGACTGGGAATGAATTCCGTATGCCTAAGTCAACCCATGAAACGAGCGTACGGGTGCTCAGTCGACCAGAGGGGCAAGATGCGTAAGCCGGGGATCGGTCGGGTCCCCTTCCATCCGGTTTGATCTTAGACTGGGAATGAACTCTGTATACCTAAGCCAACCGACGAAATGAGCGGGTGGGCGGGGGGCGGGCACTACGCCGACCAGAGAGACGGGATGCGCAAGCTGTGCATCGATAAGGTGGTAGGTGGGTTTAGGCACATCTTCATATTTCTAAGTGCCAATGCCATTTTTATGGCTCGTAAATTCATACAATGGTCCCTTAAGCCCTCACGTGAAGTTTCATGGCAAGATGACTCGTTTTCTATTTTTCATGATTTTTGAAACTTTTTACGGTTCGGGATTTTTTACAATTTTTTTGGAAAGATTTTTGGCCCCAAACTTGGTAGACGTGATCCTTGTATTTTTGTTGGCATGCATAAAAAAATTCAGCTAAAAACTCGAAGTGTACAAGATTTTGTGACCATTTGAAAAAAGTGTCCCCATTTCAGACACTTTAATGGCTACCGGCAGCAAACCTGTAAAATCTCAAATATTCCTTAAGGGGGTGTGAATTCTCGAGGTTTGATTAGGGATAGGGGGCCAATATAAGGGCCAAGTACCAGCACCCATCGCACATCATTTGCGCATACCCCCCCGCCCCCCCCGATCGTCAGAACCCTAATGCCATCGGTCAGGTTCTACGACGATGCTCCGATGATGGTGCCCCAGCAAAGAAAAATACAGCACCAGCACATGCCCGAGCCCAGCATGTGCTACCGCAACCCTCGGTCTGGTTCGATCTTAGACTGGGAATGAACTCCATAAGCTTAGACTGGGAATGAACTTCGTATGCCTAAGTCAACCCATGAAACGAGCGTGCGGGTGCGCAGCCAGCCAGAGGGGCGGGATGTGCAAGCCGTGGATCGATAGGGTGGTAGTTGGGTTTAGGCGCATCTTCATATTACTGCATGCCAATGCCATTTTTATGGCTTGTAAATTCATACAATGGTCCCTTAAGCCTTCACGTGAAGTTTCATGGCTAGATGACTCATTTTTTATTTTTCAAGATTTTTGAAACTTTTTGCAGTTCAGGATTTCTTAAAATTTTTCAGAAGTAGTTTTGGCCCCAAACTTGGTAGATGTGATCCTTTTATTTTTGTTGGCATGCACACAAAAATTCATCTAAAAACTCGAAGTGTACAAGATTTTATGACCATTTGAAAAAAGTGTCCCCATTTCAGACACTTTAATGGCTACTGGCAGCAAACCTGTAAAATCTCAATTGCTCTTTAAGGGGGTGTGAGTTCTCAAGGTTTGATGAGGGATAGGGGGCCAATATAAGGGCCAAGTACCAAAGCCCATTGCACATCATGTGCGCACACCCCCCTCGGCCCCCCCGATCGTCGGAATCCCAATGCCGTTGGTCAGGTTCTCCGACGATGCCCCGATGATGGTGCCCCGACGAAGAAAAATGAGGCTTCAGCACCTACCCGAACCCAGCATGGGCTGCCACAACCCCCGGTGCGGTTTGATCTTAGACTCGGAATGAACTTTGTATGCTTAGACTGGGAAACGAGCGTGCGTGCGGTCAGCCTGCCAGAGGGGTGGGATGTGTAAGCCGGGGATCGGCCAGGTCCCCCTCTGCGTGCTACCAATCCTGCTGCCGCAACCCTCGATCCAATCTGATCTTAGACTGGGAATGAACTCCATATGCTTAAGCCATCCGATGAAGCGAGCGGGCAGGCAGGCGGGCAATACGTCGGCCAGAGAGGCGGGATGCGCAAGCCGTGGATCGATAGGGTGGTAGTTGAGTTTAGGCACATCTTCATATTTCTGCATGCCAATGCCATTTTTATAGCTGTAAAGTGATACAATGGTCCCTTAAGCCTTCACGTGACGTTTCGTGGCAAGATGACTCGTTTTTTATTTTTCACGATTTTTGAAACTTTTTACGGTTCGAGATTTTTTAAAATTTTTTCGAAAGGATTTTTGGCCTCAAACTTGGTAGACGTGATCCTTGTATTTTTTTTGGCATGGACAAAAAAATTCAGCTAAAAATTCGAAGGGTACAAGATTTTGTCACCATTTGAATAAAGTGTCCCCATTTTAGACACTTTAATGGCTACTGGCAGCAAACCTGTAAAATCTCAAATGCTCTTTAAGGGGGTGTGAGTTCTCGAGGTTTGATGAGGGATAGGGGGCCAATATAAGGGCCAAGTACCAGCACCCATCGCACATCATGTGCGCACACCCCCCTCGCCCCCCCGATCGTCGAAACCCCAATGCCGCTGGTCAGGTTCTCCGGCAATGCTCCGACGATGGTGCCCCGACGATGAAAAATACGGCACCAGCACATGCCCAAGCCCAGAATGTGCTGCTGCAACCGTTGGTCCAGTCTGATCATAGACTGGGAATGAACTTCGTATGCTTAGACTGGGAATGAACTCTATATGGCTAAGTCAAACCACGAAATGAGCGTGCGGGCGCTAAGCCAGCCAAAGGGGCGAGATGCGCAAGCCGGGGATCAGTCGGGTCCCCCTTTGTGTGCTGCCTATCCTGCTGCAATAACCCTTAGTCTGGCCCTATCTTAGACTGGGAATGAACTCCGTATGCCTAAGCCAACCGATGAAACGAGCGGGCAGGCGGCCGGGCACTACGTCGACCAGAGAGACGGGATGCGCAAGCCGTAGATCGATAGGGTGGTAGGTGGGTTTAGGCACATCTTCATATTTCTGCATGCCAATGCCATTTTTATGGCTTGTGAATTCATACAATGGTCCCTTAAGCCTTTACGTGAAGTTTCATGGCAAGACGACTCGTTTTCTATTTTTCACGATTTTTGAAACTTTTTACGGTTCGGGATTTTTTAAAATTTTTTCAGAAGGAGTTTTTGCCGCAAACTTGCTAGACGTGATCCTCGTATTTTTGTTGGCATGCACAAAAAAATTTAGCTAAAAACTCAAAGTGTACAAGATTTTGTGACCATTTGAAAAAAGTATCCCCATTTCAGACACTTTAATGGGTACTGGCAGCAAACCTGTAAAATCTAAAATGCTCTTTAAGGGGGTGTGAGTTCTGAAGATTTGATGAGGGATGGGGGGCCAATATAAAGGCCAAGTACCAGCACCCATCGCACATCATGTGTGCACACCCCCGGCCCCCCGATCACCGGAACCCCAATGCCGCCGGTTAGGTTCTCCGGTGATGGTGCCCCGATGAAGAAAAATGCGGCACCAGCACATGCCCGAGCCGTGCATCTGCTGCCGTAACCCTCGGTCCGGTCCGATCTTAAACTGGGAATGAACTCCGTATGCCTAAGTCAACCCACGAAACGAGCGTGCGGGCGCTCAGCTGGCCAGAGGGGCGGGATGCACAAGCTGGGGATCGGACGGATCCCCCTTTGTGTGCTGCCGATCCTACTACCGCAACCCTCGGTATGGTCTGATCTTAGAATGGGAATGACCTCCGTATCACTAAGCCAACTGACGAAACGAGCGGGCGGAAGGGCGGGCGGGCACTACGCCGACCAGAGAGACGGGACGCGCAAGCCGTGGATCGATAGGGTGGTAGGTGGGTTTCGACACATCTTCATATTTTTAGGTGCCAATACCATTTTTATGGCTTGTAAATTCATACAATGGTCCCTTAAGCCTTCACGTGAAGTTTCATGGCCAGACGACTCGTTTTTTATTTTTCATGATCTTCGAAACTTTTTACGGTTCGGGAATTTTTTAAATTTTTTCGAAAAGTGTTTTGGCCCCAAACTTGGTAGACGTGATCCTTGTATTTTTTTTGGCATGCATAAAAACATTCAGCTAAAAACTCGAAGTGTACAACATTTTGTGACCATTTGAAAAAAGTGTCCCCATTTCAGACACTTTAATGGCTTCTGGCAGCAAACCTGTAAAACTCAAATGCTCTTTAGGGGGGTGTGAGTTCTCGAGGTTTGATGAGGGATAGGGGGCCAATATAACGGCCAAGTACCAGCACTCATCGCACATCATGTGCGCACACCCCCCTCGACCCCCCCGATCACCGTGACCCTAATGCCGTCGGTCAAATTCTCCGATGATGCTCCGGCGATGGTGCCCCGGCCAAGAAAAATGTGGCACCAGCACATGCCCAAGCCCAGCATGTGCTGCCGCAACACTCGATCTAGTCCGATCTTAGACTGGGAATGAACTCCGTATGCTTAGACTGGGAATGAACTCCGTATGCCTAAGTCAACCCATTAAAATACGCATGCAGGCGCTCAGTCGGCCAGAGGGGCGGGATGCGCAAGTCGGGGATCGGTCAGGTCCCCCTTGCGTGCTGTCGATCTTGCTGCCACAACCCTCGATCTGATCCATTCTTAGACTGGGAATGAACTTCGTATGCCTAAGCCAACCGACAAAACGAGCGGGCGGGCGGGCGGGCACTACGCCAGCTGGAGAGATGGAATGCGCAAGCCGTGGATCGATAGGGTGGTCGGTGGGTTTAGGCACATCTTTATATTTCTGCGTGCCAATGCCATTTTTACGGCTTGTAAATTCATACAATTGTCCATTAAGCCGTCACGTGAAGTTTGATGGCAAGACGACTCATTTTCTATTTTTCACGATTTTTGAAACTTTTTACGGTTCAGGATTTTTTAAAATTTTTTCTGAAGGACTTTTGACCCAAACATCATAGACATGATCCTTGTATTTTTGTTGGCATGCACAAAAAAATTCAGCCAAAAACTCGAAGTGTACAAGATTTTGTGACCATTTGAAAAATGTCTCCACATTTCAGACACTTTAATGGCTACTGGCAACAAACCTGTAAAATCTAAAATGCTCTTTAAGGGAGTGTGAGTTCTCACGGTTTGATGAGGGATAGGGGGCCAATAAAAGGGCCAAGTACCAGCACCCATCGCACATCATGTGCGCACACCACCCCAGCCCCCACGATTGTCGGAACCCCAATACTGCCGGTCAGGTTCTCCAGCGATGCTCCGGAGATGGTGCCCCGATGAAGAAAAATGCGGCACCAGCACATGCTCGAGGCCAGCATGTGCTGCCACAACCCTCAGTCTGGTTCGATCTTAGACTGGGAATGAACTCCGTATGCTTAGACTGGGAATGAACTTCATTTTCCTAAGTCAACCCACGAAACGAGCGTGCGGGTGCTCATCGGCCAGAGGGGCGGGATGCGCAAGCCGGGGATCAATCGGGTCCCTCTCTACGTGCTGCCGATTCTACTGCTGCAACTCTCGGTCCGGTCTGATCTTAGACTGGGAATGAACTCCGTATGCCTAAGCCAACCGACGAAACGAGCCAGCGGGCGGGTGAACGGGCACTACGTCGGCCAGAGAGATGGGATGCGCAAGCCGTGGATCGATAGGCTGGTAGGTGGGTTTAGGCACATCTTCATATTTCTATGTTCCAATCCCATTTTTATGGCTTGTAAATTCATACAATTGTCCCTTAAGCCTTCACGTGAAGTTTCATGGCAAGACGACTCGTTTTCTATTTTTCACGATTTTCAAAAATTTTTACGGTTCGGGATTTTTTAAAATTTTGTCAGAAATTGTTTTGGCCCCAAGCTTGGTAGACGTGATCCTTGTATTTTTGTTGGCATGCACAAAAAAATTCAGCTAAAAACTCGAAGTGTACAAGATTTTGTGACCATTTGAAAAAAGTGTCCCCATTTCAGACACTTTAATGGCTTCTGCCAGCAAACCTGTAAAATCTGAAATGCTCTTTAAGGGAGTGTGAGTTCTCGAGGTTTGATGAGGGATAGGGGGCCAATATAAGGGCCAAGTACCAGCACCCATCGCACATCATGTGCGCACACCCCCCCTCGACCCCCCCGATCACCGTAACCCCAATGCCGCCGGTTAGGTTCTCCGACGATGCTTCGACGATGGTGCCCCAACCAAGAAAAATGCGGCACCAGCACATGCCTGAGCCCAGCATGTACTGCCGCAACCCTCGGTCTGGTCCGATCTTCGACTGGGAATGAACTCCGTATGCTTAGACTGGGAATGAACTCCGTATGCCTAAGTCAACCCACGAAATGAGCGTGTGGGTGCTCAGTCGGCCAGAGGGGCGGGATACGCAAGCCGGGGATCGGTCGGGTCCCCCTCTGCAAGCTGTCGATCCTACTGCCACAACCCTTAGTGCGGTCTGATCTTAGACTGGTAATGAACACCGTATGCCTAAGCCAACCGACGAAACGAGTGGGAGGGAGGGCACTACGCCGGCCAGAGAGGCGAGATGCGCAAGCTGTGGATCGATAGGTTGGTAGGTGGGTTTAGGCACATCTTCATATTTTTACATGCCAATGCCATTTTTATGGCTTGTAAATTGATACAATGGTCCCTTAAGCCTTCACGTGAAGTTTCATGGCAAGACGACTCGTTTTCTATTTTTCACGATTTTCAAAACTTTTTGCGATTCGGGATTTTTTCAAATTTTTTCGAAAGGAGTTTTGGCTCCAAACATGGTAGATGTGATCCTAGTATTTTTGTTGGCATGCACAAAAAAATTCAGCCAAAAACTCGATGTGTAGAAGATTTTGTGACCATTTGAAAAAAGTATCCCCATTTCAGACACTTTAATGGCTACTGGCAACAAACCTGTAAAATCTCGAATGCTCTTTAAGGGGGTGTGAGTTCTCGAGGTTTGATGAGGGATAGGGGGCCAATATAAGGGCCAAGTACCAGCACCCATAGCACATCATGTGCGCACAGCCCCCCCGGCCTGCCCGATCGTCGGAACCCCAATGCCGCCAGTCAGGTTCTTTGGCGATGCTCTGGCGATGGTGCCCCGACGAAGAAAAATGCGGCACCAGCACATGCCCCAGCCCAGCATCTGCTGCCGCAACCCTCTGTCCGGTTCGATCTTAGACTGGGAATGAACTCCGTATGCTTAGACTGGGAATGAACTTTGTATGCCTAAGTCAACCCACGACATGAGCGTGCGGGCGCTTAGCCAGCCAGAGGGGCAGGATGCGCAAGCCGGGGATCGGTCGGGTCCCCCTCTGCATGCTACCGATCCCACTGCCGCAACCTCAGCCCGGTCTGATCTTAGACTGGGAATGAACTCCGTATGCCTAAGCCAACCAATGAAACAAGCGGGCAGGCGGGCGGGCGGGCACTATGCCGACCAGAGAGACGGGATGCGTAAGCCGTGTATCGATAGGGTGGTAGGTGGGTTTAAGCACATCTTCATACTTCTGTGTGCCAATGCCATTTTTATGGCTTGTAAATTCATACAATGGTCCCTTAAGCCTTCACGTGAAGTTTCACGGCAAGACGACTCGTTTTCTATTTTTCACGATTTTCAAAACTTTTTACGGTTCGAGATTTTTTAAAATTTTTTTGGAAGGAAATTTGGCTCCACACGTGGTAGACGTGATCCTTGTATTTTTGTTGGCATGCACAAAAAAAATCAGCTAAAAACTCAAAGTGTGCAAGATTTTGTGACCATCTGAAAAAGTGTCCCCATTTCAGACACTTTAATGGCTACTGGCAGCAAACCTATAAAATCTCAAATGCTCTTCAAGGGGGTGTGAGTTCTTGAGGTTTGATGAGGGACAGGGGGACAATATAAGGTCAAGTACCAGCACCCATCGCACATCTTGTGTGCACACCCCCCGACCCCCAGATCGTCGGAACCCCAATGCTGCCGGTCAGGTTCTCTGACGATGCTCCGACGATGGTGCCCCGGCGAAGAAAAATACAGCACCAGCACATGCCCGAGCCCAGCATGTGCTGCCGCAACCCCCGGTCTGATCCGATCTTAGTTTGGGAATGAACTACGTATGCTTAAGCTAACCGACGAAACGAGCGGGTGGGCGGGCGGGCGGGCAGAACGCCGGCCAGAGAGATGGGATGCGCAAGCTGTGGATCGATAGGGTGGTAGGTGGGTTTAGGCACATCTTCATACTTCTGCGTGCCAATGCCATTTTTATGGCTTGTAAATTCATACAATGGTCCCTTAAGCCTTCACGTGAAGTTTCATGGCAAGATGACTCGTTTTCTATTTTTCACGATTTTCAAAACTTTTTGCGGTTCGAGATTTTTTAAAATTTTTGCGGAAGGAATTTTGGCTCCACACGTGGTAGACGTGATCCTTGTATTTTTTTTGGCATGCACAAAAAAAATCAGCTAAAAACTCGAAGTGTGCAAGATTTTGTGACCATTTGAAAAAAGTGTCCCCATTTTAGACACTTTAATGGCTATTGGCAGCAAACCTGTAAAATCTCAAATTCTCTTCCAGGAGGCGTGAGTTCTCGAGGTTTGATGAGGGACAGGGGGACAATATAAGGTCAATTACCAGCACCCATCGCACATCTTGTGCGCACACCCCCCGGCCCCTAGATCGTCGGAACCCCAATGCTGTCGGTCAGGTTCTCCGATGATGCTCCGACGATGGTGCCCCGACGAAGAAAAATACGGCACCAGCACATGCCCGAGCCCAACATCTGCTACCGTAACCCTCGATCTGATCCGATCTTAGATTGGGAATGAACTCCGTATGCTTAAGCCAACCGACAAAATGAGCGGGTGGACGGGCAGGCGGGCAGAACGCCGGCCAGAGAGACGGGATGCGCAAGCCGTGGATCGATAGGGTGGTAGGTTGGTTTAGGCACATATTCATATTTATGTGTGCCAATGCCATTTTTATGGCTTCTAAATTCATACAATGGTCCCTTAAGCCTTCACGTGATGTTTCATGGCAAGACGACTCGTTTTCTATTTTTCACGATTTTCCAAACTTTTTGTGATTCAAGATTTTTCAAAATTTTTTCGGAAGGAGTTTTGGCCCCAAACTTGGTAGACGTGATCCTTGTATTTTTTTTGGCATGCACAAAAAAATTCAGCTAAAAACTCGAAGTGTACAAGATTTTGTGGCCATTTGAAAAAAGTGTCCCCATTTCAAACACTTTAATGGCTACTGGTAGCAAACCTGTAAAATCTCAAATGCTCTTTAAGTGGGTGTCAGTTCTTGAGGTTTGATGATGGATATGGGGCCAATATAAGGGCCAAGTACCAGCACCCATCGCACATCATGTGCGCACACCCCCCGGCCCCCCGATCACCGAAACCCCAATGCCGTCGGTTAGGTTCTCCAGCGATGGTGCCTCGGCGAAGAAAAATGTCGCACCAGCACATGCCCGAGCCCAGCATGTGCTGCTGCAACCCTCCGTCCAGTCCGATCTTAGACTGGGAATGAACTCCGTATGCTTAGACTGGGATGATCTCCGTATGCCTAAGTCAACCCACGAAATGAGCGTACGGGCGCTCAGTCGACCAGAGGGCGGGATGCGCAAGCCAGCGATCGGTCGAGTCCCCCTCTGTGTGCTGCCGATCCTGCTACAGCAACACTCGATCCGGTTCGATCTTGGACTGGGAATGAACTTTGTATGCCTAAGCCAACTGACAAAACGAGCGGGCATGCGGGCAGGCGAGCACTACGCTGGCCAGAGAGACGGGATGCGCAAGCCGTTGATCGATAGGGTGGTAGGTGGGTTTAGGCACATCTTCATATTTCTGCAAGCCAATGCCATTTTTATGGCTTGTAAATTCATACAATGGTCCCTTAAGCCTTCACTTGAAGTTTCATTGCAAGACGACTCGTTTTTTATTTTTCATGATTTTTAGAACTTTTTACGGTTCGAGATTTTTTAAAATTTTTTCAGAATGAGTTTTCATCCCAAGCATGGTAGATGTGATCCTTGTATTTTTGTTGGCATGCACAGAAAAATTTAGATAAAAAGTCGAAGTGTACAAGATTTTGTGACCATTTGAAAAAAGTGTCGCCATTTCAAACACTTTAATGGCTACCGGCAGCAAACCTGTAAAATCTCAAATGCTCTTTAAGGGGGTGTGAGTTCTCAAGGTTTGATGAGGGATAGGGGGCCAATATAAGGTCCAAGTACCAGCACCCATCGCACATCATGTGCGCACACCCCCCCGACCCCCCCGATCGCCCGAACCCTAATGCCGTTGGTCAGGTTCTCCGGTGATGCTCCGACGATGGTGCCCAGGCGAAGAAAAATGCAGCACCAGCACATGCCCGAGCCTAGCATGTGCTATCGCAACCCTCGATCCGATTTGATCTTAGACTGGGAATGAACTCTGTAAGCCTAAGTCAACCCACGAAGCGAGCGTGTGGGTGCTTAGCCGGCCAGAGGGGCGGGATGCGCAAGCCAGGGATCGGTCAGGTTTGCCTCTGCGTGCGGCCGATCCTGTAGCTGCAACACTTGGTTTGATCTGATCTTAGATTGGGAATTAACTTCATATGCCTAGGCCAACCGACGAAACGAGCAGGCGGGCGGGCGGGCAGGCACTATGCCGGCTAGAGAGACGGGATGCGCAAGCCGTGGATCGATAGGGTGGTAGGTGGGTTTAGGCACATCTTCATATTTCTGCATGCCAATGCCATTTTTATGGCTTGTAAATTCATACAATGGTCCCTTAAGCCTTCACGTGAAGTTTCATGGCAAGACGACTCGTTTTCTATTTTTCATGATTTTTGAAACTCTTTGCGGTTTCGGATTTTTGAAAATTTATTCAGATGGAGTTTTGGTCCCAAACTTGGTAGATGTGATCCTTATATTTTTGTTGGCATGCACAAAAAAATTCAGCTAAAAAGTCGAAGTGTACAAGATTTTGTGACCATTTGAAAAAAGTGTTCCCCTTTCAGACACTTTAATGGCTACTAGCAGCAAACCTATAAAATCTCAAATGCTCTTTAAGGGGGTGTGAGTTCTCGAGGTTTGATGAGGGATAGGGGGCCAATATAAGGGCCAAATACCAGCACCCATCGCACATCATGTGCGCACACCCCCCCGGCCCCCCTGATCGTCGAAACCCCAATGCCACCGTTTAGGTTCTCCGGCAATGGTGCCCCGGCGAAGAAAAATGTGGCACCAGCACATGCCCGAGCCCAGCATGTGCTGCCATAATCCTCGGTCCGATCTGATCTTAGACCGGGAATGAACACCGTATGCCTAAGCCAACCGACGAAATTAGCAGGCGGGCGGGCAGGCACTGCGTCGGCCAGAGAGACGGGATGCACAAGCAATGGGTCGATACGGTGGTAGGTGGGTTTAGGCATATCTTCATATTTCTGCATGCCAATGCCATTTTTATGGCTTGTAAATTCATACAATGGTCCCTTAAGCCTTCACGTGAAGTTTCATGGCAAGACGACTCGTTTTCTATTTTTCACAATTTTTGAAACTCTTTGTGGTTTGGGATTTTTTAAAATTTATTCAGATGGAGTTTTGGTCCCAAACTTGGTAGATGTGATCCTTATATTTTTGTTGGCATGCACAAAAAAATTCAGCTAAAAAGTCGAAGTGTACAAGATTTTGTGACCATTTGAAAAAAGTGTTCCCATTCCAGACACTTTAATGGCTATTAGCAGCAAACCTATAAAATCTCAAATGCTCTTTAAGGGGGTGTGAGTTCTCAAGGTTTGATGAGGGATAGGGGGCCAATATAAGGGCCAAATACCAGCACCCATCGCACATCATGTGCGCACACCCCCCCGGCCCCCCTGTTCGCCGAAACCCCAATCCCACCATTTAGGTTCTCCGGCGATGGTGCCCCGGCGAAGAAAAATGTGGCACCAGCACATGCCCGAGCCCAGCCTGTGCTGCCATAATCCTCGGTCCGATCTGATCTTAGACCGGGAATGAACACCGTATGCCTATGCCAACCGACGAAATTAGCAGGCGGGCGGGCAGGCACTGCGTTGGCCAGAGAGACGGGATGCGCAAGGAATGGGTCGATAGGGTGGTAGGTTGGTTTAGGCACATCTTTATATTTCTATGTGCCAATGCCATTTTTATCTCTTGTAAATTCATACAATGATCCCTTAAGCCTTCACGTGAAGTTTCATGGCAAGACGACTCGTTTTCTATTTTTCATGATTTTCAAAACTTTTTACGATTTGGGATTTTTTAAAATTTTTTCAAAAGGAGTTTTGTTCCCAAACTTGGTTGATGTGATCCTTGCATTTTTGGGGGCATGCACAAAAAAATTCAGCTAAAAACTCGAAGTGCACAAGATTTTGTGACCATTTGAAAAAAGTGTCCCTATTTCAGACACTTTAATGGCTACTGGCAGCAAACCTGTAAAATCTCAAATGCTCTTTAAGGGGGTGTGAGTTCTCGAGGTTTGATGCGGGATAGTGGGCCAATATAAGGGCCAAGTACCAGCACCCATCGCACATCATGTGTGCACACCCCCCCCGGCCCCCCGATCTCTGGAACCCTAATGCCACCGGTCAAGTGCCCCGATGAAGAAAAATGTGGCACCAGCACATGCCCGAGCCCAACATGTGCAGTTACAACCCTCAGTCTGGTCCGATCTTAGACTGGGAATGAACTCCGTATGCCTAAGTCAACCCACGAAACGAGCGTACGGGGGCTCAGCCGGCCAGAGGGGCGGGATGCGTAAGTCGGGGATCGACTGGGTCCCCCTCTACGTGCTGCCGATCCTGCTGTCACAACCCTCGGTCCCGTCTGATCTTAGACTGGGAATGAACTCCGTATGCCTAAGCCAACTGACGAAACAAGCGGGCGGGCGGGCAGGCGGGCACTGTACCGACCAGAGAGACGGGATGCGCAAGCCGTGGATCGATAGGGTGGTAGGTGGGTTTAGGCACATCTTCATATTTTTACGTGCCAATGCCATTTGTATGGCTTGTAAATTCATACAATGGTCCCTTAAGCCTTCACGTGAACTTTCATGGCAAGACGACTCGTTTTCTATTTTTCACGATTTTTGAAACTTTTTTCGGTTCGAGATTTTTTAAAATTTTTTCGGAAGGAATTTTGGCCCCAAACTTGGTAGACGTGATCCTTGTATTTTTGTTCGCATGCACAAAAAAATTCAGCTAAACAAAACTCGAAGTGTACAAGATTTTGTGACCATTTGAAAAAGTGTCCCCATTTCAGACACTTTAATGGCTACTAGCAGCAAACCTGTAAAATCTAAAATGCAGTTTAAGGGGGTGTGAGTTCTTGAGGTTTGATGAGAGATAGGGGGCCAATATAAGGGCCAAGTACTAGCACCCATCACACATCATGTGCGCACACCCCCCACGGCCCCCCCGATCGTCAGAACCCCAATGCCACCGGTCAGGTTCAACGGTGATGATCCAGCGATGGTGCCCTGACGAAGAAAAATGCGGCACCAGCACATGCCCGAGTCTAGCAAGTGCTGGCGCAACCCTCGATTCGGTTCGATCTTAGACTGGGAATGAACTCCGTATGCCTAGACTGGGTATGAACTCCGTATGCCTAAGTCAACCCACAAAACGACCGTACGGGCGCTCAACCGGCCAGAGGGGCGGGATGCGCAAGCCGGGGATCGATCGGGTCCCTCTCTGCATGTTGCCGATGCTGCTGCTGCAACTCTCAGTCTGGTCCAATCATAGACTGGGAATGAACTCCGTATGCCTAAGCCAACCGACGAAAAAAACGGGTGGGCAGGCGGGCGGGCACTACGTCGGCCAAAGAGACGGAATGTGCAAGACGTGGATCGATAGGGTGGTAGGTGGGTTTAGGCACATCTTCATAATTCTATGTTCCAATGCCATTTTTATGGCTTGTAAATTCATACAATGGTCCCTTAAGCGTTCACATGAAGTTTCATGGCAAGACGACTCGTTTTCTATTTTTCACGATTTTTGAAACTTTTTGCGGTTCGAGATTTTTTAAAATTTTTTCGAGAGGATTTTTGGCCCCAAACTTGGCAGACGTGATCCTTGTATTTTTGTTGGCATGCACAAAACAATTCAGCTAAAAACTCGATGTGTACAAGATTTTGAGACCATTTGAAAAAAGTGTCCCCATTTCAGACACTTTAATGGCTACTGGCAGGAAACCTGTAAAATCTCAAATGCTGTTTAAGGGGTGTGAGTTCTCAATGTTTGATGAGGGATAGGGGGCCAATATAAGGGCCATGTACCAGCACCCATCGCACATCATGTGCGCACACCCCCCGGCCCCCCGATCGTCGGAACCCAAATGCCGTCGGTCAGGTTCTTCGACGATGGTGCCCTGACAAAGAAAAATGCGGCACCAGCACATGCTCGAGCCCAGCATGTGTTGCCACAACCCTCAGTCTGACCCGATCTTAGACTGGGAATGAACTCCGTATGCGTAGACTGGGAATCAACTCCGTATGCCTAAGTCAACCCACGAAACGAGCGTGCGAGGCGCTTAGCCGGCCAGAGGGGTGGGATGCGTAAGCCGAAGATCAACCAATCCGGTCCAATCTTAGACTGGGAATGAACTCCGTATGCCTAGACCAACCGACGAAATGAGCGGGCGGGCGGGCATTACGCCGGCCAGAGAGATGGGATGCGTAAGCCGTGGATCGATAGGATGGTAGGTGGGTTTAGGCACATCTTCATATTTCTATGTGCCAATGCCATTTTTATGGCTTGTAAATTCATACAGTGGTCCCTTAAGCCTTCACCTGAAGTTTCATGGCAAGACGCCTCCTTTTCTATTTTTTAGGATTTTTGAAACTTTTTACGGTTCGAGATTTTTTAAAATCTTTTTGGAAGGAGTTTTGGCCCCAACCTTGGTAGACATGATCATTGTATTTTTGTTGGCATGCACAAAAAAATTCAACTAAAAACTCAAAGTGTACAAAATTTTGTGACCTTTTGAAAACAGTGTCCCCATTTCAGTAAAATCTCAAATGCTCTTTAACGGGGTGTGAGTTCTCGAGATTTGATGAGGGATAAGGGGGCCAATATAAGGGCCAAATAACCACACCCATTGCACATCATGTACGCACACCCCTCCGGCCCCCCCGATCGTCGGAAGCCCAATACCGCCAGTCAGGTTCTCCGGGGATGCTCCGATTAAGGTGCCCCGACGAAGAAAAATGTGGCACCAGCCCATGCCCGAGCCCGGCATGTGCTGCCGCAACCCTTGGTCCGGTCTGATCTTAGACTAGGAATGAACTCCGTATGCCTAAGCCAATCGACGAAATGAGCAGGTGGGCGGGCGGGCGGGCACTACGCCGGCCAGAGAGACGGGATGCGCAAGCCGTGGGTCGATAGGGTGGTAGGTGGGTTTAGGCACGTCTTTATATTTCTAGGTGCCAATGCCATTTTTATTTCTTGTAAATTCATACAATGGTCCCTTAAGCCTTCACGTGAAGTTTCATGGCAAGACGACTCGTTTTCTATTTTTCATGATTTTCGCAAATTTTTATGATTTCGGAGTTTTTAAAATTTTTTTGGAAGGAGTTTTGGCCCCAAACTTGGTAGACATGATCCTTGTATTTTTATTGGCATGCACAAAAAAATTCAGCTAAAACTCGAAGTGTACAGGATTTTGTGACCATTTGAAAAAAGTGCCCCCATTTCAGACACTTTAATGGCTACTGGCAACAAACCTGTAAAATCTCAAATGCTCTTTAAGGGGGTGTGAGTTCTCGAGGTTTGATGAGGGATAGGGGGCCAACATAAGGGCTAAGTACCAGCACCTATCGCACATCATGTGCGCACACCCCCCTGGCCCCTCCGATCATCAGAACCCCAATGCCGTCGGTCAGGTTCTCTATGATGCTCCGACGATGGTGCCTCGACGAAGAAAAATGCGGCACCAACACATGCCCGATCCCAGCATGTGCTGTCGTAACCCTCGGTCCAGTCCGATCTTAGACTGGGAATGAACTCCGTATGCTTAGACTTGGAATGAACTCCGTATGCCTAAGTTAACCCACAAAATGAGCGTGCAGGAGCTCAGTCGGCCAGAGGGGCAGGATACGCAAGCCAGGGATCGACAGGGTCCCCCACTGTGTGCTACCGATCCTGCTGCTGCAACCCTCAATTCGATCCGATCTTAGACTGGGAATGAACTCCGTATGCCTAAGCTAATTGACGAAACAAGCGGGCGGGCGGGCACTACTCCGGCCAGAGAGACGGGATGCGCAAGCCGTGGATCGACAGGGTGGTGGGAGGTTTAGGCACATCTTCATATTTCTGCGTGCCAATGCAATTTTTATGGCTTGTAAATTCATACAATGGTCTCTTAAACCTTCACGGGAAGTTTCATGGCAAGACAACTCGTTTTCTATTTTTCATGATTTTTGAAAATTTTTGTGGTTCGGGATTTCTTAAAATTTTTTCAGAAGGTGTTTTGGCCCCAAACTTTGTAGCTATGATCCTTGTATTTTTGTTGGCATGCACAAAAAAATTCAACTAAAAACTTGAAGTGTACAAGATTTTGTGACCATTTGTCTCGAAAGGTGTTTTGGCCCCAAACTTGGTAGTAATGATCCTTGTATTTTCTATGGCATGCACAAAAAAACTCGAAGTGTACAAGATTTTGTGACCATTTGAAAAAAGTTTCCCCATTTCAGACACTTTCTTGGCTACTGGCAGCAAACCTGTAAAATCTCAAATGCCCTTTAAGGGGGTGTGAGTTTTCGAGGTTTGATGAGGGATAGGGGGCCAATATAAGGGCTAAGTACCAGTACCCATCGCACATCATGTACGTACACCCCCCCGGCCCCCCCGATCGTCGGAACCCCAATGTCGTCGGTCAGGTTCTCCGACGATGGTGCCTCAACGAAGAAAAATGCGTCACTAGCACATTCTCGAGCCCAGCATGTGCTGTCGTAACCCTCGGTCCGGTCCGATCTTAGACTGGGAATGAACTCTGTATGCTTAGACTGGGAATTAACTCCGTATGCCTAAGTCAACCCACGAAATGAGCATGCGGGTGCTCAGCCGACCAGAGGGGCGGATACGCAAGTCGAGGATCGGCTGGGTCCCCCTCTGTGAGCTGCCGAA
This sequence comes from Durio zibethinus, assembly GCF_047325235.1. Lineage (NCBI taxonomy): Eukaryota > Viridiplantae > Streptophyta > Magnoliopsida > Malvales > Malvaceae > Durio > Durio zibethinus. The sequence goes on from NC_143177.1 coordinate 14,444,902, forward strand.
CCTACTACCACGACCTTCGGTCTGGTCTGATCATAGACTGGGAATGAACTCTGTATGACTAAGCCAAAAGACAAAACAAGAGGGCGGGCGGACGGGTATTACGCCGGCCAGAGAGGCGGGATGCGCAAGCCGTGGATCGATAAGGTGGTAGGTGGGTTTAGGCACATCTTCATAATGCTACGGGCCAATACCATTTTTATGGCTTGTAAATTCATACAATGGTCCCTTCAGCCTTCACGTGAAGTTTCATGGCAAGACGACTCATTTTTTATTTTTCATGATTTTTGAAACTTTTTAGGGTTCGAGATTTTTTTAAATTTTTTTGGAAGGAGTTTTGGCCCAAAACTTGGTAGACATGATCCTAGTATTTTTGTTGGTAGGCACAAAAAAATTCATCTAAAAACATGAAGTGTACAAGATTTTGTGATCATTTGAAAAAGGTGTCCCCATTTCAGACACTTTAATGGCACTGGCAGCAAACCTGTAAAATCTCAAAGGCTCTTCAAGGGGGTGTGAGTTCTCAAGGTTTGATGAGGGATAGGGGGCCAATATAAGGGCCAAGTACCAGCACCCATCGCACATCATGTGCGCACACCCCCCGGCCCCTCCGATCGTAGGAACCCCAATGCCGTCGTACAAGTTCTCCGGCAATGCCCTGGCGATGGTGCCTCGGCGAAGTAAAATGTGGCACTAGCACATGCCCGAGCCCAGAATGTGCTATCGTAACCCTCAGTTCGGTCCGATCTTAGGCTGGGAAAGAACTCCTTTTGCTTAGACTAGGAATGAACCCCGTATGCCTAAGTCAACCCACGAAACGAGCGTGCGGGCGTTCAGCCGGTCCCCCTCTGTGTGCTGCCGATCCTACTGCCGCAACCCTCGGTGTGGTCCAATCTTAGACTGGGAATGAACTCTGTATGCCTAAGCCAACCGACGAAACGAGCGGGCGGTTGGACATCCGGGCGGAAACTGCACTGGCCAGAGAGACGGGATAAGCAAGCTATGGATCGATAGGGTGCTAGGTGGGTTTAGGCACATCTTCATATTTCTACATGCCAATGCTATTTTTATGGCTTTAAAAATTAATACAATGGTCCCTTAAGCCTTCACGTGAAGTTTCATGGCAAGACGACTCGTTTTCTATTTTTTACGATTTTCGAAACATTTTACGGTTCGTGATTTTTTAAAATTTTTTTGGAAGAATTTTTGGCCCCAAACTTGGAAGAAGTGATCCTTGTAATTTTGTTGGCATGCATAAAAAAATTAAGCTAAAAACTCGAAGTGTACAAGATTTTGTGACCATTTGAAAAAAGTGTCCCCATTTCAAACACTTTAATTGCTACTGGCAGCAAACCTGTAAAATCTCAAATGCTCTTTAAGGGGGCGTGAGTTCTCAAGGTTTGATGAGGGACAGGGGGCCAATATAAGTGCCAACTACCAGCACCCATCGCACATCATGTGCGAACACCCCCACGGCCCCCTCGATCGTCGGAACCCCAATGCTGCCGGTTAGGTTCAATGGCAATGCTCCGATGATGGTGCCCTGGAGAAGAAAAATGTGGTACCAGCACATGCCCGAGCCCTGTATGTGCTGCCGCAACCCTCAGTCCGATCCGATCTTAGACTAGGAATGAACTCCGTATGCTTAGACTAGGTATGAACTCCGTATGCCTAAGTCAACCAACAAAATGACCGTACGGGCGCTCAGTTGGCCAGAGGGGTCGGATGTGAAAGTCGGGGATTGATCGGGTCCCCCTCTGCGTGCTGCTGATCCTGCTATGGCAACCCTCGGTCTGGTCTAATTTTAGATTGGGAATGAACTCCGTATGCCTAAGCCAACTGACGAAAACAGCGGGTGGGCGGGCACTACGCCAGCCAGAGAGACGGGATGCGCAAGCCGTGGATCGATAAGGTGGTAGGCGGGTTTAGGCACATCTTCATATTTCTGTGTGCCAATGCCATTTTTATGGCTTGTAAATTCATACAATGGTCCCTTAAGCGTTCACGTGAAGTTTCATGGCAAGACGACTCGTTTTCTATTTTTCACGACTTTCGAAACTTTTTGCGGTTCGAGATTTTTTAAAATTTTTTCGAAAGGATTTTTGGCCCCAAAGTTGGTAGATGTGATCCTTGTATTTTTGTTGGCATGCACAAAAGAATTCAACTAAAAACTCGAAGTGTACAAGATTTTGTGACCATTTGAAAAAAGTGTCCCCATTTCAGACACTTTAATGGCTACTGGAGCAAAGCTGTAAAATCTCGAATGCTCCTTAAGGGGTGTGAGTTCTTGAGGTTTGATGAGGGATAGGGGGCCAATATAAGGGCCAAGTACCAGCACCCATCGCACATCATGTGCGCACACCCCCCGACCCCCTCGATTGCCGGAACCCCATTGCCGTCGGTCAGGTTCTCCGGCGATGCTCCGACGATGTTGTCCCAACGAAGAAAAATGCAGCACCACACATGCCCGAGCCTAGCATGTGCTGCCACAACCCTTGGTCTGATCCGATCTTAGACTGGGAATGAACTCCGTATGCTTAGACTGGGAATGAACTTCGTATGCCTAAGTCAACCCATGAAACAAGCGCACGAGCGCTCAGCCGGCCAGAGGGGCAAGATGTGCAAGCTGTGGATTGATCGGGTCCCCTCTACGTGCTGCCGATCCTATTGCAGCAACCCTTGTTCCGATCCAATCTTAGACTGGGAATGAACTCCGTTTGCCTAAGCCAACCGACGAAATGAACGGGCGGGTGGGCGGGTGGGCAGGTGGGCACTACGCCGGCCAGAGAGATGGGATGCGTAAGCCGTGGATCGATAGGGTGGTAGGTCGGTTTAGGCACATCTTCATATTTTTGTGTGCCAATGCCATTTTGATGGCTTGTAAATTCATACAGTGGTCCCTTACGCCTTCACGTGAAGTTTCATGGCAAGACGACTCGTTCTCTATTTTTCACGATTTTTGAAACTTTTTACGGTCCGAGATTTTTTAAAATTTTTTCGAAAGGATTTTTGCCATCAAACTTGGTAGACGTGATCCTTGTATTTTTGTTGTCATGCACAAAAAATTTCAGCTAAAAACTCGAAGTGTACAAGATTTTCTGACCATTTGAAAAAGGTGTCCCCATTTCAGACACTTTAATGGTTACTGGCAGCAAACCTGTAAAATCTCAAATGCTCTTTAACGGGGTGTGAGTTCTCGAGATTTGATGAGGGATAAGGGGGCCAATAGAAGGGCTAAGTACCAGCATCCATCGCACATCATGTGCACCCACCCCCCGGCCCCCCGAACACCGTAACTCCAATGCCGTCGGTCAGGTTCTCCGATGATGCTCCGATGATGGTGGCCCGACGAAGAAAAATATGGCACCAGCACATGCCCGAGCCTAGCATGTGCCACCACAACCCTCGGTCTGCTCCGATCTTAGACAGGGAATGAACTCCGTATGCCTAAGTCAACCCACGAAACAATCGTGCGGACGCTCAGCCGGCCAGAGGGGGGGATGCACAAGCCGGGGATCGATCTGGTCCCCCTCTGCATGCTGTCCTGCTACCGCAACCCTCGATTCGATTCGATCTTAGACTGGAAATGAACCCCGTATGCCTAAGCCAACCGATGAAACGAGCGGGCGGGTGGGCAAGCGGGCACGAGGTCGACCAGAGAGACGGGATGCACAAGCCGTGGATCGATAGGGTGGTAGGTGGGTTTAGGCACATCTTCATATTTCTACGTGCCAATGCCATTTTTATGGCTTGTAAATTCAGACAATGGTCCCTTAAGCCTTCACGTGAAGTTTCATGGCAAGATGACTCGTTTTCTATTTTTCATGATTTTTAAAACTTTTTTCGGGTCGGGATTTTTTAAAATTTTTTCGAAAGGAGTTTTTGCCCCAAACCTGGTAAACGTGATCCTTGTACTTTTTTTGGCATGCACAAAAAAATTCAGCTAAAAACTAAAAGTGTACAAGATTTTGTGACCATTTGAAAAAAGTGTCCCCATTTCAGACACTTTAATGGCTATTGGCAGCAAACATGCATAATCTCAAATGCACTTTAAGGGGGTGTGAGTTCTTGAGGATTAATGAGGGATAGGGGGCCAATATAAGGGCCAAGTACCGGCACCCATCACACATCATGTGCGCACACCCCCAGGCCCCCCGATCGTCGGAAGCCAAATGCCACCGGTCAGGTTCTCCGACGATGCTTCGACGAAGGTGCCCCAACAAAGAAAAATACGGCTGCAGCCCATGCCCGAGCCTAGCATGTGCTGCCGTAACACTTGGTTTGGTCTGATCTTAGACTGAGAATGAACTCCATATGCCTAAGCCAACCGACGAAACAAGCAGGCGGGCACTACGTCGGTCAGAGAGACGGGATGCGCAAGCCATGGATCGATAGGGTGGTATGCGGGTTTAGCCACATCTTCATATTTCTGTGTGCCAAATCCCTTTTTATGGCTTGTAAATTCATACAATAGTCCCTTAAGCCTTCACGTGAAGTTTCATGGCAAGACGACTCGTTTTCTATTTTTCATGATTTTCAAAACTTTTTACGGATCGAGATTTTTTCAAATTTTTTTGAAAGGAGTTTTGGCCCCAAACGTGGTAGACCTGATCCTTGTATTTTTTTCACACGCACAAAAAAATTTAGCTAAAAACTCGAAGTGTACAAGATTTTGTGACCATTTGAAAAAAGTGTCCCCATTTCAGACACTTTAATGGCTACTGGCAGCAAACCTGTAAAATCTCAAATGCTCTTTAAGGGGGTGTGAGTTCTCGAGGTTTGATGAATGATATGGGGCTAATATATGGGCCAAGTACCAGCACCCATCACACATGATGTGCGCACACCCCCCCAGCCCCCCGATCGTCGGAATGCCAATACCGCTGGTCAGGTTCTCCGTCGATGCTCCGGTGATGGTGCCCCGGTGAAGAAAAATGCGGTACCAGCAAATGCCCAAGCCCAGCATGTGCTGCCGCAACCCTCGGTCCGGTCCGATCTTAGACTGGGAATGAACTGCGTATGCTTAGACTGGGAATGAACTTCGTATGCCTAAGTCAACCCACGAAACAAGCGTGCGGGCGCTCAGCCGCTCAGAGGGGCGGGATGCGTAAGCCAGGGATCGATCGGGTCCCCCTCTGTGTGCTACCACAACCCTCAGTCCGATCCGATCTTAGACTGGGAATGAACTCTATATGCTTAGACTGGGAATGAACTCCGTATGCCTAAGTCAACCCATGAAACGAGCATGTGTGCTCTTAGCCGGCCAGAGGGGTGGGATGCGCAAGCCGGGGATCGATCGGGTCCCCCTTTGCGTGCTACCACAACCCTCGGTCCAGTCTGATCTTAGACTGGGAATACACTTCGTATGCTTAGACTAGGAATGAGCTCAGTATGCCTAAGTCAACACACGAAACGAACGGCGGGCGCTCAGCCGGCCAGAGGGGAGGGATGCGTAAGTCAGGGATCGATCGGGTCCCCCTCTGCGTGCTACTGATATTGCTGCCACAACCCTCAGTTCGGTCCGATCTTAGACTGCCACAACCCACGAAATGAGAGGGCGGGTACTATGCCGGCCAGAGAGACGGGATGCGCAAGCCGTGGATCGATAGGGTGGTCGGTGGGTTTAGGCACATCTTCATATTTCTGCATGCCAATGCCATTTTTATGGCTTGTAAATTCATACAATGGTCCCTTAAGCCTTCATGTGAAGTTTTATGGCAAGACGACTCGTTTTCTATTTTTCATGATTTTTGAAACTTTTTACGGTTCGGCATTTTTTAAAATTTTTTCGAAAGGAGTTTTAGCCCCAAACTTGGTAGACGTGATCCTTGTATTTTTGTTGACATGCACAAAAAAATTCAGCTAAAAACGCGAAGTGTACAAGATTTTGTAACCATTTGAAAAAAGTGTCCCTATTTCAGACACTTTAATGGCTACAGGCAGCAAACTTGTAAAATCTCAAATGCTCTTTAAGGGGGTGTGAGTTCTCGAGGTTTGATGAGGGATAGGGGGCCAATATAAGGGCCAAGTACCAGTACCCATCGCACATCATGTGCGCACACCGCCCGACCCCCTCGATCGTCGAAACACCAATGCCGTCGGTCAGGTTCTCCGGCGATGCTCCGGCGATGGTGCCCCGACGAAGAAAAATGCGGCACGAACAGATGCCCGAGCCTAGCATGTGCTGCCGCAACCTTCGGTCTGGTCTGATCTTAGACTAGGAATGAACTCCGTATGCTTAGACTGGGAATGAACTCCGTATGCTGAGACTGGGAATGAACTCCGTATGCCTAAGTCAACTCACAAAATGAGCGTGTGGGCGCTCAGCCGGCCAGAGGGGCAGAATGCGCAAGCCGGGGATCCTGCTGTCGATCCTACTACTGTAACCCTCAATCTGGTCTGATCTTAGACTGGGAATAAACTCCGTATGCCTAAGCCAATCGACGAAACGAACGAGCGGGCGGGCAGGTAGGCACTACGCCGACCAGAGAGACGGGATGCGTAAGCCGTGGATCGATAGGGTGGTAGGTTGGTTTAGGCACATCTTCATATTTCTACGTGCCAATGCCATTTTTATGGATTGTACATTCATACAATGGTCTCTTAAGCCTTCACGCGAAGTTTCATGGCAAGACGACTCATTTTCTATTTTTCATGATTTTCAAAACTTTTTACGATTCGGTATTTTTTAAAATTTTTTCAGAAGGCGTTTTGGCTGCAAACTTGGTAGACGTGATCCTTGTATTTTTGTTGGCATGCACAAAAATATTCAGCTAAAAACTCGAATTGTACAAGATTTTGTGACCATTTGAAAAAAATGTCCCCATTTCAGACTCTTTAATGGCTATTGGCAGCAAACTTGTAAAATCTCAAATGCTCTTTAAGGGGGTGTGAGTTCTCGAGGTTTGATGAGGGATACGGGCCCAATATAGGGGCCAAATACCAGCACCCATCGCACATCATGTGCGCACACCCCCCAGCCCCTCCGATCATCGGAACCCCAATGCCGTTGGTCAGGTTCTCTGATGATGCTTCGGTAATGGTGCCCCGGTGAAGAAAAATACGGCACCAGCAAATGCCCGAGCCCAACATGTGCTGCCGTAACCTTCGGTCCAGTCCGATCTTAGACTGGGAATGAACTCCGTATGCTTAGACTGGGAATGAACTCCGTATGCTTAGACTGGGAATAAACTCCGTATGGCTAAGTCAACCCACGAAACGAGCGTCTAGGCACTCAGTCGGCCAGAGGGGCAGAATGCGCAAGCCGGGGATCGACCGGGTCCTTCTCTGTGTGCTGTCGATCCTGTTGCCACAACCTTTGGTCCGGTCTGATATTAGACTGGGAATGAACTCCGTATGCCTAAGCCAATCGACGAAACGAACGGGCGGGAGAGCGGGTAGGCACTACGTCGGCCAGAGAGACGAGATGCGCAAGCCGTGGATAGATCGGGTGATAGGTGGGTTTAGGCACATCTTCATATTTTTGCATGCCAATGCCATTTTTATGGATTGTAAATTCATACAATGGTCCCTTAAGCCTTCACGCGAAGTTTCTTGGCAAGATGACTCATTTTCTATTTTTCATGATTTTTAAAACTTTTTGCGATTCGGCATTTTTTAACATTTTTTCAGAAGGAGTTTTGGCTGCAAACTTGGTAGACGTGATCCTTGTATTTTTGTTGGCATGCATAAGAAAATTCAGCTAAAAACTCGAAGTGTACAAGATTTTGTGACCATTTGAAAAAAGTGTCCCTATTTCAGACACTTTAATGGCTACTGGCAGCAAACCTGTAAAATCTCAAATGCTCTTTAAGGGGGTGTGAGTTCTCGAGGTTTGATGAGAGATAGGGGCCCAATATATGGGCCAAGTACCAGCACCCATCGCACATCATGTGCGCACACCCCCCCGGCCCCTCCGATCGTCGGAACCCCAAAACCGTCGATCAGGTTCTCCGATGATGCTTCGACAATGGTGCCCCGGTGAAGAAAAATGTGGCACCAGCACATGCCCGAGCCCAGCATGTGCTGTCGTAACCTTCGGTCCGGTCTGATCTTACACTGGGAATGAACTTCGTATGCTTAGACTGGGAATGAACTCCATATACCTAAGTCAACCCACGAAATGAGCGTGTGGGCGCTCAGCCGGCCAGAGGGGCAGAATGCACAAGCCGGGGATCGACCGGGTCCCCCTCTACGTGTTGCCAATCTTGCTACGGCAACCCTCAGTCTGGTCCGATCTTAGACTGGGAATAAACTCCGTATGCCTAAGCCAATCGAACAAACGAGCGGGCGGACGGACGAGCAGGCAGGCACTATGCTGACCAGAGAAACGGGATACGCAAGCTGTGGATCGATAGGGTGGTAGGTTGGTTTAGGCACATCTTCATATTTCTACGTGCCAATGCCATTTTTATGGATTGTAAATTCATACAATGGTCCCTTAAGCCTTCACGCGAAGTTTCATGGCAAGACGACTCGTTTTCTATTTTTCACGATTTTCGAAACTTTTTACGATTCCGCATTTTTTAAAAATTTTTCAAAAGGAGTTTTGGCTGCAAACTTCTTAGGCGTGATCCTTGTATTTTTTTTGGCATGCATAAAAAAATTCAGCTAAAAACTCGAAGTGTACAAGATTTTGTGACCATTTGAAAAAAGTGCCCCCATTTTAAACACTTTAATGGCTACTGGCAACAAACCTATAAAATTTCAAATGCACTTTAAGGGGGTGTGAGTTCTTGAGGTTTGATGAGGGATAGGGTACCAGCACCCATCGCACATCATGTGCCATACTGCCCCGGCCCCTCCGATCGTCGGAACCCCAATGCCGTCGGTCAGGTTCTCCGACGATGCTTGGACAATGGTGCCCCGATGAAGAAAAATGCGGCACAAGCAAATGCCCATGCCCAGCATGTGCTGCCGCAACCCTCGGTCTGGTCCGATCTTAGACTGGGAATAAACTCCATATGCCTAAGTCAACCCACGAAACAAGCATGCGGGCGCTCAGCCGGCCAGAGGGGCGGGATGCACAAGTCGGAGATCGGTCGGGTCCCCCTTTGCGTACTGCCGATGCTACTACCGCAACCCTCGGTTTGCCGATGCTACTACCGCAACCCTCGGTCTGGTTTGATCTTAGACTGGGAATGAACTTTGTATGCCTAAGCAACCGATGAAATGAGCGGGCGGGCAAGCGGGTGAGCACTACGCCGGCCAGAGAGATAGGACGCGCAAGCCGTGGATAGATCGGGTGGTAGGTGGGTTTAGGCACATCTTAATATTTTTGCATGCCAATGCCATTTTTATGGCTTGTAAATTCATACAATGGTCCCTTAAGCCTTCACATGAAGTTTCATGGCAAGACGACTCGTTTTCTATTTTTCACGATTTTTGAAACTTTTTACAGTTGGGGATTTTTGAAAATTTTTTCGGAAGGAGTTTTGGCCCCAAACATAGTGGACGTGATCCTTTTATTTTTTTTGGCATGGACAAAAAAATCAGCTAAAAACTCGAAGTGTACAAGATTTTGTGACCATTTGAAAAAAGTGTCCCCATTTCAGACACTTTAATGGCTACTGGCAGCAAACCTGTAAAATCTCAAAAGCTCTTTAAGGGGGTGTGCATTCTCGAGGTTTGATGAGGGATAGGGGCCCATTATAAGGGCCAAGTACCAGCACCCATCGCACATCATGTGTGCACACCCCCCGGCCCCTCTGATCGTTGAAACCCCAATGCCACCGGTCAGGTTCTCCGACGATGCTCTGGCAATGGTGCCCCAGTGAAGAAAAATGCGACACCAGCACATGCGTGAGGCCAGCATGTGCTGTCGCAACCCTCGGTCTGGTCCGATCTTAGACTGGGAATGAACTCCACATGCTTAAGTCAACCCACGAAACGAGCGTGTGGGCGCTCAGCCGGCCAGAGGGGCGGGATGCACAATCTAAAGATCGACGGGGTCCCCCTCTGCGTGCTACCGATGCTGCTGCCGCAACCCTCGGTCTGGTTTGATCTTAGACTGGGAATGAACTCTGTATGCCTAAGCAACCGACGAAATGAGAGGGCGGGTGGGCAGGCGAGCACTACGCCGGCCAGAGAGACGGGATACGCAAGCCGTGGATAGATCAGGTGGTAGGTGGGTTTAGGCACATCTTCATATTTTTGCATGCCAATGCCATTTTTATGGCTTGTAAATTCATACAATGGTCCCTTAAGCCTTCACGTGAAGTTTCATGACAAGATGACTCGTTTTCTATTTTTCATGATTTTTGAAACTTTTTGCGGTTGGGGATTTTTTAAAATTTTTTCGAAAGCAGCTTGGCCCTAAACTTGGTAGACGTGATCCTTGTATTTTTGTTGGCATGCACAAAAAAATTCAGCTAAAAACTCGAAGTATACAAGATTTTGTGACCATTTGAAAAAAGTGTCCCCATTTTAGACACTTTAATCGCTACTGGCAGCAAACTTGTAAAATCTCAAATGCTCTCTTTAAGAGGGTGTGAGTTCTCGAGTTTTGATGAGGGATAGGAGGCCAATATAAGGGCCAAGTACCAGCACCCACCGGACATCATGTGCGCACACCCCCAGCCCCCCCGATCGTCGGAACCCCAATGCTGTCGGTCAGGTTCTCCGGCGATGCTCCGACGTTGGTGCCCCGACGAAGAAAATTAGGCACCAGCACATGCTCGAGCCCAGCATGTGCTACCGCAACTCTCGGTCCGGTCTGATCTTAGACTGGGAATGAACTCCATATGCTTAGGCTGGGAATGAATTTCGTATGCCTAAGTCAACCCACGAAATGAGCGTGCGGGCACTCAACCGGCCAGAAGGGCAGGATGTGCAAGTCGAGGATCGATCGGGTCCCCTTCTACGTGCTGCTGATCCAGCTGCCGCAACCCTCAGTCCTGTCTGATCTTAGACTAGGATGAACTCCGTATGCATAAGCCAACCGATGAAACGAGCGGACAGGTAGGCGGGCGGGCGGGCACTACGCCAGCCATAGAGACGGGATACGCAACCCATGGATCGATAGGGTGGTAGGTGGGTTTAGGCACATCTTCATATTTCTGTGTGCCAATACCATTTTTATGGCTTGTAAATTCACACAATGGTTCCTTAAGCCTTCACGTGAAGTTTCATGGCAAGATGACTTGTTTTCTATTTTTCATGATTTTGGAAACTTTTTGCGGTTCGAGATTTTTGAAAATTTTTTCGGAAGAAGTTTTGGCCCCAAACTTGGTAGACGTAATCCTTGTATTTTTGTTGGCATGCACAAAAAAATTCAGCTAAAAACTCAAAGTGTACAAGATTTTGTGACCATTTGAAAAAAATGTCCCCATTTCAAACACTTTAATGGCTACTGGTAGCGAACCTGTAAAATCTCAAATGCTCTTTAAGGGCGTGTGAGTTCTCGAGGTTTGATGAGGGATAGGGGGCCAATATAAGGGCTATGTAATAGCACCCATCGCACATCATGTACGCACACCACCCCGGCCCCCCCGATCGCCGGAACCCCAATGCCGTCGGTCAGGTTCTCCGACGATGCTCCAACGATGGTGCCCCGATGATGAAAAATGCGGCACCATCACATGCCCCAGCCCAGCATGTGTTGTCACAACCCTCGGTCCAGTTCGATCCTAGACTGGGAATGAACTCCGTATGCTTAGACTGGGAATGAACTCTGTATGACTAAGTCAACCCATAAAATGAGCGTGCAGCTGGGTCCCCCTCTGCATGCTGCCGATCCTATTGCCACAACCCTCGGTCTAGTTTGATCTTAGATAGGGAATGAACTCCGTATGCCTAAGCCAACCGTTGAAACGGGCGGGCGCGCGGGCGGGAGGGAACTACGCCGGCCAGAGAGGCGGGATGCGCAAGTCGTGGATCGATAGAGTGGTAGGTGGGTTTAGGCACATCTTCATATTTCTGCATGCCAATGCCATTTTTATGGCTTGTAAATTCATACAATGGTCCCGTAAGCCTTCACGTGAAGTTTCATGGCAAGATGACTCATTTTCTATTTTTCATGATTTTTGAAGCTTTTTACGGTTTGAGATTTTTTAAAATTTTTTCGGATGGCGTTTTGGCCCCAAACTTGGTAGACATGATCCCTGTATTTTTGTTGGCATGCACAAAAAAATTTAGGTAAAAACTCGAAGTGTACAAGATTTTGTGACCATTTGAAAAAAGTGTCCCCATTTCTGACACTTTAGTGGCTACTAGCAGCAAACCTGTAAAATCTCAAATGCTCTTTAAGGTGGTGTGAGTTCTCGAGGTTTGATGAGGGATAGGGGGCCAATATAAGGGCCAAGTACCAGCACCCAACACACATCATGCGCACACACCCCCCGTCCCCTCGATCGTTGAACCCCAATGCCGCCGGTCAGGTTCTCCGGTGATGGTGCCCCGACGAAGAAAAATCTGGCACCAGCACATGCTCGAGCCCAGCATGTGCTGTCGTAACCCTCGATTCGGTCTGATCTTAGACTGGAAATGAACTCCGTATGCTTAGACTGGGAATGAACTCAGTAAGCCTAAGTGAACCCACGAAACGAGTGTACGGGCGCTCAGCCAACCAGAGGGGAAGGATGCGCAAGCTGGGGATTGGTTGGGTCCCCCTCTGCATGCTGTCGATCCTGCTACCACAACCCTCAGTCTAGTCTGATCTTAGACTAGGAATGAACTCCATATGCCTACGCCAACCGACGAAACGAGCAAGGGCGCGGGCGCGCGGGCACTACGTCGGCCAAAGAGACGGGATGCGCAAGCCGTGGATCGATAGGGTGGTAGGTGAGTTTAGGCACATCTTCATATTTCTACGTGCCAATGCCATTTTTGTGGCTTGTAAATTTGTACAATGGTCCCTTAAGCCTTCACGTGAAGTTTCATGGCAAGACGACTCATTTTCTATTTTTCATAATTTTGAAAACTTTTTACGGTTCGAGATTTTTTAAAATTTTTTCAGAAGGAGTTTTGGCCCCAAACTTAGTAGTCATGATCCTTGTATTTTTTTTTGGATTGCACAAAAAAATTCAGCTAAAAACTTGAAGTGTACAAGATTTTGTGACCATTTGAAAAAAGTGTCCCCATTTCAGACACTTTAATGGCTACTGGCAGCAAACCTGTAAAATCTCAATTGCTCTTTAAGGGGGTGTGAGTTCTCGAGGTTTGATGAGGGATAAGGGACCAATATAAGGGTCAAGTACCGGCACCCATCGCACATCATGTCCGTACACCCCCCGGCCCCCATAATCGTCGGAACCCCAATGCCGTCGGACAGGCAGGCGGGCGGGCGGGCACTACACCAGCCAGAGAGACGGGAGTCGCAAGCCATGGATCGATAGGGTGGTAGGTGGTATTCGGCACATCTTCATATTTCTGCATGCCAATGCCATTTTTATGGCTTGTAAATTCATACAATGCTCCCTTAAGCCTTCACGTGAAGTTTCATGGCAAGATGACTCATTTTCTATTCTTCATGATTTTCAAAACTTTTTTCGATTTGGGATTTTTTAAAATTTTTTCGGAAGGAGTTTTGGCCCCAAACTTGGTAGACGTGATCCTTGTATTTTTGTTGGCATGCAAAAAAAAATTCAGCTACAAAATTGAAGTGCACAAGATTTTGTGACCATTTGCAAAAAATGTCATTTCAGACACTTTAATGGCTATTGGCAGCAAACCTGTAAAATCTCAAATGCTCTTTAAGGGGGTGTGAGTTCTTGAGGTTTGATGAGGGATAGGGGGCCAATATAAGGGCCAAGTACCAGCACCCATTGCACATCATGTGCGTACACCTCCCCCGACCCCCTGATCGTCGGAACCCTAATGTCGTCGGTCAGGTTCTTCGACGGTGCTCCGACGATGGTGCCCCGATGAAGAAAAATGCGGCACCAGCACATGCCCAAGCCTAGCATGTGCTACCGCAACCCTGGGTCCGGTCGGATCTTAGACCGGGAATGAACTCTGTATGCTTAGACTGGGAATGAACTCCGTATGCCTAAGTTAACCCACGAAACAAGCGTACGGGTGCTCAGTCGGCCAGGCGAGAACCGTAAGCTGGGGATCGGTCGAGTCCCCCTCTACGTGCTGTCGATCCTACTATCGTAACCCTCAGTCTGGTCTGATCTTAGACTAGGAATGAACTTCATATACCAAAGGCAATTGACGAAACGAGCGGGCGGGCGTGCGGGCAGGCACTACGTCGGCCAGAGAGACGGGATGAGCAAGTCGTCGATCGATAGGGTGGTAGGTGGGTTTAGGCACATCTTTATATTTTTGCGTGCCAATACCATTTTTATGGCTTGTAAATTCATACAATGGTCCCTAAAGCTTTCATGTGAAGTTTCATGGCAAGACGACTCGTTTTCTATTATTCATGATTTTCGAAATTTTTGCGGTTCGAGATTTTTTAAAATTTTTTCGGAAGCAGTTTTGGTCCCAAACTTGGTAGACGTGATCCTTGTATTTTTGTTGGCACGTAAAAAAATAATTCAGCTAAAAACTCAAAGTGTACAAGATTTTGTGACCATTTGAAAAAAGTGTCCCCATTTCAGACACTTTAATGGCTACTGGCAGCAAACCTATAAAATCTCAAATGCTCTTTAAGGGGGTGTGAGTTCTCGAGCTTTGATGAGGGATAGGGGGCAGTATAAGGGCCAAGTACCCACACCCATCGCACATCATGTGCGCACACCCCCTCCGACCCCTCCAATCATCGGAACCCTAATACCGCCGGTCAGGTTCTCCGGCGATGGTGCCCCAGCAAAGAAAAATGCGGCACCAACAAATGCCCGAGCCCAGAATGTGCTGCCTTAACCCTTGGTCCGATCCGATCTTAGACTGGGAATGAACTCAGTACGCTTAGATTGGGAATGAACTCCGCATGCCTAAGTCAACCCACGAAACGATCGTGCGGACGCTCAGTCGGCCAGAGGGGCGGGACGCGTAAGCCGGGGATCGACCGGGTCCCCCTCTGCGTGCTACCAATCTTGCTACCGTAACCCTCGATTCGGTCTGATCTTAGACTGGGAATGAACTCCGTATGCCTAAGCCAACCGACGAAACGAGCGGGCGGGCATTACGTCGGCCATAGTGACGGGATGCGCAAGTCGTGGATCGATAGGGTGGTAGGTGGGTTTAGGCACATCTTCATATTTTTGCATGCCAATGCCATTTTTATCGCTTGTAAATTCATACAATGGGCCCTTAAGCCTTCACGTGAAGTTTCATGGCAAGACGACTCGTTTTCTATTTTTCATGATTTTTGAAACTTTTTACGGTTTGGGATTTTCTAAAATTTTTTCGGAAGGAGTTTTGGCCCTAAACTTGGTAGACATGATCCTTGTATTTTTGTTGGCATGTACAAAAAAATTCAGCTAAAAACTCAAAGTGTACAAGATTTTGGGACCATTGGAAAAAAGTGTCCCTATTTCAAATACTTTAATGGCTACTGGCAGCAAACCTGTAAACACTCAAATGCCCTTTAAGGGGGTGTGAGTTCTCGAGGTTTGATGAGAGATAGGGGGCCAATATAAGGGCCACGTACCGGCACCCATCGCACATCATGTGCGCACACCCCCCGGCCCCCCGATCATCGAAACCCCAATGCCGCCGGTCAGGTTCTCCGGTGATGCTCCGACGATGGTGCCCCGACGAAGAAAATTACGGTACCAGCACATGCCCGAGCCCAGCATGTGCTGCCACAACCCTCGGTCCGGTCCGATCTTAGACTGGGAATGAAGTCCTTATGCCTAAGCCAATCGACAAAACGAGGGGGCGGGCAGACGGGCGGGTGGGCATTATAACGGCCAGAGAAATGGGATGCGCGAGTCGTGGATCGATAGGGTGGTACGTGGGTTTAGGCACATCTTCATATTTCTGCGTGCCAATGCCATTTTTATGGCTTGTAAATTCATAAAATGGTCCCTTAAGCCTTCACGTGAAGTTTCATGGCAAGACGACTCGTTTTCTATTTTTCATGATTTTCAAAACTTTTTACGGATTGAGATTTTTTCAAATTTTTTTGAAAGGAGTTTTGGCCCCAAACGTGGTAGACCTGATCCTTGTATTTTTTTCGCACGCACAAAAAAATTTAGCTAAAAACTCGAAGTGTACAAGATTTTGTGACCATTTGAAAAAAGTGTCCCCATTTCAGACACTTTAATGGCTACTGGCAGCAAACCTATAAAATCTCAAATGCTCTTTAAGGGGGTGTGAGTTCTCGAGGTTTGATGAGGGATAGGGGGCCAATATAAGGGCCAAGTACTAGCACCCATCGCACATCATATGCGCACACCCACCCCGATCGTCGGAATGCTAATGCCACCGGTCAGGTTCTCCAGCAATGCTCTGGCGATGGTGCCCTGTCGAAGAAAAATACAGCAACCCTCGGCCCGATCTGATCTTAGATTGGGAATGAACTCCGTATGCCTAAGCCAACTGATGAAACGAGCGTACGGGCAATCAACCGGCCAGAGGGGCGAGATGCGCAAGCCGGGGATCGGTCGGGTCCCCCTCTACGTGCTGCTGATCCTGCTGCCACAACCCTCAGTCCAGTCCGATCTTAGACTGGGACTGAACTTCATATGCCTAAGCCAAACGACGAAAGGAGCGGGCGGGCAGGCGGGCAGTACGCTGACCAGAGAGACGGGATGTGCAAGCCGTGGATCAATAGGGTGGTAGGTTGGTTTAGTCACATCTTCATATTTCTGCATGCCAATGCCATTTTTATGGCTTGTAAATTCATACAATGGTCCCTTAAGCCTTCACGTGAAGTTTCATGGCAAGATGACTCATTTTCCATTTTTTCAGAAAGGTTTTGGCCCCAAACTTGGTAGATGTGATCCTTGTATTTTTGTTGGCATGGACAAAAAAATTCAGCAAAAAACTTGAAGTGTACAGGATTTTGTGACCATTTGAAAAAAAGTGTCCCCATTTCAAACACTTTAATGGCTACTGGCAGCAAACCTGTAAAATCTCAAATGCTCTTTAAGGGGGTGTGAGTTCTGGAGGTTTGATGAGGGATAGGGGGCCAATATAAGGGCCAAGTACCAGCACCCATCACACATCATGTGCGCACACCCCCCCGATCACTGGAACCCCAATGCTGCCGGTCAGGTTCTTCGATGATGCTCTGACAATGGTGCCCCGACAAAGAAAAATGCGGCACCAGCACATGCCCGAGCCCAGCATGTGCTGCCGCAACCCTCAGTCTGATCCAATCTTAGACTGGGAATGAACTCCGTATGCTCAAACTGGGAATGAACTCCGTATGCCTAAGTCAACCCACGAAATGAGCGTGCGGGCACTCAACCAGCCAGAGGGGCAGGATGCACAAGTCTGGGATCGGCTGGGCCCCCCTCTGCATGCTGCTAATTCTACTACCGTGACCCTCAGCCTGATTCGATCATAGACTAGGAATGAACTCCGTATGCCTAAGCCAACCGATGAAATGAGCGAGCGAGCAGGCGGACGGGCACTACGCCGGCCAGAAAGATGGGATGTGCAAGCCGTGGATCGATAGGGTGGTAGGCGGGTTTAGGCACATCTTCATATTTTTGCTTGCCAATGCCATTTTTATGGCTTGTAAATTCATACAATGGTCCCTTAAGCCTTCACGTGAAGTTTCATGGCAAGATGACTCGTTTTTTATTTTTCATGATTTTCAAAACTTTTTAAGGTTTGGGATTTTTTAAAATTTTTTTGGAAGGTGTTTTGGCCCCAAACGTGGTACTTTTGATCCTTATATTTTTGTTGGCATGCACAAAAAAATTCAGTTAAAAACTCGAAGTGTATAAGATTTTGTGACCATTTGAAAAAAGTGTCCCCATTTCAGACACTTTAATGGCTACTGGCAGCAAACCTGTAAAATCTAAAATGCAGTTTAAGGGGGTGTGAGTTCTCGAGGTTTGATGAGGGATAGGGGGCCAATATAAGTGCCAAGTACCAGCACCCATCGCACATCATGTGCGCACACCCCCCGGCCCCCTATCGTCGGAAGCCCAACGCCGTCGGTCAGGTTCTCCGACGATGCTCCAGCGAAGGTGCCCTGACGAAGAAAAACGTGGCACCAGCGCATGCCCGAGCCCAGCATGTGCTGCCACAACCCTCGGTCCGGTCCAATCTTAGATTGGGAATGAACTTCGTATGCCTAAGCCAGCCGACGAAATGAGCGGGCGAATGGGCACTACGCCAGCTAGAGAGACGGGATGTGCAAGCCGTGGATCGATAGGGTGGTAGGTGGGTTTAGCCACATCTTCATATTTCTAAATACCAATGCCATTTTTATGGCTTGTAAATTCATACAATGGTCCCTTAAGCCTTCACGTGAAGTTTCATGGCAAGACGACTCGTTTTCTATTTTTCACGATTTTTGAAACTTTTTACGGTTAGGGATTTTTTGAAATTTTTTTGGAAGGAGTTTTGGCCCCAAACTTGGTAGACGTGAAACTTGTACTTTTGTTGGCATGCACAAAAAAAGTCAGCTAAAAACTCGAAGTGTACAAGATTTTGTGACCATTTGAAAAAAGTGTCCCCATTTCAGACACTTTAATGGCTACTGGCAGCAAACTTGTAAAATCTCAAATGCTCTATAAGGGGGTGTGAGTTCTCGAGGTTTGATGAGAGATAGGGGGCCAATATAAGGGCCAAGTACCAGCACCCATCGTACATCATGTGCGCACACCCCCCCCGACACCCCCGATCGCCGGAACCCCAATGCCGTCGATCAAGTTCTTCGACGATGCTCCGACGATGGTGCCCCGACGAAGAAAAATGCAGCACCAGCACATGCCCAAGCCTAGCATGTGCTGCCGCAACCCTCGATCTGATCCGATCTTAGACTGGGAATGAACTCCGTATGCTTAGACTGGGAATGAACCCCCGATCGCCGGAAGCCCAACGTGGTCGGTCAGGTTCTCCGACGATGCTCCGGCGAAGGTGCCCCAGCGAAGAAAAATGCTGCACCAGCCCATGCCCGAGCCTAACATGTGCTGCCGTAACCCTCGGTCCGGTCTGATCTTAGACTGGGAATGAACTCCGTATGCCTAAGCCAACTAACGAAATGAGCGGGCGGGCGGGCGAGCGGGCACTACGCCGGCCAGAGAGACGGGATGCGCAAGCCGTGGATTGATAGGGTGGTAGGTGGGTTTAGCCACATCTTCATATTTCTGCATGCCAATGCCATTTTTATGGCTTGTAAATTCATACAATGGTCCCTTAAGCCTTCACGTGAAGTTTCATGGCAAGACGACTCATTTTCTATTTTTCACGATTTTTGAAACTTTTTACGGTTCGGGATTGTTTAAAATTTTTTTCGAAGGAGTTTTCGCCCCAAACTTGGCAGACGTGAGCCTAGTACTTTTGTTGGCATGCACAAAAACATTCAGCTAAAAACTCGAAGTGTACAAGATTTTGTGACCATTTGAAAAAAGTGTCCCCATTTCAGACACTTTAATGGCTACTGGCAACAAACCTGTAAAATCTCAAATGCTCTTTAAGGGGGTGTGAGTTCTCAAGGTTTGATGA
The DNA here is from genome assembly GCF_047325235.1 of Durio zibethinus. Classification (NCBI taxonomy): domain Eukaryota; kingdom Viridiplantae; phylum Streptophyta; class Magnoliopsida; order Malvales; family Malvaceae; genus Durio; species Durio zibethinus. Next base: position 14,464,414 of record NC_143177.1, read on the forward strand.
GGGATAGGGGGCCAATATAAGGGCCAAGTACCAGCACCCATCGCACATCATGTGCGCACACCCCCCCCGGTACCCCCGATCGCCGGAACCCAAATGCCATCGGTCAGGTTCTCCAGCGATGCTCCGACGATGGTGCCCCGACGAAGAAAAATGCAGCACCAGCACATGCCCGAGCCTAGCATGTGCTGCCGTAACCCTCGATCCGATCCGATCTTGGACTGGGAATGAACTCCATATGCTTAGACTGGGAATGAAGTCCGTATGCTTAGACTGGGAATGAAGTCTGTGCTTAGACTAGGAAAGAACCCCCGATCGTCGGAAGCCCAACGCCGTCGGTCAGGTTCTCCGACGATGCTCTGATAAAGGTGCCCCGACGAATAAAACTGTAGCACCAGCCCATGCCTGAGCCCAGCATGTGCTGTCGCAACCCTCGGTCTGGTTAAATCTTAGACTGGGAATGAACTCCGTATGCCTATGCCAATCGATAAAACGAGCGGGTGGGCGGGCGAACGGGCACTACGCCGGCCAGAGAGACGGGATGCGCAAGCTGTGGATCGATAGGGTGGTAGGTGGGTTTAGCCACATCTTCATATTTCTGAATGCCAATGCCATTTTCATGGCTTGTAAATTCATACAATGGTCCCTTAAGCCTTCATGTGAAGTTTCATGGCAAGACGACTCGTTTTCTATTTTTCATGATTTTCAAAACTTTTTACTGTTCGAGATTTTTTAAAATTTTTTGGAAGGAGTTTTGGCCCCAAACTTGATAGACGTGATCCTTGTACTTTTGTTGGCATGCACAAAAAAATGCAGCTAAAAACTCGAAGTGTACAAGATTTTGTGACCATTTGAAAAAAGTGTCCCCATTTCAGACACTTTAATGGCTACTGGCAGCAAACCTGTAAAATCTCAAATGCTCTTTAAGGGGGTGTGAGTTCTCGAGGTTTGATGAGGGATAGGGGGCCAATATAAGGGCCAAGTACCAGCACCAATCGCACATCATGTGCGCACACCCCCCCCGGGACCCCCGATCGTCGGAACCCCAATGCCGCCGGTCAGGTTCTCCGGCGATGCTCCGGCGAAGGTGGCCCGGTGAAGAAAAATAAGACACCAGACCATGCCTGAGCCCAGCATGTGCTGCCGCAACCCTCGGTCCGGTCTGATATTAGACTGGGAATGAACTCTGTATGCCTAAGCCAATCGATGAAATGAGCGGGCGGGCGGGCGAGCGGGCACTACATCAGCTAGAGAGACGGGATGCGCAAGCCGTGGATCGATAGGGTGGTAGGTGGGTTTAGCCACATATTCATATTTCTGCATGCCAATGCCATTTTTATGGCTTGTAAATTCATACAATGGTCCCTTAGGCCTTCACGTGAAGTTTCATGGCAAGACGACTCGTTTTCTATTTTTCATGATTTTTGAAACTTTTTGTGGTTCGGGATTTTTTAAAAATTTTTTGGAAGGAGTTTTGGCTCCAAACTTGGTAGACGTGATCCTTGTACTTTTTTTGGCATGCACAAAAAAATTCAGCTAAAAACTAGAAGTGTACATGATTTTGTGACCATTTGAAAAAAGTGTCCCCATTTCAGACACTTTATTGGCTACTGGTAGCAAACCTGTAAAATCTCAAATGCTCTTTAAGGGGGTGTGAGTTCTTGAGGTTTGATGGGGGATAGGGGGCCAATATAAGGGCCAAGTACCAGCACCCATCTCACATCATGTGCGCACACCCCCGACCCCCCCGATAGTCGGAACCCCAAAGCCGTCGGTCAGGTTCTCCGGCGATGCATCGACGATGGTGCCCCGGCGAGGAAAAATGCGGCACCAGCACATGGCCGAGCCCAGCATGTGCTACCACAACCCTCGGTCTGATCCAATCTTAGACTGGAAATGAACTCCGTATGCTTAGACCGGGAACGAACTCCGTATGCCTAAGTCAACCCATGAAACGAGTGTGTGAGCGCTCAGTCGGCCAGAGGGGCAGGATGCGCAAGCTAGGGATCGACGTGCTGCCGATCCTGCTGCCGTAACCCCCGATCCCATCCAATCTTAGACTGGGAATGAATTCTGTATGCCTAAGCCAACCGACGAAACGAGCGAGCAGACGGGTGGGCGGGCAATACGCCAGCCAGAGAGACGGGATGCGCAAGCCGTGGATCGATAGGGTGGTAGGTGGGTTTAGGCACATCTTCATATTTTTGCATGCCAATGCCACTTTTTATGGCTTGTAAATTCATACAATGGTCCCTTAAGCCTTCACGTGCAGTTTCATGGCAAGATGACTCATTTTCTATTTTTCATGATTTTACAAACTTTTTGCGGTTTGGGATTTTTTAAAATTTTTTCAAAAGGAGTTTTTGCTCCAAACTTTGTAGACGTGATCCTTGTATTTTTGTTGGCATGCACAAAAAAATTCAGCTAAAAACTCGAAGTGTACAAGATTTTGTGACCATTTGAAAAAAGTGTCACCATTTCAGACACTTAATGGCTACTGGCAGCAAACCTGTAAAATCTCAAATGCTCTTTAAGGGGGTGTGAGTTCTCGAGGTTTGATAAGGGATAGGGGGCCAATATAAGGGCCAAGTGCCAGCACCCATTGCACATCATTTGTGCACACCCCCCGGCCCCCCCGATCGTCGGAACCCCAATGCTGTCGGTCAAGTTCTCCGGTGATGGTGCCCCGACGAAGAAAAATGCGGCACTAGCACATGCCCGAGCCCAGCATGTGCTGCCGCAACCCTCAGTCCAGTTTGATCTTACACTGGGAATGAACTCCATATGCTTAGACTGGGAATGAACTCCGTATGCCTAAGTCAACCCACGAAACGAGCGTGCGGGTGCTCAGCCGGCCAGAGGGGTGGGATGCGCAAGTTTGGGATCGGCCAGCTCCCCCTCTGTGTGCTGTTGATCCTACTGTGGTAACCCTCAATCCGGTCTGATGTTATACTGGGAATGAACTCTGTATGCCTAAGCCAACCGACGAAACGAGCAGGCGGGCGGGCGGGCGGGCACTACGTCGACCAGAGAGATGAGATGCGCAAGCCACGGATCGATAGGGTGGATGGTGGGTTTAGGCACACCTTCATTTTTCTACATTCCAATGCCGTTTTTATGGCTTGTAAATTCATACAATGGTCCCTTAAGCCTTCACATGAAGTTTCATGGCAAGACGACTCGTTTTCTATTTTTGACGATTTTTGAAACTTTTTGCGGTTCAGGATTTTTTAAATTTTTTCGAAAGGAGTTTTCACCCCAAACTTGGTAGATGTGATCCTTGCATTTTTTTGGCATGCATAAAAAAATTCAACTAAAAACTCGAAGTGTACAAGATTTTGTGACCATTTGAAAAATGTGTCCCCATTTCAGACACTTTAATGGCTACTGGCAGCAAACCTGTAAAATCTCAAATGCTCTTTAAGGGGGTGTGAGTTCTCGAGGTTTGATGAGGGATAGGGGGCCAATATAAGGGCCAAGTACCAGCACCAATCGCACATCATGTGCGCACACCCCCCCGAGACCCCCGATCGTCGGAACCCCAATACCGCCGGTCAGGTTCTCCGGTGATGCTCCGACGATGCTCCGGCGATGGTGCCTCGATGAAGAAAAATGCAGCACCAGCACATGCCCGAGCCTAGCATGTGCTGCCGCAACCCCCGATCCGGTCTGATCTTGGACGGGGAATGAAGTCCGTATGCTTAGACTGGGAATGAACCCCCGATCGTTGGAAGCCCAACGCCGTCGGTCAAGTTCTTCGACGATGCTCCGGAGAAGGTGGCCCGGTGAAGAAAAATACGACACCAGCCCATATCTGAGCCCAGCATGTGCTGCCGTAACCCTCGGTCTGGTCTGATCTTAGACTGGGACTGAACTCCGTATGCCTAAGCCAATCGACGAAATGAGCGGGCGGGCGGGCGAGCGGGCACTACATCGGCTAGAGAGACGGGATGCGCAAGTCGTGGATCGATAGGGTGGTAGGTGGGTTTAGCCACATCTTCATATTTCTGCATGCCAATGCCATTTTTATGGCTTGTAAATTCATACAATGGTCCCTTAGGCCTTCACGTGAAATTTCATGGCAAGACGACTCGTTTTCTATTTTTCATGATTTTTGAAACTTTTTACGGTTCGGGATATTTTAAAAATTTTTTGGAAGGAGTTTTGGATCCAAACTTGGTAGACGTGATCCTTGTACTTTTTTTGGCATGCACAAAAAAATTCAGCTAAAAAATAGAAGTGTACAAGATTTTGTGACCATTTGAAAAAAGTGTCCCCATTTCAGACACTTTAATGGCTACTGGTAGCAAACCTGTAAAATCTCAAATGCTCTTTAAGGGGGTGTGAGTTCTTAAGGTTTGATGGGGGATAGGGGGCCAATATAAGGGCCAAGTACCAGCACCTATCTCACATCATGTGCGCACACCCCCCGGCCCCCCCGATCATCGGAACCCCAAAGCCGCCGGTCAGGTTCTCCGACGATGCATCGACGATGGTGCCTTGACGAAGAAAAATGCGGCACCAGCACATGGCCGGGCCCAGCATGTGCTATCACAACCCTCGGTCTGATCCAATCTTAGACTGGGAATGAACTCTGTATGCTTAGATCGGGAACGAACTCCGTATGCCTAAGTCAACCCATGAAACGAGCGTGTGAGCGCTCAGTCGGCCAGAGGGGCGGGATGCGCAAGCTAGGGATCGACCGGGTCCCCCTCTACGTGCTGCCGATCCTACTACCGTAACCGCAAGTCTGGTCCAATCTTAGACTGGGAATGAATTCTGTGTGCCTAAGCCAACCGACGAAACGAGCGAGCAGGCGGGTGGGCGGGCAACACGCCGGCCAGAGAGACGGGATGCGCAAGTCGTGGATCGATAGGGTGGTAGGTGGGTTTAGGCACATCTTCATATTTTTGCATGCCAATGTCACTTTTTATGGCTTGTATATTCATACAATGGTCCCTTAAGCCTTCACGTGCAGTTTCATGGCAAGATGACTCATTCTCTATTTTTCACGATTTTACAAACTTTTTGCGGTTCGGGACTTTTTAAAATTTTTTCAAAAGGAGTTTTCACTCCAAACTTGGTAGACGTGATCCTTGTATTTTTGTTGGCATGCACAAAAAAATTCAGGTAAAAACTCAAAGTGTACAAGATTTTGTGACCATTTGAAAAAAGTGTCGCCATTTCAGACACTTTAATGGCTACGGGCAGCAAACCTGTAAAATCTCAAATGCTCTTTAAGGGGGTGTGAGTTCTCGAGGTTTGATGAGGGATAGGGGGCCAATATAAGGGCCAAGTGCTAGCACCCATCGCACATCATTTGTGCACACCCCTCCGGCCCCCCCGATCGTCGGAACCCCAATGCTGTCGGTCAAGTTCTCCGACGATGGTGCCCCGACGAAGAAAAATACGACACTAGCACATGCCCGAGCCCAGCATGTGCTGCCGCAACCCTCAGTTCGGTTCGATCTTAGACTGGGAATGAACTCTGTATGCTTAGACTGGGAATGAACTTCGTATGCTTAGACTGGGAATGAACTCTGTATGCCTAAGTCAACCCACGAAACGAGCGTGCGGGTGCTCAGCCGGCCAGAGGGGCGGGATGCGTAAGTCTGGGATCGGTCAGCTCCCCCTCTGTGTGCTGCTGATCCTGCTATGGTAACCCTCGATTCGGTCTGATCTTATACTAGGAATGAACTCCGTATGCCTAAGCCAACCGACGAAACGAGCGAGCGGGCGGGCGGGCGGGCACTACGTCGACCAGAGAGATGGGATGCGCAAGCCGTGGATCGATAGGGTGGTAGGTGGGTTTAGCCACATCTTCATATTTCTGAATGCCAATGCCATTTTCATGGCTTGTAAATTCATACAATGGTCCCTTAAGCCTTCACGTGAAGTTTCATGGCAAGACGACTCGTTTTTTATTTTTCACGATTTTCAAAACTTTTTATTGTTCGGGATTTTTTAAAATTTTTTTAAAAGGAGTTTTGGCCCCAAACTTGATAGACATGATCCTTGTGCTTTTGTTGGCATGCACAAAAAATTTTAGCTAAAAACTCGAATTGTACAAGATTTTGTGACCATTTGACAAAAGTGTCCCCATTTCAGACACTTTAATGGCTACTGGCAGGAAACCTGTAAAATCACAAATGCTCTTTAAGGGGGTGTGAGTTCTCGAGGTTTGATGAGGGATAGGGGGCCAATATAAGGGCCAAGTACCAGTACCAATCGCACATCATGTGCGCACACCCCCCCGGGACCCCCGATCGTCGGAACCCCAATGCCGCCGGTCAGGTTCTCTGGTGATGCTCCGACGATGCTCCGACGATGGTGCCTCGACGAAGAAAAATGAAGCGCCAGCACATGTCCGAGCCTAGCATGTGCTGCCACAACCCTCGATCCGGTCCGATCTTGGACTGGGAATGAAGTCCGTATGCTTAGACTGGGAATGAACCCCCGATCACCGGAAGCCCAACGCCGTCGGTCAAGTTCTCCGACGATGCTCCGGCGAAGGTGGCCCAGTGAAGAAAAATATGGCACCAGCCCATGCCTGAGCCCAGCATGTGCTGTCGCAACCCTCGAACCGGTCTGATCTTAGACTGGGAATGAACTCCGTATGCCTAATCCAATCGACGAAACGAGCGGGCGGGCGGGCGAGCGGGCACTACGTCGGCTAGAGAGACGGGATGCGCAAGCCGTGGATCGATAGGGTGGTAGGTGGGTTTAGCCACATCTTCATATTTCTGCATGCCAATGCCATTTTTATGGCTTGTAAATTCATACAATGGTCCCTTAGGCCTTCACGTGAAGTTTCATGGCAAGACGACTCGTTTTCTATTTTTCATGATTTTTGAAACTTTTTGCGGTTCGGGATTTTTTAAAAATTTTTTGGAAGGAGTTTTGGCTCCGAACTTGGTAGACATGATCCTTGTACTTTTGTTGGCATGCACAAAAAAATTCAGCTAAAAACTAGAAGTGTACAAGATTTTGTGACCATTTGAAAAAAGTGTCCCCATTTTAGACACTTTATTGGCTACTGGTAGCAAACCTGTAAAATCTCAAATTCTCTTTAAGAGGGTGTGAGTTCTTGAGGTTTGATGGGGGATAGGGGGCCAATATAAGGGCCAAGTACCAGCACCCATCTCACATCATGTGCGCACACCCCTCGGCCCCCCCGATCGTCGGAACCCCAAAGCCGCCGGTCAGGTTATCCGATGATGCATCGGCGATGGTGCCCCGGCGAAGAAAAATGCGGCACCAGCACATGGCCGAGCCCAGCATGTGCTACCGCAACCCTCGGTCTAATCCAATCTTAGACTGGGAATGAACTCCGTATGCTTAGACCGGGAAAAAAACACCGTATGCCTAAGTCAACCCATGAAACGAGCGTGTGAGTGCTCAGTCGGCCAGAGGGGCGAGATGCGCAAGCTAGGGATCGACCGGGTCCCCCTCTATGTGCTGCCGATCCTGCTGCCGCAACCCCCGATCTGGTCTGATTTTAGACTAGGAATGAATTCTGTATGCCTAAGCCAACCGACGAAACGAGCGAGCAGGTGGGTGGGCGGGCAATAAGCCGGCCAGAGAGACGGGATGCGCAAGCCGTGGATCGATAGGGTGGTAGGTGGGTTTAGGCACATCTTCATATTTTTACATGCTAATGCCACTTTTTATGGCTTGTAAATTCATACAATGGTCCCTTAAGCCTTCACGTGCAGTTTCATGGCAAGATGACTCATTTTCTATTTTTCACGATTTTACAAACTTTTTGGGGTTCAGGATTTTTTAAAATTTTTTCAAAAGGATTTTTTGCTCCAAACTTGGTAGACGTGATCCTTGTATTTTTGTTGGCATGCACAAAAAAATTCAGCTAAAAACTCGAAGTGTACAAGATTTTGTGACCATTTGAAAAAACTGTCACCATTTCAGACACTTTAATGGCCACTGGCAGCAAACCTGTAAAATCTCAAATGCTCTTTAAGGGTGTGTGAGTTCTCGAGGTTTGATGAGGGATAGGGGGCCAATATAAGGGCCAAGTGCCAGCACCCATCGCACATCATTTGTGCACACCCCCCCGGCCCTCCCGATCGTCGGAACCCTAATGCTGTCGGTCAAGTTCTCCGACGTTGGTGTCCCGGCGAAGAAAAATGCGGCACCAGCACATGCCCGAGCCCAGCATGTGCTGCTACAACCCTCAGTCCGGTTCGATCTTAGACTGGGAATGAACTCTGTATGCTTAGACTGGGAATGAACTCCGTATGCTTAGACTGGGAATGAACTCCGTATGCCTAAGTCAACCCATGAAACGAGCGTGCGGGTGCTCAGCCGGCCAGAGGGGTGGGATGCGCAAGTCTGGGATCGGTCAGCTCCCCCTCTGTGTGCTGCTGATTCTACTGTGGTAACCCTCGATCTGGTCTGATCTTATACTGGGAATGAACTCCGTATGCCTAAGCCAACCGACGAAACGAGCAGGCGGGCAGGCGGGCGGGCGGGCGGGCACTACGTCGACCAGAGAGATGGGATGCGTAAGCCGTGGAACGATAGGGTGGTAGGTGGGTTTAGGCACACCTTCATATTTCTGCATGCCAATGCCATTTTTATGGCTTGTAAATTCATACAATGGTCCCTTAAGCCTTCACATGAAGTTTAATGGCAAGACGACTCGTTTTCTATTTTTCACGATTTTTGAAACTTTTTGCGGTTCAGGATTTTTTAAAATTTTTTTGAAAGGAGTTTTCACCCCAAACTTGGTAGATGTGATCCTTGCATTTTTTTGGCATGCACAAAAAAATTCAACTAAAAACTCGAAGTGTACAAGATTTTGTGACCATTTGAAAATATGTCCCCATTTCAGACACTTTAATGGCTACTGGCAGCAAACCTGTAAAATCTCAAATTCTCTTTAAGGGGGTGTGAGTTCTCAAGGTTTGATGAGGGATAGGTGGCCAATATAAGGGCCAAGTACCAGCACCCATGCACATCATGTGCGTACACTCCCCTCGGCCCCCACGATTGTTGGAACCCCAATGCCGTCGGTCAGGTTCTTCGATGATGTTCCGATGATGGTGCCTCGGTGAAGAAAAATGTGGCACCAGCATGTGCTACCGCAACCCTCGGTCTGGTCTGATCTTAGACTAGGAATGAACACCTTATGCTTAGACTGGAAATGAACTCTGTATGCCTAGTCAACTCACGAAACGAATGTGCGGACGCTTAGCCGGCCAGAGGGGCGGGATTCGCAAGCCGGGGATCGGTCGGGTCCCCCTCTGCGTGCTGTCGATCCTATTGGCACAACCCTCGGTCCGGTCTGATCTTAGACTGGGAATGAACTTCGTATGCCTAAGCCAACCGATGAAACGAGTGGGCGCGCGGGTGGGCGGGCACTACGTCGGCCAGAGAGACGGGATGCGCAAGCCGTGGATCGATAGGGTGGTAGGTGGGTTTAGCCACATCTTCATATTTCTGCGTGCCAATGCCATTTTTATGGCTTGTAAATTCATACAATGGTCCATTAAGCTTTCACGTGAAGTTTCATGGCAAGACGACTCGTTTTCTATTTTTCATGATTTTCGAAACTTTTTACGGTTCAGGATTTTTTCAAATTTTTCAAAAGGAGTTTTGGCCCCAAACTTGGTAGACGTGATCCTTGTATTTTTTTTGGCATGCACAAAAAAAATCAGCTAAAAACTCGAAGTGTGCAACATTTTGTGACCATTTGAAAAAAGTGTCCCCATTCCAGACACTTTAATGGCCACTGGCAGCAAACCTGTAAAATCTCAAATGCTCTTTAAGAGGGTGTGAGTTCTCGAGGTTTGATTAGGGATAGGGGGCCGATATAAGGGGCAAGTACCAGCACCTGTCACACATGTTGGGCGTACACTCCCCCCGGCCCCCAGATTGTCGAAACCCCAACGCTGCCGGTCAGGTTCTCCGGTGATGCTCCGACGATGGTGCCTCGGCGAAGAAAAATGCGGCACCAGCACATGCCCGAGCGCAGCATGTGCTGCCACAACCCTTGGTCTGGTCCGATCTTAGATTGGGAATGAACTCCGTATGCCTAAGCCAACCAACGAAACGAGCGGGCGGGCGGGCGGGCACAACGTCGGCCAGAGAGACGGGATGCTCAAGCTGTGGATCGATAGGGTGGTAGGTGGGTTTAGGCACATATTCATATTTCTGCATGCCAATGCCATTTTTATGGCTTCTAAATTCATACAATGGTCCCTTAAGCCTTCACGTGAAGTTTCATGGCAAGATGACTCGTTTTCTATTTTTCACGATTTTTAAAATTTTTTGTGGTTCAAGATTTTTTAAAATTTTTTCAGAAGGCGTTTTGGCCCCAAACTTGGTAGACGTGATCCGTGTTTTTTTTTTGGCATGCACAAAAAACTTCAGCTAAAAAACCCAAGTGTACAAGATTTTGTGACCATTTGAAAAAAGTATCCCCATTTCAGACACTTTAATGGCTACTGGGAGCAAACCAATAAAATCTCAAATGCTCTTTAAGTGGGTGTGAGTTCTCAAGGTTTGATGAGGGATAGGGGGGCCAATATAAGGGCCAAGTATGAGCACCCATCGCACATCATGTGTGCGCACCCCCTGGCCCCCCCGATCGCCGGAACCCTAATGTCGTCGGTCAGGTTCTCCGACGATGGTGCCTCGACGAAGAAAAAAGCGGCACCAGCACATGCCCGAGCCCAGCATGTGCTGCCGCAACCCTCGGTCCGATCTAATCTCAGACTGGGAATGAACTCCGTATGCTTAGACTGGGAATGAACTTCGTATGCCTAAGTCAACCCACGAAACGAGCGCGCGGGTGCTCAGCCGGCCAAAGGGGTGGGATGTGCATGCCGGGGATCGTTCGAGTCCCCCTCTACGTGCTGCAGATCCTGCTATCGCAACCCTCAGTCCGATCCAATCTTAGACTGGGAATGAACTCAGTATGCCTAAGCCAACCGACGAAACGAGCGGGTGGCCGGGCGGACGGGCACGACGCCAGCTGGAGAAACGGGATGCGCAAGCCGTGGATCGATAGGGTGGTAGGTGGGATTAGGCACATCTTCAAATTTTTGTATGCCAATGTCCTTTTTATGTCTTGTAAATTCATACAATTGTCTCTTAAGCCTTCAGGCGAAGTTTCACGCCAAGATGACTCGTTTTCTATTTTTCACGATTTTCAAAACTTTTTGCGGTTTGGGATTTTTTAAACTTTTTTCGAAAGGTGTTTTGGCCCCAAACTTCATAGACATGATCCTAGTATTTTTGTTGGCGTGCACAAAAAAATTTAGCTAAAAACTCGAAGTGTACAAGATTTTGTGACCATTTTAAAAAAGTGTCCCCATTTCGGGCACTTTAATGGCTACTGGGAGCAAACCTATAAAATCTCAAATGCTCTTTATGGGGGTGTGAGTTCTCGAGGTTTGATGAGGGATAGGGGGGAAATATAAGGGCCAAGTACCACCACCCATCGCACATCATGTGCGCACACCCCTCCCGGCCCCCCTGATCGTCAGAACGCCAATGCCACCAATCAGGTTCTCCGGCGATGCTCCGGCGATGGTGCCCCGATGAAGAAAAATGCGGCACCATTATATGCTCGAGACCAGCATGTGCTGCCACAACCCTCAATCCAATCTGATCTTAGACGGGAATGAACTCCGTATGCCTAAGCCAACCGGCGAAACGAGCGGGCGGGCACTATGCCGACCAGAGAGACGGGATGCGCAAGCCGTGGATCGATAGGGTGGTAGGTGGGTTTAGGCACATCTTCATATTTCTGCATGCCAATGCCATTTTTATGGCTTCTAAATTCATACAATGGTCCCTTAAGCCTTCACGTGAAGTTTCATGGCAAGACGACTCGTTTTCTATTTTTCATGATTTTTGAAACTTTTTGCGGTTTGGGATTTTTTAAAATTTTTTCGGAAGGATTTTTGGCCCCAAACTTGGTAGACGTGATCCCTTTATATTTTTTGGAATGCACAAAAAAATTCAGCTAAAAACTCGAAGTGTACAAGATTTTGTGACCATTTGAAAAAAGTGTCCCCATTTCAGACACTTTAATGGCTACTGGCAGCAAACCTGTAAAATCTCAAATGCTCTTTAAGGGGTGTGAGTTCTCGAGGTTTGATGAGGGATAGGGGGCCAATATAAGTGCCAAGTACCAGCACCCATTGCACATCATGTGCGTACACCCCCCGGCCCCCCTGATCGTCGGTACCCTAATGCCGTAGGTCAGGTTCTTCGACGATGCTCCGGCAATGGTACCCCGACGAAAGAAAATGCGGCACCAGCACATGCCCGAGCCCAGCATGTGCAGTTGCAACCCGTGGTCCGGTCCGATCTTAGACTGGGAACAAACTCCATATGCTTAGCTGGGAATGAACTCCGTATGCCTAAGTCAACCCACGAATTGAGCGTACAGATGCTCAGCCAGCCAGAGGGGCGGGATGCGCAAGCTGGGGATCGGCTGGGTCCCCCTCTGCGTGCTGCCAATCCTACTACCGTAACCCTCAGTCCGGTCTGATCTTAGACTAGGAATGAACTCCCTATGCCTAAGCCAACCGATGAAATGAGCGGGCGGGCGGGCGGGCTGGCGGGTACTACACCGGCTAGAGAGACGGGATGCGCAAGCAGTGGATCGATAGGGTGGTAGGTGGGATTAGGGACATCTTCATGTTTCTGCATGCCAATGCCATTTTATGGCTTGTAAATTCATGCAATTGTCCCTTAAGCCTTCACGTGAAGTTTCATGGCAAGACGACTTGTTTTCTATTTTTCAAAATTTTGGCGGTTCGGGATTTTTCAAAATTTTTTCTAAAGGGGTTTTGGCCCAAAACTTGGTAGACATGATCTTTGTATTTTTGATGGCATGTATAAAAAAATTCAACTAAAAACTCGAAGTGTACAAGATTTTGTGACCATTTGAAAAAAGTGTCCCCATTTCAGACACTTTAAAGGCTACTGGCAGCAAACCTGTAAAATCTCAAATGCTCTTTAAGGGTGTGTGAGTTCTCGAGGTTTGATGAGGGATAGGGTGCCAATATAAGGGCCAAGTACCAGCACCCAACGCACATCATGTGCGCACACCCCCACTGGCCCCCCCGATCACCGAAACCCCAATGTTGCCGGTCAGCTTCTCCGGCGATGCTCCAGCGATGGTGCCCCAATAAAGAAAAATGTGGCACCAGCACATGCCCCAACCCAGCATGTGCTATTGCAACCCTCGGCCCCGTCTGATCTTAGATTGGAATTGAACTCCATATGCTTAGACTAGGAATGAACTTTGTACGCCTAAGTCAACCCACGAAACGAAAGTGCGGGCGCTCAGCCGACTAGAGGGGCGCGATGCGCAAGCCTGGGATCGGTCTGGTCCCCCTCTGCGTGCTGCCGATTATGCTATCACAACCCTTGGTCCAGTCTAATCTTAGACTGAGAATGAACTCCGTATGCCTAAGCCAACCGACGAAATGAGTGGGCAGGCGGGCGGGCACAACGCCGACCAGAGTGACGGGATGAACAAGCCGAGGATCGATAGGGTGGTAGGTGGGTTTAGGCACATCATCATATTTATGTTTGCCAATGCCATTTTTATGGCTTGTAAATTCATACAATGGTCCCTTGAGCCTTCACGTGAAGTTTCAAGGTAAGACGACTCGTTTTCTATTTTTCACGATTTTTGAAACTTTTTACGGTTCTGAATTTTTTAAAATTTTTTCGGAAGGAGTTGTCACCCCAAACTTGGTGATCCTTGTATTTTTGTTGGCATGCACAAAAATATTCAGCTAAAAACTCGAAGTGTACAAGATTTTGTGACCATTTGAATAAAGTGTCCCCATTTCAGACACTTTAATGGCTACTGGCAGCAAACCTGTAAAATCTCAAATTCTCTTTAATGGGGTGTGAGTTCTTGAGGTTTGATGAGGGATAGGGGGCCAATATAAGGGCTAAGTACCAGCACCCATCGCACATCATGTGCGCACACCCCCCCGATCGTCGGAACCCCAATGCTGCCGGTCAGGTTCTCTAGCGATGCTCCGGCGATGGTGCCTCGATGAAGAAAAATACGGCACCAGCACATGCCCAAGCCCAGCATGTGTGACCGTAACCCTCGGTCCGGTCTGATCTTAGACTGGGATTGAACTCAGTATGCTTAGACTGGGAATGAACTCCGTATGCCTAAGCCAACCGACGAAACGAGCGGGCGGACAGGCGGGCGGGCACTACGTCGACCAAAGAGATGGGATGCGCAAGCCGTGGATCGATAGGGTGGTAGGTGGGTTTAGGCACATCTTCATATTTCTGCATGCCAATGCCATTTTTATGGCTTGTATATTCATACAATGGTCCCTTAAGCCTTCACGTGAAGTTTCATGGCAAGACGACTCATTTTCTATTTTTCATGATTTTTGAAACTTTTTGCAGTTCGGGACTTTTTAAAATTTTTTCAAAAGGACTTTTGGCATCAAACTTGGTAGACGTGATCCTTGTATTTTTGTTGGCATGCACAAAAAAATGCAGCTAAAAACTCGAAGTGTACAAGATTTTGTGACCATTTGAAAAAAAGTGTCCCCATTTCAGACACTATAATGGCTACTAGCAGCAAACCTGTAAAATCTCACATGCTCTTTAAGGGGGTGTGAGTTCTTGAAATTTGATGAGGGATTGGGGGCCAATATAAGGGCCAAGTACCAGCATCCATCGCACATCATTTGCGCACACCCCCCCGGACCCCCCGATCGTAGGAACCCTATTGCCGCCGGTCAGGTTCTCCGACGATGCTCCAGCGATGGTGCCCCGATGAAGAAAAATACGGCACCAGCACATACCTGAGCCCAGCATATGTTGTTGTAACCCTCGGTCCAGTCTGATCTGAGACTGGGAATGAGCTCCGTATGCTTAGACTGGGAATGAACTCTATATGCCTAAGTCAACCAACGAAACGAACGTGCGGACGCTCAGCCGGCCAGAGGGGCGGGATGCACAAGTCGGGGATCGACTGGGTCTCCTCTGCGTGCTGCCAATCCTGCTGCCGCAACCCTCGGTCCGGTCCGATCTTAGACTGGGAATGAACTCCGTATGCATAATTCAACAGACGAAACGAGCGGGCCGGCGGGCAGGAGGGCACTACGCCAGCCAGAGAGGCGGGATGCGCAAGCTGTGGGTCAAAAGGGTGGTAGGTGCATTTGCGCACATCTTCATATTTCTACATGCCAATGCCATTTTTCTGGCTTGTAAATACATACAATGGTCCCTTAAGCCTTCACGTTTCGAGATTTTTTAAAATTTTTTTGGAAGGAGTTTTGGTCCCAGACTTGGTAGTCATGATCCTTGTATTTTTTTTGGCATGCACAAAAAAACTCAACCAAAAACTCGAAGTGTACAAGATTTTGTGACCATTTGAAAAAGTGTCCCCATTTCAGACACTTTAATGGCTACTGGCAGCAAACCTGTAAAATATTAAATGCTCTTTAAGTGGGTGTGAGTTCTCAAGGTTTGATGAGGGATAGGGGGCCAATATAAGGGCCAAGTACCCGCACCCATCGCACATCATGTGCGCACACCCCCATGGCCCCCCGATCGTTGGAACCTCAATACCACCGATCAGGTTCTCTGGTGATGCTCCGGTGATAGTGCTTGACGAAGAAAAATGCAGCACCAGCACATGCCCGAGCCCAGCATTTGCTGCCGCAACCCTCGGTCAGGTTCGATCTTAGACTGGAATGAACTCCGTATGCTTAGACTGGCAATGAACTCCGTATGCCTAAGTCAACCCATGAAACGAGCATGCGGGCGCTCAGCCGGCCAGAGGGGCGAGATGCGCAAGTCGGGGATCGATCGGGTCCCCCTCTACATGCTGCCGATCCTGCTGTCGCAACCCTCAGTCCGGTCTGAACTTAGACTGGGAATGGACTCCGTATGCCAAAGCCAACCGACGAAACGAGCGGGCTGGTGGGTGGGCGGGCATTACGCCGGCCAGAAGGACGGGATGCGCAAGCCATGGATCGATAGGGTGGTAGGTGGGTTTAGGCATATCTTCATATTTCTGCGTGCCATTGCCATTTTTATCGCTTATAAATTCAAACAATGGACACTTAAGCCTTCACGTGAAGTTTCATGGCAAGACGACTCGTTTTTATTTTTCACAATTTTTGAAACTTTTTACGGTTCGGGATTTTTTAAAATTTTTTCGAAAGGAGTTTTGGCCCCAAACTTGGTAGAAATGATCCTTGTATTTTTATTAGCATGGACAAAAAAATTCAGCTAAAAACTCGAAGTATACAAGATTTTGTGACCATTTGAAAAAAGTGTCCCCATTTCAGACACTTTAATGGTTACTGGCAGCAAACCTTTAAATCTCAAATGCTCTTTAAGGGGGTGTGAGTTCACGAGGTTTGATGAGGGATAGGGGTCCAATATAAGGGCCAAGTACCAGCACCCATCGCACATCATGTGCACACACCCCCTGACCCCCCCAATCGCCGGAACCCCAATGCCGTCGGTAAGGTTCTCCGACGATCCCTCTGCGTGCTGTCGATCCTGTTGCCGCAACCCTCGGTCCGGTCCAATCCTAGACTGGGAGTGAACTCCATATGCCTAAGCCAACCGACGAAACGAGCAGACGGGCGGGCGGGCACTATGCCGACCAGAAGGACGGGATGCGCAAGCCGTGGATCGATAGGGTGATAGGTGGGTTTAGGCACATCTTCATATTTCTGCGTGCCAATGCCATTTTTATGGCTTGTAAATTCATACAACGGTCCCTTAAGCCTTCACGTGAAGTTTCATGGCAAGACGACTCGTTTTCTATTTTTCATGATTTTTGAAACTTTTTACGGTTCGGGGTTTTTTTAAATTTTTTCGGAAGCAGTTTTGCCCCAAACTTGGTAGACACGGTCCTTGTATTTTTGTTGGCATGCACAAAAAAATTCAGCTAAAAACTCGTAGTGTACAATATTTTGTGACCTTTTGAAAAAAGTGTCCCCATTTCAGACACTTTAATTGCTACTGGCAGCAAACTTGTAAAATCTCAAATGCTCTTTAAGGGGGTGTGAGTTCTCACGGTTTGATGAGGAAGAGGGGGCCAACATAAGGGCCAAGTACCAGCACCCATCGCACATCATGTTCGCACACCCCCCCGGCCCCCTCGATCGCCAAAACCCCAATCCCACCGATCAGGTTCTCCAATGATGGTGCCCCGACGAAGAAAAATATGGCACCAGCACATGCCCGAGCCCAGCCTGTGCTGCCGCAACCCTCGGTCCGGTCTGATCTTAGACTGGGAATGAACTCCGTGTTCTTAGACTAGGAATGAATTCCGTATGCCTAAGTAAACCCACGAAACGAGCATGCTGACGCTTAACCGGCTAGAAGGGTGGGATGCACAAGCCGGGGATCGGCCGGGTCCCCATCTGCATGCTACCAATCCTGCTACCGCAACCCTCGGATTTGTCTGATCTTAGAATGGGAATGAACTCCATATGCCTAAGCCAACCGACGAAACGAACGGGCGGACGAACGGGCGGGTGCTACACCGGCCAGAGAGATGAGATACGCAAGCTGTGGATCGATAGGGTGGTAGGTGGGTTTAGGCACATCTTCATATTTCTATGTGCCAATGCCATTTTTATGGCTTGTAAATTCATACAATGGTCCCTTAAGCCTTCACGTGAAGTTTCATGGCAAGACGACTCGTTTTCTATTTTTCACGATTTTTGAAACTTTTTTCGGTTCGAGATTTTTTAAATTTTTTCGGAAGGCATTTTGGCCCCAAACTTGGTAGACGTGATTCTTTTATTTTTGTTGGCATGCACAAAAAAATTCAGCTGAACACTCTAAGTGTACAAGATTTTGTGACCATTTGAAAAAAGTGTGCCCATTTCAGACACTTTAATGGCTACTGGCAGCAAACCTTTAAATCTCAAATGCTCTTTAAGGGGGTGTGAGTTCACAAGGTTTGATGAGGGATAGGGGTCCAATATAAGGGCCAAATACCAGCACCCATTACACATCATGTGCACACACCCCCTGGGCCCCCAATCGTCGGAAGCCCAATGCCGTTGGTCAGGTTCTCCGGCGATGCTCCGGTAATGGTGCCTCGACGAAGAAAAATGCAGCACCAGCTCATGCTCGAGCACAGCATGTGCTGCCGTAACCCTCGGTCCAATCCGATCTTAGATTGGGAATGAACTCTGTATGCCTAAGTTAACCCATGAAACGAGAGTGCGGGTGCTCAGTAGGCCAAAAGGGCGAGATGTGCAAGCCGGGGATCGACCGGGTCTCCTCTGCGTGCTGTCGATCCTACTGTCGCAACCCTCAGTCCAGTCCTATCTTAGACTGGGAATGAACACCTTATGCCTAAGTCAACAAACGAAATGAGCATGCGGGCGCTCAGCACCCATCGCACATCATGTGCGCACACCCCCTAGTCCCCCGATCGACGAAACCCCGATGCCGTCGGTCAGGTTCTCCGGTGATGCACCAGCGATGGTACCCCGACGAAAAAAATGCAGCCCCAGCACATGCCCGAGCCCAGCATGTGCTGACGTAACCCTTGGTCCGGTTTGATCTTAGACTGGGAATGGACTCCTTATGATTAGACTAGGAATGAACTCCGTATGCCTAAGTCGAGCCACAAAACGAGCGTGCGGGCACCCAGCTGGCCAGAGGGGCGGGATGTGCAAGTCGGGGATCGACCACGTCCCCCTCTGTGTGCTGTCGATCCCGCTACCGTAACCCTCAGTCCGGTCTGATCTTAGACTGGGAATGAACTCCGTATGCCTAAGCCAACCGACGAAATGAGCGGACGGGCGGACGGGTGGGCACTCTGTCGGCCAGAGAGACGGGATACGAAAGCTGTGGATCGACAGGGTGGTAGGTGGCTTTAGGCACATCTTCATATTTCTACGTGCCAATGCCATTTTTATGGCTTGCAAGTTCATACAATGGTCCCTTAAGCCTTCACGTGAAGTTTCATGGCAAGACGACTCATTTTTATTTGTCACGATTTTTGAAACTTTTTGCGGTTCAGGATTTTTTTAAATTTTTTCGAAAGGAGTTTTGGCCCCAAACTTGGTAGACGTGATTCTTTTATTTTTGTTGGCATGCACAAAAAAAAATTCAGCTGAACACTCTAAGTGTACAAGATTTTGTGACCATTTGAAAAAAGTGTGCCCATTTCAGACACTTTAATGGCTACTGGCAGCAAACCTTTAAATCTCAAATGCTCTTTAAGGGGGTGTGAGTTCACAAGGTTTGATGAGGGATAGGGGTCCAATATAAGGGCCAAATACCAGCACCCATTGCACATCATGTGCACACACCCCCTGGGCCCCCAATCGTCGGAAGCCCAATGCCGTTGGTCAGGTTCTCCGGCGATGCTCCGGCAATGGTGCCTCGATGAAGAAAAATGCAGCACCAGCTCATGCTCGAGCACAGCATGTGCTGCCGTAACCCTCGGTCCAATCCGATCTTAGATTGGGAATGAACTCTGTATGCCTAAGTTAACCCATGAAACGAGAGTGCGGGTGCTCAGTAGGCCAAAAGGGCGAGATGTGCAAGCCGGGGATCGACCGGGTCTCCTCTGCGTGCTGTCGATCCTACTGTCGCAACCCTCAGTCCAGTCCTATCTTAGACTGGGAATGAACACCTTATGCCTAAGTCAACAAACGAAATGAGCATGCGGGCGCTCAGCACCCATCGCACATCATGTGCGCACACCCCCTAGTCCCCCGATCGACGAAACCCCGATGCCGTCGGTCAGGTTCTCCGGTGATGCACCAGCGATGGTACCCCGACGAAAAAAATGCAGCCCCAGCACATGCCCGAGCCCAGCATGTGCTGACGTAACCCTTGGTCCGGTTTGATCTTAGACTGGGAATGGACTCCTTATGATTAGACTAGGAATGAACTCCATATGCCTAAGTCGAGCCACAAAATGAGCGTGCGGGCACCCAGCTGGCCAGAGGGGCGGGATGTGCAAGTCGGGGATCGACCACGTCCCCCTCTGTGTGCTGTCGATCCCGCTACCGTAACCCTCAGTCCGGTCTGATCTTAGACTGGGAATGAACTCCGTATGCCTAAGCCAACCGACGAAATGAGCGGACGGGCGGACGGGTGGGCACTCTGTCGGCCAGAGAGACGGGATACGCAAGCTGTGGATCGACAGGGTGGTAGGTAGCTTTAGGCACATCTTCATATTTCTACGTGCCAATGCCATTTTTATGGCTTGTAAGTTCATACAATGGTCCCTTAAGCCTTCACGTGAAGTTTCATGGCAAGACGACTCGTTTTTATTTGTCACGATTTTTGAAACTTTTTGCGGTTCAGGATTGTTTTAAATTTTTTCGAAAAGAGTTTTGGCCCTAAACTTGGTAGACATAATCCTTGTATTTTTGTTGGCATGCACAAAAAAATTCAGCTAAAAACTCAAAGTGTACAAGATTTTGTGACCATTTGAAAAAAGTGTGCCCATTTCAGACACTTTAATGGCTACTGGCAGCAAACCTGTAAAATCTCAAATGCTCTTTAAGGGGGTGTGAGTTCTCGAGGTTTGATTAGGGATAGGGTGCCAATATAAGGGCCAAGTACCAGCACCCATCGGACATCATGTGCGCACACCCCCCGGCCCCCCCGATCGCCAGAACCCCAATGCCGTCAGTAAGGTTCTCCAGCGATCCTCCGACGATGCTGCCCTGGTGAAGAAAAATACGGCACCAGCACATGCCCGAGCCCAGGATGTGCTGCCGCAACCCTCGATCTGGTCCGATCTTAGACTGGGAATGAACTCCGTATGCCTAGGTCAACTCACAAAAGGAGCGTGCGGGTGCTTAGCCGACCAGAGGGGTGAGATGCACAAGCCGGGGATCGACCGGGTCCCCCTCTGTGTGGTGCCGATGCTGCTGCCGCAACCCTCAGTCTGGTCCAATCTTAGACTAGGAATGAACTCCGTATGCCTAAGCCAACCGACAAAATGAGAGGGTGGGCAGACAGGCGGGCACTACGCCAGCCTGACAGACGGGATGCGCAAGCCCTGGATCGATAGTGTGGTAGGTGGGTTTAGGCACATCTTCATATTTCTGCTTGCCAATGCCATTTTTATGGCTTGTAAATTAATACAATGGTCCCTTAAGCCTTCACGTGAAGTTTCATGGCAAGACGACTCGTTTTCTATTTTTCACGATTTTTGAAACTTTCTACGGTTCGAGATTTTTTAAAATTTTTTTAGAAGGAGTTTTGGACCCAACTTGGTAGACATGATCCTTGTATTTTTGTTGGCATGCACAAAAAACTTCAGCTAAAAACTCGAAGTGTACAAGATTTTGTGACCTTTTGAAAAAAGTGTCCCCATTTCAGACACTTTAATGGCTACTGGCAGGAAACTTGTAAAATCTCGAATGCGCTGCCGCAACCCTCGATCTGGTCTAATATTAGACTGGGAAAGAACTCCGTATGCTTACACTGGGAATGAACTCCGTATGCCTAAGTGAACCTATGAAACGAGCGTGCGGGTGCTCAGTCGGTCAGAGGGGCGGGATGCGCAAGCCGGGGATCGACCGGTTCCCCTTCTGCATGCTGTCGATCTTGCTGCTACAACCCTCGGTCTGGTCTGATCTTAGACTGGGAATGAACTCCGTATGCCTAAGCCAACCAGTGAAATGAGCGGGCGGGCGGGCGGGCGGGCACTACATCGGCCAGAGAGACGGGATGCGCAAGCCGTGGATCGATGGGGTGGCAAGTGGGTTTAGGCACATCTTCATATTTCTGCATGCCAATGCCATTTTTTTGGCTTGTAAATTCATACAATGGTCCCTCAAGGCTTCACGTGAAGTTTCATGGCAAGACGACTCGTTTTCTATTTTTCACTATTTTCAAAACTTTTTTCGGTTCGAGATTTTTTAAAATTTTTTCAAAAGGATTTTTGGCCCCAAACTTTGTAGGCATGATCCTTGTACTTTTTTTGGCATGCATAAAAAAATTTAGCTAAAAACTCGAAGTGTACAAGATTTTGTGACCATTTGAAAAAGGTGTCCCCATTTCAAACACTTTAATGGCTACTGGCAGCAAACCTGTAAAATCTCAAATGCCCTTTAAGGGGTGTGAGTTCTAGAGGTTTGATGAGGGATAAGGGGCCAATATAAAGGCCAAGTACCGGCACCCATCGCACATCATGTGCGCACACCCCCCGGCCCCCCCGTTCGTCGGAACCCCAATTCCGTCGGTCAGGTTCTCCGGGGATGCTCCGACGATGGTGCCCCAGCGAAGAAAAATGCGGCACCAGCACATGGCCTAGCCCAGCATGTGCTGCCGCATCCCTTGGTCCGGTCTGATCTTAGACTGGGAATGAACTCCGTATGCTTAGACTGGGAATGAACTCTGTATGCCTATGTCAACCCATGAAATGAGCTCGTGGGCGCTCAGCCGGCTAGAGGGGCGGGTTACGCAAGCCGAGGATCGATCGGGTCCCCCTTTGCATGCTACCGATCCTGCTGCCACAACCCTCGGTCTGATCTGATTTTAGACTGGGAATGAACTCTGTATACCTAAGCCAACTGATGAAACGAACAAGCTGGCGGGCGGGCGAGCACTACGCCAGCTAGAGAGACGGGATGCGCAAGCCGTGTATCGATAAGGTGGTAGGTGGGTTTAGGCACATCTTCATATTTCTGCATGCCAATGGCATTTTTATGGCTTGTAAATTCATACAATGGTCCCTTAAGCCTTCACGTGAAGTTTCATGCCAAGACAACTCGTTTTCTATTTTTCATGATTTTTGAAACTTTTTACGGTTTGGGATTTTTTAAAATTTTTTCAGAAGGATTTTTGGCCCCAAATTTGGTAGATGTGATCCTTGTATTTTTCTTGGCATGCACGAAAAAATTCAGCTAAAAACTCGAAGTGTACAAGATTTTGTGACCATTAGAAAAAAGTGTCCCCATTTTAGACACTTTAATGGCTACTGGCAGCAAACCTATAAAATCTCAAATGCTCATTAAGAGGGTGTGAGTTCTCAAGGTTTGATGAGGGATAGGGGGCCAATATAAGGGCCAAGTACCAGCACACATCACACATCATGCGCGCACACCCCCCGGCCCCCCCGATTGTCGAAACCCCAATGCCGTCGGTCAGGTTTTCCAGTGATGCACCGGCGATGGTGCCCCACCAAAGAAAAATGCGGCACCAGCACATGCCTGAGCCCAGCATGGGCTGTTGCAACCCTCGGTCTGGTCCGATTTTAGACTGGGGATGAACTCCGTACGCTTAGACTAGGAATGAACTCCGTATGCCTAAGTCAACACACAAAACGAGCGTGCGGGCCCTCAGCCGACCAGAGGGGCGGGACACGTAAGCCAGGGATCAGCTAGGTCCCCCTCTGCGTGTTGTCGATCTTACTGCTGCAACCCTCAATCCGGTCTGATCTTAGACTGGGAATGAACTCCATATGCCTAAGCCAACCGACGAAACGAACGGGCTAGCGGGCGGGTGGGCACTACGCCGACCAGAGAGACGGGATGCGCAAGTCGTGGATCGATAGGGCAGTAGGTGGGTTTAGGCACATCTTCATATTTCTTCATGCCAATGCCATTTTTATGGCTTGTAAATTCATACAATGGTCCCTGAAGCCTTCACGTGAAGATTCATGGCAAGACGACTCGTTTTCTATTTTTCATGATTTTTGAAACTTTCTGCGGCTCGGGATTTTTAAAATATTTCGAAAGGAGTTGTGCCCCAAAATTTTTAGACATGATCCTTGTATTTTTTTTGGCATGCATAAAAAAATTCAGCTAAAAAGTCGAAGTGTACAAGATTTTGTGACCATATGAAAAAAGTGTCACCATTTCAGACACATTAATGGCTACTGGCAGCAAACCTGTAAAATCTCAAATGCTCTTTGAGGGGGTGTGAGTTCTCGAGGATCGATGAGGGATAGGGGGCGAATATAAGGGCCAAGTACCAGCACCCATCGCACATCATGTGTGCACACCCCCCCGGCCCCCCCGATCGCTGGAACCCCAATGCCACCGGTTAGGTTCTCCGGCGATGCTCCGGCGATGGTGCCCCGGCGAAGAGAAATGAGGCACCAGCACATGCCCGAGCCTAGCATGTGCTGTTGCAGCCCTCCGTTCGGTCCGATCTTAGACTGTGAATGAACTCCATATGCTTAGACTGGGAATGAACTCTGTATGCCTAAGTCAACCCACAAAACCAGCGTGTGGGCGCTCAGCCGGCCAGAGCGGAATGCGCAAGCTGGGGATCGACCGGGTCCCCCTCTGTGTGCTACCGATCCTGCTACCATAACCCTCAGTCTGGTCCAGTCTTAGACTGGGAATGAACTCCGTACACCTAAGCCAACCGATGAAACGATCGGGCGATCGGACGGGCGGGCGGGAACTACGTCAGCCAGAGAGACGGGATTCGCAAGCCGTGGATCGATAGGGTGGTAGGCGGGTTTAGGCACATCTTCATATTTCTACATGCCAATGCCATTTTTATGGCTTGCAAATTCATACAATGGTCCCTTAAGCCTTCACGTGAAGTTTCATGGCAAGACGACTTGTTTTCTATTTTTTACGATTTTTGAAACTTTTTGCAGTTTCGAATTTTTAAAAATTTTCTCAGAAGGAATTTTGGCCCCAAACTTGGTAGACGTGATCCTTGTAATTTTGTTGGCATGCACAAAAAAATTCAGCTAAAAACTCGAGGTGTACAAGATTTTGTGACCATTTGAAAAAAGTGTCCCCATTTCAGACACTTTAATGGCTACTGGCAGCAAACCTGTAAAATCTCAAATGTTCTTTAAGGGGGTGTCAGTTCTCGAGGTTTGATGAGGGATAAGGGGCCAATATAAGGGCCAAGTACCAGCAGCCACCGCACATCATGTGCGTACACCCCCCGGCCCCCCATTATCGTCGGAACCCCAATGCCGCCAGTCAGGTTCTCCGACGAAGTTCTGACAATGAAAAATGCGGCACCAGCACATGCCTGAGCCCAGGATGTGCTGCCGCAACCCTCAGTCTGGTCCAATCTTAGACTGGGAATGAACTCCGTATGCTTAGACTAGGAATGAACTCCGTATGCCTAAGCCAACCGACGAAACGAGCGGGCGGGCGGGCATGCGGGCACTACGCCAGCCAGAGAGACGAGATGCGCAAGCCGTGGATCGATAGGGTGGTAGGTGGGTTTAGGCACATCTTCATGTTTCTGCGTACCAATGCCATTTTTATGGCTTGTAAATTCATACAGTGGTCCCTTAAGCCTTCACGTGAAGTTTCAAGGCAAGACGACTCGTTTTATATTTTTCATGATATTCAAAACTTTTTGCAGTTCAGGATTTTTTAAAATTTTTTTGGAAGGAGTTTTGGCCCCAAACTTGGTAGACGTGATCCTTGTATTTTTTTTTGGCATGCATAAAAAAATTCAGCTTAAAACTCGAAGTGTACAAGATTTTGTGACCATTTGAAAAAAGTGTCCCCATTTCAGACATTTTAATGGCTACTGGCAGCAAACCTGTAAAATCTCAAAAGCTCTTTAAGGGGGTGTGAGTTCTCGAGGTTTGATGAGGGATAGGGGGCCAATATAAGGGCCAAGTACCAGCACCCACCGCACATCATGTGCGTACACCCCCCCGGCCCCTCCGATCGCTGGAACCCCAATGCCGCCAGTCAGGTTCTCTGACGAAGCTCCGGTGATGGTGCCCTGGCGAAGAAAAATGCGACACCAGCGCATGCGTGAACCCAGCATGTGCTGTCGCAACCCTCGGTCCAATCCGATCTTAGACTGGGAATGAACTCCGTATGCTTAGACTGGGAATGAACTCCGTATGCCTAAGTCAACCCATGAAACGAGCGTGCGGGTGCTCAATCAGCCAGACGAATGGGATGCGTAAGTCGAGCATTGGTCAGGTCCCCCTTTGTGTGGTACCGATCCTGCTGCCGTAACCCTCAGTCTGGTCCAATCTTAGACTGGGAATGAACTTCGTATGCCTAAGCCAACCGACGAAACGAGCGGGCGGGTGGGCGGGCGGGCGGGCGGGCACTACACCGACTAGAGAGACGGGATGCGTAAGTCGTGGATCGATAGGGTGGTAGGTGGGTTTAGGTACATCTTCATATTTCTACGTGCCAATGCCATTTTTATGGCTTGTAAATTCATACAATGGTCCCTTAAGCCTTCACATGAAGTTTCATGGCAAGATGACTCGTTTTCTATTTTTCACGATTTTTGAAACTTCTTACGGTTTGAGATTTTTTAAAATTTTTTCGGACGGCGTTTTGTCCCAAAACTTGGAAGACGTGATCCTTGTATTTTTGTTGGCATGCACAAAAACATTCAGCTAAAAACTCGAAGTGTACAAGATTTTGGGACCATTTGAAAAATGTGTCCCCATTTCAGACACTTTAATGGCTACTGGCAGCAAACCTGTAAAATCTCAAATGCTCTTTAAGGGAGTGTGAGTTCTTGAGGTTTGATGAGGGATAGGGGGCCAATATAAGGGCCAAGTACTGGCACCCATCGCACACCATGTGCGCTCACCCCCCGGCCCCCCCGATCGCTGGAACCCTAATGCCACCGACCAGGTTCTCCGACGATGCTCCGGCGATGGTGCCCCGGTGAAGAAAAATGTGGCACCAGCACATGCTCGAGCCCAGCATGTGCTGCCGCAACCCTCGGTCTGGCCTGATCTTAGACTGGGAATGAACTCTGTATGCTTAGACTGGGAATGCACTCCGTATGCCTAAGTCAACCCATGAAACGAGTGTGCGGGCGCTCAGCCGGCCAAAGGGGCGGGATGCCTAAGTCGGGGATTGGCTAGGTCCCCCTCTACATGCTGCTGATCCTGCTGCCGCAACCCTTGGTTTGGTCCAATCTTAGACTAGGAATGAACTGGATATGCCTAAGCCAACCGACGAAACGAGCGGGCGGGCGGGCACTATGCCGGCCAGAGAGACGGGATGCGCAAGCCGTGGATCGATAGGGAGGTAGCTGGGTTTTGGCACATCTTGATATTTCAGTGTGCCAATGCCATTTTTATGGCTTATAAATTCATACAACGGTCCCTTAAGCCTTCACATAAAGTTTCATGGCAAGACAACTCGTTTTCTATTTTTCACGATTTTTGAAACTTTTTACGGTTCTGGATTTTTTAAAATTATTTCGGAAGGATTTTTGGCCCCAAACTTGGTAGACATGATCCTTGTATTTTTGTTGGCATGCACAAAAAAATTCAGCTAAAAACTCAAAGTGTACAAGATTATGTGCCCATTTGAAAAAAGTGTCCCCATTTAAGACATTTTAATGGCTACTGGCAGCAAACCTGTAAAATCTCAAAAGCTTTTTAAGGGGGTGTGAGTTCTCGAGGTTTCATGAGCGATAAGGGGCCAATATAAGGGCCAAGTACCAGCACCCATCGCACATCTTCTGTGCACACCCCCCGGCCCCCCCGATCGCCTGAACCCCAATGTCGTCGGTCAGGTTCTCCGGCGATGCTCCGGCACCAGCAAATGCCCGAGCCCAACATGTGCTACCGCAACCCTCGATACGGTCCGATCTTAGACTGGGAATGAACTCCGTACGCTTAGACTGGGAAAGAACTCCGTATTCCTAAGTCAACCCACGAAATAAGTGTGCGGGCGCTCAGCCGGCCAGAGGGGCGGGATGCACAAGTCGGGGATCGGCTGGGTCCCCCTCTCCGTGCTACCGATCCTGCTGCCGTAACCCTCGGTCTGGTCCATTCTTAGACTGGGAATGAATTTCATATGCCTAAGCCAACTGACGAAACGAGCGGGCGGACAGGCGGGCGGGCACTACGGCGGCCAAAGAGACGGGATGCGCAAGCTGTGGATCGATAGGGGGTAGGTGGGTTTAGGCACATCTTCATATTTCTGTTTGCGAATGCCATTTTTATGGCTTATAAATTCATACAATGGTCCCTTAAGCCTTCACGTTAAGTTTCACGGCAAGACGACTCGTTCTCTATTTTCACGATTTTTAAAACTTTTTACGGTTCAGGATTTTTTAAAATTTTTTTGAAAAGAGTTTTGGCCCCAAACTTGGTAGACGTGATCCTTGTATTTTTGTTGGCATGCACAAAAAAATTCAGCTAAAAACTCGAAGTGTACTAGATTTTGTGGCCGTCTGAAAAAAGTGTCCCCATTTCGGACACTTTAATGGCTACCGGCAGCAAACCTGTAAAATCTCAAATGCTCTTTAAGGGGGTGTGAGTTCTCGAGGTTTGATGAGGGATAGGGGGCCAATAAAAGGGCCAAGTACCAGCACCCATCGCACATCATGTGCGCACACCCCCCGGCCCCCCCGATCGTCGGAACCCCAATGCCGTCGGTCAGGTTCTCCGACGATGGTGCCTCGATGAAGAAAAATACGGCACCGACACATGCTTGAGCCCAGCATGTGCTGTCGCAACCCTCGGTCCGATCCGATCTTAGACTGGGAATGAATTCCGTATGCTTACACTGGAAATGAACGCCGTATGCCTAAGTCAACCCACGGAACGAGCGTGCGGGCGCTCAGCCGGCCAAAGGGGCGGGATGCGTAAGCCGAGGATCGACCAGGTCCCCCTTTGCATGCTACCGATCCTGCAACCGCAAGCCTCAGTCCGATCCAAGCTTAGCTAGGAAATGAACTCCGTATGCCTAAGCCAACCGATGAAACGAGTGGGCGGGCAGGCGGGCGGGCACTACGCCGGCCAGAGAGACGGGATGCGCAAGCCGTGGATCGATAGGGCAGTACATGGGTTTAGGCACATCTTCATATTTCTACATGCCAATACAATTTTTATGCCTTGTAAAATCATACAATGGTCCTTTAGGACTTCACGTGAAGTTTCATGGCAAAACGACTCGTTTTTTATTTTTCACGATTTTTGAAACTTTTTACGGTTTTGGATTTTCTAAAATTATTTCGGAAGGTGTTTTGGCCCCAAACTTGGTAGACATGATCCTTGTATTTTTTTTGGCATGCACAAAAAAATTCAGCTTAAAACTCAAAGTGTACAAGATTTTGTGACCATTTGCAAAAAGTATCCCCATTTCAGACAATTTAATGGCTACTGGCAGCAAACCTGTAAAATCTCAAATGCTCTTTAAGGGGGTGTGCGTTCTCGAGGTTTGATGAGGGATAGGGGGCCAATATAAGGGCCAAGTACCAGCGCCCATCGCACATCATGTGCACACACCCCTGACACCCCCGATCGCTTGAACCCCAATGCTGTCGGTCAGGTTCTCCGGCAATGCTCTGACATTGGTGCCCCGGTGAAGAAAAATGTGGTAGCAGCACATGCCCGAGCCCAGCATGTGCTGCCGCAACCCTCAGTCTGGTCCGATCTTAGACTGGGAATGAACTCCATATGCTTAGACTGGGAATGAACTCCGTATGCCTAAGCCAACCGACGAAACAAGCGGGCGGCCCCCCCGATCGCCGGAACCGCAATGCCACCGGTCAGGTTCTCCGACGATGCTCCAGCGATGGTGCCCCGCGCGAAGAAAAATACAGCACCAGCACATGCCCGAGCCTAGTATGTGCTACTGCAACCCTCGGTCCATTCCGATCTCAGACTGGGAATGAACTCCGTATACCTAAGCTGACCGACGAAACGAGTAGGCGAACGAGCGGGCGGGCACTACACCGGCCAGAGAGACTGGATGCGCAAGCCGTGTATCAATAGGGTGATAGGTGGGTATAGGCACATCTTCTTATTTCTGCGTGCCATTGCCATTTTTATGGCTTGTAAATTCATACAATGGTCCCTTAAGCCTTCATGTGAAGTTTCCAAGCAAGACGACTCGTTTTCTATTTTTCATGATTTTCAAAACTTTTTACGGTTTAGGATTTTTTAAAACTTTTTCGGAAGGAGTTTTGGCCCCAAACTTGGTAGACGTGATCCTTGTATTTTTGTTAGCATGCACAAAAAAAATCAGCTAAAAACTCAAAGTGTACAAGATTTTGTGACCATTTGAAAAAAGTGTCCCCATTTTAGATACTTTAATGGCTACTGGCAGCAAACCTGTAATATCTCAAATGCTCTTTAAGGGGGTGTGAGTTCTCAATGTTTGATGAGGGATAGGGGGCCAATATAAGGGCCAAGTTCCAGCACCCATCACACATCATGTGCGCACTCCCCCTGGCCCCCCCGATCGTCGGAACCCCAATGCCGCCGGTCAGCTTCTCTGGCAATGCTCCGGTGATGGAGCCCCGGCGAAGAAAAATGCAGCACCAGCACAGCCCGAGCCCAGCATGTGCTGCCACAACCCTCGATTTGCTCCGATCTTAGACTGGGAATGAACTCCGTATGCTAAGTCAACCCACGAAACGAGTGTGCGGGCGCTCAGACGGCCAGAAGGGCGGGATGCGCAAGCTGGGGATCGACCGGGTCCCCCTCTGTGTGCTACCGATCCTACTGCCATAACCCTCGGTCCAGTCTGATCTTAGACTGGGAATGAACTCCGTATGCCTAAGCCAACCGACGAAACAAGCGGGAGGGTGGGTGGGTGGGCCCTATGCCGACCAAAGAGACAGGATGCGCAAGCCGTGGATCGATAGGGTGGTAGGTGGGTTTAGGCACATCTTCATATTTTTGTCTGCCAATGATATTTTTATGGCTTGTAAATTCATACAATGGTCCCTTAAGCCTTCACGTGAAGTTTCATTGCAGGATGACTCATTTTTTATTTTTCATGATTTTTGAAACTTTTTGCGGTTCGGGATTTTTAAAAATTTTTTCAAAAGGGGTTTTGGCCCAAAACATAGTAGACGTGATCCTTGTATTTTTGTTGGCATGCACAAAAAAATTCAGCTAAAAACTCAAAGTGTACAAGATTTTGTGACCATTTGAAAAAAATGTCCCCGTTTTAGACACTTTAATGGCTACTGGGAGCAAACCTGTAAAATCTCAAATGCTTTTTAAGGAGGTGTGAGTTCTTGAGGTTTGATGAGGGATAGGGTGCCAATATAAGGGCCAAGTACCAGCACCCATCGCCCATAATGTGCGCACACCCCCCCGGCCCCCCCGATCGCCGGAACCCCAATGCCGTCAATCAGGTTCTTCGGTGATGCTCCGACGATGGTGCCCTGGAGAAGAAAAATGCAGCACCAGCCCATGCCTGAGCCTAGCATGTGCTGCCGTAACCCTCGGTCTGGTCCGATCTTAGACTAGGAATGAACTCCGTATGCCTAAGCCAACCGACGAAACCAGCTGGCGGGCGGGCGAGCACTACGCTGGCCAGAGAGACAGGATGCGCAAGTCGTGAATCGATAGGGTGGTAAATGGGTGTAGGTACATCTTCATATTTCTGTGTGCCAATGCCATTTTTGTGGTTTGTAAATTCATACAATGGTCCCTTAAGCCTTCACGTGAAGTTTCATGGCAAGACGACTCATTTTCTATTTTTCATGATTTTTGAAACCTTTTGCGGTTTGGGATTTTTAAAATTTTTTCGGAAGGAGTTTTGGTACCAAACTTGGTAGACGTGATCCTTGTATTTTTTTTGGCATGCACAAAAAAATTCAGCTAAAAACTCGAAGTGTACAAGATTTTGTGACCATTTGAAAAAAGGGTCCCCATTTCAGACACTTTAATGGCTACTGGCAGCAAACCTGTAAAATCTCAAATGCTCTTTAAGGGGTTGTGAGTTCACGAGGTTTGATGTGGGATAGGGGGCCAATATAAGGGCCAAGTACCAGCACCCAACTCACATCATGTGTGCACACCCCCCCGACCCCCCCAATCGTCGGAACCCCAATGCCGCCGATCAGATTCTCCGGTGATGGTGCCCTGGTGAAGAATAATGCGGCACCAGCACATGCCCGAGCCCAGCATGTGCTGCCGCAACCCTTGGTTCGATCTAATCTTAGACTGGGAATGAACTCCGTATGCCTAAGTTAGCCCATGAAACGAGCGTGCGGGCCCTCAGCCGGCCAGAGGGGAGGGATGCGCAAGCTAGGGATCAGCCGAGTCCCCCTCTACGTGCTACTGATCTTGCTGCCGCAACCCTCGGTCTGATCTGATCTTAGACTGGGAATGTACTCCGTATGCCTAAGCCAACCGACGAAACGAGCGGGCGGGCGGGAGGTGGGGCTCTACGCCGGCCAGAGAGACGGGATACGCAAGCCATGGATCTAGGGTGGTAGGTGGGTTTAGGCACATCTTCATATTTTTCGGTGCCAATGCCATTTTTATGCCTTGTAAATTCATACAATGGTCCTTTAAGCCTTCACGTGAAGTTTCCTGGCAAGACGACTCGTTTTCCATTTTTCATGATTTTCAAAACTTTTTACGGTTTGAGATTTTTTTAAATTTTTTCAGAAGGAGTTTTGGAACCAAACTTTGTAGACGTGATCCTTGTATTTTTTTTGGCATGCACAAAAAAATTCAGCTAAAAAATTGAAGTGTACAAGATTTTGTGACCATTTGAAAAAAGTGTCCCCATTTCAGACACTTTAACAACTACTGGCAGCAAACCTGTAAAATCTCAAATGCTCTTTAAGGGGTTGTGAGTTCTCGAGGTTTGATGTGGGATAGGGGGCCAATATAAGGCCAAGTACCAGCACCCATCGCACATCATGTGGACACAGCCCCCCGGCTCCCCCGATCATCGGAACCCCAATGCCGCCGGTCAGGTTCTCCGGTGATGCACCGACGATGGTGCCCCGGTGAAGAAAAATGCGGCACCAGCACATGCATAAGCCTAGCATGTGCTGCCGTAACCCTTGGTCCGATCCGATCTTAGACTGGGAATGAGCGTACGGGTGCTCATCCGGCCAGAGGGGCGGGATGCAGAAGCCGAGGATCGATCGGGTCCCCCTCTACGTGCTCCCGATCCTGCTGCCACATCCCTCGGTTCGGTCCGATCTTAGACTAGGAATGGACTCCGTATCCCTAAGCCAACCGACGAAATGAACGGACGGGCGGGCGGGCACTTCGTCGGCCAGAGAGATGGGATGCGCAAGCCGTGGATCGATAGGGTGGTAGGTGGGTTTCGGTATATCTTCAAATTTCTGTGTGCCAATGCCATTTTTATGGCTTGTAAATTCATACAATGGTCCCTTAAGCCTTCACATGAAGTTTCATGGCAAGACGACTTGTTTTTTATTTTTCATGATTTTTGAAACTTTTTGCGGTTCAGGATTTTTTAAAATTTTTTCGGAAAGATTTTTAGCCCCAAACTTGGTAGATGTGATCACTGTATTTTTGTTGGCATGCAAAAAAAAATTCAGCTAAAAACTCGAAGTGTACAAGATATTGTGACCATTTGAAAAAAGTGTCCCCATTTCAGACACTTTAATGGCTACTGGCAGCAAACCTGTAAAATCTCAAATGCTCTTTAAGGGGGTGTGAGTTCTCGAGGTTTGATGAGGGATAGGGGGCCAATATAAGGGCCATGTACCAGCACCCATTGCACATCATGTGCACACACCCCCCCGGCCCCTCGATCGTCGGAACCCCAATGCCGCCGGTCAGGTTCTCTGGCGATGCTCCGACGATGGTGCCCCGACGAAGAAAAATGCGGCACCAGCAAATGCCCGAGCCCAGCATGTGCTGTCGTAACACTCGGTCTGGTCTGGTCTTAGACTGGGAATGAACTCCGTATGCTTAGACTGGGAATGAACTCCGTATGCCTAAGTCAAGGCATGAAACCAGCGTGCGGGCGCTCAGTCGGCCAGAGGGGTGGGATGCGTAAGCTGAGGATTGTCCAGGTCCCCTTCTACGTACTGTCGATCCTGCTGCTGCAACCCTCGATCTGGTCTGATCTTAGACTAGGAATGAATTTCGTATGCCTAAGCCAACTGATAAAACGAGCGGACGAGTGGGCGGGCACTACGTCGGCCAGAGGGGCGGGATGCACAAGCCGGGGATCGACCGGGTCCCCCTCTACGTGCTACCGATCCTGCTGCGGTAACCCTTTGTCCGGTCCAATCTTAGACTGGGAATGAACTCCGTATGCCTAAGCCAACCGACGAAACGAGCGGGCGGGTGTGCGGGCGAGCACTACACCGGCCAGAGAGACGAGATTCGCAAGTCGTGGATCGATAGGGTGGTAGGTGGGTTTAGGCACATCTTCATATTTCTACATGCCAATGCCATTGTTATCGCTTGTTAATTCATACAATGGTCCCTTAAGCCTTCACGTGAAGTTTCATGGCAAGATGACTCGTTTTCTATTTTTCACGATTTTCAAAACTTTTTGTGGTTCGGGATTTTTCAAAATTTTTTTGAAAGGATTTTTGGCCCCAAACTTGGTAGGCGTGATCCTTTTACTTTTGTTGGCATGTACAAAAAAATTCAGCTAAAAACTCGAAGTGTACAAGATTTTGTGACCATTTGAAAAAACTGTCCCCATTTCAGACAGTTTAACGGCTACTGCCAGCAAACTTGTAAAATCTCAAATGCTCTTTAAGGGGGTGTGAGTTCTCAAGGTTTGATGAGGGATAGGGGGCCAATATAAGGGCCAAGTACCAGCACCCATCGCACATCATGTGCGCACGCCCCCCGGCCCCCCCGATCGCCGGAACCTCAATGCCATCGGTCAGGTTCCCCGACGATGCTCCGGCGATGGTGCCCTGACGAAGAAAAATGTGGCACCAGCACATGCTCGAGCCAAGCATGTGCTGCCGCAACCCTTGGTTTGGTCTGATCTTAGACTGGGAATCAACTCTGTATGCCTAAGCCAACCGACGAAACCAGCAGTCGGACGCGCGGACGGGCAGGCGGGCACTACGCCGGCCAGGAAAAAGGGTTGCGCAAGCCGTGGATCGATAGGGTGGTAGGTGGGTATATGTACATCTTCATATTTCTGCATGCCAATGCCATTTTTATGGCTTGTAAATTCATACAATGGTCCATTAAGCCTTCACGTGAAGTTTAATGGCGAGACGTCTCATTTTGTATTTTTCACGATTTTCAAAAACTTTTTGCTGTTCGAGATTTTTTTAAATTTTTTCGGAAGGAGTTTTGGTGACAAACTTGGTAGACGTGATCCTTGTATTTTTGTTGGCATGCACAAAAACATTCAGCTAAAAACTCGAAGTGTACAAGATTTTGTGATAATTTGAAAAAAGGGTCCCCATTTCAGACACTTCAATGGCTACTGGCAGCAAACTTGTAAAATCTCAAATGCTCTTTAAGAGGTTGTGAGTTCACGAGGTTTAATGTGGGATAGGGGGCCAATATAAGGGCCAAGTACCAGCACCCATCGCACATCATGTGCGCACACCCCCCCGACCCCCCGATCGTCGGAACCACAATGCCGCCGGTCAGGTTCTCCGGCGATGCTCTGACGATGGTGCCTCGGCGAAGAAAATTGTGGCACCAGCACATGCCCGAGCCCAGCATGTGCTGCCGCAACCCTCAGTCCGGTCCGATCTTAGATTGGGAATGAACTCCGTATGCCTAAGCCAACCGATGAAACGAGCTAGCGGACGGGCGGGCCGGCACTTCGCCGGCGAGAGATATGGGATGCGCAAGCCGTGGATCGATAGGGCGGTAGGTGGGTTTAGGCACATCCTCATATTTCTGCTTGCCAATGCCATTTTCATGGCTTGTAAATTCATACAATGGTCCCTTAAGCTTTCACGTGAAGTTTCATGGCAAGATGACTTGTTTTCTATTTTTCATGATTTTTGAAACTTTTTGGGGTTCAGGATTTTTTAAAATTTTTTTGGAAGGAGTTTTGGCCCCAAACATGGTAGACGTGATGATTGTATTTTTTTTTTGGAATGCACAAAAAAATTCAGCTAAAAACTCGAAGTGTACTAGATTTTGTGACCATTTCAAAAAAGTGTCCCCATTTCAGACACTTTAATGGCTACTGACACCAAACCTGTAAAATCTCAAATGCTCTTTAAGGGGGTGTGAGTTCTCGAGGTTTGATGAGGGATAAGGGGCCAATGTAAGGGCCAAGTACCAGCACCCATCGCACATCATGTGCGCACACCCCCCGGCCCCCCCGATCGCCGGAACCCCAATGCCGTCGGTCAGGTTCTCTGGCGATGCTCCGGCGATGGTGCCCCGACAAAGAAAAATGCGGCACCAGCACATGCCCAAGCCCAGCATGTGCTGCTGCAACCCTAGGTCCAGTCCGATCTCAGACTGGGAATGAACTCCGTATGCTTAGACTGGGAATGAACTCTGTTTGCCTAAGTCAACCCACGAAACGAGCAAACGGGCACTCAACCCGCCAGAGGGTCAGGATGCGCAAGCCGGGGATCGACCAGGTCCCCCTCTGCATGCTGCCTATCCTGCTGCCGCAACCCTCGGTCCGGTCTGATCTTAGACTGGGAATGAACTCCGTGTGCCTAAGCCAACCGATGAAACAAGCGGGCGGGTGGGCGGGCACTACGTCGGCCAAAGATACGGGATGCGTAAGCCGTGGATCGATAGGGTGGTAGGTGGGTTTAGGCACATTTTCATATTTCCACATGCCAATGCCATTTTTATGGCTTGTAAATTCATACAATGGTCCCTTAAGCCTTCACGTGAAGTTTCATGGCAAGATGACTCGTTTTCTATATTTCACGATTTTCAAAACTTTTTATGGTTCGAGATTTTTTAAATTTTTTTCGGAAGGAGTTTTGGCCCCAAACTTGGTAGACGTGATCCTTGTATTTTTGTTGGCATGCACAAAAACATTCAGCTAAAAACTCGAAATGTACAAGATTTTGTGACCATTTGAAAAAAGTGTCCCCATTTCAGACACTTTAATGGCCACTGGCAGCAAACCTGTAAAATCTGAAATGCTCTTTAAGGGGGTGTGAGTTCTTGAGGCTTGATGAGGGATAGGGGGCCAATATACGGGCCAAGTACCAGCACCCACCGCACATCATGTGCGCACACCCCCCCGGCCAGCCCGATTACCGGAACCCCAATACCATCGGTCAGGTTCTCCAACGATGCTCCGACGATGGTGCCCCGACGAAGAAAATTGTGGCACCAGCTCATGCCCGAGCTCAGCATGTGCTACCGCAACCCTTGGTCCGGTCCGATTTTAGACTGGGAATGAACTCCGTATGCTTAGACTGGGAATGAACTCCGTATGCCTAAGTCAAACCACGAAACGAGCGTACGGGCGCTCAACCGGCCAGAGGGGCGGGATGTGCAAGCCGGGGGTAGGTCGGGTCCCCCTCTACGAGCTGTCGATCTTGCTACCGCAACCCTCGGTCCGGTCTGATCTTAGACTGGAATGAACTCCATATGCCTAAGCCAACCGACGAAACGAGCAGGCGGGCGGGCGGGCACTACGTCGGCCAAAGGGACTTCTTCGTATTTCTACGTTCCAATGCCATTTTTATGGCTTGTAAATTCATACAATGGTCCCTTAAGCCTTCACGTGAAGTTTCATGGCAAGACGAATCGTTTTCTATTTTTCATGATTTTCAAAACTTTTTACGGTTCGGGATTTTGTTAAATTTTTTTGGAAGGATTTTTGGCCCCAAACTAAGTAGATGTGATCCTTGTATTTTTTTTGGCATGCACAAAAAAAATGAGCTAAAAACTCGAAGTGTACAAGATTTTGTGAGCATTTAAAAAAGTGTCCCCATTTCAGACACTTTAATGACGACTGGCAACAAACCTGTAAAATCTCAAATGCTCTTTAAGGGGTGTGAGTTCTCGAGGTTTGAAGAGGGATAGGGGGCTAATATAAGGGCCAAGTACCAGCACCCACCGCACATCATGTGTGCACACCACCCCACCTGGCCCCCCCGATTACCGAAACCCCAATGCCACCGGTCAGGTTCTCCGGTGATGCTCTGGTGATGGTGCCTCGGTGAAGAAAAATACGGCACCAGCACATGCTCAAGCTCAGTATGTGTTGCCGCAACCCTCGATCTGGTCCAATCTTAGACTAGGAATGAACTCCGTATGCTTAGACTGAGAATGAACTCCGTATGCCTAAGTCAACCCACGAAATGAGCGTGCGGGTGCTCAACAGGCCAGAGGGGCAGGATGCACAAGATGGGGATCGGTCGGGTCCCCCTCTGTATGCTGCTGATCCTGCTGCCGCAACCCTCAATCTAGTCTGATCTTAGACTGGCAATGAACTTCGTATGCCTAAGCCAACTGATGAAACGAGTGGGCAGGCGGGCGGGCGGACGTGAACTACGTCGGCCAGAGAGACGGGCTACGCAAGCCGTGGATTGATAGGGTGGTAGGTGGGTTTAGGCACATCTTCTTATTTCTATGCGCCAATGCCATTTTATGGCTTGTAAATTGATACAATGGTCCCTTAAGCCTTCACGTGAAGTTTCATGGCAAGACGACACGTTTTCTATTTCTCACGATTTTTGAAACTTTTTGCGGTTCGGGATTTTTTAAAATATTTTCGGAAGGAGTTTTGGCCCCAAACTTTTTAGACATGATCCTTGTATTTTTTTTGGCATGCACAAAAAAATTCAGCTGAAAACTCGAAGCGTACAAATTTTGTGACCATTTGAAAAAAGTGTCTCCAATTAAGACACTTTAATGGCTACTGGCAGCAAACCTGTAAAATCTCAAATGCTCTTTAAGGGGGTGTGAGTTCTCGAGGTTCGATGAGGGATAGGGGGCCAATATAAGGGTCAAGTGCCAGCACCCATCACACATCATGTGCGCACACCCCCCCCGACCCCCTCGATCGCTGGAACCCCAATGCCGCCGGTCAGGTTCCCCGGTGATGCTCCGACGATGGTGCCCCGATGAAGAAAAATGCGGCACCAGCACATGCCCAAGCCCAGCATGTGCTGCCGCAACCCTCGGTCTGGTCTAATCTTAGACTAGGAATGAACTCCGTATGCCTAAGTCAACCCACGAAATGAGTGTGTGGGCGCTCAGCCGGCCAGAGGGACGGGATGCGCAAGCCAGGGATCGACCGGGTCCCCCACTGCGTGCTATCGATCTTGCTGCCACAACCCTCGGTCCCAATCCAATCTTAGACTGGGAATGAACTCCGTATGCCTAAGCCAACCGATGAAACGAGCAGGCGGGCGGACGGGCGGGCAGGAACTACGCCGGCCAGAGAAACGGGATGCGCATGCCGTGGATCGATCGGGTGGTAGGTGGGTTTAGGCACATCTTCATATTTCTATGTGCCAATGCCATTTTTATGGCTTGTAAATTCATACAATGGTCCTTTAAGCCTTCACGTGAAGTTTCATGGCAGGACGACTCATTTTCTATTTTTCACGATTTTCAAAACTTTTTACGGTTCAGGATTTTTTAAAATTTTTTCGGAAGGGGGTTTGGTCCCAAACTTGTTAGACATGATCCTTGTATTTTTATTGTCATGCACAAAACAATTCAGCTAAAAACTCGAAGTGTACAAGATTTTGTGACCATTTGAAAAAAGTGTCCCCATTTAAGACACTTTAATGGCTATTGGCAGCAAACCTGTAAAATCTCAAGTGCTCTTTAAGGAGGTGTGAGTTCTCGAGGTTTGATTAGGGATAGGGGGCCAATATAAGGGTCAAGTACCAGCACCGATTGCACAACATGTGCGCACACCCCCCCGACCCCCTCAATCACCGAAACCCTAATGCCGCCGGTCAGGTTCTCCGGTGATCCTCCGACGATGGTGCATCGACAAAGAAAAATACGGCACCAGTACATGCCCGAGCCCAGCATGTGCTGCCGCAACACACGGTCTGATCTGATCTTAGATTGGTAATGAACTCCATATGCTTAGAGGGGGAATGAACTCCGTATGCCTAAGTCAACCCATGAAATGAGCGTGCGGGCGCTCAACCGGCCAGAGGGGCGGGATGCGCAAGCCGAGGATCGGTCGGGTCCCCCTCTGGGTGCTGTCGATCCTGCTGCCACAACCCTTAGTTTGATCTAATCTTAGACAGGGAATGAACTCCGTATGCCTAAGCCAACCGATTAAACGAATGGGCGGGCAGGCGGGTGGGTACTACGTCGACCAGAGAGGGGGGATGCGCAAGCCGTTGATCGATAGGGTGGTAGGTGGGTTTAGGCACATCTTCATATTCTGCATGCCAATGCCATTTTTATGGCTTGTAAATTCATACAATGGTCCCTTAAGCCTTAACGTGAAGTTTCATGGCAAGACGACTCGTTTTCTATTTTTCATGATTTTCAAAACTTTTTATGGTTCAAGATTTTTAAAATTTTTTTGGAAAAAGTTTTGGCCCCAAACTTGGTAGACGTGATCCTTGTATTTTTGTTGGCATGCACAAAAAAATTCAGCTAAAAACTCAAAGTGTACAAGATTTTGTGACAATTTGAAAAAAGTGTCCCAATTTCAAACGCTTTAATGGCTACTGGCAGCAAACCTGTAAAATCTCAAATGCTCTTTAAGGGGGTGTGAGTTCTTGAGGTTTGATGAGGGATAGGGGGCCAATATAAGGGCCAAGTACCAGCACCCATCGTACATCATGTGCGCACACCCCCCCGGCCCCCTTGATCATCAAAACCCCAATGCCGTCGGTCAGGTTCTCCGATGATGGTGCCCCGATGAAGAAAAATGCGACACCAGGACATGCCCGAGCCCAGCATGTGCTGCCGCAACCCTCGGTCTAATTCGATCTCAGACCGATAATGAACTCCATATGCTTAGACTGGGAATGAACTCCGTATGCCTAAGTTAACCCACAAAATAATCGTGCGGGCGCTCAGCCGGCCAGAGGGGCGGGATGCACAAGCCGGGGATTGGCCGAGTGCCCCTCTGTGTGCTACTGATCCTGCTGCCACATCCCTCAGTCTGGTTTGATCTTAGACTGGGAATGAATTCCATATGCCTAAGCCAACCGACGAAACGAGCGGACGGGCGAGCGGGCACTACACCAGCCAGAGAGACAGGATGCGCAAGCCGTGGATCGATAGGGTGGTAGGTGGGTTTAGGCACATCTTCATATTTCTGTGTTCCAATGCCATTTTTATGGCTTGTAAATTCATACAATGGTCCCTTAAGCCTACACGTGAAGTTTCATGGCAAGACGACTCATTTTCTATTTTTCACGATTTTCAAAATTTTTTATGGTTCGGGATTTTTTAAAATTTTTTCGGATGGAGTTTTGGCCCCAAACATGGTAGACATGATCCTTTTATTTTTGTTGGCATGCACAAAAAAATTCAGCAAAAAACTCAAAGTGTACAAGATTTTGTGACCATTTGAAAAAAGTGTCCTCATTTTAGACACTTTAATGGCTACTGGTAGCAAACCTGTAAAATCTCAAACGCTCTTTAAGGGGGTGTGAATTCTTGAGGTTTGATGAGGATAGGGGGTCAATATAAGGGCCAAGTACTAGCACCCGTCTAACATCATGTGCGCACACCCCCCCGGCCCACCCAATCGTCGGAACCCCAATGCCGCCGGTCAGGTTCTCCGGCGATGCTCCGGCGATGGTGCCCCGACGAAGAAAAATGCGGCACCAGCACATGCCCGAGCCCAGCATGTGCTGCCGTAACCTTCGGTCCGGTCCAATCTTAGACTGGGAATGAACTCAATATGCTTAGACTGGGAATGAACTTCGTATGCCTAAGTCCACCCATGAAATTAGCGTGCGGGCGCTCAGCCAACCAGAGGGGCTGGATGCGCAAGTCGGGGATCGGCAGGGTCCCCCTCTGCATGCTGCCGATCTTGTTGCCACAACCCTCAGTCCAATCTAAACTTAGACTGGGAATGAACTCCGTATGCCTAAGCCAACCGACAAAACGAGCGTGCGGGGCGAGCACTACACCGACCAGAGAGATGGGATGCGCAAGCCGTGTATCGATAGGGTGGTAGGTGGGTTTAGGCACATCTTCATATTTCTACGTGCCATTGCCATTTTTATGGCTTGTAAACTCATACAATGGTCCCTTAAGCCTTCACGTGAAGTTTCATGGCAAGACGACTTGTTTTGTAATTTTTGCGATATTTGAAACTTTTTACGGTTCGGGATTTTTTAAAATTTTTTCGGAAGGAGTTTTGGTCCCAAACTTGGTAGACGTGACCCCTGTATCTTTTTTGGCATGCAAAAAAAAATTCAGCTAAAAACTCAAAGTGTACAAGATTTTGTGACCATTTGAATAAAGTGTCCCCATTTCAAACACTTTAATGCCTACTGGCAGCAGACCTGAAAAATCTCAAATGCTCTCTAAGGGGGTGTGAGTTCTCGAGACTTGATGAGGGATAGGGGGCCAATATAAGGGCCAAGTACCAGCACCCATCGCACAACATGTGCGCACACCCCCCGGTCCCCCCGATCGTCGGAACCCCAATGTCGCTGGTCAGGTTCTTCGACGATGTTCCGGCGATGGTGCCTCGACGAAGAAAAAAGTGACACCAGCACATGCCCGAGCCCAGCTTGTGCTGCTGCAACCCTCAGTCTGGTCCGATCTTAGACTAGGAATGAATTCCATATGCCTAAGCCAACCGACGAAATGAGTGGGCGGGAGGACGAGCACTACGTCGGCCAGAGAGATGGGATGCGCAAGCCATGGATTGATAGGGTGGTAGGTGGGATTGGGCGCATCTTCATATTTCTGCATGCCAATGCCATTTTTATGGCTTGTAAATTCATATAATGGTCCCTTAAGCCTTCACGTGAAGTTTCATGACAAGACGACTCGTTTTCTATTTTTCATGATTTTTGAAACTTTTTGCGGTTCGAGATTTTTTAAAATTTTTTCGGAAGGAGTTTTGGCACCAAACCTGGTAGACGTGATCCTTGTATTTTTGTTGGCATGCACAAAAACATTCAGCTAAAAACTCAAAGTGTACAAGATTTTGTGACCATTTGAAAAAAGTCTCCCCATTTCAGAAACTTTAATGGCTACTGGCAGCAAACCTGTAAAATCTGAAATGCTCTTTAAGGGGTTGTGAGTTCTCAAGGTTTGATGAGGGATAGAGGGCCAATATAAGGGCCAAGTACCAGCACCCATCGTACATCATCTGCGCACTCCCCCGGCCCCCCCGATCGTCGGAATCGCAATGCCGCCGGTCAGGTTCTCCGGTGATGCTCCGGTGATGGTGCCCCGGAGATGAAAAATGTGGCACCAGCACATGCCCGAGCCTAGCATGTGCTGCCGCAACCCTCGGTCCGGTCCGATCTTAGACTGGGAATGAACTCCGTATGCCTAAGTTAACCCACGAAACAAGCGTGCGGGTGCTTAGCCGACCAGAGGGGCAGGATGCGCAAGCCGGGGATCGGCCGGGTCCCCCTCTGAGTGCTACCGATCCTGCTGTCACAATCCTTAGTTTGGTCCGATCTTAGACTGGGAATGAACACCGTATGCCTAAGCCAACCGACGAAACGAGCGGGCGGGCGGGCGAGCGGGCACTACGCCGGCCAGAGAGACGGGATGCGCAAGTCATGGATCGATAGGGTGGTAGGTGGGTTTAGGCACATCTTCATATTTCTGCATGCCAATGCCATTTTTATGGCTTGTAAATTGATACACTGGTCCCTTAAGCCTTCACGTGCAGTTTCATGGCAAGACGACTCATTTTCTATTTTTTACGATTTTCAAAACTTTCTGCGGTTCGGGATTTTTTAAAATTTTTTTGGAAGGAGTTTTAGTGCCAAACTTGGTAGACGTGATCCTTGTATTTTTTTTGGCATGCACAAAAAAATTCAACTAAAAACTCGATGTGTACAAGATTTTGTGACCATTTGAAAAAAGTCTCCCCATTTCAGAAACTTTAATGGCTACTAGCAGCAAACCTGTAAAATCTCTAATGCTCTTTAAGGGGGTGTGAGTTCTCAAGGTTTGATGAGGGATAGGGGGCCAATATAAGGGCCAAGTAACAGCACCCATCCCACATCATGTGCACACCCCTTGGCCCCCCCGATCGCCAGAACCGCAATGCCGCCGGTCAGGTTCTGCGGTGATGCTCCGGTGATGGTGCCCCGAAGAAGAAAAATGTGGCACTAGCACAAGCCTGAGCCCAGCATGTGCTGCCACAACCCTCGGTCTGGTCTGATCTTAGACTGGGAATAAACTCCGTATGCCTAAGTCAACCTACGAAACGAGCATGCGGGCGCTCAACCGGCCAGAGGGGCAGAATGCGCAAGTCGGGGATCAGCCGGGTTCCCCTCCGCGTGCTAGCGATCCTACTGCTGCAACCCTCGGTCCAGCCTGATCTTAGACTGAGAATGAACTCCGTATGCCTAAGCCAACCGACGAAACGAGCGGGCGGGCGAGCGGGCACTATGCCGACCAGAGAAACTGGATGCACAAGCCATGGATCGATAGGGTGGTAGGTGGGTTTAGGCACATCTTCATATTTCTATGTGCCAATGCCATTTTTATGGCTTGTAAATTTATATAATGGTCCTTTAAGCCTTCACGTGAAGTTTCATGGCAAGATGACTCGTTTTCTATTTTTCATAATTTTTGAAACGTTTTGCGGTTCGAGATTTGTTAAACTTTTTTCGAAAGGAGTTTTGGCCCCAAACATGGTAGATGTGATCCTTGTATTTTTATTGGGATGCACAAAAAAATTCAGCTAAAAACTCGAAGTGTACAAGATTTTGTGACCATTTGAAAAAAGTGTCCCCATTTCAGACACTTTAATGGCTACTGGTAGCAAACCTATAAAATCTCAAATGCTCT
This sequence comes from Durio zibethinus, assembly GCF_047325235.1. Taxonomy (NCBI): domain Eukaryota; kingdom Viridiplantae; phylum Streptophyta; class Magnoliopsida; order Malvales; family Malvaceae; genus Durio; species Durio zibethinus. The sequence goes on from NC_143177.1 coordinate 14,508,950, forward strand.
TTAAAGGGGTGTGAGTTCTGGAGGTTTGATGAGGGATAGGGGGCCAATATAGGGGCCAAGTACCAGCACCCATCGCACATCATGTGCGCACACCCCCCTACCCACACGATCATCGAAACCACAATGCTGCCAGTTAGGTTCTCCGACGATGCTCTGGCGATGGTGCCCTAACGAAAAAAAATACGGCACAAGTACAAGCTCGAGCCCAACATTTGTTGCTGCAACCCTCTGTCTGGTCTGATCTTAGACTGGAAATGAACTCTGTATGCTTAGACTGGGAATGAACTCCGTACGCTTAAGTCAAACCATGAAACGAGCGTGTGGGCGTTCAGCCTGCCAGAGGGGCGGGATGTGCAAGCCGGGGATCGATAGGGTCCCACTCTGCTTGCTGTCGATCTTGCTGCTGTAACCCTCAGTTTGGTCTGATCTTAGACTGGGAATGAACTTCGTATGCCTAAGCCAACCGACGAAACGAGCGGGCAGACGGGCACTACGCCGGCCAGAGAGACGGGATGCGAAAGCCGTGGATCGATAGGGTGGTAGGTGGGTTTAGGCACATCTTCATATTTCTATGTGCCAATACCATTTTTATGGCTTGTAAATTCATACAATGGTCCCTTAAGCCTTCATGTGAAGTTTCATTGCAAGACGACTCGTTTTCTATTTTTCACGATTTTTGAAACTTTTTATGGTTTGGGATTTTTTAAAATTTTTTCAGACGGAGTTTTGGCTCTAACCATGGTAGACGTGATCCTTGTGTTTTTGTTGGGATGCACAAAAAAATTCAGCTACAAACTCGAAGTGTACAAGATTTTGTGACCATTTGAAAAAAGTGTCCCCATTTCAGACACTTTAATGGCTACTGGTAGCAAATCTATAAAATCTCAAATGCTCTTTAAGGGGGTGTGAGTTCTCGAGGTTTGATGAGGGATAGGGGGCCAATATAAGGGCCAAGTACCAGCACCCATCGCACATCATGTGCGCACACCCCCCCGGCCCCCCCGATCGTCAGAACCCCAATGCCGCCGGTCAGGTTCTCCGGTGATGCTCCGACGATGGTACCCCGGTGAAGAAAAATACGGCACCAGCACATGCCCAAGCCCAGCATTTGCTGTAGCAACCCTTTGTCCAGTCCGATCTTAGACTGGGAATGAACTCCGTATGCTTAGACTATGAATGAACTCCTAACACCTAAGTCAAACCATGAAACGAACGTACGGACGCTCAGCCGGCCAGAGGGGCGGGATACGTAAGCTGGTGATCGATCGGGTCCCCCTCTGCGTGCGTCGATCCTGCTACCACAACCCTAGGTTCGGTCTTCTCTTAGACTGGGAATGAACTCCGTATGCCTAAGCCAACCGACGAAACGAGCGAGCGGGCGGCCACTACGCCGGCCGGAGAGACGGGATGTGCAAGCCACGGATCGATAGGGTGGTTGGTGGGTTGAGGCACATCTTCATATTTCTACGTGCCAATACCATTTTTATGGCTTGTAAATTCATACAATGGTCCCTTAAGCCTTCACGTGAAGTTTCATGGCAAGACGACTCGTTTTCTATTTTTCACGATTTTTAAAACTTTTTACAGTTCGAGATTTTTTAAAATTTTTCAGAAGAAGTTTTGGCCCCAAACTTGGTAGACGTGATCCTTGTATTTTTGTTGGCATGCACAAAACAATTCAGCTAAAAACTCGAAGTATACAAGATTTTGTGACCATTTGAAAAAAGTGTCCCCATTTCAGACACTTTAATGGCTACTGGTAGCAAACCTGTAAAATCTCAAATTCTCTTTAAAGGGGTGTGAGTTCTCAGAGGTTTGATGAGGGATAGGGGCCAATATAAGGGCCAAGCACCAGCACCCATCGCACATCATGTGCGCACACCCCCCGGCCCCCCCGATCGTCGGAACCCTAATGCCGTCTGTCAGGTTCTCCGATGATGCTCCGGTGATGGTACCCCGACGAAGAAAAATGCGGCACCAGCACATGCCCGAGCCCAGCATGTGTTGCCGCAGCCCTCAGTCCAGTCCGATCTTAGATTTGGAATGAACTCCGCATGCTTAGATTGGGAATGAACTCGCTATGCCTAAGTCAACCCATGAAACAAGCATGTGAGCACTCAACCGGCTAGAGGGGTGGGATGCGCAAGCCGGGGATCGGTCGGGTCCCACTCTACGTGCTGCCGATCCTGCTACCGTAACCCTCGATCCGGTCCGATCTTAGACTAGGAATGAACTTCGTATGCCTAAGCCAACCGACGAAACGAGCGGGCGGGCGGGCAGGCGGGCACTACGCCGACCAGAGAGACGGGATGCGCAAGTCATGGATCGATAGGGTGGTAGGTGGGTTTAGGCACATCTTCATATTTCTGCATGCCAGTGCCATTTTTATGGCTTGTAAATTCATACAATGGTCCCTTAAGCCTTCACGTGAAGTTTCATGACCATTTGAAAAAAGTGTCCCCATTTCAGACACTTTAATGGCTATTGGCAGCAAACCTGTAAAATCTCAAATGCTCTTTCAGGGGGTGTGAGTTCTCGAGGTTTGATGAGGGACAGGGGGCCAATATAAGGGCAAGTACCAGCACCCATCGCACATTATGTGCGCACACCCCCCCAGCCCCTCCGATCGTCGGAACCACAATGCCACCGGTCAAGTTCTCCAGCAATGCTCCGACGATGGCGCCCCAGCGAAGAAAAATGTGGCACCAGCACATGCCCAAGCCCAGCATGTGCTGTCGCAACCCTTGGTCCGGTCAGATCTTAGATTGGGAATGAACTCCATATGCTTAGACTGGCAATGAACTCTGTATGCCCAAGTCAACCCACGAAACGAGCATACGGGTGCTCAACCGGCCAAAGGGGCAGGATGCACAAGCCGGGGATCGATCGAGTCCCCCTTTGTGTGCTGCCGATCCTGCTATCGTAACCCTTGGTTTGATCCAATCTTAGACTGGGAATAAACTCCGTATCCTAAGCCAATCGACGAAACGAGCGGGCGGGCAGGCGGGCACTACGTCGGCCAGTGAGATGAAATGCGCAAGCCATGGATCGATAGGGTGGCAGGTGGGCTTAGGCACATCTTCATATTTCTGCATGCCAATGCCATTTTTATCACTCGTAAATTCATACAATGGTCCCTTAAGCATTCACGTGAAGTTTCATGGCAAGATGACTCGTTTTTTATTTTTTATGATTTTTGAAACTTTCTGAGGTTCAAGATTTTTTAAAATTTTTTTGGAAGGTGTTTTTGCCCCAAACATGGTAGACGTGATCCTTGTGTTTTTGTTCGCATGCACAAAAAAAATCAGCTAAAAGCTCGATGTGTACAAGATTTTGTGACCATTCGAAAAAAGTGTCCCCATTTCAAACACTTTAATGGCTACTGGCAGCAAACCTATAAAATCTCAAATGCTCTTTAAGGGAGCGTGAGTTCTTGAGGTTTCATATGGGATAGGGGACCAATATAAGGGCCAAGTACCAGCACCCATCGCACATCATGTGCGCACACCCCCCCAGCCCGCCCCCCCGATCGTCAGCGATGGTGCCCCAATGAAGAAAAATGTAGCACCAGCACATGCCCGAGCCCAGCATGTGCTGCCGCAACCCTCGGTCCGGTTTGATCTTAATTGGAAATGAACTCCGTATGCTTAGACTGGGAATGAACTTCGTATGCCTAAGTCAACCCACGAAATGAGCGTGCGGGGTGCTCAGTCGGCCAGAGGGGCGGGATGCGCAAGCCGGGGATCGGTCGGGTCCCCCTCTGCGTGCTGCCAATTCTGCTGCTGCAACCTTCAGCCCGATCTGATGTTAGACTGGGAATGAACTCCATATACCTATGCCAACCGATGAAACGAGTGGCTGGGCGGGCGGGCGGGCACTACGTCGGCCAGAGAGACGAGATGCGCAAGCCGTGGATCGATAGGGTGGTAGGTGGGTTTAGGCACATCTTCATATTTCTACATGCCAATGCCATTTTTATGGCTTGTAAATTCATACAATGGTTAAGCCTTCACGTGAAGTTTCATGGCAAGACGACTCATTTTCTATTTTTCACGATTTTTAAAACTTTTTATGATTTGGGATTTTTTAAAATTTTTTTGAAAAGAGTTTTTGCCCCAAACTTGGAATACGTGATCCTTGTATTTTTATTGGCATGCACAAAACAATTCAGCTAAAAATTCGAAGTGTACAAGATTTTGTGACCATTTGAAAAAAGTGTCCCCATTTTAGACACTTTAATGGCTACTGGCAGCAAACCTGTAAAATCTCAAATGCTCTTTAAGGGGGTGTGTGTTCTCAAGGTTTGATGACGGATAGGGGGCCAATATAAAGGCCAAGTACCAGCACCCATCGCACATCATGAGCGTACACCCCCCGGCCCCCCCGATCGTCGGAACCCCAATACCGTCGGTCAGGTTCTCCAGTAATGCTCCGATGATGGTGCCCCGACGAAGAAAAATATGGCACCAGCACATGCCTGAGCCCAGCATGAGCTATCGTAACCCTCGGTCTGGTCTAATCTTAGACTGGGAATGAACTCCGTATGCCTAAGCCAACCGACGAAACGAGCGAGCGGGCGACGGGCGGGCACTACGCCTGCCAGAGAGATGGGATGCGCAAGCCGTAGATCGATAGGGTGGTAGGTGGGTTTAGGCACATCATCATATTTCTGTGTGCCAATTCCATTTTTATTTGTTGTAAATTCATACAATGGTCCAAGCCTTCAAGTGAAGTTTAATGGCAAGACGACTCATTTTCTACTTTTCATGATTTTTGAAACTTTTTGCGGTTCGGAGTTTTTTAAAATTTTTTCAGTAGGATTTTGGCCCCAAACTTGGTAGATGTGATCCTTGTATTTTTGTTGGCATGCTCTAAAAAATTCAGCTAAAAACTCGAACTGTACAAGATTTTGTGACCATTTGAAAAAAGTGTCCCCATTTCAGACACTTTAATGGCTACTGCCGGCAAACCTGTAAAATCTCAAATGCTCTTTAAGGGGGTGTGAGTTCTTGAGGTTTGATGCGGGATAATGGGCCAATATAAGGGCCAATACCAGCACCCATCGCACATCATGTGCACACACCCCCCCCAGCTCCCCCGATCGCTGGAACCCCAATGCCGCCGGTAAGGTTCTCCGGGGATGTTTCGGCGTTGGTGCCCCGGCAAAGAAAACTGTGGCACCAGCACATGCCCGAGCCCAGCATTGCTGTCGCAACCCTCGGTCCGATCCGATCTTAGACTGGGAATGAACTCCGTATGCCTAAGCCAAACCACGAAACGAGCGTGCGGGCGCTCAGCCGGCCAGAGGGGCGGGATGGGCAAGCTTGGGGTCGATCGGGTCCCCCTCTGCGTGATGGCGATCCTGCTGCCGCAACCCTCGGTCTGGTCCGATCTTAGACTGGGAATGAACTTCGTATGCCTAAGCCAACCGACGACACGAGCGGACGAGTGGGCGGGCAAGCACTATGCCGGCCAGAGAGACGGGATGCGCAAGCCATGGATCGATAGGGTGGTAGGTGGGTTTAGGCACGTCTTCATATTTCTGCATGCCAATGCCATTTTTATGGCTTGTAAATTCATACAACGGTCCCTTAAGCCTTAACGTGAAGTTTCATGGCAAGACGACTCATTTTCTATTTTTCACGATTTTCAAAACTTTTTGCCGTTCGGGATTTTTTAAAATTTTTTTGGAAGGAGTTTTGACCCCAAACTTGGTAAACATGATCCTTGTATTTTTTTTGGCATGCAAAAAAAAATTCAGCTACAAACTCGAAGTGTACAAGATTTTGTGACCATTTGAAAAAAGTATCCCCATTTCAGACACTTTAATGGCTACTGGCAGCAAACCTGTAAGATCTCGAATGCAATTTTATGGGGTGTGAGTTCTCGAGGTTTGATGAGGGATAGGGGGCCAATATAAGGGCCAAGTACCAGCACCCGTCGCACATCATGTGCGCACACCCCCGCCGGCCCCAGGTTCTCCGGTGATGCTCCGAACGATGGTGCCCCGACGAAGAAAAAAGTGACACCAGCACAAGCCCGAGCCTAGCATGTGCTGCCGCAACCCTTGGTCCAATCTGATCTTAGACTGGGAATGAACTCCATATGCTTAGACTGGGAATGAACTCCGTATGCCTAAGTCAACCCACGAAATGAGCGTTCCGGCGCTCAGTCGGCCAGAGGGGTGAGATGTGCAAGCTGGGGATCGACAGGGTCCCTCCCTGCGTGCTGCCGATCCTGCTACCGCAACCCCCAGTCTGGTCTGATCTTAGACTGGGAATGAACTTTGTATGCCTAAGCCAACCGATGAAACGAGCGGGCGGGCGGGCGGGCGGGCACTACACCGGCCAGAGAGACTGGAGACGCAAGTCGTGGATCGATCGAGTGGTAGGTGGGTTTAGGCACATCTTCTTATTTCTGCATGCCAATGCCATTTTTATGGCTTGTCAATTCATACAATGGTCCCTTAAGCCTTCACGTGAAGTTTCATGGCAAGACGACTCGTTTTTTATTTTTCACGATTTTTAAAACTTTTTGCGGTTCAGGATTTTTTAAAATTTTTTCGGAAGGATTTTTGGCCCCAAACTTGGTAGACGTGATCCTTGTATTTTTATTGGCATGCACAAAAAAGTTCAGCTAAAAACTCGAAGTGTACAAGATTTTCTGACCAATTGAAAAAAGTGTCCCCATTTCAGACACATTAATGGCTACTGGCAGCAAACCTGTAAAATCTCAAATGCTCTTTAAGGGGGTGTGAGTTCCCGAGTTTTGATGAGGGTAGGGGGCCAATATAAGGGCCAAGTACCAGCACCCATCGCACATCATGTGCGCAGACCCCCCCGGCCCCCCCGATTGTCGGAACCCTAATGCCATCGATCAGGTTCTCCGATGATGCTCCGACGATGGTGCCCCGACGAAGAAAAAAGTGACACCAGCACATGCCCGAGCCTAGCATGTGCTGTCGTAACCCTTGGTCCAATCCGATCTTAGACTGGGAATGAACTCCATATGCTTAGATTGGGAATGAACTCCGTATGCCTAAGTCAACTCACGAAATGAGCGTGCGGGCGGTCAGCCGGCCAGAGGGGCAAGTTGCGGAAGTTGGGGATTGATTGGGTCCCCATCTAGGTGCTGCCAATCCTACTGTCGAAACCCTCGATCTGGTCCGATCTTAGACTGGGAACGAACTCCGTATGCCTAAGCCAACCAAAATGAGCGGGCGGACGGGCGGGCGGGCAGTACACCGACCAGAGGACTGGATGCGCAAGCCGTGCATCGATCGGGTGGTTGGTGAGTTTAGGCACATCTTATTATTTCTGCATGCCAATGCCATTTTTATGGCTTGTAAATTCATACAATGGTCCTGTAAGCCTTCACGTGAAGTTTCATTGCGAGACGACTCGTTTTCCATTTTTCATGATTTTTGAAACTTTGTGCGGTTCGGGATTTTTTAAAATGTTTTCGAAAGGAGTTTTGGCCCCAAACTTGGTAGACATGATCCTTGTATTTTTGTTGGCATGCACAAAAAAATTCAGCTAAAAACTCTAAGTGTACAAGATTTTGTGACCATTTGAAAAATGTGTCCCCATTTCAGACACTTTAATGGCTACTGGCAGCAAACCTGTAAAATCTCAAATGCTCTTTAAGGGGGTGTGTGTTCTCGAGGTTTGATGAGGGATAGGGGGCCAATATAAGGAACAAGTACCAGCACCCATCGCACATCATGTACGCACACCCCCTGCCCCCCCGATCGCTGGAACCCCAATGCCGTTGGTCAGGACGATGGTTCCTCGACTAAGAAAAATGCCGCAACCCTCGGTCTGGTCTAATCTTGACTGGGAATGAACTTCGAATGCTTAGACTGGGAATGAACTCCGTATGCCTAAGTCAACCCACGAAACGAGAGTGGGGGCGCTCAGCCGGTCAAAGGGGCTGGATGCATAAACTGGGGATCGACCGGGTCCCCCTCTACGAGCTGCCAATCCTGCTACCGCAACCCTCGGTCTGGTTGATAGACATGTTCCTTGTATATTTGTGGGCATGCATAAAAAAATTCAGCTAAAAACTCAAAGTTCGGTCTGATGTTACACTGGGAATGAACTCTATATGCCTAAGCCAACCGATGAAACGAGCAGACGGGCGGGCAGGCGGGTGGGGGGGCATTACGCCGGCTAGAGAGACGGGATGCGCAAGCCATGGATCGATAGGGTGATACGTGGGTTTAGGCACATCTTCATGTTTCTACGTGCCAATGCCATTTTTATGGCTCGTAAATTCATACAATGATCCTTTAAGCCTTCACGTGAAGTTTCATGGCAAGACGACTCATTTTCTATTTTTCAAGATTTTTGGAACTTTTTGGGGTTCAGAATTTTTTAAAATTTTTTTCAAAGAAGTTTTGGCCCCAAACTTGGTAGACGTGATCCTTGTATTTTTTTTGGCTTGCACAAAAAAATTCAACTAAAAACTCGAAGTGTACAAGATTTTGTGACCATTTGAAAAAAGTGTCCCCATTTCAGACACTTTAATGGCTACTGACAGCAAACCTGTAAAATCTCAAATGCTTTTTAAGGTGGTGTGAGTTCTTGAGGTTTGATGAGGGATAGGGGGCCAATATATGGGCCAAGTACTAGCATCCATCATACATCATGTGCGCACACCCCCCTGGCCCCCCCGATCGTCGGAACCCCAATGCCGCCGATCAAGTTCTCCGGCGATGGTGCCCCGGTGAAGAAAAATGTGGCACCAGCACATGCCCGCATCCATCATACATCATGTGCGCACACCCCCCTGGCCCCCCCGATCGTCGGAACCCCAATGCCACCGATCAAGTTCTCCGACGATGGTGCCCTGGTGAAGAAAAATGTGGCGCCAGCACATGCCCGAGCGTAGCATGTGCTGGCGCAACCCTCAGTCTGATCCGATCTTAGACTGGGAATGAACTCCGTATCTTAGACTGGGAATGAACTCTGTATGCCTAAACCAACCGATGAAACGAGCGGGCGGGCGGGTGAGCACTACGTCAGCCAGAGAGAATGAACTCCGTATGCTTAGACTGGGAATGAACTCTGTATGCTTAGACTGGGAATGAACTTCGTATGCCTAAGCCAACCGACAAAACGAGTGGGCGGGCGAGCGGGCACTACGTCGACCAGAGAGACGGGTGCGTAAGCCGAGGATCGATAGGGTGATAGGTCGGTTTAGGCACATCTTCATATTTCTGCATGCCAATGCCATTTTTATGGCTTGTAAATTCATACAATGGTCCCTTAAGCCTTCACGTGAAGTTTCATGGCAAGACGACTCATTTTCTATTTTTCATGATTTTTGAAACTTTTTACGGTTCGGGATTTTTTTAAATTTTTTCGGAAAGAGTTTTGCCCCATTTGAAAATTCAGCTAAAAACTTGAAGTGTACAAGATTTTGTGACCATTTGAAAAAAGTATCCCCATTTCAGACACTTTAATGGCTACTGGCAGCAAACTTGTAAAATCTCAAATGCTCTTTAAGGGGTTGTGAGTTCTCGAGGTCTGATGAGGGATAGGGGGCCAATATAAGGGCAAGTACCAGTACCCATCGCACATCATGTGCACACACCCCTTGGCTCCCTCGATCGTCGGAATTCCAATGCCGTCGGTCAGGTTCTCCGACGATGCTCTGGCGATGGTGCCCGGTGAAGAAAAATACGGCACCAGCACATGCTCAAGCCCAGCATGTGCTGCCGTAACCCTCGGTCTCGTCCGATCTTAGACTGGGAATGAACTCCGCATGCTTAGACTGGGAATGAACTCCGTATGCCTAAGTCAACCCACGAAATGAGCGTGTGGGCGCTCAGCTGGCCAGAGGGGCGGGCTGCACGAGTCGGGGATCGGTCGGGTCCCCCTCTACGTGCTGCCGATCCTACTACCGCAACCTTCAGTCCGGTTTGATCTTAGACTGGGAATGAACTCCGTATGCCTAAGCCAACCGACGAAACGAACGGGCGGGCGGGCACTACGTCGGCTAGAGAGACGGGATGCGCAAGCCGTGGATCGATAGGGTGGTAGGTGGGTTTAGGCACATCTTCATATTTCTATGTGCCAATGCCATTTTTATGGCTTGTAAATTCATACAATGGTCCCTTAAGCCTTCACGTGAAGTTTCATGGCAAGACGACTCGTTTTTTATTTTTCATGATTTTTGAAACTTTTTACGGTTCGAGATTTTTTTAAATTTTTTCAGAAGGATTTTTGGCCCCAAACATGGTAGACATGATCCTTGTATTTTTGTTGGCGTGCACAAAAAAAGTCAGCTAAAAACTCGAAGTGTACAAGATTTTGTGTCCATTTGAAAAAAGTGTCCCCATTTAAGACATTTTAATGGCTACTGGCAGTAAACCTGTAAAATCTCAAATGCTTTTTAAGGGGGTGTGAGTTCTCGAGGTTTGATGAGGGATAGGGGGCCAATATAAGGGCCAAGTACCAGCATCTATCACACATCATGTGCGCACACCCCCCGGTCCCCCGATCGGCGGAACCCTATTGTCTCCAGTCATGATCTCCGGCGATGGTGCCCCGATGAAGAAAAATGTGACACCAGCACATGCCCTTGCCTAGCATGTGCTACCGCAACCCTCGGTCGGGTCCGTTCTTAGACTGGGAATGAACTCCATATGCTTAGACTTGGAATGAACTCCGTATGCTTAGACTGGGAATGAACTCCGTATGCCTAAGTCAACCCACGAAACGAGTGTGCAGGCGCGCAGCCGGCCAGAGGGACGGGATGCGCAAGCCGGGGATCTACCGGGTCCCCCTCTGTGTGCTGTCGATCATGCTACCGCAAGCCTCGGTCCAGTTTGATCTTAGACTGGGAATGAACTCAATATGCCTAAGAAAACCAAAGAATCGAGCGGGCGGGCAGGCGGGCGGACGGGCGGGTAGGCACTACGTCGGCCAGAGAGACGAGATGCACAAGCCGTGGATCGGTAGGGTGGTAGGTGGGTTTAGGCACATCTTCATATTTTTGCGTGCCAATGCCATTTTTATGGCTTGTAAATTCATACAGTGGTCCCTTAAGCCTTCACGTGAAGTTTCATGGCAAGACGACTCGATTTCTATTTTTCATGATTTTTAAAACTTTTTGCGGTTCGGGATTTTTTAAAATTTTTTCGGAAGGTGTTTTGCCCCAAGCTTGGTAGACGTGATCCTTGTATTTTTGTTGGCATGCATAAAAAAATTCAGCTAAAAACTCAAAGTGTACAAGATTTTGTGACCATTTGAAAAAAGTGTCCCTATTTCAGACACATTAATGGCTACTACAGCAAATCTGTAAAATCTCAAATGCTCTTTAAGGGGGTGTGATTTCTCGAGGTTTGATGAGGGATAGGGGGCCAATATAAGGGCCAAGTACCAGCACCCATCGCACAACATTTGCGCACACCCCCCGGCCCCCTCGATTGCCGAAACCCCAATACCGCCGATCAAGTTCTCTGACGATGCTCCGACGATGGTGCCCCGACGAAGAAAAATGCGGCACCAGCACATGCCCGAGCCCAGCATGTGCTGCCGTAACCCTTGGTCCGATCCGATCTTAGACTAGGAATGAACTCCGTATGCCTAAGTCAACCCACGAAACGAGCGTGCGGGCGCTCAGCCGGCCAGAGGGGTGGGATGCGCAGGCCGGGGATCGACCGGGTCCCCCTCTGTGTGCTGCCGATCCTGCCGCCGCAACCCTCGGTTTGGTCCAATCTTACACTGGGAATGAACTCCGTATGCCTAAGCCAACTGATGAAACAAGCGGGCACTATGTCGGCCAGAGAGACGGGATGTGTAAGCCGTGGATCGATAGGGTGGTAGGTGGGTTTAGGCACATCTTCATAATTCTATGTGCCAATGCTATTTTTATGGCTTGTAAATCCATACAATGGTCCCTTAAGCCTTCACGTGAAGTTTCATGGCAAGACGACTCGTTTTCTATTTTTCACGATTTTGGAAACTTTTTACGGTTTGGGGTTTTTTTAAATTTTTTCGGAAGGAGTTTTGGCCCCAAACTTGGTAGACGTGATCCTTGTATTTTTGTTGGCATGCACAAAAACATTCAGCTAAAAACTCGAAGTGTACAAGATTTTGTGACCATTTGAAAAAAGTGTCCCCATTTCAGACACTTTAATGGCTACTGGCAGCAAACCTGAAAAATCTCAAATGCTCTTTAAGGGGGTGTGAGTTCTTGAGGTTTGATGAAGGATAGGAGGCCAATATAAAGGCCAAGTACCAGCATCCATCATACATCATGTACGCACACCCCCCTGGTCCCCCGGTCCCCCGATCGTCGAAATCCCAATGCCGTCGGTCAGGTTCTTCGGCAATGCTCCGGCGAAGGTGCCCCAACGAAGAAAAATATGGCACCAGCACATGCCCGAGCCTAGCATGTGCTGTCGAAACCCTCGATCCGATCCAATCTTAGACTGGGAATGAACTCCATATGCTTAGATTGGGAATGAACTCCGTATACCTAAGTCAACCCACGAAACGAGCGTGCGAGTGCTCAGCCAGCCAAAGGGACTGGATGCGCAAGTCAGGGATCGGCCAGTCCCCCGTTGTGTGCCGTCGATCCTACTGTCGTAACCCTCAGTCCGATCTAATCTTAGACTGGGAATGAACTCCGTATCCCTAACCAACCGACGAAATGAGCGGGCGGGGGGGCGGGCACTATGCCGACCAGAGAGACGGGATGTGCAAGCCGTGGATCGATAGGGTGATAGGTGGGTTTAGGCACATCTTCATATTTCTGCATACCAATGCCATTTTTATGGCTTGTAAACTCATACAATGGTCCCTTAAGCCTTCACGTGAAGTTTCATGGCAAGATGACTCGTTTTCTATTTTTCAAGATTTTCGAAACTTTTTGCGGTTCGAGATTTTTTAAAATTTTTTCGAAAGGAGTTTTGGCCCCAAACGTGGTAGACGTGATCCTTGTGTTTTTTTTTGGCATGCACAAAAAAATTCAGCTAAAAACTCGAAGTGTACAAGATTTGTGACCATTTGAAAAAAGTGTCCCCATTTCAGACACTTTAATGGCTACTGGCAGCAAACCTGTAAAATCTCAAATGCTCTTTAAGGGGGTGTGAGTTCTAGAGGTTTGATTAGGGATAGGGGGCCAATACAAGGCCCAAGTACCACCACCCATCGCACATCATGCGCGCACACCCCCCCAGCCCCCTCGATCGCCAAAACCCCAATGTCGTCGGTCAGGTTCTCCGGCGATGCTCCGACGATGGTACCCCGGTGAAGAAAAATGCGGCACCAGCACATACCCGAGCCCAGCATGTGCTGCCGCAACCCTCGGTCCAGTCCGATCTTAGACAGGGAATGAACTCCGTATGCCTAAGTCAACCCACGAAACGAGCTGACGGACGGGCGGGCGGGCACTACGTCGGCCAGAGAAACGGGATGTGCAAGCCGTGGATCGATAGGGTGGTAGGTGGGTTTAGGCACATCTTCATATTTCTACGTGCCAATGCCATTTTTATGGCTTGTAAATTCATACAATGGTCTCTTAAGCCTTCACGTGAAGTTTCATGACAAGACGACTCGTTTTCTATTTTTCAAGATTTTTGAAACTTTTTACTGTTCAAAATTTTTTAAAATATTTTTGGAAGAAGTTTTGGGCCCAAACTTGGTAGACGTGATCCTTGTATTTTTTTTTGCTTGCACAAAAAAATTCAGCTAAAAACTCGAAGTGTACAAGATTTTGTGACCAATTGAAAAAAGTGTCCCCATTTCAGACACTTTAATGGCTACTGGCAGCAAACCTGTATAATCTCAAATGCTCTTTAAGGGGGTGTGAGTTCTTGAGGTTTGATGAGGGATAGGGGGCCAATATATGGGCCAAGTACCAGCATCCATCATACATCATGTGCGCACACCCCCTGGCCCCCCCAATCATTGGAACCCCAATACCGTCGATCAGGTTCTCGGGCGATGGTGCCCCGGTGAAGAAAAATGCGGCACCAACACATGCTCGAGGGCAGCATGTGCTGGTGCAATCCTTGGTCCGGTCCAATCTTATACTGGGAATGAACTCTGTATGCTTAGACGGGGAATGAACTCCGTATGCCTAAGCCAACCGACGAAATGAGCGAACGGGCGGGCGGGCACTACGTCGGCCAGAGAGACAGGATGCGCAAGCCGGGGATCGATAGTGTGGTAGGTCAGTTTAGGCACATCTTCATATTTCTGCGTGCCAATGCCATTTTTATGGTTTGTAAATTCATACAATGGTCCCTTAAGCCTTCACGTGAAGTTTCATGGCAAGACGACTTGTTTTCTATTTTTCATGATTTTTGAAACTTTTTGCGGTTTGGGATTTTTTTAAAATTTTTTCAGAAAGTGTTTTGTTACCAAACTTGGTAGACGTGATCCTTGTATTTTTGTTGGCATGCACAAAAAAATTGAGCTAAAAACTCGAAGTGTACAAGATTTTGTGACCATTTGAAAAAAGTAACCCCATTTGAGACATTTTAATGGCTACTGGCAGCAAACCTGTAAAATCTCAAATGCTCTTTAAGGGGTTGTGAGTTCTCAAAGTTTGATGAGGGATAGGGGACCAATATAACGACAAGTACCAGCACCCATCGCACATCATGTGCGCACACCCCCTGGCCCCCTGATGCCGGAACCCCAATACCGTCGGTCAGGTTCTCTGACGATGCTCCGGCGATGGTGCCTTGGCAAAGAAAAATACGAAACCAGCACATGCTCGAGCCCAGCATGTCTACCGCAACCCTCAGTCCCATCCGATCTTAGATTGGGAATGAACTCCGCGTGCTTAGACTGGGAATGAACTCCGTATGGCTAAGTCAACCCACGAAACGAGCGTGCGGGCGCACAGCTGGCCAGAGGGGTGGGATGCGCAAGTTGGGGATCGGTCGGGTCCCCCTCTACGTGCTGCCGATCCTACTACTAGAACCCTCGGTCCGGTCTGATCTTAGACTGGGAATAAACTCTGTATGCCTAAGCCAACCGACGAAACGAACGGGCGGGCGGGCGGGCACTACGTCGGCCAGAGAGACGGGATGCGCAAGTCGTGGATCGATAGGGTGGTAGGTGGGCTTAGGCTTATCTTCATATTTCCATGTGCCAATGCCATTTTTATGGCTTGTAAATTCATACAATGGTCCCTTAAGCCTTCACGTGAAGTTTCATGACAAGACGACTCGTTTTCTATTTTTCACGATTTTTGAAACTTTTTGCGGTTCGGGACTTTTTAAAATTTTTTCAGAAGGAGTTTTGTTCCCAAACTTGGAAGACGCGATCCTAGTATTTTTGTTGGCATGCACAAAAAAATTCAGCTAAAAACTCGAAGTGTACAAGATTTTGTGACCATTTGAAAAAAGTGTCCCCATTTCAGACACTTTAATGGCTATTGGCAGCAAACCTGTAAAATCTCAAATGCTCTTTAAGGGGGTGTGAGTTCTCGAGGCTTGATGAGGGATAGGGGGCCAATATAAGGGCCAAGTACCAGCACAAATCGGACATCATGTGCGCATACCCCCCACGGCCCCCCCGATTGCCGGAACCCGAATGCCACCGGTAAGGTTCGCCGGCGATGGTGCCCCGGTGAAGAAAAATACGGCACCAGCACATGCCCAAGCCCAGTATTTACTGTTGAAACCCTCGGTCTGATCCAATCTTAGACTGGGAATGAAGTCCGTATGCCTAAGCCAACCGACGAAACGAGCGGGCAGGTGGGCGGGCACTACGTCGGCCAGAGAGACGGGATGCGCAAGCCGTGGATCGATAGGGTGGTAGGTTGGTTTAGGCACATTTTCATATTTATGCGTGCCAATGCCATTTTTATTTCTTGTAAATTCATATAATGGTCCCCTTAGCCTTCACATGATGTTTCATGGCAAGACGACTCGTTTTCTATTTTTCACGATTTTGAAAACTTTTTACGGTTCCAGAGTTTTTAAAACTTTTTCGGAAGGAGTTTTGGCCCCAAACTTGGTAGACGTGATCCTTGTATTTTTGTTGGCATGCACAAAAAAATTCAGCTAAAAACTCGAAGTGTACAAGATTTTGTGACCATTTGAAAAAAGTGTCCCCATTTCAGGCACTTTAATGGCTACTGGCAGCAAACCTGTAAAATCTCAAATGCTCTTTAATGGGCTGTGAATTCTCAACATTTGATGAGGGATAGGGGGCCAGTATAAGGGCCAAGTACCAGCACCCATCGCACATCATGTGCGCACACCCCCCGGCCCCCCCGATCACCGAAACCCCAATGCCGTCGGTCAGGTTCTCCGACGATGCTCCGACGATGGTGCCACGGTGAAGAAAAATGAGGCACCAGCACATGCTCGAGCCCAGCATGTGCTGTCGTAACCCTCGGTCCGGTCTGATTTAGACTGGGAATGAACTCCATATGCTTAGACTGGGAATGAACTCCGTATGCCTAAGTCAACCCACGAAATGAGCATGCGAGCGCTCAACCGGCTAAAGGGGTGGGATGTGCAAGCCGAGGATCGGCCAGGTCCCCCCTACTTGTTACGTATCCTGCTGCCACAACCCTCGGTCTAGTCTGACCTCGGACTGGTACTGAACTCCATATGCCTAAGCCAACCGACGAAATGAGCGGGCGGGTGGGCGAGCACAACGTCGGCCAGAGTGACAAGATGCACAAGCCAAGGATCGATAGGGTGGTAGGTGGGTTTAGGCACATCATCATATTTCTACATGCCAATGCCATTTTTATGGCTTGTAAATTCATACAATGGTCCCTTGAGCCTTCATGTGAAGTTTCAAGGCAAGACGACTCGTTTTCTATTTTTCACGATTTTGGAAACTTTTTACGGTTCAGAATTTTTTAAAATTTTTTCCAAAGGAGTTTTGGCCCCAAACTTTGTAGACGTGATCCTTGTATTTTTTTTGGCATGCACAAAAAAACTCAGCTAAAAACTCGAAGTGTACAAGATTTTGTGACCATTTGAAAAAAGTGTCCCCATTTCAAACACTTTAATGGCTACTGGCAGCAAACCTGTAAAATCTCAAATGCTCTTTAAGCGGGTGTGAGTTCTCGAGGTTTGATGAGGGATAGGGGGCCAATATAAGTGCCAAGCACCAGCACCCATCGCACATCATGTGCGCACACACCTGCGGCCCCCCCGGTCGCCGAAACCCCAATGCCGTCGGTCAGGTTCTTCGACGATGCTCCGACGATGGTGCCCCGACGAAGAAAAATGCGGCACCAGCACATGCACAAGCCCAGCATGTGCTGCTGCAACCCTCAGTTCGATCCGATCTTAGACTGGGAATGAACTCCGTATGCTTAGACTAGGAATGAACTCCGTATGCCTAAGTCAACCCACGAAACGAGCGTACGGGCGCTCAGTTGACCAAAGAGGTGGGATGCGCAAGCCAAGGATCAGTCAGGTCCCCTTCTACGTGCTACCGATCCTACTGTCGTAACCCTCAATCTGATCTGATCTTAGACTGGGAATGAACTCCGTATGCCTAAGCCAACCGACGAAACGAGCGATCGGGCGGGTGGGCGGGCACTACGTCGGCTAGAGAGACGGGATGCGCAAGCCGTGGATCGATAGGGTGGTAGGTGGGTTTAGGCACATATTCATATTTCTACATGCCAATGCCTTTTTTATGGCTTGTAAATTCATACAATGGTCCCTTAAGCCATCACGTGAAGTTTCATGGCAAGACGACTCGTTTTCTATTTTTCACGATTTTTGAAACTTTTTGCGGTTCGGGATTTTTTAAAATTTTTTCGAAAGGATTTTTGGGCCTTAACTTGGTAGACATGATCCTTGTATTTTTGTTGGCATGCACAAAAAAATTCAGCTAAAAAATCGAAGTGTACAAGATTTTGTGACCATTTGAAAAAAGTGTCCCCATTTCAGGCACTTTAATGGATACTGGCAGCAAACCTGTAAAATCTCAAATGCTATTTAAGGGGGTGTGAGTTCTTGAGGTTTGATGAGTGATAGGGGGCCAATATAAAGGCCAAGTACCAGCACCCATCGCACATCATTTGCGCACACCCCCCGGCCCCCCCAATCGTTGGAACCCCAATGCCGTCGGTCTAGTTCTCCGACGATGTTCCGACGATGGTGCCCCGGCGAAGAAAAATGCGGCACCAGCGCATGCCCGAGCCCAGCATATGCTACCATAACCCTCAATCTGATCTGATCTTAGACTGGGAATGAACTCTGTATGCTTAGACTGCGAATGAACTCCGTATGCCTAAATCAACTCGCGAAACGAGCGTACGGGCGCTCAGCCAGCCAGAGGGGCGGGCTGCGCAAGCCGGGGATCTGTCGGGTCCCCCTCTATGTGCTGTCGATCCTGCTACCTCAACCCTCGGTTCGGTCCACTCTTAGACTGGGAATGAACTCCGTATGTGTAAGCCAACCGACGAAACAAGCAGGCGGGCGGGCGGGCACTATATCGGCCAGAGAGGTGGGAAGCGCAAGCTGTGGATCGATAGGGTGGTAGGTGGGTTTAGGCACATCTTCATATTTCTACGTGCCAATGCCATTTTTATGGCTTTTAAATTCATACAATGGCCCCTTAAGCCTACACGTGAAGTTTCATGGCAAGGCGACTCGTTTTCTATTTTTCATGATTTTCAAAACTTTTAGCGATTCGGGATTTTTTAAAATTTTTTCGGAAGGAGTTTTGATCCCAAACTTGGTAGACGATCCTTGTATTTTTGTTGGCATGCACAAAACAATTCAGCTAAAAACTCAAAGTGTACAAGATTTTGTGACCATTTGAAAAAAGTGTCCCTATTTCAAACACCTTAATGGCTACTGGCAGCAAACCTGTAAAATCTCAAATGCTCTTTAAGGGGGTGTGAGTTCTCGAGGTTTGATGAGGGATAAGGGGCCAATATAAGGGCCAAGTACCAGTATCCATCACACATCATGTGCGCACACCCCCCGATCACCGTAACCCAAATACTGCCAGTCAGGTTCTCCGGCGATGCTCCGACGATAGTGTCCCAACGAAGAAAAATACGGCACCAACACATGCCCAAGCCTAGCATCTACTGTCGCAACCCTTGGTCCGATCCAATCTTAGACTGGGAATGAACTCTGTGTACTTAGACTGGGAATGAACTTCGTGTGCCTAAGTTAACCCACGAAATGAGCGTGCTGGGGCTCAGCCGGCCAGAGGGGCGGGATGCACAAGCCAAGGATCTGTCGGGTCCCCCTCTGCGTGCTGCCGATCCTTTTGCTGTAACCCTCGATTCGGTCTGATCTTAGACTAGGAATGAACTCCGTATGCCTAAGCCAACCGACGAAACGAGCAGGCGGGCGGGCGGGTACTACGCCGGCCAGAGAGGAGTGATGCACAAGCCGTGGATCGATAAGGTGGTAGGTGGGTTTAAGCACATCTTCATATTTCTATGTGCCAATGCCATTTTTATGGCTTGTAAATTCATACAATGGTCCCTTAAGCCTTCACATGAAGTTTCATGGCAAGACGACTCATTTTCTATTTTTCATGATTTTTGAAGCTTTTTAGGGCTCGGGATTTTTTAAAATTTTTTCGGAAGGACTTTTGGCCCCAAACTTGGTAGACGTGATCCTTGTATTTTTATTGGCATGCACAAAAAAATTTAGCTAAAAACTCGAAGTTTACAAGATTTTGTGACCATTTGAAAAAAGTGTCCCTATTTTGAACACTTTAATGGCTACTGGCAGCAAACCTATAAAATCTCAAATGCTCTTTAAGGGAGCGTGAGTTCTTGAGGTTTGATATGGGATAGGGGACCAATATAAGGGCCAAGTACCAGCACCCATCGGACATCATGTGCGCACACCTCCCCCGGCCCCCCCAATCGCCAGAACCCCAATGCCGTCGGTCAGGTTCTCCGGTGATGCTCCGACGATGGTGCCCCGGCGAAGAAAAATGCGGCACCAGCACATGCCTGAGGCCAACATGTGCTGCCGCAATCCTCGGTCCGGTCCGATCTTAGACTGGGAATGAACTCCGTATGCTTAAACTAGGAATGAACTCCATATGCCTAAGTCAATCCATGAAACGAGCGTGCGGGCACTCAGTCGCCCAGAGGGGCAAAATGCGCAAGTCGAGGATCGATTGGGTCCCCCTCTACGTGCTGTCGATCCTCTGCCCCAACCCTCTGTCTGATCCATTCATAGACAGGGAATGAACTCTTTATGCCTAAGCCAACCGATGAAATGAGCGGGCGGGCGAGCGGGCGGGCGTGCGGGCACTACGTCGGCCAGAGAGACGGGATGCGCAAGCCGTGGATCGATAGGGTGGTAGGTGGGTTTAGGCACATCTTCATATTTCTGCATGCCAAAGCCATTTTTATCACTTGTAAATTCACACAATGGTCCCTTAAGCCTTCAGGAGAAGTTTCATGGCAAGATGACTCATTTTCTATTTTTCATGATTTTTGAAACTTTTTACGGTTCGGGATTTTTAAAATTTTTTTTGGAAGGATTTTTAGCCCCGAACATGGTAGACGTGATCCTTGTATTTTTTTTGGCATGCACAAAAAAATTCAGCTAAAAACTCGAAGTGTACAAGATTTTGTGACCATTTGAAAAAAGTATCCCCATTTTCAAACACTTTAATGGCTACTGACAGTAAACCTGTAAAATCTCAAATGCTCTTTAAGGGGGTGTGAGTTCTCGAAGTTTGATGAGGGATAGGGGGCCAATATAAGGGCCAAGTACCAGCACCCATCGCACATCATGTGCGCACACCCCCCGATTGCCGGAACCCCAATGCCACCGGTCAGGTTCTCCGACGATGCTCCGACGATGGTACCCACGATGAAGAAAAATGCGGCACCAGCACATGCTCGAGCCCAGCATGTGCTACCGCAACCCTCGATTTGATCCAATCTTAGATTGGGAATGAACTCTGTATGCTTAGACTGGGAATGAACTCCGTATGCCTAAGTCAACCCATGAAACGAGTGTACGGGCGCTCAGCCGGCCAGAGGGGGGGATGCGTAAGCCGGGGATCAACCGGGTCACCCTCTGCGTGCTACCGATCCTGCTGCCACAACACTTGGTCTGGTTCGATCTTAGACTAGGAATGAACTCCATATGCCTAAGCCAACCGACGAAATGAGCAGGCAAACGGGTGGGCAGGCACTAGGTCGGCCAGAGAGACGGGAAGCGTAAGCCGTGGATCGATAGGGTGGTAGGTGGGTTTAGGCACATCTTCATATTTTTGCATGACAATGCCATTTTTATGGCTTGTAAATTCGTACAATGGTCCCTTAAGCCTTCACGTGAAGTTTCAGGGCAAGACGACTCGTTTTCTATTTTTCACAATTTTTGAAACTTTTTAGGATTCGGGATTTTTTAAAATTTTTTCGAAAGGAGTTTTGCCCCAAACTTTGTAGACGTGATCCTTGTATTTTTGTTGCCATGCATAAAAAAATTCAGCTAAAAACTCGAAGTGTACAAGATTTTGTGACCATTTGAAAAAAGTGTCCCCATTTCAGACACTTTAATGGCTACTGACAGCAAACTTGTAAAATCTCAAATGCTCTTTAAGGGGGTGTGAGTTCTCGAGGTTTGATAAGGGATAGGAGGCCAATATAAGGGCCAAGTACCAGCACCCATCGCACATCATGTGCGTACACCCCCCACGGCCCCCCCGATCGCCGGAACCCCAATGCTACCGGTCAGGTTCTCCGACGATGCTCCGATAATGGTGCCCCGGTGAAGAAAAATGTGGCACCAGCACATGCCCAAGCCCAGCATGTGCTGCTGCAGCCCTCGATCCGATCCAATCTTAGACTGGGAATGAACTCCGCATGCTTAGACTGGAATGAACTTCGTATGCCTAAGTCAACCCACGAAACAAGCGTGAGGGCACTCAACCGGCCAAAGGGGCGAGATGCACAAGCCGGGGATCGACTGGGTCCCCCTCTGCGTGCTGCCAATTCTGCTACTGTAACCCTCAGTTCGGTCTGATCTTAGCTGGGAATGAACTCCATATGCCTAAGCCAACCGACGAAAAGAAAGAGCGGGCAGGCAGGCTCTACGTCGGCCAGAGAGACGGGATGCGCAAGCCGTGGATCGATAGGGTGGTAGGTGGGTTTAGGCACATCTTCATATTTCTGCATACCAATGCCATTTTTATGGCTTGTAAATTCATACATTGGTCCCTTAAGCCTTCATGTGAAGTTTCATGGCAAGACGACTCGTTTTCTATTTTTCATGATTTTCAAAACTTTTTTCAGTTTGGGATTTTTTAAAATTTTTTTGGAAGGCGTTTTGGCTCCAAACTTGGTAGATGTCATCGTTGTATTTTTTTTGGCATGCACAAAAAAATTCAGCTAAAAACTTGAAGTGTACAAGATTTTGTGACCATTTGAAAAAAATGTCCCCATTTCAAACACTTTAATGGCTACTGGTAGCAAACCTGTAAAATCTCAAATGCTCTTTAAGGGGGTGTGAATTCTCGAGTTTGATGAGGGATAGGGGCCAATATAAGGGCCAAGTACCAGCACCCATCGCACATCATGTGCGCACACCCCCCCGACCCCCCGATTGCCGAAACCCCAATGCCGCCGGTCAGGTTCTTGGGCAATGCTCCGACGATGGTGCCTCGGTGAAGAAAAATGCGGCACCAGCACATGCTCGAGCCCAGAATGTGCTGCCACAACCCTCGGTCTGATCCGATCATAGACTGGGAATGAACTCTGTATGCTTAGATTGGGAATGAACTCCATATGCCTAAGTCAACCCATGAAACGAGCGTACGAGCGCTCAGCCGGCCAGAGGGGCGGGATGCGCAAGCCGAGGATCGACCGGGTCTCCCTCTGCGTGCTGTCGATCCTGCTGCCGCAACCCTCAGTCTGGTCCAATCTTAGACTGGGAATGAACTCCGTATGCCTAAGCCAACCGACGAAATGAGCAAACGAGCGGGCGAGCACTATGTCGGCCAGAGAGACGGGATACGCAAGCTGTGGATCGATAGGGTGGTAGGTGGGTTTAGGCACATCTTCATATTTCTACATGCCAATGCCATTTTTATGTCTTGTAAATTCATACAACGAACCCTTAAGCTTTCACGTGAAGTTTCATGGCAAGACAACTCATTTTTTATTTTCCATAATTTTTGAAATGTTTTACGGTTCAGGATTTTTTATGTTAAGAAAAATGCGGCACCAGCACAAGCCCGAGCCCAGCATGTGTTGCCACAACCCTCGATCCGATCCGATCTTAGACTGGGAATGAACTTCGTATGCCTAAGTCAACCCATGAAATGAGCGTGCGGGCGCTCAGCCGGCCAGAGGGGCGGGATGTGCAAGTCGAGGTTCGGTCGGGTGCCCCTCTACGCGCTGCCGATCCTGCTATCTCAACCCTCGATCTGGTCTGATCTTATACGGGGAATGAACTCCGTATGCCTAAGCCAAATGATAAAACGAACGGGTGGGCGGGCAGGCGGGCACTGTGCCGGCCAGAGAGAAGGGACACGCAAGCTGTGGATCGATATGGTGGTAGGTGGGTTTAGGCAAATCTTCATATTTCTACCTGCCCATGCCATTTTTATGGCTTGTAAATTCATACAATGGTCCCGTAAGCCTTCACGTGAAGTTTCATGGCAAGATGACTCGTTTTCCATTTTTCATGATTTTCAAAACTTTTTACGGTTCGGGATTTTTTAAAATTTTTTCGAAAGGAGTTTTGGCCCGAAAACTTGGTAGACATGATCCTTGTATTTTTTTTTGGCATGCCCAAAAAATTCAGCTAAAAACTCGAAGTGTACATGATTTTGTGACCATTTGAAAAAAGTGTCCCCATTTTAGACACTTTAATGGCTACTGGCAGCAAACCTGTAAAATCTCAAATGCACTTTAAGGGGGTGTGAGTTCTCGAGGTTTGATGAGGGATAGGGTGCCAATATAAGGGCCAAGTACCAGCACCCTTCGCACATCATGTGCGCACACCCCCCGGCCCCGCCGATCGCCGAAACCCTAATACAGCCGGTCAGGTTCCCCAGTGATGCTCTGGCGATGGTGCCCCGACAAAGAAAAATGCGGCACCAGCACATGCCCGAGCCCAACATGTGCTGTCGCAACCCTTGGTCCAGTCCAATCTTAGACTAGGAATGAACTCCGTATGCTTAGACTGGGAATGAACTTCGTATGCCTAAGTCAACCCACGAAAAGAATGTGCGGGCGCTCAGCCGGCCAGAGGGGCGGGATGCGTAAGTCGGGGATCGGTGGGCTCCCCCTCTGCGTGCTACCAATCCTGCTCTCTGGTCTGATCTTAGACTGGGAATGAACTCCTTATGCCTAAGCCAATCGACGAAATGAGAAGACAGACGGGTAGGCGGGCACTACGCCGTCCAGAGAGACGGGATGCGCAAGCCGTGGATCGATAGGGTGGTAGGTGGGTTTAGGCACATCTTCATATTTTTGAGTGCCAATGCCATTTTTATGGCTTGTAAATTCATACAATGGTCCCTTAAGCCTTCACGTGAAGTTTCATGGCAAGACGACTCGTTTTCTATTTTTCATGATTTTTGAAACTTTTTGCGGTTCAGGATTTTTTAAAATTTTTTTGGAAAGAGTTTTGACTCCATACTTGGTAGATGTGATCCTTGTATTTTTGTTGGCATGCGTAAAAAAATTCAGCTAAAAACTCGAAGTGTACAAGATTTTGTGACCATTTGAAAAAAGTGTCCCCATTTAAGACATTTTAATGGCTACTGGCAGCAAACCTATAAAATCTCAAATGGTCTTTAAGGGGTGTGAGTTCTCGAGGTTTGATGAGGGATAGGGGGCCAATATAAGGGCCAAGTACTAGCACCCATCGCACATCTTCTGTGCACACCCCCCGGCCCTCGATCGCCGAAACCCCAATGCCGTCGGTCAGGTTCTCCGACGATGCTCCGTCGATGATGCCCCGACGACGAAAAATGCGTACAACCCCCGCACATCATGTGCGGACAACCCCCCTGCCCCCTCAATCGTTGGAACCCTAATGCCATCGGTCAGGTTCTCCGACGATGCTCCGACAATGGTGCCCCGACGAAGAAAAATCTGACACCAGCACATGCTCGAGCCCAGCATGTGCTATCGCAACCCTCGGTCCGGTCTGATCTCAGACTGGGAATGAACTCTGTATCCCTAAGTTAAGCCACAAAATGAGCATTTGGGCCCTCAGTCGGCCAGAGGGGCAAGATGCACAAGCCGAGGATCGGCCGGGTCCCCCTCTACGTGCTGTCGATCCTGCTGCCACAACCCTTGATCTGATCCGATTTTAGACTGGGAATGAACTTCGTATGCCTAAGCCAACCAACGAAACGAGCGTGCGGGAGGGCATTATGTCGATCAGAGAGACGGGATGCGCAAGCCATGGATCGATGGTTGGTAGGTGGGTTTAGGCACATCTTCATATTTCTGCCCGCCAATGCCATTTTTATAGCTTGTAAATTCATACAACGGTCCCTTAAGCCTTCACATGAAGTTTCATGACAAGACGACTCATTTTCTATTTTTCAAGATTTTTGAAACTTTTTGCGGTTTGAGATTTTTTAAAATTTTTTCGGAAGGAGTTTTTGCCCCAAACTTGGTACACGTGATCCTTTTATTTTTGTTGCATGCCCCAAAAAATTCAACTAAAAACTCGAAGTGTACAAGATTTGGTGACCATTTGAAAAAAGTGTCCCCATTTCAGACAATTTAATGGCTACTGGCAGCAAACCTGTAAAATCTCAAATGCTCTTTAAGGGGGTGTGAGTTCTCGAGGTTTGATGAGCGATAGGGGGCCAATATAAGGGCCAAGTACCAGCACCCATCGCACATCATGTGCGCACACCCCCCGGCCCCCCCGATCCGCCTGTCCGGTTCTCCGTCGATGGTGTCCGATGAATAAAAATACGGCACCAGCACATGCCTGAGCCCAGCATGTGCTACCATAACCCTCGGTCCGGTCGGATCTTAGACTGGGAATGAACTCCGTATGCTTAGACTGGGAATGACCTCCGAATGCCTAAGTCAATCCATGAAACAAGCGTGCGGGCGCTCAGTCGGCCAGAGGGGCGGGATGCGCAAGCCAGGGATCGGTCGGGTCCCCCTTTGCGTGCTGCCTGCTGTCGCAACCCTCGGTCTGGTCCGATCTTAGACTGGGAATGAATTTTGTATGCCTAAGCCAACTGATGAAATGAGTGGGCAGGAAGGCGGGCACTACGTTGGCCAGAGAGACAGGATGCGCAAGCTGTGGATCGATAGGGTGGTAGGTTGGTTTAGGCCCATCTTCATATTTTTGAGTTCCAATGCCATTTTTATGGCTTGTAAATTCATACAATGGTCCCTTAACACTTCACGTGAAGTTTCATGGCAAGACGATTCGTTTTTTATTTTTCATGATTTTCAAAAATTTTTGCGGTTTGGGATTTTTTAAAATTTTTTTGGAAGGAGTTTTGGCCCCAAACTTGGTAGACGTGATCCTTGTATTTTTTTTGGCATGCATAAAAAAATTCAGCCAAAAACTCGAAGTGTACAAGATTTTGTGACCCTTTGAAAAAAGTGTCCCCATTTCAGACACTTTAATGGCTACTGGCAGCAAACCTGTAAAATCTCAAATACTCTTTAAGCGGGTATGAGTTCTCAAGGTTTGATGATGGATAGGGGGCCAATATAAGGGCCAAGTACCAGCACCCATCACACATCATGTGCGCCCACCCCCCCGGCCCCCCCGATCGTCGGAACCCAACGCCGTCGATCAGGTTCTCCGAGATGCTCCGACGATGGTGCCCCGACGAAGAAAAATGCGGCACCAGCACATGCCCGAGCCCAGCATGTGCTGCCGCAACCCTCGGTCCAGTCCGATCTTAGACTAGGAATGAACGCCGTATGCCTAAGTCAACCCACGAAACGAGCGTACGGGTGTTCAGCTTGCCAGAGGGGCGAGATCTGCAAGCCGGGGATCAGCCAGGTCCCCCTTTGCGTGCTACCGATCCTGCTGTCACAACCCTTGGTCTGATCCTACTGCCGCACAAAAAAATTCAGCTGAAAACTCGAAGTGTACAAGATTTTGTGACCATTTGAAAAAAGTGTCCCCATTTCAGACACTTTAATGGCTACTGGCAGCAAACCTGTAAAATCTCAAATGCTCTTTAAACGGTGTGAGTTCTTGAGGTTTGATGAGGGATAGCGGGCCAATATAAGGGCCAAGTACCAGCACCCATCGCACATCATGTGCGCACAACCCCCTCGATCGGTGGAACCTTAATGCCGTCGGTCAAGTTCTCCGGCGATGCTCCGACGATGGTGCCCCGGTGAAGAAAAATACGGCACCAGCACATGCCTGAGCCCAGCATGTGCTATCGTAACCCTCGGTCTGGTTCGATCTTAGACTGGGAATGAACTTCGTATGCCTAAGTCAACCGACCAAACGAACAGACGGGCGGGCGGACGAGATGCACAAGTCATTGATCGATGGGGTGGCAGGTGGGTTTAGGCACATCTTCATATTTCTGCATGCCAATGCCATTTTTTTGGCTTGTAAATTCATACAATGGTCCCTTAAGCCTTCATGTGAAGTTTCATGGCAAGACGACTCGTTTTCTATTTTTTACGATTTTCAAAACTTTTTACAGTTTGAGATTTTTTAAAATATTTTCAGAAGGAGTTTTGGTACCAAACTTCGTAGACATGATCCTTGTATTTTTGTTGGCATGCACAAAAAAATTCAGCTAAAAACTCGAACTGTACAAGATTTTGTGACCATTTGAAAAAAGTATCCCCATTTTAGACGTTTTAATGGCTACTGGCAGCAAACCTGTAAAATCTCAAATGCTCTTTAATGGGGTGTGAGTTCTCAAGGTTTGATGAGGGATAGGGGGCCAATATAAAGGCCAAGTACCAGCACCCATCGCACATCATATGCGCACACCCCCTGGCCCCCCCGATCGTTGGAACCCTAATGTCGCCGGTCAGGTTCTCCGTACGCCTAAGCCAACAGACGAAACGGGCGGACGGGCGAGCGGGCACTACGTCGGCCAGAGAGACGGGATGTGCAAACCATGGATCGATAGGTTTGTCGGTGGGTTTAGGCACATCTTCATATTTTCTGCATTCCAATGCCATTTTTATGGCTTGTAAATTCATATAATGGTCCCTTAAGCCTTCACGTGAAGTTTCATGGCGAGACGACTCGTTTTCTATTTTTCATGATTTTCAAAACTTTTTACGGTTCGAGATGTTTTAAAATTTTTTCGGAAGGGGTTTTGGCCCCTAGCTTGGTAGACGTGATCCTTGTATTTTTGTTGGCATGCACAAAAACATTCAGCTAAAAACTCGAAGTGTACAAGATTTTGTGACCATTTGAAAAAAATGTCCCCATTTCAGACACTTTAATGGCTACTGGTAGCAAACCTGTAAAATCTCAAATGCTCTTTAAGGAGGTGTGAGTTCTCGAGGTTTGATGAGGGATAGGGGGCCAATATAAGGGCCAAGTACCAGCACCCATCGCACATCATGTGCGCACACCCCCCTCGGCCCCCCGATTACCGGAACCCTAATGCCATCGATCAGGTTCTCCGATGATGCTCCGACGATGGTGCCCCGGCAAAGAGAAATGTGGTACTAGCATATGCCCGAGCCCAGCATGTGCTGCCACAACCCTCGGTCTGATCTGATCTTAGACTGGGAATGAAATCCGTATGCTTAGACTGGGAATGAACTTCGTATGCCTAAGTCAACCCATGAAAACGAGCTTATGAGCGCTCAGTCGACCAGAGGGGCAGGATGCGCAAGTCGGGGATCGACCAGGTCTCCCTCTGCGTACTGTTGATCCTCTGCCCCAACCCTCTGTCTGATCCGTTCATAGACAGGGAATGAACTCTGTATGCCTAAGCCAACCGATTAAATGAGCGGGCGGGCGGGCGTGCGGGCACTACGTCGGCCAGAGAGACGGGATGCGCGAGCCGTGGATCGATAGAGTGGTAGGTGGGTTCAGGCACATATTCATATTTCAGCGTGCCAAAGATATTTTTATGGCTTGTAAATTCATACAATGTTCCCTTAAGCCTTCACATGAAGTTTCATGGCAA
The DNA here is from genome assembly GCF_047325235.1 of Durio zibethinus. Taxonomy (NCBI): domain Eukaryota; kingdom Viridiplantae; phylum Streptophyta; class Magnoliopsida; order Malvales; family Malvaceae; genus Durio; species Durio zibethinus. Next base: position 14,538,007 of record NC_143177.1, read on the forward strand.
GACGACTCGTTTTTTATTTGTCACGATTTTTGAAACTTTTTGCAGTTTGAGATTTTTTAAAATTTTTTCGGAAGGAGTTTTGGCCCCAAACTTTGTAGACTTGATCCTTGTATTTTTGTTGGCATGCTGAAAAAAATTCAGCGAAAAACTCAAAGTGTACAAGATTTTCTGACCATTTGAAAAAAGTGTCCCCATTTCAGCTACTGGCAGCAAACCTGTAAAATCTCAAATGCTCTTTAAGGGGGTGTGAGTTCTCGAGGTTTGATGAGGGATAGGGGGCCAATATAAGGGCCAAGTACCAGCACCCATCGCACATCATGTGCGCACACCCGCTGACCCCCTCGATCGCCGGAACCCCAATGCCACTGGTCAGGTTCTCCGACTATGCTCCGACGATGGTGTCCCGACGAAGATAAATGCGGCACCAGCACATGGCTGAGCCCAGCATGCACTGTCGTAACCCTCGGTCTGGTCTGATGTTAGACTGTGAATGAACTCCGTATTCTTAGACTGGGAATGAACTCCATATGCCTAAGTTAACCCATGAAATGATAGTGCGGGTGCTCAGCCGACCAGAGGGGTGGGATGCGCAACCCACAGTCTGATCTGATCTTAGACTGGGAATGAACTCCGTGTGCCTAAGCCACCCGATGAAATGAGCGGGCGGGCGGGCACTACGTTAGCCAGAGAGGCGGGATGCTCAAGCCGTGGATCGATAGGGTGGTAGGTGGGTTTAGGCACATCTTCATATTTCTACGTGCCAATGCCATTTTTATGGTTTGTAAATTTAGACAATGGTCCCTTAAGCCTTCACATTAAGTTTCATGGCAAGACGACTCGATTTCTATTTTTCATGATTTACGAAACATTTTATGATTCAGGTTTTTTAAAATTTTTTCGAAAGGATTTTTGGCCCCAAACTTGGTAGACGTGATCCTTGTATTTTTTTTGGCATGCTGAAAAAAATTCAGCTAAAAACTCAAAGTGTACAAGATTTTGTGACCATTTGAAAAAAGTGTCCCCATTTCAAATACTTTAGTGGCTACTGGCAGCAAACCTGTAAAATCTCAAATGCTCTTTAAGGGGGTGTGAGTTCTCGAGGTTTGATGAGGGATAGGGGGCCAATATAAGGGCCAAGTACCAGCATCCATCGCACATCATGTGCGCACACCCCCTCGACCCCCCTGATTGTCGGAACCCTAATGCCGCCAGTCAGGTTCTCCGATGATGCTCCGGCGATGGTGCCCCGACAAAGAAAAATGCCGCACTAGCACATGCCCGAGCCCAACATGTGCTGCCATAACCCTCGGTCAGATTCGATCTTAGACTAGGAATGAACTCCGTATGAATAAGTGAACCCACGAAATGAGCGTGCAAGCGCTCAACCAGCCAGAGGGGCGGGATGTGCAAGTCGGGGATCGATCGAGTCCCCCTCTGCGTGCTGCCGCAACCCTCAGCCTGGTCTGATCTTAGACTGGGAATGAACTCCGTATGCCTAAGCGAACAGACTAAATGAGCAGGCGGGTGGGCAGGCAATACGCCGACCAGAGAGACGGGAAGTGTAAGCCGTGGATCGATAGGGTGGTAGGTGGGTTTAGGCACATCTTCATATTTTTGCGTACCAATGCCATTTTTATGGGTTCTAAATTCATACAATGGTCCCTTAAGCCTTCACGTGAAGTTTCATGGCAAGACGACTCGTTTTCTATTTTTCACGATTTTTGAAACTTTTTGCAGTTCGGGATTTTTTTAAATTTTTTCGGAAGGAGTTTTGGCCCCAACCTTTTAGACATGATCCTTGCATTTTTGTTGGCATGCATAAAATAATTCAGCTAAAAACTCGAAGTGTACAAGATTTTGTGACCATTTGAAAAAAGTGTCCCCATTTCAAAAAATTTAATGGCTACTGGCAGCAAACCTGTAAAATATCAAATGCTCTTTAAGGGGGTGTGAGTTCTCGAGGTTTGATGAGAGATAGGGGGCCAATATAAGGGTCAAGTACCAGCAACCATCGCACATCTTGTGCGCACACCCCCCGGCCCCCTTAATCACCGGAATCACAAAGCCGCCGGTCAGGTTCTCCAGCGATGCTCTGGCGATGGTGCGCTGACGAAGAAAAATGCGGCACCGGCACATGCCCAAGCCCAGCATGTGCTGTGCAACCCTCGGTTCGGGCCGATCTTAGACTGGGAATGAACTCCGTATGCCTAAGTCAACCCACAAAACAAGCATGCGGGCGTTCAGCCGGGCAGAGGGGCAGGATGCGCAAGTTGAGGATCAGTCGAGTCCTCCTCTACGTGCTGCCGATCCTGCTGCCGTAACCCTCGGTCTAGTCCGATCTTAGACTAGGAATGAACTTCGTATACCTAAGCGAACCGACGAAATGAGCAGGCGGGTGGGCAGGCAGTACGCCGGCCAGAAAGACGGGAAGCGCAAGCCGTGGATCGATAGGGTGGTAGGTGGGTTTAGGCACATCTTCATATTTCTGTGTACCAATGCCATTTTTATGGCTTCTAAATTCATACAATGGTCCCTTAAGCCTTCACGTGAAGTTTCATGGCAAGACGACTTGTTTTCTATCTTTCACGATTTTTAAAACTTTTTACGGTTCAAGATTTTTTTAAATTTTTTCAGAAGGAGTTTTGGCCCCAACCTTTTAGATGTGATCCTTGTATTTTTGTTGGCATGCACAAAAAAATTCAGCTAAAAACTCGAAGTGTATAAGATTTTGTGACCAGGTGAAAAAAGTGTCCCCATTTCAAAAATTTTAATGGCTACTGGCAGCAAACCTGTAAAATCTCAAATGCTCTTTAAGGGGGTGTGAGTTCCCGAGGTTTGATGAGGGATAGGGGGCCAATAAAAGGGCCAAGTACCAGCACCCATTGCACATCATGTGCGCACACCCCCCGACCCTACGATCGTCGGAACCCCAATGCTGTCGGTCAGGTTCTCCGGCGATGCTCTGGCGATGGTGCACCGGTGAAGAAAAATACGGCACCAGCACATGCCCAAGGCCCGCATGTGCTGCCGCAACCCTCGGTCTGGGTCGATCTTACACTGGGAATGAACTCCGTAAGCCTAAGTCAACCCACGAAACGAACGTTCGGGCACTTAGCCGGCCAGAGGGGCGGGATGTGCAAGCTAGGGATCGATCTGGTTCCCCTCTGCGTGCTGTAGATCCTGTAGCCCCAACCCTTGGTCCGGTCCGATCTTAGACTAGGAATGAACTCCGTATGCCTAAGCGAACGGGCGGGCGGGCACTACGCCGGCTAGAGAGACGGGATGCGTAAGCCGTGGATCGATAGGGTGGTAGGTGGGTTTAAGCACATCTTCATATTTCTGCTTGCCAATGCCATATTTATGGCTTGTAAATTCATACAATGGTCCCTTAAGCCTTCACGTGAAGTTTCATGGCAAGAGGACTCGTTTTCTATTTTTCACAATTTTCAAAACTTTTTGCGGTTCGGGATTTTTTAAAATTTTTTCGGAAGGAGTTTTGGCTCCAAACTCGGTAGACCTGATCCTTGTATTTTTGTTGGCATGCACAAAAAAATTCAGCTAAAAACTCGAAGTGTACAAGATTTTGTGACCATTTGAAAAAAGTGTCCCCATTTCAGACACTTTAATGGCTACTGGCAGCAAACCTATAAAATCTCAATTGCTCTTTAAGGGGGTGTGAGTTCTTGAGGTTTGATGAGGGATAGGGGGCCAATATATCGGCCAAATACCAGCACCCATCGACATTGTGTGCGCACACCCCCCGGCCCCCCGATCGTCGAAACCCCAATGTCGCCAGTTAGGTTCTCCGGTGATGGTGCCACGACGAAGAAAAATTGGCACCAGCACAAGGCCGGGCCCAGCATGTGCTGTTGTAACCCTCAGTCCGGTCTGATCTTAGACTGGGAATGAACACCGTATGCCTAAGCCAATCGACAAAATGACCGGGCGGGCGGGCACTACGCCGGCCAAAAAGACGGGATGCGTAAGCCGTGGATCGATAGGGTGGTAGGTGGGTTGAGGTACATCTTCATATTTCTGCGTGCCAATGCCATTTTTATGGTTTGTAAATTCAGACAATGGTCCTTTAAGCCTTCACATTAATTTTCATGGCAAGACGACTCGATTTCTATTTTTCATGATTTACAAAACATTTTATGATTCAGGTTTTTTAAAATTTTTTCGAAAGGATTTTTGGCCCCAAACTTGGTAGACGTGATCCTTGTATTTTTTTTGGCATGCTGAAAAAAATTCAGCTAAAAACTCAAAGTGTACAAGATTTTGTGACCATTTGAAAAAGAGTCCCCATTTCAAATACTTTAGTGGCTACTGGCAGCAAACCTGTAAAATCTCAAATGCTATTTAAGGGCTTGTGAGTTCTCGAGGTTTGATGAGGGATAGGGGGCCAATATAAGGGCCAAGTACCAGCACCCATTGCATATCATGTGCGCACACCCCCACCGGCCCCCCCGATCGTCGGAACCCCTATGCCGCTGGTCAGCTTCTCCGGCAATGCTCTAGCGATGGTGCCCCGATGAAGAAAAATGTGGCACCAGCACATGCTCGAGCCCAGTATGTGCTATTACAACCCTCGGTCCGGTCTGATCTTAGATTGGGAATCAACTCCGTATGCCTAAGTCAACCCATAAAATGAGTGTACGGGTGCTCAGTCGACTAGAGGGGCGCGATGCGTAATCCGGGGATCGATCGGGTCCCCCTCTGGGTGTTGCCGATCCTGCTGCTGCAACCCTCAATCCAGTCTGATCTTAGACTAGGAATGAACTCTGTATGCCTAAGCCAACTGACGAAATGAGCGAGCGGGCACAATGCTGGCCAGACTGACGGGATGCACAAGCCGAGGATCGATAGGGTGGTAGGTGGGTTTAGGCACATCATCATATTTCTGTGTGCCAATGGCATTTTTATGGCTTGTAAATTCATACAATGGTCCCTTGAGCCTTCACGTCAAGTTTCAAGGCAAGACGACTCGTTTTTTATTTTTCATGATTTTTGAAACTTTTTGAGGTTCTGAATTTTTTAAAATTTTTTCGGAAGGATTTTTCACCCCAAACTTGGTAGACGTGATCCCTGTATTTTTTTTGGCATTCACAAAAAAATTCAGCTAAAAACTCGAAGTGTATAAGATTTTGTGACCATTTGAAAAAAGTGTCCCTATTTCAGACACTTTGATGGCTACTGGCAGCAAACCTATAAAATCTCAAATGCTCTTTAAGGGGGTGTGAGTTCTTGAGGTTTGATGTGGGATAGGGGGCCAATATAAGGGCTAAGTACCAGCACCCATCGCACATCATGTGCGCACACCCCCCCTAGCCCCCCCGATCATCAGAACCCCAATGTCAACGGTTAGGTTCTCCGGCGATGCTCTGATGATGGTGCCTCGACGAAGAAAAATGCGGCACCAGCACATGCCCAAGCCCAGCATGTGCTGCCATAACCCTCGGTCCGATCCGAACTTAGACTGGGAATGAACTCCGTATGCCTAAGTCAACCCACGAAACGAGCGTGCGAGCACTCAGTCGGCCAAAGGGGCAGGATGCGCAAGCCAAGGATCGATTGGGTCCCGCTCTGCATGCTTCCGATCCTGCTGCCGTAACCCTCAGTCTAGTCTAATCTTAGACTGGGAACCCTAAACCGTATGCCTAAGCCAACTAACGAAACGAGCAAGGAGGTGGGCGGGCAGGCACTAAGCCAGCCAGAGAGACGAGATGCGCAAGCGGTGGATCGATAGGGTGGAAGGTGGGTTTAGGCACATCTTCATATTTCTAGGTGCCAATGCCATTTTTATGGCTTCCAAATTCATACAATGGTCCCTTAAGCCTTCACGTGAAGTTTCATGCCAAGACGACTCATTTTCTATTTTTCATGATTTTTGAAACTTTTTGCGGTTCGGGATTTTTTAAAATTTTTTCAGAAGGAGTTTGGCCCCAAACTTGGTAGACGTGATCCTTGTATTTTTGTTGGCATGCACAAAAAAATTCAGCTAAAAACTCAAAGTGTACAAGATTTTGTGACCATTTGAAAAAAGCGTCCCCATTTCAGGCACTTTAATGGCTACTAGCAGCAAACCTGTAAAATCTCACATGCTCTCTAAGGGGGTGTGAGTTCTTGAAATTTGATGAGGGATTGGGGGCCAATATAAGGGCCAAGTACCAGCACCCATTGCACATCATGTGTGCACACCCCCCGGCCCTCTATGGCCGGAACCCCATTGCCGCCGGTCAGGTTCTCCGATGATGCTCCGGCGATGGTGCCCCGACGAAGAAAATTGCGGCACCAGCACATGCCTGAGCCCAGCATGTGCTGCCATAACCCTCGGTCTGGTCCGATCTTAGACTGAGAAAGAACTCCGTATGCTTAGACTGGGAATGAACTCTGTATGCCTAAGTCAACCCACGAAACGAACGTGCTGGCGCTCAGCCGGCCAGAGGGGCGGGATGTGCAAGCCGGGGATCGATCGGGTCCCCTCTACGTGCTGCCGATCCTGCTACCATAACCCTCGAACTGATCCGATCTTAGACTGGGAATGAACTCCGTAGGCCTAAGCCAACCGACGAAACGAGTGGGCGGACAGGCGGGAGGGCACTACGTCGGCCAGAGAGGCGGGATGCGTAAGCTATGGATCGATAGGGTGGTAGGTGCGTTTGGGCACATCTTCATATTTCTACATGTCAATGCCATTTTTTATGGCTTGTAAATTCATACAATGGTCCCTTAAGCCTTCACGTGAAGTTTCATGGCAAGATGACTCGTTTTCTATTTTTCATGATTTTCAGAACGTTTTGTGGTTCGGGATTTTTTAATATTTTTTCGAAAAGATTTTTGGCCCCAAACTTGGTAGTCGTGATCCTTGTATTTTTGTTGGCATGCAAAAAAAATTCAGCTAAAAACTCAAAGTGTACAAGATTTTGTGACCATTTGAAAAAAGTATCCCCATTTCAAACACTTTAATGGCTACTGGCAGCAAACCTGTAAAATCTCAAATGCTCTTTAGGTGGTGTGAGTTCTTGAGGTATGATGAGGGATAGGGGGCCAATATAAGGGCCAAGTACCAGTACCCATCGCGCATCATGTGCGCTGGAACCCCAATGTCACCGGTCAGGTTCTCCAGCGATGCTCCAGCAATGGCGCCCCGGTAAAGAAAAATACGACACTAGCACATGCCCGAGCCCAGCATGTGCTGCCGTAACCCTCGGTCCGATCTTTGACTAGGAATGAACTCCATATCTTAGACTGGGAATGAACTCCGTATGCCTAAGTCAACCCATGCAATGAGCGTGCGGGCGCTCAGTCGACCAGAGGGGCGGGAGGCGCAAGCCGGGGATCGATCGGGTCCCCCTCTGCGTGTTGCGAATCCTGCTATTGCAACCCTCGGTTTGGTCAAATCTTAAACTGAGAATGAACTTTGTATGCCTAAGCCAACCGACGAAACAAGCGGGCGGGCGGGCGGGCGGGCGGGCACTACTCCGACCAGAGAGACGGGATGCGCAACCCGTGGATCGATAGGGTGGTAGGTGGGTTTAGGTACACCTTCATATTTCTATGTGCCAATGCCATTTTTATGGCCTGTAAATTCATACAATGGTCCCTTAAGCCTTCACGTGAAGTTTCATGGCAAGATGACTCATTTTTTATTTTTCATGATTTTCAAAACGTTTTGTGGTTTAGCATTTTTTAAAATTTTTTCGGAAGGATTTTTGGCCCCAAACTTGGTAGTCGTGATCCTTGTATTTTTGTTGGCATGCAAAAAAAATTCAGCTAAAAACTCAAAGTGTACAAGATTTTGTGACCATTTGAAAAAAATATCCCCATTTCAGACACTTTAATGGCTACTGGCAGCAAACCTGTAAAATCTCAAATGCTCTTTAGGAGGTGTGAGTTCTCGAGGTTTGATGAGGGATAGGGGGCCAATATAAGGGCCAAGTACCAGTACCCATCGCGTCATGTGCGCTGGAACCCCAATGTCGCCGGTCAGGTTCTCCAGCGATGCTTCAGCAATGGCGCCCCGGTAAAGAAAAATACGGCACCAGAAAATGCCCGAGCCTAGCATGTGCTGTCGTAACCCTCGGTCCGATCTTTGACTGGGAATGAACTCAATATGCTTAGACTGGGAATGAACTCCGTATGCCTAAGTCAACTCATGAAATGAGCGTGCGGGCGCTCAGCCGGCCAGAGAGGCGGGATGCATAAGCCGGGGATCGGTCGGGTCCCCTTCTGCGAGCTGCCGATCCTACTATCGTAACCCTCAGTATGGTATGATCTTAGACTGGGAATGAACTCCGTATGCCTAAGACAAACGATGACACGAGCGGGCGGGCGGGCACTACGCCGACCAGAGAGACGGGATGCGCAAGCCGTGAATCGATAGAGTGGTATGTGGGTTTACGCACATCTTTATAATTTTGCGTGCCAATGCCATTTTTATGGCTTGTAAATTCATACAGTGGTCCCTTAAGCCTTGACGTGAAGTTTCTTGGCAAGAGGACTTGTTTTCTATTTTTCATGATTTTTAAAACTTTTTTTGGTTCGGGATTTTTAAAAATTTTTTAGAAAGAGTTTTGGCCCCAAACTTGGTAGACGTGATCCTTGTATTTTTATTGGCATGCACAAAAAAATTCAACTAAAAACTCGAAGTGTACAAGATTTTGTGACCATTTACCTCGGAAGGAGTTTTAGCCCCAAACTTAGTAGTCGTGATCCTTGTATTTTTGTTGGCATGCACAAAAAAACTCGAAGTGTACAAGATTTTGTGACCATTTGAAAAGGGTGTCCCCATTTCAGACACTTTCATGGCTACTGGCAGCAAACTTGTAAAATCTCAAATGCCCTTTAAGGGGGTGTGAGTTCTCGAGGTTTGATGAGGGATGGAGGGCCAATATAAGGGCCAAGTACCAACACCCATCACACATCATGTACTCACACCCACCCGGCCCCCCCATCACCGAAACCCTAATGCTGCCGGTCAGGTTCTCCGGTGATGCTCCGACGATGGTGCCCCGACAAAGAAAAATATGGAACCAGCACACAACCGAGCCTAGCATGTGCTATCGTAACCCTCGATCCGATTTGATCTTAGACTGGCAATGAACTCCGTATGCTTAGACTGGGAATGAACTCTGTATGCCTAAGTCAACCCATGAAATGAGGGTGCAGGTGCTCAGCCGACCAAAGGGGCAGGATGCCCAAGCCGGGGATCGGTCAGGTCCCCCTCTATGTGCTGTCGATCCTACTGCCACAACCCTCGGTCTGGTCTGATCTTAGACTGGGAATGAACTCTGTATGCCTAAGCCAACCGATGAAACGAGCGGGCTGGCGGGCACTACGTCGGCTAGTGAGACGGGATGGCAAGCCGTGGATCGATAAGGTGGTAGGTGGGTTTAGGCACATCTTCATATTTCTACGTGCCAATGCCATTTTTATGGCTTGTAAATTCATACAATGGTCCCTTAAGCCTTGACATTAAGTTTCATGGCAAGACGACTTGTTTTCTATTTTTCATGATTTTTGAAACTTTTTGCGGTTTGGGATTTTTTAAATTTTTTTTGAAAGGAGTTTTGGCTCCAAACTTGGTAGACATGATCCTTGTATTTTATTTGGCATGCACAAAAAAATTCAGCTAAAAATTCGAAGTGTACAAGATTTTGTGTCCATTTGAAAAAAGTGTCCGAATTTCAAACACTTTAATGGCTACTGGCAGCAAACCTGTAAAATCTCAAATGCTCTTTAGGGGGGTGTGAGTTCTCGAGGTTTGATGAGGGATAGGGGGCCAATATAAGGGCCAAGTATTAGTACCCATCGCACATCATGTGTGCACACCCCTCCCGGCCCCACCGATCGTCGGAACCCCAATGCCGTCGGTCAGGTTCTTCAGCGATGGTGCCCCGGCGAAGAAAAATGCAGCACCAGCACTACGTCGGCTAGAGAGGCGGGATGCGTAAGCCATGGATCGATAGGGTGGAAGGTGAGTTTAGGCACATCTTCATATTTCTACGTGCCAACGCCATTTTTATGGCTTGTAAATTCATACAATGGTCCCTTAAGCCTTCACGTGAAGTTTCATGGCAAGAGGACTCATTTTCTATTTTTCATGATTTTTGAAACTTTTTACGGTTCGGGATTTTTTAAAATTTTTTTAGAAGGATTTTTGGCCCCAAACTTGGTAGACGTGATCCTTGTATTTTTGTTGGCATGCACAAAAAAATTCAGCTAAAAACTCGAAGTGTATAAGATTTTGTGACCATTTGAAAAAAGTGTCCCCATTTCAGACACGTTAATGGCTACTAGCAGCAAACCTGTAAAATCTCACATGCTCTCTAAGGGGGTGTCAATTCTTGAAATTTGATGAGGGATTGGGGGCCAATATAAGGGCCAAGTACCAGCACCCATCGCACAGCATGTGTGTACACCCCCCCGGCCCCCCGATCGCCGGAACCCCATTGCCGTCGGTCAGGTTCTCCGATGATGCTCCGGCGATGGTGCCTCGACGAAGAAAAATGCGACACCAGCAAATGCCTGAGCCTAGCATGTGCTACCATAACCCTCGGTCTGGTCCGATCTTAGACTGGGAATGAACTCTGTATGCCTAAGTCAACCCACGAAACAAACGTACGGGCGCTCAGCCGGCCAGAGGGGCGGGATGCACAAGCCGGGGATCGACCGGGTCCCCTCTGCGTGCTGCCGATCCTACTACCGTAACCCTCAGTCTGATCTGACCTTAGACTAGGAATGAACTCCGTATGTCTAAGCCAACCGACGAAACGAGTGGGTGGCCGGGCGGGAACGCACTACGCCAGCCAGAGAGGCGGGATGCGCAAGCCGTGGATCGATAGGGTGGTAGGTTCGTTTGGGCACATCTTCATATTTCTACATGCCAATGCCATTTTTATGGCTTGTAAATTCATACAATGGTCCCTTAAGCCTTCACGTGAAGTTTCATGGCAAGATGATTCGTTTTCTATTTTTCACGATTTTTGAAACTTTTTAAGATTCGGGATTTTTTAAAATTTTTTTGGAAGGATTTTTGGCCCCGAACTTGGTAGTCATGATCCTTGTATTTTTGTTGGTATGCACAAAAAAATTCAGCCAAAAACTCAAAGTTTACAAGATTTTGTGACCATTTGAAAAAAATGTCCCCATTTCAGACACTTTAATGGGTACTGGTAGCAAACCTGTAAAATCTCAAATGCTCTTTAAGGGGTGTGAGTTCCCGAGGTTTGATGAGGGATAGGGGGCCAATATAAGGGACAAGTACCAGCACCCATCGCACATCATGTGCGCATACCCGCCCCGGCCCCCCCGATCGCCGGAACCCCAATGCCGCCGGTAAGGTTCTCCGGCGATGCTCCAGCGATGGTGCCCCGGCAAAGACAAAATGCAGCACCAGAATATGTTCGAGCCCAGCATGTGCTGCCGCAACCCTTGTTCTGGTCCGATCTTAGACTGGGAATGAACTCCGTATGCCTAAGTCAACCCACGAAATGAGCATGCGAGCGCTCAGTCGGCCAGAGGGACGGGACGCGCAAGCCAGGGATCGGTCGGGTCCCCCTCTACGTGCTGCAGATCCTACTGCCGCAACCCTTGGTCTGATCAGATCTTAGACTAGGAATGAACTTCGTATGCCTAAGCCAACCGACGAAACGAGCGGGTGGGCGGGCGGGCACTCCGCCGGCCAGAGAGACGGGATGCGCAAGCCGTGGATCGATAGAGTGGTAGGTGGGTTTAGGCACACCTTCATATTTCTACGTGCCAATGCCATTTTTATGGCCTGTAAATTCATACAATGGTCCCTTAAGCCTTCACGTGAAGTTTCATGGCAAGACGACTCGTTTTCTATTTTTCATGATTTTTAAAATGTTTTGTGGTTCGGGATTTTTTAAAATTTTTTCGAAAGGATTTTTGGCCCCAAACTTGGTAGTCGTGATCCTTGTATTTTTGTTGGCATGCAAAAAAAATTCGGCTAAAAACTCAAAGTGTACAAGATTTTGTGACCATTTGAAAAAAGTATCCCCATTTCAGACACTTTAATGGCTACTGGCAGTAAGCCTGTAAAATCTCAAATGCTTTTTAGGAGGTGTGAGTTCTCGAGGTTTGATGAGGGATAGGGGGCCAATATAAGGGCCAAGTACTAGTACCCATCGCGCATCATGTGCGCTGGAACCCCAATGTCGCTGTCAGGTTCTCCGACGATGCTCCAGCAATGGTGCCCCGGTAAAGAAAAATGCGGCACCAGCACATGCCCGAGCCCAGCATGTGCTGCCGTAACCCTCGGTCCGATCTTTGGCTGGGAATGAACTCCGTATGCTTAGACTGGGAATGAACTCTGTATGCCTAAGTCAACTCATGAAACGAGCGTGCCGGCGCTCAGCCAGCCAGAGGGGCGGGATGCGTAAGTCGGGGATCGATCGAGTCCCCTTCTGCATCCTGCCGATCCTACTGTCGCAACCCTCGGTATGGTCTGATCTTAGACTGGGAATGAACTCCGTATGCCTAAGCCAACCAACGAAACGAGCGGGCGGGTGGACGGGCGGGCATTATGTCGGCCAGAGAGACGGTAAACGCAAGCTGTGAATCGATAGAGTGGTATGTGTGTTTACGCACATCTTTATAATTCTACGTACCAATGCCATTTCTGTGGCTTGTAAATTCATACAATGGTCCCTTAAGCCTTGACGTGAAGTTTCGTGGCAAGAGGACTTGTTTTCTATTTTTCATGATTTTCGAAACTTTTTTTGGTTCGGGATTTTTTAAAATTTTTTGGAAAAGAGTTTTGGCCCCAAACTTGGTAGACGTGATCATTGTATTTTTATTGGCATGCACAAAAAAATTCAACTAAAAACTTGAAGTGTATAAGATTTTGTGACCATTCGCCTCGGAAGAAGTTTTGGCCCCAAACTTAGTAGTCGTGATCCTTGTATTTTTGTTGGCAAGCACAAAAAAACTCGCAGTGTACAAGATTTTGTGACCATTTGAAAAAGGTGTCCCCATTTCAGACACTTTCATGGCTACTGGCAGCAAACTTGTAAAATCTCAAATGCCTTTTAAGGGGGTGTGAGTTCTCAAGGTTTGATGAGGGATAGGGGGCCAATATAAGGGCCAAGTACCAGCACCCATCGCACATCATGTACGCACACCCACCCAGCCCCCTCGATCACCGAAACCCCAATGCCGTCGGTTAGGTTCTCCGATGATGCTCCAACGATGGTGCCCCGACAAAGAAAAATACGGCACCAGCACACAACCGAGCCGAGCATGTGCTACCGCAACCCTCGGTCCGATTTGATCTTAGACTGGCAATGAACTCTGTATGCTTAGACTGGGAATGAACTCCGTATGCCTAAGTCAACCTACAAAATGAAGGTACGGGTGCTCAGCCGGCCAGAGGGGCGGGATGCCCAAGCCGGGGATCGGTCGGGTCCCCCTCTGTGTGCTGCCGATCCTACTGCCGCAACCCTCGGTTTGGTCCGATATTAGACTGGGAATGAACTCCGTATGCCTAAGCCAACTGACGAAACGAGCGAGCGGGTGGGCGGGCGGGCACTACGCCAACGAGACGGGATGCGTCAACCGTGGATCGATAGGGTGGTAGGTGGGTTTAGGCACATCTTCATATTTCTGTGTGCCAATGCCATTTTTAGGGCTTGTAAATTCAAACAGTGGTCCCTTAAGCCTTGACGTGAAGTTTCATGGCAAGACGACTCGTTTTCTATTTTTCATGATTTTTGAAACTTTTTGCGGTTTGGGATTTTTTAAAATTTTTTCGAAAGGAGTTTTGGCCCCAAACTTGGTAGACATGATCCTTGTATGTTTTTTGGCATGCATAAAAAAATTCAGCTAAAAATTCGAAGTGTACAAGATTTTGTGACTATTTGAAAAAAGTGTCCCAATTTCAGACACTTTAATGGCTACTGGCAGCAAACCTGTAAAATCTCAAATGCTCTTTAAATGGGTGTGAGTTCTCAAGGTTTGATGAGGGATAGGGGGCCAATATAAGGGCCAAGTATTAGTACCCATCTGACATCATGTGCGCACACCCCTCCCGGCCCCCCCGATCGCCGGAACCCCAATGCCGTCGGTCAGGTTCTCCGGCGATGTTGCCCCGGTGAAGAAAAATGCAGCACTAGCACAAGCCCGAGCCCAGCATGTGCTGCCGAAACCCTCAGTCCGTTCTAATCTTAGATTGGGAATGAACTCCCTATGCTTAGACTGGGAATGAACTCCGTATGCCTAAGTCAACCCATGAAACGAGCGTGCGGGAGCTCAACTGGCCAGAGGGGCGGGATGCGCAAGCCGGCAATCAGTCGAGTCCCCCTCTGTGTGCTACTGATCCTGCTGTCGCAACCCTTAGTCTGGTCTGATCTTAGACTGGGAATGAACTCTGTATGCCTAAGCCAACCGATGAAAGGAACGGGCAGGTGGGCGGACGGGCACTACGTCGGCCAGAGAAGCGGGATGCGCAAGCCGTGGATCAATAGGGTGGTAGGTGGGTTTAGGCACATCGTCATATTTCTACATGCCAATGAAATTTTTATGGCTTGTAAATTCATACAATGGTCCCTTAAGCCTTCACGTGAAGTTTCATGGCACGATGACTCGTTTTCTATTTTTCATGATTTTTAAAACTTTGGACGGTTCTGGATTTTTTAAAATTTTTTCGGAAGAATTTTTTGCCCCAAACGTGGTAGACATGATCCTTGTATTTTTTTTGGCATGCACAAAAAAATTCAGCTAAAAACTCGAAGTATACAAGATTTTGTGACCATTTGAAAAAAGTGTCCCCATTTCAGACACTTTAATGGCGACTGGCAGCAAACCTATAAAATCTCAAAAGCTCTTTAAGGGGGTGTGAGTTCTCAAGGTTTGATGAGGGATAGGGGGCCAATATAAGGGCCAAGTACCAGCACCCATTGCACATCATGTGCGCACAGCCCCCCTGGCCCCCCCGATCGTCGAAACCCCAATGCCACTGGTTAGGTTCTCCGACGATGCTCCGATGATGGTGCCTCGACGAAGAAAAATACGGCACCAGCACATGCCCAAGCCCAGCATGTGCTGCCACAACCCTTGGTCCGGTCCGATCTTAGACTGGGAATGAACTCTGTATGCCTAAGCCAACCGACGAAATGAGCGGACCGGCGATCGGGCGGGCACAACGTCGGCCAGAGAGACGGGATGCGTAAGCCGTGGATCGATAGGGTGGTAGGTGGGTTTAGGCACATCTTCATATTTCTGCATGCCAATGCCATTTTTATGGCTTGTAAATTCATACAATGGTCCCTTAAGCCTTCACGTGAAGTTTCATGGCAAGACGACTTGTGTTTTATTTTTCATGATTTTTGAAACTTTTTGCGGTTCGGGATTTTTTTAAATTTTTTTGAAAGGAGTTTTGGCCCCAACCTTGGTAGACGTGATCCTTGTATTTTTGTTGGCATGCACAAAAAAATTCAGCTAAAAACTCGAAATGTACAAGATTTTGTGACCATTTGTAAAAACTGTCCCCATTTCAGACACTTTAATGGCTACTATCAGCAAACCTGTAAAATCTAAAATGCTCTTTAAGGGGGTGTGAGTTCTCAAGGTTTGATGAGGGATAGGGGGCCAATATAAGGGCCAAGTACCAGCACTCATTGCTCATCATGTGCGCACACCCCCTGGCCCCCCCGATCGTCAGAACCCCAATGCCACCGGTCAGGTTCTCCAACGATGCTCCGACAATGGTGCCCCGACGAAGAAAAATGCGGCACCAGCACATGCCTGAGCCCGGAATGTGCTGCCACAACCCTCGGTCTGGTCCGATCTGAGACTGGGAATGAACTCCGTATGCCTAAGCCAACCGACGAAACGAGCGGGCGGGCGGGCGGGCGGGTGCTACGCCAGCCAGAGAGACGGGATGCGCAAGTCATTGATCGACAGGGTGGTCGGTGGGTTTAGGCACATCTTCATATTTTTGTGTGCCAATGCCATTTTTATGGCTTGTAAATCCATACAATGGTCGCTTAAGCCTTCACGTGAAGTTTCATGGCAAGAGGACTCGTTTTCTATTTTTCATGATTTTTGAAACTTTTTGCCGTTTGGGATTTTTTAAAAATTTTTTCGGAAGGAGTTTTGGCCCAAAACTTGGTAGACGTGATCCTAGTATTTTTGGTGGCAAGCACAAAAAAATTCGGCTAAAAAGTCGAAGTGTACAAGATTTTATGAGCATTTGAAAAAAGTGTCCCCACTTCAGACACTTTAATGGCTACTGGCAGCAAACCTGTAAAATCTCAAATGCTCTTTAAGGGGGTGTGAGTTCTCGAGGTTTGATAAGGGATAGGGGGCCAATATAAGGGCCAACTACCAGCACCCATCGCACATCTTGTGTGCACACTCCCCTGGCCCCCCCCAATCATCAGAACCCCAATGCTGTCGGTCAGGTTCTCCGACGATGCCCTGGCGATGGTGCCCCGACGAAGAAAAATACGGCACAGCACATGCCCGAACCTAGCATGTGCTGCCGCAACCCTCTATCCGGTCTGATCTTAGACTGGGAATGAACTCCGTTTGCCTAAGTCAACCCACGAAACGAGCGTGCGGGCGTTCAGCCGACCAAAGAGGGGCGAGATGCGCAAGCCGGGGATCGACCGAGTCCCCCTCTGCGTGTGCCGATCCTGCTGCTGCAACCTTTGGTCCAGTTTGATCTTAGACTGGGAATGAACTTTGTATGCCTAAGCCAACCGATGAAACGACTGGGCGGGCAGGCGGGCGGGCACTACGTCGGTCAGAGAGACGGGATGCCCAAGCTGTGGACTGATAGGGTGGTAGGTTGGTTTAGGCACATCTTCATATTTCTGCATGCCAATGCCATTTTTATGTCTTGTAAATTCATACAATGGTCCCTTAAGCCTTCACGTGAAGTTTCATGGCAAGTCGACTTGTTTTCTATTTTTCATGATTTTCAAAACTTTTTATGGTTCGGGATTTTTTAAAATTTTTTCAGAAGGGGTTTTAGCCCCAAACTTAATAGACGTGATCCTTGTATTTTTGTTGGCATGCCCAAAAAAATTCAGCTAAAAACTCGAAGTGTACAAGATTTTGTGACTATTTGAAAGAAGTGTCCCCATTTCAGACACTTTAATGGCTACTGGCACCAAACTTGTAAAATCTCAAATGCACTTTAAGGGGTGTGAGTTCTCGAGGTTTGATGAGGGATAGGGGGCCAATATAAGGGCCAAGTACCAGCACCCATCGCACATCATATGCGCACACCCCCCCGATCGTCGAAACCCTCATGTCGTTAATCAGGTTCTCTGACGATGCTCCAGCGATGGTGCCCGACGAAGAAAAATACAGCACCAGCACATGCCCGAAAACATGTCCTGCCACAACCCTCGGTCCGGTCTGATCTTACACTGGGAATGAACTTCATATGCTTAGACTGGGAATGAACTCTATATGCCTAAGTCAACCCACCAAACGATCGTGTAGGCGCCCAGTCGGCCAGAGGGGCGAGATGCACAAGCTGGGGATCGATCGGGTCCCCCTCTGCGTGCTGCCGATCCTGTTGTCGCAACCCTCAGTCCGATTTGATCTTAGACTGGGAATGAACTCCATATGCCTAAGCCGACCGATGAAACGAGTGGGCGGGCGGATGGGCGGGCACCACGCAGGCTAGAGAGACGGGATGCGCAAGCCGTGGATCGATAGGGTGGTAGGTGGGTTTAGGCACATCTTCATATTTCAGAGCGCCAATGCCATTTTTATGGCTTGTAAATTCATAAAATGGTCCCTTATGCCTTCACGTGAAGTTTCATGGCAAGACGACTCGTTTTCTATTTTTCACGATTTTCAAAACTTTTTGCGGTTCGGGATTTTTTAAAATTTTTTCAGAAGGGGTTTTGGCCCCAAACTTAATAGACGTGATCCTTGTATTTTTGTTGGCATGCCCAAAAAAATTCAGCTAAAAACTCGAAGTGTACAAGATTTTGTGACCATTTGAAAGAAGTGTCCCCATTTCAGACACTTTAATGGCTACTGGCTCCAAACCTGTAAATCTCAAATGCTCTTTAAGGGGGTGTGAGTTCTGGAGGTTTGATGAGGGATAGGGGGCCAATATAAGGGCCAAGTACCAGAACCCGTGGCCAGAACCCCAATGCCGCTGGTCAGGTTCTCCGGTGATGCTCCACCGATGGTGCCCCTGTGAAACAAATACGGCACCAGCAGCTGCCCGAGCCCAGCATGTGCTGCCGCAACCCTCAGTCTGGCCTGATCTTAGACTGGGAATCTACTCCGTATGCTTAGACTGGGAATGAACTCCGTATGCCTAAGTCAACCCACGAAACGAGCGTTCGAGCACTCAACCGGCCAGAGGGGCGGGATTCACAAGCCGGGGATCGACCCGGACCCCCTCTGCGTGCTGCCAATCTTGCTGCCGCAACCCTCAGTCCAGTCCAATCTTAGACTGGGAATGAACTTCGTATGCCTAAGCCAATCGACGAAATGAGCGGGCAAGTGGGTGGGCGGGCAGTAAGCCGGCCAGAGAGACGGGATACGCAAACCATCGATCGATAGGGTGGTAGGTGGGTTTAGGCTTATCTTCATATTTGTGCGTGCCAATTCCATTTTTATGGCTTGTAAATTCATACAATGGTCCCTTAAGCCTTCACGTGAAGTTTCATGGCAAGACGACTCGTTTTTTATTTTTCACAATTTTGGAAACTCTTTGCGGCCCGAGATTTTTTTAAATTTTTTCGAAAGGAGTTTTGGTCCCAAACTTGGTAGACGTGATCCTTGTATTTTTTTTGGCATGCACAAAAAAATTCAGCTAGAAACTCGAAGTGTACAAGATTTTGTGACCATTTAGAAAAATTGTCCCCATTTCAAACACTTTAATGGCTACTAGCAGCAAACCTGTAAAATCTCAAATGCTCTTTAAGGGGGTGTGAGTTCTCGAAGTTTGATGAGTGATAGGGGGCCAATATAAGGGCCAAGTACCAGCAACCATCGCACATCATGTGCGCACACCCCCCGACCCCCCCGATCGTCGAAACCCCAATGCCGTCGGTCAGGTTCTCCGGTGATGGTGCCCCGACGAAGAAAAATACGTCACCAGCACATGCCCGAGCCTAGCATGTGCTGTCGCAACCCTCGGCCTGGTCTGATCTTAGACTGGGAATGAACTCCGTATGCCTAAGTCAACCCACAAAATGAGCGTGCGGGCGCTCAGCCCGCCAGAGGGGCGGGATGCGCAAGCCAGGGATCGATCGGGTCCCCCTCTGCGTGTTGCCAATTCTGCTACCTCAACCCTCGATTCGATCCGATCTTAGAATGGGAATGAACACCGTATGCCTAGGCCAACCGATGAAACGAGCTGGCGGGCGGGCGACAGTACACTGGCCAGAGAGACGGGATGCGTAAGCCGTGGATCGATAGGGTGGTAAGTGGCTTTACGCACATCTTCATATTTCTCTGTGCTAATGCCATTTTTATGGCTTGTAAATTCATACAATGGTCCATTAAGCCTTCACGTGAAGTTTCATTGCAGGATGACTCGTTTTCTATTTTTCACGATTTTCAAAACTTTTTACGGTTCCAGATTTTTTAAAATTTTTTTGGAAGGAGTTTTGGCCCCAAACCTGGTAGACGTGATCCTTGTATTTTTTTTGGCATGCACAAAAAAATTCCCCTAAAAACTCGAAGTGTACAAGATTTTGTGACCATTTGAAAAAAGTGTCCCCATTTCAGACACTTTAATGGCTACTGGCAGTAAACCTGTAAAATCTCAAATGGTCTTTAAGGGGGTGTGAGTTCTCGAGGTTTGATGAGGGATAGGGGGCCAATATAAGGGCCAAGTACCAGAACCCATCGCACATCATGTGCGCACACCCCCCGACCCCCCAATCAGCGGAAGCCTAATGCCGCCGATCAGGTTCTCCGGTGATGCTTCGACGATGGTGCCCCGGGGAAGAAAAATGTGGCACTAGCACATGCTCGAGCCTAGCATGTGCTGTCGCAACCCTCGGTCCGGTCTGATCTTAGACTGGGAATGAACTCCATATGCTTAAACTGGGAATGAACTTCATATGCCTAAGTCCACCCACGAAACGAGCGTGCGGGTGCTCAGTCGGCAAGAGGGGCGGGATACGCAGCCCGGGATCGGTCGGGTCCACCTCTGTGTACTGCCGATCCTGCTACCGCAACCCTCGGTCTGGTCCAATCTTAGACTCGGAATGAACTCCGTATGCCTAAGCCAACCGAGGAAACGAGCGGACGAGCAGGTGGGCGGGCGGGCAATAAGTCGGCCAGAGAGACAGGATGCGCAAGCCGTGGATCGATAGGGTGGTAGGTGGGTTTACGCACATCTTCATATTTCTGTGTGCCAATGCCATTTTTATGGCTTGTAAATTCATACAATTGTCCCTTAAGCCTTCACGTGAAGTTTCATGGCAAGACGACTCATTTTCTATTTTTTACGATTTTTGAAACTTTTTACGGCTCAGGATTTTTTTAAATTTTTTCAAAAGGGGTTTTAGCCCGAAACTTGGTAGACACGATCCTTGTATTTTTTTTGGCATTCAAAAAAAATTTCAGCTAAAAACTCGAAGTGTACAAGATTTTGTGAGCATTTGAAAAAAGTGTCCCCATTTTAGACACTTTAGTGGCTACTGGCAGCAAACCTGTAAAATCTCAAATGCTCTTTAAGGGGGTGTGAGTTCTCGAGGTTTGATGAGGGATAGGGGGCGAATATAAGGGTCAAGTACCAGCACCCATCGCACATCATGTGCGCTCACCCACCCGGACCCCCCGATCGTCAAAACCCTAATTTTGTCGGTCAGGTTCTCCGATGATGCTCCGGTGATGCTGCCTCGGTAAAGAAAAATGCGGCACCAGCACATGCTCGAGCCCAGTATGTGCTGCCGTAACCCTCGGTCTGGTCCAATCTTAGACTGGGAATGAACTCCGTATGCTTAGACTGGGAATGAACTCCGTATGCCTAAGTCAACCCACGGAACGAGCGTGCGGGCGCTCAGCCGGCCAGAGGGGCAGGATGCGCAAGCTGGGGATCGGTCGGGTCTCCCTCTGCGTGCTGCCGATCCTACTGCCGTAACCCTCGGTCTGATCCGATCTTAGACTGGGAATGAACTCCATATGCTTAGACTGGGAATGAACTCCGTTTGCCTAAGTCAACACACGAGACGAGTGTGCGGGCGCTCAACCAGTTAGAAGAGCAAGATGCGTAAGCTGGGGATCGATCGGGTCCCCCTCTGCGTGCTGCCGATCCTGCTACAGCAACCCTTGGTCTGGTCTGATCTTAGACTGGGAATGAACTCTGTATGCCTAAGCCAACCGATGAAACGAGCGGGCGGGCACTACGTCGGCCAGAGAGACGGGATGCGCAAGCCGTGGATCAATAGGGTGGTAGGTGGCTTTTGGTTCATCTTCATATTTCTGCCTGCCAATGCCATTTTTATGGCTTATAAATTCATACAGTGGTCCCTTAAGCCTTCACTTGAACTTTCATGGCAAGACAACCCATTTTCTATTTTTCACGATTTTTGAAACTTTTTACGGTTCGGGATTTTTTAAAATTTTTTAGGAAGGAGTTTTGGCCCCAAACTTGGTAGTGTGATCCTTGTATTTTCGTTGGCATGCACAAAAAAATTCAGCTCAAAACTCGAAGTGTACAACATTTTGTGACCATTTGAAAAAAGTGTCCCCATTTCAGACACTTTAATTGCTACTGGCAGCAAACCTGTAAGGGATAGTGGGCCAATATAAGGGCCAAGAACCAGCACCCATCGTACATCATGTGCGCACACCCCCCCGCCCCCCTAATCGCTGGAACCCCAATGCCGCCAGTCAGGTTCTCCAGGGATGATCCTACGATGGTGCCCCGACGAAGAAAAATACGGTACCAGGACATGCCCGAGCCCAGCATGAGCTGTCGTAACCCTCGGTCCGGTCTGATCTTAGACTGGGAATGAACTCCGTTTGCTTAGACTGGGAATGATCTCTGTATGCCTAAGTCAACCCACAAAACGAGCGTGCGGGCGCCCAGTCGGCCAGAGGGGTGGGATGCGTAAGCTGGGGATCGGCGGGGTCCCGCTCTGCGTGCTGTCGATCCTGCTACCGCAACCCTCAGTTTGGTCCAATCTTAGACTGGGAATGAACTCCGTATGCCTAAGCCAACCGACGAAACGAGCGGGTGGGCGGGCACTACGCCGGCCAGAGAGACCAGATGTGCAAGCCGTGGATCGATAGGGTGATTGGTGGGTTTAGGCACATCTTCATATTTCTACGTGCCAATGCCATTTTTATGGCTTGTAAATTCATACAATGGACCCTTAAGCCTTCACGTGAAGTTTCATGGCAAGATGACTCATCTTCTATTTTTCATGATTTTTGAAACTTTCTGCAGTTCAGGATTTTTTAAAATTTTTTCGAAAGGAGTTTTGGCCCCAAACTTGGTAGACGTGACCGTTGTATTTTTTTTGGCATGCACAAAAAAATTCAGCTAAAAACTCGAAGTGTATAAGATTTTGTGACCATTTGAAAAAAGTGTCCACATTTTAGACACTTTAATGCCTACTGGCAGCAAACCTGTAAAATCTCAAATGCTCTTTAAGGCGGTGTGAGTTCTCAAGGTTTTATGAGGGATAGGGGGAAAATATAAGGGCCAAGTGCCAGCACCCATCGCACATCATGTGCGCACACCCCCCCGACCCCCCCGATCATCGGAACCCCAATGCCACCGGTCAGGTTCTCCAGCGATGCTCCGACGATTTTGCCCCGGTGAAGAAAAATGCGGTACCAACACATGCCCTAGCCCAGCATGTGCAGCCGCAACCCTTGGTCTGGTCCGATCTTAGACTGGGAATGAACTCCATATGCTTAGACTGGGAATGAACTCTGTATGCCTAAGTCAACCCACGAAATGAGCATGCGGGCGCTCAGCCGGCCAAAGGGGCGGGATGCGCAAGCCGGGGATCAGTCGGGTTCCCCTCTGCGTGCTACGGATCCCGCTGCTGCAACACTTGGTCCGGTCCAATCTTGGACTGGGAATGAACTCCGTATGCCTAAGCCAACCGATGAAACGAGCGGGCGGGCGGGCGGGCGGGCGGGCACTACGTCGGCCAGAGAGACGGGATGCGCAAGCCGTGGATCTATAGGGTGGTAGGTGGGTTTAGGCACATCTTCATATTTTTGTGTGCCAATGCCATTTTTATGGCTTGTAAATTCATACAATGGTGCCTTAAGCCTTCACATGAAGTTTCATGGCAAGACGACTCATTTTTTATTGTTCAAAATTTTCCAAACTTTCTGTGGTTCAGGATTTTTTAAAATTTTTTCGGAAGGAGTTTTGGCCCCAAACTTGGTAGATGTGATCCTTGTATCTTTGTTGGTGTGCACAAAAAAATTTAGCTAAAAAAGTGTCCTTATTTCGAACACTTTAATGGCTACTGGCAGCAAACCTGTAAAATCTCAAATGCTCTTTAAGGGGGTGTGAGTTCTCAAGGTTTGATGAGGGATAGGGGGCCAATATAAGGGCCAAGTACCAGCACCCATTGTACATCACGTGCGTACACCCCCCTCAGCTCCCCCGATCACCGGAACCCCAATGCCGTCGGTCAGGTTCTCTGGTGATGCTCCGACGATGGTGCCCCGACGAAGAAAAATGTAGCACCAGCACATGCCCGTGCCAAGCATATGCTGCAGCAACCCTCGGTCCAATCCGATCTTAGACTGGGAATGAACTCCGTAAGCTTAGACTGGGAATGAACTCCGTATGCCTAAGTCAACCCACGAAACAAGCGTGCGGGCGCTCAGCAGGCCAGAGTGGCGGGATGCGCAAGCTAGGGATCGACCGGGTCCCCTATTGCATGCTGCCGATGTTGCTGCCTTAACATTTGGTCCTGTCTGATCTTAGACTGGGAATGAACTCTATTGAATAAGCCAACCAAGAAAATGAGCTGGCGGGTGGGCGGGTGGGCACTACGCCAGCCATAGAGACGGGGTGCGCAAGCTGTGGATCGATAGGGTGGTAGGTGGGTTTAGGCACATCTTCATATTTCTGCATGTCAATGCCATTTTTATGCCTTGTAAATTCATACGATGGTCCCTTAAGTCTTCACATGAAGTTTCATGGTAAGACGACTCATTTTCTATTTTTCACAATTTTTGAAACTTTTTGCAGTTAAGGATTTTTTAAAATTTTTTTGGAAGGAGTTTTGGACCCAAAAGTACAAGATTTTGTGACCATTTGAAAAAAGTGTCTCGATTTTAGACACTTTAATGGCTACTGGTAGCAAACCTATAAAATCTCAAATGCTCTTTAAGGGGGTGTGAGTTCTCGAGGTTTGATGAGGGATGGGGGGCCAATATAAGGGTCAAGTACCAGCACCCATTTTACATCATGTGCACACACCTCCCCGACCCCCCCGATCGTCGGAACCCTAGTGTCGTCGATCAGGTTCTCTGGGATGCTCTGGCGATGGTGCCCCGATGAAGAAAAATGTGGCACCAGCACATGCCCGAGCCCAGCATGTGCTCCCGTAACCCTCGGTTCGGTCTGATCTCAGACCGGGAATGAACTCCGTATGCTTAGACTGTGAATGAACTCTGTATGCCTAAGTCAACCCAGAAAATGAGCGTGCGGGCGCTCAGCCGACTAGAGGGGTGGGATGCGCAAGTCGGGGATCGATCGGGTCCCCCTCTACGTGCTGTCGATCCTACTGCCACAACCCTCAGTTCGATCCGATCATAGACTGGGAAAGAACTTCATATGCCTAGGCCAACCGACAAAACGAGCGGGCGGGCAGACGGGCACTACGTCGGCCAGAGAGATGGGAGCGCAAGCCGTGGATTGATAGGGTGGTAGGTGGGTTTAGGCACATCTTCATATTTCTGCGTGCCAATGCCATTTTTATGGCTTGTAAATTCATACGATGGTCCCTTAAGCCTTCGCGTGAAGTTCCATGGCAAGACGACTCATTTTTTATTTTTCACAATTTTTGAAAATCTTTGCGGTTCAGGATTTTTTAAAATTTTTTCGGAAGGAGTTTTGGACCTAAACTTGTTAGCCGTGATCCTTGTATTTTTGTTGGCATGCACAAAAAAACTCAGCTAAAAACTCGAAGTGTACAAGATTTTGTGACCATTTGAAAAAAGTGTGCCCATTTCAGACACTTTATTGACTACTGGCAGCAAACCTGTAAAATCTCAAATGCTTTTTAAGGGGGTGAGAGTTCTCAAGGTTTGATGAGGGATAGGGGGCCAATATAAGGGCCAAGTACCAGCACCCATCGCACATCATGTGCGCACACCCCCCGGCCCCCCGATCATCGGAATCCAAATGTCGTCGATCAGGTTCTCCGGTGATGCTCCGATGATGGTGCCCCGAGGAAGAAAAATATGACACCAGCACATGCCCGAGCCTAGCATGTGCTGCCGCAACCCTTGGTCTGGTCCAATCTTAGATTGGGAATGAACTCCGTCTGCTTAGACTGGGAATGAACTCCGTATGCCTAAGTGAACCCACGAAACAAACGTGCGGGCGCTCGACCGGTCAGAGGGGCGGGATGTGTAAGCCGAGGATTGGTCGGGTCCCCCTCTGCATGCTACCAATCCTTCTATCACAACCCTCGGTCCGGTCTGATCTTAGATTGGGAATGAACTCCGTATGCCTAAGTCAACTGACAAAATGAGCGGGCGGGCGGGCACTACGTCGGCCAGAAAGACGGGATGCGCAAGCCGTGGATCTATAGGGTGGTAGGTGGGTTTAGGCACATCTTCATATTTTTGTGTGCCAATGCCATTTTTATGGCTTGTAAATTCATACAATGGTGCCTTAAGCCTTCACATGAAGTTTCATGGCAAGACGACTCGTTTTGTATTGTTCAAAATTTTCCAAACTTTTTGTGGTTCAGGATTTTTTAAAATTTTTTTGGAAGGAGTTTTGGCCCCAAACTTGGTAGGTGTGATCCTTGTATCTTTATTGGCGTGCACAAAACAATTTAGCTAAAAAATCGAAGTGTACAAGATTTTGTGACCATTTGAAAAAAGTGTCCTTATTTCGAACACTTTAATGGCTACTGGCAGCAAACCTGTAAAATCTCAAATGCTCTTTAAGGGGGTTGAGTTCTTGAGGTTTGATGAGGGATATGGGGCCAATTTAAGGGCCAAGTACCAGCACCCATTGTACATCACGTGTGCAGACCCCCCTCGGCTCCCCCGATCACCGGAACCCCAATGCCGTCGGTCAGGTTCTCTGGCGATGCTCCGACGATGGTGCCCCGACGAAGAAAAATGTAGCACCAGCACATGC
Source organism: Durio zibethinus (assembly GCF_047325235.1). NCBI lineage: Eukaryota > Viridiplantae > Streptophyta > Magnoliopsida > Malvales > Malvaceae > Durio > Durio zibethinus. Next base: position 14,564,318 of record NC_143177.1, read on the forward strand.
CCATGCCCAGCATATGCTGCAGCAACCCTCGGTCCGATCCGATCTTAGACTAGGAATGAACTCCGTAAGCTTAGACTGGGAATGAACTCCGTATGCCTAAGTCAACCCACGAAACAAGTGTGCGGGCGCTCAGCAGGCCAGAGGGGCGGGATGCGCAAGCTAGGGATCGACGGGTCCCCTATTGCATGCTACCGATCTTGCTGCTACAACATTCGGTCCGGTCCAATATTAGACTGGGAATGAACTCCATTGAATAAGCCAACCGAGAAAATGAGCTGACGGGCGGGCGGGTGGGCACTACGCCAGCCAGAGAGACAGGGTGCGCAAGCCGTGGATCGATAGTGTGGTAGGTGGGTTTAGGCACATCTTCATATTTCTGCATGTGAATGCCATTTTTATGCCTTGTAAATTCATATGATGGTCCCTTAAGCCTTCACGTGAAGTTTCATGGTAAGACAACTCATTTTCTATTTTTCACGATTTTTGAAACTTTTTGCAGTTAAGGATTTTTTAAAATTTTTTTGGAAGGAGTTTTGGACCCAAAAGTACAAGATTTTGTGACCATTTGAAAAAAGTGTCTCGATTTCAGACACTTTAATGGCTACTGGTAGCAAACCTATAAAATTTCAAATGCTCTTTAAGGAGGTGTGAGTTCTCGAGGTTTGATGAGGGATAGGGGGCCAATATAAGGGCCAAGTACTAGCACCCATCGCACATCATGTGCGCACACCTCCCCGGCCCCCCGATCATCGGAACCCTAGTGCCGTCGGTCAGGTTCTCTGGGATGCTCTGGCGATGGTGCCCCGACAAAGAAAAATGTGACACCAGCACATGCCCGAGCCCAGCATGTGCTCCCGTAACCCTCGGTTCGGTCCGATCTCAGACTGGGAATGAACTCCGTATGCTTAGACTGCGAATGAACTCCGTATGCCTATGTCAACCCAAAAAATGAGCGTGCGGGCGCTCAGCCGACTAGATGGGTGGGATGCGCAAGTCGAGGATCGATCGGGTCCCCCTCTACGTGCTGCCGATCCTACTGCCGCAACCCTCGGTTCGATCCGATCATAGACTGAGAAAAAACTCCTTATGCCTAGGCCAACCGACAAAACGAGCGGGTGGACGGACGGGCACTACGTCGGCCAGAGAGATGGGAGCGCAAGCCGTGGATCGATAGGGTGGTAGGTGGGTTTAGGCACATCTTCATATTTCTGCGTGCCAATGCCATTTTTATGGCTTGTAAATTCATACGATGGTCCCTTAAGCCTTCACGTGAAGTTCCATGGCAAGACGACTCATTTTCTATTTTTCATAATATTTGAAAATCTTTGCGGTTCAGGATTTTTTAAAATTTTTTCGAAAGGAGTTTTGGCCCCAAACTTGTTAGCCGTGATCCTTGTATTTTTGTTGGCATGCACAAAAAAACTCAGCTAAAAACTCGAAGTGTACAAGATTTTGTGACCATTTGAAAAAAGTGTCTCCATTTCAGACACTTTAATGAGTACTGGCAGCAAACCTGTAAAATCTCAAATGCACTTTAAGGGGGTGAGAGTTCTCAAGGTTTGATGAGGGATAGGGGGCCAATATAGGGGCCAAGTACCAGCACCCATCGCACATCATGTGCGCACACCCCCCGGCCCCCCGATCACCGGAATCCAAATGTCGTCGGTCAGGTTCTCCGGTGATGCTCCGATGATGGTGCCCCAGGGAAGAAAAATATGACACCAGCACATGCCCGAGCCTAGCATGTGCTGTCGCAACCCTTGGTCTGGTCCAATCTTAGATTGGGAATGAACTCCATCTGCTTAGACCGGGAACGAACTCCATCTGCCTAAGTGAACCCACGAAACAAACGTGCGGGCGCTCGACCGGTCAGAGGGGCGGGATGCGTAAGCCGGGGATCGGCCGGGTCACCCTCTGCATGCTACCAATCCTGCTATCACATGCTTAGACTAGGAATAAATTTCATATGCCTAAGTCAACCCATGAAATGAGCGTACGGGTGTTCAGCCGGCTAGAGGGGTGGGATGCGCAAGCTGGGGATTGGCCGGGTCCCCCTCTGCTTGCTGCAGATCCTACTACTGCAACCCTCGATCCAGTCCAATCTTAGACTAGGAATGAACTCCGTATGCCTAAGCCAACCAACGAAACGAGCGGGCGGGCGGGCGGGCGGGCGGGCACCATGACGGCTAGAGAGACGGGATGTGCAAGCCGTGGATCGATAGGGTGGTAGGTGGGTTTAGGCACATCTTTATATTTCTGTGTGCCAATGCCATTTTTATGGCCTGTAAATTCATACAATGGCCCCTTAAGCCTTCACGTGAAGTTTCATGGCAAGACGACTCATTTTCTATTTTTCATGATTTTCAAAACCTTTTGCGGTTTGGGATTTTTTAAAATTTTTTCGGAAGGTGTTTTGGACCCAACTTGGCAGTCATGATCCTAGTATTTTTGTTGGTATGCACAAAAAAATTCATCTAAAAAATCAAAGTGTACAAGATTTTGTGACCATTTGAAAAAAGTGTCCCCATTTCAGACACTTTAATGGCTACTGGCAGCAAACCTGTAAAATCTCAAATGTCCTTTGAGGGGGTGTGAGTTCCCAAGGTTTGATGAGGGATAGGGGGCCAATATAAGGGCCAAGTACCAGCACCCATCACACATCATGTGCGCACACCCCCCGGCCCCCTCGATCGCCGGAACCCAAATTCCGTCGGTCAGGTTCTCTGGCGATGCTCCGTTGATGGTGCCCCAGTGAAGAAAAATGCTGCACCAGCACATGCCCGAGCCCAGCATGTGCTGCCGCAACCCTCGGTCCAGTCTGATCTTAGACTGGGAATGAACTCCGTATGCCTAAGCCAACCGACAAAACAAGCGGGCGGGCGGGCGGGCAAGCACTACGCCGGCCAGAGAGACGGGATGCGCAAGCCGTGGATCGATAGGGTGGTAGGTAGCTTTAGGCACATCTTCATATTTCTACATGCCAATGCCATTTTTATGGCTTGTAAATTCATACAATGGTCCCTTAAGCCTTCACGTGAAGTTTCATGGCAAGATGACTCGTTTTTTATTTTTCATGATTTTTAAAACTTTTTACGGTTTGAGATTTTTTAAAATTTTTCTGGTGGGGTTTTGGCCCCAAACTTGGTAGACATGATCCTTGTATTTTTTTTTGCATGCTCAAAAAATTCAGCTAAAAACTCAAAGTGTACAAGATTTTGTGACCATTTGAAAAAAGTGTCCCCATTTCAGACACTTTAATGGCTACTGGCAGCAAACCTGTAAAATCTCAAATGCTCTTTAAGAGGGTGTGAGTTCTCAAGGTTTGGTGAGGGATAGGGGGCCAATATAAGGGCCAAGTACTAGCACCCATCGCACATCATGTGTGCACACACCCCGGCCCCCCCAATCGCCAAAACCCCAATGCCGCCGGTCAGGTTCTCCGGTGATGCTCCGATGATGGTGCCCCGACGAACAAAAATGCGACACCAGCACATGCCCGAGCCCAGCATGTGCTCCGCAACCCTCGGTCCGGTCTGATCTTAGACTGGGAATGAACTCCGTATGCTTATACTGGGAATGAACTCCGTATGCCTAAGTCAACCCACGAAACGAGCGTACGGGGCGCTCAGCCGACCAGAGGGGCGGGATGCGCAACGCAGGGATTGGCTGGGTCCCCCTCTGCGTGCTGTCGATCCTGGTGCCGCAACCCTCAGTCTGATCCAATCTTAGATTGGGAATGAACACCGTATGCCTAAGCCAACTGACGTAACAAGCGAACGGGCGGGCGGGCACTACGCCGGCCAGAGAGACGGGATGCGTAAGCCATGGATCGATAGGGCGGTAGGTGGGTTTAGGCACATCTTCATATATCTCTATGCCAATGCCATTTTTATGGCTTGTAAATTCATACAATGGTCCCTTAAGCCTTCACGTGAAGTTTCATGGCAAGATGACTCATTTTCTATATTTCATGATTTTTGAAACTTTTTACGGTTCTAGATTTTTTGAAATTTTTTTGGAAGGAGTTTTTGCCCCAAACTTGGTAGACGTGATCCTTGTATTTTTGTTGGCATGCATAAAAAAATTCAGCTACAAACTAGAAGTGTACATGATTTTGTGACCATTTGAAAAAAGTGTCCCCATTTCAGACACTTTAATTGCTACTGGCAGCAAACCTATAAAATCTCAAATGCTCTTTAAGTGGGTGTGAGTTCTCAAGGTTTGACGAGGGATAGGGGGCCAATATAAGGGCCAAGTACCAGCACCCATCGCACATCATGTGCGCACACCCCCCGGCCCCATCGATCGTAGGAACCCCAATGCCGTGGGTCAGGTTCTCCAACGATGCTCCGGCGATGGTGTCCCGGCGAAGAAAAATGGGGCACCAGCACATGCTCGAGCCCAGCATGTGCTGTCGCAACCCTCGGTCTGGCCTGATCTTAGACTGGGAATGAACTCCGTATGCTTAGACTAGGAATGAACTCGGTATGCCTAAGTCAACCCACGAAATGAGCGTACGGGCTCTCAGCCGACCAGAGAGGCGGGATCTGTATGCCGAGGATCGGTCGGGTCCCCCTCTGCATGCTACCGATCCTGCTACCATAACCTTCAATCCGGTCTGATCTTAGACTGGGAATGAACTCCATATGCCTTAGCAAACCGACGAAACGAGTGGGCGGGTGGGCGGGCGGGCCAGAGAGATAGGATGCGCAAGCCGTGCACCGATAGGGTGGTAGGTGGGTTTAAGTGCATCCTCATATTTCTGCATGCCAATGCCATTTTTATGGCTTGTAAATTCATACAATGGTCCTTTAAGCCTTCACGTGAAGTTTCATGGCAAGACGACTCATTTCCTATTTTTCACGATTTTTGAAACTTTTTATAGTTCTGGATTTTTGAAAATTTTTTCGGAAGGAGTTTTGGCCCCAAACTTGGTAGACGTGATCCTTGTATTTTGTTTGGCATGCAAAAAAAATTTCAGCTAAAAACTCGAAGTGTACAAGATTTTGTGACCATTTGAAAAAAGTGTCCCCATTTCAGACACTTTAATGGCTATGGCAGCAAACCTTTAAAATCTCAAATGCTCTTTAAGGGGGTGTGAGTTCTCGAGGTTTGAAGAGGGATATGGGGATAATATAAGGGCCAAGTACCAGCACCCATCGCACATCATGTGCACACACCCCCCGGCCCCACCGATCGCAGGAACCCCAATGCCGCCGGTCAGATTCTCCAACGATGCTCCGACGATGGTGCCCCAGCGAAGAAAAATGCAGCACCAGCACATGCTCGAGCCCAGCATGTGCTGCCGTAACCCTCGGTCCGATACGATCTTAGACTGAGAATGAACTCCGTATGCTTAGATTGGGAATGAACTGTATATGCCTAAGTCAACCCACGAAACGAGCATGCGGGCGCTCAACCAGCCAGAGCGGCAGGATGTGCAAGCCGGGGATCGATCGGGTCCCCCTCTGTGTGCTGCCGATCCTGCTGCCGCAACCCTCGGTCTGGTCCAATCTTAGACTGGGAATGAACTCCGTATGCCTAAGCCAATCGATGAAACGAGTGGGCGGGCGGGCGGGCACTACGCCGACCAGAGAGACGGGATGCGCAATCCATGGATTGATAGGGTGGTAGGTGGGTTTAGGCACATCTTCATATTTTTGCATGCCAATGCCATTTTTATGGCTTGTAAATTCATACAATGGTCCCTTAAGCCTTCACGTGAAGTTTCATGTCAAGACGACTCGTTTTCTATTTTTCATGATTTTTGAAAATTTTTTTGGTTCGGGATTTTTTAAAATTTTTTCGGAAGGAGTTTTGGCCCCAAACTTGGTAGATGTGATCCTTGTATTTTTGTTGGCATGCACAAAAACATTCAGCTAAAAACTCAAAGTGTACAAGATTTTGTGACCATTTGAAAAAAGTGTCCCCATTTTAGACACTTTAATAACTACTGGCAGCGATCCTATAAAATCTCAAATGCTCTATAAGGGGGTGTGAGTTCTCGGGGTTTGATGAGGGATAGGGGGCCAATATAAGGGCCAAGTACCAGCACCCGTCACACATCATGTAAGCACACCCCCCCGGCCCCCCCGATTGTCGGAACCCCAATGCCGCCGGTCAGGTTCTCCGGCGATGCTTCGACGATGGTGCCCTGGAGAAGAAAATGCAGCACCAGCACATGCCCGAGCCCAGCATGTGCTTCCACAACCCTCGGTCTGGTCCGATCTTAGATTGGGAATGAACTCCGTATGCTTAGACTGGGAATGAACTCCGTATAACTAAGTCAACCCATGAAACGAGCGTGCGGGCGCTCAGCCGGCCAAAGGGGTGGGATGCGCAAGCCGGGGATCGGCCAGGTCCCCCTCTGCGTGCTGCTGATCCTGCTGCAGCAACCGTCGATCTGGTCTTATCTTAGACTGAGAATGAACTCCATATGCCTAAGCCAACCGACGAAACGATCGGGCGGGAGGGCGGGCGGGGACTACGTCGGCCAGAGAGGCGGGATGCGCAAGCCGTGGATCGATAGGGTGGTAGGTGGGTTTAGGCACATCTTCATATTTCTGCATGCCAATGCCATTTTTATGGCTTGTGAATTCATACAATGGTCCCTTAAGCCTTCACGTGAAGTTTCATGGCAAGATGACTCGTTTTTTATTTTTCACGATCTTTGAAACCTTTTGCGGTTCGAGATTTTTTAAAATTTTTTCGGATAGAGTTTTGGCCCCAAACTTGGTAGACGTGATCCTTGTATTTTTGTTGGAATGCACAAAAAAATTCAGCTACAAACTCGGAGTGTACAAGATTTTGTGACCTTTTGAAAAAGTGTCCTCATTTCAGACACTTTAATGGCTACTGGCAGCAAACCTGTAAAATCTCAAATGCTGTTTAAGGGGGTGTGAGTTCTTGAGGTTTGATGAGGGATAGGGGGCCAATATAAGGGCCAAGTACCAGCACCCATCGCACATCATGTGCGCACACCTCCCTGGCCACCCCGATCATCGGAACCCCAATGCCGTCGGTCTGGTTCTTCAGCGATGCTTCGACGATGGTGCCCCGACGAAGAAAAGCGCGGCACCAGCACATGCCTGAGCCCAGCATGTGCTGCCGCAATCCTCGATCTGGTCCGATCTTAGATTGGGAATGAACTCCATATGTCTAAGTCAACCCACGAAACGAGCGTGTAGACGCTCTACCGGCCAGAGGGGCGGGATGGGCAAGTCGGGGATCGACCGGGTCCCCCTCTGCGTGCTGTTGATCCTGCTGCCACAACCCTCAGTCCGGTCTGATCTTAGACTGGGAATGAACTCCGTATGCCCAAGCCAACCGACAAAACGGGCGGGCGGGCGGCGGGCACTATGCCAGCTAGAGAGACGGGATGCGCAAGCCGTGGATCGATAGGGTGGTAGGTGGGTTTAATCTCATCTTCATATTTCTATGTGCCAATGCCATTTTTATGGCTTGCAAATTCATACAATGGTCCCTTAAGCCTTCACGTGAAGTTTCATGGCAAGATGACTCGTTTTCTATTTTTCATGATTTTCGAAACTTTTTGCGGTTTGGGATCTTTTAAATTTTTTGGGAAAGATTTTTGGCCCCAATCTTGGTAAACGTGATCCTTGTCTTTTTGTTGGCATGCATAAAAAAATTCAGCTAAAATATCAAAGTGTACAAGATTTTGTGACCATTTGAAAAAAGTGTCCCCATTTCAGACACTTTAATGGCTACTGGCAGCAAACCTGTAAAATCTCAAATGCTCTTTAAGGGGTTGTGAGTTCTCAAGGTTTGATGAGGGATAGGGGGCCAATATAAGGGCCAAGCACCAGCATTCATCGCACATCATGTGCGTACACCCCCCCTGACCCCCCCGATCGTCGGAACCCCAACGCCATTGGTCAAGTTCTCTGGCGATGCTCCAACGATGGTGCCCCGGTGAAGAAAAATGTGGCACCAGCACATGCTCAAGCCCAGCATTTACTGCTGCATCTCTCAGTCCGATCCGATCTTAAACTGGGAATGAACTCCATATGCTTAGACCGGGAATGAACTCTGTATGCCTAAGTCAACCCACGAAATGAGCGTACGGGAACTCAGTCGGCCAGAGAGGCGGGATGTACAAGCCGGGTCCCCCTCTGCGTGCTATCGATCCTGCTGTCGCAACCCTCGGTCCGGTCGGATCTTAGACTGGGAATGAACTCCATATGCCTAAGCCAACCGACGAAACGAGCGGGCGAGCGGGCGCGCAGGCACTGCGCCGGCCAGAGAGACGGGATGCGTAAGCAATGGATCGATAGGGTGGTCGATGGGTTTAGGCACATCTTCAGATTTCTACATGCCAATACGATTTTTATGGCTTGTAAATTCATACAATGGTCCCTTAAGCCTTAACGTGAAGTTTCATGGCAAGACGACTCGTTTTCTATTTTTCACAATTTTCAAAACTTTTTGGGGTTCAAGATTTTTTAAAATTTTTTTGGAAGGAGTTTTGGACCCAAACTTGGTAGACTTGATCCTTGTATTTTTGTTGGCATGCACAAAAAAATTTCGCTAAAAACTCGAAGTGTACAAGATTTTGTGATCATTAGAAAAAAGTGACCCCATTTTAGACACTTTAATAGCTACTGGCAGCAAACCTGTAAAATCTCAAATTCTATTTAAGGGGGTGTGTGTTCTAGAGGTTTGATGAGGGTAGGGGGCCAATATAAGGGACAAGTACCAGCACCCATCGCAAATCATGTGTACAAGATTTTGTGACCATTTGAAAAAAGTGTCCCCATTTCAGACTCTTTAATAGCTACTGGCAGCAAACCTGTAAAATCTCAAATGCTCTTTAAGGGGGTGTGAGTTCTTGAAGTTTGATGAGGGATATGGGACCAATATAAGGGCCAAGTACCAGCACCCATCGCACATCATGTGCGCACACCCCCCGGCCCCCCCAATCATCGAAACCCCAATGCCGTCGGTCAGGTTCTCCGACGGTGCTCCGACGATGCTTCGGCGATGGTGCGTCGACGAAGAAAAATGCGGCACCAACACATGCCCGAGCCCAGCATGTGCTGCTGCAACCCTCGGTCTGGTCCGATCTTAGACTGGGAATTAAGTCCGTATGGTTAGACTAGGAATGAACTCCGTATGCCTAAGTCAACCCACGAAACGAGCGTACGGGTGCTCAGCCGACCAGCGGGGCAGGATGCGCAAGCCGGGGATCGATCGGGTCCCGTTTTGCATGCTGCCGATCTTGCTACCACAACCCTCAGTCCAGTCTGATCTTAGACTGGGAATGAACTCCGTATACCTAAGCCAACCGACGAAACGAACGGGCGGGCACTACACCGGCCAGAGAGACGAGATGCGTAAGCCGTGGATCGATAGGGTGGTAGGTGGGTTTAGGCACATCTTCATATTTTTGCATGCCAATGCCATTTTTATGGCTTCTAAATTCATATAATGGTCCTTTAAGCCTTCAGGTGAAGTTTCATGGCAAGACGACTCGTTTTCCATTTTTCACGATTTTCAAAACTTTTTATGGTCCGGGATTTTTTAAAATTTTTTCGATGGACTTTTGGCCCCAAACTTGGTAGACGTGATCCTTGTATTTTTGTTGGCATGCACAAAAAAATTCAGTTAAAACTCAAAGTGTACAAGATTTTGTGACCATTTGAAAAAAGTGCCTCCATTTCAGACATTTAATGGCTACTGGCAGCAAACCTGTAAAATCTCAAATGTGCTTTAAGGGGGTATGAGTTCTCGAGGTTTGATGAGGGATAGGGGGCCAATATAAGGGCCAAGTACTAGCACCCATCGCACATCATGTGAGCACACCCCCCCTGGCCCCCCCGATCACCGGAACCCCAATGCCGTGGGTCAGGTTCTCCGACGATGCTCCGACGATGGTGCCCCAGCGAAGAAAAATGCGACACCAACACATGCCCGAACCTAGCATGTGCTGTCATAACCCTCGGTCCGATTCGATCTTAGACTGGGAATGAACTCCATATGCTTAGACTGGGAATGAACTCCATATGCCTAAGTCAACCCACGAAACGAGTGTGCGGGTGCTCAGTCGACCGGAGGGGCGAGATGCACAAGCTGATGATTAGCCGAGTCCCCCTCTGCATGTTGCCGATCCTGTTGCCACAACCCTCAATCCAGTTTGATCTTAGACTGGGAATGAACTTCGTATGCCTAAGCCAACCCACAAAACGAGCGGGCGGGCGGACGAGCGGGCACTACGTTGGCTAGAGAGACGGGATTCGTAAGCCGTGGATCAATAGGATGGTAGGTGGGTTTAGGCACATCTTCATATTTCTGCGTGCAATGCCATTTTTATGGCTTGTAAATTCATACAATGGTCCCTTAAGCCTTCACGTGAAGTTTCATGGCAAGACGACTCGTTTTCTATTTTTCATGATTTTTGAAACTTTTTATGGTTCGGGATTTTTTAAAATTTTTTTGGAAGGAGTTTTTTCCCCAAACTTGGTAGACGTGATCCTTGTATTTTTATTGGCATGCACAAAAAAATTCAGCTAAAACTCGAAGTGTACAAGATTTTGTGACCATTTGAAAAAAGTGTCCCCATTTCAGACACTTTAATGGCTACTGGCAGCAAACTTGTAAAATCTCAAATGCTCTTTAAGGGGGTGTGAGTTATCGAGGTTTGATGAGGGATAAGGGTCCAATATAAGGGCCAAGTACCAGAACCCATCGCACATCATGTGCGCACGCCCCCCCGACCCCCCCGATCGTCGGAACCCCAATGCCTCCGATCAGGTTCACCGACGATGCTCCGACGATGGTGCCCCGGTGAAGAAAAATGCAGCACCAACACATGCCCGAGCCTAGCATGTGCTCCCGCAACCCTCGGTCTGGACCGATCTTGGACTGGGAATGAACTCCGTATGCTTAGACTGGGAATGAACTCGGTATGCCTAAGTCAACCCACGAAACGAGCCTGCGGGTGCTCAACCGGCCAGAGGGGCAGGTTGCGCAAGCCGAGGATAGACTGAGTCCCCCTCTATGTGTTACTGATCCTGCTGCCACAACCCTCGGTCCGATCCGATCTTAGACTGGGAATGAACTCCGTATGCCTAAGCCAACCGACGAAACGAGCGGGTGGGTGGGTGGGCGAGCACTACGTCGGCCAGAGAGATGGGATGCGCAAGCCGTGGCTTGATAGGGTGGTAGGTGGGTTTAGGCACATCTTCATACAATGGTCCCTTAAGCCTTCACGTGAAGTTTCATGGCAAGATGACTCGTTTTCTATTTTTCAGGATTTTTGAAACTTTTTTAGGTTTGATATTTTTTAAAATTTTTTAGGAAGGAGTTTTGGCCCCAAACTTGGTAGACGTGATCCTTGTATTTTCGTTGGCATGCACAAAAAAATTTAGCTAAAAACTCGAAGTGTACAAGATTTTGTGACCATTTGAAAAAAGTGCTCCCATTTCAGACACTTTAATGGCTACTGGCAGCAAACCTGTAAAATTTCAAATGCTATTTAAGGGGGTGTGAGTTCTCAAGGTTTGATAAGGGATAGGGGGCCAATATAAGGCCCAAGTACCAGCACCCATCGCACATCTTGTGCGCACACCCCCCCGACCCCCCCGATCGTCGGAACCCCAATGCCTCCGATCAGGTTCACCGACGATGCTCCGACGATGGTGCCCCGGTGAAGAAAAATGCAGCACCAACACATGCCCGAGCCTAGCATCTGCTCCCGCAACCCTCGGTCTGGACCGATCTTGGACTGGGAATGAACTCCGTATGCTTAGACCGGGAATGAACTCCGTATGCCTAAGTCAACCCACGAAACAAGCCTGCGGGTGCTCAACCGGCCAGAGGGGCAGGTTGCGCAAGCCGAGGATAGACCGAGTCCCCCTCTATGTGTTACTGATCCTGCTGCCACAACCCTCGGTCTGATCCGATCTTAGACCGGGAATGAACTCCGTATGCCTAAGCCAACCGACGAAACGAGCGGGTGGGTGGGCGGGCGAGCACTACGTCGGCCAGAGAGATGGGATGCGCAAGCCGTGGCTTGATAGGGTGGTAGGTGGGTTTAGGCACATCTTCATACAATGGTCCCTTAAGCCTTCACGTGAAGTTTCATGGCAAGATGACTCGTTTTCTATTTTTCAGGATTTTTGAAACTTTTTTAGGTTTGAGATTTTTTAAAATTTTTTCGGAAGGAGTTTTGGCCCCAAACTTGGTAGACGTGATCCTTGTATTTTTGTTGGCATGCACAAAAAAATTCAGCTAAAAACTCGAAGTGTACAAGATTTTGTGACCATTGGAAAAAAGTGCCCCCATTTCAGACACTTTAATGGCTACTGGCAGCAAACCTGTAAAATTTCAAATGCTATTTAAGGGGGTGTGAGTTCTCAAGGTTTGATGAGGGATAAGGGCCAATATAAGGCCCAAGTACCAGCACCCATCGCACATCTTGTGCGCACACCCCCCCGACCCCCCCGATCGTCGGAACCTCAGTGCCGCCGATCAGGTTCTCTGACGATGCTCCGGCGATAGGGCCTCGGTGAAGAAAAATGCGGCACCAACACATGCCTGAGCCTAGCATGTGCTGTCGCAACCCTCGGTCTGGTCCGATCTTAGACTAGGAATGAACTCCGTATGCTTAGACTGGGAATGAACTCCGTATGCCTAAGTCAACCCACGAAACGAGTGTACGGGCGCTCAGCCGGCCAGAGGGGAGGGATGCGTAAGCCGGGGATCGGCCGGGTCCCCTTTTGCGTGCTGTCGATCCTGTTGTCACAACCCTTGGTCTGATTTGATCTTAGACTGGGAATGAACTTCGTATACCTAAGCCAACCGACGAAACGAGCGGGCGGGCACTACGCCGGTCAGAGAGATGGGATGCGTAAGTCATGGATCGATAGGGTGGTAGGTGGGTTAAGGCACATCTTTATATTTCTGCATACCAATGCCATTTTTATGGCTTGTAAATTCATACAGTGGTCCCTTAAGCTTTCACGTGAAGTTTTCATGGCAAGACAACTCATTTTCTATTTTTCACGATTTTTGAAACTTTTTATGACTTGGGATTTTTTTAAATTTTTTCGGAAGGATTTTTGGCACCAAACTTGGTAGCCGTGATCCTTGTATTTTTGTTGCCATGCACAAAAAAATTCAGCTAAAAACTCGAAGTGTACAAGATTTTGTGACCATTTGAAAAAAGTGTCCTCATTTCAGACACTTTAATGGCTACTGGCAGCAAACCTGTAAAATCTCAAATGCTCTTTAAGGGGGTGTGAGTTCTTGAGGTTTGATGAGGGATAGGGGGCCAATTTTAGGGCCAAGTACTAGCACTCATCGCACATCATGTGCGCACACCCCCCCGACCCCCCCGATCGCCGGAACCCCAGTGCCGCCGGTCAAGTTCTCCGGTGATGCTCCGACGATGGTGCCCCGACGAAGAAAAATGCGGCACCAACACATGCCTGAGCCCAGCATGTGTTGCCGTAACCCTCGGTCCGGTCCGATCTTAGACTGGGAATGAACTCCGTATGCTTAGACTGGGATTGAACACTGTATGCCTAAGTCAACCTACGAAACGAGCGTGCGGGTGCTCAGTCGACCAAAGGTGTGGGATGCACAAGCCAGGGATCGGCCAGGTCCCCCTCTGTGTGCTACCGATCCTGCTGCCACAACCCTTCGTCCAATCCTATCTTAGACTGGAATGAACTCCGTATGCCTAAGCCAACCGACAAAATGAGCGAGTGGGCGGACGGACAGGCACTACGTCGGCCAGAGAGACTGGATACGCAAGCCATGGATCGATAGGGTGGTAGGTGGGTTTAGGCACATCTTCATATTTCTTTGTGCCAATGCCATTTTTATGGCTTGTAAATTCATAGAATGGTCCCTTAAGCCTTCACGTGAAGTTTCGTGGCAAGATGACTCGTTTTCTATATTTCATGATTTTCAAAACTTTTTACGGTTTGGGATTTTTAAAAATTTTTTTGGAAGGATTTTTGATCCCAAACTTGGTATACGTAATCCTTGTATTTTTGTTGTCATGCACAAAAAAATTCAGGTAAAAACTCGAAGTGTACAAGATTTTGTGACCACTTGAAAAAAATGCCCCCATTTCAAACACTTTAATGGCTACTGGCAGCAAACCTGTAAAATCTCAAATGCTTTTTAAGGGGGTGTGAGTTCTCGAGGTTTGATGAGGGATAGGGGGCCAATATAAGGGCCAAGTACCAGCACCCATCACACATCATGTGCGCACACCCCCCCGGCCCCCCCGATGTCGGAACCATAATGTCGTCGATTAGGTTCACCGATGATGCTCCGACGATGGTGCCCCAACGAAGAAAAATGCCGCACCAACACAAGCCCGAGCCCAGCATATGCTGTCGTAACCCTCGGTTCGGTCCGATCTTAGACTGGGAATGAACTCCGTATGCTTGACTGGGAATGAACTCTGTATGCTTAGACTGGGAATGAACTCCCTGTGCCTAAGTCAACCCACGAAACGAGCGTACGGGCGCTCAACCGGCCAGAGGGGCAGGATGCGCAAGCCGGGGATCGATCGGGTCCCCCTTTGTGTGCTGCCAATCCTACTGCCGCAACACTCGGTCCGGTCCGATCTTAGACTGGGAATGAACTCCGTATGCCTAATCCAATCGATGATATGAGCGGGCGGGTGACCATTACGCCGGCGAGAGAGACGGGATACGTAAGCCGTAGATCGATAGCCCGGTAGGTGGGTTTAAGCACATTTCATATTTCTACATGCCAATGCCATTTTTATGGCTTGTAAATTCATACAATGGTCCCTTAAGCCTTCACGTGAAGTTTCATGGCAAGACGAATCGTTTTCTATTTTTTACGATTTTTGAAACTTTTTATGGTTCGAGATTTTTGAAAATTTTTTTGGAAGGAGTTTTGGCCCTAAACTTGGTAGATGTGATCCTTGTATTTTTGTTGGCATGCACAAAAACATTCAACTAAAAACTCGAAGTGTACAAGATTTTGTGATCATTTGAAAAAAGTGTCCCCATTTTAAACACTTTAATGGCTACTAGCAGCAAACCTGTAAAATCTCAAATACTCTTTAAGGGGGTGTGAGTTCTCGAGGTTTGATGAGGGATAGCGGGCCAATATAAGGGCCAAGTACCAGCACCCATCGCACATCATGTGCGCACACCCCCCTGGCCCCCCCGATCATCGAAACCCCAATGCCGCTGGTCAGGTTCTCTGACGATGCTCCGATGATGGTGCCCCAGCGAAGAAAAATGCGGCACCAACACATGCCCGAGCCTAGCATGTGCTGTCGCAACCCTCGGTCCAGTTCGATCTTAGACTGGGAATGAACTCCGTATGCTTAGACTGGGAATGAACTTCGTATGCCTAAGTCAACCCATGAAACAAGCGTGCGGGTGCTCAGTCGGCCAGAGGGGCGGGATGTGCAAGCCGACGATTAGCCAGGTCCCCCTCTGCGTGCTGCCGATCCTGTTGCCACAACCCTCGATCCAGTCTGATCTTAGACTGGGAATGAACTTCGTATGCCGAAGCCAACCCACGAAACGAGCAGACGGGTAGGCGGGCGGGCGGGCGGGCACTACGCTGGCCAGAGAGACGGGATGCGGAAGCCGTCGATCGATAGGGTGGTAGGTGGGTTTAGGCACATCTTCATATTTTTGCGTGCCAATGCCATTTTTATGGCTTGTAAATTATACAATGGTCAATTAAGCCTTCACGTGAAGTTTCATGGCAAGACGACTCGTTTTCTATTTTTCATGATTTTTGAAACTTTTTCCGGTTCGGGATTTTTTAAAATTTTTTTGGAAGGAATTTAGTCCCCAAACATGGTAGACGTGATCCTTGTATTTTTATTAGCATGCACAAAACAATTCACCTAAAAACTCGAAGTGTACAAGATTTTGTGACCATTTGAAAAAAGTGTCCCCATTTCAGACACTTTAATGGCTACTGGCAGCAAACCTGTAAAATCTCAAATGCTCTTTAAGGGGGTGTGAGTTCTCAAGGTTTGATGAGGGATAGGGGGCCAATATAAGGGCCAAGTTCCAGCACCCATCGCACATCATGTGCACACACCCCCCGGCCCCCCCGATCATCGGAACCCCACTGCCGTCTGTCAGGTTCTCTGGCGTTGGTGCCCCGACGAAGAAAAATACGGCACCAACTCATGCCCGAGCCTAGCATGTGCTGCCGCAACCCTCGGTCTAGTCCAATCTTGGACTGGGAATGAACTCCATATACTTAGACTGGGAATGAACTCCGTATGCCTAAGTCAACCCATGAAACTAGCGTGCGGGTGCTCAGTCGGTGAGAGGGGCAGGATGCGCAAGCTGGGGATCGGCCGGGTCCCCCTCTGTGTGCTGCCGATCCTGCTGCCGCAACCGTTAGTCTGGTCTGATCTTCGACTGGGAATGAACTCCATATGCCGAAGCCAACCGATGAAACGAGCGGGCGGGCGGGCGAGGACTACGTCGGCCAGAGAGACGGGATGCGCAAGCCGTGGATCGATAGGGTGGTTGGTGGGTTTAGGCACATCTTCATATTTCTATGTGCGAATGCCATTTTTATGGCTTGTAAACTCATACAATGGTCCCTCAAGCCTTCACGTGAAGTTTCATGGCAAGATGACTCGTTTTCTATTTTTCTCGATTTTTAAAACTTTTTACGGTTCAAGATTTTTTTAAATTTTTTCGGAAGGAGTTTTGTCTCAAAACCTGGTAGACATGATCCTTGTATTTTTTTTGGCATGCAAAAAAAACTTCAGCTAAAAAACTCAAAGTGTACAAGATTTTGTGACCATTTGAAAAAAGTGTCCCATTTCAGGCACTTTAATGGCTACTGGTAGCAAACCTGTAAAATCTCAAATGCTTTTTAAGGGGGTGCGAGTTCTCAAGGTTTGATGAGGGATAGGGGGCCAATATAAGGGCCAAGTACCAGCAGCCATCGCACATCACGTGTGCACACCCCCCGGCCCCCCCGATCGTCGGAACCTCAATGCCGTCAGTCAGGTTCTTCGACGATGCTCCAGTGATGGTGCAACAACGAAGAAAAGTGCGGCACCAACACATGCTCGAGCCCAGCATGTGCTGTCGTAACCCTCGGTCCGGTCCGATCTTCGATTGGGAATGAAGTCTGTATACTTAAACTGGGAATGAAGTCTGTATGCCTAAGTCAACCCACGAAACGAACGTGCGGGTGCTCAGTCGACCAGAGGGGCGGGATGTGCAAGCCAGGGATGGTCGGGTCCCCCTCTACGTGCTGTCGATCCTTCTACCGCAACCCTCCATCCGATCCGATCTTAGACTGGGAATGAACTCCATATGCCTAAGCCAACCGATGAAACGAGCAGGCGGGCGGGCTGGCAAGCACTATGCCGACGAGAGAGACGGGATGCGTATGCCGTAGATCGATAGGCTGGTAGGTGGGTTTAGGCACATCTTCATATTTCTGTGTGCCAATGCCATTTTTATGGCTTGTAAATTCATACAATGGTCCCTTAAGCCTTCACGTGAAGTTTCATGGCAAGACGACTCGTTTTCTATTTTTCACGATTTTCAAAACTTTTTACGGTTTAGGATTTTTTAAAATTTTTTCGGAAGGAGTTTTGGCCCCAAACTTGGTAGACGTGATCCTTGTTTTTTTTTTGGCATGCACAAAAAAATTCAGCTAAAAGCTCAAAGTGTACAAGCTTTTGTGACCATTTGAAAAAAGTGTCCCCATTTCATACACTTTAATGGCTACTGGCAGCAAACCTGTAAAATCTCAAATGCTCTTTAAGGGGGTGTGAGTTCTCGAGGTTTGATGAGGGATAGGGGGCCAATATAAGGGCCAAGTACCAGCACCCATCGCACATCATGTGTGCACACCCCCCGGCCCCCCGATCGCCAGAACCCTAATGCCGCCGGTCAGGTTGTCCGGCGATGCTCCGACGATGCTCCGACGATGGTGCCTCGACGAAGAAAAATATGGTACCAACACATGCCCGAGCCTAGCATGTGCTACCGTACCCCTCGGTCCGATCTGATCTTAGACTGGGCATGAACTACGTATGCTTAGACTGGGAATGAACTCCGTATGCCTAACTCAACCCACGAAACGAGCGTGCAGGTACTCAGCCAGCCAGAGGGGCAGGATGCGCAAGCCGAGGATCGGCCAGGTCCCCCTCGGTGTGCTGCCGATCCTGCTACTGCAACCCTCAGTCTGGTCTGATCTTAGATTGGGAATGAACTCCGTATGCCTAAGCCAATCAACAAAATGAACGGGCGGGCGGGCACTATGCAGGCATAGAGACAGGATGCACAAGTCGTGGATCGATAGGGTGGTAGGTGGGTTTAGGCACATCTTCATATTTCTGTGTGCCAATGCCATTTTTATGGCTTTTAAATTCATACAATGGTCCCTTTGCGTCCTGTCGATCCTGCTGCCGCAACCCTCGATCCAGTCCGATCTTACACTGGGAATGAACTCCGTATGCCTAAGCGAACCGACGAAACGAGCGGGCGGATGGGAAGGTGGGCACTACGCCGGCCATAGAGACGGGATGCGCAAGTCGTGGATCGATAGGGTGGTAGGTGGGTTTAAGCACATCTTCATATTTCTACGTGCCAATGCCATTTTTATGGCTTCTAAATTAACAAAATGGCCCAAAATTTTTTCGGAGGGATTTTTGGGCCCAAACTTGGTAGACATGATGCTTGTATTTTTGTCAGCATGCACAAAAAAATTCAGCTAAAAACTCGAAGTGTACAAGATTTTGTGACCATTTGAAAAAAGTATCCCCATTTCAGACACTTTAATGGCTACTGGCAGCAAACCTGTAAAATCTTAAATGCTCTTTAAAGGGGTGTGAGTTGTCGAGGTTTGATGAGGGATAGAGGGCCAATATAAGGGCCAAGTGCCAGCACCCATCGTACATCATGTAACCACACCCCCCCGGCCCCCCGATCGTCGTAACCCCAATGCCGTCGGTCAGGTTCTCCAGCAACACTCTGGTGATGGTGCCTCAGTGAAGAAAAATATGACACCAGCATATGCCCGAGCCCAGCATGTACTGTCGCAACACTCGGTCTGGTCCGATCTTAGACTGGGAATGAACTTTGTATGCTTAGACTGGGAATGAACTCCGTATGCCTAAGCTAACCCACGAAACGAGCGTACGGGCGCTCAGCCGGCTAGAGGGGCGAGATGCGCAAGTCGAGGATCGATCGGGTCCCTCTCTGGGTGCTACCGATCCTATTGCCGCAACCCTCGGTCAGGTCCAATCTTAGACTGGGAATGAACTCCGTATGCCTAAGCCAAATGACAAAATGAGTGGGCGGGCGGGTGGGCGGGCACTACATCGACCAGAGAGACAGGATGCGCAAGCCGTGGATCGATAAAGTGGTAGGTGGGTTTAGGCACATCTTCATATTTCTGTGTGCCAATGCCATTTTTATGGCTTGTAAATTCATACAGTTGTCCCTTCAGCTTTCACGTGAAGTTTCATGCCAAGACGAATCATTTTCTATTTTTCAAGATTTTTGAAACTTTTTACGGTTTGGGATTTTTTTTAATTTTTTGGAAAGGATTTTTGGACCCAAACTTGGTAGACGTGATCCTTGTATTTTTGTTGGCATGCACAAAAAAATTTAGTGAGAAACTCGAAGTGTACAAGATTTTGTGACCATTTGAAAAAAGTGTCCCCATTTTAGACACTTTAATGGCTACTGGCCGTAAACCTGTAAAATCTCAAATGCTCATTAAGGGGGTATGAGTTCTTGAGGTTTGATGAGGGATAGGGGGCCAATATAAGGGCCAAGTACCAGCACCCATCGCACATCATGTGCGCACACCCCCCTTGCCCCCCCGACCGCCGGAACCCCAATGCCGTCGGTCAGATTCTCCGACGATGCTCCGGCAATGCTGCCCCGGTGAAGAAAAATGCGGCACCAGGACATGCCCGAGCCTAGCATGTGCTGCCGCAACCCTCGGTCCAGTCCGATCTTAGACTGGGAATGAACTCCGTATGCTTAGATTGGGAATGAACTCCGTATGCCTAAGTCAACCCACGAAACAAGGGTGCGGGCACTCAGCCGGCCAGTGAGGCGGGATGCACAAGCCGGGGATCCTGCTGCTGCAACCCTCAGTCTAGTCCAATCTTAGACTGGGAATGAACTCCGTATGCGTAAGCTAGTCGACGAAACGAGCGGGTGGGCGGGCGGGCATTTCGTCGGCCAGAGGGACGGGATGCGCACGCCATGGATCGATAGGGTGGTAGGTGGGTTTAGGCACATCTTCATATTTCTACGTGCCAATGCCATTTTTATGGCTTGCAAATTCATACAATGGTCCCTTAAGCCTTCACGTGAAGTTTCATGGCAAGACGACTCATTTTCTATTTTTCCTGATTTTCAAAAATTTTTGCGGTTCGAGATTTTTTAAAATTTTTTTGAAGGATTTTTTGCCCTAAACTTGGTAGACGTGATCCTTGTATTTTTGTTGGCATGCACAAAAAAATTCAGCTAAAAACTCGAAGTGTACAAGATTTTGTGACCATTTGAAAAAAGTGTCCCCATTTCCGACACTTTAATGGCTACTGGTAGCAAACCTGTGAAATCTCAAATGTTCTTTAAGGGAGTGTGAGTTCTCGAGGTTTGATGAGGGATAGGGGGCCAATATAAGGGCCAAGTACCAGCACCCATCGCACATCATGTGCGCACACCCCCCCAGCCCTCCCGATCATCGGAACCCCAATGCCACCGGTCAGGTTCTCTGACGATGCTTCGGCGATGGTACCCCGCTGAAGAAAAATGCGGCACCAGCACATGCCCGAGCCCAGTATGTGCTGCCACAACCTTCGGTCTGCCCGATCTTAGACAAGGAATGAACTCCGTATGCTTAGATTGGGAATGAACTTGTATGCCTAAGTTAACCCACGAAACGAGCGTGCGGGCGCTCAGTCGACCAAAGGGGCGGGATGCATAAGCCGGGGATCCGTCGGGTCCCCCTCTGTGTGCTGCCGATCCTGCTGTCGCAACCCTCAGTCCGATCTAATCTTAGACTAGGAATGAACTCCGTATGCCTAAGCCATCCGGCGAAACGAGCGGGAGGGCGGACGGGCGGGCACTACATCGGCCAGAGAGACGGGATGCGCAAGCTGTTAATCGATAGGGTGGTAGGTGGGTTTAGGCACATCTTCATATTTCTGCATGCCAATGCCATTTTTATGGCTTGTAAATTCATACAATGGTCCCTTAAGCCTTCACGTGAAGTTTCATGGCAAGATGACTCGTTTTCTATTTTTCACGATTTTCTAAACTTTTTACGGTTCGGGATTTTTTAAAATTTTTTCGGAAGGAGTTTTGACCCCAAACTTGGTAGAAGTGATCCTTGTAATTTTGTTGGCATGCACAAAAAAATTCAGCTAAACACTCGAAGTGTACAAGATTTTGTGACCATTTGAAAAAAGTGTCCCCATTTTAGACACTTTAATAGCTACTGGCAGCAAACCTGTAAAATCTCAAATGCTCTTTAAGGGGGTGTGAGTTCTCGAGGTTTGATGAGGGACAGGGGGCCAATATAGGGGCCAAGTACCAGCACCCATCGCACATCATGTGCGCACGGCCCCCCCGATCGTCGGAACCCCAATGCCACCGGTCAGGTTCTCCGGCGATGCTTCGGTGATGGTACCCCGACGAAGAAAAATGCGGCAGTAGCACAAGCCCAAGCCTAGCATGTGCAGCTGCAACCCTCGATCCGGTCTGATCTTAGTCTGGCAATGAACTCTGTATGCTTAGACTGGAAATGAACTCCGTATACCTAAGTCAACCCACGAAACGAGTGTGCGGGTGCTCAGCCGGCCAGAGGGGCTGGATGCGCAAGCCGGGGATCGGTCGGGTCCCCCTCTACGTGCTGTCAATCCTGCTGTCGCAACCCTCAGTCTGGTCTAATCTTAGACTGGGAATAAACTCCATATGCCTAAGCCAACCGATGAAACAAGCGGGCGGGCGGGCACTACGCCGGTCAGAGAGACGGGATGCGCAAGCCGTGGATAGATAGGTGGTAGGTGGGTTTAGGCACATCTTCATATTTCTGCATGCCAATGCCATTTTTATGGCTTGTAAATTCATACAATTGTCCCTTAAGCCTTCACGTGAAGTTTCATGGCAAGACGACTCGTTTTCTATTTTTCACCATTTTTGAAACTTTTTGTGGTTCGAGATTTTTTAAAATTTTTTTGGAAGAAGTTTTGGCCCCAAACTTGGTAGACGTGACCCTTATATTTTTGTTGGTATGTACAAAAAAATTGATCTAAAAACTCGAAGTGTACAAGATTTTGTGACCATTTGAAAAGTGTGTCCCCATTTCAAACACTTTAATGGCTACAGGCAGCAAACCTGTAAAATCTGAAATGCTCTTTAAGGGGGTGTGAGTTCTCAAGGTTTGATGAGGGATAGGGGACCAATATAAGGGCCAAGTACCAGCCATCGCACATCATATGCGCACACCCCCTCGGCCCCTCCGATCGTCAGAACCCCAATGCCGCTGGTTAGGTTCTCCGATGATGCTCCGACAATGGTGCCCCGACGAAGAAAAATGCGGCACCAGCACATGTCCAAGCCCAGCATGTGCTTTCGCAACCCTCGGTCTGGTCTGATCTTAGACTGGGAATGAACTCCATATGCTTAGACTAGGAATGAACTCTGTATGCCTAAGTCAACCCATGAAACAAGCGTGTGGGCGCTCAGCTGGCCAGAGGGTAGGGATGCGCAAGTCGGGGATCAATCGGGTCCCCCTCTATGTGTTGCCGATCCTACTGTCGCAAAGCTCGATCCGATCCGATCTTAGACTGGGAATGATCTCCGTATGCCTAAGCCAACCGACGAAACGAGCGAGTGGGTGGGCGGACGGGCACTACGTCGGCCAAAGAGATGAGATGCGCAAGTCGTGGATCGATAGGGTGGTAGGTGGGTTTAGGCACATCTTAATAGTTCTGTTTGCCAATGCCATTTTTATGGCTTGTAAATTCATACAATGGTCCCTTAAGCCTTCACGTGAAGTTTCATGGCAAGACGACTCGTTTTCTATTTTTCACTATTTTTGAAACTTTTTATGGTTCGGGATTTTTTAAAATTTATTTGGAAGGAGTTTTGGCCCCAAACCTGGAAGACGCGATCCTTATACTTTTGTTGGCATGCACAAAAAAATTGATCTAAAAACTCGAAGTGTACAAGATTTTGTGACCATTTGAAAAAAGTGTCCCCATTTCAAACACTTTAATGGCTACTGGCATCAAACCTGGAAAATCTCAAATGCTCTTTAAGGGGGTGTGATTTCTCAAGGTTTGATGAGGGATAGGGGGCCAATATAAGGGCCAAGTACCAGTACCCATCGCACATCATGTGCGCACACCCCCCCGGCCCCTCCGATCACCGGAACCAAAATGTCACTGGTCAGGTTCTCCGACAATGCTCCGACGATGGTGCCCCAACGAAGAAAAATATGGCACCATCGTAAGCCCAAGCCCAGCATGTGCTGCCGCAACCCTCGGTCTGGTCTGTTCTTGACTGGGAATGAACTCCGTATGCTTAGACTAGGAATGAACTCCGTATGCTTAGACTAGGAATGAACTCCGTATGCTTAGACTGGGAATGAACTCCGTATTCCTAAGTCAACCCAAGAAATGAGTGAGTGGCCACTCAACCGGGCAGAAGGGCGGGATGCGTAAGCCAGGGATCTGGATGCTACCAATCCTGCTGCTGCAACCCTCGGTCTGGTCCGATCTTAAACTAGGAATGAACTTTGTATGCCTAAGCCAACCGACGAAATGAGAGGGCGGGTGGGTGGGCGGGCGGGCACTACGCCGGCCTGAGAGACTAGATGTGCAAGCCGTGGATCGATAGGATGGTAGGTGGGTTTAGGCACATCTTCATATTTCTACGTGCCAATGCCATTTTATGGCTTGTAAATTCATACAATGGTCCCTTAAGCCTTCACGTGAAGTTTCATGGCAAGACAACTCGTTTTTTATTTTTCACGATTTTTGAAACTTTTTACGGTTCGGGATTTTTTAAAATTTTTTCGGATGGAGTTTTGGCCCCAAACATCGTAGACGTGATCCTTTGAAAAAAGATTTTGTGACCATTTGAAAAAAGATTTTGTGACCAATTGAAAAAAGTGTCCCTATTTCAGACACTTTAATGGCTACTGGCAGCAAACCTGTAAAATCTCAAACGCTCTTTAAGGGGGCGTGAGTTCTCGAGGTTTGCTAAGGGATAGGGGGCCAATATGAGCACCAAGTACCAGCACCCATCATGCATCATGTACGCACACCCCCCCGACCTCCCTGATCGTCGGAACCCCAATACCCCAGTCAGGTTCTCTAGCGATGCTCCAACGATGGTGCCTCGACGAAGAAAAATGCGGCACCAGCACATGCCCGAGCCCAGCATGTGCTGCTGCAACCCTCGGTCCAGTCCGATCTTAGACAAGGAATGAACTCCGTATGCTTAGACTGGGAATGAACTCCATATGCCTCAGTCAACCCATGAAACGAGCGTGCAGGTGCTCTGCCGGCTAGAGGGGCAGGATGCGCAAGCCTGGGATCGGTCGGGTCCCCCTCTGCGTGCTGTTGATCCTGCTGCCACAACCCTCAGTTTGGTACAATCTTAGACTGGGAATGAACTCTGTATGCCTAAGCCAACTGACGAAACGAGCAGGCGGGCACTACGTCGCCCAGAGAGACAGGATGCGCAAGTCGTGTATCGATAGGGTGGTAGGTGGGTTTAGGCACATCTTCATATTTCCCCATGCCAATGCCATTTTTATGGCTTGTAAATTCATACAATGGTCCCTTAAGCCTTCACGTGAAGTTTCATGGCAAGACGACTCGTTTTTTATTTTTCATGATTTTTGAAACTTTTTACGGTTCGAGATTTTTTAAACTTTTTTCGAAAGGATTTTTGGCCCCAAACTTGGTAGACATGATCCTTGCATTTTTATTGGCATGCACAAAAAAATTTAGCTAAAAACTCGAAGTGTACAAGATTTTGTGACCATTTGAAAAAAGTTTCCCCATTTCAGACACTTTAATGGCTACTGGCAGCAAACCTGTAAAATCTCAAATGCTCTTTAAGGGGGTGTGAGTTCTTGAGGTTTGATGAGAGATAGGGGGCCAATATAAGGGCCAAGTACCAGCACATGCCCGAGCCCAACATTTGCTACCGTAACCCTCGGTCCAGTCCGATCTTAGACTGGGAATAAACTCCGTATGCCTAAGTCAACCCATGAAATGAACGTGCGGGCGCTCAGCCGACCAGAGCGACAGGATGCGCAAGCTAGGGATCGGTCGGGTCCCCCTTAGTGTGCTGCCGATCCTACGGTCGCAACCCTCGATCCGGTCCGATCTGAGACTGGGAATGAACTCTGTATGCCTAAGCCAACCGACGAAACGAGCAGGCGGGCGGGCGGTCGGGCACTACGTCGGCCAAAGAGAGGGGATTCGCAAGCTGTGGATCGATAGGGTGGTAGGTTGGTTTAGGCACATCTTCATATTTTTGCAAGCCAATACCATTTTTATGGCTTGTAAATTCATACAATGGTCCCTTAAGCCATCTCGTGAAGTTTCATGGCAAGGTGACTCGTTTTCTATTTTTCACGATTTTTGAATCTTCTTACGGTTCGGGATTTTTTAAAATTTTTTCGGAAGCAGTTCTGGCCACAAACTTGGTAGATGTGATCCTTTTATTTTTGTTGGCATGCACAAAAAAATTCGGCTAAAAACACGAAGTGTACAAGATTTTGTGACCATTTGAAAAGTTGTCCCCATTCCAGACACTTTAATGGCTATCGGTAGCAAACCTGTAAAATCTCAAACGCTCTTTCAGGGGGTGTGAGTTCTCGAGGTTTGATGAGGGATAGGGGGCCAATATAAGGGCCAAGTACCAGCACCCATCGCACATCGTGTGCACACACCCCCCGGCCCCCCCGATTGCCGGAACCCCAATGTCGCCGGTCAGGTCCTCCGACGATGCTCTAGCGATGGTGCCCCGACGAGGAAAAATGTGGCACCAGCACATGCCTGAGCCCAGCATGTGCTGCCGCAACCCTCGGTCCGGTCCGATCTTAGACTGGGAATGAACTCTGTATGCTTAGACTGAGAATGAACTCCGTATGCCTAAGTGAACCCACGAAACGAGCGTGCGGGCACTCAGTCGGCCAGAGGGACGGGATGCGCAAGTCAAGGATCGACCATGTCCCTCTCTGTGTGCTGCCGATCCTACTGCTGCAACACTCGATCCGGTCTGATCTTAGACTGGGAATGAACTCCGTATGCCTAAGCCAACCGACAAATGATGGGGTGGGCGGGCGGGCACTATGCCGACCAGAGAGACGGGATGCACAAGCCGTGAATCGATAAGGTGGTAGGTGGGTTTAGGCACATCTTCATATTTCTACATGCCGATGCCATTTTCATGGCTTGTAAATTCATATAATGGTCCCTTAAGCCTTCACGTGAAGTTTCATGGCAAGATGACCCGTTTTCTATTTTTTACGATTTTTGAAATGTTTTGTGGTTCGGGATTTTTTAAAATTTTTTCCAATGGATTTTTGGCCCCAAACATGGTAGACGTGATCCTTGTATTTTTGTTGGCATGCACAAAAAAATTTAGCTAAAAACTCGAAGTGTACAAGATTTTGTGACCATTTGAAAAAAGTGTCCCCATTTCAGACACTTTAATAGCTACTGGCAGCAAACCTGTAAAATCTCAAATGTTCTTTAAGGGGGTGTGAGTTCTTGAGGTTTGATGAGGGATAAGGGGCCAATATAAGGGCCAAGTACCAGCACCCATCGCACATCATGTGCCACACCCCCCCGCCCCCCGATCGCCGGAACCCCAATGCCAGCTGCCAGGTTCTCCAGCGATGCTCCGACGATGGTGCTCCAGTGAAGAAAAATACGGCACCAGCACATGCCCGAGCCCAGCTTGTGCTGTCGAAACCCTCGGTCTGGACCAATCTTCGATTAGGAATGAACTCCATATGTTTAGACTGGGAATGAACTCCGTATGCCTAAGTCAACCAACAAAACGAGCGTGCGTGTGCTCAGTCTGCCAGAGGGGCGGGATGCGCAAGCCGGGGATCGACCGGGTCCCCCTCTGCGTGCTGCCGATCCTGCTGCCACAACCCTCAGTCTGGTCCGATCTTAGACTGGGAATGAACTCCATATACCTAAGCCAACTGACGAAACGAGCGGACGGGCGGGCACTACGCCGGCCAGAGAGACGAGATGCATAAGCCGTGGATCGAGAGCGTGGTAGGTGGGTTTGGGCACATCTTCATATTTCTGCATGCCAATGCCATTTTTATGGCTTGTAAGTTCATACAATGGCCCCTGAAGCCTTCACGTGAAGTTTCATGGCAAGATGACTCGTTTTCTATTTTTCATGATTTTTGAAACTTTTTGTGGTTCGGGATTTTTTAAAATTTTTTCGGAAGGATTTTTGGCCCCAAACTTGGTAGACGTGATCCTTGTTATTTTGTTGGCATGCACAAATAAATTCAGCTAAAAACTCGAAGTGTACAAGATTTTGTGACCATTTGAAAAAAGTGTCCCCATTTCAGACACTTTAGTGGCTACTGGCAGCAAACCTGTAAAATCTCAAAAGCTCTTTAAGGGGGTGTGAGTTCTCGAGGTTTGATGAGGGATAGGGGCCAATATAAGGGCCAAGTACCACATGTACGCACACCCCCCGACCCCCCCGATCGCTGAAACCCCAATGCCGCCAGCAGGTTCTCCGGCGATGCTCCGACGATGGTGCCCTAGCGAAGAAAAATGCGGCACCATCACAAGCCCGAGCCCAGCATGTGCTGCTGTAACCCTCGGTCCGATCTGATCTTGACTGGGAATGAATACCGTACGCTTAGACTAGGAATGAACTTTGTATGCCTAAGTCAACCCACGAAACGAGCGTACGGGCGCTCAGTAAGCCAGAGGGGCGCGATGCGCAAGCTGGGGATCGGTCGGGACCCCCTCTGCGTGCTGTTAATCGCACTGCCCCAACCATCGGTCTGGTCTGATCTTAGACTGGGAATGAACTCCGTATGCTTAAGCCAACCGGCGAAACGAGCGTGAGGGCGGGCGGGCGGGCACTACGCCGGCCAGAGAGACAGGATGCGCAAGCTGTGGATCGATAGGGTGATAGGTGGGTTTAGGCACATCTTCATATTTCTGCGTGCCAATGCCATTTTTATGGCTTGCAAATTCATACAATGGTCCCTTAAGCCTTCACGTAAAGTTTCACGGCAAGACGACTCGTTTTCTATTTTTCATGATTTTTGAAAATTTTTGTGATTTGGGATTTTTTAAAATTATTTCAGAATTATTTTTGGCTCCAAACTTGGTAGACGTGATCCTTGTATTTTTCTTGGCATGCTCAAAAAAATTTAGCTAAAAACTCGAAGTGTACAAGATTTTGTGACCATTTGAAAAAAATGTCCCCATTTCAGACACTTTAATGGCTACTGGCAGCAAACTTGTAAAATCTCAAATTCTCTTTAAGGGGGTGTGAGTTCTCAAGGTTTGATGAGGGATAGGGGGCCAATATAAGGGCCAAGTACCAGCACCCATCGCACATCAGGTGCGTACACCCCCTAGCCCCCCGATCCCCGGAACCCCAATGCCGCCGGTCAAGTTCTCCGACGATGGTACCCCGACGAAGAAAAATGCGGCACCAGCACATGCTCAAGCCCAGCATGTGCTACCGCAACCCTCGGTCCGGTCCGATCTTAGACTGGGAATGAACTCCGTATGCTTAGACTGGGAATGAACTCTGTATGCCTAAGTCAACCCACGAAACAAGCGTGCGGGTGCTCAACCGGCTAGAGGGGCGGGATGCGTAAGCTGAGGATCGGTCGGGTCCCCTTCTATGTGCTGCCTATCCTACTACTGCAACCCTCAATCCGGTCCAATCTTAGACTGGGAATGAACTCCGTATGCCTAAGCCAATCAACGAAACAGCGGGCGGGCGGGCGGGCACTACGCCGGCCAGAGAGACGGGATAAGCAAGCCGTGGATCGATAGGGTGGTAGGTGGGTTTAGGCACATCTTTATATTTCTGTGTGCCAATGCCATTTTTATGGCTTGTAAATTCATACCATGGTCCCTTAGGCCTTTACGTGAAGTTTTGTGGCAGGACAACTCGTTTTCTATTTTTCACAATTTTTGAAACTTTTTACGGTTTGGGATTTTTTTAAATTTTTTCGAAAGGAGTTTTGGCCCCCAACTTGGTAGATGTCATCCTTGTATTTTTGTTGGCATGCACAAAAAGATTCAGCAAAAAATTCAAAGTGTACAAGATTTTGTGACCATTGGAAAAAGGTGTCCCCATTTCAGACACTTTAATGGCTACCGGTCAGGTTCTCCGATGATGCTCCGGCGATGGTTCCCCGACAAAGAAAAATGTGGCACGAGCACATGCCCGAGCCCAGCATGTGCTATCGCAACCCTCGGTCTGGTTCGATCTGAGACTGGGAATGAACTCTGTATGGTTAGATTGGGAATGAACTCCGTATGCCTAAGTCAACCCACGAAACGAGCGTGCGGGCGCTCAGTCGGCCAGAGGGGCGGGATGCGCAAGCCGAGGATTGGCTTGGTCCCCCTCTGCATGCTATCGATCCTGCTACTACAACCCTCAATCTGGTCTAATCTTACACTGCGAATGAACTCTGTATGCCTAAGCCAATCGATGAAACGTGCGGGCAGGCGGGCGGGAGGGCACTACGTCGGCCAGAGAGACGGGATGCGCAAGCTGTGGATCCATAGGGAGGTAGGTGGGTTTAGGCATATCTTCATATTTCTGCATGCCAATGCCATTTTTATGGCTTGTAAATTCATACAGTGGTCCCTTAAGCCTTCACGTGAAGTTTCATGCCTGAGCCTAGCATGTGCTGCCGCAACCCTCGGTCCGATCCGATCTTAGACTGGGAATGAACTCTGTATGGTTAGACTGGGAATGAACTCCGTATGCCTAAGTCAAACCATAAAACGAACGTGCGGGCGCTCAGCCAGCCAGAGGGGCAGGATGCGCAAGTCGGGGATCAGTCGGGTCCCCCTCTACGTGCTGCCAATCCTGTTGTTGCAACCCTTGGTCTAATCTGATCTTAGACTGGGAATGTACTCCGTATGCCTAAGCCAATTGATGAAACGAGCGGTTGGGCGGGCACTACGCCGGCCAGAGAGACAGGATGCGCAAGCCGTGGATCGATAGGGTGGTAAGTGGGTTTAGGCACATCTTCATATTTCTATGTGCCAATGCCATTTTTACGGCTTGTAAATTCATACAATGGTCCCATAAGCCTTCACGTAAAGTTTCATGGCAAGATGACTCGTTTTCTATTTTTCATAATTTTTCAAACTTTTTACGGTTCAGGATTTTTTAAAATTTTTACGGAAGGAGTTTTGGCCCCAAACTTGGTAGACGTCATACTTGTATTTTTATTGGCATGCACAAAAAAATTCAGCTAAAAGCTCGAAGTGTACAAGATTTTGTGACCATTTGAAAAAACTGTCCCCATTTCAGACACTTTAATGGCTACTGACAGCAAACCTATAAAATCTCAAATGCTCTTTAAAGGGGTTGAGTTCTCAAGGTTTGATGAGGGATAGGGGCCAATATAAGGGCCAAGTACCAGCACCCTTCGCACATCATATGCGCACACCCCCCCGGCCCCCCCGATCGACGAAACCCCAATGCCGCCGATCAGGTTCTCCGGCGATGCTCCGACGATGGTGCTCCGGTGAAGAAAAATGTGGCACCAGCACATGCCCGACCCAGCATGTGCTGCCGTATCCCTTGGTCCTATCCGATCTTAGACTGGGAATGAACTCCGTATGCTTAGACTGGTAATGAACTCCGTATACCTAAGTCAACCCACGAAATGAACGTGCAAGCGCTCAACCGGCCAGAGGGGCGGGATGTGCAAGTCGGGGATCGGCCGGGTCCCCCTCTGTGTGCTGTCGATCCTGCTGCCACAACCCTCGGTCTGGTCTGATCTTAGATTGGGAATAAACTCCGTATGCCTAAGCCAACCGACGAAACGAGCGGGCGGGCGGGCACTACGCCGGCCAGAGAGACTGGATGCGCAAGCCGTGGATCGATAGGGTGGTAAGTGGGTTTACGCACATCTTCATATTTCTACATGCCAATGCCATTTTTATGGCTTGTAAATTCATACAATGGTCCCTTAAACCTTCACGTGAAGTTTCATGGCAAGATGACTAATTTTCTATTTTGGATCCAAACTTGGTAGACGTGATCCTTTTATTTTTTTTGGCATGCATAAAACAATTCAGCTAAAAACTTGAAGTGTACAAGATTGTGTGACCATTTGAAAAAAGTGTCCCCATTTCAGACACTTTAATGGCTACTGGCAGTAAACCTGTAAAATCTTAAAAGCTATTTAAGGGGGTGTGAGTTCTTGAGATTTGATGAGGGATAGGGGGCCAATATAAGGGCCAGGTACCAGCACCCATCGCACATCATGTGTGCACACCCCCCCGGCCCCCCTGATCGATGGAACCCCAATACCACCGGTCAGGTTCTCCTGCGATGCTCCGGCAATGGTGGCCCGACGAAGAAAAATACGGGCGTTCAATCGGGTAGAGAGGGGGATGCAAAAGCTGAGGATCGGTCGGGTCCCCCTCTGCATGCTACTGATCCTGCTGCTGCAACCCTTAGTCCGATCCAATCTTACACTGGGAATGAACTCCGTATGCCTAAGCCAACCGATGAAACGAACGGGCGGGCAGGCGCTATACCGGCCAGAGAGACGGGATGCGCAAGCCGTGGATCAATAGGGTGGTAGGTGGGTTTAGGCACATCTTCTTATTTCTGCATGCCAATGCCATTTTTATGGCTTGTAAATTCATACAATGGTCCCTTAAGCCTTCATGTGAAGTTTCATGGAAAGACGACTCATTTTCTATTTTTCATGATTTTCAAAACTTTTTACAGTTTAGGATTTTTTTAAATTTTTTCGGAAGGATTTTTGGCCCCAAACTTGGTAGACGTGATGCTCGTATTTTTGTTGGCATGCACAAAAAAATTCAGCTAAAAACTCGAAGTGTACAAGATTTTGTGACCATTTGAAAAAAGTGTCCCCATTTCAGACACTTTAATGGCTTCTGGCAGCAAACCTGTAAAATCTCAAATGCTCTTTAAGGGGGAGTGAGTTCTCGAGGTTTGATGAGGGATAGGGGGCCAATATATGGGCCAAGCACCAGCACCCACTGCACAGCTTGTGTGCTCACCCCCCGGCCCCCCCGATCGTCGGAACCCCAATGCGGCCGGTAAAGTTCTCCGACGACGCTCCGACGATGGTGCCCCGATGAAGAAAAATACGGCACCAGCACATGCCCGAGCCCAACATGTGCTACCGCAACCCTCGTCCGGTCTGATCTTAGACTGGGAATGAACTCTGTATGCTTAGACTAGGAATGAACTCCGTATGCCTAAGTCAACCCACGAAACGAGCGTACGGGTGCTCAGCCGGCCAGAGGGGCGGGATGCACAAGCCGGGGATGGACTGGGTCCCCCTCTTTGTACTGCCCATCCTGCAGCCATAACCCTCAATATGGTCCGATCTTAGACTGGGAATGAACTCCGTATGCCTAAGCCAACTGACAAAACGAGCGGGCGGTCGGGTGGGCACTACGCCAGCCAGAGAGACGGGATGCGCAAGCCGTGGATCGATAGGGTGGTAGGTGGGTTTGGGCAAATCCTCATATTTCCACATGCCAATGCCATTTTTATGGCTTGTAAATTCATACAAGGGTCCCTTAAGACTTCACGTGAAGTTTCATGGCAAGACGACTCGTTTTCTATTTTTCATGATTTTTGAAACTTTTTAGGGTTCGAGATTTTTTAAATTTTTTTTGGAAGGATTTTTGGTCCCAAACTTGGTAGACGTGATCCTTGTATTTTTTTTGGTATGCATAAAAAAATTCAGCTAAAAACTCAAAGTGTACAAGATTTTGTGACCATTTGAAAAAAGTGTCCCCATTTTAGACACATTAATGGCTACTGGCAGCAAACCTGTAAAATCTCAAATGCTCATTAAGGGGGTGTGAGTTCTCGAGGTTTGATGAGGGATAGGGGGCCAATATAAGGGCCAAGTATCAGCACCCATCGCACATCGTGTGCGCACAGCCCCCCGACCCCTCCGATCGTCGGAACCCCAATGCTGTCGGTCAGGTTCTCTGGCGATGGTGCACCAGTGAAGAAAAATGCGACACCAGCACATGCCCAAGCCCAGCATGTACTGCCCCAACCCTCGGTCCGGTCTGATCTTAGACTGGGAATGAACTCCATATGCTTGGACTAAGAATTAACTCCGTATGCCTAAGTCAACCCACGGAACAAGCATGCGGGCGCTCAACCGGCCAGAGGGGCGGGATACGCAAGCTAGGGATCGATCGGGTCCCCCTCTGTGTGCTGCCGATCTTGCTGTCACAACCCTCAGTCCGATCTGATCTTAGACTGGGAATGAACTCCGTATGCCTAAGCCAACCGACGAAACGAGTGGGCGGGCGGGCACTACGCCGGCCAGAGAGAAGGGATGCGCAAGTCATGGATCGATAGGGTGGTAGGTGGGTTTAGGCACATCTTCATATTTCGGAAGGAGTTTTGGCCCCAAACTTGGTAGACATGATCCTTGTATTTTTATTGCCATGCACAAAATAAATCAACTAAAAACTCGAAGTGTACAAAATCTTGTGACCATTTGAAAAAAGTGTCCCCATTTCAGACACTTTAATGGCTACTGGCAGCAAACCTGTAAAATCTCAATTGCTCTTTAAGGGGGTGTGAGTTCTCAAGGTTGATGAGGGATAGGCGGCCAATATAAGGGCCAATACCAGCACCCATCGCAAATCATGTGCGCACACCCCCCGGCCCCCCCGATCACGAGATCCCTAACGCCGCCGGTCAGGTTCTCCGGTGATGCTCCGACGATGGTGCCCCGACGAAGAAAAATGCCACACCAGCACATGCCCGAGCCCAGCATGTGCTGTCGCAACCCTCGGTCCGGTCCGATCTTAGACTGGGAATGAACTCTGTATGCTTAAACTAGGAATGAACTCCGTATGCCTAAGTCAACCCATGAAACGAGTGTGTGGGTGCTCAGCTGGCCAGAGGGGCGGGATGCGCAAGCCGAGGATCAGTCGGGTCCCCCTCTGTGTGCTGCCAATCTTGTTGCCACAACCCTCGGTCCGGTCTGATCTTAGACTGGGAATGAACTTCGTATGCCTAAGCCGATCGACGAAACGAGCGGACGGGCGGGCACTACGTAGGCCGGAGAGACGGGATGCGCAAGCCGTGGATGGATAGGGTGGTAGGTGGGTTTAGGCACATCTTCATATTTGTACATGCCAATGCCATTTTTATGGGTTGTAAATTCATACAATGGTCCCTTAAGCCTTCACGTGAAGTTTCATGGCAAGACGACTCATTTTCTATTTTTCATGATTTTTGAAACTTTTTGCGGTTTGAGATTTTTTCAAATTTTTTTGGAAGGTTTTCGGCCCCAAGCTTGGTAGACATGATCCTTGTATTTTTTTTGGCATGCACAAAAAAATTCAGCTAAAAACTCGAAGTGTACGAGATTTTGTGACCATTTGAATAAAGTGTCCCCATTTCAGATACTTTAATGGCTACTGGCAGCAAACCTGTAAAATCTCAAATGCTCTTTAAGGGGTGTAAGTTCTCGAGGTTTGATGAGGGATAGGGGCCCAATATAAGGGCTAAGTACCAGCACCCATCACACATCATGTGCGCACACCCCCCGGCCCCCCTGATCGTCGGAACCCCAATACCGTCGATTAGGTTCTCAGGCGATGCTCCGGCGATGGTGCCCCGATGAAGAAATATGCGGCACCAGCACATGCCCAAGCCCAGCATGTGCTGCCACAACCCTCGGTCCGATCCGATCTTAGACTGGAAATGAACTCGGTATGCTTAAGTCAACCCACGAAACAAGCGTGCGGGCGCTCAGCCAGCCAAAGGGGCGAGATACGCAAGCCGGGGATCGGCTGAGACCCCCTCTGCGCACTGCCGATCCTGTTAACGCAACCCTCAGTCTGGTCCTATCTAAGACTGGGAATGAACTCCGTATGCCTAAGCCGAACGGTGAAACGAGTGGGCGGGCGGGCAGTACGCCGGCCAGAGAGTCGAGATGCGCAAGCTGTGGATCGATAAGGTGGTAGGTGGGTTTAGGCACATCTTCATATTTCTACGTGCCAATGCCATTTTTATGTCTTGTAAATTCATAGAATGGTCGCTTAAGCCTTCACGTGAAGTTTCATGGCAAGACAACTCGTTTTTTATTTTTCATGATTTTTGAAATATTTTACGGTTCGAGATTTTTTGAAATTTTTTCGGAAGCAGTTTTGGCCCCAATCTTAGTAGATGTGATCCTTGTATTTTTATTGGCATGCACCAAAAAAATCAGCTAAAAACTCGAAGTGTACAAGATTTTGTGACCATTTGAAAAAAATGTCCCCATTTTAAACATTTTAATGGCTACTGGCAGCAAACCTATAAAATCTCAAATGCTCTTTAAGGGGGTGTGACTTCTCAAGGTTCGATGAGGGATAGGGGGCCAATATAAGGGCCAAGTACCGGCACCCATCGCATATCATGTGCGCACACCCCCACGGCCCTCCGATCGCCAGAACCCCAATGCCGCCGGTCAGGTTTTCCGACGATGCTCCGACGATGGTGCCCTGACGAAGAAAAATACGACACCAGCACATGCCCGAGCCTACCATGTGGTACCGTAACCCTTGGTCCGGTCTGATCTTTGACTGGGAATGAACTCCGTATGCTTGGACTAGGAATGAACTCTGTATGCCTAAGTCAACCCATGAAACGAGTGTGCGGGCGTTCAGCTGGCCAGAGGGGCGGGATGCGTAAGCCGAGGATCGGCCGGGTCTACCTTTACGTGCTACCGATCCTGCTACTGTAACCCTCAATCCAGTCTGATCTTAGACTGGGAATGAACTCCGTATGCCTAAGCCAACCGATGAAACGAGCGGGCGGGTGGGCGGGCACTACGTCGGCCAGAGAGACGGGATGCGCAAGCCGTGGATCGATAGGGTGGTAGGTGGGTTTAGGCACATCTTCATATTTCTACATGCCAATGCCATTTTTCTGGCTTGTTAATTCAAACAATGGTCCCTTAAGCCTTCACGTGAAGTTTGATGGCAAGACGACTCGTTTTCTATTTTTTATGATTTTCAAAACTTTTTACGGTTTAGGATTTTTTAACAGTTTTTTGGAAGGAGTTATGGCCCCAAACTTGGTAGACATGATATTTTTATTTTTGTTGGCATGCACAAAAAAATTCAGCTAAAAACTCGAAGTGTACAAGATTTTGTGATCATTTGAAAAAAGTGTCTCAATTTTAGACACCTTAATGGCTACTGGCAGCAAACCTGTAAAATCTCAAATGCTCTTTAAGGGGGTGTGAGTTCTTGAGGTTTGATGAGGTATAGGGGGCCAATATAAGGGCCAAGTACCAACACCCATCGCACATCATGTGCGCCCACCCCCCCGACCCCCCGATCGTCGAAACCCCAATGCCGTCGGTCAGGTTCTCTGGTGATGGTGCCCCGGTGAAGAAAAATGTGGCACCGACACATGCCCGATTCCAGCATGTGCCATCGTAACCCTCGGTCCAGTCCGATCTTAGACTGGGAATGAACTCTGTATGCTTAGACTGGGAATGAACTCCGTATGCCTAAGTCAACCCACGAAAGAAGCGTGCGGGCGTTCAGCCGGCCAGAGGGGTGGGATGTGTAAGCCGAGGATCAACTGGGTCCCCCTCTGCGTGCTGTCGATCCTGCTGCCGTAACCCTCAGTCTGGTCTGATCTTAGACTGGGAATGAACTCCGTATGCCTAAGCCAACCGATGAAACGAGCGGATAGGCGAGCACTATGTCGGCTGAGAGACGGGATGCGCAAGCCGAGGATCGATAGGGTGGTAGGTGGGTTTAGGCACATCTTTATATTTCTATGTACCAATGCCATTTTTATGGCTTGTAAATTCATACACTGACCCCTTAAGCCTTCACGTGAAGTTTCATGGCAAGACGACTCGTTTTCTATTTTTCATGATTTTTGAAACTTTTTACGGTTCGAGATTTTTTAAAATTTTTTCGAAAGGTGTTTTGGCCCCAAACTTGGTAGACGTGCACAAAAACTCGAAGTGTACAAGATTTTTGTTGGCATGCACAAAAAAATTCAGCCAAAAACTCGAAGTGTACAAGATTTTGTGATCATTTGAAAAAAGTGTCCCCATTTCAAACACTTTAATAACTACTGGCAGCAAATCTGTAAAATCTCAAATGCTCTTTAAGGGGGTGTGAGTTCTCGAGGTTTGATGAGGGATAGGAGGCCAAT
This sequence comes from Durio zibethinus, assembly GCF_047325235.1. Lineage (NCBI taxonomy): Eukaryota > Viridiplantae > Streptophyta > Magnoliopsida > Malvales > Malvaceae > Durio > Durio zibethinus. The sequence goes on from NC_143177.1 coordinate 14,601,754, forward strand.
ATAAGGGCCAAGTACCAGCAGCCATCGCACATCATGTGCGCACACCCCCCGGCCCCCCCGATCATCGGAACCCCAGGTTCTCCGACGATAGTTCCCCGACGAAGAAAAATATGGCACCAGCACATGCCTGAGCCCAGCATGTGCTGCCGCAACCCTCAGTCTGGTTCGATCATAGACTGGGAATGAACTCTGTATGCCTAGACTAGGAATGAACTCCGTATGCCTAAGTCAACCCACAAAAGGAGCTTGCGGGCGCTCAACCGGCCAGAGGGGCGAGATACGCATGTCGGGGATCGGCCGGGTCACCCTCTGCGTGCTGCCGATCCTGCTGCCGTAACCCTCATTCTAGTCTGATCTTAAAATGTGAATGAATTTCGTATGCCTAAGCCAACCGACGAAACAAGCGGCCGGGCGGGCAGGCCGGCACTACGCCGGCCAGAGATGCGGGATGCGCAAGCCATGGATCGATAGGGTGGTAGGTGGGTTTAGGCAAATCTTCATATTTCTACGTGCCAATGCCATTTTTATTCCTTGAAAATTCATACAATGGTCCCTTAAGCCTTCACGTGAAGTTTCATGGCAAGATGACTCATTTTCTATTTTTTAGGATTTTTGAAACTTTTTACAGTTCGAGATTTTTTAAAATTTTTTCACAATGAGTTTCAGCCCAAAACTTGGTAGTCGTGATTCTCAAATTTTTTTTGGCATGCATAAAAAAATTCAGCTAAAAACTCAAAGCGTACAAGATTTTGTGACCATTTGAAAAAAGTGTCCCCATTTTAGATACTTTAATGGCTACTGGCAGCAAACCTGTAAAATCTCAAATGCTCTTTAAGGGGGTGTGAGTTCTCGAGGTTCGATGAGGGATAGGGGGCCAATATAAGGGCCAAGTACCAGTACCCATTGCACATCAAGTGTGCACACCCCCCCGGCCCCCCGATCGTCGGAAACCCAATGTCGTCGGTCAGGTTCTCCGGCGATGCTCCGGTGATGGTGCCCCGATGAAGAAAAATGCGGCACCAGCACATGCCCGAGCCAAGCATGTGCTGGCGCAACCCTCGGTCTGGTCCGATCTTACACTGAGAATGAACTTCGTATGCTTAGACTGGGAATGAACTTCGTATGCCTAAGTCAACCCACAAAACAAACGTGCGGGTGCTCAGCCGACTAAAGGGGCAGGATGCGCAAGCCGGGGATCGACCAGGTCCCCCTCTGCGTGCTGCCAATCCTGCTACTACAACCTTCAGTCCAATCCAATCTTAGACTGGGAATGAACTCCGTATTCCTAAGCCAACCGACGAAACGAGCGGACGGGGATCGGTCGGGTCCCCCTCTGCGTGATATCGATCCTGCTACCACAACCCTCGGTTTGGTTCGATCTTAGACTAAACTCCGTATGCTTAGACTGGGAATGAACTCCGTATGCCTAAGTCAACCAACGAAACGAGCGTGCTGGCACTCAGCCGGTCAGAGGGGTGGGATGTGTAAGTTGGGGATCAGCCGGGTCCCCCTCTACGTGCTGCCGATCCTGCTGCCACAACCCTCAGTCCGGTCTGATCTTAGACTGGGAATGAACTCCGTATGCCTAAGCCAGCCGATGAAATGAGTGGGTGGGCAGGCACTACGCGGGCCAGAGAGACGGGATTCACAAGCCGTGGATCAATAGGGTGGTAGGTGGGTTTAGGTACATCTTCATATTTCTGTGTGCCAATGCCATTTTTATGCCTTGTAAATTCATACAATGGTCCCTTAAGCCTTCACGTGAAGCTTCATGGCAAGACAACTCGTTTTCTATTTTTCACGATTTTTGAAACTTTTTCCAGTTCGAGATTTTTTAACATTTTTTCGAAAGGAGTTTTGGCCCCAAACTTTCGAAAGTGTACATGATTTTGTGACCATTTGAAAAAAGTGTCCCCGTTTCAGACACTTTAATGGCTACTGGCAGCAAACTTGTAAAATCTCAAATGCTCTTTAAGGGGGTGTGAGTTCTCGAGGTTTGATGAGGGATAGGGGGACAATATAAGGGCCAAGTACCAGCACCCATTGCGCATCATGTGCGCACAACCCCCGACCTCCCGATCGTCGGAACCCCAATGCCGTCGGTCAGGTTCTCCGACGATGGTGCCCTGGTGAAGAAAAATGTGACACCAGCACATGCTCGAGCCCAGCATGTGCTACCGTAACCCTCAGTCCAGTCCGATCTTAGACTGGGAATGAACTCCGTATGCCTAAGCCAACCGATGAAACGAGCTGGCGGACGGGCGAGCGGGCACTACGTCGGCCAGAGAGACGGGATGCGTAAGTCGTGGATCGATAGGGTGGTAGGTGGGTTTAGGCACATCTTCATATTTCTATGTGCCAATGCCATTTTTATGGCTTGTAAATTCATACAATTGTCCCTTAAGCCTTCACGTGAAGTTTCATGGCAAGACGACTTGTTTTCTATTTTTCACGATTTTTGAAACTTTTTGAGGTTTGGGATTTTTTAAAATTTTTTCAAAAGGAGTTTTGGCCCCAAATTTGGTAAACATGATCCTTGTATTTTTGTTGGCATGAACAAAAAAATTCAACAAAAACTCGAAGTGTACAAGATTTTGTGACCAATTGAAAAAAGTGTCCCCATTTTAGACACTTTAATTGCTACTGGCAGCAAGCCTATAAAATCTCAAATGCTTTTTAAGGGGGTGTGAGTTCTCATGGTTTGATGAGAGATAGGGGGCCAATATAAGGGTCAAGTACCAGCACCCATCACACATCATGTGCGCACACCCCCCGGCCCCCCCGATCGCCAGAACGCCAATGCCATTGGTCAGGTTCTCCGGTGATGGTGCCCCGGCGAAGAAAATTACGGCACCAGCACATGCTCGAGCCCAGCATGTGCTGCCGCAACCCTCGGTCAGGTTCAATCTTAGACTGCGAATGAACTTTGTATGCTTAGACTGGGAAGGAACTCCGTATGCCTAAGTCAACCCACGGAATGAGCGTGCGGGCGCTCAGTCGGCCAGAGGGGCAGGATGAACAAGCCGAGGATCGGTCGGGTCCCCCTCTACGTGCTGCCGATGCTACTACCGCAACCCTTGGTCTAGTTGGATCTTAGACTGGGAATGAGTTTTCGCCCCAAACTTGGTAGACATGATCCTTATTTTTTTGTTGGCATGCACAAAAAAAATTCAGCTAAAAACTCAAAGTGTACAAGATTTTGTGACCATTTGAAAAAACTGTCCCCATTTTAGAAACTTTAATGGCTACTGGCAGCAAACCTGTAAAATCTCAATTGCTCTTTAAGGGGGTGTGAGTTCTCGAGGTTTGATGAGGGATAGGGGGCCAATATAAGGGCCAAGTACCAGCACCCATCGCACATTATGTGCGCAAACCCCCCCCAGCCCCCCCGATCGCCGGAACCACAATGCCGCCGGTCAAGTTCTCCGGTGATGCTCTGGCGATGGTGCCCCGACGAAGAAAAATGTGGCACCAGCACATGCCCAAGCCCAGCATGTGATGCCGTAACCCTCGGTCCGGTCCGATCTTAGACTGGGAATGAACTCCATATGCTTAGACTGGGAATGAGCTCCGTATGCCTAAGCCACCCCATGAAACGGGCATGCGGGCACTCAGCCGGCCAAAGGGGCGGGCTGCACAAGCCAGGGATCGACCGAGTCCCCCTCTACGTGCTATCGATCCTGCTACCGTAATCCTTGGTCTGATCCAATCTTAGACTGGGAATGAACTCCGTATGCCCAAGCCAACCGATGAGACGAGCAGGCGGGCGGGTGGGCGGGCACTATGCCGGCCAGAGAGACGGGGATGCGCAAGTCGTGGATCGATAGGGTGGTAGGTGGGTTTAGGCACATCTTCATATTTCTACGTGCCAATGCTATTTTTATGGCTTGTAAATTCATACAGTGGTCCCTTCAGCCTTCACGTGAAGTTTCATGGCAAGACGACTCGTTTTCTATTTTTCATGATTTTTGAAACTTTTTGCAGTTCGAGATTTTTTAAAATTTTTTCAAAAGGAGTTTTGGCCCCAAACTTGCTAGACGTGACCCTTGTATTTTTTTTGGCATGCACAAAAAAATTCAGCTAAAAACTCAAAGTGTACAAGATTTTGTGACCATTTGAAAAAAGTGTCCCCATTTCAGAAACTTTAATGGCTACCGGCAGCAAACCTGTAAAATCTCAAATGCTCTTTAAGGGGGTGTGAGTTCTCGAGGTTTGATGAGGGATAAAGGGCCAATATAAGGGCCAAGTACCAGCACCCATCGCACATTATGTGCACACACCCCCCAGCCCCCCAATCGCCGGAACCACAATGCTGCCAGTCAAGTTCTCCGGCGATGCTCCGGCGATGGTGCCCCGACGAAGAAAAATGCGACCCCAGCACATGCCCAAGCCCAGCATGTGCTGCCGAAACCCTCGGTCTGGTTCGATGTTAGACTGGGAATGAACTCCGTATGCCTAAACCAACTGACGAAATGAGTGGGTGGGTGGGTGGGCGGGCACTACGCCGGCCAGAGAGACGGGATGCGCAAGCTGTGGATCGATAGGGTGGTAGGTGGGTTTAGGCACATCTTCATATTTCTACATGCCAATGCCATTTTTATGGCTTGTAAATTCATACAATGGTCCCTTAAGCCTTCACGTGAAGTTTCATGGCAAGACGACTCGTTTTCTATTTTTCACGATTTTTGAAACATTTTGCGGTTTGGGATTTTTTAAAGTTTTTTCGAAAAGAGTTTTGGCCCCAAACTTGGTAGACGTGATCCTTGTATTTTTTTGGCATGCACAAAAAAATTCAGCTAAAAACTCAAAGTGTACAAGATTTTGTGACCATTTGAAAAAAGTGTCCCCATTTTAGATGCTTTAATGGCTACTGGCAGCAAACCTGTAAATCTCAAATGCTCTTTAAGGAGGTGTGAGTTCTCGAGGTTTGATGAGAGATAGGGGGCCAACATAAGGTCCAAGTACCAGCACCCATCACACATCATGTGCGCACACCCCCCGGCCCCCCCGATCGCCGGAACCCCAATACCGTCGGTCAGGTTCTCCGACAATGCTCTGGCGATGGTGCCCTGACGAAGAAAAATGTGGCACCAGCACATGCCCGAGCCCAGCATGAGCTGTCATAACTCTCAGTCTGGTCTGATCTTAGACTGGGAATGAACTCTGTATGCCTAAGCCAACCGACGAAACGAGCGGGCGTGCGGGCGAGCGGGCACTACGCCGACCAGAGAGACAGGATGCACAAGCCGTGGATCGATAGGGTGGTAGGGGGTTTAGGCACAACTTCATATCTCTGCATGCCAATGCCATTTTTATGGTTTGTAAATTCATACAATGGTCCCTTAAGCCTTCACGTGAAGTTTCATGGCAAGACGACTCGTTTTCTATTTTTCATGATTTTTGAAACTTTTTACAGTTCGGTATTTTTTAAAATTTTTTTGATAAGAGTTTTGGCCCCAAACTTGGTAGACGTGATCCTTGTATTTTTCTTGGCATGCGCAAAATAAATTCAGCTAAAAACTCGAAGTGTACAAGATTTTGTGACCATTTGAAAAAAATGTCCCCATTTCAGACACTTTAATGGCTACTGGCAGCAAACCTATAAAATCTCAAATGCCCTTTAAGGGGGTGTGAGTTCTTGAGGTTTGATGAGGGATAGGGGGCCAATATATGGGCCAAGTACCAGCATCCATCACACATCATGTGCGCACACCCACCTGGCCCCCCCGATCGTCGGAACCCCAATGCCGTCGGTAAGGTTCTCCGACGATGCTCCGGTGATGGTACCCCGGCGAAGAAAAATACGGCACCAGCACATGCCCGAGCCCAGTATTTGCTGTTGCAACCCTCGGTCCGATCTGATCTTAGACTGGCAATGAACTCCTTATGCTTAGACTGGGAATGAACTCCGTATGCCTAAGTCAACCCATGAAACGAGCGTGTGGGCGCTCAGCCGGCTAGAGGGGCGGGATGCGCAAGCTGAGGATCGACTGGGTCCCCCACTACGTACTGCCAATCCTGCTGCCACAACCCTCGGTCCGGTCTGCTCTTAGACTGGGAATGAACTCCGTATGCCTAAGCCAACCGACGAAACAAGCGGGCTGGCGGGCGGGCAGGCACTACATCAGCCAGAGAGACGGGATGCACACGCCGTGGATCGATAAGGTGGTAGGTGGGTTTAGGCACATCTTCATATTTCTGCATGCGAATGCCATTTTTATGGCTTGTAAATTCATACAATGGTCCCTTAAACCTTCACGTGAAGTTTCATGGCAAGACAACTCGGTTTCTATTTTTCATGATTTTTGAAACTTTTTACGGTTCGAGTTGTTTTAAAATTTTTTCGAAAGGATTTTTGGCCCCAAACTTGGTAGACATGATCCTTGTATTTTTTTTGGTATGCACAAAAAAATTCAGCTAAAAACTCGAAGTGTACAAGATTTTGTGACCATTTGAAAAAAGTATCCCCATTTTAGACACTTTAATGGCTACTGGCAGCAAACCTGTAAAATCTCAAATGCTCTTTAAGGGAGTGTGAGTTCTAGAGGTTTGATTAGGGATAGGAGGCCAATATAAGGCCCAAGTACCAGCACCCATCGCATATCATGTGCGCACACCCCTCGGCCCCCTCGATCGCTGGAATCCTAATGCCGCCGATCACGTTCTCCGGTGATGCTCCGACGATGGCGCCCCGGACAAGAAAAATACGACACCGACACATACCCGAGCCCAGCATGTGTTGCTGAAACCCTTGGTCCAGTTTGATCTTAGACTGGGAATGAACTCCGTATGCCTAAGTCAACCCACGAAATGAGCCTTTTTTAGCTGAATTTTTCAAAATTTTGTCGGAAGGAGTTTTGGAAAAAATTGTCCCCATTTCAGACACTTTAAAGGCTACTGGTAGCAAACCTGTAAAATCTCAAATGCCCTTTAAGGGGGTGTGAGTTTTCAAGGTTTGATCAGGGATAGGGGGGCAATATAAGGGCCAAGTACCAGCACCCATCGCATATCATTTGTGCACACACCTCCGGCCCCCCCGATCGTCGAAACCCCAATGCCGCCAGTCAGGTTCTCCGGCAATGCTCCGGCGATGGTGCCCCGATGAAGAAAAATGTGGCACCAGACATGCCCAAGCCCAGCATATGCTACCGCAACCCTTGGTCTGGTCCGATCTTAGACTGGGAATGAACTCTGTATGCTTAGACTGGGAATGAACTCCGTATGCCTAAGTCAACCCACGAAACGAGCGTGCGGGCGCTCAACCGGCCAGAGGGGCGGGATGCGCAAGCTGGGGATCGGTCGGGTCCCCCTCTGCGTGCTACCGATCCTATTACCACAACCCTCGATCTGGTCTGATCTTAGACTGGGAATGAACTCTGTATGCCTAAGCCAACTGACGAAACGAGTGATCGGGCGGGTGGGCGGGTGGGCGGGCACTACGTTGGCCAGAGAGACGGGATGCGCAAGCTGTGGATCGATAGGGTGGTAGGTGGGTTTAGGCACATATTCATATTTCTGCATGCCAATGCCTTTTTTATGGCTTGTAAATTCATACAATGGTCCCTTAAGCCATGACGTCAAGTTTCATGGCAAGACGACTCATTTTTTATTTTTCATGATTTTCAAAACTTTTTGCGGTTCGAGATTTTTTAAAATTTTTTCGGAAGGAGTTTTGGCCCTTAACTTGGTAGACACGATCCTTGTATTTTTGTTGGCATGCACTAAAAACTTCAGCTAAAATCTCGAAGTTTACAAGATTTTGTGACCATTTGAAAAAAGTGTCCCCATTTCAGACACTTTAATGGCTACTGGCAGCAAACCTATAAAATCTCAAATGCCCTTTAAGGGGGTGTGAGTTCTTGAGAGTTGATGAGGGATAGGGGGCCAATATATGGGCCAAGTACCAGCATCCATCATACATCATGTGCGCACACCACCCCTGGCCCCCCGATCGCCGGAACCCCAATGCCGCCGGTAAGGTTCTCCGACGATGCTCCGGTGATAGTGCCCCGACGAAGAAAAATATGGCACCAGCACATGCCCGAGCCCAGTATTTGCTATTGCAACCCTCAGTCCGATCCGATCTTAGACTGGCAATGAACTCCATATGCTTAGACTGGGAATGAACTCCGTATGCCCAAGTCAACCCATGAAACGAGCGTGCGGGCCCTCAGCCGGCTAGAGGGGCGGGATGCGCAAGCCGGGGATTGACTCGGTCCCCTCTACGTGCTGTCGATCCTGCTGCCACAATGCTCGGTCCAGTCAAATCTTAGACTTAGAATGAACTCCATATGCCTAAGCCAACCGACGAAACGAGCGGGCGGGCACTACGTTGGCCAGAGAGACGGGATGCGCAAGCCGTGGATCGATAAGGTGGTAGGTGGGTTTAGGCACATATTCATATTTCTGCATGCCAATGCCATTTTTATGGCTTGTAAATTCATACAATGGTCCCTTAAGCCTTCACGTGAAGTTTCATGGCAAGATGACTTGTTTTCTATTTTTCACGATTTTTGAAACTTTTTGCGGTTTGGGATTTTTTAAAATTTTTTCAGAAGGAGTTTTGGCCCCAAACTTGGTAGACATGATCCTTGTATTTTTATTGGCATGCACAAAAAAATTCAGCTAAAAAATCGAAGTGTACAAGATTTTGTGAGCATTTGAAAAAAGTGTCCCCAGTTTAGACACTTTAATGGCTATTGGCAGCAAACCTGTAAAATCTCAAATGCTCTTTAAGGGTGGGTGTGAGTTCTCAAGGTTTGATGGGGGATAGGGGGCCAATATAAGGGCCAAGTACCAGCACCCATCACACATCATGTGCGCACACCCCCTGGCCCCCCGATCGTCGGAACCCCAATGCCGCCGGTTAGGTTCTCCGACGATGCTCCGACGATGGTGCCCCGATGAAGAAAAATGCGGCACCAGCACATGCCCGAGCCTAACATGTGCTTCCGCAACCCTCAATTTGGTTCAATCTTAGACTGTTACAAATGAGGGTGGAACAGCCCTCTATTTATAGTTGAGTCTCCAGCTACAACTTAATGGCATATCCCTAGAATAAAGGCTAAAATCATGGGATTATAATCAATCAAGATGCTGGCTCCTGATTTTCAGGGTCAACCAAATCTACCAGGATGCTGATGCTGATCCTGCCTGGTTCCAGAAGCTTCCCTTGTGTATCCAGCACCTTGGGCCCTTCTGGATGTGGTGCGGGCAGCTTGTATGACAGGCCTTGGTCTCATGGGCTGGCCTGCAAGTCGGGCGGGTGTTCTGAGCTTGTTTGCTAGGCTTTGCATACTGATACCCGCCAGCACGCCTGGTCTGTAGGCCTCAGCCTCTGGCTCACCTGCTGGTCTGCCTGATGTGCCTGGCGCGCCCGTCCAGGGCGTGACATTTTCCCCCACCTGATTGCGCAACGCCCTCATTGCGTCTTCTGCATGGTACTGCCTGATCTGGTCCTCGAACTGCCATAAGTCCTCTGCCGGTTCCCAGCTCACCTCACTATCTGGAAGTCCCTTCTAGCGCACCAAGTACTCATGTCTTGGTTGATAGTTCTTCTGTCTCACCTCCCGGTCAGCTATGATGCTGTGGACCTTCTTCTCATATGAGGCCCTTACTCCTAATGGTGCACGCTTCGACTCTGCCCGTCCTGGATCTCCCTCATCCTCATGGAACGGCTTGAGAATGCTCACATGGAACACCGGGTGTACCCTCGGCTTGGGTGGCATATCCAGCTTGTAGGCAACCTTGCCTACCCTCTTGACTACTCGGAAAGGTCCCTCATACCTCTGGACTAGGCCTTTGTGCAGCCCCCTGTGGCGCACAGTGGGATGCAGCTTCACCAACACCAAGTCTCCAACCTGGAACTGCACGTCCCGCCTATGCTGGTCTGCCCACTTCTTCGACCTCTTGGCCGCCTTGTGTAGACAAACTCTGGCCAAGTTAGTTTGCTCCTACCATGCCTTGGCAAACTTGTATGCTGCTGGATTCGGCCCTGTATAACCTGCAGCAATCAAACCGGTGTTAGTGGTTGTTGCCCTGTCATAACCTCAAATGGGCTCTAGTTCGTTGCCTCGCTCCTTTGCAAGTTGTAGGAAAGCTGCGCAATATCCAATAGCTTTGGCCAGTCCCTTTGTGTGGCACTCACATAGTGCCTGAGGTAGACCTCCAGTAGTCCGTTCACACGCTCTATCTGCCCATCGGTCTGCGGATGCATGCTGGTGGAAAAGTTCAAGTCTGACCCCAATAGCTTGAACAACTCAGTCCAGAACCTGCCCGTGAACCGCCCGTCCCGATCACTAACAATGGTCCTCGGCACTCCCCAGTACTTAACCATGTTCTTCAGGAACAATCGAGCTGCCTCCTCAGCTGGGCACTCCTTGGTTGTTGGAATGAAGATTCCATACTTGGAAAACTTGTCCACCACTACCATGATGCTTCCAAACCCCTCTGTCTTGGGTAGACCGACTATAAAGTCCAGAGAAACACTCTCCCATGGTCGCTCTGGCACTGGCAATGGCTTCAAGAGACCCCCTGGTTTCTTGAGCTCCACCTTGTCCTGTTGGCACACAAGATAAGTCTTCACATAGGCCTCCACATCATCCCTCATGTGCGGCCAGTAGTACCGGTCCTCGATCAGTGCCAAGGTACGGCTCACTCCTGGGTGTCCAACCCACCTTGAATCATGACACTCTTGCAAAACTTCCTTGCGGAGCTTCCCGTGCTGCGGTACAAACAGCCTACTGCCCCTGGTGTACAGCAAACCATCTTGCAACCAAAACCACCTAGTCTTACCTTGCTAGGCGTATTCCATCAAAGCCTTGGCTGTAGGATCATGAGCAAGTCCCTCCTTGTTACGCGGCACCAGTGACCCCTCTGGTTGGCTAATGGCAGCAAGGTTAGCCTTCCTGCTCAGGGCGTCTGCCACTAGGTTCGCCCACCCTGGCTTGTACTCCATCTGAAAGTCAAATTCCGTAAGAAAATCTTGCCATCTTACCTGCTTGGGGGACAGCTTCTTCTGCGTCTGGAAGTAGCTGGTCGCCACATTGTCCGTCCTCACCACGAACCTCGACCCCAACAGGTAATGGCGCCAAGTGCGCAAGCAGTGCACCACTGCAGTCATCTCCTTCTCTTGGACCGTGTACTTGCATTCAGTCTCGTTCAGCTTCCTGCTCTCAAACGCGACTGGATGTCCCTCTTGCATCAACACGCCCCCTATGGCAAAGTCTGATGCATCCGTATGCACCTCATACGGTTTGGCATGGTCTGGCAAGGCCAAGACTGGCTCCTCGGTCATAGCCCGCTTCAACCTGTCAAAGGCTTCCTGGCACCCTGCGCTCCACTCCCATGCTCTCCCTTTCTTGAGCAAGTCAGTCAATGGCGGGGCTATTGCTGAATGACCCTTGATGAAGCGCATGTAGTAGTTAACCAGCCCAAGGAACAATCTCAACTCAGTGACCTTGGCTAGCGGTTGCCACTCCAGGATGGCTTGTATCTTGCCTTCATCCATGCGTATCCTGCCACCTCCCACTATGTGGCCAAGGAACGGGATCTCCTGCTGGGCGAATGAGCACTTCTCCCTCTTGACAAATAGCTTGTGCGCCCACAACACCTCGAACACCTATCTCAAGTGGTCTACATGCTCTCCCAAAGTCTGGCTGTAGATCACAATGTCATCCAAATAAACCACAACAAATCGATCAAGGAATGATTGAAGTACCTTGTTCATAAGGGTGCAGAATGTTGCTGGGGCATTCGTGACTCCGAAAGGCATCACCAAGAACTCATACGAATCATACCGAGTGACACATGCTGTCTTTTGCTCATCTCCCTCCGTGATCCTGACTTGATAGTAGCCCGACCTCAAATCCAACTTGGTGAACCACCTTGCACTTCCAAGTTGATCGAACAAGTCTGCAATGAGTGGGATGGGGTACTTGTTCTTGATGGTCAGCTTGTTCAAAGCCCAGTAGTCTATGCACAGCCGCAACGACCCATCATGCTTGTGCTGGAATAGAACCGGTGCACCATAGGGTGCTTTCGATGGCCTGATGAAGCCAGCATCAACTAACTCCTTGAGCTGCTTCCTCAACTCCTCCAACTCTGGTAGAGACATTCGATAAGGGGCTTTGGTTGGTGGCTTGGCCTCGGACACCAGCTCGATCTTGTGGTCCACCTCCCTCTTAGGTGGTAGCTTGCTAGGTAGCTTTACGGGCATCACATCACTAAAGGTCTTCAGCACCTTTAGCACCTCCAAGGGTGACTCGGTCTCTTTCTCCCTTGGCTCATCATATTTTAGGGCTGCCAAGAAGGTGACTTCTTATCTGCTTACCGCCTTGGCAAATTGGATGGCTGACACGACCCGTGACCCAACTCTAGACCCTCTCCTCAATGGCACTAGGCATTGGCACTATGCATCCAAGATGCAAACACAATCGGCAAAAGGCACAAGAAGGGCGTTAATCCGAATAAGGAAATCCAACCCAATCACAAACTCATAGTCGTCAAGAGGTATTACCTCAATGGTCTCCTTGCCTTTCCAGTCTCCAAGCTGCAATTCCACTCCCCGTGCTACTCCAATGGCTAGAACTTCCTTGGAGTTCACCGTTTTAATGGTACCAATCCCTTTCTGTACCTTTAGTCTGAGCTTTCGGGCTCCATCACCTGAAATAAAAAGATGTGAGGCATCTGTGTCCACCAGTGCGCTCACCTTCTGACCCGCAACCATCAGATCCGCAAACATCAAGCCCTTTGGCTTGCGACTCCCTTTACTTTGGACAGCATTGAGCATCAACGACCCAAGCTTTGCTACCCCGATTCTGGCTCCTCGTCAGACTCCTTGTCTACAGCAGCCAGCTTGCCCATCTGTGGGCAATTGCGCGTTATGTGGCTCCCTCCACATAGGTAGCATGCTAGTGGCTCTCGGTCCCCCTTTGCTTTCCACTTGCCTGCTGATGGCTTCCTCTCGCCATCCTTGGTTGAATGGTCTCGATCTCCATCCTTGGACTCTCGGTCACGGTCCTTCCCATTGGACTGCTTCTTTCAATCCCTATCATCCCTACCCTTACCCTTGGGCTTGGTAGACTCGAACTTGTTCAGAGGCTTGAACTCTATCAAGGCCTCGGTAGTAGTCATGGCTTCAGCCAAGTCATGAACTCCTCTCCTTTGTAGCTCATGCTTCACCCACGGCTTCAGCCCATCCATGAAAGCAAAGAATGCGTCCTTTTCGCCTAGATCCGAGATCTGTAGCATTAGTTCAGAGAATTTTTGAACATACTCTCTTATGTTCCCTTGCTGGCTCAACTTGGGCAACTTTGCCCGCACCTCATCATCGGCATACTCCGGGTAAAATTATTCTCTGAACTCCTTTTGGAACTCTACCCATGTTCCAATCTTGGCGTTCCCACGCCTGACATCATCACACCTGCGCCTCCACCACAATAAGGCGACATCAGTGAGATACATAGTAACGGTGCTTACTTTTATCGCCTCGTCTTGCATGCCCATGGCCTGGAAGTACTGCTCCATACCCCAAAGGTAGTTGTCTACTTCCTTAGCCGCCCTAGTCCCCTTGAACTCTTTAGGCTTGGAGACATCCAATCTGGATCTGGACACTCCAGCAAACATGCCATTCCCAATGGCAGTCTTACAAGTAACGAGCTCACCGGTAAGCTCCTCCATCCGCTGGCACATGGCCTCCATGCCATCTCATAAAGTCAGCACTTTCACTTTCAAGGATTCATTCTTTTGGGTGATCGCATCTAGGCCATTGTTGAGAGTAGCTGCTAGCTCACTTTGGATCTCCTCCCCCATGGAGTCTAGCGATGCAATGTGAGTCTCTACTTCCTCCAGCTTTTCTCCCATGTCACCTATGGTCATCTTCACCTTGGCCAGCCTACCGTCCATGGTAGACCAGATATCTCTAAAACTGGCTTTCTTGCCTCTTCCTCGCCTATGCTCCTGGGCCTCTGGTTGTTGGCTAGCAACGTCACTTTGGGATGCCATCTCCTCAATCACGATCTAACCTGCACAACACAAACATGCAGAATCAAACTTGCTCTGATACCAACTGTCACGGGCTCCGACCTTAGACTCAGAATCCGTGTGGCCTTAGGCTTGGAATCTCCTCCTTTATGCCTAAGTCAGCCTAAAACACAAGCATGCGGGCACTAGAATAATGGGAAGGGCTGATTACGCAAGTTAAAGAGAAACAGGACAGGAAGACAGAATTCTGGAAATGCTCTTGTATTGCTTAGACTAGGAATGAACTCCGTATGCCTAAGTCAACCCACGAAACGAGCGTGCGGGTGCTTAGCCAGCCAGAGGGGCGGGATGCACAAGCTGGGGATCTGCCGGGTCACCCTCTACGTCCTGCCGATCCTGCTACCACAACCTCGATTCGATCTGATCTTAGACTGGGAATGAACTCCGTATGCCTAAGACAACCGACGAAATGAGCGGGCGGGCAGGCACTACGCCGACCAGAGAGACGGGATGTGCAAGCCGTGGATAGATAGGGTGGTAGGTGGGTTTAGGCACATCTTCATATTTCTGCATGCCAATACCATTTTTATGGCATGTAAATTCATACAATGGTCCCTTAAGCCTTCACGTGAAGTTTCATGGCAAGACGGCTTGTTTTCTATTTTTCACGATTTTTGAAACTTTTTGCAGTTCGGGATTTTTAAAAAGTTTTTTAGAAGGAGTTTTGCCTCCAAACTTGGTAGACGTGATCCCTGTATTTTTGTTGGCATGAACAAAAAAATTCAGCTAAAAACTTGACGTCTACAAGATTTTGTGACCATTTGAAAAAAATGTCCCCATTTTAGACACTTTTTTCAAATGCTACTGGCAGCAAACCTGTAAAATCTCAAATGCTCTTTAAGGGGGTGTGAGTTTTCAAGGTTTGATGAGGGATAGGGGGCCAATATAAGGGCCAAGTACCAGCACCCATCGCACATCATATGCGCACACCCCCCGGCCCCCCCAATCATCGGAACCCCAATGCTGCCGGTCAGGTTATCCGATGATGCTCCGGCAATGGTGCCCCGACGAAGAAAAATACGGCACCAACACATGCCCGAGCCAAGCATGTGCTACTGTAAACATCGATCCGATCCGATATTAGACTGGGAATGAACTCCGTATGCCTAAGTCAACCCACGAAACGAGCACGCAGGCGGACGGGCGGGCACTACGCCGACCAGAGAGACGGGATGCGCAAGCCGTCGATCGATAGGGTGGTAGGTGGGTTTAGGCACGTCTTCATATTTCTACGTGCCAATGCCATTTTTATGGCTTGTAAATTCATACAATGGTCCCTTAAGCCTTCACGTGAACTTTCATGGCAAGACAACTCGTTTTCTATTTTTCACGATTTTCAAAACTTTTTACGGTTCGGGATTTTTTAAAATTTTTTCAAAAGGAGTTTTGGCCCTAAACTTGGTAGACATGGTCCTTGTTTTTTTTTGGCATGCACAAAAAAATTCAACTAAAAACTCAAAGTGTACAAGATTTTGTGACCATTTGAAAAAAGTGTCCCCATTTCAGACACTTTAATGGCTACTGGCAGCAAACCTGTAAAATCTCAAATGCTCTTTCAGAGGGTGTGAGTTCTTGAGGTTCGATGAGGGATAGGAGGCCAATATAAGGGCCAAGTACTAGCACCCACCGCACATCATGTGCGCACACCCCACCGGCCCCCTCGATCGTCGAAACCACAATGCCGCTGGTCAGGTTCTCCGGCGATGCTCCGACGATGGTGCCCCGACGAAGAAAAATGCGGCTCCAGCACATGCCCAAGCCCAGCATGTGCTGCCGTAACCCTCGATTCGGTCCGATCTTAGATTGGGAAAGAACTCCGTATGCTTAGACTGGGAATGAACTTTGTATGCCTAAGTCAACCCACGAAACTAGCGTGCGGGTGCTCATTCGGCAAGAGGTGCGGGATGCGCAAGCCGAGGATCGACCGGGTCCCCCTCTACGTGCTGCCGATCCTACAACCGTAACCTTCGGTCTGATCTAATCTTAGACTGGGAATGAACTCCGTATGCCCAAGCCAATCGACGAAACGAGCGGGCGGGCGGGCGTGCGGGCACTACGCCGGC
The DNA here is from genome assembly GCF_047325235.1 of Durio zibethinus. Classification (NCBI taxonomy): domain Eukaryota; kingdom Viridiplantae; phylum Streptophyta; class Magnoliopsida; order Malvales; family Malvaceae; genus Durio; species Durio zibethinus. The sequence continues at coordinate 14,617,860 of NC_143177.1, forward strand.
CAGAGAGACGGGATGCGCAAGCCTTCGATCGATAGGGTGGAAGGTGGGTTTAGGCACATCTTCATATTTCTGTGTGCCAATGCCATTTTTATGGCTTGTAAATTCATACAATGGTCCCTTAAGCCTTCACGTGAAGTTTCATGGCAAGACGACTCGTTTTTTGTTTTTCATGATTTTTGAAACTTTTTGCGGTTCGGGACTTTTGAAAATTTTTTCGGAAGGAGTTTTGGCCCCAAACTTGGTAGACATGATCCTTGTATTTTGGTTGGCATGCACAGAAAATTCAGCTAAAAACTCGAAGTGTACAAGATTTTGTGACCATTTCAAAAAAGTGTCCCCATGTTAGACACTTTAATGGCTGCTGGCAGCAAACCTGTAAAATCTCAAATGCTCTTTAAGGGGGTGTGAGTTCTCAAGATTTGATGAGGGATAGGGGGCCAATATAGGGGCCAAGTACCAGCACCCATCGCACATCATGTGCGCACACACCCCCCGGCCCCCCGATCACTGGAATCCCAATGTCGCCGGTCAGGTTCTCTGGTGATGCTCCGACGATGGTGCCCCGGTGAAGAAAAATGTGGCACCAGCACTTGCCCGAGCCCAAGATGTGCTGCTACAACCCTCGGTCCGATCCGATCTTAGACTTGGAATGAACTCCATATGCTTAGACTGGGAATGAACTCCGTATGCCTAAGTCAACCCACGAAATGAGCGTGCGTGCGCTCAGCCAGCCAGAGGGGCGAGATGCGCAAGCCGGGGATTGGCTGGGTCCCCCTCTACGTGCTGTCGATCCTACTGCCGCAACCCTCGATCTGGTCTGATCTTAGATTGGGAATGAACTCCGTATCCTAAGCCAACCGATGAAACGAGCGAACGGGCGGGCACTACGTCGGCCAGAGAGACGGGATGCGCAAGCCGTGGATCGATAGGATGGTAGGTGGGTTCAGTCACATCTTCATATTTCTGTGTGCCAATGCCATTTTTATGACTTGTAAATTCATACAATGCTCCCTTAAGCCTTCACGTGAAGTTTCATGGCAAGACGACTCGTTTTCTATTTTCACGATTTTTGAAACTTTTTACAGTTCGAGATTTTTTTAAATTTTTTTCAAAGGATTTTTGGCCCCAAACTTGGTAGATGTGATCCTTGTATTTTATTGGCATGCACAAAAAAATTTAGCTACAAACTCGAAGTGTACAAGATTTTGTGACCATTTGAAAAAAGTGTCCCCATTGGAGACACTTTAATGGCTACTGGCAGCAAACCTGAAAAATCTAAAATGCTCTTTAAGAGGGTGTGAGTTCTCGAGGTTTGATGAGGGATAGGGGGCCAATATAAGGGCCAAGTACCAGCACCCATCGCACATCAAATGCCCACACCCCCCCGACCCCCCCGATCGTCGGAACCCCAATGCCGTCGGTTAGGTTCTCCGATGATGCTCCGACGATGGTGCCCCGGCGAAGAAAAATGCGGAACCAGTACTTGCCCGAGCCCAGCATGTGCAACCGTAACCCTCGGTCCAATCCGATCTTAGACTGGGCATGAGCTCCGTATGCTTAGACTGGGAATGAACTTCGTATGCCTAAGTCAACCCACGAAACGAGCGTGCGGGTACTCAGCCAACCAGAGGGGCGGGATGCGTAAGCCGGGGATCGATCGGGTCCCTATCTGCATACTACCAATCCTGCTGCCACAACCCTCAGTTCGGTCTGATCATAGACTAGGAATGAACTCCGTATGCCTAAGCCAACCGACGAAACGAGCGGACGGGTGGGTGGGCAGGTGGGCACTACGCCGGCTAGAGAAACGGGATGCGCAAGCCGTGGATCGGTAGGGTGGTAGGTGGGTTTAGTTACATCTTCATATTTCTACGTGCCAATGCCATTTTTATGGCTTGTAAATTCATACAATGGTCCCTTAAGCCTTCACGTGAAGTTTCATGGCAAGGCAACTCGCTTTCTATTTTTCTTCATTTTTGAAACTTTTTGCGGTTCAGGATTTTTTAAAATTTTTTCGGAAGCAGTTTTTGCCCCAAACCTGGTAGACATGATCCTTGTATTTTTATTGGCATGCATAAAACAATTCAACTAAAAACTCGAAGTGTACAATATTTTGTGACCATTTAAAAAAAGTGTCCCCATTTCAGACACTTTAATGGCTACTGGCAGCAAACCTGTAAACTCTCAAATGCTCTTTAAGGGGGTGTGAGTTCTCAAGGTTTGATGAGGGATAGGGGGCCAATGTAAGGGCCAAGTACCAGCACCCATCAGACATCATGTGCGCACACCCCCCCGCCCCCCGATCGTCAGAACCCCAATGCCGCCGGTCAGGTTCTCCGGCGATGCTACGGTGATGGTGCCCAGGCGAAGAAAAATGCGACACCAGCACATGCCTGAGCCCAGCATGTGCTGCTGCAACCCTCGATCTAGTCCAATATTAGACTGGGAATGAACTCTATATGCTTAGACTGTGAATAAACTCCGTATGCCTAAGTCAACCAACGGAACGAGCGTGCGAGCGCTCAGTCGGCCAGAGGGGCGGGATGCGCAAGTCGGGGATCGATCGAGTCCCCTTTTGCGTGCTGTTGATCTTGCTACCATAACCCTCGGTCCAGTCCGATCTTAGACTGGGAATGAACTCCGTATGCCTAAGCCAACAGACGAAACGAGCGGGCGGGCGGGCACTATGCCGACCAGAGAGACGGGAAGCGCAAGTCGTGGATCGATAGGGTGGTAGGTGGGTCTAGGCACATCTTCATATTTCTGCATGCCAATGCTATTTTTATGGCTTCTAAATTTATACAATGGTCCCTTAAGCCTTCACGTGAAGTTTCATGGCAAGACGACTCGTTTTCTATTTTCACGATTTTTGAAACTTTTTACAGTTCGAGATTTTTCAAAATTTTTTTCAATGGAGTTTTGGCCCCAAACTTGGAAGACGTGATCCTTGTATTTTATTGGCATGCACAAAAAAATTTAGCTACAAACTCGAAGTGTACAAGATTTTGTGACCATATGAAAAAAGTGTCCCCATTGGAGACACTTTAATGGCTACTGGCAGCAAACCTGAAAAATATCAAATGCTCTTTAAGGGGGGTGTGAGTTCTCGAGGTTCGATGAGGGATAGGGGGCCAATATAAGGGCCAAGTACCAGCACCCATCGCACATCATGTGCCCACACCCCTCCGACCCCCCCGATCGTCGAAACCTCAATGCCGTCGGTTAGGTTCTCCAATGATGCTCTGACGATGGTGCCCCGGCGAAGAAAAATGCGAAACCAGTACTTGCCCGAGCCCAGCATGTGCTGCTGCAACCCTCGGTCCAATCCGATCTTAGACTGGGCATGAACTCCGTTTGCTTAGACTGGGAATGAACTTCGTATGCCTAAGTCAACCCACAAAACGAGCGTGCGGGTGCTCAGCCAACGAAAGGGGCGGAATGCGTAAGTCGGGGATCGATCGAGTCCCTATCTGCATACTGCCGATCCTACTACCGCAACCCTCAGTCTGGTCTAATCTTAGACTGGGAAAGAACTCCGTATGCCTAAGCCAACGGACGAAACGAGCGGGCGGGCGAGCACTATGCCGGCCAGAGAGACAGGATGCGCAAGTCATGGATCGATAGGGTGGTAGGTGAGTTTAGGCACATCTTCATATTTCTGCATGCCAATGCTATTTTTATGGCTTGTAAATTCATACAATGGTCCCTTAAGCCTTCACGTGAAGTTTCATGGCAAGACGACTCGTTTTCTATTTTTCATGATTTTTGAAACTTTTTACGGTTCGGGAATTTTTAAAATTTTTTCGGAAGGTGTTTTGGCCCCAAACTTGTTAGACATGATCCCTCTATTTTTGCTGGCATGCATAAAAAAATTTAGCTAAAAACTCGAAGTGTACAAGATTTTGTGACCATTTGAAAAAAGTGTCCACATTTCAGACACTTTAATTGCTATAGGCAGCAAACCTGCAAAATCTCAAATGCTCTTTAAGGGGCTATGAGTTCTCGAGGTTTCATAAGGGATAGGGGGCCAATATAAGGGCCAAGTACAAGCACCCATCACACATCATGTGCGCACACCCCCCGGCCCCCCCGATCGCTGGAACCCCAATACCGCCGGTCAAGTTCTCCGGCGATGCTCCGACGATGGTGCCCCGGTGAAGAAAAATGCGGCACCAGCACATGCCCGAGCCTAGCATGTTCTATCGCAACCATCATTTCGATCCGATCTTAGACTGACAATCAACTCCGTATGCTTAGACTGGGAATGAACTCCGTATGCCTAAGTCAACCCATAAAACGAGCGTGCGGGCACTCAGCCGGCCAGAAGGGTGGGATGCGCAAGCCGGGGATCGACCGGGTGCCCCTCTATGTGCTGCCGATCCTGCTGCCGCAACCCTTGGTTTGGTCTGATCTTAGACTGGGAATGAACTTCGTATGCCTAAGCCAACCGACGTAACGAGCGGGCGGGCGGGCCGGCGGGCACTACGCCGACCAGAGAGAGGGGATACGCAAGCCGTGGATAGATATGGTGGTAGGTGGGTTTAGGAACATCTTCATATTTCAACGTGCTAATGCCATTTTTATGGCTTGTAAATTCATACAATGCTCCCTTAAGCCTTCACATGAAGTTTCATGGCAAGACGACTCGTTTTCTATTTTTCATGATTTTTGAAACTTTTTGCGGTTCGAGATTTTTTAAAATTTTTTTGGAAGGAGTTTTGACCCCAAACTTGGTAGACGTTATCCTTGTATTTTTGTTGGCATGCACAAAAAAATTCAGCTAAAAACTCGAAGTGTACAAGATTTTGTGACCATTTGAAAAAAGTGTCCCCATTTTAGACACTTTAATGGCTACTGGCAGCAAACCAGTAAAATCTCAAATACTCTTTAAGGGGGTGTGAGTTCTCGAGGTTTGATGAGGGATAGGGGGCCAATATAAGGGCCAAGTACCAGCACCCATCGAACATCATGTGCGCACACCCCCCCCGATCGTTCGAAACCCCAATGCCGTCGGTCAGGTTCTCCGGCGATGCTCCGATGGTGGTGCCCTGGTGAAGAAAAATACGGCACCAGCACAGGCCCGAGCCCAGCATGTTCTGCCCCAGCCCTTGGTCCGGTCCGATCTTAGACTGGGAAAGAACTCTGTATGCTTCGACTGGGAATGAACTCCGTATGCCTAAGTCAACCCACGAAACGAGCGAGCGGGGGCTCAGCCGGCCAGAGGGGCGGGATGTGCAAGCCGGGGATCAGCTGGGTCCCCCTCTATGTGCTGCCATAACGCTTGGTCTGATCCAATCTTAGACTGGGAATGAACTCCGTATGCAGAAGCCAACCGACAAAACGAGAGGGCGGGCAAGCCGACGGGTACTACGTCGGCCAGAGAGAGGGGATGCGCAAGTCGTGGATAGTTAGGGTGATAGGTGGGTTTAGGAACATCCTCATATTTCTACATGCCAATGCCATTTTTATGGCTTGTAAATTCATACAATGCTCCCTTAAGCCTTCACGTGAAGTTTCATGGCAAGACGACTCGTTTTCTATTTGTCACGCTTTTCAAAACTTTTTACGGTTCGGGATTTTTTAAAATTTTTTTGGAAGGAGTTTTGTCCCCAAACTTGGTAGACGTGATCCTTGTATTTTTGTTGGCATGCACAAAAAAATTCAGCTAAAAACTCAAAGTGTACAAGATTTTGTGACCATTTGAAAAAAGTGTCCCCATTTCAGACACTTTAATTACTACTGGCAGCAAACCTGTAAAATCTCAAATACTCTTTAAGGGGGTGTGAGTTCTCGAGGTTTGATGAGGGATAGGGGCCAATATAAGGGCCAAGTACCAGCACCCATCGAACATCATGTGTGCACACCCCCCCCGATCGTCGAAACCCCAATGCCGTCGGTCAGGTTCTCCGGCGATGCTCCGATGGTGGTGCCCTGTTGAAGAAAAATACGGCACCAGCACATTCCCGAGCCCAGCATGTTTTGCCGCAACCCTCGGTCCGGTCTGATCTTAGACTGGGAAAGAACTCTGTATGCTTTGACTGGGAATGAACTCCGTATGCCTAAGTCAACCCACGAAACGAGCGAGCGGGGGCTCAGCCGGGCAGAGGGGTGGGATGTGCAAGTCGGGGATCAGCTGGGTCCCCCTCCGTGTGCTACCGTAACCCTTGGTCTGATCCAATCTTAGACTGGGAATGAACTCCGTATGCGTAAGCCAAACAACGAAATGAGAGGGCGGACGAGCCGACGGGCACTACGTCGGCCAAAGAGAGGGGATGCGCAAGCCGTGGATAGTTAGGGTGGTAGGTGCGTTTAGGAACATCTTCATATTTCTATGCACCAATGCCATTTTTATGGCTTGTAAATTCATACAATGCTCCCTTAAGCCTTCACGTGAAGTTTCATGGCAAGACGACTCGTTTTCTATTTTTCATAATTTTCAAAACTTTTTACGGTTCGGGATTTTTTAAAATTTTTTTGGAAGGAGTTTTAGCCCCAAACTTGGTAGACGTGATCCTTGTATTTTTGTTGGCTTGCAAAAAAACATTCAGCTAAAAACTCAAAGTGTACAAGATTTTGTGACCATTTGAAAAAAGTGTCCCCATTTCAGACACTTTAATTGCTACTGGCAGCAAACCTGTAAAATCTCAAATACTCTTTAAGGGGGTGTGAGTTCTCAAGGTTTGATGAGGGATAGGGGGCCAATATAAGGGCCAAGTACCAGCATCCATCGCACATCATGTGTGCACACCCCCTGATCGTCGAAACCCCAATGCTGTCGGTCAGGTTCTCCAGCGATGCTCCGATGATGGTGCCCCGGTGAAGAAAAATGCGGCACCAGCACATGCCCAAGCCCAGCATGTGCTGCTGCAACCCTCGGTCTGGTCTGATCTTAGACTGGGAATGAACTCCGTATGCTTAGACTGGGAATGAACTCCATATGCCTAAGTCAACCCACGGAACGAGCGTGCGGGGTGCTCAGCCGGCCGAGGGGCGGGATGTGCAAGCCGAGGTTCGATCGGGTCCCCCTCTGTGTGCTGCAAATCCTGCTGCCACAACCCTCAGTCTGGTTCAATCTTAGACTGGGAATGAACTCCGTATGCCTAAGCCAACCGACAAAACAAGCGGGCGGACGGGCGGGTGGGCACTACACCGGCCAGAGAAAGGGATACGCAAGCCGTGGATCGATAGGGTGGTAGGTGGGTTTAGGCACATCTTCACATTTTTGTGTGCCAATGCCATTTTTATGGCTTGTAAATTCATGCAATGGTCCCTTAAGCCTTCATGTGAAGTTTCATGGCAAGACGACTCGTTTTCTATTTTTCATGATTTTCGAAAACTTTTTGCAGTTTGGGATTTTTTAAAATTTTTTCAGAAGGAGTTTTGGACCCAAACTTGGTAGACGTGATCCTTGTATTTTTTTTGGCTTGCACAAAACAATTCAGGTAAAAACTCGAAGTGTACAAGATTTTGAGACCATTTGAAAAAAGTGTCCCCATTTCATACACTTTAATGGTTACTGGCGGCAAACCTGTGAAATCTCAAATGCTCTTTAAGGGGGTGTGAGTTCTCGAGGTTTGATGAGGGATAAGGGGCCAGTATAAGGGCCAAGTACCAGCACCCAGTACACATCATGTGCGCACACCCCCCGGCCCCCCCGATCACCGAAATCCCAATGCCGCCGGTCAAATTCTCCGGCGATGCTCCGACGATGGTGCCCCGGTGAAGAAAAATGTGGCACCAGCACATGCCTGAGCCCAGCATGTGCTATCGTAACCCTCGGTCCGGTCCGATCTTAGACTGGGAACGAACTCTGTATGCTTAGACTGGGAATGAAATCTATATGCCTAAGTCAACCCGTGAAACGAGCGAGCGGGCGCTCAGCCGGCCAGAGGGGCGAGATGCGTAAGTCGGGGATCGGTCGGGTCCCCCTCTGCGTGCTACGGATCCAGTTGTCACAACCCTCAATCTGATCTAGTCTTAGACTAGGAATGAACTCTGTATGCTTAAGCCAACTGATGAAATGAGTGGGCGGACGGGCGGGCACTACCTCGGCTAGAGAGATGGGATGCGCAAGCCGTGGATCGATAGGGTGGTAGGTGGGTTTAGGCACATCTTCATATTTTTACGTGCCAATGCCATTTTTATGGCTTGTAAATTTATGCAATGGTCCCTTAAGCCTTCACGTGAAGTTTCATGGCAAGATACTCATTTTCTATTTTTCACGATTTTTGAAACTTTTTGCAGTTCGAGATTTTTTAAAATTTTTTTGCAAGGGTTTTGGCCCTAAACTTGGTAGACATGATCCTTGTATTTTTGTTGGCATGCATAAAAAAATTAGCTAAAAACTCAAAGTGTACAAGGATTTGTGACCATTTGAAAAAAGTGTTCCCATTTCAGACACTTTGGTGGCTACTGGCCGCAAACCAGTACAATCTCAAATGCTCTTTAAGGGGGTGTGAGTTCTCGATGTTTCATGAGGGATAGGGGGCCATTATAAGGGCCAAGTACCAGCACCCATTGCACATCATGTGCGCACACCTCCCAGGCCCCCCGATCATCGGAACCCCAATGCCGTCGGTCAGGTTCTCCGACGATGCTCCGGCGATGGTACCCTGACGAAGAAAAATGTGGCACCAGCACATGCCCGAGCCCAGTATGTGCTGCAGCAACCCTCGGTCTGGTTCAATCTTAGACTAGCAATGAACTCTGTATGCTTAGACTGGTAATGAACTCCATATGCCTAAGTCAACCATGAAACGAGCGTGCGGGTGCTCAGCCTGCCAGAGGGGCGGGATGCACAACTCGGGGATCGACCGGGTCCCCCTCTGTGTGTTGCTAATCCAGCTACCGCAACCTTCGGTCCGGTTTGATCTTAGACTTGGAATAAACTCTGTATGCCTAATCCAACCGACGAAACGAGCGAACAGACGGGCGGGGGGGCACTACATCAGCCAGAGAGACGGGATGCACAAGCAATGGATCGATAGGGTGGTAGGTGGGTTTAGGTACGTCTTCTTATTTCTGTGTGCCAATGCCATTTTTATGGCTTCTAAATTCATACAATGGTCCCTTAAGCCTTCATGTGAAGCTTCATGGCAAGACGACTCGTTTTCTATTTTTCACGATTTTCAAAACTTTTTGCTGTTCAAGAATTTTTAAAATTTTTTCGGAAGGAATTTTCACCCCAAACTTGATAGACGTGATCCTTGTATTTTAGTTGGCATGCACAAAAAAATTCAGTTAAAAACTCGAAGTGTACAAGATTTTGTGACCATTTGAAAATAGTGTCCCCATTTCAGACACTTTAGTGGCTACTAGCAGCAAACCTGTAAAATCTTAAATGCTCTTGAAGGGGAAGTGAGTTCTCGAGGTTTGATGAGGGATAGGGGGCCATTATAAGGGCCAAGTGCCAGCACCCATTGCACATCATTTGCGCACACCCCCCGACCCTCCCGATCGTCGGAACCCCAATGCCGCCGATCAGGTTCTCCGGTGATGCTTCGGTGATGGTGCCCAGGCGAAGAAAAATGCGGCACCAGCACATGCCCAAGCCCAACATGTGCTGCCGCAACCCTTGATCCGATCCAATTTTATATCGGGAAAGAACTCCGTATGCTTAGACAGGGAATGAACTCCGTATGCCTAAGTCAACCCACGAAACAAGCGTGAGGCGCTCAGCCGGCCAGAGGGGCGGGATGCACAAGCCGAGGATCGACTGGGTCCCCCTCTATACGCTGTCGATTCTGCTACTGCAACCCTCAATCCGGTCGGATCTTAGACTGGGAATGAACTCTGTGTGCCTAAGCCAACTGACGAAACAAGTGGGCGGGCGGGCGAGTGGGCACTACATCGACCAGAGAGACGGGACGCATAAGCCATGGATCGATAGGGTGGTAGGTGGGTTTATGCACATCTTCACATTTCTGCATGCCAATGCCATTTTTATGGCTTGTAAATTCATACAATGGTCCCTTAAGCCTTCACGTGAAGTTTCATGGCAAGACGACTCGTTTTTTATTTTTCACGATTTTTGAAATTTTTTTCGATTTGGGATTTTTTAAAATTTATTCAGAAGGAATTTTGGCCCCAAACTTGGTAGACGTGATCCTTTTATTTTTCTTGGCATGCATAAAAAAATTCAGCTAAAAACTCGAAGTGTACAAGATTTTGTGACTATTTGAAAAAAGTGTCCCCATTTCAGACACTTTTTTCGAATGCTACTGGTAGCAAACCTGTAAAATCTCAAACGCACTTTAAGGGGGTGTGAGTTCTCGAGGTTTGATGAGGGATAGGGGGCCAATATAAGGGCCAGGTACTAGCATCCATTGCACATCATGTGCGGACACCCCCCGGCCCGCCCAATCGTCGGAACCCCAATGCCATCGGTCAGGTTCTCCGACGATGCTCCGACGATGGTGCCTCGGGGAAGAAAAATGCGGCACCAGCACAAGCTCAAGCCCAACTTGTGCTCCTGTAACCCTCGGTCTGGGCCGATCTTAGACTGGGAATGAACTTCGTATGCTTAGACTGGGAATGAACTTCGTATGCCTGAGTCAACCCACAAAACGAGCGTGCGGGCGCTCAGCCGGCCAGAGGGGCGGGCTACAAAAATCGGGGATCGTCGGGTCCCCCTCTACATGCTGTCGATCCTGCTGTCGTAACCCTTGATCTAATTTGATCTTAGCTGGGAATGAACTCCATATGCCTAAGCCAACTGACGAAACGAGCGGGCGGGCGGGCGGGCACTACATCGTCTAGAGAGACGGGATGCGCAAGCCGTGGATCGATAAGGTGGCAGGTGGGTTTAGGCACATCTTCATATTTCTATGTGCCAATGCCATTTTTATGGCTTGTAAACTCATGCAATGGTCCCTTAAGCCTTCACGTGAAGTTTCATGGCAAGATGACTCATTTTTTATTTTTTTACGATTTTTGAAACTTTTTACAGTTTAAGATTTTTTAAAAGTTTTTCGAAAGGAGTTTTGCCCCCTAACTTGGTAGATGTGATCCTTGTATTTTTGTTGGCATACACATAAAAATTCAGCTAAAAACTCGACGTGTACAAGATTTTGTGACCATTTGAAAAAAGTGTCCCCATTTTAGAAACTTTAATGGCTACTGGCAGCAAACCTGTAAAATCTCAAATGCTCTTTAAGGGGGTGTGAGTTCTCGAGGTTTGATGAGGGATAGAGGGCCAATATAAGGGCTAAGTACCAGCACCCACCGCACATCATGTGCGCACACCCCCCGGCCCCCCGATCATCGGAACCCTAATGCCGCTGGTCAGGTTCTCCGACGATGGTGCCTCGACGAAGAAAAATGCGGCACCAGCACCTGCTCGAGCACAGCATGTGCTACTGTAACCCTCAGTCCGGTCTGATCTTAGACTGGGAATGAACTCCGTATGCTTAGACTAGGAATGAACTTGTATGTCTGAGTCAACCCACGAAACGAGCATGCGGGTGCTCAGCCAACCGGAGGGGCGGGCTGTGCAAGCCGGGGATCGGTCGAGTCCCCCTCTGCGTGCTGCCGATCTTGCTGCCACAACCCTCAGTCCGGTTCAATCTTAGCTGGGAATGAACTTCGTATGCCTAAGCCAACCGACGAAACGAGCGGGCGGGCGGGCGGGCCATATGCAGGGCCAGAGCGACGGGATGTGCAGGCCGTGGATCGATAGGGTGGTAGGTGGGTTTAGGCACATCTTCATATTTCTATGTGCCAATGCCATTTTTATGGCTTGTAAATTCATATAATGGTCCCTTAACCTTCACGTGAAGTTTCATGGCAAGACGACTCGTTTTCTATTTTTCACAATTTTTAAAACTTTTTTTGGTTCGGGATTTCTTAAAATTTTTTTGAAAGAAGTTTTGGCTCCAAACTTGGTAGACGTGATCCTTGTATTTTTGTTGGCATGCATAAAAAAATCCAGCTAAAAAATCAGACTGTACAAGATTTTGTGACCATTAGAAAAAAGTGTCCCCATTTCAGACACTTTAATGGCTACTGGCAGCAAACCTGTAAAATCTCAAATGCTCTTTAAGGGGGTGTGAGTTCTCAAGGTTTGATGAGGGATAGGGGGCCAATATAAGGGCCAAGTACCAGCACCCATCGCACATCATGTGCGCACACCCCCCCGGCCCCCCAATCGTCGGAACCCTAATGCCATCGGTCAGGTTCTCCAGTGATGCTCCGGTGATGGTGCCCCGGTGAAGAAAAATGCGGCACCAGCACATGCCCAAGCCCAGCATGTGCTACCACAACCCTCGGTCCATTCCGATCTTAGACTGGGAATGAACTCTGTATGCTTAGACTAGGAATGAACTCTGTATGCCTAAGTCAACCCACGAAACAAGCGTGCGGGCACTCAGCCGGCCAAAGAGGCAGAATGCGTAACCCAGGGTCGGTCGGGTCCCCTTGTGCGTGCTGTCGATCCTGCTGCCGCAACCCTCGGTCCGGTCTAATCTTAGACTGGGAATGAACTCCGTATGCCTAAGCCAAATGACAGAACGAGCGGGCGGGCAGGCGGGCGGGCACTACGTCGAGTAGAGAGACTGGACGCGCAAGTCGTGGATCGATAGGGTGGTAGGTGGGTTTAGTCACATCTTCATATTTCTCCAAGCCAATGCCATTTTTATGGCTGGTAAATTCATACAATGGTCCCTTAAGCCTTCACGTGAAGTTTCATGGCGAGACGACTCGTTTTATATTTTTCACGATTTTTGAAACTTTTTGCAGTTCGGGATTTTTTTAAATTTTTTTGGAAGGAGTTTTGGCCCCAAACTTGGTAGACGTGATCCTTGTATTTTTTTTGTCATGCACAAAAAAAATCAGCTAAAAACTCAAAGTGTACAAATTTTGTGACCATTTGAAAAAAATGTCCACATTTCAGATACCTTAATGGCTACTGGCAGCAAACCTGTAAAATTTCAAATGCTCTTTAAGGGGGTGTGAGTTCTTGAGGTTTGATGAGGGATAGGGGGCCAATATAAGAGCCAAGTACCAGCACCCATCGCACATCATGTGCACACCCCCCCGGCCCCCCCGATCGTCGGAACCCCAATGCCGTCGGTCAGGTTCTCTGGCGATGGTGCCCCGATGAAGAAAAATGTGGCACCAGCACATGCCCGAGCCCAGGATCTGCTGTCGTAACCCTTGGTCTGATCCGATCTTAGACTGGGAATGAACTCTGTATGTTTAAGTCAACCCACGAAACGAGCGTGCGGGCGCTTAGCCGGCCAAAGGGGTGGGATGCGCAAGCCAGGGATCGGCCAGGTCCCCCTCTGTGTGCTGTTGATACTGCTGCCGCAAACCTCAGTCTAGTCCAATCTTAGACTGGGAATGAACTGCGTATGCCTAAGCCAACCGACGAAATGAGTACGTGGGTGGGCGGGCACTATGTCAGCCAGAGAGATAGGATGCGTAAGCCGTGGATCGATAGGGTGGTAAGTGGGTTTAGGCACATCTTCATATTTCTACCTGCCAATGCCATTTTTATGGCTTGTAAATTCATACAATGGTCCCTTAAGCCTTCACGTGAAGTTTCATGGAAAGACAACTCGTTTTCTCTTTTTCATGATTTTTGAAAGTTTTTTATGGTTCGAGATTTTTTTAAATTTTTTCGAAAGGCGTTTTGGCCCCAAACTTGGTAGACATGATCCTTTTATTTTTGTTAGTATGCACAAAAAAATTTAGCTAAAAACTCAAAGTGTACAAGATTTTGTGACCATTAGAAAAAAGTGTCCCCATTTCAGACACTTTAATGGCTACTGGCAGCAAACCTGTAAAATCTCAAATGCTCTTTAAGGGGGTGTGAGTTCTCGAGGTTTGATGAGGGATAGGGGGCCAATATAAGGGCCAAGTACCAGCACCCATTGCACATCATGTGTGCACACCCCTTAGCCCCCCGATCGTCGGAAACCCAATGCCACCAGTAAGGTTCTCCGGCAATGGTGCCCCGGTGAGGAAAAATGCAACGTCGACGCATGCCCGATTCCAGCATGTGCTGCCGTAAGCCTTGGTCTGGTCTGATCTTAGATAGGGATTGAACTCCGTATGCTTAGACTCATAATGAACTCCGTATGCCTAAGTCAACCCACAAAACAAGCGTGCGGGCACTCTGCCGGCCAGAGAGCGGGATGTGTAAGCTAAGGATCGACCGGGTCCCCCTCTACGTGCTGTCGATCCTGCTGCCACAACCCTCGATATGGTCCAATCTTAGACTGGGAATGAACTCCGTATGCCTAAGCCAACCGACGAAACAAGCGGGCGAGCGAGCGGGCGGGCGGGCACTACGCCGGCCAAAAAGACAGGATGCGCATGCCGAGGATCGATAGGATGGTAGGTGGGTTTAGGCACATCTTCATATTTCTGCATGCCAATGACATTTTTATGGTTTGTAAATTCATACAATGGTCCCTTAAGTCTTCACATGAAGTTTCAAGGCAGGACGACTCGTTTTCTATTTTTCATGATTTTTAAAACTTTTTGCGGTTCGGGATTTTTTAAAATTTTTTCGAAAGGAGTTTTGGCCCCAAACATGGTAGACATGGTCCTTGTATTTTTGTTCGCATGCACACAAAAATTCAGCTAAAAACTCGAAGTGTACAAGATTTTCTGACCAATTGAAAAAAGTGTCCCCATTTCAGACACTTTAATGGGTACTGGCAGCAAACCTGTAAAATCTCAAATGCTCTTTAAGGGGGTGTGAGTTCTCGAGGTTTGATGAGGGATAGGGGGCCAATATAAGGGCTAAGTACCAGCACTCATCGCACATCATGTTTGCACACCCCCCCGGCCCCCCCGATCGTCGGAACCCCAATGCCGTTGGTCAGGTTCTCCGATGATGCTCTGGCGATCGTGCTTGGGCAAAGAAAAATGCGGCACCAGCACATGCCCGAGCCTAGCATGTGCTGTCGCAACCCTCGGTCCGGTCCGATCTTAGACTGGGAATGAACTCCGTATGCTTAGACTAGGAATAAACTCTGTATGCCTAAGTCAACCCACGAAATGAGCGTGTAGGCGCTCAGCCGACGAGAAGGGCGGGATGCGCAAGTCGAGGATCGACCGGGTCTCTCTCTGCGTGCTGCTGATCTTGGTGTCGTAACCCTTGGTCTGGTCCGATCTTAGACTGGGAATGAACTCCGCATGCCTAAGCCAACCGATGAAACGATCAGGCAAGCGGACAGGCGGGCACTACGTCGACCAGAAAGACGAGATGCGCAAGCCGTGGATTGATAGGGTGGTAGGTGGGTTTAGGCACATCTTCATATTTGTGCATGCCAATGCCATTTTTATGGCTTGTAAATTCATGCAATTGTCCCCTAAGCCTTCACGTGAAGTTTCATGGCAAAACAACTCATTTTCTATTTTTCACGATTTTTGAAATTTTTTGAGGTTCGGGATTTTTTAAAATTTTTTCGAAAGGAGTTTTGGCACCAAACTTGGTAGATGTAATCCTTGTATTTTTTTTGGCATGCACAAAAAAATTCAGCTAAACACTCGAAGTGTACAAGATTTTGTAACCATTTGAAAAAAATGTCCCCATTTCAGACACTTTAATGGCTACTGGCAGCAAACCTGTAAAATCTCAAATGCTCTTTAAAGGGGTGTGAGTTCTCAAGGTTTGATGAGGGATAGGGGGCCAATATAAGGGCCAAGTGCCAGCAACCATCGCACATCATGTGCGCACACCCCCCCGACCCCCCCGATCGTCGAAACCCCAATGTCGCCGATCAGATTCTTCGGCGATGCTCCAGCGATGGTGCCCCGACGAAGAAAAATGCGGCACCAGCACATGCCCGAGCCAAGCATGTGCTGCGGTAACCCTCGGTCCGGTCCAATGCTAGACTAGGAATGAACTCCGTATGCTTAGACTGGGAATGAACTTCCTATGCCTAAGTCAACCCACGAAACGAGCGTGCGGGCGCTCAGCAATCCATAGGGGCTGGATGCGCAAGCTGGAGATCGGCCGGGTCCCCCTCTGCGTGCTGTTGCAACCCTCGGTCCGGTCTAAACTTAGACTGGGAATGAACTTCGTATGCCTAAGCCAACCAATGAAACGAGCGGGTGGGCAGGCGGGCACTATGTTGGTCAGAGAGACGGGATGTGCAAGCTGTCGATCGATAGGGTGGTAGGTAGGTTTAGGCACATCTTCATATTTCTGCGTGCCAATGCCATTTTTATTTCTTGTAAATTCATACAATGGTCCCTTAAGCCTTCACATGAAGTTTCATGGCAAGACGACTCGTTTTCTATTTTTCATGATTTTTGAAACTTTTTACGGTTCGGGATTTTTTAAAATTTTTTCAAGAGTTTTCACCCCAAACTTGGTAGACATGATCCTTGTATTTTTGTTGGCATGCACAAAATGATTCAGCTAAAAACTCGAAGTGTACAAGATTTTTTGACCACTTGAGAAAAGTGTCCCCATTTCAGACACTTTAATGGCTACTGGCAGCAAACCTGTAAAATCTCAAATGCTCTTTAAGGGGGTGTGAGTTCTCAAGGTTTGATGAGGGATAGGGGGCCAATATAAGGGCCAAGTACCCGTACCTATCACACATCATTTGCGCACACCCCCCGGCCCCCCCGATCTTCGGAGCCCTAATGTCACCGATCAGGATCTCCGGCGATGCTCCGACGATGGTGCCCCGATGAAGAAAAATGCGGCACCAGCACATGCCCGAGCCCAGCATGTGCTGCCGTAACCCTCGTTCCAGTCCGATCTTAGACTGGGAATGAACTCCGTATGCCTAAGTCAACCCACGAAACGAGCGTGCGGGCGCTCAGCCGGCCAAAGGGGCGGGAGACGCAAGCCGGGGATCGACCGGGTCCCCCTCTGCGTGCTGCAGATCCTGCTGGTGCAACCCTCGGTCTGGTCTGATCTTAGACTGGGAATGAACTCCGTATGCCTAAGCCAATCGACAAAATGAGCGGGCGAGCGGGAGGGCACTACGCCGGCCAGAAAGACGGGATGCGCAAGCCGTGGATCGATAGGATGGTAGATGAGTTTAGGCACATCTTCATATTTCTGAGTGCCAATGCCATTTTTATGGCTTGTAAATTCAAACAATGGTCCCTTAAGCCTTCACGTGAAGTTTCATGGCAAGACAACTCGTTTTCTATTTTTCATGATTTTTGAATCTTTTTGCAGTTCGGGATTTTTTTAAATTGTTTTGGAAGGAGTTTTGGCCCCAAACTTGGTAGACGTGATCCTTGTATTTTTGTTGATGTGCACTAAAAAATTCAGCTAAAAACTAAAATTCAAGATTTTGTGACCACTCGAAAAAAGTGTCCGCATTTAAGACACTTTAATGGCCACTGGCAGCAAACCTGTAAAATCTCAAATGCTCTTTAAGGGGGTGTGAGTTCTCAAGGTTTGATGAAGGATAGGGGGCCAATATAAGGGCCAAGTACCAGCACCCATCACACATCATGTGCGCACACCCCCCCGGCCCCTCCGATCGTCGGAACCCCAATGCCATCGGTCAGGTTCTCCGACGATGCTTCGACGATGGTGCCCCGACGAAGAAAAATGTGGCACCAGCACATGCCCGAGGCCAACATGTGCTGCTGCAACCCTTGGTCCGGTGTGATCTTAGATTGGGAATGAACTCCATATGCCTAAGTCAACCCACGAAACGAGCGTGCAGGTGCTCAGCCGGCCAAAGGGGCGGGATGCGCAACCTGGGGATTGATCGGGTCCCCCTCTACGTGCTACCGATCCTGCTACCACAACCCTCGGTCTTGTCTGATCTTAGACTGGGAATGAACTCCGTATGCCTAAGCCAACCGACAAAACGAGCGGGCGAACGGGCGGGCGGGCACTACGTCGGCCAGAGAAACGGGATGCGCAAGCTGTGGATCGATAGGGTGGTAGGTGGGTTTAGGCACATCTTCATATTTCTACGTGCCAATGCCATTTTTATGGCTTGTAAATTCATACAATGGTCCCTTAAGCCTTCACGTGAAGTTTCTTGGCAAGACGACTCGTTTTCTATTTTTCACTATTTTTGAAAATTTTTTCGGTTCGGGATTTTTTAAAATTTTTTCGGAAGGAGTTTTGGCCCCAAACTTGGTAGACGTAATGCTTGTATTTTTGTTGGCATGCATAAAAAAATTCAGCTAAACCTATACAAGATTTTGTGACCATTTGAAAAAAATGTCCCCATTTCAGACACTTTAATGGCTACTGGCAGCAAACCCGTAAAATCTCAAATGCTCTTTAAGGGGGTGTGAGTTCTCGAGGTTTGATGAGGGATAGGGGCCCAATATAAGGGCCAAGTACCAGCAACCATCGCACACACACACCCCCCCGATCTCCGGAACCCCAATACCGCAGGTCAGGTTCTCCGGCGATGCTCCGGCGATGGTGCCCCTACGAA
The DNA here is from genome assembly GCF_047325235.1 of Durio zibethinus. NCBI lineage: Eukaryota > Viridiplantae > Streptophyta > Magnoliopsida > Malvales > Malvaceae > Durio > Durio zibethinus. The sequence goes on from NC_143177.1 coordinate 14,636,243, forward strand.
GAAAAATGTGGCACCAACACATGCTCGAGCCTAGCATGTGCAGCCGCAACCCTCAGTCTGGTCCGATCTTAGACTGGGAATGAACTCTGTATGCCTAAGCCAACCGACGAAACGAGCCGAAGGGCGGGTAGGCGGGCACTACGTCGACCAAAATGACAGGATGCGCAAGCCGTGGATCGATAGGGTGGTAGATGGTTTAGGCACATCTTCATATTTCTGCATGCCAATGCCATTTTTATGGCTTGTAAATTCAAACAATGGTCCCTTAAGCCTTCACGTGAAGTTTCATGGCAAGACGACTCATTTTCTATTTTTCACGATTTTTAAAACTTTTTACGGTTTGAGATTTTTTAAAATTTTTTCGGAAGGAGTTTTGGCCACAAACTAGACGCGATCCTTGTATTTTTTTTGGCTTCCACAAAAAAATTCAGGTAAAAACTCGAAGTGTACAAGATTTTGTGACCATTTGAAGAAAGTGTCCCCATTTCAGACACTTTAATGGCTACTGGCAGAAAACCTGTAAAATTTCAAATGCTCTTTACGGGGGTGTGAGTTCTTGGGGTTTGATGAGGGATAGGGGGCCAATGTAAGGTCCAAGTACCAGCACCTATCGCACATCATGTGCGCACACCCCCGGCCCCCCGATCGTCGGAACCCATATGTCATCGGTCAGGCTCTCCGGCGATACTCTGACGATGGTGCCGCGGCAAAGAGAAATGCGGCACTAGCACATGCCCAAGCCTAGCATGTGCTACCACAACCCTCGGTCTGGTCTGATCTTAGACTGGGAATGAACTCTGTATGCTTAAGCCAGCCCACGAAACGAGCGTACGGGCGCTCAGTCGGCCAGAGGGGCGAGATGCGTAAGCCGAGGATCGGTCAGGTCCCCCTCTGTGTGCTACCAATCCTGCTACCGGAACCCTCGATCCGGTCCGATCTTAGATGGGGAATGAACTCCGTATGCCTAAGCCAACCGAAGAACGACGGGCGGGCAGGCACTGCACCGGCCAGAGAAAAGGGATGCGTAAACCGTGGATCGGTAGGGTGGTAGGTGGGTTTAGGCACATCTTCATATTTCTTTGTGCCAATGCCATTTTTATGGCTTGTAAATTCATAAAATGGTCCCTTAAGCCTTCACGTGAAGTTTAATGGCAAGACGACTCCTTTTCTACTTTTCACGCGGTTCGAGATTTTTTAAAATTTTTTCGAAAGGAGTTTTGGCCCCAAATATGGTAGACGTGATCCTTGTATTTTTGTTGGCATGTACAAAAAAATTTAGCTAAAAACTCGAAGTGTACAAGATTTTGTGACCATTTGAAAAAAGTGTCCCCATTTTAGACACTTTAACGGCTACTGGCAGCAAACCTGTAAAATCTCAAATGCTCTTTAAGGGGTGTGAGTTCTCGAGGTTTGATGAGGGATAGGGGGCCAATATAAGGGCCAAGTACCAGCACCCATCACACATCATGTGCGCAGACCCTACCGGCCCCCCGATCATCGGAACCCCAATGCCGCCGGTCAGGTTCTCTGGTGATGCCCCGGCGATGGTGCCTCGGTGAAGAAAAATGCGGCACCAGCACATGCCCGAGCCCAGCATGTGCTGCCGCAACCCTCGCTCTGGTCCATCTTAGACTGGGATTGAACTCCGTATGCCTAAGTCAACCCATGAAATGAGCGTGCAGGCGCTCAGCCGGCCAGAGGGGCGGGATGCGCAAGCTGGGGATCGATCGGTTCCCCCTCTACGTGCTGTCGATCCTGCTACCGTAACCTTCGGTCTGGTCTGATCTTAGACTAGGAATGAACTTTGTATGCTTAAGCCAACCGATGAAACGAGCGGGCGGGCACTACGCCGGCCAGAGAGATAGGATAAGCAAGCCGTGGATCGATAGGGTGGTAGGTGGGTTTAGGCACATCTTCATATTTTTGCATGCCAATGCCATTTTTATGGCTTGTAAATTCATACAATAGTCCCTTAAGCCTTCACATGAAGTTTTAAAACTTTTTACGGTTCGGGATTTTGTAAAATTTTTTTGGATGGAGTTTTGGCCCCAAACCTGGTAGACATGATCCTTGTATTTTTTTTTGGCATGCACAAAAAAATTCAGCTAAAAACTTTAAGTGTACAAGATTCTGTGACCATTTGAAAAAAGTGTCCCCATTTCAGACACTTTAATGGCTACTGGCAGCAAACTTGTAAAATCTCAAATGCTCTTTAAGGGGGTGTGAGTTCTCGAGGTTTGATGAGGGATAGGGGCCCAACATAAGGGCCAAGTACCAGCAACCATCGCACACGCACACCCCCCGGCCCCCCCGATCTTCGGAACCCTAATGCCGCAGGTCAGGTTCTCCGGCGATGCTCCGGCGATGGTGCCCCTACGAAGAAAAATACGGCACCAGCACATGCCCGATCCCAGTATGTGCTGCCACAACCCTCGGTCTGGTCCGATCTTAGACTGGGAACGAACTCCGTATGCCTAAGTCAGCACACGAAACGAGCGTGCAAACACTCAACCGGCTAGAGGAGCGAGATGCGTAAGTCGAGGATCGATCGGGTCCCACTCTGCGTGGTGCCGATCCTGCTATCGGAACCCTTAGTTCGGTCTAATTTTAGACTGGGAATGAACTCTGTATGGCTAACCCAACCGATGGAACGAGCGGGCGGGTGGGGGGGCGGGCACTACGTCGGCCATAGAGACGGGATGCGCAAGCCGTGTGTCACGGACTAAGCTTTCTCTCAACAAGCACTAGCCCGCATGGCACTTGAATGGACGCTTCCACCCAAGTCAGCCCTCAATAGATCGAGATCTGAACAAATAACCATAAACCATGGTTAGTCTCAAGCATTCACAATAAGGCACAATATATCAATATCAATCTCATCCATACACACAACAAGGCACATTCACATCGAGAAAGAAAAGAAACACATAGAGGCAACAATCGAGCATTCAATCGAGGCGAATTTCATTAAAATCGAGAATCATACATCGGGACCTCCCACCATCACCAGGGCCAGGGGGGCAGCCCATGGTGGGTGGCCTAAGCTCGCATAGCACCCGGTGAGACAGCCCAACAATACCCTGCCGGCTCACCCCCCCTAAAGAGCCTTAGAGATTTTAGAGCTATGCTACCAGTAACCGTTACAATGTTTGAAATGGGGACACTTTTCCTAACACAAGGGGTCTACCCGGCCATGGCCCTATACATGGGTGGCTCATGGCAACCTAAGTCCCGGTCATGGCCTTATACAAGGTTGGCTCATGACATCCTCCCCCACCTATTCTATCGACGTCCTCGTCGACTTGCTGGCTTGAAATTCTTCGATCTTCCTTTGAAATCTCTAGAGGTCATGCTCTCTCTCCCAGCTGGTTTCTTCTAGGCCTAGTCCCTCCCACTTTACTAAGTACTCCCGAACTAGTCTTCGAGATATCTTGGTTTCCCTGTCAGCTAAGATCTCTTGGACTCGACGCTCTGAGGGTGATTTCATGGTGATGGCGGCTCTGGTTGGCTCTCTTCGACCAGCATCTGTAGGATCTGCATGGAATGGCTTCAAGTTGCTCACATGAAATACTGGGTGCACCTTCATCCACTTTGGAGGGTCGATTTTGTAGGAAGCATTCCCCACTTTGGAAAGGACCCTTACTGGACCTTCGTACTTGCGCACCAATCTACGATCTCTCTTCTTCAAGAACCTGGTTTGTTCAGGGACTAATCGAACAAGAACCAAATCCCCAACTTGAAATTGTTGAGCTCTACGACCCTTGTCTGCCCATTTCTTCATCCGTTTTGACGCTTTCTCTAAGTAGGCTTGTGCGATCTCCATGTTTTGTTTCCACTCCTTGCTGAGGTTGAATGCTCTGGGATTCTTTCCTCCATATTGTTCCAAGGAAGTGTGGGGTAGCCTTGGTAATTGTCCGGTGATCACCTCAAATGGGCTCTTGTTGGTGGAAGAGCTTTTGTTGGAATTAAAACAGAGTTGAGCGACGTCCAATAATGAGGGCCAGTTCTTTTGGTTGGCGTGGACAAAATGCCTCAAGTATTCCTCTAACAATCCATTGAACCGCTCTGTTTGGCCATCAGTTTGAGGGTGATAGCTCGAGGAGATGTTGAGTTGGGACCCCAAAATCTTGAAAAGTTCTCTCCAAAAGGACCCCGTGAATCTAGGATCTCTATCGCTGACAATGTTTTGGGGGAGGCCCCAATACTTGACCACATGTTTGAACAATAGTCGAGCTGTGTCCTCCGCTGTACAATACTTGGGAGCAGGAATGAATGTGGCATACTTAGAGAACCGATCAATCACCACCAAGATAGCTCCAAGATCGCCAACCTTGGGTAGGCTCGAGATGAAATCGAGGGAGATGCTTTCCCACGGTTTGGTAGGTACTGATAAAGGTTCAAGCATACCTGCAGGTTTCCTCTTCTCGACTTTGTCTTGTTGGCAAATGAGGCAAGTCTTCGTATATTCCATCACATCTTGTCGCATTTGAGGCCAATAATATCCTTGTTTCAATAACGCCAACGTGCGCTGCCAGCCCGGATGTCCCGCCCATGGGGTGTCATGACACTCCCTCATCAGCATCTGTCTCAGACCTCCTGCTCTTGGCACAAAGACTCGAGGTCCCTTGGTCCATAAGACCCCATTTTCTTTCCAGAAATGTTTGGATTTCCCTTCTTCCACTAGCTTCAAAATGGCACAGGCTTGCGGGTCTTTCCCTAAATGATCTCCAATCAACTTATGGATGTCTTGAGTGGCTCTGCTAGCCACCATTGGGGCCATTCTTCTGAGGGCCGCTAACTCTGGCCGCCTGCTCAAGGCATCCGCCACTTGATTAGTCTTTCCCGCGGTATGCTCAAAATAAAAGTCGAACTCAGCTAAAAATTCCTGCCACCTAGCTTGTTTCGCCGTGAGTCTTGGTTGGGTGAGGAAGTGGCTAACGGCTGTGTTGTCTGTCTTCACGACAAAGTGCGCACCCAACAAGTAATGCCGCCAAGTCCTCAAGCAATGAACCACCACAAGGAGCTCTTTCTCCTGGGCTGTGTATTTCCTTTCAGCTTCACTCAGCTTCCTACTTTCGAATGCTACCGAGTGATGTTGTTGTAAAAGCACACCTCCAATAGCAAAATCTGATGCATCCGTCTGGACTTCAAAAGGCTTTCCAATATCGGGGAGAGCTAAGATGGGATCCTTCATAATAGCATCCTTCAATCCCTCAAAGGCTTCTTGGCACTCATTCGTCCAACACCATTTATGTTCCTTCTTCAGTAGCTCCGTGAGGGCCGTGGTCTTACGAGAGTACCCTTCCACAAACCTTCTATAATAGTTGGCTAGTCCCAAAAAGGAGCGGAGCTCACTAACATTCTTCGGTATCGTCCACTCTTTGATGGCCCTGACTTTTTCCATGTCCATTCGGATGTGGCCACGTTCGACAATGTGACCGAGAAAATGGATTTGGGTCTGAGCGAATGCACACTTCTCCCTTTTTACATATAACTGGTGGTCCTGTAACCTTTGAAATACCTGGCGCAGGTGTTCTTGATGTTCTTCCAACGTGGAGCTATATACCACTATATCGTCTAAATAAATGACTACAAACTTGTCTAGGTAGTCATGAAACACCTGATTCATCAATGTACAAAATGTGGCAGGAGCATTGGTTAGTCCAAAAGGCATAACAAGGAATTCAAATGCACCATACCGTGTTACACAGGTGGTCTTGGGCTCATCTCCCTCGAGGATTCTGACCTGATGGTATCCCGATCTCAGGTCCAGTTTGGAGAAGTACTTGGCCCCGCTCAATTGATCAAACAAGTCTGCTATGAGCGGGATAGGATATTTGTTTCTTACGGTGACTTTGTTCAAAGCCCTGTAGTCGACACATAAGCGCAAGCTCCCATCATGCTTTTTCTGGAATAGCACTGGCGCTCCGAAAGGAGCCTTTGATGGTCGGATGAACCCGACTTGTAGAAGCTCATCCAACTGTTTTCTCAGCTCGGCCAACTCTGGCGGGGCCATGCGATAGGGAGCTCTAGCAGGGGGTTTTGCCCCTGGGAGGAGCTCAATTTCGTGGTCCACTGCTCGTCGAGGGGGTAGAACCTTGGGCAACATCTCTGGCATCACCTCTCTGAATTCTTCTAACACTTTCTTCACGCCATTGGGTATTGGTTCTACTTTCGACCCTTCTTTGTAGATCGGCATGGCCACAAAAGAGGGTTCCCCTCTCTTTACCCCTTTCTTGAATTGCAAAGCTGAAATCATTTTCTTCCCACTCTTTGGCAAGATATTGGCTGGCACCACACATGGGTGTTCTCCTAAAAACAACAAGCAGCTAGCAGCGGGGATAGGGATCACCTGAGCCAACGTCATGAAGTCCAATCCTAGAATGACATCAAAGTCATCCATGGGGGAGACTGTGAAGTCTACCTTCCCTTCCCATGGCCCCAATTGGGTTGTCACACTTTTCGAGCTTCCACTGATTGCAAAGGCTGGCGAATTGACCGCCTTCATTCGCCCACAGTCTTTACTAATCTGAAGACCACACCTTTTTGCTTCTTCTGGTGTGATGAAAGTGTCGGTTGCACCTGTATCCACCATGGCCTTGGTGGCTTTCCCATTGATCGTCAAGTTCACGTACATCAAGCCTCTGCTTTGCTCTTTCTTTATAGTGTTCAATTGGGTGCGAAGGGCACTGAGGAACCTTATTGAGCCCATCCTGGCTGGCTCCTCTTCAGCTTCTTCAACGCTCTCGGGCACTTTTGCAGACTCTTGGGATGAGGTCCTTAAGGCATTAAGGGCTCCTCGGTGTGGGCACTCAGCCACTCGATGCGGCCCCTTGCAAAGAAAGCAAGCAAGCGGTTGCCTAGGCTTGAAAATCCCTGCGTTGTTTGTCCTAGGCTGGGTGCTATCTCGTCCAAAGGACCTCCTGTCTGATCCCCAATTGAAGGGTCGGTCCAACCTAGTTATCTTTCCCCCACTCCCAAGATTAGAGCTACTGCCAGTTGGTGGAGGGTTCTTCCGTTTTAACGAACCATCATTAAAATCATGAAGACGTTCCGCTGCAGCCATGGTCGTCATCACATCTTGCACTCTTTGCCTCTGTAGCTCTGTCCTCGCCCACGGCTTGAGGCCCTCAATAAAATGGAATAACTTGTCCTTTTCGGACATGTCCCTAATATCCAGCATCAGGGTAGAAAAGTTCCTCACGAACTCTCGCACTGTTCCGGTTTGCACCAACTCTCGAAGTCTCTTTCGAGCCATATAATCCACATTCTCCGAAAAAAATTGGTTTTTCAGTTCATGCTTCAGATCCGTCCAGGTCTTAATCGAGCACTCGTCATCGACAAACTTGGAGCGCCACCACAACTTGGCATCCCCTACGAGGTACATCGATGCCATTGTCACCTTGTCTTCCTCTGAACTTGTGTGTACAGCTCGGAAGTATTGTTCCATGTCGAATAGGAAATTCTCAAGTTCCTTAGCATCCCTTGCCCCCTCATAGCACCGAGGCTCCGGCACTTTGGGCCTTTGTCCCCTGTCCGTCGAGCTTGAACCCGAACTAGCCACCACCATTTGCAGGATGCTCATCTGGGCCCTGAGCTCCTCAAACTCCTTGTGGAGAATGTTCAAGGCATCTCTAGCCTCTTCGCTCACATTGTGGAGAGTATCGGACAACTCCCGCTGGGTTGTCTCGATCTCCCTCACTCGATCTTTTGTTACCATATGAGTTTTCATTGCGGCCACCGCGGCCTCAAGTTCCTCAATTCTCTGCTGATGATCCGGTCCACCACTTGTGACCATCTCATCCAATTCTCTAGCACTTCTCAACCGTGCTCTGATACCACGTGTCACGGACTAAGCTTTCTCTCAACAAGCACTAGCCCGCGTGGCACTTGAATGGACGCTTCCACCCAAGTCAGCCCTCAATAGATCGAGATCTGAACAAATAACCATAAACCATGGTTAGTCTCAAGCATTCACAATAAGGCACAATATATCAATATCAATCTCATCCATACACACAACAAGGCACATTCACATCGAGAACGAAAAGAAACACATCGAGGCAACAATCGGGCATTCAATCGAGGCGAATTTCATTAAAATCGAGAATCATACATCGGGACCTCCCACCATCACCAGGGCCAGGGGGGCAGCCCATGGTGGGTGGCCTAAGCTCGCATAGCACCCGGTGAGACAGCCCAACAATACCCTGCCGGCTCACCCCCCCTAAAGAGCCTTAGAGATTTTAGAGCTATGCTACCAGTAACCGTTACAATGTTTGAAATGGGGACACTTTTCCTAACACAAGGGGTCTACCCGGCCATGGCCCTATACATGGTTGGCTCATGGCAACCTAAGTCCCGGTCATGGCCTTATACAAGGTTGGCTCATGACACCGTTGATCGATAGGGTGGTAGGTGGGTTTAGGCACATCTTCATATTTCTATGTGCCAATGCCATTTTTATGGCTTGTAAATTCATACAATGGTCCCTTAAGCCTTCACGTGGAGTTTAATGGTAAGACGACTCATTTTCTATTTTTCATGATTTTTGAAACTTTGTGTGGTTCGAGATTTTTTAAAATTTTTTCAGAAGGAGATTTGGCCCCAAACTTGGTAGACGTGAGCCTTGTATTTTCATTGGCATGCACAAAAAAATTCAGCTAAAAACTCAAAGTGTACAAGATTTTGTGACCATTTGAAAAAAGTGTCCCCATTTTAGACACTTTAATGGCTACTGGCAGCAAACCTGTAAAATCTCAAAGCTCTTTAAGGGGGTGTGAGTTCTCAATTTTTCATGAGAATAGGGGGCCAATATAAGGGCCAAGTACCAGCACCCATCGCACACCATGTGCGCACACCCCCTCTGACCCCTCCGATCACCGGAACCCCAATGCCGTCGGTCAGATTCTCCGGCGATACTCCAGCGATGGTGCCCCGACGAAGAAAATTGTAGCACTAGCATATGCTCGAGGCCATCATGTGCTGCCACAACCCACGGCCTGGTCCAATCTTAGACTAGGAATGAACTCCTTATGCTTAGACTGGGAATGAACTCCGTATGCCTAAGTCAACTCATGAAACGAGCGTGCGGGCCATCAACCGGCCAAAGGGGTAGGATGCGCAAGCCGGGGATCGGCCAGGTCCCCCTCTGCGTGCTGCCGATCCTGCTACCGCAACCCTCGGTCCATTCCAATCTTAGACTAGGAATGAACTCCATATGCCTAAGCCGACCGATGAAATGAGCGGGAGGGTGGGCGGGCACTACTCCGGCCAGAGAGACGGGATGCGCAAGCCCTGGATCGATAGGGTGGTAGGTGGGTTTAGGCACATCTTCATATTTCTGTGTTCCAATGCCATTTTTATTGCTTGTAAATTCATACAATGGTCCCTTAATCCTTCACGTGAAGTTTCATGGCAAGACGACTCATTTTCTATTTTTCACGATTTTCAAAACTTTTTATGGTTCGGGATTTTTTAAACTTTTTTCACAAGGAGTTTTGGCCCCAAACTTTGTAGACGTGATTCTTGTATTTTTGTTGGCATGCACAAAAAAATTCAGCTAAAAACTCGAAGTGTACAAGATTTTGTGACCATTTGAAAAAAGTGTCCCCATTTCAGACACTTTAATGGCTATTGGTAGCAAACCTGTAAAATCTCAAATGCTCTTTAAGGGGTGTGAATTCTCAAGGTTTGATGAGGGATAGGGGGCCAATATGAGGGCCAAGTACCAGCACCCATCGCACATCATGTGTGCACACCCCCCCGGGCCTCTCAATTGCCAGAACCCCAATGCCGCCGGTCAGGTTCTCCTGCGACGCTCCGACGATGGTTCCCCGACGAAGAAAAATGCGGCACCAGCACATGCCCGAGCCCAGCATGTGCTGCTGCAACCCCTGCTCTGGTTCGATCTTAGACTGGGAATGAACTTCATATGCTTAGACTGGGAATGAACTCCGTATGCCTAAGTCAACCCACAAAAAGAGCGTGCGGGTGCTCAACCGACCAGAGGGACAGGATGCGTAAGTCGGGGATCGACCGGGTCCCCCTCTGCGTGTTGCCGATCTTGCTACCGCAACCCTCAGTCTGGTCCAATCTTACACTGGGAATGAACTTCGTATGCCTAAGCCAATCGATGAAACGAGAGGGCGGGCGGGCACTACGTCGGCCGGAGAGATGGGATGCGCAAGCCGTGGATCGATAGTGTCGTAGGTGGGTTTAGGCACATCTTCATATTTCTGCATGCCAATGCCATTTTCATGGCTTGTAAATTCATACAATGGTCCCTGAAGCATTCACGTGAAGTTTCATGGCAAGACGACTCATTTTCTATTTTTCACAATTTTCAAAAATTTTTACGGGTCAGGATTTTTTTAAATCTTTTCGTAAGGAATTTTGGCCCAAAGCTAGGTAGACGTGATCCTTGTATTTTTTTTTGGCATGCAAAAAACAATTCAGCTAAAAACTCGAAGTGTACATGATTTTGTGACCCTTTCAAAAAAGTGTCCCCATTTCAAACACTTTAATGGCTACTGGCAGCAAACCTGTAAAATCTCAAATGCTCTTTAAGGGGGTGTGAGTTCTCGAGGTTTGATGAGGGATAGGGGGCCAATATAAGGGCCAAGTACCAGCACCCATTGCACATCATGTGCGCAAACCCCCCGGCGATGGTGCCCCGACGAAGAGAAATGTGGCACCAGCACATGCCCGAGCCCAGAATGTGCTGCCGCAACCCTCGGTCCGGTTCGATCTTAGACTGGGAAAGAACTCCATATGCTTAGACTGGGAATGAACTCCGTATGCCTAAGTCAACCCATGAAACGAGCGTGCGGCGCTCAGCCGGCCAGAGGGGTAGGATGCGCAAGCCGGGGATCGATCGGGTCCCCCTCTGCATGCTACCAATCTTGCTACCGTAACCCTCGGTCCAGTCCAATCTTAGACTGAGAATGAACTCTGTATGCCTAAGCCAACTGACGAAATGAGTGGGCAGGCGGGCGGGCGGGCACTATGCCGGCCAGGGAGGCGGGATGAGCAAGCCTTGGATCGATAGGGTGGTAGGTGGGTTTAGGCACATCTTCATATTTCTGCATGCCAATGCCATTTTTATGGCTTGTAAATTCATACAATGGTCCCTTAAGCCTTCACGTGAAGTTTCATGGCAAGACGACTCATTTTCTATTTTTCACGATTTTCAAAACTTTTTGCGGTTCAGGATTTTTTAAAATTTTTTCGGAAGGAGTTTTGGACCCAAACCTGGTAGACGTGATCTTTGTATTTTTTTTTGGCGTGCAAAAAAAAATTCAGCTAAAAAGTCGAAGTGTACATGATTTTGTGACCCTTTGAAAAAAGTGTCTCCATTTCAGACACTTTAATGGCTACTAGCAGCAAACCTGTAAAATCTCAAATGCTCTTTAAGAGGGTGTGAGTTCTCGAGGTTTGATGAGGGATAGAGGGCCAATATAAGGGCCAATTACCAGCACCCATCATACATCATGTGCACACACCCCCCGGCCCCCCCGATCGTCGGAACCCCAACGCCGCCGGTTAGGCTCTCTGGCAATGCTCTGGCGATGGTGCCCAGGCGAAGAAAAATGCAGCACCAACACATGCTCGAGCCCAGAATGTGCTACCGCTATCCTCGGTCTGGTTCGATCTTAGACTAGGAATGAACTCGGTATGCTTAGACTAGGAATGAACTCCGTATTTCTAAGTCAACCCATAAAACGAGAGTGCAGGTGCTCAGTCGACTAGAGGGGCGGGATGCGCAAGCCGGGGATCAATCGGGTCCCCCTCTGCGTGCTGCCGATCCTACTACCGCAACCCTCGATCTGGTCTAATCTTAGATTGGGAATGAACTCCGTATGCCTAAGCCAATCGACGAAACGAGCGGGCGGGCGGGCACTACGCCGGTCAGAGAGACGGGTTGCGCAAGCCGTGGATCGATAGGGTGGTAGGTGGGTTTAGGCACATCTTCATATTTCTATATGCAAATGCCATTTTTATGGCTTGTAAATTCATACAATGGTCCCTTAAGCCTTCATGTGACGTTTCATGGCTAGACAACTCGTTTTCTATTTTTCATAATTTTTGAAACTTTTTACGGTTCGGGATTTGTAACAATTTTTTCGAAATGAGTTTTGGCCCCAAACTTGGTAGATGTGATCCTTGTATTTTTGTTGGCATGCATAAAAAAATTTAGCTAAAAACTCCAAGTGTACAAGATTTTGTGATCATTTGAAAAAAGTGTCCCCATTCCAGACACCTTAATGGCTACTGGCAGCAAACCTATAAAATCTAAAATGCTCTTTAAGGGGTGTGAGTTCTCGAGGTTTGATGAGGGATAGGGGGACAATATATGGGCCAAGTACCAGCACCCCTCGCACATCATGTGCGCACACCCCCCCCAACCCCACCGATCGCCGGAACCCCAATGCCGCTGGTCAGGTTATCCGACGATGCTCCGACAATGGTGCCCCGACGAAGAAAAATGCGGCACCAACACATGCCCGAGCCCAGCATTTGCTGCCGCAACCCTCAATCCGATCTTATCTTAGACTGCGAAAGAACTCCGTAAGCTTAGACTGGGAATGAACTCCGTATGCCTAAGTCAACTCACGAAACGAGCGTGCGGGTGCTCAACCGGCTAGAGGGGCGGGATGCGGAAGCCGAGGATCGGCCAGGTCCCCGTCTACGTGCTGCCGATCCTGCTGCCTCAACCCTCGGTTCAGTCCGATCTTAGACTGGGAATGAACTTCGTATGCCTAAAACATCGACGAAACGAGCGGGTAGACGTGATCCTTGTATTTTTGTTGGCATGCACAAAAAAATTCAGCTTAAAACTCGAAGTGTACAAGATTTTGTGACCATTTGAAAAAAATGTCCCCATTTCAAACACTTTAATGGCTACTGGCAGCAAACCTATAAAATCTCAAATGCTCTTTAAGGGGTGTGAGTTCCCAAGGTTTGATGAGGGTTAGGGGGCCAATATAAGGGCCAAGTAACTGCACCCATCGCACATCATGTGCGCACACCCCTCGGCCCCCTCGATCGTTGGAACCCCAATGCCGTCGATCAGGTTCTCCGGCGATGCTCCGACGATGGTGCCCCGGTGAAGAAAAATGCGTCACCAACACATGCTCGAGCCCAGCATGTGCTGCCGTAACCCTCGGTCCGGTCCGATCTTAGACTTGGAATTAACTCCGTATGCTTAGACTGGGAAGGAACTCCGTATGCCTAAGTCAACCCACGAAATGAGCGTACGGGTGCTCAGCCGACCAAAGGGGGAGGATGCGCAAGCCGAGGATCGGTCGGGTCCTCCACTACGTGCTGCCGATCTTGCTACGACAACCCTTAGTCCAGTTTGATCTTAGACTGGGAATGAACTCCGTATGCCTAAGCCAACAGACGAAAGGAGCAAGCGGGCGGGTAGGCGGGCACTACGCCAGCCAGAGAGATGGGATGCGCAAGCCGTGGATCGATAGGGTGGTAGGTGGGTTTAGGCACATTTTCGTATTTCTGTGTGCCAACGCCATTTTTATGGCTTGTAAATTCATACAATCGTCCCTTAAGCCTTCACGTGAAGTTTCATGGCAAGACGACTCGTTTTCTATTTTTCACGATTTCAGAAACTTTTTGCGAGTCAAGATTTTTTAAAATTTTTTCATAATTAGTTTTGGCCCCAAGCTTGGTAGACGTGATCCTTGTATATTTTGTTGGCATGCACAAAAAAATTCAGCTAAAAACTCGAAGTGTACAAGATTTTGTGACGCTTTGAAAAAAGTGTCCTCATTCCAGACACTTTAATGGCTACTGGCAGCAAACCTATAAAATCTCAAATGCTCTTTAAGGGGGTGTCAGTTCTTGAGGTTTGATGCGGGATAGGGGGCCAATATAAGGGCCAAGTACCAGCACCCATCGCACATCATGTGCGCAAACCCCCCCGGCCCCCCCGATCGTTGGAACCCCAATGCTGCCGGTCAGGTTCTCCAGTGATGCTCCGGCGATGGTGCCCCAACGAGGAAAAATGCGGCACCAACACATGCTCGAGCCCAGCATGTGCTGTCGTAACCCTCGGTCCGGTCCTATCTTAGACTAGGAATCAACTCCATATGCTTATACTGGGAATGAACTCCGTATGCCTAGGCCAACTGACGAAACGATTGGACGGGCAGGCGGGCAGGCACTACGCCGGCCAGAGAGACGAGATGCGCAAGTCGTGGATCGATAGGGTGGTAGGTGGGTTTAGGCGCATCTTCATATTTCTGCATGCCAATGCCATTTTTATGGCTTGTAAATTCATACAATGGTCCCTTAAGCCTTCACGTGAAGTCTCATGGCAAGACGACTCATTTTCTATTTTTAATGATTTTTGAAACTTTTTACGGTTCGGTATTTTTTAAAATTTTTTTGGAAGTATTTTTCGCCCCAAACTTGGTAGACGTGATCCTTTTATTTTTGTTGGCATGGACAAAAAAATTCAGCTAAAAAATCGAAGAGTACAAGATTTTGTGACCATTTGAAAAAAGTGTCCCCATTTCAGACACTTTAATGGCTACTGGTAGCAAACCTGTAAAATCTCAAATGCGCTTTAAGGGGGTGTGAGTTCTCAGGGTTTGATGAGGGATAGGGGGCCAATATAAGGGCCAAGTACCAGCACCCATCGTACATCATGTGAGCGCACACCCCCGGCCCCCCCGATCGCCGGAACCCCAATGCCGCCGGTCAGGTTCTCCGACGATGCTCCGGCGATGGTGCCCTGATGAAGAAAAATATGACACCAACACATGCTCGAGCCTAGCACGTGCTGTAGCAACCCTCGGTTCAGTCCGATCTTAGACTGGGAATGAACTCCGTATGCCTAAGTCAACCTACAAAACGAACGTGCGGGTGCTCAGCCGACCAGACGGGTGGGATGCGCAAACCAGGGATTGGTCGAGTCCCACTCTACGCGCTGTCGATCCAGCTACCAAAACCCTCGGTCCGGTCTGATCTTAGACTGGGAATGAACTCCGTATACCTAAGCCAACCGACGAAATGAGCGGGCGGGCACTACGCCGGCCAGAGAGACGGGATGCGTAAGTCGTGGATCGATAGGGTGGTAGGTGGGTTTAGGCACATCTTCATATTTCTGCGTTCCAATACCATTTTTATGGCTTGTAAATTCATACAATGGTCCCTTAAGCCTTCAGGTGAAGTTTCATGGCAAGATGACTCGTTTTCTATTTTTCACGATTTTTGAAACTATTTACGGGTCAGGATTTGTTAAAATTTTTTCAGAAGGAGTTTTGCCCCAAGCTTGGTACACGTCATCCTTGTATTTTTATTGGCATGCACAAAAAAATTCAGCTAAAAACTCAAAGTGTACAAGATTTTGTGACCATTTGAAAAAAGTGTCCCCATTTCAGACACTTTAATGGCTACTGGCAGCAAACCTGTAAAATCTCAAATGCTCTTTAAGGGGGTGTGAGTTCTCGAGGTTTGATGAGGGATAGGGGGCCAATATAAGGGCCAAGTACCAGCACCCATCACCCATCATGTGCGCAAACCACCCCCGGCCCCCCCGATCGTCAGAACCCCAATGCTGCCGGTTAGGTTCTCCGGCGATGCTCCGGTGATGGTGCCCGACGAAGAAATATTCGGCACCAACACATGCCCCAGCCCAGTATGTGCTGCCGTAACCCTCGGTCTGGTCAGATCTTAGACTGGGAATGAACTCCGTATGCTTAGACTGAGAATGAACTCCGTATGCCTAAGTCAACTCACGAAACGAGCGTGCTGGTGCTCAGCTGGCCAGAGGGGCGGGATGCGCAAGCCAGGGATCGGCGGGGTCCCCCTATACGTGCTGCCGATCCTGCTGCCACAACACTCAGTCCGGTCTGATCTTAGACTTGGAATGAACTCCGTATGCCTAAGCCAACAGACAAAACGAGCGGAGGGGCGGGCGGGCACTACGCTGGCCAGAGAGACGGGATGCGCAAGCCATGTATCGATAGGGTGGTAGGTGGGTTTAGGCACATCTTCATATTTCTGTGTGCCAATACCATTTTTATGGCTTGTAAATTCATACAATGGTCCCTTAAGCCTTCACGTGAAGTTTCATGGCAAGACGACTCGTTTTCTATTTTTCACGATTTTCAAAACTTTTTACGGTTCGGGATTTGTAACAATTTTTTCGAAATCAGTTTTGGCCCCAAACTTGGTAGATGTGATCCTTGTATTTTTTTTGGCATGCATAAAAAAATTCAGCTAAAAACTCAAAGTGTACAAGATTTTGTGACCATTTGAAAAAAGTGTCCCCATTCCAGACACTTTAATGGCTACTGGCAGCAAACCTATAAAATCTAAAATGCTCTTTAAGGGGTGTGAGTTCTTGAGGTTTGATGAGGGATAGGGGGACAATATATGGGCCAAGTACCAGCACCCCTCGGACATCATGTGCGCACACCCCCCAACCCCACCGATCGTCGGAACCCCAATGCCGCTGGTCAGGTTATCCGACGATGCTCCGACGATGGTGCCCCGACGAAGAAAAAAGTGGCACCAACACATGCCTGAGCCCAGCATGTGCTGCCGTAACCCTCAATCTGATCTTATCTTAGACTGGGAATGAACTCCGTAAGCTTAGACTGGGAATGAACTCCGTATGCCTAAGTCAACCCACGAAACGAGCGTGCGGGTGCTCAACCGGCTAGAGGGGCGGGATGCGGAAGCCGGGGATCGGCTAGGTCCCCCTCTATGTGCTGCCGATCCTACTACCTGAACCCTCGATCCGGTCCGATCTTAGACTAGGAATGAACTCCATATGCCTAAAACATCGACGAAACGAACGGGCGGGCGGGTGGGCAGGCACTACGCCGGCCAGAGAGACGGGATGTGCAAGCCGTGGATCGATAGGGTGGTAGGTGGTTTTAGGCACATCTTCATATTTTTGCATGCCAATGCCATTTTTATGGCTTCTAAATTCATACAATGGTCCCTTAAGCCTTCACGTGAAGTTTCATGGCCAGATGACTCGTTTTCTATTTTTCATAATTTTTGAAACTTTTTACGGTTCGGGATTTTTTAAAATTTTTTCGAAAGGAGTTTTGGACCCAAACTTGGTAACCGTGATCCTTTTATTTTTGTTGGCATGCACAAAAACATTCAGCTAAAAACTCGAAGTGTACAAGATTTTGTGACCATTTGAAAAAAGTGTCCCCATTTCAGACACTTTAATCGCTACTGGCAGCAAACCTATAAAATCTCAAATGCTCTTTAAAGGGGTGTGAGTTCCTGAGGTTTGATGAGGGATAGGGGGCCAATATAAGGGCCAAGTAACTGCACCCATCGCACATCATGTGCGCACACCCCCCCGGCCCTCCCGATCGTCGGAACCCCAATGTCGTCGGTCAGGTTCTCCGACGATGCTCCAGTGATGGTGCCCCGGTGAAGAAAAATGTGGCAACAACACATGCCCGAGACCAGCATGTGCTGTCGTAACCCTCGGTCTGATCCGAGATGGGATGCGCAAGCCGTGGATCGATAGGGTGGTAGGTTGGTTTAGGCACATCTTCATATTTCTACGTGCCAATGCCATTTCTATGGCTTGTAAATTCATACAATGGTCCCTTAAGCCTTCACGTGAAGTTTCATGGCGAGACGACTCGTTTTCTATTTTTCTTGATTTCGAAACTTTTTGCTGTTCGGGATTTTTTAAAATTTTTTTGGAAAGAGTTTGGGCCCCAAACTTGGTAGACGTGATCCTTGTATTTTTTTTGGCATGCACAAAAAAATTCAGCTAAAAACTTGAAACGTACAAGATTTTGTGACCATTTGAAAAAAATGTCCCCATTTTAGACACTTTAATGGCTACTGGGAGCAAACCTGTAAAATCTCAAATGCTCTTTAAGGGGGTGTGAGTTCTCAAGGTTTGATGAGGGATAGGGGGCCAATATAGGGGCCAAGTACCAGCACCCATCGCACATCGTGTGCGTACACCTCCCCGGCCCCCCCGATCATCGAAACGCCAATGCCGTTGGTCAGGTCCTCCGGTAATGCTCCGGTGATGGCGCCCTGACGAAGAAAAATACGGCACCAATACCATATGCTTAGATTGGGAATGAACTCTGTATGCCTAAGTCAACCCACAAAACGAGCGTATGGGTGCTTAGTCGACCAGAGGGGTGGGATGCGCATGCCAAGGATCAGTCGGGTCCATCTCTGCGTGCTATCGATCCTACTGCCGCAACCCTCGGTCTAGTCTGATCTTAGACTGGTAATGAACACCGTATGCCTAAGCCAATCGACAAAACGAGTGGGCAAGCGGGCGGGCGGGCACTATGCCGGCAAGAGTGACGGGATGCGCAAGCCGTGGATCGATAGGGTGGTAGGTGGGTTTAGGCACATCTTCATATTTCTGCATGCCAATGCCATTTTTATGGCTTGTAAATTCATACAATGGTCCCTTAAGCCTTCACGTGAAGCTTCAGGGCAAGACGACTGGTTTTCTATTTTTCACGATTTTTGAAACTTTTTACTGTTCGGGATTTTTTAAAATTTTTTCGGAAGGAGTTTTGGCCCCAAACTTGGTAGACACAATCCTTTTACTTTTTTCGGCGTGCACAAAAAAATTCAGCTAAAAACTCAAAGTGTACAAGATTTTGTGACCATTTGAAAAAAGTGTCCCCATTTCAGACACTTTAATGGCTACTGGTAGCAAACCTGTAAAATCTCAAATGCTCTTTAAGGGGGTGTGAGTTCTCGAGGTTTTATGAGGGATAGGGGGCCAATATAAGGGCCAAGTACCAGCACCCATCTCCCATCATGTGCGCACACCCCCTCGGCCCCCCGATCGTCGGAGCCCCAATGCCGCCGGTCAGGTTCTCCGACGATGCTCCAGCAATGGTGCCCCGACGAAGAAAAATGCGGCACCAACACATGCTTGAGGCCAGCATGTGCTGCCGTAACCCTCAGTCTGGTCCGATTTTTGACTGGGAATGAACTTCGTATGCTTAGACTAGGAATGAAGTCCGTATGCCTAAGTCAACCCGCGAAACGAACGTGCGGGTGCTCAGCCGACCGGAGGGGCAGGATGCGCAAGCCGGGGATGGTCGGGTCCCCCTCTGCGTGCTGTCGATCCTGCTGCCACAACCCTCCCTCCGATCTGATCTTAGACTGGGAATGAACTCCGTATTCCTAAGCCAGCCGACGAAATGAGCAGACAGGCGGGCGGGCAGGCACTACACCGGCCAGAGAGACAGGATGCGCAAGCCGTAAATCGATAGGCTGGTAGGTGGGTTTAGGCACATCTTCATATTTCTATGTGCCAATGCCATTCTTATGGCTTGTAAATTCATACAATGGTCCCTTAAGCCTTCACGTGAAGTTTCATGGCAAGACGACTCGTTTTCTATTTTTCATGATTTTTAAAACTTTCAACGGTTCAGGATTTTTTAAAATTTTTTCGGGAGGAGTTTTGGCCCCAAACTTGGTAGATGTGATCCTTGTATTTTTGTTGGCATGCACAAAAAAATTCAGCTAAAAGCTCGAAGTGTACAAGATTTTGTGACCATTTGAAAAAAGTGTCCCCATTTCAGACACTTTAATGGCTACTGGCAGCAAACCTGTAAAATCTCAAATGCTCTTTAAGGGGGTGTGAGTTCTCAAGGTTTGATGAGGGATAAGGGGCCAACATAAGGGCCAAGTACCAGCACCCATCGTACATCATGTCCGCACACCCCCTCGGCCCCCTGATCGTCGGAACCCAAAGCCGCCGGTCAGGTTCTCCGACGATGCTCCGACGATGGTGCCTCGATGAAGAAAAATACGGCACCAACACATGCCCGAGCCCAGCATGTGCTGCCAAAACCCTCAGTTCAGTTCGATCTTAGACTGGGAATGAACTCCGTATGCGTAGACTGGGAATGAACTCCGTATGCCTAAGTCAACCCATTAAACGAGCGTGCGGGTGTTCAGCCGGCCAGAGGGGTGGGATGCGCAAGCCGGGGATCGACCGGGTCCCCCTCTATATGCTGCTAATCCTACTCCTGCAACCTTCTATTCGGTCTGATCTTAGACTGGGAATGAACTCCGTATGCCTAAGCCAACCGACGAAACGAGCGGGCGGGCGGGCGGCCACTATGCCGGCCAGAGAGACGGGATGCACAAGCCGTGGATCGATAGGGTGGTAGGTGGGTTTAGGCACATCTTCATATTTCTGCATGCCAATGCCATTTTTATGGCTTGTAAATTTATACAATTGTCCCTTAAGCCTTCACGTGAAGTTTCATGGCAAGACGTCTCGTTTTCTATTTTTCACGATTTTTGAAACTTTTTGCAGTTTGGGATTTTTTTTAAATTTTTTTGGGAGGAGTTTAGCCCCAAACTTGGTAGATGTGATCCTTGTATTTTTGTTGCCATGCAAAACAAAATTCAGCTAAAAACTCAAAGTGTACAAGATTTTGTGACCATTTGAAAAAAGTGTCCCCATTTTAGACACTTTAATGTCTACTGGCAGCAAACCTGTAAAATCTCAAGTGCTCTTTAAGGGGATGTGAGTTCTCGAGGTTTGATGAGGGATAGGGGGCCAATATAAGGGCCAAGTACCAGCACCCATCGCACATCATGGGCGCACACCCCCCGACCCCCCCGATCACTGGAACCCCAACGCCGCCGGTCAGGTTCTCCAACGATGCTCCGGTGATGGTGCCCCGACGAAGAAAAATACGGCACCACCACATGCCCGAGCCCAGCATGTGCTGCCACAACCCTCGATCCGGTCCGATCTTAGACTCGGAATGAACTCCTATGCCTAAGCCAATCGACGAAACGAGCGGGTGGACGGGCAGGCACTACGTCGGCCAGAGACACGGGATGCACGAGCCGTGGATCGATAGAGTGGTAGGTGGGTTTAGGTACATCTTCATATTTCTATGTGCCAATGCCATTTTTATGGCTTGTAAATTCATACAATGGTCTCTTAAGCCTTCACGTGAAGTTTCATGGCAAGACAACTTGTTTTCTATTTTTCACGATTTTCAAAACTTTTTGTGGTTCGAGATTTTTAAAATTTTTTCGGAAGGAGTTTTGGCCCCAAACTTGGTAGACGTGATCCTTGTTTTTTTGTTGGCATGCATAAAAAAATTCAGGTAAAAACTCGAAGTGTACAAGATTTTGTGACCATTTGAAAAAAGTGTCCCCATTTCAGACACTTTAATGGCTACTGGCAGCAAACCTGTAAAATCTCAAATGCTCTTTAAGAGGGTGTGAGTTCTCGAGGTTTGGTGAGGGATTGGGGGCCAATATAAGGGCCAAGTACCAGCATCCATCGTACATCATGTGCGCACACCCACCCGGCCCCTCCAATCGTCGGAACCCCAATGCCGTCGGTCAGGTTCATCGGTGATGCTCCGGCGATGGCGCCACGACGAAGAAAAATACGGCACCAGCACCTGCCCGAGCTCAGTATGTGCTGGCGCAACCCTCGGTCTGGTCCAATCTTAGACTGAGAATGAACTCCGTATGCCTATGTCAACCCACGAAAGAGCGTGTGGGCACTCAGTCGGCCAGAAGGGTAGGATGCGCAAGCCGAGGATCGGCCGAGTCCCCCTCTACGTGCTGTCTATCTTGCTATCGCTACCCTCTTTTCGGTCTGATCTTCTACTGGGAATGAACTCCGTATGCCTAAGCCAACCGACGAAATGAGTGGATGGGCGGGCGGGCACTACATCGGCCAGAGAGACGAGATGCGCAAGTCGTGGATCGATAGGGTGGTAGGTGGGTTTAGGCACATCTTCATATTTTTGCAGGCCAATGCCATTTTTATGGCTTGTAAATTCATAAAATGGTCCCTTAAGCCTTCACGTGGAGCTTCATGGGAAGACGACTCGTTTTCTATTTTTCATGATTTTCAAAACTTTTTACGGTTCGGGATTTTTTAAAATTTTTTCGGAAGGGTTTTTGGCCCCAAAGTTGGTAGATGTGATCCTTGTATTTTTTTTTGGTATGCACAAAAAAATTCAGCTAAAAACTCAAAGTGTACAATATTTTGTGACCATTTGAAAAAAGTGTCCCCATTTCAAACACTTTAATAGCTACTGGCAGCAAACCTGTAAAATCTCATATGCTCTTTAAGGGGGTGTGAGTTCTTAAGGTTTGATGAGGGATAGGGGACCAATATAAGGGCCAAGTACCAGCACCCATCGCAATCATATGCGCACAGCCCCCCCGGCCCCCCCGATCGCCAAAACCCCAATGCCGCTGGTCAGGTTCCCCGACGATGCTTCGGTGATGGTGCCCCGAAGAAGAAAAATACAGCACCAGCACATGCCCGAGCCCAGCATGTGCTACCGTAACCCTCGGTCTGGTCTGATCTTAGGCTGGGAATGAACTCCATATGCTTAGACCGGGAATGAACTCCATATGCCTAAGTCAACCCACGAAACGGGCGTGCGGGCGCTCAGCTGGTTAGAGGGGCGGAATGCACAAGTCGGGGATCGGTCAAGTCCCCCTCTACGTGCTGTCGATCTTGCTATTGCAACCCTTGGTCCAGTCCAATCTTAGATTGGGAATGAACTCCGTATGCCTAAGCCAACCGACGAAACGAGCGGGCGGGCGGGCGGGCACGACACCAGCCAGAGAGACGGATGTGCAAGCTGTGGATCGATAGGGTGGTAGGTGGGTTTAGGCACATCTTCATATTTCTGCGTACCAATGCCATTTTTATGGCTTGTAAATTCATACAATGGTCCTTTAAGCCTTCATGTGAAGTTTCATGGCGAGACGACTCGTTTTCTATTTTTCACAATTTTAAAAACTTTTTACGTTTAGGATTTTTTAAAATTTTTTTGAAAGGAGTTTTGGCCCCAAACTTGGTAAACGTGATCCTTGTATTTCTGTTGACATGCACAAAAAAATTCAGCTAAAAACTCAAAGTGTGCAAGATTTTGTGACAATTTGAAAAAAGTGTCCCTATTTCAAACACTTTAATGGCTACTGGCAGCAAACCTATAAAATCTCAAATGCTCTTTAAAGGGGTGTGAGTTCTCAAGGTTTGATGAGGGATAGGGGGCCAATAAAAGGGCCAAGTACCAGCACCCATCGCACATCATGTGAGCACACCCCCCGGCCCCCCCGATCGTCGGAACCCCAATGCCGTCGATCAGGTTCTCTGACGATGGTGCCCCGATGAAGAAAAATGTGGCACCAGCACATGCCCGAGCCCATCATGTGCTGCCGTAACCCTCGGTCTGGTCTGATCTTAGACTGGGAATGAACTCCGTATTCTTAGACTGCGAATGAACTCCGTATGCCTAAGTCAACTCACGAAATGAGCGTGCAGGCACTCAGTCGACCAGAGGAACGGGATGTGCAAGCCAGCGATCGGCCATGTCCCCCTCTACGTGCTGCTGCAACCCTCAGTCTGGTTCAATCTTAGACTGGGAATGAACTCTGTATGCCTAAGCCAACCGACGAAACGAGCGGGCGGGCGGGCACTACGTCGGCCAGAGAGACGAGATGTGCAAGCCGTGGATCCATAGGGTGGTAGGTGGGTTTAGGCATATCTTCATATTTCTGCATGCGAATGCCATTTTTATGGCTTGTAAATTCATACAATGGTCCCTTAAGCCTTCACGTGAAGTTTCATGGCAAGACGACTTGTTTTTTATTTTTCACTATTTTTGAAACTTTTTGCGGTTCGGGATTTTTTAAAATTTTTTCAGAAGGAGTTTTGGCCCCAAACTTGGTAGATGTGATCCTTGTATTTTTGTTAGCGTGCACAAAAAAATTCAGCTAAAAACTCGAAGTGAACAAGATTTTGTGACCGTTTGAAAAAAGTGTCCCCATTTCAGATACTTTAATGTCTACTGGCAGCAAACATGTAAAATCTCAAATGCTCTTTAAGGGGGTGTGAGTTCTCGAGGTTTGATGAGGGATAGGGGGCCAATATAAGGGCCAAGTACCAGCACCCATCGCACATCATGTGCGCACACCCCCCGGCCCCCCCGATCGTTAGAACCCTAATGTCGTCGATCAGGTTCTTCGGCGATGGTGCCCTGGGGAAGAAAAATACGGCACCAACACATGCCCGAGCCCAGCATGTGCTGTCGTAACCCTTGGTCCGGTCCGATCTTAGACTGGGAATCAACTCCGTATGCCTAAGTCAAACCATGAAACGAGCGTGCGGGTGCTCAGCCGGCCAGAGGGGCGGGATGCGCAAGCTGGGGATCGATCGGGTCCCCCTCTGCATACTGACAATCCTGTTGCCGCAACCCTCGGTCTAGTCTAATCTTAGACTGGGAATGAACTCCGTATGCCTAAGCCAACCGACGAAGTGAGCGGGCAGACGGACAGGCGGGCACTACGTCGGCCAGAGAGACGGGATGCACAAGCCGTGGATCGATAAGGTGGTCGGTGGGTTTAGGCACATCTTTATATTTCTACATGCAATGCCATTTTTATGGCTTGTAAATTCATACAATGGTCCCTTAAGCCTTCACGTGAAGTTTCATGGCAAGACGACTCGTTTTCTATTTTTCATGATTTTTAAAACTTTTTACGGTTCGGGATTTTTTTAAAATTTTTTCGGAAGGAGTTTTGGCCCCAAACTTGGTAGACGTGACCCTTGTATTTTTGTTGGTGTGCATAAAAAAATTCAGCTAAAAACTCGAAGTGTACAAGATTTTGTGACCATTTGAAAAAATTGTCCTCATTTTAGACACTTTAATGGCTACTGGTTGCAAACCTGTTAAATCTCAAATGCTCTTTAAGGGGGTGTGAGTTCTTGAGGTTTGATGAGGGATAAGGGGCCAATATAAGGGCCAAGTACCAGCACCCATCGTACATCATGTGCGCACACCCCCCGACCCCCCCGATCGTCGGAACCCCAATGCCGCCGGTCAGGTTCTCCAACGATGCTCCGATGATGGTACCCTGGTGAAGAAAAATGCATCACCAACACATGCCCGAGCCCAGTATGTGCTATCGTAACCCTTGGTCTGGTCCAATCTTAGACTGAGAATGGACTCCATATGCTTAGACTGGGAATGAACTCCGTATGCCTAAGTCAACCCACGAAACGAGCATGCGGGTGCTCAGCCGGCCAAAAGTTCGGGATGCACAAGTCGGGGATCGGTCGGGTCCCCCACTGCATGCTGCCAATCCTGCTGCCGCAACCCTCGGTCCGATCTGATCTTAGACTGGGAATGAACTCCGTATCCCTAAGCCAACCGGCGAAACGAGCGGATAGGCGGGCGAGCACTACGTCGGCCAGAGAGATCGGATGCGCAAGCCGTGGATCGATAGGGTGGTGGGTGGGTTTAGGCACATCTTTATATTTCTGCGTGCCAATGCCATTTTTATGGCTTCTAAATTCATACAATGGTCCCTTAGGCGTTCACGTGAAGTTTCATGGCAAGACGACTCGTTTTCTATTTTTCACGATTTTTGAAACTTTTTGAGGTTCGGGATTTTTTAAAATTTTTTTGAAAGGAGTTTTGGCCCCAAATTTGGTAGACATGATCCTTGCATTTTTGTTCGCTTGCACAAAAAAAATTCAGCTAAAAACTCGAAGTGTACAAGATTTTGTGACCATTTGAAAAAAGTGTCCCCATTTCAGACACTTTAATGGCTACTGGCAGCAAACGTGTAAATTCTAAAATGCTCTTTAAGGGGGTGAGAGTTCTCAAGGTTTGATGAGGGATAGGGGGCCAATATAAGGGCCAAGTACCAGCACCTATCACAAATCATGTGCGCACACCCCCTGGCCCCCCGATCGTTAGAACCCCAATGCCGCCGATCAGGTTCTTCGGTGATGGTGCCCCGGGGAAGAAAAATACGGCACCAACACATGCCCGAGCCCAGCATGTGCTGTCAAAACCCTCGATTTGGTACGATCTTATGCTGGGAATGAACTTCGTATGCCTAGGTCAACACACAAAACGAGCGTACGGGTACTTAGCCGGCCAGAGTGACGGGATACGCAAGTCGGGGATCGATCGGGTCCCCCTCTGCGTGCTGTCGATCCTGTTGCCGCAACCCTCGACCTAGTCTGATCTTAGACTGGGAATGAACTCCGTATGCCTAAGCCAACCGACGAAACGAGCGGGCGGATGGGCGGGCGGGCACTATGCCGACCAGAGAGACGGGATGCACAAGCCATGGATCGATATGGTGGTAGGTGGGTTTAGGCACATCTTCATATTTCTGCATGACAATGCCATTTTTATGGCTTGTAAATTCATACCATGGTCCCTTAAGCCTTCACGTGAAGTTTCATGGCAAGACGACTCGTTTTTTATTTTTCATGATTTTTAAAACTTTTTGCGGTTCGGGATTTTTTAAAATTTTTTCAGAAGGAGTTTTGGCCCCAAACTTGGTAGATGTGATCCTTGTATTTTTGTTGGTGTGGATAAAAAAATTCAGCTAAAAACTGGAAGTGTACAAGATTTTGTGACCATTTGAAAAAAGTGTCCCCATTTTAGACACTTTAATGGCTACTGGCAGCAAACCTATAAAATCTCAAATGCTCTTTACGGGGGTGTGAGTTCTCGAGGTTTGATGAGGGATAAGGGGGCCAATATAAGGGCCAAGTACCAGCACCCATCGCACATCATATGCGCACACCCCCCGGCCCCCCGATTGCCGGATCCCCAATGCCGTCAGTCAGGTTCTCCAACGATGCTCCAACGATGGTGCCCCGGTGAAGAAAAATACAGCACCAACACATGGCTGAGCCCAGCATGTGCTACCGTAACCCTTGGTCCGGTCCGATCTTAGACTGGGGATGTGCATGCCGGGGATGGGCGGGATGTGCATGCCGGGGATGGCCCCAAACTTGGTAGACGTGATCCTTGTATTTTTGTTGGCAAGCACAAAAAAATTCAGCTAAAAACTTGAAGTGTACAAGATTTTGTGACCATTTGAAAAAAGTGTCCCCATTTCAGACACTTTAATGGCTACTGGCAGCAAACCTGTAAAATCTCAAATGCTCTTTAAGGGGGTGTGAGTTCTCGATGTTTGATGAAGGATAAGGGGCCAATATAAGGGCAAGTACCAGCACCCATCGCACATCATGTGCGTACACCCCCTCGGACCCCCCGATCGTCGGAACCCCAATGCCACCGGTCAGGTTCTCCGGTGATGCTCCGACAATGCTGCCCCGATGAAGAAAAATACGGCACCAGCACATGCCCGAGCCCAGCATGTGCTGCGACAACCCTCGATCCGGTCTGATCTTAGATTGGGAATGAACTCCGTATGCCTAAGTCAACCCATGAAACGAGCATGCAGGCGCTCAGCCGACCAGAGGGGTGGGATGCAAAAGGCGGGGATCGGTCGGGTCCCCCTCTGTGCACTGCCGATCCTGCTATCATAACCCTCGATCTGATCTGATCTTAGACTGGGAATGAACTCTGTATGCCTAAGCCAACTGATGAAACAAGCGAGCAGGCGGGTGGGCGGGTGGGCACTACGTCGGCCAGAGAAACGTGATGCGCGAGCCGTGGATCGATAGGGTGGTAGGTGGGTTTAGGCACATCTTCATATTTATGTGTGCCAATGCCATTTTTATGGCTTGTAAATTCAAACAATGGTCCCTTAAGCCTTCACGTGAAGTTTCATGGCAAGATGACTCATTTTCTATTTTTCACGATTTTCAAACTTTTTACGGTTTGAGTTTTTTAAAATCTTTTCGAACTGAGTTTTGGCCCCAAACTTGGTAGACGTGATCCTTGTATTTTTGTTGGCATGCACAAAAGAATTCAGCTAAAAACTCGAAGTGTACAAGATTTTGTGACCATTTGAAAAAAGTGTCCCCATTTCAGACACTTTAATGGCTACTGGTAGCAAACCTGTAAAATCTCAAATGCTCTTTAAGGGGGTGTGAGTTCTCGAGGTTTGATGCAGGATAGGGGGCCAATATAAGGGCCAAGTACCAGCACCCATCGCACATCATGTGTGCACACCCCCCAGCCCCCCCGGTCGCTGGAAACCCAATGCCGTCGGTCAGGTTCTACGGTGATGCTCCCGCAATGGTGCCCCATCGAAGAAAAATGCGGCACCAACACATGCCCGAGCCCAGCATGTGCTGCCATAACCCTCGGTCTGATCTGATCTTAGACTGGGAATGAATTCCGTATGCTTAGACTAGGAATGAACTCCGTATGCCTAAGTCAACCCACGAAACGAGCGTATGGGTGCTCAGTAGGCCAGAGGGACAGGATGCACAAGCCGGGGATCGGTTGGGTCCTCCTCTGCATTCTGTCGATCCTGCTATCGCAACCCTCAGTCTGGTCTCAACTTAGACTAGGAATGAACTCCGTATGCCTAAGCCAACAGATGAAATTAGCGAGCGGGTAGGCGGGCGGGCACTACGCCGGCCAGAGAGACGGGGATGCGCAAGCCGTGGATCGTTAGGGTGGTAGGTGGGTTTACGCAACTCTTCATATTTCTGTGTGCCAATACCATTTTTATGGCTTGTAAATTCATACAATGGTCCCTTAAGCCTTCACTTGAAGTTTCATGGCAAGACGACTCGTTTTCTATTTTTCACGATATTTGAAACTTTTTACGGTTCGGGATTTTTTAAAATTTTTTTGGAAGGAGTTTTGGCCCCAAACTTGGTAGACGAGATCCTTGTATTTTTTTCGGCATGCACAAAAAAATTCAGCAAAAAAACGAAGTGTACAAGATTTTGTGACCATTTGAAGAAAGTGTCCCCATTTAAGACACTTTAATGGCTACTGGCAGCAAACCTCTAAAATCTCAAATGCTCTTTAAGGGGGTGTGAGTTCTCAAGGTTTGATGAGGGATAGGGGGCCAATATAAGGGCCAACTGCCAGCACCCATCGCACATCATTTGCGCACACCCCCCCGGCCCCCCGACCACCGGAACCCCAATGCCGCCGGTCAGGTTCTCCGGTGATGCTCCGACGATTGTGCCCCGACGAAGAAAAATGCGGCACCAACACATACCCGAGCCCAGCATGTGCTGTCGCAACCCTCGGTCTGAGTCGATCTTAGACTGGGAATGAACTCCGTATGCTTAGACTGGGAATGAACTCTGTATGCCTAAGTCAACACACGAAACGAGCTTACGGGTACTCAACCGGCCAGAGGGGCGGGATGCGTAAGCCGGGGATCGGCCGGGTCACCCTCTACGTGCTGTCGATCATGCTGCCGCATCCCTTAGTCTAGTCTAATCTTGGATTGGGAATGAACTCTGTATGCCTAAGCCAACCGACAAAACGAGCGGGCAGACGGGCGGGCGGGCACTATGCCGGCCAGAGAGACGGGATGTGCAAGCCGTGGATCGATAGGGTGGTAGGTGGGTTTAAACACGTCTTCATATTTCTGTGTGCCAATGCCATTTTTATGGCTTGTAAATTCAAAGAATGGTCCCTTAAGCCTTCACGTGAAGTTTCATGGCAAGACGACTCATTTTCTATTTTTCACGATTTTCGAAACTTTTTACGGTTCGGGATTTTTTAAAATTTTTTCGGAAGGAGTTTTGGCCCCAAACTTGGTAGACGTGATCCTTGTATTTTTTTTGGCATGCACAAAAAAAATTCAGCTAAAAACTCGAAGTGTACAAGATTTTGTGATCATTTGAAAAAAGTGTCCCCATTTCAGACACTTTAATGGCTATTGGCAGCAAACCTGTAAAATCTCAAATGCTCTTTAAGGGGGTGTGAGTTCTCGAGGTTTGATGAGGGATAGGGGGCCAATATAAGGGCCAAGGACCAGCACCCATCGCACATCATGTGAGCACACCCCGCCGGCCCCCCGATCGCCGGAACCCCAATGTCATCGATCAGGTTCTCTGGCAATGGTGCCTCAACGAAGAAAAATGCGGCACCAGCACATTCCTAAGCCCAACATGTGCTGCCCCAACCCTCAGTCCGGTTTGATCTTGGACTGGGAATGAACTCCGTATGCTTAGACTGGGAATGAACTCTGTATGCCTAAGTGAACCCACGAAACGAGCGTGCAGGTGCTCAACCGGCAAGAGGGACTGGATGTGCAAGCCGGGGATCAGTCGGGTCCCACTCTGTGTGTTGCCTATCCTACTACCGCAACCCTCGATCTGGTTTGATCTTAGACTGGGAATGAACTCCGTATGCCTAAGCCAACCGACGAAACGAACGGACGGGCGGGTACTATGCCGGCCAGAGAGACGGGATGCGCAAGCCGTGGATCGATAGGGTGGTAGGTGGGTTTAGGCACATCTTCATATTTCTGCTTGCCGATGCCATTTTTATGGCTTGTAAATTCATACAATGGTCCTTTAAGCCTTCACGTGAAGTTTCATGGCAAGACGACTCGTTTTCTATTTTTCATGATTTTTGAAACTTTTTACGGTTTGAGATTTTTTAAAATTTTTTCGGATGGAGTTTTGGGCCCAAACATGGTAGACGAGATCCTTGTATTTTTGGTGGCTTGCATAAAAAAATTCAGCTAAAAACTCGAAATGTACAAGATTTTGGGACCATTTGAAAAAAGTGTCCCCATTTCGAACACTTTAATGGCGATTGGCAGCAAACTTGTAAAATCTCAAATGCTCTTTAAGGGGGTGTGAGTTCTCGAGGTTTGATGAGGGATAGGGGGCCAATATAAGGGCCAAGTACCAGCACCCATTGCACATCATGTGCGCAGACCCCTCCTGGCCCCCCCGATCGCCGGAACCGTAATGCCATCGGTCAGGTTCTCCGACGATGCTCCGACGATGGTGCCTCGGTGAAGAAAAATACGGCACCAGCACATGCCCGAGCCCAATATGTGTTGCCAAAACCCTCGGTCCAGTCCGATCTTAGATTGGGATTGAACTCCGTATCCCTAAGCCAACTGACAGAACGAGCGGGTGGGCGGGTAGGCGGGCACTACGTCGGCTAGAGAGGTGGGATGCGCAAGCCGTGGATCGATAGGGTGGTAGGTGGGTTTGGGCACATCTTCATATTTCTGCATGCCAATGCCATTTTTATGGCTTCTAAATTCATACAATGGTCCCTTAAGCCTTCACGTGAAGTTTCATGGCAAGACGACTCGTTTTCTATTTTTCATGATTTTTGAAACTTTTTATGGTTTGAGATTTTTTAAAATTTTTTCGGAAGGAGTTTTGGGCCCAAACATGGTAGACGAGATCCTTGTATTTTTGTTGGCTTGCACAAAAAAATTCAGCTAAAAACTCAAAGTGTACAAGATTTTGGGACCATTTGAAAAAAGTGTCCCATGTCGAACACTTTAATGGCTATTGGCAGCAAACTTGTAAAATCTCAAATGCTCTTTAAGGGGGTGTGAGTTCTCAAGGTTTGATGAGGGATAAGGGGCCAATATAAGGGCCAAGTACCAGCACCCATCACACATCATGTGCGCACACCCCTCCCGGCCCCCCCGATCGCCGAAACCCCAATGCCGTCGGTCAGGTTCTCCGACGATGCTCCGACGATGGTGCATCGGTGAAGAAAAATGTGGCACCAGCACATGCTCGAGCCCAGCATGTGTTGCCAAAACCCTCGGTCCGGTCCAATCTTAGATTGGGATTGAACTCCGTATCCCTAAGCCAACCGACGGAACGAGCGGGTGGGCGGGCAGGCGGGCACTACGTCGGCTAGAGAGGTGGGATGCGCAAGCCGTGGATCGATAGGGTGGTAGGTGGGTTTAGGCACATCTTCATATTTCTGCATGCCAATGCCATTTTTATGGCTTGTAAATTCATACAATGGTCCCTTAAGCCTTCACGTGAAGTTTCATGGCAAGACGGCTCGTTTTCTATTTTTCATGATTTTTTAAACTTTTTACGGTTCGAGATTTTTTAAAATTTTTTCGGAAGGAGTTTTGGCCCCAAACTTGGTAGACGTGATCCCTGTATTTTTGTTGGCATGCACAAAAAATTTCAGCTAAAAACTCGAAGTGTACAAGATTTTGTGACCATTTGGGAAAAGTGTCCCCATTTCAGACGCTTTAATGGCTACTGGCAGCAAACCTGTAAAATCTCAAATGCTCTTTAAGGGGGTGTGAGTTCTTGAGGTTTGATGAGGGATAGGGGGCCAATATAAGAGCCAACTACCAGCACCCATCGCACATCATGTGCGCACACCCCCCCGACCCCTCCGATCGTCGGAACCCCAATGCTGCCGGTCAGGTTCTCCGACGATGCTCCGGTGATGGTGCCCCGACGAAGAAAAATGCGGCACCAGCTCATCCCCGAGCCCAGCATGTGCTACCGGAACCCTCGGTCTGGTCTGATCTTAGATTGGGAATGAACTCCGTATGCTTAGACTGGGAATGAACTTCGTATGCCTAAGTCAACCCACGAAATGAGCGTAGGGGCACTCAGCCGGCCAGAAGGGCGGGATGCACAACCCGGGGATCGACCGGGTCCCCCTCTGCGTGCTGTCGATCCTACTGCTGCAACCCTCAGTCCGGTCTGATCTTATACTGGGAATGAACTCCGTATGCCTAAGCCAACAGACGAAACGAGTGGGCGGGCGAGCACTACACCGGCCAGAGAGACGGGATGCGCAAGCCGTGGATCGTTAGGACGGTAGGTGGGTTTAGGTACATCTTCATATTTCTGCATGTAAATGCCATTTTTATGGCTTGTAAATTCATTCAATGGTCCCTTAAGCCTTCACGTGAAGTTTCATGGCAAGACGACTCATTTTTTATTTTTCACGATTTTTGAAACGTTTTGTGGTTTGGGATTTTTTTAAATTTTTTCCGAAGGATTTTTCACCCCAAACTTGGTAGACATGATCCTTGTATTTTTTTTGGCATGCACAAAAAAATTCAGCTAAAAACTCGAAGTGTACAAGATTTTGTGACCATTTGAAAAAAGTGTCCCCATTTTAGACACTTTAATGGCTACTGGCAGCAAACCTGTAAAATCTCAAATGCTCTTTAAGGGGGTGTGAGTTCTCGAGGTTTGATGAGGAATAGGGGGCCAATAAAAGGGCCAAGTACCAGCACCCATCGCACATCATGTGCGCGTACCCCACCGACCCCCCCGATCGTCGGAACCCCAATGCCTTCGTTCAGGTTCTCCGGCGATGCCCCGACGAAGAAAAATGCGGTACCAGCAAATGCCCGAGCCCAGCATGTGTTGCCGCAACCCTCGGTCCGGTCTGATCTTAGACTGGGAATGAACTCTGTATGCTTAGACTGGGAATGAACTCTGTATGCCTAAGTCAACCCATGAAATGAGCGGACGGGTGCTCAGCCGGCCAGAGGGGCGGGATGCATAAGCCGGGGATCGGTCGGGTGCCCCTCTATCTGCTGCCGATCCTGCTGCCGATCCTGCTGCCATAACCCTCGGTCCGATCCGATCTTAGACTGGGAATGAACTCCATATGCCTAAGCCAACCAACGAAACGAGCGTGCGGGCGCTCAACCCGGCCAGAGGGGCGGGATCCCAAGGTTGGTTTAGGCACTTCTTCATATTTTTGCCTGGCAATGCCATTTTTATGGCTTGTAAATTCATACAATGGTCCCTTAAGCCTTCACCTGAAGTTCTATGGCAAGACGACTCATTTTCTATTTTTTATGATTTTTGAAAGTTTTTGCGGTTCGGGATTTTTTTAAATTTTTTCGGAAGGGGTTTTCACCCCAATCATTGTAGACACGATCCTTGGGATTTTGTTGGCATGCACCAAAAAATTCAGCTAAAAACTCGAAGTGTACAAGATTTTGTGACCATTTGAAAAAAGTGTCCCCATTTCAGACACTTTAATAGCTACTGGCAGCAAACCTGTAAAATCTCAAATGCTCTTTAAGGGGGTGTGAGTTCTCGAGGTTTGATGCAGGATAGGGGGCCAATATAAGGGCCAAGTACCAGCACCCATCGCACATCATGTGTGCACACCCCCAGCCCCCCCGGTCGCTGGAAACCCAATGCCGTCGGTCAGGTTCTACGGTGATGCTCCCGCAATGGTGCCCCGTCGAAGAAAAATGCGGCACCAACACATGCCCGAGCCCAGCATGTGCTGCCATAACCCTCGGTCTGATCTGATCTTAGACTGGGAATGAATTCCGTATGCTTAGACTAGGAATGAACTCCGTATGCCTAAGTCAACCCACGAAACGAGCGTACGGGTGCTCAGTAGGCCAGAGGGACAGGATGCACAAGCCGGGGATCGGTTGGGTCCTCCTCTGCATTCTGTCGATCCTGCTATCGCAACCCTCAGTCTGGTCTCAACTTAGACTAGGAATGAACTCCGTATGCCTAAGCCAACAGATGAAATTAGCGAGCGGGCAGGCGGGCGGGCACTACGCCGGCCAGAGAGACGGGGATGCGCAAGCCGTGGATCGTTAGGGTGGTAGGTGGGTTTAGGCACATCTTCATATTTTTGCATGCCAATGCCATTTTTATGGCTTGTAAATTCATACAATGGTCCCTTAAGCCTTCACGTGAAGTTTCATGGCAAGACGACTCGTTTTCTATTTTTCACGATTTTTAAAACTTTTTGCGGTTCAAGATTTTTTAACATTTTTTCGAAAGGACTTTTGGCCCCAAACTTGGCAGACGTGATCCTTGTATTTTTGTTGGCATGCACAAAAAAATTCAGCTAAAAACTCGAAGTGTACAAGATTTTGTGACCATTTGAAAAAAGTGTCCCATTTCAGACACTTTAATGGCTACTACCAGCAAACCTATAAAATCTCAAATTCTCTGTAAGGGGGTGTGAGTTCTCGAGGTTTGATGAGTGATAGGGGGCCAATATAAGGGCCAAGTACCAGCACCCATCACACATCATGTGCGCACACCCCCACGGTCCCCCCGATCGTCGGAACCCCAATGCCGTCGGACAGGTTCTTCGGCGATGGTGCCCTGACGAAGAAAAATACGGCACCAACACATGCCAAAGCCCAGCATGTGCTGCCGCAACCCTCGGTCCGATCCGATCTTAGACTGGGAATGAACTTCGTGTGCTTAGATTGGGAATGAACTCCGTATGCCTAAGTCAACCCACGAAACGAGCGTGCGGGTGCTTAGCCGGCCAGAGGGAAGGGATGTGCAAGCCGGGGATTGGCCGGGTCCCCCTCTGCATGCTGCCAATCCTACTGCCACAACCCTCGATTCGGTCTGATCTTAGACTGGGAATGAACTCTGTACGCCTAAGCCAACCGACGAAACGAGCGGGCGGGCGGGTGGGCGGGCAGGCGGGCGGGCAGTACGCCGGCCAGAGAGACAGGATGCGTAAGCCGTGGATCGATAGGGTGGTAGGTGGGTTTAGGCACATCATCATATTTCTGCATGCCAATACCATTTTTTTGGCTTGTAAATTCATACAATGGTCCCTTAAGCCTTCACGTCAAGTTTCATGGCAAGACGACTCGTTTTCTATTTTTCACGATTTTTAAAACTTTTTGCGGTTCGGGATTTTTTAAAATTTTTTCAGAAGGAGTTTTGGCCCCAAACTTCGTAGACGTGATCCTTGTATTTTTGTTGGCATGCACAAAAAACTTCAGCTAAAAACTCGAAGTGTACAAGATTTTGTGACCATTGGAAAAAAGTGTCCCATTTCAAACACTTTAATGGCTACTACCAGCAAACCTATAAAATCTCAAATTCTCTGTAAGGGGTGTGAGTTCTCGAGGTTTGATGAGTGATAGGGGGCTAATATAAGGGCCAAGTACCAGCACCCATCGCACATCATGTGCACACACCCCTACGGTGCCCCCGATCGTCGGAACCCCAATGCCGCCGGTCAGGTTCTCCGGCGATGGTGCCCCGACGAAGAAAAATGCGACACCAACACATGCCCGAGCCCAGCATGTCCTGCCGCAACCCTCGATTCGGTCCGATCTTAGACTGGGAATGAACTCTGTATGCTTAGACTGGGAATGAACTCCGTATGCCTAAGTCAACCCACGAAACGACCGTGCAGGCGCTCAGCCGGCTAGAGGGGCAGGATGCGTAAGCTAGGGATCGGCCGGGTTGCACTCTGCGTGCTACCGATCCTGCTGCCGCAACCCTCAGTCCGGTCCAATCTTAGACTGGGAATGAACTCCGTATGCCAAAGCCAACCAACGAAACGAGCGAGTGGGCGGGCGGGCAGGCACTACGCCGACCAAAGAGACGGGATGCACAAGCCGTGAATCAATAGGGTGGTAGGTGGGTTTAGGCACATCTTCATATTTCTGTATGTCAATGCCATTTTTATGGCTTGTAAATTCATACGATGGTCCCTTAAGCCTTCACGTGAAGTTTCATGGCAAGACGACTCGTTTTCTATTTTTCATGATTTTTGAAACTTTTTGTGGTCGAGATTTTTTAAGATTTTTTCAGAAGGAGTTTTGGCACCAAACTTGGTAGACGTGATCCTTGTATTTTTTTTGGCATGCACAAAAAAATTTAGGTAAAAACTCGAAGTGTACAAGATTTTGTGACCATTTGAAAAAAATGTCCCCATTTCAGACACTGTCATGGCTGCTAGCAGGAAACCTGTAAAATCTCCAATGCTCTTTAAGGGGTGTGAGTTTTCAAGGTTTGATGAGGGATAGGGGGCCAATATAAGGGCCAAGTACCAGCACCCATCGCACATCATGTGCGCACACCCCCCTTGGCCCCCCCGATCATCGGAACCCCAATGCCGCCCGTCAGGTTCTCCGACGACGCTCCGGCGATGCTCCGGCGATGGTGCCCCGGCGAAGAAAAATGCGGCACCAGCACATGCTCGAGTCCAGCATGTGCTACCGTAACCCTCGGTCCAGTCCGATCTTAGATTGGGAATGAACTCCATATGCTTAGACTGGAATGAACTTCATATGCCTAAGTCAAACCTTTTTGCGGTTTGGGATTTTTTAAAATTTTTTCGAAAGAAGTTTTGGCCCCAAACTTGGTAGACGTGATCCTTGTAATTTTTGTTGGCATGCACAAAAAAATTCAGCTAAAAACTCGAAGTGTACAAGATTTTTTGACCATTTGAAAAAAGTATCACCATTTCAGACACTTTAATGGCTACTAGCAACAAACCTGTAAAATCTCAAATGCTCTTTAATGGGGTGTGAGTTCTGAAGGTTTGATGAGGGATAGGGGGCCAATATAAGGGCCAAGTACCAGCACCCATCGCACATCATGTGCGCACACCCCCCCCGACCATACCGATTATCGAAACCCCGATGCCGTCGATCAGGTTCTCCAACTATGCTCCGGTGATGGTGCCCCGGTGAAGAAAAATACAGCACCAACACATGCTCGAGCCCAGCATGTGCTACCACAACCCTTGGTCCGGGTCGATCTTAGACTGGGAATAAACTCCGTGTGCCTAAGTCAACCACGAAACGAGCGTGCGGGCGCTCAACCGGGCAAAGGGGCGGGATACGCAAGTCGGGGATCGACTAGGTCCCCCTCTGCGTGCTGCCGATCTTGCTACCACAACCCTCATTTTGGTCTGATCTTAGACTGGGAATTAACTCCGTATGCCTAAGCCAACCGACGAAAAGAGCAGGCGGGCGGGCGGACGAGCACTACACCGGCCAGAGAGATGGGATGCGCAAGCCGTGGATCGATAGGGTAGTAGGTGGGTTTAGGCACATCTTTATATTTCTGCATGCCAATGCCATTTTTATGGTTTGTAAATTCATACAATGGTCCCTTAAGCCTTCAGGTGAAGTTTCATGGCAAGACGACTCGTTTTCTATTTTTCATGATTTTTGAAACTTTTTACGCTTCAAGATTTTTTAAATTTTTTTCGGAAAGAGTTTTGGCCCCAAACTTGGTAGACGTGATCCTTGTATTTTTGTTGGCATGCACAAAACAATTCAGCTAAGAACTCAAAGTGTACAAGATTTTGTGACCATTTTAAAAAAGTGTCCCCATTCCAGACACCTTAATGGCTACTGGCAGCAAACCTGTAAAATCTCAAATGCTCTTTAAGGGGGTGTGAGTTCTCGAGGTTGATGAGGGATAGGGGGCCAATATAAGGGCCAAGTACCAGCACCCATTGCACATCATGTGCGCACACCCCCCGGCCCCCTCGATCGTCGGAACCCCAATGCCGTCGGTCAGGTTCTCCGACGATGCTCCGACGATGGTGCCCCGATTAAGAAAAATACGGTACAAGGACATGCCCGAGCCCAGCATGTGCTCCCACAACCCTCGGTCCTGTCCGCTCCTAGACTAGGAATGAACTCCGTATGCTTAGAGTGGGAATGAACTCAGTATGCCTAAGTCAACCCACGAAATAGGCGTGCGGGCGCTCAGCCGACCAGAGGGGTGGGATGCGCAAGCCGGGGATCGACCGGGTCCCCCTCTGTGTGTTGCCGATCCTGCTGGCACAACCCTCAGTCCGGTCTGATCTTAGACTAGGAATGAACTCCGTATGCCTAAGCCAACTGACGAAACGAGCGAGCGGGTGGGCGGGCGGGCACTATACCGGCCAGAGAGATGGGATGCGCAAGCTGTGGATCGATAGGGTGGTAGGTGGGTTTAGGCACATTTTCATATTTCTGCGTGCCAATGCCATTTTTATGGCATGTAAATTCATACAATGGTCCCTTAAGCCTTCACGTGAAGTTTCATGGCAAGACGACTCGTTTTCTATTTTTCACGATTTTTGAAACTTTTTACGGTTCAAGATTTTTTAAAATTTTTTCGGAAAGAGTTTTGGCCCCAAACTTGGTAGACGTGATCCTTGTATTTTTTTTTGCAAGCACAAAAAAATTCAGCTAGAAACTCGAAGTGTACAAGATTTCGTGACCATTTGAAAAAAGTGTCCCCATTTTAGACACTTTAATGGCTATTGGCAGCAAACCTGTAAAATCTCAAATGCTCTTTAAGGGGGTGTGAGTTCTCGAGGTTTGATGAAGGATAAGGGGCCAATATAAAGGCCAAGTGCCAGCACCCATCGCACATCATGTGCGGACACCCCCCGGCCTCCCCGATCGCCGAAACCCTAATGCTGTCGGTCAGGTTCTCCGGCGATGCTCCGGCGATGGTGCCCCAGCGAAGAAAAATACGGCACCAGCACAGGCCCTAGCCCAGCATGTGCTGTCGCAACCCTCAGTCTGATCTAATCTTAGACTGGGAATGAACTCCGTATGCTTAGACTAGGAATGAACTCCGTATGCCTAAGTCGACCCACTAAACGAGCGTGCGGGTGCTCAGCTGGCCAGAGGGGTGGGATGCGCAAGTCGGGGATCGGCCAGGTCCCCCTTTGTGTGCTATCGATCCTGCTACTGCAACTTGTGGTCTGGTCTGATCTTAGACTAGGAATGAACTCCGTATGCCTAAGCCAACCGACGAAACGAGCGAGCGGGTGGGCGGGCGGGCACTATACCGGCCAGAGAGATGGGACGCGCAAGCTGTGGATCGATAGGGTGGTAGGTGGGTTTAGGCACATTTTCATATTTCTGCGTGCCAATGCCATTTTTATGGCTTGTAAATTCATACAATGGTCCCTTAAGCCTTCACTTGAAGTTTCATGGCAAGACGACTCGTTTTCCATTTTTCACGATTTTTGAAACTTTTTATGGTTCGAGATTTTTTAAAATTTTTTCGGAAGGAGTTTTGGCCCCAAATGGTAGACGTGATCCTTGTATTTTTGTTTGCATGCACAAAAAAATTTAGCTAAAAATTTGAAGTGTATAAGATTTTGTGACCATTTGAAAAAAGTGTCCCCATTTCAGACACTTTAATGGCTACTGGCAGCAAACCTATAAAATCTGAAATGCTCTTTAAGGGGGGGTGAGTTCTCGAGGTTTGATGAGAGATAGGGGGCCAATATAAGGGCCAAGTACCATCACCCATTGCACATCATGTGCACACACCCCCCGGCCCCCCCGATCACTGGAACCCCAATGCCGTCAGTCAGGTTCTCTGACAATGCTCATGTGCTGCCGCAACTCTCGGTCCGATCCGATCTTAGACTGGGAATGAACTCCGCATGCTTAGACTGGGAATGAACTCCGTATGCCTAATTCAACCCACGAAACGAGCGTGCGGGTGCTCAGCCAACCAGCCAGATGGGCGGGATGCGCAAGCCGGGGATTGACCGGGTCCCCCTCTGCGTGCTGTCGATCCTGCTGCTGCAACCCTCGGTCTAGTCCGATCTTAGACTGGGAATGAACTCCGTATGCCTAAGCCAACCGATGAAACGAGCGGACGGGCAGGCGGGCGGGCACTATGCCAGCCAGAGAGACGGGATGCGCAAGCCGTGTATCGATAGGGTGGTAGGTGGGTTTAGGCACATCTTCATATTTCTATGTGCCAATGCCACTTTTATGGCTTGTAAATTCATACAATGGTCCCTTAGGCCTTCACGTGAAGTTTCATGGCAAGACGACTCGTTTTCTATTTTTCATGATTTTCCAAACTTTTTACGGTTCGAGATTTTTTAAAATTTTTTCAGAAGGAGTATTGGCCCCAAACTTGGTAGACGTGATCCTTGTATTTTTTTTGGCATGCACAAAAACATTCAGCTAAAAACTCGAAGTGTACAAGATTTTGTGACCATTTGAAAAAAGTGTCCCCATTTGAGACACTTTAATGGCTACTGGCAGCAAACTTGTAAAATCTCAAATGCTCTTTAAGGGGGTGTGACTTCTTGAGGTTTGATGAGGGATAGGGGGCCAATATAAGGGCGAAATACCAGCACCCATCGCACATCATGTGTGCACACCCCCCGGCTCCCCCGATCGTCGGAACCCCAATGCCGTCGATCAGGTTCTTCGGCGATGCTCCGGCGATGGTGCCTCGGCGAAGAAAAATGCGGCACCAGCACATGCCCGAGCCCAACATGTGCTGTCGTAACCCTCGGTCCGGTCCGATCTTAGACTGGGAATGAACTCCGTATGCTTAGACTGGGAATGAACTCCGTATGCCTAAGTCAACCCATGAAACGAGCGTACGGGCGCTCAGTCGGCCAGAGGGGTGGGATGCGCAAGCCGGGGATTGGCTGGTCCCCCTCTGCGTGCTGTCGATCCTACTGCTGTAACCCTCGATCGAATCTAATCTTGTAATGGGAATGAACTTCGTATGCCTAAGCTAACCGACGAAACGAGTGGGCAGGCATTATGCTGGCCAGAGAGACGGGATGCGCAAGCCGTGGATCGATAGGGTGGTAGGTGGGTTTAGGCACATCTTCATATTTCTATGTGGCAATGCCATTTTTATGGCTTGTAAATTCATACAATGGTCCCTTAAGCCTTCATGTGAAGTTTCATAGCAAGACGACTCGTTTTCTATTTTTCACGATTTTCAAAACTTTTTACGGTTCGGGATTTTTTAAAATTTTTTTGGAAGGAGTTTTGGCCCCAATATAAGGGCCAAGTACCTGCACCCATTGCACATCATGTGCACACACCCCCTCCGCCCCCCCGATCATCGGAACCCCAATACTGCCAGTCAGGTTCTCCGATGATGTTGCCCCGGTGAAGAAAAATGTGGCACCAACACATGCCCGAGCCCAACATGTGCTGCTGCAACCCTCGATCCAATCCGATCTTACACTGGGAATGAACTCCATATGCTTAGGCTGGGAATGAACTCCGTATGCCTAAGTCAACCCACGAAACAAGCGTGCGGGTGTTCAGCCAGCCAAAGGGGCGGGATGCGCAAGTCGGGGATCGGTCGGGTCCCCCTTTGCATGCTGTCGATCCTCCTGCCACAATCCTCGGTTCGGTCTGATCTTAGACTAGGAATGAACTCCGTATGCCTAAGCCAGCCGAAGAAACGAGCAGGCGGGCGGGCGGGCAGGCACTATGCCGACCAGAAAGACGAGATGCACATGCCGTGGATCGATAGGGTGGTCGGTGGGTTTAGGCACATCTTCATATTGCTGTGTGCCAATGCCATTTTTATGGCTTCTAAATTCATACAATGGTCCCTTCAACCTTCACGTGAAGTTTCATGGCAAGATGACTCGTTTTCTATTTTTCACTATTTTCACAACCTTTTACGGTTCGAGATTTTTTAAAATTTTTTCGGAAGAAGTTTTGGCCCCAAACTTGGTTGACGTGATCCTTGTATTGTTGTTTGCTTGAATAAAAAAATTCAGCTAAAAACTCGGAGTGTACAAGATTTTGTGACCATTTGAATAAATTGTCCCCATTTCAGACACTTTAATGCTACTGGCAGCAAACCTATAAAATCTCAAATGCTCTTTAAGGGGGTGTGAGTTCTTGAGGTTTGATGAGGGATAGGGGGCCAATATAAGGGCCAAGTACCAGCACCCATCGCACATCATGTGCGCACACCCCCCAGCGCCTCAGATCGTCGGAACCCCAACGCCACCGGTCAGGTTCTCCGGCGATGCTCTGACGATGATGCCCCGGCGAAGAAAAATACGGCACCAG
The DNA here is from genome assembly GCF_047325235.1 of Durio zibethinus. NCBI lineage: Eukaryota > Viridiplantae > Streptophyta > Magnoliopsida > Malvales > Malvaceae > Durio > Durio zibethinus. The sequence goes on from NC_143177.1 coordinate 14,678,513, forward strand.
CACATGCGTAAGCCCAGCATGTGCTGCCGTAACTCTCGGTCTTGTCTGATCTTAGACTGGGAATGATCTCCGTATGCTTAGACTGGGAAAGAACTCCGTATGCCAAAGTTAACCTACGAAATGAGGGTGCGGGCGCTCAGCCGACCAGAGGGGCGGGATGCACAAGTCGGGGATCCGTCAGGTCCCCCTCTTTGTGCTGCCGATCTTGCTGCCACAACCCTTGATCTGGTTCGATCTTAGACTGGGAATGAACTCCGTATGCCTAACCCAATCGACGAAATGAGCGGGTGGGCGGGCATTACGTCGGCCAGAGAGACGGGATGCGCAAGTCGTGGATCGATAGGGTGGTAGGTGAGTTTAGGGACATCTTCATATTTCTGCGTGCCTATTCCATTTTAATGGCTTGTAAATTCATAAAATGGTCCCTTAAGCCTTCACGTGAAGTTTCATGGCAAGACGACTCGTTTTCTATTTTTCATGATTTTTGAAACTTTTTACGGTTCAAGATTTTTTAAAATTTTTTCGGAAGGATTTTTGGCCCCAAACTTGGTAGACATGATCCTTGTATTTTTGTTCGCATGCACAAAAAAATTCAGCTACAAACTCCAAGTGTACAAGATTTTGTGACCATTTGAAAAAAGTGTCCCCATTTCAGACACTTTAATGGCTACTGGCAGCAAACCTGTAAAATCTCAAATGCTTTTTAAGGGGGTGTGAGTTCTCGAGGTTTGAAGAGGGATAGGGGGCCAATATAAGGGCCAAGTACCAGCACCCATCGCACATCATGTGCGCACACCCCCCGGCCCCCCCGATCATCGAAACCCCAATGTCGTCGGTCAGGTTCTCCGACGATGCTCTGACGATGGTGCCTCGGTGAAGAAAAATACGACACCAACATATGCCTGAGCCCAGCATGTGCGGTTCAATCTGATCTTAGAATGGGAATGAACTCTGTATGCTTAGATTGGGAATGAACTCCATATGCCTAAGTCAACCAACGAAACTACCGTGCGGGTGTTCAGCCGACCAGAGGGGCGGGATGCGCAAGCCGGGGATCGGCTGGGTCCCCCTCTACATGCTTCCAATCCTACTATCACAACCCTCGATCTGGTTCAATCTTAGACTGGGAATGAACTCTGTATGCCTAAGCCAACCGATGAAACGAGCGGGCAGGAGGGCACTACGCCGGCCAGAGAGACAGGATGCGCACGCCGTGGATCGATAGGGTGGTAGGGGGTTTAGGCACATCTTCATATTTCTGTGTGCCAATGCCATTTTTATGGCTCCTAAATTCATACAATGGTCCCTTAAGCCTTCATGTGAAGTTTCATGGCAAGACGACTCGTTTTCTATTTTTCACGATTTTTGAAACTTTCTGCGTTTTGAGATTTTTTAAAATTTTTTTGAAAGGAGTTTTGGCCCTAAACTTGTTAGACATGATCCTTGTATTTTTGTTGGCATTCATAAAACAATTTAGCAAAAAACTCGAAGTGTACAAGATTTTGTGACCATTTAAAAAAAGTGTCCCTATTTCAGACACTTTAATGGCTACTGGCAGCAAACCTGTAAAATCTCAAATGCTCTTTAAGGGGGTGTGAGTTCTCGAGGTTTGATAAGGGATAAGGGGCCAATATAAAGGGCCAAGTACTAGCACCCATCACACATCATGTGCGCACACCCCCCCTCGGCCCCCCCGATCGCTGGAACCCCAATGCCGTCGGTCAGGTTCTCCGGCGATGCTTCGACGATGGTGCCCCGGTGAAGAAAAATACGGCACCAACACATGCCCGAGCCTACCATGTGCTGGCACAACCCTCGGTCCAGTCTGATCTTAGACTGGGAATGAACTCTGTATGCTTAGACTGGGAATGAACTCCGTATGCCTAAGTCAACCAACGAAACTAGCGTGCGGGTGCTCAGCCGACCAGAGGGGCGGGATGCGCAAGACGGGGATCGGCCGGGTCCCCCTCTACATGTTGTCAATCCTGCTATCACAACCCTCAGTCTGGTTCAATCTTAGACTGGGAATGAACTTCGTATGCCTAAGCCAACCGATGAAACGAGCAGGCGGGAGGGCACTACGCCGACCAGAGAGACGGGATGCGCAAGCCGTGGGTCGATAGGGTGGTAGGTGGGTTTAGGCACATCTTCATATTTCTGCATGCCAATGCCATTTTTATGGCTTGCAAATTCATACAATGGTCCCTTAAGCCTTCACGTGAAGTTTCATGGCAAGACAACTCATTTTCTATTTTTTAGGATTTTTAAAACTTTTTGTGGTTCAGGATTTTTTAAAATTTTTTCGGAAGGAGTTTTGGCCCCAAACTTGGTAGACGTGATCCTTGTATTTTTTTTGGCATGCACAAAAAAATTCAGCTAAAAACACGAAGTGTACAAGATTTTGTGACCATTTGAAAAAAGTGTCCCCATTCCGAACACTTTAATGGCTACTGGCAGCAAACCTGTAAAATCGCAAATGCTCTTTAAGTGGGTGTGAGTTCTCGAGGTTTGATAAGGGATAGGGGGCCAATATAAGGGCCAAGTACCAGCACCCATCGCACATCATGTGCGCACACCCCCCAGCCCCCCCGATCGTCGGAACCTCAATGCCACCGGTCAGGTTCTCTGATAATGTTGCCTCGATGAAGAAAAATGCGGCACCAACACATGACCGAGCCCAGCATTTGCTGCCACAACCCTCGATCTGGTCTGATCTTAGACTGGGAATGAACTCTGTATGCTTAGATTGGGAATGAACCCCGTATGCCTAAGTCAACCCACGAAACGAACGTGCGGGTGCTCAGCCGGAGAGACGGGATGCGCAAGCCGTGGATCGATAGGGTGGTAGGTGGGTTTAGGCACATCTTCATATTTCTGCATGCCAATGCCATTTTTATTGCTTTTAAATTCATACAATGGTCCCTTAAGCCTTCACGTGAAGTTTCATGGCAAGACGACTCGTTTTCTATTTTTCATGATTTTTGAAACTTTTTGCGGTTTGGGATTTTTTAAAATTTTTTCGGAATGAGTTTTGGCCCCAAACTTGGTAGATGTGATCCTTGTATTTTTTTTGGCATGCACAAAAAAATTCAGCTAAAAACTGGAAGTGCACAAGATTTTGTGACCATTTTAAAAAAGTGTCCCAATTTCAGACACTTTAATGGCTACTAGCAGTAAACCTATAAAATCTCAAATGCTCTTGAAGGGGGTGTGAGTTCTCGAGGTTTGATGAGAGATAGGGGGCCAATATAAGGGCCAAGTATCAGCACCCATCGCACATCATGTGTGCACACCCCCCGGCCCCCCGATCACCGGAACCCCAAAACCGTCGGTCAGGTTCTCCGACGATGCTCCGGCGATAGTGCCCTGGCGAAGAAAAATGCGGCACCAACACAAGCCCAAGCCCAGCATGTGCTGCGGCAACCCTCGGTCCGGTCTGATCTTAGACTGGGAATGAACTCCGTATGCTTAGACTAGGAATGAACACCGTATCCCTAAGTCAACCAACGAAACAAGCGTTTGTGTGCTCAGCCGGCCAAAGGGGCAGGATACGCAAGTCGAGGATCAGCCGAGTACTCCTCTGTGTGCTGCCGATCTTACTAACGCAACCCTTGGTCTGGTCCAATCTTAGACTGGGAATGAACACTGTATGTCTAAGCCAACTGACGAAACGAGTGGACGGGCGGGCGGGCAGTACGCCGGCCAGAGAGACGGGATGCGCAAGCCGTGGATCGATAGGGTGGTAGGTGGGTTTAGGCACATCTTCATATTTCTGCATGCCAATGCCATTTTTATGGCTTGTAAATTCGTACAATGGTCCTTAAGCCTTCACGTGAAGTTTCATGGCAAGACGACTCGTTTTCTATTTTTCATGATTTTTGAAACTTTTTACAGTTTCAAATTTTTTTAGAATTTTTTCGGAAGGAGTTTTGGCCCCAAACTTGGTAGACGTGATGCTTGTATTTTTGTTGGCATGCACAAAAAAATTCAGCTAAAAACTCAAAGTGTACAAGATTTTGTGACCATTTGAAAAAAGTGTCCCCATTTCAGACACTTTAATGGCTACTTGCAGCAAACCTATAAAATCTCAAATGCTCTTTAAGGGGGTGTGAGTTCTCTAGGTCTGATGAGCAATATGGAGCCAATATAAGGGCCAAGTACTAGCACCCATCGCATATTATGTGCGCACACACCCCCCGGCCCCCCGATCGTTGAAACCGTAATGCCGCCGATCAGGTTCTCCGGCGATGCTCCGGCGATGGTGCCCCGACGAAGAAAAATGAGGCACCAACACATGCCTGAGCCCAGCATGTGCTGCCGTAACCCTCGATCCGGTCTGATGTTAGACTAGGAATGAACTCCGTATGCTTAGACTAGGAATGAACTTCGTATGCCTAAGCCAACCCACGAAACGAGCGTACGGGCACTCAGTCGGCAAGAGGGGCGGGATGCGCAAGCCGGGGATCACCCGGGTCCCCCTCTGCGTGCTACCAATCCTGCTGCCACAACCCTCCATCCAGTCTGATCTTAGATTGGGAATGAACTTCGTATGCCTAAGTCGACCGATGAAATGAGCGTGCGGGCGGGCGGGCAGGCACTACGCCGACCAGAGAAACGAGATGCGCAAGCCGTAGATCGATAGGGTGCTAGGTGGGTTTAGGCACATCTTCATATTTCTGTGTTCCAATGCCATTTTTATGGCTTGTAAATTCATACAATGGTCCCTTAAGCCTTCACGTGAAGTTTCATGGCAAGACGACTCGTTTTCTATTTTTCATGATTTTTGAAACTTTTTGCGGTTCGAGACTTTTAAATTTTTTTGGAAGGAGTTTTGGCCCCTAACTTGGTAGACGTGATCCTTGTATTTTTGTTGGCATGCACAAAAAAATTCAGCTAAAAAATGGAAGTGTACAAGATTTTGTGACCATTTGAAAAAAGTGTCCCCATTTTAGACACTTTAATGGCTACTGGCAGCAACCTGTAAAATCTCAAATGCTCTTTAAGGGGGTGTGGGTTCTCAAGGTTTGATGAGGGATACGGGGCCAATATAAGGGCCAAGTACCAGCAAATATCACACATCATGTGCGCACACACCCCGGCCCCCCGATCGTCGGAACCCCAATGTCGCCGGTCAGGTTCTCTGGCGATGCTCCGACGATGGTGCCCCGACGAAGAAAAATGCGGCACCAACACATGCCCGAGCCCAGCATGTGCTGTTGAAACCCTCGGTCCGGTCCGATCTTAGACTGGGAATTAACTTCGTATGCTTAGACTGAGAATGAACTCCGTATGCCTAATTCAACCCACGAAACGAGCGTGCGGGTGCTCAACCAGCCAGAGGGGCGGGATGCGCAAGCTGAGGATCAATCGGGTCCCCCTCTACGTGCTACTGATCCTACTGCCGCAACCTTCAGCCTGGTCTGATCTTAGATTGGGAATCAACTCCATATGCCTAAGCCAACTGATGAAACGAGCGTGCGGACGGGCAGGCTGGCACTACGCAGGCCAGAGAGACGGGAAGCGGAAGCTGTGGATCAATAGGGTGGTAGGTGGGTTTAGGCACATCTTCATATTTCTGCATGTCAACACCATTTTTATGGCTTGTAAATTCATACAATGGTCCCTTAAGCCTTCACGTGAAGTTTCATGGCAAGAAGACTCGTTTTCTATTTTTCACGATTTTTAAAACTTTTTGCGGTTCAGGATTTTTTAAAATTTTTTTGGAAGGATTTTTGGCACAAATTTGGTAGACGTGATCCTTGTATTTTTGTTGGCATGCACAAAAAAATTCAGCCAAAAACTCGAAGTGTACAAGATTTTGTGATCATTTGAAAAAAGTGTCCCCATTTCAGACACTTTAATGGCTACTGGCAACAAACCTGTAAAATCTCAAATGCTCTTTAAGGCGGTGTGAGTTCTCGAGGTTTGATGAGGGATAGGGGGTCAATACAAGGGCCAAGTACCAGCACCCATCACACATCCTGTACGCACACCTCCCTGACCCCCCTGATCGCCAGAACCCCAATGCCGTCGATCAGGTTCTCCGGTGATGCTCTGGTGATGGTGCCTCGACGAAGAAAAATACGGCACAAACACATGCCCGAGCCCAGCATGTGCTGCCGCAACCCTCGGTCTGGTCCGATCTTAGACTGGGAATGAACTCCATATGCTTAGACTGGGAATGAACTCTGTATGCCTAGGTCAACCCATGAAACGAGCGTGTGGGTGCTCAGCCGGCCAGAGGAGCGGGATGCGTAACCGAGGATCGGTCGGGTCCCCCTCTGCATGCTATCGATCTTGCTGCTACAACCCTCGGTCTGGTCTGATCTTAGACTGGGATTGAACTCCATATGCCTAAGCCAACCAACAAAATGAGCGAGCGGGCGGGCGGGCGGGCACTACATCGATCACAGACACGGGATGCGCAAGCCGTGGATCGATAGGGTGGTAGGTGGGTTTAGGCACATCCTCATATTTCTGCATGCCAATGCCATTTTTATGGCTAGTAAATTCATACAGTGGTCCCTTAAGCCTTCACGTGAAGTATTATGGTAAGATGACTCATTTTCTATTTTTCAAGATTTTGAAACTTTTTGCGGTTCAGGATTTTTTAAAATTTTTTCGGAAGGATTTTTGGTCCCAATCTTGGAAGATGTGATCCTTGTATTTTTGTTGGCATGCACAAAAAAATTCAGCCAAAAACTCAAAGTGTACAAGATTTTGTGATCATTTGAAAAAAATGTCCTCATTTCAGACACTTTAATGGCTACTGGCAGCAAACCTGTAAAATCTCTAATGCTCTTTAAGGGGATTTGAGTTCTCGAGGTTTGATGAGGGATAGGGGCCAATATAAGTGCCAAGTACCAGCACCCATCGCACATCATGTGTGCAAAACCCCCCGGCCACCCCAATCGCCATAACCCCAATGTCACCGGTCTGGTTCTCCGGTGATGCTCCGACAATGGTGCCCCGGTGAAGAAAAATACGGCACCAACACATGCCCGAGCCCAGCATGTGCTGCCGCTACCCTTGGTCCAATCCGATCTTAGACTGGGAATGAACTCCATATGCTTAGACTGGGAATGAACTCCGTATGCCTAAGTCAACCCATGAAATGAGCGTGCGGGTGCACAGCCGGCCAGAGGGGTGGGATGCGCAATCGAGGATCGGTCGGGTCCCCCACCGCATGCTGCCGAGCCTGCTGCTGCAACCCTCAGTCTGGTCCGATCATAGACTAGAATGAACTCTGTTTGCCTAAGCCAACCAACAAAAGAGCAGGCGGGCAGGCGGGTGGGCACTACATCGACCAGAGAGACGGGATGCACAAGCCGTGGATCGATAGGGTGGTAGGTGGGTTTAGGTACATCTTCATATTTCTGCATGCCAATGCCATTTTTATGGCTTGTAAATTCATGCAATGGTCCCTTAAGCCTTCACGTGAAGTTTCATAGGAAGACGACTCGTTTTCTATCTTTCATGATATTCGAATCTTTTTGCGGTTCAGGATTTTTTAAAATTTTTTCGGAAGGACTTTTCGACCCAAACTTGGTAGATGCAATCCTTGTATTTTTGTTGGCGTGCACAAAAATATTCAGCTAAAAACTCAAAGTGTACATGATTTTGTGACCATTTGAAAAAAGTGTCCCCATTTCAGACACTTTAAAGGCTACTGGCAGCAAACCTGTAAAATCTCAAATGCTCTTTAAGGGGGTGAGAGTTCTCGAGGTTTGATGAGGGATAGGGGGCCAATATAAGGGCCAAGTACCAGATCCCATCGCACATCATGTGCGCACACCCCCCCGGCCTCCCCGATTGTCGGAACCCCAATGCCGTCGGTTAGGTTCTTCGACGATGCTCTGACGATGGTGCCCCGACGAAGAAAAATGTGGCACCAACACATGCCCGAGCCCAGCATTAGCTGTCACAACCCTCGATCTGATCCGATCTTAGACTGGGAATGAACTCTGTATGTTTAGACTAGGAATGAACTCTGTATGCCTAAGTCAACCCACGAAACGAGAGTGCTGGTGCTCAGCCAGCTAGAGGGGTAAGATGCGCAAGCCGGGGATCGGTCGGGTCCCCCTATGCGTGCTGCCGATCCTGCTGCCGCAACCTTCGGTTCAGTCTGATCTTAGACTGGGAATAAACTCCATATGCCTAAGCCAACTGACGAAACAAACGGGTGGGCGGGTGGACGGGCGGACGGGCACTACGCCGACCAGAGAGATAGGAAGCGCAAGCCGTGGATCGATAGGGTGGTAGGTGGGTTTAAGCACATCTTCATCTTTCTGCACGCCAATGCCATTTTTATGGCTTGTAAATTCATACAATGGTCCCTTAAGCCTTCGCGTGAAGTTTCATGGCAAGATGACTCGTTTTCTATTTTTCATAAATTTTGAAACTTTTTACGGTTTGGGATTTTTTAAAATCTTTTCGGAAGTATTTTTGGCCCCAAACTTGTTAGTTGTGATCCTTGTATTTTTGTTGGCGTGCAGAAAAAAATTCAGCTAAAAACTCGAAGTGTACAAGATTTTGTGACCATTTGAAAAAAGTGTCCCCATTTCAGACACTTTAATGGCCACTGGCAGCAAACTTGTAAAATCTGAAATGCTCTTTAAGGGGTGTGAGTTCTTGGGGTTTGATGAGGGGTAGGGGGCTAATATAGGGGCCAATATGAGGGCCAAGTACCAGCACCCATCGCACATCATGTGCGCACACCCCCCAACCCCCTCGATCATCGAAACCCCAATGCTGTCGGTCAGGTTCTCCGATGATACACCGACGATGGTGCCCCGACGAGGAAAAATGCGGCACCAACAATGCTCGAGCCCAGCATGTGCTGTCGCAACCCTCGGTCTAGTCCGATCTTAGACTGGGAATGAACTCCGTATGCTTAGACTAGGAATGAACTCCGTATGCCTAAGTCAACACACGAAATGACCGTGCGGGTGCTCAGCCGGCCAGAGCGACAGGATGCATAAGCCGGGGATCGGTTGGGTATCCTTCTACGTGTTGTCAATCCTGCTACCACTACCCTCAGTCTGGTCTGATCTTAGACTTGGAATGAACTCCGTATGCCTAAGCCAACCGATGAAACGAGAGGGCGGGCGGGCGGGCACTACGTCGGCCAGAGTGATGGGATGCGCAAGCCGTGGATCGATAGGGTGGTAGGTGGGTTTAGGCGCATCTTCATATTTTTGCATACCAATGCCATTTTTATGGCTTGTAAATTCATACAATGGTCCCTTAAGCCTTCACGTGAAGTTTCATGGCAAGACGACTCATTTTCTATTTTTCAGGATTTTTGAAACTTTTTGTGGTTCGAGATTTTTTAAAATTTTTTCGGAAGGATTTTTGGCCCCAAACATGGTAGACATGATCCTCGTATTTTTTTTGGCATGCACAAAAAAATTTAGCTAAAAACTCGAAGTGTACAAGATTTTGTGACCAATTGAAAAAAGTGTCCCCAATTCAGACACTTTAATAGCTACTGGCAGCAAACCTGTAAAATTTCAAAAGCTCTTTAAGGGGGTGTGAGATCTCGAGGTTTGATGAGGGATAGGGGGCCAATATAAGGTCCAAGTACCAGAACCCATCGCACATTATGTGCGCACACCCCTTGACCCCCCCGATCGTCGGAACCCCAATGCTGCCGGTCAGGTTCTTCGCCGATGCTCCGGCGATGGTGCCCCGGCGAAGAAAAATGTGACACCAACACATGCCCAAGCCCAGCATGTGCTGCCGTAACCCTCGGTCTGGTCCAATCTTAGATTGGGAATGAACTTTGTATGCTTACACTGGGAATTAACTCCGTATGCCTAAGTCAACCCATGAAACGAGCGTGCGGGTGCTCAGTCGGCCAGAGGGGCAGGATGCGCAAGCTGGGGATCGGTCGGGTCCCCCGATGCGTGTTGCCGATCCTGCTGCTGCAACCTTTGGTTCGGTCTGATCTTAGACTGGGAATACACTCCGTATGCCTAAGCCAACTGACGAAACGAATGGGTGGGCGGGTGTATGGGCGGGCGGGCACTACGCCGGCCAGAGAGACGGGAAGCGCAAGCCGTGGATCGATAGGGTTGTAGGTGGGTTTTGGCAGATCTTCATATTTCTGCATGCCAATGCCATTTTTATGGCTTGTAAAATCATACAATGCTCCCTTAAGCCTTCACGTGAAGTTTCATGGCAAGACGACTCGTTCTCTATTTTTCAGGATTTTTGAAACTTTTTGTGGTTCCGAATTTTTTAAATTTTTCCGAAAGGATTTTTGGCCCCAAACTTGGTAGACGTGATCCTTGTATTTTTTTTGGCATGCACAAAAAAATTCAGCTAAAAACTCGAAGTATACAAGATTTTGTGACCAATTGAAAAAAATGTCCCCAATTCAGACACTTTAATAGCTACTGGTAGCAAACCTGTAAAATCTCAAAAAATCTTTAAGGGGGTGTGAGATCTCGAGGTTTGATGAGGGATAGGGGGCTAATATAAGGGCCAAGTACCAGAACCCATCGCACATTATGTGCGCACACCCCTTGAGCCCCCCGATCGTCGGAACCCCAATGCCGCCGGTCAGGTTCTTCGCCGATGCTCCGGCGATGGTGCCCCAGTGAAGAAAAATGTGACACCAACACATGCCCGAGCCCAGCATGTGCTGTCACAACCCTCGGTGTGATCCGATCTTAGACTGGGAATGAACTCTGTATGTTTAGACTAGGAATGAACTCTGTATGCCTAAGTCAACCCATGAAACAAGCATGCTGGTGCTCAGCCAGCCAGAGGGGTAGGATGCACAAGCCGGGGATCGGTCGGGTCCCCCTATGCGTGCTGCCGATCCTGCTACCGCAACCTTTGGTTCGGTCTGATCTTAGACTGGGAATAAACTCCATAAGCCTAAGCCAACTGACGAAACGAACTGGTGGGCGGGTGGACGGGCGGGCGGGCACTACGCCGGCCAGAGAGACGGGAAGCGCAAGCTGTGGATCGATAGGGTGGTAGGTGGGTTTAGGCACATCTTCATATTTCTGCATGCCAATGCCATTTTTATGGCTTGTAAATTCATACAATGGTCCCTTAAACCTTCACGTGAAGTTTCATGGCAAGATGACTCGTTTTCTATTTTTCACAAATTTTGAAACTTTTTGCGGTTCAGGATTTTTTAAAATCTTTTCGGAAGGATTTTTGGCCCCAAACTTGTTAGTTGTGATCCTTGTATATTTTTTGGCATGCATAAAAAAATTCAGCTAAAAACTCGAAGTGTACAAGATTTTGTGACCATTTGAAAAAAGTGTCCCCATTTCAGACACTTTAATGGCTACTGGCAGCAAACCTGTAAAATCTCAAATGCTCTTTAAGGGAGTGTGAGTTCTTGAGGTTTGATGAGGGGCAAGGGGCCAATATAAGGGCCAAGTGCCAGCACCCATCGCACATCATGTGCACACACCCCCCGGCCTGTCCAATCGTCAGAACCCCAACGCCGGTGGTCAGGTTCTTCGATGATGCTCCGACGATGGTGCCCCGATGAAGAAAAATGCAGCACCAACACATGCCTGAGCCCAGCATGTGCCACCCCAACCCTTGGTCTGGTCTGATCTTAGATTGGGAATGAACTCCGTATGCTTAGATTGGGAATGAACTCTGTATGCCTAAATCAACCCACGAAACGAGCGTGCGGGTGCTCAGCCGGCCAGAGGGGCGGGATGCACAAGCCGGGGATCGGTCGGGTCCCCTTCTGCGTGCTGCCGATCCTGCTGCCGGAACCCTCGGTCCAGTATGATCTTAGACAGGGAATGAACTCTGTATGCCTAAGCCAACCGATGAAACGAGCGGGCAGGCGGGCGGGCACTATGCCGTCCAGATAGACGGGATGCGCAAGCCGTGGATCGATAGGTTGGTAGGTGGGTTTAGGCACATCATCATATTTCTATGTGCCAATGCCATTTTTATGGCTTGTAAATTCATACAATGGTCCCTTAAGCCTTCACGTGAAGTTTCATGGCAAGACGACTCGTTTTCTATTTTTCATGATTTTTGAAACTTTTTGCGGTTCGGGATTTTTTAAAATTTTTTTGGAAGGAGTTTTGGCCCCAAACTTGGTAGACGTTATCCTTGTGTTTTTTTTGGCATGTGTAAAAAAATTCAGCTAAAAACTCAAAGTGTACAAGATTTTGTGACCATTTGAAAAAGGTGTCCCCATTCTAGACACTTTAATGGCTACTGGCAGTAAACCTGTAAAATCTCAAATGCTCTTTAAGGGGGTGTCAGTTCTCGAGGTTTGATGAGGGATAGAGGGCCAATATAAGGCCCAAGTACCAGCACCATCGCACATCATTTGCGCACACCGCCGGCCCCCTCGATCGTCGGAACCCCAATGCCGCCGGTCAAGTTCTCCGGTGATGCTCCGATGATGGTGCCCCGGTGAAGAAAAATGCTGCACCAACACATGCCTGAGCCCAGCATGTGCTATCCTAACCCCCGATCCGGTTTGATCTTAGACTGTGAATGAACTCCGCATGCTTACACTGGGAATGAACTCCGTATGCCTAATTCAAGCCACAACACAAGCGTGCGGGTGCTCAACCAGCCAAAGGGGCGGGATGCGTAAGCCGGGGATGGGTCGGGTCCCACTCTGCATGCTATCGATCCTGCTGCCACAACCCTTGGTCCGGTCAGATCTTGGACTAGGAATGAACTCCATATGCCTAAGCCAACCGACAAAACGAGCGGACGGGCGGGCGGGCACTACGTCAGCCAAAGAGACGGGATGCGCAAGCCGTGGATCGATAGGGTGGTAGGTGGGTTTCGGCACATCTTCAAATTTCTGCATGCCAATGCCATTTTTATGGCTTGTAAATTCATACAATGGTCCCTTAAGCCTTCACATGAAGTTTCATGGCAAGATGACTCATTTTTTATTTTTCACGATTTTCAAAACTTTTTGCGGTTCGAGATTTTTTAAAACTATTTCGGAATGAATTTTGGCCCCAAACTTGGTAGACGTGATCCTTGTATTTTTTTTGGCATGCACACAAAAATTCAGCTAAAAACTCAAAGTGTACAAGATTTTGTGACCATTTGAAAAAAGTGTCCCCATTTCAGACACTTTAATGGCTACTGGCAGCAAACCTGTAAAATCTCAAATGCTCTTTAAGGGAGTGTGAGTTCTCGAGGTTTGATGAGGGATAGGGGGCCAATATAAGGGCCAAGTACCAGCACCCATCGCACATCATGTGCGCACACCCTCCCGGCCCCCCCGATCGCTGAAACCCCAATGCCGCCTGTCAGGTTTTCCGATGATGGTGGCCCGATGAAGAAAAATGCCGCACCAACACATGCCCGAGCCCAGCACGTGCTGTCGTAACCCTCGGTCTGGTCCGATTTCAAACTGGGAATGAACTCCGTATGCTTAGACTGCAAATGAACTCCGTATGCCTAAGTCAACCCACGAAACGAGCGTGCGGGTGCTCAGCACGCCAGAGGGGTGGGATGCGCAAGCCAGGGATTGGCCGGGTCCCCCTTTGCTTGCTGCCGATCCTGCTGCCACAACCCTTGGTCTGGTCCAATCTTAGACTGGGAATGAACTCCGTATGCCTAAGCCAACCAACGAAATGAGCGAGCGGGCGGGCGGGTGAGCACTACGTCGGCCAGAGAGACGGGATGCGCAAGCCATGGATCGATAGGGTGGTAGGTGGGTTTAGGAACATCTTCATATTTCTGCATGCCAATGCCATTTTTATGGCTTCTAAATTCATACAATGGTCCCTTAAGCCTTCACGTGAAGTTTCATGGCAAGACGACTCGTTTTCTATTTTTCATGATTTTTGAAACTTTTTGCGGTTTGGGATTTTTTTAAATTTTTTCAGAAGGAGTTTTGGCCCCAAACTTTTTAGACGTGACCCTTGTATTTTTGTTGGCATGCAAAAAAAAATTCAGCTAAAAACTCGAAGTTTACAAGATTTTGTGATCATTTGAAAAAAGTGTCCCATTTCATACACTTTAATGGCTACTGCAGCAAACCTGTAAAATCTCAAATTCTCTTTAGGGGGTGTGAGTTCTCGAGGTTTGATGAGGGATAGGGGGCCAATATAAGGGCCAAGTACCAGCACCCATCGCACATCATGTGCATACGCCCACCCCCGGCCCCTTATCGTCGGAACCCCAATGCCGCCAGTCAGGTTCTCCAGTGATGCTCCGACGATGGAGCCTCGACAAAGAAAAATGCGGCACCAACACATGCCCGAGCCCAGCATGTGCTGCCGCAACCCTCGGTCCAGTCCAATCTTAAATTGGGAATGAACTCCGTATGCTTAGAATGGGAATGAACTTCGTATGCCTAAGTCAACCCATGAAACGAGCGTGCGGTTGCTCAGTCGGCCAGAGGGGCGGGATGCACAAGCCGGGGATCGGTTGGGTCCTCCTCTACGTGCTGCCAATTCTGCTGCTGCAACCCTCAGTCTGGTCTGATCTTAGACTAGGAATGAACTCTGTATACCTAAGCCAACTGATGAAACGAGCGGGTGGGCGAGCGGGCACTACACCAGCCAGAGAGACGGGATGCGCACACCGTGGATCGATAGGCTGGTCGCTGGGTTTAGGCACATCTTCATATTTCTGCGTGCCAATGCCATTTTTATGGCTTGTAAATTCATACAATGGTTCCTTAAGCTTTCACGTGACGTTTCATGGCAAGACGACTCGTTTTCTATTTTTCACAAATTTTGAAACTTTTTGTGGTTCAGGATTTTTTAAAATTTTTTCGGAAGGAGTTTTTGCCCCAAACTTTGTAGACGTGATCCTTGTGTTTTTGTTGGCATGCATAAAAAAATTCAGCTAAAAACTCAAAGTGTACAAGATTTTGTGATGATTTGAAAAAAGTGTCCCCATTTCAGACACTTTAATGGCTACTGGCAGCAAACCTGTAAAATCTCAAATACTCTTTAAAGGGGTGTGAGTTCTCGAAGTTCGATGAGGAATAGGGGGCCAATATAAGGGCTAAGTACCAGCACCCATCGCACATCATGTGCGCACACACCCCCAGCCTCCCCGATCGTCAGAACCCCAATGCCGACGGTCAGGTTCCCCGACGATGCTCCGGTGATGGTGCCCAGTGAAGAGAACTGCGAAACCAACACATGCTCGAGCCCAGCGTGTGCTGTCGTAACCCTCGGTCTGGTCTGATCTTAGACTGGGAATGAACTCCGTATGCCTAAGTCAACCCACGAAATGAGCGTGCGGGTGCTCAGCCGGCCAGAGGGCCAAGATGCGCAAGCATAGGATCGGTCGGGTCCCCCTCTATGTTCTATCGATCCTACTGCCGTAACCCTCTGTTCGATCCAATCTTAGACTGGGAATGAACTCCGTATGCCTAAGGTAACCGATGAAATGAGCGGGCGGTTGGGCACTACGCTGGCCAAAGAAACGGGATGCGCAAGCCATGGATCGATAGGGTGGTAGGTGGGTTTAGGCACATCTTCATATTTCTACGTGCCAATGCCATTTTTGTGGCTTGTAAATTCATACAACGGTCCCTTAAGCCTTCACGTGAAGTTTCATGGCAAGACGACTCGTTTTCTATTTTTCACGATTTTTGAAACTTTTTGCGGTTCGAGATTTTTTAAAATTTTTTCGGAAGGAGTTTTGGCCCCAAATATGGTAGACGTGATCCCTGCATTTTTGTTGGCATGCACAAAAACATTCAGCTAAAAACTCGAAGTGTACAACATTTTGTGACCATTTGAAAAAAATGTCTCCATTTCAAACACTTTAATGGCTACTGGCAGCAAACCTGTAAAACCACAAATGCTCTTTAAGGGGGTGTGAGTTCTCGAGGTTTGCTGAGGGATAGGGGGCCAATATAAGGGCCAAGTACCAACACCCATCGCACATCATTTGCGCACACCCCCCGGCCCCCTCGATCGCTGGAACCCCAATGCCGCTGATCAGGTTCTTCGACGATGGTGCCCTGGCGAAGAAAAATTAGGCACCAACACATGCTCGAGCCCAGCATGTGCTGTCGCAACCCTCGGTCCGGTAAGATCTTAGACTGGGAATGAACTCCTTATGCTTAGACTGGGAATGAACTCCTTATGCTTAGACTGGGAATGAACTCCGTATGCCTAAGTCAACCCACGAAATGAGCGTGGAGGTGCTCAGCCGGCCAGAGGGGTGGGATACGCAAGTCGGGGATCGACCGGGTCCACGTCTGCGTGCTACTGATCCTGCTACCGCAACTCTCTGTCCGGTCTGATCTTAGACTGGGAATGAACTCCGTATGCCTAAGCCAACAGACAAAATGAGCGAGCAGTTGGGCAGGCGGGCACTACACCAGCCAGATTGACGGGATCCGCAAGCCGTGGATCGATAGGGTGGTAGGTGGGTTTAGGCACATCTTAATATTTCTGCATGCCAATGACATTTTTGTAGCCTAAAATTCATACAATGGTCCCTTAAGCCTTCAGTGAAGTTTCATGGCGAGACAACTCGTTTTCTATTTTTCATGATTTTCAAAACTTTATACGGCTCAAGATTTTTTAAAATTTTTTCGGAAGGATTTTTGGCCCCAAACTTGGTAGACATGATCGTTGTATTTTTTTTGGCATGCACAAAAAAATTCAGCTAAAAACGCGAAGTGTACAAGATTTTGTGACCATTTGAAAAAAGTGTCCCCATTTCAGACACTTTAATGGGTACTGGCAGCAAACCTATAAAATCTCGAATGCTCTTTAAGGGGGTGTGAGTTATCGAGGTTTGATGAGGGATAGGGGGCCAATATAATGGCCAAGTACCAGCACCCATCGCACATCATGTGCGCACACCCCCCCAGCCCCCCCGATCGTCGGAACCCTAATGTCGTCGGTCAGGTTCTCCAGCGATGCTCCGGTGATGGTGCCCCAACGAAGAAAAATACAGCACCAACACATGCCCGAGCCTGGCATGTGCTGCTGCAACCCTCGGTCCGGTATGATCTTAGACTGGGAATGAACTCTCTATGCCTAAGTCAACCCACGAAACGAGCATGCAGGTGCTCAGCCGGCCAGAAGGGCAGGATACGCAAGCTGGGGATCGATCGGGTCCCCCTCTGCGTGCTGCCGATCTTACTGCCGCAACCCTCAGTCTGGTCTGATCTTAGACTAGGAATGAACTCCATATGCCTAAGCCAACCGACGAAACGAGCGGGCGGGCACTACACCGGCCAGAGAGACGGGATGCGCAAGCCATGGATCGATAGGGTGGTAGGTGGGTTTAGGCACATCTTCATATTTCTGCATGCCAATGCCATTTTTATGGCTTGTAAATTCATACAATGGTCCCTTAAGCCTTCACGTGAAGTTTCATGGCAAGATGACTCATTTTCTATTTTTCGTGATTTTCAAAACATTTTGCGGTTCGGGATTTTTTAAAATTTTTTCAGAAGGGGTTTTGTCCCCAAACTTGGTAGAGGTGATCCTTGTATTTTTATTGGCATGCAAAAAAAAATTCAGCTAAAAACTATAAGTGTACAAGATTTTGAGACCATTTGAAAAAAGTGTCCCTATTTCAGACACTTTAATGGCTACTGGAGCAAACCTGTAAAATCTCAAATGGTTTTTAAGGGGGTGTGAGTTTTCGAGGTTTGATGAGGGATAGGGGGCCAATATAAGAGCCAAGTACCAGCACCCATCGCACATCATGTGCGCACACCCCCCAGCCCTCCCGAACGCCGAAACCCCAATGCCGTCAGTCAGGTTCTCCGGTGATGCTCCGACGATGCTCCGGCGATGGTGCCCTGGCGAAGAAAAATGTGGCACCAACACATGCCCGAGCTCGGCATGTGCTGCCACAACCCTCGGTCCCGTAAGATCTTAGACTGGGAATGAACTCCTTATGGTTAGACTGGGAATCAACTCTGTATGCCTAAATCAACCCATGAAACGAGCGTGCAGGTGCTCAGTCGGCCAGAGGGGCGGGATGCGCAAGCCAGGGATCGACTGGGTCCCCCTCTGCGTGTTGCCAATCCTGCTGCTGCAACCCTCCATTCGGTCCGATCTTAGACTAGGAATGAACTCCGTATGCCTAAGCCAACCGATGAAACGAGCGGGCGAGCACTACATCGACCGGAGAGACGGGACGCGCAAGCTGTGGATCAATAGGGTGGTAGGTGGGTTTAGTCACATGTTCATATTTCTGCATGCCAATGCCATTTTTAGGGCTTGTAAATTCATACAATGGTCCCTTAAGCCTTCATGTGAAGTTTCATGGCAAGACGACTTATTTTCTATTTTTCATGATTTTTGAAACTTTTTGCGGTTCGGGATTTTTTAAAATTTTTTTGGAAGGATTTTTGGCCCCAAGCTTGGTAGACGTGATCATTGTATTTTTGTTGGCTTGCACAAAACAATTCAGCTAAAAACTCAAAGTGTACAAGATTTTGTGACCATTTGAAAAAAGTGTCCCCATTTAGACACTTTAATGGCTACTGGCAGCAAACCTGTAAAATCTCAAATGCTCTTTAAGGGGGTGTGAGTTCTCGAGGTTTGATGAGGGATAGGGGGCCAACATAAGGGCCAAGTACCAGATCCCATCGTACATCATGTGCGCACCCCCCCCGGCCCCCCGATCGCCAGAATCCCAAAGCTGCCGGTCAAGTTCTCTGACGATGCTCCGATGATGGTGCCTCGGTCAAGAAAAATGCGGCACCAACACATGCCAAAGCCCAGCATGTGCTGCTGTAACCCACGGTCCAGTCCAATCTTAGACTGGGAATGAACTCCGTACGCCTAAGTCAACCCACCAAACGAGCGTGCGGGTGCTCAACCGGCCAGAGGGGCGGGTTACATAAGCCGAGGATCGATCGGGTCCCCCACTACGTGCTGCCGATCCTGCTGCCGCAACCCTCGATCCGATCCAATCTTAGATTGGGAATGAACTCCGTATGCCTAAACCAATCGATGAAACGAGCGGGCGGGCGGGCAGGCACTTCGTCGGCCAGAGAGACGGGTTGCGCAAGCCGTCGATCGATAGAGTGGTAGGTGGGTTTTGGCACATCTTTATATTTTTGCATGCCAATGCCATTTTTATGGCTTGTAAATTCTTACAATGGTGCCTTAATTCTTGACGTGAAGTTTCATGGCAAGACAACTCGTTTTCTATTTTTCACGATTTTCAAAACTTTTTTTGGTTCAGGATTTTTTTAAATTTTTTCGGAAGGAGTTTTGGCCCCAAACTTGGTAGACGTGATCCTTGTATTTTTTTTCGCATGCACAAAAAAATTCAGCTAAAAACTATAAGTGTACAAGATTTTGTGACCATTTGAAAAAAGTGTCCCCATTTCAAACACTTTAATGGCTACTGGCAGCAAACCTGTAAAATCTCAAATGCTCTTTAAGGGGTGTGAGTTCTCGAGGTTTGATGAGGGATAGGGGGCCAATATAAGAGCCAAGTACCAGCACCCATCACACAGCATGTGCACACACCCCCCAGGCCACCCCGATCATCGGAACCCTAATGCTGCCGGTCAGGTTCTCTGACGATGATGCTCCAGCGAAGAAAAATGCAGCACCAACACATGCCCGAGCCCAACATGTGCTATCGTAACCCTCGGTCCAGTCTGATCTTAGACTGGGAATGAACTCCATATGCTTAGACTGGGAATGAACTCCGTATGCCTAAGTCAACCCATGAAACGAGCGTGCGGGTTCTCAGCCGGCCAGAGGGGCAGGATGCACAAGCCGGGGATCGGTTGAGTCCCTTTCTACGTGCTGTCGATACTGCTACTGCAACCTTCAGTCCAGTCCAATCTTAGACTGGGAATGAACTCCGTATGTCTAAGCCAACTGACGAAATGAGCGGGCAGGCGGATGGGCGGGCACTACGCTGGCCAGAAAGACGGGATCCGCAAGTCGTAGATCGATAGCATGGTAGGTGGGTTTAGGCACATCTTTATATTTCTGCATGCCAATGCCATTTTTCTGGCTTGTAAATTCATACAATGGTCCCTTAAACCTTCTCGTAAAGTTTCATGGCAAGACGACTCGTTTTCTATTTTTCATGATTTTTGAAACTTTTTGTGGTTCGAGATTTTTTAAACTTTTTTCAGAAGGACTTTTGGCCCCAAACTTGGTAGATGTGATCCTTGTATTTTTGTTGGCATGCATAAAAAAATTCAGCTAAAAACTCGAAGTGTACAAGATTTTATGACCATTTCAAAAAAAGTGTCCCCATTTCAGACACTTTAATTGCTACTGGCAGCAAACCTGTAAAATCTCAAATGCTCTTTAAGGGGGTGTGAGTTCATGAGGTTTGATGAGGGATAGGGGGCCAATATAAGGGCCAAGTACAAGCACCCATCATACATCATTTGCGCACACCCCCCGCCCCTCGATCGCCAAAACCCTAATGCTGCCGGTCAGGTTCTTCGGCGTTGCTCCGATGATGGTGCCTCGATGAAGAAAAATGCGACACGAACACATGCTCGAGCCCAACATGTGCTGCTGCAACCCTCGATCATGTTCGATCTTAGACTGGGAATGAACTCCGTATGCTTAGACTGGGAATGAACTTCGTATGCCTAAGTCAACCCATGGAATGAGCATGTGGGTGCTCAGCCAGCTAGAGGGGCGAGATGCGCAAGCCGGGGATCGGTCGGGTCCCCCTCTGCATGCTGTCGTAAGCTTCGGTCTGGTCTGAACTTAGACTAGGAATGAACTCCGTATGCCTACGCCAACCGACGAGAGACGGGATGCGCAAGCCGTGTATCGATAGGGTGGAAGGTGGGTTTAGGCGCATCTTTATATTTTTGTGTGCCAATGCCATTTTATGGCCTGTAAATTCATACAATGGTACCTTAAGCCTTCACGTGAAGTTACATGGCAAGACGACTCAATTTTTATTTTTCACGATTTTCAAAACTTTTTGCAGTTCGGGATTTTTTAAAATTTTTTGGAAAGGAGTTTTGGCCCCAAACTTGGTAGACGTGATCCTTGTATTTTTGTTCGCATGCACAAGAAAATTCAGCTAAAAACTCAAAGTGTACAATATTTTGTGACCATTTGAAAAAAGTATCCTCATTTCAGACACTTTAATGGCTACTTGCAGCAAACCTGTAAAATCTCAAATGCTCTTTAAGGGGCGTGAGTTCTCGAGGTTTGATGAGGGATAGGGGGCCAATATAAGGGCCAAGTACAAGCACCCATCATACATCATTTGCGCACACCCCCCGCCCCCCCGATTGCCAAAACCCTAATGCTGCCGGTCAGGTTCTTCGGCGTTGCTCCGATGATGGTGCCTCGACGAAGAAAAATGCGACACGAACACATGCTCGAGCCCAACATGTGCTGCTGCAACCCTCGATCATGTTCGATCTTAGACTGGGAATGAACTCCGTATGCTTAGACTGGGAATGAACTTCGTATGCCTAAGTCAACCCATGGAATGAGCATGTGGGTGCTCAGCCAGCTAGAGGGGCGAGATGCGCAAGCCGGGGATCGGCCGGGTCCCCCTCTGCATGCTGTCGTAAGCTTCGGTCTGGTCTGAACTTAGACTAGGAATGAACTCCGTATGCCTACGCCAACCGACGAGAGACGGGATGCGCAAGCCGTGTATCGATAGGGTGGTAGGTGGGTTTAGGCGCATCTTTATATTTCTGTGTGCCAACGCCATTTTATGGCCTGTAAATTCATACAATGGTACCTTAAGCCTTCACGTGAAGTTACATGGCAAGACGACTCATTTTTTATTTTTCACGATTTTCAAAACTTTTTGCAGTTCGGGATTTTTTAAAATTTTTTGGAAAGGAGTTTTGGCCCCAAACTTGGTAGACGTGATCCTTGTATTTTTGTTCGCATGCACAAGAAAATTCAGCTAAAAACTCAAAGTGTACAATATTTTGTGACCATTTGAAAAAAGTGTCCTCATTTCAGACACTTTAATGGCTACTTGCAGCAAACCTGTAAAATCTCAAATGCTCTTTAAAGGGCGTGAGTTCTCGAGGTTTGATGAGGGATAGGGGGCCAATATAAGGGCCAAGTAGCAGCACCCATCACACATCATGTGCGCACACCCCCCCCGGCCCCCCTGATCGCCGGAAACCCAATGCCGCCGGTCAGGTTCTCTAGTGTTGCTCCGACGACGGTGCCTCGGCGAAGAAAAATACGGCACGAACACATGCCTGAGCCCAGCATGTGTTGCTACAACCCTCGGTCATGTCTGATCTTAGACTGGGAATGAACTCCGTAAGCTTAGACTGGGAATGAACTCCGTATGCCCAAGTCGACCCATGAAACGAGCGTGCGGGTGCTCAGCCGACCAGAGGGGTGAGATGCGCAAGTCGAGGATCGGTCGGGTCCCCCTCTGCATGCTGCCGTAACCCTTGGTCCGGTCTGATCTTAGACTGGGAATGAAGTCTGTATGCCTACACCAACCGACGAAATGAGCGGACGGGTGGGCGAGCGGACGGGCACTACGTCGGCCAGAGAGATGAGATGCGCAAGCCGTGGATCGATAGGGTGGTAGTTGGGTTTAGGTACATCTTCATATTTCTGCATGCCAATGCCATTTTTATGGCTTATAAATTCATACAATGGTCCCTTAAGCCTTCACGTGAAGTTTCATGGCAAGATGACTCGTTTTCTATTTTTCACGATTTTTGAAACATTTTGCTGTTTGGGATTTTTTAAAATTTTTTGGAAAGGAGTTTTGGCTCCAACCTTGGCAGACGAGATCCTCGTATTTTTGTTGGCATGCACAAAAAAATTCAATAAAAAACTCAAAGTGTACCAGATTTTGTGACCCTTTGAAAAAAGTGTCCCTATTTCAGACACTTTAATGGCTACTGGCAGCAAACCTGTAAAATCTCGAATGGTCTTCAAGGGGGTGTGAGTTCTTGAGGTTTGATGAGGGATAGGGGGCCAATATAAGGGCCAAGTACTAGCACCCATTGCACATCATGTGCACACACCCCCCGACCCCGCCGATCGCCGAAACCCCAATGCCGCCGGTCAGGTTCTCCGGTGATGCTCCGGCGATGGTACCCCGACAAAGAAAAATATGGCACCAACACATGCCCGAGCCCAGCATGTGCTGCCACTACCCTCGGTCTGGTCCAATCTTAGACTGGGAATGAAATCCATATGCTTAAACTGGGAATGAACTCCGTATGCCGAAGTCAACCCACAAAACAAGCGTGCGGGTGCTCAACCGACCAAAGGGGTGAGATGCACAAGTTTGGGATCGGTCGGGTCCCCATCTGCATGCTACCGATCCTGCTGCCACAACCCTCGGCTCGATCCGATCTTAGACTGGGAATGAACTCCGTATGCCTAAGCCAACCGAAGAAACGAGCGGGCGGGCAGGCGGGCACAACACCGGCCAGAGAGACGAGATGCGTAAGCCGTGGATCGATAGGGTGGTAGGTGGGTTTAGGCACATCTGCATATTTCTATGTGCCAATGCCATTTTTATATCTTGTAAATTCATACAATGGTCCCTTAAGCCTTCACGTGAAGTTTCATGGCAAGACGACTCGTTTTCTATTTTTCATGATTTTTGAAACTTTTTGCGGTTCGAGATTTTTTAAAATTTTTTCGGAAGGAGTTTTGGCCCCAAACTTGGTAGACGTGATGCTTGTATTTTTGTTGGCATGCACAAAAACATTCATCTAAAAATTCGAATTGTACAAGATTTTGTGACCATTTGAAAAAAGTGTCCCCATTTTAGACACTTTAATGGCTACTAGCAGCAAACCTGTAAAATCTCAAATGCTCTTTAAGGGGGTGCAAGTTCCCAAGGTTTGATAAGGGATAGGGGGCCAATATAAGGGCAAGTACCAGCACCCACCACACATCATGTGTGCACACCCCCCGACCACCCCGATCGCCGGAACACCAATGCCGCCGATCAGGTTCCCTGGCGAGGCTCTGACGATGGTGCCCCGACGAAGAAAAATGCGACACCAACACATGCCCTAGCCCAGCATGTGCTACCATTTTTCAAGTTCAACCTTTTTGGGACTTAAAATAATATCGTGAAAAATAAATTCTTGAGCAATGAGATTCAGCTGTTTCCTGTGCTCATCTAAAGTATTAGAAAATATTAAAATATCATCAATATATACACAGCAAAATTCTTTATGTTTGCTGAAAATAGTATCCATCCAACGCTGAAATATTTGAGGTGCGTTGCATAGACCGAAAGGCATAATAGTCCATTGGTAATGGCTTGCTGGTGCACTGAAAGCAGTGAGGGGTTTAGAGGTTTCATTAAGCATGATTTGCCAAAAACCTGACTTACAATCAAATTTAGAAAAGTATTTAGCATTTTTTGCTAAATTAATTAAAACATCTTTTCGAGGGATAAAATAGCCATCAAAAACAAGATTTTGGTTTAATTTCTTGTAATTAATAACCATACGAGGTTTACCTCGTTTAATCTCAGAATGGTTTCTCACCAAAAATGCTGGACTGGAATGTGGATTGGTAGTAGTTCTATCAGACCTTTGTCGAGCAATTCTGAAATTTGAACTTCAAATTCATCTATATCCTGTTTGGTATAGATCATTGGTTTTACTCGAATAATCTTTTTTGGAGATTGAAGAGTAAGTTCACAGTATCTTGGACTGCGCTTCCAAAGCTTCAATGGGTCTTCACTGAAGTTTTCCTGTAAAATTCTATAAAGCCAATGTTTTTCATTAATAGCTTTAAGTTCAGAAATATGTGTTATTTCCGGTTGAAAACCATTATCACAAACATGATTGTGCTTGGATAATAAAGGAACATCTATTGATTTTTTATCAATAGTAAAAACAAGATAATCAGAAAAAACTAAAAAGGGTAAATATTTATGTATGAAATTATTTCCTAATAACATGTCTCCATGCATATTGGGAAAACATAATATTTTAGGTATAATAAACTTTTTATCATTTAAGGCAATAGGTATATTTTTTTGCCTTTAGGTTAACAATGGTTTCTTTACCATCGATACCGACTATTATTATAGGATGCTTCATAGGTTGCCATTTGGTTGACGGCAAAGCATTAGGGCGACAGCTAGAGATTGTTGCTCCTGTGTCAATCAAAATATTTAAACTATAGGGTTTATAGTTTTGAAAATAAAAATAACCCTCAATATAAGTATAATATCTTACTTTGTTAGCAAAAGATATTATTTTTTTAGAGATGCGAAAATTATTTATAGAATGAAACATTTTAATATCTTCAGTTCTAGGTTTTCTAGAAGAAGAAGTGTGTGAATTAATCACAGAGTTAACAGAATGATAATGGGTTTGATTATCAACTGTACCTTGCTGAGATGGATTATCTCCGGCAAAAATAAGAATTTGAACAGATTCTGTATTACCTGATTGGCGCATACTATTTGCTCGTTGTAGGGTTTCTATACTGTTGGTACCATGAAATCCTGAAAAAAAACTTCGATATGGAGTACAAAAAGATTGGTTACTAGTTATACTCTCATTATCATCATTTGTTTGATGTTCAAAAATATTTACTGGGGGTAAAACCAGGTTTGGATTAAAACTGGTTGATTCATTTGGATTTTTAAAGTAAAGATTTTTTTCGGATGAGAAAAATTCTAAACTTGGAACTTTCTATTTTTCAGAAGTACTAGTAAGATCTTCGAGACACCATCCTTTTGGGATTGATAAATCTGCGAGATATACTAATCTAGGTTTAATTTCTGAATCAAAAGAGTTTGGTTCAAAAATTTCAATAATATTAGAATCTATCAGTTTGATAGAAGTATTAGTAGTATTTTTAAATTCATAAACTGCTGACCAGTTGATTGAAAGATCATGTGATGTTGATTCGAAATCAAAATTGAGTATTTTGATTCGAAGACATAAACATTTTTCAATGTTTTCATCAAAAATAGAAATAAAATAGTTTGGTTTAACTTTAAATAAAACAACTCCTGCTGCTAAATTGGATTGGATTCCTCCGATTACAGCATTAGCAGGGTTTTGAAAACGGTGGTCCATTAAAACAGCTATGATAGGAATATCCTTTGTGGATAAAAATAGTGGTTTAATGGTGATCAACATACCGATATGGATGTATTTGACCTTTGGATATTTAGAAAAAAAATTGTTTATTTTCTTTTTAGTAAAAAGAAAAATTTCTACTGAGCCTTGTTTAGTGTCAATAGCGACAGTATCACTAGATAGTTTTTCTATATGGCGTTTAGACCAAGGTTGGAACTTTTTAAACCAACTTGTCTTATAAATATCATCTGGTTTGATGAGTTGTAATTCTTTAATTTTTTCATCAGAAATAAAATGAGATTTTCTCATAATATTCTTAAGTTTTACCATACCTTCTTCTTTGGTAGTGGTTGTACCTGTAGAAGAGGAAACTAAAACATTATCTGTGTTAGATTCAGTATTTAGCATAAAAATAAAATGAGATTCATCATCAGAAGAACTATAATCAGTTTCAGAGAAAACTTCATAATAAATTTCTTCATCAGATAATTCATCAGCAAAACAAATTTGAAGAAAACTTTCATCAAGTTTTTTGATCATTTTCTTTCCACTTTTTCCTTTGTTAGGACAAGTGTTTGCATAGTGACCTTCTTGATCACAAAGAAAACATTTACAAGTTGTTTTAGAAGAGGGTTTTTTTCTTCTTTTTAACAACAAATTTACCTTTTTTAGGTTTAAAAGTTGTAGGTTTCCATTTTTTCTAAAAATATTTTCATTTTTTCTTAAAACGGGTTTTCTTTGAAAAAGATGGTTTGTTACAACCAAATTCAAATTCATTTTCCAAAATCTTTGTACATTGTTTATACGAAAGTTTGGATTTTACCTGTTTTGCAGCTTTTTGCTTCAAACAGTATTCTGTTACCTGTGTTTGAACGTAGTGTATTCTACATCCAAGAGTATCATAAAGTTATATACTGGGATTTGCAGCATGAACAATTTTGAGTTTTAACTCAAGGTAAACAGGGTAATTTTGAGAACTTAATTCATCCCATGGTGAGGGTAGTTTAAGAAAATATTGTTGTAACCAAAAGTTGGAATGTTTTTCATCCAATTTTTTATATTCAGAAAGATATTTTTTAGAAAATTCATCTAAAAACTTTATATCACATAATTTTAATTTAGATAAAATAAATTGAGCTTCTTGAGTAGGATCTAGGGATTCTGTACTACCATAAAACTCATTTTTTAAGATTTGGGTTAAATCTTTCAAAAGTTGAGGGATATTACCGACAGGTAACAGAGAGGCTTTCTGCTATTCTCCGAGGGTTGTTGTTTCCCATTTCTTTAGAAATTGTAGGACATCACCTTGCCATGTGCCACAGAAGTAGTTGAGGAATCTTTCTCGTCCCCATGTATCCTTGTAATTTGTGACTACAATAGACATAGATTATGCCCAATCATCTATGGTTTTTCCATAGTTTTGAAGAGGGACTTTGGTTAAGTCTAAATATATACCTCTTTGAGAAACCGTTCGTTTGTTTAACGAATCGATAAAAGGGATTTCTTACTGAACCTGACTTGTTTGGCCAGAATCAGAAGTTTGTTTTATCTCATCTTTGATCTCATCCTTGTTTAGGTGAGCATATTTTTCCTTAAGATAAGGAATATGTTGATCCATTATATCAGGATCTAGTAAATATGGAAATTGCCTTATATCATCAATATCTGGGTTAGATATTGCTTCGGCTTTTCTCTTCCCACTCGCCTCTAGTTGAGGGGTTGGAATTTCTTTTGGTTCTGGATTTGTTTGATCATCAGAACTATCTTCTTCATCAAATGTGGTTTCATCGGATGAAGGTGGTTCATCCTTAACTACTGGGTTAGTAGCAAGAATTTCAAAATTATCTTCTACAATATCACTAGCCTCTTCACTACTGATACTGGTTGTATCATAGTTGAGCATATAATGATATTTGTATTTAAGAAACAGATATTTATGTTCTTCGTAAAGTGTTTCTATAGCATTAAGGTAATCAATCCGTTGTTGCGGATCATTACAATGCTCCATTTTTTATTTAAAATTTTCAATAAGATATTTATAAGAGTCGAAATCAAGTTGTTCTTGTTTCGCCTTTGCAGAGGTAGAAGATGAGGGTTTGTCATCGTTCATCATAATATTGCCATAGTAAAGTGGTCCAAAATTAGTAGATGTTTCAGGGGGAACATGCTTTTGGTCCATCTTTTCTACAAGCATATCAACTTTATCTTCTATATTATCAATTTTTACAAAAATTTTATGAAAGAAAGAAGAAGTTAAATCTATTAAACCATTTACAGTTCTACTTATGCTAATATTACTAGATTCATACTTAGGATCTATATGCAAGTCATGATTATAAGACTTATCTTGACAGATACAAGAATTTTCTTCATAAGTTTCCATGTTTCTGGTGCTTAAAACCGTTGTGCTGTTTTGAAACGCTAGCAACAAAAGGCAACTCAGGCCACAAAAGCCAGCTATCAACTCAGATATGCACGTATGAGCTTTGAAACAAAGAGCTTATGCAGAAGATGCAAGTAAGAGTAAAAAAAATCTTACAAGATGAATAACAAGTAGATCTTTATTGTAGAACCAGCAATACAAGCTTTTAGCAAACCTTTATACAAGACTAAGCTCTAATACCATTTACAAGGGGTGCGAAAAGGATCTATGTATAAAAGATTACAAAAGCTATATCTATATATATATGGATTATTAGACAAAAGATTAGAGAGAGGAAGTAAGAGAAAGGATGTGTGAGAATTGGGTTGCTTGAAGTTCTTCCTAAAGCTTTACAATGAACTTCTTTAAATAGAAAAATTCTATCCTATGAACAGTAATTTGTACAGTTGCCCGCTACAGTGTACAGTAGAATTTTTATCTACAGTACCGCTACAGTGACTTGCTACAGTGTCTTTCGTAGTAGGTCTCTGTCTTTTTCTGCTACAGTGACGTTTATCTTCTGCTACAGTGTTTTCTGTCTGCTAGTCTTTGGTGCCGAATGGAGTTTTGTCCTTTTGTGTCGGCTGTTTGTTTTTTGGCTTATTTTGGATTAGAATTGGCACAGTTTATCCTTCCATAGCATTGGTTAGGCTATGGAATTCTTCATCCAGTTTATTAAGGGACTGGGGTGAGTGTGGAGAATCTGAATGTGTTTTGTTCCATAGCTGCCATCCTTTCTGATACTGATATAAGAGATCAGTTGGATGATCCAGATCTTCCATTTTAGATAATTTATCCAAAAGCTCTATTGCTTATGGTGCATTTTTGATGTCAAGATCTTCATGGGGTTCAATGAATCTTTTTACAAAAATGCGTCTGCCATCAGTCCAACAAGCTATTTTTGGGTAGTCTTGTTTGGTGGCTAAATGGAAAAAGAATTTTGCTTTGTCCATTAGGTCAGTTTCGGTTTGGAAATGATAGGAGTTTGGTTTGGTATATTTAGAGATGATTTTGTTTAAATCATCAGAGAATTCGATGTGATCTGTGGGTGGATCAAGTATATCATAAGGTTGAAGAAAGTGTCCACCGGATACGGTATCAAATTCCCATTTTTGATAGGGTTGGTAAAATCTTTCTCGTTGAAAGGTACCCAAAAAACTTTATATAGTAAAATGAACGTAAAAAAGGTGTTTTGACCATTTAATACATTCAAAAAAGCGTTGCTTAATAAAAGCTGGAAAATCTTTTAAAAGGTGAAAAGAATAATTTTGTACAGTTATTTGTCCAACTAAACCAAGTTCAATACTTTTTATATCAAAACTTTCGTGGTCAAGTCGAAACTTTAGTTTAGGTATGTACTCACCAAAAGATGTACTATACATATAAGTAGAGGTATAATACTCTGAAAATTTTTCAACCAACAGTGTTTCTGTTGACTGTAAAATAGAAGAGTTAATTTACTGAAATAGTTCTGGGGTTAAGAACACCGCAGCTTTTTCAAAGAGAAGAATTCTTTTAAGCTTGTTTAGCTTAGAAGAAATAAAATTATCTTTTTCAAAATATTCACATAAATTCAAGAAATTGTTTATCTCTTGAAGACTGTATTGGTTTTCTTCCAAAGCAAAGAAATCAATATCTTGTTGTTTTAGCAGATTTGTTGATAGAAGACTTTAGAAAGCTATTTCTTTAAAATTCTGGAATTCTTTAGCCTGTTTGACTAAGAACTCAGCTAAGTTGGTCATCCCTTTTCGAAAGCTAGTTTTGTTTTTTGAGAGATGGGATTTCCAAACTTTCTTTAACAAACTGTAGACTTGTGGTTCAAGTCCAGGATTGTAAAAGTCTTTTATCTCTGTATTAGAGAATGTGAAGTTTGTTCTTGCCAACAGTTGTTCTGTGGAAGAAACAATTTGAGAATAACTCATAGGAGTCCATTCGTTTGGATCTTGAGCAAATTGTGAGTATTCTGGTTGAATTCTCATGAAAGGGGGTCTATAAAGAGGTTGTTGGTAGAGATATAATCCTTGGTTAGGATTATTGTAAAAGGTAAATCCTTGGTTAGGATTTGTGGAGATCTGGGGTTTTGGAGAAAAAGGAGTAGAAGAGGAAGAGGAAGAAGAAGAAGAGGATTTTTTACCTGATTTCTTCTTGACAGTTCTCTATCCACCAGTATCATGGATTGGGTGTTTTCCTCGATCCATGAGGTCTACTTAGGAAGTCTGCAAGGAGATTTTTGTCTCCGTTGATGAACTCTACCTGAAAATGATAAGAACAAAGAAAATTGTACCACTTAATTCGCCTAGGATTATCAGAAAGCTTTCTATTTTGGAGAAAGTTTTTGACTGCTTGGTTATCTGTTCGGATAACAAAGAACTCCGGGGCTAAATAGATGTGAAATCGCTGTACACCATTTTTTATGGCTAATAATTCTTTTTCAAAACTAATATAATTTATTTCGTTCGGATTGAACTTACCAAAATTTTATCCACAAATCAATTCATCTTTTTGATGTAGATTTTTAGCTTTTAAGACACATCCCCAATGTTCATCACTGGCATCTGTCTCTAAAATTAATAGGTCACCTTGTTTAGGTAGATAGACTTTAGGTATAGTAGTTAAATCTGACTTGATCTGTTTGACAATATCAGAATCATTAGGTGTCCAGACAAAATCATTATCTTTACGTAATTTATGCAAAAGATAGCTTTCCTTTTTGGAAAGGTTTTTAAAAAATTGCCTGCCATAATTAAGTATACCTAACAGCTGCTGTAGCTGTTTGACATTATCCAAGTCTTCTGGAAAGTCTCTGATCTTGGAAATAATGTGATCCTGCAGGGTGATTCTGTTAGCAGAAATATTAAGACCAAGATATTATTTTAAGTCCCAAAGTCTTTTATCAACAAATCTACTAAAACAGCAAGATATTGATTTCTTTGCTTTGGAAGAAAACCAGTACAGTCTTCAAGAGATAAACAATTTCTTGAATTTATGTGAATATTTTGAGAAAGATAATTTTATTTCTTCTAAGCTAAACAAGCTTAAAAGAATTCTTCTCTTTGAAAAAGCTGCGGTGTTCTTAACCCCAGAACTATTCCAGCAAATTAACTCTTCTATTTTACAGTAACAGAAACACTGTTGGTTGAAAAATTTTCAGAGTATTATACCTCTACTTATATGTATAGTACATCTTTTGGTGAGTACATACCTAAACTAAAGTTTCGACTTGACCACGAAAGTTTTGATATAAAAAGTATTGAACTTTGTTTAGTTGGACAAATAACTATACAAAATTATTCTTTTCACCTTTTAAAAGATTTTCTAGCTTTTATTAAGCAATGCTTTTTTGAATGTATTAAATGGTCAAAACACCTTTTTTACGTTCATTTTACTATATACAATTTTTTGGGTACCTTTCAACGAGAAAGATTTTACCAACCCTATCAAATATGGGAATTTGATACCGTATCCGGAGGACACTTTCTTCAACCTTATGATATACTTGATCCACCCACAGATCACATCGAATTCTCTGATGATTTAAACAAAATCATCTCTAAATATACCAAACCAAACTCCTATCATTTCCAAAAATATTTTCGTTTTTTCTTAAAACGGGTTTTCTTTGAAAAAGATGGTTTGTTACAACCAAATTCAAATTCATTTTCCAAAATCTTTGTACATTGTTTATACGAAAGTTTGGATTTTACCTGTTTTGCAGCTTTTTGCTTCAAACAGTATTCTGTTACCTGTGTTTGAACGTAGTGTATTCTACATCCAAGAGTATCATAAAGTTCTAAACTGGGATTTGCAGCATGAACAGTTTTGAGTTTTAACTCAAGGTAAACAGGGTAAGTTTGAGAACTTAATTCATCCCATGGTGAGGGTAGTTTAAGAAAATATTATTGTAACCAAAAGTTGGAATGTTTTTCATCCAATTTTTGATATTCAGAAAGATATTTTTTAGAAAATTCATCTAAAAACTTTATATCACATAATTTTAATTTAGATAAAATAAATTGAGCTTCTTGAGTATGCGCCAATCAGGTAATATAGAATCTGTTCAAATTCCTATTTTTGCCGGAGATAATCCATCTCAGCAAGGTACAATTGATAATCAAACCCATTATCATTCTGTTAACTCTGTGATTAATTCACACACTTCTTCTTCTAGAAAACCTAGAACTGAAGATATTAAAATGTTTCATTCTATAAATAATTTTCGCATCTCTAAAGAAATAATATATTTTGCTAACAAAGTAAGATATTATACTTATATTAAAGGTTATTTTTATTTTCAAAACTATAAACCCTATAGTTTAAATATTTTGATTGACACAGGAGCAACAATCTCTAGCTGTCGCCTTAATGCTTTGCCGTCAACCAAATGGCAACCTATGAAGCATCCTATAATAATAGTCGGTATCGATGGTAAAGAAACCATTGTTAACCTAAAGGCAAAAAATATACCCATTGCCTTAAATGATAAAAAAGTTTATTATACCTAAAATATTATGTTTTCCCAATATGCATGGAGACATGTTATTAGGAAATAATTTCATACATAAATATTTACCCCTTTTAGTTTTTTCTGATTCTGAGATCAAAGATGAGATAAAACAAACTTCTGATTCTGGCCAAACAAGTCAGGTTCAGCAAGAAATCCCTTTTATCGATTCGTTAAACAAACGAACGGTTTCTCAAGGAGGTACATATTTAGACTTAACCAAAGTCCCTCTTTAAAACTATGGAAAAACCATAGATGATTGGGCACAATCTATGTCTATTGTAGTCACAAATTACAAGGATACATGGGGACGAGAAAGATTCCTCAACTACTTCTGTGGCACATGGCAAGGTGATGTCCTACAATTTCTAAAGAAATGGGAAACAACAACCCTCGGAGAACAGCAGAAAGCCTCTCTGTTAGCTGTCGGTAATATCCCTCAACTTTTGAAAGATTTAACTCAAATCTTAAAAAATGAGTTTTGTGGTAGTACAGAATCCCTGGATCCTACTCAAGAAGCTCAATTTATTTTATCTAAATTAAAATTATGTGATATAAAGTTTTTAGATGAATTTTCTAAAAAATATCTTTCTGAATATCAAAAATTGGATGAAAAACATTCCAACTTTTGGTTACAACAATATTTTCTTAAACTACCCTCACCATGGGATGAATTAAGTTCTCAAAATTACCCTGTTTACCTTGAGTTAAAACTCAAAATTGTTCATGCTGCAAATCCCAGTATATAACTTTATGATACTCTTGGATGTAGAATACACTACGTTCAAACACAGGTAACAGAATACTGTTTGAAGCAAAAAGCTGCAAAACAGGTAAAATCCAAACTTTCGTATAAACAATGCACAAAGATTTTGGAAAATGAATTTGAATTTGGTTGTAACAAACCATCTTTTTCAAAGAAAACCCGTTTTAAGAAAAAACAAAAATATTTTTGGAAAAAAAGGAAACCTATAACTTTTAAACCTAAAAAAGGTAAATTTTTTTATCCGTATGCTTAAGTGAACTCACGAAACGAGCGTGCGGGTACTCAGCAGGCCAGAGGGGCGGGATGCATAAGTCGGGGATCGACCGGGTCCCCCTCTGCGTGCTGTCGATCCTGTTGCCGCAACCCTCGATTCGATCTGATCTTAGATTGGGAATGAACTCTGTATGCCTAAGCCAACCGATGAAACGAGCAGACGGGCAGGTGGGCACTACGTCGGCCAGAGAGAAGGGATGCGCAAGCCGTGGATCGATAGGGTGGTAGGTGGGTTTAGGCACTTCTTCATATTTTTGCGTGCCAATGCCATTTTTATGGCTTGTAAATTCATACAATGGTTCCTTAAGCCTTCACGTGAAGTTTCATGGCAAGACGACTCGTTTTCTATTTTTCACAATTTTTGAAACTTTTTGCGGTTCGGGATTTTTTAAAATTTTTTCGGAAGGAGTTTTGGCCCAAAACCTGGTAGACGTTATCCTCATATTTTTTTTGGCATGCACAAAATAATTCAACTAAAAACTCGAAGTGTACAAGATTTTGTGACCATTTGAAAAAAGTGTCCCCATTTCAGACACTTTAATGGCTACTGGCAGCAAACTTGTAAAATCTCAAATGCTCTTTAAGGGGTGTGAGTTCCCTAGGTTTGATGAGGGATAAGGGGCCAATATAAGGGCCAAGTACCAGCACCCATTGCACATCATGTGCGCACACCCCCCGGCCCCCCTGATAGTCAGAATCCCAATGCCGTCGGTTAGATTCTCCTGCGATGCTCCGACGATGGTGCCCCGACGAAGAAAAATTCGGCACCAACACATGCCCGAGCCCAGCATGTGCTGCCGCAACCCTCGATTCGGTTCAATCTTAGACTAGGAATGAACTCCGTATGCTTAGACTGGGAATGAACTCCGTATGCCTAAGTCAACCCATGAAACAAACGTGCGGGTGCTCAGTCAACCAGAAGAGCGGGATGCGTAAGCCAAGGATCGACCGAGTTCCCCTCTGCGTGCTACCGGTCCTGCTACCACAACGCTCGGTTCGGTCTGATCTTAGACTGGGAATGCACTCCGTATACCTAACCCAACCGACGAAACAAGCGGGCGGGCACTACGCCTTCGAAGAGATGGGATGCGCCAGCCGTGGATCGATAGGGTGGTAGGTGGGTTTGGGCACATCTTCATATTTCTGCATGCCAATGCCATTTTTATGGCTTGTAAATTCATACAATGGTCCCTTAAGCCTTCACGTGAAGTTTCATGGCGAGATGACTCATTTTCTATTTTTCACGATTTTTGAAACCTTTTGCGGTTCGAGATTTTTTAAAATTTTTTTGAAAGGCATTTTGGCCCCAAACTTGGTAAATGTGATCCTTGTATTTTTGTTGGCATGCAAAAAAAAAAATTCAGCTAAAAACTTGAAGTGTACAATACTTTTTTACCATTTGCAAAAAGTGTCCCCATTTCAGACACTTTAATGGCTACTGGCAGTAAACCTGTAAAATCTCAAATGCTCTTTAAGGGGGTGTGAGTTCTCAACGTTTGCTGAGTGATAGGGGGCCAATATAAGGGCCAAGTACCAGCACCCATCGCACATCATGTCCGCACACCCCCCGATCGTCGGAATCGTAATGTCGTCAGTCAGGTTCTTCGACAATGGTGCCCTGACGAAGAAAAATGCCGCAGCAGCACATGCCTGAGCCCAGCATGTGCTGTCGCAACCCTCGGGCTGGTCTGATCTTAGACTGGGAATGAACTTCGTATGCCTAAGTCAACCTATGAAACGAGCGTACGGGTGCTCAGCCGGCCAGAGGGGCGGGATGCGCAAGCCAGGGATCGGTCGGGACCCCCTCTACGTGTTGTCGATCCTGCTGTCGCAACCCTCGGTTCGGTCCAATCTTAGAATGGGAATGAATTCCGTATGCCTAAGCCAACCGACGAAACGAGCAAGCGGGCGGGCGGGCGGGCACTACGCCGGCCAGAGAGACGGGATGTTCAAGTCGTGGATCGATAGGGTGGTGGGTGGGTTTAGGCACATCTTCATATTTCTATGTGCCAATACCATTTTTATGGCTTGTAAATTCATACAATGCTCCCTTAAGCCTCACGTGAAGTTTCATGGCAAGACGACTCGTTTTCTATTTTTCACAATTTTCATAACTTTTTGCGGCTTGGGATTTTTTAAAATTTTTTCGGAAATAGTTTTGGCCCCAAACTTTGTAGACGTGATCCTTGTATTTTTGTTGGGATGCACAAAAAAATTTAGCTAAAAACTCGTAGTGCACAAAATTTTGTGACCATTTGAAAAAAGTGTCTCCATTTCATACACTTTAATGGCTACTGGCAGTAAACCTATAAAATCTCAAATGCTCTTTAAGGGGCTGTGAGTTCTCAAGGTTTTATGAGTGATAGGGGGCCAATATAAGGGCCAAGTACCAGCACCCATCGCACATCATGTCCGCACACCCCCCCGATCGCCAGAACCCCAATGCCGTTAGTCAGGTTCTTCGACAATGGTGCCCTGACGAAGAAAAATGCGGCACCAGCACTTGCCCGAGCCTAGTATGTGATGCCGCAACCCTCCGTCTGGTCCAATCTTAGACTGGGAATGAACTCTGTATGCTTAGACTAGGAATGAACTTCGCATGCCTAAGTCAACCCATGAAACGAGCGTACGGGTGCTCAGCCAGCCAGAGGGGCAGGATGCGCAAGCCGAGGATCGGTCGGGTCCCCCTCTGCATGCTAGCGATCCTGCTCCCACAACCCTCAGTCTGGTCTGATCTTAGACTGGGAATGAACTCCATATGCCTAAGCCAACCGACGAAATGAGCGGACGGGCGGGCGGGTGGGCACTACGTCGGCCAAAGAGACGGGATGCGCAAGCCGTGGATCGATATGGTGGTAGGTGGGTTTAGGTACATCTTCATTTTTCTGCATGCCAATGCCATTTTTATGGCTTGTAAATTCATACAATGGTCCCTTAAGCCTTCAAGTGAAGTTTCATGGCAAGACGACTCGTTTTGTATTTTTCATGATTTTTGAAACTTTTTGCGGTTCGGGATTTTTTAAAATTTTTTCGAATGAAGTTTTAGCCCCAAACTTGGTAGACGTGATCCTTGTATTTTGGTTGGCATGCACAAAAAAATTCAGCTAAAAACTCGAAGTGTACAAGATTTTGTGACCATTTGAAAGAAGTGTCCCCATTTCAAACACTTTAATGGCTACCGACAACAAACCTATAAAATCTCAAATGCTCTTTAAGGGGATGTGAGTTCTCGAGTTTTGATGAGGGATAGGGGGCATATATAAGGGCCAAGTACCAGCACCCATCACACATCATGTGCGCAAGGCCCCCGGCCCCTCCGATCGTCGGAACCCCAATGCCGCCGGTCAAGTTCTCCGGCGATGCTCTGGCGATGGCGCCCCGACGAAGAAAAATACGGCACCAACACATGCCCGAGCCCAGCATGTGTTACCGCAACCCTAGATCTAGTCTGATCTTAGACTAGGAATGGACTCTGTATGCTTAGACTGGGAATGAACTCCATATGCCTAAGTCAACCCATGAAATGAACGTGTGGGCGCTCAGCCGGCCAGAGGGGTGGGATGCGCAAGTCGGGGTTCGGCTGGGTCCCCCTCTGCCTGCTGCCGATCCTGCTGTCGCAACCCTCAGTTTGGTCCGATCTTAGACTGGGGATGAACTCCGTATGCCTAAACCAACCGACGAAACGAGCGGGCGGGCGGACAGGTGGGCACTACGCCGGCCAGAGAGACAGGATGCGTAAGCCGTCGATCGATAGGGTGGTAGGTGGGTTTAGGCACATCTTCATATTTCTGCATGCCAATGCCATTTTTATGGCTTGTAAATTCATACAATTGTCCCTTAAGCCTTCACGTGAAGTTTCATGGCAAGGCGACTCGTTTTCTATTTTTCATGATTTTTGGAACTTTTTGCGGTTCAAGATTTTTTAAAATTTTTTCAAAAGGATTTTTGGCCCCAAACTTGGTAAACATGATCATTGTATTTTTTTTGGCATGCAGAAAAAAATTCAGCTAAAAACTTGAAGTGTACAAGATTTTGTGACCATTTGAAAAAAGTGTCCTTATTTTAGACACTTTAATGGCTACTGGCAGCAAACCTGTAAAATCTCAAATGCTCTTTAAGGGGGTGTGAGTTCTCAAGCTTTGATGAGGGATAGGGGGCCAATATAAGGGCCAAGTACCAGCACTCATTGCACATCATGTGAGCACACCCCCCCGGCCCCCCGATCGCTGGAACCCCAATGCCGCCGGTCAGGTTCTCCGGTGATGCTCCAACGATGGCACCCCGGTAAAGAAAAAGGTGGCACCAGCACATGCTCGAGCCCAGCATGTGCTGTCGCAACCCTCGGTCTGGTCTGATCTTAGACTGGGAATGAACTCTGTATGTTTAGACTGGGAATGAACTCCGTATGCCTAAGTCAACCCACGAAACGAGCGTACGGGCGCTCAACCGGCCAGAGGGGTGGGATGTGCATGCCGAGGATCGGCTGGGTCCCCCTCTTTGTGCTACCAATCCTGCTACCGTAACCCTCAGTTTGATCCGATCTTAGAATGGGAATGAAATCCGTATGCCTAAGCCAACCGACGAAACAAGCGGGCGGGCACTACACCGGCCAGAGAGATGGGATGCGCAAGCCATGGATCGATAGGGTGGTAGGTTGGTTTAGGTAAATCTTCATATTTCTGTGTTCCAATGCCATTTTTATGGCTTCTAAATTCATACAATGGTCCCCTTAGCCTTCACGTGAAGTTTAATGATGAGACGACTCGTTTTGTATTTTTCACAATTTTTGAAACTTTTTACGGTTCAGGATTTTTTAAAATTTTTTCAGAAGGAGTTTTGGCCCCAAACTTCTTAGACATGATCCTTGTATTTTTGTTGGCATGCACAAAAAAATTCACCTAAAAACTCAAAGTGTACAAGATTTTGTGACCATTTGAAAAAAGTGTCCCCAATTCAGACACTTTAATGGCTACGGGCATCAAACCTGTAAAATCTCAAATGCTCTTTAAGGGGGTGTGAGTTCTTGAGGTTTGATGGGGGATAGGGGGCCAATATAAGGGCCAAGTACCAGCACCCATCACACATCATGTGCGTACACCCCCCCGGCCCCCCGGATCGTCGGAACCCCAATGCCGTCGGTCAGGTTCCCCGACGATGGTGCCTCGACGAAGAAAAAAGTGGCATCAACACATGCCCGAGCCCAGCATGTGCTACCGCAACCCTTGGTCTGATCTGATCTTAGACTGGGAATGAAATCCGTATGCTTAG
Organism: Durio zibethinus; assembly: GCF_047325235.1. Lineage (NCBI taxonomy): Eukaryota > Viridiplantae > Streptophyta > Magnoliopsida > Malvales > Malvaceae > Durio > Durio zibethinus. Next base: position 14,717,712 of record NC_143177.1, read on the forward strand.
ACTGGGAATGAACTCCGTATGCCTAAGTCAACCCATGAAACGAGCGTGTCGGCGCAACTGGCCAGAGGGGCGAGATGCACAAGACGGGGATCGGCCAGATCCCCCTCTGCGTCCTGTCGCAACCCTCAGTCCAGTCCGATCTTATACTAAGAATGAACTCCGTATGCCTAGGCCAACCGACGAAACGAGCGGACGGGTGGGTGGGCACTATAACGGCCAAAGAGACGGGATGCGTAAGCCGTGGATCGATAGGGTGGTAGGTGGGTTTGGGCACATCTTCATATTTTTGCATGCCAATGCTATTTTTATGGCTTGTAAATTCATACAATGGTCCCTTAAGCCTTCACGTGAAGTTTCATGGCAAGACGACTCATTTTCTATTTTTCACAATTTTTAAAACTTTTTACGGTTCGGGATTTTTTAAAATTTTTTCAGAGAGAGTTTTGCCCCAAACTTGGTAGACGTGATCCTTGTATTTTTGTTGGCATGCACAAAAAAATTCAGCTAAAAGCACGAAGTGTACAAGATTTTGTGACCATTTGAAAAAAGTGTCCCCATTTCAGACACTTTAATAGGTACTGGCAGCAAACCTGTAAAATCTCAAATGCTCTTTAAGAGGGTGTGAGTTCTAGAGGTTTGATGAGGGACAGGGGGCCAATATAAGGGCCAAGTACCAGCACCCATCGCACATCATGTGTGCACCCCCCCGGCCCCCTCGATCGCCGAAACCCCAATGCCGCCGGTCAACTTCTTCGACGATGCTCCGGTGATGATGCCCCGGCAAAGAAAAAAGCGACACCAACAAATGCGCGAGCCCAGCATGTGCTGTCGTAACCCTCGGTCCGGTTCGATCTGAGACTGGGAATGAACTCCATATGCTTAAACTGGGAATGAACTCCGTATGCCTAGGTCAACCCACGAAACGAGCGTGCGGGTGCTCAGCAAGGCAGAGGGGCAGGATGCGCAAGCCGGGGATCACCGGGGTCCCCCTATACGTGCTGTCGATCCTGCTGCCACAACCCTCAGTCCGGTCCGATCTTAGACTAGTAATGAACTCCGTATGCCTAAGCCAACCGACAAAACGAGCGGGTGGACGGGCAGGCGGGCACTACGCCGGCCAGAGAGACGGGATGCGCAAGCCTTGGATCGATAGGGTGGTAGGTGCGTTTAGGCACATCTTTATATTTCTGCATGCCAATGCCATTTTTATGGCTTGTAAATTGATACAATGGTCCCTTAAGCCTTCACGTGAAGTTTCATGGCAAGACGACTCGTTTTCTATTTTTCAGCCCAGCATGTGCTGCCGCAACCCTTGGTCCGGTCTGATCTTAGACAGGGAATGAACTTCGTATGTTTAGATTGGGAATGAACTCCATATGCCTAAGTCAACCCACGAAAAAAGCATGAGGGTGCTCAGCCGGCCAGAGGGGTCGGATGCACAAGCCGAGGATCGATCGAGTCACCCTCTGCGTGCTGCTGATCCTGCTATCGTAACCCTCAATCCGGTCCTATCTTAGACTGGGAACGAACTCCGTATGCCTAAGCCAACCGATGAAATGAGCGGGTGGATGGGCGGGCAGGCACTACCCCGGTCAGAGAGACGAGATGCACAAGCCGTAGATCGATAGGGTGGTAGGTGGGTTTAGGCACATCGTCATATTTCTTCATGCCAATGCCATTTTTATGGCTTGTAAATTTATACAATGGTCCCTTAAGCCTTCACGTGAAGTTTCATGGCAAGATGACTCGTTTTCTATTTTTCACAATTTTTGAAACGTTTTACGGTTCAGGATTTTTTAAAATTTTTTTGGAAGTAGTTTTGGCCCCAAACTTGGTAGACGTGGTCCTTGTATTTTTTTTTTTTGCCATGCACAAAAAAATTCAGCTAAAAACTTGAAGTGTACAAGATTTTGTGACCATCTGAAAAAAGTGTCCCCATTTCGGACACTTTAATGGGTACTGGCAGCAAACCTATAAAATCTCAAATGCTCTTTAAGAGGGTGTGAGTTCTTGAGGTTTGATGAGGGATAGGGGCCCAATATAAGGGCCAAGTACCAGCACCCATCGCACATCATGTGCGCACACCCCCCTGGCCCCCTCGATCGCCGGAACCTCATTGCCGCAGGTCAGGTTCTCCGGCGATGGTGCCTCGACCAAGAAAAATGCGGCACCAACACATGCTCAAGCCCAGCTTGTGCTGTCGCAACCCTCGGTCTGGTCTGATCTTAGACTAGGAATGAACTCCGTATGCTTAGACTGGGAATGAACTCCATATGCCTAAGTCAACCCACGAAACGAGCGTGCGGGTGCTCAATCGGCCACAGAGGCGGGATGCGCAAGCCGAGGATCGATTTGGTCCCCCTGTGCGTGCTACCGATACTACTGTCGCAACCCTCAGTCTGGTCTGATCTTAGACTGAAAATGAACTCCGTATGCCTAAGCCAACCGTAAAACGAACGGGAGGGAGGGCGGGCGAGCACTACGCTAGCCAGAGAGACAGGATGCGCAAGCCATGGATCGATAGGGTGGTAGGTGGGTTTAGGCACATCTTCATATTTCTGCATGCCAATGCCATTTTTATGGCTTGTAAATTCATACAATGGTCACTTAAGCCTTCACGTAAAGTTTCATTTCAAGACGACTCATTTTCTATTTTTTCGCCCAGCATGTGCTATCATAACCCTCGGTCCGGTCCGATCTTACACAGGGAATGAACTCTGTATGCTTAGACTGGGAATGAACTCCATATGCCTAAGTCAACCCACAAAAAAAATATGTGGGTGCTTAGCTAGCCAGAGGGGCAGGATGCGTAAGCCGGGGATCCGTTGGGTCCCCCTCAACGTGCTGTCGATCCTACTGCCACAACCCTCAATCTGGTCCGATCTTAGACTGTGAATGAACTCTGTATGCCTAAGCCGAATGACGAAACGAGCGGGCAGGCGAGAGCGCAAGCTGTGGATCGATAGGGTGGTAGGTGGGTTTAGGCACATCTTCATATTTCTGCAAGCCAATGCCATTTTTATGGCTTGTAAATTCATACAATGGTCCCTTAAGCCTTCACGTGAAGTTTCATGGCAAGACAACTCGTTTTCTATTTTTCACGATTTTTAAAATTTTTTCGGAAGGAGTTTTGGCCACAAACTTGGTAGACGTGATCCTTGTATTTTTGTTGGCATGCATAAAAAAATTCAGCTAAAAACTCGAAGTGTACAAGATTTTGTGACCATTTGAAAAAAATGTCCCCATTTCAGACACTTTAATGGCTACTGGCAGCAAACCTGTAAAATCTCAAATGCTCTTTAAGGGGGTGTTAGTTCTCAAGGTTTGATGAGGGATAGGGGCCAATATAAGGGCCAAGCACCACCACCCACCGCACATAATGTGTGCACACCCCCCGGCCCCCCCGATCGTCGGAACCCCAATGCCGTCGGTCAGGTTCTACGGCGATGCTCCGACGATGGTGCCCCGACAAAGAAAAATGCGGCTCCAACACTTGCCTGAGTCCAGCATGTGCTGCCACAGCCCTCGGTCCGGTCCGATCTTAGACTGGGAATGAACTTCGTATGCCTAAGCCAACCGACGAAACGAGCGGGCGGGCGAGCACTACGCTAACCAGAGAGACGGGATGCGCAAGCCGTGTATCGATAGGGCGGTAGGTGGGTTTAGGCACATCTTCATATTTATGCATTCCAATGCCATTTTTATGACTTGTAAATTCATACAATGGTCCCTTAAGCCTTCACGTGAAGTTTCATGGCAAGACGACTCGTTTTCTATTTTTCACGATTTTTGAAAATTTTTGTGGTTTGGGATTTTTTAAAATTTTTTAAGAAGGATTTTTGGTGCCAAACTTGGTAGACATACTCCTTGTATTTTTCTTGGCATGCATAAAAAAATTCAGCTAAAAACTCGGAGTGTACAAGATTTTGTGACCATTTGAAAAAAGTGTCCCTATTTCATACACTTTAATGGCTACTAACAGCAAACGTGTAAAATCTCAAATGCTCTTTAAGGGGGTGTGACTTCTTGAGGTTTGAAGAGGGATAGGGGCCAATATAAGGGCCAAGTACCAGCACCAATTGCACATCATGTGCGCACACCCCCTGGCCCCCCAATCGCTGGAACCCCAATGCCGTCGGTCAGGTTCTCCGGTGATGGTGCCTCGGTGAAGAAAAATGCGACACCAACACATGCTCGAGCCTAGCATGTGCTGCCGTAACCCTCGATCTAGTCCGATCTTAGACAGGGAATGAACTCTGTATGCTTACACTGGGAATGAACTTCGTATGGCTAAGTCAACCCATGAAATGAGCAGGAGGGTGCTCAGCCGGCAAAAAGGGCGGGATGCGCAATCCGGGGATCTATCAGGTCCCCCTCTGCATGCTAACGATCCTGCTGCCATATACCTCAGTCTGGTCTGATCTTACACTGGGAATGAACTCCATATACCTAAGCCAACCGACGAAACGAGCGGACGAGCGGGTGGGTGGGCACTATGCCGGCTAGAGAGACGGGATGCGCAAGCCGTGGATCGATAGGGTGGTAGGTGGGTTTAGGCACATCTTCTGATTTCCACGTGGCAATGCCATTTTTATGGCTTGCAAATTCATACAATGGTCCCTTAAGCCTTCACGTGAAGTTTCATGGCAAGGCATCCCGTTTTCTATTTTTTACGATTTTCAAAACTTTTTGCGGTTCAGGATTTTTTAAAATTTTTTCGGAAGGAGTTTTGCCCCAAACTTGGTAGACGTGATCCTTTTATTTTTGTTGGCATCCACAAAAAAATTCAGCTAAAAACTCAAAGTGTACAAGATTTTGGGACCATTTGAAAAAAGTGTCCCTATTCCAGACACTTTAGTGGCTACTGGCAGCAAACATGTAAAATCTCAAAGGCTCTTTAAGGGGGTGTGAGTTCTCAAGGTTTGATGAGGGATAGGGGGCCATTATAAGGTCCAAGTACCAGCACCCATTGCACATCATGTGCGCACACCCCCCGGCCCCCCCGATCGTCGAAAACTCAATGCCGTCGGTCAGGTTCTCCGGCGATGCTCCGACGATGGTGCCCCGACGAAGAGAAAGGCGGCACCAACACATGCTCGAGCCCAGCATGTGCTGTCTCAACTCAGTCCGGTCTGATCTTAGACTGGGAATGAACTCCGTATGCTTAGATTGGGAATGAACTCCGTATGCCTAAGTCAACCCACGACACGAACGTGCGGGTGCTCTACCCGCCAAAGGTGCGGGATGCGCAAGCCGGGGATCGACCGGGTCCCCCTCTGCGTGCTACCGATCCTGCAACCACAACCCTCATTCCAGTCCGGTCTTAGACTGGGAATGAACTCCGTATGCCTAAGCCAACCGACGAAACGAGCGGGCGGACGGGCGGGCACTACGTTGGCCAGAGAGACGGGATGCACAAGCCGTGGATCGATAGGGTGCTAGGTGGGTTTAGGCACATCTTCATATTTCTGCATGCCAATGCCATTTTTATGGCTTACAAATCCATGCAATGGTACCTTAAGGCTTCACATGAAGTTTCATGGCAAGACGACTCGTTTTCTATTTTTCACGATTTTTGAAACTTTTTACGGTTCGGGATTGTTTAAAATTTTTTTGGAAGGAGTTTTGGCCCCAAACTTGGTAGACGTGATCCTTGTATTTTTTTTGGCATGCACAAAAAAATTCAGCTAAAAACTCGAAGTGTACAAGATTTTGTGACGATTTGAAAAAAGTGTCCCCATTTCAGACACTTTAATGGCTACTGGCAGCAAACCTGTAAAATCTCAAATGCTCTTTAAGGGGGTGTGAGTTCTTGAGGTTTGATGAGGGATAGGGGACCAATATAAGGGCTAAGTACCTGCACCCATCGCACATCATGTGCGCACACCCCCCCGGCCCCCCGATCGCCTGAACCCCAATGCCGCAGATCAGGTTCTTCGACGATGCTCGGCGATGGTGCCCCGGCGAAGAAAAATACGGCACCAACACATGCTCGAGCCCAGCATGTGCTGCCGCAACCCTCGGTCCGGTCTGATCTTAGACAGGGAATGAACTCTGTAAGCCTAAGTTGACCCATGAAACGAGCGTGCGGGTGTTCAGCCGGCCAGAGCGGCGGGATGCGCATGTCGGGGATCGATCGAGTCCCCCTCGGCGTGCTGCCGATCCTGCTACCCCAACCCTTGGTCCGGTCCAATCTTAGACTGGGAATGAACTCCATATGCCTAAGCCAACCGATGAAATAAGCGGGCGGGTGGGTGGGCACTACGTCGGCCAGAGAGACGGGTTGCGAAAGCCGTGGATCGATAGGGTGGTAGGTGGGTTTAGGCACATCTTCTTATTTCTGCATGCCAATGCCATTTTTATGGCTTGTAAATTCATACAATGGTCCCTTAACCCTTTACGTGAAGTTTCATGGCAAGACGACTCGTTTTCTATTTTTCATGATTTTTGAAACATTTTACGGTTCGGGATTTTTTAAAATTTTTTTGGAAGGAGTTTTGGCCCCAAACATGGTACACATAATCCTTTTATTTTTGTTGGCATGCACAAAAAAATTCAGCTAAAAACTCGAAGTGCACAAGATTTTGTGACCATTTGAAAAAGTGTCCCCATTTCAAGCACTTTAATGGCTACTGGCAGCAAACCTGTAAAATCTCAAATGCTCTTTATGCGGGTGTGAGTTCTCGAGGTTTAATGAGGGATAGGGGGCTAATATAAGGGCCAAGTACCAGCACCCATCGCACATCATGTGTGCACACCCCCCAGCCACCCCGATCGTCGGAACCCCAATGCCGTCGGTCAGGTTCTCCGGTGATGCTCCGACGATGGTGCCCCGACGAAGAAAAATGCGGCACCAACACATGCTCGAGCCCAGCATGTGCTGCCACAACCCTTGGTCCAGTCTGATCTTAGACAGGGAATGAACTCCGTATGCTTAGACTGGGAATGAACTCCATATGCCTAAGTCAACCCACGAAACGAGCGTGCGGGTGCTCAGCCGGCCAGAGGGGCGGGATGCGCAAGCCGGGGATCGGCCGAGTCCCCCTCTGCATCCTACCAATCTTGCTCCCACAACCCTCAGTCCGATCTGATCTTAGACTGGAAATGAACTCCGTATGCCTAAACCAACCGACGAAATGAGCGGGCGGGCGGGCGGGCACTACGCCGGCCAGAGAGACGGGATACGCAAGCCGTGGATTGATAGGGTGATAGGTGGGTTTAGGCACATCTTCATATATCTGCATGTCAATGCCATTTTTATGGCTTGTAAATTCATACAACGATCCTTAAGCCTTCACGTGAAGCTTCATGGCAAGACGACTCGTTTTCTATTTTTCATGATTTTTGAAACTTTTTGTAGTTCAGGATTTTTTAAAATTTTTTTGAAAGGAGTTTTGGCACCAAACTTGGTAGACGTGATCCTTGTATTTTTGTTGGCATACACAAAAAAATTAAGTTAAAAACTCGAAGTGTACAAGATTTTGTGACCATTTGAAAAAAGTGTCCTCATTTCAAACACTTTAATGGCTACTGGCAGCAAACCTGTAAAATCTGAAATGCTCTTTAAGGGGGTGTGAGTTCTTGAGGTTTGATGAGGGATAGGAGGCCAATATAAGGGCCAAGTACCAGCACCCATCGCACATCATGTGCGCACACCCCTCCAGCCCCCCCGATTGTCGGAACCCCAATGCCGCTGGTCAGGTTCTCCGATGATGCTCCAACGATGGTGCCCCGACGAAGAAAAATGCAGCACCAGCACATGCTCGAGCCCTGCTTGTGCTGCCAGAACCCTCGGTCTGGTCTGATCTTAGACTGGGAATGAACTCCGTATGCCTAAGCCACCCGACGAAACGAGCGGGCGGACGGGCGGGCACTACGCCGGCCTGAGAGACGAGATGCGCAAGCCGTGGATCAATAGGGTGGTAGGTTGGTTTAGGCACATCTTCATATTTCTATGTGCCAATGCCATTTTTATGGCTTGTAAATTCATACAATGGTCCCTTAAGCCTTCACGTGAAGTTTCATGGCAATACGACTTGTTTTCTATTTTTCACGATTTTTGAAACTTTTTACGGTTCGGGATTTTTTAAAATTTTTTCGGCAGGAGTTTTGGCCGCACTTGGTAGATGTGATCCTTGTAGTTTTGTTGACATGAACAAAAAAATTCAGCTAAAAACTCGAAGTCTACAAGATTTTGTGACCATTTGAAAAAAGTGTCCCCATTTCAGACACGTTAATGGCTACTGGCAGCAAACCTATAAAATCTCAAATGCTCTTTAAGGGGGTGTGAGTTCTTGAGGTTTGATGAGGGATAAGGGGCCAATATAAGGGCCAAGTACCAGCACCCATCGCACATCATGTGCGCACACCTCCCCGGCCCCCCCGATCACTGGAACCCCAATGCCGTCGGTCAGGTTCTCCGGCGATGCTCTGGCGATGGTGCCCCGACGAAGAAAAATGTGGCACTAGCACATGCCCTAGCCCAGCATGTGCTGCCCCAACCCTCGGTCCAGTCTGATCTTAGATTGGGAATGAACTCCGTATGCTTAGACTGGGAATGAACTCCATACGCCTAAGTCAACCCACGAAATGAGCGTGCGGGGGCTCAGCCGGCCAGAGGGGCAGGATGCGCAAGCCGTGGATCGACGGGGTCCTCCACTGCGTGCTATCGATCCTACTGCTGCAGCCCTCAGTCCGGTTCGATCTTAAACTGGGAGTGGACTCCGTATGCCTAAGCCAACCGATGAAACGAACGGGCGGGCGGGCACTACGCAGGCCTGAGAGACGGGATGCGTACGCCATGGATCGATAGGGTGGTAGGTGGGTTTAGGCACATCTTCATATTTCTGCATGCCAATGCTATTTTTATGGCTTGTAAATTCATACAATGGTCCCTTAAGCCTTCACGTGAAGTTTCATGGCAAGACGAATCGTTTTCTATTTTTCACGATTTTTGAAACTTTTTACGGTTCGGGATATTTTAAAATTTTTTCGGAAGGAGTTATGGTCCCAAACTTGGTAGACATGATCCTTGCAATTTTGTTGGCATGCAAAAAAAAATTCAGCTAAAAAGTCAAAGTGTACAAGATTTTGTGAGCATTTGAAAAAAGTGTCCCCATTTCAGACACTTTAATGGCTACTGGCAGCACACCTGTAAAATCTCAAATGCTCTTTAAGGGGGTTTGAGTTCTCGAGGTTTGATGAGGGATAGGGGGCCAATATAAGGGCCAAGTACCAGCACCCATCGCACATCTTGTATGCACACCCCCCAACCCCCCCGATCACCGGAACCCCAAAGCCACCGGTCAGGTTCTCCGGCGATGCTCCAACGATGGTGCCCTGGTGAAGAAAAATGCGGCACCAGCACATGCCTGAGCCCAGATGTGCTGTTGCAACCCTTCGTCAGGTCTGATCTTAGACTGGGAATGAACTCCGTATGAAACGAGCGTGCGGGTGCTCAACCGGCAAAAGGGGCGGCATGCACAAGTCGGGGATCGATCGGGTCCCCCTCTGCGTGCTACCGATCCTGCTGCCATATACCTCAATTTGGTCTAATCTTAGACTGGGAATGAACTCCATATGCCTAAGCCAACCGACGAAATGAGCGAGCGGGTAGGCGGGCGGGCACTACGCCGGCCAGAGAGACGGAATGCGCAAGCCATGGATCGATAGGGTGGTAGGTGGGTTTCGGCACATCTTCATATTTTTGCATGCCAATGCCATTTTTATGGCTTGTAAATTCATAGAATGGTCCCTTAAGCCTTCACGTGATGTTTCATGGCAAGACGACTTGTTTTCTATTTTTCACGATTTTTGAAACTTTTTGCGGTTCGAGATGTTTTAAAATTTTTTCATAAGGAGTTTTGGCCCCAAACTTGGTAGACGTTATCCTTGTATTTTTGTTGGCATGCATAAAAAAATTCAGCTAAAAACTCGAAGTGAAGGGATATGGGATCCGTTGGGTCCCCTTCTGCGTGCTACCAATCCTGCTGCCGCAACCCTCAGTCCAGTTCGATCTTAGACTGGGAATGATCTCCGAATGCCTAAGCCAACCGATGAAACAAGCGGGTGGACGGGCGGGCGGGCACTACGTCGGCTAGAGAGACGGGATGCGTAAGCCACGGATCGATAGGTTGGTAGGTGGGTTTAGGCACATCTTCTTATTTTTGCGTGCCAATGCCATTTTTATGGCTTGTAAATTCATACAATGGTCCCTTACGCCTTCACGTGAAGTTTCATGGCAAGACCACTCGTTTTCTATTTTTCACGACTTTTGAAACTTTTTATGGTTCTGGATTTTCTAAAATTTTTTCAGAAAGATTTTTGGCCCCAAACTTGGTACGCGTGATCCTTGTATTTTTTTTGGCATGCAAAAAAAATTCAGCTAAAAACTCGAAGTGTAAAAGATTTTGTGACCATTTGAAAAAAGTGTCCCCATTTCAGACACTTTAATGGCTACTGGCAGCAATCCTGTAAAATCTCAAATGCTCTTTAAGGGCGTGTGAGTTCTCGAGGTTTGATGAGGGATAGGGGGCCAATATAAGGGCCAAGTACCAGCACTGATCATACATCATGTGTGCACACCCACCCAGCCCCCCCGATCGTCAGAACCCCATTGCCATCGATCAGGTTCTCCGACGATGCTCCGACAATGGTGCCCCGACGAAGAAAAATGCAGCACCAGCACATGCCCGAGTGCAACATGTGCTACCGCAACCCTCGGTCTGGTCTGATCTTAGACTGGGAATGAACTCTGTATGCCTAAGTCAACCCACGAAACGAGCGTACGGGCGCTCAGTCGGCTAGAGGGGCGGGATGCGCAAGCCGGGGATCGATCGGGTCCTCCTCTGCGTGATGCCGATACTGCTGCCACAACCCTCGGTCTGGTCTGACCCTAGACTTGGAATGAACTCCGTATGCCTAAGCCAACAGACGAAACGAGCGGGAGGGCGGGTGAACGGACGGGCGGGCGGGCACTACGTCGGCCAGAGAGACGGGATGCGCAAGCCGTGGATCGATAGGGTGGCAGGTGGGTTTAGGCACATCTTCATATTTTTGCATGCCAATGTGATTTTTATGGCTTGTAAATTCATACAACGGTCCCTTAAGCCTTCACGTGAAGTTTCATGGCGAGACGACTCGTTTTCCATTTTTCATGATTTTTGAAACTTTTTGCGGTTCGGGATTTTTTACAATTTTTTTAGAAAACTTTTTGGCCCCAAACTTCGTAGACGTGATCCTTGCATTTTTGTTGGCATGCACAAAAAAATTCAGCCAAAAAGTCGAAGTGTACAAGATTTTGTGACCATTTGAAAAAAGTGTCCCCATTTCAAACACTTTAATGGCTACTGGCAGCAAACCTGTAAAATCTCAAATGCTCTTTAAGGGGGTGTGAGTTCTCGAGGTTTGATGAGGGATAGGGGGCCAATATAAGGGCCAAGTACCAGCACCCATCGCACATCATGTGAGCACACCCCCTGACCCCCCGATCGTCGAAATCCCAATGCACCGGTCAGGTTCCCCGACGATGCTCCGACGATGGTGCCCCGACGAAGAAAAATGCGGCACCAGCACATGCCTGAGCCCAGCATGTGCTACCATAACCCTCGGTCCGGTCCAATCTTACACTGGGAAAGAACTCCGTATGCCTAAGTCAACCCACGAAATTTGCATGCGGGCGCTCAGCCGGCCAGAGCGGTGGGATGTGCAACCCAGGGATCGGTCGGGTCCCCCTCTGCGTGCTGCTGATCCTGCCACCGCAACTCTCGGTCCTATCCGATCTTAGATAGGGAATGAACTTCGTATGCCTAAGCCAACCGATGAAACGAGCAGGCGGGCGAGCGGGTGGGCACTACGCCGGTTAGAGAGGCGAGATGCGCAAGCCGTGGATCAATAGGGTCGTAGGTGGGTTTAGGCACATCTTCATATTTTTGCATGCCAATGCCATTTTTATGGCTTGTAAATTCATACAATGGTCCCTTAAGCCTTCACCTGAAGTTTCATGGCAAGACGACTCGTTTTCTATTTTTTACGACTTTTGAAACTTTTTACGGTTCGGGATTTTTTAAAACTTTTTCAGAAGGATTTTTTGCCCCAAATTTCGTAGATGTGATCCTTGTATTTTTGTTGGCATGCACAAAAAAATTCAGCTAAAAACTCGAAGTGTACAAGATTTTGTGACCATTTGAAAAAATTGTGCCCATTTCAGACACTATAATGGCTACTGGCAGCATACCTGTAAAATCTCAAATGCTGTTTAAGGGGGTGTGAGTTCTCAAGGTTTGATGAGGGATAGGGGCCGAATATAAGGGCCAAGTACCAGCACACATCGCACATCATGTGCGCACACCCCCCCGGCCCCCCCAATCGCTGGAACCCCAATGCTGTCGGTCAGGTTCTCCGGCGATGGTGCCTCGACGAAGAAAAATACGGTAGCAGCACATGCTCGAGCCCATCATGTGCTGTGCAACCCTCGGTCTGGTCCAATCTTAGACTGGGAATGAATTCCATATGCTTAGACTGGGAATGAACTCCGTATGCCTAAGTCAACCCATGAAACGAGTGTACGGGTGCTCAGCCGACCAGAGGGGCGGGATGCGCTAGCCGGGGATCGGTTGGGTCCCCCTCTACGTGCTACCGATCCTGCTGCTGTAACCCTCGGTCTGGTCTGATCTTAGACTAGGAATGAACTCCGTATGCCTAAGCCAAACGACGAAATGAGCGGGCGGGCGGGCACTACGCCGGCTAGAGAGACGGGATGCGTAAGCCGTGGATCGATAGGGTGGTAGGTGGGTTTAGGCACATCTTCATATTTCTGCATGCCAATGACATTTTTATGGCTTGTAAATTCATACAATGGTCCCTTGAGCCTTCACGTGAAGTTTTATGGCAAGACGACTCGTTTTCTATTTTTCAAGATTATCAAAACTTTTTGCTGTTCGGGATTTTTTAAAATTTTTTCGGAAGGAGTTTTGGCCCCAAATTTGGTGGACATGATCCCTGTATCTTTGTTGGCATGCACAAAAAAATTCAGCTAAAAACTCGAAGTCTACAAGATTTTGTGACCATTTGAAAAAAGTGTCCCCATTTCAGACACTTTAATGGCTACTGGCAACAAACCTGTAAAATCTTGAATGCTCTTTAAGGGGGTGTGAGTTCTCGAGGTTTGATGATGGATAGGGGGCCAATATAAGGGCCAAGTACCAGTACCCATCGCATATCATGTGCGCACAGCCCCTACGCCCCCCAATCGCTAGAACCCCAATGCCGTCGGTCAGGTTCTCCGACGATGCTCCGGCGATGGTGCCCCAACGAAGAGAAATGCAACACCAGCACATGCTCGAGCCCAGCATGTGCTGCCCCAACTATCGGTCCGGTCCGATCTTAAACTGGCAATGAACTCTGTACGGTTAGATTAGGATTGAACTCCGTATGCCTAAGTCAACCCACGAAACGAGCATGCGGGCGCTCAGCCGACCAGAGGGGCGGGATGCACAAGCCAGGGATTGGTTGGGTCCCCCTCTGCGTGCTGCCGGTCCTGCTACCGCATCCCTCAGTCCAGTCCAATCTTAAACTGGGAATGAACTCCGTATGCCTAAGCCAACTAACGAAACGAGCTGGCGGGCAGGCACTACGCCGGCCAGAGAGACGGGATGTGCAAGCCGTGGATCGATAAGGTGGTAGGTGGGTTTAGGCACATCTTCATATTTCTGTGTGCCAATGCCAATTTCGTGGCTTGTAAATTCAAACAATGGTCCCTTAAGCCTTCACGTGAAGTTTAATGGCAAGACGACTTGTTTTTTATTTTTCACGATTTTTAAACTTTTTGCTGTTCGAGATTTTTTTAAATTTTTTCGGAAGGAGTTTTGGCCGCAAACCTAGTAGACGTCATCCTTGTATTTTTGTTGGCATGCACAAAACAATTCAGCAAAAACTCAAAGTGTACTAGATTTTGTGACCATTTGAAAAATTTGTCCCCATTTCAGACACTTTAATGGCTACTGGCAGAAAACCTATAAAATCTCAAATGCTCTTTAAGAGGGTGTGAGTTCTTGAGGTTTGATGAGGGATAGGGGGCTAATATAAGGGCCAAGTACTAGCACCCATCACACATCATGTGCGCACACTCACCGGCCCCCCGATCGCCGGAACCCCAATGCCACCGGTCAGGTTCTCTGGCGATGCTCTGACGATGGTGCCCTAGCGATGAAAAATACGGCACCAGCACATGCTCGAGCCCAGCATGTGCTATTGCAACCCTCAGTCCGGTCCGATCTTATACTGGGAATGAACTCCGTATGCTTAGACTGGGAATGAACTTCGTATGCCTAAGTCAACCCACAAAATGAACGTGCGGCCGCTCAGCTTGCTAGAGGGGTGGGATGCGCAAGCTGGGGATCGACCGGGTCCCCTTCTGCGTGCTATCGATCCTGCTATTGCAAACCTCGGTCCGGTTTGATCCTAGACTGGGAATGAACTCCGTATGCCTAAGCCAACCAACGAAATGAGCGGGCGGGCACTACTCCTGCTAGAGAGACGAGATACACAAGCCGTGCATCGATAGGATGGTAGGTGGGTTTAGGCACATCTTCATATTTCTACGTGCCAATGCCATTTTTATGGCTTGTAAATTCATACAATTTTCATGGCAAGACAACTCGTTTTCTATTTTTCACAATTTTCAAAACTTTTACCGGTTCAAGATTTTTTACAATTTTTTTGGAAGGAGTTTTGGCCCCAAACTTGGCAGACGTGATCCTCGTATTTTTGTTGGCATGCACAAAAAAATTCAGCTAAAACCTTGAATTGTACAAGATTTTGTGACCATTTGAAAAAAGTGTCCCTATTTCAGACACTTTAATGGCTACTGGCAGCAAACCTGTAAAATCTCAAATGCTCTTTAAGGGGGTGTGAGTTCTCGAGGTTTGATGAGGGATAGGGGGCCAATATAAGGGCCAAGTACCAGCACCCATCGCACATCATGTGCGCACACCCCCCCGGCCCCCCCGATCGTCGGAACCCCAACGCCGTCGGTCATGTTCTCCGGTGATGCTACGATGATACTACCCCGACGAAGAAAAATACGGCACCAGCACATGCTTGAGCCCAGCATGTGCTATCGCAACCGTCGGTCCGATCCGATCTTAGACTAGGAATCAACTCCGTATGCTTAGACTGGGAATGAACTCCGTATGCCTAAGTCAACCCACGAAACGAACGTGCGGGCACTCAGCTGGCTAGAGGGGCGGGATGCACAAGCCGGGGATCGATCGGGTCCCCCTCTGTGTGCTGTCGATCCTGCTGCCACAACCTTCAGTCCGGTCTGATCTTAGACTGGGAATGAACTCTGTATACCTAAGCCAACCGACGAAACGAGCAGGCGGGCGTGCGGGCGACCACTACGCCAGCCAGAGAGATGGGATGCGCAAGCCATGAATCGATAGGGTGGTAGGTGGGTTTAGGCACATCTTCATATTTCTGCGTGCGAATGCCATTTTTATGGCTTGTAAATTCATACAATGGTCCCTTAATCCTTCACGTGAAGTTTCATGGCAGGACGACTCGTTTTCTATTTTTCACGATTTTTAAAACTTTTTGCGGTTCGGGATTTTTTAAAATTTTTTCGGAAGGAGTTTTTGCCCCAAACTTTTTAGACGTGATCCTTGTATTTTTGTTGGCATGCACAAAAAAATTCACCTAAAAACTCAAAGTGTACAAGATTTTGTGACCATTTGAAAAAAGTGTCCCCATTTTAGACACTTTAATGGCTACTGGTAGCAAACCTGTAAAATCTCAAATGCCCTTTAAGGGGGTGTGAGTTCTCGAGGTTTGATGAGGGATAGGGGGCCAATATAAGGGCCAACTACCAGCACCCATCGCACATCATGTGCGCAAACCCCCCGGCCCCCCGATCGCCAGAACCCTAATGCCGTCTGTCAGGTTCTCCGGTGATGCTCCGGTGATGGTGCCCCGACGAAGAAAAATGCGGCACCAGCACATGCCCGAGCCCAACATGTGCTACCGTAACCCTTGGTCCAATTCGATCTTAGACTGGGAATGAACTCCGTATGCTTAGACTAGGAATGAACTCCGTATGCCTAAGTCAACCCACGAAATGAGCGTGCGAGCGCTCAGCCGGCCAAAGGGGCTGGGTGCGCATGCTGGGGATCGGTCGGGTCCCCCACTGCGTGTTGCCGATCCTACAGCCACAACCGTCGGTTTTGTCTGATCTTATATTGGGAATGAACTCCGTATGCCTAAGCCAACCGACGAAAAGAGCGGGCGGGCGGGCGGGCGGGCACTTCACGGGCCAGAGAGGCGGGATGCGCAAGCCATGGATCGATAGGGTGGTAGGTGGGTTTAGGTACATCTCCATATTTCTGTGTGCCAATGCCATTTCTCTGGCTTGTAAATTCATACAATGGTCCCTTAAGCCTTCACGTGAAGTTTCATGGCAAGACGACTCGTTTTCTATTTTTCATGATTTTCCAAACTTTTTATGGTTCGGGATTTTTTAAAATTTTTTCGAAAGGGGTTTTGGGGTCAAACTTGGTAGACGTGATCCTTGTATTTTTGTTGGCATGCACAAAAAAATTCAGTTAAAACTCGAAGTGTACAAGATTTTGTGACCATTTGAAAAAAATGTCTCCATTTCAGACACTTTAATAGCTACTGGCAGCAAACCTGTAAAATCTCAAATGCTCTTTAAGGGGGTGTGAGTTCTCGAGGTTTGATGAGGGATAGGGGGCCAATGTAAGGGCCAAGTACCAGAACCCATTGCACATCATGTGCGCACACCCCCCGGCCCCCCCGATCGCCGGAACCCCAATGCCGTCGGTCAGGTTCTCCAACGATGCTCCGACGATGGTGCCCCGACGAAGAAAAATACGGCACCAGCACATGCTCGAGCCTAGCATGTGCTACTGCAACCCTCGGTCTGATTCGATCTTAGACTGGGAATGAACTCTGTATGCCTAAGTGAACCCATTAAACGAGCGTGCGGGCGTTCAGCCGGCCAGAGGGGTGGGATGCAGAAGCCAAGGATCGGTCGGGTCCCCCTCTACGTGCTGCTGACCCTGCTGCCACAACCCTCGGTCTGGTTTGATCTTAGACTGGGAATGAACTCCGTATGCCTAAGCCAACCGACGAAACGAGCGGGCGGGCGGTGGGGCGGGCACTACGCAGGCCAGAAAGACGGGATGCGCAACCGTGGATCGATAGGGTGATAGGTGGGTTTAGTCACATCTTCATATTTCTGCATGCCAATGCCATTTTTATGGCTTGTAAATTCATACAATGGTCCCTTAAGCCTTCACGTGAAGTTTCATGGCAAGACGACTCGTTTTCTGTTTTTCACGATTTTTGAAACTTTTTGCGGTTCGGGATTTTTTAAAATTTTTTCGAAAGGAGTTCTGGCCCTAAACTTGCTAGACGTGGTCCTTGTATTTTTGTTGGCGTGCACAAAAAAAATTCAGCTAAAAACTCGAAGTGTACAAGATTTTGTGACCATTTAAAAAAAATGTCCCCATTTTAAACACTTTAATAGCTACTGGCAGCAAACCTGTAAAATCTCAAATGCTCTTTAAGTGGGTGTGAGTTCTCCAGGTTTGTTAAGGGATAGGGGGCCAATATAAGGGCCAAGTACCAGCACCCATCGCACATCATGTGCGCACACCCCCCGGCCCCCCGGATCGCTGGAACCCTAATGCCGCGGGTTAGGTTCTCCGGCGATGCTCTGGCAATGGTGCCCCGACGAAGAAAAATGCGGCACCAGCACATGACCGAGCCCAGTATGTGCTGTTACAACCCTCGGTCTGGACCAATCTTAGACTGGGAATGAACTCTGTATGCCTAAGTCAACCCACGAAACGAGCGTGCAGACTCTCAGCCGGCCAGAGGGGCAGGATGCGCAAGCCGGGGATCGATCAGATCGCCCTCCATGTGCTACCGATCATGCTACCGCAACCCTCGGTCTGGTCCAATCTTAGACTGGGAATGAACTCCCTATGCCTAAGCCAAATGACGAAACGAGCGGGCGGGCGGGCGGGCACTACGCCGGCCAGAGAGACGGGATGCGCAAGCCGTGGATCGATAGGGTGGTAGGTCGGTTTAGTCACATCTTCATATTTCTACATGCCAATGCCATTTTTATGGCTTGTAAATTCATTCAATGGTCCCTTAAGCCTTCACGTGAAGTTTCATGGCAACACAACTCGTTTTCTATTTTTCACAATTTTCAAAACTTTTTGCGGTTTGGGATTTTGAAAAATTTTTTTTGGATGGATTTTTTGCCCCAAACTTGGTAGACGTGATCCTTGTATTTTTTTTGGCATGCACAAAAAAATTCAGCTAAAAACTCGAAGTCTACAAGATTTTGTGACCATTTGAAAAAAGTGTCCCCATTTCAGACATTTTAATGGCTACTGGCAGCAAACCTGTAAAATCTCAAATGCTCTTTAAGGGGGTGTGAGTTCTCGACGTTTGATGAGGGATAGGGGGCCAATATAAGGGCCAAGTACCAGCACCCATCGCACATTATGTGCGCACACCCCCCCGGCCCCTCCGATCGTGGAAACGCCAATGCCGCCGGTCAGGTTCTCCAGCGATGCTCTGGCGATGGTGCCCCGACGAAGAAAAATGCGGCACCGCAACCATCGATCCGGTCCAATCTTAGACTGGGAATGAACTTCGTATGCCTAAGCCAACCGACGAAACGAGCGGGCAGGCGGGCGGGCGGACGGGCGGGCTCTATGTCAGCCAGAGAGACGAGATTCGCAAGCCGTGGATCGATAGGGTCGTAGGTGGGTTTAGGCACATCATAATATTTCTGCATGCCAATGCCATTTTTATGGCTTGTAAATTCCTACAATGGTCCCTTAAGCCTTCACGTGAAGTTTCATGGTAAGACGACTCGTTTTTTATTTTTAATGATTTTTGAAACTTTTTACGGTTCGAGATTTTTTAAAATTTTTTCGGAAGGTTTTATTGGCCCCAAACTTGGTAGACATGATCCTTGTATTTTTTTTGGCATGCAAAAAACAATTCAGCTAAAAACTCGGAGTGTACAAGATTTTGTGACCATTTGAAAAAAGTGTCCCCATTTCAGACACTTTAATGGCTACTGGCAGCAAACCTGTAAAATCTCAAATGCCCTTTAAGGGGGTGTGAGTTCTCGAGGTTTGATGAGGGATAGGGGGCCAATATAAGGGCCAACTACCAGCACCCATCGCACATCATGTGCGCACACCCCCCGGCCCCCCGGTCGCCAGAACCCTAATGCCGTCTGTCAGGTTCTCCGGTGATGCTCCGGTGATGGTGCCCCGACGAAGAAAAATGCGGCACCAGCACATGCCCGAGCCCAGCATGTGCTGCCGTAACCCTCGGTCTGGTCCAATCTTAGACTGGGAATGAACTCCATATGCTTAGACTGGGAATGAACTCTGTATGCCTAAGTCAACCCACGAAATGAGTGTAAGGGCACACAACCGGCCTAAGGGGCGGGATGCGCAAGCCGGGGATTGACTGGGTCACCCTCTGCGTGCTGTCGATCCTACTGCCACAACCCTTGGTTCGGTCTGATCTTAGACTGGGAATGAACTCTGCATGCCTAAGCCAACCGTTGAAATGAGCGGGCGGGCGGGCGGGCTCTATGTCAGCCAGAGAGACGGGATGCGCAAGCCGTGGATCGATAGGGTGGTAGGTGGGTTTAGGCACATCTTCATATTTCTACATGCCAATGCCATTTTTATGGCCTGTAAATTCATACAATGGTCCCTTAATCCTTCACGTGAAGTTTCATGGCAAGACGACTCGTTTTCTATTTTTGAAGATTTTTTAAACTTTTTACGGTTCGGGATTTTTTGAAATTTTTTTGGAAGGAGTTTTTGCCCCGAACTTTTTAGACGTGATCCTTGTTTCTTTGTTGGCATGCACAAAAAAATTCACCTAAAAACTCGAAGTGTACAAGATTTTGTGACCATTTGAAAAAAATGTCCCCATTTCAGACACTTTAGTGGCTACTGGCGGCAAACCTATAAAATCTCAAATGCTCTTCAAGGCGGTGTGAGTTCTAGAGGTTTGATGAGGGATAGGTGGCCAATAGAAGGCCAAGTACCAGCACCAATCGCACATCATGTGCGCACACCCCTGGCCCTCCGATCGTCGGAACCCCAATGCCGCCAGTCAGGTTCTCCGGTGATGCTCCGGTGATGGTGCCCCGATGAAGAAAAATGTGACACCAGCACATGGCCGAGCCCAGCATGTGCTGCCGTAACCCTTGCTCCGATCCAATCTTAGATTGGGAATGAACTCC
Source organism: Durio zibethinus (assembly GCF_047325235.1). Taxonomy (NCBI): domain Eukaryota; kingdom Viridiplantae; phylum Streptophyta; class Magnoliopsida; order Malvales; family Malvaceae; genus Durio; species Durio zibethinus. Next base: position 14,738,023 of record NC_143177.1, read on the forward strand.
GTACGCTTAGACTGGGAATGAACTCCGTATGCTTAGACTGGGAATGAACTCCGTATGCCTAAGTTAACCCACGAAACGAGCGTACGGGCGCTCAGCCGGCCTGAGGGGCGGGATGCGCAAGTCGGGGATCGACTAGGTCACCCTCTGCGTGCTGTCGATCCTACTACCGTAACCCTCGGTTTGGTCTAATCTTAAACTGGGAATGAACTCTGCATGCCTAAGCCAACCGTTGAAATGAGCGGACGGGCGGGGTGGCACTACACCGGCCAGAGAGATGGGATGCGCAAGCCGTGGATCGATAGGGTGGTAGGTGGGTTTAGGAACATCTTCATATTTCTACATGCCAATGCCATTTTTATGGCCTGTAAATTCATACAATGGTCCCTTAAGCCTTCCCGTGAAGTTTCTTGGCAAGACGACTCATTTTCTATTTTTCACGATTTTGGAAACTTTTTGCGGTTCAGAATTTTTTAAAATTTTTTTGGAAGGAGTTTTGGCCCCAAACTTGGTAGACGTGATCCTTGTATTTTTGTTGGCATGCACAAAAACATTCAGCTAAAAACTCGAAGAGTACAAGATTTTGTGACCATTTGAATAAAATGTCCCCATTTCAGACACTTTAATGGCTACTGGCAGAAAACCTATAAAATCTCAAATGCTCTTTAAGGGGGTGTGAATTCTCGAGGTTTGATGAGGGATAGGGGGCCAATATAAGGGCCAAGTACCAGCACCCATCGCACATCATGTGCGCACACCCCCCGGCCCCCCCGATCGTCAGAACCCTAATGCCGCCGGTCAGATTCTCCGACGATGCTTCGACGATGGTGCACCGTTGAAGAAAAATGCGGCACCAGCACATGCCCGAGCCCAGCATGTGCTGCCGTAACCCTCGGTCTGGTTTGATCTTAGACTGGGAAAGAACTCCGTATGCTTAGACTGGGAATTAACTCCGTATGCCTAAGTCAACCCATAAAACGAGCGTGCGGGTCCTCAGCCGGCCAGAGGGCGGGATACGTAAGCCAGGGATTGGTCGGGTCCCCCTCTACATGCTGCCGATCCTACTGCCACAACCCTCTATCCGGTTTGATCTTAGACTGGGAATGAACTCCGTATGCCTAAGCTAACCGACGAAACAAGCGGGCGGGCGGGCGGGAAAGCACTACGCCGGCCAGAGAGACGGGATGCGCAAGCCGTGGACCTATAGGGTGGTATGTGGGTTTAGGTGCATCTTCATATTTCTGCATGCCGATGCCATTTTTATGGCTTGTAAATTCATACAATGGTCCCTTAAGCTTTCACGTTAAGTTTCATAATTTTTGAAACCTTTTGCGGTCCGGAATTTTTTAAAATTTTTTCAGAAGGAGTTTTGGCCCCAAACTTAGTAGAAGTGATCCTTGTTTTTTTTTTGGCATTCACAAAAAAATTCAGCTAAAAACTCGAAGTGTACAAGATTTTGTGACCATTTGAAAAAAGTGTCCCCATTTCAGACACTTTAATGGCTACTGGCAGCAAACCTGTAAAATCTCAAATGCTCTTTAAGGGCATGTGAGTTCTCGAGGTTTGATGAGGGATAGGGGGCCAATATAAGGGCCAAGAACCAGCACCCATCACACATCATGTGTGCACACCCCCCGGCCCCGCCGATCGTCGGAACCCCAATGCCGCCAGTCAGGATATCCAACGATGCTCCGGCGATGGTGCCCAGGTGAAGAAAAATGCCGCACCAACACATGCCTGAGCCCAGTATGTGCTACTGTAAACCTCGGTCCAGTCCGATCTTAGACTGGGAATGAACACTGTATGCCTAAGTCAACCTACGAAATGAACGTGCGTGCGCTCAGCTGGCCAAAGGAGCGGGATGCGCAAGCTAGGGATCGATCGGGTACCCCTCTGCATGCTATCGATCCTGCTGTCACAACCCTCAGTCTGGTCTGATCTTGGACTGGGAATGAACTCCGTATGCCTAAGCCAACTGACGAAACGAGCAGGCGGGCGGGCGGGCACTACGTCGGCCAGAGAGCGGTATGCGCAAGCCATGGATCGATAGGGTGGGAGGTCGGCTTAGGCACATCTTCATATTTGTGCGTGCCAATGCCATTTTTATGGCTTGTAAATTCATACAATGGTCCGTTAAGCTTTCACGTGAAGTTTCATGGCAAGACGACTCGTTTTCTATTTTTCATGATTTTTGAAACTTTTTGCGGTTTGGGATTTTTTAAAATATTTTCGGAAGGATTTTTGGCCCCAAACTTGGTAGACATGATCCTTGTATTTTTTTTGGGATGCACAAAAAAATTCAGCTAAAAACTTGAAGTGTACAAGATTTTGTGACCATTTGAAAAAAGTATCCCCATTACAGACATTTTAATGGCTATTGGCAGCAAACTTGTAAAATCTCAAATGCTCTTTAAGGGGGTGTGAGTTCTCGAGGTTTGATGAGAGATAGGGGGCCAATATAAGGGCCAAGTACCAGCACCCATCGCACAACATGTGCGCACACCCCCCCGACCCCCCGATCGTCGGAACCTCAATGCCGCCGGTCAGGTTCTCCGGTGATGGTGCCCTGACAAAGAAAAATGTGGCACCAACACATGCCTAAGCCCAGCATGTGCTACCGCAACCCTCGATCCGATCCGATCTTAGACTGGGAATGAACTCCGTATGCTTGGACTAGGAATGAACTCCGTATGCCTAAGTCAGCCCACAGAACGAGCGTGCGGGCGCTCAGCCGGCCAGAGGGGCGAGATGCGCAAGACGGGGATCAGTTGGGCCCCCCTCTACATGCTGCTGATCCTACTGTCGTAACCCTTGATCTGGTCTGATCTTAGACTGGGAATGAACTTCGTATGCCTAAGCCAACCGACGAAACGAGCGGGCGGGCGGGCGGGCACTACGCCTGCTAGAGAGACGGGATGCTCAAGCCGTGGATCGATAGGGTGGTAGGTGGGTTTAGGCACATCTTCATATTTGTGTGTGCCAATGCCATTTTTATGGCTTGTAAATTCATACAATTGTCCGTTAAGCCTTCACGTGAAGTTTCATGGCAAGACGACTCGTTTTTTATTTTTCACGATTTGTGAAACTTTTTGTGGTTCTGGATTTTTTAAAATTGTTTTAGAAGGAGTTTTGGCCCCAAACTTGGTAGACATGATCCTTGTATTTTCGTTGGCATGCACAAAAAAATTCAGCTAAAAACCCAAAGTGTACAAGATTTTGTGACCATTTGAAAAAAGTGTCCAAATTTCAGACACTTTAATGGCTACTGGCAGCAAACCTGTAAAATCTCAAATGCTCTTTAAGGGGGTGTGAGTTCTCAAGGTTTGAGTAGGGATTGGGGGCCAATATAAGGGCCAAGTACCAGCACCCATCGCACATCATGTGCGCACACGCCCCCTGGCTCCCCCGATCGTCGGAACCCCAATGCCACTGGTCACGTTCTCCGGCGATGCTCCGGTGATGAGCCCCGGCAAAGAAAAATGCGGTACCAGCACATGCCCAAGCCCAGCTCGTGCTGCCACAACCCTCAGTCTGGTCCGATCTTAGACTGGGAATGAACTACGTATGCTTACACTGGGAATGAACTCCGTATGCCTAAGTCAACCCACGAAACGAGCGTGCGGGCGCTCAGTCGGCTAGAGGGGCGGGATGCGCAAGCCGGGGATCGGCCGGGTCCCCCTCTGCATGCTGCCAATCCTACTGTCGTAACCCTCAGTCCAGTCAGATCTTAGACTGGGAATGAACTCCGTATGCCTAAGCCAACTGACGAAACGAGCGGGAGCGCGGGCGGGCGGGCGGGCACTACGTCGGCCAGAGAGACGAGATGCGCAAGCCGTGGATTGATAAGGTGGTAGGTGGGTTTATGTACATCTTCATATTTCTGCATGCCAATGCCATTTTTGTGGCTTGTGAATTCATACAATGGTCCCTTAAGCCTTCATGTGAAGTTTCATGGCAAGACGACTCGTTTTCTATTTTTCATGATTTTTGAAACTTTTTGGGATTCGGGATTTTTTAAAATTTTTCGAAAGGAGTTTTGGCCTCAAACTTGGTAGACATGATCCTTGTATTTTTGTTGGCATGCACAAAAAAATTCAGCTAAAAACTAGAACTGTACATGATTTAGTGACCATTTGAAAAAGGTGTCCCCATTTCAGACACTTTAATGGCTATTGGCAGCAAACCTGTAAAATCTCAAATGCTCTTTAAGGGGGTGTGAGTTCTCCAGGTTTGATGAGGAATAGGGGGCCAATATAAGGGCCAAGTTCCAGCACCCATCGCACATCATGTGCGCACACCCGCCCGGCCCCTCCGATTGTCGAAACCTTAATGCCATCGGTTAGGTTCTCCGACGATGCTCCGACGATCGTGCCCAGGTGAAGAAAAATGTGGCACCAGCACCAACCCGAGCCCAGTATGTGCTGTCGCAACCCTCGGTCTGGTCTGATGTTAGACTGGGAATGAACTTTGTATGCTTAGACTGGGAATGAACTCTGTATGCCTAAGTCAACCCATGAAACAAGCGTGCGGGCACTCAGCTGGCCAGAGGGGTGGGATACGCAAGCCAGGGATCGATCGGGTCCCCCTTTGCATGCTACAAATCCTGCTACCGCAACCCTCTGTCTGATCCGATCTTAGATTGGGAATAACTACATATGCCTGAGCTAACCGATGAAACGAGCGCGCGGGCGGGTGGGCACTACGCCGGCCAGAGAGACGGGATGCGCAAGCCGTGGATCGATAGGGTGGTAGGTGGGTTTAGGCACATCTTCATATTTTTGCATGCCATTGCAATTTTTATGGCTTGTAAATTCATAAAATGGTCCCTTAAGCCTTCATGTGAAGTTTCATGGCAAGACGACTCGTTTTCTATTTTTCACGATTTTTGAAACTTTTTGGGGTTCGGGATTTTTTAAAATTTTTTGAAAGGAGTTTTGGCCTCAAACTTGGTAGACATGATCCTTGTATTTTTGTTGGCATGCACAAAAGAATTCAGGTAAAAACTTGAAGGGTACAAGATTTTGTGACCATTTGAAAAAAGTGTCCCCATTTTAGACGTTTTAATGGCTACTGGCAGCAAACTTATAAAATCTCAAATGCTCTTTAAGAGGGTGTGAGTTCTCAAGGTTTGATGAGGGATAGGGGGCCAATATAAGGGCCAAGTACCAGCACCCATCGCACATCCTGTGCGCACCCCCCCGGCCCCCCCGATCGTCGGAACCCCAATGCCGTCGGTCAGTTTCTCCGACGATGCTCTGACGATGGTGCCTCAGCGAAGAAAAATACGGCACCAGCACATGCCCGAGCCAAGCATGTGCTGTCGCAACCCTCGGTCTGGTACAATCTTATACTGGGAATGAACTCCGTATGCTTAGATTGGGAATGAACTCTGTATGCCTAAGTCAACCCACGAAACGGGCGTGCGGGCGTTCAGCCGGCCAGAGGGGCGAGATGCGCAAGCCGGGAATCAACCGGGTCCCCCTCAACGTGCTGCCGATCTTGCTGTCGCAATCGTCAGTCTGGTCTGATCTTAGACTGGGAATGAACTTTGTATACCTAAGCCAACTGATGAAACGAGCGGACGGGCGGGTGGGCGGGCACTACGCCGGCCAGAGAGACAGGATGCGCAAGCCGTGGATCGATAGGGTGGTTGGTTGGTTTAGGCACATCTTCATATTTCTGCATGCCAATGCAATTTTTATGGCTTGTAAATTCGTACAATGGTCCCTTAAGCCTTCACGTGAAGTTTCATGGCAAGACGACTCGTTTTCTATTTTTCACGATTTTTAAACCTTTTTGTAGTTTGAGATTTTTTAAAATTTTTTCGGAAGGAGTTTTGGCATCAAACTCGGTGGACGTGATCCTTGCATTTTTGTTGGCATGCACAAAAAAATTCAGCTAAAAACTCGAACTGTACATGATTTAGTGACCATTTGAAAAATGTGTCCCCATTTCAGACACTTTAATGGCTATTGGCAGCAAACCTGTAAAATCTCAAATGCTCTTTAAGGGGGTGTGAGTTCTCCAGGTTTGATGAGGAATAGGGGGCCAATATAAGGGCCAAGTACCCGCACCCATCACACATCATGTGCGCACACCCCCCCGGCCCCCCCGATCGCCGGAACCCCAATGGCGTCGGTTAGGTTCTCCGACGATGCTCCGGTGATGGTACCCCGACGAAGAAAAATGTGGCACCAGCACCAGCCCGAGCCCAGCATGTGCAGTCGCAACCCTCGGTCTGGTCCGATCTTAGATTGGGAATGAACTCTGTATGCTTAGACTGGGAATGAACTCTGTATGCCTAAGTCAACCCATGAAACGAGCGCGCGGGCGCTCAGTCGGCCAGAGGGGCGGGATACGCAAGCCGGGGATTGGTCGGTCCCCCTTTACATGCTACAGATCCTGCTACCGCAACCCTCTGTCTGATCCAATCTTAGACTTGGAATAACTACATATGCCCGAGCTAACCGATGAAACAGGCGCACGGACGGGTGGGCACTACGTCGGCCAGAGAGACGGGATGCACGAGCCGTGGATCGATAGGGTGGTAGGTGGGTTTAGGCACATCTTCATATTTTTGTATGCCAATGCAATTTTTATTTCTTGTAAATTCATACAATGGTCCCTTAAGCCTTCACATGAAGTTTCATGGCAAGACGACTCGTTTTCTATTTTTCACGATTTTTGAAACTTTATGCGGTTCGAGATTTTTTAAAATTTTTCGGAAGGAGTTTTAGCATCAAACTTGGTAGATGTGATCCTTGTATTTTTGTTGGCATGCACAAAAAAATTTAGCTAAAAACTCGAAGTGTACAGGATTTTGTGACCATTTGAACAAAGTGTCCCATTTTAGACACTTTAATGGCTACTGGCAGCGAAGTTGTAAAATCTAAAATGCTCTTTAAGGGGGTGTGAGTTCTCGAGGTTTGATGAGGGATAGGGGGCCAATATAAGGGCCAAGTACCAGCACCCATCGCACATCATGTGTGCACACCCCTCCGGCTCCCCCAATCGTCGGAACCCCAATGTCACCGGTCAGGTTCTCCGATGATGCTCCGACGATGGTGCCCCGACGAAGAAAAATGCGGCACGAGCATATGCCCGAGCCCAACATGTGCTGTCGCAACCCTCGGTCTAGTCCCATCTTACACTGGGAAAGAACTCTGTATGCTTAGACTGGCAATGAACCCCGTATGCCTACATCAACCCACGAAATGAGCGTATGGGTACTCAGCCGGCCAGAGGGGCGGGATACGCAAGCTGGGGATCGGTCGGGTCCCCCTCAATGTGCTACCGATCTTGCTGCCGCAACCCTCGGTCCAACTGATCTTAACTGGGAATGAACTCCGTATGCCTAAGCCAACCCACGAAACGAGCGGACGGGCACTACGCCGACCAGAGAGACGGGATGCACAAGCCGCGGATCAATGGGGTGGTAGGTGGGTTTAGGCACATCTTCATATTTCTGCATGCCAATGCCATTTTTATGGCTTGTAAATTCATACAATGGTCCTTTAAGCATTCACGTGAAGTTTAATGGCAAGACGACTCGTTTTCTATTTTTCATAATTTTTGAAGCTTTTTGCAGTTCGGGATTTTTTAAAATTTTTTCAGAACGAGTTTTGGTCCCAAACTCGGTAGACGTGATCCTTGTATTTTTGTTGGCATGCACAAAAAAATTCAGCTAAAAACTTGAAGTGTACAAGATTTTGTGACCATTTGAAAAAGGTGTCCCCATTTCGAACACTTTAATGGCTACTGACAGCAAACCTGTAAAATCTCAAATGCTCTTTAAGGGTGTGTGAGTGCTTGAGGTTTGATGAGGGATAGGGGGCCAATATAATAGCCAAGTACCACCACCCATCTTACATCATGTGTGCACAACCCCCCTCGGCCCCACCGATCGTCGGAACCCCACTACCACCGGTCAGGTTCTCCGTCGACTCTCCGGTGATGGTGCCTCGGTGAAGAAAAATGCTGCGCCAGCACTTGCCTGATCCCAGCATGTGCTGCTGTAACCTTCGATCTGGTCCGATCTTAGACTGGGAATGAACTCTGTATGCTTAGACTGGGAATGAACTCCGTATGCCTAAGTCAACCCACGAAACGAGCGTGAAGGCGCTCAGCCGGCCAGAGGGGCGGGATCTTCAAATGCTCTTTAAGGGGGTGTGAGTTCTCGAGGTTTGATGAGGGATAGGGGGCCAATATAAGGGCCAACTACCAGCACCCATCGCACATCATGTGCGCACAACCCCCCCGGCCCCCTCGATCGTCGGAACCCCAATGTCGCTGGCCAGGTTCTCCGACGATGCTTCGGTGATGGTGCCCCGACGAAGAAAAATGTGGCACCAGCACATGCCCGAGCCCAGTATGTGCTACCACAACCCTCGGTCCGGTCCGATCTTAGACTAGGAATGAACTCCGTATGCTTAGACTGGGAATTTACTCTGTATGCCTAAGTCAACCCACATAATGAGCGTGTGGGCGCTCAGCAGGCCAAAGGGGCGGGATGCGCAAGCCGGGGATCGATCGGGTCCCCCTCAATGTGCTGCCAATCTTGCTGCTCTAACCCTCGGTCTGGTCTGATCTTACACTGGGAATGAACTCCGTATGCCTAAGCCAACCGACGAAACGAGCGGGCGGGCGGGCACTACGCCGACCAGAGAGACGAGATACGCAAGCCGTTGATCGATAGGGTGGTAGGTGGGTTTAGGCACATCTTCATATTTTTACATGCTAAAGCCATTTTTATGGCTTGTAAATTCATACAGTGGTCCCATAAGCCTTCACGTTAAGTTTCATGGCAAGACGACTCGTTTTCTATTTTTCACATTTTTCGAAGCTTTTTATTGTTTGAGATTTTTTAAAAATTTTTCGGAAGGAGTTTTGGATCCAACCTTGGTAGACGTGATCCTTGTATTTTTGTTGGCATGCACAAAAAAATTCAGCTAAAAACTCAAAGTGTACAAGATTTTGTGACCATTTGAAAAAAGTGTCCCCATTTTAGACACTTTAATGGCTACTGGCAGTAAACTTGTAAAATGTCAAATGCACTTTAAGGGGGTGTGAGTTCTCGAGGTTTGATGAGGGATAGGGGGCCAATATAAGGGCCAAGCACCAGCATCCATCGCACATCATGTGCGCACACCCCCTGGCCCCCCCGATTGCCGGAACCCCAATGTCACCGGTCAGGTTTTTCGACGATGCTCCGGCGATGGTGCTCCGACGAAGAAAAATGTAGCACCAGCACATGCCCGAGCGTAGCATGTGCTGCTGCAACCCTTGGTCTGGTCTGATCTCAGACTGGGAATGAACTCCGTATGCTTAGACTGGGAATGAACTCCGTATGCCTATGTCAACCCACAAAATGAACGTGCGGGCGCTCAGCCGGCCAGAGGGGCGGGATGCGTAAGTTGGGGATCGGTCGGTTCCCCCTCTGCGTGCTGCCGATCTTGCTGCTGCAACCCTCAGTCCGGTCTGATCTTAGACTGGGAATGAACTCCATATGCCTAAGCCAACCGACGAAATGAGCGGGCGGGCAGGCACTACGCCGGCCAGAGAGACGGGATGCACAAGCCGTGGATCAATAGGGTGGCAGGTGGGTTTAGGCACATCTTCATGTTTCTATGTACCAATGCCATTTTTATGGCTTGTAAATTCATACAATGGTCCCATAAGACATCACGTGAAGTTTCATGGCAAGACAATTCGTTTTCTATTTTTTACGATTTTCGAAACTTTTTGCAGTTTGGGATTTTTTAAAAATTTTTCGGAAGGAGTTTTGGATCCAAACTTGGTAGACATGATCCTTGTATTTTTGTTGGCATGCACAAAAAAATTCAGCTAAAAACTCGAAGTGTACAAGATTTTGTAACCATTTGAAAAAAGTATCCCCATTTCAAACACTTTAATGGCTACTGGCAGCAAACCTGTAAAATCTCAAATGCTCTTTAAGGGGGTGTGAGTTCTCGAGTTTGATGAGGGAAAGGGGGCCAATATAAGGGCCAAGTACCAGAACCCATCGCACATCATGTGCGCACACCTCCCGGCCCCCCCGATCGTCGGAACCCCATTGCTACCGGTCAGGTTCTCCGGTGATGGTGCCCCGACGAAGAAAAATGTGGCACCAGCACATTCCCGAGCCCAGCATGTGCTGTCGTAACTCTCGGTCTGGTCTGATCTTAGACTGGGAATGAACTCCGTATGCTTAGACTGGGAATGAACTCCGTATGCCTAAGTCAACCCACAAAATCAGCGTGCGGTCGCTCAGTCGGCCAGAGGGGCGGGATGTATAAGCCGAGGATTGGCTGGGTCCCCCTCTGCGTGCTGCCACAACCCTCAGTCTGGTGCAATCTTAGTCTGGGAATGAACTCTGTATGCCTAAGCCAACCGACGAAACGAGCAAGCAGGTGGGCGGGCGGGCACTACGCCGGCCAGAGAGACGGGATGCGCAAGCCGCGGATCGATAGAGTGGTAGGTGGGTTTAGGCACATCATCATATTTCTGCATGCCAATGCCATTTTTATGGCTTGTAAATTCATACAATGGTCCCTTAAGCCTTCACATGAAGTTTCATCGCAAGACCACTCGTTTTCTATTTTTCACGATTTTCAAAACTTTTTGCGGTTCGGGATTTTTAAAAATTTTTTTGGAAGGATTTCTGGTCCCAAACATGGTAGACGTGATTCTTGTATTTTTGTTGGCATGCACAAAAAAATTCAGCTAAAAACTCGAACTGTAGAAGATTTTGTGACCATTTGAAAAACTGTCCCCCATTTCAGATACTTTAATGGCTACTAGCAGCAAACCTGTAAAATCTCAAATGCTCTTTAAGGGGTTGTGAGTTCTCGAGGTTTGATGAGGGATATGGGGCCAATATAAGGGCCAAGTACCAGCACCCATCGCACACATGTGTGCACACCCCCCCGGCCCCCCTGATTGCCTGAACCCCAATGCCGTCGGTCAAGTTCTCCGACGATGCTCCGACAATGGTGCCCCGGCAAAAAAAAAATGTGGCACCAGCACATGCTCGAGCCTAGCATGTGCTGCCACAACCCTCCGTTCGGTCTGATCTTAGACTAGGAATGAACTCCGTATGCTTAGACTGGGAATGAACTCCGTATGCCTAAGTCAACCCACAAAAAGAGCATACGGGCGCTTAGCCAGCCAGAGGGGCGGGATGCGTAAGCCGGGGATCGACCGGGTCCCCCTCTACGTGCTGCAGATCCTGCTGCCATAACCCTCAGTCTGGTCCAATTTTAGACTGGGAATGAACTCCGTTTGCCTAAGCCAACCGACGAAAGGAGCGGGCGGGCGGGCACTACGTCGGGCAGAGAGGTGGGATGCGCAAGCCCTGGATCGATAGGGTGGTAGGTGGGTTTGGGCACGTCTTCATATTTCTGCATGCCAATGCCATTTTTATGGCTTGTAAATTCATACAATGGTCCCTTAAGCCTTCACGTGAAGTTTCATGGCAAGATGACTCATTTTCTATTTTTCACGATTTTTGAAACATTTTACGGTTCAAGATTTTTTAAAATTTTTTCGGAAGGAATTTTGGCCCTAAACTTTGTAGACATGATCCCTATATTTTTGTTGGCATGCACAAAAAAATTCAGCTAAAAACTCGAAGTGTACAAGATTTTGTGACCATTTGAAAAAAGTGTCCCCATTTTAGACACTTTAATGGCTACTGGCAGCAAACCTGTAAAATCTGAAATGCTCTTTAAGGCGGTGTGAGTTTTCATGGTTTGATGAGGGATAGGGGGCCAATATAAGGGCCAAGTACCAGAACCCATCGCATATCATGTGCGCACACCCCTCTGGCCCCCCCGATCGTCGGAACCCCAATGCCACCGGTCAGGTTCTCCGGCGATGCTCCGATGATGGTGCCCCAGCAAAGAAAAATGCTGATCCTACTACCAGAAACCTCTTGGTTCGGTCTGATCTTAGACTGGGAATGAACTCCGTACGCCTAAGCCAACCGACGAAACGAGCGGGCGGACGGGCACTACGCCGGCCATAGAGACGGGATGCGCAAGCCATGGATCGATAGGGTGGTAGGTGGGTTTAGGCACATCTTCATATTTCTACGTGCCAATGCCATTTTTATGGCTTGTAAATTCATACAATGGCAAGATGACTCGTGTTCTATTTTTTATGATTTTTGAAACTTTTTACGATTCGAGATTTTTTGAAATTTTTTTGGAAGGAGTTTTTACCCCAAACTTGGTAGACGTGATCCTTGTATTTTTTTTGGCATGCACAAAAAAAATTAAGCTAAAAACTGGAAGTGTACAAGATTTTGTGACCATTTGAAAAAAGTGTCCCCATTTCAGACACTTTAATGACTACTGGCAGCAAACCTGTAAAATCTCAAATGCTCTTTAAGGGGGTGTGAGTTCTCGAAGTTTGATGAGGGATAGGAGGCCAATATAAGGGTGAAGTACCAGCACCAATCGCACATCATGTGTGCACATCCCCCCGGCCCCCTGATCGCCGAAACCCTAATGCTGTCGGTCAGGTTCTTCGGCGACGCTCCGACGATGGTACCCCGATGAAGAAAAATACGGCACCGGCACATGCCCGAGCCCAGCATGTGCTACCGCAACCCTCGGTCCGATCTGATCTTAGACTGGGAATGAACTCCATATGCATAAGCCAATCAACGAAACGAGCGGGCGGGCACGACGTCGGCCAGAGAGACGGGATGCGCAAGCCGTGGATCGATAGGGTGGTAGGTGGGTTTAGGCACAACTTCATATATCTGCATGCCAATGCCATTTTTATGGCTTGTAAATTCATACAATGGTGTCTTAAGCCTTCACGTGAAGTTTCATGGCAAGACGACTCGTTTTCTATTTTTCACGATTTTTGAAACTTTTTACGGTTCAGGATTTTTTAAAATTTTTTTGAAAGGTGCTTTGGCCCGAAACTTGGTAGACGTGATGCTTGTATTTTTGTTGGCATGCACAAAAAAAATTAGCTAAAAACTCGAAGTGTATAAGATTTTGTAACCATTTGAAAAAAGTGTCCCCATTTCAAACACTTTAATGGCTACTGGCAGCAAACCTGTAAAATCTCAAATGCTCTTTAAGCGGGTGTGAGTTCTCAAGGTTTGAAGAGGGATAGGGGGCCAATATAAGGGCCAAGTACCAGTACCCAGTGCACATCATGTGCGCACCCCCCTGACCGCCCGATCACCGGAACCCCAATGCCGCCGGTACCCCAATGCCGTCGGTCAGGTTCTCCGGTGATGCTCCGACGATGGTGCCCCGACGAAGAAAAATGTAGCACCAGCAGATGCCCAAGCCCAGCACGTGCTACCGGAACCCTCGGTCTGGTCTGATCTTCAACTGGGAATAAACTCCGTATGCTTAGACTGGGAATGAACTTCGTATGCCTAAGTCAATCCACGGAACGAGCGTACGGGCGCTCAGCCTGCCAGAGGGGCGCGATGCGTAAGTCGGGGATCGGTCGGGACCCCTTCTACGTCTTGTCGATCCTCCTGCCGCAACCCTTAGTCCAATCCAATCTTAGACTAGGAATGAACTACGTATGCCTAAGCCAACTGACGAAACGAACGGGCGGGCGGACGGGCACTACGTCGGCCAGAGAGACGGGTTGCGTAAGCCGTCGATCGATAGGGTGGTAGGTGGGTTTAGGCACATCTTCATATTTCTGTGTGCCAATGCCATTTTTTTGGCTTGTAAATTCGTACAATGGTCCCTTAAGCCTTCACGTTAAGTTTCATGGCAAGACGACTTGTTTTTTCCTTTTCACGATTTTCGAAACTTTTTACTGTTTGGGATTTTTTAAAATTTTTCGGAAGGAGTTTTGGCCCAAACTTGGTAGACGTGATCCTTCTATTTTTTTTGGCATGCACAAAAAAATTTTGCTAAAAACTCGAAGTGTACAAGATTTTGTGACCATTTGAAAAAAGTGTCCCCATTTCACACACTTTAATGGCTACTGGCAGTAAACCTGTAAAATCTCAAATGCTCTTTAAGGGGGTGTGAGTTCTGAAGGTTTGATGAGGGATAGGGGGCCAATATAAGGGCCAAGTACCAGCACCAATCACACATCATGTGCGCACACCCCCCTGTCCCGCCCGATCGCCGGAACCCCAATGCCGCTGGTCAGGTTCTCCGGCGATGGTGCCCCGACGAAGAAAAATGTGGCAACGACACATGCCCGATTCCAGCATTTGCCATCGTAACCCTCGGTCCGGTCCGATCTTAGACTGGGAATGAACTTCATAAGCTTAGACTGGGAATGAACTCTGTATGCCTAAGTCAAATCACGAAACAAGCGTGCGGGCGGTCAGCTGGCTAGAGGGGTGGGATGTGTAAGCCGGGGATCGGCTGGGTCCCCCTCTACGTGCTGCCGATCCTTCTGCCGCAACCCTCGATCGGATCCGATCTTAAACTGGGAATGAACTCCGTATGCCTAAGCCAACCGATGAAAGAAGCGGGCGGGCGGGCACTGCGCTGGCCAGAGAGACGGGATGCGCAAGCCGAGAATCGATATGGTGGTAGGTGGGTTTAGGCACATCTTTATGGCTTGTAAATTCATACACTAGTCCCTTAAGCCTTCACGTGAAGTTTAATGGCAAGATGACACATTTTTTATTTTTCATGATTTTTGAAACTTTTTGCGGTTCGAGATTTTTTAAAATTTTTTTGGAAGGTGTTTTGGCCCCAAACATGGTAGACGTGATCCTTGTATTTTTGTTGGCATGCACAAAAAAATTATGCTAAAAACTCAAAGTGTACAAGATTTTGTGACCATTTGAAAAAAGTGTCCCCATTTCAAACATTTTAATGGCTACTGGCAGCAAACCTATAAATTCTCAAATGCTCTTTAATGCGGTGTGAGTTCTCGAGGTTTGATGAGGGATATGGGGCCAATATAAGGGCCAAGTACCAGCACCCATCGTACATCATGTGCGCACACACCCCCCGGCCCCCCCGATCGTCGAAACCCCAATGCAGCCGGTCAGGTTCTCCCGCGATGGTGCCTCGACGAAGAAAAATACGGCAGCAGCACATGCTCGAGCCCAGCATGTGCTGCTGTAACCCTTGGTTTGGTTCGATCTTAGACTTGGAATGAACTCTGTATGCTTAGACTGGGAATTAACTTCGTCTGCTTAAGTGAACGAATGAAACAAGCGTGCGGGCGGTCAGCCAGCTAGAGGGGCGGGATGCGTAAGCCGGGGATTGGTCGCATCCCCCTCTGCATGCTGCCAATCTTGCTGCCGCAACCCTCGATCCAGTCCAATCTTAGACTGGGAATGAACACTGTATGCCTTAGCCAACTGACGAAACGAGCGGGCGGGCGGGCGGGCACTACACCGGCCAGAGAGGCGGGATTCGCAAGCCGTGGATCGATAGGGTGGTAGGTGGGTTTGGGCACATCTTCATATTTCAGCATGCCAATGCCACTTTTATGCCTTCTAAATTCATACAATGGTCCCTTAAGCTTTCACGTGAAGTTTCATGGAAAGACGAGTCGTTTTTTATTTTTCATGATCTTTGAAACTTTTTGCGGTTCAAAATTTTTTAAAATTTTTTCAGATGGAGTTTTGGCCCCAAACTTGGTAGACATGATCCTTGTATTTTTGTTGGCATGCACAAAAAAATTCAGCTAAAAACTCGAAGTGTACAAGATTTTGTGACCATTTGAAAAAAGTGTCCCCATTTCAAACACTTTAATGGCTACTGGCAGCAAACCTGTAAAATCTCAAATGCTCTTTAAGCGGGTGTGAGTTCTCGAGGTTTGAAGAGGGATATGGGGCCAATATAAGGGCCAAGTACCAGCACCCATCGCACATCATGTGCGCACACCCCCCGGCCCCTCGATCATCGGAACCCCAATGCCGCCGGTGCCCCAATGATGCCGGTCAGGTTCTCCTCCGATGCTCCGATGATGGTGCCCGAACGAAGAAAAATACGGCACCAGCACATGTCCAAGCCCAGAATGTGCTGCCGCAACCCTCGGTCCGGTTCGATCTTCAACTGGGAATAAACTCCATATGCTTAGACTGGGAATGATCTCCGTATGCCTAAGTCAACCCATGAAACGAGCGTGCGGGCGCTCAGCCGGCCAAAGGGGCGGGATGCACAAGTCGAGGATCAGCCTGGTCCCTCTCTGTGTGCTGCCAATCTTACTGCCACAACCCTCAGTCCGGTCTGATCTTAGACTGGGAATGAACTCTGTATGCCTAAGCCAACCGACGAAACCAACGAGCGGGCAGGCGGGCAGGCACTACGCCGGCCAGAGAGGCGGGATTCGCAAGCGGTGGATCGATAGGGTGGTAGGTGGGTTGAGGCACATCTTCATATTTCAGCATGACAATGCCATTTTTATGGCTTGTAAATTCATACAATGGTCCCTTAAGCCTTCACGTGAAGTTTCATGGCAAGACGAGTCGTTTTCTATTTTTCATGATTTTTGAAACTTTTTACGGTTCGGGATTTTTTAAAATTTTTTCGGATGGAGTTTTGCCCCAAACTTGGTAGACATGATCCTTGTATTTTTGCTGGCATGGACAAAAAAATTCAGCTAAAAACTCGAAGTGTACAAGATTTTGTGACCATTTGAAAAAAGTGTCCCCATTTCAAACACTTTAATGGCTACTGGCAGCAAACCTGTAAAATCTCAAATGCTCTTTAAGCGGGTGTGAGTTCTCGAGGTTTGAAGAGGGATATGGGGCCAATATAAGGGCCAAGTACCAGCACCCATCGCACATCATGTGCGCACACCCCCCGGCCCCTCAATCGCAGGAACCACAATTCCGCCAGTGCCCCAATGACGTCGGTCAGGTTCTCCGACGATGCTCCGACAAAGGTGCCCGGACGAAGAAAAATATGGCACCAGCACATGCCCAAGCCCAGAATGTGCTGCCACAACCCTCTATCTGGTTCGATCTTCGATTGGGAATAAACTCCATATGCTTAGACTGGGAATGAACTCCGTATGCCTAAGTCAACCCATGAAACGAACGTACGGGCGCTCAGCCGGCCAGAGGGGCGGGATGCACAAGCCGGGGATCATTCGAGTCCCTCTCTGCGTGCTGCCAATCTTACTATCACAACCCTCGGTCTGGTCTGATCTTAGCCTGGGAATGAACTCTGTATGCCTAAGCCAGCCGACGAAACAAACGAGTGGGCAGGCGGGCGGGTACTATGCCGACAAAAGAGACAGGATGCGTAAGCCGTGGATCGATAGGGTGGTAGGTGGGTTTAGGCACATCTTCATATTTTTGCCTGCCAATACCATTTTTATGGCTTGTAAATTCATACAATGGTCCCTTAAGCCTTCACGTGAAGTTTCATGGCAAGACGATTCGTTTTCTATTTTTCATGATTTTTGAAACTTTTTACGGTTCGGGATTTTTTAAAATTTTTTTGGAAGGAGTTTTGGCCCCAAACTTGGTAGACGTGATCCTTGTATTTTTTTGGCAGACACAAAAAAATTCAGCTAAAAACTCGAAGTGTACAAGATTTTGCGACCATTTGAAAAAGGTGTCCCCATTCCAGACACTTTAATGGCTACCGGCAGTAAACCTGTAAAATCTGAAATGCTCTTTAAGGGGGTGTGAGTTCTTGAGGTTTGATGAGGGATAGGGGGCCAATATAAGGGCCAAGTACCAGCACCCATCGCACATCATGTGCGTACACCCCCCCGGCCCCCCCGATCGTCGGAATCCCAATGCCGCCGATCAGGTTCTCTGGCGATGCTCCAGCAATGGTGCCCCTACGAAGAAAAATGCGGCACCAGCACATGCCCGAGCCTAGAATGTGCTGCCGTAACCCTCGATCTGATCCGATCTTAGACTGGGAATGAACTCCATATGCATAGACTTGAATGAACTCCGTATGCCAAAGTCAATCCACGAAATGAGCGTGTGAGCGCTCAGTCGGCCAGAGGGGCGGGATGCCTAAGCCGGGGATCGACTGGGTCCCCCTCTGCGTGCTGCCGATCCTGCTGCCACAACCCTCAGTCCGGTCCAATCTTAGACTGGGAATGAACTCCGTATGCCTAAGCCAATCGATGAAACGAGCAGGCAGGCGGATGGGCACTACGTCGGCCAGAGAGATGGGATGCGTAAGCCGTGGATCGATAGGGTGGTAGGTGGGTTTAGGCACATCTTCATATTTCTGCGTGCCAATGCCATTTTTTTGGCTTGTAAATTCATACAATGGCCCCTTAAGCCTTCACGTGAAGTTTCATGGCAAGACGACTTGTTTTTTATTTTTCACGATTTTTGAAACTTTAAACGGTGCGAGATTTTTTAAAATTTTTTCGAAAGGAATTTTGGACCCAAGACGTGATCCTTGTATTTTTGTTTACATGCACAAAAAAATTCAGCTAAAAACTCGAAGTGTACAAGATTTTGTGACCATTTGAAAAAAGTGTCCCTATTTCAAATACTTTAATGGCTACTGGCAGCAAACCTGTAAATTCTCAAATGCTTTTTAAGGAGGTGTGAGTTCTTGAGGTTTGATGAGGGATAGGGGGCCAATATGAAGGCCAAGTACCAGCACCCATCGCACATCATGTGCGCGCACCCCCCGACCCCCTGATCGCCGGAACCCCAATGCTGCCAGTCAGGTTCTCTGGTGATGGTGCCCTGGCGAAGAAAAATGTGGCACCGACACATGCCCGATTCCAGCATGTGCCACCGCAACCCTTGGTCTGGTCTGATCTTAGATTGGGAATGAACTCCGTATGCTTAGACTGAGAATGAACTCCGTATGCCTAAGTCAACCTACGAGCGTGCGGGCGTTCTGTTGACCAGAGGGGCGCGATGCGCAAGCCGGAGATCGGTCGGGTCCCCCCATGTGTGCTACCGATCTTGCTGCCACAATCCTCGATCCGGTCTGATCTTAGACTGGGAATGAACTCCGTATGCCTTAGCCAACCAACGAAACGAGCGGACGGGCGGGCGGGCACTACGTCAGCCAGAAAGGCGGGATGCGCAAGCCGTAGATCGATAGGGTGGTAGGTGGGTTTCGGCACATCTTCATATTTCTATGTGTCAATGCCATTTTCATGGCTTGTAAATTCATACAACGGTCCCTTAACCCTTCACGTGAAGTTTCATGGCAAGACGACTCGTTTTCTATTTTTCACGATTTTTGAAACTTTTTACGGTTCTGAATTTTTTAAAATTGTTTTGGAAGGAGTTTTGGCCCAAAACTTGGTAGACGTCATCCTTGTATTTTTTTTGGCATGCACAAAAAAATTAAGCTAAAAACTGGAAGTGTACAAGATTTTGTGACCATTTGAAAAAAGTGTCCCCATTTCAGACACTTTAATGGCTACTGGCAGCAAACCTTTAAAATCTCAAATGCTCTTTAAGGGGGTGCGAGTTCTCGAGATTTGATGAGGGATAGAGGGCCAATATAAGGGCCATGTGCCACCACCCATCACACATCATGTGCGCACACCCCCCCTGACCCCCCCGATCGTCGAAATTGCAATACCGCCGGTCTGGTTCTCCGACGATGCTCCGGCGATGGTGCCCCGACGAAGGAAAATGCGGCACCAGCACATGCCTGAGCCCAGCATGTGCTGCCGCAACCCTTGGTCTGGTTCGATCTTAACTAGGAGTGAACTCCGTATGCTTAGACTGGGAATGAACTCCTTCTGCCTAAGTGAACCCACGAAACGAGCGTGCGGGTGGTCAGCCGGCCCGAGGGGCGGGATGGCAAGCCGAGGATCGACCGGGTCCCCCTCTACGTGCTGTTGATCCGACTACCACAGCCCTCTATCCGATCTGATCTTAGACTGGGAATGAACTCCATATGCCTAAGCCAACCGACGAAACGAGCGGGCGGACGGGTGGGCGGGCACTACGCCGGCCAGAGAGACGAGATGCGCAAGCTGTGGATCGATAGGGTGGTAGGTGGGTTTAGGCACATCTTTATATTTTTGCATGCCAATGCCATTTTTATGGCTTGTAAATTCATACAGTGGTCCCTTAAGGCTTCACGTGAAGTCTCATGGCAAGACGACTCGTTTTCTATTTTTCACGATTCTCGAAACTTTTTACGGTTCGAGATTTTTTTAAATTTTTTTGAAAGGAGTTTTGGCCACAAACTTGGTAGACGTGATCCTTGTATTTATGTTGGCATGCACAAAAAAATTCAGCTAAAAACTCGAATTGTACAAGATTTTGTGACCATTTGAAAAAAGTGTCCCCATTTCAGACACTTTAATGGCTACTGGCAGCAAACCTGTAAAATCTCAAATGCTCTTTAAGGGGGTGTGAGTTCTGGAGGTTTGATGAGGGATAGGGGGCCAATATAAGGGCCAAGTACCAGCACCCATCATACATCATGTGCACACACGCCCCCCGGCCCCCAGCCCCCTCGATCGTTGGAACCCCAATGCCGTCGGTTAGGTTCTCCAGTGATGGTACCTCGACGAAGAAAAATGGGACAGCAGCACATGCCCGATCCCAACATGTGCTGCCACAACCCTCGGTCTGGTTCGATCTTAGACTGGGAATGAACTCTGTATGCTTAGACTAGGAATGAACTCCGTCTGCCTAAGTGAAACCATGAAACGAGCGTGCAGGCGCTCAGCCCGCCAGAGGGACGGGATGCGCAAGCTGGGGATCGACCGGGTCCCCCTCTGCATGCTGCTGATCCTGCTACCACAGCCCTTGATCCAGTCTGATCTTAAACTGAGAATGAGCTCCGTATGCCTAAGCCAACCGATGAAACGAGCGGGCAGGCGGGTGGGCAGGCACTACGCCGACCAGAGAGACGAGATGTGCAAGCTGTGGATCGATAGGGTGGTAGGTGGGTTTAGGCACATCTTCATATTTTGGCGTACCAATGCCATTTTTATGGCTTGTAAATTCATGCAGTGGTCCCTTAAAGCTTCACGTGAAGTTTCATGGCAAGACGACTCGTTTTTTATTTTTCACGATTCTCAAAACTTTTTGCGGTTCAGGATTTTTTACAATTTTTTCGAAAGGAGTTTTGGCCACAAACTTGGTAGACACGATCCTTGTATTTTTTTTGGCATGCACAAAAAAATTCAGCTAAAAACTCAAATTGTACAAGATTTTGTGACCATTTGAAAAAAGTGTCCCCATTTCAGACACTTTAATGGCTACTGGCAGTAAACCTGTAAAATCTCAAATGCTCCTTAAGGGGGTGTGAGTTCTCAAGGTTTGATGAGGGATAGGGGGCCAATATAAGGGCCAACTACCAGCACCCATCACACATCATGTGCGCATACCCCCCCGGCCCCCCCGATCGTCGGAACCCTAATACCGTCGGTCAGGTTCTCCGACGAAGCTCCAGCGATGGTGCCCCGGTGAAGAAAAATGCGGCACTAGCACATGCTCGAGCCCAGCATGTGCTGTCGCAACCCTCGGTCCGATCTGATCTTAGACTGGGAATGAACTCCGTATGCTTAGACTGGGAATGAACTCCGTATGCCTAAGTCAACCCACGAAACGACCGTTCGGGTGCTCAACCGACCAGAGCGGCGGGATGCGCAAGTCGGGGATCAGTCGGGTACCCCTCTGCATGCTACCAATCCTGTTGTCGTAACCTTTGGTTCGGTCTGATCTTAGACTGGGAATGAACTCTGTATGCCTAAGCCACCCGACGGAACGAGCGGGCTGGCGGGCACTACGCCGCCCAGAGAGACGGGATGCGCAGGCCGTCGATCGATAGGGTGGTAGGTGGGTTTAGGCACATCTTCATATTTCTACGTGCCAATGTCTTTATGGCTTGTAAATTCATACAATGGTCCCTTAAGCCTTCACGTGAAGTTTCATGGCAAGACGACTCATTTTCTATTTTTTTGGATTTTCGAAACTTTTTTCGGTTCGGGATTTTTTAAAATTTTTTCAGAAGGAGTTTTGGCCCCAAACTTGGTAGACGTGATCCTTGTATTTTTGTTGGCATGCACAAAAACATTCAGCTAAAAAATTGATGTGTACAAGATTTTGTGACCATTTGAAAAAAGTGTCCCCATTTCAGACACTTTAATGGCTATTGGCAGCAAACCTGTAAAATCTCAAATGCTCTTTAAGGGGGTGTGAGTTCTTGAGGTTTGATGAGGGATAGGAGGCCAATATAAGGGCCAAGTACCGACACCCATCACACATCTTTTGCGCACACCCCCCGGCCCCCCCGATCGTCGGAAACCTAATGCTGCCGATCAGTTTCTCTGGCGATGCTCCGATGATGGTGCCCCGACGAAGAAAAATGCGGCACCAGCACATGCTCGAGCCCAGCATGTGCTGCCGTAACCCTCATTTCGGTCTGATCTTAGGCTGGGAATGAACTCCATATGCTTAGACTAGGAATGAACTCCGTATGCCTAAGTCAACTGACGAAACGAGCGTGCGGGCGCTTAGCCGGCCAGAGGGGAGGGATGCGCAAGCCGGGGATCGGCTGGGTCAACCTCTGCATGCTACGGATCCTGCTACCACAACCCTCAGTCCGGTCCAATCTTAGACTGGGAATGAACTCCGTATGCTTAACCCAACCGACGAAACGCGCATGCGGGCGTGCGGGCATTACATCGGCCAAAGAGACAGGATGCGCAAGCCGTGGATCGATAGCGTGGTAGGTGGGTTTAGGCACATCTTCATATTTCTGCATGCCAATGAAATTTTTATGGCTTGTAAATTCATACAATGGTCCCTCAAGGGTTCACATGAAGTTTAATGGCAAGACGACTCATTTTCTATTTTTCACTATTTTTGAAACTTTTTACGGTTTGGGATTTTTTAAAACTTTTTCAGAAATATTTTTGGCCCCAAACTTGGTGGATATGATCCTTGTATTTTTGTTGGCATGCACAAAAAAATTCAGCTAAAAACTCAAAGTGTACAAGATTTTGTGACCATTTGAAAAAAGTGTCTCCATTTCAGACACTTTAATGGCTACTGGCAGCAAACCTGTAAAATCTCAAATGCTCTTTCAGGGGGTGTGAGTTCTTGAGGTTTGATGAAGGATAGGGGGACAATATAAGGGCCATGTGCCAGCACCCATCGCACATCATGTGCGCACACCCCCCGACCCCCCCGATCGTTGAAACCGCAATACCGTCGGTCTGGTTCTCCGACGATGCTCCGGCGATCGTGCCCCGATGAAGAAAAATGTGGCACAAGCACATGCCCGAGCCCAGCATGTGCTATCGCAACCCTCGGTCTGATTTGATCTTAACTGGGAGTGAACTCCGTATGCTTAGACTGGGAATAAACTCCGTCTGCCTAAGTGAACCCACAAAACGAGCGTGCGGGTGCTCAGCCGGCCAGAAGGGCGGGATGCGCAAGCCGAGGATCAGCCGGGTCCCCTTTTGCATGCTGCTGATCCTGCTACCTTAGCCCTTGATTCGGTTCGATCTTAGACTGGGAATGAACTCCGTATGCCTACGCCAACCGACGAAACGAGTGGGCGGGCGGATGGGTGGGCACTACGCCGGCCAGAGAGACGAGATGCGCAAGCTGTGGATCGATAGGGTGGTAGGTGCGTTTAGGCACATCTTCATATTTTTTTGTGCCAATGCCATTTTTATGGCTTGTAAATTCAAACAGTGGTCCCTTAAGGCTTCACGTGAAGTTTCATGGCAAGACGACTCGTTTTCTATTTTTCACGATTCTTGAAACTTTTTGCGGTTTGGGATTTTTTAAAATTTTTTTGGAATTAGTTTTGGCCACAAACTTAGTAGACGTGATCCTTGTATTTTTGTTGGCTTGCTCAAAAAAATTTAGCTAAAAACTCTAATTGTACAAGATTTTGTGACCATTTGAAAAAAGTGTCCCCATTTTAGACACTTTAATGGCTACTAGCAGCAAACCTGTAAAATCTGAAATGCTCTTTAAGGGGGTGTGAGTTCTGGAGGTTTGATGAGGGATAGGGGGCCAATATAAGGGCCAAATAGCAGCACCCATCTCACATCATGTGCGCACACCCCTCCTGGCCCCCCCGATCGTCAGAAACCTAATGCCGCGGGTCAGTTTCTCCGGCGATGCTCGGGCGATGGTGCCCTGGCGAAGAAAAATGCGGCACCAGCACATGCCTGAGCGTAGCATGTGCTGCTGTAACCCTCGGTTCGGTCTGATCTTAGGCTGGGAATGAACTCCGTAAGCTTAGACTGGGAATGAACTCCGTATGCCTAAGTCAACCGACGAAACGAGGGTGCGGGCGCTCAATCGGTCAGAGGGGCAGGATGCGCAAGCCGGGGATCGACCGGGTCAACCTCTTCCTGCTACCGATCCTGCTATCGCAACCCTCAGTCCAGTCCGATCTTAGACTGGGAATGAACTCCGTATGCCTAACCCAACCGACGAAACGAGCGAGCGGGCGTGCGGGCACTACGTCGGCCAAAGAGACGGGATGCACAAGCTGTGGATCGATAGGGTGGTAGGCGGGTTTAGGCACATCTTTAATTTGGCATGCTAACAAAATTTTTGTGGCTTGTAAATTCATACAATGGTCCCTCAAGGGTTCACATGAAGTTTCATGCCAAGACGACTCGTTTTCTATTTTTCGCTATTTTTGAAACTTTTTACGGTTTTGGATTTTTTAAAACTTTTTCGAAAAGAGTTTTGGCCCCAAACATGGTAGACATGATCCTTGTATTTTTGTTGGCATGGACAAAAAAATTCAGCTAAAAACTCAAAGTGTACAAGATTTTGTGACCATTTGAAAAAAGTGTCCCCATTTTAGACACTTTAATTGCTACTGGCAGCAAACCTGAAAAATCTCAAATGGTCTTTAAGGGGGTGTGAGTTCTGGAGGTTTGATGAGAGATAGGGGGCCATATAAGGGCCAAGTACCAGCACCCATCACACATCATGTGCGCACACCCCCCCGGCCTCGTCGATCGCCGAAACCCCAATGCCACCAGTCAGGTTCTTCGGTGATGCTCCGGCGATGGTGCTCCGACGAAGAAAAATGTTGCACCAGCACATGCCCGAGCCCAGCATGTGCTGTCGCAACCCTCAGTCCGGTCTGATCTTAGACTAAGAATGAACTCCGTATGCCTAAGTCAACCCACGAAATGAGCGTACGGACGCTCAGTCGGCCAGAGGGGCAGGATGTGCAAGCCAAGGATCGACCGGGTCCCATTCTGCGTGCTGCCAATCATGCTGCCACAACCCTCAGTCTGGTCCAATCTTAGACTGGGAATGAACTCCGTATGCCTAAGCCAACCGACGAAACGAGTGAATGGGCGGGCAGGCGGGTACTACGCCGACGAAAGATATGGGATGCGCAAGCCGTGGATCGATAGGGTGGTAGGTGGGTTTAGGCACATCTTCATATTTCTACATGCCAATGCCATTTTTATGCCTTGTAAAGTCATAAAATGGTCCCTTAAGCCTTCACGTGAAGTTTCATGGCAAGATGACTCGTTTTCTATTTTTCATGATTTTCAAAACTTTTTGCAGTTTGAGATTTTTTAAAATTTTTTTGGAAGGAGTTTTGGCCCCAAACTTAGTAGACGTGATCCCTGTTTTTTTGTTGGCATGCACAAAAAAATTAAGCTAAAAACTCGAAGTGTACAAGATTTTGTGACCATTTGAAAAAAGTGTCCCCATTTTAGACAGTTTAATGGCTACTGGCAGCAAACCTGTAAAATCTCAATTGCTCTTGAAGGGGGTGTGAGTTCTCAAGGTTTGATGAGGGATAGGGGGCCAATATAAGGGCCAAGTACCAGCACCCATCACACATCATGTGTGCACACCCCCCCCGGCTACCCCGATCGCCGAAAACCCCAATGCTGCCGGTCAGGTTCTCCGGCGATGCTCTAGCGATGGTGCCCCGACGAAGAAAAATGCGGCACCAGCACATGCCTGAGCCTAGCATGTGCTGCCGCAACCTTTGGTCTGATCCGATCTTAGACTGGGAATGAACTCCGTATGCTTAGACTGAGAATGAACTCCGTTTGCCTAACTGAACCCACGAAATGAGCGTGCGGGAGCTCAACGGGCTAGAGGGGCAGGATGCGCAAGCTGGGGATCGGTCGGGTCCCCCTCTACGACTACCGATCCTGCTACATCAACCCTTGGTCTGATCTGATCTTATACTAGGAATAAACTCCGTATGACTCAACCAACCGACGAAATGAACGGGTGGACGGGTGGGCGGGCACTACGTCGGCCAAAAAGACGGGATGCGCAAGCCATGGATCGATAGGGTGGTAGGTGCGTTTAGGCACATCTTCATATTTCTACGTGCCAATGCCATTTTTATGGCTTGTAAATTCATACAATGGTCCCTTAAGCCTTCACGTGAAGTTTCATGGCAAGACGACTCGTTTTCTATTTTTAACGATTTTTAAAACTTTTTGAGGTTCGAGACTTTTTAAAATTTTTTCGGAAAGAGTTTTGGCCCCAAACTTGGTAGACATGATCCTTGTATTTTTTTGGCATGCACAAAAAAAATCAGTTAAAAACTCGAAGTGTACAAGATTTTGTGAACATTTGAAAAAAGTGTCCCCATTTCAGAAACTTTAATGGCTATTGGCAGCAAACCTGTAAAATCTCAAATGCTCTTTAAGGGGGTGTGAGTTCTCAAGGTTTGATGAGGGATAGGGGGCTAATATAAAGGCCAAGTACGAGCACCCATGGCACATCATGTGCCACACCCCCCGCCCCCCCGATCGCCGTTACCCCAATGCCGTCGGTTAGGTTCTCCGACAATGCTCTGGCGAAGAAAAATGTGGCACCAGCACATGCCCGAGCCCAGCATGTGCTGCCCCAACCCTCGGTCCGATCCGATTTTAGACTGGGAATGAACTCCGTATGCTTAGACTGGGAATGAACTCGGTATGCTTAAGTCAACCCATGAAATGAGCGTGCGGGCGCTCAGCCGGCCATAGGGGCAGGATGTGCAAGACGGGAATCGATCGGGGCCCCCTCTACGTGCTATCGATCTTGCTACTGCAACTCTCAGTCTGGTCTAATCTTGGACTGGGAATGAACTCTATATGCCTAAGCCAATCGACGAAATGAGCGGGCGGGCGGGCGGGCACTACGTCGGCCAGAGAGACGGGATGCGCAAGCCATGGATCGATAGGGTGGTAGGTGGGTTTAGGCACATCTTGATATTTCTGCGTGCCAATGCCATTTTTATCACTTGTAAATTCATACAATGGTCCCTTAAGCCTTCACGTGAAGTTTCACGGCAAGACGAGTCCTTTTGTATTTTTCAAGATTTTTGAAACTTTTTGCGGTTTGGGATTTTTAAAAATTTTTTCGGCAGGATTTTTGGCCCGAAACTTGGTAGACATGATCCTTGTATTTTTTTTGGTATGCACAAAACAATTCAGCTAAAAATTCGAAGTGTACAAGATTTTGTGACCATTTGAAAAAAGTGTCCCCATTTTAGACACTTTAATGGCTACTGGCAGCAAACCTGTAAAATCTCAAATGCTCTTTAAGGGGGTGTGAGTTCTCGAGGATTGATGAGGGATAGGGGGCCAATTTAAGGGCCAAGTACCGGCACCCATCGCACATCATGTGCGCACACCACCCCCCGATCACCGGAACCCCAATGCCGTCGGTCAGGTTCTCCGACGATGCTCCTGTGATGGTGCCCCGGTGAAGAAAAATGCGGCACCGGCACATGCTTGAGCCCAACATGTGCTGCCGTAACCCTTGGACTGGTCCAATCTTAGACTGGGAATGATCTCCGTATGCTTAGATTAGGAATGAACTCCGTATGCCTAAGTCAAACCACGAAACGAGCGTGCGGGCGCTCAGTCGGCCAGAGGGGCGGGATGCGCAAGCCGGGGGTCGGTCGGTTCCCCTTCTACATCTTGCCGATCCTGCTGCTGCAACCCTTGATCCAGTCCAATCTTAGACTGGGAATGAACTCCGTATGCCTAAGCCAACCGACGAAACGAGCGGGCGGGCGGGCGGGCTCTATGCCGGCCAGAGAGACGGGGTGCCCAAGCCGTGGATCGATAGGGTGGTAGGTGGGTTTAGGCACATCATCATATTTCTACTTGCCAATGTCATTTTTATGGCTTGTAAATTCATACAATGTCCCTTAAGCCTTCACGTGAAGTTTCATGGCAAGACGATTCGTTTTCTATTTTTCACGATTTTTTTAACTTTTTATGGTTCGGGATTTTTTAAAATTTTTTTAGAAGGATTTTTGGTCCCAAACTTGGTAGACATGATCCTTGTATTTTTTTTGGCATGCATAAAAAAAATCAACGAAAAACTCGAAGTGTACAAGATTTTGTGACCATTTGAAAAAAGTGTCCCCATTTCAGACACTTTAATGGCTACTAGCAGCAAACCTGTAAAATCTCAAATGCTCTTTAAGGGGGTGTGAGTTCTCGACGTTTGATGAGTGATAGGGAGCCAATTTAAGGGCCAAGTACCAGCACCCACCGCACATCATGTGCGCACTCCCCCCCGATCGTCGGAACCCCAATGTCGTCGGTCAGGTTCTCCGACGATGGTGCCCCGACGAAGAAAAATGCGGCACCGACACATGCTTGAGCCTAGCATGTGCTGCTGCAACCCTCGGTCTGATCCAATCTTAGACTGGGAATGAACTCCGTATGCTTAGACTAGGAATCAACTCGGTATGCGTAAGTCAAGCCACGAAACGAGCGTGCGGGCGCTCAGCCGGCCAGAGGGACGAGATGCGTAAGACAGGGATCGGTCGGGGCCCCCTTTGCGAGTTGTCGATCTTGCTGCTGCAACCCTCTATCTGGACTGATCTTAGATTGGGAATGAACTCCGTATGCCTAAGCTAACCGACGAAAAGAGCGGGCGGGCGGGCACTACGTCGGCCAGAGAGACGGGATGCGCAAGCCGTGGATCGATAGGGTGGTAGGTGGGTTTAGGTACATCTTCATATTTCTGCGTGCCAATGCCATTTTTATGGCTCGTAAATTCATACAATGGTCCTTTAAGCCTTCACATGAAGTTTCATGGCAAGACAACTCGTTTTCTATTTTTCATGATTTTTGAAACTTTTTACGGTTTGAGATTTTTTAAATTTTTTCGGAAGGAGTTTTGGCCCCAAACTTGGTAGACATAATCCTTGTATTTTTTTTGGCATGCACAAAAAAATTCAGCTAAAAACTCGAAGTGTACAAGATTTTGTGACCATTTGATAAAAGTGTCCCCATTTCAGACACTTTAATGGGTACTGGTAGCAAACCTGTAAAATATCAAATGCTCTTTAAGGGTGTGTGAGTTCTCGAGGTTTGATGAGGGATAGGGGGCCAATATAAGGGCCAACTACCAGCACCAACCGCAAATCATGTGCGCACACCCCCCGGTCCCCCCGATCGCCGAAACACAATGCTGTCGGTCAGGTTCTCCAGTGATGCTCCGACGATAGTGCCCTGGACACGAAAAATGGGGCACCAGCACATGTCCGAGCCCAGCATGTGCTACTGTAACCCTCGGTCTGGTCTGATCTTAGACTGGGAATCAACTCCGTCTGCCTAAGCCAACCGACGAAACGAGTGGGCGGGCGGGCGGGCACTACGTCGGCCAGAGAGACAGGATGCGCAAGCCATGGATCGATAGGGTGGTAGCTGGGTTTAGGCACATCTTCATATTTTTGTGTGCCAATGCCATTTTTATGGCTTGTAAATTAATACAATGGTCCATTAAGCGTTCACGTGAAGTTTCATGGCAAAACGACTCATTTTTTATTTTTCAGGATTTTCAAAACTTTTTGTGGTTCAGGATTTTTTAAAATTTTTTTGGAAGGAGTTTTGGCCCCAAACTTGGTAGATGTGATCCTTGTATTTTTGTTGGCATGCACAAAAAAAATCAGCTAAAAACTCAAAGTGTACAAGATTTTGTGACCATTTGAAAAAAGCGTCCCCATTTCAAACACTTTAATGGGTACTGGGAGCAAACTTGTAAAATCTCAAATGCTCTTCAAGGGGGTGTGAGTTCTTGAGGTTTGATGAGGGATAGGGGGCCAATATTAAGGCCAAGTACCAGCACCCATCACACATCATGTGCGCACACCCCCCCCGGCCCCCCCGATCGCCGGAAGCCCAATTTCGCCGGTTAGGTTCTCCGACGATGCTCCGACGATGGTGCCCCGGCAAAGAAAAATGCGGCACAAGCACATGCCCGAGCCCAGCATGTGCTTTCACAACCCTCGATCCGGTCTGATCTTATACTGGGAATGAACTCCGTATGCTTCGACTAGGAATGAACTCTGTATGCCTAAGTCAACCCACGAAACGAGCGTGCGAGCGCTCAGCCGGCCAGAGGGGTGGGATGCGCAAGCTGGGGATTGGTCGGGTCTCCCTCTGCGTGCTGTCGATCCTGCTATCACAACGCTTAGTCTGGTCCAATCTTAGACTGGGAATGAACTCCGTATGCCTAAGCCAACTGACGAAACGAGCTGGCGGGCAAGCGGGTGGGCACTACACCGGCCAGAGAAAAGGGATGTGCAAGCCGTGGATCGATAGGGTGGTAGGTAGGTTTAGGCACATCATCATATTTCTGGATGCCAATTCCATTTTTATGGCTTGTAAATTCATACAATGGTCCCTTAAGCCTTCACGTGAAGTTTCATGGCAAGACGACTAGTTTTCTATTTTTCATGATTTTTGAAACTTTTTGCGGTTCAGGATTTTTTAAAATTTTTTCGGAAGGATTTTTGGCCCCAAACTTGGTAGATGTGATCCTTGTATTTTTATTGGCATACAAAAAAAAAATCAGCTAAAAACTCGAAGTGTACAAGATTTTGTGACCATTTTAAAAAAGCGTCCCCATTTTACACACTTTAATAGCTACTAGCAGCAAACTTGTAAAATCTCAAATGCTCTATAAGGGGGTGTGAGTTCTCGAGGTTTTATGAGGGTAGGGGCCCAATATAAGGGCCAAGTACAAGCACCCATCGCACATCATGTGTGCACACCCCCCTCGGCCCCCCCGATCATCGGAACCCCAATGCCGCCGGTCAGGTTCTCTGGCGATGCTCCGATGATGGTGCCCGATGAAGAAAAATGCGGCACCAACACATGCCCGAGCCTAGCATGTGCTGCAGTAACCCTCGATTCGATCTGATCTTAGACTGGGAATGAACTTCGTATGCATAGACTGCGACTGAACTCTGTATGCATAAGTCAACCCACGAAATGAGCATGCGGGCGCCCAGTCGGCCAGACGGGCGAGATACGCAAGTCGGGGATCGGTCAGATCCCCCTCTACGTGCTACCGATCCTCCTCCCACAACCCTCAGTCTGGTCCAATCTTAGACTGGGAATGAACTCCATATGCCTAAGCCAATCGACGAAACAAGCTGGTGGGCGGGCAGGTGGGCACTACGTCAACCAGAGAGATGGAATGCGCAAGCCGTGGATCGATAGGGTGGTAAGTGGGTTTAGGCACATCTTCATATTTTTATGGCTTGTAAGTTCATAGAATGGTCCCTTAAGCCTTCACGTGAAGTTTCATGGCAAGACGACTCGTTTTCTATTTTTTAAGATTTTCAAAACTTTTTGGGGTTCGAGATTTTTTAAAATTTTTTCGGAAGGAGTTTTGGCCCCAAACTTGGTAGACGTGTTCCTTGTATATTTGTTGGCAAGCACAAAAACATTCAGCTAAAAACTCGAAGTGTACAGGATTTTGTGACTATTTGAAAAAAGTGTCCCCATTTTAGACACTTTAATGGCTACTGGCAGCAAACCTGTAAAATCTCACATGCACTTTAAGGGGGTGTGAGTTCTCGAGGTTTGATGAGGGATAGGGGGCCAATATAAGGGCCAAGTACCAGCACCCATTGCACATCATGTGCGCTCACCCCTCGGCCCCCCCGATCGCCGGAACCCCAATACCGTCGGTCAGGTTCTCCGACGATGCTCAAGCGATGGTACCCCGACGAACAAAATTACGGCACCAGCACATGCCCGAGCCCGGCATGTGCTGCTGCAACTCTCGGTCCGATCCGATCTTAGACTGGGAATGAACTCCGTATGCTTAGACTGGGAATGAACTCCGTATGCCTAAGTTAACCCACGAAACAAGCGTGCGGGCTCTCAGCCGGCCAGAGGGGCGGGATGTGCTAGTCGGGGATCGGCCGGGTCCCCCTCTGCGTGCTGTCGATATTGTTGCCACAACCATTGATCCGGTCCAATCTTAGACTGGAATGAACTCCGTATTTCTAAGCCAACCGACAAAATGAGCGGGCAGGCGGAAGGGCACTACGCCGGCCAGAGAGACGGGATGCGCAAGCCGTGGATTGATAGGGTGGTAGGTGGGTTTAGGCACATCTTCATATTTCTGCATGCCAATGCCATTTTTATGGCTTGTAAATTCATACAATGGTCCCATAAGCCTTCACGTGAAGTTTCATGGCAAGGTGACTCGTTTTCTATTTTTAACGATTTTCAAAACTTTTTACGGTTCAGGATTTTTTAAAATTTTTTCAGAAGGAGTTTTGGCCCCAAACTTGGTAGACGTGATGTTTGTATTTTTATGGGCATGCACAAAACAATTCAGCTAAAAACTCGAAGTGTACAAGATTTTTGTGACCATTTAAAAAAAGTGTCCCTATTTCAGACACTTTAAAGGCTACTGACAGCAAACCTGTAAAATCTCAAATGCTCTTTAAGGGGGTGTGAGTTCTCGAGGTTTGATGAGGGATAGGGGGCCAATATAAGGGCCAAGTACCAGCACCAATCGCACATCATATGTGCACACCCCCCCAGTCGCCCCGGTCACCGGAACCCCAATGCTGTCGGCCAGGTTCTTCGACGATGCTCCGACGATGGTGCCCCGATGCTTCGACGATGCTCCGACGATGGTGCTCCGACGATGCTCGAGCCCAGCATGTGCTGTCACAACCCTCGGTCTGATCCGATCTTAGACTGGGAATGAACTCCGTATGCCTAAGTCAACCCACGAAAAGAGCGTGCGGGTGCTCAGCCGGGCAGAGGGGCGGGATGCGCAAGCCGGGGATCGGTCGAGTCCCCCTCTACGTGCTACCGATCCTACGACCGTAACCCTCGGTCTAGTCCAATCTTAGACTGGGAATGAAGTCCGTATGCCTAAGCCAACTAACGAAACGAGTGGGTGGGTGGGTGGGCGGGCACGACTTCGGCCAAAGAGACGGGATGTGCAAGCCGTCGATTGATAGGTTGGTAGGTGGGTTTAGGCACGCCTTCATATTTCTACGTGCCAATGCCATTTTTATGGCTTGTAAATTCATACAATGGTCTCTTAAGCCTTCACATGAAGTTTCATGGCAAGGCGACTCGTTTTCTTTTTTTCACGATTTTCGAACCTTTCTGCGGTTCGAGATTTTTTAAAATTTTTTCGATAGCAGTTTTGCCCCAAACTTCTTAGACGTGATACTTGTATTTTTTTTGGCATGCACAAAAAAATGCAGCTAAAAACTCGAAATGTACAAGATTTTGTGACCATCTAAAAAAAGTGTCCCCATTTTAGACACTTTAATTGCTACTGGCAGCAAACCTGTAAAATCTCAAATGCTCTTTAAAGGGGTGTGAGTTCTCGAGGTTTGATGAGGGATAGGGGGCCAATATAAGGGCCAAGTACTAGCACCAATCGCACATCATGTGCGCACACCCCCCCACCCACCCGGTCATCGGAACCCCAATGTCGTCAGTCAGGTTCTCCGGTGATGCTCCGGCGATGGTGCGTCGACGAAGAAAATTGTGGCACCAGCACATGCTGGAGCCCAGCATGTGCTGCCGCAACCCTCGATCCGGTCCGATCTTAGACTGGGAATGAACTCTGTATGCTTAGACTGGGAATCAACTCCGTATGGCTAAGTCAACCCACGAAACAAGCGTACGGGTGCTCAACCGACCAGAGGGGCAGGATGCGTAATTCGGGGATCGATCAGGTCCCTCTCTGCGTGCTACCGATCCTACTATCGCAACCCTCACTCCGATCTGATCTTAGACAGGGAATGAACTCCGTATGCCTAAGCCAACCGATGAAATGAGCGATCGGGCGGGCGGGCGGGCACTATGCCATCCAGAGAGATGGGATGCGCAAGCCGTGGATCGATAGGGTGGTAGGTGGGTTTAGGCACATCTTCATATTTCTGCATGCCAATGCCATTTTTATGGCTTGTAAATTCATCCAATGGTCCCTTAAGCCTTCCCGTGAAGTTTCATGGCAGGACGACTCGTTTTTTATTTTTCATGATTTTTGAAACTTTTTACAGTTCGAGATTTTTTAAAATTTTTTCGGAAGGAGTTTTGGCCCCAAACTTGGTAGACGTGATCCTTGTATTTTTTTTGGCATGCACAAAAAAATTCAGCTAAAAACTCGAGTGTACAAGATTTTGTGACCATTTGAAAAAAGTGTCCCCATTTCAGACACTTTAATGGCTACTGGCAGAAAACCTGTAAAATCTCAAATGGTCTTTAAGGGGGTCTGAGTTCTCAAGGTTTGATGAGGGATAGGGGGCCAATATAAGGGCCAAGTACCAGCACCCATCGCACATCATGTGCAAACACCCCCCCGCGGCCACCCCGATCGCCGGAACCCCAATACCGTCGGTCAGGTTCTCCGACGATGCTCCGATGATGGTGCCCCGGCAAAGAAAAATGCGGCACCAACACATGCCTGAGCCCAGCATGTGCTACCGCAACCTTTGGCCCGGTCTGATCTTAGACTAGGAATGAACTCTGTATGCTCAGACCGGGAA
The DNA here is from genome assembly GCF_047325235.1 of Durio zibethinus. Taxonomy (NCBI): domain Eukaryota; kingdom Viridiplantae; phylum Streptophyta; class Magnoliopsida; order Malvales; family Malvaceae; genus Durio; species Durio zibethinus. The sequence continues at coordinate 14,772,684 of NC_143177.1, forward strand.
TGAACTTCGTATGCCTAAGTCAACCCACGAAACGAGCGTGCGTGCACTTAGCCGGCCAGAGGGGTGGGATGCGCAAGCCAGGGATCGACCGGGTCCCCCTTTACGTGCTGCCGATCATGCGACTGCAATCCTCGGTCTGCTCCAATCTTAGACTGGGAATGAACTCCATATGCCTAAGCCAACCGACGAAATGAGCAGGCGGGCGGGCGGGCGGGCGGGTGGGCACTGCGTCGGCCAGAGAGACGGGATGCTAAAGCCATGGATTGATAGGGTGGTAGGTGGGTTTAGGCACCTCTTCACATTTCTGCATGCCAATGCCATTTTTATGGCTTGTAAATTCATACAATGGTCCCTTAAGCCTTCACGTGAAGTTTCGTGGCAAGACGACTCGTTTTCTATTTTTCAGGATTTTCAAAACTTTTTGCGATTCGGGATTTTTAAAAATTTTTTTGGAAGGTGTTTTAGCCCCAAACATGGTAGATGTGATCCTTGTATTTTTGTTGGCATGCACAAAAAAATTCAGCTAAAAACTCCAAGTGCACAAGATTTTGTGACCGTTTGAAAAAAATGTCCCCATTTTAGACACTTTAATGGCTATTGGCAGCAAACCTGTAAAATCTCAAATGCTCTTTAAGGGGGTGTGAGTTCTTAAGGTTTGATGAGGGATAGGGGGCCAATATAAGGGCCAAGTACCAGCACCCATAGTACATCATGTGCGCACACCCCCCCGATCGTCGAAACCCTAATGCCGCCGGTCAGGTTCTCCGGTGATGCTTCGACGATGGCGCCCTGACGAAGAAAAATGTGGCACCAGCAAATGCCCGAGCCCAGCATGTGCTACCGTAACCCTCGATCCGGTCCGATCTTAGACTGGGAATGAACTCCATATGTTTAGACTGGGAATGAACTTCGTATGCCTAAGTCAACCCACGAAACGAGCGTGCGGGCGCTTAGCCGGTCGGAAGGACTGGATGCGCAAGCCGGGGATCGGTGGGGTCACCCTCTACGAGCTGTCTATCCTGCTGCCGCAACCCTTGGTCCGGTCTAATCTTAGACTAGGAATGAACTCCGTATGCCTATGCCAACCGACGAAACGAGCGGGTGGGTGGGCACTACGCCGGCTAGAGAGACGGGATGCACAAGCCATGGATCGATAGGGTGGTAGGTGGGTTTAGGCCATCTTCATATTTCTATGTGCCAATGCCTTTTTCATGGCTTGTAAATTCATACAACGGTCCCTTAAGCCTTCACGTGAAGTTTCATGGCAAGACGACTCGTTTTCTATTTTTCATGATTTTCAAAACTTTTTGGGGTTCAGGATTTTTAAAAATTTTTTCGGAAGGAGTTTTGGCCCCAAACTTGGTAGACGTGATCCTTGTATTTTTATTGGTATGCATAAAACAATTCAGCTGAAAACTCGAAGTGTACAAGATTTTGTGACATTTTGGAAAAACTGTCCCCATTTCAAACACTTTAATGGCTACTGGCAGCAAACCTGTAAAATCTCAAATGCTCTTTAAGGGGGTGTGAGTTCTCGACATTTGATGAGGGATAGGGGGACAATATAAGGGCCAAGTACCAGGACCCATCACACATCGTGTGCGTACACCCCCCGACCCCCCCGATCGTCGGAACCCTAATGCCGTCGGTCAGGTTCTCCGGCGATGCTCGGACGATGCTCCGATGATGGCACCCCAGCAAAGAAAAATGCGGCACCAGCACATGCCTGAGCCCAACATGTGCTACCGTAACCCTCGGTCTGGTCTGATTTTAGACTGGGAATGAACTCTGTATGCTTAGACTGGGAATGAACTCTATATGCCTAAGTCAACCCATGAAACGAGCGTGCGGGCGCTCTGTCGACCAGAGTGGTGGGATGTGCAAGCCGAGGATCGGCCGGGTCCCCCTCCGTGTGAGTTCTCAAAATTTACAAGATTTTGGGACCATTTGAAAAAAGTGTCCCCATTTCAAACACTTTATTGGCTACTGGCAACAAACTTGTAAAATCTCAAATGCTCTTTAAGGGGGTGTGAGTTCTCAAGGTTTGATGAGGGATAGGGGGCCAATATAAGGGCCAAGTACCAGCACCTATCGCACATCATCTGCGCACACCCCCTGGTCCCCCCGATCACCAGAACCACAATGCCGTCGGTCAGGTTCTCCGGCAATGCTCCGGCGATGGTGCCCCGGTGAAGAAAAATGTGGCACCAGCACATGCCCAAGCCCAGCATTTGCTACCGTAACCCTCGGTCTGGTCCGATCATAGACTGGGAATGAACTCCGTATGCTTAGACTAGGAATAAACTCCGTATGCTTAAGTCAACCAACGAAACGAGCGTGCGGGTGCTCAGCCGACCAGAGGGGCGGGATGCGCAAGCCGTGGATCGGTCGGGTGCCCCTCTACGTGCTGCCAATCTTGCTATCACAACCCTCAGTCTGGTCTGATCTTAGACTGGGAATGAAGTCCGTATGCCTAAGCCAACCGTCGAAACGAGCGGGCGGGCGAGCACTACGCCGGCCAGAGGGGCGGGATGTGCAAGTCGGGGATCGGTCGGGTCCCCCTCTATGTGCTGCCGATCCTGCTGCCGCAACCTTCGGTCCTGTCTGAGCTTAGACTGAGAATGCACTCTGTATGCCTAAGCCAATCGACCAAACGAGCGGGCGGGCGGGCGGACAGGAGGGCGGGCACTACACCGGCCAGAGAGACGGCATGCGCAACCGTGGATCGATGGGTGGTAGGTGGGTTTAGGCACATCTTCATATTTTGGCATGCCAATGCCATTTTTATGGCTTGTAAATTCATACAATGGTCCCTTAAGCCTTCACGTGAAGTTTCATGGCAAGACAACTCGTTTTCTATTTTTCATGATTTTTAAAACTTTTTACGGTTCAGAATTTTTTAAAATTTTTTCGGAAGGAGTTTTGGCCCAAAACTTGGTAGACATGATCCTTATATTTTTGTTGGTGTGCACAAAAAAATTCAGCTAAAAACTCGAAGTGTACAAGATTTTGTGACCATTTGAGAAAAGTGTCCCCATTTTAAACACTTTAATGGCTACTGGCAACAAACCTGTAAAATCTCAAATGCTCTTTAAGGGGGTGTGAGTTCTTGAGGTTTGATGAGGGATAGGGGGCCAATATAAGGGCCAAGTACCAGCACCCATCGCACAACATGGGCGGACACCCCCCGGCCCCCTCGATCGTCAAAACCCCAATGCCGCCGGTCAGGTTCTCCGATGATGCTCCGACGATGGTGCCCCGACGAAGAAAAATGCAGCACCAGCCCATGCTCGAGCCCAACATGTGCTGTAGAAACCCTCGGTCTGATCTAATCTTAGATTGGGAATGAACTCCGTATGCTTAGACTGGGAATGAACTCCGTATGCCTAAGTCAACTCACGAAACGAGCGTAAGGGTGCTCAGTCGGCCAGAGGGGCGGGATGCGCAAGCCGAGGATCAATCGGGTCCCCCTCTGTGTGCTCCTGATCCTGCTGCCGCAACCCTCGATCCGATCTGATCTTAGACTGGGAATAAACTTTGTATGCCTAAGCCAACCGACGAAAAGAGCAAGCGGGCAGGCAGGCGGGCGGGGACTACACCGGCCAGAGAGACGGGATGTGCAAGCCGTGGATCGATAGGGTGGTAGATGGGTTTAGGTACATCTTCATATTTCTACATGCCAATCCCATTTTTATAGCTTGTAAATTCATACAATGGTCCCTTAAGCCTTCACGTGAAGTTTCATGGCATGAAGACTCGTTTTCTATTTTTCATGATTTTCAAAACTTTTCACAGTTCGGGATTTTTTAAAATTTTTTCAGAAGGAGTTTTGGCTCCAAACTTGGTAGATGTGATCCTTGTATTTTTGTTGGCATGCACAAAAAAATTCAGCAAAAAAATCGAAGTGTACAAGATTTTGTGGCCATTTGAAAAAAGCTTCCCCATTTCAGACACTTTAATGGCTACTGGCAGCAAACCTGTAAAATCTCAAATGCTCTTTACAGGGGTGTGAGTTCTCGAGGTTTGATGAGGGATAGGGGGCCAATATAAGGGCCAAGTACCAGCACCCATCGCACATCTTGTGCGCACACCCCCCGACCCCCCCGATCGCTGGAACCCCAATGCTGCTAGTCAGGTTCTCCGACGATGGTGCCCCGGCAAAGAAAAATGCGTTTCCAGCACATGCCTGAGCCCAGCATGTGCTGCCGTAACCCTCGGTCCAGTCTGATCTTAGACTGGGAATGAACTCCGTATGCCTAAGTCAACCCACGAAATGAGCGTGCGGGCGCTTAGTCGGCCAGAAGGGCGGGATGTGCAAGCCGAGTCCCCCTCTACATGCTGCCGATCCTGCTGCCGCAACCCTTACTCTGGTCTGATCTTAGACTAGGAATGAACTCCATATGCCTAAGCCAACCGACGAAACGAGCGAGCGGGCAGGCGGGCGGGCGGGCGGGCACTAGGCCGGCCAGAGAGACGGGATGCGCAAGCCGTGGATCGATAGGGTGGTAGGTGGGTTTAGGCACATCTTCATATTTCTACATGCCAATGCCATTTTTATGGCTTGTAAATTCATACAATGGTCCCTTAAGACTTCACTTGAAGTTTCTTGGCAAGACGAGTTGTTTTCTATTTTTCACGATTTTAGAAACTTTTTACGGTTTGAGATTTGTTAAAATTTTTTCGGAAGGAGTTTTGGCCCAAACTGGGTAGACGTGATCCTTGTATTTTGTTTGGCATGCACAAAAAAATTCAGCTAAAAACTCGAAGTATACAAGATTTTGTGGCCATTTGAAAAAAGTGTCCCCATTCCAAACACTTTAATGGCTACTAGCAGCAAACCTGTAAAATCTCAAGGGGGTGTGAGTTCTCGAGGTTTGATGAGGGATAGGGGGCCAATATAAGGGCCAAGCACCAGCACCCATCGCACATGATGTGCGCACACCCCCTCGGCCCCCCCGATCGTCGGAACCCCAATGCCACCGGTCAGGTTCTCCGGCGATGCTTCGACGATGGTGCCCCGATGAGGAAAAATGTGGCACCAGCACGTGCCCGAGCCCAGCATGTGCTGTTGCAACCCTCGGTCTGGTCCAATCTTAGACTAGGAATGAACTCCATATGCTTATACTGGGAATGAACTCCATATGCTTAGACTGGGAATGAACTCCGTATGCCTAAGCCAACCGACGAAACGAGCGGGCAGGCGGGCGGACGGGCACTACGCCGGCCAAAGAGGCGGGATGCGCAAGCCGTGGATCGATAGGATGGTTGGTGGGTTTTGGCACATCTTCATATTTCTACGTGCCAATGCCATTTTTATGGCATGTAAATTCATACAATGGTCCCGTAACCCTTCACGTGCAGTTTCATGGCAAGACGGCTCGTTTTCTATTTTTCATGATTTTTGAAACTTTTTGGGTTCGAGATTTTTTAAACTTTTTTTGGAAGGAGTTTTGGTGCCAAACTTGGTAGACGTGATCCTTGTATTTTTGTTGGCATGCACAAAAAAATTCAGCTACAACTTGAAGTGTACAAGATTTTGTGGCCATTTGAAAAAAGTGTCCCCATTCAAGACACTTTAATGGCTACAGGCAACAAACCTATAAAATCTCAAATGCTCTTTAAGGGAGCGTGTGTTCTCAAGGTTTGATGAGGGATAGGGGGCCAATATAAGGGCCAAGTACCAGCACCCATCGTACATCATGTACGCACAGCCCCCCCGGCCCTCCAGATCGTTGGAACCCTAATGCCGCCAGCCAGGTTCTCCGGTGATGCTCCGACGATGGTGCCCCAGCAAAGAAAAATATGACACTAGCACATGCCCGAGCCCAGCATGTGCTGCCGCAACCCTCGATCTGGTCCGATCTTAGACTGGGAATGAACTCCGTATGCTTAGACTGGGAATGAACTCCGTATGCCTAAGTCAACCAACGAAACGAGCGTGTGGGCGCTCAGCCGGCCAGAGGGGCGGGATCCGTAAGCCGTGCATCGATCGGGTCCCCCTCTATGTGCTATCGATCCTGCTGCTGTAACCCTCAGTTCGGTCTGATCTTAGACTGGGAATGAACTTTGTATGCCTAAGCCAACCGTCGAAACGAGCGGGCGGACGGGCGGGCGGGCGGGCGGGCACTACACCAGCCAGAGGGACGGGAAGCGTAAGCCGTGGATCGATAGGGTGGTAGGTGGGTTTAGGCACATCTTCGTATTTCTGTGTGCCAATGCCAGTTTTATGGCTTGGAAATTCATACAATGGTCCGTTAAGCCTTCACGTGAAGTTTCATGGCAAAACGACTCGTTTTTTATTTTTCATGATTTTCAAAACTTTTTACAGTTCTGGATTCTTTAAAATTTTTTAGGAAGGACTTTTCACCCCAAACGTGGTAGACATGATCCTTGTATTTTTGTTGGCATGCAAAAAATATTTCAGCTAAAAACTCGAAGTGTACAAGATTTTGTGACCATTTGAAAAAAGTGTCCCCATTTCAAACACTTTAATGGCTATGGCCAGCAAACCTGTAAAATCTCAAATGCTCTTTAAGGGGGTGTGAGTTCTCGAGGTTTGATGAGGGATAGGGGGCCAATATAAGGGCCAAGCACCAGCACCCATTGCACATCATTTGCGCACACCCCCTGGCCCCCTCGATTATCGGAACCCCAATACCGCCGGTCAGGTTCTCCGGCGATGCTCCGACGATGGTGCCCCGACGAAGAAAAATGCGGCACCAGCACATGCTCGAGCCCAATATGTGCTGCCGCAACCCTCGGTTTGATCCGATCTTAGATTGGGAATGAACTCCATATGCCTAAGTCAACCCATGTAACGAGCGTGCGGGCACTCAGCCGGCCAGAGGGGCGGGATGCTCAAGTCGGGGATCGACCGGGTGCCCCTCTACGTCTTGCCGATCCTGCTTTTGTGACCCTCAATCCAGTTCGATCTGAGACTAGGAATGAACTCCGTATGCCTAAGCCAACCGACGAAACGAGCGAGCGTGCGGGCGGACCGGCACTACGCCGGCTAGAGAAACGGGATGCGCAAGCTGTGGATCGATAGGGTGGTAGGTGGGTTTCGGCACATCTTTATATTGCTGTGTGCCAATGCCATTTCTATGGCTTGTAAATTCATACAGTGGTCCCCTAAGCCTTCACGTGAAGTTTCATGGCAAGACGACTCATTTTCTATTTTTCACGATTTTTGAAACTTTTTAGGGTTCAGGATTTTTTAAAATTTTTTTGGAAGGAGTTTTAGTCCCAAACTTGGTAGACGTGATGCTTGTATTTTTGTTGGCATGCACAAAAAAATTCAGCTAAAAACTCGAAGTGTACAAGATTTTGTGACCATTTGAAAAAAGTGTCCCCATTTCAGACACTTTAATGGATACTGGCAGCAAACCTGTAAAATCTCAAATGCTCTTCTAGGGGGTGTGAGTTCTCGAGGTTTGATGTGGGATAGGGGGCCAATATAAGGGCCAAGTACCAGCACCCATCGCACATCATGTGCGCACATCCCCCCGGCCCCCCCGATTGTCGGAACCCCAATGCCGCCGGTCAGGTTCTCCGGTGATGCTCCGGCGATGGTGCCTTGACGAAGAAAAATACGGCACCAGCACATTGCAGAGCCTAGCATGTGCTGTCGCAACCCTCGGTCTGGTCCGATCTTAGACTGGGAATGAACTCCGTATGCTTAGACTGGGAGTGAACTCCGTATGCCTAAGTCAACACACGAAATGAGCGTGCGGGCGCTCAGCCGCCCAGAGGGGCGGGATGCGCAAGCCAGGGATCGGTCGGGTCCCCCTCTGTCTGCAGTCAAACTTGCTACCGCAACCCTTGGTCTTGTCTTATCTTAGACTGGGAATAAACTCCGTATGCCTAAGCCAACCGACGGAACGAGTGGGCGGGCAGGCGGGCGGGTACTACGCTGGCTAGAGAGACGGGATGCGCAAGCCGTGGATTGATAGGGTGGTTGGTGGGTTTAGGCACATCTTCATATTTCTACATGCCAATGCCATTTTTATGGCTTGTAAATTCATACAATGGTCCCTTAAGCCTTCACGTGAAGTTTCATGGCAAGACGACTCGTTTTTTATTTTTCATGATTTTTGGAACTTTTTACGGTTTGGGATTTGTTAAAATTTTTTCAGAAGGAGTTTTGGACCCCAACTTGGCAGACGTGATCCTTGTATTTTTTTTGGCATGCACAAAAAAATTCAGCTAAAAACTCGAAGTGTACAAATTTTGTGACCATTTGAAAAAAATGTCCCCATTTAAGACACTTTAATGGCGACTGGCAGCAAACCTGTAAAATCTCAAATGCTCTTTAAGGGGGTGTGAGTTCTTGAGGTTTGATGAAGGATAGGGGGCCAATATAAGGGACAAGTACCAGCACCAATCGGACATCATGTGCCCACACCCCCCTCGGCCCCCCTGATCGCCGGAACCCCAAGACCGCCGGTCAGGTTCTCCAGCGACGCTCCGGTGATGGTGCCCCGGTGAAGAAAAATGTGGCACCAGCACTTGCCCGACCCCAGCAAGTGCTGTCGCAACCCTCGGTCCGGTCCGATCTTAGACTGGGAATGAACTCCGTATGCTTAGACTGGGAATGAACTTCGTATGCCTAAGTCAACCCACGAAATGAGCGTACGGGCGTTCGACCGGCCATAGGGGCAGGATGCGTAAGATGGGAATCAATCGGGTGCCCCTCTGCGTGCTGCCGATCCTGCTACCTCAACTCGGTTTAGTTCGATCTTAGACTGGGAATGAACTCCGTATGCCTATGCCAACTTACGAAACGAGCGGGTGGGCGGGCTGGCACTACGCCGGCCAGAGAGACGGGATGCGTAAGCCGTGGATCGATAGGGTGGTAGGTGGGTTTAGGAACATCTTCATATTTCTATGTAACAATGCCATTTTTCTAGCTTGTTAATTCATACAATGGTCCCTTAAGCCTTCACGTGAAGTTTCATGGCAAGACGACTCGTTTTCTATTTTTCACGATTTTTGAAACTTTTTACGGTTCGGGATTTTTTAAAATTCTTTCGGATGGAGTTTTGGCCCTAAACTTGGCAAACTTGATCCTCTTATTTTTGTTGGCATGCACAAAAAAATTCAGCTAAAAACGCGAAGTGTATAACATTTTCTGACCATTTGAAAAAAGTGTCCCCATTTCAAACACTTTAATGGCTACTGGCAGCAAACCTGTAAAATCTCAAATGCTCTTTAAGGGGGTGTGAGTTCTTGAGTTTTGATGAGGGATAGGGGGCCAATATAAGGGCCAACTTCCAGCACCCATCAAACATCATGTGCGCACACCCCTCCGACCCCCCCGATCGCCGGAACCCCAATGCCGCGGGTCAGGTTCTCTGGCGATGGTGCCCCGATGAAGAAAAATGTGGCACCAACACATGCCCGATTCCAGGATGTGCCGCCGCAACCCTCGGTCTGGTCTGATCTTAGACTGGGAATGAACTCTGTATGCTTAGACTGGGAATGCACTCAGTATGTCTAAGTCAACCCACGAAACAAGCGTGCGGGCGCTCAGTTGGCCAGAGGGGTGGGATGTGTAAGTCGAGGATCAGTCGGGTCCCCCTCTGCGTGCTGTCGATCTTGCTGCCGCAACCCTCATTCTGGTTTGATCTTAGACTAGGAATGAACTCCGTATGCCTAAGCCAATCGATGAAACAAGCGGGCGGGCGGGCACTACGCCGGCCAGAGAGACGGGATGCGCAAGCCATGGATCGATACGGTGGTAGGTGGGTTTAGGCACATCTTCATATTTCTGCATGCCAATGCCATTTTTATGCATTGCAAATTCATACAATGGTCCCTTAAGCCTTCACGTGAAGTTTCATGGCAAGACGACTTGTTTTCTATTTTTTAGGATTTTTGAAACTTTTTACAGTTCAGGACTTTTTAAAATTTTTTTAGAAGGAGTTTCGGCCCCAAACTTGGTAGACATGATCCTTGTATTTTTATTGCCATGCACAAAAAAATTCAGCTAAAAACTCGAAGCGTACAAGATTTTGTGACCAATTGAAAAAAGTGTCCTCATTTTAGATACTTTAATGGCTACTGGCAGCAAACCTGTAAAATCTCAAATGCTCTTTAAGGGGGTGTGAGTTCTCGAGGTTTAATGAGGGATAGGGGGCCAATATAAGGGCCAAGTACCAGCACCCATCGCACATCAAGTGCGCACACCCCCCGACCCCCCAGATCGCCGAAACCCCAATGCCGCCGGTCAGGTTCTCCGACGATGCTCTGGTGATGGTGGCCCGATGAAGAAAAATGCGGCACCAGCACATGCCTGAGCCCAACATGTGCTATCGTAACCCTCGGTCCGGTCCGATCTTAGACTGAGAATGAACTCCGTATGCCTAAGCCAGCCGAAGAAATGAACGGGCGGGCGGGCGAGCACTACGCCGGCCAGAGAGACTGGATGCGCAAGCCGTGGATCGATAGGGTGGTAGGTGGGTTTAGGCACATCTTCATATTTCTGTTTGCCAATGCCATTTTTAGGGCTTGTAAATTCATACAATGGTCCCTTAAGCCTTCACGTGAAGGTTCATGGCAAGATGACTCGTTTTCTATTTTTCACAATTTTCAAAATTTTTTACGATTTGGGATTTTTCAAAATTTTTTCGGAAGGATTTTTGGCCCCAAACTTGGTAGACATGATCCTTGTATTTTTCTTGGCATGCACAAAAAAAAAATCAGTTGAAAATTCGAAGTGTACAAGATTTTGTGACCATTTGAAAAAAGTGTCCTCATGTCAGACCTGAGCCCAGCATGTGCTGCCGCAACCCTCGATCCGTTCCGATCTTAGACTGGACTGAACTTCGTATGCCTAAGCCAACCGAAGAAACGAGCGAGCGGGCGGGCGGGCGGGCACTATGCTGGCCAGAGAGACGGGATGCGCAAGCCGTTGATCGATAGGGTGGTAGGTGGGTTTAGGAACATATTCATATTTCTCCATGCCAATACCATTGTTATTGCTTGTAAAATCATACAATGGTCCCTTAAGCCTTCACGTGAAGTTTCATGGCAAGACGACTCATTTTCTATTTTTCACAATTTTTGAAACTTTTTACGGTTCGAGATTTTTTAAAATTTTTTTGGAAGGAGTTTTGGCCCAAAACTAGGTAGATGTGATCCTTGTATTTTTGTTGGCATGCTCAAAAACATTCAGCTAAAAACTCGAAGTGTACAAGATTTTATGACCATTTGAAAAAAGTGTCCCCATTTCAGACACTTTAATGGGTACTGGCAGCAAGCCTGTAAAATCTCAAATGCTCTTTAAGGGATGTGAGTTCTCGAGGTCTGATGAGGGATAGGGGGCCAATATAAGGGCCAAGTACCAGCACCCATCGCACATCATGTGCGACACCCCCTGGCCCCCCCGATCACCGGAATCGCAATGCCGTCGGTAAGGTTCTTCGACGATGCTCCGACGATGGTGCCCCGACAAGATAAATGCTGCACCAGCACATGCCTGAGCCCAGCATCTGCTGTCGTAACCCTCGGTCCGGTCCGATCTTAGACTGGGAATGAACTCCATATGCTTAGACTGGGAATGAACTCCGTATGCCTAAGTCATCCCATGAAACGAGAGTGCGAGCGCTCAGTCGGCCAGAGGGGTGGGATGCGCAAGCCTGGGATCGGCCGGGTCCCCCTCTGCATGCTGCCTTTCCTGCTGCCGCAACCCTCAGTCCGATGTGATCTTAGACTGGGAATGAACTCCATATGCCTAAGCCAACCGATGAAATGAGCAGGCGGGTGGGCACTATACCGGCCGGAGAGGAGGGATGCGCAAGCCATGGATCGATAGGGTGGTAGGTGGGTTTAGGCACATTTTCATATTTTTGTGTGCCAATGCCATTTTTATGGTTTGTAAATTCATACAATGGTCCCTTAAGCCTTCACGTTAAGTTTCATGGCAAGACGACTCGTTTTCTATTTTTCACGATTTTTGAAACTTTTTAAGGTTCGGGATTTTTTAAAATTTTTTCGAAAGGACTATTGGCCCAAAACTTGGTAGACGTGATCCTTGTATTTTTGTTGGCATGCACAAAAAAATTCAGGTAAAACTCAAAGTGTACAAGATTTTTTGACCATTTGAAAAAAGTGTCCCCATTTCAGACACTTTAGTGGCTACTGGCAGCAAACCTGTAAAATCTCAAATGCTCTTTAAGGGGGTGTGAGTTCTCGAGGTTTGATGAGGGATAGGAGGCCATTATAAGAGCCAAGTACCAGCACCCATCACACATCATGTGCGCACACCCCTCCGACCGCCCCGATCGCCGGAACCCCAATGCCGTCGGTCAGGTTCTCTGGCGATGCTCCGGAGATGGTGGCCCAGTGAAGAAAAATGTGGCAGCAGCACATGCTTGAGCCCAGCATGTGCTACCGCAACCCTTGGTCCGATCCGATCTTAGACTGGGAATGAACTCCGTATGCTTAGACTGGGAATGAACTCCGTATCCCAAAGTCAACCCATGAAACGAGTGTGCGGGCGCTCAGCCGGCCAGAGGGGCGGGATGCGCAAGCCGGGGATCGGCCAGTTAGGTTCTTCGACGATGCTCCGGCGAAGAAAAATGCGACACCAGCACATGCCCGAGCCCAGCATGTGCTGCCGCAACCCTTGCTCCGGTCCGATCTTAGACTGGGAATGAACTCCGTATGCTTAGACTGGGAATGAACTCCGTATCCCTAAGTCAGCCCATGAAATGAACGTGCGGGCACTCAGCCGGCCAGAGGGGTGGGACGGTAAGTCGAGGATCGGTCGGGGCCCCCTCTGTGTGCTGCTGATCTTGCTGCCGCAACCTTCAGTCTGGTCTGATCTTAGACTGAGAATGAACTCCGTATGCCTAAGCCAACCGATGAAACGAGCTGGCGGGCGGGCGGGCACTACGCCGGCCAGAGAGACGGGATGCGCAAGCTGTGGATCGATAGGGTGGTAGGTGGGTTTAGGCACATCTTCATATTTCTACGTGCCAATGCCATTTTTATGGCTTCTAAATTCATACAATGGTCCTTGAAGCCTTAACATGAAGTTTCATGGCAAGACGACTAATTTTCTATTTTTCATGATTTTTGAAACTTTTTGCGGTTCGGGATTTTTTAAAATTTTTTTTGAAGGTGTTTTGGCCCCAAACTTGGTAGACATGATCCTTTTATTTTTGTTGGCATTCACAAAAAAATTCAGCTAAAAACTCAAAGTGTACAAGATTTTGTGACCATTTGAAAAAAATGTCCCCATTGCAGACACTTTAATGGCTACTGGCAGCAAACCTGTAAAATCTCAAATGCTCTTTAAGGGGGTGTGAGTTCTCGAGGTTTGATGAGGGATAGGGGGCCAATATAAGGGCCAAGTACCAGCACCCATCGCACATTATGTGCGCACACTCCCCCGATCGTCGGAACCCCAATGCCGTCAGTTAGGTTCTCCAGTGATGCTCCGGCAAAGAAAAATGCGGCACCAGCACATGCTTGAGCCAAGCATGTGCTGTCGCAACTGTTGGTCCGGTCCGATCTTAGACTGGGAATGAACTCCATATGTTTAGACTGGGAATGAACTCCGTATCCCTAAGTCAACCCATGAAACGAGCGTACAGACGCTCAGTCGGCTAGAGAGGCGGGACGCGCAAGCCGGGGATCGGCCTGGTCCCCGTCTACGTGCTGCCGATCCTGCTGCCGCAACCTTCAGTCTGGTCTGATCTTAGACTGGGAATGAACTTCGTAAGCCTAAGCCAACCGACGAAACGCGCGGATGGGCGGGCGGGCGGGCACTACACCGGCCAGAAAGACGGGATGCGCAAGCCGTGGAACGATAGGGTGGTAGGTGGGTTTAGGCACATCTCCATATTTCTGCGTGCTAATGCCATTTTTATGGCTTGTAAATTCATACAATGGTCCTTTAAGCCTTCACATGAAGTTTCATGGCGAGACGACTCATTTTCTATTTTTTATGATTTTTGAAACTTTTTACGGTTCGGGATTTTTTAAAATTCTTTCGGAAGGAGTTTTGTCCCCAAACTAGGTAGACGTGCTCATTGTATTTTTTTGGCATGCACAAAAAAATTCAACTAAAAACTCGTAGTGTACAAGATTTTGTGACCATTTCAAAAAAGTGTCCTTATTCAAGACACTTTAATGGCTACTGGTAGCAAACCTGTAAAATCTCAAATGCTCTTTAAGAGGGTGTGAGATCTCGAGGTTTGATGAGAGATGAGGGGCCAATATAAGGGCCAAGTACCAGCACTCATTGCACATCATGTGTGCACACCCCCTTCGACCCCCCGATCGCCGAAACCCCAGTGCCGTCGGTCAGGTTCTCCGACGATGGTGCCGCGACAAAGAAAAATGCGGCACCATCACATGCCTGAGCCCAGCATGTGCTGCCGCAACCCTCGGTCCGGTCTTATCTTACACTGGGAATGAACTACGTATGCTTAGACTGGGAATGAACTCCGTATGCCTAAGTCAACCCATGAAATGAGCGTGCGAGCGCTTAGTCGGCCAGAGGGGTGGGATGCATAAGCCAGGGATCGATCGGGTCCCCCTCTGCGTGCTGCCGATCCTGTTGCCACAACTCAGTTTGGTCTGATCTTAGACTGGGAATGAACTCCGTATGCCTAAGCCAACCAACGAAACGAACGGGCAGACAGGCGGGCGGGCACTACGCTGGCCAGAGAGGCGGGATGCGCAAGCCATGGATCGATAGGGTGGTAGGTGGGTTTAGAAACATCTTCATATTTTTGTGTGCCAATGCCATTTTTATGGCTTGTAAATTCATACAATGGTCCCTTAAGCCTTCACGTGAAGTTTCATGGCAAGACGACTCGTTTTCTATTTTTCATGATTTTTAAAACTTTTTAAGGTTCGGGATTTTTTTTAATTTTTTTGGAAGGATTTTTGGCCCCAAACTTGGTAGACATGATCCTTGTATTTTTGTTGGCATGTACAAAAAAATTCATCTAAAAAATCAAAGTGTACAAGATTTTGTGACCATTTGAAAAAAGTGTCCCCATTTCAAACACTTTAATTGCTACTGGCAGCAAACCTGTAAAATCTCAAATGCTCTCTAAGGGGGTGTGAGTTCTCGGGGTTTGATAAGGGATAGGGGGCCGATATAAGGGCCAAGTACCAGCACCCATCGCACATCATGTGTGCACAACCCCCGGCCCCCTGATCGTCGGAACCCCAATGCCGTCGGTCAGGTTCTCCGGCGATGCTCCGGCGAAGAAAAATGTGGCACCAGCACATGCTTGAGCCCAGCATGTGTTGCAACAACCCTTGGTCTAGTCCAATCTTAGACTGGGAATGAACTCCGTATGCTTAGACTGGGAATGAACTCCATATCCCTAAGTCAACCCATGAAACGAGCGTACGGGCGCTCAGCCGGCCAGAGGGAAGGGACGCGCAAGCCGGGGATCGGTCGGGTCACCCTCTGCGTGCTGTCGATCTTGCTATTGTAACCCTCAGTCTAGTTTGATGTTAGACTGGGAATGAACTCCGTATGCCTAAGCCAACCGACGAAACGAGCGGACGGGCGGGCTGGCACTACGCCGGCCAGAAAGACGGGATGCATAAGCCGTGGATCGATAGGGTGGTAGGTGGGTTTAGGCACATATTCATATTTCTGCGTGCCAATGCCATTTTTATGGCTTCTAAATTCATACAATGGTCCTTTAAGCCTTCACATGAAGTTTCATGGCAAGACGACTTGTTTTCTATTTTTCATGATTTTTGAAACTTTTTACGGTTTGGGATTTTTTTAAATTATTTTGGAAGGAGTTTTGGCCCCAAACTAGGTAGATGTGCTCATTGTATTTTTGTTGGCATGCACAAAAAAATTCAGCTAAAAACTCGTAGTGTACAAGATTTTGTGACCATTTGAAAAAAGTGTCCCCATTCAAGACACTTTAGTGGCTACTGGCAGCAAACCTGTAAAATCTCAAATGCTCTTAAAGGGGGTGTGAGTTCTCGAGGTTTGATGAAGGATAGGAGGCCATTGTAAGAGCCAAGTACCAGCAGCCATCACACATCATGTGCGCACACCCCTCCGATCGCCCCGATCGTCGGAACCCCAATGCCGTCGGTCAGGTTCTCTGGCGATGCTCCGGTGATGGTGGCCCAGCGAAGAAAAATGCGGTAGCAGCACATGATCGAGCCCAGCATGTGCTGCCGCAACCCTTGGTCCGGTCCGATCTTAGACTGGGAATGAACTCTGTATGGTTAGACTGGGAATGAACTCCATATCCCAAAGTCAACCCATGAAATGAGTGTGTGGGCGCTCAGCCGGCCAGAGGGGCGGGACGTGCAAGCCAGGGATTGGCCAGTTAGGTTCTCCGACGAAGAAAAATGCGACACCAGCACACGCCCAAGCCCAGCATGTGCTGCCGCAACCCTTGCTCCGGTCCGATCTTAGACTGGGAATGAACTCCGTATGCTTAGACTGGGAATGAACTCCGTATCCCTAAGTCAGCCCATGAAATGAGCGTGCGGGCACTCAGCCGGCCAGAGGGGTGGGACACGTAAGTCGAGGATAGATCGGGTCCCCCTCTGTGTGCTGCTGATCTTCCTGCCGCAACCTTCAGTCTAGTCTGATCTTAGACTGGGAATGAACTCCATATGCCTAAGCCAACCGACGAAACGAGCAGGCGGGCGGGCGGGCACTATGCCGGCCAGAGAGACGGGATGCGCAAGCTGTGGATCGATAGGGTGGTAGGTGGGTTTAGGCACATCTTCATATTTCTACGTGCCAATGCCATTTTTATGGCTTCTAAATTCATACAATGGTCCTTGAACCCTTAACATGAAGTTTCATGGCAAGATGACTCGTTTTTTATTTTTCATGATTTTTGAAACTTTTTATGGTTTGGGATTTTTTTAAATTATTTTGGAAGGAGTTTTGGCCCCAAACTAGGTAGACGTGCTCATTGTATTTTTGTTGGAATGCACAAAAAAATTCAGCTAAAAACTCGCAGTGTACAAGATTTTGTGACCATTTGAAAAAAGTGTCCCCATTCAAGACACTTTAGTGGCTACTGGCAGCAAACCTGTAAAATATCAAATGCTCTTTAAGGGGGTGTGAGTTCTCGAGGTTTGATGAGGGATAGGGGGCCAATATAAGGGCCAAGTACGAGCACCCATCGCACATTATGTGCGCACACCCCCCCGGCCCCCCTGATCGTCGGAACCCCAATGCCGTCAGTCAGGTTCTCTAGTGATGCTCCGACAAAGAAAAATGCGGCACCAGCACATGCTTGAGCCCAGCATGTGCTGTCGCAACTGTTGGTCCGGTCCGATCTTAGACTGGGTATGAACTCCATATGCTTAGACTGGGAATGAACTCCGTATCCCTAAGTCAACCCATGAAATGAGCGTACAGGCGCTCAGTCGGCTAGAGGGGCGGAACGCGCAAGCCGGGGATGGGCCAGGTCCCCCTCTACGTGCTGCCAATCCTGCTGCCATAACCTTCGGTCCGGTCTGATCTTAGACTGGGAATGAACTTCGTATGCCTAAGCTAACCGACGAAACGCGCGGACGGGCGGGCGGGCGGGCACTACGCCGACCAGAAAAATGAGATGCGCAAGCCGTGGATCGATAGGGTGGTAGGTGGGTTTAGGCACATCTTCATATTTCTACGTGCTAATGCCATTTTTATGGGTTGTAAATTCATACAATGGTCCTTTTAGCCTTCACATTAAGTTTCATTACGAGACGACTCATTTTCTATTTTTCATGATTGTTGAAACTTTTTGTGGTTCGGGATTTTTTAAAATTCTTTCGGAAGTAGTTTTGTCCCCAAACTAGGTAGACGTGCTCATTGTATTTTTTTGGCATGCATAAAAAAATTCAACTAAAAACTCGCAGTGTACAAGATTTTGTGACCATTTCAAAAAAGTGTCCTTATTCAAGACACTTTAATGGCTACTGGTAGCAAACCTGTAAAATCTCAAATGCTCTTTAAGAGGGTGTGAGATCTCGAGGTTTGATGAGAGATAAGGGGCCAATATAAGGGCCAAGTACCAGCACTCATCGCACATCATGTGTGCACACCCCCCTCGACCCCCCGATCGCCGGAACCCCAATGCCGTCGGTCAGGTTCTCCGACGATGGTGCCCCGACGAAGAAAAATGCGGCACCATCACATGCCTGAGCCCAGCATGTGCTATCGCAACCCTCGGTCCGGTCCTATCTTACACTGGGAATGAACTACGTATGCTTAGACTGAGAATGAACTCTGTATGCCTAAGTCAACCCACGAAATGAGCATGCGAGCGCTCAGTCGGCCAGAGGGGTGGGATGCGTAAGCCAGGGATCTGTCGGGTCCCCCTCTACGTGTTGCCGATCTGTTGCCACAACTCTGTTTGGTTTGATCTTAGACTAGCAATGAACTCCGTATGCCTAAGCCAACCAACGAAACGAACGGGCCGACGGGCGGGCGGGCATTACGCTGGCCAGAGAGGCGGGATACGCAAGCCGTGGATCGATAGGGTGGTAGGTGGGTTTAGAAACATCTTCATATTTTTGTGTGCCAATGCCATTTTTATGGCTTGTAAATTCATAGAATGGTCCCTTAAACCTTCACGTGAAGTTTCATGGCAAGACGACTCGTTTTCTATTTTTCATGATTTTTAAAACTTTTTACGGTTCGGGATTTTTTTTAATTTTTTCGGAAGGAGTTTTGGCCCCAAACTTGGTAGAAAAGATCCTTGTATTTTTGTTGGCATGTACAAAAAAATTCATCTAAAAAATCAAAGTGTACAAGATTTTGTGACCATTTGAAAAAAATGTCCCCATTTCAGACACTTTAATTGCTACTGGCAGCAAACCTGTAAAATCTCAAATGCTCTCTAAGGGGGTGTGAGTTCTCGAGGTTTGATAAGGGATAGGGGGCCGATATAAGGCCCAAGTACCAGCACCCATCGCACATCATGTGTGCACACCCCCCGGCCCCCCTGATCGTCGGAACCCCAATGCTGTCGGTCAGGTTCTCGGGCGATGCTCCGGCGAAGAAAAATGTGGCACCAGCACATGCTTGAGCCCAGCATATATTGCTGCAACCCTTGGTCTGGTCCGATCTTAGACTGGGAATGAACTCTGTATGCTTAGACTGGGAATAAACTCCGTATCCCTAAGTCAACCCATTAAACGAGCGTACAGGCGCTCAGCCGGCCAGAGGGAAGGGACGCGCAAGCCGGGGATCAGTCGGGTTGCCCTCTGCGTGATGTCGATCCTGCTGCTATAACCCTCGGTCTGGTCTAATGTTAGACTGGGAATGAACTCCATATGCCTAAGCCAACAGACGAAACGAGCGGGCGGGCGGGCGGGCGGGCACTACGCCGGCCAGAAAGACGGGATGCGTAAGCCGTGGATCGATAGGGTGGTAGGTGGGTTTAGGCACATATTCATATTTCTGCATGCCAATGCCATTTTTATGGCTTTTAAATTCATACAATGGTCCTTTAAGCCCTCACATGAAGTTTCATGGCAAGACGACTTGTTTTCTATTTTTCATGATTTTTGAAACTTTTTGCGGTTTGGGATTTTTTTAAATTATTTTGGAAGGAGTTTTGGCCCCAATCTAGGTAGACGTGCTCATTGTATTTTTTTTGGCATGCACAAAAAAATTCAGCTAAAAACTCGAAGTGTACAAGATTTTGTGACCATTTGAAAAAAGTGTCCCCATTTAAGACACTTTAATGGCTACTGGCAGCAAACCTGTAAAATCTCAAATGCTCTTTAAGGGGGTGTGAGATCTCGAGGTTTGATGAGGGATAAGGGGCCACTATAAGTGCCAAGTACCAGCACCCATCACACATCATGTGCGCACACCCCCCCAGCCCCCCCGATCGTCGTAACCCTAACGTCGTCGGTTAGGTTCTCCGGTGATGCTCCGACGATGGTGCCTCGACGAAGAAAAATGTAGCGCCAGCACATGCCTGTGCCCAGCATGTGCTGCCACAACCCTCGGTCTGGTCTGATCTTAGATTGGGAATGAACTCCGTATGCTTAGACTGGGAGTGAACTCCGTATGCCCAAGTCAACCCACGAAATGAGCGTGCGGGCGGTCAGCCGGCCAGAGGGGTGGGATGCGTAAGCCAGGGATCGGCCGGGTCCCCCTCTTTGTGCTACTGATCCTGCTACCGCAACCCTCGGTCCGGTCTAATCTTAGATAGGGAATGAACTCCATATGCCTAAGCCAACCGACAAAACGAGCGGACGGGCAGGCGGGCACTACGCCGGCCAGAGAGACGGGATGCGCAAGCCGTGGATCGATAGGGTTGTAGGTGGGTTTAAGCACATCTTCATATTTCTATGTGCCAATGCCATTTTTATGGCTTGTAAATCTGTACAATGGTCCCTTAAGCCTTCACATGAAGTTTTCTATGGTCCATTTTCATGCAAGTCGACTCGTTTTCTATTTTTCACGATTTTTGAAACTTTTTATGGTTCGGGATTTTTTAAAATTTTTTTGGAAGGAGTTTTGGCCCCAAACTTGGTAGACTTGATCCTTGTATTTTTGTTGGCATGCATAAAACAATTCAGCTAAAAACTCGAAGTGTACAAGATTTTGTGACCATTTGAAAAAAGTGTCCCCATTTCAGACACTTTAATGGCCACTGACAACAAACCTGTAAAATCTCAAATGCTCTTTAAGGGGGCGTGAGTTCTTGAGGTTTGATGTGGGATAGGGGGCCGATATAAGGGCCAAGTACCAGCACACATCGCACATCATGTGCGCACACCCCCCCGGCCCCCCCGATCGTCGAAACCCGAATGCCACCGGTCAGGTTCTCTGATGAAGAAAAATGAAACACCGGCACATGGCCGAGCCCAGCATGTGCGGCCACAACCCTCGATCCGATCCGATCTTAGACTGGGAATGAACTCCGTATGCTTAGATTGGTAATGAACTCCGTATGCCTAAGTCAACCCACGAAACGAGCATGCGGGCGCTCAGCCGGCCAGAGGGGTGGGATACGCAAGCCGAGGATTGGCTGGGTCCCCCTCTGCGTGCTGTCGATCCTGCTGCCGTAACCCTCAGTCCGGTCTGATCTTTGATTGGGAATGAACTTCTTATGCCTAAGCTAACCGACGAAATGAGCGGGCGGGCGGGCAGGGGGGCACTGCGCCGGCCAGAGAGACGGGATGCGCAAGCTGTGGATCGATAGGGTGGTAGGTGGGTTTACGCACATCTACATATTTCTGCATGCCAATGCCATTTTTATGGCTTGTAAATTCATACAATGGTCCCTTAACCCTTCACGTGAAGTTTAATGGCAACACGACTCATTTTCTATTTTTCATGATTTTCAAAACTTTTTATGGTTTGGGATTTTTTAAAATTTTTTTGGAAAGAGTTTTGGGCCTAAACTTGGTAGACGTGATCCTTGTATATTTTTTGGCATGCACAAAAAATTCAGCCAACAACTCGAAGTGTACAAGATTTTGTGACCATTTGAAAAATGTGTCCCCATTTCAGACACTTTAATGGCTACTGGCAGCAAACCTGTAAAATCTCAAATGCTCCTTAAGGGGGTGTGAGTTCTCGAGGTTTGATGAGGGATAGGGGGTCAATATAAGGGCCAAGTACCAGCACCCATCGCACATCATGTGTGCACACCCCCCGGCCCCCCGATCGCCGGAACCCTAATGCCGCCGGTCAGGTTTTTCGACGATGGTGGCCCGACGAAGAAAAATGCGGCACTAGCACATGACCGAGCCCAACATGTGCTGCCGCAACCCTTGGTCTGATCTGATCTTAGACTGGGAATGAACTCTGTATGCTTAGATTGGGAATGAACTCCGTATGCCTAAGTCAACCCAAGAAACGAGCGTGCGGGCGCTCAACCAGCCAGAGGGGCGGGATGCGCAAGCTGGTCCCCCTCTGCGAGCTGCCGATCCTGCTACCGTAAGTTTTGGTCCGGTCTGATCTTAGACTGGCAATGAACTCCATATGCCTAAGCCAACCGACGAAACGAGCGGGCGGGCGGGTACTCCGTTGGCCAAAGAGACGGGATGCGCAAGCCGTGGATCGATAGGGTGGTAGGTGGGTTTAGGCACATATTCCTATTTCTGCATGCCAATGCCATTTTTATGGCTTGTAAATTCATACAATGGTCCCTTAAGCCTTAACCTGAAGTTTCATGGCAAGATGACTCGTTTTCTATTTTTCACAATTTTTAAAACTTTTTACGGTTCGAGATTTTTTAAACTTTTTCAGAAGGAGTTTTGGCGCCAAACTTGGTAGACCTGATCCTTGTACTTTTGTTGGCATGCATAAAAAAGTTAGCTAAAAACTCAAAGTGTACAAGATTTTGTGACCATTTGAAAAAAATATCCCCATTGCAGACACTTTAATGGCTATTGGCAGCAAACCTGTAAAATCTCAAATGTTTTGTAAGCAAGCGTGAGTTCTCAAGGTTTGATGAGGGATAGAGGGCCAATATAAGGGCCAAGTACCAGCTCTTATCGCACATCATGTGCACACACCCCCCGGCCCCCTCGATGCTCCGACGATGGTGCCCCGATGAAGAAAAATGCGACACCAACACATGCCTGAGCCCAGCATGTGCTACCGCCACCCTTGATTCAATCTGATCTTAGACTGGGAATGAACTCCATATTCTTAGACTGGGAATGAACTCTGTATGCCTAAGTCAACCCACGAAACGAGCGTGCAGGCGTTCAGCCAACTAGAGGAACGGGAATCGCAAGCCGGGGATTGACCGAGCCCCCTCTGCGTGCTGCCAATCCTGCTACCGTAACCCTCGATCCGATCCGATCTTAGACTGGGAATGAACTACGTATGCTTAGACTGGGAATGAACTTCGTATGCCTAGGTCAACCCACGAAACAAGCGTGCGGGTGCTCTGTCGGTCATAGGGATGGGATGCGTAAGCCGAGGATCGGCCCAGTCCCCCTCTACGTGCTGCCGATCCTGTTGCCGTAACCCTCAGTCTGGTCTAATCTTAGATTGGGAATGAACTCCGTATGCCTCAGCCAATCGACGAAACGAGTGGGGGGGCGGGCGGGCAAGCACTACGCCGGCCAGAGAGACGGGATACGCAAGCCGTGGATCGATAGGGTGGTAGGTGGGTTTAGGCACATCTTCATATTTCTGCGTACCAATGCCATTTTTATGGCTTGTAAATTCATACAAGGGTCCCTTAAGCCTTCACGTGAAGTTTCATGGCAAGACACTCATTTTCTATTTTTCATGATTTTCGATACTTTTTATGGTTTGGGATTTTTTAAAATTTTTTCGGAAGCAGTTTTGGCCCCAAACTTGGTAGACGAGATCCTTGTATTTTTTTTGGCATGCACAAAAAAATTCAGCTAAAAACTCGAAGTGTACAAGATTTTGTGACCATTTGAAAAAGGTGTCCCCATTTCAGACACTTTAATGGCTAATGGCAGCAAACCTGTAAAATCTCAAATGCTCTTTAAGGGGGTGTGAGGTCTCAAGGTCTGATGAGGGATAGGGGGCCGATATAAGGGCCAGGTACCAGCACCCATCGCACATCATGTGTGCACACCCTTGCCGGCCCCCCGATCGTCAAAACCCTAATGCCGTCGATCAGGTTCTCTGGCGATTCACCGATGATGGTGCCTAGATGAAGAAAAATATGACACCAGCACATGCTCAAGCCCAGCATGCACTGCCGCAACCCTCGGTCCAGTCTAATCTTATACTGGGAATTAACTCCGTATGCCTAAGCCAATCGACGAAACGATCGGGTGAGTAGGCGGGCGGGCACTACGGCGGCCAAAGAGACGGGATGCGCAAGCCGTGGATCGATAGGGTGGTAGGTGGGTGTAGGCACATCTTCATATTTATGAGTGCCAATGCCATTTTTATGGCTTGTAAATTCATACAATTGTGCCTTAAGCCTTGACGTGAAGCTTCATGGCAAGACGACTCGTTTTTTATTTTTCATGATGTTTGAAACTTTTTACGGTTCGAGATTTTTTTAAATTTTTTCGGAAGGAGTTTTGGCCCCAAACTTGGTAGACGTGATCCTTGTATTTTTGTTGGCATGCACAAAAAATTTCAGCTAAAACCTCAAAGTGTACAAGATTTTGTGACCATTTGAAAAAAGTGTCCCCATTTCAGACACTTTAATGGCTACTGGCAGCAAACTTATAAAATCTCAAATGCTCTTTAAAGGGGTGTGAGTTCTCAAGGTTTGAAGAGGGATAGGGGGCCAATATAAGGGCCAAGTACCAGCATCCATCGCACATCATGTGCGCACACCCCCGGCCCCCCGATCCCGGAACCCCAATGCCGCAACCCTCGGTTTGATCTGATCTTAGACTGGGAACGAACTCCGTATGCTTAGAGTGGGAATGAACTCCGTATGCCTAAGTTAACCCATGAAACGAGTGTGCGGGCGCTCAGCCAGCCAGAGGGTCGAAATGTGCAAGCCTGGAATCGGTTGGGTCCCCCTCGGTGTGCTACCAATCCTGCTACCTCAACCCTTGGTCTGGTCTAATCTTAGACTGGGAATAAACTCCGTATGCCTACGCCAACCGACGAAACGAGCAAGCGGGCGGGCGGGCACTACGCCAGCCAGAGAGGTGGGATGCGTAAGCTGTGGATTGATAAGGTGGTAGGTGGGTTTAGGCACATCTTGAGGGTTGATGAGGGATAGGGGGCCAATATAAGGGCCAAGTACTAGCACCCATCGCTCATCATGTGCGCACACCCCTCAGGCCCCCCCGATCGCTAGAACCCCAATGCCGCCAGTCAGGTTCTCTGGGGATGCTCCGACGATGGTGCCCTGACAAAGAAAAATACGGCTCCAGCACATGCCTGAGCCCAACATGTGCTACCGCAACCCTCAGTCCGATCCGATCTTAGACTGGGAATGAACTCCATATGCTTAGATTGGGAATTAACTTCGTATACCTAAGTCAACCCACGAAACGAGCGTGCGGGCACTCAACCGGCCAGACGGGCGGGAAGCGCAAGCCTGGGATCGATCGGATCCCCCTCTGCATGCTGTCGATCCTGCTGCCACAACCCTCAGTCCGGTCTGATCTTAGACTGGGAATAAACTCCGTATGCCAAAACCAATCGACGAAACGAGTGGGCGGGCGGGCAGGCGGGCACTATGTCGGCCAGATAGACTGGCTGCGCAAGTCGTGGATCGATATGGTGGTAGGTGGGTTTAGGCACATCTTCATATTTCTACGTGCCAATGCCATTTTTATGGCTTGTAAATTCATAGAATGGTCCCTTAAGCCTTCACGTGAAGTGTCACGGGAAGATGACTCATTTTTTATTTTTCACGACTTTCGAAACTTTTTACGGTTCAGGATTTTTTAAAATTTTTTTGGAAGGATTTTTTGCCCCAAACTTGGTAGATATGATCCCTGTATTTTTTTTGGCATGCAAAAAAAATTCAGCTAAAAACTCGAAGTGTACAAGATTTTGTGACCATTTGAAAAAAGTGTCCCCATTTCAGACACTTTAAGGGCCAAGTACCAGCATCCATCGCACACCATGTGCGCACAACCCCCCCGACCCCCCCGATTGCCGGAACGCCAATGCCGTCGGTCAGGTTCTCTGGCGATGCTCCGGCGATGGTGCCCCACGAAGAAAAATGCGGCACCAGCACATGCCCGAGCCTAGCATGTGCTGTCGCAACCCTCGGTCCAGTCCGATCTTAGACTGGGAATGAACTCCGTATGCTTAGATTGGGAATGAACTCCGTATGCCTAAGTCAAACCGCGAAACAGGCGTGCGGGCGCTCAACCGGCCAGAGGGGTGGGAAGCGCAAGCTGTGGATCAGTCGGGTCCTCCTCTACGTGCTACTGATCCTGTTATCGCAACCCTCGGTCCGGTCCGATCTTAGACTGGGAATGAACTCTGTATGCCTAAGCCAATCGACGAAACGAGCGGGCTGGCGGGCGGGTGGGCACTACGTCGACCAGAGAGGCGGGATGCGGAAGCCGTGGATCGATAGGGTGGTAGGTGATTTTAGGCATGTCTTCATATTTCTGCCTGCCAATGCCATTTTATGGCTTGTAAATTCATACAATGCTCGCTTAAGCCTTCACCTAAAGTTTCATGGCAAGACGACTGGTTTTCTATTTTTCATGATTTTGAAACTTTTTACGGTTTGGGATTTTTTAAAATTTTTTCGAAAGGAGTTTTGGCCCCAAACTTGGTAGATGTGATCCTTGTATTTTTATTGGCATGCACAAAAAAATTCAGCTAAAAACTCGATGTGTACAAGATTTTGTGACCATTTGAAAAAAGTGTCCCCATTTCAGAAACATTGATGGCTACTGGCAGCAAACCTGTAAACTCTCAAATGCTCTTTAAGGGGGTGTGAGTTCTCGAGGTTTGATGAGGGATAGGGGGCCAATAAAAGGGCCAAGTACCAGCACCAACCGTACATCATGTGCGCACACCCCCCGGGCCCCCGATCGTCGAAACACCAATGCCGCCGGTTAGATTCTCCGGCGATGGTGCCTCGACGAAGAAAAATATGGCACCAGCATATGCTCGAGCCCAGCATGTGCTACCGTAACCCTCAGTCCGGTCCGATCTTAGACTGGGAATGAACTCCGTTTGCTTAGACTGGGAATGAACTCTGTATACCTAAGTCAACCCACGGAACGAGTGTGTGGTCGCTCAGCCGGCCAGAGGGGCGGGATGCGCAAGCCGGGGATCAGTCGGGTCCCCCTCTGTGTGCTACCGAGCCTACTGTCACAACTCGGTTCGATCCGATCTTAGACTGGGAATGAACTCCGTATGCTTAAGCCAACCGACGAAACGAGCTGGCGGGCAGGTGGGCACTACGTCGGCCAGAGAGGCGGGATGCGCAAGCCATGGATCGATAGGGTGGTAGCTGGGGTTAGGCACATATTCATATTTTTGCATGCCAATGCCATTTTTATGGCTTGTAAATTCATACAATGGTCCCTTAAGCCTTCACCTGAAGTTTCATGGCAAGACGACTCGTTTTCTATTTTTAACGATTTTTGAAACTTTTTGCGGTTTGAGATTTTTTAAAATTTTTTCGAAAGGAGTTTTGGCACCAAACTTGGCAGACCTGATCCTTGTACTTTTGTTGGCATGCACAAAAAATTCAGCTAAAAAGTCAAAGTGTACAAGATTTTGTAACCATTTGAAAAAAGTGTCCCCATTCTAGACACTTTAATGGCTGCTGGCAGCAAACCTGTAAAATCTCAAATGCTCTTTAAGGGAGCGTGAGTTCTCGAGGTTTGATGAGGGATAGGGGGCCAATATAAGGGCCAAGTACCAGCACCCATCGCACATCATGTGGGCACACCCCCCCGGTCCCCCCGATCGTCGGAACCCCAATGCTACCGGTTAGGTTCTCCGGCGATGGTACCCCGTCGAAGAAAAATGCGGCACCAGCACATGCCCAAGCCCAACATGTACTGCCGCAACCCTCGGTCCGGTCCGATATTAGACTGGGAATGAACTCCATATGCTTAGACTGGAAATGAACTCCGTATGCCTAAATCCACCCACAAAACGAACGTACGGGCGCTCAGCCGGCCAGAGGGGCGGGATGCGGAAGTTAGGGAATGGCCGAGTCCCCCTCTACGTGCTGTCGATCTTGCTACCATAACCCTTAGGCCGGTCCAATCTTAGACTGGGAAAGAACTCCGTATGCCTAAGCCAACCGACGAAACGAGCGGACGGGTGGGCGGACGGGCGGGCACTACATCGGCCAGAGAGACGGGATGCGCAAGCCGTGGATCGATAGGGTGGTAGGTGGGTTTAGGCACATCTTTATATTTCTGCATGCCAATGCCATTTTCATGGCTTGTAAATTCATACAATGGTCCCTTAAGCCTTCACATGAAGCTTCATGGCAACATTACTCGTTTTTAATTTTTCACGATTTTCAAAAATTTTTACGGTTCGAGATTTTTTTAAATTTTTTTGAAAGGAGTTTTGGCCCCAAAAATGGTAGACGTGATCCTTGTATTTTTTTTGGCATGCACAAAAAAATTTAGCTAAAAACTCGAAGTGTACAAGATTTTGTGACCATTTGAAAAAAGTGTCCCCATTTCAGACACTTTAATGGCTACTGGCAGCAAACCTGTAAAATCTCAAATGCTCTTTAAGGGGGTGTGAGTTCTCGAGGTTTGATGCGGGATATGGGGCCAATATAAGGGCCAAGTACCAGCACCCATCGCACATCATGTGCGCTCACCCCCCGGCCCCCCCGATTGTCGGAACCCCAATGTCGCCGGTCAGGTTCTCCGGCGATGCTCCGACGATGGTGCTCCGACAAAGAAAAATGCGGCACCAGCAAATGCCCGAGCCCAGCATGTGCTGTCGCAACCCTCGGTCCGGTCTGGTCTTAGACTGGGAATGAACTCCATATGCTGAGACTGGGAATGAACTTCGTATGCCTAAGTCAACCCACGAAATGAACGTGCGGGCGCTCAACCGGCCAGTGGGGTGGGATGCGCAAGCCGGCGATCGGTCGGGTCCCCCCCTGCATGGTACTGATCCTGCTATCGCAACTCTCGATTCAGTCCGATCTTAAACTGAGAATGAACTCCGTATGCCTAAGCCAACTGACGAAAGGAGCGGACGGGCGGGCGGGCACTACGCCGGCCAGAGAAACGGGATGCGCAAGTCGTGGATCGATAGGGTGGTAGGTGTGTTTAGGCACATCTTCATATTTCTACGTGGCAATGCCATTTTTATGGCTTGTAAATTCATACAATGGTCCCTTAAGCCTTCACGTGAAGTTTCATGGCAAGACAACTCGTTTTCTATTTTTCACGATTTTTGAAACTTTTTGCGGTTCGAGATTTTTCATAATTTTTTTGGAAGGGGTTTTGGCCCCAAACCTGGTAGACGTGATCCTTGTATTTTTGTTGGTATGCACAAGAAAATTCATGTAAAAACTCGAAGTGTACAAGATTTTGTGACCATTTCGAAAAAGTGTCCCCATTTCAAACACTTTAATGGCTACTGGCAGCAAACTTGTAAAATCTCAAATGCTCTTTAAGGGGGTGTGAGTTCTCGAGGTTTGATGAGGGATAAGGGCCAATATAAGGGCCAAGTACCGCACCCATCGCACATCATGGGCACACACCCCCCTCCGACCCCCCCGATCGTCGGAACTCCGATGCCGCCGGTCAGGTTCTTCGATGATGCTCCGATGATGGTGCCCCAAGAAAGAAAAATGCGCAACCCAGAGAGTGGGCGGGCAGTCGGGCACTACGCCGGCCAGAGAGATGGGATGCGCAAGCCATGGATTGATAGGGTGGTAGGTAGGTTTAGCCACATCTTGATATTTTTTCATGCCAATGCCATTTTTACGGCTTCTAAATTCATAAAATGGTCCCTTAAGCTTTCACGTGAAGTTTCATGGCAAGACGACTCGTTTTCTATTTTTCACGGTTTTTGAAACTTTTAACAATTTGAGGTTTTTTAAAATTTTTTCGGAAGGATTTTTGGCCGCAAACTTGGCAGACGTGATCCTTGTATTTTTGTTGGCATGCACAAAAAACTTCAGCTAAAAACTAGAAGTGTACAAGATTTTGTGACCATTTGAAAAAAGTGTCCCCATTTCAGACACTTTAATGGCTACTAGCAGCAAACCTGTGAAATCTCAAATGCTCTTTAAGAGGTGTGAGTTCCCGAGGTTTGATGAGGGATAGGGGGCCAAAATAAGGGCCAAGTACCAGCACCCATCGCACATCATGCGCGCACACCCCCCGGCCCCCCCGATCGTCAGAACCCTAATGCCGCCGGTCATGTTGTCTGGCGATGCTCCGACGATGGTGCCCCGATGAAGAAAAATACGGCACCAACACATTTTCGAGCCTAGCATGTGCTGCTGCAACCCTCGGTCCGATCCGATCTTAGACTGGGAATGAACTCTGTATGCCTAAGTCAACCCACGAAACGAGTGTGCGGGCGCTCAGCTAGCCAGAGGGACGGGATGCGCAAGTCGAGGATTGACCGGGTCCCCCTCTACGTGCTACCGATCCTGTTGCCCCAACCCTCTGTCTGGTCTAATCTTAGACTGGGAGTGAACTATGTATGCCTGAGCCAGCTGACGAAATGAGCGGGCGTGCGAGCAGGCACTACACCGGCCAGGGAGACGAGATGCGCAAGCCGTGGATCGATAGGGTGGTAGGTGGGTTTAGGCACATCTTCATATTTCTGTACACCAATGCCATTTTTATGGCTTGTAAATTCATACAATGGTCCTTTAAGCCTTCACGTGAAGTTTAATGGCAAGATGACTCATTTTTTATTTTTCATGATTTTCAAACTTTTTGTAGTTCGAGATTTTTAAAAATTTTTTTCGCATGAGTTTTGGCCCCAAACTTGGTAGACGTGATCCTTGTATTTTTTTTGGCTTGCACAAAAAAATTCAGCTAAAAACTCAAAGTGTACAAGATTTTGTGACCATTTGAAAAAAGTGTCCCCATTTCGAACACTTTAATGGCTACTGGCAGCAAACCTGTAAAATCTCAAATGCTCTTTAAGGGGCTGTGAATTCTCGAGGTTTGATGAGGGATAGGGGGCCAAAATAAGGGCCAAGTACTAGCACCCACCGTACATCATGTGCCCACACCCTCCCCCCGAAACCCCCGATCTCCGGAACCCCGATGCCGCCGGTCAGGTTCTTTGACGATGCTCTGGCGATGGTGCCCCGGCAAAGAAAAATGCGGCACCAGCAGATGCCTGAGCCTAGCATGAGCTGCCGCAACCCTTGGTCTGGTCCGATCTTAGACTGGGAATCAACTCCGTATGCCTAAGTCAACCCACAAAACGAGCGTACGGGTGCTCAGCCGGCCAGAGGGGTAGGATGCGCAATCCGGGGATTGACCGGGGCCCCCTCTACGTGTGACCGATCCTGCTGCCGCAACCCTCAGTTCAATCCAACCTTAGACTGGGAATGAACTCCGTATGCCTAAGCCAACCGACAAAACGAGCGGGCGGGCGGGCAGGAGGGCACTACGTCGGCCAGAGAGACGGGATGCACAAGCCGTGGATCGATAAGGTGGTAGGTGGGTTTAGGCACAACTTCATATTTCTGCGTTTCAATGCCATTTTTATGGCTTGTAAATTCATACAATGGTCCCTTAAGCCTTCACGTGAAGTTTCATGGCAAGACGACTCATTTTCTATTTTTCATGATTTTCAAAACTTTTTATGGTTCAGGATTTTTTAAAAATTTTTTGGAAGGATTTTTGGCCCCAAACTTGGTAGATGTGATCCCTGTATTTTTGTTGGCATGCATAAAAAAATTCAGCTAAAAACTCAAAGTGTACAAGATTTTGTGACCATTTGGAAAAAGTGTCCCCATTTCAGACACTTTAATGGGTACTGGCAGCAAACCTGTAAAATCTCTAATGCTCTTTAAGGGGGTGTGAGTTCTTGAGGTTTGATGAGGGATAGGGGGCAAATATAAGGGCCAAGTACTAGCACCCATCACACATCATGTGCCCACACCCTCCCCCCGGCCCCCTGATCGCCGGAACCCTGATGCTGTCGGTCAAGTTCTTCGACGATGCTCCGGCGATGGTGCCTCGGCAAAGAAAAATACGGCATGAGCACATGCCCAAGCCCAGCATGTGCTGCCGTAATGCTCTGTCTGGTCTGATCTTAGACTAGGAATGAACTCCGTATGCCTAAGTCAACCCACGAAACGAGCGTACGAGCGCTCAGCCGACCGGAGGGGCCCCCTCTACATGCGGCCGATCCTGCTGCTGTAACCCTCAGTTCAGTCCCATCTTAGACTGGGAATGAAATCCGCATGCCTAAGCCAACTGACGAATCGAGTAGGCGGGCGGGAGGGCGGGCGGGTGGGCTGGCACTACGCCGGCCAGAGAGACGGGATTCGCAAACCATTGATCGATAGGGTGGTAGATGGGATTAGGCACATATTTCTACATGCCAATGCCATTTTTATGGCCTGTAAATTCATACAATGGTCCCTTAAGCCTTCATGTGAAGTTTCATGGCAAGATGACTCGTTTTTTATTTTTCATGATTTTCTAAACTTTTTGTGGTTCGGGATTTTTTAAAATTTTTTTGAAAAGTTTTTGGGCCCAAACTTAGTAGACATGATCCTTGTATTTTTTTTTTGGCATGCACAAAAAAATTCAGCTAAAAACACAAAGTGTACAAGATTTTGTGACCATTTGAACAAAGTACCCCCATTTCAGACACTTTAATGGCTACTGGCAGCAAACCTGTAAAATCTCAAATGCTCTTTAAGGGGATGTGAGTTCTTGAGGTTTGATAACGGCCAAGTACCAGCACCCATCCCACATCATGTGCGCACACCCCCCGGCCCCCTCGATCTTCGGAACCCCAATGTCGTCGGTCAAGTTCTCTGACGATGCTCCGGCGAAGAAAAATACGGCACCAGCACATGCCCGAGCCCAGCATGTGCTACCGCAACCCTCAATCCAGTTCAATCATAGACTGGAAATGAACTCCGTATGCTTAGACTGGGAATGAACTCCGTATGCCTAAGTCAACCCACGAAACGAGCGTGCGGGTGCTCAACCAGCCAGAGGGGCGGGGTGTGCAAGCCGGGGATTGGTCGGGTCCCCCTCTGCGTGCTGCCGATCCTGCTATTGTAGCCCTCATTCCAATCTAATCTTAGACTGGTAATGAACTCCGTATGCCTAAGCCAACCGACGAAACGAGCGGATGGACGGGCGGGCGGGCACTACGCCGGCCAGAGAGAAGGGATGCGCAAGCCGTGGATCGATAGGATGATAGGTGGGTTTAGGCACATCTTCATATTTCTGTGTGCCAATGCCATTTTTATGGCTTGTAAATTCATACAAAGGTCCCTTAAGCCTTCATGTGAAGTTTCATGGCATGACGACTCGTTTTCTATTTCTCACGATTTTTGAAACTTTTTATGGTTCGGGATTTTTTAAAATTTTTTTGAAAGGATTTTTTGCCCCAA
Organism: Durio zibethinus; assembly: GCF_047325235.1. NCBI lineage: Eukaryota > Viridiplantae > Streptophyta > Magnoliopsida > Malvales > Malvaceae > Durio > Durio zibethinus. The sequence goes on from NC_143177.1 coordinate 14,805,632, forward strand.
ACTTGGTAGACGTGATCCTTGTATTTTTGTTGGCATGCACAAAAAAATTCAGCTAAAAACTCGAAGTGTACAAGATTTTGTGACCATTTGAAAAAAATGTCCCCATTTTAGACACTTTAATGGCTACTGGCAGCAAACTTGTAAAATCTCAAATGCTCTTTATGGGGGTGTGAGTTCTCGAGGTTTGATGAGGGATAGGGGGCCAATATAAGGGCCAAGGGCCAGCACCCATCGCACATCATGTGCAAACATCCCCCGACCCCCTCGATCATCGGAACCCCAATTCCGCCGGTCAGGTTCTCCGACGATGCTCCAGTGATGGTGCCCCGACGAAGAAAAATGTGGCACCAGCACATGCCCGAGCCCAGCATGTGCTGCCGTAACCCTAGGTTCGATCCAATCTTAGACTGGGAATGAACTCCGTATGCTTAGACTGGGAATGAACTCCGTATGCCTAAGTCAACCCACGAAATGAGCGTGCGGGCGCACAACCTGCCAGAGGGGCGGGATGCACAAGCCGAGGATCGACCGGGTCCCCCTCTGCGTGTTGTCGATCCTGCTGCCGTAGCCCTCATTCATGTCTAATCTTAGACTGGGAATGAACTCCGTATGCCTAAGCCAACCGATGAAACGAGCGGGCGGGGGGGTGGGTGGGCACTACGTCAACCAAAGAGACGGGATGCGCAAGTCATGGATCGATAGGATGGTAGGTTGGTTTGGGCACATCTTCATATTTCTACATGCCAATGCCATTTTTATGGCTTGTAAATTCATACAATGCTCCCTTAAGCCTTCACGTGAAGTTTCATGGCAAGACGACTCGTTTTCTATTTTTCACGATTTTTGAAACTTTTTTCGGTTTAGGATCTTTTAAAATTTTTTCGAAAGCCGTTTTGGCCCGAAACTTGGTAGACGTGATCCTTGTTTTATTTATTGGCATGCACAAAAAAATTCAGCCAAAAAATCGAAGTGTACAAGATTTTGTGACCATTTGAAAAAAGTGTCCCCATTTCAGACACTTTAATGGCTATTGGCAGCAAACCTGTAAAATCTTAAATGCTCTTTAAGGGGGTGTGAGTTCTCGAGGTTTGATGAGGGATAGGGGGCCAATATAAGGGCCAAGTACCAGCACCCATCGCACATCATGTGCGCACACCCATGTCCCCCCGATCGCTGAAACCACAAAGTCGTCGATCAGGTTCTCTGATGATGCTCCGACAATGGTGCCCAGGCCCCCCCGATCGTCAGAACCCCAATGTCACCTGTCGAGTTCTCCGATGATGGTGCCTCAACAAAGAAAAATGTGGCACCAGCGCATGCCCGAGCCTAGCATTCACTGTCGCAACACTTGGTCCGGTCCGATCTTAGACTGGGAAAAAACTCCGTATGCCTAAGCCAACTGACGAAACGAGTGGGCTGGCAGGCGGACGGGCACTGCGTCGACCAAAGAGACGGGATGCGCAAGCCGTGGATCGATAGGGTCGTAGGTGGGTTTAGGCACATCTTCATATTTCTGCATGCCAATGCCATTTTTATGGCTTGTAAATTCATAGAATGGTCCCTTGAGCCTTCACGTCAAGTTTCATGGTAAGACGACTCGTTTTCTATTTTTCACGATTTTTGAAACTTTTTACGGTTCAAGATTTTTTAAATTTTTTTGAAAGGAGTTTTGGGCCCAAACTTATTGGATGTGATCCTTGTATTTTTGTTGGCATGCACAAAAACATTTAGCTAAAAACTCAAAGTGTACAAGATTTTGTGACCATTTGAAAAAAGTGTCCCCCTTTCAGACACTTTAATGGCTACTAGCAGCAAACCTGTAAAATCTCAAATGCTCTTTAAGGAGTGTGAGTTATCGAGGTTTGATGGGGGATAGGGGGCCAATATAAGGGCCAAGTACCAGCACCCATCGCACATCATGTGCGCACACCCCCCGGCCCCCCGATCTTCGAAACCCCAATTCCACCGGTTAGGTTCTCCGGCGATGCTACGGTGATGGTGCCCCGATGAAGAAAAATATGGCACCAGCACATGCCCGAGCCCAGCATGTGCTACCACAACCCTCAGTCTAGTCGGATCTTAGACTGGGAATGAACTCTGCATGCCTAAGTCAACCCACGAAACGAGCGTACGGGCGTTCAGCCGGCCAGAGGGGCGGGATGCGCAAGCTGGGGATCGAACGGGTCCCCCTCTACGTTCTTTCGATCCTACTACCCTAACCCTCGGTCTGGTCTGATCTTAGACTGGGAATGAACTCCGTATACCTAAGCCAACTGATGAAACAAGCGGGCGGGCGTGCGGGCGGGCACCACACCGGCCAGAGACACGGGATGCGCAAGCTGTGGATCGATAGGGTGGTAGGTGGGTTTAGGCACATCTTCATATTTCTGTGTGCCAATTCCATTTTTATGGCTTGTAAATTCATACAATGGTCCCTTAAGCCTTCACGTGAAGTTTCATGGCAAGACAACTCGTTTTCTATTATTCATGATTTTTGAAACTTTTTACGGTTCGGGATTTTTTAAAATTTTTCGGAAGGAGTTTTGGCCCCAAAACTTGGTAGACGTGATCCTTGTATTTTTGTTGGCATGCACAAAAAAATTCAGCTAAAAACTTCAAGTGTACAAGATTTTGTCACCATTTGAAAAAAGTGTCCCCATTTCAGACACTTTAATGGCTACTGGCAGCAAACTTATAAAATCTCAAATGCTCTTTAAGGGGGTGTGAGTTCCTGAGGTTTGATGAATGATAGGGGGCCAATATAAGGGCCAAGAACCAGCACCCATCGCATATCATGTGCACACACTGCCCTGGCCCCCTCGATTGTCGAAACGTCAATGTCGTCGGTCAGGTTCTTCGGTGATGCTCCTGTGATGGTGCCCCGGCAAAGAAAAATACGGTACCAGCACATGCCCAACCCCAGCATGTGCTGCCGCAACCCTCGATCTGATCCGATCTTCGACTGGGAAAGAACTCCCTATGCTTAGACTGGGAATGAACTCCGTATGCCTAAGTCAACCCACGAAATGAGCGTGCGAATGCTCAACAGCCAGAGGGGCGGGATGCGCAAGCCAGGGATTGACCGGGTCCCCCTCTGCGTGCTGTCGATCCTGCTACCAGAAACCGCTTGGTCTGGTCTGATCCTAGACTGGGAATGAACTCCGTATGCGCAAGCCAACTGATGAAACGAGCGGGCGGGCGGGTGGGCGGGCAGTACTTCGGCCAGAGAGACGGGATGCGCAAGTCGTGGATCGATAGGGTGGTAGCTAGGTTTAGGCACATCTTCATATTTCTACGAGCCAATGCCATTTTTATGGCCTGTAAATTCATACAATGGTCCCTTAAACCTTTACATGAAGTTTCATGGCAAGACGACTTGTTTTTTATTTTTCACGATTTTTGAAACTTTTTACGGTTCAAGATTTTTTAAAATTTTTTCGGAAGCAGTTTTGGCCCCAAACTTGGTAGATGTGATCCTTGTATTTTTGTTGGCATGCATAAAAAATTCCGCTAAAAACTCGAAGTGTACAAGATTTTGTGACCATTTGAAAAAAGTGTCCCCATTTCAGACACTTTAATGGCTACTGGCAACAAACCTGTAAAATCTCAAATGCTTTTTAAGGGGGTGTGAGTTCTCAAGGTTTGATGAGGGATAGGGGGCCAATATAAGGGCCAAGTACCAGCACCCATCGCACATCATGTGCGCACCCCACCCTCCGGCCCCCCCGATCGTCAGAACCCCAATGCCACTTGTCAGGTTCTCCGACGATGCTCCGGTGATGGTGCCCCGACGAAGAAAAATGAGGTACCAACACATGCCCGAGCCCAGCATGTGCTGCCGTAACCCTCAGTCCGATTCGATCTTAGACTGGGAATGAACTCCGTATGCTTAGACTGGGAATGAACTCCGTATGCCCAAGTCAACACATGAAACGAGCGTACGGGTGCTCAGCCAGCCAGAGGGACGGGGTGCGCAAGCCAGGGATCGACTGGGTCCTTCTCTACGTGCTGCCGATCCTGCTATCGCAACCCTCAGTCTGGTCTGATCTTAGACTGGGAATGAACTTCGTATGCCTAAGCCAACTGACGAAACGAGCGGGTGGGCGGGCGGGCGGGCACTACGCCGGCCAGAGAGACAGGATGCGCAAGCCGTGGATCGATAGGGTGATAGGTGCGTTTGGGCACATCTTCATATTTCTGCGTACCAATGCCATTTTTATGGCTTGTAAATTCATACAAAGGTCCCTTAAGCCTTCACGTGAAGTTTCATGGCATGACGACTCGTTTTCTATTTTTCATGATTTTTGAAACTTTTTGCGATTCGGGATTTTTTAAAATTTTTTCGGAAGTAGTTTTGGCCCCAAACTTGGTAGATGTGATCCTTGTATTTTTGTTGGCATGCACAAAAAATTCAGCTAAAAACTCGAAGTATACAAGATTTTGTGACCATTTGAAAAAAGTTTCCCCATTTCAGACACTTTAATGGCTACTGGCAGCAAACCTGTAAAATCTCAAATGCTTTTTAAAGGGGTGTGAGTTCTCGAGGTTTGATGAGGGATAGGGGGCCAATATAAGGGCCAAGTACCAGCACCCATCGCACATCATGTGCGCACAGCCCCCTCGGCCCCCCCGATCGTCGGAACACCAATGCCACCGATCAGGTTCTCCGACGATGCTCTGGTGGTGGTGCCCCGACGAAGAAAAATACGGCACCAGCACATGCCCTAGCCCAGCATGTGCTACCACAACCCTCGGTTCAATCTGATCTTAGACTGGGAATGAACTTCGTATGCTTAGACTGAGAATGAACTCCGTATGCCTAAGTCAACCCATTAAATGAGCGTACGGGCGCTCAGCCGGCCAGAGGGGCGGGATGAGCAAGCCAGGGATCGATCGGGTCCTTTTTTGCGTCCTACCGATCCTACTACCGTAAGCCTCGGTTCGGTCTGATCTTAGACTGGGAATCAACTCCGTATACCTAAGCCAACCAACAAAACGAGCAGCGGGCGGGTGGGCGGGCACTACGCTAGCCAGAGAGACGGGATGCGCAAGCCGTGGATCGATAGGGTGGTAGGTGGGTTTAGGCACATCTTCATATTTCTGCGTGCTAATGCCGTTTTTATGGCTTGTAAATTCATACAATGGTCCCTTAAGCCTTCACGTGAAGTTTCATGGCAAGACGACTCGTTTTCTATTTTTAACGATTTTTGAAACTTTTTACGATTCGTGATTTTTTAAAATTTTTTCGGAAGGAGTTTTGGCCCTGAACTTGGTAGATACAATCCTTGTATTTTTGTTGGCATGCACAAAACAATTCAGCTAAAAACTCGAAGTGTACAAGATTTTGTGACCATTTGAAAAAAGTATCCCCATTTCAGACACTTTAATGGCTACTGATAGAAAACCTGTAAAATCTCACATGCTCTTTAAGGGGGTGTGAGTTCTTGAGGTTTGATGAGGGATAGGGGGCCAATATAAAGGCCAAGTACCAGCACTCATCGCACATCATGCGCGCACACCCCCCTGGCCCCCCCGATCGTCGGAACCCCAATTCCACCGGTCGGGTTCTCCGACGATGGTGCCCCGATGAAGAAAAATATGGCACCAGCACATGCCTGAGCACAGCATGTGCTACTGCAACCGTCGGTCTGGTCCGATCTTAGACTGGGAATGAACTCCATATGCCTAGACTGGGAATGAACTCCGTATGCTTAGACTAGGAATGAACTCCGTATGCTGAGACTGGGAATGAACTCCGTATGCCTAAGTCAACCCACGAAATGAGTGTGTGGGCGCTCAGTCGGCCAGAGGGGTAGAATGCGCAAGCCGGGGATCGACCAGGTCCCTTTCTACGTGCTGTCGATCCTGTTGCCACAACCCTCGGTCTGGTCTGATCTTAGACTAGGAATAAACTTCGTAGGCCTAAGCCAACTGACGAAACGAACGGGCGAGCAGGCAGGCAGGCAGGCACTACCCCGACCAGAGAGACAGGATGCGCAAGCCGTGGATCGATAGGGTGGTAGGTTGGCTTAGGCACATCTTCATATTTCTACGTGCCAATGCCATTTTTATGGATTGTAAATTCATACAATGGTCCCTTATGCTAAGACTAGGAATGAACTCCGTATGCTAAGACTAGGAATGAACTCCGTATGCCTAAGTCAACCCATGAAACGAGCGTGCGGGCACTCAGCCAGGGATAAGAAGAGTCCCCCTCTACGTGCTACCGATCTTGCTGCTACAACCCTCGGTCTGATTTGATCTTAGACTGGGAATGAACTCTGTATGCCGAAGCCAACCAACGAAGCGAGCGGGCGGGCGGGCGGGCATTACGTCGGCCAGAGAGACGGGATGCGCAAGTCGTGGATCGATAGGGTGGTAGACGGGTTTAGGCACATCTTCATATTTCTACGTGCCAATGCCATTTTTATGGCTTGTAAATTCATCCAATGGTCGCTTAAGCCTTCACGTGAAGTTTCATGGCAAGATGACTCGTTTTCTATTTTTCACGATTTTTGAAACTTTTTACGGTTCGGGATTTCTTAAAATTTTTTCGAAAGGAGTTTTGGGCCCAAATTGGTAGACTTGATCCTTGTATTTTTGTTGGCATGCACAAAAAAATTCAACTAAAAACTTGAAGTGTACAAGATTTTGTGACCTTTTGAAAAAAGTATCCCCATTTCAGACACTTTAATGGCTACTGGCAGCAAACCTGTAAAATCTCAAATGCTCTTTAAGGGGGTGTGAGTTCTCGAGGGTTGATGAGGGATAGGGGGCCAATATAAGGGCCAAGTCCCAACACCCACCACACATCATGTGCGCACACGCCCCCCGAGCCCCCGATCTCCGGAACCCTAATGCCGCCGGTCAGGTTCTCCGGCGATGCTCCAGCAATGGTGCCCCGACGAAGAAAAATGAGGCACCAGCACATGCCCGAGCCCAGCATGTGCTGCCACAACCCTCGGTCCGATCTGATCTTAGACTGGGAATGAACTCCGTACGCTCAGACTGGGAATGAACTCTGTATGCCTAAGTCAACCCACGAAATGAACGTGCGGGCGCTCAGCCGGCCAGAGGGGCGGGATGTGCAAGCTAGGGATCGATCGGGTCCCCCTTTACGTGCTGCCGATCTTGCTGCCGCAACCATCATTCTGATCTGATCTTCAACTAGGAATGAACTCCGTATGCCTAAGCCAACCGACGAAACGAGCGGGCGGGCACTACGCCGGCCAGAGAGACGGGATGCGTAAGCCGTGGATCGATAGGGTGGTAGGTGGGATTGGGGACATCTTCATATTTCTGCATGCCAATGTCATTTTTATGGCTTTTAAATTCATACAATGCTCCCTTAAGCCTTCACGTGAAGTTTCATGGCAAGACGACTCGTTTTCTATTTTTGACGATTTTTGAAACTTTTTATGATTCGGGATTTTTTAAAATTTTTTCAGAAGGACTTTTGGCCCTGAACATGGTAGATACGATCCTTGTATTTTTGTTGGCATGCACAAAACAATTCGACTAAAAACTCGAAGTGTACAAGATTTTGTGACCATTTGAAAAAAGTGTCCCCATTTCAGACACTTTAATGGCTACTAGCAGTAAACCTGTAAAATCTCAAATGCTCTTTAAAGGGGTGTGAGTCCTCGAGGGTTGATGAGGGATAGGGGGCCAATATAAGGGCCAAGTCCCAACACCCATCGCACATCTTGTGCGCACACGCCCCCTGACCCCCCGATCTCCGGAACCCCAATGCCGTCGGTCAGGTTCTCCGGTGATGCTCCGGCGATGGTGCCCCGATGAAGAAAAATGCGGCACCAGCACATGCTCGAGCCCAGCATGTGCTGCCACAACCCTCACTCTGGTCCGATCTTATACTGGGAATGAACTCCGTACGCCTAGACTGGGAATGAACTCCGTATGCCTAAGTCAACCCATGAAATGAGCGTGCAGGCGCTCAACCGGCCAGAGGGGCGGGATGCGTAAGCTGAAGATTGATCGGGTTCCCCTCTACGTGCTGCCGATCTTGCTGCCGGAACCATCGTTCTGGTCCAATCTTAGACTGAGAATGAACTCCGTATGCCTAAGCCAACCGACGAAACAAACGGGCGGGCAAACGGGCGGACGGGCGGGCGGGCACTACACCGGCCAAAGAGACGGGATGCGCAAGCCGTGGATCGATAGGGTGGTAGGTGGGATTTGGTACATCTTCATATTTCTACATGCCAATGCCATTTTTATGGCTTGTAAATTCATACAATGCTCTCTTAAGCCTTCATGTGAAGTTTCATAGCAAGACGACTCATTTTCTATTTTTCACGATTTGTAAAACTTTTTTTGATTTGGGATTTTTTAAAATTTTTTCGGAAGGCGTTTTGGCCCCAAACTTGGTAGACGTTATCCTTGTATTTTTATTGGCATGCAAAAAAAAATTCAGCAAAAAAATCGAAGTGTACAAGATTTTGTGACCATTTGAAAAAAGTGTCCCCATTTCAGACACTTTAATGGCTATTGCAGCAAACCTGTAAAATCTCAAATGCTCTTTAAGGGGGTGTGAGTTCTCGAGGTTTGAAAAGGGATATGGGGCCAATATAAGGGCCAAGTACCAGCACCCATTGCACATCATGTGCGCACACCCCCAGCCCCCCCGATCGTCGAAACCCAAATGCCGTATGCCCGCATGTTCTCCGACGATGGTGCCCCAGTGAAGAAAAATGCGGCACCAGCACATGCCTGAGCCCAGCATGTGCTGCCACAACCCTCGGTGCAGTCTGATCTTACACCAAGAATGAACTCCTATGCCTAGACTGGGAATGAACTCTCTATGCCCAAGTCAACCCACGAAACGAGCTTACGGGCGCTCAACCGACCAGAGGGGTGCGATCCATAAGCCGGGGATCGGTCGGGTCCCCCTCTGCGTGCTGCCGATCCTGCTACCACAACCCTCGATCCAGTCTGCTCTTAGACTGGGAATGAACACCGTATGCCTAGGCCAACAGACGAAACGAGCGGGCGGGCAGGCGGGCGGGCACTATGCCGGCCAGAGAGACGGGATGTGCAAGTCGTGGATCGATATGGTGGTAGGTGGGTTTAGGCACATCTTCATATTACAGCGTGACAATGCCATTTTTATGGCTTGTAAATTCATACAATGGTCCCTTGAGCCTTCACGTGAAGTTTCATGGCAAGACGACTTGTTTTCTATTTTTCACAATTTTTAAAACTTTTTACGGTTCGAGATTTTTTAAACTTTTTTTGAAAGGCATTTTGGCCCCAAACTTGGAAGAGGTGATCCTTGTATTTTTCTTGGCATGCAAAAAAAAATTCAGCTAAAAAATCGAAGTGTACAAGATTTTGTGACCATTTGAAAAAAGTGTCCCCATTTCAAACACTTTAATGGCTACTGGCAGCAAACCTATAAAATCTCAAATGCTCTATAAGGGGGTGTGAGTTCTTGAGGTTTGATGAGGGATAGGGGGCCAATATAAGGGCCAAGTACCAGCACCCATCGCACATCGTGTGCGCACACCCCCTTCGGCCCCCCCAATCATCGAAACCCCAATGCCGTCGGTCAGGTTCTTCGACGATGCTCCGGTGATGGTGCCCCGACGAAGAAAAATGTGGCACCAGCACATGCTCGAGCCCAAGATTTGCTGCCGCAACCCTTGGACTGATTCGATCTTAGACTGGGAATGAACTCCGTATGCCTAAGTCAACCCATGAAACAAGCGTGCGGGCGTTCAACCGACCAGAGGGACGGGATGCTCAAGCCGGGGATCGGTCAAGTCCCCCTCCGCGTGCCACCGATCTTGCTGCAGCAACCCTCGATCCAGTCTGATCTTAGACTGGGAATGAACTCCGTATGCCTAAGCTGACCGATGAAACGTGCACAAAAAAATTTAGCTAAAAACTCGAAGTGTACAAGATTTTGTGACCATTTGAAAAAAGTGTCCCTATTTCAGACACTTTAATGGCTACTGGCAGCAAACCTGTAAAATCTCAAATGCTCTTTAAGGGGGTGTGAGTTCTCGAGGTTTGATTAGGGATAGGGGGCCAATATAAGGGCCAAGTACCAGCACCCATCGCACATCATGTGCGCACACCCACCCCGATCGCTGGAACCCCAATGCCGCCGGTCAAGTTCTCAAACAATGCTCTGGCGATTGTGCCTCAGTGAAGAAAAATACGGCACCAGCACATGCCCGAGCCCAGCATGTGCTGCCCCAACCCTCAGCCTGATCCGATCTTAGACTAAGAATGAACTCCGTATGCCTAAGCCAACTGATGAAATGAGCGGCCGGGCTGGCGGGCAAAGACTACACCGGGCAGAGAGACGGGATGCGCAAGCCGTGGATCGATAGGGTGGTCGGTGGGTTTAGGCACATCTTCAGATTTTTGCATGCCAATGCCATTTTTATGGCTTGTAAATTCATACAATGGTCCCTTAAGCCTTCATGTGAAGTTTCAAGGCAAGACGACTCGTTTTCTATTTTTCACGATTTTCAAAACTTTTTACGGTTTGAGATTTTTTAAAATTTTTTTGGAAGGATTTTTGGCCCCAAACTTGGTAGACGTGATCCTTGTATTTTTGTTGGCATGTACAAAACAATTCAGCTAAAAACTCAAAGTGTACAAGATTTTGTGACCATTTGAAAAAAGTTTCCCCATTTTAGACACTTTAATGGCTACTGGCAGCAAACCAGTAAAATCTCAAATGCTCTATAAGGGGGTGTGAGTTCTCGAGGGTTGATGGGGGATAGGGGGCCAATATAAGGGCCAAGTACCAGCACCCATCACACATCATGTGCGCACACCCCCTGGCCCCCCCGATCATTGAAACCCCAATGCCGCCGGTTAGGTTCTCCGACGATGCTCCGGTGAAGGTGCCCCGACGAAGAAAATTATGGCACCAGCACATGCTCGAGCCCATTATGTGCTACCGTAGCCCTTAATCCGGTCCTAACTTAGACTGGGAATGAACTCCATATGCTTAGACTGGGAATGAACTCTGTATTCCTAAGTCAACCCACAAAACGAGCGTGCGGGCGATCAGCCAGCCAGAGGGGCGGGATGCGCAAGTCAGGGATCGGAAGGGTCCCTCTCTGTGTGCTGCCGATCCTGCTGCTACAACCCTCGGTCCGGTCTGATCTTAGACTAGGAATGAACTCCGTATGCCTAAGCCAACCGATGAAACGAGCGAGCGGGCGGGCATTACGTCGGCCAGAGAGATGAGATGCACAAGCCGTGGATCGATAGGATGGTAGGTGGGTTTAGGCACATCTTCATATTTCAAAACTTTTTGCGGTTCGGGATTTTTTAAAACTTTTTCGGAAGGAGTTTTGGCCCCAAACTTGGTAGAGGTGATCCTTGTATTTTTGTTGGCATGCACAAAAAAAATCAGCTAAAAACTCAAAGTGTATAACATTTTGTGATCATTTGAAAAGATTGTCCCCATTTCAGACACTTTAATGGCTACTGGCAGCAAACCTATAAAATCTCAAATGCTCTTTAAGGGGGTTTGAGTTCTCGAGGTTTGATGAGGGATAGGGGGCCAATATAAGCGCCAAGTACCAGCACCCATCGCACATCATGTGCGCACACCCCCACGGCCCCCCTGATCGCCGGAACCTCAATTCCGCCTGTCAGGTTCTCCTGCGATACTCCAACGATGGTGCCCCGGTGAAGAAAAATGTAGCACCAGCACATGCTCGAACCCAGCATGTGCTGTTGCAACCCTCGGTCTGGTCCGATCTTAGACTGAGAATGAACTCCGTACGCTTAGACTGGGAATGAACTCCGTATGCCTAAGTCAACCCACGAAATGAACGTGCAGGCACTCAACCGGCTAGAGGGGTAGGATGCGTAAGCCAAGGATCGACTGGGTCCCCCTCTGCGTGGTGTCGATCTTGCTGCCGCAACCCTCAGTCTGGTCTGATCCTAGACTGGGAATGAACTTCGTATGCCTAAGCCAACCGATGAAAGGAGCGGGCGGACGGGCGGGCGGGCACTACGTCGGCCCGAGAGACGGGATGTGCAAGCCGTGGATCGATAGGGTGGTAGGTGGGTTTAGGGACATCTTCATATTTCTGCATGCCAATGCCATTTTTATGGCTTGTAAATTTATACAATGGTCCCTTAAGCCTTCACGTGAAGTTTAATGGCAAGACGACTCATTTTCTATTTTTCACGATTTTCAAAACTTTTTGTGGTTCGGGATTTTTTAAAATTTTTATGGAAATAGTTTTGGCCTCAAACTTGGTAGACGTGATCCTTCTATTTTTGTTGGCATGCACAAAAAAAATCAGCTAAAAAGTCAAAGTGTACAAGATTTTGTGATCATTTGAAAAGAGTGTCCCCATTTCAGACACTTTAATAGCTACTGGCAGCAAACCTGTAAAATCTCAAATGCTCTTTAAGGGGGTTTGAGTTCTGGAGGTTTGATGAGGGATAGGGAGCCAATATAAGGGCTAAGTACAAGCACCCATCGCACATCATGTGCGCGCACCCCCTCGGCCCCCCCGATCGCTGGAACCCCAATGCCGCCGGTCAGGTTCTCCGGCAATGCTCCGATGATGGCACCCCGACGAAGAAAAATGCGGCACCAGCACATGCTCGAGCCCAGCATGTGCTACCGCAACCCTCAGTCCGGTCCGCTCTTAGACTGGGAATGAACTCCGTATGCCTAAGTCAACCCGCGAAACGAGCGTGCGGGCGCTCAACCGGCCAGAGGGGCAAGATACGCAAGCCGAGGATCGGTCGAGTCCCCCTCTACGTGCTGCTGATGCTGCTGCCATATACCTCAGTCTGGTCCGATCTTAGATTGGGAATGAACTCCGTATGCCTAAGCCAACCGATGAAACGAGCGGGCGGGCACTACGCCGGCTAGAGAGATGCAACGTGCAAGCCGTGGATCGATTGGGTGGTAGGTGGGTTTCGGCACTTCTTCATATTTCTGCATGCCAATGCCATTTTTATGGCTTGTAAATTTATACAATGGTCCCTTGAGCCTTCACGTGAAGTTTCATGGCAAGATGACTCGTTTTCTATTTTTCATGATTTTTGAAACTTTTTACAGTTCGAGATTTTCTAAAATTTTTTCAGAAGGAGTTTCAGCCCCAAACTTGGTAGACATGATCCTTGTATTTTTGTTGGCATGCACAAAAACATTCAGCTAAAAACTCGAAGTGTACAAGATTTTGTGACCATTTGAATAAAGTGTCCCCATTTCAGGCACTTTAATGGCTACTGGCAGCAAACCTTTAAAATCTCAAATGCTCTTTAAGGGGGTGTGAGTTCTCGAGGTTAGATGAGGGACAGGGGGCCAATATAAGGGCCAAGTACCAGCACCCATCGCACATCATGTGCGCACACCCCCCGAACCCCCGATCGCCAGAACCCCAATGCCGTCGATCAGGTTCTCCGACGATGCTTCGACGATGGTGCCCCAGTGAAGAAAAATGCGGCACTAGCACATGCCCGAGCCTAGCATGTGCTACCGCAACCCTCGATCCGGTCTGATCTTAGACTGGGAATGAACTCCGTATGCCTAAGCCAACCGACGAAACGAGCGGGCGGGCGGGCACCACGTCGGCCAGAGAGACGGCATGCGCAAGCCATGGATCGATAGGGTGGTAGGTGGGTTTAGGCACATCTTCATATTTCTATGTGCCAATGCCATTTTTATGGTTTGTAACTTCATACAATGGTCCCTTAAGCCTTCACGTGAAGTTTTATGGCAAGACGACTCGTTTTCTATTTTTCACGATTTTTGAAACCTTTTATGGTTCAAGATTTTTTAAAATTTTTTCAGAAGTTTTGGCCCCAAACTTGGTAGATGTGATCCTTGTATTTTTGTTGGCAAGCACAAAATCAATCCGCTAAAAACTCGAAGTGTACAAGATTTTGTGTCCATTTGAAAAAAGTGTCCTTATTTCAGACACTTTAATGGCTACTGGCAGCAAACCTATAAAATCTCAAATGCTCTTTAAGGGGGTGTGAGTTCTCAAGTTTTCATGAGGGATATGGGGCCAATATATGGGCCAAGTACCAGCACCCACCGCACATCTTGTGCGCACACAGCCCAGCCCCCCCACTCGTCGGAACCCCGATGCCGTCGATCATGTTCTCTGGTGACGCTCCGGCGATGGTGCCCCGACAAAGAAAAATACGGCACCAGCACATGCCAGAGCCCAGCATGTGCTGCCGCAACCCTCGGTCCAATCCGATCTTAGACTGGGAATGAACTCCGTATGCCTAAGTCAACCCACGAAACGAGCGTGCGGGCGCTCAGCCAGCAAGAGGGGCGGGATGCGCAAGCCGGGGATCGGTTGGGTCCCCCTCTGCGTGCTGTCGATCCTGCTACCGCAACCCTCGGTCCAGTCCGATCTTTGACTATGAATGAGCTCCGTATGCCTAAGCCAACCGACGGAACGAGCAGGCAGGCGGATGGGCGGGCACTAAGCCGGCCAGAGAGACGGAATGTGCAAGCCGTGGATCGATAGGGTGGTAGGTGGGTGTAGACACCCAATTTGGTCAAGGCCCGGATCAATTGGACCTGGTCCAAATGGGTAGGTCCAATTTTATCTTTATCATTTTTATTTTTATTTTTATTTTATTTTATATTTTATGTATATCCTATGTATTTATTATTTATTTATTATTAATAATATATATATTTTTTATTTTTTATTTTATTTATTTTTGTATTTTTATTTATTTAATTATATATTTTTATTTTTTTATTTTTATTCTATAATATTTTTTTTATTATCTTTTCTAATTATCTATTATTTTTTTATTTATTTGATTTTTATTTTGGAGGGCTGAGATTGAAGGGTGAAGAATCCTACTAGGAATGAGGATTCAATCAAAAGAGTCCTGATCGGATTCAAAGATTGAATCCTCGTCCAAAGAGGAATTGGGATTGATCAGAAACTCCTAATCAATCCCTATAAAAGGGACCCTCTGGAACTGATGCAACGGAAGAAAATAGTAAGCAAAGGCTACTGATTTAAGGGAAAAGAGATGTATAGAAGGCTAAGAAAAGGTGTAGAAGGGTTTTGGGAATTAGAAGAAATTTTTTGAAGATTTTTGGTGTTTTGTTTTCTGGGAATTTCTGGAAAATTCCAGATTTCGGTGAATTTTTCGACGAAGTTTGAATTTTTCGGTGAAAATTCCGGCCAACCTTGAAGTTTTCGGTGACTTGCCCAGTTTCTGACAAAGAATCCCAGAAATCGATGATCTTCCGGTGAACTTCCGATGAAAAAACCTAGATTTCGACGACAAATCCCAGAATCCGATGAATCTTCAATCAGAGTTCTCCGACCTTTTAGAGAGAAGAGAGAGGAAAAAAGAAGAAGAGAGAGAGAGAAGAGCAGCTTTCTGCCAAAAAATAGAGGGAAGGGCCTTAAATACCCTCCCAAAATGACGTCGTTTTGACCTTAAGTAACCCAGAGGATCCGCGCGTTTTGCCGAGATCCGACCCGACCCGAGCGTTGACCCGTGTCCTGACCTGCGCGTGCCTCCCCCCTCCGAGCCAAGCCGAGCCGAGTCGAGCTTCTCAAGCCACCTTCCGAGCCATTTTCTCTTTTTTGAGCCGAGCCGCACTCCGAGCCGCTCCAGGTTTTTTTTTTGAATTTTTTTTATTTATTTGTTTATTTTATTTGTTTTTATATTTATTAGATTAGGTTTTATTTAATATTTTTTATCTTTATCTTATTTTTATTTTTGTTTTACTTTTCTTTATTTTTATTTTTATTTATTTTCACTTTTTTTATTATTCTATTTTCTTTAAATAAAAATCAAAAGTTCCAAAAAAACTATTTTTGGGAAAAAGTTGAAAGTATCAATCTTCCTTGAAAATCAAAATTTTTGAAAAATATTTTTAGGTAAAAGTTGAAAGTATCAATTTTCCTTAAAAATAAATTTTCAAAAAAAAAAAGGGATTTTTGAGGAAAAGTTGAAAGTACCAATTTTCCTTTGAAATAAATTTTCAAAAAAAATATTTTTGGGGAAAAGTTGAAAGTATCAATTTTCCTTAAAAATAAATTTCCAAAAAATATTTTTAGGGAAAAGTTGAAAGTATCAATTTTCCTTGAAAATCAAAATTTCCAAAAAAATATTTTTGGGGAAAAGTTGAAAGTATCAATTTTCCTTAAAAATAAATTTCCAAAAAATATTTTTAGGGAAAAGTTGAAAGTATCAATTTTCCTAAAAAATAAATTTCAAAAAAATATTTTTAGGGAAAAGTTGAAACTATCAATTTTCCCTACACAAGAACAATCATCCTTTCCTTTCTTTTTATTTTGATTTTGATTTTGATTTTTCTTTAACTAATCAGACGACGGAACCTCTGCAAGTGAAATAGTAGTTTTTTCTTGCATACTCTTGAGGTGAGGGAATTTTCTCAATTTTCTGCTAAAAGTATTAGAGTCAATTGAGAAAAATTTCCAATAATTAATTACTTGGTAGAATTTTAAGGCTTTTGGATAACACAAATTTAAGCTGCTACCATCTTTTGATGGGCGTTGTGAGGGTGCTATAACCTTCCTCACACGTAACCGAATTCCAAACCCTGTTCTGGTTAGCAGACCTGAACCTATTCTTTTAGGGACCCTTAAACTTAGGTGTCCCCTGAAAGGACTGATTCTTTAGGTGGCCAATCGCACCTAGATAAAAAAGATTGGTGGCGACTCCCTAAAGTCAATGTCTAGCGATAGATCCTCGGACTCCACTGGGGACTTTGAGACTCAGCTTGGTGACTCCACTGGGGACTTTGAGAGTCAGGCCAGCAAATAATTTGTGTTATCCAAAAGCCTAATAAAATTGAACCTTTTTGTATATATGTGTTATTATTCATTCATGTTTATTTACCTTGTTAATCATGTCATTCATATGCATGTACATAACATGAGCTCTATACCCGAGCTCCATCCCTCTAGGAGGGAGTAAAGTACCTATTGCTTTCGTGAGGTCTAATGCCTCCGCAGTGGTTAGCGAAATACTCCCACTCAAATTGAACCTTTTCCACTTGTAACCTATAATGGGTGAGGATTAGGGTGCCTTACTAGTTTGTGATGGACAAGGATGTAAGGAACAATTTGAGGACCTTTAGACTTTGACCCTTAAAACCGCATATAGTGAACCTTAAGAGTGCCTAAACCTAGGATAGAGCCCTTTCTACCCAATGATAGATATACCCTGAAATTAAGACACAAAAAAGGTGTTTATCTAATCATTTTGATTGTTTAACTTTGTGCATCATTTTCATTATCATATGTAACATTATGCATCAACATCACTTTCATTTCATCCATGGAACTAACTATGTTGTTTGTCTGATTGTATGCATCTGCATTATTTTTATGATCATGTTTTAACACAATCATTTACATCCATTTCATACTAGATTTCATTTAGGAAAATGTACATTCCATTCGTGCATCAAAGCATCATACACAAAGCGTAGCATAACATTTCTAATCATAAGTATGGTGCTCACGGTCCAAGGATAGCTCCGTCTAGCGAAAACCCTACTCATCCATACAACACAAGATCCAGAGCAAGGCAAATGGAGGAGGAAAGTTCCCATAGATTTGAAAAGATAGAAAAAGCCTAGGAAAAGATCGAAAGTGAACTAAGCAAGATTCTGGAGGCTCTTAATAACATGAATAAAGGAAAAAAAGTTGAAGAAAATGCAAGCCAACAAGTTCTCTCGCTGCAAGAAGTGGTTGACCCTTTATATCCACCAGGTTTTGGCCCACCTCAAGTCCAGTCTACTCAAGAGGTCCCGCCACAACACTTCGCATATCGAACATATCCTAGAATGCCATCAACTTTTAACCCAGGGCAGTATAATAGCTATGTAAATCCTATCTTCACTAAAAAAGTCGTAGAACCAATTCCTGATCTAGATGATTTAAAAGAGAAGGAGAAAGAAAAGATAAGAGTGAAAGTTCAGGAAAGCTCCAAGATTAGTATGCCAAAGCAAAAGTTACGGGCTGTGGAAGGATTTAGCTTTTATGGGTCAGTTGATGCTGCTGGGCTCTGCCTAGTCCCTGATGTGGTTATTCCTCATAAGTTCAAAGTACCAAAATTTGAAAAATATGATGGTACAAAGTGCCCCAAAACTCACATCACAATGTATTGTCGAAAAATGGTAGCTCATGCTCATGATGAAAAACTCTTGATGCATGTCTTTCAGGATAGCCTTACAGGCTCAGCGGCCAGGTGGTATGTTCAGCTGGACAGAACCCGCATTCGTTCTTGGAGTGATATGGCACATGACTTCATCGATCAGTATCGACATATTATCGATTTGGCCCCTGATCGTTTGTCTTTACAGAATTTGGAGAAAAAGGCAAACGAGTCTTTTAAAGAGTATGCCCAGAGGTGGAGAGATATTGCTTCTCAAGTACAACCTCCTTTGACTGAGAAAGAAACTACAGTGTTATTTGTTAGCACTTTGAAGTCTCTCTATTATGAAAAGATGATAGGAAATGCAACAAAGAATTTCGCTGACATGGTAATCTTTGGAGAAATTATTGAAAGTGCCATAAAAAATGGCAAGTTAAGAAGAGGAGAAACCAAGAAGACATCAAAAAAGAAAGAAGCTCAAGCTCAAGATGTGAGCTTTGATAGACAATAACTCAGGGGTTATCAACCCTATCCATCTCAAGGTTACTCTTCATATTATTCTACTATGAATAATGCCTCATCCTACCCATACCAACTAGTTCCACAACCACCTTATTCATCCACATACCAATCAATTTTTAGCCCCCAAGATCTTACATATAGCCTTAACATTCAAGCTCCTGCAAGAAACCAAATTCGCCCTATTTACCCAACAAGTGGTTCACGAGAACAACGAACTACTCGAGAAAAACCTGTATTTGATCCAATCCCTATGACTTATATAGAGTTATATCGAGAACTCTATAATAGCCATTTGATTGCCTCCAGCCATGTAGAGCCGCTTAAACCACCCTATCCAAAGTGGTATGATCCTACAGCCCACTGCGACTACCATTATGGAATTACTAGCCATTCTACTAAAAATTGTACTGCTTTAAAGTATAAGGTGCAACGGCTGATCAATGATGGAATGGTAAGTTTTAATAAAGGGAAAGCAACAACACCTAATGTTAGCGTTCTGAGTGAAAGTCAAGAACAAAAAGGGTCCGGAGAGTCACAATGACTTGAGGGGCAAGATGTCAATAGAGATTCTTCACCTGATCGCATAAGGGGACAATTTTAAAGAATGGAGATAAGGCTGGTTGAAGGTTTCTTTTGTCATGTTAGGATTTCTTTTTGAATGATTGTTGGATTTCTTTTTGCAATATGATTTCACTTGTTATCATCTTAATAAGGGCAAGTCAATGCATTTCATTACATTTTCTCTTTCACTCGACCATTATTCCATGCCCTGTTATCTTTCATAACTTCACATTCCCATTCTCAAATTTTGGATGATGAATATTTAGACAATGATAACAATAATTCTGGAATTTAATTTTGAAAACTCATCCACATTAATATAAGAAGATCATTTGAGTAAAAAAGTAAGCTGTTATTGGAGGTGAAATAGATATATGTCTTGAAGATGTACAATCTTTTATACAGATTCATAAGCTTTGTTTAATAGATGATGTTCAAGAAAGGTATTCACAATTGAGATGAAAAATGGCCATCTTTCTTTTACCATTCGAAAAACCATTTATTGCTACCCCTTTGAGCCTATTATGATTTCTTTTTCTAAAGAACCCCAACCAAGGATCACCCTCTACACTGGAGGGCAATTTTTGAAAGAAAAAAAACCCACAAAAAGAAAGATAAAGAAAAGTAAAAGAACATTAAATGCCACAAATGATTTGAGGCAAAGTAATGAGGATCCTTTGTGTGAAGAAAGAAAAAATAGTGAAATGATGTGGGGGCAAAATGCCAAGTTGTGTCAATTGATCTTTTGGTTTTGAACCTTTTTAATACATGTTTTGAGCCTATTGTATCCATTTTTTTTATGACCCCTCACCTTGACCTATATTACAACCTTGAAAAGCCCATTTGGATCAAGTGTGAATGCTTAACTTGAATGATCATATGTTGAGCGAAGGCATGCTCATGATGAAGCAATGGAATCATGCTACATTACTCTAAAGTTTGACGTATGAAAGATATCAACAATGGATGAAAAATGAGAAAAAAAAAAAGAGAAGATGATGAAAAAAAAAGAAAAAAAATGAGAAAAAAAGAAAAAAATGAGAAAATGAAAAAAAGAGATTCAAATTGAAAACCTGAAAATGTGATTCTGGTAGAAAAAGATCCAGGTCAAATGGCTCACATGAATGGAAGATCAAAGACATCTGAAAATCCCTCAAAGACTGGGGCAAAGTTCGCCAAGCTCAAGATGACTTCAACAGTAAATGGAATGAGTTTTTGAAAGAATCCTAGATTAATATTGAGAATTGTCTGAATATTCATCATTTGGACATACCATTCATCCCAATGACATGTATCCAATTTATTTCCTTTCCCATTTGTTTTGTACCAAAATAGATCTTCATTGATTATCTTTACCATAATTCACCTTGTGTTCTCTTATTGTTTCACCCCTAGAATGAATTGAGAAAACGCTTGATTGCATTGTATTTCTCAAGAATTGAAATGATAATGAATGAACGAATATGTGCTTAAAAGAGTGTTGCATTCATTTGAAAGAAAATCTAAGATGATGGTGGTAACAAAATGAAGAAATGGTAGAAACCTAAAAGAGATGATTTGGAAGGATATATGATGTGACCAAATGGAGAATATAATGGGGCAAATTTTGAAAAATGGTATAACCAAGTGATGAATACAAAGATGAATTGGTCGATATGACTTGCAAGTTATGATTGAATGATGAAAGCAATTAGTGGACAAAGTTTGTTTTGGAATGGTTAATGCTAAGACACTTATGAGTAATGACTCAGTGATGGTGGGTGAAACTTGTTCTGAAATTTTTAGTGCTGAGAAGTCTATGAACAGTGGTCAAGTGATGATTGATTGGTGAAACTTGTTTCAAAATATGGAGAAACTGAACAAGGAAGACATGCGAAATGGTGCAGTTTTGAGAGCCATATCACCATAATTATTTAGAATTTTGTTGCATAGACATTTGCATTACATGCATCATGGTGGCATCGTCACTTGGATAGTACATGCACATGATTTGATTGGATATTCATGGCACTATGAGAATATAGGTTGCCACATTTGCATCATTAAGAAAGCATTTGCATCTTTGGTCATAACATTCATTCATGCAAAATTTTGAGTCACTTGAAAAAGAAATTGTGAATGTTTTGATGAGAATTTTTGAGAACTCAAATGAGAATCTTTGAATTTCAAAATGAGAATCTTTGAGGAGTGAAACCCTAAAGTTCATCGAATGTGAATTTTTGAACAAATGAAAAGTTTTGAACTTTTGGATGTGGATCTCCAAAATACAAAACTTCAACCTTTTGGATATGAATTTCCAATGTTTTAAATGAGAGCCTTTGAACTTAGATGTGAAACTCTAAGTTTTATTGCATGTGAGCCTTTGAACTCAAATGAAAAGCTTTGAATTTTTGGATGTGAATTTCCAAAATTCAAATGAAAAGCTTTAGATTTTTGGATATGAATTCCAAGTTTGCCAAATAAGAACCTTTAACTTTTGGATGTGAGCCTCCAAAATTCAAATGAGGATCTTTCATGCAAGTCTTACAAGTTGCAAATGCAAATCTTGAGATCTTGCAAATTCCAGAAGAAATTTGTCAGGTAAGTTCCTAATCCTTGAAATAGGATGTCTTGTGGTATCAGGATTGATTTATAAGACCTTTGGGCATAACCTCCTGAAACTCCTTCAAACACAATTTTCAACTCCTTTGGACATGATTGTCAGGGAGCAATTTACTTTCCAAAAGTCGTGGTGCCTCTGTTTAGAGGAGCAATTTACTTTCCAAAGTCGTGGTGACTCTATTTAGAGGGGAAAGTCGTGGTGCCTCTGTTTAGAGGAGCAATTTACTTTCTAAAAGTCGTGGTGCCTCTATTTAGAGGAGCAATTTACTTTCTCAAAGTCGTGGTGCCTCTGTTTAAAAGAGCAATTTACTTTTCCAAAGTCGTGGTGCCTCTGTTTAGAGGAGCAATTTACTTTCCAAAGTCGTGGTGCCTCTGTTTAGAGGAGCAATTTACTTTTTAAAAGTCATGGTGCCTCTGTTTAGAAGAGCAATTTACTTTCCAAAGTCGTCGAGCCTCTGTTTAGAGGAGCTTTAAAAAAAAAAAACAAAAAAAATAGGAAAAAAAAAAACAAAAAAGTTACCTCTATTTAGAGGAGCTTCATTTATGTTTCTCAAAGTCATTGAGCCTCTGCTTAGAGGAGCTTTGATCATTTTTAAAAAAAAAAAACAAAAAAACAAAAAAAAATAAAAAAAACAAAAAAAAAATGCCTCTATTTAGAGGAGCTTTGTTTATGTTTCTCAAAGTCATTGAACCTCTGCTTAGAGGAGCTTTGATCAATTTAAAAAAAAAAAGCACAAAAAAAACAAAAAAAGCAAAAAAAATGAAAAAAAGTTACCTCTATTTAGAGGAGCTTTATTTATGTTTCTCAAAGTCATTGAGCCTCTGTTTAAATGAGCTTTGGTAAAAAAAAAAACAAAAAAAAAATGAAAATGTTGAGTTAAGTCTTGATTGGGTGTCTACGTCTTTGCGTAACTTCTATTTCACAGAAAATGTGCAAAAAGGGGCAGCTGTAGACACCCAATTTGGTCCAGGCCCGGATCAGTTGGGCCTGGTCCAAATGGGTAGGTCCAATTTTATCTTTGTCATTTTTATTTTTATTTTTATTTTTATTTTATATTTTATGTATATCCTATGTATTTATTATTTATTTATTATTAATAATATATATATTTTTATTATTTTTTGTTTTATTTATTTATTTATTTATATTTATTTAATTATATATTATTATTATTATTATTTTTATCCTATAATATTTTTTTTATTATCTTCTCTAATTATCTATTTTTTTTTATTTATTTGATTTTTATTTTGGAGGGCTGAGATTGAAGGGTGAAGAATCCTACTGGGAATGGGGATTCAATCAAAAAAGTCTAGATCGAATTCAAAGATTGAATCCCCATCCAAAGAGGAATTGGGATTGATCAGAAACTCCTGATCAATCCCTATAAAAGGGACCCTCTGGAACAGATGCAACAGAAGAAAACAGTGAGCAAAGGCTACTGATTTAAGGGAAAAGAGACGTATAGAAGGCTAAGAAAAGGTGTAGAAGGGTTCTGGGAATTAGAAGAAATTTTTTGAAGATTTTTGGTGTTTTTTTTTTGGGAATTTCTGGAAAATTCCAGATTCCGGTGAATTTTTCGGAGAAGTTTGAATTTTTCGGTGAAAATTTCGGCCAACCTTGAAGTTTTCGGTGACCTGCCCAATTTTCAACAAAGAATCCCAGAAACTAGTGATCTTCCAACGAACTTTTGGTGAAAAAACCCAGATTCCGATGACAAAACCCAGAATCTAATGAATCTTCAACCGGAGTTCTTCGGCCTTTTAGAGAGAAGGGAAAGGAAAAAAGAAGAAGAGAGAGAGAGAAGAGCAGCTTTCTACCGAAAAACAGAGGGAAGAGCCTTAAATACCCTCCTAAAACGACGTCGTTTTGACCTTAAGTAACCCAGAGGATCCGCGCGTTTTGCCGAGATCTGACCCGACCCGAACGTCGACCCGCGTCCTGACCCGTGCATGCCTCCCCCCTTCGAGCCAAACCGAGCTGAGCCGAGCTTCCCATGCTGCCCTTCGAGCCGTTTTCTCTTCCTTGAGCCGAGTCACACTCCGAGCCGCTTCAGGTTTTTTTTTTATTTATTTTTTATTTTATTTGTTTTTATATTTATTAGATTAGGTTTTGTTTAATATTTTTTATCTTTATCTTATTTTTATTTTTGTTTTACTTTTCTTTATTTTTATTTTTATTTATTTTCACTTTTATTTATTTTATTATTCTATTTTCTTTAAATAAAAATCAAAAGTTCCAAAAAAAATATTTTTGGGAAAAAGTTGAAATTATCAATCTTCCTTGAAAATCAAAATTTCTGAAAAATATTTTTAGGAAAAAGTTGAAAGTATCCATTTTCCTTAAAAATAAATTTTCAAAAAAAAAAAAAGGGATTTTTGAGGAAAAGTTGAAAGTATCAATTTTCCTTTGAAATAAATTTTCAAAAAAAATATTTTTGGGGAAAAGTTGAAAGTATCAATTTTCCTTAAAAATAAATTTCCAAAAAATATTTTTAGGGAACAGTTGAAAGTATCAATTTTCCTTGAAAATCAAAATTTCCAAAAAAATATTTTTGGGGAAAAATTGAAAGTATCAATTTTCCTTAAAAATAAATTTCCAAAAAATATTTTTAGGGAAAAGTTGAAAGTATCAATTTTTCGAAAAAATAAATTTCAAAAAAATATTTTTAGGGAAAAGTTAAAACTATCAATTTTCCCTACACAAGAACAATCATCCTTTCCTTTCTTTTTATTTTGATTTCGATTTTGATTTTTCTTTAACTAATCCGATGATGGAGCCTCTACAAGTGAAACAGTAGTTTTTTCTTGCATACTCTTGAGGTGAGGGAATTTTCTCAATTTTCTGCTAAAAGTATTAGAGTCAATTGAGAAAATTTTCCAATAATTAATTACTTGGTAAAATTTTAAGGCTTTTGGATAACACAAATTTAAGCTGCTACCATCTTTTGATGGGCGTTGTGAGGGTGCTATAACCTTCCTCACACGTGACCGAACTCTCGAACCCTGTTCTGGTTAGCAGACCTGAACCTATTCTTTTAAGGATCCTTAAACTTAGGTGTCCCCTGAAAGGACTAATTCTTTAGGTGGCCAATCGCACCTAGATAAAAAAGATTGGTGGCAACTCCCTAAAGTCAATGTCTAGCGATAGATCCTCGGATCTAGACGTTATGACAGTGGGTTTAGGCACATCTTCATATTTCAGCGTACCAATGCCATTTTTATGGCTTGTAAATTCACACAATGGTCCCTTAAGCCTTCACGTAAAGTTTCATGACAAGACGACCCGTTTTCTATTTTTCATGATTTTTGAAACTCTTTGCGGTTTGGGATTTTTGAAAATTTTTTCAGAAGGAGTTTTGGCCCCAAACTTAGTAGACATGATCCTTGTAGTTTTGTTGGCATGCACAAAAACATTCAGCTAAAAACTCAAAGTGTACAAGATTTTGTGACCATTTGAAAAAAGTGTCCCCATTTTAGACACTTTAATGGCTACTGGTAGCAAACCTGTAAAATCTCAAATGCTCTTTAAGGGGGTGTGAGTTCTCGAGGTTTGATGAGGGATAGGGGGCCAATATAAAGGCCAAGTACAAGCACCCATCTCACATCATGTGCGCACACCCCCTTGGCCCCCCCGATCGCTGGAACCCTAATGCCGCCGGTCAGGTTCTCCGGCGATGCTCCGACAATGGCACCCCGACGAAGGATAGGGGGCCAATATAAGGGCCAAGTACCAGCACCAATCGCACATCATGTATGCACACTCCCTCGGCCCCCCCGATTGTCGGAACCCCATTGCTGCCGGTCATGTTCTCCAGCGATGGTGCCCCGGTGAAGAAAAATACGGCACCAACATGCCCGAGCCCAGCATGTGCTACCGCAACCCTCAGTCCGGTTCGATCTTAGATTGGGAATGAACTCTGTATGCCTAAGCCAACTGATGAAATGAGTGAGCGGGTGGGCGGACGGGCATTACGCCGGCTAGAGATACGGGATGCGCAAGCCGTGGATCGATAGAGTGGTAGGTGGGTTTAGGCACATCTTCATATTTTTGTGTGCCAATGCCATTTTTGTGGCTTGTAGATTCATACAATGGTCCCTTAAGCTTTCACGTGAACTTTCATGGCAAGACGACTCGTTTTCTATTTTTTAGGATTTTTGAAACATTTTACGGTTCGGGATTTTTTAAAACTTTTTTCAATGGAGTTTTGGCCCTAAACTTGGTAGACGTGATCCCTGTATTTTTTTTGGCATGCACAAAAAAATTCAGCTAAAAACTCGAAGTGTACAAGATTTTGTGACCATTTGAGAAAGTGTCCCCATTACAGACACTTTAATGGCTACAGACAGTAAACCTTTAAAATCTCAAATGCTTTTTAAGGGGGTGTGAGTTTTCAAGGTTTGATGAGGGATAGGGGGCCAATATAAGAGCCAGGTACCAGCACCCATCGCACATCATGTGCGCACACCCCCCGGCCCCCCGATCGTCGGAATCCCAATGCCGCCGGTCAGGTTCTCCGGTGATGCTCCGGGGATGGTGTCCCGGCGAAGAAAAATCTGACACCAGCACATGCTCGAGCCTAACATGTGCTATCGCAACCCTCGGTCTAGTTCGATCCTAGACTAGGAATGAACTCCGTATGCTTAGACTGGGAATGAACTCTGTATGCCTAAGTTAACCCACGAAACGAGTGTGTGGGCGCTCAGCCGGCCAGAGGGACGGGATGCGCAAGCCGGGGATCAGCCAGGTCCCTTTCTACGTGCTTTTGATCATGCTGCCGCAACCCTCGATCCGGTCTGATCTTAGATTGGGAATGAACTCCGTATGCCGAAGCCAACCGATGAAATGAGCGGGCGGGCGGGCAGACGGGCGGGCGGACGGGCACTACGTCGGCCAGAGAGACGGGATGCGCAAGCCGTGATCGATAGGGTGGTAGGTGGGTTTAGGTACATCTTCATATTTCTGCTTGCCAATGCCATTTTTATGGCCTATAAATTCATACAATGGTCCCTTAGGCCTTCACGTGAAGTTTAATGGCAAGACGACTCGTTTTTTATTTTTCATGATTTTTGAAACTTTTTACCTTTCGGGATTTTTTAAAATTTTTCCAGGAGGAGTTTTGGCCCCAAACTTGGTAGACATGATCCTTGTATTTTTGTTGGCGTGCAGAAAAAAATACCGCAAAAAAATCAAAGTGTACAAGATTTTGTGACCATTTGAAAAAAGTGTCCCCATTTCAGACACTTTAATGGCTACAGGCAGCAAACCTGTAAAATCTCAAATGTGCTTTAAGGGGGTGTGAGTTCTCGAGATTTGATGAGGGATAGGGGCCCAATATAGGAGCCAAGTACCAGCACCCATCGCACATCATGTGCGCACACCCCCCGGCCCCCCATCGTCGGTACTCCAATGCTACTGGTTAGGTTCTCCGGTGATGCTCCGACGATCGTGCCTCGACGAAGAAAAATGCGGCACCAGCACATGCCCAGGCCCAGCATGTGCTGTCGCAACCCTCGATCCAGTCTGATCTTAGACTGGGAATGAACTCCGCATGCTTAGACTGGTAATGAACTCCGTACGCCTAAGTCAACCAATGAAACAAGTGTGCGGGTGCTGAGCCGACTAGAGAGGCGGGATGGGCAAGTTGGGGATCGATCGAGTCCCCCTCTACATGCTGCCGATCCTGCTGCCGTAACCCTCAGTCCGATCTGATCTTAGACTGGGAATGAACTTCGTATGCCTAAGCCAACCGACGAAACGAGCGGGCGGGCGGGAGGGCGGGCACTACGTCGGCCAGAGAGACGGGATGCGCAAGCCGTGGATCGATAGGGTGGCAGGTGGCTTTAGGCACATCTTCATATTTCTACGTGCCAAAACCATTTTTATGGCTTCTAATTTCATACAATGGTCCCTTAAGCCTTCACATGAAGTTTCATGGCAAGATGACTCGTTATCTATTTTTCATGATTTTTGAAACTTTTTTGGGTTTTGGATTTTTTAAAATTTTTTCGGAAAGAGTTTTGGCCCCAAACTTGGTAGACGTGATCCTTGTATTTTTGTTGGCATGCACAAAAAAATTCAGCTAAAAACTCGAAGTGTACAAGATTTTGTGACCATTTGAAAAAAGTGTCCCCATTTCAGACACTTTAATGGCTACTGGCAGCAAACCTGTAAAATCTCAAATGCTCTTTAAGGGGGTGTGAGTTCTCAAGGTTTGATGAGGGATAAGGGGCCAATATAGGGGCCAAGTGCCAACACCCATCGCACATCATGTTCGCACACCCCCCGGCCCCCCGATCGCTAGATCCCCGATGTCGCCGGTCAGGTTCTCCGGCGATGGTGCCCCGGTGAAGAAAAATACGGCACCAGCACATGCCCGAGTCCAGCATGTGCTGCGGTAACCCTCGATCTGATCCGATCTTAGACTGGGAATGAACTCCATATGCCTAAGTCAACCCATGAAACGAGCGTGCGGGCGCTCAGCCAGCCAGAGGGGTGGGATTCGCAAGTCGGGCATCGACCGGGTCCCCCTCTGCGTGCTGTTGATCCTACAGCCGTAACCCTCTATCCGGTTCGATGTTAGACTGGGAATGAACTCCGTATGCCTATGCCAACCGAAGAAATGAGCGGGCGGGCGGGCGGGCACTACGTCGCCCAGAGAGACGAGATGTGCAAGCCGTGGATTGATGGGAGGTAGGTGGGTTTAGGCAAATCTTCATATTTCTACGTGCCAATGCCATTTTATGGGTTTTAAATTCATACAATGGTCCCTTAAGCATTCACGTGAAGTTTCATGGCAAGACGACTCATTTTCTATTTTTCACGATTTTTGAAACTTTTTGCAGTTCGGGATATTTTTTAAATTTTTTCGGAAGGACTTTTGGCCCCAAACTTCATAGACATGATCCTTGTATTTTTTTTGGCATGCATAAAAAAATTCAGCTAAAAACTCAAAGTGTACAAGATTTTGTGACCATTTGAAAAAAGTGTCCCCATTACAGACACTTTAATAGCTACTGGCAGTAAACCTGTAAAATCTCAAATTCTCTTTAAGGGGGTGTGAGTTTTCAAGGTTTGATGAGGGATAGGGGGCCAATATAAGGGCCAAGTACCAGCACCCATCGCACATCATGTGTGCACACCCACCCCCCGGCCCACCCGATCATCGGAACCCCAATGTGGCCGGTCAGGTTCTCCGGTGATGCTCCGACGATGGTACCGCAGCGAAGAAAAATGCAGCACCAGCACATGCCCGAGCCCAGCATGTGCTGCCGCAACCCTTGGTCCGATCTGATTTTAGACTGGGAATGAACTCCGCATGCTTAGACTGGAAATGAATTCTGCATGCCTAAGTTAACCCACGAAACGAGCGTGCAGGCGCTCAACCGGCAATAGGGGCGGGATGCGCAAGCCGGGGATCGATCGGTGCCCCTCTACGTGTTGTTGATCCTGCTGCCACAACCTTCGGACTGGTCTGATCTTAGACTGGGAACGAACTCCGTATGCCTAAGCCAACCGACAAAACGAGCGGGCGGGCGGACGAGCGGACAGACACTATGCCATCCAAAGAAACGAGATGCGCAAGCCGTGGATCGATTGGGTGGTAGGTGGGTTTAGGCACATCTTCATATTTCTGTGTGCCAATGCCATTTTTGTTTCTTGTAAATTCATACAATGGTCCCTTAACCTTCACGTGAAGTTTCATGGCAAGATGACTCATTTTCTATTTTTCACGATTTTTGAAACTTTTTACGGTTCGAGATTTTTTAAAATTTTTTCGCAACGGGTTTTGGCCCCAAACTTGGTAGATGTGATCCTTGTATTTTTTTTGGCATGCACAAAAACATTCAGCTAAAAACTCGAAGTTTACAAGATTTTTTGACCATTTGAAAAAAGTGTCCCCATTTTAGACACTTTAATGGCTACTGGCAGCAAAGCTGTAAAATCTCAAATGCTTTTTAAGGCGGTGTGAGTTCTCTAGGTTTGATGAGAGGTACTGGTACCTATTGCACATCATGTGCGCACACCTCCCCGACCCCCTCGATCATCGAAACCCTAATGCCGCCGGCCAGGTTCTCCGACGATGCTTCGACGATGCTGCCCCGACGAAGAAAAATGCGGCACCAGCACATGCTCGAGCCCAGCATGTGCTGCCACAAGCCTCAGTCCGGTCTGATCTGATCTTAGACTGGGAATGAACTCCGTATGCCTAAGTCAACACATGAAACGAGCGTGCGGGCGCTTAGCCGCCCAGAGGGGCGGGATGCGCAAGTCGGGGATCGATCGGGTCCCCTCTGCGTGCTGCCGATCCTACTGCTGCAACCCTCAGTTCGATCCGATCTTAGACTGGGAATGAACTCCATATGCCTAAGCCAACCGATGAAACGAGGGGCGGGCGGGCGACACTACGTTGGCTAGAGAGACGGATGCGTAAGCCGTGGATCGATAGGGTGGTAGGTGGGTTTAGGCACATCTTCATATTTCTGTGTGCCAATGCCATTTTTGTTTCTTGTAAATTCATACAATGGTCCCTTAAGCCTTCACGTGAAGTTTCATGGCAAGATGACTCATTTTCTATTTTTCACGATTTTTGAAACTTTTTACGGTTCGAGATTTTTTAAAATTTTTTCAAAACGAGTTTTGGCCCCAAACTTTGTAGATGTGATCCTTGTATTTTTGTTGGCATGCACAAAAACATTCAGCTAAAAACTCAAGGTTTACAAGATTTTTTGACCATTTGAAAAAAGTGTCCCCATTTTAGACACTTTAATGGCTACTGGCAGCAAAGCTGTAAAATCTCAAATGCTCTTTAAGGGGGTGTGAGTTCTCGAGGTTTGATGAGGGATAGGGGGCCAATATAAGGGCCAAGTAGCAGCACCCATCGCACATCGTGTGTGCACACCCCCCGGCCCCCCCGATCGCCGGAACCCCAATGCCGCCGGTCAGGTTATCCGGTGATGCTCCGACGATGGTGCACCGACGAAGAAAAATGCGGCACCAGCATATGCTCGAGCCCAGCATGTGCTGTCGCAAACCTCGGTCCAGTTCGATCTTTGACTGGGAATGAACTCTGTATGCCTAAGTCAAACCACGAAACGAGCATACGGGCACTCAGCCGGCTAGAGGGGCGGGATGCGCAAGTCAGGGATCGGCCTGGTCCCCCTCTGCGTGCTGCCGATCCTACTGCTGCAACCCTCGATCTGATCCGATCTTAAACTGGGAATGAACTTCATATGCCTGAGCCAACCGACGAAACAAGCGGGCGGGCACTACGCCGGCCAGAGAGGCAGGATGCGCAAGCTGCGGATCGATAGGGTGGTGCGGATCGATAGGGTGGTCGGTGGGTTTAGGCATATATTCATATTTCTACGTGCCAATGCCATTTTTGTGGCTTGTAAATTCATACAATGGTCCCTTAAGCCTTCACGTGAAGTTTCATGGCAAGACGACTCATTTTCTATTTTTCACGATTTTTGAATCTTTTTATGGTTAGGGATTTTTTAAAATTTTTTCGGAAGGATTTTTGTTCCCAAACATGGTAGATGGGATCCTTATATTTTTATTGGCATGCATAAAAAAATTCAGCTAAAAACTCGAAGTGTACAATTTTTTGTGACCATTTGAAAAAAGTGTCCCCATTTCAGACACTTTAATGGCTACTGACAGCAAACCTGTAAAATCTCAAATGCTCTTTAAGGGGGTGTGAGTTCTCGAGGTTTGATGACGGATAGGGGGCCAATATAAGGGCCAAGTACCAGCATCCATCGCACATCATGTGCGCCCACCCCTCTGGCCCCCCTGATCGTCGGAACCCCAATACCGCCGGTCAGGTTCTCCGGTGATGCTCCGACGATGGTGCCCCGGTGAAGAAAAATGCGGCACCAGCACATGCCCGAGCCCAGCATGTGCTGCTGCAACCCTCGGTCTGGTCCGATCTTAGACTGGGAATGAACTCCATATGCTTAGACTGGGAATGAACTCCATATGCCTAAGTCAACTCACGAAACGAGCGTGCGGGCACTTAGGCAGCCAGAGGAGCGGGATGAGCAAGCCGAGGATCGATCGGGTCCCCCTCTGCGTGTTGCTGATCCTGCTGCCGGAACCCTCGATCTGGTCTGATCTTAGACTTGGAATGAACTCCGTATGCCTAAGCCATCCGACGAAGCGAGCGGGCGGGCGAGCACTACGCCGGCCAGAGAGGCGGGATGCGCAAGCCGTGGATCGATAGGGTGGTAGTTGGGTTTAGGCACATCTTCATATTTATGCATGCCAATGCCATTTTTATGGCTTGTAAATTCATACAATGGTCCCTTAAGCCTTCATGTGAAGTTTCATGGCTAGATGACTCGTTTTCTATTTTTCACGATTTTCAAAACTTTTTGCAGTTCGAGATTTTTTAAAATTTTTTGGAAGCAGTTTTGGCCCCAAACTTGGTAGATGTGATCCTTTTATTTTTGTTGGCATGCACACAAAAATTCAGCTAAAAACTGGAAGTGTACAAGATTTTGTGACCATTTGAAAAAAGTGTCCCCATTTCAGACACTTTAATGGCTACTGGCTACAAACCTGTAAAATCTCAATTGCTCTTTAAGGGGGTGTGAGTTCTCAAGGTTTGATGAGGGATAGGGGGCCAATATAAGGGCCAAGTACCAGCACCCATCGCACATCATGTGCGCACACCCCCCTCGGCCCCCCCGATCGTCGGAACCCCAATGCCGCCGGTCAGGTTCTCCAACAATGCTCCGGCGATGGTGCCCCGGTGAAGAAAAATGTGGCTCCAGCACCTACCATACCCAGCATAGGCTGCCACAACCCTCAGTCCGATTTCATCTTAGACTCGGAATGAACTTCGTATGCGTAGACTGGGAATGAACTCCGTGTGCCTAAGTCAACCCATGAAACGAGCGTGCGGGCCCTCAATCAGCCAGAGGGGTGGGATGCACAAGCCGGGGATCGGTCGGATCCCTCTCTGCATGCTGCCAATCCTGCTACTGCAACTCGTGATCCAGTCCGATGTTAGACTTGGAATGAACTCCGTATGCCTAAGCCAATCGACGAAATGGGCGGGCGGGCACTATATCGGCCAGAGAGGCGGGATGTGCAAGCCGTGGATCGATAGGGTGGTAGGTGGGTTTAGGCACATCTTCATATTTCTGTGTGCCAGTGCCATTTTTATGGCTTGTAAATTCATACAATGGTCCCTTAAGCCTTCACGCGCAGTTTCATGCCAAGACGACTCGTTTTCTATTTTTCATGATTTTCAAAACTTTTGTGGTTCAAGATTTTTTAAAATTTTTTCGAAAGGAGTTCTGGCCCCAAACTTGGTAGATGGGATCCTTGTATTTTTATTGGCATGCACAAAAAAATTCAGCTAAAAACTCGAAGTGTACAATTTTTTGTGACCTTTTGAAAAAAGTGTCCCCATTTCAGACACTTTAATGGCTACTAGCAGCAAACCTGTAAAATCTCAAATGCCCTTTAAGGGGGTGTGAGTTCTCAAGGTTTGATGAGGGATAGGTGGCCAATATAAGGGCCAAGTACCAGCATCCATCGCACATCATGTGCGCCCACCCCCCCGACCCCCCCGATCGCCAATGCCGTCGGTCAAGTTCTCCGGCGATGCTCCGATGATGGTGCCCCGATGAAGAAAAATGAGGCACCAGCACATGCCCGAGCCCAGCATGTGCTGCTATAATCATCGGTTTGGTCCGATCTTAGACTGGGAATGAACTCCATATGCTTAGACTAAAATGAACTCTGTATGCCTAATTCAACCCACGAAACGAGCGTGCGGGCGCTCAACGGGCCAGAGGGGCGGGATGCGTAAGATAGGGATTGGCCAGGTCCCCCTCTGCGTGCTACCGATGCTGCTGCCATAAGCCTCGATCCGGTCCGATCTTAGACTAGGAATGAACTCCATATGCTTAAGCCATCCGACGAAACGAGCGGACGGGCGGGCGGGCAATACGTCGGCCAGAGAGGCGGGATGCGCAAGCCGTGGATCGATAGGGTGGTAGTTGGGTTTAGGCAAATCTTCATATTTCTGCATGCGAATGCCGTTTTTATGGCTTGTAAATTGATACAATGGTCCCTTAAGCCTTCACGTGAAGTTTCGTGGCAAGACGACTCCTTTTCTATTTTTCACGATTTTTGAAACTTTTTACAGTTCAAGATTTTTTAAAATCTTTTCGAAAGGAGTTTTGGCCTCGAACTTGGTAGCCGTGATCCTTGTATTTTTGTTGGCATGAACAAAAAAATTCAGCTAAAAATTCGAAGTGTACAAGATTTTGTGACCATTTGAATAAAGTGTCCCCATTTCAGACACTTTAACGGCTACTGGCAGCAAACCTGTAAAATCTCAAATGCTCTTTAAGGGGGTGTGAGTTCTCGAGGTTTGATGAGGGATAGAGGGCCAATATAAGGGATAAGTACCAGCACCCAGCGCACATCATGTACGCACACCCCCCCGGCCCCCCCGATCGTCAGAACCCCAATGCCGCTGGTCAGGTTCTCTGGCAATGCTCCGACGATGGTGCCCCGGCGATGAAAAATGTGGCACCAGCACATGCCCAAGCCCAGCATGTGCTGCCGCAACCCTCGGTCCAGTCTGATCATAGACTGGGAATGAACTTCATATGCTTAAACTGGGAATGAACTCCGTATGCCTAAGTCAAACCACGAAGCGAGCGTGCGGGCGCTCAGCCAGCCAGAGGGGCGAGATGCGCAAGTTGGGGATTAGTCAGGTCCCCCTTTGCGTGTTGCCGATCCTGCTGCCATAACCCTCAGTCCATCCCTATCTTAGACTGGGAATGAACTCCGTATGCCTAAGCCAACCGACGAAACGAGCGGGCAGGCGGCCGGGCACTACGCCGGCCAGAGAGACGGGATGTGCAAGCCGTGGATCGATAGGGTGGTAAGTGGGTTTAGGCACATCTTCATATTTCTGTGTGCCAATGCCATTTTTATGGCTTGTGAATTCATACAATGGTCCCTTAAGCCTTTACGTGAAGTTTCATGGCAAGACGACTCGTTTTCTATTTTTCACGATATTGAAACCTTTTGCGGTTCGGGATTTTTTAAAATTTTTTTGGAAGGAGTTTTGCCGCTAACATGGTAGACGTGATCCTTGTATTTTTGTTGGCATGCACAAAAAAATTCAGCTAAAAACTCAAAGTGTACAAGACTTTGTGACCATTTGAAAAAAGTGTCCCCATTTTAGACACTTTAATGGCTACTGGCGGCAAACCTGTAAAATCTAAAATGCTCTTTAAGGGGGTGTGAGTTCTCAAGATTTGATGAGGGATAGGGGGCCAATATAAGAGCCAAGTACCAACACCCATCGCACATCATATGTGCACACCCCCCCGGCCCCCTCGATCACCGGAACCCCAATGCTGCCGGTCAGGTTCTCCGGCGATGGTGCCCCGGCAAAGAAAAATACGGCACCAGCACATGCTCGAGCCGTGCATGTGCTGCCGCAACCCTCGGTCTGGTCCGATCTTAAACTGGGAATGAACTCCATATGCCTAAGTCAACCCACGAAACGAGCGTGCGGGCGCTTAGCTAGCCAGAGGGGCGGGATGCGCAAGCCGGGGATCGATCGGATCCCCCTCTTTGTGCTGTCGATCCTACTACCGTAACCCTCAGTCTGGTCCGGTCTTAGACTGGGAATGACCTCTGTATGACTAAGCCAACTGACGAAATGAGTGGGTGGGCGGGCAGGCAAGCACTACGCCGACTAGAGAGACGGGACGCGCAAGCCGTGGATCGATGTGGTAGGTTGGTTTCGGCACATCTTCATATTTCTAGGTGCCAATGCCATTTTTATGGCTTGTAAATTCATACAATGGTCCCTTAAGCCTTCACGTGAAGTTTCATGGCAAGACGACTCGTTTTCTATTTTTCACGATCTTCGAAACTTTTTACGGTTTGGGATTTTTTTAAATTTTTTCAGAAAAAGTTTTGGCCCCAAACTTGGTAGACGTGATCCTTGTATTTTTTTTTTGCATGCATAAAAAAATTCAGTTAAAAACTCGAAGTGTACAACATTTTGTGACCAATTGAAAAAAGTGTCCCTATTTCAGACACTTTAATGGCTACTGGCAGCAAACTTGTAAAATCTCAAATGCTCTTCAAGGGTGTGTGAGTTCTCGAGGTTTGATGAGGGATAGGGGGCCAATCTTAGACTGGGAATAAACTCCGTATGCTTAGACTGGGAATGAACTCCGTATGCCTAAGTCAACCCACAAAACGAGCGTGCGGGCGCTCAGCCGGCCAGAGGGGCAGGATGCACAAGCTGGGGATCGGCCGTGTCCCCCTCTACGTGCTACCAATCCTGCTGCCACAACCCTCAGTCCTGTCTGATCTTAGACTGTGAATGAACTCCGTATGCCTAAGCCAACCGACGAAACGAGTGGGCGGGAGAGCGAGCGGGCGGGCACTACGCCGGCCAGAGAGACGGGATGCACAAGCCATGGATCGATAGGCTGGTAGATGGGTTTAGGCACATCTTCATATTTCTACGTGCCAATGCCATTTTTATGGCTTGTAAATTCATACAATGGTCCCTTAAGCCTTCACGTGAAGTTTCATCGCACATGCCTAAGCCAACTGACGAAATTGGCGGACGGGCGGGCGGGCACCACGTCGGCCAGAGAGAGGGGATGCGAAAGCCATGGATCGATATGGTGGTAGGTGGGTTTAGGCACATCTTCATATTTTTGCATGCCAATGCAATTTTTCTGGCTTGTAAATTCATACAATGGTCCCTTAAGCTTTCACGTGAAGTTTCATGGCTAGACGAATCGTTTTCTATTTTTCACGATTTCTGAAACTTTTTATGGTTTGGGATTTCTTAAAATTTTTCCAAAAGGATTTTTGACCCTAAACTTGGTACACGTGATCCTTGTATTTTTGTTGGCATGCACGAAAGAATTCAGCTAAAAACTCGAAGTGTACAAGATTTTGTGACCATTTGAGAAAAGTGTCCCCATTTTATACGCTTTGTTGGCTACTAGCAGCAAACCTGTAAAATCTCAAATCCTGTTTAAGGGGGTGTTAGTTCTCAAGGTTTGATGAGGGATAGGGGGCCAATATAAGGGCCAAGTACCAGCACCCATCGCACATCATGTGCGCACACCCCCCGGCCCCCCGATCGTCAGAACCCCAATGCCTTCGGTTAGGTTCTCCGACGATGCTCTGAGATGGTGCCTCGGTGAAGAAAATTATGGCCCCAGCACATGCCCGAGCCCAGCATGTGATGTCGCAACCCTCGATCCGATCCGATCTTAGACTGGGAATGAACTCCGTATGCCTAAGCCAACCGACGAAATAAGCGGATGGGCAGGCGGGCGGGCACTGCGTCGGCCAGAGAGACGGGATGCGCAAGCCGTGGATCGATAGGGTGATAGGTGGGTTTAGGCACATCTTCCTATTTCTGCCTACCAATGCCATTTTTATGTCTTAGAAATTCATACAATGGTCCCTTAAGCCTTCACGTGAAGTTTCATGGCAAGACGACTTGTTTTCTATTTTTCATGATTTTGGAAACTTTTTACGGTTCGGAATTTTTCAAAATTTTTTCGAAATAAGTTTTGGCCCCAATCTTGGCAGACATGATCCTTGTATTTTTGTTGGCATGCACAAAAAAAATCATCTAAAAACTCGAAGTGTACAAGATTTTGTGACCATTTGAAAAAAGTGTCCCCATTTTAGACACTTTAATGGCTACTGGCAGCAAACCTGTAAAATCTCAAATGCTCTTTAAGGGGGTGTGAGTTCTTGAGGTTTGATGAGGGATAGGGGGCCAATATAAGGGCCAAGTACCAGCACCCATCGCACATCATGTGCGCACACCCCCCGGCCGCCCTAATCGCTGGAACCCCAATGCCGTCGGTCAGGTTCTCCAGTGATGCTCCGGCGATGGTGCCCCAGCGAAAAAAAATGCGGCACCAGCACATGCCCGAGCCCAGCATGTGCTGCTGCAACCCTTGGTCTGGTCCGATCTTAGACTGGGAATGAACTCTGTAAGCTTAGACTGGGATCTAACTCTGTATGCCTAAGTCACCCCACGAAACGAGTGTACGGGTGCTCAACCGGCCAGAGGGGCGGGATGCGTAAGTCGGGGATCGATCGGGTCTCCCTCTACGTGCTGTCAATCCTGCTACTGCAACCCTCTGTCCGGTCTGATCTTAGACTGGGAATGAACTCCATATGCCTAAGCCAACCGACGAAACGAGCGGGCGGGCGGGCGGGCGGGCGGGCGGGCGGGCGGGCGGGCGGGCTGGCATTACGTTGGCCAGAGAGACGGGATGCGCAAGCCGTAGATCAGTAGGGTGGTAGGTGGGTTTAGGCACATCTTCATATTTCTGTGTGCCAATGCCATTTTTATGGCTTGTAAATTCATACAATGGTCCCTTAAGCATTCACGTGAAGTTTTAATGGCAAGATGACTCGTTTTCTATTTTTCATGATTTTTGAAACTTTTTGCGGTTCGGGATTTTTTAAAATTTTTTTGAAAGGAGTTTTGGCCCCAAACTTGGTAGACGTGATCCTTGTATTTTTTTTGGCATGCACAAAAAATTTCAACTAAAAACTCAAAGTGTACAAGATTTTGTGACCATTTGAAAAAAGTGTCCCCATTCCAAACACTTTAATGGCTACTGGCACCAAAACCTGTAAAATCTCAAATGCCCTTTAAGGGGGTGTGAGTTCTCGAGGTTTGATGAGGGATAGGGGACCAATATAAGGGCCAAGTACTAGCACCCATCGCACATCATGTGTGCACACCCCCTCCGGCCCCCCCGATCGCTAAAACCCCAATGCCGTCGGTCAGGTTCTCCGACGATGGTGCCCCGGTGAAGAAAAATCCGACACCAGCACATGCCCGAGCCCAGCATGTGTTGCCGTAACCCTCGGTCCGGTCCGATCTTAGACTGAGAATGAACTCCGTATGCTTAGATTGGGAATGAACTTTGTATGCCTAAGTCAACCCACGAAACGAGCGTGCGGTCGCTCAGCCGGCTAGAGGGATGGGATGCGCAAGCCGAGGATCGGCCGAGTCCCGCTCTGCATGCTGTCGATCCTGCTATCGCACCCCTTGGTCCAGTCCGATCTTAGACTAGGAATGAACTCCGTATCTCTAAGCCAACCAACGAAACGAACGGGCGGGCGGGCGGGCACTACGCCGGCCAGAGAGACGAGATGCGCAAGCCGTGGATCGTTAGGGTGTTAGGTGGGTTTAGGCACATCTTCATATTTCTGTGTGCCAATGCCATTTTTATGGCTTGTAAATTCATACAATGGTCCCTTAAGCCTTCACGTGAAGTTTTAATGGCAAGATGACTCGTTTTCTATTTTTCACGATATTTGAAGCTTTTTGCGGTTCGAGATTTTTTAAACTTTTTTTGGAAGGATTTTTGGCTCCAAACTTGGTAGACGTGATCCTTGTATTTTTGTTGGCAGGCACAAAAAAATTCAGCTAAAAACTCGAAGTGTACAAGATTTTGTGACCATTTGAAAAAAGTGTCCCCATT
This sequence comes from Durio zibethinus, assembly GCF_047325235.1. Classification (NCBI taxonomy): domain Eukaryota; kingdom Viridiplantae; phylum Streptophyta; class Magnoliopsida; order Malvales; family Malvaceae; genus Durio; species Durio zibethinus. Next base: position 14,844,983 of record NC_143177.1, read on the forward strand.
TCAGACACTTTAATGGCTACTGGCAGCAAACCTGTAAAATCTCAAATGCTCTTTAAGGGGGTGTGAGTTCTCGACGTTTGATGAGGGATAAGCCATCACATGAAGTTTCACGATAAGATGACTCGTTTTTTGTTTTTCAGGTTTTTCAAAAATTTTTGCAGTTCAAGATTTTTCAAAATTTTTTCTGAAGGAGTTTTGGTCCCAAACTTGGTAGACGTGATCCTTGTATTTTCGCTGGCATGCACAAAAAATTCAGCTAAAAACTCAAAGTGTACAAGATTTTGTGACCATTTGAAAAAATTGTCCCCATTTCAGACACTTTAATGGCTACTGGCAGCAAACCTGTAAAATCTCAAATGCTCTTTAAGGGGGTGTGAGTTCTCGAGGTTTGATGAGGCATAGGGGGCCAATATAAGGGCCAAGTACCAGCACCCATCGCACATCATGTGCGCACACCCCCTGACCCCCCCGATCGTCGGAACCCCAATGCCACCGATCAGGGTCTCCAACGATGCTCCGACGATGATACCCCGACGAAGAAAAATGCGGCACCAGCACATGCCCGAGCCCAGCATGTGCTGCCGCAACTCCATATGCTTAGACTGGGAATGAACTCCATATGCTTAGACTGGGAATGAAACTCCATATGCCTAAGTCAACCCACGGAACGATTGTGCGATCGTTCAGCCGGCCAGAGGGGCGAGATGCGCAAGCCGGGGATTGGCCTGGTCCCCCTCTGCGTGCTGCTGATCTTGCTACCGCAACCCTCGGTTCGATCTGATCTTAGACTGGGAATGACTTCCATAAAATCTCAAATGCTCTTTAAAGGGGTGTGAATTCTCGAGGTTTGATGAAGGATAAGGGGCCAATATAGAGGCCAAGTACCAGAACCCATTGCACATCATGTGCGCACACCTCCCCCAGTGCCCTCGATCACCAGAACGCCAATGCCACTGGTCAGGTTTTGCGGTGATGCTCTGGTGATGGTGCCCCGATGAAGAAAAATACGACACCAGCTCATGCCCGAGCCCAGCATGTGCTGCCGCAACCCTCGGTCCAGTCCGATCTTAGATTGGGAATGAACTTCGTATGCTTAGACTGGGAATGAACTCTGTATGCCTAAGTCAACCCATGAAACAAGCGTGCGGGCACTCAGCCGGCCAGAGGGACGAGATGCAGAAGCAGGGGATCGGCTGGGTCCCCCTCTCCATGCTACTGATCCTACCATCGCAACCCTCGATTCGATCTGATCTTAGATAGGGAATGAACTCCATATGCCGAAGCCATCCGACGAAACGAACAGGCGGGCAGGCGGGCGGGAACTACATCAGCTAGAGAGACGGGATGCGCAAGTCGTGGATCGACAGGGTGGTAGGTGGGTTTAGGCATATCTTCATATTTTTGCATGCCAATGAAATTTTTATGGCTTGTAAATTCATACAATTGTCCCTTAAGCCTTCACGTGAAGTTTCATGGCAAGACGACTCGTTTTCTATTTTTCATGATTTTTGAAACTTTTTGTGGTTCGGGATTTTTAAAAATTTTTTTGAAAGGCATTTTGGCCCCAAACTTGGTAGACATGATCCTTGTATTTTTGTTGGCATGCACAAAAACATTCAGCTAAAAACTCGAAGTGTACAAGATTTTGTGACCATTTGAAAAAAGTGTCCCCATTTCAGACATTTTAATGGCTACTGGCAGCAAACCTATAAAATCTCAAATGCCCTTTAAGGGGGTGTGAGTTCTTGAGGTTTGATGAGGGATAGGGGCCAATATAAGGGCCAAGTACCATCACCCATCACACATCATGTGAGCGCACCCCCCCGGCCCCCCCGATCGCGGGAACCCCAATGCCGCCGGTCAGGTTCTTCGGCGATGCTCCGGCGATGGTGCCCTGGTGAAGAAAAATGCCGCACCAGCACATGCCCGAGCCCAGCATCTGCTATCGCAACCCTCGGTCCGGTCCGATCTTGGACTGGGAATGAACTTCGTATGCCTAAGTCAACCCATGAAACGAGCGTACGGGCGCTCAGCCGGCCAGAGGGGCTGGATGCGCAAGCTGGGGATCAGCCTGATCCCCCTCTGCATCCTACCGATCCTGCTACCGCAACCCTCTATTTAGTCTAATCTTAGACTACGTATGAACTCTGTATGCCTAAGCCAACTGATGAAATGAGCGGGCAGGCGGGCGGGCGGGCACTACGCTGGCCAGAGAGACGGGATACGCAAGCCATGGATCAATAGGGTAGTAGGTGGGTTTAGGCACATCTTCATATTTCTGTGTGCCAATGCCATTTTTATGGCTTGTAAATTTATACAATAGTCCCTTAAGCCTTCACGTGAAGTTTCATGGCAAGATGACTCGTTTTCTATTTTTCACGATTTTCATAACTTTTTACAGTTCAAAATTTTTTAAAATTTTTTTGGAGGGAGTTTTGGCCCCAAACTTGGTAAACGTGATCCTTGTATTTTTGTTGGCATGCACAAAATAATTCAGCTAAAAACTCGAAGTGTACAACATTTTGTGACCATTTGAAAAAAGTGTCCCCATTACAGACACTTTAATGGCTACTGGTAGCAAACCTGTAAAATCTCAAATGCTCTTTAAGGGGGTGTGAGTTCTCGAGGTTTGATGAGGGATATGGGGCCAATATAAGGGCCATGTACCAGCACCCATCACACAACATGCGCGCACACCCCCCGGCCCCCCCGATCGTCGGAACCCCAATGCCGTCGGTCAGGTTCTTTGACGATGCTCCGACGATTGTGCCCCGACGAAGAAAAGTGCAGCTCCAGCACATGCCCAAGCCAAGCATGTGCTACTGCAACCCTTGGTCTGGTCCGATCTTAGACTGGGAATGAACTCCGCATGCTTAGACTGGGAATGAACTCCGTATGCCTGAGTCAACCCATGAAACGAGCGTGCGGGCGCTTAGTCGGCCAGAGGGGCGGGATGCGCAAGCCGGGGATCGACCGGGTCCCTCTCTGTGTGCTGTAGATCCTGTTGCCACAACCATCGGTCTGGTCTGATCTTAGACTGGGAATGAACTTCGTATGGCTAAGCCAACTGACGAAACGAGCGGGCGGGCGGGCGGGCGGGCGAGCATTATGTCGGCCAGAGAGACGGGATCCGTAAGCCGCAGATCCATAGGGTGGTAGGTGGGTTTAGGGACATCTTCATATTTCTATGTGCCAATGCCATTTTTATGGCTTGTAAAATCATGCAATGGTCCCTTAAGCCTTCACGTGAAGTTTCATGGCAAGAAGACTCGTTTTCTATTTTTCATGATTTTTGAACCTTTTTACGGTTCAGGATTTTTTAAAATTTTTTCGGAAGGAGTTTTGGCCCCACACTTGGTAGACGTGATCCTTGTATTTTTGTTGGCATGCACAAAACAATTCAACTAAAAACTCGAAGTGTACAAGATTTTGTGACCATTTGAAAAAAGTATCCCCATTTTAGACACTTTAATGGCTACTGGTAGCAAACCTGTAAAATCTCAAATGCTCTTTAAGGGTGTGTGAGTTCTTGAGGTTTGATGAGGGATAGGGGGCCAATATAACGGCCAAGTACCAGCACCCATCACACATCATGTGCGCACACCCCCTCGGCCCCCCCGATCGTCGGAACCCTAAAGCCGTCAGTGAGGTTCTCCGGTGATGCTCCGGTGATGGTGCCCTGGCAAAGAAAAATACGGCACCAGCACATGCCCGAGCCCAGCATGTGCTGCTGCAACCCTCGGTCTGGTCCGATCTTAGACTGGAATGAACTCTGTATGCTTAAATTGTGAATGAACTCCGTATGCCTAAGTCAACCCACAAAACGAGCGTCCGGGCACTCAGTCGGCTAGAGGGGCAGGATGTGCAAGCCGGGAATCGGTCGGGTCCCCCTCTGCGTGCTGCTGATCTTGCTGTAGTAACCCTCGGACTGGTCCAATCTTAACTGGGAATGAACTCCGTATTTCTAAGCCAACTGACAAAACGAACGGGCGGACGGACGGGCAGACAATACGCTGGCCAGAGAGACGGGATGCGCGAGCCGTGGATCGATAGGGTGGTAGGTGGGTTTAGGCACATCTTCAAATTTTTTTGTGCCAATGCCATTTTTATGGCTTGTAAATTAATACAACGGTCCCATAAGCCTTCACGTGAAGTTTCATGGCAAGACGACTCATTTTCTATTTTTCATGATTTTTGAAACTTTTTACGGTTCAAGATTTTTTAAAATTTTTTTGAAGGAGTTTTGGCCCCAAACATGGTTGATGTGATCCTTGTATTTTGGTTGGCATGCAAAAAAAAATTCAGCTAAAACTCGAAGTGTACAAGATTTTGTGACCATTTGGAAAAAGTGTCCCCATTCCAGACTCTTTAATGGCTACTGACAGCAAACCTGTAAAATCTCAAATGCTCTTTAAGGGGGTGTGAGTTCTTGAGGTTTGATGAGGGATATGGGGCCAATATAAGGGCCAAGTACGAGCACCCAACGCACATCATGTACGCACACCCCCCCCGACCACCCCGATCATCGGAACCCTAGTGCCGTCGATCAGGTTCTCCGGCGATGCTCCGACGATGGTGCCTCGGTGAAGAAAAATGCGGCACCAGCACATGCCTGAGACCATCATGTGCTACCGCAACCCTCGGTCTGGTCTGATCATAGACTGGGTATGAACTCCGTATGCCTAAGTCAACCCACGAAATGAGCGTGTGGGCGCTCAGTCGGCCAGAGGGGCGGGATGCCTAAGCCGGGGATCCATCGGGTCCCTCTCTGTGTGCTGTCGATCCTAATGCCGCAACCCTCAGTCCGGTTTGATCTTAGACTGGGAATGAACTCCGTATGCCTCAGCCAACCGACGAAACGAGCGGGGTGGGAGGGCGGGCGGGCACTACGCCGACCAGAGAGACGGGACGCGTAAGTCGTGGATCGATAGGATGGTAGGTGGGTTTAGGCACATCTTCATATTTCTACATGCCAATGCCATTTTTATGGCTTGTAAATTCATACAATGGTCCCTTACGCCTTCACGTGAAGTTTCATGGCAAGATGACTCGTTTTTTTTATTTTTCATTATTTTTGAAACTTTTTGTGGTTCGGGATTTTTTAAAATTTTTTTGAAAGGAGTTTTGGCCCCAAACTTGGTGGATGTGATCCTTGTATTTTTGTTGGCATGCACAAAAAAATTCAGCTAAAAACTCGACTGTACAAGATTTTGTGACCATTTGAAAAAAGTGTCCCATTTTCAGACACTTTAATGGCTACTGGCAGCAAACCTATAAAATCTCAAATGCTCTTTAAGGGGGTGTGAGTTCTCGAGATTTGATGAGGGATAGGGGGCCAATATAAGGGCCAAGTACCAGCACCCATCGCACATCATGTGCGCACACCACCTCGACCCCCCCGATCGTCGGAACCCCAATGCCATCGGTCAGGTTCTCCGACGATGCTCTGGTGATGGTGCCCCGGCTAAGAAAAATGTGGCACCAGCACATGCTCGGGCCCAGCATGTGCTACCATAACCCTCGGTCTAGTTCGGTCTTAGACTGGGAATGAACTCCGTATGCTTAAACTGGGAATGAACTCCGTATGCCTAATTCAGCCCACGAAACGAGCGTGCGGGCGCTCAGCCGACCAGAGGGGCGAGATGCGCAAGTCGGGGATCGGTCAGGTCCTCCTCTAAGTGCTGTCGATCCTCCTACCGCAACCCTCGGTCCGGTCCAATCTTAGATTGGGAATGAACTCCGTATGCCTAAGCCAGCCGACGAAACGAGCGGGCGAGCGGGTGGGCGGGCACTACGTCGGCCAGAGAGACGGGATGCGCAAGCCGTGGATTGATAGGGTGGTAGGTGGGTTTAGGCACATCTTCATATTTTTACATGCTAATGCAATTTTTATGGCTTGTAAATTCGAACAGTGGTCCCTTAAGCCTTCACGTGAAGTTTCAAGGCAAGAGGACTCGTTTTCTATTTTTCACGATTTTCAAAACTTTTTGTGGTTCGGGATTTTTTAAAATTTTTTCAAAAGGAGTTTTGGTCCGAAACTTGGTAGACGTGATCCTTGTATTTTTGTTGGATGCACAAAAAAAATTAGCTAAAAACTCGAGTGTACAAGATTTTGTGACCATTTGAAAAAAGTATCCCCATTTCAGACAGTTTAATGGCTACTCCCAGCAAACCTGTAAAATCTCAAATGCTCTTTAAGGGGGTGTGACTTCTCGAGGTTTGATGAGGGATAGGCAGCCAATATAAGGGCCAAGTACCAGTACCCATCGCACATCATGTGCGCACACCCCCCGGCCCCCCGATCACCGGAACCCCAATGCCGTCGGTCAGGTTCTCCGGCGATGCTCCGACGATGGTGCCCCGGCAAAGAAAAATGCGGCACCAGCACATGCTCGAGCCTAGCATGTGCTATCGTAACCTTCGGTTCGGTCCCATTTTATACTGGAATAAGCTCCGTATGCTTAGACTGAGAATGAACTCCGTATGCCTAAGTCAACCCACGAAATGACCGTGCAGGCGCTCAGCCGGCCAGAGTGGTGGGGTGCGTAAGCCGGGGATCGGCCGAGTCAATTTGTGTGCTACCGATCCTGTTGTTACAACCCTCAGTCCGATTCGATCTTAGACTAGGAATGAACTCCGTATGCTTAGACTGGGAATGAACTACGTATGCCTAAGTCAAACCATGAAACGAGCGTGCGGGCACTCAATCGGCCAGAGGGGCAGGATGCACAAGCCGAGGATCGGCCTTGTCCCCCTCTACGTGCTACAGATCCTACTATCAGAACCTTCTATCCGGTCTGATCTTAGACCGAGAATGAATTTCGTATGCCTAAGCCAACCGATGAAACAAGTGGGTGGGCGGGCGGGCGGGCGGGCAGTACGCCGGCCAGAGAGACGGGATGCGCAAGCTATGGATCATTGGGGTGATAGGTGGGTTAAGCCACATCTTCATATTTCTGTGCACCAACGCCATTTTTATGGCTTGTAAAATCATACAATGGTCCCTTAAGACTTCACATGAAGTTTCATGGCAAGACGACACATTTTCTATTTTTCATGATATTCGAAACTTTTTGGGGTTCGAGATTTTTTAAAATTTTTTCAGAAGGAGTTTTGGTGCCAAACTTGGTAGACATGATCCTTGTACTTTTTTTGGCATGCACAAAAAAATTCAGCTAAAAACTCGAAGTGTACAAGATTTTGTGACCATTTGAAAAAAGTATCCCCATTTCAGACACTTTAATTGCTACTCCCAACAAACCTGTAAAATCTCAAATGCTCTTTAAGGGGGTGTGAGTTCTCAAGGTTTGATGAGGGATAGGCAGCCAATATAAGGGCCAAGTACCAGCACCCATCACACATCATGTGCACACACCCGCCCCGACCCCCCCGATCGCTGGAACCCCAATGCTGTCGGTCAGGTTCTCCAGCGATGCTCCGACGATGGTGCCCCAGTGAAGAAAAATGCGGCACCAGCACATGCCTGAGCCCAGCATGTGCTGCCACAACCTTCGGTCTGGTCTGATCTTAGACTGAGAATGAACTCCATATGCTTAGACTAGGAATGAACTCTGTATGCGTAAGCCGACCCATGAAACGAGCTTACGGGTGCTCAGTCGGCCAGGGATCAGTCAGGTCCCCCTCTGCGTATTGCCGATCTTGTTGCTGCAACCCTCGGTCCTGTCCGATCTTAGACTGGGAATGAACTCCATATGCCTAAGCCAACTGACGAAACGAGCGGGCAGGCGGGCGGGCACTATGCCGGCCAGAGAGATGGGATAAGCAAGCCGAGGATCGATAGGGTGGTAGGTCAGTTTTGGCACATCTTCATATTTTTGCATGCCAATGCCATTTTTATGGCTTGTAAATTCATACTATGGTCCCTTAAGCCTTCACGTGAAGTTTCATGGCAAGACGACTCGTTTTCAATTTTTTACTATTTTCCAAACTTTTTGCGGTTTGGGATTTTTTAAAATTTTTTCTAAAAGAGTTTTGGCCCCAAACTTGGTAGACGTGATCCTTGTATTTTTGTTGGCATGCACAAAAAAAATCAGCTAAAAACTCGAAGTGTACAAGATTTTGTGATCATTTGAAAAAAGTATCCCCATTTCAGACACTTTAATGGCTAATGGCAGCAAACCTGTAAAATCTCAAATGCTCTTTAAGGGGGTGTGAGTTCTCGAGGTTTGATGAGGGATAGGGGGCCAATATAAGGGTGAAGTACCAGCACCCATCGTACATCTTTTGCGCACCCCCACCTTGGCCCCCTCGATCGTCGGAACCCCAATGCCGTCGGTCAGGTTCTCCAACGATGCTCTGACGATGGTGCCCCGACGAAGAAAAATACAGCACCAGCACATGCCCGAGCCCTGCGGGCGCTCAGCCGGCCAGAGGGGCGGGATGCACAAGTTGGGGATCGGTTGGGTCCCCCTCTACGTGCTGCTGATCCTACTACCGTAACCCTTGATCTGATCTGATCTTAGACTGGGAGTGAACTCCGTATGCCTAAGCCAACCGACGAAATGAGTGGGCAGGCGTGCGGGCGGGCACTACGCCAGCCAGAGAGACGGGATGCGCAAGCCGTGGATCGATAGGGTGGTAGGTGGGTTTAGGCACATCTTCATATTTCTACGTGCCAATGCCATTTTTATGACTTGTAAATTCATACAATGGTCCCTTAAGCCTTCACATGAAGTTTCATGGCAAGACGACTCGTTTTCTATTTTTTACTATTTTCCAAACTTTTTGCGGTTTGGGATTTTTTTAAATTTTTCGGATGGATTTTTGGACCCAAACTTGGTAGACATGATCCTTGTATTTTTGTTGGCATGCACAAAAAAATTCAACTAAAAACTCGAATTGTACAAGATTTTGTAACCATTTGAAAAAAGTGTCCCCATTTCAGACACTTTAATGGCTACTGGCAGCAAACCTGTGAAATCTCAAATGCTCTTTAAGGGGGTTTGAGTTCTCGAGGTTTGATGAGGGATAGGGGTCAATATAAGGGCCAAGTACCAGCACCCATCGCACATCATGTGCGCACACCACCCCCGGCCCCCCCGATCGTCGGAACCCTAATGCCGTCGGTCAGGTTCTCCGGTGATGGTGCCCCGATGAAGAAAAATACGGCACCAGCACATGCCTGAGTCTAGCATGTGCTGTCACAACCCTCGGTCCGGTCCAATCTTAGACTGTGAATGAACTTCATATGCTTAGACTGGGAATGAACTCCGTATGCCTAAGTCAACCCACAAAATAAGCGTGCGGGCGCTCAGCCGGCCAGAGGGGCGGGATGCACAAGCCGGGGATCGATCGGGTCCCCTTCTGCGTGCTGTCGATACTACTATCGTGACCCTCGGTCTGGTCTGATCTTAGACTGGGAATGAACTCCGTATGCCAAAGCCAACCGACGAAATGAACGGGCGGGCGGACAGGCGGGCACTACGCCTGCCAGAGAGGCGGGATGCGCAAGCCGTGGATCGATAGGGTGGTAGGTGGGTTTAGGCACATCTTCATATTGCTGCATGCCAATGCCATTTTTATGGCTTGTAAATTCATACAATGGTCCCTTAAGCATTCACGTGAAGTTTCATGGCAAGACAACTCATTTTCTATTTTTCACGATTTTCAAAACTTTTTATGGTTCGGGATTTTTTAAAATTTTTTCGGATGGATTTTTGGCCCCGAACCTGGTAGACATGATCCTTGTATTTTTGTTGGCATGCACAAAAAAATTCAGCCAAAAACTCGAAGTGTACAAGATTTTGTGACCATTTGAAAAAAGTGTCCCCATTTTAGACACTTTAATGGCTATGGTAGCAAACCTGTAAAATCTCAAATGCTCTTTAAAGGGGTGTGAGTGCTCGAGGTTTGATGAGGGATAGGGGGCCAATATAAGGGCCAAGTACCAGCACCCATCGCACATCATGTACGCACACCCCCTCGACCCCCCCGATCGTCGGAACTCTAATGCCATCGGTCAGGTTCACCGGTGATGCTCCAGTGATGGTGCCTCGGCGAAGAAAAATGCGGCACCAGCACATGCCCGAGCCCAGCATGTTCTGCCACAACCCTCGATCCGGTCTGATCTTAGACTGGGAATGAACTCCGTATGCTTAGACTAGGAATGAACTCTGTATGCCTAAGTCAACCAACAAAATGAGTGTGCGGGCGCTCAGCAGGCCAAAGGGGCGGGATGCGTAAGTCGAGGATCGACTGGGTCCCCCTCTGCGTGCTACCAATCCTACTGTTGCAACCCTCGGTCCGATCCGATCTTAGACTGGGAATGAACTCCGTATGCCTAAGCCAACCGACAAAACGAGCGGGCGGGCACCACGCCGACCAGAGAGACGGTATGCGTAAGCTGTGAATCGATAGAGTGGTAGGTGGGTTTAGGCACATCTTCATGTTTCTGCATGCCAATGCCATTTTTATGGCTGGTAAATTCATACAATGGTCCCTTAAGCCTTCACGTGAAGTTTCATGGCAAGACGACTCGTTTTCTATTTTTCACGATTTTTGAAACTTTTTACGGTTCAGGATTTTTTAAAATTCCTTTAGAAGGAGTTTTGGCCCCAAACATGGTAGACGTGATCCTCGATTTTTGTTGGCATGCACAAAAAAATTCAGCTAAAAACTCAAAGTGTACAAGATTTTGTGACGATTTGAAAAAAGTGTCCCGATTTCAGACACTTTAATGGCTACTGGCAGCAAACCTGTAAAATCTCAAATGCTCTTTAAGGGGGTGTGAGTTCTCGAGGTTTGATGAGGGATAGGGGGCCAATATAAGGGCCAAGTACCAGAACCCATCGCACATCATGTGCGCACACCCCCTCGGCCCCCCCGATAGCCGAAACCCCAAAGTCACCGGTCAGGTTCTCTGACGATGGTGCCCCGACGAAGAAAAATACGGCACCGACACATGCCTGAGCCCAGCATGTGCTGTCGCAACCCTCGGTCCGGTCTGATCTTAGACTGGGAATGAAGTCCGTATGCTTAGACTGGGAATGAACTCTGTATGCCTAAGTCAACCCATGAAATGAGCGTGCGGGCGCTCAGCCGGCCAAAAGGGCGGGATGCGTAAGCCGAGGATCGACCAGGTCCCCCTCTGCGTGCTGCCGATCCTGCAGCCGCAACCCTTGGTTTGATCCAATCTTAGACTGGGAATGAACTCCGTATGCCTAAGCCATCCAATTAAACAAGCAGGCGGGCGTCAGGGACTACGTCGACCAGAGAGACGGGAGGTGCAAGCCGTGGATCGATAGGGCAGTAGGTGGGTTTAAGCACATCTTCATATTTCTGTGTGCCAACGCCATTTTTATGGCTTGTAAGTTGATACAATGGTCTCTTAAGCCTTCACGTGAAGTTTCATGGCAAGATGACTTGTTTTTTATTTTTCACGATTTTCAAAACTTTTTACGGTTCAGGATTTTTTTAAATTTTTTTCGAAGGAGTTTTGGCCCCAAACTTCGTAGACATGATCCTTGTATTTTTGTTGGCGTGCACAAAAAAATTCAGCTAAAAACTCAAAGTGTACAAGATTTTGTGACCATTTGCAAAAAGTATCCCCATTTCAGACAGTTTAATGGCCACTGGCAGCAAACCTGTAAAATCTCAAATGCTCTTTAAGGGGTGTGAGTTCTCAAGGTTTGATGAGGGATAGGGGGCCAATATAAGGGCCAGGTGCCAGCACCCATCGCACATCATGTGTGCACACCCCCCAGCACCCCCGATCGCCGAAACCCCAATTCCACCGGTCAGGTTCTGCGACGATGCTCTGGCGATGGTGCCCCGAAGAAGGAAAATGCGGACCAGCACATGCCCGAGCCCAGCATGTGCTGCTGCAACCCTCAGTCCGGTTCGATCTTCTGGGAATGAACTCCGTATGCCTAAGTCAACCCATGAAACGAGCGTACGGGCGCTCAGCCGGCCAGAGGGGCGGGATGCACAAGTCGGGGATCAACCGGGTCCCCCTCTACGTGCTGACGATCCTGCTGCCGCAAACCTCTATCCGATCCAATCTTAGACTGGGAATGAACTCCGTATGCCTAAGCCAACTGACAAAACGAATGGGCGGGTGAGCGGGCGGGCGGGAACTACGTCGGCCAGAGAGACGGGATACGCAAGCCGTGGATCGATAGGATGGTAGGTGAGTTTAGGCACATCTTCATATTTCTATGTGCCAATGCCATTTTTATGGCTTGTAAATTCATACAATGGTCCCTTAAGCCTCCACGTGAAGTTTCATGGCAAGACGACCCATTTTCTATTTTTCACGAATTTCCAAACTTTTTGTGGTTCGGCATTTTTTAAAATTTTTTTGAAAGGAGTTTTGGCTCCAAACTTGGAAGACGTGATCCTTGTACTTTTGTTGGCATGCACAAAAAAATTCAGCTAAAAAATGGAAGTGTACAAGATTTTGTGACCATTTGAAAAAAGTGTCCCCATTTCAGACACTTTAATGGCTACTGGCAGCAAACCTGTAAAATCTCAAATGCTCTTTAAGGGGGTGTGAGTTCTTGAGGTTTGATGAGGGATAGTTGGCCAAGTACCAGCACCCATCGCACATCATGCGCGCACACCCCCCGGCCCCCCCGATCACCGAAACCCCAAAGCTGTCGGTCAGGTTCTCCAGTGATGCTACAGTGATGGTGCCCCGACGAAGAAAAATGTGGCACCAGCACATGCCCGAGCCCAACATCTGCTGCCATAACCCTTGGTCCGGTCCGATCTTAGATTGGGAATGAACTCCGTATGCTTAGATTGGGAATGAACTCCGTATGCCTCAATCAACCCACGAAACGAGCGTGCAGCGCTCAGCCGGCCAGAGGGGTGGGATGCGCAAGCCGGGGATCAGCCGGGTCCCCCTCTGCGTGCTACCGATCCTACTGCCACAACCCTCAGTCTGGTCCAATCTTAGACTGGGAATGAACTCCGTATGCCTAAGCCAACCGACAAAACGAGCGGGCGGGCAGGAGGGCACTACGCTGGCCAGAGAGACGAGATACGCAAGCCGTGGATCGATAGGGTGCTAGGTGGGTTTAGGCACATCTTCATATTTCTGTGTCCCAATGCCATTTTATGGCTTGTAAATTCATACAATGGCCCCTTAAACATTCACGTGAAGTTTCATGGCAAGACGACTCGTTTTCTATTTTTCACGATTTTTGAAACTTTTTACTGTTTGGGATTTTTTAAAATTTTTTCGGAAGGAGTTTTGGCCCCAAACTTGGTAGACGTGATCCTTGCATTTTTTTTGGCATGCACAAAAAAATTGAGCTAAAAATTCGAAGTGTACAAGATTTTGTGGCCATTTGAAAAAAGTGTCCCCATTTTAGACACTTTAATGGCTACTGCCAGCAAACCTGTAAGATCTCAAATGCTCTTTAAGGGGGTGTGAGTTCTCAAGGTTTGATGAGGGATAGGGGGCCAATATAAGGGCCAAGTACCAGCACCCATCGCACATCATGTGCGCACACCCCCCTGATCGCCGAAACCCCAATGCCGCCTGTCACGTTCTCCGACGATGCTCCGGTGATGGTGCCTCGAAGAAGAAAAATGCAGCACCAGTACATGCCCTACCCAGCATTTGCTGCCGTAACCCTCGGTCCGGTTCGATCTTAGACTAGGAATGAACTCCGTATGCTTAGACTGGGAATGAACTCCGTATGCCTAAGTCAACCCACGAAACGAGTGTGCGGGCACTCAGCCGGCTAGAGGGGTGGGATACGCAAGTTGGGGATCAATCGGGTCCTCTTCTGCATGCTGTCGATCCTGCTGCCACAACCCTCGGTCTAGTTTGATCTTAGACTGGGAATGAACTCAGTATGCCTAAGCCATCCGACCAAACAAGCAGGCGGGCGGGCGGGCACTATGTCGGCCAGAGAGACGGGATGCGCAAGCCGTGGATTGATAGGGTGGTAGGTGGGTTTAGGCACATCTTCATATTTCTGCATGCCAATGCCATTTTTATGGCTTGTAAATTCATACAATTGTCCCTTAAGCCTTCACGTGAAGTTTCATGGCAAGACGACTCATTTTTTATTTTTCACGATTTTTAAAAAAAATTTTACGATTCGAGATTTTTTAAAATTTTTTCGGAAGGTGTTTTGGCCCCAAACTTGGTAGACGTGATCCTTGTATTTTTGTTGGCATGCACAAAAAAATTCAGTTAAAAACTCGAAGTGTACAAGATTTTGTGACCATTTGAAAAAAGTGTCCCCATTTCAGACACTTTAATGGCTACTGACAGCAAACCTGTAAAATCTCAAATGCTCTTTAAAGGGGTGTGAGATCTCAAGGTTTGATGAGGGATAGGGGGCCAATATAAGGGCCAAATACCAGCACCCATCACACGTCGTGTGTGCACACCCCTTTGATCGCCGGAACCCCAATGCCGCTGGTCAGGTTCTCCGACGATGCTCCAGTGATAGTGCCCCGACGAAGAAAAATGTCGCACCAGCACATGCCTGAGCCCAGCATGTGCTGCCAAAATCCTTGGTCTGGTCCAATCATAGACTGGGAATGAACTCCGTATGCCTAAGTCAACCAACGAAATGAGCGTGCAGGCGCTCAGCCAGCCAAAGCGACGGGATGACCAAGCCGGGGATCGGTCGGGTCCCTCTCTGCGTGCTACAGATCCTGCTACCGCAATTCTTGGTCCGGTCCGATCTTAGACTGAACTCTGTATGCTTAGACTGGGAATGAACTCCCTATGCCTAAGTCAACCATGAAACGAGCATGCGGGCGCTTAGTCGGCCAGAAAGACGGGATGAGCAAGCCGACGATCGATCGGGTCCCCCTCTGCGTGCTACCGATCCTGCTACCACAACCCTCTGTCCGGTCCAATTTTAGACAGGGAATGAACTCCGTATGCCTAAGCCAACCGATGAAACGAGCAGGAGGGCGGGTGGGCAGGCACTACGCCGGCCAGAGAGATGGGATGCGCAAGCCGTGGATCGATAGAGTGGTAGGTGGGTTTACGCACATCTTCATATTTTTGCATGCCAGTGTCATTTTTATGTCCTGTAAATTCATACAATGGTCCCTTAAGTATTCACGTGAAGTTTCATGGCAAGACGACTTGTTTTCTATTTTTCACAATTTTTGAAACTTTTTATGGTTCGAGATTTTTTGAAATTTTTTCGGAAGGAGTTTTGGCCCCAAACTTGATAGATGTGATCCTTTTATTTTTCTTGGCATGCATAAAAAATTTAGCTAAAAACTCGAAGTGTACAAGATTTTGTGACCATTTGAAAAAAGTATCCCCATTTCAGACACTTTAATGGTTACTGGCAACAAACCTGTAAATTCTCAAATGCTCTTTAAAGGGGTGTGAGATCTCAAGGTTTGATGAGGGATAGGGGGCCAATATAAGGGTGAAGTACCAGCACCCATCGCACATCATGTGCGCACACCCCCCCGGCCACCCCGATCACCGGAACCCTAATTCCGTCGATCAAGTTCTTCGGTGATGCTCCGGTGATGGTGCCCCGACGAAGAAAAATGTCGCACCAGCACATGCTCGAGCCCAGCATCTGCTGCTACAACCCTTGGTCTGGTCCGATCGTAGACTGGGAATGAACTCCGTATGCCTAAGTCAACCCATGAAACGAGCGGGCGGGCGCTCAGCTTGCCAGAGGGGCGGGATGAGCAAGCCGGGGATCGGTCGGGTCCCCCCTTGCGTGCTACCAATCCTACTGCCGCAACCCTCGGTCTGGTTTAATCTTAGATTGGGAATGAACTCCGTATGCCTAAGCCAACCGACGAAACGAGCGGGAGGGCGGGCGGGCAGGCACTACGTCTGCCAGAGAGACGGGATGCGCAAGCCATGGATCGATATGGTGGTAGGTGGGTTTAGGTGCATCATCATATTTCTGCATGCCAATGCCATTTTTATGGCTTGTAAATTAATACAATGGTCCCTTAAGCCTTCACGTGAAGTTTAATGGCAAGACGACTAGTTTCCTATTTTTCACAATTTTTGAAACTTTTTGCGGTTCAGGATTTTTTAAAATCTTTTCAAAAGGATTTTTGGCCCCAAACTTGGTAGACGTGATCCTTGTATTTTTCTTGGCATGCGTAAAAAAATTCAGCTAAAAACTCGAAGTGTACAAGATTTTGTGACCATTTGAAAAAAGTGTCCCCATTTTAGACACTTTAATGGCTACTGGCAGCAAACCTGTAAAATCTCAAATGCTCTTTAAGGGGGTATGAGTTCTCGAGGTTTGATGAGGGATAGGGGGCCAATATAAGGGCCAAGTACCAGCACCCATCGCACATCATGTGCGCACACCCCCCGACCCCCCCGATCGTTAGAACCCCAATGCCGTCGGTCAGGTTCTCTGGTGATGTTCCGACGATGGTGCCCCGACGAAGAAAAATGAGACACCAACACATGCCTGAGCGCAGCATGTGTTGCCACAACCCTCGATCCGATTCGATCTTAGACTGGGAATGAACTCCGTATGCTTAGACTGGGAATAAACTCCGTATGCCTAAGTCAACCCACGAAACGAGCGTGCGAGCGCTCAGCCGGCCAGAAAGGCGAGATGCCCAAGCCAGGGATCAGTCGGGTCCCCTTCTACGTGCTGCCGATCCTACTACCGCAAACCTCGATCCGATCCGATCTTAGACTGGGAATGAACTCCGTATGGCTAAGCCAACCGACGAAACGAGCGGGCGGGCGAGCGGGCGGGCACTATGCTAGTCAGAGAGACGGGATGCGCAAGCCATGGATTGAAAGGGTGGTAGGTGGGTTTAGGTGCATCTTCATATTTCTACGTGCCAATGCCATTTTTATGGCTTCTAAATTCATACAATGGTACCTTAAGCCTTCACGTGAAGTTTCATGGCAAGACGACTCGTTTTCTATTTTTCACGATTTTTGAAACTTTTTACGGTTTGAGATTTTTTAAAATTTTTTCAGAAGGAGTTTTGGCCCCAAATTTGGTATACGTGATCCTTGTATTTTATCCACATGCACAAAAAAATTCAGTTAAAAATTCGAAGTGTACAAGATTTTGTGACCATTTGAAAAAAGTGTCCCCATTTCAGACACTTTAATGGCTACTGGTAGCAAACCTATAAAATCTCAAATGCTCTTTAAGGGGGTACGAGTTCTTGAGGTTTGTTGAGGGATAGGGGGCCAATATAAGGGCTAAGTACCAGCACCCATTGCACATCATGTGCGCACACCCCCCGGCCCCCCGATCACCGAAACCCCAATGCCCCCGGTCAAGTTCTCCGGTGATGCTCCGACGATGGTGCCCCGACGAAGAAAAATGCGACACCAGCACATGCCCAGCCCAGCATGTGCTGCCGCAACCCTCGGTCCGGTCTGATCTTAGATTGGGAATGAACTCCGTATGCTTAGACTGGGAATGAACTTCGTATGCCTAAGTCAACCCACGAAACGGACGTACGGGTGCTCTGTCAGCCAGAGGGGCGGGATGCGCAAGCGAAGGATTGGCCGAGTCCCCCTCTGCATGCTCCCGATCCTGCTGCCACAACCCTCAGTTCGGTCTGATCTTAGACTGGGAATGAACTCCGTATGCCTAAGCCAACCGACGAAACGAGCGGGCGGGTACTACGCCGGTCAGAGAGACGGAATGCGCAAGCCATGGATTGATAGGATGGTAGGTGGGTTTAGGCACATCTCCATATTTCTATGTGCCAATACCATTTTTATGGCTTGTAAATTCACACAATGGTCCCTTAAGCCTTAACGTGAAGTTTCATGGCAAGACGACTCGTTTTCTATTTTTCATGATTTTCGAAACCTTTTACGGTTTGAGATTTTTTTAAAATTTTTTCAGAAGGAGTTTTGGATCCAAACTTGGTAGACATGATCCTTGTATTTTTTTGGCTTGCCCAAAAAAAATTAGCTAAAAACTCGAAGTGTACAAGATTTTGTGACCATTTGAAAAAAGTCTCCCCATTTCAGACTCTTTAATGGCTACTGGCAGCAAACCTGTAAAATCCCAAATGCCCTTTAAGGGGGGGTGAGTTCTCAAGGTTTGATGAGGGATAGGGGGCCAATATAAAGGCCAAGTACCAGCACCCATCACAAATCATGGGCGCACACCCCCCGGCTCCCCGATCGTTGGAACCCCAATGCTGCCGGTCAGGTTCTCTGACGATGCTCCAACGATGGTGCCCTGGCGAAGAAAAATGTGGCACCAGCACATGCCCGAGCCCAGCATGTGCTGTCGTAACCCTCGATCTAATTCGATCTTAGACTGGGAATGAACTCTGTATACTTAGACTGGGAATGAACTCCGTATGCCGCAGTTAACCCACGAAATGAGCGTACGGACGCTCAGCCAGCCAGAGGGGCGAGATGCGCAAGCCAGGGATCAGTTGGGTCTTTCTCTGTGTGCTACCGATCCTACTGCCGCAACCCTCGGTCTGGTCTGATCTTAGACTGGGAATGAACTCCGTATGCCTAAGCCATCTGAGCAAACGAGTGGACGGGCGGGCACTACATCAGTCAAAGAGACGGGATGCGCAAGCTATGGATCGATAGGGTGGTAGGTGGGTTTAGGCACATCTTCATATTTTTGCATTCCAATGCCATTTTTATGGCTTGTAAATTCATACACTGGTCCCTTAAGCCTACACGTGAAGTTTCATGGCAAGACGACTCGTTTTGTATTTTTCATGATTTTCAAAACTTTTACGGTTCGGGATTTTTTTAAAATTTTTTTGAAAGTAGTTTTCGCCCCAAACTTGGTAGACGTGATCCTTGTATTTTTGTTGGCAGGCACAAAAAATTTCAGCTAAAAACTCGAAGTGTACAAGATTTTGTGACCATTTGAAATACGTGTTCCCATTTCAGATACTTTAATGGCTACTAGCAGCAAACCTGTAAAATCTCAAATGCTCTTTAAGGGGGTGTGAGTTCTCGAGGTTTGATGAGGGGTAGGGGGCCAATATAAGGGCCAAGTACCAGCACCCTTTGCACATCATGTGCGCACACCCCATGGCCCCCCCGATCCCTGAAACCCCAATACCGCTGGTCAGGTTCTCCGGCAATGCTTCGACGATGGTGTCCTGATGAAGAAAAATGCAGCACCAGTGCATGATCGAGCCCAGTATGTGCTGCCGGAACCCTCGGTCTGGTCTGATCTTAGATTGGGAATGAACTCCGTATGCGTAAGTCAACCCACGAAACGAGCATACGAGCGCTCAACCGGCCAGAGGGGCGAGATGCGAAAGCCGGGGATCAGTCAGGTCCCCCTCTACGTGCTGCCAATCCTACTACCACAACCCTTGATCCGATCCTATCTTAGACTGGTAATGAACTCCGTATGCCTAAGCCAACCGACGAAACGAGCGGGTGGGCGGGCACTACGCCGGCCAGAGAGACGGAATGCGCAAGCCGTGGATCGATAGGGTGGTAGGTGGGTTTAGGCACATCTTCATATTTCTACGTGCCAATACCATTTTTATGGCTTGTAAATTCACGCAATGGTCCCTCAAGCCTTAACGTGAAGATTCATGGCAAGAGGACTCGTTTTCAATTTTTCATGATTTTTGAAACCTTTTGCGGTTTGAGATTTTTTTAAAATTTTTTCGGAAGGAGTTTTGGCCCCAAACTTGGTAGACATGATCCTTGTATTTTTTTTGGCTTGCACAAACAAAATCAGCCAAAAACGCGAAGTGTACAAGATTTTGTGACCATTTGAAAAAAGTGTCTCCATTTCAGACTCTTTAATGGCTACTGGCAGCAAACCTGTAAAATCTCAAATGCTCTTTAAAGGGGGGTGAGTTTCGAGGTTTGATAAGGGATAGGGGGCCAATATAAGGGCCAAGTACCAGCACCCATCGCACATCATGTGCGCACACCTCCCCGACCCCCCGGCCCCCCCGATCGTCGGAACCCCAATGCCGCTGGTCAGGTTCTCTGGTGATGCTCCGACGATGGTGCCCCGACGAAGAAAAATGCGGCACCAGCAAATGCCCGAGCCCACCATGTGCTGTCGTAGCACTCGGTCCGATCTGATCTTAGACTGGGAATGAACTCCGTATGCTTAGACTGGGAATGAACTCCGTATGCCTAAGTCAAGACATGAAACGAGCGTGCAGGCACTCAGTCAGCCAGAGGGGCGGGATGCGTACGCCGAGGTTCGTTCGGGTCCCCTTCTGTGTGCTATCGATCTTGCTGCTGCAACCCTCGATCTGGTCTGATCTTAGACTGGGAATGAATTCCGTATGGGTAAGCCAACCGACGAAACGAGCGGACGGGCGGGCGGGCACTATGCCGACCAGAGAGACGGGATGCGCAAGCCGTGGATCGATAGGGTGGTAGGTGGGTTTTGGCACATCTTCATATTTTGGCATGCCAATGCTATTTTTATGGCTTGTAAATTCATACAGTGGTCCCTTAAGCCTTCACGTGAAGTTTCATGGCAAGACTCGTTTTCTATTTTTCACGATTTTTAGAAGTTTTTAAGGTTCGAGATTTTTGAAAATTTTTTCGGAAGGAGTTTTGGCCCCAAACTTGGTGGATGTTATCCCTGTATTTTTGTTGGCATGCACAAAAAAAATCAGCTAAAAACTCGAAGTGTACAAGATTTTGTGACCATTTGAAAAAAGTGTCCCCATTTAAGATACTTTAATGCTACTGGCAGCAAACCTGTAAAATCTCAAATGCTCTTTAAGGGGGTGTGAGTTCTCAAGGTTTGATGAGGGATAGGGGCCAATATAAGGGCCAAGTAGCAGCACCCATCGCACATCATGTGCGCACACCCCCCCGGCCCCCCCGATCACCGGAATCCCAATGCCGTCGATCAAGTTCTCCGACGATGCTCTGGCGATGGTGCCTCGATGAAGAAAAATGTAGCACCAGCACATGCCCGAGCCCAGCATATGCCGTTGTAACCCTCGGTCCGATCCAATCTTAGACTAGGAATGAACTCCGTATGCCTAAGCCAACCGATGAAATGAGCTAGCGGACGGGCGGGCGGGCACTACGCCGGCCAGAGAGACGGGATGCGCAAGCCGTGGATCGATAGGGTGGTAGGTGGGTTTAGGCACATCTTCATATTTTTGCATGCCAATGCCATTTTTATGGGTTGTAAATTCATACAATGGTCCCTTAAGCCTTCACGTGAAGTTTCATGGTAAGACGACTCGTTTTCTATTTTTCACGATTTTCAAAACTTTTTACTGTTCGGGATTTTTTAAAATTTTTTCGGAAGGAGTTTTGGCCCCAAACATGGTAGACGTGATCCTTGTATTTTTGTTGGCATGCAAAAAAACAATCAGCTAAAAACTCAAAGTGTACAAGATTTTGTGACCATTTGAAAAAAGTGTCCCCATTTCAGACACTTTAATGGCTACTGGCAGGAAACCTGTAAAATCTCAAATGCTCTTTAAGGGGGTGTGAGTTCTCGAGGTTTGATGAGGGATAGGGGGCCAATATAAGGGACAAGTACCAACACCCATCGCATAGCATTTGCGCACACCCCCTGGCCCCCCCGATCGCTGGAACCCTAATGCTACCGGTCAGGTTCTCTGGTGATGCTCCGGCGATGGTGCTCCGGCGAAGAAAAATGAGGCACTAGCACATACTCGAGCCTAGCATGTGCTGTCCCAACCCTCAATCCGATCCAATCTTAGACTGGGAATGAACTCTGTAATCTTAGACTCGGAATGAACTCCGTATGCCTAAGTCAACCCATGAAACGAGTGTGCGGGCGCTCAGCTGGCCAGAGGGGCGCAACGCACAAGCCGAGGATCGTTCGGGTCCCCCTCTATGTGACGCCGATCCTACTGCTGCAACCCTCGATCCGATCTGATCTTAGTCTGGGAATGAACTTCGTATGCCTAAGCCAACCGAAGAAACAAGCAGGCGGACGGGCGGGCGGGCACTACGTCAGCCAGAGAGACGGGATGCGCAAGCCGTGGATCGATAGTGTGGTAGGTGGGTTTAGGCACATCTTCATATTTCTGCATGCCAATGCCATTTTTATGGCTTGTAAATTCATACAATGGTCCCTTAAGCCTTCACGTGAAGTTTCATGGCAAGACGACTCGTTTTCTATTTTTCATGATTTTCGAAACTTTTTACGGTTCAAGATTTTTGAAAATTTTTTCGGAAGGAGTTTTGGCCTCAAAATTTTTTAGACGTGATCCTTCTATTTTTTTTGGGATGCACAAAAAAAATCAGCTAAAAACTCAAAGTGTACATGATTTTGTGACCATTTGAAAAAAGTGTCCCCATTTTAGACACTTTAATGGCAACTGGCAGCAAACCTGTAAAATCTCAAATGCTCTTTAAGGGGGTATGAGTTCTCGAGGTTTGATGAGGGATAGGGGGCCAATATGAGGGCCAGGTACCAGCACCCATCACACATCATGTGCGCACACCCCCTCAGCCCCCCGACCACCGGAACCCTAATGCAGTCGGTCAGGTTCTCCGGTGATGCTCCGACGATGGTGCCCCGACGTAGAAAATTATGGCACTAGCACATGCCCGAGCCGAGCATGTGCTATCGCAACCCTCGGTCTGGTCCGATCTTAGACTGGGAATGAACTCCGTATGCCTAAGCCAACCAACGAAACGAGCTGGCGGGTGGGCGCTACGTCGGCCAGAGAGACGAGATGCGCAAGCCGTGGATCGATAGGGTGGTAGGTGGGTTTAGGCACATCTTCATATTTCTATGTGCCAATGCCATTTTTATGGCTTGTAAATTCATACAATGGTCCCTTAAGCCTTCATGTGAAGTTTCCTGGCAAGACGACTTGTTTTCTATTTTTTACGATTTTTGAAACTTTTTAAGCTTCGGGATTTTTTAAAATTTTTTCAAAAGGATTTTTGGCCCCAAATTTGGTAGACATGATCCTTGTATTTTTTTTGGCATGCACAAAAAAATTCAGCTAAAAACTCGAAGTGTACAAGATTTTGTGACCAATTGAAAAAAGTGTCCCCATTTCAGACACTTTAATGGCTACTGGTAGCAAGCTTGTAAAATCTCAAATGCTCTTTAAGGGGCTGTGAGTTCTCATGGTTTGATGAGGCATAGGGGGCCAATATAAGAGCCAAGTACCAGCACCCATCGCATATCATGTGCACACACCCCTCGACCCCCTGATCGTCGGAATCTCGAGGCCGTCGATCGGGTTCTTCGGTGATGGTGCCCCGGCGAAGAAAAATGCGGCGCCAGCACATGCCCGAGCCCAGCATGTGCTGTCGCAACCCTCGGTCCGGTCTGATCTTAGACTGGGAATGAACTCTGTATGCTTAGACTGGGAAGGAACTCCGTATGCCTAAGTCAACCCACGAAACGAGCGTGCGGGTACTCAGCCGGCCAGAGGAGCATGATGCGCAAGCCGGGGATCGGTTGGGTCCCCCTCTGCGTGCTGCCGATGCTGCTGCCGCAACTCTTGGTCTGTTCCGATCTTAGACTTGGAATGAACTCAGTATGCCTACGCCAATCGATGAAACGAGCAGGCGGGCGGGGGGGCACTAAGTCGGCCAGAGAGACGGGATTCGCAAGCCGTGGATCGATAGGGTGGTAGGTGGGTTTAGGCACAGATTCATATTTCTGCATGCCAATGCCATTTTTATGGCTTGTAAATTCATACAATGGTCCCTTAAGCCTTCACGTAAAGTTTCTTGGCAAGACGACTCGTTTTCTATTTTTCACGATTTTTGAAACTTTTTACGGTTTCGAGATTTTTTAAAATTTTTTTGAAAGGAGTTTTGGCCTCAAACTTTGTACACGCAATCCTTGTATTTTTTTTTGCATGCATAAAAAAAATCAGCCAAAACTCAAAGTGTACATGATTGTCTGACCATTTGAAAAAAGTATCCCCATTTCAGACACCTTAATGGCTACTGGCAGCAAACCTGTAAAATCTCAATTGCTCT
This sequence comes from Durio zibethinus, assembly GCF_047325235.1. NCBI lineage: Eukaryota > Viridiplantae > Streptophyta > Magnoliopsida > Malvales > Malvaceae > Durio > Durio zibethinus. Next base: position 14,868,861 of record NC_143177.1, read on the forward strand.
TTAAGGGGGTGTGAGTTCTTGAGGTTTGATGAGAGATAGGGGGCCAATATAAGGGCCAAGTACCAGCACCCATTGCACATCATGTGCGCACACCCCCACGGCCCCCCCGATTGTCAGAACCCCAATGCCCCCGGTCAGGTTCTCCGACGATGCTCCGACGATGGTGCCTTGACGAAGAAAAATGCAGCACCAGCACATGCCCGAGCCCAGCATGTCCTACCGCAACCCTTGGTCTAGTCCGATCTTAGATTGGGAATGGACTCCGTATGCTTAGACTGGGAATGAACTCCGTATGCCTAAGTCAACCCACGAAATGAGCGTGCGGGCGCTCAACCGGCCAGAGGGGTGGGATGCGCAAGCCGTGGATCGATCGGGTCCCCCTCTGTGTGCTACTGATCTTGCTGTCGTAACCCTCGGTCTGGTCCAATCTTAGACTGGGAATGAACTCTGTATGGCTAAGCCAACTGACGAAACGAGGGGGCGGGCGTGCGGGCGGGCACTACGTCGACCAGAGAGATGGGATTCGCAAGCCGTGGATCGATAGGGTGGTAGGTGGGTTTAGGCACATCTTCATATTTCTACATGCCAATGCCATTTTTATGGCTTGTAAATTCATACAATGGTCCCTTAAGCCTTCACGTGAAGTTTCATGGCAAGACGACTCGTTTTCTATTTTGCACGATTTTCAAAACTTTTTGTGGTTCAGGATTTTTTTAAATTTTTTCGAAAGGAGTTTCGGCCCCAAACTTGGTAGGCGTGATCCTTGTATTATTGTTGGCATGCACAAAAAAATTCAGCTAAAAGCTCGAAGTGTACAAGATTTTGTGCCAATTTGAAAAACGTGTCCCCATTTCAGACACTTTAATGGCTACTGGCAGCAAACCTGTAAAATCTCAAATGCTCTTTAAGGGGGTGTGAGTTCTCAAGGTTTGATGAGGGATAGGGGGCCAATATAAGGGCCAAGTACCAGCACCCATCGCATATCATGTGCGCATGCCCCCCGGCCACCCCGATCACCAGAACCCCAATGCCGTCGGTCAGGTTCTCCAACGATGCTCCAAAGATGGTGCCCCGATGAAGAAAAATGTGGCACCAGCACATCCCGTGCCAAGCATGTGCTACCGCAACCCTTGGTTCGGTCTGATGTTAGACTGGGAATGAACTCCATATGCCTAAACCAACCGACGAAACGAGCGGACGGGCGGGCGGGCGGGCACTACGCCGGCCAGAGAGATGCGCAAGTCGTGGATCGATAGGGTGGTAGGTGGGTTTAGGCACATCTTCATATTTCTACGTGCCAATGCCATTTTTATGGCTTGTAAATTCATACAATGGTCCCTTAAGCCTTTACGTAAAGTTTCATGGTGAGACGACTCGTTTTCTATTTTTCATGATTTTTGAAACTTTTTGAGGTTTGAGATTTTTTAAAATTTTTTCAGAAGGAGTTTTGGCCCCAAACATGGTAGACGTGATCCTTGTATTGTTGTTGGCATGCACAAAAAATTTCAGCTAAAAACTCGAAGTGTACAAGATTTTGTGACCATTTGAAAAAAGTGTCCCCATTCTAGACACTTTAATGGCTACTGGCACCAAACCTGTAAAACCTCAAATGCTCTTTCAGGGGGTGTGAGTTCTCGAGGTTTGATGAGGGATAGGGGCCAATATAAGGGCCAAGTACCAGCACCCATCGCACATCATGTGCGCACACCCCCCCGGCCCCTCCGATCGTCGGAACCCCAACGCCGCAGGTCAGGTTCTCCGACGATGCTCCGACGATGGTGCCCTGACGAAGAAAAATGCAGCACCAGCACAAGCCCGAGCCCAGCATGTGCTACCGTAACCCTCGGTCTGGTCTGATCTTAGATTGGGAATGAACTCTGTATGCTTAGACTGGGAATGAACTCTGTATGCCTAAGCCAGCCGACCGAACGAGCGGGCGGGCGGGTGGGCGGGCGGGTGGGTGGAGAGACGGGATGCGCAAGCTGTGGATCGATAGGGTGGTAGGTGGGTTTAGGCACATCTTCATATTTCTATGTGCCAATGCCATTTTTATGGCTTGTAAATTGATACAATGGTCCCTTAAGCCTTCATGTGAAGTTTCATGGTGAGACGACTCGTTTTCTATTTTTCACGATTTTTGAAACTTTTTGAGGTTCGGGATTTTCTAAAATTTTTTCGGAAGGCATTTTGGCCCCAAACATGGTAGACATGATCCTTGTATTGTTGTTGGCATGCACAAAAAAATTCAGCTAAAAACTCGAAGTGTACAAGATTTTTTGACCATTTCAAAAAAGTGTCCCCATTTTAGACACTTTAATGGCTATTGGCAGCAAACCTGTAAAATCTCAAATGCTCTTTAAGGGGGTGTGAGTTCTCAAGGTTTGATGAGGGATAGGGGGCCAATATAAGGCCCAAGCACCAGCACCCATCGCACATCATGTGTGCACACCCCCCCTGGCCCCCCGATCGTCGGAACCCCAACGTCGCCGGTCAGGTTCTCCAGCGATGCTCCGCCGATGGTGCCCCGACGAAGAAAAATGTGACACCAGCACATGCCTGAGCCTAGCATGTGCTGGGACAACCCTTTGTCTGGTCCAATCTTAGATTGGGAATGAACTCCGCATGCTTAGACTGGGAATGAACTCCGTATGCCTAAGTCAACCCACGAAACGAGCGTACAGACGCTCAGTCGGCCAGAGGGGCGAGATGCGTAAGTCGAGGATCAGTCGGGTCCCCCTCTGCGTGCTACCAATCTTGTTGCCGCAACCCTTGGTCTGATCCGATCTTATACTTTGAATGAACTCCGTATGCCTAAGCCAACCGATGAAACGAGTGGACGGGCGGGTGGGCACTACGCCAGCCAGAGAGACGGGATGCGCAAGCCGTGGATCGATAGGGTGGTAGGTGGGTTTAGGTACATCTTCATATTTCTGCATGCCATTGCCATTTTTATGGCTTGTAAATTCATACAATGGTCCTTTAAGCCTTCAGGTGAAGTTTCATGGCAAGACGACTCGTTTTCTCTTTTTCACGATTTTTGAAACTTTTTACGGTTCGGGATTTTTGAAAATTTTTTTCGAAGGAGTTTTGGCCCCAAACTTGGTAGACGTGATCCTTGTATTTTTGTTGGCATGCACAAAACAATTCAGCAAAAAACTCAAAGTGTACAAGATTTTGTGACCATTTGAAAAAAGTGTCCCCATTTCAGACACTTTAATGGCTACTGGCAGCAAACCTGTAAAATCTCAAATGCTCTTTAAGGGGGTGTGAGTTCTCGAGGTTTGATGAGGGATAGGGGGCCAATATAAGGGCCAAGTACCAGCACCCATCATACATCATGTGCGCACACCTCCCCGGCCTGCCCGATCGTCGGAACCCCAATATCGCTGGTCAGGTTCTCCGACGATGCTCCGACGATGATGCCCCGACGAAGAAAAATGTGACACCAGCACATGCCTGAGCCCAGCATCTGCTGCCGCAACCCTCTGTCCAGTCCGATCTTAGACTGGGAATGAACTCCGCATGCTTAGACTGGGAATGAACTCCATATGCCTAAGTCAACCCACGAAACGAGCGTGCGGGCGCTCAGCTGGCCAGTAGGGCGGGATGCGCAAGCCGGGGATAGGCTGGGTCCCCCTCTGTGTGCTACCAATCATGCTGCGTAACCCTCGGTCCAGTCAGATCTTAGATTGGGAATTAACTCCGTATGCCTAAGCCAACCGACGAAACGAGCGGATGGGCGGGCGAGCGAGCGGGCACTACACCGGCCAGAGAGACGGGATGCGCAAGCCATGGATCGATAGGGTGGTAGGTGGGTTTAGGCACATCTTTATATTTCTGCGTGCCAATGCCATTTTTATGGCTTGTAGATTCATACAATGGTCTCTTAAGCTTTCACGTGAAGTTTCATGGCAAGACGACTCATTTTCTATTTTCGACGATTTTCGAAACTTTTTGCGGTTCTAGATTTTTTAAAATTTTTTCGGAATGAGTTTTGGCCCCAAACTTTATAGACATGATCCTTGTATTTTTGTTGGCATGCACTAAAAACTTGAAGTGTACAAGATTTTGTGACCATTTGAAAAAAGTGTCCCCATTTCAGACACTTTAATGGCTACTGGCAGCAAACCTATAAAATCTCAAATGCTCTTTAAGGGGGTGTGAGTTCTCGAGGATTGATGAGGGATAGGGGGCCAATATAAGGGCCAAGTACCAGCACCCATCGCACATCATGTGCGCACACCCCCCTCGGCCCCCCCGATCGTCGGAACCCCTATGCCGCCGGTCAGGTTCTCCGACTATGCTCCAAGGATGGTGCCCCGATGAAGAAAAATACGACTCCAACACATGTCTGAGCCCAGTATGTGCTGCTGTAACCCTCGGTCCGGTCCGATCTTAGACTGGGAATGAACTTCGTATGCTTAGACTGGGAATGAACTCCGTATGCCCAAGTCAAACCACGAAATGAGCGTGCGGGCGCTTAGCCAGCCAAAGGGGCAGGATGCGCAACCGCGGATCGGACGGGTCCCCCTCTGCATACTACCGATCTTGGTACCGCAACCCTTGATCTGGTCCAATCTTAGACTGGGAATGAACTTCGTATGCCTAAGCCAACCGATGAAATGAGCGGGCGGGCGGGCACTACGCTGTCTAGAGCAACGGGATGCGCAAGCCGTGGATCGATAGGGTGGTAGGTGGGTTAAGGTACATCTTCATATTTCTACGTGCCAATGCCATTTTTATGGCTTGTAAATTCATACAATGGTCCCTTAAGCCTTCACGTGAAGTTTCATGGCAAGACGACTCATTTTCTATTTTTCATGATTTTCAAAACTTTTTACGGTTCGGGATTTTTTAAACTTTTTTCAGAAGGAGTTTTTGCCCCAAACTTGGTGGACGTGATCCTTGTGTTTCTATTGGCATGCACAAAAAGAATCAGCTAAAAACTCAAAGTGTACAAGATTTTGTGACCATTTGAAAAAAGTGTCCCCATTTCAGACACTTTAATGGCTACTAGCAGCAAACCTGTAAAATCTCAAATGCTGCTTAAGGGGGTGTGAGTTCTCGAGGCTTGATGAGGGATAGGGGGCCAATATAAGAGCCAAGTACCAGCACCCATCACACATCATGTGCGCACACCCCCCCGGCCCCCCAGATCGTCGGAACCCCAATGCCGTCGGTCAGGTTCTCTGGCGATGCTCCGGCGATGGTGCCCCGACGAAGAAAAATGTGGCACCAGCACATGCCCGAGCCCAGCATGTGCTACCGCAAGCCTCGGTCTGGTCCGATCTTAGACTGGGAATGAACTCCGTATGCTTTGACTGGGAATGAACTCCATATGCCTAAGTCAACCCACAAAACGAGCGTGCAGGCGCTCAGCCGTCCAGAGGGGTGGGATGCGCAAGTTAGGGATTGGTCGGGTCCCCCTCTGCGTACTGTAAATCCTGCTGCCACAACCCTCAGTTTGATCCAATCTTAGACAGGGAATGAACTCCGTATGCCTAAGCCAACCAACGAAACGAGCTGGCGGGCACTACGCAGGCCAGAGAGACGGGACGCGTAACCCGTGGATCGATAGGGTGGTAGGTGGGTTTAGGCACATCTTAATATTTCTGCATGCCAATGCCATTTTTATGGCTTGTAAATTCATACAATGGTCCTTTAAGCCTTCACGTGAAGTTTCATGGCAAGACGACTCATTTTCTCTTTTTCACGATTTTCGAAACATTTTACGGTTCGGGATTTTTTAAAATTTTTTCGGAAGGAGTTTTTGCCCTAAAATTGGTAGGCGTGATCCTTGTATTTTTGTTGGCATGCACAAAAAAATTCAGCTAAAAACTCGAAGTGTACAAGATTTTGTGACCATTTGAAAAAAGTGTCCCCATTTCAGACACTTTATTGGCTACTGGCAGCAAACCTGTAAAATCTCAAATGCTCTTTAAGGGGGTGTGAGTTCTCGAGGTTTGATGAGGGATAGGTGGCCAATATAAGGGCCAAGTACCAGCACCCATCGCACATCAAATGCGCACACCCCCCGGCCCCCCCGATCGTCGGAACCCTAATTTCGTTGGTCAGGTTCTCCGGTGATGCTCCGACGATGGTGCCCCGACGAAGAAAAAAGTGACACCAGCACATGCCCGAGCCTAGCATGTGCTGCCACAACCCTTGGTCCGATCCGATCTTTGACTGGGAATGAACACCGTATGCTTAGACTGGGAATGAACTCCATATGCCTAAGTCAACCCACGAAACAAGCGTGCGGGTGCTCAGCCGGCCAGAGGGGCGGGATGCGCAAGCTGGGGATCGATCGGGTCCCCCTCTGCATGCTGCCGATCCTGCTGCTGCAACCCTCAGTCTGGTCCGATCTTAGACTGGGAATGAACTCCGTATGCCTAAGCCAACCGACGAAACGAGCGGGCGGGCGGGCACTACACCGGCCAGAGAGACTGGATGCACAAGTCGTGGATCGATCGGCTGGTAGGTGGTTTTAGGCACATCATATTATTTCTGCATGCCAATGCCATTTTTATGACTTCTAAATTCATACAATGGTCCCTTAAGCCTTCACGTGAAGTTTCGTGGCAAGATGACTCGTTTTCTATTTTTCACGATTTTTGAAATTTTTTAACGTTAGGGATTTTTTAAAATTTTTTCGGAAAGAGTTTTGGCCCCAAACTTGGTAGACGTGATCCTTGTATCTTTGTTGGCATGCACAAAAAAATTCAGCTAAAAAGTCAAAGTGTACAAGATTTTGTGACCATTTGAGAAAAGTGTCCCCATTTTATACACTTTAATGGCTACTGGTAGAAAACCTGTAAAATCTCAAATGCTCTTTAAGGGGGGGTGTGTTCTTGAGGTTTGATGAGGTATACGGGGCCAATATAAGGACCAAGTACCAGTACCCATCGCACATCATTTTCGCACACCCCCGTCGGCCCCCCGATCGTTGGAACCCCAATACCGCCGGTCAGGTTCTTCGGCAATGCTCCGATGATGGTGCCCCGACGAAGAAAAATGCGACACCAGCACATGCCGTAGCCCAGCATGAGCTGTGGCAACCCTCGGTCTGGTATGATGTTAGACTGGCAATGAACTCCGTATGCCTAAGCCCACCGATGAAACGAGTGGGCGGGTGGGCGGGCGGGCACTACGCCGACCAGAAAGATGGGATGCGCAAGCCATGGATCGATAGGGTGGTAGGTGGGTTTAGGCACATCTTTATATTTCTGCATGCCAATGTCATTTTTATGGCTTGTAAATTCATACAATGGTCCCTTAAGCCTTCACGTCAAGTTTCATGGCAAGACGACTCGTTTTCTATTTTGCACGATTTTTGAAACTTTTTACGATTTGGGATTTTTTAAAATTTTTTCGAAAAGAGTTTTGGCCCCAAACTTGGTAGACGTGATCCTTGTATTTTTTTTGGCATGCATAAAACAATTCAGCTAAAAACTCGAAGTGTACAAGATTTTGTGACCATTTTAAAAAAGTGTCCCCATTTCAGACACTTTAATGGCTACTGGCAGCAAACCTGTAAAATCTCAAATGCTCTTTAAGGGGGTGTGTGTTCTCGAGGCTTGATGAGGGATAGGGGGCCAATATAAGGAACAAGTACCAGCACCCATCGCACATCATGTGCGCACACCCCCCGGCCCCCCCGATCGCTGGAACCCCAATGCCGTCGGTCAAGTTCTCCGACGATGCTCTGGTGATGGTCCCCCGACGAAGAAAAATGTGGCACCAGCACATGCCCGAGCCCAGTATGTGATATCGTAACCCTTGGTCCAGTCTGATCTTAGACTGGGAATGAACTCAGTATGCCTAGACTGGGAATGAACTCCGTATGCCTAGGTCAACCCACGAAACGAGCGTGGCGGCGCTCAACCGACCAGAGGGGCGAGATGCGCAAGTCGGGGATCGGCTGGGTCCCTCTCTATGTGCTACCGATCTTGCTATCGCAACCTTTAGCCTGATCTGATCTTAGACCGTGAATGAACTCCGTATGCCTAAGCCAACCGACGAAACGAGCGGGCGGGCGGGCGGGCACTATGCCGGCTAGAGAGACGGGATGCGCAAGCCGTGGATCGATAGGGTGGTAGGTGGGTTTAGGCACATCTTCCTATTTCTACGTGCCAATACCATTTTTATGGCTTGTAAATTCATACAATGGTCCCTTCAACCTTCACGTGAAGTTTAATGGCAAGACGACTCGTTTTCTATTTTTCACGATTTTTGAAACTTTTTACGGTTCGGGATTTTCTAAAATTTTTTTGAAAAGAGTTTTTGCCCCAAACTTGGTAGACGTGATCCTTGTATTTTTTTTGGTGTGCAAAAAAAAATTCAGCTAAAAAATCGAAGCGTAGAAGATTTTGTGACCATTTGAAAAAAGTGTCCCCATGTTAGACACTTTAATGGCTACTGACAGCAAACCTGTAAAATCTCAAATGCTCTTTAAAGGGGTGTGTGTTCTCGAGGTTTGATGAGGGATAGGGGGCTAATATAAGGGCCAAGTACCAGCACCCATCGCACATCATGTGCGTACACCCCCCGGCCCCCCCGATCGTCGGAACCCCAATACCGTCGATCAGGTTCTCCGGCAATGCTCCGTCGATGGTGCCCCGATGAAGAAAAATGTGGCACCAGCACATGCTCAAGCCCAACATGAGCTGTCGTAACCCCCGGTCTGGTCCGATCTTAGACTGGGAATGAACTCCGTATGCCTAAGCCAATCGACGAAACGAGCGGGCGGGCGGGCACTATGCCGGCCAGAGAGACGGGATGCGTAACCCGTGGATCGATAGGATGGTAGGTGGGTTTAGGCACATCATCATATTTCTGTGTGCCAATGCCATTTTTATCTGTTGTAAATTCATACAATGGTCCCTTAAGCCTTCACGTGAAGTTTAATGGCAAGACGACTCATTTTCTAATTTTCATGATTTTTGCAACTTTTTGCGGTTCGGAATTTTTTAAAATTTTTTCAGAAGGACTTTTGGCCCCAAACTTGGTAGATGTGATCCTTGTATTTTTTTTGGCTTGCACTAAAAAATTCAGCTAAAAACTCGAAGTGTACAAGATTTTGTGACCATTTGAAAAAAGTGTCGCCATTTCAGACATTTTAATGGCTACTGGCAGCAAACCTGTAAAATCTCAAATGCTCTTTAAGGGGGTGTGAGTTCTTGAGGTTCGATGAGGGATAGGGGGCCAATATAAGGGCCAATACCAGCACCCATTGCACATAATGTGCACACACCCCCTGCTCCCTCGATCATCGGAACACCAATGCCACCGGTTAGGTTCTCCGGGGATGTTTCGACGTTGGTGCCCTGGCAAAGAAAACTGCGGCACCAGCACATGCCCGAGCCCAGCATGTGCTGCCGCAACCCTCGGTCCGGTCCGATCTTAGACTGGGAATGAACTCCGTATGCCTAAGTCAAACCACGAAACGGGCGTGCGGGCGCTCAGCCGGCCAAAGGGGCGGGATGGGCAAGCCGGGGATCGACCGGGTCCCCCTCTACGTGCTGTCGATCTTGCTACCGTAACCCTCGATCTGGTCTAATCTTAGACTGGGAATAAACTCCGTATGCCTAAGCCAACCGACGACACGAGCGGGCGAGCGGGCGGGCGGGCATTACGCCGGCCAGAGAGACGGGATGCGCAACCCGTGGATCGATAGGGTGGTAGGTGGGTTTAGGCACATCTTCATATTTTTGCTTGCCAATGCCATTTTTATGGCTTGTAAATTCATACAATGGTCCCTTAAGCCTTCACGTGAAGTTTCATGGCAAGACGACTCGTTTTCTATTTTTCATAATTTTCAAAACTTTTTACGGTTTGGGATTTTTTAAAATTTTTTCGGAACGAGTTTTGGCGCCAAACTTGGCAGACATGATCCCTGTATTTCTGTTGGCATGCACAAAAAAATTCAGCTAAAAACTCAAAGAGTACAAGATTTTGTGACCATTTGAAAAAAGTGTCCCCATTTCAGACACTTTAACGGCTACTGGCAGCAAACCTGTAAAATCTCAAATGCTCTTTAAAGGGGTGTGAGTTCTCAAGGTTTGATGAGGGATAGGGGGCCAATATAAGGGCCAAGTACCAGCACCCATCGTACATCATGTACGCACACCCCCCCGGCCCCCCGATCGTCGGAACCCTAATGCCGTCGGTCAGGTTCTTCGGTGATGCTCCGACGATGGTGCCCCGGCGAAGAAAAAAGTGACACCAGCACATGCCCGAGCCTAGCATGTGCTACCGCAACCCTTGGTCCAATCCGATCTTAGACTGGGAATGAACTCCATATGCTTAGAGTGGGAATGAACTCCGTATGCCTAAGTCAACCCACGAAACGAGCGTACGGGCGCTCAGCCAGCCAGAAGGGTGAGATGCGCAAGCTGGGGTTCGACTGGGTCCCCCTCTATGTGCTGCCGATCCTGCTACCACAACCCTCAGTCTGGTTCGATCTTAGACTGGGAATGAACTCCGTATGCCTAAGCCAACCGATGAAACGAGCGGGTGGGAACTGCACCGGCCAGAGAGACTGGATACGCAAGCCATGGATCGGTCAAGTGGTAGGTGGGTTTAGGCACATCTTATTATTTCTGCATGCCAATGCCATTTTTATGGCTTGTAAATTCATACAATGGTCCTTTAAGCCTTCATGTGAAGTTTCATGGCGGGACGACTCGTTTTCCATTTTTCCTGATTTTTGAAACTTTGTGCAGTTCAGGATTTTTTAAACTATTTTCAAAAGGAGTTTTGGCCCCAAACTTGGTAGACATGATCCTTGTATTTTTGTTGGCATGCACAAAAAAATTCAGCTAAAAACTTAAAGTGTACAAGATTTTGTGACCATTTGAAAAAAGTGTCCCCATTTCAGACACTTTAATGGCTACTGGCAGCAAACCTGTAAAATCTCAAATGCTCTTTAAGGGGGTGTGAGTTCTCGAGGTTTGATGAGGGATAGGAGGCCAATATAAGGGCCAAGTACCAGCGCCCATCGCACATCATGTGCGCACACCCCCCAGCCCCCCCGATCGCCAGAACCCTAATACCGCCAGTCAGGTTCTCCGACGATGCTCCAATGATGGTGCCCCGGCGAAGAAAAATTTGGCACCAGCACATGCCTGAGCCTAGCATGTGCTGCCGCAACCCTCGGTCAGGCCGATCTTAGACTGGGAAAGAACTCTGTATGCTTAGATTGGGAATAAACTCCGTACGCCTAAGTCAACCCACGAAACGAGCGTGATCCTTGTATTTTTGTTGGCATGCACAAAAAAATTCAGCTAAAAACTCGAAGTGTACAAGATTTTGTGACCATTTGAAAAAAGTGTCCCCATTTCAGACACTTTAATGGCTACTGGCAGCAAACCTGTAAAATCTCAAATGCTCTTTAAGGGGGTGTGAGTTTTCAAGGTTTGATCAGGGATAGGGGGATAATATAAGGGCCAAGTACTAGCACCCATCGCACATCATGTGCGCACACCCCCTGACCCCCCCGATCGCCAGAACCCTAATGCCGCCAGTCAGGTTCTCCGACGATGCTCCGATGATGGTGCCCCAGCGAAGAAAAATTTGGCACCAGCACATGCCCGAGCCTAGCATGTGCTGCCGTAACCGTCGGTCAGGTCTGATCTTAGACTGGGAATGAACTCCGTATGCTTAGACTGGGAATAAACTCCGTATGCCTAAGTCAACCCATGAAATAAGCGTGTAGGCGCTCAGTCGGCCAGAGGGGCGGGATGTGCAAGCCGGGGATTGGTCGGGTCCCCCTTTACATGCTATCGATCTTGCTATCATAACCCTTGGTCTGGTCCGATCTTAGACTAGAATTGAACTCCGTATGCCTAAGCCAACCGACAAAATGAGCGGGCGAGCAGGCGGGCGGGCACTACGTCGGCCAGAGAGACGGGATGCGCATGACGTGGATCGATAGGGTGGTAGGTTGGTTTAGGCACATCTTGATATTTTTGCCTGCCAATGCCATTTTTATGGCTTTTAAATTCATACAATGGTCCCTTAAGCCTTCACGTGAAGTTTCATGGCAAGATGACTCGTTTTCTATTTTTCCTGAATTTTGAAACTTTTTGCGGTTCGAGATTTTTTAAATTTTTTTTGGAAGGAGTTTTGGCCCCAAACTTGGTAGACGTGATCCTTGTATTTTTGTTGGCATGCACAAAAAAATTCAGCTAAAAACTGGAAGTGTACAAGATTTTGTGACCATTTGAAAAAAGTGTCCCCATTTCAGACACTTTATTGGCTACTGGCAGCAAACCTGTAAAATCACAAATGCTCTTTAAGGGGGTGTGAGCTCTCAAGGTTTGATGAGGGTTAGGGGGCCAATATATGGACAAAGTACCAGCACCCATTGCGCATCATGTGCGCACACCTCCCCGGCCCCCCCGATCGTCGGAACCCCAATGCCGTTGGTCAGGTTCTCCGGCTATGCTCCGACGATGGTGCCTCGACGAAGAAAAATGCAGCACCAGCATATGCCCGAGCCCAGCATGTGCTACCGCAACCCTCGGTCTGGTTCGATCTTAGACTGAGAATAAACTCCGTATGCTTAGACTGGGAATGAACTTCGTATGCCTAAGTCAACCCATGAAACGAGCGTGCGGGCGCTCAGCCTGCCAGAGGGGCATGATGCATAATCCGGGGATCGATCGAGTCCCCCTCTGCGTGCTGTCGATCCTGCTATCGTAACCCTCAGTCCGGTCTGATCTTAGACTGGGAATGAACTCCGTATGCCTAAGCCAACCGACGAAACGAGCGGGCGGGCACTGTGCCGGCCAGAGAGACGGGATGCGCAAGCCGTGGATCGATAGGGTGGTAGGTGGCTTTAGGCACATCTTCCTATTTCTGCCTGCCAATGCCATTTTTATGGCTTGTAAATTCATACAATGGTCCCTTAAGCCTTCACATGAAGTTTCATGGCTAGACGACTCATTTTCTATTTTTCATGATTTTTGAAACTTTTTACAGTTCAGGATTTTTTAAAATTTTTTCAGAAGGAGTTTTTGCCCGAAAATTGGTAGACGTGATCCTTGTATTTTTGTTGGCATGCATAAAAAAATTCAGCTAAAAACTCGAAGTGTACAAGATTTTGTGACCATTTGAAAAAAGTGTCCCCATTTCAGACACTTTAATAGCTACTGGCAGCAAACCTGTAAAATCTCAAATACTGTTTAAGGGGGTGTGAGTTCTCAAGGTTTGATGAGGGATAGGGGGCCAATATAAGGGCCAAGTACCAGCACCCATCTTACATCATGTGCGCACACCCCCCCGGCCCCTCGATCGTCGGAACCCCAATGCCGCCGGTCAGGTTCTTCGATGATGCTCCGGCGATGGTGCCCCGGTGAAGAAAAATACGGCACCAGCACCTACCTGAGCCCAGCATGGGCTGCCACAACCCTTGGTCCAGTCCGATCTTAGACTCAAAATGAACTTCGTATGCTTAGACTGGGAATGAACTCCGTATGCCTAAGTCAACCCATCAAACGAGCGTGCGGGCGCTCAGCCAGCCAGATGGGCTGGATGCGCAAGCTGGGGATCGACCAGATCCCCCTCTGCGTGCTACCGATCCTACTGTTGCAACCCTCAATCCGGTCAGATCTTAGACTGGGAATGAACTCCGTATGCCTAAGCTAATCGACGAAATGGGCGGACGGGCGGGCGGGCGGGCACTACGTCGGCCAGAGAGGTGGGATGCGCAAGCCATGGATAGATAGGGTGGTAGTTGGGTTTAGGCACATCTTCATATTTCTGCATGCCAATGCCATTTTTATGGCTTGTAAATTCATACAATGGTCCCTTAAGCCTTCACGTGAAGTTTCATGGCAAGATGACTTGTGTTCTATTTTTCATGATTTTTGAAACTTTTTACGGTTCGAGATTTTTTAAAATTTTTTTGAAAAGAGTTTTGGTCCCGAACTTGGTAGACGTGATGCTTGTATTTTTGTTGGTGTGAACAAAAAAATTCAGCTAAAAACTCGAAGTGTACAAGATTTTGTGACCATTTGAAAAAAGTGTCCCCATTTCAAACACTTTAACGGCTACTGGCAGCAAACCTGTAAAATCTCAAATGCTCTTTAAGGGGGTGTGAGTTCTCAAGGTTTGATGAGGGATAGGGGGCCAATATAAGGGCCGAGTACCAGCACCCATCGCACATCACGTGCGCACACCCCCCGGCCCCCCGATCGTAGGAACCCTAATGCCGCCAGCCAGGTTCTCCGACAATGCTCTGGCGATGGTGCCCCGACGAAGAAAAATGTGGCACCAACACAAGCCTTAGCCCAACACGTGCTGCTGTAACCCTCGGTCCGATCTGATCTTAGACTGGGAATGAACTTCGTATGCTTAGACTGGGAATGTACTCCGTAAGCCTAAGTGAACCCACGAAATGAGCGTCCGGGCGCTCAGCCGGCTAGAGGGGCGGGATGCGCAAGCCGGGGATAGACCGTGTCCCCCTCTATGTGCTACCGATCCTGCTACCGCAACCCTCAATTCAGTCTGATCTTAGACTGGGAATGAACTCCGTATGCCTAACCCAACCGACGGAATGAGGGGCGGGCAGGCGGGAGGGCACTACGTCGGCCAGAGATACGGGATGCGCAAGTCGTGGATCGATAGGGTGATAGGTGGGTTTAAGCACATCTTCATATTGCTATGTGCCAATACCATTTTTATGGCTTGTAAATTCATACAATGGTCCCTTAAGCCTTCACGTGAAGTTTCATGGCAAGACGATTCGTTTTCTATTTTTCACGATTTTTGAAACTTTTTGCGGTTTGGGATTTTTTAAAATTTTTTCGGAAGGAGTTGTGGCCCCAAACTTGGTAGACGTGATCCTTGTATTTTTGTTGGCATGCATAAAAAAATTCAGCTAAAAACTCGAAGCGTACAAGATTTTGCAACCATTTGAAAAAAGTGTCCTCATTTTAGGCACTTTAATGGCTACTAGCAGCAAACCTGTAAAATCTCAAATGCTCTTTAATGGGGTGTGAGTTCTCGAGGTTTGATGAGGGATAGGGGGCCAATATAAAGGCCAAGTACCAGCACCCATCACACATCATGTGCGCACACCCCCCTCGCCCCCTCGATCGTCGGAACCCCAATGCCGTCGGTCAGGTTCTCCGGCGATGCTCCGATGATGGTGCCTCGACGAAGAAAAATGTGGCACCAGTACATGCCCGAGCCCAGCATGTGCTACTACAACCCTCAGTCTGGTCCGATCTTAGACTGGGAATGAACTCCGTATGCTTCGACTGGGAATGAACTTCGTATGCCTAAGTCAACCGATGAAATGAGCGTGCGGGCGCTCAGCCGGCCAGAGGGGCGGGATGCGCAAGCCGGGGATCGGCCGATTTCCCCTCCGCATGCTGTCGATCCTATTGCTGTAACCCTCAGTCCATTCTGATCTTAGACTGGGAATGAACTCCGTATGCCTAAGCCAACCGACGAAACGAGCGGGCGGGCGGGTGGGCGCTACGCCGACCAGAGAAACGGGATGCGCAAGCCGTGGATCGATAGGGTGGCAGGTGGGTTTAGGCACTTCTTCATATTTCTATGTGCCAATGCCATTTTTATGGCTTGTAAATTCATACAATGGTCCCTTAAGCTTTCACATGAAGTTTCATGGTAAGACGACTCGTTTTCTATTTTTCACAAATTTTGAAACTTTTTGCGGTTCCAGATTTTTTAAAATTTTTTCTTAAGGAGTTTTGGCCCCAAAAATGGTAGACGTGATCCTTGTTCTTTTGTTGGCATGCACAAAAAAATTCAGCTAAAAAGTCAAAGTGTACAATATTTTGTGTCCATTTGAAAAAAGTGTCCCCATTTCAGACACTTTAATGGCTACTGGCAGCAAACCTGTAAAATCTCAAATGCTCTTTAAGGGGGTGTGAGTTCTCAAGGTTTGATGAGGGATAGGGGGAAAATATAAGGGCCAAGTACCAGCACCCGTTGCACATCATGTGTGCACACCCCCAGCCCCCCGATCACCGGAACCCCAATGCCGCCGGTCAGGTTCTCCGGCGATGGTGCCCCGGCGAAGAAAAATACGACACTAGCACATGCCCGACCGCCGCATGTGCTGCTGCAACCCTCGATCCGATCTAATCTTAGATTTGGAATGAACACCGTATGCTTAGACTGGGATTGAACTCCGTATGCCTAAGTCAACCCACGAAACGAGCGTGCGAGCGCTCAGCCGGTCATAGAGGCGGGATGGGCAAGCCGAAAATCGATCGGGTCCCCCTTTGCGTGCTGTCGATCCTACTACCACAACCCTCGGTTTGGACCGATCTTAGACTGGGAATGAACTCCGTATGCGTAAGCCAACCGACGAAACGAGCGGACGGGCAGGCGGGCACTACACCGGCTAGAGAGATGGGATGCACAAGCCGTGGATCGATAGGGTTGTAGGTGGGTTTAGGCACATCTTCATATTTCTGCATGCCAATACCATTTTTATGGCTTGTAAATCCATACAATGGTCCCTTAAGCCTTCACGTGAAGTTTCATGGCAAGACGACTCGTTTTCTATTTTTCATGATTTTTGAAACTTTTTACGGTTCGAGATTTTTTAAAATTTTTTCAAAAGGAGTTTTGGCCCAAAACATGGTAGACATGATCCTTGTATTTTTGTTGGCATGCACAAAAAAATTCAACTAAAAACTCGAAGTGTACAAGATTTTGTGACCATTTGAAAAAAGCGTCCCCATTTCAGACACTTCAATTGCTACTGGCAGCAAACTTGTAAAATCTCAAATGCTCTTTATGGGGGTGTGAGTTCTCGAGGTTTGATGAGGCATAGGGGGCCAATATAAGGGCCAAGTACCAGCACCCACCGCACATCATCTGCGCACACCCCTCGGCCCCCCCGATCGTTAGAACCCTATTGCCGCCGGTCAAGTTCTTCGGCGATGCTACGACGATGGTGCCCTGGGGAAGAAAAATGTGGCACCAGCACATGCCCTAGCACAGCATGTGCTACTGCAACCCTCGGTCCAGTCCGATCTTAGACTAGGAATGAACTTCGTATGCTGAGACTGGAATGAAATCCGTATGCCTAAGTCAACCCACGAAACG
Source organism: Durio zibethinus (assembly GCF_047325235.1). Taxonomy (NCBI): domain Eukaryota; kingdom Viridiplantae; phylum Streptophyta; class Magnoliopsida; order Malvales; family Malvaceae; genus Durio; species Durio zibethinus. The sequence goes on from NC_143177.1 coordinate 14,885,952, forward strand.
AGCGTGCAGGCGCTCAGGCAGCCAGAGGGGCAGGATGCGCAAGCTGGGGATTGACCGGGTCCCCCTTTGCACGCTGCCAATCCTGCTACCGATCCTACCACCGTAACCCTCAGTTCAGCCTAACCTTAGACTGGGAATGAACTTCGTATACCTAAGCCAACCGACGAAACGAGTGGGCGGGTGGGCGGGCGGGCACTACGCCGGCCAGAGAAACGGGATGCGCAAGCCGTGGATCGATAGGGTGGTAGGTGGGTTTAGGCACATCCTCATATTTCTACGTGCCAATGCCATTTTTATGGCTTGTAAATTCATACAATGGTCCCTTAAGCCTTCACGTGAAGTTTCATGGCAATACAACTCGTTTTCTATTTTTCATTATTTTTGAAACTTTTTAAGGTTCGAGATTTTTTAAAATTTTTTCGGGAGGAATTTTGGCCCCAAACTTGGGAGATGAGATCCCTGTATTTTTGTGGCATGCAAAAAAAAAATTCAGCTAAAAATTCGAAGTGCACAAGATTTTGTGACCATTTGAAAAAAGTGTCCCCATTTCAGACACTTTAATGGCTACTGGCAGCAAACCTGAAAAATCTCAAATGCTCTTTAAGGGGGTGTGAGTTGTCGAGGTTTGATAAGGGATAGGGGGCCAATAAAAGGGCCAAGTACCAGCACCCATCGCACATCATGTGCGCACACCCCCCCGGCCACCCGATCACCGGAACCCCAATGTCGCTGCTCAGGTTCTCCGGCAATGCTCCAGCGATGGTGCCCCGACGAAGAAAAATGCGGCACCAGCACATGCCCGAGCCCAGCATGTGCTACCGAAACCCTCGGTCTGATCCGATCTTAGACTAGGAATGAACTCCGTATTCCTAAGCCAACCGATGAAATGAGCGGGTGGGAGGGCAGGCACTACGTCCGCCAAAGAGATGGGATGCGGAAGCTGTGGATCGATAGGGTGGTAGGTGGGTTTAGGTACATCTTCATATTTTTGTGTGCCAATTCCATTTTTATGGCTTGTAAATTCATACAATGGTCCCTTAAGCCTTCACGTGAAGTTTCATGGCAAGACGACTCGTTTTCTATTTCTCCCAATTTTTAAAACTTTTTACGGTTCAAGATTTTTTAAAATTTTTTCGGAAGGGGTTTTGACCCCAAACTTGGTAGCCGTGATCCTTGTATTTTTGTTCGCATGCATAAAAAAATTCAGCTAAAAACTCGAAGTGTACAAGATTTTGTGACCATTTGAAAAAAGTGTCCCAATTTTAGACAGTTTAATGGCTACTGGCAGCAAACCTATAAAATCTCAAATGCTGTTTAAGGGGTTGTGAGTTCTCGAGATTTGATGAGGGATAGGGGGCCAATATAAGGGCCAAGTACCAGCACCCATCGCACATCATGTGCGCATACCCCCTGGCCCCCCCGATCGCCGGAACCACAATGCCGCCGGTCAGGTTCTCCGACGATGCTCCGACGATGGTGCCCCGGGGAAGAAAAATGTGGCACCAGCACATGCTCAAGCCGAATATGTGCTGCCGCAAACCTCGGTCCGGTCCGATCTTAGACTGGGAATGAACTCCGTATGCTTAGACTGGGAATGAACTCCATATGCCTAAGTCAACCCACAAAACGAGTGTACGGGTGCTCAACAGTTCAGAGGGGCGAGATGCGCAAGCCTAGGATTGGTCGGGTCCCTGTCTGTGTGGTGCCATTCCTGCTACTGCAACCCTCGGTCTAGTCTGATCTTAGACTGGGAATTAACTCCGTATGCCTAAGCCAACCGACGAAACGAACGGGCGGGCGAACAGGCCGGCATTACGCCGGCCAAAAAGAGGGGATGCGCAAGTCGTGGATCGATAGGGTGGTAGGTGGGTTTAGTCACATCTTCAGATTTCTATGTGCCAATGCCATTTTTATGGCTTGTAAATTTATACAATGGTCCCTTAAGCCTTCACGTGAAGTTTCATGGCAAGACGACTTGTTTTCTATTTTTCACGATTTTTGAAATTTTTACTTTTCGGGATTTTTAAAAGTTTTTTGGAAGGAGTTTTGACCCCAAACTTGGTAGACGTGATCCTTGTATTTTTGTTGGCATGCACAAAAAAATTCAGCTAAAAACTTGAAGTGTACAAGATTTTGTGACCATTTGAAAAAAGTGTCCCCATTTTAGACACTTTAATGGCTACTGGCACCAAACCTGTAAAATCTCAAATGCTCTTTAAGGGGGTGTGAGTTCTCGAGGTTTGATGAGGGATAGGGGGCCAATATAAGGGCCAAGTACCAGCACCCATCACACATCATGTGCGCACACCCCCCGACCACCCGATCGCCAGAACCCAAATGCCGCCGTTCAGGTTCTCCGGTGATGCTCCGATGATGGTGCCCGGCGAAGAAAAATGCGACACCAGCACATGCACGAGCCCAGCATGTGCTGCCATAACCCTCGATCCGGTCTGATCTTAGACTGGGAATGAACTCTGTATGCCTAAGTCAACCCACGAAATGAGCGTACGGGTGCTCAACCGGCCAGAGGGGCAAGATGCGCAAGCAGGGGATTGGCCAGGTCCCCCTCTACGTGCTGTCGATCCTACTTCTACAACCCTCAATCCAGTCTGATCTTAGACTGGGAATGAACTCCGTATGCCTAAGCTAACCGATGAAATGAGCGGGCGGGCGGGCGGGCACTAGGTCGGTGAGAGAGGCGGGATGCGCAAGCCGTGGATGATAGGGTGGTAGGTGGGTTTAGTCACATCTTCATATTTCTACATGCCAATGCCATTTTTATGGCTTGTAAATTTATACAATGGTCCCTTAAGCCTTCACGTGAAGTTTCATGGCAAGACGACTTGTTTTCTATTTTTCATGATTTTTTGAAATTTTTATAGTTCGGGATTTTTTAAAAGTTTTTTGGAAGGAGTTTTGACCCCAAACTTGGTAGGCATGATCCTTGTATTTTTGTTGGCATGCACAAAAAAATTCAGCTAAAAACTCGAAGTGTACAAGATTTTGTGACCATTTGAAAAATGTGTCCCCATTTTAGACACTTTAATTGCTACTGGCACCAAACCTGTAAAATCTCAAATGCTCTTTAAAGGGGTGTGAGTTCTCGAGGTTTGATGAGGGATAGGGGGCCAATATAAGGGCCAAGTACCAGCACCCACCGCACATCATGTGCGCACACCCCTCCGACCCCCCGATCACCGGAACCCAAATGCCGCCGTTCAGGTTCTCCGGTGATTCTCCGATGATGGTGCCCGGCGAAGAAAAATGTGACACCAGCACATGCACGAGCCCAGCATGTGCTGCCACAACCCTCGGTCCAGTCTGATCTTAGACTGGGAATGAACTCCGTATGCCTAAGTCAACCCACGAAATGAGCGTACGGGTGCTCAACCGGCCAGAGGGGCAAGATGCGCAAGCAGGGGATTGGCCAGGTCCCCCTCTACGTGCTGTCGATCCTACTTCTACAACCCTCAATCCAGTCTGATCTTAGACTGGGAATGAACTCCGTATGCCTAAGCTAACCGATGAAATGAGCGGGCGGGCGGGCGGGCACTAGGTCGGTGAGAGAGGCGGGATGCGCAAGCCGTGGATGATAGGGTGGTAGGTGGGTTTAGTCACATCTTCATATTTCTACATGCCAATGCCATTTTTATGGCTTGTAGATTTATACAATGGTCCCTTAAGCATCCATGTGAAGTTTCATGGCAAGACGACTCGTTTTTTATTTTTCATGATTTTCAAAACTTTTTACAGTTCGGAATTTTTGAAACTTTTTACAGTTCATTGATTTTTGAAACTTTTTGCAGTTTGAGATTTTTAAAATTTTTTCGGAAGCAGTTTTAGCCCAAAACTTGGTAGACGTGATCCTTGTATTTTTGTTGGGATGCACAAAAAAAAATCAGCTAAAAACTTGAAGTGTACAAGATTTTGTGACCATTTGAAAAAAGTTTCCTCATTTCAGACACTTTAATGGCTACTGGCAGCAAACCTGTAAAATCTCAAATGCTTTTTAAGGGGGTGTGAGTTCTCGAGGTTTGATGAGGGATAGGGGCCAACATAAGGGCCAAGTACCAGCCCCCATCGTACATCATGTGCGCACACGCCCCCGGCCCCCCGATCGCCTGAACCCCAATGCCGTTGGTTGGGTTTTCCGGTGATGCTCCAGCGATGGTGACCCGGCGAAGAAAAATGTGGCACCAGCACATGCCCGAGCCCAACATGTGCTGTCGCAACCCTCGGTCTAGTCTGATCTTAGACTGGGAATGAACTCCATATGCTTAGGCTGGGAATGAACTCCGTATGCCAACGTCAACCCACGAAACGAGCGTGCGGGCACTCAGTCGGCCAGAGGGGTGAGATGCGCAAGCCAGGGATCGGCCAGGGCCCCCTCTGTGTGCTGCCGATCCTGCTGCCGCAACCCTCCATGCAGTCTGATCTTAGACTGGGAATGAACTCTGTATGCGTAAGCCAACCGATAAAACGAGCGGGTGGACGGGCGGGCGGGCACTACGTCGGCCAGAGAGACGGGATGCGCAAGCCATGGATCGATAGGGTGGTAGGTGGGTTTAGGGACATATTCATATTTCTACGTGCCAATGCCATTTTTATGGCTAGTAAATTCATACAATGGTCCCTTAAGCCTTCACGTGAAGTTTCGTGGCAAGACCAGTCGTTTTTTATTTTTCACGATTTTTGAAATTTTTTACGGTTTGAGATTTTTTAAAATTTTTCGGAAGGAGTTTTGGCCCCAAACTTGGTAGACGTGATCCTAGTATTTTTTTTTGGCAGGAACAAAAAAATTCAGCTAAAAACTCAAAGTGTACAAGATTTTGTGACCATTTGAAAAAAGTGTCCCCATTTCAGACACTTTAATGGCTACTGGCAGCAAACTTGTAAAATCTCAAATGCTCTTTAAGGAGGTGTGAGTTCCCGAGGTTTGATGAGGGATAGGGGGCCAAGTACCAGCACCCATCACACATCATGTGCGCACACCCCCCCGGCCCTCCCGATCGTCGGAACCCCAAAGCCGTCGGTCAGGTTCTCCGACGATGCTGACTCGATGAAGAAAAATGCGACACCAGCACATGCCCGAACCCAGTATGTGCGGCCGTAACCCTTGATTCGGTCCAATCTTAGAATGAGAATGAACTCCATATGCTTAGACTGGGAATGAACTCCGTATGCCTGAGTCAACCCATGAAACGAGCGTGCGACTGCTCAGTCGGCCAGAGGGGCGGGATGCGTAAGCCGGGGATCAACCGGGTCCCCCTCTGCGTGCTACCGATCCTACTACCACAACCCTTGGTCCGGTCTGATCTTAGACTGGGAATGAACTCCATATGCCTAAGCCAACCGACGAAACGAGCGGGCGGGCTCTACACCGGCCAGAGAGACAAGATGTGCAAGCCGTGCATCGATAGGGTGGTAGGTGGGTTTAGGCACATCTTCATATTTCTGCATTCCAATGCCATTTTTATGGCTTGTAAATTCATACAATGGTCCCTTAAGCCTTCACGTGAAGTCTCATGGCAAGACGACTCGTTTTCTATTTTTCACGAGTTTTGAAACTTTTTACAGTTCGAGATTTTTTAAAATTTTTTCGGAAGGAGTTTTGGCCCCGAACTTGTAGACGTGATCCCTATATTTTTGTTGGCATGCACAAAAAAATTCAGCTAAAAATGCGAAGTGTACAAGATTTTGTGACCATTTGAAAAAAGTGTCCCCATTTAAGACACTGTAATGGCTATTGGTAGCAAACCTGTAAAATCTGAAATGCTCTTTAAGGGGGTGTGAGTTCCCGAGGTTTGATGAGGGATAGGGGGCTGATATAAGGGCCAAGTACCAGCACCTATCTCACATCATGTGCGCACAGCCCTTGCCCCTCCAATCGTCGGAACCCCAATGCCGCCGGTCAGGTTATCTGGTGATGCTCCGACGATGGTGCCCTGACGAAGAAAAATGTGGCACCAGCACATGCCAGAGCCCAGCATGAGCTACCGCAACCCTCGGTTCGGTCCGATCTTAGACTGGGAATGAACTCTGTATGCTTAGACTGGGAATGAACTCCGTATGCCCAAGTCAACCAATGAAAAGAGCATGCAGGCGCTCAACCGGCCAGAGGGGCAGGATACGGAAGTCGGGGATCGGTCGGGTCCCCCTCTGCATGCTGCCGATCTTGCTGCCACAACCCTCGGTCTGGTCTGATCTTAGACTGGGAATGAACTCCGTATGCCTAAGCCAAACGACGAAACGAGCGAGCGGGCGGGCTGGCGGGCACTATGTCGGCCAGAGAGGCGGGATTCGCAAGTCGTGATTCGATAGGGTGGTAGGTGTGTTTAGGCACATCTTCATATTTCTACATGCCAATAACAGCTTTAAGGCTTGTAAATTCATACAATGGTCCCTTAAGCCTTCACGTGAAGTTTCATGGCAAGACGACTCGTTTTCTATTTTTGATAATTTTTGAAACCTTTTACGGTTCGGGATTTTTTTAAATTTTTTTGAAAGGAGTTTTGGCCCTGAACTTGGTGGCCATGATCCTTGTATTTTTGTTAGCATGCACAAAAAAATTCAGCTAAAAACTGGAAGTGTACAAGATTTTGTGACCATTTGAAAAAAATGTCCCCATTTCAGACACTTTAATGGCTACTGGCAGCAAACCTGTAAAATCTCAAATGCACTTTAAAGGGGTGTGAGTTCTCGAGGTTTCATGAGGGATAGGGAGCCAATATAAGGGCCAAGTACAGCACCCATCGCACATCATGTGCGCACACCCCCCCGGCCCCCCCGATCGTCGGAACCCCAATGCCGTCGGTCAGGTTCTTCGGCGATGCTTCGACGATGGTGCCCCGATGAAGAAAAATGTGGCACCAGCACATGCCCGAGCCTAGCATGTGCTGCCGTAACCCTCGGTCCGGTCCGATCTTAGACTAGGAATGAACTCCGTATGCTTAGACTGGGAATGAACTCCGTATGCCTAAGTCAACCTACGAAACGAGCGTGCGGGCGCTTAGCCGGCCAGAGGGGCAGGATGTGCAAGTCGGGGATCGATCGGGTCCCCCTCTACGTGCTGTCGATCCTGCTACTGCAACCATCAGTTCGGTCTGATCATAGACTGGGAATTAACTTCGTATGCCTAAGCCAACCGACGAAATGAGCGGGCGGGCGGGCATTACGTCGACCAGAGAGACGGGATGCGCAAGTCATGGATCGATAGGGTGGTAGGTGGGCTTAGGCACATCTTCATATTTCTGCATGCAAATGCCATTTTTATGGCTTGTAAATTCATACAATGGTCCCTTAAGCCTTCACGTGAAGTTTCATGGCAAGACGACTCATTTTCTATTTTTCACGATTTTCAAAACTTTTTACGGTTCAGGATTTTTTAAAATTTTTTCGGTAGGAGTTTTGTCCCCAAACTTGGTAGACATGATCCTATTTTTTTTTTTGGCATGCACAAAAAAATTCAGCTAAAAACTCGAAGTGTACAAGATTTTGTGACCATTTGAAAAAAGTGTCCCCGTTTCAGACACTTTAATGGCTACTGGCAGCAAACCTGTAAAATCTCAAATACTCTTTAAGGGGGTGTGAGTTCTCGAGGTTTGATGAGGGATAGAGGGCCAATATAAGGGCCAAGTACCAGCACCCATCGCACATTATGTGCGCACACCCCCTGGCCCCCCCGATCGCCGGAACCACAATGCCGTTGGTTAGGTTCTCCGGTGATGCTCCGACGATGGTGCCCCGATCAAGAAAAATATGGCACCAGCACATGCCCGAGCCCAGCATGTGCTGCATCAACCCTCGGTTCAGTCTGATCTTAGACTGGGAATGAACTCCGTATGCTTAGACTAGGAATGAACTCCGTATGCCTAAGTCAACCCATGAAAGGAGCGTGCAGGCGCTCAGCCAGCCAGAGGGGCAGCATGCGCAAGCCGGGGATCGGCCGAGTCCCCCTCTACGTGCTGCCAATCCTACTGCCGCAAACCTCAGTTTGGTTTGATCTTAGACTGGGAATGAACTCCGTATGCCTAAGCCAACCGACGAAAAGAACGGGCGGGCGGGCACTACGCCGGCCAGAAAGACGGGTTGCGCAGGCCATGGATCGATAGGGGGTAGGTGCGTTTAGGCACATCTTCATATTTCTGCTTGCCAATGCCATTTTTATGGCTTGTAAATTCATACAATGGTCCCTTAAGCCTTCACGTGAAGTTTCATGGCAAGACGACTCGTTTTCTATTTTTCACAATTTTTGAAACTTTTTACGGTTTGGGATTTTTTAAAGTTTTTTTGGAAGCAGTTTTAGCCCCAAACTTGGTAGACGTGATCCTTGTATTTTTGTTGGCATGCACAAAACAATTCAGCTAAAAACTCAAAATGTACAAGATTTTGTGACCATTTGAAAAAAGTGTCTGCATTTCAGACACTACAATGGCCACTGGCAGCAAACCTATAAAATCTGAAATGCTCTTTTAGGGGGTGTGAGTTCTCGAGGTTTGATGAGGGATAGGGGGCCAATATAAGGCCCAAGTACCAACACCCATCACACATCATGTGCGCACACCCCCCCGACCCCCTCGATCGTCAGAACCCCAATGCCGTCGGTCAGGTTCTCCGGCGATGCTCCGGCAATGGTGCCTCGGTAAAGAAAAATACGGAACCAGCACATGCTCGACCCTAGCATGTGCTGTCGTAACCCTCAGTCTGGTCTGATCATAGACTGGGAATGAACTCCGTATGCCTAAGTCAACCAACGAAATGAGCGTACAGGCGCTCAACCGGCTAGAGGGGCAGGATGCGCAAGTCGGGGATCGACCGGGTCCCCCTCTACGTGCTGCCGATCCTCCTGTCGCAACCCTTGGTCCAGTCCAATCTTAGACTGGGAATGAACTCCATATGCCTAAGCCAACCGACGAAATGAGAGGGCGGGCGGGCACTACGACGGCCAGAGAAACGGGATGCGCAAGCCGTGGATCGATAGGGTGGTAGGTGGGTTTAGGCACATCTTCATATTTTTGCATGCCAATGCCATTTTTATGGCTTGTAAATTCATACACTGGTCCCTTAAGCCTTCACGTTAAGTTTCATGGCAAGACGACTCGTTTTCTATTTTTCGTGATTTTGGAAACATTTTGTGGTTCGGGATTTTTTAAAATTTTTTTGGAAGGAGTTTTGGTCCCAAACTTGGTAGACGTGATCCTTGTATTTTTTTTGGCATGCACAAAAAAATTGAGCTAAAAAATCCAAGTGTACAAGATTTTGTGACCAATTGAAAAAAGTGTCCCCATTTTAGACACTTTGATGGCTACTGGCAGTAAACCTGTAAAATCTCAAATGCTCTTTAAGGGGGTGTGAGTTCTCGAGGTTTGATGAGGGATAGGGGGCTAATATAAGGGCCAAGTGCCAGCACCCATCGCACATCATGAGCGCACACCCCCTCGATCGTCGGAACCCCAATGCCGCCGGTAAGGTTCTCCGACGATGCTCTGGCGATGCTCCGGCGATGGTGCCCCGACGAAGAAAAATACAGCACCAGCACATGCCCGAGCCCAGCAGGTGCTGCCACAACCCTTGGTCCGGTCTGATCTTAGACTGGGAATGAACTCCGTATGCTTAGACTGGGAAAGAACTTCGTATGCCTAAGTCAACCCACGAAACGAGTGTGCGGGCGCTCAACCGGCCAGAGGGGTGGGATGCGCAAGCTGGGGATCGGTCGGGTCCCCCTCTGCGTGCTGCCAATCTCGCTGCCACAACCCTCGGTCTGGTCCGATCTTAGGCTGGGAATCAACTCCGTATGCCTAAGCCAACCGACGAAACGAGCGGGCGGGCGGGCGAGCGGGTGGGCACTACGCCGGCCGAGAGACGGGATGCGCAAGCCGTGGATCGATAGGGTGGTAGTTGGGTTTAGGCACATCTTCATATTTCTGTGTGCCAATGCCGGTTTTATGGCTTGTAAATTCATACAATGGTCCCTTAAGCCTTCAAGTGAAGTTTTATGGCAAGACGACTCGTTTTCTATTTTCCACGATTTTTGAAACTTTTTGCGGTTCAGGATTTTTTTAAATTTTTTCAGAAACAGTTTTGGCCCCAAACTTGGTAGACATGATCCTTGTATTTTTGTGGGCATGCACAAAAAAATTCAGCTAAAAACTCGAAGTGTACAAGATTTTGTGACCATTTGAAAAAAGTGTCCCCAATTCAGACACTTTTATGGCTACTGGCAGCAAACCTGTAAAATCTCAAATGCACTTTAAGGGGGTATGAGTTCTTGAGGTTTGATGGGGATAGGGGGCCAATATAAGGGCCAAGTACCAGCACCCATCACACATCATACGCGCACACCCCCCGGCCCCCCCGATCGTCGGAACCTCAATGCCGTCGGTCAGGTTCTACGGCGATGCTTCGGCGATGGTGCCTTGACGAAGAAAAATGCGACCTCGGTCTGGTCCAATCTTAAAATGAGAATGAACTCCATATGCTTAGACTGGGAATGAACTCCGTATGCCTAAGTTAACCTACGAAATGAGCGTACGGGCGCTCAGCCGATCAGAGGGGTGGGATGCACAAGCCGGGGATCGACCGAGTCTCCCTCTACGTGCTGCCGATCCTACTGCCACAACCCTCAGTCCAGTCTGATCTTAGATAGGGAATGAACTCCATATACCTAAGCCAACCGATGAAACAAGCGGGCGGGCGTGCAGGCGGGCGGGAGGGCACTACGTCGGCGAGAGAGACGGGATGCGCAAGCCGTGGATCGATAGGGTGGTAGGTGGGTTTCAGCACATCTTCATATTTCTGTGTGTCAATGCCATTTTTATGGCTTGTAAATTCATACAATGGTCCCTTAAGCCTTCACATGATGTTTCATGGCAAGACGACTCATTTTCAATTTTTCGGAATTTTTGAAACTTTTTACGGTTCGGGATTTTTTAAAATTTTTTTGGAAGGAGTTTTGTCCCTAAACTTGGTAGACATGATCCTTGTATTTTTATTGGCATGCACAAAAAACTTTAGCTAAAAACTCGAAGTGTACAAGATTTTGTGACCATTTGAAAAAAGTGTCCCCATTTCAGACACTTTAATGGCTACTGGCGGCAAACCTGTAAAATCTCAAATGCTCTTTAAGGAGGTGTGAGTTCTTGAGGTTTGATGAGGGATAGGGGGCCAATATAATGGCCGAGTACCAGCACCCATTGCACACCCCCCCGGTCCTCCCGATCGTCGAAACCGCAATGTCGTTGATCAGGTTCTCCGATGATGCTCCGACGATGGAGCCCCGACGAAGAAAAATGCGGCACCAATACATGCCCGAGCCCAGCATGTGCTGCCACAACCCTCGGTCCGGTCCGATCTTAGACTGGGAATGAACTCCGTATGCTTAGACTGGGAATGAACTCCGTATTCCTAAGTCAACCCACGAAACAAGCGTGCGGGTGCTCAGCTAGCCAGAGGGGCGGGATGCGCAAGCCAGGGATCGACCGGGTCCCCCTCTGTGTGCTGCCGATCCTACTGCCGCAACCCTCGGTCCGGTCTGATCTTAGACTGGGAATGAACTCCGTATGCCTCAGCCAATCGATGAAACGAGCAGGCGGGCAGGCGGGCAGACACTACGCTGGCCAGAGAGGCAGGATGCGCAAGCCGTAGATCGATAGGCTGGTAGGTGGGTTTAGGCACATCTTCATATTTCTGTGTGCCAATGCCATTTTTATGGCTTGTAAATTCATACAATGGTCCCTTAAGCCTTCACGTGATGTTTCATGGTTTCAAAACTTTTTGCGGTTCGGGTTTTTTTAAAATTTTTTCGAAAGGAGTTTTGGCCTCAAACTTGGTAGATGTGATCCTTCTATTTTTGTTGGCATTCACAAAAAAATTCAGCTAAAAGCTCGAAGTGTACAAGATTTTTTGACCATTTGAAAAAAGTGTCCCCATTTCAAACACTTTAATGGCTACTGGCAGCAAAGCTGTAAAATCTCAAATGGTCTTTAAGGGGGTGTCAGTTCTCGAGGTTTGATGAGGGATAGGGGGTAATATAAGGGCCAAGTAGCAGCATCCATCACACATCATGTGCGCACACCCCCTCCGACCCCCCCGATCGTCAGAAGCTTAATGCCACCGGTCAGGTTCTCCATCGATGCTCTGGCAATGGTGCCTCGACAAGAAAAATACGGCACCAACACATGCCCGAGCCTAGCATGTGCTGCCGCACCCCTCGGTTCGGTCCGATCTTAGACTGAGAATGAACTCCGTATGCTTAGACTGGGAATGAACTCCGTATGCCTAAGTCAACGCACGAAATGAGCGTGCAGGTGCTCAGTTGGCCAGAGGGGCGGGATGTGCAAGCCGAGGATCGGCCAGGTCTCCCTCTGTATGCTGCCGATCCTGCTACCATAACCCTCAGTCTGGTCTGATCATAGACTTGGAATGAACTCCGTATGCCTAAGCCAACCGACAAAACGAGCCGGCGGGCGGGCGGGCACTGTGTCGGCCAGGGAGACAGGATTTTTTAAAATTATTTCAGAGGGATTTTTGGCCCCAAACTTGGTAGACATGATCCTTGTATTTTTTTCGGCATGCACAAAAAAATTCAACTAAAAACTCGAAGTGTACAAGATTTTGTGACCATTTGAAAAAAGTGTCCCCGTTTCAGACACTTTAATGGCTACAGACAGCAAACCTGTAAAATCTCAAATGCTCTTTAAGGGGATGTGAGTTCTTGAGGTTTGATGAGAGATAGGGGACCAATATAAGGGCCAAGTAATAGCACCCATCGCACATCATGTGCGCACACGCCCCCCGACCCCCCCGATCATCGGAACCCCAATGCCGCCGGTCAGGTTCTCCGGTGTTGCTCCGATGATGGTGCCCCGACGAAGAAAAATGCGACACCAACACATGCCTGAGCCTAGCATGTGCTGCCGCAACCCTCGGTCTGGTCCGATCTTAGACTGGGAATGAACTCCGTATGCTTAGACTGGGAATGAACTCCGTATTCCTGAGTCAACCCACGAACCGAGCGTGCGGGTGCTCAGCCGGCCAGAGGCTAGGGATGCGCAAGCCAAGGATCGACTGAGTCCCCCTTGACGTGCTGCTGATCCTGCTGCCACAACACTCGATCCGGTCCGATCTTAGGCTGGCAATGATCTCTGTATGCCTAAGCCAACAGACGAAACGAGCGGGTGGGCGGGCGGGCGGGCACTACGTCGGCCAGAGAGACGAGATGCGCAAGTCGTGGATCGATAGGGTGGTATGTGGGTTTAGGCAAATCTTCATATTTTTGTGTGCCAATGCCATTTTTATGGCTTGTAAATTCATACAATGGTCCCTTAAGCCTTCACGTGAAGTTTCATGGCAAGACGACTCGTTTTCTATTGTTCATGATTTTCAAAACTTTTTGTGGTTCAAGATTTTTTAAAATTTCTTCGAAAGGAGTTTTGGCCCCAATCTTGGTAGACATGATTCTTGTATTTTTTTTGGCATGCACAAAAAAATTCAGCTAAAAACTTGAAGTGTACAAGATTTTGTGACCATTTGAAAAAAGTGTCCCCATTTTAGACACTTTAATGGCTCCTGACAGCAAACCTGTAAAATCTCAAATGCTCCTTAAGGGGGTGTGAGTTCTTGAGGTTTGATGAGGGATAGGGGGCCAATATAAGGGCCAAGTACCAGCACCCATCGGACGTCATGTGCGCACACCCCCCCAGTCCTCCCGATCGTCGGAACCCCGATGTTGCCGGACAAGTTCTCCGACGATGCTCCGGTGATGGTGCCCCGACGAAGAAAAATGCGTCACCAGCACATGCCCGAGCCCAGCATGTGCTGCCGCAACCCTCGGTTTGGTCCGATCTTAGACTGGGAATGAACTCCGTATGCTTAGACTGGGAATGAACACCATATGCCTAAGTCAACCCATGAAACGAGTGTGCAGGCGCTCAGCCGGCCAGTGGGATGGGATCCGTAAGCCGGGGATCGATCGGGTCCCTCTCTACGTACTATTCATCCTGCTACCGCAACCCTCCATCTAGTCCAATCCTACACTGGGAATGAACTCTGTATGCCTAAGCCAATCGACGAAACGAGCAGGCGGGTGGGCGGGTGGGCACTACGTCGGTTAGAGAGATGGGATGCCCAAGCCGTGGATCGATAGGGTGGTAGGTGGGTTTAGCCACATCTTCATATTTCTACGTGCCAATGCCATTTTTATGGCTTGTAAATTCATACAATGGTCCCTTAAGCCTTCACGTAAAGTTTCACGGCAAGACGACTCCTTTTTTATTTTTCACGATTTTTGAAACTTTTTGTGGTTTGGGATTTTTTAAAATTTTTTTAAAAATAGAGTTTTGGCCCCAAACTTGGCAGATGTGATCCCTGTATTTTTTTTGGCATGCACAAAAAAATTCAGCTCAAAACTCGAAGTGTACAAGATTTTGTGACCATTTGAAAAAAGTGTCCCCATTTCAGACACTTTAATGGCTACTGGCAGCAAACCTATAAAATCTCAAATGCTCTTTAAGGGGGTGTGAGTTCTCGAGGTTTGATGAGGGATAGGGGGCCAATATAAGGGCCAAGTACCAGCACCCATCGCACATCATGTGCGCAAACCCCCTCGGCCCCTCCGATCACCGAAACCAAAATGCCGCCGGTCAAGTTCTCTGGCAATGCTCCGACGATGGTCATTTGAAACTTTTGAAATTTTGTGGGCATTTGAAAAAAGTGTCCCCATTTCAGACACTTTAATGGCTACTGGTAGCAAACCTGTAAAATCTCAAACACTCATTGCACATCATGTGCGAACACCCCCCCGGCCCCCCCGATCGTCGAAACCCCAATACCGCCGGTTAAGTTCTCCGACGATGGGCCCCGACGAAAAAAAATGCGGCACCAACACATGCTCGAGCCCAGCATGTGCTGTCCCAATCCTCGATTCAGTTCGATCTTAGATTGGGAATGAACTCCGTATGCTTAAACTGGAAATGGACTCCGTATGCCTAAGTCAACCCACGAAACGAGCGTGCGGGTGCTCAGCCAGCCAGAGGGGCGGGATGCGCAAGCTGAGGATCGGTCGGGTCCCTCTCTACGTGCTACCAATCCTGCAGCTGCAACCCTCAGTCCGGTCCAACCTTAGACTGGGAATGAACTCCGTATGCCTAAACCAACTGATGAAACTAGTGGGCAGGCGGGAGGGCACTACGGCGGCCAGAGAGACGAGATGCGCAAGCCGTAGATCGATAGGGTGGTAGGTGGGTTTAGGCACATCTTCATATTTCTGTGAACCAATGCCATTTTTTTGGCTTGTAAATTCATAAAATGGTCCATTAAGCCCTCACGTGAAGTTTCACGGGAAGACGACTCGTTTTCTATTTTTAATGATTTTTGAAACTTTTTACGGTTCAAGATTTTTTAAAATTTTTTCAGAAGGAGTTTTGGCCCCAAATTTGGTAGACGTGATCCTTGTATTTTTGTTGGCATGCACAAAAAAATTCAGTTAAAAACTTGAAGTGTACAAGATTTTATGACCATTTGAAAAAAGTGTCCCCATTTCAGACACTTTAATGGCTACTGGCAGCAAACCTGTAATTTCTCAAATGCTCTTTAAGGGGGTGTGAGTTCTCAAGGTTTGATGAGGGATAGGGGGCCAATATAGGGGCCAAGTACCAGCACCCATCGCACATCATGTGCGCACACCCCCCGGCCCCCTGATCGCCGGAACCCCAATGCCGTCGGTCAGGTTCTCCGGTGATGGTCTGACGATGGTGCCTCGACAAAGAAAAATGCGGCACCAACACATTCCCGAGCCTAGCATGTGCTACCGCAACCCTCGGTCTGGTCCGATCTTAGACTGGGAATGAACTCTGTATGCTTAGACTTGGAATGAACTCCGTATGCCTAAGTCAA
This sequence comes from Durio zibethinus, assembly GCF_047325235.1. Lineage (NCBI taxonomy): Eukaryota > Viridiplantae > Streptophyta > Magnoliopsida > Malvales > Malvaceae > Durio > Durio zibethinus. The sequence continues at coordinate 14,901,843 of NC_143177.1, forward strand.
CCCATGAAACAAGCGTGCGGGTGCTCGGTCGGCCAGAGGGGTGGGATGCACAAGCTGGGGATCGGTCGGGTCCCTCTTTGCGTGCTGTCGATGCTGCTACTGCAACCCTCAATCCAGTCCGATCTTAGACTGGGAATGAACTCTGTATGCCTAAGCCAACCGATGAAATGAGCGGGCGGGACGGGATGCGTAAGCCGTGGATCGATAGGGTGGTAGGTGGGTTTAGGCACATCTTCATATTTCTGCATGCCAATGCCATTTTTATGGCTTGTAAATTCATACAATGGTCTCTTAAGCCTTCATGTGAAGTTTCATGGCAAGACGACTCGTTTTCTCTTTTTCATGATTTTCAAAACTTTTTGTGGTTTTGGATTTTTTTAAATTTTTTCTGAAGGAGTTTTGGCCCCAAACTTGTTAGACGTGATCCTTGTATTTTTTTTGGCATGCACAAAAACAATCAGCCAAAAATTCGAAGTGTACAAGATTTTGTGACCATTTGAAAAAAATGTCCCCATTTCAAACACTTTAACGGCTACTGGCAGCGAACCTATAAAATCTCAAATGCTCTTTAAGGGGGTGAGAGTTCTCGAGGTTTGATAAGGGATAGGGGGCCAATATAAGGGCCAAGTACCAGCACCCATCGCACATCATGTGCGCACACCCCCCCGAGCCCCCTGATCGCCAGAACCCTAATGCCGCCGGTCAGGTTCGCTGGCGGTGCTCCGACAAAGAAAAATGTGGCACCAAGACATGCTCGAGCCCAGCATTTGCTGCCACAACCCTCGGTCTGGTCTGATCTTAGACTGGGAATGAACTCCGTATGCTTAGACTAGGAATGATCTCTGTATGCCTAAGTCAACCCATGAAACGAGCGAGCGAGTGCTCAGCCGGCCAGTGGGGCGGGATGCACAACGTAGGGATCCGTCGGGTCCCCCTCTGTGTGCTGTCGATCCTGCTACCACAACCCTCGGTCCGGTCAAATCTTAGACTGGGAATGAACTCCGTATGCCTGGGCCAACCGAAGAAACGAGGGGGCGGGCGGGCACTACACCGGCCAGAGAGACGGGATGCACAAGCCATGGATCGATAGGGTGGTAGGTGGGTTTAGGCACATCTTCACATTTTTGTGTGCCAATGCCATTTTTATAGCTTGTAAATTCATACAATGGTCCCTTAAGCCTTCACGTGAAGTTTCATGGCAAGACGACTCGTTTTCTATTTTTCACGATTTTTGAAACTTTTTGTGGTTTGGGATTTTTTTAAATTTTTTTGGTAGGAGTTTTGGCCCTAAACTTGGTAGACATGATCCTTGTATTTTTGTTGGCATGCACAAGAAAATTCAGTTAAAAACTCGAGGTGTACAAGATTTTGTGACCATTTGAAAAAAGTGTCCCCATTTCAGACATTTTAATGGCTACTGACAGCAAACCTGTAAAATCTCGAATGCTCTTTAACGGGGTGTGAGTTCTCAAGGTTTGATGAGGGATAGGGGGCCAATATAAGGGCCAAGTACCAGCACCCATTGCACATCATGTGCGCACACCCCCCTCGGCCCCCCTGATCACCGGAACCCCAATGTCGCTGGTCAGGTTATCCGGTGATGCCCCGACGATGGTGCCCCGACGAAGAAAAATGCGGCACCAACACATGCCCGAGCCTAGCATGTGCTGCCGTAACCCTCGGTCCGGTCCGATCTTAGACTGGGAATGAACTCCGTATGCTTAGACTGGGAATGAACTTCGTATGCCTAAGTCAACTCACAAAACGAGTGTGCAGGTGCTCAGCCAACCAGAGGGGCGGGATGCATAAGTCGGGGATCGACCGGGTCCCCCTCTACGTGTTGCCGATCCTGCTACCGCAACCCTCGATCCTGTCCAATCTTAGACTGGGAATGAACTCCGTATGCCTAAGCCAACCGACGAAACGAGCGGGCGGGCCGACGGGCAGGCACTACGCCAGCTAGAGAGACGGGATGCGCAAGCCGTGGATCGATAGGGTGGTAGGTGGGTTTAGGCACATCTTTATATTTCTGTGTGCCAATGCCATTTTTTTGGCTTGTAAGTTCATACAATGGTCCCTTAAGCCTTCACGGGAAGTTTCATGGCAAGATGACTCGTTTTTTATTTTTCACGATTTTCAAAACTTTTTATGGTTCGGGATTTTTTAAAATTCTTTCGAAAGGGGTTTTGGTGCCAATCTTGGTAGACGTGATCCTTGTATTTTTGTTGGCTTACATAAAAAAATTGAGCTAAAAACTGGCAGTGTATAAGATTTTGTGACCATTTGAAAAAAGTGTCCCCATTTCAAACACTTTAATGGCTACTGGCAGCAAACTTGTAAAATCTCAAATGCTCTTTAAGGGGGTGTGAGTTCTTGAGGTTTGATGAGGGATAGGGGGCCAATATAATGGCCAAGTATCAGCACCCATCGCACATCATGTGCCAACACCCCCTGGCCCCCCCGATCGTCGGAACCCCATTGCCACCTGTCAGGTCTCCGGCGAAGAAAAATGCGGCCCCAGCACATGCTCGAGCCCAGCATGTGCTGTCGCAACCCTCGGTCCAGTCCAATCTTAGACTGGGAATGAACTCCGTATGCCTAATTCAACCCACGAAACGAGCGTGCCGGCACTCAGCTGGCCAAAGGGGCGGGATGCGCAAGTCGGGGATCGACCGAGTCCCCCTCTACGTGCTGCCGATCCTGCTGCTGCAACCTGCGGTCCGATCTGATCTTAGACTAGGAATGAACTCCATATGCCTAAGCCAACCGATGAAACGAACGGGCGGGCAGGTGGGCGGGCACTACGCTAGCCAGAGAAACGAGACGTGCAAGTCGTGGATCGATAGGGTGGTAGGTGCGTTTAGGCACATCTTCATATATTTCGCATGCCAATGCCATTTTTATGGCTTGTAAATTCATACAATGGTCCCTTAAGCGTTCACATGAAGTTTCATGGCAAGACGACTCGTTTTCTATTTTTCAAGATTTTTGAAACTTTTTGAGGTTCGAGATTTTTTAAAATTTTTTCGGAAAGAGTTTTGGCCCCAAACTTGGTAGATGTGATCCTTGTCTTTTTGTTGGCATGCACAAAAAAATTCAGCTAAAAACTCGAAGTGTACAAGATTTTGTGACCATTTGAAAAAAGTGTCCCCATTTCAGACACTTTAATAGCTACTGGCAGCAAACCTGTAAAATCTCAAATGCTCTTTAAGGGGGTGTGAGTTCTCGAGGTTTGATGAGGGATAGGGGCCAATATAAGGGCCAAGTACCAGTACCCATCACACACCATGTGTGCACACCCCCCCGATCGTCGGAACCCCAACGCCGCCGGTCAGGTTCTCTGGTGATGCTCCGATGATGGTGCCCCGGTGAAGAAAAATGCACCACCAGCACATGCCCGAGCCCAGCATGCTGCTGCAACTCTCGGTCCAATCCAATCTTACACTAGGAATGAACTCCGTATGCCTAAGTCAACCCACGAAACGAGCGTTCGGGTGCTCAACCGGCCAGAGGGGCGGGATGCACAAGTCAGGGATCGATCGGGTCCCCCTCTGCGTGCTACCGATCCTGCTGCCTCAACCCTCGGTCTGGTCTGATCTTAGACTGGGAATGAACTCCATATGCCTAAGCCAACCGACGAAACGAGCGCACTGGCAGGCGGGCGGGCACTATGTCGACCAGAGAGACGGGATGCGCAAGCCGTGGATCGATAAGGTGGTAGGTGGGTTTAGGCACATCTTCATATTTCTACTTTCCAATGCCATTTTTATGGCTTGTAAATTCATACAACATTCCCTTAAGTCTTCACGTGAAGTTTCATGGCAAGACGACTCGTTTTCTATTTTTCATGATTTTTGAAACATTTTGTGTTTCGGGATTTTTTAAAATTTTTTCGGAAGGATTTTTGGCCCCAAACTTGGTGGACGTGATCCTTGTATTTTTATTGGCGTGCACAAAAATATTCACCTAAAAACTCGAAGTGTACAAGATTTTGTGACCATTTGAAAAAAGTGACCCCATTTGAGACAGTTTAATGGCTACTGGCAGCAAACCTGTAAAATCTCAAATGCTCTTTAAGCAGGTGTGAGTTTTCAAGGTTTGATGAGGGATAGGGGGCCAATATAAGGGCCAAGTACCAGCACCCATCGCACATCATGTGCGCACACCCCCCAGCCCCCCCGATCGCCGAAACCCCAATACTGCCGATTAGGTTCTCCGACGATGCTCCGGCGATGGTGCCCCGGTGAAGGAAAATGTGACACCAGCACATGCCCCAGCCTAGCATGTGCTACCGTAACCCTCGGTCTGGTCCGATTTTAGATTGGGAATGAACTCCGTATGCTTAGACTGGCAATGAACTCCGTATGCCTAAGTCAACCCACGAAACGAGCGTGCGGGTGCTCAGTCGGCTAGAGGGGTGAGATTCATATTTCTGCATGCCAATGCCATTGTTATGGCTTGTAAATTCATGCAATGGTCCCTTAAGCCTTCTCGTGAAGTTTCATGGCAAGACGATTCGTTTTCTATTTTTCATGATTTTTGAAACTTTTTACGGTTCGGGATTTTTTAAAATTTTTTCGGAAGGAGTTTTGGCGCCAAACTTGGTAGACGTGATCCTTGTATTTTTTTTGGCATGCACAAAAAAATTCAGCTAAAAAATCAAAGTGTACAAGATTTTGTTACCTTTTCAAAAGTGTCCCCATTTTACACACTTTAATGGCTACTAGAAGCAAACTTGTAAAATCTCAAATGCTCTTTAAGGGGGTGTGAGTTCTCGAGGTTTAATGAGGGATAGCGGGCCAATATAAGGGCCAAGTACCGGAACCCATCGCACATCATGTGCGCACACCCCCTGGCCCCCCCGATCATCGGAACCCCAATGCTGCCGTTTCGGTTCTCTGGTGATGGTGCCCCGGTGAAGAAAAATACGGCACCAGCAGATGCCTGAGCCCAGCGTGTGCTGCCACAACCCTCGATCTGGTCCGATCTTAGACTGGGAATGAACTCCGTATGCCTAAGTCAACTCACGAAACAAGCGTGCGGGCGCTCAGCCGGCCAGAGGGGCGGGATTGATATTTCTGCATGCCAATGCCATTTTTATTGCTTGTAAATTCATACAATGGTCCCATAAGCCTTTACGTGAAGTTTCATGGCAAGACGACTCGTTTTCTATTTTTCACGATTTTCAAAACTTTTTATGGTTTGAGATTTTTTAAAATTTTTTCAGAAGGAGTTTTGGTGTCAAAGTTGGTAGACGTGATCCTTGTATTTTTGTTGGCATGCACAAAAAAATTCAGCTTAAAACTCGAAGTGTACAAGATTTTGTGACCATTTGAAAAAAGTGTCCCCATTTCAGACACTTTAATGGCTGCTGGAAGTAAACCTGTAAAATCTCAAATGCTCTTTAAGGGGGTATGAGTTCTCGAGGTTTGATGAGGGATAGGGGGCCAATATAATGGCCTAGTACCAGCACCCATTGCAAATCATGTGCGCACACCCCCCGGCCCCACCGATCGCCGGAACCCCAATGTCGTCGGTCAGGTTCTCCGACGATGCTCCGGTGATGGTACCCCGGCAAAGAAAAATGCGGCACCAGCACATGACCAAGCCCAGCATGTGCTGTCGTAACCCTCGGTCTGGTCCAATCTTAGACTGGGAATGAACTCCATACGTTTAGACTGGGAATGAACTCGGTATGTCTAAGTCAACCCACGAAACGAGCATGCGGACACTCAACCGGCCAGAGGGGTGAGATGCGCAAGCTGGGGATCGGTCGGGTCCCCCTCTGCGTGCTACCGATCCTACTGCCATGACCCTCGATTTGGTCTGATCTTAGACTGGGAATGAACTCTGTGTGCCTAAATCAACCGACGAAACGAGTGGGCGGGCGGGCGGGCACTACGGCGGCCAGAGAGACGGGATGCGCAAGTCGTGGATCGATAGGGTGGTAGGTGGGTTTAGGCACATCTTCATATTTCTAAGTGCCAATGCTATTTTTATGGCATGTAAATTCATACAATGGTCCCTTAAGCCTTCACGTGAAGTTTCATGGCAAGACGACTCGTTTTCTATTTTTCACAATTTTTAAAAATTTTACGGTTCGGGATTTGTTAAAATTTTTTCGGAAGGAGTTTTGGCCCCAAACTTGGTAGACATAATCCTTGTATTTTTGTTGGCATGCACAAAAAAATTCAGCTAAAAACTCAAAGTGTACAAGATTTTGTGACCATTTGAAAAAAGTGTCCCCATTTTAGACACTTTAATGGCTACTGGTAGCAAACCTGTAAAATCTCAAATGCTCTTTAAGGGGGTGTGAGTTCTCGAGGTTTGATGAGGGATAGAGGGCCAATATAAGGGCCAAGTACCAGCACCCATTGCACATCATGTGCGCACACCCCCCGGCCCAACCGATCACCGGAACCCCAATGCCGTCGGTCAGGTTCTCCGATGATGCTCCGACGATGGTGCCCCGGTGAAGAAAAATGCGGCACCAACACATGCCCAAGCCCAGCATGTACTACCGCAACACTCGGTCTGGTGCGATCTTAAACTAGGAACAAACTCCGTATGCTTAGACTGGGAATGAACTTCGTATGCCTAAGTCAACCCACAGAACGAGCGTGTGGGTGCTCAGCTGGCCAGAGGGGTAGGATGCACAAGTCGGGGATCGACCGGGTGCCCTTCTATGTGCTGCCGATCCTGCTGCCGCATCCCTCGGTCTGGTCTGAACTTAGACTGGGAATGAACTCCGTATGCCTAAGCCAACCGACGAAACGAGCGGGCGGGCACAACGCCGGCCAGAGAGACGGGATGCGAAAGTCGTGGATCGATAGGGTGGTACGTGGGTTTAGGCATATCTTCATATTTTTGCCTGCCAATGCCATTTTTATGTCCTGTAAATTCATACAATGGTCCCTTAGGCCTTCACGTAAAGTTTCATGGCAAGATGACTCGTTTTCTATTTTTCATGATTTTTGAAACTTTTTGTGGTTCGGGATTTTTTAAAATTTTTTCGGATGGAGTTTTGGCCCCAAACTTGGAAGATGTGATCCTTGTAGTTTTTTTGGCATGCACAAAAACATTCAACTAAAAACTCAAAGTGTACAAGATTTTGTGACCATTTGAAAAAAGTGTCCCCATTTCACACACTTTAATGGCTACTGGCAGCAAACCTGTAAAATCTCAAATGCTTTTTAAGGGGGGTGAGTTCTTGAGGTTTGATCAGGGATAGGGGGCCAATATAAGGGCCAAGTACCAGCACCCATCGCACATCATGTGCGCACACCCCCCCGGCCCCCCTGATCGCCAGAACCCCAATGCCGCCGGTCAGGTTCTCCGGCTATGCTCCGACGATGGGGCCCCGACGAAGAAAAATGCGACACCAACACATGCCCGAGCCCAGCATGTGCTGCCGCAACCCTCGATCCGGTCTGATCTTAGACTGGGAATGAACTCCGTATGCTTAGATTGGGAATGAACTCCGTATTCAACCCACAAAACGAGCGTGCGGGTGCTCAACCGGCCAAAGGGTTGGGATACGCAAGCTAGGGCTCAGTCAGGTCCCCCCACTGTGCTGCTGATTCTGCTGTCGCAACTCTCAGTCCAGTCTGATCTTAGGCTGGGAATGAACTCCGTATGCCTAAGCCAACCGACGAAATAAGCGGGCAGGCTGGCGGGCACTACGCCGGCTAGAGAGACGGGATGCGCAAGCCGTGGATCGATAGGGTGGTAGGTGGGTTTAGGCTCATCTTCATATTTCTATGTACCAATGCCTTTTTTATAGCTTCTAAATTCATACAATGGTTTCTTAAGCCTTCACGTGAAGTTTCATGGCAAGACGACTCGTTTTCTAGTTTTCATGATTTTTTGAAACTTTTTGCGATTTGGGATTTTTTAAAATTTTTTCAGAAGGAGTTTTGGCCCCAGACTGGGTAGACGTGATCCTTGTATTTTTGTTGGCATGCACAAAAAAATTCAGCTAAAAACTCGAAGTGTACAAGATTTTGTGACCATTTGAAAAAAGTGTCCCCATTTCACACACTTTAATGGCTACTTGCAGCAAACCTATAAAATCTCAAATGCTCTTGAAGGGGGTCTGAGTTCTTGAGGTTTGATGAGGGATAGGGAACAATATAAGTGCCAAGCCCCAGCACCCATTGCACATCATGTGCGCACACCCCCCCGGGGCCCCCCCGATCACCAAAACACCAATGCCGCCGATCAGGTTCTCCGGTGATGCTTTGGCAATGGTGCCCCGGTGAAAAAAAATACGGCACCAACACATGCCTGAGCCCAGCATATGCTGCTGCAACGCTCGGTCTGGTCTGATCTTAGACTGGGAATGAACTCCGTATGCCTAAGTCAACCCATGAAACGAGCGTGCGGGTGCTCAGCCGACCAGAAGGGCGGGATGCATAAGCCGGGGATCGGCTGGGTCCCCCTCTGTGTGCTGTCGATCCTACTGCCACAACCCTCGGTCTGGTCAGATCTTAGACTGGGAATGAACTCTGGATGCCTAAGCCAACCGATGAAACAAGCGGGTGGACGGGCGGGCACTACGTCGGCCAGAGAGACGGGATGCGAAAGCCGTGGATCGATAGGGTGGTAGGTGGGTTTAGGCTCATCTTCATATTTCTACATGCCAATGCCATTTTTATGGCTTGTCAATTCATACAATGGTCCCTTAAGCCTTCACGTGAACTTTCATGGCAAGACGACTCGTTTTCTATTTTTTGTGAATCTTGAAACTTTTTGCGGTTCGAGATTTTTTAAAATTTTTCTGAAAGGAATTTTGGTGCCAAACTTGGTAGACATGATCCTTGTATTTTTGTTGGCATGCAAAAAAAATTCAGCTAAAAACTTGAAGTGTACAAGATTTTGTGACCATTTGAGAAAAGTGTCGCCAATTTAGACACTTTAATTGCTACTGGCAGCAAACATGTAAAATCTCAAATGCTCTTTAAGGGGGTGTGAGTTCTCAAGGTTTGATGAGGGATAGAGGGGCAATATAAAGGCCAAGTACCAGCACCCATCGCACATCATGTGCGCACACCACCCCAAGGCCCCCCGATCGCCGAAACCCTAACGCCGCCGGTCAGGTTCTCCGATGATGCTCCGGTGATGGTGCCCCGACGAAGAAAAATGTGGCACCAACACATGCCCGACCTAGCATGTGCTGCCATAACCCTCGGTCCAGTCCGATCTTAGACTGGGAATGAACTTCATATGCTTAGACTGGGAATGAACTCCGTATGCCTAAGTGAACCCATGATACAGCGTGCGGGTGCTCAGTCGGCCAGAGGGGCGGGATGCGCAAGCCGGGGATCGGTCGGGTCCCCCTCTGCGTGCTGTCGATCTTGCTGCTGCAACCCTTGGTCCAGTCCGATCTTAGACTAGAAATGAACTCCGTATGCCTAAGCCAACAGACGAAACGAGCGGGTAGGCGGGCGGGCACTACGCCGGCCAGAGAGACGGGATGTGCAAGCCGTGGATCGATAGGATGGTAGGTGGGTTTAGGCACATCTTCATATTTCTGCGTGCCAATGCCATTTTTATGGCTTGTAAATTCATACAATCGTCCCTTAACCCTTCACGTGAAGTTTCATGGCAAGACGACTCGTTTTTTATTTTTCATGATTTTTGAAACTTTTTGCGGTTCGAGATTTTTTAAAATTTTTTCGGAAAGAGTTTTGGCCACAAACTTGGGAGACGTGATCCTTGTATTTTTTTGGTATGCACAAAAAATTCAGCTAAAAACTCGAAGTGTACAAGATTTTGTGACCATTTGAAAAAGTGTCCCCATTTGAAACACTTTAATGGCTACTGGTAGCAAACCTATAAAATCTCAAATGCTCTTTAAGGGGTTTGAAGTCTCAAGGTTTGATGAGGGATAGGGGGCCAATATAAGGGCCAAGTACCCGCACCCATCGCACATCATGTGTGCACACCCCCCGCTCCGCCGATCGTCGGAACCCCAATGCCACCGGTCCGACGATGGTGCCCCGGCGAAGAAAAATACAGCCCGAGCCCAGCATATGCTGCCGCAACCCTCGGTCTGGTCCGATCTTAGACTGGGATTGAACTCCGTATGCTTAGACTGGGAATGAATTTCATATGCCTAAGTCAACCCACGAAACGAACGTGCGGGTGCTCAGCTGGCGAGAGAGGCGTGATGCGCAAACCAGGGTTCGATCAGGTCCCCCTCTGCGTGTTGTCGATCCTGCTACCGTAACCCTCAGTCTAGTCCGATCTTAGATTGGGAATGAAGTCCGTATACCTCAACCAACTGACGAAACGAGCGGGCGGGCGGGTGGGCGGGCACTACGCCGGCCATAGAGACGGGATGCACAAGCCGTGGATCGATAGGGTGGTAGGTGGGTTTAGGCACATCTTCATATTTTTGTGTGCCAATGCCATTTTTATGGCTTGTAAATTCATACGATCGTCCCTTAAGCCTTCACGTGAAGTTTCATGGCAAAACGACTCATTTTTTATTTTTCATGATTTTTGAAACTTTTTATGGTTCGGGATTTTTTAAAATTGTTTCGGAAAGAGTTTTGGTCCCAAACTTTGTAGACGTGATCCCTGTATTTTTGTTCGCAAGCACAAAAAAATTCAGCTAAAAACTCGAAGTGTACAAGATTTTGTGACCATTTGAAAAAAATGTCCCCATTTTAGACACTTTAATGGCTTCTGGCAGCAAACCTATAAAATCTCAAATGCTCTTTAAGGGGGTGTGAGTTCTCGAGGTTTGATGAGGGATAAGGGGCCAATATAAGGGCCAAGTACCAGCACCCATCGCACATCATTTGCGCATACCCTCCCGGCCCCCCGATCCCTGGAACCCCAATGCCGCCGGTCAGGTTCTTCGGTGATGCTCTGACGATGGTGCCCTAGTGAAGAAAAATGCGGCACCAGCACATGCTAGAGCCCAGAATGTGCTGCCGTAACCCTTGATCCAATCCGATCTTAGACTGGGAATGAACTCCGTGTGCTTAGACTGGGAATGAACTCCATATGCCTAAGCCAACCCATGAAACGAGCGTACGGGCGCTCAGCCAGCCAGAGGGGCAGGATGCGCAAGTCAGGGATCGACCGGGTCCCCCTCTAGGTGCTGTCGATCTTGCTATCGCATCACTTGGTTCGGTCCGATCTTAGACTGTGAATGAACTCCGTATGCCTAAGCCAGTCGACGAAAAGAGCAGACGGGCGGGGGGGCACTACGTCGGCCAGAGAGACGGGATGCGTAAGCCGTGGATCGATAGGGTGGTAGGTGGGTTTAGGCACATCTTCATATTTCTACGTGCCAATGCCATTTTTATAGCTTGTAAATTCATACAATCGTCCCTTAAGCCTTTACGTGAAGTTTCATGGCAAGACTACTCGTTTTCTATTTTTCATGATTTTTGAAACTTTTTACGGTTTGGGATTTTTTAAAATTTTTTTAGAAGTTGTTTTGGCCACAAACTTGGGAGATGTGATCCTTGTATTTTTGTTGGCATGCACAAAAAATTCAGCTAAAAACTCGAATTGTACAAGATTTTGTGACCATTTGAAAAAAGTGTCCCCATTTTAGACACTTTAATGGCTACTGGCAGTAAACCTGTAAAATCTCAAATGCTCTTTAAGGGGGTGTGAGGTCTCTAGGTTTGATGGGAGATAGGGGGCCAATATAAGGGCCAAGTACCCGCACCCATTGCACATCATGTGCGCACACCCCCCCACCCCCCGATCGTCAGAACCCCAATGCCACCGGTTAGGTTCTCCGGCGATGGTGCCCCGGCGAAAAAAATTGCAGCACCAACACATGCCTGAGCCCAGCATGTGCTGCTGCAACCCTCGGTCTGGTCTGATCTTAGACTAGGAATGAACTCCGTATACCTAAGTCAACCCACAAAACAAAGCGTGAGTGTGCTCAACCGGCCAGAGGGGCGGGATGCGTAAGTCGAGGATCGGCCAGGTCCCCCACTGTGTGCTGCCGATCCTGCTATCGCAACCCTCAGTCTGGTTCGATCTTAGACTGGGAATGAACTCCGTATGCCTTAGCCAACCGACGAAACGAGCGGGCGGGCGGACGGGCACTACGCCGGCTAGAGAGACGGGATGTGCAAGCCGTGGATCGATAGGGTGGTCGGCGGGTTTAGGCACATCTTCATATTTCTGCATGCCAAAGCCATTTTTATGGCTTGTAAATTCATACAATGGTCCATTAAGCCTTCACGTGAAGTTTCTTGGCAAGACGACTCGTTTTCTATTTTTCACGATTTTTGAAACTTTTTGCGGTTCAGGATTTTTTAAAATTTTTTTCGGAAGGAGTTTTGGCTCCAAACTTGGTAGACGTGATCCTTGTATTTTTATTGGCATGCACAAAAAAATTCAGCCAAAAAATCGAAGTGTACAAGATTTTTTGACCATTTGAAAAAGTGTCCCCATTTTAGACACTTTAATGGCTACTGGCAGCAAACCTGTAAAATCTCAAATGCTCTTTAAGGGGGTGTGAGTTCTCAAGGTTTGATTAGGGATAGGGGGCCAATATACGGGCCAAGTACAGCACCCATCGCACATCTTGTGCGCACACCCCCCGGCCCCCCCGATCGCCGGAACCCTAGTGCCGCCGGTCAGGTTCTCTGACGATGCTCCGGCGATGGTGCCCCGGCGAAGAAAAATGTGGCACCGGCACATGCCTGAGCCTAGCATGTGCTTCCGCAACCCTTGGTCTAGTCCGATCTTAGACTAGGAATGAACTTCGGATGCTTAGACTGGGAATGAACTCCGTTTGCCTAAGTCAACCCATGAAACGAGCGTACGGGCACTCAGTAGGCTAGAGGGGTGGGATGCGCAAGCCGGGGATTGATTGGGTCCCCCTCTGTGTCCCGTCGGTCTTGCTACCACAATCGTCAGTCCGGTCCAATCTTAGATAGGGAATGAACTCCGTATGCCTAAGCGAACCGACGAAATGAGCGAGCGGGCGGGCGGGCGGGCACTACATCGGCCAGAGAGGCGGGATGCGCAAGCCATGGATCGATAGGGTGGTAGGTGGGTTTTGGCACATCTTCATATTTCTGCATGCCAATGCCATTTTTATGGCTTGTAAATTCATACAATGGTCCCTTAAGGCTTCGCGTGAAGTTTCATGGCAAGACGTCTCATTTTCTATTTTTCACGATTTTCAAAACTTTTTGCGGTTCGGGATTTTTTAAAATTTTTTCAGAAGGCGTTTTGGCCCCAAACTTGGTAGACATGATCCTTGTATTTTTTTTGGCACGCACAAAAAAATTCAGCTAAAAACTCGAAGTGTATAAGATTTTGTGACCATTTGAAAAAAGTGTCCCTATTTCAGACACTTTAATGGCTACCGGCAGCAAACCTGTAAAATCTCAAACGCTCTTTAAGGGGGTGTGAGTTCTCCGGGTTTGATGAGAGATAGGTGGCCAATATAAGGGCCAAGTACCAGCACCCATTGCACATCATGTGCCCACACCCCCTCGGCCCCCCCGATCGTCGGAACCCCAATGCCATCGGTCAGGTTCTCCGACGATGCTCTGACAATGGTGCCCCGACGAAGAAAAATACGACACCAACACATGCCCGAACCCAGCATGTGCTGCCGCAACCCTCGGTCCAATCCGATCTTAGACTGGGAATGAACTCCATATGCCTAAGTCAACCCACGAAACGAGCGTGCAGGTGCTCAGCCGACCAGAGGGGCGAGATGCATAAGTCGGGGATCGGTGGGTCCTCCTCTGTGTGCTACCGATCCTGCTGCCACCACCCTCGGTCTGGTCCGATCTTAGACTAGGAATGAACTCCGTATACCTAAGCCAACCGACAAAATGAACGGGTAGGCGCTTAGCCAGCCAGAGGGGCGGGATGCGCAAGCCCGGGTTCGGCCAGGTCCCCCTCTGCGTGCTGCTAATCTTGCCGCCGTAACCCTTGGTCTGGTCTGATCTTAGACTGGGAATGAACTACGTATGCCTAAGCCAACCGACGAAACGAGCGGGCGGGCGGGCGGGCACAACGCTGGCCAGAAAGGCAGGATGCGCAAGCCGTGGATCGATAGGTTGGTAGGTGGGTTTAGGCACATCTTCATATTTCTACATGCCAATGCCATTTTTATATCTTGTAAATTCATACGATGGTCCCTTAAGCCTTCACGTGAAGTTTCATGGCAAGACGACTCATTTTCTATTTTTCTCGATTTTCAAACTTTTCACGGTTCGGGTTTTTTAAAATTTTTTCAGAAGGCGTTTTGGCCCCAAACCTGGAAGACATGATCCTTGTATTTGTTTTGGCATGCACAAAAAAATTCAGCTAAAAACTTGAAGTGTACAAGATTTTGTGATCATTTGAAAGAAGTGTCCCTATTTCAGACGCTTTAATGGCTACTGGCAGCAAACCTGTAAAATCTCAAATGCTCTTTAAGGGGGTGTGAGTTCTTGAGGTTTGATGAGGGATAGGGGGCCAATATAAGAGCCAAGTACAAGCACCAATCGCACATCATGTGCCACACCCCCCGACTCCCCCGATCGCCAGAACCATAATGCCGTCGGTCAGGTTCTTCGAATATTCTCTGGTGATGGTGCCTCGAAGAAGAAAAATGCGACACCAGCACATGCCCGAGCCTAGCATGTGCTGCCGCAACTATCAAACCATTCCGATCTGAGACTGGGAATGAACTCCGTATGCCTAAGTCAACCCACGAAAAGAGCAGTCGGGCGCTCAGTCGGCCAGAGAGGCGGGATGTGAAAGTCAGGGATCGACCCGGTCCCTCTCTGTGGGCTGCCAATCCTGCTATCGCAACCCTTGGTCTAGTCTGATCTTATACTGGGAATGAACTCCGTATGCCGAAGCCAACCGATGAAACAACCGGGCAGGCGGGCGGGCGGGCACTACGTCGGCGAGAGAGACGGGATGCACGAGCTGTGGATCGATAGGGTGGTAGGTGGGTTTAGGCACATCTTCATATTTCTGTGTGCCAATGCCATTTTTATGGCTTGTAAATTCAAAAAATGGTCCCTTAAGCCATCACGTGAAGTTTCATGGCAAGACGACTCGTTTTCTACTTTTCATGATTTTCAAATTTTTACGGTTCAGGTTTTTTAAAATTTTTTCGAACGGAGTTTTGGCTCCAAACTTGGTAGACGTGATCCTTGTATTTTTTTCGGCATGCACAAAAAAATTCAGCAAAAAACTTGAAGTGTACAAGATTTTGTGACCAATTGAAAAAAGTGTCCCCATTTCAGACACTTTAATGGCTACTGGCAGCCAACCTGTAAAATCTCAAATGCTCTTTAAGGGGGTGTGAGTTCTCGAGGTTTGATGAGGGATAGGGGGACAATATAAGGGCCAAGTATCAGCACCCATCACACATCATGTGCGTACACCCCCCCGGCCCCCCCGATCATCGGAACCCCAATGCCGTCGGTCAGGTTCTCCGACGATGCTCCGACGATGGTGCCCTAACGAAGAAAAATGCGGCATCGGCACAAGCCCGAGCCTAGTATGTGCTACCGCAACCCTCGGTCCGGTCTGATCTTAGACTGGGAATGAACTTCGTCTGCTTAGACTGGGAATGAACTCCGTACGCCTAAGTCAACCCATGAAACGACCGTGCGGGCGCTCACCCGGCTAGACGGGCGGGATGCGTAAGCTGGGGATCGGCCGGGTCCCTCTCTCCATGCTATCGATCCTACTGCAGCAACCCTTGGTCCGATCTGATCTTGGACTGGGAATGAATTTCGTATGCCTAAGCCAACCGACGAAACGAGCGGGCGGGCGGGCACTACGCCGGTCAGAGAGACGGGATGCGCAAGCCGTGGATTGATAGGGTGGTAGGTGGGATTAGGCACATCTTCATATTTCTATGTGCCAATGCCATTTTGATGGCTTGTAAATTCATACAATGCTGCCTTAAGGCTTCACGTAAAGTTTCATGGTAAGACGACTCATTTTCCATTTTTCACGATTTTTGAAATTTTTTACGGTTCGGGACTTTTTAAAATTTTTTCAAAAGGAGTTGTGGCCCCAAACTTGGTAGACGTGATCCTTGTATTTTTGTTGGCATGCACAACAAAATTCAGCTAAAAACTCAAAGTGTACAAGATTTTGTGACCATTTGAAAAAAGTGTCCCCATTTCAGACACATTAATGGCTACTGACAGCAAACCTGTAAAGTCTCAAATGCTCTTTAAGGTGGGTGTGAGTTCTCGAGGTTTGATGAGGGATAGGGGGCCAATATAAGAGCCAAGTACCAGCACCTATCGCATATCATGTGCGCACACCCCCCGGCCCCCCCGATCACTAGAACCCCAATGCCGTCGGTCAGGTTCTCCGGTGATGCTCCGGCGTTGGTGCCTTGGCGAAGAAATATGCGGCACCAGCACATGCCCGAGCAAAGCATGTGCTTGCACAACCCACGGTCCAATCTGATCTTAAACTGGGAATGAACTCTGTATGCTTAGACTAGGAATGAACTCTGTATGCCTAAGTCAACCCACAAAACGAGCGTACGGGTGCTTCGTCGGCCAGAGGGACGGGATGCGCAAGCCGGGGATCAGCCGAGTCCCTCTCTACATGCTGTCGATCCTACTACCGCAACCCTCAGTCCAGATCGATCTCAGACTGGGAATGAACTCTGTATGCCTAAGCCAACCGATGAAACGAGCGGGCGGACGGGCACTAAGCCGGCTAGAGTGACGGGATGCGCAAGCCGTGGATCGATAGGGTGGTAGGTGGGTTTAGGCACATCTTCATATTTCTGCATGCCAATGCCATTTTTATGGCTTGTAAATTAATACAATGGTCTCTTAAGCCTTCACGTGAAGTTTCATGGCAAGACGACTCCTTTTTTATTTTTCACGATTATCGAAACTTTCTACGGTTCGGGATTTTTTAAAAATTTTTGGAACTAGTTTTGGCCCCAAACTTGGTAGAAATGATCCTTGTATTTTTGCTGGCATACACAAAAAAATTCAGCTAAAAAATCGAAGTGTACAAGATTTTGCGACCATTTGAAAAAAGTGTCCCAATTTCAGTCACTTTAATGGTACTGGCAGCAAACCTGTAAAATCTCAAATGCTCTTTAAGGGGGTGTGAGTTCTCGAGGTTTGATGAGGGATAGGGGGCCAATATAAGAGCCAAGTACCAGCACCCATCTCACATCATGTGCGCACACCACCCAGCCCCCTCGATCGTCGGAACCCCAATGCCGTCGGTCAGGTTCTCCGACGATGCTCCGGCGATGGTGCCCCGACGAAGAAAAATGCGGCACCAACACATGCCGATGCCCAGCATGTGCTACCACAACCCTCGGTTTGGTCCAATCTTAGACTGGGAATGAACTCCGTATGCTTAGACTGGGAATGAACTTCGTATGCCTAAGTCAGCCCACGAAACGAGCGTGCGGGAGCTCAGTCGGCCAAAGAGGCGGGATGCGCAGGCTGGGAATCGGTCGGGTCCCCCTCTGCGTGCTGCCAATCCTACTGCCGCAACCCTCGGTCCGGTCTGATCTTAGACTGGGAATGAACTCCGTATCCCTAATCCAACCGACGAAACGAGTGGGCGGACGGGCGGACGGGCGGGTGGGCACTACGTCGACCAGAGAGACAGGATACGCAAGCCGTGGATCGAGAGGGTGGTAGGTGGGTTTAGGCACATCTTCATATTTCTGCATTCCAATGCGATTTTTATGGCTTGTAAATTCATACAATGGTCCCTTAAGCCTTAACGTGAAGTTTCACGGCAAGACGACTCGTTTTCTATTTTTCACGATTTTCAAAACTTTTTACGATTCGAGATTTTTTAAAATTTTTTCGGAATGATTTTGGCCCCAAACATGGTAGACGTGATCCTTGTATTTTTGTTGGCATGCATAAAAAAATTCAGCTAAAAACTCGAAGTGTACAAGATTTTGTGACCATTTGAAAAAAGTGTCCCAATTTCAGACACTTTAATGGCTACTGACAGCAAACCTGCAAAATCTTAAATGCTCTTTAAGGGGGTGTGAGTTCTTGAGGTTTGATGAGGGATAGGGGGCCAATATAAGGGCCAAGTACCAGCACCCATCACACATCATGTGCGCACACCCCCCCGGCCCCCCCGATCGCCGGAACCCCAATGCCGCCGGTTAGGTTCTCCGACGATGCTCCGACGATGGTGCCTCGACGAAGGAAAATACGGCACCAACACATGCCCGAGCCCAGTATGTGCTGCTGCAACCCTCGATCCGGTTCGATCTTAAACTGGGAATGAACTCCGTATGCCTAAGCCAACCGACGAAATGAGCGTGCAAGCGGGCGGGCGGGCGGGCACTACTCCGGCCAGAGAGACAGGATGCACAAGCCGTGGATCGATAGGGTGGTAGGTGGGTTTAGGCACATCTTCATATTTCTATGTGCCAATGCCATTTTTATGACTTGTAAATTCATACAATGGTCCCTTAAGCCTTCACGTGAAGTTTCATGGCAAGATGACTCGTTTTTTATTTTCCATGATTTTTGAAACCTTTTGCGGTTCGAGATTTTTTAAAATTTTTTCAGAAATATTTTTGGCCCCAAACTTCTTAGACGTGGTCCTTGTATTTTTTTTGTCCTGCATAAAAAAATTCAGCTAAAAACTTGAAGTGTACAAGATTTTGTGACCATTTGAAAAAAGGGTCCCCATTTCAGACACTTTAATGGCTACTGGCAGCAAACCTGTAAAATCTCAAATGCTCTTTAAGGGGGTGTGAGTTCTTGAGGTGTGATGAGGGATAGGGGGCCAATATAAGGGCCAAGTACCAGCACCCATCGCACATCATGTGCCCACACCCCCCGATCATCGGAACCCCAATGCCGTCGGTTAGGCTCTCCGGCGATGCTCTGGTAATGCTGCCCCGATGAAGAAAAATACGGCACCAGCACATGCTCGAGCCCAGCATGTGTTGCCACAACCCTCGGTGTGGTTCGATCTTAGATTGGGAATGAACTCCGTATGCTTAGACTGGGAATGAACTCCGTATGCCTAAGTCCACCCACGAAATGAGCGTGCAGGCGCTCAGCCAACCAGAGGGGTGGGATGCGAGAGCCGGGGATCAGTCGGGTCCCCCACTGTACGATGCCAATCCTACTGTCGTAACCCTCCATCTGATCCAATCTTAGACTGGGAATGAACTCCGTATGCCTAAGCGAACTGACGAAACAAGCGGGCAGGCGGGCGGGCGGACGGGCACTACGTCTGTTAGAGAGACGTGATGCGCGAGCCGTGGATCGATAGGGTGGTAGGTGGGTTTAGGCACATCTTCATATTTATGTGTGCCAATGCCATTTTTATGGCTTGTAAATTCAAACAATGGTCCCTTAAGGCTTCACGTGAAGTTTCATGGCATGATGACTCGTTTTCTATTTTTCACGATTTTCAAACTTTTTACGGTTCGAGTTTTTTAAAATTTTTTCGAATGGAGTTTTGGCCCCAAACTTGGTAGACGTGATCCTTGTATTTTTGTTGGCATGCACATAAAAATTCAGCTAGAAACTTGAACTGTACAAGATTTTGTGACCAATTGAAAAAAGTGTCCCCATTTCAGACACTTTAATGGCTACTGGCACCAAACCTGTAAAATCTCAAATGCTCTTTAAGGGGGTGTGAGTTCTCGAGGTTTGACGAGGAATAGGGGGCCAATATAAGGGCCAAGTACCAGCACCCATCGCATATCATGTGCGCACACCCCCTGACCCCCCCGATCGTCGGAACCACAATGCCGTCGGTCAGGTTCTCCGACGATGCTCCGACGATGGTGCCCCGACGAAGAAAAATGCAACAACAGCACATGCCTGAGCCCAGCATGTGCTGTCGTAACCCTCGTTCTGGTCCTATCTTGGACTAGGAATGAACTCCGTATGCTTAGGCTGGAAATGAACTCAGTATGCCTAAGTCAACCCATGAAACAAGCGTACGGGTGCTCAATCGGTCAGAGGGGCGGGGTGCGCAAGTCAGGGATCGGCCGGGTCCCCCTCTACGTGCTACCGATCTTGCTACCGCAACCCTCAGTCTGGTTGGATCTTAGACTGGGAACGAACTTCGCATGCCTAAGATAACCGACAAAATGAGCGGACGGGCGGGCAAGCGAGAAGTACGTCAGCCAGAGAGGCAGGATGCACAAGCCGTGGATCGATAGGGTGGTAGGTGGGTTTAGGCACATCTTTATATTTTTGCATGCCAATGCCATTTTTATGGCTTGTAAATTCATACAATGTTCCCTTAAGCCTTCACGTGAAGTTTCATGGCAAGACAACTTATTTTCTATTTTTCACGATTTTTGAAACTTTTTACGGTTCGACATTTTTTAAAATTTTTTCAGAAGGAGTTTTGGCCCCAAACTTGGTAGACGTGATCCTTGTATTTTTGTTGGCATGCACAAAAACATTCAGCTAAAAACTCGAAGTGTATAAGATTTTGTGACCATTTAAAAAAAGTGTCCCCATTTTAGACACTTTAATGGCTACTGGCAGCAAACCTGTAAAATCTCAAATGCTCTTTAAGGGGGTGTGAGTTCTTGAGGTTTGATGAGGGATAAGGGGCCAATATAAGGGCCAAGTACCAGTACCCATCGCACATCATGTGCGCACAGCCCCTGGCCCCCTCGATCGTCGGAACCCCAATGCCGTCGGTCACTTTCTCTGATGATGCTCCGACGATGGTGCCCTGACGAAGAAAAATACAGCACCAGCACATGCCCGAGCCCAGCATGTGCTGCCGCAATCCCCTGTCTGGTCTGATCTTAGACTGGGAATGAACTCCGTATGCTTAGACTGGGAATGAACTCTGTATGCCTAAGTCAAGCCACGAAACGAGCGTACGGGTGCTCAGCCGACTAGAGGGGCAGGATGCACAAGCCGAGGATCGATCGGGTCCCCCTCTATGTGCTGCCAATCTTGCTATCGCAACCCTCGGTATGGTCCAATCTTAGACAGGGAATGAACTCTGTATGCCTAAGCCAACCGACGAAATGAGCGGGCGGGCAGGCGGGCGGGCACTACGCCGACCAGAGAGGCAGGATGCACAAGCCGTGGATCGATAGGGTGGTAGGTGGGTTTAGGCACATCTTTATATTTCTGCATGCCATTGCCATCTTTATAGCTTGTAAATTCATACAATGGTCCCTTAAGCCTTCACGTGAAGTTTCATGGCAAGACGACTTGTTTTCTATTTTTCATGATTTTCGAAACTTTTTGCGATTCGAGATTTTTTAAAATTTTTTTGGAAGGTGTTTTGGCCCAAAACTTGGTAGACATGATCCTTGTATTTTTATTGGCATGCTCAAAAAAATTTAGCTAAAAACTCGAAGTGTAAAAGATTTTGTGACCATTTGAAAAAAGAGTCCCCATTTCAGACACTTTAATGGCTACTGGCAGCAAACCTGTAAATTCTCAAATGCTCTTTAAGGGGGTGTGAGTTCTCGAGGTTTGATGAGGGATAGGGGGCCAATATAAGGGCCAAGTACCAGAACCTATCGCATAGCATGTGCGCACACCCCCCCCGGCCCCTCCGATCGTCGAAACCCCAATGCCATCTGTCAGGTTCTCCGGTGATGCTCCGACGATGGTGCCCCAGCGAAGAAAAATGTGGCACCAGCACATGCCCGAGCATAGCATGTGCTGTTGAATCCCTCAGTTCGATCCGATCTTAGACTGGAAATGAACTCCGTATGCTTAGACTGGGAATGAACTCCGTATGCCTAAGTCAACCCCCAAAACGAGCGTGCGGGCGCTCAGTCGGCCAGAGGGGCAGGATGCATAAGCTGGGGATCAACCGGGTCCCCCTTTGCGTGCTGTCGATCCTACTATCGCAACCCTCAGTCCGGTCCAATCTTAGACTGGGAATGAACTCCGTATGCCTAAGCCAACCGACGAAATGAGCGGGCGGGCGGGCGGGCACTACGTCGGCCAGAGAGACGGGATGAGCAAGCCGTGGATCGATAGGGTTTAGGCACATCATCATATTTCTATGTGCCAATGAAATTTTTATGGCTTGTAAATTCATACAATGGTCCCTTAAGCCTTCACGTGAAGTTTCGTCGCAAGACAACTCGTTTTCTATTTTTCACAAATTTTGAAACTTTTTGCGGTTCGAGATTTTTTAAAATTTTTTCGGAAGGAGTTTTGGCAGCAAACTTGGTTCATCATGATCCTTGTATTTTTGTTGGCATGCACGAAAAAATTCAGCAAAAAACTCAAAGTGCACAAGATTTTGTGACCATTTGAAAAAAGTGTTCCCATTTCAGACACTTTAATGGCTACTGGCAGCAAACCTGTAAAATCTCAAATGCTCTTTAAGGGGGTGTGAGTTCACGAGGTTTCATGAGGGATGGGGGGCCAATATAAGGGCCCAGTACCAGCACCCATTGCACATCATGTGTGCACACCCCCCGGCCCCCCCGATCGCCAGAACCCCAATGCCGTCGGTCAAGTTCTTCGGTGATGCTTCGGTGATGGTGTCACAGCGAAGAAAAATGCGTCAGCAGCACATGCCCGAGCCCAGAATGTGCTGCCGCAACCCTTGGTCCGGTCCGATCTTAGACTGGAATGAACTCCGTAAGCTTAGACTGGGAATGAACTCCGTATGCCTAAGTCAACCCACGAATCAAGCGTGCAAGCACTCAGCTAGCCAGAGGGGAGGGATGCGCAAGCCGGGGATCGATCGGGTCCCCCTCTGTGTGCTACCGATTCTGTTACCACAACTGTTGGTCAAGTTCGATCTTAGACTGGGAATGTACTCCGTATGCCTAAGCCAACCGATGAAACGAGCAGGCGTGCGGGCACTACGTCGGCCAGAGAGACGGGATGCGCAAGCCGTGGATCGATAGGGTGGTAGGTGGGTTTAGGCACATCTTCATATTTCTATATGCCAATGCCATTTTTATGGCTTGTAAATTCATACAATGGTCCCTTAAGCCTTCACGTGAAGTTTCAGGGCAAGACGACTTGTTTTCTATTTTTCACGATTTTTGAAACATCTTGCGGTTCGAGATTTTTTAAAATTTTTTCGGAAGGAGTTTTAGGCCCAAACTTGGTAGACGTGATCCTTGTATTTTTGTTGGCATGCACAAAAAATTTCAGCTAGAAACTCGAAGTCTACAAGATTTTGTGACCATTTGAAAAAAGTGTCCCCATTTCAGACGCTTTAGTTGCTACTGACAGCAAACCTATAAAATCTCAAATACTCTTTAAGGGGGTGTGAGTTCTTGAGGTTTGATGAGGGATAGGGGGCCAATATAAGGGCCAAGTACCAACACCCATCGCACATCATGTGCACACACCCCCTTGGCCCCCCCGATCGTCGGAACCCTAATGTCACCGGACAAGTTCTCTGGTGATGCTCCGACGATGGTGCCCCGGTGAAGAAAAATGTGGCACCAGCACATGCTTGAGCCCAGCATGAGCTGCTGTAACCCATGGTCTGGTCCGATCTTAGACTAAGAATGAACTCCGTATGCTTAGACTGGGAATGAACTCCGTATGCCTAAGTCAACCCACGAAACGAGCGTGCGGGCGCTCAGCCGGCCAAAGGGGCGGGATGCGCAAGCCGGGGATCGACCGGGTCCCTCTCTGCATGCTGCCGATCCTGTTGCTGTAACCCTCAGTCCGATCGTATCTTAGACTGGGAATAAACTTCGTATGCCTAAGTCAACCCACGAAACGAGCGTGCGAGCGCTAAGCTGAGTAGAGGGGCGGGATGTGCAAGTCGGGGATCGGTCGGGTCCCTCTCTACGTTTTGTCGATCCTGCTATCGTAACCCTCAGTCCGGTCTGGTCTTAGACTAGGAATGAACTCCGTATGCCTAAGCCAACCGACGAAAAGAGCGGGCGGGCGGGCGGGCAAGCACTACACTGGCCAGAGAGACGGGATGCGCAAGCCGTGGATCGATAGGGTGGTAGGTGGGTTTAGGCACATCTTCATATTTCTGCATGCCAATGCCATTTTTATGGCTTGTGAATTCATATAATGGTCCCTTAAGCCTTCACGTGAAGTTTCATGGCAAGACGACTCGTTTTCTATTTTTCATGATTTTTAAAACTTTTTACGGTTCAAGATTTTTTAAAATTTTTTTGGAAGGAGTTTTGGCGCCAAACTTGGTATACGTGATCCTTCTATTTTTTTTGGCATGCACAAAAAAATTCAGCTAAAAACTTGAAGTGTACAAGATTTTGTGACCATTTGAAAAAAGTGTCCCCATTTCAGACACTTTAATGGCTACTGCCAGCAAACCTGTAAAATCTCAAATGCTCTTTAAGGGGGTGTGAGTTCTCGAGGTTTGATGAGGGATAGGGTGCCAATATAAGGGCCAAGTACCTGCACCCATTGCACATCATGTGCGCACACCCCTCGGCCCCCCCGATCGTCGGAACCCCAATGCCGTCGGTCAGGTTCTCCGGCATGCTCCGGCAATGGTGCCCCGGCGAAGAAAAATGCGGCACCAGCACATGCCCGAGCCCAACATGTGCTACTGAAACCCTTGGTCTGGTCCGATCTTAGATTGGGAATGAACTCTGTATGCTTAAACTAGGAATGAACTCCGTATGCCCAAGTCAACCCACAAAATGAGCGTGCGGGCACTCAGTCGGCTAGAGAGGCGAGATGCGCTAGCCGGGGATCGGTCGGGTCCCCCTCTGCATGTTACCGATCCTACTGCCACAACCCTCACTCTGGTCTGATCTTAGATTAGGAATGAACTCCGTATGCCTAAGCCAACCGACGAAACGAGCAGGCGCGCGGGTGGGAGGGCACTACGCCGGCCAGAGAGACAGGATGCGCAAGCCGTGGATCGATAGGGTGGTAGGTGGGTTTAGGCACATCTTCATATTTCTGCATGCCAATGCCATTTTTATGGCTTCTAAATTCATACAATGGTCCCTTAAGCCTTCACATGAAGTTTCATGGCAAGATGACTCGTTTCCTATTTTTCACTATTTTTAAAACTTTTTACGGTTCGGGATTTTTTAAAATTTTTTTGGAAGGAGTTTTGGCCCCAAACTTGGTAGACGTGATCCTTGTATTTTTGTTGGCATGCACAAGAAAATTCAGCTAAAAACTCGAAGTGTACAAGATTTTGTGACCATTTGAAAAAAGTGTCCCTATTTCAGACACTTTAATGGCTACTGGCAGCAAACCTGTAAAATCTCAAACGCTCTTTAAAGGGGTGTGAGTTCTCAAGGTTTGATGAGGGATAGGGGGCCAATATAAGGGCCAAGTACTAGCACCCATCGCGCATCATGTGCGCACCCCCCTCGGCCCCCGATCGCCGGAACCCCAATGCCGCCGATCAGGTTCTCTGACGATGCTCCGACCATGGTGCCCCGACGAAGAAAAATGCGGCACCAGCACATGCTCGCACCCAGCATGTGCTACCGCAACCCTCAGTCTGATCCGATCTTAGACTGGTAATGAACTCCGTATGCTTAAACTGGGAATGAACTCCGTATGCCTAAGTCAACCCACGAAACGAGCGTGCGGGCACTCAGCTTGCCATGGGGCGGGATGCGCAAGCTGGGATCGATCGGGTCCCCCTCTGTGTGCTGCTGATCCTGTAGCCGTGACCCTTGGTCTAGTCCGATCTTAGACTAGGAATGAACTCCATATGCCTAAGCCAATCGACGAAACGAGCGGGCGGGCGGGCGGGCACTACGTTGGCCAGAGAGACGGAATGCGTAAGCCGTGGATTGATAGGGTGGTAGGTGGGTTTAGGCACATCCTCATATTTCTGAGCGCCAATCCCATTTTTATGGCTTGTAAATTCATACAATGGTCCCTTAAGCCTTCACGTGAAGTTTCATGGCAAGATGACTCGTTTTCTATTTTTCACGATTTTCGAAACTTTGTTGGCATGTACAAAAAATTCAGCTAAAAACTTGAAGTGTACAATATTTTGTGACCATTTGAAAAAAGTGTCCCCATTTCAGACACTTTAATGGCTACTGGCAGCAAACCTGTAAAATCTCAAATGCTCTTTAAAGGGGTGTGAGTTCTCGAGGTTTGATGAGGGATAGGGGGCCAATATAAGGGCCAAGTACCAGCACCCATCGCACACCATGTGCGCACACCCCCCCGACCCCCCCAAATCGCCAGAACCCTAATGCCGTCGGTCAGGTTCTACGACGATGCTCCGACGATGGTGCCCCGGTGAAGAAAAATACGGTAACAACACATGCCCAAGCCCAGCATGTGCTGTTGCAACTCTCGGTCGGATCCGATCTTAGACTGGGAATGAACTCTAAATGCTTAGACTGGAATGAACTCTATATGCCTAAGTCAACCCACGAAACGAGCGTGCGGGTGCTCAGCTAGCCAGACGGGTGGGATGCGTAAGCCGGGGATTGATCGGATCCCCCTCTGCATGCTGTCGATCCTACTACTGCAAAACCACGGACCTGTCCGATCTTAGACTGGGAATGAACTTCGTATGCCTAAGCCAACCGACGAAACGAGCGAACGGGTGGGCAAGCGGGTGGGCACTATGTCGGCCAGAGAGATGGGACGCGCAAGCCGTGGATCGATAGGGTGGTAGGTGGGTTTAGGCACATCTTCATATTTCTGCATGCCAATCCCATTTTTATGGCCTGTAAATTCATACAATGGTCCCTTAATCCTTCACGTGAAGTTTCATGGCAAGACGACTCGTTTTCTATTTTTCATAATTTTTGAAACTTTTTATGGTTTGGGATTTTTTTAAATTTTTTCAGAAGGAGTTTGGGTCCCAAACTTGGTAGACGTGATCCTTGTATTTTTTTTGGCATGCACAAAAAAATTCAGTTAAAAACTCGAAGTGTACAAGATTTTGTGACCATTTGAAAAAAGTGTCCCCATTTTAGACACTTTAATGGCTACTGGCAGCAAACCTGTAAAATCTCAAATGCTCTTTAAGCGGGTGCGAGTTCTCGAGGTTTGATGAGGGATAGGGGGCCAATATAAGGGCCAAGTACCAGCACCCATTGCACATCATGTGCGCACACCCCCCGGCCCCCCCGATCGCAAGAACCCTAATGCCATCGGTCAGGTTCTAGACGATGCTCCGACGATGGTGCCCCGATGAAGAAAAATACGACACCAACACATGCCTGAGCCCAGCATGTGCTGTCGCAACTCTCGGTCTGATCAGATCTTAGACTGGGAATGAACTCTGAATGCTTAGACTGGGAATGAACTCCGTATGCCTAAGTCAACCCACGAAATGAGCGTGCAGGTGCTCAGCCAGCCAGACGGGCGGGATGCGCATGCCGGGGATTGATCGGGTCCCCCATGCGTGCTGCTGAGCCTGTTGCTACAACCCTCGGTCTGGTCTGATCTTAGACCAGGAATGAACTCCATATGCCTAAGCCAACCGACGAAATGAGCGGGCGGGCACTATGCCAGCCAGAGAGACAGGATGCGCAAGCCGTGGATCGATAGGATGGTAGGTGGGTTTTGGCACAACTTCATATTTCTACGTGCCAATGCCATTTTTATGGCTTGTAAATTCATACAATGGTCCCTTAAGCCTTCACGTGAAGTTTCATGGCAAGATGACTCGTTTTCTATTTTTTATGATTTTCCAAACTTTTTACGGTTCAGGATTTTTTAAAATTTTTTCAGAAGGAGTATTGGCCCCAAACTTGGTAGACGTGATCCTTGTTTTTTTTTTGGCATGCACAAAAACATTCAGCTAAAAACTGGAAGTGTACAAGATTTTGTGACCATTTGAAAAAAGTGACCGCATTTCAGACACTTTAATGGCTACTGGCAGCAAACCTGTAAATTCTCAAATGCTCTTTAAGGGTGTGTGACTTCTCGAGGTTTGATGAGGGAAAGGGGGCCAATATAAGGGCCAAATACCAGCACCCATCGCACATCATGTGCGCACAACCCCCGGCTCCCCTGATCGTCGGAACCCCAATGCCGTCGGTCAGGTTCTTCGACGTTGCTCCGGTGATGGTGCCTCGACGAAGAAAAATACGGCACCAGCACATGCCCGAGCCCAGCATGTGCTATCGTAACCCTCGGTCCAGTCCGATCTTAGACTGGGAATGAAATCTTTATGCTTAGACTGGGAATGAACTACGTATGCCTAAGTCAACCCATGAAACGAGCATAAGGGCGCTCAACCGGCCAGAGGGGTGGGATGCGCAAGCCAGGGATTGGTCGGTCCCCCTCTGCGTGCTGCCAATTCTGCTGTTGCAACCCTCGGTCTGATCTGATCTTAGAATGGGAATGAACTTTGCATGCCTATGCTAACCGACAAAACGAGCGAGCGGGCAGGCATT
This sequence comes from Durio zibethinus, assembly GCF_047325235.1. Lineage (NCBI taxonomy): Eukaryota > Viridiplantae > Streptophyta > Magnoliopsida > Malvales > Malvaceae > Durio > Durio zibethinus. The sequence continues at coordinate 14,930,113 of NC_143177.1, forward strand.
ACGCTGGCCAAAGAGACAGGATGCGCAAGCCGTGGATCGATAGGGTGGTATGTGGGTTTAGGTACATCTTCATATTTCTATGTGCCAATGCCATTTTTATGGCTTGTAAATTCATACAATGGTCCCTTAAGCCTTCACGTGAAGTTTCATGGTAAGACGACTCGTTTTCTATTTTTCACGATTTTCCAAACTTTTTACGGTTCGGGATTTTTTTAAATTTTTTTGGAAGGAGTTTTGGCCCTAATATAACGGCCAAGAACCTGTACCCATCGCACATCATATGCACACACCCCCCCGGCCCCCCCGATCGCCGGAACCCCAATGCTGCCAGTCAGGTTCTTCGGCGATGTTGCCCCGGTGAAGAAAAATATGGCACCAACACATGCCCGAGCCCAGCATGTGCTGCTGCAACCCTCGGTCCGGTCTGATCTTAGACTGCGAATGAACTTCGTATGCTTAGACTGGGAATGAACTCCGTATGCCTAAGTCAACCCACGAAACGAGCGTACGGGAGCTCAGCCAGCCAAAGGGGCGGGATGCGCAAGCCAGGGATCGGTCTGGTCCCCCTCTGCATGCTGCCGATCCTCCTACCGTAACCCTCGGTCCGGTCTAATCTTAGACTGGGATTGAACTCCGTATGCCTAAGCCAGCCGATGACACGAGCAGGCGGGTGGGCGGACAGGCACTACGTCGGCCAGAGAGACGGGATGCGCAAGCTGTGGATCGATAGGGTGGTAGGTGGGTTTAGGCACATCTTCATATTTCTTGATGCCAATGCCATTTTTATGGCTTGTAAATTCATACAATGGTCCTTTAAGCCTTCACGTGAAGTTTCATGGCAAGACGACTCGTTTTTTATTTTTCACGATTTTCCAAACTTTTTACGGTTTGAGATTTTTTAAAATTTTTTCGGAAGCAGTTTTGGCCCTAAACTTGGCAGACGTGATCCTTGTATTGTTGTTTGCATGCACAAAAAAATTCAGCTAAAAACTCAGAGTGTACAAGATTTTGTGACCATTTGAATAAATTGTCCCCATTTCAGACACTTTAATGGCTACTAGCAGCAAACCTATAAAATCTCAAATGCTCTTTAAGGGGGTGTGAGTTCTCGAGGTTTGACGAGGGATAGGGAGCCAATATAAGGGCAAGTACCGGCACCCATCGCACATCATGTGCGCACACCCCCCAGCCCCCCAGATTGTCGGAACCCCAACGCCACTCGTCAGGTTCTCTGGCGATGCTCCGATGATGATACCCCGACGAAGAAAAATACGGCACCAGCACATGCATAAGCCCAGCATGTGCTGCCACAACTCTCGGTCTGGTTCGATCTTAGACTGGGAATGATCTCCGTATGCTTAGACTGGGAAAGAACTCCGTATGCCAAAGTCAACCTACGAAATGAGGGCACGGGCGCTCAGTCGGCCAGAGGGGCGGGATGCATAAGCCGGGGATCGGTCGGGTCCCCCTCTACGTGCTGCCAACCCTGCTGCCACAACCCTCGATCTGGTCTGATCTTAGACTGGGAATGAGCTCCGTATGCCTAAGCCAATCGACGAAATGAGCGGGTGGGCGGGCATTACATCGGCCAGAGAGACGGGATGCGCAAGCCGTGGATCGTAGGGTGGTAGGTGGGTTTAGGCACATCTTCATATTTCTGCATGCCTATGCCATTTTAATGGCTTGTAAATTCATACAATGGTCCCTTAAGCCTTCACGTGAAGTTTCATGGCAAGACGACTTGTTTTCTATTTTTCACGATTTTTGAAACTTTTTACGGTTTGAAATTTTTTTAAATTTTTTTGGAAGGAGTTTTGGCCCCAAACATGGTAGACGTGATCCTTGTATTTTTTTTGGCATGCGCAAAAAAATTTAGCTAAAAACTCGAAGTGTACAAGATTTTGTGACAATTTGAAAAAAGTGTCCCCATTTCAGACACTTTAAAGGCTACTGGCAGCAAACCCGTAAAATCTCAAACGCTCTTTAAGGGGGTGTGAGTTCTTGAGGTTTGATGAGGGATAGGGGGCCAATATAAGGGCCAAGTACTAGCACCCATCGTACATCATGTGCGCACACCCCCAGCCCCCCCGATCGTCGAAACCCCAATGCCGCAGGTCAGGTTCTCCAACGATGCTCCGGCGATGGTGCCCCGGTGAAAAAAAATGTGGCACCAACACATGCCCGAGCCCAACATGTGCTGCCGTAACCCTCGGTCTGATCCGATCTTAGACTAGGAATGAACTCCGTATGCTTAGACTGGGAATGAACTTGGTATGCCTAAGTCAACCCACGAAACGAGTGTACGCATGCTCAACCGGCCAGAGGGGTAGGATGGGCAAGCCGGGGATCGATCGGGTCCCCCTCTCTGTGCTACGCATCCTGCTGCCACAACCCTCGGTTTGATCTGATCTTAGACTGGGAATGAACTCCTATGCCTAAGCCAATCGACGAAACGAGCAGGCGGACGGGCGGGCGGGCACTACGTCAGCCAGAGCGACGGGATGCGCAAGCCATGGATCTATAGGGTGGTAGGTGGGTTTAGTCACATCTATATATTTCTTGATGCCAATGCCATTTTTATGGCTTGTAAATTCATACAATGGTCCCTTAAGCCTTCACGTGAAGTTTCATGGCAAGACAACTCGTTTTCTATTTTTCATGATTTTTGAAACTTTTTACAGTTCGGGATTTTTTAAAATTTTTTTGAAAGGAGTTTTGGCCCCAAACTTGGTAAACGTGATGCTTGTGTTTTTGTTGGCATGCACAAAAAAATTCAGCTAAAACTCGAAGTGCACAAGATTTCGTGACCTTTTGAAAAAAGTGTCCCCATTTCAGACACTTTAATGGCTACTGGCAGCAAACCTGTAAAATCTCAAATGCTCTTTAAGGGGGAGTGAGTTCAAGAGGTTTGATGAGGGATAGAGGGCCACTATAAGGGCCAAGTACCAGCACCCATCACACATCATGTGCGCACACCCCCCCGACCCCCTTGATCGTCGAACCCTAATGTCGCCGGTCAGGTTCTCCGACGATGCTCTGGCGATGGTGCCCTGGTGAAGAAAAATGCGGCACCAACACATGCCCGAGCCCAGTATGTCCTATCGTAACCCTCGGTCTGGTCCGATCTTAGACTGGGAATGAACTCCATATGCCTAAGTCAACCCACGAAACGAGCGTGCGGGTGCTCAGCCACCCAGAGGGACGGGATACGCAAGTCGAGAATCGGCCAGGTCCCCCTCTGCGTGCTGTCGATCCTACTATTAGAACCCTTAGTTCGGTCCGATCTTAGAATGCGAATGAACTCCGTATGCCTAAGCCAACCGACGAAATGAGCGCGCGGGCGGGCGGGCACTACGTCAGCCAGAGATACGGGATGTGCAAGCCGTGGATCGATAGGGTGGTAGGTGGGTTTAGGCACATCTTTATATTTCTGTGTGCCAATGCCATTTTTATGGCTTGTAAATTCATACAATGGTCCCTTAAGCCTTCACATGAAGTTTCATGGCAAGTCGACTCCTTTTCTATTTTTCATGATTTTCAAAACTTTTTACGATTCGGGATATTTTAAAATTTTTTCGGATGGATTTTTGGCCCCAAACTTGGTAGACGTGATCATTTTATTTTTGTTGGCATGCACAAAAAAATTCAGCTAAAAACTTGAAGTGTACAAGATTTTGTGACCATTTGAAAAAAGTGTCCCCATTTCAAACACTTTAATGGGTACTGGTAGCGAACCTGTAAAATCTCAAATGCTCTTTAAGGGGTGTGAGTTCTCGAGGTTTGATGAGTGATAGGGGCGAATATAAGGGCCAAGTACCAGCACCCATCGCACATCATGTGCGCACACCCCCCGGCCCCTCGATCGCCAGAACCCTAATGTCTGCGGTCAGGTGCTCCGGCGATGGTGCCCCGACGAAGAAAAATGTGGCACCAACACTTGCCGAGCCCAGCATGTGCTGTCGCAACCCTTGGTCCGGTCTAATCTTAGATTGGAAATGAACTCCGTATGCTTAGACTGGGAATGAACTCCGTATGCCTAGGTCAACCCACGAAACGAGCGTGCTGGTGCTCAGCCGGCCAGAGGGGCGGGATGCGCAAGCTGGGGATCGGCCGGGTCCCCCTCTGTGTGCTGCTACAACCCTTGATCCTGTCTGATCTTAGGCTGGAATGAACTCCATATACCTAAGCCAACCGACGAAATGAGCGCGCGGGCGGGCGGCCGGCTACTACGCCGACCAGAGAGACGGGATGCGCAAGCTGTGGATCGATAGGGTGGGAGGTGGGTTTAGGCACATCTTCATATTTTTGAATGCTAATGCCATTTTTATGGCTTGTAAATTCAAACAATGGTCCCTTAAGCCTTCACGTGAAGTTTCATGGCAAGACGACTTGTTTTCTATTTTTTACGATTTTTGAAACTTTTTGCGGTTCAGGATTTTTTAAAATTTTTTTGAAAGGAATTTTGGCCCCAAACTTGGTAGACGTGATCCTTGTATTTTTTTTGGTATGCACAAAAAAATTCAGCTCAAAACTCGAAGTGTACAAGATTTTATGACCATTTGAAAACAGTGTCCCTATTTCGGACACTTTAATGGGTTTTGGCAGCAAACCTATAAAATCTCAAATGCTCTTTATGGGGGTGTGAGTTCTTAAGGTTTGATGAGGGATAGGGGGCCAATATAATGGCCAAGTACCAGCACCCATCGCACATCATGTGCGCACACCCCCCGGGCCCTCCCGATCGTCGGATCCCCAATGCCGTCGGTTAGGTTCTCCGGCGATGCTCCGATGATGGTGCCCCGACGAAGAAAAATGCGGCACCAGCACATGCCCAAGCCTGGCATGTGCTGCCGCAACCCTCGGTTCGGTAAGATCTTAGACTGGGAATGAACTCCTTATGCTTAGACTGGGAATGAACTCCGTATGCCTAAGTCAACCCACGAAACGAGCGTGCGGGTGCTCAACTGGCCAGAGGGGCGGGATACGTAAGCCGGGGATCGACCGGGTCCACCCCTACGTGCTGCCGATCTTGCTGCCACAACTCTCGACCCGGTCTGATCTTAGACTGGGAATGAACTCCGAATGCCTAAGCCAACAGAAAAAATGAGCGGGCGGGCGGGCAGGCGGGCACTACACCGGCCAGACAGACGGGATGCGCAAGCTGTGGATCGATAGGGTGGTAGGTGGGTTTAGGCACATCTTAATATTTCTGCATGCCAATGCCATTTTTGTAGTTTGTAAATTCATACAATGGTCCCTTAAGCCTTCATGTGAAGTTTCATGGCAAGACAACTCGTTTTCTATTTTTCATGATTTTCAAAACTTTTTACGGTTCAGGATTTTTTAAAATTTTTTTGGAAGAATCTTTGGCCCCAAACTTGGTAGATGTGATCATTGTATTTTTTTTGGCATGCATAAAAAAATTGAGCTAAAAACTCGAAGTGTACAAGATTTTGTGACCATTTGAAAAAAGTGTCCCCATTTCAGACACTTTAATGGTTATTGGCAGCAAACCTATAAAATCTCAAATGCTCTTTAAGGGGGTGTGAGTTCTCGAGGTTTGATGAGGGATAGGGGGCGAATATAATGGCCAAGTACCAGCACCTATCACACATCATGTGCGCACACCCCCCCGACCCTTCCGATCATCGGAACCCCAATGCCGCCTGTCAGGTTCTCCGGTGATGCTCCGGCGATGGTGCCCCGGTGAAGAAAAATGCGGCACCAATACATGCCCGAGCCCGGCATGTGCTGTCGCAACCCTCGGTCTGGTACAATCTTAGACTGGGAATGAACTCCCTATGCCTAAGTCAACCCACGAAACGAGCGTGCGGGTACTCAGCCGGCCAGAGGGTGGGATACGCAAGTCGGGGATCGGCCAGGTCCCCCTCTACATGCTGCCGATCCTGCTGCCGCAACGCTCGGTCTGGTCTGATCTTCGACTGGGAATGAACTCCGTATAACTAAGCCAACTGACGAAACGAACGGGCGGGCGGGCGGGCACTACGACGGCTAGAGAGACGGGATGTGCAAGCCTTGGATCGATAGGGTGGTAGGTGGGTTTAGGTACATCTTCATATTTTTGCATGCCAATGCCATTTTTATGGCTTGTAAATTCATACAATGGTCCCTTAAGCCTTCACGTGAAGTTTCATGGCAAGACGACTCATTTTTTATTTTTCAAGATTTTCGAAACTTTTTGCGGTTCGAGATTTTTTTAAATTTTTTCGGAAGGAGTTTTGCCGCAAACTTGGTAGACATGATCCTTGTATTTTTGTTGGCATGCACAAAAAAATTCAGCTAAAAACTCGAAGTGTACAAGATTTTGTGACCATTTGAAAAAAGTGTCCCCATTTCAGACACTTTAATGGCTACGGGGAGGAAACTTGTAAAATCTCAAATGGTCTTTAAGGGGGTGTGAGTTCTCGAGGTTTGACGAGGGATAGGGGGCCAATATAAGGGCCAAGTACCAGCACCCATTGCACATCATGTGCGCACACCCCCCGGCCCCCCGATCGTCGGAACCCCAATGCCGTCGGTCAGGTTCTCCGGCAATGCTCCGGTGTTGGTGCCCCGACGAAGAAAAATGCGGCACCAACACATGCCCAAGCCCAGCATGTGCTGCCGCAACCCTTGGTCCGGTCCGATCATAGACTAGGAATGAACTCCGTATGCTTAGAATGGGAATGAACTCCGTATGCCTAAGTCAACCCACGAAATGAGCGTACGGGTGCTCAGCTGGCCAGAGGGGTGGGATGCGCAAGCCGGGGATCGACCGGGTCCCCCTCTGCATGCTGTCGCAACCCTCAGTCCGGTTTGATCTTAGACTGGGAATGAACTCCGTACGCCTAAGCCAACTGATGAAACGAGTGGGCGGGCGGGTGGGCGGGTACTATGCCGGCCAGAGAGACGGGATTCGCAAGCCATGGATCGATAGGGTGGTAGGTGGGTTTAGGCACATCTTCATATTTCTGCTTGCCAATGCCATTTTTATGGCTTGTAAATTCATACAATGGTCCCTTAAGCCCTCACGTGAAGTTTAATGACAAGACGACTCGTTTTCTATTTTTCATGATTTTTGAAACTTTTTGCAGTTCGGGAATTTTTAAAATTTTTTGGAAAGGAGTTTTGGCCCCAAACTTGGTAGACGTGATTCTTGTATTTTTGTAGGCATGCACAAAAAAATTCAGCTAAAAACTCGAAGTGTACAAGATTTTGTGACCATTTGAAAAAAGTGTCCCCATTTCAGACACTTTAATGGCTACGGGGAGGAAACTTGTAAAATCTCAAATGCTCTTTAAGGGGGTGTGAGTTCTCGAGGTTTGATGAGGGATAGAGGGCCAATATAAGGGCCAAGTACCAGCACCCATCGCACATCATGTGCGCACACCCCTCCCGGCCCCCCCGATCGTCGGAACCCCAATGCCACCGGTCAGGTTCTCCGGTGATGCTCCGGTAATGTTGCCCCGACGAAGAAAAATGCGGCACAACACATGCCCGAGCCCAGCATGTGCTGCTGCAACCCTCGGTCTGGTTCGATCTTAGATTGGGGATGAACTCTGTATGCTTAGACTGGGAATGAACTCCATATGCCTCAGTCAACCCACGAAACGAACGTGTGGGTGCTCAGCTGGCCAAAGGGGTGGGATGCGCAAGCCGGGGGTGGGACGGGTCCCTCTCTGCATGCTGCCGATCCTACTGCCACAACCCTCGGTTCGGTCTGATCTTAGACTAGGAATGAACTCCGTATGCCTAGGCCAACCGACGAAACAAGCGGGCAGGCGGGCACTACGCTGGCCAGAGAGACGGGATGCGTAAGTCATTGATCGATAGGGTGGTAGGTGGGTTTGGGCACATTTTCATATTTCTGCATGCCAATGCCATTTTTATGGCTTGTAAATTCATACAATGGTCCCTTAAGCCTTCACGTGAAGTTTCATGGCAGGACAACTTGTTTTCTGTTTTTCACGATTTTTGAAACTTTTTGTGGTTCGGGATTTTTTAAAAAATTTTCGGAAGGATTTTTGCCCCAAACATGGTAGACGTCATCCTTGTATTTTTGTTGGCATGCACAAAAAGATTCAGCAAAAAACTCGAAGTGTACAAGATTTTGTGACCATTTGAAAAAAGTGTCCCCATTTCAAACACCTTAATCACTACTGGCAGCAAACCTATAAAATCTCAAATGCTCTTTCAGGGGGTGTGAGTTCTCAAGGTTTGATGAGGGAAAAGGGGCCAATATAAGGGCCAAGTACCAGCACCCATCGCACATCATGTGCGCACACCCCCCGGCCCCCCGATCACCGGAACGCTAATGCCGCCGGTTAGGTTCTCCGACGATGCTCCCACGATGGTGCCCCGATGAAGAAAAATGCTGCACCAGCACACGCCCGAGCCCAGCATGTGCTGCCACAACCCTTGGTCTGGTCCGATCTTAGATTGGGAATGAACTCCGTATGCTTAGGCTGGGAATGAACTCCGTATGCCTAAGTCAACCCATGAAACGAGCGTATGGGCGCTCAGCCGGACAGAGGGGTGGGATGCGCAAGCTGGGACCGATCGGGTCCCCCTCTGTCTGCTGCCGATCCTGCTACCATAACCCTCGGTCCGGTCTGATCTTAGACTGGGAATGAACTCCATATGCCTAAGCCAACCGACGGGCACTACGTCGGCCAGAAAGACGGAATGCGCAAGCCGTGGATCGATAGGGTGGCAGGTGGGTTTAGGCACATCTTCATATTTCTGAGTGCCAATCCCATTTTTATGGCTTGTAAATTCATACAATGTTCCCTTAAGCCTTCACGTGAAGTTTCATGGCAAGACGACTCGTTTTCTATTTTTCACGATTTTTGAAACTTTTTACGGTTCGGGATTTTTTAAAATTTTTTAGGAAAGAGTTTTGGCCGCAAACTTGGTAGACGTGATCCTTGTATTTTTGTTGGCATGCACAAAAAAACTTTAGCTAAAAACTCGAAGTGTACAAGATTTTGTGACCATTTGAAAAAAGTGTCCCCATTTCAGACACTTTAATGGCTATTGGCAGCAAACCTATAAAATCTCAAATGCTCTTTAAGGGGGTGTGAGTTCTCGAGGTTTGATGAAGGATAGGGGGCAATATAAGGGCCAAGTACCAGCACCCAACACACATCATGTGTGCACACCCCCTCCGGGCCCCCCGATCGCCTGAACCCTAATGCTGTCGGTCAGGTTCTCCGGCAATGCTCCGATGATGGTGCCCCGATGAAGAAAAATGCGACTCCAGCACATGCCCGAACCCAGCATGTGCTGCCGTAACCCTCGGTCCGGTCCGGTCTTAGACTGCGAACGAACTCCATATGCTTAGACTGGGAATGAACTCCGTATGCCTAAGTCAACGCACGGAACGAGCGTGCGGGCTCTCAGCTGGCCAGAGGGGCGGGATGCGCAAGCCAGGCATCGATTGGGACCGCTCTACGTGCTGTCGATCCTGCTGCCACAACCCTCGATGTGGTCTGATCTTAGACTGGGAATGAACTCCGTATGCCTAAGCCAACCGACGAAACGAGCGGACGGGCAGGCAATACACCGGCCAGAGAGACGGGATGTGCAAGCCGTTGATCGATAGGGTGGTAGGTGGGTTTAGGCACATCTTCATATTTCTACGTGCCAATGCCATTTTTATGGCTTGTAAATTCATACAATGGTCCCTTAAGCCTTCACGTGAAGTTTCATGGCAAGATGACTCGTTTTCTATTTTTCACGATTTTCAAAACTTTTTACGGCTTGGGATCTTTTAAAATTTTTTCGGAAGGGGTTTTGGCCCCAAACTTTGTAGACATGATCCTTGTATTTTTTTTGGGATGCACAAAAAAATTCAGGTAAAAACTCGAAGTGTACAAGATTTTGTGACCATTTGAAAAAAGTGTCCCAATTTCAGACACTTTAATAACTACTGGCAGGAAACCTGTAAAATCTCAATTGCTCTTTAAGGGGGTGTGAGTTCTCGATGTTTGATGAGGGATAGGGTGCCAATATAAGGGCCAAGTACCAGCACCCATTGCACATCATGTGCGCACAACCCCCCTGGCCCCCCCGATCGTTGGAACCCCAATGCCGCCGGTCAGGTTCTCCGATGATGCTCCGACGATGGTGCCCCGGTGAAGAAAAATGTGGCACCAACACATGCCTGAGCCCATCATGTGCTACCGTAGCCCTCGGTCTAGTCCGATCTTAGACTGGAATGAACTCTGTATGCTTAGACTGGGAATGAACTCCGTATGCCTAAGTCAACCCACGAAACGAGCGTGTGGTGCTCAACCGGCCAGAGGGACGGGATGCGCAAGCCAGGGATCGACTGGGTCCCCCTCTGCGTGCTGCCGATCCTGCTACCCCAACCCTCATAACGGTCCGATCTTAGACTGGGAATGAACTCCGTATGCCTAAGCCAACTGACGAAACGAACGGCCAGAGGGACGGGATGCGCAAGCCGGGGATCGGTCGGGTCCCCCTCTGCGTGCTGCCGATCCCGCTACCACAACCCTCGATCCAGTCCGGTCTTAGACTGGGAATGAACTCCATATGCCTAAGCCAACCGACAAAACAAGCGGGCGGGTGGGCGGGCACTACGTCGGCCAGAGAGACGGGATGCGCATGCCGTGGATCGATAGGGTGGTAGGTGGGTTTAGGCACATCTTCATATTTCTACATGCCAATGCCATTTTTATGGCTTGTAAATTCATACAATGGTCCCTTAAGCCTTAACGTGAAGTTTCATGGCAAGACGACTCGTTTTCTATTTTTCATGATTTTTGAAACTTTTTGCGGTTCAGGATTGTTTAAAATTTTTTTGGAAGGAGTTTTGGCCCCAAACTTGGTAGACGTGATCCTTGTATTTTTTTTGGCATGCACAAAAAAATTCAGCTAAAAACTTGAAGTTTACAAGATTTTGTGACCATTTGAAAAAAGTGTCCCCATTTCAGACACTTTAATGGCTAATGGCAGCAAACCTGTAAAATCTCAAATGCTCTTTAACGGGGTGTGAGTTCTTGAGGTTTGATGAGGGATAGGGGGCCAATATAAGGGCCAAGTACCAGCACCCATCGCACATCATGTGCGCACACCCCCCCCGGCCCCCCCGATCACCAGAACCCCAATGCCGCCGGTCAAGTTCTTCATCGATGCTCCGGTGATGGTGACCCGGTGAAGAAAAATTCGGCACCAACACTTGCTCGAGCCCAGCATGTGCTATCGCAACCCTTGGTCCGGTCTGATCTTAGACAGGGAATGAACTCCGTATGCTTAGACTGGGAATGAACTCCGTATGCCTAAGTTAACCCACGAAACGAGCGTACGGGTGCTCAGCCGGCCAGAGGGGCGGCATGCGCAAGCCAGGGATCGGCTGGGTCCCCCACTGTGTGCTACCAATCCTGCTACTGCAACCCTCGATCTGGTCCATTCTTAGACTAGGAATGAACTCCGTATGCCTAAGCAAACCGACGAAACAAACGGGCGGGTGGGCGGGCACTACGTCGGCCAGAGAGACGGGTTGTGCATGCCGTGGATCGATAGTGTGGTAGGTGGATTTAGGCACATCTTCATATTTTTGCATGCCAATGCCATTTTTATGGCTTGTAAATTCATACAATGGTCCCTTAATCCTTTACGTGAAGTTTCATGGCAAGACGACTCGTTTTCTATTTTTCACGATTTTTGAAACTTTTTTCGGTTCGGGGTTTTTTAAAATTTTTTTGGAAGGAGTTTTGGCCCCAAACATGGTAGACGTAATCCTTTTATTTTTGTTGGCATGCAGAAAAAAATTCAGCTAAAAACTCGAAGTGTACAAGATTTTGTGACCATTTGAAAAAAGTGTCCCCATTTCAAACACTTTAATGGCTACTGGCAGCAAACCTGTAAAATCTCAAATGCTCTTTATGCGGGTGTGAGTTCTCGAGGTTTGATGAGGGATAGGGGGCCAATATAAGGGCCAAGTACCAGCACCCATCGCACATCATGTGCGCACACCCCCTGATCGTTGGAACCCTAATGCCGCCGGTCAGGTTCTCGGGTGATGCACCGACGATGGTGCCCCGGCGAAGAAAAATGCAGCACCAACACATGGCCGAGCCCATCATGTGCTGTCGTAACCCTCCGTTCGGTCTGATCTTAGATAGGGAATGAACTCCGTATGCTTAGACTGTGAATGAACTCCGTATGCCTAAGTCAACCCACGAAACGAGCGTGCAGGTGCTCAGCCGGCCAGAGGGGCGGGATGCGCAAGCGGGGGATCGGCCGGGTCCCCCACTGCATGCTACCAATCCTGCTGCCGCAACCCTTGGCCTGGTTTGATCTTAGACTGGGAATGAACTCTATATGCCTAAACCAACCGACGAAACGAGCGGGCAGGCGGGCGGGCGGGCATTATGCCGACCAGAGGGATGGGATACGCAAGCCGTGGATCGATAAGATGGTAGGTGGGTTTAGGCACATCTTCATATTTCTATGTGCCAATGCCATTTTTATGGCTTGTAAATTCATACAACAATCCTTAAGCCTTCACGTGAAGTTTCATGGCAAGACGACTCGTTTTGCATTTTTTATGATTTTTGAAACTTTTTTTGGTTCGGGATTTTTTAAAATTTTTTTGAAAGGAGTTTTGGCCCCAAACTTGGTAGATGTGATCCTTGTACTTTTGTTGGCATGCACAAAAAAATTCAGCTAAAAACTCGAAGTGTACAAGATTTTGTGACCATTTGAAAAAAGTGTCCCCATTTCGTGACCATTTGCTCTTTAAGGGGGTGTGAGTTCTCAAGGTTTGATAGGGGAATGAACTCCATACGCTTAGACTGGGAATGAACTCCGTATGCCTAAGTCAACCCACGAAATGAGCGTGTGGGTGCTCAGCCAGCTAGAGGGGCGGGATGCGTAACCCGGGGATCGACTGGGTCCCCCTCTTCGTGCTACCAATCCTGGTACCGCAACCCTCGGTTTGGTCTGATCCTAGACTAGGAATGAACTCCGTATGCCTGAGCCAGCCAACAAAACGAACGGGTGGGCAGGCGGGCGGGCGGGCACTACGTCGACCAGAGAGACGGGATGCACAAGCCGTGATCGATAGGGTGGTAGGTGGGTTTAGGCACATCTTCATATTTCTACGTGAGAATTCCATTTTTATGGCTTGTAAATTCATATAATGGTCCCTTAAGCCTTCACGTGAAGTTTAATGGCAAGACCACTCGTTTTCTATTTTTCATGATTTTCGAAACTTTTTACGGTTCAAAATTTTTTAAAATATTTTCGAAAGGAGTTTTGGCCCCAGACTTGGTAGACGTGATCCTTGTATTTTTGTTGGCATGCACAAAAAAATTGAGCTAAAAACTCGAAGTGTACAAGATTTTGTGACCAGTTGAAAAAGTGTCCCCATTTCAGATACTTTAATTTCTACTGGCAGCAAACCTGTAAAATCTCAAATGCTCTTTAAGTGGGTGTGAGTTCTCGAGGTTTGATGAGGGATAGGTGGCCAATATAAGGGCCAAGTTCCAGCACCCATCACACATCACGTGCGCACACCCCCCTCGGCACCCCCAATCACCGGAACCCCAATGCCTCCGGTCAGGTTCTCCGACGATGCTCCGGCGATGGTGCCCCAGCGAAGAAAAATGAGGCACCAACACATGCTCGAGCCCAGCATGTGCTGTCGCAACCCTCGGTCCGGTCCGATCTTAGACTAGGAATGAACTCCGTATGCTTGACTGGGAATGAATTCCGTATGCCTAAGTCAACCCACGAAATGAGCGTACGGGTGCTCAGCCGACCAGAGGGACGGAATGCGCAAGCCGGGGATCGATCGGGTCCCCATCTACGTGCTACCAATCCTACTGCCGTAACCTTCGGTCGGGTCCGATCTTAGACTAGGAATGAACTCCGTATGCCTAAGCCAACCGATGAAACGAGCAGACGAGCGGGCGGGCACTAGCTGGCCAGGGAGACGGGATGCGCAAGCCGTGGATCGATAGGGTGGTAGGTGGGTTTGGGCACATCTTCATATTTCTACATGCCAATGGCATTTTTATGGCTTGTAAATTCGTACAATGGTCCCTTAAGCTTTCACGTCAAGTTTCATGGCAAGACGACTCGTTTTCTATTTTTCATGAATTTTGAAACTTTTTGCGGTTCGGGATTTTTTAAAAAATTTTCGGAAGGAGTTTTGGCAACAAACTTGGTAGACGTGATCCTTGTATTTTTGTTGGCATGACCAAAAAATTCAGCTAAAAACTCGAAGTGTACAAGATTTTGTGACCATTTGAAAAAAGTGTCCCCATTGCTAACACTTTAATGGCTACTGGCAGCAAACCTGTAAAATCTCAAATGCTCTTTAAGAGGGTGTGAGTTCTTGAGGTTCGATGAAGGATAGGGGGCCAATATAAGGGCCAAGTACCAGCACCCATCGCACATCATGTGCGCACACACCCCCTGGCCCCCCCGATCGCCGGAACCCCAATGTCGTCGGTCAGGTTCTCCGGTGATGCTCCGGTGATGGTGCCCCGACGAAGAAAAATGTGACACCAACACATGCCCGAGCCCAGCATGTGCTACCGTAACCCTCGGTCCAATCTGATCTTAGACTGGGAATGAACTCCGTATGCTTAGACGGGGAATGAACTCCGTATGCCTAAGTCAACCCACGAAACGAGCGTGTCGGTGCTCAGCCAGCCAGAGGGGCAGGATGCACAAGTCGGTGATCGACCGGGACCCCCTCTATGTGCTGTCGATCCTACTGCCACAACCCTCGGTCTGGTCTGATCGTAGACTGGGAATGACCTCCGCATGCCTAAGCCAATCGACGAAATGAGTGGGGGGGCGGGCGGGCGGGCACTACGTTGGCCAGAGAGATGGGATGCGCAAGCCGTGGATCGATAGGGTGGCAGGTTGGTTTAGGCACATCTTCATATTTCTGCATGCCAATGCCATTTTGATGGCTTGTAAATTCATACAACGGTCCCTTAAGCCTTCACGTGAAGTTTAATGGCAAGACGACTCATTTTCTATTTTTCATGATTTTCGAAACCTTTTACGGTTCAGGATTTTTTAAAATTTTTTCAGAAGGAGTTTTGGCCCAAAAATTTGTAGACTTGATCCCTGTATTTTTGTTGGCATGCACAAAAAAATTCAGCAAAAAAGTCGAAGTGTGCAAGATTTTGTGACCATTTGAAAAAAGTATCCCATTTCAAACACTTTAATGGCTACTGGCAGCAAACCTGTAAAATCTCAAATGCTCTTTAAGGGGGTGTGAGTTCTCAAGGTTTGATGAGGGATAGGGGGCCAATATAAGGGCCAAGTACCAGCACCCATCGCACATCATGTGAGCACACCCCCCCGGACCCCCCGATCGTCGGCCAGAGAGACGGGATGCACGAGCTATGGATCGATAGGGTGGTAGGAAGGTTTAGGCACATCTTCATATTTCTACGTGCCAATGCCATTTTTATGGCTTGTAAATTCATACAATGGTCCCTTAAGCCTTCACATGAAGTTTAATGGCAAGACGACTCGTTTTCTATTTTTCACGATTTTCAAAACTTTTTACAGTTTGAAATTTTTTAAAATATTTTTGGAAGGAGTTTTGGCCCCAGACTTGGTAGACGTGATCCTTGTATTTTTTTTGGCATGTACAAAAAATTCAGCCAAAAACTCGAAGTGTACAAGATTTTGTGACCATTTGAAAAAAGTGTCCCCATTTCAGACACTTTAATTCCTACTGGCAGCAAACTTGTAAAATCTCAAATGCTCTTTCAGGGGGTGTGAGTTCTCGAGGTTTGATGAGGGATAGGGGGCCAATATAAGGGCCAAGTACCAGCACCCGTCGCACATCATGTGCGCACAGCCCCCCGGCACCCTCGATCACTGGAACCACAATGCCGCCGGTCAGGTTCTCCGGTGATGCTCCGACGATGGTGCCCCGGTGAAGAAAAATGCGGCACCAACACATGCCTGAGCCTAGCATGTGCTGCCGCAACCCTCGGTCCAGTCCGATCTTAGACTGGGAATGAACTCCGTATGCTTAGACTGGGAATGAACTTTGTATGCCTAAGTCAACCCACGAAACGAGCGTGCGGGTGCTCAGCCGGCCAGAGGGGCGGGATGCGTAAGCCGAGGATCGGTCGGGTCCCCCTCTGCGTGCTACCGATCCTACTGTCGCAACCCTCAGTCTGGTCCGATCTTAGACTAGGAGTGAATTCCGTATGCCTAAACCAACCGATGAAACGAACGGGCGATCGAGCGGGCGGGGACTATGCCGGTCAGAGAGATGGGATGCGCAAGCCGTGGATCGATAGGGTGGTAGGTGGGTTCAGGCACATCTTCATATTTCTGCATGCCAATGCCATTTTTATTGCTTGTAAATTCATACAATGGTCCCTTAGGCCTTCACGTGAAGTTTCATGGCAACATGACTCAATTTCTATTTTTCATGATTTTTGAAACTTTTTGTGCTTTGGGATTTTTTAAAATTTTTTCGAAAGGAGTTTTGGCCCGAAACTTGGTAGACGTGATCCTTGTATTTTTTTTGCCATGCATAAAAAAATTCAGCTAAAAACTCAAACTGTACAAGATTTTGTGACCATTTGAAAAAAGTGTCCTCATTTCAGACACTTTAATGGCTACTGGCGGCAAACCTGTAAAATCTCAAATGCTCTGTAAGAGGGTGTGACCTCTCGAGGTTTGATGAGGGATATGGGACCAATATAAGGGCCAAGTACCAGCACCCGTCGTACATCATGTGCGCACACCCCCCCGGCCCCCCCGATTGCCGGAACCCCAATGCCGTCGATCAGGTTCTCCAGCATAACTCCGGCGATGGTGCCCCGGTGAAGAAAAATGTGGCACCAACACTTGCCCGAGCCCAGCATGTGCTGCCGTAACCCTTGGTCCGGTCCGATCTTAGATTGGGAATGAACTCTGTATGCTTAGACTAGGAATGAACTCCGTATGTCAAAGTCAACCCATAAAACGAGCGTGCGGGTGCTCAGTCGGCTAGAGGGGCGGGATGCGCAAGCCAGGGATCGGCCGGTTCCCCCTCTACATGCTATCGATCCTGCTACCGCAACCCTAGGTCTGGTCTGATCTTAGACTGGGAATGAACTCCGTATGCCTAAGCCAACCGACGAAATGATCGGGCAGGCGGGTGGGCAGGCGCTAAGCCAGCCAGAGAGACGGGATGCGCAAGCCGTGGATCGATAGGTTGGTGGGTGGGTTTAGTCACATCTTCATATTTCTGCTTGCCAATGCCATTTTTATGGCTTGTAAATTCATACAATGGTTCCTTAAGCCTTCACGTGAAGTTTAACGGCAAGACGACTCGTTTTCTTTTTTTCATGATTTTTGAAACTTTTTGCGGTTCGGGATTTTTTAAAATTTTTTTGGAAGGATTTTTGGCCCCAAACTTGGTACATATGATCCTTGTATTTTTCTTGCCATGCACAAAAAAATTCAGCTAAAAACTCGAACTGTACAAGATTTTGTGACCATTTGAAAAAAGTGTCCCCATTTCAGACACTTTAATGGCTACTATCAGCAAACCTGTAAAATCTGAAATGCTCTTTAAGGGGGTGTGAGTTCTTGAGGTTTCATGAGGGATAGGGGGCCAATATAAGGGCCAAGTACCAGCACCCATCACACATCATGTGCACACACCCCCCCGGCCCCTCGATCGCCGAAACCCCAATGTCGTCGGTCAAGTTCTCTAGCAATGCTCCGGCGATGGTGCCCTGGCGAAGAAAAATGTCGCACCAACACAAGCTCGAGCCCAACATGTGCTGCCGCAACCCTTGGTCCGGTCCGATCTTAGACTGGGAATGAACTCCGTATGCTTAGACTGGGAATGAACTCCGTGTGCCTAAGTCAACCCACGAAACGAGCGTGCAGGTGCTCAGCCGGCCAGAGGGGCGGGAAGCGCAAGCCAGGGATCGGTTGGGTCCCCCTCTACGTGCTATTGATCCTGCTACTACAACCCTCAGTTCGGTCTGATCTTAGACTGAGAATGGACTCCGTATGCCTAAGCCAACCGATGAAACGAGTGGGCGGGCGGGCACTACGCCCACCAGAGAGACGGGATGCGCAAGCCGTGGATCGATAGGGTGGTAGGTGGGTTTAGGCACATCTTCATATTTCTGTGTGCCAATGACATTTTTATGGCTTGTAAATTCATACAATGGTCCCTTAAGCCTTCACGTGAAGTTTCATGGGAAGACCACTGGTTTTCTATTTTTCATGATTTTTGAAACTTTTTAAGGTTCGGGATTTTTAAAATTTTTTCGGAAGGAGTTTTGGACCCAAACTTGGTAGACGTGATCCTTATATTTTTGTGGGCATGCACAAAAAAATTCAGCTAAAAACTCGAAGTGTACAAGATTTTGTGACCATTTGAAAAAAGTGTCCCCATTTCTAACACTTTAATGGCTACTGGCAGCAAACCTGTAAAATCTCAAATGCTCTTTAAGGGGGTGTGAGTTCTCGAGGTTTGATGAGGGATAGGGGGCCAATATAAGGGCCAAGTACCAGCACCCATCGCACATCATGTGCGCACACCCCCCGACCCCTCCGATCGTCGGAACCCCAATGTCACCGGTCAGGTTCTCCGGCGATGCTCCGGCGATGTTGCCCCGGGGAAGAAAAATGCGGCACCAACACATGCCCGATCCCAGCATATGCTACCACAACCCACGGTTCAATCCGATCTTAGACTGAGAATTAACTCCGTATGCTTAGACTAGGAGTGAACTCCGTATGCCTAAGTCAACACACGAAACGAGCGTGCGGGTGCTCAGCCGACAAGAGGGGCTGGATGCACAAGCTGGGGATCGGTCGGCTCCCCCTCAATGTGCTGCCAATCCTACTGTCGCAACCCTCGGTTCAGTCTTATCTTAGACTGGGAATGAACTCCGTATGCCTAAGCCAACCGATGAAACGAGCGGACGGGCGGGCACTACGTCGACCAGAGAGACAGAATGCGCAAGCCGTGGATCGATAGGGTGGTAGGCGGGTTTAGGTAAATCTTCATATTTCTGCATGCCAATGCCATTCTTATGGCTTGTAAATTCATACAATGGTCCCTTAAGCCTTCACGTGAAGTTTCATGGGAGGACGACTCGTTTTCTATTTTTCATGATTTTTGAAACTTTTTGAGGTTCGGGATTTTTTAAAATTTTTTCGGATGGAATTCTGGCCCCAAACTTTGTACACGTGATCCTTTTATTTTTGTTGGCATGCACAAAAAAATTCAGCTAAAAACTCGAAGTGTACAAGATTTTGTAACCATTTGAAAAAAGTGTCCCCATTTCAGACACTTTAATGGCTACTGACAGCAAACCTGTAAAATCTCAAATGCTCATTAAGGGAGTGTGAGTTCTCAAGGTTTAATGTGGGATAGGGGGCTAATATAAGGGGCAAGTACCAGCACCCATCGCACATCATGTGCGCACACCCCCCCGGCACCCCCGATCGTCGAAACCCCAATGCCACCGGTCAGGTTCTCCGGCGATGGCACCTCGACGAAGAAAAATGCGGCACCAGCACATGCTCGAGCCCAGCATGTGCTGTCGTAACCCTCGGTCTGGTCTGATCTTATACTGGGAATGAACTCCGTATGCTTAGACTGGGAATGAACTCCGTATGCCTAAGTCAACCCACGAAACGAGCGTGCGGGTGGTCAGCCAGCCAGAAGGGCGGGATGCACAAGCCGGGGATCGGTCGGGTCTCCCTCTGCGTGCTACCGATCCTGCTGCCACAACCCTCGGTCTGGTCTGATCTTAGACTGGGAATGAACTCCGTATACCTAAGCCAACCGACAAAACGAACGGGCGGGCGAGCGGGCGGGCACTACGCTGGCCAGAGAGACAGGATGCGCAAGCCGTGGATTGATAGGGTGGTAGGTGGGTTTAGGCACATGTTCATATTTCTACATGCCAATACCATTTTTATGGCTTGTAAATTCATACAATGGTTCCTTAAGCCTTCACGTGAAGTTTCATGGCAAGACGAATCATTTTCTATTTTTCATGATTTTCAAAACTTTTTGCGGTTCAGGATTTTTTAAAATTTTTTTGGAAGGAGTTTTGGCCCTAAACTTGGTAGACGTGATCCTTGTATTTTTGTTGCAAGCACAAAAAAATTTACCTAAAAACTCGAAGTGTACAAGATTTTGTGACCATTTGATAAAAGTGTCCCCATTTCAGACACTTTAAAGGCTACTGGCGGCAAACCTATGAAATCTCAAATGCTCTTTAAGGGGGTGTGAGTTCTCCAGGTTTGATGAGGGATAGGGGGCCAATATAAGGGCCAAGTACCAGCACCCATCACACATCATGGGCGCACACCCCCCGGCCCCCCCGATTGTCGGAACCCCAATGCAGTCGGTCAGGTTGTCCGGTGATGCTTCGGCGATGGTGCCCCGACAAAGAAAAATACGGCACCAGCACATGCCTGAGCCCAGTATGTGCTACTGGAACCCTCGGTCTGATCCGATCTTAGACTAGGAATGAACTCCATATGCTTAGATTGGGAATGAACTCCGTATGCTTAGACTGGGAATGAACTCCGTATGCCTAAGTGAACCCATGAAATTAGCGTGCGGGCACTCAGCCGGCTAGAGGGGTGGGATGCACAAGTCGAGGATCAGTTGGGTCCCCTTCTGCATGTTACCGATCTTGCTGCCATAACCCTCGGTCCAGTCTGATCTTAGACTGGGAATGAACTCCGTATGCCTAAGCCAACCGACGAAACGAGCGGACGGGCGGGCGGGCACTACACCGGCCAGAGAGACGGGATGTGCAAGCTGTGGATCGATAGGGTGGTAGGTGGGTTTAGGCACATCTTCATATTTCTTTGTGCCAATGCCATTTTTATGGCTTGTAAATTCATACAATGGTCCCTTAAGCCTTCACGTGAAGTTTCATAGCAAGACGACTCGTTTTCTATTTTTCATGATTTTTGAAACTTTTCGCATTTCAGGATTTTTTAAAATTCTTTCAGAAAGAGCTTTGGCCCCAAACTTGGTAGACGTGATCCTTGTATTTTTGTTGGCATGCACAAAAAAATTCAGCTAAAAAGTTGAAGTGTACAAGATTTTGTGACCATTTGAAAAAAGTGTTCCCATTTCAGACACTTTAATGGCTACTGGCAGCAAACGTGTAAAATCTCAAATGCTCTTTAAGGGGGGGTGAGTTCTTAAGGTTTGTTGAGGGATAGGGGACCAATAGAATGGCCAAGTACCAGCACCCATCACACATCATGTGCACACACCCCCCCGGCCCCCTGATCACCGGAACCCCAATGCCACCGGTCAGGTTCTCCGACGATGCTCCGACGATGGTGCCCCGACGAAGAAAAATGCGGCACCAGCACATGCCCGAGCCTAATATGTGCTGTCATGGCCCTTGATTCGGTCTGATCCTAGACTGGGAATGAACTCTGTATGCTTAGGCTGGGAATGAACTCCGTATCCCTAAGTCAACCCACGAAACGAGAGTGCGGGCGCTCAGCCGGCCAGAGGGGCAGGACGTGTAAGATGGGGATCAATCGGGTCCCCCTCTGTGTCCTGTTGATCCTGCTGCCACAACCCTTGATCCGGTCTGATCTTAGACTGGGAATGAACTCTGTATGCCTAAGCCAACCGATGAAATGAGTGAGCGAGCGTGCGGGCAGGCGGGCATTACGTCGGCCAAAAAGACGGGATGCGCAAGCCGTGTATCGATAGGGTGGTAGGTGGGTTTAGGCACATCTTCATATTTCTGCATGCCAATGCCATTTTTATGGCTTGTAAAGTCATACAATTTATATTTATATCGATAGGGTGGTAGGTGGGTTTAGGCACAATGTCAGCCTTCACGTGAAGTTTCATTGCAAGATGACTTGTTTTATATTTTTTACGATTTTTGAAACTTTTTGCGGTTCAGATTTTTTAAAATTTTTTCGGAAGGAGTTTTGGCCCCAAACTTGGTAGACGTGATCCTTGTATTTTTGTTGGTATGCACAAAAAAATACAGCTAAAAACTCGAAGTGTAGAAGATTTTGTGACCATTTGAAAAAAGTGTCCCCATTTTAAACACTTTAATGGCTACTGGCAGCAAACCTGTAAAATCTCAAATGCTCTTTAAGGGGGTGTGAGTTCTCGAGGTTTGATGAGGGATAGGGGGCCAATATAAGGGCCAACTACCAGCACCCATCGCACATCATGTGCGCACACCCCCCCGGCCCCCCCGATCGTCAGAACCCCAATGCCGCCGGTCAGGTTCTCCGGTGATGCTCTAGCGATGGTGCCCCGACGAAGAAAAATGCGGCACCAACACGTGCCCGAACCCAGCATGTGCTGCTGCAACCCTCGGTCCAGTCCGATCTTAGATTGGGAATGAACTCCGTATGCCTAAGCCAACCGACGAAACGAGCGAGCGGGCGGGCGAGCAGGCAGGCGAGCACTACGTCGGCCAAAGAGACGGGATGCGCAAGTCGTGGATCGATAGGGTGGTAGGTGGGTTTAGGCACATCGTCATATTTATGCATGCCAATGCCATTTTTATGGCTTGTAAATTCATACAATGGTCCCTTAAGCCTTCACGTGAAGTTTCATGGCAAGACGACTCGTTTTCTATTTCTCACGATTTTCAAACCTTTTTACGGTTCGGGATTTTTTAAAATTTTTTCAGAATGCGTTTAGGCCCCAAACTTGGTAGACGTGATCCTTGTATTTTTGTTGGCATGCACAAAAAAATTCAGCTAAAAACTCGAAGTGTACACGATTTTGTGACCATTTGAAAAAAGTGTCCCCATTTCAAACACTTTAATGGCTACTGGCAGCAAACCTATAAAATCTCAAATGCTCTTTAAGGGGGTGTGAATTCTTGAGGTTTGATGAGGGATAGGGGGCCAATATAAGGGCCAAGTACCAGCACCGATCATACATCATGTGCGCACACCCACCCAGCCCCCCCGATCGTTCAGAGGGGCAGGATGCGCAAGCCGGGGATCGGCTGGGTCCCCCTCTACGTGATGCCGATCCTGCTGCTACAACCCTCGGTCTGGTCTGATCATAGACTTGGAATGAACTCGTATGCCTAAGCCAACCGACAAAACGAGCGAGCGGGCAGGCGGGCGGGCGGGCGGGCGGGCAATATGCCGACCAGAGAGACAGGATGCGCAAGCCGTGGATCGATAGGGTGGTAGGTGGGTTTAGGCACATCTTCATATTTCTGCATGCCAATGTGATTTTCATGGCTTGTAAATTCATACAACGGTCCCTTAAGCCTTCACGTGAAGTTTCATGGCAAGACGACTCGTTTTCTATTTTTCATGATTTTTGAAACTTTTTACGGTTCGGGATTTTTTAAAATTTTTTCAGAAAACGTTTTGGCCCCAAACTTGGTAGACGTGATCCTTGCATTTTTTTTGGCATGCACAAAAAAATTCAGCTAAAAACTCGAAGTGTACAAGATTTTGTGACCATTTGAAAAAAGTGTCCCCATTTCAAACACTTTAATGGCTACTGGCAGCAAACCTGTAAAATCTCAAATGCTCTTTAAGGGGGTGTGAGTTCTCGAGGTTTGATGAGGGATAGGGGGCCAATATAAGGGCCAAGTACCAGCACCCATCGCACATCGTGTGAGCACACCCCCTCGGACCCCCCGATTGCCAGAACCCCAATGCCACCGGTCAGGTTCCCCGGCGATGCTCCGATGATGGTGCCTCGACGAAGAAAAATACGACACCAGCACATGCCCGAGCCCAGCATGTGCTATCGCAACCCTCGGTCCGGTCCGATCTTACACTGGAAATGAACTCCGTATGCCTAAGTCAACCCACGAAATGAGCGTGCGTGCGCTCAGCCGGCCAGAGCAGTGGGATGCACAACCAGGGGATCTGTCGGGTCCCCCTCTGTGTGATGCTGATCCTGCTATCGCAACCCTCGGTCCTGTCTGATCTTAGACAGGGAATGAACTCTGTATGCCTAAGCCAACCGATGAAACGAGCAGGCGGGCGGCCGGGCGGGCACTACGCCGGTTAAAGAGGTGAGATGCCAAGCCGGAGATCGATAGGGTGGTAGGTGGGTTTAGGCACATCTTCATATTTTTGCATGCCAATGCCATTTTTATGGCTTGTAAATTCATACAATGGTCCCTTAAGCCTTCACGTGAAGTTTCATAGCAAGACAACTCGTTTTCTATTCCTCACGACTTTCGAAACTTTTTACGGTTCAGGATTTTTTAAAACTTTCTCGAAAGGATTTTTGGCCCCAAACTTTGTAGACGTGATCCTTGTATTTTTTTTGGCATGCACAAAAAAATTCAGCTAAAAACTCGAAGTGTACAAGATTTTGTGACCATTTGAAAAAAGTGTGCCCATTTCAGACACTTTAATGGCTACTGGCAGCAAACCTGTAAAATCTCAAATGCTTTTTAAGGGGGTGTGAGTTCTTGAGGTTTGATGAGGGATAGGGGGCCAATATAAGGGCCAAGTACCAGCACACATCGCACATCATGTGCGCACACCCCCTGACCCCCCATCGCTGGAACCCCAATGCCACCGGTCAAGTTCTCTGGCGATGCTTCGGCGATGGTGCCCCGGCGAAGAAAAATGTGGCAGTAGCACATGCCCGATCCCAGCATGTGCTGCTGGAACCTTAGGTCCGGTCCAATCTTAGATTGGGAATGAACTCCATATGCTTAGACTGGGAATAAACTCCGTATGCCTAAGTCAACCTAAGAAACGAGTGTACGGGTGGTCAGTCGACCAGAGGGGCGGGATGCGCTAGCCGGGGATCGGTCGGGTCCTCCTCTAAGTGCTGCTGATCTTATTGCTATAACCCTCGGTCTGGTCTGATCTTAGATTGGGAATGAACTCCGTATGCCTAAGCCTAAGCCAAACGAGAGGGCGGGCGGGCACTACGTCAGCCAGAGAGACGGGATGCGCAAGCCGTGGATCGATAGGGTGGTAGGTGTGTTTAGGCCCATCTTCATATTTCTGCATGCAAATGCCATTTTTATGGCTTGTAAATTCATACAATGGTCCCTTAAGCCTTCACATTAAGTTTCATGGCAAGATGACTCGTTTTCCATTTTTCATGATTTTTCAAACTTTTTGCGGTTTAGGATTTTTTAAAATTTTTTCAAAAGGGGATTTCGGCCCCAAACTTGGTAGACATGATCCTTGTATTTTTGTTGATATGCACAAAAAAATTCAGCTAAAAACTCAAAGTGTACAATATTTTGTGACCATTTGAAAAAAGTGTTCCCATTTCAGACACTTTAATGGCTACTGGCAGCAAACGTGTAAAATCTCAAATGCTCTTTAAGGGGGTGTGAGTTCTTTAGGTTTGATGAGGGATAGGGGGCCAATATAAGGGCCAAGTACCAGCACCCATCGCACGTCATGTGCGCACACCCCCCGGCCCCCCCAATCGTCGGAACCCCAATGCTGCCGGTCAGGTTCTCCGACGATGCTCCGACGATGGTGCCCTGACGAAGAAAAATACGGCACCAGCACATGCCCAAGCCCAACATGTGCTGCCGTAACCCTCGGTCCAGTTTGATCTTAGACTGGGAATGAACTCCGTATGTTTAGACTGGGAATGAACTCCGTATGCCTAAGTCAACCCATGAAAGGAGCATGCGGGCGCTCAGCCGGCCAGAGGGGTGGGATGCCCAAGCCGGGGATCGGTCGGGTCCCCCACTACGTGCTGTCGATCCTGCTCGGTCTGGTCCGATCTTAGACTGGGAATGAACTGCGTATGCTTGACTATGAATGAACTCCGTACGCCTAAGTCAACCCACGAAACGAGCGTGCGGGCGTTCAGCCGGCCAGAGGGGCAGGATGCGTATGCCGGGGATCGACCGGGTCCCCCTCTGCGTGGTGCAAATCCTGCTACCGTAACCCTCAGTCCAGTCTATTCTTAGACTGGGATTAAACTCCGTATGCCTAAGCCAATCGACGAAAGTAGCGGGCGGGCGGTCGGGCGGGCACTACGCGGGCCAGAGAGGCGGGATGCGCAAGTCGTGGATCGATAGGGTGGTAGGTGGGTTTAGGCACATCTTCACATTTGTGCATGCCAATGCCATTTTTATGGCTTGTAAATTCATACAATGGTCCCATAAGCCTTCACGTGAAGTTTCATGTCAAGACAACTCGTTTCTATTTTTCACAGTTTTTGAAACTTTTTACAGTTCAGGATTTTTTAAACTTTTTTCAGAAGGAGTTTTGGCCCCAAACTTGGTAGACGTGATCCTTGTATTTTTTTTGGCATGCACAAAAAAATTCAACTAAAAACTCGAAGTGTACAAGATTTTGTGACCATTTGGAAAAAGTGTCCCCATTTCAGACACTTTAATGGCCACTGGCAGCAAACCGGTAAAATCTCAAATACTCTTTAAGGGGTTGGGAGCTCTCGAGGTTTCATGAGGGATAGGGGGCCAATATAAGGGCCAAGTACCAGCACCCATCACACATCTCGGAACCCCAATGCCACCGGTCAAGATCTTCGGTGATGCTCCGACGCTGGTGCCCTGACGAAGAAAAGTGCGGCACCAGCAAATGCCCGAGCCCAGCATGTGCTGCTGCAACCCTCGGTCCAGTCTGATCTTAGACTGGGAATGAACTCTGTATGCTTAGATCGGGAATGAACTCCGTATGCCTAAGTCAACCCACGAAACGAGCATACAGGCACTCAGCTGGCTAGAGGGGCGGGATATGCAAGTCGGGGATCGGTCGGGTCCCCCTCTGTGTGCTGTCGATCCTGCTGTCGCAACCCTCAGTCTGGTCCAATCTTAGACTAGGAATGAACTCTGTATGCCTAAGCCAACCGACGGAACGAACGGGCGGACGGGCGAGCAGGCACTACGTCGGCCAGAGAGACGGGATGCGCAAGCCGTGGATCGATAGGGTGGTAAGTGGGTTTAGGCACATCTTCATATTTCTACGTGCCAATGTCATTTTTATGGCTTGTAAATTCATACAATGGTCCCTTAAGCCTTCACGTGAAGTTTCATGGCAAGACGACTCGTTTTCTATTTTTCACGATTTCTAAAACTTTTTACGGTTCGAGATTTTTTAAAATTTTTTCGGAAGGAGTTTTGGCCCCAAACTTGGTAGACGTGATCCTTGTTTTTTTTTTGGCATGCACAACAACATTCAACTAAAAACTGGAAGTGTACAAGATTTTGTGACCATTTTGGAAAAAGTGTCCCCATTTCAGACGCTTTAATGGCTACTGGCAGTGAACCTGTAAAATCTTAAAGGCCCCTATGTCCCCAAATCAAACACTTTAATGGCTACTGGCAACAAACCTATAAAATCTCAAATGCTCTTTAAGGGGGTGTGAGTTCTCGAGGTTTGATGAGGGATAGGAGGCCAATATAAGGGCCAAGTACCAGCACGCATCGCACACCATGTGCGCACACCCCCCGGGCCCCCCCAATCGCCGGAACCCTAATGCCGCTGGTCAAGTTCTCCGACGATGCTCCGACGATGGTGCCCTGGGAAAGAAAAATGTGGCACCAGCACATGCCCGAGCCTAGCATGTGCTGCCACAACCCTCAATCCAATCCGATCTTAGACTGGGAATGAACTTCGTATGCTTAGACTGGGAATGAACTCCGTATCCCTAAGTCAACCCATGAAATGAGCGTGCGGGCGCTCAGCCGGCCAGAGGGGTGGGATGCGTAAATCAGGGATCGATCGAGTCCCCCTCTGCGTGCTGCCGATCCTACTGCTGCAGCCCTCGGTTCAATTCAATCTTAGACTGGGAATGAACTCCGTATACCTAAGCCAACCGACGAAACGAGCGGGCGGGTGGGCGGGCGGGCACTGCGTCGACCAGAGAGACGGGATGCACAAGTCGTGGATAGATAGGGTGGTAGCTGGGTTTAGGCACATCTTCATATTTCTGCATACCAATGCCATTTTTATGGCTTGTAAATTCATACAATGGTCCCTTAAGCCTTCACGTGAAGTTTCATGGCAAGACCATTCGTTTTCTATTTTTCATGATTTTTAAAACTTTTTACGGTTCGGGATTTTTAAAAATTGTTTCGAAAAGAGTTTTGGCCCCAAACTTGGTAGACGTGCTCCTTGTATTTTTGTTGGCATGCACAAAAAAATTCAGCTAAAAACTCAAAGAGTACAAGATTTTGTGACCATTTGAAAAAAGTGTCCCCGTTTTAGACACTTTAATCGCTACTGGCAGCAAACCTGTAAAATCTCAAATGCTCTTTAAGGGGGTGTGAGTTCTCGAGGTTCGATGAGGGATAGGGGGACAATATAAGGGCCAAGTACCAGCACCCATCGCACATCATGTGCGCACACCCTCCCCGGCCCCCTCGATCATCAGAACCCCAATGCCGCCGGTCAGTTTCTCCGGCGATGCTCTGGCAATGGTGCCCCGATGAAGAAAAATACGGCACCAGCACATGCCCGGGCCCAGCATGTGCTGCCGCAAACCTCGGTCTGGTCCGATCTTAGACTGGGAAATGAACTCCGTATGCCTAAGCCAACCGACGAAACGAGCGAGCGGGCACTACGCCGGCCAGAGAGACAGGATGCGCAAGCCGTGGATCGATATGGTGGTAGGTGTGTTTAGGCACATCTTCATATTTCTGCATGCCAATGCCATTTTTATGGCTTGTAAATTCATACAATGGTCCCTTAAGCCTTCACGTGAAGTTTCATGGCAAGGGGACTCGTTTTTTATTTTTCACAATTTTTGAAACTTTTTACAGTTTAGGATTTTTTAAAATTTTTTCGGAAGGAGTTTTGGCCCCAAACTTGGTGGACGTGATCCTTGTAATTTTGTTGGCATGCACAAAACAAATCAGCTAAAAAATTGAAGTGTACAAGATTTTGTGACCATTTGGAAAAAGTGTCTCCATTTCAGACACTTTAATGGCTACTGGCAGCAAACCTGTAAAATCTCAAATGCTCTTTAAGGGGGTGTGAGTTCTCAAGGTTTGATGAGGGATAGGGGGCCAATATAAGGGCCAAGTACCAGCACCCATCGCACATCATGTGCTTACACCCCCCACCAGCCCCTTCGATCGTCGGAACCCCAATGCCACCGGTTAGGTTCTCCGGTGAAGCTCCGGTGATGGTGCCCCGATGAAGAAAAATACGGCACCAGCACATGCCCGAGCCCAGCATGTGCTGCCGTAACCCTCGGTCCGGTCGATCTTAGACTGGGAATGAACTCCGTATGCTTAGACTGAGAATAAACTCTGTATGCCTAAGTCAACACACGAAACGAGCGTGCGGGCGCTTAACCGGCCAGAGGGGCGAGATGTGCAAGCCAGGGATCGGTCGGGTCCCCCTCTACGTGCTGTCGATCCTACTACCGCAACCCTCGGTCTAGTCTGATCTTAGACTGGGAATGAACTCCGTATGCCTAAGTCAACCCACGAAACGAGCATGCGGGCGCTCAGCCGGCCAGAGGGCCAGGATGGGCAAGTCAGGGGTCGGTCGGGCCCCCCTCTATGTGCTGCCGATCTTGCTGCTGTAAGCCTTGATTCGGTCTGATCTTAGACTGGGAATGAACTCCGTATGCCTAAGCCAACTGACGAAACGAGTGGACGGGTAGGCACTACGCTGTCTAGAGAGACGTGATGCGCAAACCGTAGATCGATAGGGTGGTAGGTGGGTTTAGGAACATCTTCATATTTCTACTTGCCAATGTCATTTTTATGGCTTGTAAATTCATACAATGGTCCCTTAAGCCTTCACGTGAAGTTTCATGGCAAGACGACTCGTTTTCTATTTTTCACGATTTTTGATACTTTTTACAGTTTGGAATTTTTAAAAATTTTTTCAAAAGGAGTTTTGGCCCCAAACTTGGTAGACGTGATCCTTGTATTTTTTTTGGAATGCACAAAAAAATTCAGCTAAAAACTCGAACTGTACAAGATTTTGTGACCATTTGAAAAAAGTGTCCCCATTTCAGACACTTTAATGGCTACAAGCAGCAAACCTATAAAATCCCAAATGCTCTTTAACAGGGTGTGAGTTCTTGAGGTTTGATGAGGGATAGGGGGCCAATATAAGGGCCAACTACCAGCACCCATCGCACATCATGTGCGCACACCACCCCCGGCCCCTCCGATTGTCGAAACCCCAATGCCACCGGTCAGGTTCTCTGGTGATGTTCGGGATTTTTTAAAATTTTTTCGGAAGGATTTTTGGCCCCAAACTCAGTAGAAATGATCCTTGTATTTTTTTTGGCATGCACAAAAAAATTCAGCTAAAAAATCGAAGTGTACAAGATTTTGTGACCATTTTAAAAAAGTGTCCCCATTTCAGACACTTTAATTGCTACTGGCAGCAAACCTATAAAATCTCAAATGCTCTTTAAGGGGGTGTGAGTTCTCAAGGTTTGATGAGGGAAACGGGGCCAATATAAGGGTCGAGTACCAGAACCCATCGCACATCATGCGTGCACACCCCCTGGCCCCTCCGATCGTCGGAACCCCAATGCTACTGGTAAGGTTCTCCGGCGATGCTCCGGTGATGCTCTGGTGATGGTGCCCCGGTGAAAAGAAATGCGGCACCAGCACATGCCCGAGCCCAGCATGTGCTACTGCAAACCTTGGTCCGGTCCGATCTTAGACTAGGAATGAACTTCGTATGCCCTAGTCAACCAACAAAACGAGCGTGTGGGCGCTCTGTCGGCCAGAGGGGCGGGATGAGCAAGCTGGGGATCGGTCGGGACCCCTCTACGTGCTATCGATCCTGCTGCCGTAACCCTCAGTCCGGTCTGATGTTAGACTGGGAATGAACTCCGTATGCCTATGCCAACCAACGAAACGAGTGGGCGGGCGGGCACTACGTCGGCCAAAGAGACGAGATGCACAAGCCGTGGATCGATAGGGTGGTAGGTGGGTTTAGGCACATCTTCATATTTCTGCGTGCCAATGTCATTTTTATGGCTTGTAAATTTATACAATCATCCCTTAAGCCTTCACTTGAAGTTTCATGGCAGGACGACCCGTTTTCTATTTTTCACGATTTTTGAAACTTTTTTCGGTTTGGGATTTTTTAAAATTTTTTCGGAAGGTGTTTTTTTGTTGGCATGCACAAAAAAATTCAGCTAAAAACTTAAAGTGTACAAGATTTTGTGACCATTTGAAAAAAATGTCCCTATTTCAGACACTTTAATGGCTACTGGCAGCAAACCTGTAAAATCTCAAATGCTCTTTAAGGGGGTGTGAGTTCTCTAGGTTTGATGAGGGATAGGGGCCAATATAAGGGCCAAGTACCACCACCCATCGCACATCATGTGGGCACACCCCCCCCAACTCCCCCGATCGCCGGAACCCCAACGCCGTCGGTCAGGTTCTCCGACGATGCTCCGATGATTGTGCCCCGGTGAAGAAAAATGCAGCACCAGCACATGCCCGAGCCCAGCATGTGCTGCCGTAACCCTCGGTCCACTGCGATCTTAGACTGGGAATGAACTTCGTATGCTTACAATGGGAATGAACTCCTATGCCTAAGTCAACCCACGAAACGAGCGTGCGTGAGTTCAGCCGGCCAGAGGGGCGGGATGCGTAAGCCAGGGATCGGTTGGGTTCCCCTCTGCGTGCTACCGATCCTACTATCGCAACCCTTGGTCTGGTCTGATCTTAGACTGGGAATGAACTCCGTATGCCTAAGTCAATCCATGAAACGAGCGTGCGGTCGCTTAGCCGGCCGGTCAGGTTCTCTGGTGATGTTCAGGATTTTTTAAAATTTTTTCGAAAGGAGTTCTGGCCCCAAACTTGCTATACGTGATCCTTGAATTTTTTTTGGCATGCACAAACAAATTGAACTAAAAACTCGAAGTGTACAAGATTTTGTGACCATTTGAAAAAAATGTCCCCATTTCAGACACTTTAATGGCTACTGGCAGCAAACCTGTAAAATCTCAAATGCTCTTTAAGGGGGTGTGAGTTCTCGAGGTTTTATGAGGGATAAGGGGCGATTATAAGGGCCAAGTACCAGTGCCCATTGCACATCATGTGCGCACAACCCCCCCGGCCCCCCCGATCGTCGGAACCCCAATGCCTCCGGTCAGGTTCTCCGATGATGCTACGGTGATGGTACCCCGACGAAGAAAAATGTGGCACCAGCACATGCCCGAGCCCAGCATGTGCTGCCGCAACCCTCGGTCCAGTCCCATCTTAGACTGGGAATGAACTCCGTATGCTTAGACTAGGAATGAACTCCGTATGCCTAAGTCAACCCACGAAACGAGCGTGCGGGCGTTTAGCCTGCCAGAAGTGCGGGACGCGTAAGCCGGGGATTGATCGGGTCCCCCTCCGTGTCCTGCCGATCCTGCTACCGTAACCCTCGGTCTGGTCTGATCTTAGACTAGGAATGAACTCCGTATGCCTAAGCCAACCGACGAAACAAGCAGACGGGCGGGTCGGCGGGCACTACGCCGGCCAGAGAGACGGGATACGCAAGCCGTGGATTGATGCGCAAGCCATTTTTATGGCTTCTAAATTCATACAATGGTCCCTTAAGCTTTCACGTGAAGTTTAATGGCAAGATGACTCGTTTTCTATTTTTCACCAATTTTGAACCTTTTTGCAGTTCGGGATTTTTTAAAATTTTTTCAGAACGAATTTTGGCCCCAAACTTGGTAGACATGATCCTTGTATTTTTGTTGGCATGCACAAAAAAATTCAGCTAAAAACTCGAAGTGTACAAGATTTTGTGACCATTTGCAAAAAGTGTCCCCATTTCAGACACTTTAATGGCTACTGGCAGCAAACCTATAAAATCTCAAATGCTCTTTAAGGGGATGTTAGTTCTTGAGGTTTGATGAGGGATAGAGGGCCAATATAAGAGCCAACTGCCAGCACCCATCGCACATCATGTGCGCACACCCCCCCGACCCCCCCGATCATCGGAACCCCAATGCCGCCGGTCAGGTTCTCCGGCGATGCTCCGGCGATGCTGCCTCGGCAAACAAAAATACGGCAGCAGCACATGCTCAAGCTCAGCATGTGCTACCGCAACACTCGGTCCGGTCCAATCTTAGACTGGGAATGAACTCCGTCTGCCTAAGTCAACCCATGAAATGAGCGTGTGGGTGCTCAGCCGGCCAGAGGGGCGGGATGCGCAAGGCGGGGATCGGTCGGGTCCCACTCTGCGCGTTGCCGATCTTGCTGCCGCAACCCGCAGTCCAGTCCGATCTTAGATTGGGAATGATCTCTGTATGCCTAAGCCAACCAACGAAATGAGCAGGCGGGCGGGCGGGTATTATGCCGGCCAGAGAGACAGGATGCGCAAGCCGTGGATCGATAGGGTGGTAGGTGGGTTTGGGGACATCTTCATATTTCTATGTGCCAATGCCATTGTTATGGCTTGTAAATTCATACAATGCTCCCTTAAGCCTTCACGTGAAGTTTCATGGCAAGACGACTCATTTTTTATTTTTCATGATTTTTGAAACTTTTTGCCGTTCGGGATTTTTTAAAATTTTTTCGGAAGGAGTTTTTACCCCAAACTTGGTAGACATGATCCTTGTATTTTTTTTGGGCTGCGCAAAAAAATTCAGCTAAAAACTCGAAGTGTACAAGATTTTGTGACCATTTGAAAAAAGTGTCCCCATTTCAGACACTTTAATGGCTACTGGCAGCAAACCTGTAAAATCTGAAATGCTCTTTAAGGGGGTGTGAGTTCTCGAAGTTTGATGAGGGATAGGGGACAATAAAAGGGCCAAGTACCAGCACCCATCGCACATCATGTGCGCACACCCCCCGGCCCCCCCGATCGTCGAAACCCCAATGCCGTCGATCAGGTTCTCCGGCAGTGCTCTGGCGATGGTGTGCCGGCGAAGAAAAATGCTGCACCAGCACATGCCTGAGCCCAGCATGTGGTGCCGTAACCCTCGGTCTGAGTGGATCTTAGACTGGGAATGAACTTCGTATGCCTAAGTCAACCCACGAAACGAGCTTGCGGGCGCTCAACCGGCCAGAGGGGCAGGATGCGCAAGCCTAGGATCGACCGAGTCCCCCTCTACGTACTGTCGATCCTACTGTCGTAACCCTCGGTCCAGTCCATTCTTAGACTGGGAATGAACTCCGTATGCCTAAGCCAACCGACGAAACCAGCGGGCGGGCGGGCGGGCGGGCACTATGCCAGCCAGAGAGACGGGATGCGCAAGCCGTGGATCGATAGGGTGGTAGGTGGGTTTAGGCACATCTTCATATCTCTACATGCCAATGCCATTTTTATGGCTTGTAAATTCATACAATGGTCCCTTAAGCCTTCACATGAAGGTTCATGGCAAGATGACTCATTTTTCTATTTTTCATGATTTTTGAAACTTTTTGTGGTTCGGGATTTTTAAAATTTTTTCGAAAAGAGTTTTGGCGCCAAACTTGGTATACGTGATCCTTGTATTTTTGTTTGCATGCAAAAAAAAAATTCAGTTACAAACTCGAAGTGTACAAGATTTTGTGACCATTTGAAAAAAGTATCCCCAATTTGGACACTTTAATGGCTACTAGAAGCAAACCTGTAAAATCTCAAATGCTCTCTAAGTGGGTGTGAGTTCTCGAGGTTTGATGAGGGATAGGGGCCCAATATAAGGGCCAAGTACCAGCACCCATCGCACATCATTTACGCACACCCCCCGACCCCCCAGATCACCGGAACCCCAATGCCGTCGGTCAAGTTCTCCGGCGATGGTACCTGACGAAGAAAACTGCTGCACCAGCACATGCCCGAGCCTAGCATATGCTGTCGTAACCCTCGGTCCGATCCAATCTTCGACTGGGAATGAACTCCGTATGCTTAGACTGAGAATGAACTCCGTATGCCTAAGTTAACCCATGAAAAAAGCATGCGCGCATTTAGCCGGCCAGGGGGGCGGGATGTGCAAGCTGAGGATCGATCGGGTCCCCCTCTGCGTGCTGCCAATCCTGCTGGCACAACCCTCGGTCCGGTTTGATCTTAGACTGGAAATGAACTCCGTATGCCTAAGCCAACCGATGAAACGAGCGGGCGAACGGGCGGGTGGGCGGGCACTACACCGGCCAGAGAGACGGGATGCGCAAGTCGTGGATCGATAGGGTGGTAGGTGGGTTTAGGCACATCTTCATATTTCTGTACGCCAATGCCATTTTTATGGCTTTTAAATTCATAAAATGGTCCCTTAAGCCTTCACCGGAAGTTTCATGGCAAGACGACTCGTTTTCTAATTTTCATGATTTTTGAAACTTTTTGCAGTTTGGGATTTTTTAAAATTTTTTCGGAAGGAGTTTTGGCCCCAAACTAGGTAGACATGATGCTTGTATTTTTTTTGTTACGCGTAAAAAAATTCAGCTAAACACTCGAGGTGTACAAGATTTTGTGACCATTTGAAAAAAGTGTCCCCATTTAAGACACTTTAATGGCTACTGGCAGCAAACCTATAAAATCTCAAATGCT
This sequence comes from Durio zibethinus, assembly GCF_047325235.1. Lineage (NCBI taxonomy): Eukaryota > Viridiplantae > Streptophyta > Magnoliopsida > Malvales > Malvaceae > Durio > Durio zibethinus. The sequence continues at coordinate 14,965,534 of NC_143177.1, forward strand.
CTTTAAGGGGGTGTGAGTTCTTGAGGTTTGATGAGGGATAGGGGCCAATATAAGGGCCAAGTACTAGCACCCATTGCACATCATGTGCGCACACCCCCCGGCCCCCCCGATCGTCGGAACAGCAATGCCGCCGGTCAGGTTCTCTGACGATGCTCCTGTGATGGTGCCTCGATGAAGAAAAATACGGCACCAGCACATGCCCGAGCCCAGCATGTGCTGTCGCTACCCTCGGTCTGGCCTGATCTTAGACTAGGAATGAACTTCATATGCTTAGACTGGGAATGAACTCCGTATGCCTAAGTCAACCCACGAAACGAGTGTGCGGGTGCTCAGTCAGCCAGAGGGGGGGATACGGAAGCCGTGGATCAGTCGGGTCCCCCTCTACATGCTGTCGATCGTGCTGCCACAATGCTCGATCCAGTCCAATCTTAGACAGGGAATGAACTCTGTATGCCTAAGCCAACCGACGAAACGAGCGAGCGGGCGGGCAGGCGGGCACTATGCTGGCCAGAGAGACAGGATGCACAAGCCGTGGATCGATAGGTTGGTAGGTGGGTTTAGGCACACCTTCATATTTCTACGTGCCAATGCCATTTTTTTGGCTTGTAAATTCATACAATGCCATTTTCTATTTTTCATGATTTTCAAAACTTTTTACGGTTCTAGATTTTTTAAAATTTTTTCGGAAGGAGTTTTGGCCCCAAACTTTGTAGACATGATCCTTGTATTTTTTTTGGCAAGCACAAAACAATTCACCTAAAAACTCAAAGTGTACAAGATTTTGGGACCATTTGAAAAAAGTGTCCCCATTTCAGACACTTTAATGGCTACTAGCAGCAAACTTGTAAAATCTCAAATGCTCTTTAAGGGGGTGTGAGTTCTTGAGGTTTGATGAGGGATAGGGGGCCAATATAAGGGCCAAGTACCAGCACCCATCGCACATCATGTGCGCACACCCCCCCGATCGCCGGAACCCCAATGCCGCCGGTTAGGTTCTCCGACGATAGTCTGGTCAGGTTCCCCGACGAAGAAAAATGCGGCACCAGCACATACCCGAGCCTAGAATGTGCTGCTGCAACCCTCGGTCTGGTCCGATCTTAGACTGGGAGTGAACTCTGTATGCTTAGACTGGGAATGAACTCCGTATGCCTAAGTCTACCCATGAAACGAGCGTACGGGTGCTCAACCAGCCAAAAAGGCAAGATGTACAAGCCGGGGATCAGCCTGGTCCCCCTCTAGGTGCTACCGATCTTGCTCCCGCAACCCTCAATCTACTCTGATCTTAGACTGGGTATTAACACCATATGCCTAAGCCAACCGACGAAACGAGCAGGCAGGCGGGCGGGCTCTATGCCGGCCAGAGAGACGGGATGCGCAAGCCGTGGATCGATATGGTGGTAGGTGGGTTTAGGCACATCTTCATATTTCTGTGTGCCAATGCCATTTTTATGGCTTGTAAATTCATACAATGGTCCCTTAAGCCTTCACGTGAAGTTTCATGGCAAGACGACTCGTTTTCAATTTTTAACGATTTTCAAAACTTTTCCCGGTTCGGGATTTTTTAAAATTTTTTCAAAAGGAGTTTTGGCCCCAAACTTGGTAGACATGATCTTAGACTGGGAACAAACTTCGTATGCTTAGACTGGGAATGAACTCAGTATGCCTAAGTCAACCCACGAAACGAGCGTGTAGGCACTCAGCCGGCCAGAGGGGCGAGATGCGTAAATCGAGGATCGACTGGGTCCACCTCTACGTGCTGCCGATCCTGCTGCCGTAACCTTCAGTTCGGTCTGATCTTAGACTAGGAATGAACTTCGTATACCTAAGCCAACCGACGAAATGAGCGGGCGGGCACTATAAGATTTTGTGACCATTTGAAAAAAGTGTCCCTATTTCAGACACTTTAGTGGCTACTGGCAGCAAACCTGTAAAATCTTAAATGCTCTTTAAGGGGGTGTGAGTTCACCAGGTTTGATGAGGGATAGGGGGCCAATACAAGGGCCAAGTCCCAGCACCCATCACACATAATGTGCGCACACCCCCCCGACCCCCCCGATCGCTAGAACCCCAATGCCGTCAGTCAGGTTCTCCGACGATGCTCTGGCGATGGTTCCCCGGTGACGAAAAATGCGACACCAGCACATGCCGAGCCCAGCATGTGCTGCCGCAACCCTCGGTCTGGTCTAATCTTAGACTAGGAATGATCTCTGTATGGTTAGACTGGGAAAGAACTCTGTATGCCTAAGTCAACCCATGAAACGAGTGTGCAGGCACTTAGCCGGCCAGAGGGGTGAAATGTGCAAACCAGGGATCGACCGGGTCTCCCTCTGCGTGCTATCGATCCTGTTGTCGCAACCCTCGGTCTGGTCCGATCTTAGACTAGGAATGAACTCCGTATGCCTAAGCCAACTAACGAAACGAGCAGGTGGGCGGACGGGCGGGCACTATGCCAGCCAGAGAGACGGGATGCGTAAGCCGTGGATCGATAGGGTGGTAGGTGGGTTTAGGTACATCTTCATATTTCTGCATGCCAATGCCATTTTTATGGCTTGTAAATTCATACAATGGTCCCTTAAGCCTTCATGTGAAGTTTCATGGCAAGACAACTTGTTTTCTATTTTTCATGATTTTCAAAACTTTTTACGGTTCGGGATTTTTGAAAATTTTTTAGGAAGGAGTTTTGGCCCCAAACTTGGTAGACATGATCCTTGTATTTTTTTTTGCATGCACAAAAAAATTCAGCTAAAAACTCAAAGTGTACAAGACTTTGTGACCATTTGAAAAAAGTGTCCCCATTTCAGACACTTTAATGGCTACTGGTAGCAAACCTTTAAAATCTCAAATGCTCTTTAAGGGGGTGTGAGTTCTCGAGGTTTGATGAGGGATAGGGGGCCAATACAAGGGCCAAGTACCAGCACCCATTGCACAACATGCGCGCACACCCCCCGGCCCCCCCAATCACCGGAACCCCAATGCCACCGGTCAGGTTCTCCGGTGATGCTTCGATGATGGTGCCCCAACGAAGAAAAATGTGGCACCAGCACATGCTCGAGCCTAGCATGTGCTGCCACAACCCTCGGTCCGGTCCAATCTTAAACTGGGAATGAACTCCGTATGCTTAGATTGGGAATGAACTCCGTATGGCTAAGTCAACCCACGAAACAAGCGTGTGGGCGCTCAACCGGCTAGAGGGGCGGGATGCGCAAGCCGGGGATCGGCCGAGTCCCCCTCCACGTGCTAGCAATCCTGCTGCTGCAACCATCCATTCAGTCTGATCTTAGATTGGGAATGAACTCCGAATGCCTAAGCCAACTGACGAAACGAGCGGGCGGGCGGGCGGGCGGGCACTACGTCGGCCAGAGAGATGGGATGCGCAAGCCGTGGATCGATAGGGTGCTAGGTGGGTTTAGGCACATCTTTATATTTCTGCATGCCAATGCCATTTTTATTGCTTGTAAATTCATACAATGGTCCCTTAAGCCTTCACATGAAGTTTCATGGCAAGATGACTCATTTTCTATTTTTCACGATTTTTGAAACTTTTTATGGTTCGGGATTTTTTTAAAATTTTTTTGGAAGGAGTTTTGGCCCAAAACTTGGTAGACGTCATCCTTGTATTTTGTTGGCATGCACAAAAAAATTCAGCTAAAAACTCGAAGTGTACAATATTTTGTGACCATTTGAAAAAAGTGTCCCCATTTCAGACACTTTAATGGCTACTGACACTAAACCTGTAAAATCTCAAATGCTCTTTAAGGGGGTGTGAATTCTCAAGGTTTGATGAGGGATAGGGGGCCAATATAAGGGCCAAGTACTAGCACCCATCGCATATCATGTGCGCACACCCCCCGGCCCCCCCGATTGCCAGAACCCCAATGCCGTCGGTTAGGTTCTCCGGCAATGCTCCGACGATGGTGCCCCAGCGAAGAAAAATGCAGCACCAGCACATGCCCGAGCCTAGCATGTGCTGCCCCAACCCTCAATCTGGTCCGATCTTAGATTGGGAATGAACTCCGTATGCCTAAGCCAACCCACGAAGCGAGCGTGCAGGCGCTCAACCGGCTAGAGGGGCGAGATGCGCAAGCCGAGATCGATCGGGTCCCCCTATGCGTGCTACCGATCCTGCTGCCACAACCCTCAGTTCGGTTCGATCTTAGACTGGGAATGAACTCCGTATGCCTAAGCCAACCGACGAAACAAGTGGGCGGGCGAGTAGGCGAGCACTATGCCGGCCAGAGAGGCAGGATGTGCAAGCCGTGGATCGATAGGGTGGTAAGTGGGTTTCAGCACATCTTCATATTTCTACATGCCAATGCCATTTTGATGGCTTGTAAATTTCCAACAATGGTCTCTTAAGCCTTCACGTGAAGTTTCATGGCAAGACAACTCATTTTCTATTTTTCACGATTTTTGAAACTTTTTACGGTTCAAGATTTTTTAAAATTTTTTCGAAAGGAGTTTTGGCCCCAAGCTTGGTAGACGTGATCCTTCTATTTTTGTTGGCATACACAAAAAAATTCAGCTAAAACTTCGAAGTGTACAAGATTTTTTGACCATTTGAAAAAAGTGCCCCCATTTCAGACACTTTAATGGCTACTGGCAGCAAACCTGTAAAATCTCAAATGCTCTTTAAGGGGGTGTGAGTTCTTGAGGTTTGATGAGGGATAGGTGGCCAATATAAGGGCCAAGTACCAGCACCCATCGCCCATCTTGTACGCACACCCCCGGCCCCCCATCGTCGAAACCCCAATGCACCAGTCAGGTTCTCCGGCGATGGTGCCCTGGCGAAGAAAAATACGGCACCAGCACATGCTCGAGCCCAGCATGTGCTGCCGCAAACCTCGGTCCGGTCCGATCTTAGACTGGGAATGAACTTCGTATGCTTAGACTGGGAATGAACTCTGTATGCCTAAGTGAACCCACGAAACAAGCGTACGGGCACTCAGCCGGCTAGAGGGGCAGGATGCACAAGCTGGGGATAGTCGGGTCCCCATTTGCGTGCTGCCGATCCTGCTGCCACAACCCTCAATCCGGTCTGATCTTAGACTGGGAATAAACTCCGTATGCCTAAGCCAACCGACGAAACAAGCTGGCGGACGGGCGGTCGAGCACTACGCTGGCCAGAGATACAAGATGCGCAAGCCGGGGATCGGTCGGGTCCCCCTCTGTATGCTACCGATTTTGTTGCCGGAACCCTTGGTCCGGTCTGATCTTAGACTGGGAATGAACTCTGTATGCCTAAGCCAACTGACGAAACGAGCGGGCGGGCGGGCAGGCGGGCACTACGCTAGCCAGAGAGACAGGATGCACAAGCCGTGGATCGATAGGTTGGTAGGTGGGTTTAGGCACACCTTCATATTTCTACGTGCCAATGCCATTTTTTTGGCTTGTAAATTCATACAATGGTCCCTTAAGCCTTCACGTGAAGTTTCATAGGAAGACGACTCATTTTCTATTTTTCATGATTTTCAAAACTTTTTACGGTTTGAGATTTTTTAAAATTTTTTCGGAAGGAGTTTTGGCCCCAAACTTGGTAGACATGATCCTTGTATTTTTTTTGGCAAGCACAACAATTCGCCTAAAAACTCGAAGTGTACAAGATTTTGGGACCATTTGAAAAAAGTGTCCCCATTTCAGACACTTTAATGGCTACTAGCAGGAAACTTGTAAAATCTCAAATGCTCTTTAAGGGGGTGTGAGTTCTTGAGGTTTGATGAGGGATAGGGGGCCAATATAAGGGCCAAGTACCAGGTCCCATCGCACATCATGTGCTCACACCCCCCGATCGCCGGAACCCCAATGCCGCCGGTCAGGTTCTCCGATGATAGACCGGTCAGGTTCCCCGAGGAAGAAAAATACGGCACCAGCACATACCCGAGCCTAGAATGTGCTACTGCAACCCTTGGTCCCATCCGATCTTAGACTGGAAATGAACTCCGTATGCTTATACTAGGATTGAACACCGTATGCCTAAGTCAACCCACGGAACGAGCGTGTGGGCGCTCAACCGGCCAGAGGGGCGGGATCCACAAGTCGAGGATCGGTCGGGTCCCCCTCTGTATGCTGCCGATCCTACTACCGCAACCCTCGGTCTGGTCCAATCTTAGACTGGGAATGAACTCCATATGCCTAAGTCAACCGATGAAACGAGCGGGCGGGTGGCCAGGCGGGAACTACCCCGACCAGAGAGGCGGGATGCGCAAGCCGTGGATCAATAGGGTGGTAGGTGGGTTTAGGCACATCTTCATATTTCTACGTACCAATGCCACTTTTATGGCTTCTAAATTCGTACAATGGTCGCTTAAGCCTTCACGTGAAGTTTCATGGCAAGACGACTCATTTTTTATTTTTCACGATTTTGGAAACTTTTTATGGTTTGGGATTTTTTTAAAATTTTTTTGGAAGGAGTTTTTGTCCCAAACAAGGTAGACGTGATCCTTGTAATTTTGTTGGCATGCACAAAAAAATTCGGCTAAAAATTCAAAGTGTACAAGATTTTGTGACCGTTTGAAAAAAGTGTCCCCATTTCGGACACTTTAATTGCTACTGGCAGCAAACTTGTAAAATCTCAAATGCTCTTAAAGGGGGTGTGAGTTTTCGAGGTTTGATGAGGGATAGGGGGCCAATATAAGGGCCAAGAACCAGCACCCATCACACATCATGTGCACACACCCCCCGGTCCCCCCGATCGTCGGAACCCCAATGCCGTCGGTCAGGTTCTCCGGCGATGGTACCCCGACGAAGAAAAATGCAGCACCAGCACATGCCCGAGCCCAGCATGTGCTGCCACAACCCTCGGTCCGGTCCGATCTTAGACTGGGAATGAACTCCGTATGCCTAACTCAACCCACGAAACGAGCGTGCGGACGCTCAACCGGCTAGAGGGGCGGGATACGCAAGTCGGGGATCGGTCGGGTCCCCTTCTGTGTGCTGCCAATCTTGCTGCCACAACCCTCGGTCCAGTCTGATCTTAGAATGGGAATGAACTCCGTATGCCTAAGCCAACCGACGAAACGAGTGGGCGGGCGGGCGGGCACTACGTCGGCCAAAGAGACGGGATGCGCAAGCCGTGGATCGATAGGGTGGTAGGTGGGTTTTGGCACATCTTCATATTACTATGTGCCAATGCCATTTTTATGGCTTGTAAATTCATACAATGGTCCCTTAAGCCTTCACGTGAAGTTTCATGGCAAGACGACTCGTTTTCTATTTTTCACGATTTTTGAAACTTTTTACGGTTCGAGATTTTTTAAAATTTTTTCGAAAGGAGTTTTGCCCCAAACTTGGTAGACGTGACCCTTCTATTTTTGTTGGCATGCACAAAAACATTCAGCTAAAAACTCGAAGTGTACAAGATTTTGTGACCATTTGAAAAAAGTGTCCCCATTTTAGAAACTTTAATGGTTACTTGCAGCAAACCTGTAAAATCTCAAATGCTCTTTAAGGGGGTGTGATTTCTCGAGGTTTGATGAGGGATAGGGGGCCAATATAAGGGCCAAGTACCAGCACCCATCGCACATCACGTGCGTGCACCCCCCCGGCCCCCCCAATCGTTGGAACCCCAATGCCGCCGGTCAGGTTCTCCGACGATGCTCCGGCAATGGTGCCCCGATGAAGAAAAATACGGCACCAGCACATGCTCGAGCCCAGCATGTTCTGCCGCAACCCTCGGTTTGGTCCGATCTTAGACTGGGAATGAACTCCGTATGCCCAACTCAACCCACGAAACGAGTGTACGGGCACTCAACCGACTAGATGGGTGGGATACGTTAGGCGGGGATCGGCCGGGTCCCCCTCTACGTGCTGTCGATCTTGATGCCGTAACCCTCGGTCTGGTCCAATCTTAGACTGGGAATGAACTCCGTATGCCTAAGCCAACCGACGAAACGAGCGGGTAGGCAGGCGAGCACTAGACCGGCCAGAGAGACGGGATGCGCAAGCCGTGGATCGATAGGGTGGTAGGTGGGTTTAGGCACATCTTCATATTTCTACGTGCGAATGCCATTTTTGTGGCTTGTAAATTCATACAGTGGTCCCTTAAGCCTTCACGTGATGTTTCATGGCAAGACGACTCGTTTTCTATTTTTGATGATTTTTGAAACTTTTTACGATTCGGGATTTTTTAAAATTTTTTTGGAAGGTGTTTCAACCCAAACTTTGTAGACGTGATCCTTGCATTTTTTTTGGCATGCAAAAAAAAATTCAGCTAAAAACTCGAAGTGTATAAGATTTTGTGACCATTTGAAAAAAGTGTCCCCATTTCAGACACTTTAATGGCTACTGGCAGCAAACCTGTAAAATCTCAAATGCTCTTTAAGGGGGTGTGAGTTCTCGAGGTTTGATGAGGGATAGGGGGCCAAGATAAGGGCCAAGTACCAGCACCCATCGCACATCATGTGCGCACACCCCCCGGCCCCTCGATCGTCGGAACCCCATTGCAGCCGGTCAGGTTCTCAGGCGATGCTCCGGCGATGGTGCCCCGACGAAGAAAAATGCGGCACCAGCACATGCCCGAGCCCAGAATGTGCTGCCACAACCCTCGGTCTGGTCCGATCTTAGACTGGGAATGAACTGCGTATGCATAAGCCAACCGACGAAACAAGCGAGCAGGCGGGAACTACGCCGGCCAGAGAGACTGGATGCGCAAGCCATGGATCGATAGGGTGGTAGGTAGGTTTAATCACATCTTCATACTTCTACGTGCCAATGCCATTTTTATGGCTTGTAAATTCATACAATGGTCCCTTAAGCCTTCACGTGAAGTTTCATGGCAAGACGACTCGTTTTCTATTTTTCATGATTTTTGAAACTTTTTACGGTTCAGGATTTTTTAAAATTTTTTCGGAAGGATTTTTACCCCAAACTTGGTAGACGTGATGCTTGTATTTTTGTTGGCATGCATAAAAAAATTCAGCTAAAAACTCGAAGTGTACAAGATTTTGTGACCATTTGAAAAAAGTGTCCCCAGTTTAGACACTTTAATGGCTACTGGCAGCAAACCTGTAAAATCTCAAATGCTCTCTAAGGGGGTGTGAGTTCTCGAGGTTTGATGAGTGATAGGGGCCAATATAAGGGCCAAGTACCAGCACCCATCGCACATCATGTGTGCACACCACCCCCGGCCCCCCCGATCACCGGAACCCCAATGCCGCCAGTCAGGTTCTCCGACAATGCTCCGACGATGGTGCCCCGACGAAGAAAAATGTAGCACCAACACATGCCCGAGCCCAGCATCTGCTACCACAACACTCAACCCTATCTGATCTTAGACTGGGAATGAACTCCGTATGCTTAGACTGGGAATGAACTCCGTATTCCTAAGCCGATAGACGAAACGAGCGGACGGGCGGACGGGCGGGCACTACGCCGACTAGAGAGATGGGATGCACAAGCCGTGGATCGATAGGGTAGTGGTAGGTGGGTTTAGGCACATCTTCATATTTCTACGTGCCAATGCCATTTTTATGGCTTGTAAATTCGTAGAATGGTCCCTTAAGCCTGCACGTGAAGTTTCATGGCAAGACGACTCATTTTCTATTTTTCATGATTTTTGAAACTTTTTAAGGTTCGGGATTTTTTAAATTTTTTTCGGAAGGAGTTTTGTCCCCAAACTTGGTAGACGTGATCCTTGTATTTTTGTTGGCATGCACAAAAAAATTGAGCTAAAAACACAAAAGTGTACAAGATTTTGTGATCATTTAAAAAAAGTGACCCCATTTCAGGCACTTTAATAGCTACTGGCAGCAAACCTGTAAAATCTCAAACACACTTTAAGGGTGTGTGAGTTCTTGAGGTTTGATGAGGGATAGGGGGCCAATATAAGGGCCAAGTACCAGCACCCACCGCACATCATGTGTGCACACCCCCACCGGCCCCCCGATCATCGGAACCCCAATGCCGCCGGTCAGGTTCTTCGACGATGCTCCGACGATGGTGCCCCGACGAAGAAAAATGCAGCACCAGCACATGCCCAAGCCCAGCATGTGCTGCCGCAACCCTCGATCCGATTCGATCTTAGACTGAGAATGAACTATGTATGCTTAGACTGGGAATGAACTCTGTATGCCTAAGTCAACCCACAAAACGAGCGTGCGGGCCCTCAGTCGGCCAGAGGGGCGGGATGCACAAGGCAGGGATCAATCGGGTCCCCCTCTGTGTGCTATCGTTCCTGCTACCGCAGCCCTTGGTTTGGTCCGATCTTAGACTAGGAATGAACTCCGTATGCCTAAGCCAACCGACGAAACGAGCGCGCGAGCAGACGGGTGGGCAGTACGCTGACCAGTGAGACGGGATGCGCAAGCCGTGGATCGATAAGGTGGTAGGTGGGTTTAGGCACATCTTCATATTTCTGCATGCCTATGCTATTTTTTGGCTTGTAAATTCATACAATGGTCCCTTAAGCCTTCACGTGATGTTTCATGGCAAGATGACTCCTTTTCTATTTTTCATGATTTTTGAAACTTTTTACGGTTTGGGATTTTTGAAAATTTTTTCGCAAGGAGTTTTGGCCCCAAACTTGGTAGATGTGATCCTTGTATTTTTTTTGGCATGCACAAAAAAATTCAACTAAAAACTCAAAGTGTACAAGATATTGTGATCATTTAAAAAAAGTGACCCCATTTCAGACACTTTATTCGCTACTGGCAGCAAACCTGTAAAATCTCAAATGCTGTTTAAGGGGGTGTGAGTTCTTGAGGTTTGATGAGGGATAGGGGCCCATATAAGGGCCAAGTACCAGCACCCATCGCACATCATGTGTGCACACCACCCCCAGCCCCCCCGATCACCGGAACCCCAATGCCGTTGGTCAGGTTCTCCGACAATGCTCCGGCGTGGTGCCCCGGTGAAGAAAAAAGCAGCACCAGCACATGCCCGAGCCCAGAATGTGTTGCCACAACACTCGCTCCGGTCTGATCTTAGACTGGGAATGAACTTCGTATGCCTAAGTCAACCCAGAAACGAGCGTACGGGCGCTCAGCCGGCCAGATGGGCGGGATGCGCAAGCTGGGGATCGATCGGGTACCCCTCTGCGTGCTGCCGATCCTACTGCCGCAACCCTCAGTCCGATCTGATCTTACACTGGGAATGAACTCCGTATGCCTAAGCCAACCGACGAAACGAATGAGCGGACAGGCGGGCGGGCACTATGTCGACTAGAGAGACGAGATGCGCAAGCCGTGGATCGATAGGGTGGTAGGTGGGTTTAGGCACATCTTCATATTTCTACATGCCAATGCCATTTTTATGGCTTGTAAATTCATACAATGGTCCCTTAAGCCTTCACGTGAAGTTTAATGGCAAGACGACTCGTTTTCTATTTTTCACGATTTTCAAAACTTTTTGCGGTTCCAAATTTTTTAAAATTTTTTCAGAAGGAGTTTTGGCCCCAAACCTGGTAGATGTGATCCTTGTATTTTTGTTGGCATGCACAAAAAAAATCAACGAAAAACTCGAAGTGTACAAGATTTTGTGACCATTTGAAAAAGTGTCCCCATTTTAGACACTTTAATGGCTACTGGCAGCAAACCTGTAAAATCTCAAATGCTCTTTAAGAGGGTGTGAGTTCTCGAGGTTTGATGAGGGATAGGGGGCCAATATAAGGGCCAAGTACCAGCACCCATCGCACATCATGTGCGCACACCCCCCCCGACCCACCTATCGCAGGAACCCCAATGCTGTCGGTCAGGATCTCCGGTGATGCTCCGACGATGGTGCCCCGGTAAAGAAAAATACGGCACCAGCACATGCCTGAGCCCAGCATGTGCTGCCGCAAACCTCGGTCTGGTCCGATCTTAAACCGAGAATGAACTCTGTATGCTTAGACTGGGAATGAACTGCTTATGCCTAAGCCAACAGACGGGCGGGCGGACGGGCACTACGCCGACCAGAGAGACAGGATGAGCAAGCCATGGATCGATAAGGTGGTGGTAGGTGGGTTTAAGCACATCTTCATATTTCTACGTGCCAATGCCATTTTTATGGCTTGTAAATTCCTACAAAGGTCCCTAAAGCCTTCACGTGAAGTTTCATGGCAAGACGACTCGTTTTCTATTTTTCATGATTTTTGAAACTTTTTACGATTCGAGATTTTTTAAAATTTTATCGGAAAGAGTTTTAGCCCAAACTTGGTAGACGTGATCCTTGTATTTTTGTTGGCATGCACAAAAAAATTCAGCTAAAAACTCGACGTGTACAAGATTTTGTGACCATTTGAAAAAAGTGTCCCCATTTCAGAGACTTTAATGGCTACTGGCAGCAAACCTATAAAATCTCGAATGCTCTTTAAAGGGGTGTGAGTTCTCGAGGTTTGATGAGGTATAGGGGGCCAATATAAGGGCCAAGTACCAGCACCAATCGCACATCATGTGCGCACACCCCCGGCCCCCCCGATCGTCGGAACCCCAATGCCGCCGGTCAGGTTCTCCGACGATGCTCCGACGATGGTGCCCCGACGAAGAAAAATGTGGCACCAACGCATGCCCGAGCCCAGCATGTGCTGCCGCAACCCTCGGTCTGGTCCGATCTTCGACTGGGAATGAACTCCGTATGCTTAGACTGGCAATAAACACCGTATGCCTAAGTCAACCCACAAAACGAGCGTGCGGGCACTCAGTGGGCCAGAGGGGCGGGATGCGCAAGCCGAGGATCGGTCGGGTCCCCCTTTGCGTGCTATCGATCCTACTACTGCAACCTTCAGTCCGATCTGATCTTAGAATGGGAATGAACTCTGTATGCCTAAGCCAATCGATGAAACGAGTGAACGGGCGGACGGGCGGGCGGGCACTACGTCAGCCAGAGAGACGGGATGTGCAAGCCGCGAATCGATAGGGTTGTAGGTGGGTTTAGGCACATCTTCATATTTCTGCACGCCAATGCCATTTTTATGGCTTGTAAATTCATACAATTGTCCCTTAAGCCTTCACGTGAAGTTTCATGGCAAGACGACTTGTTTTTTATTTTTCACAATTTTTGAAACTTTTTATGGTTCCAGAATTTTTTAAAATTTTTTCGGAAAGAGTTTTGGCCCCAAACTTCATAGACATGATCCTTCTATATTTTGTTGGCATGCATAAAAAAATTCAGCAAAAAACTCGAAGTGTACAAGATTTTGTGACCATTTAAAAAAAGTGACCCCATTTCAGACACTTTAATGGCTACTGGCAGCAAACCTGTAAAATCTCAAATGCTCTTTAAGAGGGTGTCAGTTCTTGAGGTTTGATGAGGGATATGGGGCCAATATAAGGGCCAAGTACCAGCACCCATTGCACATCATGTGCGCACACCCCCATGGCCCCCCCGATCGCAGAAACCCCAATACCGTCGGTCAGGTTCTCCGACGATGCTCCAGCGATGGTGCCCCAGCGAAGAAAAATGTGACACCAGCACATGCCCAAGCCCAACATGTGCTGTCGCAACCCTCGGTCCGGTCCTATCTTAGACTGGGAATGAACTCCATATGCTTAGACTAGGAATGAACTCCGTATGCCTAAGTCGACCCACGAAATGAGCGTGCGGGCGCTCAGCCGACCAGAGGGGCGAGATGCGCAAGCCGGGGATCAACCGAGTCCCCCTCTACGTGCTGCTGATCCTACTGCCGCAACCCTTGGTCTGGTCTGATCTTAGACTGGGAATGAACTCCGTATGCTTAGACTGGGAATGAACACCGTAAGCCTAAGTCAACCCACAAAACGAGCGTGCGGGCACTCAGCAGGCCAGAGGGGCGGGATACGCAAGCCGGGGATCGGTCGGGTCCTCCTTTGCGTGCTATCGATACTACTACTGGAACCTTCAGTCTGATCTGATCTTAGACTAGGAATGAACTCTGTATGCCTAAGCCAACCGATGAAACGAGCGGGCGGGCAGGCGGGCGGGCACTACGCCGACCAGAGAGACGGGATGCGCACACCGTGGATCGATAGGGTGGTAGGTAGGTTTTGGCACATCTTCATATTTGTGCATGCCAATGCCATTTTTATGGCTTGTAAATTCATACAAAGGTCCCTTAAGCCTTCACGTAAAGTTTCTTGGCAAGACGACTCGTTTTCTATTTTTCATAATTTTTTGAAATTTTTACGATTCAGGATTTTTTAAAATTTTTTCGAAAGTAGTTTTGACCCCAAACTTGGTAGACATGATCCTTGTATTTTTTTTGGCATGCATAAAAAAATTCAGCAAAAAACTTGAAGTGTACAAGATTTTGTGACCATTTGAAAAAAATGTCCCCATTTCAGACACTTTAACGGCTACTGGCAGTAAACCTGTAAAATCTCAAATGCTCTTTAAGGGGTTGTGAGTTCTCGAGGTTTAAAGAGGGATAGGGGGCCAATATAAGGGCCAAGTACCAGCACCCATCGCACATCATCTGCGCACACCCCCGGCCCTCCCGATCGTCGGAACCCCAATGCCGCCGGTCAGGTTCTCCGACGATGCTCCAGTGATGGTGCCCCGACAAAGAAAAATGTGACACCAGCACATGCCCGAGCCTAGCATGTGCTGCCGTAACCCTCGGTCCAGTCCGATCTTAGACTGGGAATGAACTCCGTATGCTTAGACTGGGAATGAACTCTGTATCCCTAAGTCAACAATGAAAGGAGCGTGCGGGCGCTCAGCCGGCCAGAGGGGCAGGATGCGCAAGTCAGGGATCGGTCGAGTCCCCCTCTACGTGCTACTGATCCTGATACCGCAACCCTCAGTCTGGTCTGATCTTAGACTGGGAATTAACTCCGTATGCCTAAGCCAACCGACGAACGAGGGGGCGAGCGGGCGGGCGGGCACTACGTCGACTAGAGAGACGGGATCCGCAAGCCGTGGATCGATAGGGTGGTAGGTGGGTTTAGGCACATCTTCATATTTCTGCTTGCCAATGCCATTTTTATAGCTTGTAAATTCATACAATGGTCACTTAAACCTTCACGTGAAGTTTCATGGCAAAACGACTTGTTTTCTATTTTTCATGATTTTCAAAACCTTTTACGGTTCAAGATTTTTTAAAATTTTTTCGAAAGGTGTTTTGGCCCCAATCTAATTAGACATTATCCTTGTACTTTTGTTGGCATGCACAAAAAAATTTAGCTAAAAACTCGAAGTGTACAAGATTTTGTGACCATTTGAAAAAAGTGTCCTCATTTCAGACACTTTAATGGCTATTGGCAGCAAACCTGTAAAATCTCAAATGCTCTTTAAGGGGGTGTGAGTTCTCGAGGTTTGATGAGGGATAGGGGGCCAATATAAGGGCCAAGTACCAGCACCCATCGCACATCATGTGCGCACAACCGCCCCGGCCCCCCTGATCGCTGGAACCCCAATGTCGCCGGTCAGGTTCTCCGGCGATGCTCCGACGATGACGCCCCGTCGAAGAAAAATGCGACACCAGCACATGACCGAGCCCAGCATGTGCTGTCGCAACCCTTCGTCTGGTCCAATCTTAGACTGGGAATGAACTCCATATGCTTAGACTGGGAATGAACTCTGTATGCCTATGCAGCCTACAAAACGAGCGTACGGGCACTCAGCAGGCCAGAGGGGCGAGATGCACAAGCCGGGGATCGACCGGGTCCCCCTCTACTTGCTACCGATCCTGCTAACGTAACCCTCAGTCTGGTCTAAACTTAGACTGGGAATGAAGTCCGTATGCCTAAACTAACCGACGAAACGAGCAGGCGGGTGGGTAGGCGGGCACTACGCTGGCCAGAGAGACGGGATGCGCAAGCCATTGATCGATAGGGTGGTATGTGGGTTTAGGCACATCTTCATATTTCTACATGCCAATGCCATTCTTATGGCTTGTAAATTCATACAATGGTCCCTTAAGCCTTCACGTGAAGTTTCATGGCAATGCGAATCGTTTTCTATTTTTCATGATTTTCGAAAGTTTTTGCGGTTTGGGATTTTTAAAATTTTTTGGAAAGGATTTTTGGCCCCAAACTTGGTAGCGTGATCCTTGTATATTTTGTTGGCATGCACAAAAAAATTCAGCTAAAAACTTGAAGTGTACAAGATTTTGCGACCATTTGAAAAAAATATCCCCATTTCAGACACTTTAATGGCTACTGGCAGCAAACCTGTAAAATCTCAAATGCTCTTTAAGGGGGTGTGAGTTCTCGAGGTTTGCTGAGGGATAGCGGGCCAAATAAGGGCCAAGTACCAGCACCCTTCGCACATCATGTGCGCACACCCCCCGGCCCCCCGATCGTTGAAACCCCAATGCCGTCGGTTAGGTTCTCCGGCGATGCTCCGGCGATGGTGCCTCGGCGAAGAAAATTGCGGCACTACCACATGCCCGAGCCCAGTATGCGCTATCGCAACCTTTGGTCTGATCGGATCTTAGACTGGGAATGAACTCCGTATGCCTAAGCCAACCGTCGAAACGAACGGGCGGCCGGGCGGCCGGGCACTACGTCAGCCAGAAAGATGGGATGCATAAGCCGTGGACCGATAGGTTGGTAGGTGGGTTTAGGCACATCTTCATTTTTCTGCATGCCAATGCCATTTTTATGCCTTGCAAATTCATACAATGGTCCCTTAAGCCTTCACGTGAAGTTTCATGGCAAGACGACTCGTTTTCTGTTTTTCACGATTTTTGAAACTTTTTGTGGTTCAAGATTTTTTAAAATTTTTTCGGAAGGAGTTTTGGCCCCAAACTTGGTAGACGTGATCCTTGTATTTTTTTTGGCATGCACAAAAAAATTCAGCTAAAAAATCGAACTGTTCAAGTTTTTGTGACCATTTGAAAAAAGTATCCCCATTTCAAACACTTTAATGGCTACTGGCAGCAAATCTGTAAAATCTCAAATGCACTTTAAGGGGTGTGAGTTCTCGAGGTTTGAAGAGGGATAGGGGGCCAATATAAGGGCCAAGTACCAGCACCCATCACACATCGTGTGCGCACACCCCTCGGCCCCCCCGATCATCGGAACCCCAATGCCGTCGGTCAGGTTCTCCGACCCTGCTCCGACGATGGTACCTCGATGAAGAAAAATGCGGCACCAGCATATCCCCGAGCCCAGCATGTGTTGCCGCAACCCTTGGTCCGGTCCGAGCTTAGACTGGAATGAACTCCATATGCTTAGACTGGTAATGAACTCCGTATGCCTAAGTCAACCCAGGAAACGAGCGCGCGGGCACTCAGCCGGCCAGAGGGGCGGGATGCACAAACTAGGGATCGACCGGGTCCCCCTCTGTGTGCTACTAATCCTGGTGCCGCAACCCTCATTCCAGTCTGATCTTAGACTGGGAATGAACTCCGTATGCCTAAGCCAACCACCGAAACGAGCGGGCGGGCGGGCCAACAATCACTACGCCGGCCAGAGAGATGGG
Source organism: Durio zibethinus (assembly GCF_047325235.1). NCBI lineage: Eukaryota > Viridiplantae > Streptophyta > Magnoliopsida > Malvales > Malvaceae > Durio > Durio zibethinus. Next base: position 14,982,850 of record NC_143177.1, read on the forward strand.
ATGCGCAAGCCGTGGATCGATAGGGTGGTAGGTGGGTTTAGGCACATCTTTATATTTCTGCATGCCAATGCCATTTTTAAGGCTGGTAAATTCATACAATGGTCCCTTAACCCTTCACGTGAAGTTTCATGGAAAGATGACTCATTTTATATGTTTCACGATTTTTGAAACTTTTTGCGGTTCAGGATTTTTTAAAATTTTTTCAGAAGGAGTTTTGGCCCCAAACTTGGTAGACGTGATCCTTGTATTTTTGTTGGCATGCAAAAAAAAATTCAGCTAAAAACTCAAAGTGTACAAGATTTTGTGACCATTTGAAAAAAGTGTCCCCATTTTAGATTCTTTAATGGCTACTGGCAGCAAACCTGTAAAATCTCAAATGCTTTTTAAGGGGGTGTGAGTTCTCGAGGTTTGATGAGGGATAGGGGGCCAATATAAGGGCCAAGTACCAGCACCCATAGCACATCATGTGCGCACACCCCCCCGACCCCCCGATCGCCGGAACCCCAATGCCGCCGATCAGGTTCTCCGTCAATGGTCCGACGATGGTGCCCTGGCGAAGAAAAAGGTGGCACCAGCACATGCCCGAGCCCAGCATGTGCTATCGCAACCCTCGGTATGGTCCGGTCTTAGACTGGGAATGAACTCCGTATGCTTACATTGGGAATGAACTCCGTATGCCTAAGTCAACCCATGAAATGAGCGTACGGGCGCTCAGTCGGCCAGAGGGGTGGGATACGTAAGCTACTTAAGCCTTCACTTGAAGTTTTATGGCAAGACGACTCTTTTCTTGTTTTTACGATTTTCAAAGCTTTTTGCGGTTCGGGATTTTTTATAATTTTTTCAGAATGATTTTTGGCCCCAAACTTGGTAGTCATGATCCTTGTATTTTTGTTGGCATGCACAAAAAAATTTAGCAAAAAACTAGAAGTGTACAAGATTTTGTGACCATTTGAAAAAAGTGTCCCCATTTCAGACACTTTAATAGCTACTGGCAGCAAACCTGTAAAATCTCAAATGCTCTTTAAGGGGGTGTGAGTTCTCGAGGTTTGATGAGGGATAGGGGGCCGATATAGGGGCCAAGTACCAGCACCCATCGCACATCATGGGCGCACACCCCCCCGGCCCCCCCGATCGTCGGAACCCCAATGCCGCTGATCAGGTTCTCCGACGATGCTCCGACGATGATGCCCCAGCGAAGAAAAATACGACACCAGCACATGCCCGAGCCCAGTATGTGCTACCACAACCCTCAGTCTGATCCGATCTTAGACTGGGAATGAACTCCATATGCTTAGACTGGGAATGAACTCCGTATGCCTAAGTCAACCCACGAAACGAGCCTGTGGGCGCTCAGCCGGCCATAGGGGCAGGAAGCGCAAGCCAAGGATCGGTCGGGTCCCCCTCTGTGTGCTACCGATCTTGCTACCGTAACCCTCGGTCTAGTCCAATCTTAGACTTCGAATGAACTCCGTATGCCTAAGCCAACCGACGAAACGAGCGGGCGGGCGGGCGGGCACTACACCGGCTAGAGAGACGGGATGCGCAAGTCGTGGATCTATAGGATGGTAGGTGGGTTTACGCACATCTTCATATTTCTACGTGCCAATGCCATTTTTATGGCTTGTAAGTTCATACATTGGTCCCTTAAGCCTTCACGTGAAGTTTCATGGCAAGACGACTCGTTTTTTATTTTTCATGATTTTTAAAATGTTTTACGGTTCAGGATTTTTTAAAATTTTTTCAGAAGGATTTTTGGCCCCAAACTTTGTAGACGTGATCCTTGTATTTTTGTTGGCATGAGCAAAAAAATTCGGCTAAAAACTCGAAGTGTACAAGATTTTGTGACCATTTGAAAAAAGTGTCCCCATTTCAGACACTTTAATGGCTACTGGTAGCAAACCTGTAAAATCTCAAATGCTCTTTGAGGGGGTGTGAGTTCTCGAGGTTTGATAAGGGATAGGGGGCCAATATAAGGGCCCAGTACCAGCAACCATTGCGCATCATGTGCGAACGTCCCCCCCGGCCCCCCCGATCATCGGAACCCTAATGTCGTTGGCCAGGTTCTCCGACGTTGCTTCTGTGATGGTGCCCCGGTGATGAAAAATGCGGCACCAGCACATGCCCATGCCCAGCATGTACTGCCGCAACCCTCGGTCTGGTCCCATCTTCGACTGGGAACGAACTTCGTATACTTAGACTGGGAATGAACTCCGTATGCCTGAGTTAACTCACGAAACGAGCTTGCAGGCGCTCTACCGACTAGAGGGGCGGGATGCGCAAGCCGGGGATCGGTTGGGTCCCCCTCTATGTGCTGCTGATCCTGCTACCACAACCCTCGATCCTATCTAATCTTAAACTTGGAATGAACTCCGTATGCCTAAGGGAACTGATGAACGAGTGAGCGGGCGGGCACTACGCCGGCAGAGAGACGGGATGCGGAAGCCGTGGATTGATAGGATGGTACATGGGTTTAGCCACATCCTCATATTTCTACGTGCCAATGCCATTTTTGTGGCTTGTAAATTCATACAATGGTCCCTTAAGCCTTCACCTAAGTTTCATGGCAAGACGACTCGTTTTCTATTTTTCATGATTTTTTAAACTTTTTACGGTTCGGGATTTTTTTAAATTTTTTCGTAAGGAGTTTTGGCCCCAAACTTAGTAGACGTGATCCTTGTATTTTTGTTGGCATGCGCAAAAAATATCAGCTAAAAACTCGAAGTGTACAAGATTTTGTGACCGTTTGAAAAAAGTGTCCCCATTTCAGACACTTTAGTAGCTACTGGCAGCAAACCTGTAAAATCTCAAATGCTCTTTAAGGGGGTGTGAGTTCTCGAGGTTTGATTAGGGATAGGGGGCCAATATAATGGCCAAGTACCAGCACCCATCGCACATCATGTGCGCACACCCCCCCGACCCCCCCGATCACCGAAACCCCAATGCCGCCGGTCAGGTTCTCCGGCGATGCTCCGACGATGGTGCCCCGATGAGGAAAAATGCGGCACCAGCACATGCCCGAGCCTAGCATATGCTACCGCAACCCCCGGTCCGGTCCGATCCGATCTTAGACTAGGAATGAACTCCATATGCTTAGACTGGGAATGAACTCCGTATGCCTAAGTCAACCCATGAAACGAGCATGCGGGTGCTCAGTCGGCCAGAAGCGCGGGAAGCTCAAGCTGGGGATCGGTCGGGTCCCCCTCTGCGTGCTGTCGATCCTACTACCGCAACCCTCGGTCCGGTATGATCTTAGACATGGAATGAACTTTGTATGCCTAGGCCAACCGACGAAACGAGCAGACGGGCGGGCGAGCACTACGTCAGCTAGAGAGACGGGATGCGCAAGCCGTGGATCGATAGGGTGGTAGGTGGGTTTAGGCACATCTTCATATTTTTGCATGCCAATGCCATTTTTATGGCTTCTAAATTCATACAATGGTCCCTTAAGCCTTCACGTGAAGTTTCATGGCAAGACGCTCGTTTTCTATTTTTCATGATTTTTGAAACTTTTTATGGTTTGGGATTTTTAAAAATTTTTTCGAAAGGATTTTTGACCCCAAACTTGGTAGACATGATCCTTGTATTTTTGTTGGCATGCACAAAAAAATTCAGCTAAAAACTCGAAGTGTACAAGATTTTGTGATCGTTTGAAAAAAGTGTCCCCATTTTAGACACTTTAATTGCTACTAGCAGCAAACTTGTAAAATCTCAAATGCTCTTTAAAGGGGTGTGAGTTCTCGAGGTTGGATGAGGGATAGGGGGCCAATATAAGGGCCAAGTACCAGCACCCATTGCACATCATGTGCGCACACCCCACCCGACCCCCCCGATCGTCGAAACCCCAATGCCGTCGGTCAGGTTCTCCGACGATGCTCCGGTGATGGTGCCCCGGTGATGAAAAATACGACACCAGCACAAGCCCGAGACCAGCATGTGCTGCCGTAACCCTCGATCCGGTCCCATCTTAGACTGGGAATCAACTCCGTATGCCCAGACTGGGAATGAACTCCATATGCCTAAGTCAAGGCACAAAATGAGCATGTGGGAGCTCAATCGGCTAGAGGGGCGGGATGCGCAAGCCACGGATCAGCTGGGTCCCCTTCTGCGTGCTGCTGATCCTGCTGCCAAAACCCTTGGTCCGATCTGATCTTAGACTGGGAATGAACTCCATATGCCTAAACCAACCGACGAAACGAACGGGCGGGCGGGCGGGCGGGCGGGCATTACGCCGGACAGAGAGATGGGATGCGCAAGCTGTGGATTGATAGGGTGGTAGGTGGGTTTAGGCACAACTTCATATTTCTACATGCTAATTCCATTTTTATGGCTTGTAAATTCATACAATGGTCCCTTAAGCCTTCACGTGAAGTTTCATGGCAAGATGACTCGTTTTCTATTTTTCATGATTTTCAAAACTTTTTACGGTTTGGGATTTTTTAAAATTTTTTCGAAAGGATTTTTCACCCCAAACTTGGTAGACATGATCCTTGTATTTTTTTTGGCATGCACAAAAAACTTCAGCTAAAAACTCGAAGTGTACAAGATTTTGTGACCATTTGAAAAAAGTGTCCCCATTTCAGACATTTTAATGGCTACTGGCAGCAAACCTGTAAAATCTCAAATGCTCTTTAAGGGGGTGTGAGTTCTTGAGGTTTGATGAAGGATAGGGGGCCAATATAAGGGCCAAGTACCAGCACCCATCGCACATCATGTGTGCACACCCCCCGGCCCCCCCGATCGTCGGAACCCCAATGCCGCTGGTCAGGTTCTCCGGCAAAGCTCCAGCGATGGTGCCCCGACGAAGAAAAATGCGGCACCAGCACATGCTTGAGCCCAGCATGTGCTGCCGCATCCCTCGGTCCGATCCGATTTTAGACTGGGAATGAACTCCATATGCTTAGACTGGGAATGAACTCCGTATGCCTAAGTCAACCCATAAAACGAGCGTGCAGGCGCTCAGCCGGCCAGAAGGGTGGGATGCACAAGCCCGGGATCGGTCGGGTCCCCCTCTGCGTGCTACCGATCTTGCTGCCGCAAGCCTCAGTCCGGTCCAATCTTAGACTGGGAATGAGCTCCGTATGCCTAAGCCAACCGACGAAACGAGCAGGCGGGCAGGCGAGCGGGCATTACGCCGGCCAGAGAGACGGGATGCGCAAGCCGTGGATCAATAGGGTGGTAGGTGGGTTTAGTCACATCTTCATATTTCTACATGCCAATGCAATTTTTATGGCTTGTAAATTCATACAATGGTCCCTTAAGTCTTCACGTGAAGTTTCATGGGAAGACGACTCGTTTTCTATTTTTCACGATTTTCAAAACTTTTTACAGTTTGAGATTTTTTAAAATTTTTTTGGAAGCAATTTTGGCATCAAACTGGGTAGACATGATCCTTGTATTATTTTTGGCATGCACAAAAAAATTCAGCTAAAAACTCGAACTGTACATGATTTTGTGACCATTTGAAAAATGAGTCCCCATTTCAAACGCTTTAATGGCTACTGGCAGCAAACCTGTAAAATCTCAAATGCTCTTTAAGGGGGTGTGAGTTCTTGAGGTTTGATGAGGGATAGGGGGCCAATATAAGGGCCAAGTACCAGCACCAATCGCACATCATGTGCGTACCCCCCGGCCCCCTCGATCGTCGAAACCCCAATGGCGCCGGCCAGGTTCTCCGACGATGCTCCGGCGATGGTGCCCTGACGAAGAAAAATGCGGCACCAGCACCAGCCCGAGCCCAGCATGTGCTGCCGCATCCCTCGGTCCGTTTCGATCTTAGACTAGGAATGAACTCTATATGCTTAGATTGGGAATGAACTCTGTATGCCTAAGTCAACCCATGAAACAAGCGTGCGGGCGCTCAGTCGGCCAGAGGGGCGGGATGCGCAAGCCAGGGATCGGCCCGGTCCCCTTTTGCGTGCTACAGATCCTGCTACCACAACCCTCGTCCGGTCCAATCTTAGACTGGGAATAACTCCGTATGGCTAAGCCAACCGATGAAATGAGTGGGCGGACGGGCGGGCGAGCTTTACCCCGACCAAAGAGACGGGATGCGCAAGCCGTGTATCGATAAGGTGGTAGGTGGGTTTGCGTGCCAATGCAATTATTATGGCTTTAAAATTCATACAATGGTCCCTTAAGCCTTCACGTGAAGTATCCTGGCAAGACGACTCATTTTTTATTTTTCACAGTATTCAAAACTTTTTGTGGTTCGAGATTTTTTTAAATTTTTTGGAAGGAGTTTTGGCATCAAACTTGGTAGACGTGATCCTTGTATTTTTGTTGGCATGCACAAAAAAATTCAGTTAAAAACTCGAAGTGTACAAGATTTTGTGACTATTTGAAAAAAAGTGTCCCAATTTTAGACACTTTAATGGCTACTGGCAGCAAACCTGTAAAATCTCAAATGCTCCTTAATGGGGTGTGAGTTTTCGAGGTTTGATGAGGGATAGGGGCCAATATAAGGGCCAAGTACCAGCACCCATCGCACATCATGTGCGCACACCCCCCAGCCCCCCCGACCGCCGGAACCCCAATGCCGTCGATCAGGTTCTCTGGCGATGGTGCCCCGGTGAAGAAAAATACGGCACCAGCACATGCCCGAGCCCTGCATGTGCGGCCGCAACCCTCGGTCTGGTCCGATCTTAGACTGGGAATGAACTCCGTATGTTTAGACTAGGAATGAACTTTGTATGCCTAAGTCAACCCACGAAACGAACGTGCGGGCGCTCAGCCAGCCAGAGGGGCAGGCGGGATGCGCAAATCGGGGATCGGTCGGGTCCCCTACTGCTTGCTACCGATCTTGCTACCACAACCCTCGGTCTGGTCTGATCTTAGATTGGGAATGAACTCCGAATGCCTAAGCCAACCGACGACACGAGCAGGCGGAAGGGCGGCCGGGCACTACGCCAGCCAGAGAGACGGGATGCGTAAGCCGTGGATCGATAGGGTGGTAGGTGGGTTTAGGTAGATCTTCATATTTCTGTTTGCCAATGCCATTATATGGCTTGAAAATTCATACAACGGTCCCTTAAGCCTTCACGTGAAGTTTCATGGCAAGACGACTCGTTTTCTATTTTTCATGATTTTCGAAACATTTTACGATTCGGGATTTTTTAAAATTTTTTCGGAAGGAGTTTTGGCCCCAAACTTGGTAGACGTGATCCTTGTAATTCTGTTGGCATGCACAAAAAATTACAGCTAAAAACTCGAAGTGTACAAGATTTTGTGACCATTTGAAAAAGTGTCCCCATTTCGAACACTTTAGTGGCTACTGGCAGCAAACCTGTAAAATCTCAAATGCTCTTTAAGGGGGTGTGAGTTCTAGAGGTTTGATGAAGGATACGGGGCCAATATAAGGGCCAAGTACCAGCACCCATCGCACATCATGTGCGCATACCACCCCGGCCCCCCGATTGCCGGAACCCCAATGCCGTCGGTTAGGTTCTCCGGCGATGCTCCGACGATGGTGCCCTGACGAAAAAAAATGCGGCACCAGCACATGCTCGATTCCAGCATGTGCTGCGCTACCCTCGGTCCATTCTGATCTTAGACTAGGAATGAACTCCGTATGCTTAGACTGGGAATGAACTCCGTATGCCTAAGTCAACCCACGAAACGAGCGTGGGGCGCTCAGCCAACGAGAGCGGCGAGACGCCCAAGCCGGGGATCGGTCGGGTCACCCTCCGCGTGCTGCTGATCCTGCTACCGTAACCTCTGGTCTGGTCCGATCTTAGGCTGGGAATGAACTCCGTATGCCTAAGCCAACCGACGAAACGAGTGGGCCGGCGGACGGGCACTACGCCGGCTAGAGAGGCGGGATGCGCAAGCCGTGGATCGATAGGGTGGTTGGTGGGTTTAGGCACATCTTCATATTTCTACATACCAATGCCATTTTTATATCTTGTAAATTCATCCAATGGTCCCATAAGCCTTCACGTGAGGTTTCATGGCAAGACGCTCGTTTTCTATTTTTCATGATTTTTGAAACTTTTTACGATTCGAGATTTTTTAAAATTTTTTCCGAAGGAGTTTTGGCCCTGAACTTGGTAGACACGATCCTTGTATTTTTTTTGGCATGCACAAAAAAATTCAGCTAAAAACTCAAAGTGTACAAGATTTTGTCACCATTTGAAAAAAGTGTCCCCATTTCAGACACTTTAATGGCTACTGGCAACAAACCTGTAAAAGCTCAAATGCTCTTTAAGGGGGTGTGAGTTCTAGAGGTTCGATGAGGGATAGGGGGCCAATACAAGGGCCAAGTACCAGCACCCATCGCACATCATGTGCGCACACCCCCCGACACCCACGATCGTTGGAACCCTAATGCCGCCGGTCAGGTTCTCCGGTGATGCTTCGGCGATGGTGCCCCGACGAAGAAAAATACGGCACCAGCACATGCTCGAGCCCAGCATGTGCTGTCGTAACCCTCATTTCGGTCTGATCTTAGACTGGGAATGAACTCCGTATGCTTAGACTACGAATGAACTCTGTATGCCTAAGTTAGCCCACGAAACGACCGTGCGGGCGCTCAGCCGGCCAGAGGGGCGGGATGCACAAACCGAGGATCGAAAGGGTCCCTCTCTGCGTGCTGCCGATCCTGCTGCTACAACCCTCAGTCTGGTCTGATCTTAGACTGGGAATGAACTCCGTATGCCTAAGCCAACGGATGAAACGGGCGGGCGGACGGGTGGGCACTACGCCAGCCAGAGAGACAGGATGCGCAAGCCGTGGATAGATAGGGTGGTAGGTGGGTTTAGGCACATCTTCATATCTCTACCTGCCAATGCCATTTTTATGGCTTGTAAATTCATACAATGGTCCCTTAAGCCTTCACGTGAAGTTTCATGGCAAGACGACTCGTTTTCTATTTTTCACGATTTTTGAAACTTTTTGTGGTTCAGGATTTTTTAAAATTTTTTCGAAAGGAGTTTTGGCCCCAAACTTGGTAGACGTGATGGTTGTATTTTTGTTGGCATGCACAAAAAAATTCAACTAAACTCGAAGTGTACAAGATTTTGTGACCATTTGAAAAAAGTGTCCCCATTTTAGACATTTCAATGGCTGCTGGCAGCAAACCTGTAAAATCTCAAAAGCTCTTTAAGAGGGTGTGAGTTCTTGAGGGTTGATGAAGGATAGGGGGCCAATATAAGGGCCAAGTCCCAGCACCCATCGCACATCATGTGCGCACATCCGCCCCGGCCCCCCAGATCTCTGGAACCCCAATTCCGTCGGTCAGCTTCTCCAGCGACGCTCCGACGATGGTGCCCCGATGAAGAAAAATGTGGCACCAGCACATGCCCGAGCCCAGCATGTGCTGCCGCAACCCTCAGTCTGGTCTGATCTTAGACCGGGAATGAACTCCGTATGCTTAGACTGGGAATGAACTCCGTATGCTTAAGTTAACCCACGAAATGAGCGTGCGGGCGCTCAGCCGGCCAGTGGGGCGGGATACGCAAGCCGGGGATCGGTCGATTCCCCCTCTGTGTCATACTGATCCTGCTGCTGCAACCCTCCTTCTAGTCCGATCTTAGACTGGGAATGAACTCCGTATGCCTAAGCCAACCGACGAAACGAGCGGGCGGGCACTACTTCGACCAAAGAGACAGGATGCGTAAGCCGTGGATCGGTAGGGTGGTAGATGGGTTTGGGTACAACTTCATATTTCTGCATGCCAATGCCATTTTTATGGCTTGTAAATTCATACAATGCTCCCTTAAGCCTTCACGTGACGTTTCATGGCAAGATGACTCGTTTTTCATTTTTCATGATTTTGGAAACTTTTTGCGGTTTGGGATTTTTTAAAATTTTTTTGGAAGTTGTTTTGGCCCCAAACTTGGTAGACATGATCCTTGTATTTTTGTTGGCATGCACAAAAAAATTCAGCTAAAAAATTGAAGTGTACAAGATTTTGTGACCATTTGAAAAAAGTGTCCCCATTTCAAACACTTTAATGGCTAGTGGCAGCAAACCTGTAAAATCTCAAATGCTCTTTAAGGGGGTGTGAGTTCTTGAGGTTTGATGAGGGATAGGGTGCCAATATAAGGGCCAAGTACCAGCACCCATTGCACATCATGTGCGCACACCCGCTGGCCCCCCGATCGTCGGAACCCCAATGCCGCCGGTCAGGTTCTCCGACGATGCTCCGACGATGGTGCCCCGACGAAGACAAATGCGGCACCAGCACATTCCCGAGCCTAGCATTTGCTGCCGCAACCCTTAGTCTGGTCTGATCTTAGACTGCGAATGAACTCCATATGCTTAGACTGGGAAAGAACTCCGTATGCCTAAGTCAACCCACGAAACGAGCGTGCGGGCGCTTAACCGGCCAGAGGGGCGGATGCGCAAGCCAGGGATCGAAAGGGTCCCCCACTGTGTGCTGCTGATCCTGCTGCTACAACCTTTGGTCCGGTCTGATCTTAGACTGGGAATGAACTCCATGTGCCTAAGCCAACCGATGAAATGAGCGGGCCGGCAGGGGGGCGGGCACTACGCCGGTCAAAGAGACGGGATGCGCAAGCCGTCTATCAATAGGGTGGTAGGTGGGTTTTGGCACATCTTCATATTTCTACATCCCAATGCCATTTTTCTGGCTTGTAAATTCATACAATGGTCCCTTAAGCCTTCACGTGAAGTTTCATGGCAAGACAACTCGTTTTCTATTTTTTATGATTTTCAAAACTTTTTGCGGTTCGGGATCTTTTAAAATTTTTTCAGAAGGAGTTTTGGCCCTAAACCTGGTAGACGTGATCCTTTTATTTTTGCTGGCATGCACAAAAAAATTCAGCTAAAAACTCAAAGTGTACAAGATTTTGTGACCATTTGAAAAAAGTGTCCCCATTTCAGACACTTTAATGGCTACTGGCAGCAAAAATCTCAAATGCTCTTTAAGGGGGTGTGAGTTCTTCAGGTTTGATGAGGGATAGGGGGCAAATATAAGGGTCAAGAACCAGCACCCATCGCACATCATGTGCGCACACCCCCGCGGCCCCCCCGATCGTCGGAACCCCAGTGCCACCGGTCAGGTTCTCCAACGATGCTCCGACGATGGTGCCCCGACGAATGAACTCCGTATTCTTAGACTGGGAATGAACTCCATATGCCTAAGTCAACCCACAAAATGAGCATGCGGGTGCTCAACCGGCCAGAGGGGCAAGATGCGTAAGCCGGGGATCGACCGGGTCCCCCTCTGCGTGCTGTCGATCTGTCTACCGTAACCCTCGGTCTGGTGTGATCTTAGACTGGGAATGAACTCAGTATGCCTCAGCCAACTGACGAAACGAGCGGGCGGGCAGGCACTACGCCGACCAGAAAGACGAGATGTGTAAGCCGTGGATCGATAGGGAGGTAGGTGGGTTTAGGCACATCTTCATATTTTTGTGTGCCAATGCCATTTTTATGGCTTGTAAATTCATACAATGGTCCATTAAGCCTTCACGTGAAGTTTCATGGCAAGATGACTCGTTTTCTATTTTTCATGATTTTTGAAACTTTTTATGGTTCCAAATTTTTTAAAATTTTTTTAGATGGAGTTTTGGCCCTAAACTTGGTAGACGTGATCCTTGTATTTTTGTTGGCAAGCATAAAAACATTCAGCTAAAAACTCGATGTGTACAAGATTTTTTGACCATTTAAAAAAAGTGTCCCCATTTCGGACACATTAATGGCTACTAGCAGCAAACCTGTAAAATCTCAAATGCCTTTTAAGGGGTAATGAGTTCTCGAGGTTTGATGGGGGATAGGGGGCCAATATAAGGGCCAAGTACCAGCACCCATCGCACATCATGTGCGCACACCCCCCGGCCCCCCCGATCATCGGAACCCCAATGCCGTCCGACAGGTTCTCCGACGATGCTCCGACGATGGTGCCCCAGTGAAGAAAAATATGGCAGCAGCACATCCCTGAGCCCAGCATGTGCTGGTGCAACCCTCGGTCTGGTCCAATCTTAAACTGGGAATGAACTCCGTATGCCTAAGTAAACCCATGAAACAAGCGTGCGGGCGCTCAGCCGGCCAGAGGGGTGGGATGCGCAAGCCGGGGATCGACCGGTTCCCCTTCTATGTGCTGCCGATCCTGCTGCCACAACCCTTGGTCCGATCCGATCTTAGACTGGGAATGACCTCCGTATACCTAAGCCAACCAACGAAATGAGCGGCCAGGCAGACGCTACACCTACCAGAGAGACGGGATGCGCAAGCGGTGGATCGATAGGGTGGTAAGTGGGTTTAGGCACATCTTCATATTTTTGCATGCCAATACCATTTTTATGGCTTGTAAATTCATACAATGGTCCCTTAAGCCTTCACGTGAAGTTTCATGGCAAGACGACTCGTTTTCTATTTTTCATGATTTTTAAAACTTTTTACGGTTTGGGATTTTTTAAATTTTTTCATAAGGAGTTTTGGGCCCAAACTTGGTAGACGTGATCCTTGTATTTTTGTAGGCATGTACCAAAAAATTCAGCTAAAAACTCGAAGTGTACAAGATTTTGTGACCATTTGAAAAAAGTGTCCCCATTTCAAACACTTTAATGGCTACTAGCAGCAAACCTGTAAAATCTCAAATTCTCTTTAAGGGGGTGTGAGTTCTTGAGGTTTGATGAGGGATAGGGGGCCAATGTAAAGGCCAAGTACCAGCACCCATCGCACATCATGTGCGCACACCCCCTCCGGCCCCCCCGATCGTCGAAACCCCAATGCTGCCGGTAAGTTTCACCGGCGATGCTCCTACGTTGGTGCCCCGACGAAGAAAAACGCAGCACCAGCACATGCTCGAGCCCAGCATGTGCTGTCGCAACCCTCGGTTTGATCCAATCTTAGACTGGGAATGAACTCCATATGCTTAGACTAGGAATGAACTCTGTATGCCTAAGTCAACCCATGAAATGAGCGTGCAGGCGCTCAGCCGACCAGAGGGGCAGGAAGCGCAAGCTGGGGATCGACCGGGTCCGCCTCTACGTGCTATCTATCCTGCTGCCACAACCCTCAGTTTGGTCCGATCTTAGACTGGGAATGACCTCCGTATGCCTAAGCCAACCAACGAAACAAGCAGGTGGGCGGGCGCTACGCCGGCCAGAGGGACGGGATGCGCATGCCGTGGATCGATAGGGTGGTAGGTGGGTTTAGGCACATCTTCATATTTCTACGTGCCAATGCCATTTTTATGGCTTGTAAATTCATACAATGGTCCCTTAAGCCTTCACGTGAAGTTTCATGGCAATACGACTCGTTTTCTATTTTTCATAATTTTCAAAAGTTTTTACGGTTCAGGATTTTTTTAAATTTTTTCGGAAGGAGTTTTGGCTGCAAACTGGGTAGACGTGATCCTTGTATTTTTGTTGGCATGCACAAAACAATTCACCAAAAAACTCGAAGTGTACAAGATTTTGCGACCATTTGAAAAAAGTGTCCCCATTTCGGACACTTTAATGGCTACTGGCAGCTAACCTGTAAAATCTCAAATGCTCTTTAAGGGGGTGTGAGTTCTTGAGGTTTGATGAGGGATACAGGTCCAATATAAGGGCCAAGTACCAGCACCCATCGCACATCATGTGCGCACACCCCCCCACCCCCACCGATCGTCGGAACCCCAATGCCGTCGGTCAGGTTCTCCGACGATGCTCCAGTGATGGTGCCCTGACGAAGAAAAATGCGGGGCTAGCACATTCCCGAGTCCAACATATACTGTTGCAACCTTCGGTCTGGTCTGATCTTAGACTGGGAATGAACTCTGTATGCTTAGACTGGGAATGAACTCCGTATGCCTAAGTCAACTCATGAAACGAGCGTGGGGGCGCTCAACTGGCCAGAGGGGCGGGATGCGCAAGCCGGGGATCGATCGGGTCCACCTCTACGTGCTGTCGATCCTGCTGCCGTAACCCTTGATCCGATCCAATCTTAGACTAGGATGCCTAAGCCAACCGATGAAACGAACAGGCGGGCGGGCGGGCACTACGCCTGAGAGAGAGATGGGATACGCAAGCCGTGGATCGATAGGGTGGTAGGTGGGTTTAGGAACATCTTCATATTTTTGCATGCCAATACCATTTTTATGGGTTGTACATTCATACAATTGTCCCTTAAGCCTTCACGTGAAGTTTCATGGCTAGACGACTCGTTTTTTATTTTTCACGATTTTCAAAACTTTTTACGGTTCGAGATTTTTTAAAATTTTTTTGGAAGGATTTTTGGCCCCAAACTTGGTAGACGTGATCCTTGTATTTTTGTTGGCATGCACAAAACAATTCAGCTAAAAACTCGAAGTGTACAAGATTTTGTGACCATTTGAAAAAAACGTCCCCATTTTAGACACTTTAAAGGCTACTCGCAACAAACCTGTAAAATCTCAAATGCTCTTTTAGGGGGTGTGAGTTCTTGAGGTTTGATAAGGGATAGGGGGCCAATATAAGGGCCAAGTACCAGCACCAATCACACATCATGTGCGCACACCCCCCTCGGCCCCCCCGATCGTCGGAACCCCAATGCCGCCAGTTAGGTTCTCTGGTGATGCTCCGACGATGGGGCCCTGACGAAGAAAAATGCGGCACCAGCACATGCTTGAGCCCAGCATGTGCTGTCGTAACCCTCAGTCTGATCTGATCTTAGACTGGGAATGAACTCTGTATGCCTAAGCCAACCGATGAAATGAGCAAGCGGGCGGGCGGGCGGGCACTACGTCGACCAGAGAGACGCGATGCGTAAGCCGTGGATCGATAGGGTGGTAGGTGGGTTTAGGCACATCTTCATATTTCTGCATGCCAATGCCGATTTTATTGCTTGTAAATTCATACAATGGTCACTTAAGCCTTTACGTGAAGTTTCAAGGCAAGACGACTCGTTTTCTCTTTTTTACGATTTTTGAAACTTTGTGTGGTTCGGGTTTTTTTAAAATTTTTTTGGGAAGGAGTTTTGGCCCCAAACTTGGTAGACATTATCCTTGTATTTTTGTTGGCATGCACAAAAAAATTCAACTAAAAACTCGAAGTGTACAAGATTTTGTGACCATTTGAAAAAAGTGTCCCCATTTCAGACACTTTAATGGCTATTGGCAGCAAACCTTTAAAATCTCAAATGCTCTTTAAGGGGGTGTGAGTTCTCGAGGTTTGATGAGGGATAGGGTTCCAATATAAGGGCCAAGTACCAGCACCCATTGTAAATCATGTGCGTACTCCCCCCCGGCCCCCCCGATCGTCGGAACCCCAATACCGCCGGTCAGGTTCTCCGGTGATGGTACCCCAATGAAGAAAAATACGGCACCAGCACATGCCAGAGCCTAGCATGTGCTGCCACAACCCTTGATCTGATCCGATCGTAGACTGGGAATGAACTTCGTATGCTTAGACTGGGAATGAACTCCATATGCCTAAGTCAACCCACGAAACGAGCGTGCGGGTGCTCAACCGGCCAGAGGGGCAGGATGTGCAAGCCGGGGATCAACCGGGTCCCCCTCTGTATGCTGCCGATCCTACTATCGAACCTTCAGTCTGGTCTAATCTTACACTGGGAATGAACTCCGTATGCCTAAGCTAACCGATGAAACGAGCGGGTGGGTGGGCGGGCGAGCACTGCGTCAGCCAAAGAGACGGGATGTGCAAGCCGTGAATCGATAGGGTGGTAGGTGGGTTTAGGCACATCTTCATATATCTAGGTGCCCATACCATTTTTATGGCTTGCAAATTCATACATTGGTCCCTTAAGCCTTCACGTGAAGTTTCACGGCAAGACGACTCGTTTTCTATTTTTCATGATTTTCAAAACTTTTTGCGGTTCAGGATTTTTTAAAATTTTTTCGGCAGGAGTTTTGGCCCCAAACATGGTAGACGTGATCCTTGTATTTTTTTTGGCATGCGCAAAAAAATTCACCTAAAAACTCGAAGTGTACAAGATTTTGTGACCATTTGAAAAAAGTGTCCCCATTTCAGACACTTTAATGGCTACTGGTAGCAAACCTGTAAAATCTCAAATGCTCTTTAAGGGGGTGTGAGTTCTCGAGGTTTGATGAGGGATAGGGGGCCAATACAAGGGCTGAGTACCAGCACCCATCGCACATCATGTGCGCACACTCCCCCGGCCCCCCCGATCGTCGGAACCCCAATGCCGTCGGTCAGGTTCTCCGACGATGGTGCCCCGACAAAGAAAAATGCGACACCAACACATGCCTGAGTCCAGCATGTGCTGTCGCAACCCTTAGTCCGATCTGCTCTTAGACTAGGAATGAACTTCGTATGCTTAGACTGGGAATGAACTCTGTATGCCTAAGTCAACCCATGAAACGAGCGTGTGGGTGCTCAGCCGACCAGAGGGGCGAAATGCGCAAGTCGGGGATCGGTCTGGTCCCCCTCTGTGTGGTGCCGATCCTACTACAAGGACCTTCGATCTGGTCTGATCTTAGACTGGGAATGGGCTTCGTATGCCTAAGCCAATCGACGAAACGAGCGGGCGGGCGGGTGAGCGGGCACTACGTCGGCCAGAGAGACGGGATGCGTAAGCCATGGTTAGATAGGGTGGTAGGTGGGTTTAGGCACATCTTCATATTGTTGCGTGCCAATGCCCGAGCCCAGCATGTGCTGTCGTAACCCTCGGTCCGGTCTGATCTTAGACTGGGAATGAACTCCATATGCTTAGACTGGGAATGAACTCCATATGCCAAAGTCAACCCACGAAACGAGCGTGTGCGTGCTCAACCGACCAGAGGGGCAGGATGTACAAGTCGGGGATCGGTCTGGTCCCCCTCTGTGTGCTGCTGATCCTACTACAAGGACCCTCGGTCTGGTCTGACCTTAGACTGGGAATGGGCTTCGTATGCCTAAGCCAACCGACGAAACGAACGGGCGGGCGGGTGAGCGGGCACTATGTCGGCCAGAGAGACGGGATGCGCAAGCCATGGTTAGATAGGGTGGTAGGTGGGTTTAGGCACATCTTCATATTGTTGCGTGCCAATGCCCGAGCCCAGCACGTGCTGTCGTAACCCTCGGTCCGGTCTGATCTTAGACTGGGAATGAACTCCATATGCTTAGACTGGGAATGAACTCCGCATGCCTAAGTCAACTCACGAAACGAGCGTACGGGCACTCAACCGGCCTGAGGGGCGGGGTGCGTAAGCCGGGGATCAATCGGGTCCCCCTCTGCATGCTATCGATCCTGCTATCGAACCTTCGGTCTGGTCTGATCTTAGATTGGGACTGAACTCCGTATGCCTAGGCCAACGGACAAAACGAATGAGCGGGCGAGTGGGCGGGCACTACGCCGGCCAGAGAGACGGGATGCGTAAGCTGTGGATCGATAGGGTGGTAGGTGGGTTTAGGCACATCTCCATATTTCTATGTGGCAAAGCCATTTTTATGGCTTGTAAATTCATACAATGGTCCCTTAAGCCTTCACATGAAGTTTCATGGCAAGACGACTCGTTTTCTATTTTTCATAATTTTTGAAACTTTTTACGGTTCGAGATTTTTAAAAATTTTTTCGGATGGAGTTTTGGCCCCAAACTTGGTAGACGTGATCCCTCTATTTTTGTTGGCATGCACAAAAAAATTCAGCTAAAAACTCGAAGTGTACAAGATTTTGTGACCATTTGAAAAAAGTGTCCCCATTTCAGACACTTTAATGGCTACTGGCAGCAAATCTATAAAATCTCAAATGCTCTTTAAGGGGGTGTGAGTTCTTGAGGTTTGATGAGGGATACGGGTCCAATATAAGGGCCAAGTACCAGCACCCATCACACATCATGTGCGCACACCCCCCCAGCCACCCGATCATCGGAACCCCAATGCCATCGGTCAGGTTCTCCGACGATGCTCCGGCGATGGTGCCCCGACGAAGAAAAATGCAGCACCGGCACATTCCTGAGCCTAGCATGTCTGCCGCAACCTTCATTTTGGTCCGATCTTAGACTGGGAATGAACTCTGTATGCCTAAGTCAACCCACGAAACGAGAGTGCGGGCGCTCAGCCAACCAGAGGGGTAAGATGCGCAAGCCGAGGATCGATCGGGTCTCCCTCTGCGTGTTGCCGATCCTGCTGCCACAACCCTCGGTCTGGTCTGATCTTAGACTGGAATAAACTCTGTATGCCTAAGCCAACCGATGAAACAAACGGGCGGGCGGACGGGCGGGCGCTACGGCGGCCAGAGAGACGGGATGCCCAAGCCGTGGATCGATAGGGTGGTTGGTGGGTTTAGGCACATCTTCATATTTCTGCATGCCAATGCCATTTTTATGGCTTACAAATTCAGACAATGGTCCCTTAAGCCTTCACGTTAAGTTTCATGGCAAGACGACTCGTTTTCTATTTTTCACGATTTTTGAAACTTTTTACGGTTAGGGGTTTTTTAAAATTTTTTCGGAAGGATTTTTGGCCCTAAACTTGGTAGACGTGATCCTTGTATTTTTGTTGGCATGCACAAAAAAATAAGCTAAAAACAGGAAGCGTACAAGATTTTGTGACCATTTTAAAAAAGTGTCCCCATTTCAGACAATTTAATGGCTACTGGCAGCAAACCTGTAAAATCTCAAACGCTCTTTAAGGGGGTGTGAGTTCCCGAGGTTTGATGAGGGATAGGGGGCCAATATAAGGGCCAAGTACCAGCACCCATAGCACATCATGTGCGCACACCCCCCGGCCCCCCCAATCGTCGGAACCCCAATGCCGCCGGTCAGGTTCTCCGACGATGGTCCGACGATGGTGCCCGGGCGAAAAAAATGCAACACCAGCACATGCCCAAGCCCAGCATGTGCTGCCGCAACCCTCGGTCCGATCCGATCTTAGACTGGGAATGAACTCCATATGCCTAAGTCAATCCATGAAACGAGCGAGCGGGCGTTCAGCAGGCCAGAGGGGCGGGATGCGCACGCCGGGGATCGGCCGGGACCCCCTCTGTGTGCTGCCGATCCTACTGCCACAACGCTCGATCCGGTCTGATCTTAGGCTGGGAATGAACTCCGTATGCCTAAGCCAACCGACGAAACGAGCGGGCAGGCACAACGTGGGCCAGAGAGAGGGGATTCGCAAGCCATGGATCGATAGGGTGGTAGGTGGGTTTAGGCACATCTTCATATTTCTGCATGGCAATGCCATTTTTATGGCTTGTAAATTCATACAATGGTCCCTTAAGCCTTCACGTGAAGTTTCACGGCAAGACAACTTGTTTTCTATTTTTCAAGATTTTCAAAACTTTTTGCTGTTCGGGATTTTTTAAAATTTTTTTGGAAGGAGTTTTGGCCCCAAACTTGGTAGACGTGATCCTTGTATTTTTGTTGGCATGCACAAAAATATTTAGCTAAAAACTGGAAGTGTACAAGATTTTGTGATCATTTGAAAAAATTGTCCCTATTTTAGATACTTTAATGGCTACTGGCAGCAAACCTGTAAAATCTCAAATGCTCTTTAAGGGGGTGTGAGTTCTCGAGGTTTGATGAGGGATAGGGGGCCAATATAAGGGCCGAGTACCAGCACCCATCGCACATCATGTGCGCACACCCCCCGGCCCCCCGATCGTCGGAACCCTAATGCCGCCGGTCAGGTTCTCCGACGATGGTGCCCCGACGAAGAAAAATGCGGCACCAACACATGCCTGAGTCCAGCATGTGCTGTCGTAACCCTCAGTCCGGTCTGATCTTAGACTGGGAATGAACTTCGTATGCTTAGACTGGGAATGAACTCCGTATGCCTAAGTCAACCCACGAAACGAGCGTGCGGGTGCTCAGCCGACCAGAGGGGCGAGATGCGCAAGCCGGGGATCGGTCGGGTCCCCCTCTGTGTGCTGCCGATCCTACTATAAGGACCCTCGGTCTGGTCTGATCTTAGACTGGGAATGAACTTTGTATGCCTAAGCCAACCAACGAAATGAGCGGGCGGGCGGGCGAGCGGGCACTACGTCGGCCAGAGAGACGGGATGCGCAAGCCGTGGATAGATAGGGTGGTAGGTGGGTTTAGGCACATCTTCATATTGCTGCGTGCCAGTGCCCGGGCCCAGCATGTGCTGTCGTAACCTTCGGTCTGGTCTGATCTTAGACTGGGAATGAACTCCATATGCTTAGACTGGGAATGAACTCCGTAAGCCTAAGTCAACCCACGAAACGAGCATGCGGGCGCTCAACGGGCTTGAGGGGGGGATGCGTAAGTCGGGGATCAGTCGGGTCCCCCTCTGCATGCTGTCGATCCTGCTACCGAACCTTCAGTCTGGTCCGATCTTAGACTGGGACTGAACTCCGTATGCCTAAGCCAATGGACGAAACGAACGGGCGGGCGAGGGGGCGGGCACTACGTCGGCCAGAGAGATGGGATGCGTAAGCCATGGATCGATAGGGTGGTAGGTGTGTTTAGTCACATCTCCATATTTCTATGTGGCAAAGCCATTTTTATGGCTTGTAAATTCATACAATGGTCCCTTAAGCCTTCACATGAAGTTTCATGGCAAGACGACTCGTTTTCTATTTTTCACGACTTTTGAAACTTTTTACGGTTTGAGATTTTTTAAAATTTTTTCGGATGGAGTTTTGGCCCCAAACTTGGTAGACGTGATCCTTGTATTTTTGTTGGCATGCACAAAAAAATTCAGCTAAAAACTCGAAGTGTACAAGATTTTGTGACCATTTGAAAAAAGTGTCCCCATTTCAGACACTTTAATGGCTACTGGCAGCAAACCTATAAAATCTCAAATGCTCTTTAAGGGGGTGTGAGTTCTTGAGGTTTGATGAGGGATAGGGGGCCAATATAAAGGCCAAGTACCAGCACCCATCACACATCATGTGCGCCCACCCCCCACGACCCCCCCGATCGTCGGAACCCCAATGCCGCCGGTCAAGTTCTCCGGCAATACTCCGACGATGGTGCCCCGACGAAGAAAAATATGGCACCAGGACATGCTCGAGCCCAGAATGTGCTGCCCCAACCCTTGTTCCGGTCCGATCTTAGACTGAGAATGAACTCCGTATGCTTAGACTGGGAATGAACTCTGTATGCCTAAGTCAACCCACAAAACGAGCGTACGAGGGCTCAGCCACCCAGAGGGGCGG
The DNA here is from genome assembly GCF_047325235.1 of Durio zibethinus. Lineage (NCBI taxonomy): Eukaryota > Viridiplantae > Streptophyta > Magnoliopsida > Malvales > Malvaceae > Durio > Durio zibethinus. The sequence continues at coordinate 15,003,860 of NC_143177.1, forward strand.
GATGCGCAAGCCAGGGATCGACCGAGTCCCCCTCTCCGTGCTGCCAATCCTATTGCTGCAACCCTCAGACCGATCTAGTGTTAGACTAGGAATGAACTCCGTATGCTTAAGCCAACCGACGAAAGGAACGGACGGGCGGGCACTACATCGGCCAAAGAGACGGGATGCGCAAGCCGTGGATCGATAGGGTGGTAGGTGGGCTTAGGCACATCATCATATTTCTACGTGCCAATGCCATTTTTATGGCTTGTAAATTCATACAATGGTCCCTTAAGCCTTCACGTGAAGTTTCAAGGCAAGACGACTCGTTTTCTATTTTTGAAACTTTTTACGATTTGGGATTTTTTAAAATTTTTTCGGAACGCGTTTTGGCCCCAAACTTGGTAGACATGATCCTTGTATTTTCATTGGCATGCACAAAAAAATTCAGTTAAAAACTAGAAGTGTACAAGATTTTGTGACCATTTGAAAAAAATGTCCCCATTTCAGACACTTTAATTGCAACTGACAGCAAACCTGTAAAATCTCAAATGCTCTTTAAGGGGGTGTGAGTTCTCAAGGTTTGATGAGGGATAGGGGGCCAATATAAGGGCCAAGTACCGGCACCCATCGTACATCATGTACGAACACCCCCCGACCCCCCCGATCGTTGGAACCCCAATTTCGCCGGTCAGGTTCTCCGACGATGCTCCGGTGATGGTGCCCCGACAAAGAAAAATGCGACACCAGCACATGCCCGAGCCTAGCATGTGCTGCTGTAACCCTTTGTCCGATTCGATCTTAGACTGGGAATGAACTCCGTATGCTTAGATTGGGAATGAACTCCGTATGCCTAAGTCAACCTATGAAATGAGCGTGCGTGCGCTCAGCCGGCCAGAGGGGCGGGATGCGCAAGCCGATGATCGGCTGGGTCCCCCTCTGCGTGTTGTTGATCCTGCTGCCACAGCCCTCGTTTCGATCTGATCTTAGACTGGGAATGAACTCTGTATTCCTATGCCAACCGACGAAACGAGCGGGCGGGCGGGCAGGTGGGCGGGCACTACGCCGGCTAGAAAGACAGGATGCGTAAGTCATGGATCGATAGGGTGGTAGGTTGGTTAAGGCACATCTTCATATTTCTATGTGGCAATGCCATTTTTATGGATTGTAAATTCATACAATGGTCCCTTAAGCCTTCACGTGACGTTTCATGGCAAGACGACTCGTTCTCTATTTTTCATGATTTTTGAAACTTTTTACGGTTCGACATTTTTTAAAATTTTTTCGGAAGGAGTTTTACCTGTAAACTTGGTAGATGTGATCCTTGTATTTTTGTTGGCATGCACAAAAAAATTCAGCTAAAAACTCGAAGTGTACAATATTTTGTGACCATTTGAAAAATGTGTCGCCATTTCAAACACTTTAATGGCTACTGGCAGCAAACCTGTAAAATCTCAAATGCTCTTTAAGGGGGTGTGAGTTCTCGAGGTTTGATGAATGATATGGGGCCAATATATGGGCCAAGTACCAGCACCCATCACACATCATGTGAGCACACCCCCCGGCCCCCCGATCGTCAGAAAGCCAATGCCGCTAGTCAAGTTCTCCACCGATGCTTCAGTTATGGTGCCTCGACGAAGAAAAATGCGGTACCAACAGATGCCCAAGCCCAGCATGTGCTACCACAACCCTCGGTCCGGTCTGATCTTAGACTGGGAATGAACTCCGTTTGCTTAGACTGGGAATGAACTCCATATGCCTAAGTCAACCCACGAAACAAGCGTGGGGGCGCTCAGCCAGTCAGAGGGGCGGGATGCGCAAGCCGAGGATCGACCAGGTTCCCCTCTGCGTGCTGCTGCAACCCTCGGTCTGGTTTGATCTTAGACTGGGAATGAACTCCGTATGCTTAGATTGGGAATGAACTCCGTATGCCTAAGTTAACCCACGAAACGAGCGTGCGGGCTCTCAGTCGGCCAGAGGGGCGGGATGCGCAAGCCGGGGATTGACCAGGTCCCCCTCTGCGTGCTGCCACAACCTTCGGTCCGATCCAATCTTAGATTGGGAATACACATTGTATGCTTAGACTGGGAATGAACTCAGTATGCCTAGGTCAACACATGAAATGAGCATGCGGGCGCTCAGTCAGCCAGAGGGGCGGGATGTGCAAGTCGGGGATCGATCGGGTCCCCCTCTGTGTGCTACCGATCCTACTATCGCAACCGTCAGTTTGGTTTGATCTTAGACTAGGAATGAACTCCATATGCCTAAGCCAACCGACGAAACGAGCGGGCGGGCGGGCGGACGGGCACTATGCCGGCCAGAGAGACGGGATGCGCAAGCCGTGGATCGATAGGGTGGTCGGTGGGTTTAGGCACATCTTCATATTTCTGCATGCCAATGCTTTTTTTATGGCTTGTAAATTCATACAATGGTCCCTTAAGCCTTCACGTGAAGTTTCATAGCAAGACGACTCGTTTTCTATTTTTCATGATTTTCAAAACTTTTTGCGGTTTGACATTTTTGAAAATTTTTTCGGAAGGATTTTTGGCCCCAAACTTGGTAGACGTGATCCTAGTATTTTTTTTGGCATGCACAAAAAAATTCAGCTAAAAACTCGAAGTGTACAAGATTTTGTAACCATTTGAAAAAAGTGTCCCTATTTCAGACACTTTAATGGCTAATGGCAGCAAACTTGTAAAATCTCAAATGCTCTTTAAGGGGGTGTGAGTTCTCGAGGTTTGATGAGGGATAGGGGGCCAATATAAGGGCCAAGTACCAGCACCCATCGCACATCATGTGTGCACACCCCCCGGCCCCCTCGATCGTCGAAACCCCAATACCGTCGGTCAGGTTCTCCGACGATGCTCCGGTGATAGTGCCCCGACGAAGAAAAATGTGACACCAGCAGATGCCCGAGCCCAGCATGTGTTGCCACAACCTTCGCTCCGATCTGATCTTAGACTGGGAATGCACTCCGTATGCTTAGACTGGGAATGAACTCTGTATGCTGAGACTGGGAATGAACTCCATATGCCTAAGTCAACCCACAAAACGAGCGTGTGGGTGCTTAGCCGGCCAGAGGGGCAGAATGCGCAAGTCGGGGATCAACCGGGTCCCCTCTGCGTGCTGTCGATCCTACTACCGTAACCCTCGGTCTGGTTTGATCTTAGACTGGGAATAAACTCCGTATGCCTAAGCCGACTGACGAAACGAGTGGGTGGGCGGGCGGGCACTACGCCGACCAGAGAGACGGGATGCGCAAGTCGTGGATCGATAGGGTGGTAGGTTGGTTTAGGCACATCTTCATATTTCTACGTGCCAATGCCATTTTTATGGATTGTAAATTTATACAATGGTCCCTTAACCCTTCACGCGAAGTTTCATGGCAAGACGACTCATTTTCTATTTTTTACGATTTTTGAAACTTTTTACGATTTGGCATTTTTTAAAATTTTTTCAGAAGGAGTTTTAGCTGCAAACTTGGTAGACATGATCCTTGTATTTTTTTTGGCATGCACAAAAAAATTCAGCTAAAAACTCGAAGTGTACAAGATTTTGTGACCATTTGAAAAAAGTGTCCCTATTTCAGACACTTTAATGGCTACTGGCAGCAAACCTGTAAAATCTCAAATGCTCTTTAAGAGGGTGTGAGTTCTCGAGTTTTGATGAGGGATACGGGCCCAATATAGGGGCCAAGTACCAGCACCCATCGCACATCATGTGCGCACACCCCCCGGCCCCTCCGATCGTCTGAATCCCAATGCCGTTGGTCAGGTTCTCTGACGATGCTCCGGCGATGGTGCCCCGGCCCCCCCGATCGTCGAAACCCTAATGCCGTCGGTCAGGTTCTTCAACGATGGTACCCCGATAAAGAAAAATGCGGCACCAGCACATGCCCGAGCCCATCATGCGCTACCGCAACCCTCGGTCTGGTCTGATCTTAGACTGGGAATGAACTCCGTATGCCTAAGCCAACCGACGAAACGAGCGGGCGGGTAGGCGGGCGGGCATTACGCCGGCCAAAGAGACGGGATGCGCAAGCCATGGATCGATAGGGTGGTAGGTTGATTTAGGCACATCTTCATATTTCTGCATGCCAATGCCATTTTTATGGCTTGTAAATTCATACAATGGTCCCTTGAGCCTTCACGTGAAGTTTCATGGCGAGACGACTCATTTTCTATTTTTCATGATTTTTGAAACTTTTTGCGGTTCAGGATTTTTTAAAATTTTTTCGAAAGGAGTTTTGGGCCCAAACTTATTACACGTGATCCTTCAATTTTTGTTGGCATGCTAAAAAAAAATTAGCTAAAAACTCAAAGTGTACAAGATTTTGTGACCATTTGAAAAAAGTGTCCCCCTTTCAGACACTTTAATGGCTACTAGCAGCAAACTTGTAAAATCTCAAATGCTCTTTAAGGGAATGTGAGTTCTCGAGGTTTGATGAGGGATAGGGGGCCAATATAAGGGCCAAGTACCAGCACCCATCGCACATCATGTGCGCACACCCCCCTCGGCCCCCCTGATCGTCGGAATCCCAATTCCGTCGATCAAGTTCTCCGACGATGCTCCGATGATGGTGCCCCGATGAAGAAAAATGCGGCACCAGCACATGCCCGACCCCAGCATGTGCTGCCGTAACCCTCGGTCTAGTCGGATCTTAGACTGGGAATGAACTCCGTATGCCTAAGTCAACCCACGAAACGAGCATGCGAGCGCTTAGCCGACTAGAGGGGCGGGATGCACAAGCTGGGGATCGACCGGGTCCCCCTCTAGGTGCTGCCGATCCTACAATCGTAAGCCTCGGTCTGGTGCGATCTTAGACTAGGAATGAACTCCGTATGCCTAAGCCAACTGAGGAAACAAGCGGGCGGGCGTGCGAGCGGGCACCACGTCGGCCAGAGAGACGGGATACACAAGCTATGGATCGATAGGGTGGTAGCTGGGTTTAGGCACATCTTCATATTTCTGCATACCAATGCCATTTTTATGGCTTCTAAATTCATACAATGGTCCCTTAAGCCTTCACGTTAAGTTTCATGACAAGACGACTCGTTTTCTATTATTCACGATTTTTGAAACTTTTTACGGTTTGGGATTTTTTTAAATTTTTTGGAAGGAGTTTTGGCCCCAAACTTGGTAGACATGATCCTTGTATTTTTGTTGGCATGCACAAAAAAATTCAGCTAAAAAATCGAAGTGTACAAGATTTTGTGACCATTTGAAAAAAGTGTCCCCATTTCAAATACTTTAATGGCTACTGGCAGCAAACCTATAAAATCTCAAATGCTCTTTAAGAGGGTGTGAGTTCTCGAGGTTTGATGAATGATAGGGGCCCAATATAAGGGCCAAGTATCGGCACCCATCGCATATCATGTGCACACACCGCCCCGGCCCCCCTGATCATCGAAACGCCAATGCCGTCGGTCAAGTTCTCCGGTGATGCTGCTGTGATGATGTCCCGACGAAGAAAAATGTGATACCGGCACATGCCCAACCCCAGCATGTGCTGCAGCAACCCTCGGTCCGGTCCGATCTTAGATTGGGAATGAACTCCGTATGCTTAGACTGGGAATGAACTCCGTATGCCTAAATCAACCCACGAAATGAGCTTGCGGATGCTCAGCCGGCCAGAGGGGCGGGATGCGCAAGCCAGGGATCGACCGGGTCCCCCTCTGCGTGCTGTCGATCCTGCTACTGGAATTCTCTTGGTCCGGTCTGATCCTAGACTGGGAATGAACTCCGTATGCCTAAGCAAACCGATGAAACGAGCGACGGGTGGGTGGGCGGGCACTACGTCGGCCAGAGAGATAGGATTGTAGCTGGGTTTAGGCACATCTTCATATTTCTATGAGCCAATGCCATTTTTATGGCCTGTAAATTCATACAATGGTCCCTTAAACCTTCACATGAAGTTTCATGGCAAGATGACCTGTTTTTTATTTTTCACGATTTTTGAAACTTTTTAAGAGTTCAGGATATTTTAAAATTTTTTCGGAAGCAGTTTTGGCCCCAAACTTGGTAAACGTGATCCTTGTATTTTTGTTGGCATGCATAAAAAATTCTGCTAAAAACTCGAAGTGTACAAGATTTTGTGACTATTTGAAAAAAGTGTCCCCATTTCAGACACTTTAATGGCTACTGGCAGCAAACCTGTAAAATCTCAAATGCTTTTTAAGGGGGTGTGAGTTCTCAAGGTTTGACGAGGGATAGGGGGCCAATATAAGGGCAAGTACCAGCACCCATCGCACATCATGTGCGCACACCACCCCCCGGCCCCCCGATCGTCAGAACCCCAATGCCGCCGGTCAGGTTCTCCGGTGATGCTCCGGTGATGGTGCTCCGACGAAGAAAAATGTGGCACCAACACATGCTCGAGCCCAGCATGTCCTGCCGCAACCCTCAGTCTGGTCTGATCTCAGACTGGGAATGAACTCCGTATGCTTAGACTGGGAATGAACTGCGTATGCCTAAGTCAACCCATGAAACGAGCGTACGGGCGCTCAGCTAGCTAGAGGGGCGGGATGCACAAGCCGGGGATCGACCGGGTCCCCCTCTGCATGCTGTCGATCTTGCTGCCACAACCCTCAATCTGGTATGATCTTAGACTGTGAATGAACTATGTATGCCTAAGCCAACCGACAAAACGAGCCGACGGGCGGGCGGGCACTACGTCGGCTAGGGAGACGGGATGCGCAAGCCGTGAATCGATAGGGTGGTAGGTGGGTTTAGGCACATCTTCATATTTTTGCGTACCAATACCATTTTTATGGCTTGTAAATTCATACAATGGTCCCTTAAGCCTTCACGTGAAGTTTCATGACAAGACGACTCGTTTTCTATTTTTCATGATTTTTGAAACTTTTTATGGTTTGAGATTTTTTAAAACCTTTTCAAAAGGAGTTTTGGCCCCAAACTTGGTAGACGTGATCCTTGAATTTTTGTTGGCATGCAAAAAAAAAAAATCAGCTACAAACTCGAAGTGTGCAAGATTTGGCCCTGAACTTGGTAGACGTGATCCTTGTATTTTTATTGGCATGCACAAAAAATTTCAGCTAAAAAGTCGAAGTGTACAAAATTTTGTGACCATTTGAAAAAAGTGTCCCCATTTCAGACACTTTAATGGCTATTGGCAGCAAACCTATAAAATCTCAAATGCTCTTTAAGGGGGTGTGAGTTCTCGAGGTTTGATGAGGGATAGGGGGCCAATATAAGGGCCAAGTACAGCACCCATCACACATCATGTGCGCACACCTCCCGGCCCCCCGATCGTCGGAACCCCAATGCCGTCGGTCTGGTTCTCTGACGATCTCCGGCGATGGTGCCTCGGTAAAGAAAAATGTGGCACCAGCAAATGCCCGTGCCCAGCATGTGCTGTCGCAACCTTCGGTCTGATCCGATCTTAGACTGGAATGAACCCCGTATGCTTAGACTGGGAATGAACTCCGTATGCTGAAACTGGGAATGAACTCCGTATGCCTAAGTCAAACCATGAAACAAGCGTGCGGGCGCTCAGCCGGCCAGAGGGGCGGGAACCACAAGCTGGGGATCGGTCGGGTCCCCCTCTACGTGCTGCCGATCCTACTACCGTAGCCATCGGTATGGTCTGATCTTAGACTGGGAATGAACTCCGTATGCCTAAGCCAACCGACGAAACGAGCGGGTGGGCGTGCGAGCGGGCACTACGTCGACCAGAGAGACGGGATACGCAAGTCATGGATCGATAGGGTGGTACATGGGTTTAGGCACATCTTCATATTTCTGCGTGCCAATGCCATTTTTATGGCTTGTAAATTCATACAATGGTCCCTTAAGCCTTCACGCGACGTTTCATGGCAAGACGACTCATTTTCTATTATTCACGATTTTTGAAACTTTTTACGGTTCGGGATTTTTTAAAATTTTTGGGAAGGAGTTTTGGCCCCAAACTTGGTAGACGTGATCCTTGTATTTTTGTTGGGATGCACAAAAAAATTCAGCTAAAAACTCGAAGTGTACAAGATTTTGTGACCATTTAAAGAAAATGTCCTCATTTCAGACACTTTAATGGCTACTGGTAGCAAACCTGTAAAATCTCAAATGCTCTTTAAGGTGGTGTGAGTTCTCAAGGCTTGATGAGGGATAGGGGGCCAATATAAGGGCCAAGTACCAGCACCCATCGCACATCGTGTGTGCACACCCCCCCGACCCCCACGGTCATCGAAACCCCAATGCCATCGGTCAGGTTCTCCGACGATGCTCCGGTGATGGTGCCCCGACGAAGAAAAATGCGGCACTAGCACATGCTCAAGTCCAGGATTTTCTACCGTAACCCTCGATCCGATCCGATCATAGACTGGGAATGAACTCCGTATGCCTAAGTCAACGCACGAAATAAGCGTGCGGGCGCTTAACCGGCCAGAGGGCGAGATGCACAAGCCGAGGATCGGTCGGGTCCCCCTCGGCGTGCCGTCGATCCTGCTGCAGCAACCCTCGGTCCAGATTGATCTTAGACTGGGAATGAACTCCCTATGCCTAAGCCAACCGACGAAACGTGCGGGCAGACGGGTGGGCATTATGCCGACCAGAGAGACGGGATGCGCAAGCCGTGGATCGATAGGGTGGTAGGTGGGTTTAGACACATCTTCATATTCTTACATTGCAATATCATTTTTATGGCTTGTAAATTCATAAAATGGTCCCTTAACCCTTCACGTGAAGTTTCAAGGCAAGACGACTCGTTTTCTATTTTTCATGATTTTTGAAACATTTTGTGGTTCGGGATTTTTTAAAATTTTTTCGGAAGGCATTTTGGCCCCAAACCTGGTAGACATGATCCTTGTATTTTTTTTGGCATGCACAAAAAAAATCAGCTAAAATCTCAAAGTGTACAAGATTTTGTGACCATTTGAAAAAAGTGTCCCCATTTCAGACACTTTAATGGCTACTGGCAGCAAACTTGTCAAATCTCAAAAGCTTTTTAAGGGGGGGTGAGTTCTCGAGGTTTGATGAGGGATAGGGGGCCAATATAAGGGCCAAGTACCAGCACCCATCGCACATCATGTGTGCAGACCCCCCGACCCCCCGATCGTCGAAACCCCAATGCTGCCGGCCAGGTTCTCCGACGATGCTCCGGAGATGGTGCCCCGATGAAGAAAAATGCAGCACCAGCACATGCCCGAGCCTAGCATGTGCTGCTGTAACCCTCGATTAGGTCCGATCTTAGACTGTGAATGAACTCTGTATGCTTAGACTGGGAATGAACTCTATATGCCTGAGTCAACCCACGAAACGAGCGTGTGGTCGTTCAACTGGCCAGAGGGGCGGGATGCGCAAGCCGGGGATCGGCTGGGTCCCCCTCTGCGGGCTGCCGATCCTGCTACCGCAACCCTCGGTCCGATCCAATCTTCGACTGGGAATGAACTCCGTATGCCAAAGCCAACTGATGAAACGAGAAGGCCGACGGGCGAGCACTACGCCGGCCAGAGAGACGGGATACGTAAGCTGTTGATCGATAGGGTGGTACGTGGGTTTAGGCACATCTTCATATTTCTGCATGCCAATGCCATTTTTATGGCTTGTAAATTCATACAATGGTCCCTTAAGCCTTCACGTGAAGTTTCAGGGCAAGACAACTCATTTTCTATTTTTCACGATTTTCAAAATTTTTACGGTTTGGGAAGGAGTTTTGGTCCCAAACTTGGTAGACGTGATCCTTGTATTTTTGTTGGCACGCAAAAAAAAATTCAGCTAAAAAGTCAAAGTGTACAAGATTTTGTGACCATTTGAAAAAAGTGTCCCCATTTCAGACACTTTAATGGCTACTGGCAGCAAACCTATAAAATCTCAAATGCTCTTTAAGGGGGTGTGAGTTCTTGAGGTTTGATGACGGATTGGGGGCCAGTATAAGGGCCAAGTACCCGCACCCATCGCACATCATGTGCGCACACTCCCCGACCCCCCAATCGTCGGAACCCCAATGCCGCCGGTCAAGTTCTCCGACGATGGTGTCCCGGCGAAGAAAAATACGACACCAACAAATGCCCGAGCCCTGAATCTGTTGCCGCAACCCTTGGTCCGGTCCGATCTTAGACTGGGAATGAACTCAGTATGCTTAGATTGGGAATGAACTCCGTATGCCTAAGTCAACCCACGAAACGAGCGTGCGGACGCTCAGTCGGCCAGAGGGGCGGGATGCGTAAGCCGAGGATCGATCGGGTCCCCCTCTGCGTGCTACCAATCCTGCTACCGCAACCCTCGATTCGGTCTGATCTTAGACTGGGAATGAACTCCGTATGCCTAAGCCAACCGATGAAACGAGCGGGCGGGCATTACATCGGCTAGAGTGACGGGATGCGCAAGTCGTGGATCGATAGGGTGGTAGGTGGGTTTAGGCACATCTTCATATTTTTGCATGCCAATGCCATTTTTATGGCTTGTAAATTCATACAATGGGCCCTTAAGCCTTCACGTGAAGTTTCATGGAACGACGACTCGTTTTCTATTTTTCAAGATTTTTGAAACTTTTTAAGGTTCGGGATTTTTAAAATTTTTTTTGGAAGGAGTTTTGGCCCTAAACTTGGTAGACGTGATCCTTGTATTTTTGTTGGCATGTACAAAAAAATTCACCTAAAAACTCAAAGTGTACAAGATTTTGTGACCATTTGAAAAAAGTGTCCCCATTTCAAATACTTTAGTGGCTACTGGCAGCAAACCTGTAAAATCTCAATTGCCCTTTAAGGAGGTGTGAGTTCTCAAGGTTTGATGAGAGATAGGGGGCCAATATAAGGGCCAAGTACCAGCACCCATCGTACATCATGTGCGCACACCCCCCGGCCCCTCCGATCATCGGAACCCCAATACCGCCAATCAAGTTCTCTGACGATGCTCCGACGATGGTGCCCCGATGTAGAAAATTGCGGCACCAGCACATGCCCGAGCCTAGCATGTGCTGCCGTAACCCTCGGTCCGGTCTGATTTTAGACTGGGAATGAAGTCTGTATGCCTAAGCCAACCGACGAAATGAGCTGGCGGGCAGGCGGGCGGGCATTATAACGGCCAGAGAGATGGGATGCGCGAGTCGTGGATCGATAGGGTGGTACATGGGTTTAGGTACATCTTCATATTTCTGCATGCAAATGCCATTTTTATGGCTTGTAAATTCATACAATGGTCCCTTAAGCCTTCACGTGAAGTTTCATGGCAAGACGACTCGTTTTCTATTTTTCACGATTTTCAAAACTTTTTAAGGTTCTGGATTGTTTCAAATTTTTTCGAAAGGAGTTTTATCCCCAAACGTGGTAGACCTGATCCTTGTATTTTTTTGGCACGCAAAAAAAAATTTGGCTAAAAACTCGAAGTGTACAAGATTTTGTGACCATTTGAAAAAAGTGTCCCCATTTCAGACACTTTAATGGCTACTGGCAGCAAACTTGTAAAATCTCAAATGCTCTTTAAGGGGGTGTGAGTTCTCGAGGTTTGATGGGGGATAGGGGGAAAATATAAGGGCCAAGTACCAGCACCCATCACACATCATGTGCGCACACCCCCCCGGCCCCCCTGATCGTCGGAACTCCAATGTCGTCGGTCAAGTTCTCTGACGATGCTCCGACGATGGTGCCTTGACGAAAAAAAATGCGGCACCAGCACATGCCTGAGCCCAGTATGTGCTACCGTAGCCCTCAGTCCGGTCCTATCTTAGACTGTGAATGAACTCCGTATGCTTAGACTGGGAATTAATTTCGTATGCCTAAGTCAACCCACGAAACGAGTGTGCAGGCACTCAGCCGGCCAGAGGGGCGGGATGTGCAAGCCGGGGATTCGTCGGGTCCCCCTCTGTGTGCTATCGATCTTGCTGCTGCAACCCTCAATCTGGTCCAATCTTAGACTGGGAATGAACTCCGTATGCCTAAGCCAACCGATGAAACAAGCGGGCGGGCGTGCGGGCGGGCACTACGTCGGTTAGAGAGACGATATGCGCAAGTCATGGATCGATAGGGTGGTAGGTGAGATGCCTTTTTAATGGCTTGTAAATTCATACAATTGTCCCTTAAGCCTTCACGTGAAGTTTCATGGCAAGATGACTCATTTTCTATTTTTCATGATTTTCAAAACTTTTTGCGGTTTGGGATTTTTTTAAATTTTTTTAGAACGAGTATTGGTCCAAAACTTGGTAGACGTGATCCTTGTATTTTTTTTCATATGCAAAAAAAAAATTAGCTAAAAACTCGAAGTGAACAAGATTTTGTGACCATTTGAAAAAAGTGTCCCCATTTCAGACACTTTAATGGCTACTGGCAGCAAACCTGTAAATTTTCAAATGCTCTTTAAGGGGGTGTGAGTTCTCAAGGTTTGATGAGGGATAGGGGGCCAATATAAGGGCCAAGTACCAGCACCCATCGCACATCATGTGCGCACACCCCCCCGGCCGCCCCGATCGTCAAAACCCCAATGCCGCCGGTCAGGTTCTCCAGCGATGCTCCGGTGATGGTGCCCCAGCGAAGAAAAATGCGGCACCAGCACATGCCCGAGCCCAGCATGTGCTACCATAACCCTCGGTTCGGTCAGATCTTACACTGGGAATGAACTCCGTATGCCTAACCCAACCGATGAAACGAGCGGGCGGGCGGGCATGCAGGCACTACGTCGACTAGAGAGACCGGATGCGCAAGCCATGGATCGATACGGTGGTAGGTGGGTTTAGGCACATCTTCATATTTCTGCATTCCAATGCCATTTTTGTGGCTTGTAAATTCATACAATGGTCCCTTAAGCCTTCACGTGAAGTTTCATGGCGAGACGACTCGTTTTCTATTTTTCATGATTTTCAAAACTTTTTGCAGTTCAAAATTTTTTAAAATTTTTTCGAAAGGATTTTTGGCCCCAAACTTGGTAGACGTGATCCTTGTATTTTTTTTGGCATGCACAAAAAAAATCAGCTCAAAACTCGAAGTGTACAAGATTTTGTGACCATTTGAAAAAAGTGTCCCCATTTTAGACACTTTAATGGCTACTGGCAGCAAACCTGTAAAATCTCAAATGCTCTTTAAGGGGGTGTGAGTTCTCGAGGTTTGATGAGGGATAGGGGGCCAATATAAGTGCCAAGTACCAGCACCCATCGCACATCATGTGCGCATACCCCCCGGCCCCCCCGATCGTCGGAACCCCAATGCCGCCGGTTAGGTTCTCCGGCGATGGTGCCCCGACGAAGAAAAATGTGGCACCAGCACATGCCCGAGCCCAGCATGTGCTGCCGCAACCCTCGGCCCGGTCCGATCTTAGACTGCGAATGAACTCCGTATGCTTAGACTGGGAATGAACTCCGTATGCCTAAGTCAACCCATGAAATGAGCATGCGGGTGCTCAACCGGCTAGAGGGGCAGGATCAGTAAGCCGGGGATCGGACGGGTCCCTCTCTGCGTGCTGCTGATCCTACTGCCACAACCCTCGGTCTGGCTTGATCTTAGACTGGGAATGAACTCTGTATGCCTAAGCCAATCGACGAAACGAGCGGGCGGGCTGGCAGGCAAACACTACGACGGCTAGAGAGACGAGATGCGCAAGCCGTGGATCGATAGGGTGGTAGGTGGGTTTAGGCTCATCTTCATATTTCTGCATGCCAATGCCATTTTTATGGCTTGTAAATTCATACAATGGTCCCTTAAGCCTTCACCTGAAGTTTTATGGCAAGACGACTCGTTTTCTATTTTTCACGATTTTCAAAACTTTTTACGGTTCAGGATTTTGTAAAATTTTTTCAGAAGGATTTTTGGATCCAAACTTGGTAGATGTGATCCTTGTATTTTTTTTGGCATGTACAACAAAATTCAGCTAAAAACTCAAAGTGTACAAGATTTTGTGACCATTTGAAAAAAGTGTCCCATTTCAAACACTTTAATGGCTACTGGCAGCAAACCTGTAAAATCTCAAATGCTTTTTAAGGGGGTGTGAGTTCTCAAGGTTTGATGAGGGATAGGGGGCCAATATAAGTGCCAAGTACCAGCACCCATCGCACATCATGTGCGCACACCCCCCGGCCCCCTCGATCATCGGAACCCCAATGCCGCCGGTCAGGTTCTCCAGCGATGCTCCGGTGATGCTGCCCCGCGAAGAAAATTACGGCACCAGCACATGCCCGAGCCCAGCATGTGATGCCGCAACCCTCGGTCTGGTCCGATCTTAGACTGGGAATGAACTCCGTATGCCTAAGCCAACCGACGAAACGAGCGGGCGGGCATTACCCAGGCCAGAGGGACGGGATGCGCAAGCCGTGGATCGATAGGATGGTAGGTGGGTTTTGGCACATCTTTATATTTCTACATACCAATGCCATTTTTATGGCTTGTAAATTCATACAATGGTCCCTTTAGCCTTCACATGAAGTTTCATGGCAAGACGACTCGTTTTTTATTTTTCACGATTTTCAAAACTTTTTACGGTTTGGGATTTTTTTAAATTTTTTTGGAAGGATTTTTGGCCCCAAACTTGGTAGAGGTGATCCTTGTATTTTAGTTGGCATGCACAAAAAGAATCAGCTAAAAACTCAAAGTGTACAAGATTTTGTGATCATTTGAAAATAGTGTCCCCATTTCGAACACTTTAATGGCTACTGGCAGCAAACCTGTAAAATTTCAAATGCTCTTTAAGGGGGTTTGAGTTCTCGAGGTTTGATGAGGGATAGGGGGCCAATATAACGACCAAGTACCAGCACCCATCGCACATCATGTGCGCACACCCCCCTCAGCCCCCCCGATTGTTGTAACCCTAATTCCGCCTGTCAGGTTCTCCAACGATGCTCCGGTGATGGTGCCCCAACAAAGAAAAATGCGGCACCAGCACATGGTCGAACCCAGTATGTGCTGCCGCAACCCTCGGTCTTGTCCGATCTTAGACTGGGAATGAACTCCGTATGCCTAAGTCAACCCGTGAAACGAGCGTGCGGGTGCTCAACCGGTCGGAGGGGCTGGATGCGCAAGCCAGGGATCGGTCGGGTCCCTCTCTACGTGCTGCCGATCCTGCTGCCGCAAAACTCAATCTTATCCAATCTTAGACTGGGAATGAACTCCGTATGCCTAAGCCAACCGACGAAACGAACAGGCGGGTGGGCAGGCAGTACGTCGACCAGAGAGACAGGATGCGCAAGCCGTGGATCGATAGGGTGGTAGGTTGGTTTAGGCACATCTTCATATTTCTGCATGCCGATGCCATTTTTATGGCTTGTAAATTCATACAATGGTCCCTTAAGCCTTCACGTGTAGTTTCATGGCAAGACGACTCGTTTTTTATTTTTCATGATTTTTGAAACTTTTTGCGATTCGAAATTTTTTAAAATTTTTTCGGAGAAAGTTTTGGCCCCAAACTTGGTAGACGTGATCCTTTTATTTTTTTTGTCATGCATAAAAAAATTAGCTAAAAACTCGAAGTGTACAAGATTTTGTGACCATTTGAAAAAAGTGTCCTCATTTTAGACATTTTAATGGCTACTGGCAGCAAACCTGTAAAATCTCAAATGCTCTTTAAGGGGGTGTGAGTTCTCGAGGTTTGATGAGGGATAAGGGGCCAATATAAGGGCCAAGTACCAACACCCATCACACATCATGTGCGCACACCCCCCGGCCCCCTTGATCGTCGAAACCTCAATGCCGTCGGTCAGGTTCTCCAGCGATGCTCCGACGATGGTGCCCCGACGAAGAGAAATGCGGGACCAGCACATGCCTAAGCCCAGCATGTGCTGTCGCAACCCTCAGTCTAATCCGATCTTAGACTGGGAATGAACTCCATATGCTTAGACTGGGAATGAACTCCGTATGCCTATGTCAACCCACGAAAAGAGCGTACAGGCGCTCAGTCGGCCAGAGGTGCGGGATGCACAAGCCGGGGATCGACCAGGTCCTCCTCTGTGTGCTGCCGATTCTACTACCGCATCCTTCGATCTGATCCGATCTTAGATTGGGAATGAACTCCGTATGCCTAAGCCGACTAACGAAATTAGCGGGCGGGCGGGCGGGCGGGCACTACGCCGGCCAGAGAGACAAGATGCGCAAGCCGTGGATTGATAGGGTGGTAGGTGGGTTTAGGTACACCTTCATATTTCTGCATGCTAATTACATTTTTATGGCTTGTGAATTCATACAACGGTCCCTTAAGCCTTCACGTGAAGTTTCAAGGCAAGACGACTCATTTTCTATTTTTCATGATTTTCAAAACTTTTTACGGTTTGGGATTTTTTAAAATTTTTTTGGAAGGAGTTTTGGCCCTAAACTTGGTAGACGTGATCCTTCTATTTTTGTTGGTATGCACAAAAAAATTCAGCTAAAAACTCGAAGTGTACAAGATTTTGTGACCATTTGAAAAAAGTGTCCCCATTTAAGACACTTTAATTGCTACTGGCAGCAAACCTGTAAAATCTCAAATGCTCTTTAAGGAGGTGTGAGTTCTTGAGGTTTGATGAGGGATAGGGGGCCAATATAAGGGCCAAGTACAAGCACCCATCGCACATCATGTGTGCACACCCCCCCGACCCCCCCGATCGCCGGAACCCCAATGCCGCCGGTCAAGTTCTCCGACGATGCTACGACGATGGCGCCCCAACGAAGAAAAATGCGGCACCAGCACATGCTCAAACCCAGCATGTGCTGCCGCAACCCTCGGTCCGGTCCGGTCTTGGACTGGGAATGAACTTCGTATGCCTAAGTCAACCTGCGAAACGAGCGTGCGGGCGCTTAGCTGACCAGAGGGGCGGAATGTGCTAGCCGGGGATCGGTCGAGTCCCCCGCTACGTGCTGCTGATCCTGCTGCTGTATACCTCAGTCCGATCCGATCTTAGATTGGGACTGAACTCCGTATGCCTAAGCCAACCGACGAAACAAGCGAGCGGGCACAACGTCGGCCAGAGAGACGCGATGCGCAAGCCGTGGATCGATTGGGTGGTAGGTGGGTTTCGGCACATCTTCATTTTTCTGCATGCCAATGCCATTTTTATGGCTTGTAAATTTATACAATGGTCCCTTAAGCCTTCACGTGAAGTTTCATGGCAAGACGACTCGTTTTCTATTTTTCACGATTTTCAAAACTTTTTACGGTTAGAGATTTTCTAAAATTTTTTCAGAAGGAGTTTCGGCCCCAAACTTGGTAGACGTTATCCTTGTATTTTTTTTGGCATGCACAAAAACATTCAGCTAAAAACTTGAAGTGTACAAGATTTTGTGACCATTTGAAAAAAGTGTCCTAATTTCAGACACTTTAATGGCTACTAGCAGTAAGCCTTTAGAATCTCAAATGCTCTTTAAGGGGGTGTGAGTTCTCGAGGTTAGATGAGGGATAGGGGGCCAACATAAGGGCCAAGTACCAGCACCCATCGCACATCATGTGCGCACACCCCTCCGGCCCCCCCGATCGCCGAAACCCCAATGTCGTCGATCAGGTTCTCCGACGATGGTGCCCCAGTGAAAAGAAATGCGGCACCAGCACATGCCCGAGCCCAGCATGTGCTACCGTGACCCTCGGTCCAGTCTGATCTTAGACTGGGAATGAACTCCGTATGCTTAAGCCAACCGACGAAATGAGCGGGCGGACGGGCGGACGGGCACTACGCCGGCAAGAGAGACGGGATGCGCAAGCCGTGGATCAATAGGGTGGTAGGTGGGTTTAGGCACATCTTCATATTTCTAGGTGCCAATGCCATTTTCATGGTTTGTAAATTCATACAATGGTCCCTTAAGGCTTTACGTGAAGTTTTATGGCGAGACGACTCGTTTTCTATTTTTCACGATTTTTGAAACTTTTTATGGTTCGAGATTTTTTAAAATTTTTTCAGAATGAGTTTTGGCCCCAAACTTGGTAGACGTGATCCTTGTATTTTTGTTGGCATGCGCAAAATCAATCAGCTAAAAACTCGAAGTGTAAAAGATTTTGTGTCCATTTGAAAAAAGTGTCCCCATTTCAGACACTTTAATGGCTACTGGCAGCAAACTTATAAAATCTCAAATGCTCTTTAAGGGGGTGTGAGTTTTTGAGTTTTGATGAGGGATAGGGGGCCAATATAAGGGCCAAGTACCAGCACCCACTGCACATCATGTGCGCACACCCCCCGGCCCCCTCGATCGCTGGAACCCCAATGCCGTCGGTCATGTTCTCTTGCGATGCTCTGGCGATGGTGCCCCGACGAAGAAAAATGCGGCACCAGCACATGCCGGAGCCCAGCATGTGCTGTCACAACCCTCGGTCCGATCCGATCTTAGACTGGGAATGAACTCCGTATGCTTAGACTGGGAATAAACTTCGTATGCCTAAGTCAACCCACGAAACGAGCGTGCGGGCGCTCAGCCAACCAGAGGGGTGGGATGCGCAAGCCGGGGATCGACTGGGTCCCCTTTTGCATGCTACCGATCCTGCTACTGCAACCCTCGGTCTGATCTTCGACTAGGAATGAACTCTATATGCCTAAGCCAATCGACGGAACGAGCAGGCGAGCGGGCGGGCGGGCACTACGCCGGCCAGAGAGACGGGATGTGCAAGCCATGGATCGATAGGGTAGTAGGTGGGTGTAGACACCCAATTTGGCCCAGGCTCGGATCAATTGGGCCTAGTCCAAATGGGTAGGTCCAATTTTATCTTTGTCATTTTTATTTTTATTTTTATTTTATTTTATATTTTATGTATATCCTATGTATTTATTATTTTTTTATTATTATTAATTTTTTTTTATTTTCTATTTTATTTATTTTTGTATTTTTATTTATTTAATTATATATTATTGTTTTTATTTTTTTTATCCTATAATATTTTTTTATTATCTTTTCTAATTATCTAATATTTTTTTATTTATTTGATTTTTATTTTGGAGGGCTGAGATTAAAGGGTGAAGAATGCTATTGGGAATGGGGATTCAATCAAAAGAGTCCAGATCGGATTCAAAGATTGAATCCCCGTCCAAAGAGAAATTGGGATTGATAAGAAACTCCTGATCAATCCCTATAAAAGGGACCCTCTGGAACTGATGCAACAGAAGAAAACAGTAAGCAAAGGCTACTGATTTAAGGGAAAAAAGACGTATAGAAGGCTAAGAAAAGGTGTAGAAGGGTTCTGGGAATTAGAAGAAATTTTTTGAAGATTTTTGGCATTTTTTTTTCTGGGAATTTCTAGAAAATTCCAGATTCTGGTGAATTTTCCGACGAAGTTTGAATTTTTCGGCGAAAATTCCGGCCAACCTTGAAGTTTTCGGTGACTTGCCCAGTTTCCGACAAAGAATCCCAAAAATCGATGATCTTTTGATGAACTTCTGATGAAAAAACCTAGATTCCGACGACAAAACCCAGAATTCGATGAATCTTCAACCGGAGTTCTTTGACGTTTTAGAGAGAAGAGAGAGGAAAAAGGAAGAAGAGAGAGAGAGAAGAGGAGCTTTCTGTCGAAAAACAGAGGGAAGGGCCTTAAATACCCTCCCAGAATGACGTCGTTTTGACCTTAAGTAACCCAGAGGATGCGCGCGTTTTGTCGAGATCTGACCCGACCCGAGCATCGACCCGCGTCTTGACCCGTGCGTGCCTCGCCCCTCCGAGCCAAGCCGAGCCGAGCCGAGCTTCCCAAGCCGCCCTCTGAGCCGTTTTCTCTTCCTTGAGCCGAGCCGCACTCCGAGCCGCTCCAGGTTTTTTTTTTTTGAATTTTTTATTTATTTGTTTATTTTATTTGTTTTTATATTTATTAGATTAGGTTTTATTTAATATTTTTTATCTTTATCTTATTTTTATTTTTGTTTTACTTTTCTTTATTTTTATTTTTATTTTTATTTATTTTCACTTTTATTTTTTTTATTATTCTATTTTCTTTAAAGAAAAATCAAAAGTTCCAAAAAAAATATTTTTGGGGAAAAGTTGAAAGTATCAATCTTTCTTGAAAATCAAAATTTCTAAAAAATATTTTTAAGGAAAAGTTGAAAGTATCCATTTTCCTTAAAAATAAATTTTCAAAAAAAAAAAAGGGGATTTTTGAGGAAAAGTTGAAAGTATCAATTTTCCTTTGAAATAAATTTTCAAAAAAAATATTTTTGGGGAAAAGTTGAAAGTATCAATTTTCCTTAAAAATAAATTTCCAAAAAATATTTTTAGGGAAAAGTTGAAAGTATCAATTTTCCCTACACAAGAACAATCATCTTTTCCTTTCTTTTTATTTTTATTTTGTTTTGATTTTTCTTTAACTAATCCGACGACGGAACCTCTGCAAGTGAAACAGTAGTTTTTTCTTGCATACTCTTGAGGTGAGGGAATTTTCTCAATTTTCTGCTAAAAGTATTAAGTCAATTGAGAAAATTTTCCAATAATTAATTACTTGGTAAAATTTTAAGGCTTTTGGATAACACAAATTTAAGATGCTACCATCTTTTGATGGGCGTTGTAAGGGTACTATAGCCTTCCTCACATGTAACCGAACTCCCGAACCCTGTTCTGGTTAGCAGACCTGAACCTATTCTTTTAGGGACCCTTAAACTTAGGTGTCCCCTAAAAGGACTGATTCTTTAGGTGGCCAATCGCACCTAGATAAAAAAGATTGTTGGCGAAAGTCAATGTCTAGTGATAGATCCCCGGATCTAGACGTTATGACAGCTTGGTGACTCCACTGGGGACTTTGAGAGTCAGGCCAGCAAATAATTTGTGTTATCCAAAAGCCTAATAAAATTGAACCTTTTTGTATATATGTGTTATTATTCATTCATGTTTATTTACGTTGTTAATCATGTCATTCATATACATGTGCATAGCATGAGCTCTATACCCGAGCTCCGTCCCTCTAGAAGGGAGTAAAGTACCTATTGCTTTCGTGAGGTCTAATGCCTCTGCAGTGGCTAGCGAAATACTCCCACTCAAATTGAACCTTTTCCACTTGTAACTTGTAATGGGTGAGGATTAGGGTGCCTTACTAGTTTGTGATGGACAAGGATGTAAGGAACAATTTGAGGACCTTTAGACTTTGACCCTTAAAACCGCATATAGTGAACCTTAAGAGTGCCTAAACCTAGGATAGAGCCCTTTCTACCCAATGATAGATATACCCTGAAATTAAGACACAAAAAAGGTGTTTATCTGATCATTTTGATTGTTTAACTTTGTGCATCATTTTCATTATCATATGTAACATTATGCATCAGCATCACTTTCATTTCATCCATGGAACTAACTATGTTGTTTGTCTAATTGTATGCATCTGCATTATTTTTATGATCATGTTTTAACACAATCATTTACATCCATTTCATACTAGATTTCATTTAGGAAAATGTACATTCCATTCGTGCATCAAAGCATCATACACAAAGCGTAGCATAACATTTCTAATCATAAGTATGGTGCTCAAGGTCCAAGGATAGCTCCGTTTAGTGAAAACCCTACTCATCCATACAACACAAGATCCAGAGCAAGGCAAATGGAGGAGGAAAGTTCCCATAGATTTGAAAAGATAGAAAAAGCCTAGGAGAAGATCGAAAGTGAACTAAGCAAGATTCTGGAGGCTCTTAATAACATGAATAAAGGAAAAAAAGTTGAAGAAAATGCAAGCCAACAAGTTCCCTCACTGCAAGAAGTGGCTGACCCTTTATATCCTCCAGGTTTTGGCCCACCTCAAGTCTAGTCTACTCAAGAGGTCCCGCCACAACACTTCGCATATCCAACATATCCTAGAATGCCATCAACTTTTAACCCAGGGCAGTATAACAGCTATGTAAATACTATCTTCACTGAAAAAGTCGTAGAACCAATTCCTGATCTAGATGATTTAAAAGAGAAGGAGAAAGAAAAGATAAGAGTGAAAGTTCAGGAAAGCTCCAAGATTAGTATGCTAGAGCAAAGGTTACGGGCTGTGGAAAGATTTAGCTTTTATGGGTCAGTTGATGCTGCTGGGCTCTACCTAGTCCCTGATGTGGTCATTCCTCATAAGTTCAAAGTACCAAAATTTGAAAAATATGATGGTACAAAGTGCCCCAAAACTCACATCACAATGTATTGTCGAAAAATGGCAGCTCATGCTCATGATGAAAAACTCTTAATGCAAGTCTTTCAGGATAGCCTTACAGGCTCAGCGGCCAGGTGGTATGTTCAGCTGGACAGAACTCGCATTCATTCTTGGAGCGATATGGCACATGACTTGATCGATCAGTATCGACATATTATCGATTTGGCCCCTGATCATTTGTCTTTATAGAATCTGGAGAAAAAGGCAAACGAGTCTTTTAAAGAGTATGCCCAGAGGTGGAGAGATGTTGCTTCTCAAGTACAACCTCCTTTGACAGAGAAAAAAACTACA
The DNA here is from genome assembly GCF_047325235.1 of Durio zibethinus. Classification (NCBI taxonomy): domain Eukaryota; kingdom Viridiplantae; phylum Streptophyta; class Magnoliopsida; order Malvales; family Malvaceae; genus Durio; species Durio zibethinus. The sequence continues at coordinate 15,026,111 of NC_143177.1, forward strand.
GTGTTATTTGTCAGCACTTTGAAGTCTCCCTATTATGAAAAGAAGATAGGAAATGCAACAAAGAATTTCGCTGACATGGTAATCTCTGGAGAAATTATTGAAAGTGCCATCAAATATGGCAAGTTAAAAGGAGGAGAAACCAAGAAGACATCAGAAAAGAAAAAAGCTCAAGCTCAAGCTGTGAGCTTTGATAGACAATAATTTAGGGGTTATCAACCCTATCCATCTCAAGGTTACTCTTCATACTATTCTACTATGAATAATGCCTCATCCTACCCATACCAACTAGTTCCACAACCACCTTATTCATCCACACACCAATCAATTTTTAGCCCCCAAGATCTTACATATAGCCTTAACATTCAAGCTCTTGCAAGAAACCAAATTCGCCTTATTTACCCAGCAAGTGGTTCACGAGAACAACGAACTACTCGAGAAAAACCTGTATTTGATCCAATCCCTATGACTTATATAGAGTTATATCGAGAACTCTATAATAGCCATTTGATTGCCCCCAGCCATGTAGAGCTGCTTAAACCACCCTATCCAAAGTGGTATGATCCTACAGCCCACTGCGACTACCACTTGGAATTATTGGCCATTCTACTAAAAATTGTACTGCTTTAAAGTATAAGGTGCAACGGTTGATCAATGATGGAATGGTAAGTTTTGATAAAGGGAAAGCAACAACACCTAATGTTAGCGTTTTGAGTGAAAGTCAAGAACAGAAATGGTCCGGAGAGTCACAATGACTTGAGAGGCAAGATGTCAATAGAGATTCTTCACCTGATTACATAAGGGGACAATTTTAAAGAATGGAGATAAGGTTGGTTGAAGGTTTCTTTTGTCATGTTAGGATTTCTTTTCGAATGATTGTTGGATTTTTTTTTTGCAATATGATTTCACTTGTTATCATCTTAATAAGGGCAAGTCAATGCATTTCATTACATTTTCTCTTTCACTCGACCATTATTCCATGCCCTGTTACCTTTCATAACTTCACATTCCCATTCTCAAATTTTGGATGATGAATATTTAGACAATGATAACAATAATTCTGAAATTTAATTTTGAAAACTCATCCACATTAATATAAGAAGACCATTTGAGTAAAAAAGTAAGCTGTTATCAGAGGTGAAATAGATATATGTCTTGAAGATGTATAATCTTTTATACAGATTCATGAGCTTTGTTTAATAGATGATGTTCAAGAAAGGTATTCACAATTGAGATGAAAAATGGCCATCTTTCTTTTACCATTCGAAAAACCATTTATTGCTACCCCTTTGAGCCTATTATGATTTCTTTTTCTAAAGAACCCCAACCAAGGATCACCCTCGACACTAGAGGGCAATTTTTGAAAGAAAAAAAACCCACAAAAAGAAAAAGAAAGAAAAACAAAAGAACATTAAATGCCACAAATGATTTGAGGCAAAGTAACGAAGATCCTTTGTGTGAAGAAAGAAAAAATAGTGAAATGATGTGAGGGCAAAATGCCAAGTTGTGTTAATTGATCCTTTGGTTTTGAACCTTTTTAATACATGTTTTGAGCCTATTGTATCCATTTTTTTATGACCCCTCACCTTGACCTACATTACAACCTTGAAAAGCCCATTAGGATCAAGTGTGAATGCTTAACTTGAATGATCATATGTTGAGCGAAGGCATGCTCATGATGAAGCAATGGAATCATGCTACATTACTCTAAAGTTTGATGTATGAAAGATATCAACAATGGATGAAAAATGAGAAAAAAAAAGAGAAGATGATGAAAAAAAAAGAAAAAAAATGAGAAAAAAAGAAAAAAATGAGAAAATGAAAAAAAGAGATTCAAATTGAAAACCTGAAAATGTGATTCTGGTAGAAAAAGATCCAGGTCAAATGGCTCACATGAATGGAAGATCAAAGACATCTGAAGATCCCTCAAAGACTTGGGCAAAGTTCACCAAGCTCAAGATGACTTCAACAGTAAATGGAATGAGTTTTTGAAAGAATCCTAGATTAATATTGAGAATTGTCTGAATATTCATCATTTGGACATACCATTCATCCCAATGACATGTATCCAATTTATTTCCTTTTCCATTTGTTTTGTACCAAAATAGATCTTCATTGATTATCTTTACATAATTCACCTTGTGTTCTCTTATTGTTTCACCCCTAGAATGAATTGAGAAAACGCTTGATTGCATTGTATTTGTCAAGAATTGAAATGATAATGAATGAATGAATATGTGCTTAAAAGAGTCTTGCATTCATTTGAAAGAAAATCTAAGATGATGGTGGTAACAAAATGAAGAAATGGTAGAAACCTAAAAGAGATGATTTGGAAGGATATATAATGTGACCAAATGGAGAATATAATGGGGCAAATTTTGAAAAATGGTATAACCAAGTGATGAATACAAAGATGAATTGGTCGATATGACTTGCAAGTTATGATTGAATGATGAAAGCAATCAGTGGACAAAGTTTGTTTTGGAATGGTTAATGCTGAGACACTTATGAGTAATGACTCAGTGATGGTGGGTGAAACTTGTTCTGAAATTTTTAGTGCTGAGAAGTCTATGAATAGTGGTCAAGTGATGATTGATTGATGAAACTTGTTTCAAAATATGGAGAAACTGAACAAGGAAGACATGTGAAATGGTGGAGTTTTGAGAGCCATATCACCATAATTATTTAGAATTTTGTTGCATAGACATTTGCATTACATGCATCATGGTGGCATCGTCGCTTGGATAATACATGCATATGATTTGATTGGACATGCATGGCACTATGAGAATATAGGTTGCCACATTTGCATCATTAAGAAAGCATTTGCATCTTTTGTCATAACATTCATTCATGCAAAATTTTGAGTCACTTGAAAAAGAAATTGTGAATGTTTTGATGAGAATTTTTGAGAACTCAAATGAGAATCTTTGAATTTCAAAATGAGAATCTTTGAGGAGTGAAACCCTAAAGTTCATCGAATGTGAATTTTTGAACAAATGAAAAGTTTTGAACTTTTGGATGTGGATCTCCAAAATACAAAACTTCAACCTTTTGGATATGAATTTCCAATGTTTTAAATGAGAGCCTTTGAACTTAGATGTGAAACTCTAAGTTTTATTGCATGTGAGCCTTTGAACTCAAATGAAAAGCTTTGAATTTTTGGATGTGAATTTCCAAAATTCAAATGAAAAGCTTTAGATTTTTGGATATGAATTCCAAGTTTGCCAAATAAGAACCTTTAACTTTTGGATGTGAGCCTCCAAAATTCAAATGAGGATCTTTCATGCAAGTCTTACAAGTTGCAAATGCAAATCTTGAGATCTTGCAAATTTGAGAAGAAATTTGTCAGGTAAGTTCCTAATCCTTGAAATAGGATGTCTTGTGGTATTAGGATTGATTTATAAGACCTTTGGGCATAATCTATTGAAACTCTTTCAAACATAATTTTCAACTCCTTTGGACATGATTGTCAGGAGCAATTTACTTTCCAAAAGTCGTGGTGCCTCTGTTTAGAGGAGCAATTTACTTTCCAAAGTCGTGGTGCCTCTATTTAGAGGGGAAAGTCATGGTGCCTCTGTTTAGAGGAGCAATTTGGTGCCTCTGTTTAGAGGAGCAATTTATTTTCTCAAAGTCGTGGTGCCTCTGTTTAGAGGAGCAATTTACTTTTCCAAAGTCGTTGTGCCTCTGTTTAGAGGAGCAATTTACTTTCCAAAGTCGTGGTGCCTCTGTTTAGAGGAGCAATTTACTTTTTAGAATTCGTGGTGCCTCTGTTTAGAGGAGCAATTTACTTTTCAAAGTCGTCGAGCCTCTGTTTAGAGGAGCTTTTAAAAAAAAAACAAAAAAAAACAAAAAAGTTGCCTCTATTTAGAGGAGCTTCATTTATGTTTCTCAAAGTCATTGAGCCTCTGCTTAGAGGAGCTTTGATCATTTTAAAAAAAAAAAACAAAAAAAAATTACCTCTATTTAGAGGAGCTTTGTTTATGTTTCTCAAAGTCATTGAACCTCTGCTTAGAGGAGCTTTGATCAATTTAAAAAAAAAAGCAAAAAGAAACAAAAAAAGTAAGAAAATGAAAAAAAGTTACCTCTATTTAGAGGAGCTTTATTTATGTTTCTCAAAGTCGTTGAACCTCTGTTTAAAGGAGCTTTGGTAAAACAAAAAAAAAACAAAAAAAACAAAAAAAACAAAAAAAATGAAAATGTTGAGTTGAGTCTTGATTGGGTGTCTACGTCTTTGCACAATTTCTGTTTTACAGAAAATGTGCAAAGAGGGGCAGCTGTAGACACCCAATTTGGTCCAGGCCCGGATCAGTTGGGCCTGGTCCAAATGGGTAGGTCCAATTTTATCTTTGTCATTTTTATTTTTATTTTTATTTTATTTTATACTTTATGTATATCCTATGTATTTATTTATATATTATTATTTTTTTATCTTATAATATTTTTTTATTATCTTCTCTAATTATCTATTATTTTTTTTATTTATTTGATTTTTATTTTGGAGGGCTGAGATTGAAGGGTGAAGAATCCTACTGGGAATGGGGATTCAATCAAAAAAGTCCAGATCGAATTCAAAGATTGAATCCCCGTCCAAAGAGGAATTGGGATTGATCAGAAACTCCTGATCAATCCCTATAAAAGGGACCCTCTGGAACAGATGCAACGGAAGAAAACAGTAAGTAAAGGCTACTAATTTAAGGGCAAAGAGATGTATAGAAGGCTAAGAAAAGGTGTAGAAGGGTTCTGAGAATTAGAAGAAATTTTTTGAAGATTTTTGGCATTTTTTTTTCTGGGAATTTCTGGAAAATTCCTGATTTCGATGAATTTTCCGACGAAGTTTGAATTTTTTGATGAAAATTTTGGCCAACCTTGAAGTTTTCGACGACTTGCCCAATTTTTGGCAAAGAATCCCAAAAATCGGTGATCTTCCGATGAACTTTCGATAAAAAAACCCAGATTTCGATGACGAAACCCAGAATTCGATGAATCTTCAATCGGAGTTCTTCGACCTTTTAAAGAGAAGGGAGAGGAAAAAGGAAGAAGAGAGAGAGAGAAGAGCAGCTTTCTGCCGAAAAATAGAGGGAAGCGCCATAAATACCCTCCCAAAATGACGTCGTTTTGACTTTAAGTAACCCAGAGGATCCGCGCGTTTTGCCGAGATCCGACCCGACCCGAACGTCGACCCGCGTCCTAACCCACGCGTGCCTCCCCCCTCCGAGCCAAGCCGAGCTAAGACGAGCTTCCCAAGCCGCCCTCCGAGCTATTTTCTCTTCCTTGAGCTGAGCCGCACTCCGAGCTGCTCCAGGTTTTTTTTTTTTTATTTGTTTATTTATTTGTTTATTTTATTTGTTTTTATATTTATTAGATTAGGTTTTATTTAATATTTTTTATCTTTACCTTATTTTTATTTTTGTTTTACTTTTCTTTATTTTTATTTTTATTTATTTTCACTTTTTATTTTTTTTTATTATTCTATTTTCTTTAAATAAAAATCAAAAGTTCAAAAAAAAATATTTTTGAGGAAAAGTTGAAAGTATCAATCTTCCTTGAAAATTAAAATTTTTGAAAAATATTTTTAGGGAAAAGTTGAAAGTATCCATTTTCCTTAAAAATAAATTTTCAAAAAAAAAAAGGGATTTTTGAGGAAAAGTTGAAAGTATCAATTTTCCTTTGAAATAAATTTTCAAAAAAAATATTTTTGAGGAAAAGTTGAAAGTATCAATTTTCCTTAAAAATAAATTTCCGAAAAATATTTTTAGGGAAAAGTTGAAAGTATCAATTTTCCTTGAAAATCAAAATTTCCGAAAAAATATTTTTGGGGAAAAGTTGAAAGTATCAATTTTCCTTAAAAATAAATTTCCAAAAAATATTTTTAGGGAAAAGTTGAAAGTATCAATTTTTCTTAAAAATAAATTTCACAAAAATATTTTTAGGGAAAAGTTGAAAGTATCAATTTTCCCTACACAAGAACAATCATCCTTTCCTTTCTTTTTATTTTGATTTTGATTTTGATTTTTCTTTAACTAATCCGACGACGGAGCCTGTGCAAGTGAAACAGTAGTTTTTTCTTGCATACTCTTGAGGTGAGGGAATTTTCTCAATTTTTTGCTAAAAGTATTAGAGTCAATTGAGAAAATTTTCCAATAATTAATTACTTGGTAAAATTTTAAGGCTTTTGGATAACACAAATTTAAGCTGCTACCATCTTTTGATGGGCGTTGTGAGGGTGCTATAACCTTTCTCACACGTAACCGAACTCCCGAACCCTGTTCTGGTTAGCAGACCTAAACCTATTCTTTGAAGGACCCTTAAACTTAGGTGTCCCCTGAAAGGACTGATTCTTTAGGTGGCCAATTGCACCTAGATAAAAAAGATTGGTGGCAACTCCCTAAAGTCAATGTCTAGCGATAGATCCCCGGATCTAGACGTTATGACAGTGGGTTTAGGCACATCTTCATATTTCTGCGTGCTAATGCCATTTTTATGGCTTGTAAATTCATACAATAGTCCCTTAAGCCTTCACATAAAGTTTCATGGCAAGACAACCCGTTTTCTATTTTTCAAGATTTTTGAAACTCTTTGCGGTTTGGGATTTTTTAAAATTTTTTCAGAAGGATTTTTGGCCCCAAACTTAGTAGACATGATCCTTGTATTTTTGTTGGCATGCAAAAAAAATTTCAACTAAAAACTCGAAGTGTACAAGATTTTGTGACCATTTGAAAAAAGTGTCCCCATTTTAGACACTTTAATGGCTACTGGCAGCAAACCTGTAAAATCTCAAATGCTCTTTAAGGGGGTGTGAGTTCTTGAGGTTGGATGAAGGATAGGGGGCCAATATAAGGGCCAAGTACTAGCACCAATCGCACATCATGTATGCATACCCCCTCGGCCCCCCCGATCACCGGAACTCCAATGCCGCCGATCTTGTTCTCCGACGATGGTGCCCCGACGAAGAAAAATACGGCACCAGCACATGCCCGAGCCCAGCATGTGCTATCGTAACCCTCGGTCTGGTCCAATCTTAGAGTGGGAATCAACTCCGTATGCCTAAGCCAACTGATGAAACGAGTGGGCGGGCGGGCAAGCACTACGCCGGCCAGAGAGACGGGATGCGCAAGTCGTGGATCGATAGGGTGGTAGGTGGGTTTAGACACATCTTCATATTTCTATGTGCCAATGCCATTTTTCTCACTTGTAAATTCATACAATGGTCCCTCAAGCCTTCACGTGAACTTTCATGGCAAGACGACTCGTTTTCTATTTTTCAGGATTTTTGAAACTTTTTACGGTTCAGGATTTTTAAAAAATTTTTGGATGGAGTTTTGGCCCTAAACTTGGTAGACGTGATCCCTGTACTTTTTTTCGCATGCACAAAAAAATTAAGCTAAAAACTCGAAGTGTACAAGATTTTGTGACCATTTGAAAAAAGGGTCCCCATTTCAAACACTTTAATGGCTACTGGCAGTAAACCTGTAAAATCTCAAATGCTCTTTAAGGGGGTGTGAGTTTTCAAGGTTTGATGAGGGATAGGGGGCCAATATAAGAGCCCGGTACCAGCACCCATCGCACATCATGTGCGCACACCCCCCGACCCCCCCAGTCGTCGGAATCCCAATGCCGTCGGTCAGGTTCTCCGGTGATGCTCCGGTGATGGTGCCCCGGCGAAGAAAAATCTGGCACCAGAACATGCCCGAGCCTAGCATGTGCTACCACAACCCCCGGTCTGGTTCGATCTTAGACTGGGAATGAACTCCGTATGCTTAGACTGGGAATGAACTCTGTATGCCTAAGTCAACCCACAAAACGAGTGTGCGGGCGCTAAGCCGGCCAGAGGGACAACATGCGCAAGCTGGGGATCAGCTAGGTCCCCCTCTGTGTGCTGCTGATCCTGCTGCCGCAACCCTCGATCCAGTCTGATCTTAGACTGGGAATGAACTCTGTATGCATAAGCCAACCGACGAAATGAGCGGGCGGGCGGGCGGGCGGACGGGCACTACGCCGGCCAGAGAGATGAGATGCGCAAGCCGTGATCGATAGGGTGGTAGGTGGGTTTAGGTACATCTTTATATTTCTGCGTGCCAATGCCATTTTTATGGCCTATAAATTCATACAGTGGTCCCTTAAGCCTTCACATCAAGTTTCATGGCAAGATGACTCGTTTTCTATTTTTCACGATTTTTGAAACTTTTTGCCTTTCGGGATTTTTTTAAATTTTTTCAGAAGGAGTTTTGGCCCCAAACTTGGTAGACATGATCCTTGTATTTTTTTGGCATGCATAAAAAAATACCGCTAAAAAATCAAAGTGTACAAGATTTTGTGACCATTTGAAAAAAGTGTCCCCATTTTAGACACTTTAATGGCTACAGGCAGCAAACCTGTAAAATCTCAAATGCTCTTTAAGTGGGTGTGAGTTCTCGACATTTGATGAGGGATAGGGGCCCAATATAGGGGCCAAGTACCAGCACCCATTGCACATCATGTGCGCACACCCCCTCGGCCCCTCCCATCGTCGGTACTCCAATACTACCGATCAGGTTCTTCAATGATGCTCCGACGATCATGCCCCGACGAAGAAAAATACGGCACCAGCACATGCTCAAGCCCAGCATGTGCTTTCGCAACCCTCGATCTGGTCTGATCTTAGACTAGGAATGAACTCTGTATGCTTAGACTGGAAATGAACTCCGTTTGCCTAAGTCAACCAATGAAACAAGCATGCAGGCGCTGAGCCGGCCAGAGGGGCGGGATGCGCAAGCCGGGGATCGACCGGGTCCCCCTCTGTGTGCTGCCGATCCTACTGTCGTAACCCTCAGTCTGGTCTGATCTTAGACTGGGAATGAACTCCGTATGCCTAAGCCAACCGATGAAACGAGCGGGCGGGTGGGAGGGCGGGCACTACGTCGGCCAGAGAGACGGGATGCGCAAGCTGTGGATCGATAGGGTGGTAGGTAGGTTTAGGCACATCTTGATATTTCTACGTGCCAAAACCATTTTTATGGCTTGTAAATTCATACAATGGTCCCTTAAGCCTTCACGTGAAGTTTCATGGCAAGATGACTCGTTTTCTATTTTTCATGATTTTTGAAACTTTTTGCGGTTTTGGATTTTTTAAAATTTTTTTGGAAATAGTTTTGGCCCCAAACTTGGTAGACGTGATCCTTGTATTTTTGTTGGCATGCACAAAAAAATTCAGCTAAAAATTTGAAGTGTACAAGATTTTGTGACCATTTGAAAAAAGCGTCCCCATTTCAGACACTTTAATGGCTACTGGCAGCAGACCTAAAAAAAGCGTCCCCAAGTGCCAGCACCCATTGCACATCATGTGCGCACACCCCCCGGCCCCCCGAAACGCTGGAACCCCAATGCCGCCGGTCAGGTTCTCCGGTGATGGTGCCCCGACAAAGAAAAATATGGCACCAGCACATGCTCGAGTCCAGCATGTGCTGCCGCAACCCTCGGTTCGATCCGATCTTAGACTGGGAATGAACTCCGTATGCTTAAGTCAACCCACGAAACGTGCGTGCGGGTGCTCAGTCGGCCAGAGGGGTTGGATTCGCAAGCCGGGGATCGACCGGGTCCCCCTCTGCGTGCTGTCGATCCTACACCCGTAACCCTCAGTCCAGTTCGATCTTAGACTGGGAATGAACTCCTTATGCCTAAGCCAACCAACGAAATGAGCGGGCGGGCAGGCGTGCACTACGTCGCCCAGAGAGACGAGATGCGTAAGCCGTGGATCGATAGGGTGGTAGGTGAGTTTAGGCACATCTTCATATTTCTATGTGCCAATGCCATTTTATGGCTTGTAAATTCATACAATGGTCCCTTGAGCATTCACGTGAAGTTTCATGGCAGGACGACTCATTTTCTATTTTTCACGATTTTTGAAACTTTTTACGGTTCGAGATTTTTTTAAATTTTTTCGGAAGGATTTTTGGCCCCAAACTTCGTAGACATGATCCTTGTATTTTTTTTGGGATGCACAAAAAAATTCAGCTAAAAACTCAAAGTGTACAGGATTTTGTGACCATTTGAAAAAAGTGTCCCTATTTCGGACACTTTAATGGCTACTGTAAAATCTCAAATGCTCTTTAAGGGGGTGTGAGTTCTTGAGGTTTGATGAGGGATAGGGGGCCAATATAAGGCCAAGTACCAGCACCCATCACACATCATGTGCGCACACCCACCCCCCGGCCCACCCGATCGTTGGAACCCTAATGTCGCCGGTCAGGTTCTCCGGCGATGCTCCGACGATGGTGCCCCGACGAAGAAAAATGCAGCACCATCACGTGCCCAAGCCCAGCATGTGCTGCCGCAACCCTCGGTCTGGTCCAATTTTAGATTGGGAATGAACTCCGCATGCTTAGACTGGGAATGAACTCGTATGCCTAAGTTGACACATGAAACGAGCGTCCGGGCGCTCAGCCGGCCATAGGGGAGGGATGCGCAAGCCGGGATCGATTGGTGCCCCTCTGCATGTTGTCGATCCTGCTGCTGTAACCTTCGGTCTGGTCTAATCTCAGACTGGGAATGAACTCCGTATGCCTAAGCCAACCGATGAAACGAGCGGGCGGGCGGGCGGGCAGGCACTACGCCGGCCAGAGAGACGAGATGCGCAAGCCGTGGATCGATAGGGTGGTAGGTGGGTTTAGGCACATCTTCATATTTCTACGTGCCAATGGCATTTTTGTTTCTTGTAAATTCATACAATGGTCCCTTAAGCCTTCACGTGAAGTTTCATGACAAGCCGACTCATTTTCTATTTTTCACGATTTTGAAACTTTTTAGGGTTCGAGATTTTTTAAAATTTTTTCGCAACGAGTTTTGGCCCCAAACTTGGTAGATGTGATCCTTGTATTTTTGTTGGCATGCACAAAAACATCCAGCTAAAAACTCGAAGTGTACAAGATTTTTTGACCATTTGAAAAAAGTGTCCCCATTTTAGACACTTTAATGGCTACTGGCAGCAAAGCTGTAAAATCTCAAATGCTTTTTAAGGCGGTGTGAGTTCTCTAGGTTTGATGAGGGATAGGGGGCCAATATAAGGGCCAAGTACCGGTACCCATTGTACATCATGTGCGCACACCCCCCCGGACCCCTCGATCACCGGAACCCCAATGCCGTCGGCCAGGTTCTCCGACGATGCTCCGACGATGCTGCCTCGATGAAGAGAAATACAGCACCAGCACATGCCAGAGCCCAGCATGTGCTACCGTAACCCTCTGTCCGGTCCGATCCTATATTAGACTAGGAATGAACTACGTATGCTTAGACTGGGAATGAACTCCGTATGCCTAAGTCAACCCATGAAACGAGCGTGCGGGCGCTTAGCCGGCCAGAGGGGCGGGATGCGCAAGCCGGGGATCGGTCAGGTCCCCTTCTACATGCTGTTGATCCTACTGCTGTAACCCTCAGTCTGATCCGATCTTAGACTGGGAATGAACTCCATATGCCTAAGCCAACCGACGAAATGAGGGGCGGGCGGGCAGGCACTACGTCAGCCAGAGAGATGGGATACGCAAGCCGTGGATCGATAGGGTGGTAGGTGGGTTTAGGCACATCTTCATATTTCTACGTGCCAATGCCATTTTATGGCTTGTAAATTCATACAATGGTCCCTTAAGCCTTCACGTGAAGTTTCATGGCCCCAAACTTCGTAGACGTGATCATTGTATTTTTGTTGGCATGCACATCATGTGCACCCACCCCCCGGCCCCCCGATCGCCGGAACCCCAAGGCCGCTGGTCAGGTTCTTCGGCAATGCTCCGACGATGGTGCCTCGGTGATGAAAAATGCAGCACCAGCACATGCCCGACCCCAGCATGTGCTGCTGTAACCCTCGGTCCAGTTTGATCTTAGACTGGGAACGAGCTCCGTATGCTTAAACTGGGAATGAACTATGTATGCCTAAGTCAACCCACGAAACGAGTGTGCAGGCGCTCAGTCAGCCAGAAGGGCGGGATGCACAAGCCGGGGATCAATCGGGTCCCCCTCTGCGTGCTGCCGAACCTGCTGCCACAACCCTCGGTCCGATCTAATCTTAGACTAGGAATGAACTCCGTATGCCTAGGCCATCCGACATTTTTACGATTCGGCATTTTTTGAAATTTTTTCAAGAGTTTTGGCTGCAAACTTGGTAGACGTGATCCTTGTATTTTTGTTGGCATGCACAAAAAAATTCAGCTAAAAACTCGAAGTGTACAAAATTTTGTGACCATTTGAAAAAAGTGTCCCCATTTCAGATACTTTAATGGCTACTGGCAGCAAATCTGGAAAATCTCAATTGCTTTTTAAGGGGGTGTGAGTTCTCAAGGTTTGATGAGGGATAGGGGGCCAATATAAGGGCCAAGTACCAGCACCCATCACACATCATGTGCACACACCCCCCCCCCGGCCACCCCGATCGGCGGAACCCCAATGCCGCCGGTCAGATTCTCTGACGATGCTCTGGTGATTGTGCCCCGATGAAGAAAAATGCGGCTCCAGCACCTACCCGAACCCAGAATGGGCTGCCACAACCCTTGGTCCGGTCTGATCTTAGAGTCAGAATGAACTTTGTATGCTTAGACTGGGAATAAACTCCGTGTGCCTAAGTCAACCCATGAAACGAGCGTGCGTGCGCTCAGCCGGCTAGAGGGGTGGGATGCGTAAGCCGGAGATCGATCGGATCCCCCTCTGCATGCTACCAATCCTGCTACTGCAACTCGTGATCTGGTCCAGTCTTAGACTTGGAATGAACTCTGTATGCCTAAGCCAACCGACGAAACGAGCGGCCAGAGAGGCGGGATGCACAAGCCGTGGATCGATAGGGTGGTAGGTGGTTTAGGCACATCTTCATATTTCTGTGTGCCAATGCCATTTTTATGTCTTGTAAATTCATACAATGGTCCCTTAAGCCTTCACGTGCAGTTTCATGGCAAGACGACTCGTTTTCTATTTTTCATGATTTTCAAAACTTTTTGTGGTTCAAGATTTTTTAAAATTTTTTCAGAAGGAGTTTTGGCCCCAAACTTGGTAGACGGGATCCTTGTATTTTTATTGGCATGCACAAAAAAATTCTGCTAAAAACTCGAAGTGTACAATTTTTTGTGACCATTTGAAAAAAGTGTCCCCATTTCAGACACTTTAATGGCTACAGGCAGCAAACCTGTAAAATCTCAAATGCTCTTTAAGGGGGGTGACTTCTTGAGGTTTGATAAGGGATAGGGGACCAATATAAGGGCCAAGTACCAGCATCCATCGCACATCATGTGTGCCCACCCCCTCGGCCCCCCCGATCACCGGAACCCCAATGCCTTCGGTCAGGTTCTCTGGCGATGCTCCGACGATGGTGCCCCGGTGAAGAAAAATGCGGCACCAGCACATGCCCGAACCCAGTATGGGCTGCCACAACCCTCGGTCTGGTCTGATCTTAGACTCGGAATGAACTTTGTATGCTTAGACTGGGAATGAACTCCGTATGCCTAAGTCAACCCATGAAACGAGCGTACGGGTGCTCAGCCGGCCAGAGGGGCGGGAGGCGTAAGCTGGGGATCGGCCAGGTCCATCTCTGCATGCTACCAATCCTGCTGCTGCAACCCTCGATTTGGTCTGATCTTAGACTGGGAATCAACTCCGTATGCTTAAGCCATCCGACGAAGCGAACGGGCGGGCAATATGCCGGCCAGAGAGGCGAGATACGCAAGCCGTGGATCGATAGAATGGTAGTTGGGTTTAGGCACATCTTTATATTTCTGCATGCCAATGCCATTTTTATGGTTTGTAAATTGATACAATGGTCCCTTAAGCCTTCACGTGAAGTTTCGTGGCAAGACGACTCGTTTTCTATTTTTCATGATTTTTGAAACTTTTTACGGTTCGGGATTTTTCAAAATTTTTTCGAAAGGATTTTTGGCCTCGAACTTGGTAGACGTGATCCCTGTATTTTTGTTGGCATGAACAAAAAAATTCAGCTAAAAATTCGAAGTGTACAAGATTTTGTGGCCATTTGAATAAAGTGTCCCCATTTTAGACACTTTAATGGCTACTGGCAACAAACCTGTAAAATCTCAAATGCTCTTTAAGGGGGTGTGAGTTCTCAAGGTTTGATGAGGGATAGGGGGCCAATATAAGGGCCAAGTACCAGCACCCATCGCACATCATGTGAGCACACCCCCCGGCCCCCCGATCGCTGGTCAGGTTCTCCGGCAATGCTCCGACGATAGTGCCTCGACGATGAAAAATGCGGCACCAGCACAAGACCAAGCCCAGCATGTGCTGCCGAAACCCTCGGTTCGGTCTGATCATATACTTGGAATGAACTTCGTATGCTTAGACTGGGAATGAACTCTGTATGCCTAAGTCAAACCACGAAAAGAACGCACGGGCGCTCGGCCAGCCAGAGAGGCGGGATGCGCAAGCCGAGGATCAGTCGGGTCCCCCTCTACATGCTACCGATCATGCTGCCATAACCCTCAGTTCAGCCCTATCTTAGACTGGGAATGAACTCCGTATGCCTAAGCCAATCGACGAAACGAGTGGGCAGGCGGCCGGGCACTACATTGACCAGAGAGACGGGATGCCAAGCCGTGCATCGATCGGGTGGTAGGTTGGTTTAGGCACATCTTCATATTTCTGTGTGCCAATGCCATTTTTATGGCTTGTGAATTAATACAATGGTCCCTTAAGCCTTTACGTGAAGTTTCATGGCAAGACGACTCGTTTTCTACTTTTCATGATTTTTGAAACTTTTTACGGTTTGGGATTTTTTAAAATTTTTTTAGAAGGAGTTTTTGCCGCAAACTTGGTAGACGTGATCCTTGTATTTTTGTTGGCATGCAAAAAAAAAATTCAGCTAAAAAATCAAAGTGTACAAGACTTTCTGACCATTTGAAAAAAGTGTCCCCATTTCAGACACTTTAATGGCTACTGGCAGCAAACTTGTAAAATCTAAAATGCTCTTTAAGGGGGTGTGAGTTCTCAAGATTTGATGAGGGATAGGGGGCCAATATAAGGGCCAAGTACCAGCACCCATCGCACATCATGTGTGCACACCCCCCGGCCCCCCCGATCACCGAAACCCCAACGCCGTCGGTCAGGTTCTCCGGCGATGGTGGCCCGACGAAGAAAAATGCGGCACCAGCACATGCCCGAGCCGTGCATGTGCTACCACAACCCTCGGTCTGGTCTGATCTTAAACTGGGAATGAACTTCGTATGCCTAAGTCAACCCACGAAACGAGCGTGCGGGCGCTCAGCTGGCCAGAGGGGTGCGATGCGCAAGCCAGGGATCGATCGGATCCCCCTCTGTGTGCTATCGATCCTACTGCCGCAACCTTCAGTCTGGTCTGATCTTAGACTGGGAATGACCTCCGTATGACTAAGCCAACTGATGAAACGAGCAGGTGGACGGGCAGGTGGGCACTACTCCGATCGGAGAGACGGGATGCGCAAGCCGTGGATTGATAGGGTGGTAGGTGGGTTTCGGCACATCTTTATATTTCTAGGTGCCAATGCCATTTTTATGGCTTGTAAATTCATACAATGGTCCCTTAAGCCTTCACGTGAAGTTTCATGGCAAGACGACTCATTTTCTATTTTTCACGATCTTCGAAACTTTTTACGGTTCGGGATTTTTTAAAATTTTTTTGGAAAGAGTTTTGGCCCCAAACTTGGAAGACTTGATCCTTGTATTTTTTTTGGCATGCATAAAAAAATTCAGCTAAAAACTCGAAGTGTACAACATTTTGTGACCAATTGAAAAAAGTGTCCCCATTTCAAACACTTTAATGGCTACTGGCAGCAAACCTGTAAAATCTCAAATGCTCTTTAAGGGAGTGTGAGTTCTTGAGGATTGATGAGTGATAGGGGGCCAATATAAGGGCCAAGTACCAGCACCCATCACACATCATGTGCGCACACCCCCCTCGACCCCCCGATCGCCGTAACCCCAATGTCGCCTGTCAGGTTCTCCGACGACGCTCCGGTGATGGTGCCTCGGCAAAGAAAAATACGGCACCAGCACATGCCCGAGCCTAGCATGTGCTGCCGCAACCCTCGGTCTGGTCCGATCTTAGACTGGGAATGAACTCCGTATGCTTAGACTGGGAATGAACTCCGTATGCCTAAGTCAACCAATTAAAATGAGCGTGCAGGCGCTCAACCGACCAGAGGGGAGGGATACGCAAGCCGGGGATCGGTCATGTCCCCCTTGCATGCTACCGATTTTGCTGACACAACCCTCGATCTGATCCGATCTTAGATTGGGAATGAACTCCGTATGCCTAAGCCAACCGACGAAACGAGCGAGCGGGCGGGCAGGTGGGCACTACGTCGGCTAAAGAAACGGAATGTGCAAGCCGTGGATCGATAGGGTGGTCGGTGGGTTTAGGCACATCTTCATATTTCTGTGTGCCAATGCCATTTTTATGGCTTGTAAATTCATACAATGGTCCTTTAAGCCGTCACGTGAAGTTTGATGGCAAGACGACTCGTTTTATATTTTTCATGATTTTTGAAACTTTTTACGGTTCAGGATTTTTTAAATTTTTTTCTGAAGGATTTTTGGCCCCAAACATGGTAGACGTGATCCTTGTATTTTTGTTGTCATGCACAAAAACAATTCAGCCAAAAACTCGAAGTGTACAAGATTTTGTGACCATTTGAAAAATGTCTCCACATTTCAGACACTTTAATGGCTACTGGCAACAAACCTATAAAATCTCAAATGCTCTTTAAGGGAGTGTCAGTTCTCGCGATTTGATGAGGGATAGGGGGCCAATATAAGGGCCAAGTACCAGCACCCATCGCACATCATGTGCGCACACCACCCCAGCCCCCCGATCGTCGGAACCCCAATGCTGCCGGTCAGGTTCTCCAGCGATGCTCCGGTGTTGGTGCCCCCGCGAAGAAAAATGCGGCACCAGCATATGCCTGAGGCGAGCATGTGCTGCCATAACCCTTGGTCCGGTCCGATCTTAGATTAGGAATGAAGTTCGTATGCTTAGACTGGGAATGAACTCCGTATGCCTAAGTCAACCCATGAAATGAGCGTACGGGCGCTCATCGGCCAGAGGGGCGGGATGCACAAGCCGGGGATCGGTCGGGTCCCTCTCTACGTGCTGCCAATTTTACTACTGCAACCCTCTGTCCAGTCTGATGTTAGATTGGGAATGAACTCCGTATGCCTAAGCCAACCGACAAAACGAGTGAGCGGGCGGGCGGGCGGGCACTACGTCGGCCAGAGAGACGGGATGCGCAAGCCGTGGATCGATAGGCTGGTAGGTGGGTTTAGGCACATCTTCATATTTCTACGTGCCAATGCCATTTTTATGGCTTGTAAATTCATACAATGGTCCCTTAAGCCTTCCGTGAAGTTTCATGGCAAGACGACTCGTTTTTTATTTTTCACGATTTTCAAAAATTTTTGCGGTTCAAGATTTTTTAAAATTTTTTTGGAAATCATTTTGGCCCCAAGCTTGGTAGACGTGATCCTTGTATTTTTTTTGGTATGCACAAAAAAAATCAGCTAAAAACTCGAAGTGTACAAGATTTTGTGACCATTTGAAAAAAGTGTCCCCATTTCAGACACTTTAATGGCTTCTGGCAGCAAACCTGTAAAATCTCAAACGCTCTTTAAGGGAGTGTGAGTTCTTGAGGTTTGATGAGGGATAGGGGGCCAATATAAGGGCCAAGTACCAGCACCCATCTTACATCATGTGCGCACACCCCCTCAACCCCCCCGATCGCCGTAACCCCAATGCCGTCGGTCAGGTTCTCCGACGATGCTCTGACGATGGTGCCCCGGCCAAGAAAAATATGACACCAGCACATGCCTGAGCCTAGCATGTACCGCCGTAACCCTCGGTCTGATCCGATCTTAGACTGGGAATGAACTCTATATGCTTAGACTGGGAAGAAACTCCGTATGCCTAAGTCAACCCACGAAACGAGCGTGTGGGTGCTCAGTCGGCCAGAGGGGCGGGATACGCAAGCCGGGGATCGACCGAGTCCCCCTCTGCATGCTATCAATCCTACTGCCACAACCCTCAGTTTGATCTGATCTTAGACTGGGAATGAACTCCGTATGCCTAGGCCAACCGACGAAACGAGTGGGCGAGAGGGCACTACGCCGGCCAGAGAGACGGGATGCGCAAGCCATGGATCGATAGGGTGGTAGGTGGGTTTAGGCACATCTTCATATTTTTGCATGCCAATGCCATTTTTATGGCTTGTAAATTGATACAATGGTCCCTTAAGCCTTCACGTGAAGTTTCATGGCAAGACGACTCGTTTTCTATTTTTCACGATTTTCAAAACTTTTTACGGTTCGGGATTTTTTCAAATTTTTTCGAAAGGAGTTTTTGCTCCAAACTTGGTAGACGTGATCCTAGTATTTTTTTTGGCCTGCACAAAAAAATTCAGCCAAAAACTCAAAGTGTACAAGATTTTGTGACCATTTGAAAAAAGTGTCCCCATTTCGGACAATTTAATGGCTACTGGCAGCAAACCTGTAAAATCTCAATTGCTCTTTAAGGGGGTGTGAGTTCTCGAGGTTTGATGATGGATAGGGGGCCAATATAAGGGCCAAGTACCGGCACCCATCGCACATCATGTGCGCACAGCCCCCCCGGCCTGCTCGATCACCAGAACCCCAATGCTGCCGGTCAGGTTCTTCGACGATGCTCTGGCGATGGTGCCCCGACGAAGAAAACTACGGCACCAGCACATGCCCTAGCCCAGCATGTGCTGTCGCAACCCTCGGTCTGGTCCGATCTTAGACTGGGAATGAACTCCATATGCTTAGACTGGAAATGAACTCCATATGCCTAAGTCAACCCATTAAAATGAGCGTGCGGGCGCTCAGCCGGCCAGAGGGACGGGATGCACAAGCCGGGGATCAGTCAGGTCCCCCTTACGTGCTGTCGATCTTGTTGCCATGACCCTTGATCCAATCCGATCTTAGACTGGGAATGAACTCTGTATACCTAAGCCAACCGATAAGACGAGCGGCGGGCGGGCACTACGTCAACCAGAGAGACGGAATGCGCAAGCCGTGGATCGATAGGGTGGTCGATGGGTTTAGGCACATCTTCATATTTCTCCGTGCCAATGCCATTTTTATGGCTTGTAAAATCATACAATGGTCCCTTAAGCCTTCACGTGAAGTTTCATGGCAAGATGACTCGATTTTTATTTTTCATGATTTTTGAAACTTTTTACGGTTCAGGATTTTTAAAAATTTTTTTTGAAGGTGCTTTGGCCCCAAACTTGGTAGACGTGATCCTTGTATTTTTGTTGGCATGCACAAAAAAATTCAGCCAAAAACTCGAAGTGTGCAAGATTTTGTGACCATTTGAAAAATGTGTCCCCATTTTAGAGACTTTAATGGCTACTGGCAGCAAACCTGTAAAATCTCAAATGCTCTTTAAGGGAGTGCGAGTTCTCAAGGTTTGATGGGGGATAGGGGGCCAATATAAGGGCCAAGTACCAGCACCCATCGCACATCATGTGTACACACCCTCCCTCGACCCCCCAATCACCGGAACCCCAATGCCGCCAGTCAGGTTCTCCGATGATGCTCCGACGATGGTGCCCCGGTAAAGAAAAATGCGGCACTGGCACATGCTCGAGCCTAGCATGTGCTACCGCAACCCTCAGTCTGGTCCGATCTAAGATTGGGAATGAACTCCGTATGCCTAAGTCAACCCACGAAACGAGCATGTGGGCGCTCAGCCGGCCAGAGGGGCGGGATACGTAAGCCGGGGATCGGTCGGGTCCCCCTTTGCGTGCTGCCAATCCTGCTGCTGCAACCCTCGATCTGGTCCAATCTTAGACTGGGAATGAACTCCGTATGCCTAAGCCAATCGACAAAACGAGTGGGCGGGAGGGCGGGCGGGCACTACGTCGGCCAGAGAGGCGGGATGCGCAAGCCGTAGATCGATATGGTGGTAGGTGGGTTTTGGCACATCTTCATATTTTTGCGTGCCAATGCCATTTTATGGCTTGCAAATTCATACAATGGTCCCTTGAGCGTTGACGTGAAGTTTCATAGCAGGACGACACGTTTTCTATTTTTCACGATTTTTGAAACTTTTTGCAGTTCAAGATTTTGTAAAATTTTTTTCGAAGGATTTTTGGCCCCAAACTTGGTAGATGTGATCCTTGTATTTTTTTTTGCATGCACAAAAAATTTCAGCTAAAAACTTGAAGTGTACAAGACTTTGTGACCATTTGAAAAAAGTGTCCCCATTTTAGATACTTTAATGGCTACTGGCAGCAAACCTGTAAAATCTCAAATGCTTTTTATGGGGGTGTGAGTTCTTGAGGTTTGATGAGGAATAGGGGGCCAATATAAGGGCCAAGTACCAGTACCCATCGCACATCATGTGCGCACACCCCCCCCGGCCCCCCCGATCGTCGGAACCCCAATGCCGCCGGTCAGGTTCTCCGGCGAAGAAAAATGTTACACCAGCACATTCCCGAGCCCAGCATGTGCTGTCGCAACCCTCGATCCGATCCGATCTTAGACTGGGAGTGAACTCTGTATGCTTAGACTGGGAATGAACTCCGTATGCCTAAGTCAACCCACAAAATGAGCGTGCGGGCGCTCAGCCGGCCAGCGGTGCGGGATGCGCAAGTCGGGGATCGGCTGGGTCCCCCTCTGTGAGCTACCGAACCTACTACCATGACCCTCAGTCTGGTCTGATTATAGACTGGGAATGAACTCTGCATGACTAAGCCAAACGACGAAACGAGCGAGCGGGCGAGCGGACGGGCACTACGCGGGCCAGAGAGGCGGGATGCGCAAGCCGTGGATCGATAGGGTGGTAGGTGGGTTTAGGCACATCTTCATATTGCTGCGTGCCAATGCCATTTTTATGGCTTGTAAATTCATACAATGGTCCTTTAAGCCTTCACGTGAAGTTTCATGGCAAGATGACTCGTTTTCTATTTTTCATGATTTTTGAAACTTTTTAGGGTTCGGGATTTTTTAAAATTTTTTTGGAAGGAGTTTTGGCACAAAACTTGGTAGACATGATCCTAGTATTTTTGTTGGCATGCACAAAAAAATTCAGCTAAAAACACGAAGTGTACAAGATTTTGTGACCATTTGAAAAAAGTGTCCCCATTTCAGACACTTTAATGGCTACTGGCCGGAAACCTGTAAAATCTCAAATGCTCTTCAAGGGGGTGTGAGTTCTTGAGGTTTGATGAGGGATAGGGGGCCAATATAAGGGCCAAGTACCAGCACCCATCGCACTTCATGTGCGCACACCCCCTGGCCCCCCCGATCGTAGGAACCTCAATGCTGCCGTTTAGGTTCTCCGGCGATGCCCTGGCGATGGTGCCCCGAAGAAAAAAAATACGGCACCAGCACATGCGCGAGCCCAGCATGTGCTGCCGTAACCCTCGGTCCGATCCGATCTTAGACTGGGAATGAACTCCTTATGCTTAGACTAGGAATGAACCCCATATGCCTAAGTCAACCCACGAAACGAGCGTACGGGCGCTCAGCCGGCCAGAGTGGCGGGATGCCACAACCCTCAGTCCGGCTTGATCTTAGACTAGGAATGAACTCCGTATGCCTAAGCCAACTGACGAAATGAGCGGGCGAGCAGGCGGGCGGGCACTACGCGGGCCAGAGAGGTGGGATGCGCAAGCCGTCGATCGATAGGGTGGTAGGTGAGTTTAGGCACATCTTCATATTGCTGTGTGCCAATGCCATTTTTATGGCTTGTAAATTAATACAATGGTCCCTTAAGCCTTCACGTGAAGTTTCATGGCAAGATGACTCGTTTTCTATTTTTCACAATTTTTGAAACATTTTGCGGTTCGGGATTTTTTTAAATTTTTTCGAAAGGAGTTTTGGCCCCAAACTTGGTAGACGTCATCCTTGTATTTTTTTTGGCATGCACCAAAACATTCAGCTAAAAACTCGAAGTGTACAAGACTTTGTGACCATTTGGAAAAAGTGCCCCATTCCAGACACTTTAATTGCTACTGGCAGTAAACCTCTAAAATCTGAAATGCTCTTTAAGGGGGTGTGAGTTCTCGAGGTTTGATGAGGGATAGGGGGCCAATATAAGGGCCAAGTACCAGCACCCATCGCATATCATGTGCGCAGACCCCCCACCGGCCCCCCGATCGCCGTAACCTTAATGCCATCGGTCAGGTTCTCTGACGATGCTCTGGTGATGGTGCCCCGATGAAGAAAAATACGGCACCAGCACATGCACGAGCCCAGCATGTGCTGTCGCAACCCTCGGTCCGGTCCGATCTTAGACTGGGAATCAACTCCGAATGCTTAGACATGGAATGAACTCCGTATGCCTAAGTCAACACACAAAACGAGCGTGCGGGCACTCAGCCGGCCAGAGGGGCGGGATGTGCAAGTCGGGGATCGATCGGGTCCCCCTCTGCGTGCTGGCGATCCTACTACCGCAACCCTCGGTGTGGTCCAATCTTAGACTGGGAATGAACTCCGTATGACTAAGCCAACCGACGAAACGAGCGGACGGGCGGACAGCTGGGCGGAAACTGCGTCGGCCAGAGAGACGGGATAAGCAAGCCATGGATCGATAGGGTGCTAGGTGGGTTTAGGCACATCTTCATATTTCTACGTGCCAATGCTATTTTTATGGCTTGTAAATTCATACAATGGTCCCTTAAGCCTTCACGTGAAGTTTCATGGCAAGACGACTCGTTTTCTATTTTTCACGATTTTCAAAACTTTTTACGGTTCGAGATTTTTTAAAATTTTTTCGAAAGAAGTTTTGGCCCCAAACTTGGTAGAAGTGATCCTTGTATTTTTGTTGGCATGCATAAAAAAATTCAGCTAAAAACTCAAAGTGTACAAGATTTTGCGACCATTTGAAAAAAGTGTCCCCATTTCAAACACTTTAATGGCTACTGGTAGCAAACCTGTAAAATCTCAAATGCTCTTTAAGGGGTGTGAGTTCTCAAGGTTTGATGAGTGACAGGGGGCCAATATAAGTGCCAAGTACCAGCACTCATCGCACATCATGTGCGAACACCCCCACGGCCCCCCCGATCGTCGGAACCCCAATGCTGCCGGTCAGGTTCAACGGTGATGCTCTAGTGATGGTGCCCCGGTGAAGAAAAATGCGGCACCAGCACATGCCCGAGCCCAGCAAGTGCTACCGCAACCGTTGGTCCGGTCCGATCTTAGACTGGGAATGAACTCCGTATGCTTAGACTGGGTATGATTTCCGTATGCCTAAGTCAACCTACAAAACGATCGTGCGGGCGCTTAGCCGGCCAGAGGGGCGGGATGCGAAAGTCGGGGATTGACTGGGTCCCCCTCTGTGTGCTACCAATCCTGCTGTGGCAACCCTCGATCTGGTCCAATTTTAGACTGGGAATGAACTCCGTATGCCTAAGCCAACTGACGAAAACAGCAGGTGGGCGGGCATTACGCCGGTCAGAGAGATGGGATGCGCAAGCCGTGGATCGATAGGGTGGTAGGCGGGTTTAGGCACATCTTCATATTTCTGTGTGCCAATGCCATTTTTATGGCTTGTAAATTCATACAATGGTCCCTTAGGAGTTCAAATGAAGTTTCATGGCAGGACGACTCATTTTTTATTTTTCACGATTTTTGTTGGTAGATGCAATCCTTGTATTTTTGTTGGCATGCACAAAAGAATTCATCTAAAAACTGGAAGTGTACAAGATTTTGTGACCATTTGAAAAAAGTGTCCCATTTTCAGACACTTTAATGGCTACTGGAGCAAACTTGTAAAATCTCAAATGCTCTTTAAGGGGGTGTGAGTTCTCGAGGTTTGATGAGGGATAGGGGGCCAATATAAGGGCCAAGTACCAGAACCCATCGCACATCATGTGTGCACACCACCCCCGGCCCCCCAGATCGTCGGAACCCCAATGCCGTCGGTCAGGTTCTCCGACGATGCTTCGACGATGGTGCCCCGGTGAAGAAAAATGTGGCACCAACACTTGCCTGAGCCCAGTATGTGCTGTCGCAACCCTCGGTTTGATCTGATCTTAGACTGGGAATGAACTCTGTATGGTTAGACTAGGAATGAACTCCGAATGCCTAAGTCAACCCATAAAATAAGTGTATGTGCATGCTGTCGATCCTGCTAACGTAACCCTTGGTTCGGTCCGATCTTAAACTGGGAATGAACTCCGTATGCCTAAGCCAACTGATGAAACGAGCGGACGGGCGGGCGGGCGGGCACTACGTTGGCCAAAGAGAAGGGATGCGCTAGCCATGGATCGAGAGGGTGGTAGGTGGGTTTAGGCACATCTTCATATTTCTGCATGCCAATGCCATTTTTATTGCTTGTAAAATCATACAATGGTCCTTTAAGCCTTCACGTGAAGTTTTATGGCAAGACAACTCGTTTTCTATTTTTCATGATTTTCAAAACTTTTTGTGATTTTGGATTTTTTAAAATTTTTTCGAAAGGAGTTTTGGCCCCAAACTTGGGAGGCTTGATCCTTGTATTTTTGTTGGCATGCAAAAAAAAATTCAGCTAAAAACTCGAAGTGTACAAGATTTTGTGACCATTTGAAAAAAGTGTCCCCATTTCAGACACTTTAATGGCTACTGGCAGCAAACCTGTGAAATCTCAAATGCTCTTTAAGGGGGTGTGAGTTCTCGAGGTTTGATGAGGGATAGGGGGCCAGTATAAGGGCCAAGTACCAGGACCCATTGCACATCATGTGCTCTTTAAGGGGGTGTGAGTTCTCGAGGTTTGATGAGGGATAGGGGGCCAGTATAAGGGCCAAGTACCAGGACCCATTGCACATCATGTGCGCACACCCCCCCGACCCCCCCGATAATCAAAAACTCAATTCTGCCGGTCAGCTTCCCCGGCGATGCTCCAACGATGGTGCCGCGGAGAAGAAAAATGCGGCACCAGCACATGCCTGAGCCCAGCATGTGCTGCCGCAACCCTCGATCTGATTCGATCCTAGACTGGGAAAGAACTTTGTATGCTTAGATTGGGAATGAACTCTATATGCCTAAGTTAGGCCACGAAACGAGCGTGCGGGCGCTCGGTCGGCCAGAGGGGCGAGATGCACAAGCCGAGGATCGGCCAGGTCCCCCTCTGCGTGCTGCCAATCCTACTGCCGTAACCCTCGGTCTGGTCTAATCTTAGACTGGGAATGAACTCCGTATGCCTAAGCCAACCGACGAAACGAGTAGGAAGGCGGGCGGGCGGGTGGGCACTATGTCGGCTAGAGAGACGGGATGCGCAAGCCGTGGATCGATAGGGTGGTAGGTGGGTTTAGGCACATCTTCATATTTCTACCTGCCAATGCCATTTTTATGGCTTGTAAATTCATACAATGCTCCCTTAAGCCTTCACGTGAAGTTTCATGGCAAGACGACTCGTTTTCTATTTTTCAAGATTTTTGAAACTTTTTGAGGTTCGTTATTTTTTAAAATTTTTTCGGAAGGAGTTTTGGCCCTAAACTTGGTAGACATGATCCTTGTATTTTTGTTGGCATGCACAAAAAAATTCAGGTAAAAACTCGAAGTGTACAAGATTTTGTGACCATTTGAAAAAAGTGTCCCCATTTCAGACACTGTAATGGCTACTGGCAGCAAACCTGTAAAATCTCAAATGCTCTTTAAGGGGGTGTGAGTTCTTGAGGTTTGATGAGGGATAGGGGCCAATATAAGGGCCAAGTACCAGCACCCATCCCACATTATGTGCGCACACCCCCTCGGCCCCCCTGATCGCCGGAACCCCAATACCGCCGGTCAGGTTCTCCGACGATGCTCCGGCGATGGTGCTCCGGCGAAGAAAAATGCGGCACCAGCACATGCCCGAGCCTAGTATTTGCTACCACAACGCTCGGTCTGGTCTGATCTTAGACTGGGAATGAACTTCGTATACTTAGACAGGGAATGAACTTCGTATGCCTAAGTCAACCCATGAAACGAGCATGCAGGCACTCAGCTGACCAGAGGGGCGGGATGCGCAAGCCGGGGATTGGCCGGGTCCCCCTCTGTGTGCTGTCCATCCTGCTACCGTAACCCTTGGCCCGATCGGATCTTAGACTAGGAATGAACTCCATATGCCTAAGCTAACCGACAAAATGAGCGGGCGGGCAGGCACTACACCGGTAAGAGAGACGAGACGCACAACCCGTGGATCGATAGGGTGGTAGGTGGGTTTAGGCACATCTTCATATTTTTGCATGCCAATGCCATTTTTATGGCTTGTAAATTCATACAATGGTCCCTTAAACCTTGACGTGAAGTTTCATGGCAGGACGAATCATTTTCTATTTTTGATGATTTTGAAAACTTTTTACGGTTCGAGATTTTTAAAATTTTTTTGAAAAGAGTTTTGGCTCCAAACTTGGTAGACATGATCCTTGTATTTTTGTTGGCATGCACAAAAAAATTCAGCTAAAAAATTCAAGTTCTCTGACGATGCTCTGGTGATGGTGCCCCGACGAAGAAAAATACGGCACCAGCACATGCCCGAGCCCAGCATGTGCTGTCGCAACCCTCGGGCCGGTCCGATCTTAGACTGGGAATGAACTCCATATGCCTAAGTCAACCCACGAAACAAGCGTGCGGGCGCTCAGTCGGCCAGAAGGGTAGGATGCATAAGCCGGGGAGTGACCTGGTCTACCTTTACGTGCTGTCGATCCTGCTACCGCAACCCTCGGTCTGGTCCGATCTTAGATTGGGAATGAACTACGTATGCCTAAGCCAATTGACGAAATGAGCGGGAGGGTGGGCGGGCGGGCGCTACGCCGGCCAGAGAGACGGGATGCGTAAGCCGTGGATCAATAGGGTGGTAGGTGAGCTTAGGCACATCTTTATATTTCTGCGTGCCAATGCCATTTTTCTGGCTTGTAAATTCATACAATGGTCCCTTAAGCCTTCACGTGAAGTTTCATGGCAAGACGACTCATTTTCTATTTTTCATGATTTTTGAAACTTTTTACAGTTCGGGATTTTTTAAAATTTTTTAGGAAGGATTTTTGGGCCCAAACTTGGTAGATGTGATCCTTGTATTTTTGTTGGCATGCACAAAAAAAGTCAGCTAAAAACTCGAAGTGTACAAGACTTTGTGACCATTTGAAAAAAATGTCCCCATTTCAGACACTTTAATGGCTACTGGCAGTAAACCTGTAAAATCTCAAATGCTCTTTAAGAGAGTGTGAGTTCTCGAGGTTTGATGAGGATAGGGGGCCAATATAAGGGCCAAGTACCAGCACCCATCGCACATCATGTGCGTAACCCCCCCGGCCCCCCCGATCGCCGTAACCCCAATGCGATCGGTCAGGTTCTCTGACGATGCTCCAACGATGGTGCCCCGATGAAGAAAAATACGGCACCAGCACATGCCCGAGCCCAGCATGTGCTGCCACAACCCTCGGTTCGGTCCGATCTTAGATTTGGAATGAACTCCATAAGCTTAGACTGGCAATGAAATCCGTATGCCTAAGTCAACTCACGAATTGAGCGTACGGGCGCTCAGCCGGCCAGAGGGGTGGGATGTGCAAGCCAGGGATCGATCGGGTCCCTCTCTGTGTACTGCCGATCCTGCTACCGCAACCCTCGGTCCGATCCGATCTTAGACTGGGAATGAACTCCGTATGCCTAAGCCAACAGACAAAACGAGCGGACGGGCGGACAGCTTGGCGAAAACTGCGTCGGCCAGAGAGACGGGATAAGCAAGCCATGGATCGATAGGGTGCAAGGTGGGTTTAGGCACATCTTCATATTTCTACGTGCCAATGCTATTTTTATGGCTTGTAAATTCATACAATGGTCCATTAAGCCTTCACGTGAAGTTTCATGGCAAGACGACTCGTTTTTTATTTTTCACGATTTTCAAAACTTTTTGCGGTTCGAGATTTTTTAAAATTTTTTCGGAAGAATTTTTGGCCCCAAACTTGGTAGAAGTGATCCTTGTATTTTTGTTGGCATGCATAAAAAAATTCAGCTAAAAACTCAAAGTGTACAAGATTTTGTGACCATTTGAAAAAAGTGTCCCCATTTCAGACACTTTAATGGCTACTAGCAGCAAACCTGTAAAATCTCAAAGGCTCTTTAAGGGGGTGTGAGTTTTCGAGGTTTGATGAGGGATAGGGGGCCAATTTAAGTGGCAAGTACCAGCACCCATCGCACATCATGTGCGCACAACACCCCGCCGGCCCCCCCGATCATCGGAACCCCAATGCCGCCGGTCAGGTTCTCCGGTGATGCTCCAGCAATGGTGCCTTGGCAAAGAAAAATGCGGCACCAGCACATGCCTGAGCCCTCCATGTGCTGCCGCAACCCTCGATCTAGTCTGATCTTAGACTAGGAATGAACTTCGTATGCTTAGACTGGGAATGAACTGTGAATGCCTAAGTCAACCCACGAAACAAGCGTGCGGGAGCTTAGCCGGCCAGAGGGGTGGGATGCGCAAGCCGGGGATCGGTCGGGTCCCCATTTACGTGCCGCCGATCTTGCTGCTGCAATGCTCGGTAGGGTCTGATCTTAGACTGGGAATGAACTTTGTATGCCTAAGCCAACCGACGAACCGAAGGGGCGAGCGGGAGGGCGGGCACTACGCCGGCCAGAGAGACGGGATGCGCAAGCCGTGGATCGATAGGGTGCTAGGTGGGTTTAGGCACATCTTCATATTTCTCATGCCAATGCCATTTTTATGGCTTGTAAATTCATACAATGGTCCTTTAAGCCTTCACGTGAAGTTTCATGGCAAGACGACTCGTTTTCTATTTTTCATGATTTTCAAAACTTTTTATGATTCGGGATTTTTGAAAATTTTTTCGGAAGGGGTTTTGGCCCCAAACTTGGTAGACGTGATCTTTGTATTTTTGTTGGCATGCAGAAAACAATTCAGCTAAAAACTCGAAGTGTACAAGATTTTGTGACCATTTGAAAAAAGTGTCCCATTTTCGAACACTTTAATGGCTACTGGCAGCAAACCTATAAAATCTCAAATGCTCTTTAAGGGGGTGTGAGTTCTCGAGGTTTGATGAGGGATAAGGGGCCAATATAAAGGCCAACTACCAGCACCTATCGCACATCATATGCGCACCCCCCCGATCGCCAGAACCCCAATGCCGCCGGTCAGTTTCTCCGGTGATGCTTCGGCGATGGTGCCTCGACGAAGAAAAATGCGGCACCAGCATATGCCTGAGCCCAGCATGTGCTGTCGTAACCCTCGGTCCGGTACGATCTTATACTAGGAATGAACTCCGTATGCTTAGACTCGAAATGAACTCTGTATGCCTAACTCAACCCACAAAACGAGCGTGTGGGCACTCAGCCGGCCAGAGGGGTGGGATGCGCAAGTCGAGGATCGATAGGGTGGTAGGTGGGTTTAGGCACATCTTCATATTTCTGCATGCCAATGCCATTTTTATGGCTTGTAAATTCATACAATGGTCCCCTAAGCCTTCACATGAAGTTTCATGGCAAGACGACTCCTTTTTTTATTTTAAACGATTTTCGAAACTTTTTGTGGTTCAGGATTTTTTAAAATTTTTTCAGAAGGATTTTTGGACCCAAACTTGGTAGACAAGATCCTTGTATTTTTGTTGGCATGCACAAAAAAATTCAGCTAAAAACTCGAAGTGGACAAGATTTTGTGACCATTTGAAAAAAGTGTCCTCATTTCAGACACTTTAATGGCTACTGGCAGCAAACCTATAAAATCTCAAATGCTCTTTAAGGGGGTGTGAGTTCTCGAGGTTTGATGAGGGATAGGGGGCCAATATAAGGGCCAAGTACCAGCACCCATCGCACATCATGTGCGCACGCTCCCCCCCGGCCCCCCCGATCGTCGGAACCCCAATGCCGTCAGTCAGGTTCTCCGACGATGGTGCCCCGGTGAAGAAAAATGCGGCACCAGCACATGCCCGAGCCCAGCATGTGTTGCCGCAACCCTCGGTCCAATCTGATCTTAGATCAGGAATGAACTCCGTATGCTTAGACTGGGAATGAACTCCGTATGCCTAAGTTAACCCACGAAAAGAGCGTGCGAGCGCTCAGCCGGCCAGAGGGGCGAGATGCGCAAGTCGGGGATCGGTCGGGTCCCCCTCTGCGTGCTATCGATCCTGCTACTGCAACCCTCTTTCCAGTCCGATCTTAGACTGGGAATGAACTCTGTATGCCTAAGCCAACCGACGAAACGAGCGGGCAGGCGGGCAGGCACTACGTCGGCCAAAGAGACGGGATGCGCAAGCCGTGGTTCGATAGGGTGCTAGGTGGGTTTGGGTACATCTTCATATTTCTGCATGCCAATGCCATTTTTATGGCTTGTAAATTCATACAATGCTCCCTTAAGCCTTCAAGTGAAGTTTCATGGCAAAGACTCGTTTTCCATTTTTCATGATTTTGGAAACTTTTTACGGTTTGGGATTTTTTAAAATTTTTTCGGAAGGTGTTTTGGCCCCAAACTTGGTAGACATGATCCTTGTATTTTTGTTGGCATGCACAAAAACATTTAGCTAAAAAATCGAAGTGTACAAGATTTTGTGACCATTTGAAAAAAATGTCCCCATTTCAGACACTTTAATGGCTACTGGCAGCAAAAATCTCAAATGCTCTTTAAGGGGGAGTGAGTTCTCGAGGTTTGATTAGGGATAGGGGCCAATATAACGGCCAAGTACCAGCACCCATCGCACATCATGTGCACACCCCCCAGCCCCCCGATCGGCGGAACCCTAATGCCGCCGGTCAAGTTCTCCGACATTGCTCCAGCAATGGTGCCCCGGGGAAGAAAAATGTGGCACAAGCACATCCCGAGCCCAGCTTGTGCTATCGAAACCCTCGGTCTGATCCTATCTCGGACTAGGAATGAACTCCGTATGCCTAAGTCAACCCATAAAACGAGCGTGCGGGAGCTCAGCCGGCCAGAGGGGCGGGATGCGTAAACAGGGGATCGACCGGATCCCACTCTCCGTGCTGTCGATCCTGCTACCTCAACCCTCAGTTCGGTCTGATCTTAGACTGGGAATGAACTCCATATGCCTAAGCCAACCGACAAAATGAGCGCGTGGACGAACGGGCACTACGCTGGCCAGAGAGACGGGATGCGCAAGCCGTGGATCGATAGGGTGGTAGGTGGGTTTAGGCACATCTTCATATTTCTGCATGCCAATGCCATTTTTATGGCTTGTAAATTCATACAATGGTCCCTTAAGCCTTCATGTGAAGTTTCATGGCAAGACGACTCATTTTCTATTTTTCAAGATTTTTAAAACTTTTGGCAGTTCGAGATTTTTTAAAATTTTTTCAGAAGGAGTTTTGGCCCTAAACTTGGTAGACGTGATCCTTGTATTTTTTCTGGCATGCACAAAATAATTTAGCTAAAAACTCGAAGTGTACAAGATTTTGTGACCATTTGAAAAAAGTGTCCCCATTTCAGACACTTTAATGGCTACTGGCAGCAAAAATCTCAAATGCTCTTTAAGGGGGTGTGAGTTCTCGAGGTTTGATGAGGGATAGGTGGCCAATATAAGGGTCAAGAACCAGCACCGATCGCACATCATGTGTGCACACCCCGGCGGCCCCCCCGATCATCGGAACCCCAATGCCACCGGTTAGGTTCTCCGACGATGCTCCCACGATGGTCCCCGACGAAGACAAATGCGGCACCAGCACATTCCCGAGCCCAGCATGTGCTACCACAACCCTCAGTCTAGTCTGATCTTAGACTGGGAATGAACTCCGTATGCTTAGACTGGGAATGAACTCCGTATGCCTAAGTCAACCCACGAAACGAGCGTGCGGGTGCTCAATCGGCCAGAGGGGTAGGATGCGCAAGCCGGGGATCGGTCAGGTCCCCCTCTGTGTGCTGTCAATCTTGCTACCGCAACCCTTGGTCTGGTGTGATCTTAGACTGGGAATGAACTCTGTATGCCTAAGCCAACCGACGAAACGAGCGGGCGGGCGGGCACTACGCCGGCCAGAGAGACGGGATGCGCAAGTCGTGGATCGATAGGGTGGTGGGTGGGTTTAGGCACATCTTCATATTTTTGTGTGCCAATGCCATTTTTATGGCTTGTAAATTCATACAATGGTCCCTTAAGCCTTCATGTGAAGTTTCATGGCAAGACGACTCGTTTTCTATTTTTCATGATTTTTGAAACTTTTTACGGTTTGAGATTTTTTAAAATTTTTTTGGAAGGATTTTTGGCCCCAAACCTGGAAGACATGATCCTTGTATTTTTGTCGGCATGCACAAAAAAATTCAGCTAAAAACTCAAAGTGTACAAGATTTTGTGACCATTTGAAAAAAGTGTCCCCATTTGAGACACTTTGATTGCTACTGGCAGCAAACATGTAAAATCTCAATTGCTCTTTAAAAGGGTGTGAGTTCTCAAGGTTTGATGAGGGATAGGGGGCCAATATAAGGGCCAAGTACCAGCACCCACCGCACATCATGTGCGCATACCCCCCCGGGCCTCCTGATCGTCGGAAACCCAATGCCGTCGGTCAGGTTCTCCGGCGATACTCCGACGATTTTGCCCCGATGAAGAAAAATGCGACACCAGCACATGCCCTAGCCCGGCATGTGTTGCCGTAACCCTCAGTCCAGTGCAATCTTGGACTGGGAATGAACTCCGTATGCTTAGACTAGGAATGAACTCCGTATGCCTAAGTCAACCCACGGAACGAGCGTGCGGGCACTCAGCCAGCCAGAGGGGCGGGATGCGCAAGCCGGGGATCGGTCGGGTCCCCCTCTGTGTGCTGCAGATCCTACTACACCAACCCTCAGAATGGTCCAATCTTAGAATGGGAATGAACTCCGTATGCCTAAGCCAACCGACGAAATGAGCAGGCGGACGGGTGGGCGGGCACTACGCCGGCGAGAGAGACGGGATGCGCAAGCCGTGGATCGATAGGGTGGTAGGTGGGTTTAGGCACATCTTCATATTTCTATGTGCCAATGCCATTTTTATGGCTTGTAAATTCATACAATGGTCCCTTAAGCCTTCACGTGAAGTTTCATGGCAAGATGACTCGTTTTCTATTTTTCATGATTTTTGAAACTTTTTAAGGTTCCAAATTTTTTAAAATTTTTCAGAAAGAGTTTTGGCCCCAAACTTGGTAGAGGTGATCCTTGAATTTTTGTTGGCAAGCACAAAAACATTTCAGCTAAAAACTCGATGTGTACAAGATTTTGTGACCATTTGAAAAAAGTGTCCCCACTTCGGACACATTAATGGCTACTGGCAGCAAACCTGTAAAATCTCAAATGCCTTTTAAAGGGGTGTGAGTTCTCGAGGTTTGATGGGGGATAGGGGGCCAATATAAGGGCCAAGTACAGCATCCATCGCACATCACGTGCGCACACCCCCCGTTCCCCCCGATCGCCGAAACCTCAATACCGTCGGTCAAGTTCTCCGACGATGCTCCGACGATGGTGCCCCAATGAAGAAAAATACGATAGCAACACATCCCCGAGCCCAGCATGTGCTGCTGCAACCCTCGGTCTGGTCCAATCTTAAACTGGGAATGAACTCGGCATGCCTAAGTCAACCCACGAAACGAGTGTGCGGGCGCTCAGCCTGCCAGAGGGGTGGGATGCGTAAGCTGGGGATCGACCAGTTCTCCTTCTGTGTGCTGTCGATCCTGCTACCACAACCCTCGGTCTGGTCCAATCTTAGACTGGGAATGACCTCCGTATACCTAAGCCAACCGATGAAACGAGCGGGCAGGCGGGCGCTACGTCGGCCAGAGAGATGGGATGCGTAAGCCTTGGATCGATAGGGTGGTAAGTGGGTTTAGGCACATCTTCATATTTCTTCATGCCAATGCCATTTTTATGGCTTGTAAATTCATACAATGGTCCCTTAAGCCTTCACGTGAAGTTTCATGGCAAGACGACTCGTTTTCTATTTTTCATGATTTTTGAAATTTTTTATGGTTCGGGATTTTTTAAAATTTTTTCATAAAGAGTTTTGGGCCCAAACTTGGTAGACGTGATCCTTGTATTTTTACAGGCATGCACCAAAAAATTCAGCTAAAAACTCGAAGTGTACAAGATTTTGTGACCATTTGAAAAAAGTGTCCCCATTTCAGACACTTTAATGGCTACTGGCAGCAAACCTATAAAATCTCAAATTCTCTTTAAGGGGATGTGAGTTCTCGAGGTTTGATGAGGGATAGGGGGCCAATGTAAGGGCCAAGTACCAGTACCCATCGCACATCATGTGCACACACCCCCTCCGGCCCCTCCGATCGCCGTAACCCCAATGCTACCGGTAAGGTTCTTCGGTGATGCTCCGACGATGGTGCCCCGACGAAGAAAAACGTAGCACCAGCACATGCTCGAGCCCAGCATGTGCTGTCGCAACCGTCGGTCCGATCCGATCTTACACTGGGAATGAACTCCATATGCTTAGACTGGGAATGAACTCCGTATGCCTAAGTCAACCTACGAAACGAGCGTGCGGGCGCTCAGTCGGCCAGAGGGACGGGATGCGCAAGTAGGGGATCGACCGGGTCCGCCTCTACGTGCTGTCAATCCTGCTGTCGCAATCCTCGGTCCGGTCCAATCTTAGATTGGGAATGACCTCAGTATGCCTAAGCCAACCAACGAAACGAGCGGGCGGGCGGGCGCTACGCCGGCCAGAGAGACGAGATGTGCAAGCCGTGGATCGATAGGGTGGTACGTGGGTTTAGGCACATCTTCATATTTCTGCATGCCAATGCCATTTTTATGGCTTGTAAATTCATACAATGGTCCCTTAAGCCTTCACGTGAAGTTTCATGGCAATACGACTCGTTTTCTATTTTTCACGGTTTTCAAAAGTTTTTATGGTTCGGGATTTTTTAAAATTTTTTTGGAAGGAGTTTTGGCTGTAAACCTGGTAGCCGTGATCCTTGTATTTTTGTTGGCATGCACAAAAAAATTCAGTTAAAAACTCGAAGTGTACAAGATTTTGTGACCATTTGAAAAAAATGTCCCCATTTCAGACACTTTAATGGCTACTGGCAGCTAACCTGTAAAATCTCAAATGCTCTTTAAGGGGGTGTGAGTTCTTGAGGTTTGATGAGGGATACGGGTCCAATATAAGGGCCAAGTACCAGCTCCCATTGCACATCATGTGCGCACACCCCCCCGCGCCCCCACCAATCATCGGAACCCCAATGCCGCCGGTCAGGTTCTCTGATGATGCTCCGGTGATGGTGCCCCTACGAAGAAAAATGCAACGCCAGCACATTCCCGAGCCTAGCATGTGCTGCCGTAACCTTTCATCCGATCCGATCGTAGACTGGGAATGAACTCCGTATGCCTAAGTCAACTCACGAAACGATCGTGCGAGCGCTCAGCCGGCCAGAGGGGCGGGATGCGCAAGCCGGGGATCGACCGGGTCCCCCTCTACGTGCTGTCGATCCTGCTGCCGCAATCCTTGGTCTGGTTCAATCTTAGACTGGGAATGAACTCCGTATGCCTAAGCCAATCGATGAAACGAGTGGGCGGGCGGGCGGTCGGGCACTACGTCAGCCAGAGAGACGGGATGCGCAAGCCGTGGATCAACAGGGTGGTAGGTGGGTTTAGGCACCTCTTCACATTTCTGTGTGCCAATGCCATTTTTATGGCTTGTAAATTCATACAATGGTCCCTTAAGCCTTCACGTGAAGTTTCATGGCAAGACGACTCATTTTCTATTTTTTAGGATTTTTGAAACTTTTTGCAGTTCGGGATTTTTTAAAATTTTTTTGGAAGGTGTTTTGGCCCCAAACATGGTAGACGTGATCCTTGTATTTTTGTTGGCATGCACAAAAAAATTTAGCTAAAAACTCGAAGTGCACAAGATTTTGGGACCATTTGAAAAAAATGTCCCCATTTCAGACACTTTAATGGCTATTGGCAGCAAACCTGTAAAATCTCAAATGCTCTTTAAGGGGGTATGAGTTCTTGAGGTTTGATGAGGGATAGGGGGCCAATATAAGGGCCAAGTACCAGCACCCATCGTACATCATGTGCGCACACCCCCTGGCCCCCCCGATCGTCGAAACCCCAATGCCGCCGATCAGGTTCTCTGGCGATGCTCCGGTGATGGTGCCCCGATGAAGAAAAATACGGCACCAGCAAATGCCCGAGCCCAGCATGTGCTGCCACAACTCTCAATCCGGTCCAATCTTAGACTGGGAATGAACTCCATATCCTTCGATTGGGAATGAACTCTGTATGCCTAAGTCAACCCACGAAACGAGCGTGCGGGCGCTCAGCCGGCCAGAGGGATGGGATGCGCAAGCTGGGGATCGGTCGGGTCACCCTCTACGTGCTGTCAATCCTGCTGTCACAACCCTCAATCCGGTCTTATCTTAGACTGGGAATGAACTCCATATGCCTAAGCCAACCGATGAAACGAGCGGGTGGGCAAGCACTACGCCGGCTAGAGAGACGGGATGCGCAAGCCGTGGATAGATAGGGTGGTAGGTGGGTTTAGGCACATCTTCATATTTCTATGTGCCAATGCCTTTTTTATGGCTTGTAAATTCATACAATGGTCCCTTAAGCCTTCACGTGAAGTTTCATGGCAAGACGACTCGTTTTCTATTTTTCTTGATTTTTGAAACTTTTTGGGGTTCAGGATTTTTTAAAATTTTTTCAGAATGAGTTTTGGCCCCAAACTTGGTAGATATGATCCTTGTGTTTTTTTTGGCATGCAAAACAAAATTCAGCCAAAAACTCAAAGTGTACAAGATTTTGTGACCATTTGAAAAAAGTGTCCCATTGTAGACACTTTAATGGCTACTGGCAGCAAACCAGCAAAATCTCAAATGCTCTTTAAGGGGGTGTAAGTTCTCAAGGTTTGATTAGGGATAGGGGGCCAATAGAAGGGCCAAGTACCTGCACCCATCGCACATCATGTGCGCACAGCCCCCCAGCCCCCCGATCGCCGGAACCCCAATGCTGTCGGTCAGGTTCTCCAGCGATGCTCCGACGATGGTGCCCCGGTGAAGAAAAATACGGCACAAGCACATGCCCAAGGCCAGCATGTGCTGCCGTAACCCTCAGTCTGATCCAGTCTTAGATTGGGAATGAACTCCGTATGCCTAAGTCAACACACGGAATGAGCGTGCGGGCGCTTAGCCGGCCAGAGGGGCGGGATGCGCAAGCCGGGGATCGGTCGGGTCCCCCTCTGCGTGCTGCCGATCCTACTGCCGCAACCCTCGGTCTAGTCTAATCTTAGACTGGCAATGAACTCCGTATGCCTAAGCCAACCGATGAAACGAGCGCGCGGGCGGGCGAGCGGGCGAGCACTACGCCGGCTAGAGAGACGGGATGCGCAAGCCGTGGATCGATAGGCTAGTAGGTGGGTTTAGGCACATCTTCATATTTCTACATGCCAATGCCATTTTTATGACTTGTAAATTCATACAATTGTCCCTTAAGCCTTCACGAGAAGTTTCATGGCAAGACGACTCGTTTTCTATTTTTCACGATTTTCAAAAATTTTTACGGTTCAGGATTTTTTAAAATTTTATCGGAAGGAGTTTTGGCTCCAAACTTGGTAGACGTGATCCTTGTATTTTTGTTGGCATGCACAAAGAAAAATCAGCTGAAAACTCGAAGTGTACAAGATTTTGTGACCATTTGAAAAAAGTGTCCCCATTTCAGACACTTTAATGGCTACTGGCAGCAAACCGGTAAAATCTCAAATGCTCTTTAAGGGGGTGTGAGCTCTCAAGGCTTGATGAGGGATAGGGGGCCAATATAAGGGCCAAGTACCAGCGTCCATCGCACATCATGGGCGCACACCCCCCCGGCCCCCCCGACTGTCGGAACCCCTTGACGATGCTCCAGCGATGGTGCCCCAACGAAGAAAAATACAGCACCAGCACATGCCTGAGCCTAGCATTTGCTGCCGCAACCCTATGTCCGATCCGATCATAGACTGGGAATGAACTTCGTATGCTTAGACTGGGAATGAACTCCGTATGCCTAAGTTAACCCATGAAACGAGTGTATGGGCACCCAGCCAGGCAGAAGGGAGGGATGCGTAAGCCGGGGATCAACCGGGTCCTCCTCTGCGTGCTGCCGATCCTACTACAGCAACCCTCGGTCTGGTCTGATCTTAGACTGAGAATGAACTCTGTATGCCTATGCCAACTGACAAAACAAGCTGGCGGGCTGGCGTGCGAGCACTACGCCGGCCAAAGAGACGGGATGCGCAAGCCGTGGATCGATAGGGTGGTAGGTGGGCTTAGGCACATCTTCATATTTCTGCATGCCAATGCCATTTTTATGGCTTGTAAATTCATACAATAGTCGCTTAAGCCTTCACGTGAAGTTTCATGGAAAGACGACTTGTTTTCTATTTTTTACGATTTTTGAAACTTTTTACAGTTTGAGATTCGTTTAAATTTTTTAGGAAGGATTTTTTCCCCCAAACTTAGTAGACGTGGTCCTTGTATTTTTTTTGGCATGCACAAAAAAATTCAGCTAAAAACTCGAAGTGTACAAGATTTTGTGACCATTTGAAAAAAGTGTCCCCATTTCAGATACTTTAATGGCTACTGGCAGCAAACCTGTAAAATCTAAAATGCTCTTTAAGGGGGTGTGAGTTCTCGAGGTTTGATGAGGGATAGGGGGCCAATATAAGGGCCAAGTACCAGCATCCATCGAACATCATGTGCGCACACCCCCCTGGCCCCCCTATCGTCGGAACCCCAATGCCGCCGGTTAGGTTCTCCAACGATGCTCCGACGATGGTGCCTCGGGGAAGAAAATGCAGCACCAGCACATGCCCGAGCCCAGCATGTGCTGCCGCAACCCTCGGTCTGGTCCGATCTTAGACTGGGAATGAACTCCGTATGCTTAGACTGGGAATGAACTCCGTATGCCTAACTCAACCCACGAAATGAGCGTGCCGGCGCTCAGTCGGCCAGAAGGGCGGGATGCGCAAGTTGGGGATCGACCGGGTCCCCCTCTGCGCGCTGCTGATCCTGTAGCCGCAACCCTTGGTCTGGTCTGATCTTAGACTGGGAATGAACTCCGTATGCCTAAGCCAACTGACAAAACGAGCGGGTGGGCGGGTGGGCACTACACCGGCCAGAGAGACGGGATGCGCAAGTCGTGGATCGATAGGGTGGTAGGTTTAGGCACATCTTCATATTTTTGCATTCCAATGCCATTTTTATGGCTTGTAAATTTGTACAATGGTCCCTTAAGCCTTCACGTGAAGTTTCACGACAAGACGACTCATTTTCTATTTTTCATGATTTTTGAAACTTTTTGCAGTTTGAGATTTTTTAAAATTTTTTCGGAAGGCGTTTTCACCCCAAACTTGGTAGAAGTGATCCTTGTATTTTTGTTGGCATGCACAAAAAAATTCAGCTAAAAACTCAAGGTGTACAAGATTTTGTGACCATTTGAAAAAGTGTCCCCATTTCAAACACTTTAATGGCTACTGTCAGCAAACCTGCAAAATCTCAAATGCTCTTTAAGGGGGTGTGAGTTCTTGAGGTTTGACAAGGGATAGGGGGCAAATATAAGGGCCAAGTACCAGCACCCATCGCACATCATGTGCGCACACCCCCCCGGCCCTCCCGATCGTCGGAACCCTAATGTTGCCCGTCAAGTTCTTCGGGGATGCTCCGGTGATGGTGCCCTGGGGAAGAAAAATGCGGCACCAGCACATGCCCGAGCCTAGCATGTGCTGCTGCAACCCTCAATCTGGTCTGATTTTAGACTGGGAATGAACTCCGTATGCCTAAGCCAACCGATGAAACGAGGGGGCGGGCGGGCGGGCACTATGCTGACCAGAGAGACAGGATGCGCCACCTGTGGATCGATAGAGTGGTACGTGGGTTTAGGCACATCTTCATATTTTTGCATGCCAATGCCATTTTTATGGCTTGTAAATTCATACAATTGTCCCTTAAGCCTTCACGTGAAGTTTTATGGCAAGACGACTCGTTTTCTATTTTTTATGATTTTTCAAACTTTTTGCGATTCGGGATTTTTTTAAATTTTTTCAGAAGGAGTTTTACCCCAAACTTGGTAGATGTGATCCTTTTATTTTTATTGGCATGCACAAAAAAATTCAGCTAAAAACTTGAAGTGTACAAGATTTTGTGACCATTTCAAAAAAAGTGTCCCCATTTCAGACACTTTAATGGCTACTGGCAGCAAACCTGTAAAATCTCAAATGCTCTTTAAGGGGGTGTGAGTTCTTGAGGTTTGATGAGGGATAGGGGGCCAATATAAGGGCCAAGTACCAGCACCCATCGCATATCATGTGCACACACCTACCCCGACCCCCCGATCGTCGGAACCCAAATGCCGCCGGTCAGGTTCTCCGGCGATGCTCCGATGATGGTGCCCCGATAAAGAAAAATGCAGCACCAACACATGCCCGAGCCTAACATCTACTGTCACAACCCTCGGTCTGATCCGATCTTAGACTGGGAGTGAACTCTATATGCTTAGACTAGGAATGAACTCCGTATGCCTAAGTCAACCCACGAAACGAGCGTGCGGGTGCTCAACCAGCAAGAGGGGCAGGATGCGCAAGCCGGGGATCGGTCGGGTCCCCCTCTGTGTGCTGCTGATCTTGCTGCCACAACCCTTGGGTCGGTCTGATCTTAGATTTGGAATGAACTCCGTATGCCTAAAACAACCAATGAAACGAGCGGGCGGGCGGGTGGGCACTACTCCGGCCAGAGAGACGGCATGCGCAAGTTGTGGATGGATAGGGTGGTAGGTGGGTTTAGGCACATCTTCATATTGCTGCGTGCCAATGCCATTTTTATGGCTTGTAAATTCATACAATGGTCCCTTAAGCCTTCACATGAAGTTTCATGGCAAGACGACTCGTTTTCTATTTTTCACGATTTTTTAAACTTTTTACAGTTTGTGATTTTTTAAAATTTTTTCGGAAGGATTTTTGGCCCCAAACTTGGTAGACGTGATCCTTGTGTTATTTTTGGCATGCATAAAAAAATTCAGCTAAAAAATCGAAGTGTACAAGATTTTGTGACCATTTGAAAAAAGTGTCCCCATTTCAGACACTTTAATGGCTACTGGCAGCAAACCTGTAAAATCTCAAATGCTCTTTAAAGGGGTGTGAGTTCTCAAGGTTTGACAAGGGATAGGGGGCCAATATAAGGGCCAAGTACTAGCACCCATCACACATCATGTGCGCACACTCTCTGGCCCCACCGATCATCGTAACCCTAATGCTACCGGTCAAGTTCTCCAGTGATGCTCCGATGATGGTGCCCCGGGGAAGAAAAATGTGACACCAGCACATGCCCGAGCCCAGCATGTGCTGTCGTAACCCTCGGTCCAGTCCAATCTTAGAATGGGAATGAACTCCGTATGCCAAAGTTAAGCCACGAAATGAGCGAGCGGGGGCTCAACCGGCCAGAGGGGCGGGATGCACAAGTCGAGGATCGGCCTGGTCCCCCTCTACGTGCTG